>NC_069073.1:11915000-16715000 GCF_025698485.1 Gossypium arboreum
CTACATTTCACAACTCAGTATGGATGATACCATACCTACATTTCACACTTTGCCATGGAACAACCATGGTCTTATCCGTCAATTCATCACATGTCACGATACGAACGTACTCAATCCTGCGTTTTTCCTAATTTGCATTTCCACATTTATTCTTTCATTAACAAAATTTTCACAATCCCACATCAAATTCATATATAATAACACATTATATCATTCAATCATTCACAAATAAACATCTAAATTCAACCATATAAACTTACCCGGCTGGTTTGTAGAAGATATTGAAATTTAGGGACTATTCTACAACTTTTTCTTTTCCTCGTTCTTCTTTGGATTCTTGATCTGTAATATAAAATATTTCCACTCATTAGCATTTATTTGATTTCTATTTCACTTCACAATTTATTCTCTTCAAATTTCGAAATTACACCTTTACCCCAAAATTTATAGTTTTTACAATTTAGTCCCTGCTCAATTCACCCATCAATTGAACTAATTTTTCTCAATTAACACTTTATTTTGTCATTATAAACTATTTCAAAACCTTTTATGTTCTTAATTTCAACACCAACCTTCAATTCATAACTTTTTCACAATTAGGTCCTAAATACCATTTTCTATAAAAATCACTTAATAAAACCACCTTAATATGAAATTAGAACTTAAATTTAATAATAATTCATCATAAAATTCCCTTACCCATCCAGGGTAACTTCCAATTTCACCCATAAAATCAAAAACTAATGAATTCTATAAGTGGACCTAATTGTAAAAGTCATAAAAATATAAAAATTATCAAGAAAAAGCAAGAATTAAACTCACATGATGTAAAAATATGAAAAAAATCTTTCTCCAGACCTTCTATGGCGTTTTGGATGAGAAAATATGAAGATATCTCTAGATTTTTCAATATTGTCCTTATTTTATATGTTAAAATTGTAAAATTTCCAATTTTGCCCTTATTTCCCTTATTTTTCTGCTGATTTTCTTGCCCTTGCCATCCAGCCTATTCACTTTTAGGCTTAATTGCCCTTTAAATCCTCTTTATTTTAACACTTGAGCTATTTAATCCTTCTAGCAAATTTTACATTTGTTACAATTTAGTCCTTTTTATTTAATTGACTACCCAAACGTTAAAATTTCTCAACCAAACTTTAATACTAACTAAATGACACTCCATAAATATTTATGGCTCAGTTTTCAAATTTGAGGTCTCGATACCTCGTTTTTTGACCCGTTTGACCTAATAAATTCTTTTAATTCACTAAATTCACTAATTCACAAATTCTTCTAAATTCTTACTTGACTCATAAACGTTAAATTACTATCTTGTTCAATCTTACTTGTCGGATTTAGTGATCTCAAATCACCATTTCTGACACCACTGAAAATTAGGCCGTTACATACTGACTTGGGTCACATAGCCAGCCACACGTTCATGTGCTAGGCCATATGGGCATTTTAGTTTTCAAAAATTAGGTGAAGGATTCACAAGGCCAAGACACGCGCTTGTGTGTTGGGCATGTATTTCACACGGCTGAGACATACGCCTGTGTCTCTGCCTATGTGACCAATTCTGAGCATTTTGTTTCTCAGTTTTTAAGATGCAGGGGATATATGGCCAAACCACATGCCCGTGCACATGGCCGTGTGTCACACACGACTAAGACATACGCTCGTGTGTTTACCCGTGTAGACAAAATAAGGTCATTTCCTAACATTATTTCTCACCTAATTTTTTTCTTGTACCTACATTAACATTTTAACACATTTCCAAACCAATTCAAAACATTTAAATCAAGCCAACATTAACATTATTCATGATATATCTTCGCATATATTCAAACTTACTTTTTGAAAGACATATGTTTACCATAATTCAATCTAACCATGCCAAACACACATATATTAACCATATTATAACCTCAAGTATATATGCACTAAATATACCATTATTAGCCATTCCAATGGCTAGATTACAAACAACCATTTACATGTCAACATTGGTCAAGTTAGCCTATACATGTCATTATACCAAAATAAGTTTGTTATTTATATCAAAACAAGTTGAAGGATAGGGTGATGATACTCCGACCGATTCCAAACTTTATAAGCTTTCGAGCACTATAAAACAATGAAAAGAAAACCGAGTAAACATTTCAAATGCTTAGTAAGTTCATATAATAGGAAATTAACTTACCACTCATATTCATTTAAAGTAAGCATACAAACATGCATCCAAAACTATTTGGCCAATTGCCTAAACACATGCTCTCACCAAACAAGTTAGTCATGAAATTTTATATGATTATCAAGAAAACAAAGATGAGCTCATCATGCATCCATTTCCAGGTATTTCAGGGATATTCAAGATATAATTCATTTAATACTCTTATTTTCTCATATCAAGGGTTTTGTTCGTTGATTCATTGAAATACCAATGGATACTTTAGGTAGTACACACAAGATGTACTTATCATTAATCTGTCAATTTTTATAAATGGGTACTCTTTAGAGTGCATAATCGGGAAGTACACTCTTGGGCCTTATCACAGAAAACTCACACAGAGCATTTCGGGAAGATCACAAAGAGCCTATCAGAAAGCTTATTCGAGCTATATAACGGGAACCTCATAAGAGCCATAATCGAGAAGTTCACAAAGAACCACATCGGGAAGATCACGAAGAGCCTATCAGGAAGCTCACAAAGAGCCATGTAACGAGAAGCTCCGGATAGCCATATCTTAGGAAGTTCAAGCGAGCAGTATCAGGAAGCTCAAAAAGAGCCAATTTAACAGGAAGCTCATGAAGAGCCTATAATCGGAATGCTCATAAGAGCTAAGGTGTGTCCACAACAAATGTAGGATCATAACCTATCGGAACGCTCCGAAGAGCTATAACTGGAAGCTCGCAAGAACCTTATACGGGAAGGTCAAAAGGGCTAATAACAGGATGCTTTTTTTTAAGCTATGGTGTGCCTGTAACATATGTAAAACCATAACCAGTTTGGGAAAACTTGTATCCATCGAATTTCATCTATTCTAACGGAACTTAAAAATTCTAGAGTATGTCGGATATATAATTATTTTCATATACATAACTAATTCATAATTCAAACATATAATATTCAATTCAAACATGAAAATATACACAATTTAGTTACATGAACTTACATCGATACTTGTTCATTTCGAGAATCTACTAATCTGACACTTTTTTGTTTTCCTCGATCCAACTCCTTATTTGGTATTTCCGGATCTATATAAGTAAATTTAATCATAAATTTATTATATTTCACATTTAAATCAATCTAATTCACATCTTAAGCAAAAGTACCATTTTATCCCTATACTTTTCATTAATGTTCGTCCCTAGGCTCGGAAAATAAAATTCATGCAATTTAATCCTTATTCCAAGCCTAACCAATTTTTACATATAACATTTACAGCACATATATTTCATATAAATCAAAAAAATTTCATGAATTTTACATCTTTACAATTTAGTCCCTAAATCACAATTTCATCAAAATTTCCTTTATAAAAGTTGTTTATCTATCAACAACCTTTCATTTTCTACCATAAATTTCAAAATTTCAGCATATTCATCCATGGAAAAATTTTAATACTTTGATAAATTTACAAATTGATCCCCAAAATAGCTAGATTAGGTTATTCCGATCTAAAAATATAAAAATTACTAAAAACGGGACAAGATTACTTACCTAATTAGGCTTGCTTGATTTTCTTTCTCTTTAGTAGGGTTTCCATAAAATTTGGGGAAGAAGATGATATTAAACATTTATTTTATTTATCATTTTTTATTTATTTCAATTTCCAATTTAGTCCTTTTCTTTTCTAATTTTCCATGGATGAATCATCAAAAATATCTACTAAATTCTCTTAATGGTCTAATTACCATATAAGAAGCTCAAGTTTTGAATTCCATAGCTATTTGATCCTTCTAGCTATTAGAATTTAACTTTTGCATTTTATGCAATTTGGTCCTTTCCATAATTAAACATGTAATCGGTAAAATTTTCTTATCGAAATTTTCATACGTCTTTTCTATCATAATGCAAACCATGCAATATTATTAAAATAAATTATCTTTCTGACTCAAATTTGTGGTCCCAAAACCATTGTTCCGATTTCACTAAAAATGGGCTATTACATCGAGGGTTGAAGATTCTGACAATTTTTTATTACAATTCAAATTTCGACTCCCCCAGCAGTGGATGTAGTCAATGTGCTAGTTCATCTTTTCACTTTCTTGCGCCAGTAGGCTCGATCATGCTGACAATGTGATGGGTACTGTAGAATTTGTTAAGAAATTCATGTTCAAGTTGTTCCCAACTATCAATTGTTCTAGGCTCAAGGTCTATATATCAGTCAAAGGCATTTCCTTTTAGCAATTGGACAAATTGCTTCACCATGAGATCACCATTAGTTCTGATGTTATTGTAGGTATCCACGAAATGAGCGACATATTGGCATGGATTCCTTTTGCCATCAAGCTGTTGGAATGTATGAGGTTGATAGTTTGGTGGTATTTTGAGATGATCAATCCTGTAAGAGTATGGCTTGACATAGGAGTATGAAGGTTGAGCTAACTTGATCTTTGACAACTTCTTTAATGAGCTCATTGGGTTGATCAGTAGTGACAACTTCATTGATTGTTAGTTGAGGATCTTTGGTAACTTGCTTGTTCACCAAGCTCCGTCAGTATATTCTCATTTTAAACTTCTTCATTGATTGGCCCCTTCATAGTAAGATCAATGAGTCTTTTCATCATAAAGTCCATATGTTCCTTCTTTTGTTTGAGGCTTGCAGTAATACTCTCTATTGTCTTTGCCAGGGATGCCACTTGTTATTCCAAGGATTTTGTGTTAAAAATAATGACATTTATCACTCTGGAGTTAGACTTTGGGGGAGATGTTGGAATGGTATAATCACTTGATTGGACGTATTTCCCCTTAAATGATAAACGACGGGTTACACTTGATCCATGACGAGAGACTTCTTCTGAGTCATGAATTGGTAAAGAAGCATAGAAAAGTGGATTGTCATTGAGCATCAAAGAATTTTGGTTGAATGGCTCTAAAAAAACTTTCGTTTTTTGCCTGGTGCTATAGGGATGGACAAGGACACTGTTGCTTGATAATGAAGGTGGGCGAGCTACAAGATTAGTTTAAGTGAACTTGCTAATGATGATATTCTTTAAGGCTATTACAACTTTGAGCTTTGAATTTTCAATAGAAGGGATGAAAGGAAGAGACGGTCCCACTAGACGTGCCAGAAATTTGTACACACAAATTTCAAGTCAAAAGTTGACTTGAAAATTCAGAGTCAAATTTTATTGATAACTTTGAAAGAAAGTTACAATATTTGGAAATTTATTAAATACAAAGAAAAATATCATTTGATTCTTCTCTTCTGTTTGGCTTCAATCCATGGGTTGTCTAGACTTGGTCTTGGATATATGTGGATTGCTTCAAAAGCAAGTGCTTCAAGTGTCGTGGCAACTTGCTCTTGAAACGAGTTAGGACCTCTTTTCTTTAGTTGATTTGGATGGAAAGGCGACTTTCTTTATAAACGACTCTTGGCTTCCTCTCCACGATTGAATTTGATAAGAAGGCAACGTTCTTTAGAATTTCTTCAAGCTCTTTGGTTTCTTTAAAGAATTCTACAGAGATTTTTTGAGCTTTTTGAACTTGTGTCTCTCTATAGAATGGCTTGAGTGACCCCTATTTATAATGCCAATTATTTGAATTAAAAAAAGTTCTTGTAAATCTTCACTGCTCCATTTAATTGTTTTAAAGAGTTTAAATTTTTTATTTATTATTTATCTTTTATTAATTTAATTAATTAAAACTAAAATAATCATTTAATATTGTCACTTAATTATTTTATTTTAAATTAATAATGATATAAAATTTTAATAATTATATTTTAATTAAATTAATTAAAAAATATGATTTCATATATGATACAAATAATTATGACACAAACATTCTAATTGGTTCACAAAATTTCATAGTGTATAACCACATTGTAGTTTACTCTATACAGACGTGGCGATTCAAAAGTATATCTAAATTCACGTGGGTTGTTTACCTACAAATACAAACTTCCACGTGGTAAGGGTTTATTTGATACGGAAAAACCTAATCTCAGCCGTCCACCTGCTCCCCACATTTGTTTGAGACCTTACTGGAAATGCCTAGGTTCTTTCCATTTCCCATATTTATGACTTACCTTAATTTAATGCTGGTATATCTGAGAGCTGCCTCGTTGCCTCCAATATTCTTGCCTATTGGACCACATCGGTTCATTCAATTGCTACTTCACAACTTAATGGGTCTAAACCCAAACTCAACAAAATAAGTTGGTTCACTCAATATATAAAAACTCAAAAGCTAGTTTAGCTCCCACCAAACATTTTTGGGTCTCAACTTAATAATTACTATTACATTGGGATTAATTTGTTTGGTTTCGTTCTCTAAATTTAGCAATTATTTTTATATTAAAGTTTGATATTTTTTGTCTAAATTAATTCTTAAATTTGACAATTATTTTACATTAAACTTAAATTTTTTTGTCTAAACTAGTCTATAATATTTCATTGAAAATTGTAAATTTCAATTGATTTTTAATATTTATTTAATTGAACTGGTTGGATTAGTTGAATTGACAAACCCATGGCTTGATTGGTTCGACTATTGGTTCAGCTCTAAAACTTTGGCTAGAATATTTCATCCCGACATATGCTAATAGTTGGATAATAAAATTTTGGTTTGATAAAATATGAAAAAATAAAATAAAAAATCGATTCAACCATCCAATTCTCAAGTCAACAAGTCAAATGGCTTTTCTCTGACCGATATCCTTATCGATTTCGGGCTAATCGGTTCAGTTCAAATTTTTATGACTTTCTTTTATGATGTTTATAAGTTTATATCAATTTAATATATTTTTATATTTTCTATTATTTCTAAGAATTCTATTACTTTGTTTTAAATTTTAAATATTTTAAATAAGTTTTATTAATTGTATAACTTTTTATAATTTTATTATAAATTTTAATATTTTTATCTTTTATGAAAAATATTAAATTAAACTAGAAGTTATCACGTGTCACCATCTAACAGGTTTGTCATTTTATTTTAGTGGTTAACGTAGTTAATGATGAAAATCGTTAATAGAAGGGTTTAATTGATTATTTTATTAGGAAATTAATTAAGTATGAATTTAATGTAAAGGTTTAATTGATTTTTGCATTTTCTTAAAAAATTAACATATAATTAATTAATTTTGAACTTTCCACTATTATGTGCAAAAAGATATTTTAGACTTCAACCATAAATTTTGACAGCATTTTTTAGCACACTGAAATAGTAATGGAAAACTTGCTCTCACTACATCAACTGCACAACAAAAACAAAGTATGGGCTAACATACTAAAAAATACAAGAAAGGAACATGGTAATAAAGAGCGAGGGTTACATAAGGACACAAGTTTGGACAATCTCATAGAGATCTAAAAATAGTAGGATTATGGAGTTTATTGTGAAGGAGGTTTCACAACATAAACTCAAATGTTGTCTTTTTTTTTTTTTTATCTTGCAGATCACTTTATATCAATTTATAATTAGGTTTAAATAAAAATATTATTTTCTTATTAAATGATAAATTCGATTCTAACCAATTAATGATGCTTCCCCCAATAATTCAGCCTTTATTTATGAACTCAAATATTTGATGGGCCTATAAATTCAGATCATCCCCACGGCCCAATATTTTTGAACCATACTGAAAACCCATTCGAAAATGATAAACAAATCTACAACTTTCCTGAGGGAATTGTTTGGGTGTTTGACGTCAAATAGTACGAATTAATAACACAAATGATAAGAGTAAATAGTAGATGGTTAAAGGAGGTGATATCATCTACCTTAATACCTTAATATTGATTTTTATATTTATAATAGTCTAATTTTGCCAGGGCCCGAATTACAAACAAATAAAAAGCCCAAATCAATTAACTCAAATAGAAATCAGATAAACAAAATCGAAAAATAAATAAAAAGTTCAAATCTATTCACAAACCAATCCAAGTTTACAAGCCCAAATGACCTAAACAAAAAACCTAAAGGCTCAAAATACAATCAAATCCAATACACTACCCAAATTACAAGCCCAATGGCCCAAAAATTTAAACCAGTTTTAGAAAAGCCAAAAACCTTAGGGTTTCTGGCGCTGCACCCCCCTTTTCAAATGCACGCCACCCAAGGCTCTTTGTCCGGAGGCCTGACGCGTCTACCGCCGTTGCACCAGAATGGAAAAAGGTGCCCCTTCTTCCTCTTCGTTGATCGCGCATCGTCGCCTGCAAAGAAAAAGAAAAACGACAGATACGAACACGCAAGAACAGTAGAAGAACAATAAAAACAACAGTTTGTATTCGGCTATAAAAGCCAGGATAATAATGTATTGTTTTACACACGAAAATAATAAAAAAGAACAGAATACAAAGAAAATTTAAAAAAGGTGACTCTTTTACGTTTTAATTTGTTATTTTTTTCCTTTTTTCTTTTAAAAAATATAACATAAAATAAAAAAGAAGAAAACTCACCTGACGCTTCGCCTTCGGTCTTCGCGAGTGGGCGAGGACTCTATTTTCGAGGAAAGACGGCCTTCTCTAATACGAAAGACCTCCGAATCCTTAAAGATTCATTGGAGGCTTCGTTGGAGAGAAGAAAACTGAAAATTTTTCTCTCCTTTTTTAGAGTTTCGGTTTTAGTTCTGGTGGTTTTGACTCTGAATCAAAGTTCTGTGTGAAAAGAAGTGTAGAAAAATGTTTTTTAGGATTTTTTCCGACTACCGAACGATGGTCGAAGTCGCCTATGACCTATGGCCATAGTGGACATGCGACGACCCCGATAGCCGGTCTTAAGACGTGTTTCAGAGAAAAAAAGGGAGGTTTTCAAATTTTTTTTAAAAAACTAAGTTGAAAGGAATTTTTTTTTGGAATTTTTAAACTTAAATAGTGGACCAAAATGACATCGTTTTGGCCTCGGTCCATAAATCCAAAAACGACGACGTTTTGATGCTCAACTCGATTTCTCGACCCGAATACCTCAGGATCAGTGTGCTTTTTTGTGACGAAGGTATAATTGCGACCCCAGTCCTTCCGCTTTTTAGACGATTTACAATGTAGTCATTTTTACCTTTTTATTTTGCCATTTAATTTTATTTTGTTTTTATTTTGGTCTATGGACCATATTAGGAAAAGGGCACCTGAAACGACGTAGTTTCAGCCGACCTGCCCCGAACCGCGTAGGATCCATGTGTTTTTGATGTGGGGGATCTATTTGTGCCTTTGGTCCTTCCGCTTTTGCGACTTATTTCAATTTAGTCCTACTCTTTTTTAATTATTTTATTTCTTCTCATGTAATTTTAATTTGTTTACAAATCGGTCCCTTGGCTCAGCACCGACCTTCGGGGAGTGACATGTGTCCTGAGTTTTAGGATATTTTCTCATTTAGCCCCTGTTATTTTTCACATGTTATATTTTACTCCTTTGTTTACTTATTTATTTATTTACATTTTATGCTTTTAATTTCATTTTAATTATGATTTAGTCCTTGGTTTATCTAATTTTAACCTTTTTTTAATTCATTTATTTATTATTTCTTTGACCCTTTTAATAATTAAATTCATATCATTTTTCTACTATAGATTGTCTTTTTATTGGAATCATAGTTGTGTTATGATTACCCACTTACATAGTACTTTTATTTTTATTTTTACTTATTTATTCATTTATCATTTTAATGTCATCATTCCATTTTTACTCGTTATTATGTTATTTTATTAACACCCGTGCCATGTATCGTGTTGTCCATTTTATTACTAGATCTAGATAAATAAAAAAATATCATTAAAAGGTTGCATTCGTTTTACCACATGAATAGGAAATATTTTAAAGGAAAAAAGGCAATGTTCTTTATTTTTGGAATTAGAATAGTCATGTTCCTAACTCATGGAATATGGTTTCTTTCTAAAACCGAGATAGTCAATTATCAATTTTAAAAATAAAAAATGAGATTTAAGTAACGATCAAATGGCGTTTATTCTTGATTTCGAGGATTTAAAGCATTGTGTCCTAACTTACAGGACATGATCCTTCCTTCTCAATTAACTTGAAGTAAGCCTTTTTCGTGAAAATTAATTTAGTTAAGTAATGTCTTAATATAAAAAAGGGATCGTGTTTTAAACTCCCTTCAAATTTTCAATTCTTGGCACCAAGACATCAAGTAATTAACTAGTTACCAATTTTGGGCGTCATAAGGGTGCTAATCCTTCCTCGTGAGTAACCTACTCCCAAACCCATTTTCCTAGATTTTGTAGACCAAAAATCATTGTTTTAGTAAATCAAACCTTTTATTAAAATGATCAAATTACGAGGTAATCTGATCACACCTTATAAAAAGGATTGGTGGCGATTCCCATTTTTGTTTTAAAAAATAAAAAGTCGATTTTCAAAAGGGTTTCGACAGTTTGGCGACTCCTCTAGGGATAAAATAAGAGAGTCAAGCCACGAGTTGATTACTTTTTAGTCTTTTGGTCGAAAGTTGAAAATTTGGTTTAAATTAATGATCCTTTCATTGTATTTCATCATTCATTTTTGTGGTATTCATCATTTTGTTACATAATGATATGTTTGCTTTATTAGTTCAAGTCTATTGGTATATTTCTACATATTGCCTTACATAATCGTTCGATGTTGCCCTTCTTAATTGGGAGTGAGAAGCTAGTCCTTGGTGAGGTCTTTACCTCCGTATAGGATAGTAGATCGCTTTTGGGATATATACATACCTATGTCTTCATGAGATCTTTATCTCTGCATAGCCATAGGGAAATGTATTCCCCTAAACTAAACTCGATCTGTATGAGCCTATAATAGGTGAGGATTAAGGAATTTTCTGGTTCAGGTACTATTACTTTAGAACCAAATCGCATATAATGAGCCCTAAGAACCTACCCTAGGTAGAACCACACCAAACCCCTAGTGGTCACTCGAATAGATGCTCTATTTACTATTTCTTGCTTTGAATTCTAACTTTGTATGAAATGTACTGACTTGTTTCGTTTCGTTTTGGTTGTGATTGCATTGTATTTTCATCATAAAAAAGGGTGTTGATTCATGTTCAGTTGCTAAATAGAGAGCTTGTCATGGAAAAGAGATTTCTTGATAAAGTGGAAGACAATGCGGTTGTCTGGATATGGTCCGAGAAGACACAACAAGAGAAGGGTGATAGCTTAACGAAGGAATATATGTCAGAACTGTAGGATCAGTGTGACTCAGAATAATTTTCAAGAGTTGAAAGAAATATGAGACCAATGAGATGACGAAACCAAGCAATTATTCTACCATGAATATGGTGATTGCCTTATTTACTCGATGTCAAAGTGGATAAGCACTTATTCCGAGCTCTTGCTTAGTATTGAAATCCCGCCTATAGCTGCTTTACTTTTGGGAAGGTATATTTGGTGCCCATCGTAGAAGAGTACACAACTCTACTCCGTTGCCCAAGGATCCAAGCTGACAAAGCATATTTTACAGCCGCAAACGTCCCGTTTTTCTTAATGAGGTTGATGAGCATAATAGGGATGAGTGAGCAATGTGTCATGGCTCAGATTAAACAAAAGAGATATAGTAAATGCATCCCTTGGAAAAGTTTGCGGGATTTGATCTTGGCACATCCGGATATGAAAAAAAGAGTTGATACCTTCACCCTGAGTATCTAAGAGCTGATCATCTTCCCTAAAGTACAAGGGCACATAGATGAGGCAGTTTTAGATTTATTTGACTGACTTGACAAAAAGGTCAAGCCCGTCCTGACAATCTTGGCTGAAACTTTCATATCTTTAAGTGCATACCGGAGAGCGGGTGAGAGAAGATTCATTGGATGTGCACAACTCTTGTTAGCATAGTTCCATGCCACTTTTGGAAGGTAGAAAAGGTCTCTTATCGAGTATTCTTCGAGAACTACTCTCTGCTAAAAGAATTTGTGGCTACCACAAGGCAAGATAACATTTCTGAAGAGAAGTGGATGGTAATTCTCCAGAGTCTCCAAGACGAAGACGTCGAATGGAGGGCCCCTTGGATAATCCCTGATGAGATTTTATATCGATGTGGAGACTTCGAATAGGTCCCTCTACTCGAGATATGGGGAGCAGTTGGATATGCCTCTCTACTTGTATTGAGGCAGTATAGGTCGAGGCAGTTTATATCAGTAACGCAAGGGTTGGCTCAGTGTGAGTTTTCGTATAAAGGTGATAATTTCAAAAAGAAGGTTCGTGAAATATCGAACGATTGAAACCAAACTCACAAAATAAAAAGATTTACTGCAAATCCCATGACGACCCCCGAATATGATTAGTAGTGGGGTAAATGAATCAATGACAATATTCCTGTGTCAAGTTAAGAAAACACTCAACCAATAGAAGAACTCTTACAAGTGATCTTGTATGAATTAGAGATCATAAAGCAAGACTTTGAAAAGAGGAGTTCGGAGCTGGGGAAAAAGATAGAACAGTTGGAAAAGAAAAGAATCAGCTAGGGTTAGACGTCGATGTCCAAAAGTTAGAAGCCAAGAAAATGGGAAAAGGAAAAAAAAAGCTGAGAAAGACTTGAACAATCTAAAAACAGATTATAAGAAGCTGCATTTGCCGATGAAGACTGCCGGGTTGGGTAAAACATCAAAACAGCGGTAAGAAATCAAAGAAGAAAATATTAGAGCTGATTAATGGGAAAAAAAATTCCAAGATGCTCGAGTTCGAAAAGATACTTTGGAAAGGGATTTGTTAGAAAGCCAAAATAAAAAGGTTGCATTGAGAGCTCGGGTAGCAAAATTAGAAAGGTCACTGTATCAATATCGTAGTCACAACTCTGCAATTGAGTTGAAAACAAGTCTAAACAAGATTGAAGAGTTGAACTACTTGAAACAAACAATGAACTCTGGAAAGAGCAATTCCAATGCTCTCAAGGTCAGATTAGGGATATAGATCACATCGTGGGTGAAGCTGTGACTCAAGTAAGGGAAGTAGCCAACCATTTGCAAACCCTAGCGGTTCAAGCCGACATGTTAAGCTTAAAAAAAAAATAATCAAAATTAGATCAGGGCCGTGAATTATCTTGGCTTCTTAAGAAAGTCAAGGCTTTGAGTATTAGGGCAATGTCGTATATGTAAAATATTTGTTTTATGTAAAGAGATTTGTTTTCTAGTAAAGTTATTCTAATAGAATTGAATTAAAAACAATGCCTCTTTTTGTATTCATTTCATTCATCAGTATTACATTTCATCATATACATTACATTTCTTAAAAAGACCCTAATTAATCGAAATTATGACAGTTACTTAAGAAACCAACAAGAATCTACCAACTGAATATCATTACGGTACCCGTGGCAAAATCAAAGCAATGATCAAAGATTAGAGAGATTAGAACAAATTCAGAAAGACATGCAAGATCAGTTGCAAGCGCAGCTGTAGGACTCAGAATCCTAACGAAGTATGATAAGACAGTTAACCCAGTTGTTGGCTAGAGGGATTGAAAAAAATGAAAAGTACTGTGGTTAACTCTGGGGAGGATAATGAAGACCCTACATATCCTCCAGGCTTTACCATGGTGAATGTCCAAGCCTAACCAGATACATATCCACGAAGGGTACTCGTTACCATAAGACCTCAATAATATCAAGTTGGCACCTTAACACCGGTGAATTACCCAACAGGTTCAGGTTCCAATCTTGGGGATAATCTGACCAACCCTATCGTTTCAGATTTAGACTACATGGTAGAAATGGATAGAGCAAGAGTAGAATTACCAAAACAGCTGAAAGATTGGTGCAGTTGGAGGAGAAATTCAGAGTTGTGGAGAATGCTGACTACCTTTTCGGGGTTGACGCTAATGAGTTGAGCTTAGTCCCTGATTTAGTGCTCCCACCAAAATTCAAAACTCTAGAATTCAAAAAATATAATGGGACTAGTTGCTCTAAAGCCCATATCATAATGTTCTGCTGAAGAATAACGGTATACGACAATAACGACCAATTGTTAATTCACTGCTTCCACGATAGTTTGATTGAATCGACTGTCAAATAGTACAACCAGCTAAGTCGTGCCAAAATTAACTCATGGAAACAATTGGCACAAGCTTTCATAAAACAATATAGCCATGTGACTAACATGACACCCGATAGAATTACGCTGTAAAACATGGCAAAGAAGCAAAGTGAAAGCTTTGGGCAATATGCTCAGAGATGGAAAAGGGTAGCAACACAAGTTTAGCCACCTTTTTTGGAGAAGGAGACAACAGTGCTTTTCATAAACACTCTGAAAGCCCTTTTCATCAACCATATCCTGGGAAGTGCTACCAAGAGCTTTTTAGATATAGTAATTTCTGGAGAGATGATTGAAAATGCAGTAAGGAGTGGAAAAATAGACGCAGGGGAAAATGCTAAAAGATCAGCTCTGATAAAGAAAGAAAATGAAGTTGATAAACGCCAAATTATACATATTTTTACCCCAAATACGTAGCATATTTACGGATGTTTATTACTAGATTTGTGGATTTTGGTGCTCTTAATCCGCTTATTTCATGTTTTGTACTCAGGGGAGCACCAAGAGTCAAAAGGAGCCAAAAAGGGACAAAACAGACCAAATCGAGAAGATGACACGGCCTAAGCCTTGCAACACGGGTAGCTCACACGCCCGTGTCTTGCGAGGATGTCGACTAAGGCTTTCACGATTCACACGGCCTGGCTATTGACCCACACGGCCGTGTGCAATTTAACAGATCGAACACGGCCTGGCAATCACGTCACACGGGTGTGTCCCTTTTTCAAGAATTTGTATTTTACATGAAAAATGATACTTAGGGAGGAAGAAAGCCAATCCAAAGCCTATATAAACACCCTAAATACGACTTAAAAGGGGGTCTCCCTCTATAACTTTTCTGGAGTATAAAACTACACGCAGGGAATTACTTGAAGGAAGCCAGACGATCCATCCCAAAAGCCGAAGCTACTCCAAGACTGAAGATCTCTCTCAGAATTCCTTCAGGGGTTTTAGAGTTTTCTTTATGTTTTGTTATTTTCATACTTTTGAGATGTACTCTTATTTTATTATGAACTAAACCCCTTAGATACCTAAGGGGGTTGAAACCTATGATGGATCTTGTTATTATTATCTGAACTGTATAATAAATACTTGATTTGTTCTTAATTATGTGTTCTTAATGCTTGAGTTAATATTCCGGGTATTAATTCATGATTTGATGTGCTTATGCAGAGGAGCAAAAGTCCCTGTCTAAGAGTAGATTTGGCATGATTAAGCGGAGTTGATCGAACGCCTAGAAATAGGGTTACGAGATTTTGCCAGATTAGGGTGAAACCTAATATGGGAGTCCATAGGTCGATTTACAGCTTCCCTAGGGGTTCTAATTAAGAAAGAGATTTCAATTAATTCAACTGAGGGTTAGATGTTATTAGTCTCGAAAAAGATAATAATATAGGTTAGGGAGTCTCACGGATCAAGTCAAGTGAATAAATCGTCTGGTTCAGAGTCAGATAACAAGTGAAATCTAAGTGGATTCCTCATTGGGTGTCGTCTTTATCAATTACTTTTCTTCAAGTCTTTTTCCAAATTTTCTCTTTGCTTTAGTTTAATTAGTTAATTAGTTTAATAAACAACTCCTCTTTATTTCTTGGTTAAATAATAAAAAGATAGTTATTACTAGTACTTTTAGTTCCTTTAGGTACGATATCCCGGTCTTGCCATTACTATACAATTGTTCGATAGGTGCGCTTGCCTTTTTGTCGTGATAATAGTTAGTCTAGGTTTGATGTTCATTATAAATATTTATTACTTGTTACGAATCACGTGATCAAGTTTTTGGCACTGTTGCCGGGGACTTAAAATATTAGGAACGCTAAATTTTTATTACTTTAGCCATTTATTTTTCTTGCAATTTTTATTTTATTTTATTTTATTATTACTAATTAATTTACTTTTTCTTTCCCTTGGCAGGTTTTTATAGTTTATGACTAGAAGAAACCCGTCGGGACCATTACTTTTTAACAAAGAAATCGATCGTACAGTTCGTAGAAACCGAAGAGAAATAAGGCGCAGCTTAAGATGCATAGAGAACGAGAAAGAAGACAATACTCACCCCCAACCGAAGAGATAGCTGAAAACCAAGGCAATCAGTTACCTCCTGCAATTGCGGCTAATCAAAATCCTACTCCACGCACTATGTATGATTATGCTAAACCTTCTTTAACAGGAACTGAATCTAGCATAGTTAGACCGGCTGTAGCTGCAAATACTTTTGAACTGAAACCTAACACAATTCAAATGGTACAGTAGTTTGTTCAGTTTGATGGTTTGCAGGATGAAGATCCCAACGCTTACTTAGCAAACTTTCTGAAATTTTGCGATACATGTAAAATCAATGGCGTTTCTGATAATGCCATTCGTCTTCTGTTATTTCATTTTTCATTGAGGAACAAAGCTAAACAGTGGTTGAACTCGTTACCACAAGGGTTAATTACTACTTGGGAATAAATGATCGAAAAATTTTTACTAAAATACTTTCCGCCGGCTAAAACGGCTAAATTACGTAATGATATCTCTTCTTTTATGTAGATGGATTTAGAAACACTTTACGATGCATGGGAGAGATACAATGACTTACTGAGAAGGTGCCCTCACCATGGGTTACCGCTTTGGCTTCAAGTACAAATATTCCATAATGGTCTGAATCCCTCGACTCGGCAAATGATTGACGTAGCTGCTGGCGGAACCATCAACAATAAAACACCTGAAGAGGCTTATGAATTCATTGAAGAAATGTCACTGAATAACTATCAGTGGCAAGTCATGAGGACTAAGCCAACAAAAACAGCCGGCGTTTATAACGTCGACTCAGTTACTATGCTGTCAAATCAGGTAGAACTTCTCAATAAAAAGATTGATGGTTTACTTGGTTCTACGCAGGTACATCCAGTAATGAGGTATGACTCAAGTGGATGAGGTGTACATACAGAATATCAATCCTTCAATCCTACAACCAAAGAGAAACAAGTCAACTATATGGGTAATAATAACTTTAGATCTCAAAATAACCCATACAGTAATACTTATAATGCAGGTTGGAGGAACCACCCAAATTTCTCCTGGGGTGGTCAAGGGAATCAAAAGCCACAAAATCATCAGGGTTCTCAACAACCACCTTATCAATAAGAGAAGAAACCGAACCTTAAGGACATGCTCTCAAAATTCATATAAATATCAGAAACTCGTTTCCAAAATACTGAGACAGCACTTAAAAATCAACAAGCATCGATCCAAGGACTCGAAACTCAGATAGGCCAGCTATCCAAACTAATCTCCGAACGACCACAAGGTAGCTTACCAAGTAATACTGAACCTAACCCAAGGGAACATCTCAACACAATTAGTACTCAAAATAAGGAAGGATTCATTGCGCCTGAGCCAGAATTGATGCAAGAAACTGTGGTGAGTAAAGGTAAAAGTGAGGTAAGTCATAACAAAACGGTGAATGAAAAATATAGACCTTATGTCCGATACCCTAACGCGACAAGGAAAGTCTGCTCAGAAGAACAATTTGGTAAATTCCTCAAACTTTTGAAAAAATTACATATTAACTTACCGTTTATTGAAGCTTTGTCGCAGATGCCAAATGCAATAAAATTTTTAAAAGAACTTTTAGTAAATAAGCGGAAGTTGGACAAAGCGTCGCATGTGGAGCTAAACGCAGTCTGTTCAGCTATTCTACAGAATAAGCTACCCCACAAATTGAAAGATCCAGGGAGTTTTACAATTCCTTGCTTAATTGGTAGTTTAGATATAAGTCATGCATTAGCTTATTTAGGGGCTAGTATTAACGTCATGCCTTACAAAATGTTTAAGCAACTAGGTCTTGGGAAACCTAAACAAACTAGGATGAGCATTCAATTGGCAGATAAAACTATAAGATTCCCTAAGGGTATTATTGAAGATGTACTCGTGAAAGTAGATAAGTTCATATTCCCCGTTGATTTTGTTGTTCTAGACATAGAGGAGGATAATAAAACCCCTTTGATTTTAAGGAGGCCCTTTTTAGCAACTATTAAAACAATTATTGATGTTGGCACAGGTGAGCTTACACTTCATGTGGGAGACAAAACGATCACCTTTTAAGCTCGTAATTCTGGCATCACATCGAACATTAAAGGTAATAGTCCACACCAATCTATTAAAACTGACAATATAACTTTGCAGAAATTGAGCTTTAAAGAAGTTCACGAGCTATGTTTCAGAAATGATAGAGGACACATTCATAAAGAACGAAGGCTACGGATAGAGGAGCTAGACGAACGGCGAGCACACAAACTGAGAACACATGATAAACCGAGATTACGCCAAAACAAGCCCGATATCTCTCTAAATCAACTTAAGGTTGGCGATAAAGTCTTACTAGATGCCACAGATCCCCACATTGTCATTACTACACCGAATGAGGAAATCCCTCTTACGGTACTCAGTATTTTTCCATTCGGTACGGTGGAGGTGAGTCACCCCAAGTTCGGCACTTTTAAGGTAAACAATACCCGATTAAAACCTTATTTTGACGAGATTGATAGCAGGAATGAGGAGTATAAACTCCTCAAACCACCCTGACCATTCACTAGAGAGGTAAGTCGAGCTTAAACTATAAATAAGCGTTTCTCAGGAGGCAACCTGAGCACTAACATATTTTGATTTCTTTATTTTTAATTTCTAACACTTTAAATCATTAACTTTATCTTTGAATTGCAAAGTTTTTCAACACACATGGTCAGGCACACGGGTTTGCCTAAAGCCGTGACCAAGCAGGGGAAGAGACACGGCCGTACGATACGGCCATGTGGAAGCAGGATATGATTTCCCCAAAACACGGGATGTGATAAATCCCCATGGCCATGCGACATGGTTGTGGGTGGACTTGATAGGTGAACATGGGCGTGGGAATAGAAAACACGGGCGTACCAGGGGCAAGGCTCGATTCTATTTTTTCGACATGGGCGTGAGACACGCCTGTACCATTAAGCCGTAGAAAACAATACACGGGAGTGGTACCCTAACACATGGATGTGGGAGAAGCGAACAAAGCTAGGCACGACCGTGCGGCATGGCCGTGTGACACACACGCCCAAGACACACGGGCTTGGGATAGTAGCCGGGGATGACCTAAATTGAAAAATTCTAAAAACACGGGCTCACCTTCAAAGTACACGGGCTTGGCCCTAGGACGTGTGACCCTCCCCTATTTAAGTAAACCACTGTTCATCTTCTTCCCCCTTTCAAAACCCTAGCTAAAATCTCCCTTTCTCCACTCCCTAATCCCTATTCCAGCCACCATTCCCTAGATTCTTACTTCCTCAACCCCCAAACCACCTTAAAATCCACTCCCCCTGCATTAATCCTTACTTACCCCTCTCTTTTCCCTTTATTTTTCCTCTACACGGTTGTACCCCAACTCTACACGCCTATGCTCACTACCAACACGCCCGTGCACCACCCTACAGTAGCTTTTGGTATATTATGTCATTATCAAGAGGCAAGAAGGCCGCGGTCCCATCCTTAAAAAGACGTAGGGGACCGGGTTTTTCCTCGATACGTGCTACAACCGAAGTTTGGCACCCTTTCATTGAGTTTCCGCAAGCTTCGCAGTAGGAGCTATTTCAAATACTACGCGCGCGACCCCTCACTACAGGTCGTTGCATCGATTGGGCTGCCGTGGAGCAAGTCCAGCTAGCTGATGCCATCCACACCCTCCTATCCACAAACCCATGGGAACGGTTCTTTGCTATTACCAAACCTACTTATTTAGAGCTAACTTTAGAATTATGCTCTACTTTTCATCTACAGGTGAGGATGACGAACAATGACGACCCCGGCACCATTCAATTTCGATTAGGCGGTCTAGTTCATACGATGAGTGTCCCAGAGTATGGAGTCACTTTGGGACTTTACACCGATGAGTTTATGGAGGAGGAGGACATGAATGCACTACCATGCAATATCTATATTTCTCCCTCCTTGTGCTGGAAGGCTTTGGCACCACTCTCTTCCACTTACGACCCCAGCCGCTCGAAGGCCTTAGCTCTCGCCCCTTCCCTACGCTATCTCCATGTCATATTGGCACACACCTTGACCGGAAAAAGAAAGAGCACCGGTGTCATCAACACCCACGATGCCTACTATTTATGGTGCATGGCGAATGCACACGTGACTGACTTGGCATACTTCATCGCTTTCGCCATTTGCCATCAGACTGAGCGGCATCGGAAGGGAGTAATCTCTATCGGCCCCTACGTGATGTGCCTCACCAGACACTACGGCCTCCTCAACACCGTGGCCCAGTCATCAGCGCTTACACTGATAGGTCAGATGTCCCCACAGGACATCACGACTATGTTACACATGAGGATGATCGAGCGCCAATGTGGGACCGATCCTCCTCAGTACCGTCTCACTCATGCTATTGACGAGGAAGATCTTGAGGTCGTTCCTGATGATGTTCCCCCACAGCACGAGGAGCCTTCTACCACACCACCTAGGGAGCGACCAGTTCATGCAGCTGCTTCATTGGCACACATTTCCGACCGACTCGCTCACTTCGAGCAGTATTGTACTACACAGTTCGAGATGATTCACGAGCGAGATCGGCGATGTGATAGACAGATGGACGGCATGCAGGTCATGATGCAGCAGTTGTGCCAACACTTTCACATCGCTGCTCCAGCGTCACCACTTGAGGGCCCTGCTGACGAGGATCATTGAATCCTCCTATATTTTTATTTTTATTTTTGTTTTCATTTCAATTTTATTATTTTCTTTTGAAAGACATATCTATATTAGTAAATTTTACTTTCTTCATTTTTCTGGTATTTCTAACAAGTAATCCCACTACGCTCTCTTCCACACCCATTCTTATTAAGCTTTTTATGATTCTACAGACTTCCAAGCAAAGCTGCTAGGAATATTTTATGGAATGAGGAAACAAATAGGGAACAATACCCCACAAGTGCCATGTTCAACGACCCAATTTCTTCATCTAGCCAAGAATAGTGGCAACTACCACTTTCCCTAAACACTCCAGCCCCATAATCAAGCTCCGCATCCATATAACAGGGAGTTTCACATCTTTCCCTCTTATGATTTTCTTTATTTTGAATATTCTATCTTTGTACATTGAGGGCAATGTAAATCTTAAGTGTGGGGGTGAATATGAACATGATGCCTAACGTTTTGCATTATTCTCAAATCCCTAAATTTGGTCTTGTGCTTAAGTGATTTTCTCATAATATTGACCGAATGAATACTGATTGATCTATAATTATTGTTGATATGTCATGAATTAGACCATGGGAATTATGTATGATTATTTGATTATAGGACATTAGAGAATCGAGCATGATAAGTTGATATTTTGACAACTAAATTTTTTAGTTTATTTTCCTAAACTGATGAATTATCTTGAAATCTTAAGTATACAGGAATGACATCAAAAACTCAAATTTTTGGTGAGATTTTTTAGCCTTTTAAGCGTATAGCTTTCTTTCTTGCTCACTTCTTTTGTGGTTTGAGCATGTCAATATTGAACTGTTATTCTAGAACTTGCTTCGATTATACATGTCGAGATCATACGTATGATTTGATATACTGAGATGATAAAGGCACTTAGGATTTAACCCACTTACTCCATAAAAAGCCTTCCCACATAATTAAACCCTTAGTGAACCCCCTTGAGCCTACTAACCTTTTTTTTATTAACCTTCATCATTAACCCATTAACCCATTATTGTTGAAATCCTCTTACTTAATTTACTTTTTTTTATCGAGATTAAATTTAATATTGTTACCTCACTATGTTCACCATTTTTTGTTACTGAATTATGAAGTATGATTACTATATTGTATTGACTTGATTTGTTCTTAAAAAAAAAAACTTAGTATTGTTTTTGTAATCTTCAGCAAGCTAAAGTTGTCATGAAAAAAAGAGAGCTCATGTAATATAGTTCTAGATATTTGTTTGTGTTTCAGAAATTAAGTTTTTGATAGTGGGGTAATAAATTGAAATTATCTCGATTCTAACCTTTGTCCTTTCAGCTTGTATCCATACCCGTAACCTAAACCCCGTTACAACCATGCAAAGACCTTTTAATTTATGTATCATATCATTTACAAGTGGTGGAGATTTTATTTTCATGCAAGCCTATGGTAATAACTTCTCATGTTAGACAATCGAGTACTTAATCTTGAACCTTAAACACTTTGAGTGATTTGATTGAATCTTTAGTAAGGATGTCATCTCTTGTATATTTAGGACTAAGGTTAATTACTTAGAGGAAGGAGATTACCTATGATTTTATTATCAAAATATTCGATTTAGATTGTTTGAGGTTTTTAATGCCACTATAGTTGAATTCTCACTGTATGATTTTTCGTGGAATACTTTGTAACATTATCAGTAATGATTATGTGATTGAAAGGAATGAATTCTAGTAGTAAATGAGAATTTTTCTTGAGGACAAGCAAATGTTTAAGTGTGGGGGTATTTGATAAACGCCAAATTATACATATTTTTACCCTAAATATGTAGCATATTTATGGATGTTTGTTACTAGATTTGTGGATTTTGGTGCTCTTAATCCGCTTATTTCATGTTTTGTACTCAAGGGAGCACTAAAAGTCAAAAGGAGCCAAAAACGAGCCAAAAAGGGGCAAAACGGACCAAATCGAGAAGATGACACTGCCTAAGCTTTACCACACGAATAGCTCACACGCCCATGTCTTTCGAGGATGTCGACCAAGGCTTTCACGATTCACACGGCCTGGCCATTAACCCACACGGCCGTGTGCAATTTAACGAATCGAACACGGCCGGCAATCACGTCACACGGACGTGTCCCTTTTTCAAGAAGTTGTATTTTACACGAAAAATGATACTTAGAGATGAAGAAAGCCAATTCAAAGCCTATATAAACACCCTAAATACGACTTAGAATGGGGTCTCCCTCTAGAACTTTTCTGGAGTATAAAACTACACGCAGGGAATTACTTGAAGGAAGCCAGACGATCCATCCCAAAAGTCGGAGCTACTCCAAGACTGAAGATCTCTCTCAGAATTCCTTCAGGGGTTTTAGAGTTTTCTTTATGTTTTGTTATTTTCATACTTTTGAGATGTACTCTTATTTTATTATGAACTAAACCCCTTAGATACCTAAGGGGGTTGAAACCTATTATGGATCTTGTTATTATTATCTGAACTGTATGATAAATACTTGGTTTGTTTTTAATTATGTGTTCTTAATGCTTGAGTTAATATTCCGGGTACTAATTCATGATTTGATGTGCCTATGCAGAGGAGCAAAAGTCCCTATCTAAGAGTAGATTTGGCATAATTAAGCGGATTTGATCGAACGCCTAGAAATAGGGTTATGAGATTTTGTCGGATTAGGGTGAAACCTAATATGGGAGTCCATAAATCGATTTACTGCTTCCCTAGGGGTTTTAATTAAGAAAGAGATTTCAATTAATTCAACTGAGGCTTAGACGTTATTAGTCTCGAAAGAGATAATAATATAGGTTAGGGAGTCTCATGGATTAGGTCAAGTGAATAAATCGTCTGGTTCAGAGTCAGATAACAAGTGAAATCTAGGTGGATTCCTCCTTGGGTGTCGTCTTTATCAATTACTTTTCTTCAAGTCTTTTTTCCAAATTTTCTCTTTGCTTTAGTTTAATTAGTTAATTAGTTTAATAAACAACCCCTCTTTATTTCTAGGTTAAATAATAAAAAGATAGTTATTACTAGTACTTTTGGTTCCCTTAGGTACGATATCTCGGTCTTGCCATTACTAAACTATTATTTGATAGGTGCGCTTGCCTTTTCATCGTGATAATAGTTAGTCTAGGTTTGATCTTCATTATAAATATTTATTACTTGTTACGAATCACGTGATCAGAAGTGAACATCTTAGGTGTGTATAATAAAAGTTATTCAAAACTGGTCACTGTAGGCCAACCAAGGACCGTAGCAACTAGCCATCAAGACTCATTAAGGTAAGAATCAAACTCAAGGCCAAACACAGAAAAACTCTAATTTACACCCATCCCGATGACATATAGGGAGTTATATCAGAATTTGATCAACGCGCATGTGGTATCCCAGTTTTATTTAAAACCCATGCAACATCCATTCCCAAAATGGTATGATACGAATGCTCAATGCGAGTATCACGCAGGAATAACGGGACACTCAATTGAGAATTACACTGCATTTAAAAAGTTGATTAAAATGTTTATCAAGATGGGGATTGTAAGGTTCGATGATCCACCGAGGCCTAATGTGGCAGGAAATTTGTTACCTAGTTATTCAGATCAAAGGGTAAACGCGATAATTAAGAGCGGAGGAAAGATGACCAAAACTGATGTGGCAGAAGTAAAACCCTCACTAAAACAGGTTTTACAAAAGATGATAGATGTGAGATTAATCATTCAAGATTCAGAAGGGATGCCCAAAGAAATGAGGAGCTAATGTGAGTTCATGCTAAAGAAGGTTATGAAATCCAAGAGTGTGCTGAATTCAGAGCTTTATTCTGATGGATAACAAGGACTTAGAATTCTTTGAAGAGGTCGAGGGCTTGTAAGGAGGAGATGTTTGTGCCTTAGAGGAAGAATTGACCGAGAAGGTTACAAAGTCAATCACCCGATGGTGATTATTTCACCACTGAGAAATAATGAAGTAGAAACGCAATTATTTCACGGCCAAGAAATAATGAAGTAGAAACGCAAGCTGTGCTGAGAGTCATAATTCAGAAGCCCGTGACTTTTCCTTATAAGGATAGTAAAAGGGTTCCATGGAATTATGACTACAACGTGATGATTCTAAGAGAGGAGAACTCGGTTGGCACTTCAGAAGAGGGTCAGGATATTAGTTTCTATACACACAATGGGAGGAGCTATGACCCTGCAAGTGCAAGAACCGAGCCATTTAAAGGAAAAACCCTAGCGGTTGAACATAAGAAAGAATAGACGGCTAAACTTGAATCACCTGTTAATAAGCTGGTAACTAAGAATGAGGATAAAGAATTCTTAAAATTCTTGAAGCATAGCGAGTTTAGTGTTGTAGAACAGCTATACAAAAAACCAGCTCGCATATCAGTATTAGCCTTACTCTTGAGCTTAGAGACATATCGTAGTACGTTGATGAAGGTGTTAAATGAAACTTATGTCACTGATGATATCTCTGTAAACAAGCTAGATCTTCTGGTTAACAATCTCAATGAACAATCTAAGTGTCGACAATTTCATCTTTTTCAACGACGATGAAATACCTCCAAGGAGCATGGGATCCACAAAGGCTCTACACATCACCACCCGCTACAAAGGATATACATTGCCAAGGGTGTTAATCAATAATGGATCTGCGCTGAACGTTTTGCCTCTATCCATATTGAATAGGTTGCCAGTGGATAGCTTTCATATGAAAATGTGCCAAAATATAATAAGAACATTTGATGGTACAGAAATGAAGGTGATGGGAAGGATTGAAATACCTCTCTTAATTGGCCCAAACACTTACAAGGTAGACTTTTTGGTGATGGATATCAAGCGTTCTTATAATTGCTTGTTGGGGAGACCTTGGATTCACTTGGCTAGGGTAGTGCCATTGTCACTGCACCAAAAACTGAAGTTGGTAACAGAGGGTCGACTGGTGACGATAAATGTTAAGGAAGATATCATTGCATCTGTAACTACTTGCGTACCATACATAGGAGTGGATGAAGAGGCAAAAGAATGTTCCTTTCGATCACTAAAATTTGTTAATACAATCTTTATTGTTGAAGGAAATAAGATCCTAATGCCCAAAATATCCAAAACTACGAGGATGAGCCTACAGTTGACAGTCGGGAGAGGAGCTTTACTTGGGAAAGAACTCAAAAAATACTTACAAGAAAGGGTCGATGCATCAATACTGATGGACAAACAAGACCGTTTTGGCTTAGGATACAAGCCAGATGTGAAACAAAAGAAAAAAGAGCTAAATAAGAAACAAGAAAGAAGAAGAGCACGATTAAGTGGGGGAGAGGTCAAATGGAAACCAATGACTTTTCCCCATATATCCAAAACGTTCGTGTCAGGAGAAACTATTTATCTTGAATGAAATATGTTAGAAAAAGGAATGTTGGGGAATCTGAGCATCAATGCCATATCCGAAGAAAAAATTGGAGAAAACCTGTCAGACATTCGTCCTTATATCCCTAGAAGTGTTCTGAACAATTGGATTACAGAAGAGATCCTTGTAATTTTTAAAACTAATTCAGTGTAATGTTCAAAATACATTTATTGCTCTAAGCTTGGAGCAATAAGAATCCTTTTGTGAAAAGGCATATGTCCAATATTTTTATTTTAATAAAATGTATATTTGTGTCTCATTTTGGCAAATATTCTTTTCTTTTTCCCATTTTATTCATACTCATACTACACAGATAATTATTCTTAGATTTATTTGTTCTTTGGGTATTCCTTTGTTCCTATAACAGGTCTTCAAATATCAATGATACGAGTAATGCTGCTATTGACTCAAAGTCTTCTTTTGAGCAAGATATGTGTCCAGAGGAACCTCGGGACTTTGAAGATGATTGAGATTGTAACTTATCTGTTGATTTGTTAAGAATGGTAGAACAAGATGAGAAACAAATCCTACCTTGCAAAGAGTCAGTATAAATTGTAAGTTTGGGAGACAAATAAGAAAAGAAAGAGGTGAAGATCAGAGCTTGCATCACTGCAAAGACAAAGGGAGACCTCATTGAGTTACTCTAAGAATTCAAAGATGTCTTTGCATGGTCGTATCAAAACATTCTTGGTCTAAGTATTGATGTCGTGGTACACCCCTATAAAGGAAGAATGAAAGCTAATTCAACAAAAACTCTGAAGGATAAGGCCCAACATCCTGTTAAAAATAAAAGAAGAGGTCAATAAACAATTTGACACTGGTTTCCTTCAAGTGGTTAAATACTCGGAGTGGGTAGCTAATATAGTCCTCGTCCAGAAGAAAGATGAGAAAGTATGAATATGTGTGGACTACAGGGATTTAAACAAAGCTAACCCGAAGAATAATTTCCCATTGCCTCACATTGACATATTAGTGGATTCACTGTCCTCCTTCATGGATGGCTTATATGGATACAACCAGATAAAGATGCATCTTGAAGACATGGAAAAGACCACATTCGTAACCATGTAGGAAATATTTTGCTATAAAATGATGCTATTTGGACTGAAAAATATGGGAGCGACATATCAAAGAGTCATGGTAACCCTGTTTCATGATGTGATGCATAAGGAAATCAAGGTTCATGTCGATGATATGATTGTAAAATCTCAAACAGAAAAAGAGCATATGCAAGTCTTGAGAAAATTGTTCTTGAGGTTGAGAAAATTCCAGCTAAAGCTCAATCCAGCAAAATGTACCTTAGAGGCTAGGTTAGGAAAATTGTATGGATTCATAGTAAGTGAAAAGGGGACCGAAATTGACTTGGATAAAGGCAGGGCTATAAAAGAGTTGCCTTTATCGCATACTCAAAAAGAGGTTCGGGGTTTCCTAAGAAGACTAAATTACATCGCTCGATTCATTTCACAAATAATTGAAAAATGCAACCCCATATTCTGTCTCCTTAAGAAACATAATCCAGGCGTATGAGATGGAGAATGCTAGAAGACTTTCAACAAAGTCAAACATTACTTGTCCAATACCCTAGTGTTAATACCACCTAGCCTAGATAAATCGTTGATACTGTACTTAGTAGTATTTAGGAATTCCATAGGATGCGTGCTTGGCTAACATGATGAGTCTGGGAGAAAAGAAAGAGTGATATACTACCTCACTAAGAAATTCACTGATTGTGATACAAGATAATCGCCAATTGAAAATTTATGTTGTACTTTAATCTGGAAAACCCGAAGACTGAGATAACACATGTTGTACCACACAACTTGGCTCATCTAAAAAATAGACCCTTTAAAGTACATGATGGAGTCGACTGCTCTGAATGGAAGGATGTCAAGACGGTAAATTTTACTTTCCGAATTTGATATAGTCTATGTGAACTAGAAGGCAGTAAAAAGCAGTGCAATAGCAAATTTTCTAGCCAGTAGAGCTCTAAAAGATTACGAGCCTTTGGATATCAATTTCCTAAATAAAAATCTGATGTATGTTGTGACTACTGAACAAGGTGCTTAAGAAGAACATCTTTGGAAACTAAACTTTGACAGGGCCTCCAACGCTATAGGTAACGGAATCAAGGCAGTCCTAGTATCCTCAAATGGAGATCATTATCCCTTTACTAGAAAATTTGATTTTGATTATACGAACAATATGGTATAATACAAAGTATGCATCATGGGTCTCCGTGCAACCATAGAATGCTAGAACAAAGTACTAGAGGTATATGGGGATTCTACACTGGTGATCTATCAACTCAAAGGAGAATAGAAGACGAGAGACCCCAAGTTGACCAATTATCGAAGGCTGGTCCTTGAATTAATTTAGGAGTTTGATGACATCACCTTCTACTACCTCCCGCGAGATGAAAATTAGATGGCTAACGTCCTGGCTACTTTAGGTTTCATGGTCAAAGTGAATAGACAAGGGGATGTAAAACCTATCCAGATAGGTATTTATTAGGCTCCGACTCATTGTTACAACATCGAGAAAGAGGAAAAGGATGATCACCCTTGGTACCATGATATACTTTGATATGTAAAGAATCGTGAATACTCTGATCAGATGATCGAGAATGATAAAAAGACGTTGAGGAGACTGGCCAATGACTATGTCTTAGAATGAAAGATCCTGTATAAAAGAAGAAAAGATCATGTGCTACTAAGATGTGTGGATGCCATTGAGGCCAAGAAGATTTTAGAAGAAGTCCATGAGGGCGTTTGCGAAACGTATGCTAATGATTTTACAATGGCCAAGAAAATATTGAGATTTGGATATTATTGGTCCACCATGGAAAGGGATTGCATCAGTTATGCCAAGAGATGCCATAAGTGCCAAATTTATGGAGACAAAATTCATATGCCTCATTCACCTCTTCATGTTATGACTTCTTCATGACCTTTCTCTATGTGGGGCATGGATGTCATTAGGTTGATCTTGCCAAAAGCTTCCAATAGGCATTGATTCATCTTTGTGGTCATCGATTTCTTCACCAAGTGGGTAGAGGCCGCTTCCTATGTAACACTCCTAACCCATGTATGTCGCCGATACAGGGTTACAAAACATTACCGAAACTTTCAGAATATTTACAGATAATTTATATCAATTACTATTCATCTTTTGAAATTATTCGTAACGTCCCTTAAATGGACCCTCGAGACCCAATATGAGCATTAAAATCAAACCGGGACTTAATCGAAAACTCTAAGAATTTTTCATGACATTTAAAAAAATTTCTAAGTTACAGGGTTCACACGCCCGTGTGGTACAAGGGACACACCTGTGTGACCCTAGGACACGCTTTTGCTGTAGGCCGTGTTTGAACCCATGTAGCTTTTTGACTTGTGCACACGGTCAGCCACACGCCCGTGTGGTTAATTCAATTATTCGAAATTAAGTGCAGGTTTCACACGGCCAAGACACACGCCCGTGTTTTAGGTCGTGTAACACACACGGCTAAGACACACGCCCGTGTGCTCAATTCTGAGCATTCTGTTGCTCAAATTCAAGATACAGGAGACATACAGCCTAACCACATGCCAATGTACCAGGCCGTGTATCACACAAGGTCTAGACACACGCCTATGTGTCTGCCTGTGTGGACGAAATAAAGCCATTTCTAGCTTAATTTCTCACCCAAAATCACACTAACGACCTATACTTAAACTCACATCCAAAAACCAACCATTTCAAGCATTCAAATTAAGCAAACTCTATCGTTCAACATGACATATCATTACATGCATACATGTTTATAATCTTACCTTGGTATATTCCTCATGTTAAGCATAATTTGATCAACCATTTAACATATATGTAGCTACCATAGTATGACATTACAAGTATATCAAAAACAACCATTACTAATCATTCCAATGGCTAGATTAGAAACCATATATTTAATCCATCTATGGCCAAGTTAGCCTATACATGCCATTATACTAAAATGATTTTACTATATATACCCAAAATAAGCTAGTGGATAGTGTGATGATGCTCCATTGATCTCCAACCTTCACGAGCTTCCGAGCACTATAAAATAGAGAAAATAAAATCTAGTAAGCATTACATGCTTAGTAAGTTCATATAACGGAAACTAAACTTACCAATCCCGTTTATTAAATCTAAGCATACAATATCATGTTTTCCATCAACTTGGCAAAATTGCCTAAACACATGCATTCAATCAAACATGTTAGTCACAAAATTTTCATATACATCAAATAAACATAGATGAGCTCATCATGCAATATTCTTTCAAGACATTATCATTTCATCTCATAATTCCCTCATCATGCTAAGTTTTTTGTCCATTGAATCATTAGAATTCCGATGGATACTCAAGTAGTACACTCAAGGTGTACAATTCAATAACCCGTCAATTCTCATTCAAGAGTACCTATTAGGGCATTTAATCAAGAACACACTCTCGAGCCACATATCGTATTACATGATTACCAGTCCAGGCTAAATCCTTTATGTAACGTATGCTCAAAAGAGCTCAATTAGGGTTTTCAGTCCAGACTAAATCCTAATTGTAACATATGCTCGAGAGGGATTAAATCGGGATTACCCGTCCAGGCTAAATCCTTTCTATAATGAGATCAATAAGATTACTCGTCCGAGCTAAATCCCGTCAGCAACAAATGTAGGACCTCATTTTATAAGGCAATCACATTTATCCATCGAAATTCAATATTCAAATGAGACTTTACCCCATTTTCCAGCATTTTCGAACATATAATCATTCACACATTTTTAATATTCACACAAATATAAGTCATAACATTCTAGTTAACATATTTACATGCTTGATTAAGTTACATGAACTTACCTCGATACTTGTTCGCGTAAATAATCTACTAATTCGAAACTTTTCCTTTTCCTCGATCTAACCTCAAATTTATGTTGTCTGGATCCAATTAAGCCATGAAAGTTTCTTCTCACTCTCTTAGGGTTTTCATATAATTTTGGGGAAGAAGATGAGAAAAATAAGATGATATCTTTTATCATCTTTTAATTAATTAAATATTTTTTAATTTCCAATTCAGTCATTGCCCTTTTTCTAAATTTTTATGGATGAGTCACTAAAATATATACATACCTTTCTTTAATGGTCTAATTACCATATAAGGACCTCAATTTTTGAATTTCATAACTATTTAATCCTTCTATCTATTAGAATTCAACTTTTAGATTTTATGCGATTTAGTCCATCCCATAATTAAGCACTAAATCGATAAAATTTTATTATCAAAATTTTCAGATGACATTTCTAACATATTATAGACCATGTAATAAAATTAAAATAAATTTTATTTTTGACTCGGATTTGTGGTCTCGAAATCACTATTCCGATTTCACTGAAATTAGGCTGTTACATCCTATGTCAATGTCACGAAGTCGACAGTCAACAAATTCTTGAAGAAAGAGATCATATGTCGATATGGAATGCCAAAAAGGATCATATTTGACAATGCATTAAATTTGAACAACAACACGATATCGGAAGTCTACAGTCAATTCAAGATCAAACACCATAACTCGTCACCATGTCACCTAAAAATGAATGGTGCAGTGGAGGCAGCCAATAAGAACATTAAGAAGATCGTGGAGAAAATGACAGAGACTTATAAAGACTGGCATGAGAAGTTACCATTTTCCCTTTATGCTTATCGAACGTCTATCGGAACCTCTACTAGGGAAAGGCTTTATCATTGGTTTATGGAATGGAGGCGATTTTGCCAATTGAAGTCGAGATTCTTTGGTTTTTCCCATTGAAGTCGAGATTATTTCTCTCCGAGTTTTTTCAGAGTTAAAGTTAGACGAAGCAAAATGGGTCCAATCTCGATATGATCAGTTGAACTTGATTGAAGAGAATAGGTTGAAAGCTATCTGCTATGGCCAGATGTACCAAAAAAGAATGATGCGAGCTTAAACAAAAATGTTCTCCCCAGAGAATTCCATGAGGGGGACCTGGTATTGAAAAAGATCCTGCCCATATAAAAAGACTTTAGAAAAAATGGATACTAAATTGGGAAAGACCTTATGTGGTAAAGAATGCCTTTTCTGGAGGAGCGTTGATTTTGACCAAGATGGATGGAAAAAACTTGCCCAACCCTGTGAATTCGAATTCAGTCAATAAATACTTCACCTAAAAAAAAAGAGGAGAGGCCAATGTGAAAACTCACGAAAGGGTGCCTTGAGACCAAAGTGGTTCTGAGTTGAAAATCCAGGAAATGTCAGCTCAGATTTAGATCAAAAATTGAACATGTGATATTTGTGTCCTCTTAAAAGAAGAAGCATTACATCTTGGGGCATCAACAAAGTACTATAGATCTCCTAAACACATATCAAGTTTAAAATGGTCCTCGAGAAGTGTGTACGGAGAAGCTTATGCTACGATATCTGGGGTACCTTCATCTTACTCATTTTGTAATTTAGCAACGTTTGCTATTTTGACTAATCTATTCATTTCGAGCTTTGCTCCCAATAAATTTCGATCTTGTCCATTTTTACAATCTTTTTCAAGTATTTTTACATTGAAATAACAATTAATGGACTAACAATATTCAAGTAAAAGGATCTTTTCATATTCTCTGAAAGGTTTTCTAAATAGTAGAAGGACCTGAAATAGGACCACTAGTTAGAACTAACCAAATCTAAGGGCTGGAAATATTTGGGAATGAATAGTGTAAATTGTGATTACTTCTTCGGGTCTCTTGTCAAAGATACCAGATCTAAACAAAAAGGCATGGTAACACATTAGTGATAGAACCTTGACGAACAATGAGCAATGTAAACCTAAGCATTAAAAAGGGAATCATTCTTGAAAAATAACATTCTACATGCAGACAAATATAATTCATATACATCTAGTTAAGAACATTTGATTTATTCTAATAATGATATCCTAATCTCTTGGCATAAATATAGGCCCATGAAATGGACTCTACAGGTTATGTTCCCCAGAGAATGGTGCAATATATCAATGAAATCACAATTCCTATACCCCTGAAGATACAGTGGAGCAAGATGAAGCTACAAATCATATTCCCTGAAGTTGTAGTAGAGCATATTGAATATAGCAAATCTTATCTTTTTGAAGTTGCAGTAGAGCAGATTAAAGCTATAAATCTAATCTCCCCGAAGTAGTAATGGAGCAGATTGAAGATAGTAAATCTTATCTCTTTGAAGTTACAGTGGAGCAGATTAAAGCCACAAATCTTATCTCCCTGAAGTTACAGTGGAGCAGATTAAAGATAGTGAATCTTATCTCTTTGAAGTTGCAGTAGAGTAGATTAAAGCCATAAATCTCATCCCCCTGAAGTTGCATTGGAGCAGATTAAAGATAGCAAATCTTATCTCTCTGAAGTTCCATTAGAGTAAGTTGAAGCTACAAATCTTATCTTCCTCAAGTAGTAATAGAACAGATTGAAGCTACAAGTCTTATCTCGCTGAAGTTGCAGTGGACCAAATTGAAGCGAAAAATCCTATACCCCTAAAGTTGTAGTGGGCCGGATTAAATCTACCATAGCGAGTCTTATGTGGAAATTAAAGCTACAAGTTACAAATCTTATCTCCTTGAAGTTGCAGTGGACCAAATTGAAGCGAAAAATCCTATACCCCTAAAGTTGTAGTGGGCCGGATTAAATCTACCATAGCGAGTCTTATGTGGAAATTAAAGCTACAAGTTACAAATCTTATCTCCTTGAAGTTGCAGTGGAGCAGATTAAAGCTACAAGTATTATCTCCTTGAAGTTGTAGTGGAGTAGATTGAAACTAAAATTCTCATACCCTTAAAGTTGCAATGGGTTAGAATAAGGCTACCTAAAAAAGAGAAGCACCAAAGAAATCAAGATTCGAAAAAACCAGACAAAATTGGTCCTTGTTAAAGTCTTTGCTCCATTCTCGTTATACAACAATGAGTAAAGAGAGGAAGTTGTAATAGCCCAATTTTGCCCGAGCCTGAATTACAAACGAATAAAAAGCCCAAATCAATTAACCCAAACAGAAATTAGATAAATAAAACCGAAAAATAAATAAAAATTTCAAAATACAACAGTCCAAAATTTACAAGCCTAAATGGCCTAAATAAAAAACCTAAAGGCCCAGAATACAACCTAACCCAATACACTACCCAAATTACAAGCCCAAAGCCCAATGGCCCAAAAACTTAAACTAGTCAAAAAAGCCAGAAACCTTAGGGTTTCTGGCATCGCACCCCCTTTTTGAATGCACGCCATCCGAGGCCTGATGCATTTGCCGCTGTTGCACCAAAATGGCAAAATGCGCCCCTTCTCTCCCCTCCGTTGACCGCGCCTGTCGCTTGCAAAGAGAAAGAAAAAGGATAGATAGAGACACGCAAGAAAAATAAAAACAACAGTTTGTATTCAGCTATAAAAGCCAAGACTTGTTTTTGCCTTTGGTCTTTCGTTTTTGCGACTTGTTTCAATTTAGTCATATTCTTTTTTAATTATTTTATTTCTTCCCTGTAATTTTAATTTGTTTACAAATTGGTCCCTTGACTCAGCATCGACCTTCGAGGAGTGACACGTGTCCTGGCTTTTGGGATATTTTCCCATTTAGCCCTTGTTATTTTTCTCATGTTATATTTTACTCTTTTGTTTACTTATTTATTTATTTATTTATTTACAATTTATGTTTTTAATTTCATTTTAATTCTGATTTAATCCTTGGTTTATCTAATTTTAACATTTTTTGAATTTATTTATTTATTATTTCTTTGACCCTTTTAATTAAATTCATATCATTTATGTTTATACATTATTCATCCTTATTATTATTATCATCATTTTATTATTCATGTTAATATTATGATAGCAACTATAGTACAATGATTTCTATTATTACTATAAATTGTCTTTTTATTACTATCATAGTTGTGTTATTATTACCCACTTACATAGTACTTTTATTTTTATTTTTTTACTTATTTATTCATTTATAATTTTAATGTCATCATTTCATTTTAATCCGTTATTATGTTATTTTGTTAACACTCGTGCCATGTATCGTGTTGTTCATTTTATTACTAGATCTAAATAAATAAAAAATATGATTAAAAAGTTGCATTCGTTTTATCACATGAATAAGAAATATTTTAAAGGAAAAAAGGCAATGTTAATTATTTTTGAATTAGAATAGTCGTGTTCCTAACTCACAGAATATGGTTTCATTCTAAAATCGAGATAGTCGAATATCAATTTTAAAAAATAAAAAACGAGATTTAAGTAACAATCAAATGGAATTTATTCTTGATTTCGAGGATTTAAGACGTTGTGTCCTAACTTACGGGACATGATCATTCTTTCTCGATTAACTTACGGGACATGATCATAGTAATGTCTTAATATAAAAAGGGATTGTGTTTTAAACTCCCTTCAAATTTTTAATTCTCAGCACTAAAACATCAAGTAATCAACTAGGTACCAATTTTAGGCAACACGAGAGTGCTAATCCTTCTTCGTGCGTAACCGATTCTCGAACTCATTTTCTTGAATTTTGTAGACTAAAAATTATTATTTTAGTAAATCAAACCTTTTATTAAAACGATCAAATTACGAGGTGATCCGATCACACCTTATAAAAAGAATTGGTGACGACTCCTATTTTTTATTTAAAAAATAAAAACGTTAACGTTACATAATAGAAATGATTGTTTTATAATATTGTTAATTAATAAAAACGATTTGTAAGATACTGCAATTATTTGTTTCAGTGCAACGATTTGCATATATATAAAGCTGTTGAATTGTAATACTATTTACTAACGCAATCCAATTGAAAGTTATAACTTTAATTCTTTTAATTTGATCCTAACAAAAATTGATTGCACCATATTAAGAAAATGATTTTTTTTAAACAACCCTAAATCTCTAAATCACCAATCTCTCTTAGAGATACTCATGAGCCGGGTTCGGTTGGGCTTAAGTATGGTATTAACATACTTTATATTTACTTAAGTCTGACCCCTCCCAAATTATGAGTTTAAAATTTTACCCAAATCAGCCTATATTTATAAAAGACAAACTCATTTTAAATTTGCCCATATTTTTTAAATTTTTAAATATATATTTTATATTATATTATTTTAATATTTAATAATTTTATACATTATTTTAATATTTACATTAGAGTAGTATTATATATTTAGTATAGTTTTTTAATGTATTCTAAATTACATAATATATAAAAATAACATAATATAAAATATTATAAACACTACAGCAAAACAGGTTTTTAGCGGTGTTTTTAGTGGCGTTTGAATGAAAAACGCCACTAAAGAACGAGTATTAGTGGCTCTTTTCGAAAAACGCTACTAAAGAACGAGCATTAGCGGCGTTTTTTAAAAAACGCTAATGCTCGATCTTTAGCGGCGTTTTTCACGCAAAAGAATTTTGTAAAACGCCGTCGTTTTGTATTAAGCTTTTAGTGGCTTTAGCCGCGCTTTTGTAAAAAAGCCGCTATAGGTCGAGTTTTAGCGGCGCTTTTGTAAAAACGCCGCTATAAGTCGAGTATTAGTGCCGCTTTTTGAAAATGCCGCAAAAACATTTCATCTGTCTATTTGTAGTTTAACTAGTTTATTTATATTAAAATACAATTTATTTTTAATTGAATATTTAAATTCTTCATAAAAAATAATGATACGTAGAAAAATTTGAAAGTAAAAACATAGAAAAATATTTTTAAAATGAAAAAATTAAAATACTATTATTTAAAATAATTTTAAAGATTTTTGGTATATGACTGATTGTTTTTAATCTATATGTTAAATATTTTAAGGTTTGTGGATTATGGGTTTAGGATTATGGTTTATAGTTTAAGAGTTGGGAATTAAGGCTTAGGGGTTAGGGGTTAAGTGTTAAGTTTTTAGGGTTTAGAGATTATGTTTATGATTTAAGGTTTAGGGGGTTTAGAATTTAAGGTTAATGTCCATGGTTTGGGGTTTTAGGGTTTATGATATAATGTTTATTATTTTGTGATTTGAGTTTTGATTTTATGGTTTATGGTTTAGAGTTTGGGGTTCATGATTTATTATTTTATAGTCAGGGTCTTAGTATTGTTCATGATTTTAAGGGTTAGGATTTTTGACAAAATGACAAAAATTAATTTATTTTAGGGTTTAGGTAAACAATAAAATTCTTTTTAATTATTTTTGTCACTTGTAATACATATATATTTAGTGTTTATGGTATAAGTTTATGGTCTATGATATTTTATGGTTTATGGTTTGGGGTTTGGGATTTAGGATTTATTTTTAGTGTTTAGGGTCCATTAACTTGTGTATATTGGATTTTTTATAACATAAACCTAAATAAGATAAATATAAGTTATTTTAAAAAGAATATCAAAATGGGTTAAATCCCAAAAGCATACATGAACAATGGTTTAGTGTGCAATTATATACATGAACTTTAATTTGATCCAGTTATTGTAAATTATTATCACAATTATTGATATAAAAATATTTATATTTATTCAATATAAAAATATATTGATGTATTTATTTTTTAAAATGTGTATGATTAAATCAAAATTAAAGTTTCAGCTATACATTTAAACTACAATTAGAATTTCACATCTACAATTACACATTAAACCAAAATTCATATATAATTTTGAGATGTATCTCTATCAAAATTTAGGTGTATACATATAATTAAATGCCATTTATATAAAAATCTAAACAACTAATGCGGACCATACTTAAAAGAATAATGCTTGTATTATTGTGTTCTTTTGTATTTTTTTAATTCTTTGATTTCATTTTATTTCATTAAAGTTTCCTTTTGTATTTTATATGATAATTTAAAATTATAAAAATTTTCAAAAAATTAAAAATAAAAATAAAAATAAAAACTTAATATTTAATATTTCAATCTATATTTCAGTTAAAAGTTCAATATTTAAAATTAAAAAATTTCAAAAATGATAATCTCAGCACAAAAATTTTAAAAGAAAAAATAAAAAATATATTAAAATAAAAATTAAAATTAAGCAATATAATGTCGCAAAAATTAAACTATAGCAGCGTTTTCAAAAACGCCGCAAAAGAAAAAAAAAAAATCAAAATCCCGCTCACCCTAAAAAAAACTTTTGTTTAGCCGCTCGTTACTCCCTCTTCTTCTCATCTATGTCGCTCGCCCTAAATTCCCCAAATAAAATTTAGCTACTCTTATTCTACACTTTCCTTTAACTTCATCCATCTCTCTTTCCCTTCTCCATTATAGACCCTTCTTTTGACTTTTCTGTGCTTTCTTTCGAGGTAAAAACTAGGGGAAGGTAATACTGCTGTGAAGTTCAGCTTTGGGTTTTCTTTTTTGGTTTAGGTAATGGCGCTAAGGCTCGATGGCACAGATGTTTCGGGGTTTAAATTCCTCTTCTCATTGGAGGTCATGTATGGTCTCATGTATGGTTTAGGTAATGTACACCAAGTTCATCACGCCTTTGGGGATCGATGCGCCTCTCGATAGTTTCTCTGAAGCCAGAGCTATCCAGCATGTTCGAGTCTTAGCACATGAAATCGATGGTCGTCAAGTGCGTCGGCTTATCTCTTTTCACTTTCTTTCCATCATGTCCTCTACTTTTTTTCTTTTTTTTTTCCTTTCAATTTTACTGGATAGCTTTAAATCATTACTACTCTTATTAGTTTATTCTCACTGCTTAGATTGAAGGTAACCTCTGGGGTAGCTGAAATGGAAAAAAAAATTTCAAATTTATTGCTGTGGTAGAGTAGGACTTTATGTTAGTGATTATGGGTTTTCGTTGTTCAATAGGAAGGGCGTCAGGGTTTGAGAGAAGCAGCAGAGTATATTAAGGCACAGTTGGAAAGGTTGAGGGAGAGAGCTGGGTTAAATTTCAGGTTTGTATACACTTGTTTTAAGGCTGAATTGTTTTGTTTCAAATTGGGTTTTTATATTTTTCATTAATTTTGTTCAAAGTTTCTGGCTTTTACTTTATTTAATTTCCTTAATTTGCAGGATTGAGATTGAAGAGAATGTTGCTGGTTGGTCATTCAATATGATGTTCTTAGGCCATGGTATATCATTTGGTTATAGAAATTATACAAATATTTTGGTGAGGTAAATCTCTGAAACTGAATAGGGTTCCTTTGATTTTGATTTATATTGTTTTCTATCATCTGATTAGGATTGTCAACTCTTACTTTTGATGTGCCAATGTCACCAAAGAAGGCTCTCCGTGCTGCAATGCTGAAACGTTGTTTTGCAAACACTATTCTGAAAGCTCAGAAGAAGGCACTACTGGATCATGTAAAGTTTTTGGCTGCTAACAACGAAAAGGTCTTCTAATTCTCTCATCAAATGGAATTAAAAAGATGAAGTGAAGCTCTCTATCAAATGACTTGTTCACTTAAATTCTTTTTACTTGCCATTATAGATTTTGAACTGCTTTAATCTATGAACTGTTAAAAAACTTAGCTTGTTTTCTTGCTTGTGTCTGCCATTTCAATCTTATCAGGATGATGCAATATGTGCCTTCCTATACGATAATAAATTTGAAACCAAATTCCACAGTTTCGCTTTCTTTCATGTTTGATATGCTAGTGTGTTTATATCTTTAGGTTATCCTTGAATGAGAGAAATGAAATGATTTGTTTGGCTGGCTTGATATATATCTATATTTAATGGTAATTTGAGATATGTTTTGAGTGATTAGGAATATTAGTCCTTCTGGTGCATGCAGGGACCAATTCCTATTAGTAGTAGTAGTTTTAAGTTGGTTAAGTATTTGTGAGGCAATAGTGTGCCTTGAGATCTTATAGATAATGATTGAACCTTCACAGAAAAGGCAAAGATTGAAACTCAAATCTTAGCCGCTGAAGCAGCAGCAAAAATGAAGGCAGAGGTTGAGCTGAAAAAGCAACGGGAAAGAGAAATAGGAGCTGCTCGAATTGCATTACAAAAGGTTTTTATCTTTTTCTTGTGTTTTCTTTTTTGTCCTTATTATGTTTATATAGTGGAGGTTTTTAGAGTCTAGAACACTGTAATACCATATAGTATATACAAAAAAAATAAGAATTATAATAATTTATCATAATTTTTTAGAATATCAAAGGAACTAAACTTGTTAAAAAATTAAATTTTATAACAAGAACAATTAAGTAAAATGTGCTTTTATTTAATCTTAAATTTCGTCAATCAAACATATTAATTTTATATTCTAACCAAATGAATCAAAAAATTAACATCAAATTTCACCCGCAAATCATGGTACGAGATTTGGCAAACCAACAGAAAAAAATATTTGAAAAAACACACTAGGAAATTGAAGGCATTGATAACGATTTCACTATATTGTCCTAGGCAAATTAATCTGTCACTCTTTGGCACAAGAGGTTGACTGTATCAATTGGTAATTTCCCTGCTCTTTCCCCCTGTTTGTTGCAGACGTAAACAAACAAATTAAGAGTCTCTCCACCCACATGAAGGACATAAATTGTATTACTATGATGTAAATAAAATATATCTCCTGAAATATATATAGGAAGAAGTACCAGTAGATCCCTTTATTATAGAGCTTAGATAAAATTAGTCTTATACTATTAAAAGAATCAAATAATGATAAATTTTAACAGAGTTAATATTTAGTAACGGAATTAATATTTTGAAAGCATTTATGATTTTACATTTGAAATCTTTTATTTGAAAATGAACTTTAAATAAAAAATTTCATGTAATTTTTAAACAATAAATAATAACTCTGTTAAAGCTTGATTTTATTTGATTATTTTCAATAGTATAGAGATAAATTTCCAAAAAAGAAAATTAGTACAGCGGCTAAACTGTTCTTTTCAAAAATAGGACTAATTTGATCCCGTTACTATAATATAGGGACTTGAGAGGTACATTCACGGATGTATATATGTAAAGTCAAATTGCTTAAATTGATAGTAGTTATTAACTAATTTACAATGAAGTCTATATGATATCAGATCAGAGCATGACTAAGTCAGTAACTTTTAGAGGTTTTTATCTTATTATGTTTTCTTTTATGTGGAATAAAAACATTTAGCTTTGTATTTCTTTTTTGTGATTTTATTGGTGTTCATGTGAAGAGATGCATATTATTATCATAAATAACCAAAGGTAAAATATCATCTTTCATGCAAGAGTTAAATGATATTCAAATTAATCATTTTTCTTCAAGTTTTTTGCTTTGTTGTGAGAATGTAATAAGATGCTTTTTACATTAATTTTTATTCTCCCATTATGCTTTAAATGTCTTTTATCATTTTTTTAATATGCATTTATGATCTGAAATTTAAATAATTCATTTGGATGAACAACTTATTATAGTGCCTGAAATTTAAGTTATCTTACGTCGTCTTGTTAATTTTGTTCCTTTTAAATAGATTTGACATTTTTCCTTGTTATAAGAAAGAAAAAGAAATATGACCTTTTAATGGACATGTGCATGTTCTTGATGTGTTTGTTTGCAGGCTTACATGCATCTGTTTGCATGTTTATATTCATATCTCTGCTACTGTGTCATCATACTCATGTTTCAAATGGCATTTAGTCAACATAATCAATTACCAGTATCTTACTTGTTGTAAAATAATCAGTTTAATGTTGTCGTAAATTAAAAACAAAAACTATTTAGGTTTTGATAACTTCAATGAATCAATATTTCTTGGTTTGGTTAAGTTTCATTATATTCATTTAATTTTAATTATAATTATTTGTAATTTTACCTTTTTATTAAATATTTTATAATAAAAATCTTATATAACTTTTTTTAATTTTTAATAAACTGCTTACTACCCTCACTTTCTAAAGTAAAATGTTTGAAGTATATTTTATAATTTTTTAATGAAGCAATTTCAAGCTCTAATTAACCTGCTAGTGCATCACTAATGAAGTGTTTAGTTGCTGGAAATTGAGATGTTAATTGAGGTTTATAAATGTTATTAATTGAGATGTTAAAGTGCAGCAAATTGAAGTGTTTAAATGCTGTAAATTGAAGTGTTAAAGTGCTGCAAATTGAAGTGTTAAATGCTGTAAATTGAAGTGTTTAAATGCTGTAAATTGAAGTGCTTAAAAGTTGTAAATTGAAGTGTTTAAGTACTGCAAGTTGAAGTGTTTAGTTGCTCGAAATTGAGATGTTTTATCGCTGTAATTGAGGTGTATAAATGTTGTTAATTGAGATGTTAAAGTGCTGTAAATTGAAGTGTTAAAGTGCTGCAAATTGAAGTGTTAAAGTGCTGCAAATTGTAGTGTTTAAATGTTGTAAATTGAAGTGTTTAAGTACTGCAAATTGAAGTGTTTAATTGCTGGAAATTGAGATGTTTTATCGCTGTAATTGAGGTGTATAAATGTTGTTAATTGAAGTGTTTAAATGTTGTAAATTGAAGTGTTTAAATGTTGTAAATTGGAGTGTTTAAGTACTGCAAATTGAAGTGTTTAGTTGCTGGAAATTGAGATGTTTTAACGCTGTAATTGAGGAGTATAAATGTTGTTAATTGAGATGTTAAAGTGCTGCAAATTGAAGTGTTTAAATGTTGTAAATTAAAGTGTTAAAGTGCTGCAAATTGAAGTGTTTAAATGTTGTAAATTGAAGTTTTTAAGTACTGCAAATTGAATTGTTTAGTTGCTGAAATTTAGTTTATGTGCCATGTGATGATTGTGTTTTAAAATTTAACTTGTTTTAGTTCCTTACATTCATACAGGATTCACATTCAAGGAGCAAGAAACATCGTAGCAACTCATTGAGATTGAGCAGTCAGAATTCAGAATCAAGCGACACACAAGAGCTATATTTGGAGCTTAGACTGTCACTGTAATCAGTAAATTTTTCTGCCACTTTAAATGCATGCTCATGGAATTGCATTTTATGCTTTCCTAGAATTGTAAGTTCAAATAAGGTGTTGATCTTGCAATTCATACACAACTTGAGCAAGTTGATATGAACTAGTTTAAATTTTTTTTAAAAATTTCAAATGAATCTTATGTAATCAAAGGCAATTTGACTTGCTGCATGAGATATAGTGAAAAACATTGATATTCTTGTTTATGAATTTCCAAAGAATGGAGTGATGTATGTACTGATAATAACATTTTTAAAGGATTTGCTTAAGCAGGTAAAGGGGTGGGAATGGATTTATGGCGTTTTATAATATTTTAATTTTTTTTATTTTTATGATTTTTAGTGGCGTTTTTGGGAAAAGCGTCGCTAAAAGTCAGATTCTTTAACAGTGTTTTCTGAAAAAGCATCGCTAAAAATTATGTTCTTTAGCGGTTTTTTTAAAAGTGCCGCTAAAAGTTAGATTTTTTAGCGGCGTTTGTAGAGAAAGCGTCGCTAAAGGTCTTTTTGGCAGCGTTTTTAGGAAAAGCTCCGCTAAAGGTCATGTTCTTTAGCACCGTTTGTGGGGAAAGCGCTGCTAAAGGTCATGTTCTTTAGCGGCGTTTATGGGAAAAGCGCCGCTTAAATTCACGTTCTATATCGGCATTTTTCACATAAACGCCTCAAAATTTAGCGACGTTATCTGTAGCGGCTTTTTTTGCTGCGCTTATAAAAACACCACAAGTAGTTTTAGCGGCGTTTAAAAGCGCCACTATAGGCCTAAAAAATGCTGCTAAAAGTCAGTTTTGCTGTAGTGAAACTTAAAAGCTCAACACATATTTTAAGCGGGTCTGTATTTTTTACCTAAACCCATTTTTCAAACATAATATTTTTAACCAAACCCTTTCAAATTTCCAGAAAGCTTTTAGGCGAGTAAAATGACCCATGAATAGGTCTAATCTCTTTTACTACCTTAAAAATAACCTAATAACCTAGCTTACTGTACATATACAACAAGGTCATGGAAAATTAATAATTATAACTAATTTTAATTCTTTTAAAATGAATTTATTATTTATTTACAAATTATTTATTTTACTAAATGATAAAACAATTTATCATGGTTAGTTGGTAGTGCGTGAGTTTATGCGTTAATGGTGAATCAAATATCAACCATTTAGTTTTTGTATTAATTTAACTTTTAAAATTATTAATATCATTTTTTCACTTAACAAAAAAAAATGGTTTTTTCAAACGAAATAAAAATGTGCTAATTTTTAGAACAATTTTTTTAACTCTACTTACTTCTTACACAATTATTTATGAAACAATTATAATGGTAAATAAATTCATCATTTGCTTCTTTTTTTTTATGTTGTTTAACCAAAAAAAGATTGTTAAAATTGTTATACTTTGTTTTCCTTTGCTAGCTTTAACTATCCAAATAAAATAAGATATAATCTTTTTCCCTCTTTCCTTAACCTTCCCTTCTTTTCATTAACCATATGGAGGAATTAACCTTTCACACAATAATCTGTAAAGGCTGTTTTTCGAGAGAGAAAAAAGAAAAGGGCAGGTGAATAATAGAGAAAACCAGAGAGAAAGGGAAAAATTCAACTCTTCATTTTCATAACTGCTTCTGGTTACAACCATTAGCTAAAAAGGAAAGGGAGAAAAACAATTATAGCTAATTTCAGTTAGCAGCTGCAAACCGAGACCAGCCGTACCATTTTATTTAAACTAAAACGTTCTGTTTCACTAAAACATATACCAATACTTTGCTTGTCCAAAACACATCGTTTTGTTCAAATATTTTAACCCAAAATGCAACGTTGGGCTAACCAACTCAACTGCCGTATCAAAACCCCCTTGTGCAAAAGATCTTGATAAGTTTTAAAAGTAATATATTTTAACCTAATTCTTAGTACATTTTCAATAATTATTCGATGTTAATTATGAATTTTATGCTCCTAATCCTTTAAATTCATATTTTTATTCTTAATAGAGCATTTGGGAGCAAAAGGAATGAAAACTAAAAAATCAGTGCAAGCTACAGGAGCCACACGGGCTGTGTGACCCATTCCACACGACTATGTGGTAGGTCATGTCAATTGCGCGAATTTACACTTTGAATAGCAAAAAAAAAAAGAAACACGATTTTTAAGTTTTTCAGGTATTCTAAGACCTATATATGACAAAGATAAGAAGATAAAAGAGAGTCGTCATAGAATACTCAAGAAAACAACTCGAAAAACACCATTGAAGCCAATTTTGAAAAAAATTTCTATCAAGATTGAAGATTCCCATTTGATTTCTTAGGAGATTATCATGAGTTTCTTTATTTCTTTCAGTTATACCGTATCTTGGATGTTTTTATTTTCAAGCATGAACTAATTTTCTAAATACTTAGGGAAATGAACCCTATGATGAATTCTGTTGTTTGATTTTTATTTTACACAATAAATACTTAGATCTTGTTCTCAATTATGCATGCTTAATTCTTGGTTTAATATTTCTAGATTATTGATCCACGTTTGATGTGCTTAAATCAGAGGAGGAATAAACCCTATTTAAGAGTAGATCTTGCATAATTGAGTGGAGTTGCATGCACTATTAGAAATAGGACGACATAAATCTACCAGATTAGAGTAAAATCTAATAGGGAAATTAATAGATCGATTGAATGCGATAATAGGGGTATTAATTAGAAAGAAATTTCAATTAATCAACCTAGAGTCAATTGTTTTTACTCTTGAAATAGATATAGAACAATTTAAGGATTTCTACGAATCAAGATACTAAGTATAGAAATTGCATTGTTTAGATTGATAGTAACAAATGAAGTCTAGGTGAATTATTTCTTATGCATTGTTTTTCTTTTTGGTTGTTAATCGATTATTTTCATGTTTTGTTCTTTGTCGTGTTCGTTAGTTAATTAATTTAATTAATTTAATTTGTTGATCAATCACTCGAATTATTTGGTTAAATAATAGAAAGAAAGCAATTTATAGTACTTTTAGTCTTCATGGGAATGATATCTTTCCACCATAGCTATACTATTAATTGATAAGTGCACTTACCTTAGTCAAATTTTGAGTTAGTTCATAATGCATCACTTGTCCTCAACGATAGAAAGTAGGGAATTGCTTCTGCAGGTCCTAAAGAACTTCCCACATGGCATATTCAGGAAAGGTATTGGTCCACTTCACTAAGACTTCAATGACAGCTTGATTGTAATATCCCATTTTTTAGTGGTGTCGGAAATAGTAGTTTCGAGACCATAATTCTGGCTAATGAGTCCGTAATTTATAGGTACTTAATATTTTAATGGTTATGTGATTGTCATATTAAGATTTGGTCAGCTGATTGTATTGTTTACTTAGTTAATTTAAGAAAAAATGACTAATTTGTAAAAGTCATAAAATCTAGTCATAGTTGAATTGTACTGATTTGATGGATTAATTATGAAATAAGAGAGGACTTATGTAGTAATTAGACCAAACTGGATATAGATGGACGGTTAAGGGCTTTTAAGTTGTTAAATTGTATGTTTGTTAAAAAGGGTAAAGTTGTAATTAAATAAAATTAAACTAAAGAATAATAAAATCAAAATTGCTATCATATTCTCAAAGGTTCTTCCACTGAAAAATCAAGAAGGAAAGTTTTGTTTTTGGATCTTATAGTTCGACCATCACCAATTTCTTTCATGTAAGCCCGTTTTAAACCTGTTTCTTGTAATTTTTATGTTTTTGAGATCTTTGCAAAGAGGTTCAGCTAACTCAAACCTTCATTTTTAAAAATGTTAAAGATTTTGAATTTTCCATTAATGAATATTTGTTATTCTTGATGTTAATTGATGAAATTGAAGTATTGGTTGCTGATTAGAATTAATTTCTTGAGTGATTTTTGATAGTTTTAATTAAAGGATTAAACTGATAAAATATTTAAAATTTCATGGAATTTTTGTGAATTATGAATAATTGTGGACTGTTCTAGCATAGGAAGAAATTCGATTGGCTTGGGAAATTGTGAAATTTGGATAAATTTGAAATTTTGGGATGAAGGACTAATTTGTAAAAAATGTAAAAGTTTAAGGAAAATGTGTAAATAATGGAAAATTGAGGGTCTCATGAATTTAATTGAGTTTTTAATATATGTGAATTTAATATATTGAATTTAATTACTATATAGATCAAGAATCGAGTCAAAAGATAATAACCGTGGAAAGGGAAAAATTACGAAGTAGTCCCTACAAATTAATCGGAAGCGGATTGTAGGTAAGTTCATAGTATAAATAAATATATGTATTTATTTATAACTTGTGTTAGTATGTTTTGGGTCAATTGTAATTGATGTTGAATTATGTTATTAAGTTATTAATTTTAAAATGCTTACACATAAGTACATGTGAGAAAATGGATATATGATATTGTTGATCTTTTAGGATAATATGGTTATATGATATTGAAATGAATTTAACTGATTGATACCATGTGTACGAGTGTGTTTTTAGAGGTGCCTTTGAATTATAATTGTATAAACGCTATATGCCCGTTTGAACGTAGTAAACACTTAGGATACGATTGGCATGCCAATAGGGTTTGCATGCGCGCTTGTATGGGTTTGTACTTCGGTGCCTCTATTTGCACTTTGGTGCCTCTTTCTGTACTTCGGTGCCTCTAATTGCACATTCGTGCCTCTGCCTGCACTTTGATGCCTTTGTTATGCATTACTGATGGCTTTGGTATGATGTAGTTTCCTGAGTATTCGAGTCAAGTTACTATAGTTCATCGGGCAATGTATCAATTGTCTTAAAAATCATTTGTTTTTTCAATTTTTTTGGGTAATTATTTTACTATTAAATGATAAATGTTGCTATGAAGTTCTTGTTTATAAATGTTAATAATTATATTGAGAAATTGTGGATGATGAATTGGTTATGACTTTTGAAAGGTATCATTTATGATGTAACTGATTATATACTAATGTGGTGTGATCTTGCATTTGAATATCAGGAATTAGAACTTATCTTCTTGTTTATCTATATTGGTTAATGTAAGTTAAATGGTATATATGCTATGAAATTATTAGGCTTCTTAAGCTTATTTGTTTCATTTGTGTCTCTTTTGTAGTTGGCATTTTGTGGACTGACTGGACAGATCGTTTTGGAGCACACACTTTTGAGCCATCTTGGTAGCTTTTGTTTTTCATTTTGGCATGTGACATGTATATAGGTGTTTTGTTGTGGATTTGTAAATTGTTAAGTTATCTTGGCACATTTAGTAATGTGCTTAGTTATTGATGTGTATTTGTGTTGGTTATAATCAAGTTGATCCTAAATGGTATATATATTTGACGATGATGATTTGAAATGGTTGCTTGTTGAGTATGTCATATTTTGGCCAATTAAATTTGGTGGTTTTAGGCGTGAATGGTTAATTTATGATAAAACTTATTCCTTTATTGTAACTTTGTTCTTGAGTTGAATAAGAGTGTGAATTGATGTATGGTATATTGGTTAGACATAGGATGGATGAATATTTGGCATGTATTTGGTGATTTGAATGTGGTTTTAACCATGTAAAAAAGGCTAGTTATGGTATGTCTTGTTATGCAAGGAATGATGCTTGAATTGACTTGATTTAGGGGTTAAAAATGGTGCACACGAGCTGTCATACGGTCGTGTGTATTTATTGTTTTAGGTGCAGGTTTCACACGGCCTGTGACACGACCGTTTATCTCAAGTCAGTTTGTGTCAAGTCTGACACACGGCAGTGTGACCCAACTTCGAATACACACACAGTTTGACACACGGCCTGCAACACGGCCTTGTGGCCCTATTTTGAATATACACACGGGCTGGGCTTCAAATGTTCACACAGTTTGGGCTATGTCACACAAACTGGCCACATGGTTGGATGACCTCTGTTTTCCAAATTTTCATATTTTTCCAAAAAAAAATATTTCGATTTAACCCTAGATTATTCCCAAACTATTTTTGGGGCCCATAAGTATATCTTTGCGAAGATTAGATTCAATTGTTATATGTTAGAATTTAATCTGTATAATTGTTTTAGTTATGAAGTTAACTATTCTGTCTTGATCTATAATACTCTGTAACTTTAATTTGAAAACGAAAATGGGATAGGGGTGTTACATTGATTACCCATTCGAACAATTCGATGATTGAGGATACAACTTGGCTCCTTGAGCATAGCTCCATCCAATCCCACTAGAAGCAAAGTTGCTTGGACAGGCTGCTGCCCAACATGTCTTTTGAGTAGAGAAACATGAAATGTGGGATGGATGCGTGACCCTGGGGGCAGCTAAAGTTGATAAGCCATTTTTTCGACCTTTTCTTACACAAGAAAATGGACTAAAAAATTTAGGGGTTAACTTGTAACAGCCCGATTTAGACCCTAGTCAGAACAGTGGTTTCAAGAACACAAATCTGAGTCATAAAAATATTTTAATATTATTTTCCGTGTTTATAATATGTGAGCTGATATCTGTGAAAGTTTCGTATGAAAATTCAATAATTTGTCTACTTAATTTGCAAAAAGGACTAAATCGCAGAAAATGCAAAATTGTCCTTCTATTTGAATAATGGTCGAATTGATGTGTCTTTATTATTAAGGGGTCCTTATGTGGTTATTTAACCATGGCATGCATTAAATGACTTAGATAGACATTAGATAATGGTTTATTAATGTTATAATGCAAGGGTAAAATGGTAAACTAGTTAATAATATAAATTAAAGAAAAACAAAAGCCATAATATTTATTATTCTTTGTTCATCAACCAAAAATAGAAGAAAAAGAAAAGAAAAAGAGCTATTCAAGGTTCGGCAAGCTCAAGCATCAATTAGGTATGTGTTTTTGATCCGTTTTTGATGATTTCTATGTTTTTGTGATTGTTGCTTAGTAATCTATCAAGCCAATGTCTCAATTTCTAAATTTTATGATGAATTTGAGTTATACCATTGATGAAATTGTGAGCTTTGTGATGTTGGTTGATAGAAAATGAAAGATATGTGTTGGGTTAATATGTTTTGTATTTGAATTTTTGATAAATTTGAGTATTTTGAACTAATTTGTGAAAATGAGAAATTGATGGGCTAAAATGAGAAATAAATGAAATACGTAGGCTTATATGAACTACATAAATATTCGGCTAAGTATGTGTATAAGGAAATTTTGTGTATTTTGTGATTTTGTTAATTAGGGACTAAAGTGTTAAATGTGAAAATATGAGGGCTAATTTGTAAAATGCCCTAAATATGTGTAAATGGATTGAATTGAACGATTTTTTTTGAATAAAAGAGTTAAATTTGAATGTGTATAGATCAAGAACCAAATAAAATAGAATTAGATCGGGAAAAATCGAAAGTGGTCGAGTAGTCGGTTAAATCTATTCATTCCCGTACGAGGTAAGTCTATATACAAATAAATGTGTTTGAATTGATTTATTCAAGCTTATATGATATTTAATTGTGATGAATGGTTATAGAAGATGAATATGTAAAACCCGAGAAAGTTTCGATAATACAAAGAAGTCTGAAAAGTCCCGTACGAACCATAGGAATAGTTAGGATACATATGTCATGACATAGGGTTCTGATATGTGATTTCATGTAAGACCCTGTCTGGGACAGTGGCATCGATATTTGATTACATGTAAAACCACGTCTGGAACGTTCGTATTGTACGAGTTTTTCGAGCTATCCGCGTATCCTATTTGATTCCGTACGGTTCAACGGGCATTCTGAGAAACGAATAAGTATGTGAATGTGTATCCAATTCAGGTACGTTTGAAAGGTATATTATGTTTGAGAATGAAAAGTAAGTATATGTACATTTTTGGACATATGATATATGTAAGTGAGTTATGATCAAATGAGCTATATGAGACATATAGATATGTGATTGTATTTTGCCATGAACTACATGAATGAATTGGTTTAGAATTGTGTTATGTGACAAGTTTATTTGTATATGGTTTACTAAGCTTTTGAAAGCTTACTTTGTGTGTGTTCTCATTGTTTTATAGATATCAAAGCTACTAAAAGCATGAAGATCGGCGAGGATTATCACCACACTATCAAACTCTATTTTGGTACCTTTTGAAAATGTGAATATGGAAATATGGCATGTATAGGCTAGAACTATTGTGGTATGTTTTGAGATGTATATATATCATGGCATAAGATATGGCTTGATTATGGTTGAACTTATGGTTTAATTTTGGTATATGATATGTGATGCAAAAATGATATTTTTAATGTGTATGTATGGTCTAATTGGTATGGTTTGTTATGATCTTGAAATGGTTATAAATGCGATATGAATCATATGTTTATGGTATGATTTTGTTACATGGAATTAGTATGTTTGAGTTAGAATTGTGTATGGAAATTATTAATGATATTGAAGCATAAATTATGCTTGATATGGTAATGTTTTGGTTGCATTTTGGTTGTGAATTATGTGCCATTTTGAGCTTGTAGGTATGACCCAAAATGGGTGGCAATTTGGCTTTTCAAATGGCCGATTTTTGTCTACACAGGTAGAGACACGAGCGTGTGTCTTAGCCGCGTGTGACCCGTGTGTCCCCTGAGGTAATCCTACAATTTAAAGTCAGTCCCGAGCACGGCTTAGACACACGGGCGTGTGGTTAGCCATGTGACCCAAGTCAGTTTCAACCATGGCTAAGGCACACGGGCGTGTCTTATGACCGTGTGAATAAGTCAGTATGTATGCTCTATTTTTACACGACCTAGACACACGGGTGTGTCTAATATCGTGTGAGGCACACGGCTTATTCACACGGGCGTGTGACCCTTGTAACTTGGAAAAATTATTTAGTTTTGAAAAATTTTATATGAGATCGGTTTAGTCCCAACCCCTTCCTAGCATGTTTAAGGTCTCGTTAACCTAAGAAAGGGACTCTTTGTTGATGTTTGATTATGATGCTATGATGTGTGGATGATATTTTTGAATTGATTATAAAATGTTTCAATATGTCTGGTAATACTTCATAACCCTAGTCCGGCGATGAATACAGGTTAAGGGTGTTACATATCTTCTGGTTGAACACTTTTGTTACCGAATGTTGTCTGTAAGGTTGAAGTTTTAGATAGTCCAAGTCTCCCACTTGAATGGTCTTGTCACTTCTCTTTCAGTTAGCAATTTGTTTCATCCTATCTAGGGCCCATTTAAGATGAAATTGGAGAAATTTCCTCATTGCTTCTTCTTGTTGCATACTTCTGTCAACACAAGAAATCTTAGAGGTTCCGACCAAATAAGGAAGATGTTCCGGTGGATGCTGCCCATAGAGAGATTTATAAGGGTAGTTTGCAGAGTAGAATGGAATGTCGAGTTATAACTCCATTTAGCCAAGGGTAACCAAGAATATATTAACCCAAACTTTATTTGATATTATGTTTTGATATAACAAATTAAAATGTTTTTAAATAAAAGTTAAATTTGAACAAAATTGGAAAAATGACATTCAAAAAGTCTAAGTGATAAACCTTTTAATCTTATACCTTGAACTCTTAAAAAATTTTTGAATCAACTTTTAAATCAAGTTAAAATTTTGTAAATCAATTAAATTGTTTTTTAAACAAATCGGAATAGCTTTAGGCCAAAAAGTAAAGTATCAATAGTTTCAAAAATATCGATACCCCTTCAAAAATCAGTGACAAATTGACATTCTGCTTCTCAACCATTTTAGCTAAGTATCGATACCTTTTCATATGGTATCGATAAAAGACAATTGGTATCAACATCTTCAACTCCAACAGTCACTGAATTTTGTATTAAATGCAAAAAATATCGATACCTCTTTAGCCAGTATTGATGCTCGTATTTGTAGGTGAATTAAATGCACTGATTATTTCATCCTCAATGGTTTTATTCTTGTCTCCAGAAACGAAAACTGTTGGAAAACAATTAGGGGGTATAAATACCAACTTCAAAAGGTCCTACAACAATAAGAGATATTATCCAGCAAAAAGATCAATAAAAAAAACCTTGTGCTTACATTTCTCAACAAATTTCTCTAAACACTTGTGAGCTTTCATTATTTTCATTTAGCTCAAGTGTTTCTCTTTGTAATTAAGCTTAATTTGCAAAAATTGTGATCTTTTAAGGGTTCTTTCTTTGTTTGCTCATTTGTATCTCTTTGAGAAAGGTTTGTGTTTTAAGGTTTGGGTAGAAACCTTAAAGGAGATTGTAAAGTTAAACCTTGTCCTCAAACGTCATCAAATTAGTGAATTTGGGAAAATCCTTAGTAGTGAAAAGTTAAGGTAGTGGAGTAGGCAATTAGGGTCGAACCACTCTAAATTATCCAATCAAAATTTTCTATCCTTAATCTTTAGCTTCCACAAAATTTTAAAAGCCAATTCACCCCCTCTTGACAATTCCAATTTGATTTTTTGAGCTAACAAATGGTATCATGGCTAATCTTTTTTAGATAGTTTAATAACCAAAGAGGATCCTTGAGGAATGTTAACAATCTACAAATCAATCCACAAAAAATGACGTCTACATTCGATTCTGTTTTTCTTGGAAAGTCACAATCTATCTCCAAGCCTCCTTACTTCAACGGTGCCAACTATTCGTATTGAAAGACAAGAAGGATGTTGTTCATGCAAGCAAATAATCTTGTCGTATGGGACATCATCATGGATGATCCCTCCATATGTGTGACAGCCCAAAATTGACCCTAGTCGGGAAGTGGTTTTGGGACCGCTAAACCGAGTCACCAAAATGTTTGAATGTAATATTTATTGTCTAGAATATGTAATTATGAATGTGTGAAAATTTCAAGTTCCGATTTAGCCGATTGCATGTGAATTCAGTTAGTAGGACTTGTATGACACTTTTGAAAAGTGAAAGGCTAATCTATAAGGACCTAATAGTGCATGTAGTCAAAGGGGAGGACTTGCACGTCAAATTCCCCTCCCCAAGTTGTAGTGGCCGGCCATGACAAGGAATCATGGGCTAAACATGTCATGAAACATGTTTGTTGGTGCATTAGGGAGAAACAATAAACAAATAAGTATGGGTAATAAAGAAAGAAAAAAAAAATGTGTGTGTGTGAGTGAAACCCCCCATTGCCGTGTATTGTGGAAGAAAAAAAGAAAAAAATTGCTCATCCATCTTTTCATTCTCTCTTGACCGAAAGTACTAGAGGAAGGAAGGAATTTTGCTTCATGTTTGTTTTGGAAGAGGATTAGGAAGAGATTGGCTATACTTGCATCAAGATTAAGGTATGTTTGAGGTTGTGCCATGAGATTCATGCATGTTTTTAGTTGCTAGCTTGATGTTCTTGGTAGCCCATGGTTCAAATCTTTGCTATGTCATGGGAATGAAATTCGGCCAAAGTAAATGTGGTGTTAATGCCATTGCATGCTAAATATCAAGCTTGATAATGATACATGTGATGGTGGATTGATGGCTCTTGGACTTTCTTTTTGTATTTTGAGTAAGACATTAAGTTCTTTGCTTAATCATGACCAAAATTATGGTGTTGTGATGTATTCGGTCATGGTATATCCATGAGTATGATTCATGCATGTTGCATGGTAGGTAAGATTTGAGCTTTGGATATGTGTTTATATTTGGATATAAACAACTTGAGATTCGACCCTTGCACCTACATGAATATATGTTTGCACATGATGAATTGGTATGACACATATACTATTTTAAGGTGTATATTTGCTTGTGATGTTGTTTGGTTATGAAGTAAATGAGAGATGTGTATTGAGCTACAATATGTAATCGTTAGTTAGTAAAATGTATGCTGTTTTTTTGTGTAGTATTAAGTGTAAAATTGGCCTCAACATAGACATGCATATTCGCCAAATGAAGTAGATTGGTGTGCATGTATTCGGTTAGAGGCAACCATATTGAAGCCTTATCTTGGCTTAGATTGTTGACTAAATGGGTAATAAGTGAGGATGGTTGCGAATATACAAACATACATATGCATGTGTAATTGAATTATGAATGTTTAGCAAGATGGTTAAACTAGTTGATTTATTGATTAAGCTCAAGGAGTTAAAGAAGGAGAATCAAGCAAGGGAAAGACGAAGGTCATCGAGTAGCCGACTTGGACTGTTTTACCCAACACAAGGTAAGTCACTAAGCATATATTTTGTATTGATTTGAATAGACATAATGTCTATGTAATTATGCCGAAAGGAATGATGAATTTATATACATGTGTGTATGTGGTGATGGAGGTATTGAATGAAAGGAAAAGAGGTGAGATGTATTGAGTTGTTGATTTGGCACTAAGTGTGCGGGTATAAACAATTGTGATCATGAGAATGGCACTAAGTGTGCAGGTTTAAAACTTGTACAGCACTAAGTGTGCGAGTTTGATCATATAGCACTAATTGTGCGAGTTGATTATATAGCACTAAGTGTGCGGACTCACTATATGCTTTTGAATCACTATTGACACTGAGTGTGCGACACTATTGAGTTGATCACGGACAGCGGATCGGGTAAGAGCCTTGAGTTCATGGCTAATAGGCGCTATGTTTATATTTGGGGTTGAGCTTGGTAAGTTTGAACCTATGTGACAATGTAAATTGAAGTCACGTACATAAGAATTATCGTGGAATGAGTGAAAGGTCATGTAGATGTATGATTGTGACGAAAACAAAATGGTGTATAGAGATGCTTCAATTATCCTATTGATTTGTATATGGAATGCGAATGTGTAACTTGTATGTGATTGAGTCGAAAGGTCTAAGGAACTATGGTATAGTTCGGTTTGAATGGAGTAATTAGCCTCGTTCCATTTTGTTTCCTCTTGCGATAATGTTATTAATGATTGGTAGTGCATTGCTTATGACTTACTGAGTTATATACTCATTTGGTGTTTGCTTGTCACCTATTTTAGGTTTCTTGGACTCGACTTTTTGCGTATTCGGGACCGTCATCGAAGTCATCACACCGGTTAACAACTTTTGGTATTTTCTTCGTAGTTGGTCTTGGAGTACATTTCGGCATGTATAGGCTATTATGTTTGTTTGAGCTTGGTATGTAAATATTTTGAATAGCCATGCGAAAATGGCTTATAAATGTTTTGAGCATAATGTTATAATCATTTGGTATGTATATGCTCATTAAGAAGTACGGAAATGTTTGGCAACGACCAGCCATTAGAATGGGTCATCATGATTATATTTTGGACTATATATGAAAAAGGGTTGGTTGAATCATAGAAACTATGTGTTAGAGAAAGTCTGCCCTAGAAATAGATGCTGGCAGCAACAGTGACGTGGATGTAAAAAATCACTAAAAATAATAGGAATGGAATTAAATAGTGAATAAATTATGTAAATGAACCTTGATGAATCCATTTTCATATGGAAGAATCGAAACGGTCATATGAGTTGTATGTTAAAAGATGTTTGGGTTTTCGTGAGACAGGGCCAGAACGGTTTCTGGATTCCCTGTTCCGACTTTGAAAATTCATTATAAATTAACCAGAGATAGTTAGGAGTCATACCATATATGTATAAATTCCTCTTTGAGTCTAGTTTCTATAGAAACAAACGGCATCAGTATTTAAGCCCTACACAGGGAGTTATTCCAGTTGTAACGGACAAAGGTCAGTGTAGTCGACCCCTGTAACATGGGAGACTTTAACTAATAAACTGTACTAATTGGCTCGACCAAAAATTCTAGAAAAAAATCTGTAGATGGAAATATGAGTCTAGTTTCAGGGAAAAATTACGAAATTGATTTTATAGTTGTAAAACTCAAGTTATGATTTTTGAAGCGACTAGTACACAGATTGGCAGCTTGTCTGGGAAATTCTCAATAAGTGGTTTGAAGTCTGTTAACACCTCGTGTTCGACTCCGGCGACGGTCTCCGGTTTGGGGTGTTACAATATGTCTCAAGCAAGAAGGAAAACTCCTTTTTCCGAAAAGTAAGAAAGAGTGAAATGAGGAAGATAGAAGAAGTATTCAATTGAATGCCAAGGCTATGCACACTTTATTTTGTGCAATTGACCCAAAAAAATGTAGTAGAATGTAACCCCTTAAACCAACCTACACGTTACTACCCAATCTAAGTGATTATATGAACAAAAAAAAAAAAGGTGAATACTTGAGATGAAATAAACTGATTTACTTTTTTTTTTCAAAACGTGCTAATAGTGTCTCTTAAATACAATGTTATAAATATCACTTTGAAAGAAATCTTGTTCATTATTTGTAAAACATTGTGACGATCCTTAAAATTCAAGTTCATTCATTTGAGTTTCGGGAAAACGGATTTTATTAAGAAAATACTAAATTATTTAATCCTTATTAAAAGCCCATGCAAAATATCCAATATCCAAAGTTTTCAAAATGAAATACCCCATGCCACAATTTAATAGTTTACCACAAAATAAAATCCCAAATAAAAATAATAATAAAGTCCATAAAAGTCCCAAATTAAAATAATAAAGTCCGAGAGCCTCTCCGATGACCAAATCTAAGTCCTGACCACGAGGATTATCTGAAACGCACAAGTAATGTGGGTGAGCTTAAAAAGGCTCAGTGTGAGATCAATTCACATAAATATCATTGTATATCAATCAAACATCATAATATTCAATAATTATAACGTTGTTACTTTTGCATGGATATATCAATGCAAATTTTAAAACGATGCACATTTTTATAAAAGTTTCTACCCATCTCCACTACACACCACATATCAAGTTCCCTAGAACTCGTCCATCGAAAACACCATTTGTGGACAAGCCACCACTAATTTGTAGATAAATTTCCATTTATTTGCAGATGAACTGCCACTAATACACTTTTATACACAAGCCACCACTGAATTGTAGGTATATATCCACTGATATAATTTTATGGACATGCCACCGCTGAATTACAAATAAAGTGCCACTACTTCCACCGTTCATAAAATCCCACCCTATGTATGTGATATGCCAAATTCACTTCTTAAGACATATAAATCACTTTTTCACTTGTGCATGTAAATATGCTCTCATAATCATATATCACATAATAATCACTTTTAACATATTAAACATGCTTTTTACATTAGATCATGGATCACAATTTTTATCGTACACATATAATAGTCTCACATGTTTAAATCATCACATATATTACATAAGCCATACATCACATATAATGAGAATGAGATATACACATACATCATAGTCACAATCATAATCACATCAATTATCATGCGTTTCATAGAACCATTCGATTAGAATCACTTACATGGTATTCATCTTGATACATTTTTCAACTCTCTTCATGAATATTTAGTGTACTCATGATTTATTATAATTAATTTATTAATGTAGTAAAATAACTATATCCCATAAAACAAATAGTAACAATCCCACACCTTGTATTGTAGATCCTATTTGCCTAAATTCTTATTAACGATTTCACTTGATCTATCTCGAAAGACAATCTAACACATAAGTAACATTTATTAGTTAGGATCTGTTGAGAATATCTTTTCACATGAAAGATCGATTACAAATAGTCTCAACAACACTTACCCTTTGATTTAAGACTTTCGAAAGGAGGGTTTCAAGTGCGAAGTTAGGGGTCTCCTTTATGAATATCGTTCGGCCTTCAAAGGCGATATGAAATCGTATTAGTAAGATAATAAATAAATAATAAGAAAATATTACATTGTTCCTATGGCACTATACCATTCGACCATGATAAGAAATTATTAAGAGAAGGATTTTACGATCCAAATAACCCACACTTACACTTGATTAAATCAAGTAGGACGATGAGTCGAAAAAGGAACGAAGTCGATGAATTGAGTGATCTAAAATGATTGATAGACTAAAGAAAAGATGAGAGTTTAATCAATTATAAGAAACAACGAGTGAAAGAGGAAAAGAAAGGAGAATTTTGGTCACTGGCAGTGGCGATGTCGTCGGTCGGATGACAACGAAGTGGCGGTCTGACGGTGAAAGGCTATAGGGGTTTCGATGCAAGAGGGGATGAATAAGAAAAATAAATAAGAATGAAAGAGAATAAATGAAGGAGATGAGGAATCTACTGTGGCTTGTGATGGTGGAAAAAGAAATATAAGGGAAAGGATGGTGTTATGGTGGCTAAAAGTTATGATGATAGTGATGCTATGGTCGATTGTGGTGGAGGAAAATCAAAGACTAGAAGAAAATAATGGTGGTTATTTTACAAAATGAGAGAAAATGGATGATAAAATAAATGAAAAAGTGAAAGAATGGAAGCAATAAAGAGGTAAGGACGAAAAATGGGGGTGAAAGCTTAGTCAACTGTGACTAGGTTCAATGAACCACAACAAATAGGCAAGAAATGAAGTTTTGAAAAGAAGAGGGAGACATGGAGTGAATAGAGGGATTATGCTCCCTCAACTTAAGGTAAGTTTGATTCTAATAGAGGAAAGGAATCCTCCTAATTATGGTGACTATAGGGGTGGACGACAAGCACTAAAACACATGAAAAAAATGTGAACACTAGAACTTGAACCTTGGATCACTAAGATAGTTAAATAGTCATTAGACCACCAGACTACACATTCCCTTGTTCTCATTCCTGTGCACATATAATATAAAATATGAGATGTGACATAGAGTTTCATCTCGATCCAACGCCAAATAGATATGATGTAACACCCTTAACCCATCTCTTTCGTTAGATTAGAGTTATATAGTATTACGACACATATCAAAAAAATTTACATCATTAAACCATTTCGAGCCTACATTTTATTCATAACATAATCATAATTACGGGCCTTAAAATAAGCTTACGGGGCTCTAAAAATAGTTTGGGAATAATTAGGGATTAATTTGAAACAAATAAAAAGTTTTAGAAAAATCTAAAAATTTTGAAAATAGGGGTCACATGTCCATTTGGCCAGGCCGTGTGACAAAGACCATGTCGTGGCTCAAGGACATATCGTGTGGCCAAACCATGCATAATTCGAAGTAGAGTCACACGGTCGTGTCGTAGCCTGTGTACAATTTGAAGTAGGGTCACACGGTTGTGTCGTAGGCTGTGTCCCAGACCATGTGAAAAGTCTTGCATTTAAAATTTAAGATGACACACAACTGTGTAAGGAGACCATGTCACATCCCAAAAACTGAGTTAGTAGAAATTGGATTAATGAACCAAGGATGGTCATGTCCAAAAAAAATTTTAGATGACTTTAGCACATTTGATAATAAATAAATATCAATTATAGTGATTAAGTAGTAGTGGAGTTGTCCTTGATGATCTAAGTTTGAATCCCTTCCCTCTAGTTAATTTCTATTTAGGGAAAATTTGTTTTAAACCCTTAGCAAAGGTCATCCCATGTTTTTAAATATTTTCTGTTAAAATAATCACTATGAGTAATGTGATCAAATGGTAAAGTGCTTAGATAATTTCCTAAAGGTCTTATATTCAATTCCCCACACTCCCAAATTTTTATTTAATTTTTTTGATACCTTTAGCTAGTGTGAACACTCTTTACCATCCAACCTAGTTACCATGCTTGAGAAAAGATTATTTCCTTGTGTGTGAGTCAACCTTCCTTCATTAAGCCCCCTTTTCACTCCCATGATCCCTTTTTTGCTCTTTTGTTCGCTCAACATACCATTTTCTTCCCCCTTACCTTGTGTGATGTTCATTAAACCTAGACAATATGAAAAGCACCTTTTTGTTCCTTTTCACCCTTCTCTCTTTTCTTTTCTTCGCCCCATTTGCACCACCTTAAACCACCAATATTATGATTTTGGCCTCTTTCCTCCACTGTTAGCCACCACCATTCGACCAAAACACCACCACTTCATCACCCATCCTCCTCTTCTCTTCTTCTTTTTGTTCCACCGTCGCCCTTAGCTTTACACTCCACCACTGCGTCAACCACCGCGCTCCACCGTGCAACTCTATTTTTTCTTATTTTTCTCTCTTCTTCTTCCTCCTCTTTTAAGTGAGTGATCGAACCCATATTCTTTTCTTCTCCTCTGCCTCTGTCACCAGACTGTCACTGCCGTCGCCGTAGCACCACCGTTGATGGTTGAGATTCTTCCTCCTTTCTTCTTCAAATTTCAACCTTTTTTATTCTTTTTAATCATAAAAAATTCTGCATTATTTATTTTTAATTCTAAAGCTTTTCATGGACTTATTTTAAAAAATATACCTCCTCTTTAGATCCTCTTTTCCTCTCCAGTTCATGTCCAAGATAATGTAATGATCCTTCCATTCTAATCGTGATAGTGTAAGTGTAAGGGTTGTGTAAAAATATTTTTCTCCTCCCTATTTTCTTCACTTGTTCGAATGCTTTTAAGGGCCTTAGTAATTATTTCTCAAGTACTAACATCTCGTATGTCGTATTTATTGGAGGATCGATCGAAACCAAGTCGAGAGACCATTAACGTGTAAATCGAAGTCACTAATCTGAGTAATTATTTCTAAGGGTAAGTGTTAATGGAAATCTATACTATTGCATCAATTTTAATAGCGATCGTTATTAATGTAAGATCACCATTTGTTGATTGATTAGATAGTCTAATCGTTAGATCCATGTGTGAGCGTTCTTAGAGAGTTGTTGCACATTTGATCTACAATCAAGTGTGGGTTTTAACATTAAACAAAAAAAAACCTATGCTTTATATTGTTAAAATTATTATTTAAATTATATTTGATGAAGATACTTTATGTATCCATTAAGAGAGATAAAACCCATCATTATGGACTATGTCAAGTAAGTGATTCGAAACCATTGATTTTGGTTATATGTATGATTTGTGATTTGTTGATTATTAATGATATGAAAATTAGGAAAATTTCATTCGCATTTTATGTGATCTTATGGCATATGTGATTTTTTGCATGATTTATAAAATGTAAAATTTTGGTACCATGCGTACACATGTGAGTTGCATGTTAAACATACATATGTGATTTTAAGTGATTTTGGCAATATCACATGCATGGGGTGGGATATGTGAAATGTGGAAGTTATTGGCAGTTTATCTGCGATTTTGGTGGCTTGTCCATGATTTTGATTATTGGTATTTTATTTGCGATTTTGGTGGCTTGTCCACAATTTTGATTATTGGTAGTTTATCTGCATTACTGTGACACTGTTCACAATTTGGTTTGTTATTGGATGGAAGAGTTCTGGGGAATCCGATTTTGGTGTGTAGGGGATATGGTTAGGACCATTTTCAAAAAATCTTCATTATTTTATGAAATGTGCATTGACATGATCATGCATAGTATAAGTGTGAAATATTGAGTTTTATGAAACTGATATGATTATTATGATTGTATAACGTGTATGTTTATATGTATGTAACTGTGTTTATGTTAATTTCACTCTGAGCTTTATAGGCACCCCCTATAGTTTTCTGATGTTATAGATAACCCCAAGGTTAGGATTTGACGACGACATTGGAGGGAGCTTATTAGAATTCTTTTTAAATTAAATTAATTAAATTTTATTTTGATATTTAATATTTGTAAAAAGTTTGGGTATGGACTGTGGCATAGGATTTAATTTTGGGATTTTTCATTCTGATTTGCATAAATTGCTTGCGTGACATTAAGTTTTAAAAACTGTATAAATTAGTATTTGATAAGATTTCGCTTGAAACTCAGTTTCTAAAATAGAATCTGTCAATAACACATTTTTCCATTGCATTTCTGAAAAATGAGTTTTTTTTTAATAAAATTAGACTTAGTTTTCAAAATTATTAATGTTTACAAGTGAGTTTTTTAAAGACATTTGATTTATGAAGTTAATATGTTTTTATTTCCGAAATAATGACAAATAACCAAATTCTCCAATTTTGAATAAAAGACAAATGATTTAGAAGTATGATTGAAAATCAAATAGTTTTGAATAAATGATTGAATGTTTCCAATCAATATATTATTTATTTTATTCCTGAAATTTGCAAGGTTTTTATGAAAATTAAACTAAATGTTTTATTTCATTTGTTTTCAATTGATAAGACAATAGTTTTAAAATATTTTTCAAAATTTTGAAATTTTATTTTGGCCATTTTCGTAGACAAATGATTTTTAAAATGAGATTGAAAATAAAGTTCAACATTCGATTTTACTAGTTTTGAACAAACTGCGCAAATGGCTTAAAAAAGTATGTTTGAAATCAAGTAAGTTTTCTGGGCCATTCCGATCGCCAATGTGGCTTTCCCAATTCGACCATAACAACCGGGCTAAGTTTGGGGTGTTACAGACCATGTGTGACACACAATCGCGTGACAGCCTGTATGTGGCGCACAACCATGTGAAAGACTGTGTCCCAGGCCGTGTGCACCTTAACAAGCTAACAAAACAAGACAAGTTTTCATCCAAACCTTAAAAACACATTCAAACAAACTTAAAACATACCAAATCATGCAGCTTAAGTGCCTAACCAATGTGCCCTTATTGACACCACAATTCAATTGCTAAATCAAAATTCACATTTCTTACCAAACTAGCTTGCATTTAAAGTTCTCAAGTACTTATAATAACTCATGTCAAGTCCACCATTTCATTCAATCCATTCAAATCCAATATACCATATTTCAACTATTTCTATGAGACTTATGCCAAATAGGCAAAAACAAGTTCACAAGAATATATTCATACCAAAGCCAAAAAAACATATAGAAGCAAACTTAAACAACTTTACACCAAGATAAAATGTAACATATAAAGTAAGTATCAAAACATTTACAAACACACCTATTACATGTCATATAACCCAAGGATAAACATGTCAAAAACTACCAATAGATATTCAGATATTGTGATTCTTTGAGTTGATCCGATTGCCCGATTCCACAAAATGTAATCTACAAAGAAATAAAAGAAAGACACAAGTAAGCTTTACTAGAGCTTTGTAAGTTCAACGGTTAAAACGATAAACTTACCGTAAAAACATATAAATCACACAGTAACAGTTAATAAACTATAATCCTGTCAATCACAACCATTCAATAAGTGAGTCTTTATATCAATACACATAAATAAATAATCTATTCAATTATGCTAGATCATTCAATATCAACTCATGTTAATCGATCATAAAATCATATAACCATTTACAATATTAATTACAAATAATGCAACCATTGAAAATCTGTCTGATGAACAATATAAAGGATTTGGATACAATGTTAACCATATAGAACACACCAAAACACTCAAATGAGCTTAACTAACAGAGAAAACACCTGGGCACCAAGTGCCTAACCCTAAGGCTTTACATCCGCACCCGGTAACACACCAGAATCACTGTAAATATAACATGCTAGTCCGCAAAAAATACTGTACTTTGGTATATTCAGTGAATAGTAATGACTCAATGATCACCATCTCATCACAAGTCAAACCCGTATCGCGCGCATTAAAAACCTATTGGCACGCCAATTGTATCCTATCCTATGTTCATTAGGCTCAATATAACATCAAATAACAGTGTCCAATTCAATTAGTTTCTCGACTCACATCAATTTATTTCAATTCAATTATGTTAGAATATTCAGCAATTTGAACTCGTAGTTAACATAACATTTAAATTTATACCAAACTAAACTGTACGAACTTACCAAGGTTAAACTGTAGTGATAGCTAAAGTTCAGAGACTATTCATCAACTTTCCTTTTCCTCGGTTATCTACTTGTTCTTGATCTATAAAATAGTTTTTTCAATTTATTAGATTTAATTTCATATAATATTCAATTTAGTGCAAATGATTTCTTATTTACAAATTTTCACATTTGCCCCAAACTTTTACATTTAATTTAATTTAATCCCTAATATTAAAACAAACAATTTTGCCAATTACCTCATATACCCAATTTTACTAAACAATTAACCCTATATAAATAGCACATAGATTTAGAAATTTTTCAATAAACTCCTTCCAATTTCACATTTTATCTTTTTGATCCCTAAACTTAAAACTATTCAAATTTACTTTACTAAATTGTTCAAATTCATCAATTAGCTTCAAGCTCAAGTATAAACATTAAGAAAGCTTTAAAAACAACAATAGTGAATTTTTAAAACTTTAACAGTATTACAAACTAGTCCCTAAACTAACTAGATATCATTATAACAATCTCAAAAACATAAAATTCATGAAAAACGAGTATCAAATACACTTACATGCAAAGGAAAATAGCAAGACCGAACTTCTTTTCTCCTTAACAATTGTGTGTCTTGCAAATGAAAAAAAAAGAAAGATGTTATCACCTTGTTTTTGTTTTATTTCATACTTATGTTTAATTTATTAATAATATAAAAATACAAAATTTTTACTTTAAGTCATCCACTAACCGGCCATAATATCTAAACATGCTCTATTTGCAACATAAACCCCTAAATTTAACTATCTAAGTTATTTAGTTAAGAGAAACCAACAATACACAACTTTATAACTTTTATGATTTAATCATTTTTAATTAATTAACTACCTAAACATTAAAATTTCTTAACCAAAATTTAATACTACATTAATAACCTCATAATTATTAAATAATAATACTTATAGTGACACGTCGAAATTGTGGCCCCGAAACAATTATTTTCAACATTACTGGAAAATAGGTTGTTACATATGGGATAAGCTCAAAGTTATGCATGAAGGTACTAACCAAGTTAAGAAGTCTAAGGTTGGAATTCTTATCCCAAAATTATGAAACCTTCAAAATAAAGCCGGAGAAAGATATCAAGGCGATGTCTGATCAGTTTACTATCATCATCAATGGATTGAAGTCTTATGAGAAGACATATCCAAATGAAGAGTTGGTAAGGAAGATGCTTCGAAGCTTGCCTAGATCATGGGAAGTCAAGGTGACTACAATTGAAAAAGCAAAGAATTTAGAAACATTGATTTTGGATGAGCTTATCGGTTCTTTGCTTACACATGAGATGAGGCTCAATGAAGGGGTTAAATAAGCCAAAATTAAGAAGAAAAAGGTTGGTGTTACTCTCAAATCCACCACTAGTGAAGATAGTGAATTAAGTGAAGAGGTGGATCAAGATAAAGAAATGACAATGTTTGCTAGATGATTCAAGAAGTTTATGAGGTCTAATAGAGGTAGAAAATTCCAAAAGAAAGAAGGACTCAAGCTTGAATCTACCAAGGAGAAGGGTCCCATAATATGTTATGAATGCAAGAAGCTGGGACATATCAAGTTTGATTGTGCCCAATGAAAGAAAAAGGGATCAAACAAAAAAAAGTTCAAGGCTCATGTTGCTACTTGGAGTGATGATGATTCATCTGATGATGAAGATCAATAAGTAGCCAACCTTTGCCTTATCGCCATTGATGACACAAAGGTATTTTCTAACTTGTCTAATTCAATTTCATATTCATTTTATGAGTTACAATATGCCTATTATGAGTTAGGTTTGGAGTTTAAAATTATGGTTTCAAAATGTAAGAAAAATATTTCAAAATTAAAAGATGAAAATAGTTCACACTCCAAAACCAATCATTAACTTGAAACTAAAATTCATGATATGCAAGCTATTCTAAATGATTTTGGGAAAAAGAACCAAAACTCTCATAATTTACTTTTAAAAGTTCATGATGATCATTAAACTTGAGTTGCTTGAAAAAGAAAAAGCTTTATCTAACTAAGTATCTCCAAAAAGATTTAAAAAGGGAGAGAGCTCAAAATAGAACTTTGTTGGAACAAGCTTTAACTTTTATAAACATAGAGGTCCCTCAAGATTTTATAAAGGAAAAGTTGTTAAGAGTATATGGGTACCTAAAGGACTTAGTGTTACTCAAGAGAAAGAAATTCTTTCAAAATGGATTCCTAAAGAGACAAAAATTTTAGGAACTAATACTTATGGACCCAACAGAATTTAGGTACCATAAACAAAATTTTAATTTTATGTTTATAAGGAAAGGACCATTACTTCAAGGTGAACAACACAAGTACAAATTCATGGTATCTTGATAGTGGATGCTCAAGACATATAACCGGTGACAAGTTATTTTTTTGAATTGAAGCCAAAAAGTGGAGGAGAAGTTACATTTGGTGACAACTCCAAAGGACAAGTAGAATGAATTGGCTCTATTGATAAAAACTCTTCAATCTTTATTGAAAAATATATATTATATTAAATTTAAATTAATGTGTTTGTAATATATAGATTTCATTTTTACCATTGACATAATAATGAAATTTAAATCCAAGCAATCCGAGCATTAGAAATTTTTGTTATTGTCTCTTAAGTTCCTACATAAATTACTTATCAAAATACATTTTTTTATATGAGTGTCTCAACGTTAATGAGTGTTAGTTTAGTATAAAGTTTCGATTATTGAATTTCCTCAAGATTGGAATGGAGACAAGAAAGAGGATATCAATTGACAAGTATAACTTAAGACTTTGAGCCTCATACGTGTCAAGTTCAACCTTATTTATCAACTAATGGAACTTAACTTAATATTTAGGCTTTTTTTTTATCAACTCTTATTGTTATCGAATTTAGTGAAATATTTTGACTTTTTTTTTTTTCTAATTTAATCTTTTTACTATTGTCTCTTACTTCTTTATTTCTTTTATTTTCTTTTTATTATATATACATTTATAAATACATACAACACATAATTTTGATTATAACCATTTTTATCGTGTTTCCTCAATGGAAAAAACCCTTAAAACCTCAATGGTCTATTTGGAAATCATGATTTCCTTAAAAAAATTAGAAAATCCAAATCCTAGATAAAAAATGAAAAATTGAATTTGAATTTGGACAAATTAATTTCATAGGAGTTAAATTTTTGGATTTCAAAATTCATTTTAAAACTTTGAACTTTTAAAATCCAAAATTGATTAAAAACCAATGAGAACATTTTTTCTCTCTTCTTTCACACTACCTTCAAAATCCAAAATAAAAAATAAAAAAATTTATTTATAATATATCATCAATAAAGTTCAAAGTTTTCATAAAATTGGATTGGTAGGCAAACTGATCAGACCATTAGTTCTCGGTTCAACCAATTTGACTGATCCAATATGTTCGATTCAATAAAGTATTAAATTTTAAAAATAGTAAAAATAGATAAAATCAGTTCAATCGATTTGACCATCAATTCGGCTGGTCCAACCGATGCAATCGATTCACAAATCGACCTATTTGACCCCTTATTCCAGACTGGTAACCCGAACAATTCCCAATCTAATCAGTTTGACCGGCTGATCCAGTTTGGTTATGAAATAGTGGTGAAACTTCATAAATTTAATTTAATATCATATGAATAATAAAAATTTTCATTTATACCATAATTTCCACAATTTTAATTTTAAACTCTTGACTTTTAATTTATATCTATGTAAGTCCACTTATAATCAGTGCAATAGCTCTAACAAGTTGGTCGGATCCAATTTTTAGAATCAAACTTGTGATCAAATTGATTAGGCCACCGACTTGTTGGTCCAATCGGTTCAATCGGTTTGACTGGTATGATCAGTTCAACTAATCCGTCCAGTTTTATTAAACAAATTATTAAAAAATTCATAAAAAATTGATCCAATCGATGTAACACCCCTCCCCCGTATCCTACACCGGGATAAGGTTCGAGGCATTACCGGAGCTTTTCACTTGAAATACACTATTTGGGTCACAAATTTTCGTTCAAATTTAAAACCGTTCAACCATGAATATCTCATCCCTTATATAGGCCCTCGATACCTATAACATACCTAGAAGCAATATGGGACAAATTCGGGCACATTCGATAGACCTTAGGCTCCTCAGAAAATTTTCCTTATCATAAAGTGTCACACGTCCATGTGGCTGGGGGCATGCCCATGCCCTTCAACCATGGGCAACACTGACTTATCAACACGACCATGGCACACACCCGTGCTGCCTGCCCGTGGACGATACTGTCTTTTTAACACGGCCATGGTGCACGCCCGTGTGGCCTACCCGTGTACAACTTTGAGCTAAAATTTTAAGTGCAGGGGACACACGGCCATAGCACACGCCCATGGAAGGGAACCGTGTGTCACACACGGCCTAGACACACGCCCGTGTGTCTAACCATGTGGACTCTAATAGGCTATTTTCCAAGCCTTTAGTCACCCCTTTCTACTACTTGTGCTTAGTGGTTACCAAATTCGAAGTAAAACACAATTATAAACTTGTAAATAATCTTGATTAAACTAGATGTATGGAAACCTCATATCATTGGTTTCATACATGATAGGTTATTTCCCATTTAGTATTTATGGGTTCCCATGTCACTTTAATTCATCCGAAATTGGCTCGTTCATGTGACTCATTGCCAATTGGTAACGACCCATCACTTGTAAATAAAACCATGCATAAATTCGTCGGTCATAGCCTACTTCAATTAAGCCAAATTTTGTGGCCATATACAAAGAGATAAACATATTTTTTTACATGTCTTCATTTGGCAAATCAAATGACACATATAACAAAATACTCAAAAATACTATACATGCCATTGAACAAAACAAACAAAGTCTTTATACCAAAGCTTGTCCAGCTAATAGTGTGTTGACTCTCCAATCGTCTTCCAATCCTTTCAAGTCCTCAAGCTCTGTGAGACAGGAAAAAAGAGAGGGGTAAGCATTTTCATGCTTAGTAAGCTCGAATAACCGGAAAGTAAACTTACCGAGTAATTAGCATACATCCATATTTAAATCATGAAATCATCAATTATGAAACGATTCCCTATCACATGCACTCAATCAATGAGTTAGTTATATAACAAAGCATCATGTAATTTATGTAGATGAGCTCATCATTCATTATCTTATTGACATACATCATATTAATCCTGTTGAGCTTCTAGGAAATCTCGATGGAATACCCATTATTCGTCAATTCTTACGAACGATCATTTCACATATATGCACTCCCACGAACCTCACATCTCATGGCAGGATTACCAGTCCAGGCTAAATCTCCCATATCATGAACTCATAAGATGATGTCGGGATTACCAGTCCAGGCTAAATCCCTTCTAGCGACAAACACCCTTAATGAGCTCAGATCTGAATTACCAGTCCAGGTTAAATTCAGACCCTAATCAGATTACCCGTCCGGGCTAAATCCATAATGCACACATATTCTTCGAGAGGCTTGATCATTCAAGGAACACCCGTCTGGGCTAAATCCTTACTGCAACACATGCAGGATCTCAGTTCACATGTCAAACAGGGTTTTTCCATCGAATTCCCCTTTTTAACCTGAACCGAGACATTTTTCACATGTTATCATCAAATATGCATTTCTATGATATTCATGCCAATAATAAATAAAATCATCATGCATTCATAAATCATACAATTATACATATTAGGGGTTTACTTTAAGTTATCCAAACTTATCTGGTATTCTTTTCGGAGTTGTGTTTCGGTTATTCCAAAACCTTTAGTTTACCTCGATCGACCTCCAGAATTTGTTCCTCGGGGTTATTGAGCTTGGAAAGCTTGAAAACCCTAGCTACGGAAACCTTTGAAGTTTCGGCTGGACAAGGAAGAGAATGGGCTGATTTTAGTTCATTTTTTTCCATTTTATTTCATTAAAATACCAAATGACCAAAATGCCCTTAAACCCATTCCTTAAAATTCCATCCATGCAAGCCCATTTTTGTCCAAAAACTTAAAAATTGGGCAAATTGCTCTCCAAGACCTTCTAATTCATAACCCAAAGTAATTTCATACAAATTTCTTCTAGAAATCAAGTTTTACAATTTATTTAATTTAGTCCCTAATTTCCAGTTGAACACCTTACTCAAAGAATTTATTCATGAAACTTTAACACATGCATATACTCATATTCTAGGCCTCATAATAATCATAAAGTAAATATTTTGATGTCAGGTTTGTGGTCCCTAAACCGCCATTCTAACTAGGCCCTATTTCAGGATGTTACAGTCGATTTAACCGTTCAATCAACCAGTCCATACCGGTTCTCAGGTCATTCAGTGTAATACCTTTCTCCATATTAGTACCTTGATCAATTCCCAATCCGATTGGATGATCCAGTCTGATCAAACAACCATGTTCAAAATCCTCCAAAATAATTAAATTTTAAAAAATATTTTTAAGGTTAATTGAAATTCAAATCTAAATTTAAATTATTTAAACAATGAATTTAAATTAATTCAAAATCTTGAATTTTAAATATTGTAACTCCCTAATACGGGTCAAAACTGAAATATGACAAATAGTGCATTTTAGTATTAATGAAACGGTGTGCAGTGACTTTAGTAAAAACGAGGCGTTTTGAATAAACGCTCGTACTGTTAGTTTTAACTAATTTTGGATTGTTTTGTTTCTTTATATATATATGCAACTGTAATTGGATGGAGGGTAATGAAATGAATATGTTCTATTTGTTTCTTCTCTCTCAATTTCTGTCTTCTCCCTCATTCCTTTGATTTCTCTCATCTCTTTCCTTTCTATAATTCTTTTTCACTTTTCTATTTCCTATTTTCTATTTCTGTTCCTAACAAATGTATCAGAACTTCAACGGTTCTCTATAGTTGGGGATGGTGTCACCAAGCGATTACAAAAGGATGTGGGTGTTTTACAGTAGGAGATAGTGAAGATCAAAAGAGAGTTGTCCCAACTCGATGCTAAGCTAGATGCCAAGTTAGAGGCTAGATTCAAAGATTTCAAGAATGAGCTCATGGGTGAGCTACAGTCCAACTTTCATTCCTTATTTGAGTGATATTTTGGGCACTCACAATTGCCATTAGCGACGCAACAGCCTCAACTAAAAGCAATGGGATTTGGGGGGAAGTTCTCCTTGGATTCACACTTAAAGAACCTATAGAGATTTCCAAAAGAGGCCAGGTTCATGCTCAGGTTAAGTATGGAGATACTCTAAGGGATTTCATTACTTGTATTGATGATGGTGAACATCGTGGTCTTCGTATGGCTGGGCTTAGGGCAAAAATTTTCCTGTTGATATTGAACTTACTCTAACATTTATTAATGAAGATGGGGATATTGCTACCCTTATGGATGATGATGATCTGTATATTGTAATGAGGCAACACCTCAAATTCTTTAGGATTGATATGCAGCTAAATATTGATAGTGTTGGGTTTTTGGAACAATTTATCCGGAGGAAGTATGAAGCTCGGTGTAAAACTTGAGCAACAACGTAATAAATCCGGATGAAGAATGACAAGAACTTTGAAATTCAAGTCTGGAAGTTTTTAAGCAAACGAACAGAATCTGGTTTGAACTATGAAAGTAAAAATTGAGAGAGTATTTTTCTTGAATGATTTCTATTGAAATTCATTGATTAAAAAAAATGGCATAACACTAATACATATACCAGTCATAAGCTGGTCAGCTTTAACATATTTACTATTTTTAGACTTATTTCCACCGCTTGCACATTGCAACTTGCAAATCAACTTGCACAATTAGGTAAGCTGATCTATCAATCTTATCAGCACCCAATTACATTAAATACACTACCTACTTAGTTCTAATTTAACTAAGTTACAAAATATTACTTAAAGTAACAAAATGAAACTGAAATTGAACAGTAGCATCAACTTCAGTAGCTGCATGTACTTCATCCGGAAATACTACAGCAGCTTGATCTTCATACTTCATCCACATAACTTGGACTGTATGTACTTTGTGTGTTGTAAGTGCGGCTTGATCTGCTTCTTCATACTTCATCCGCATAACTTATGTTGCATGGTCTGCTCCTTGGTTGCTTTATCTGCTGCATGCATGCCAACTTTAACACTCCTCCTTAGCTTGCATGCTGCATAGTTCTGACTGATCCCTTTACAACCAGCCTTGATTTGAGTTTGTTCAAGCTACCATCAGCATTTTTCTTGGCTCGAAACACCCTATTCACTCTAATAACCTTCTTGTTGGCTGGTCTTAGAACTAAATCCCAAGTTTGATTCTTGTTAATCATGCTCATCTCATCGAGCATAGCCTACTTCCATCCTTGTTACGCTTCAGCTTCTTCAAAACAGCATGGTTCAATAGTAGCTACTTCAGCTTTTTCATAAATCTCAGCCAAAGGTCTAGTGCTTCTGACTGGTTTATCATCAATGTCCATTTCAGGACCATTTTGATCAGCTTCAGCTTGATCTATTGCAAGATCTTCAGAGACTTTATCTTTGATGCTACAATCGAATTTCTTAGAATCTCGAGTTCTTTTCGAAGGAACCTTTTCATTAACTTCAACAGTTTCCCGAGCTTTAGGCTTATTGGTCTTATTTTTCAGCTCTTGTTGTGCTTCTTTCTTTGCAGCTTCTGCTGAAGCCAACTGGTCTTTGAGATTATTTAGCTCTTCTTGTGCTTGCCCTAGTTGAGATTCTAAATTTGCAATATTAGTGCCAAGCTTCTTTTGGTTCAATTGATCAAATTGTATAGCACCTTTTAGTGAACGACGATATCCAAGCTTAGGATTACTACGATCAGTAATGGGTCGATGATGCAAAGGTTCTGAATTAGAACTCAATGGCCTAGCCTGATACGTCCTTCGAGGAGATTGCCTTTGTGGCATGTCCACAACAAAGCTTTTGTCAGCCCTTGTTACTGACATGAGCTTGGATCCATTTGAATCACTGATCAGACATTCTTTGCTTTTGAATACTACTGAATATCCTTTTCAAGCAGCTGAGCAATGCTAAGCAAGTTTCTATCAATATCAGGCACAAACAAGACATTTGTAACAAGTTTGGTACTTGTAGGAGTGTCTATCAGAACATCTCCTTTGCCTTCAGCTTTGATGAAGAGTCCATTTCCAACCTTCACCCATGTTTTGAAGCTTCTGTCAATTGACTTGAAAATAGCAGCATTAGGGGTCATGTGGTTTGTGCAACCACTGTCAATTAGCCATCCTTTTGTGGCTTTTCTTTTGGTAGATGAGCAAGAGACAGCAAAGGCTTGTTCTTCTTGATCACTTTCTTCTTCTACCACTTGAGCTTTAGCTCTGGGCTGCTGAGGTTGGTTTTGTCTCTGCTTGCCTTTGTTTCTGCAGACTTTCTCAGCATGGCCCATATTTTTATAGATTTGACACTGCATATCAGGTCTGAACCAACATACTTCACCCGGATGACTTAGCCTTCTACAGTGTGGGCAATGTGGGTATCTTCCTGAACCATCTGTCTTTGGCTTATCTTTCCAGGTTTTCTTCCCCTTATAGGTAGAGGAGTTTGTGGCTGGTCTGGTTTTGGCTTGGAAGGCACCTTCTTGATGCTCCTCTAGTCTACTTGCTCTCATTTGCTCTTGAGCATAAAGAGCATTGATAAGCTCTGTCAAGGATATGCTGGTCAGGTCCTTCGAGTCTTCTAAAAATGAGATCTTTGCCTCATACCTTTTAGGTAAGGTTGAGATCACTTTTTCCACAATTCTTGCTTCACTAAACTATTCTCCAAGTAACCTTATGCTGTTTACTACAACCATGATTCTGTCTGAGTATTGCTTCACTGTTTCTTCTTCCTTCATCTTCAAGTTTTCAAAGTCCCTTCTTCAATTCAGTAGTTGTTGCTACCTTGTTCTTTCAGTCCCTTGAAACTCCTCCTTCGTTTATCCCAAGCCTACTTTGGTGACTCACAAGCCATGATTCTTTTGAAAATCACATCAGGCACACTATTTTGGATGCAAGACATGGCTTTGTGCCTTTTGGTTCTTTCATCTGAATGTTGTCTGATTTGAGCCACTATTGGATTGGCTCTAAGAGGTTCTAGTTCAACATTTGAGTTGACAACCTCCTACAAATCGAATGTCTACAGGTAGGTCTTCATTTTCACTACCCATATGTTGTAGCCCTCTCCATTAAAGACTGGTGGTGGCACTGGTGAGAATCTTGAGGAAGACATGGTTTTAAAGATTGAAATACGATAGGTCCACTAAGAATTTGGCTCTATATACCAATTGTTGGGTTTTTGAAACAATTTATCTAGAGGAAATATGAAGCTTAGTGTAAAACTTGAGCAACAACGTAATAAATCCAGATTAAGAATGATAAAAACTTTGAAATTCAAGTTTGGAAGTTTTTAAGCAAACGAACATAATCTGGTTTGAACTATGAAAGCAAAAATTGAGAGAGTATTTTTCTTGAATGATTTCTATTGAAATTCATTAATTAAAAAATATGGCATAATGCCAATACATATAACAGTCATAAGCTGGTCAGCTTTAACATATTTACTATTTTTAGACTTATTTGCACTGCTTGCACATTGCAACTTGCAAATCAACTTGCACAATTAGGTAAGCTGATCTATCAATCTTATCAGCACTTAATTACATTAAATACACTACCTACTTAGTTCTAATTTAACTAAGTTACAAAATATTACTTAAAGTAACAAAATGAAACTGAAATTGAATAGTAGCATCAACTTCAGTAGCTGCATGTACTTCATCCGGAAATACTACAATAGCTTGATCTTCATACTTCATTCACATAACTTGGACTGTATGTACTTTGTGCTGTAAGTGCGGCTTGATCTGCTTCTTCATACTTCATCCGCATAACTTATGTTGCATGGTCTGCTCCTTGGTTGCTTTATCTACTGCATGCATGCCAACTTCAATAGATAGGCTCGGTAAACCATGTGCTGTAGCAAGCCAAAGTTCTACCCCTTTGAGATTGCCATCTCTTTAGCCTCCGTCGGAGGGTTTTAAGGTTGTTGCTACTAATTCAAGCAAGTAACCTGTAGCATCTTCTGGGAACCCTTGTACCACTATTGATGTTTTTGACCCAGATCCTTTAAGGGATGGTGTTTTACGAGTGGTTATTCCCAAAATCTACAGATGTTGATTCAACTTGCAATGATAACAAGGAAGGCATATACTTGTGCAATCTCCTTGACACAGGACAGACCTTAAGGGTCTTGAAATTAGAAAGGACATGATATGCCAATAGTTTGAAGAAGAGATTTCGCTTAACCCTATTTAAAGACCCTATGGCCAAGTTGGTCACTTTGAAGCAACTAGGATCAATGGAACACTGTCATGACTTGTTTGAGACTTTTGCAGAGTACGTTGTTAGAACAACAATTGAGAGGCCTATGCAGAAAGAGTAGCATTTTGAAAGGTGGCATGGCTGGACAATGAAGAGGGAATCTTCTCCTATTCGAGATGAATATGACTCTATGGTTTTCTCTCAAGAAACTGTTTCTTACATTGAATCACTTGATGTGATGTCAGGGAAGGAGGATTGAGAAAACATCTTAAGGGCTAGGGCTACTAGGAAGGTTGTCTTAACTATCCCCTTTAGGTTACTGGGTTCTCATCATCTTGGTGTTATGTTGACATTCTCTGTTTACAAATCCAAGCTTCCACCGAGTCTGGCTGAGCAAGAGCGCATTGAAGAAACTGTTGGATACCTTGGTGGAGCAGTTGATGTGGAGTCACTTATGGAGAATTTACTTGGAAACCTGCTGGAAATTAGGCAATTCTAATGACTGTGTACCATATTACTAGCTCTTCAGATCACTTGATCATGTATGGTCACCAAATTCAAGATGATGACCAGGTTTTATTGCATAAATGCCAGCTTGATTTTGGAGATCCATTTAGAAAGCATCGGATGATTTGTAGGTATCATCATAAGACACCCACATTATGGACTACACTAACCACGACCTTCTCATTCTTTGTGATCTGCTTATTGGTTGGCTATATCTTATATGGTACAACAATACACATTGTTAAAGTTGAAGATGCTTTCCATGAAATGCAAGAGTTCAAGGTTCGAGCAGAAGTCGCTGATGTGGCCAAATCACAGTTTTTGGCAACTGTTTCTAATGAAATCAGGACTCCCATGAATGGCATCCTTGGGATGCTTGCCTTGTTTTTAGATACTTATTTAAGTTCAACACAAAGGGATTATGTTCAGACTGTTCAAGTTTGTGGGAAGGCACTGATAACATTAATAAATGAGGTGCTTGACTGTGCTAAAATTAAAACGAGAAAGTTGGAGCTGGAAACTGTTTCCGTTGACGTTCGGTCTATCCTAGATGATGTGCTCTCTTTATTTTTTGAGAAATCTAGAAATAAAGGTATTGAGCTGGCAGTGTTTGTTTCTGATAAAGTTCCAGAAATGGTTACAGGAGATCCAGGCAGATTTAAGCAGATAATTATGAATCTTGTTGAGAAGGGTTCATGGCTTTCTCGTGAGGATGGTGGTTTCAAATTACAAACGTTGGACAGACAGAAAAATGGACATGTTTTTAAGTCACCAAAGATGATTCTTCTTGCGAAAAATATTAGTAATGATGAACTCGAGAAAAGAAAAGCAGCAGGTTTTCCAGATACTATGATTATGAAACCTTCGAGGGAAAGAATGGTGGTTGCATGTCTTTAGCAAGTGCTCGAGAGAGGGAAAAAGAGGCAGCCTGGAAGAGGCATGCTGAATGGATCGTCTGCTACTTGGGAGTCCTTAGACCAACTCAAGAGCATTCTTCCTCAAGTTGATCCTTGAGGACAATGATCATTTTAGGGGGAGAGTATTTGATACGGGTCAAAACTGAAATGTCGTAAACGGTGCGTTTTAGTATAAATGAAATGATGTGCAGTGACTTCAGTAAAAACGGGGCGTTTTGAATAAACGTTAGTACTGTTAGTTTTAACCAATTTTGGACTGTTTTATTTCCTTATATATATATGCAGCTGTAATTGGATGGAGGGTAATGAAATGAATATGTTTTATTTGCTTCTTCCCTTTCAATTTTTGTCTTCTCCTATTATTCTTCTTCTTCCCTTTTCTATTTCCTATTTTCTGTTTCTATTCCTGCCACTTGCAAACAAAAAAAATTGAAATAATGAATACATAAATCATAAATTTCAAAATTAAAATTTTAAATTTTAAATCTAAATCCGAGTTTCTAAGCGCTACTTAAAAATTATTGAAATTTATACTCTATTTATAGATGAAAGCATGAACTTACAAAAATACTCTAACATACTATGTGAGATTATTGGAAATTTCAAGTTCTCTCATTTCTTTTAGTTGTGAAATTTGAAAATTGCAATAATCCCATGTAACATGTTAAATTTTTCAATAAATTATACTCAAAATTATTAGATTATTATTTAATTTATATCTTAGTCACTCAATTTTAAAAATTATAGATTAATTGTTAAATAATTTTTTAAATAATTTAACAATTATTTATAAATTTTAAAATTAAATCATGAAAACGTAAATTTAAATAAATAGCACGAAACATGACGTTGATGGATGGTGAGATCCTAAATTAGTTTTATCAGTTGATACTTTCTTTCTTTGTCCTTTTCTTGTTGAAAAATTCAATAAAAACAAATTCTCAAAAGTAATTTTTTAGAAATTCAAGATAAGAAATAATAAAAAATCAGAATAACAAAGTAAAAAAAAAAAACCTTTGCATGTGACTAAAAACATTCGCATTTATATATTATATTATATAAAACATTTTTTCATTTAAATACAAAGTACACTTAAACAAATAAAAGAATTGATAAACAAATAAGAAAAATCCAAACATTACACGTTTATTTATTTGTAGCCACTTAAAATCAAGCCAAGCGAGCAAGCCGAGTCTCTATATTATCTCAATTGGACTGTTACGCAGCCCACCTCATTGAAATTTGTTAAATAAATAAGCTTTCAGATATGGGAGTAATGCCTTTTGCATGATTTTGTCTTTAGATCGTCTCTGTTTTAGCCTCCCTTTGCAGACAATTATAGCAACGAGAGTTTAAACTGACCCAGAGCTTCAAACTTAATCATGGGGATTGCAAGGGCGCAAGATGAAGAGAGTGAAAGAAGGGAGTTTGAAGACTTCAGGAAGACTTTAGTTGCTTTGGCTGCCACGGAAAGAAGCAAAGAAAATGATGACTTCAAAGGCCTAATGAGTTCCCATATCGCCGACCTTGATTTTCAACAAGACAAGCTTGTTTGTGTGACCAGTGGTGTTTCTTTCCTTGGGCTTGCCTTAGTTAATCGTCTCTTGCTCCGTGGATACTCTGTTCGAATCCTTGTGGATAACCAAGGTAACCATTCTATTGTTCAGAACAGCCTGGAATCTGACAAGGTTAGAAAACCCTTGTCTGATTTAAGGTTGTTGTCTGTTTCCCGTAGACTTCTTTATTAAGTGGGTTCTTTGGGTTTGATTCAAAAAAACTGCAGAAGATGTAGAGACGCTGAGGGAGATGCAAGTTTCAGGGGAGATGATGATGGCTTGTAACAATAAAATATCAGTGGTAATGGCTAGGCAAACTGAAATCCAGGGGCTGATGGAGGCCTTTGATGGGTGTCGTGGAGTGTTTCACACCTCTGCTTTTGTTGATCCTTCTGGCATCTCTGGTTATTCAGTGAGTTTTCCTTCTTTTCTTTGCTATTCACACACATCAAGTGACTAATAATGCTGCAATTTGTTCTATGATAGGAATGAACATTACACAAAGACTAACTTTTCTTACATTGCCAAGTTCTTGCCCATTGTTTTTTTTAAGTATTCTTTGAGCATATCCGGACCTAGATACGAAGATAGTACCATTTAGAAGGAAAAAAAAAAGATTAGAAAAATTGAACATATTTTGGACACCTACTTGTATCCAGCACTTCCATGGTTTCACCTCAGTCCAAGTAGCTAAGGAAACACCAACATTATTTTTCGTAGGTAGATAGTTATACTTCCAGGTACGGGGTACCATCAGTATATTTCGTAGGTAGATAGTTCTTCTTGAGATGAAAGATGAAAGGAATGGGATGAACAAGTCAACTGAAAAGTGTTGCTTTCTAAAAATAAGTCTTTCACTGCAAAAATAAGCATGCCCCTGACGACTTCATTATTGGGTTGGCCTACCGGGTCCAGGGCACCACAAGTGCTGATAGTGCTAGTTTGTGGTCTGAATTTATGCCAAAATCATAAACTTCATCATTCACCTTCTTATACTTGCATGTCCTTTTATGCATATGTTGTTTCGACTTTTGGTATCTAATATTTATATTCAACACATATTTGGACATAAATATTGAGTATGATTCTCTAAATATTTGGAAAATTTAAGGATACCTGTACCGAAAAACATAGTTTTAGACTCTCTTTAGCACCAAGTTGAAGCTTACTTTTCACTAATAGAAAATAATGCGACCTTCTGCTGTTTTGGTTAGAAATCCATGGCTGAAATAGAAGTGAAGGCAAGTGAAAATGTGATGAAGGCATGTGCAAGAACAGCTTCTGTGAGGAATTGTGTGCTCACTTCTTCACTTTTGGCCTGCATATGGAGAGACAGCTCCCAACATGATCTTCCCCTTTTGGTTAATCATGATTCTTGGAGCAATGAAGCACTTTGTATGGAGAAAAAGGTATACCTAATGCAAACTAAAGTACAAATATCAATGCTTCGAGATAAATACGTGGGATGGGCGTCTGTGTTAACTTCGACTCAAAGTTCCCGTCTATCCAGACATAGATACGATTCTCTAAGGACTCGTATATCTGTGTCGGAGACTTACACTCAAATCCAACTAATATAAATTCCTTTCAAAATGTGGCAGCTCTGGTTTGCATTGGGGAAGCTGAAAGCAGAAAAAGTTGCATGGAAAATAGCTGAAGAAATGAGCTTAAAACTGACCACAATCTGTCCAGGACTCATTACAGGCCCTCAATTCTCCCATAGAAACCCCACAGCAACTATAGCTTATCTTAAAGGTATTTCTTGTTCATTTTTGACTCACTAATTTCAATTTTTATCTTGAAAAGCAAATTAGATCAGTAACTTGTGAAACTCAGGGGCTCAAGAAATGTATGCAAAGGGATTACTAGCCACTGTTGATGTAATTAGACTGGCTGAGGCTCATGTAGCTGTGTTTGAGGCAATGAACAAAACAGCATTTGGAAGGTACATTTGTTTTGATCGAATCATTGAAAGAGATGAAGAAGCTGAGAAGCTGGCAAGTGAAATAGGGATTCCTCCAAACAGGATTTCTGGGAATTCATTGGAATTTATTCCAACTCACTTTGAATTGTCAAACAAGAAACTTAACAATCTTATGTCAAGAACAATCAGAAACTGGTATGGACAAAGTCAACCCTAGTAAACTTTTCACTTTTGATTATGTTTTCTTTTTTATCCTTTATGTCCATTTTATTGTTCATGAAGATGCTTCTCACAATAATATTTAAACTTGCTTTTTTTTTTTAAAGTGTAATTTGCTTTATTAGTGAATCTAAAATTTGTTAATTGATTATGTATTTTAATCAGCAAAAGAAAATTAAAAAAAAACAAGGTTTATCTTGTCGACAAAACCATCATATTGTAAAAAAAAAAGGGGTCTTGGGAACAGAACTGAAGCAATAACCCAAAATAATTTCAAAATAACATAAAATAGAACAAAATGATAATGGTAGAGAAGAACTGTAAAATAATTGTATAAAAATAATAACAACATTTCACATTATATGCAAACCAAGTTAATACTTTATATAAATAATTATTTTGGGTAAATTATATATAAGGTCATTAAATTATTTTACATTTTTATCATTTAATTTTAAAAGTTATAAAATAGTCATTAAACTATTTGAAAGTTTTCATTTAAGTCATGAGATGATTAAAATCACTTTATATGACTTTTTTTGTTTATATTATTTATATCAATCGAAAGCTTTTTTCTCTTTTTTTCTACAATTTAATCTTTTTTATTAAACAACTTTAAAAGTCAAGAAATTACAAACTAAAAATTCAAATAATTTTTTCTACAATCTTTGATATTGATTGCCAGATCCACACAAATGGTCGCTTGGAGTTTGATGACTTGACTTTTAAAAAATATAGTATCCCAATAAGTTTAATAAAAATTTTAAATAGTTTAGTGACTTAAATAAAAAATTAAATAGTTAAGTGATTATTTTGTAACTTTTAAATTTAAATAAATAAAATGTAAAGTTATTATTGTTTAGTGATATTGGGCATAAATTACCTATTATTTTGTATAATGTATAATATCAGATAAAAATTATAAAAATGGAAAGGTAATCATATCAAGCTATTTTTATGAGAAAATATCTTATATACTACCAATGGATTTTTAAATTCTAGTTTAAAAAGTTGGCAAATATTTTGTAAAATAAAAAATAAAATATTTTAAAAATAACATATGCAATTTTTAAAATTTATTTATGAAATAAAAATATATTATCAATTTAAACTTATTCTTTTATTACTTTTTGATAGAAGCCATGTGAAAAAAAGTTAAATAATTGTGCAAATATTCCCCAAGCTTAAGTTGGGCGTGAAAAAGGGAAAAAAATCAACGGTATTAGCTGCCTGCAAATAAATAAATGGCGTTAAATAGAACACGTGCGATAGAAGAATTCAGTCCAAGCTGCTCTACATCACGTGGTGGTGTCAGATGTGAGTGAGGTAGCTTAGGGACCTGGGCCTAGGGTTTTGTAAATGTAAATAAATACTCAACATGTAGAAAAGGAAGGTCGGCCACAAATAAAGCCGCTGGCTGCATGTTACGCTTTATTGTTTCTAGAATTTGTCTTCCTTTGAAATCAATGTGTGTTAGACATGGTAATTTAATTTGAGATTAGAATTTTCATGTCAAAATTTAAGTTGAAGGATTTAAATCATATGGATGACAATTTAAATTAAAATAAAATGATTCTAATAAAGGTATAATGTTTTATTTGGTCTTTTAATTTCGTGAAAAAGAGTTTTTTATTTTTATTGAATTTATATTATTTATCAAATCATTTCAAAATGGATAAAGAAATTAAGGTTTTTAATTTTATTGATGTGAAAATTCACGTATATATCACGTTAATAATTAATTAATTTTCTAAATTTAAAAAATTATATTTTATATTTATAATAATTTTATAATTTTATTTTTAAATAATTTTATATTATTTTAAAATTGATTGTTGATGTGTCATGTATGGATGCTACATTAATAAAGTCAACGAATATTAATTTTTTTATCTATTTTAAATTAATTTGATAAATAATATAAATTTAATAGTTGAAAGAAGTCAAATTAAATAAAATTTAAATTGACTTTTTTATAAAGTTAGGGAGGAATAAATTACTGTGCTTATAATAAATTGTATAAAATATAAGATGAACGAAGATGAAATATGAAGGTAATATAAAAACAATTAAAATGAAATATAATTGAAAAATAACATCAACATATATAAACAGTGAATGATACAATCCAACGTCTTAAAATAAATATAAAACATTAAGATCTTATATAAATTTATAATACTTTGAGTGCATAAAAATAAAACTTTGAATCACAAAATGTATATCTTTTTTTTCTAAATTAAATCATCATAATTTAAATTATATAAAATATAGTATAAAAATATACAACATAACACAATATAAATTATAACACCTTAAACTCAGTCTAGATGTTATGATCGAATCTCGAAAGTCACATTAAAACTATTAAAAACATTTACTTGTTGAAAATAACTAGGCTTCAATTGTTTTTAATAAAACTCTAAATTTTAAATACCGAGTAATTTAGTATTTGAAAAGTAGTTATTAAAACTCAAGTATTTGAAAAGTATCATTATTATTTCAAATCTCGTCTTAAATCGTAAAATTAAGAATTTGTAATATTTTATTTCTTAAAAATGATTTTGGTAAAAATATTTGGCAGTGGACTTTTGAAAATACTTAGAGAAATCACAAAATTTGTTTAAAATAGTAAAAATCATAATTAATTTAATAAACTCAATAATTCAAAATACTTCTAAATCCATCAAGCATGCATGCATGGCAATTTAGAGTTATATAGTACAGGAACAACCCAATAAAAAGTCCAATGTCCAATGTCCAAAATAACACCCCAAATAATTTATAATCCATTTATTAAAGTTCCATCCGAGGAGCTCCTTTGAATGTTAAATCCAAACCCTAAGTCCATGTTATGAAACTAAAGGAGTGAGCTTTTAAAGCCTAATAATGTATCTTATAACAAGTTAAATAACAATAAGCACATACTTATCATACAATATAATCAAATTTATGCACATAATTATGGCAGTGCAATTTTTGTAAAATAATTATGTAAATTTTATAAAAAATCCTACCCATTACCACTAGACTCCAAAAAGAGTTCCTCAGAACTCATCCATCTAATCACTCCAGTATATGTGGTCGAAGCTACCAATATTTGCAGACAAGATGTCATGTAGATTGTGGATAAAGCACCAAATTCATAGACAAACTGTCATGTAGATTGTGGACGAAGCCACCAATATTCGCAGACAAGCTGTCGTGTAGGTTGTGGATAAACCACAAATTTTGCAGACAAGTTGTCATGTAGGTTGTGGACGAAGCCACAAATTCTTCCTCTTTTTCCACCCCATGCATGTGTTATGGCCACAATGAATTATATATACATATTTTTTGTTTCAAGACATCACTTGTCACATTAGACATGTCGAAGCATGCAAATAGAATCTCTCAATATATAATATCATGTAGGGCATGTTTAACATGTGTTTCATGTATTGTTTCAATATATCAAATATTACAATTTATTTGTCATGTAAAATCAACTATGTTATAATATCAATGTAACACTCCTAACCCGAATCCGTCATCGGAACAGGATTATGGAGCATTACCAAAGATTACAAATCAAACAAACATAAATTTCATATCATAATAATATTCATATCAAAACCAATTCAAAACATACATATTATCCCTTATACAAGCCCTTGAGGCCCTAAATATGCATTAGAAACAAGTCAGGACTAAATCAAAAAATTAGAGAATTTTTGGAAAAACATGGAAAAATTTCAAAGCTGCAGGGGTCACACGACCGTGTGGCTAAGCCATGTGACTCATATGACCAAGAGACACGCCCGTGTCTTAGGCGTGTGGGCATTCGAAATAGGGACACACGACTGTGTCCATGCCCGTGTAACTCTCTGACTTGGTCACACAACCAAGCACACACCCGTGTGCTAGGCCGTGTACCTTCAAAGTAACCTCACACACTTGTGTGCCAGGCCTTGTGCTAGGCTGTGTAACAGCTTGACTTACAATCCTTTTTAAAGCTACAGGGGACACATGGCCAGGTGACACGGCCGTGTGTCACACACAGCTGAGACACACGCTCATGTCTCTTCTCGTGTGGACGAAAATAAGCCATTTTACAAGTCATATTGCTCACCCAAATTGGCATCCAGCTACACCAAAAAATGTACACATACAACCAATATGCCCTTAGGCACCTCAAATGACATTATGTAAACATGTATATTCATGTATACAATTTAACCAAATAAGCCAACAATTTACCAAGCCACTTTGCATCATTTCATGCCACATCACTTACCTACCAAAACATACAATGTAATTTATTTACCATAACACAACCATTTGGTACCAAAATGCATTCCATAAACTATCATATTTAAAAATATATGCCTTACAAAACAAGATACCAATTCATCACCAATTTACACATCACAAAACATAAGTACAAAATGTACATTTAGCCATCATTTTACCCTTTTATCATGCAACCATATCAAACATATCATCAACCATGTTAAGGCCACATATATACATACCAAAATATACTAAATCACGAGCCAACTCAAATGGTTATAAACATAACAAATCATATAGGCTATCATTACCCAAAATAACCTATACATGCCATTATAACCAAAGTGTAACCAACTAAAAGTACCAAAAGAGCCGATGGATAGTTTGATATAGCTTGGACAAGCTTCCAACCCGAACCAGCTTCCGAATCACTATAGAACACGAAAAATAACATAGAGTAAGCATTTAAGCTTAGTAAGTACGTATAATATAGAATTTAACTTACCATTTAATCACAATTTAGGTAAGAAACATATCATATCCCTATTCAACTTGGCCAAATGCCTAAGCATATATTCACCAACATGTTAGTCATGTGAAACACATATAATAGCCAATATACATGGATGAACTCAACAATAATCCAAGTTTCCTATACATGTATCATCCATTTCATTTATCAATGTATCATGTAACATCATTTCCATGTATTTCATGTAAATACCTGTAGTAGTTCGTATTGAACTCTTATAATCTCGTAACAGAACTATGTTCGTTGAACCATTTAGAATATCGTTGGATACTCGGGTAGCACACACAAGATATACTGAACTGTAATCCATCAATTCCTGTACATGTATGTTCGTATGAGCTCTAAATTGGTATGCTATTGCAAGCTGTAAACGGTAAGATCATACGAGCTGAGTAACGGTAAGCTCATACGAGTTGAATATCGGTAAGTTCTTTTGAGCTGAGAATCGGTAACCCCAATAACATGTCATTTGTATCCTACGAGTTGACTATCTAAAATTCTTTTACCAAAATTGGTTACCTAACAACAACCATTCATTTTCTATCATCAAACTTCAAAACTCAAGTATATTCCCCAATGGAAAAACCCTAATAGTTTAACAGTTTCACAAATTAGTCCCCAGATTAGCTAGATTAAGCTACAACAGTCCTAGAAACATAAAAATCATTAAAAAACGGGGCAAAAATCGTACCTAAATGGACAATGGAAGCTTGGCCAAAAGTTAAGCACAACAATGGCTTCTTTCTCTCTTTGATAGTTGGTTGAAACAAGAAATTAAAGATGAAGACTTTAATTTGTTTTATTTATTTTATCTTTAATAACTAATTTACTTATTAACTTTTAAAATTATTCCAAATTACAATATTACCAAGCCATGACTTTCCACTATCACATTTATGGACTAATTACTATGTAATGGTCCCCACTTTAAAGTTCTATAGCTATTTAATACCTTTAGCTATTAGAACTCAACTTTTTCACATTAAACAGTAAAAATTTCATTTATACGATATTTCTATCATGCTGTAGGAAATAAAATAATAATAAAATAAATTTTCTGACTTCAAATTTGTGGTCCCAAAACCACTGTTTCAATTTCACTGAAAACGGGTTGTTACAACCACATAACATGAGAATGAAAATAACATACTTTTCAAACAGTGAAAATCATAACCACACAACATTCTTTTAATAAGCTAGTTGGTTTGGGTTACTTACTTGGTACAATACACATCGATGGGTTTAATCTCCCTTTTTTTTTGGAATACTTTTAGTATTCACATAAAACTCAATATAAATAATAATATTTATTTAAATACTAGAATTGATGTATATCTATTTTTATTTTAGATTAGACCTAGACCTAATAGTAGATCCAAATCGAATCACCTCTCTAAAGAACACCCACACTTAGATCTGATCGATAGGTCACCTACTTATCAACAAAGGTGATTCCTCATTAGAGATGTTGTTTTTAACATTTTATGGAATAAGTCAATTTTAAAAAACTCTCATCAACACTTACTCTTATAAAAATCAATCGAAATGCGATCTCATTTCCGATGTTAGTAACTTTCCGGGTTGGTATTGTTCGGCCCTTCAACATAAAGTAGAATACAATATGTTAACATTTGAAGGAAAAATACACTATGGACTCTATATGCATTCAACCTAAAGGAAAAGAAGAGAGGAATGAGTAGTTTTTCATTCAAACACTAAATTTACTCTTTATTAGTTGAAACGAGAGGGTCAAAAGATCACTGTGATCTTGAATTGGAGAGGGATATGAAGCTAGAAAAAATGATCACTTGAAAAGTGAGTCACTAAATACAACATTTAGGAATAAATTAAAAACTAATTGAAATAGATTATATAGGATTTTCGGTTACTAAATAGAATGATAGAGATCGAAAAATGGTGAAGAAAGAGAAAGAATCACTAAATCCGGTAGAGGCACGGCGGCATTCCAGTGAGAATTCGACAGAGGAGGAGGAGGAAAGATAAAGGGTGCGACACTTGAGAGAATGAAGAGATTATAAAAAAAAATTAAAAAAAAGTGAAGAGAAAAAAGATGGTATTATCGATGGTGGAGCAAGGTGGTGGCCATGGTGATGAGTGGTGGTGCAAAGGGCGACGTTGGAGCAAAATAAAGAAGAGGAATGGCGGCAATGAGGTCTAGCAGTGGTTCAATTGGCAAAGAGTGGTGCAAGAGGGGAGAAGAATTAAGGTAATGGTAGTGGAAGGGTGGCCAAAACAAAGAAAAAAATGAAGAGAAATGAAGGGCAATGGAGGGCAATGATAATAGGAAAAGGGAAAAGATGAAAACAAAAGGTTAATTTCACTATGTCTAGGTAAACGGACACATAAGGTAAGGGAGGAGAATGAGGCATGTTGAGGGGACAAAGGAGTAAAAAGGGATCAAATAAGGAGTTTAAAGAAGGTTGACTTGTCGAGAAAGGAAAGAAATCATCCCCATACAAGGCAACTTAGTTGGATGGAACAGGGGTTGACCATGCTAAATTTGCTATAAATAAATAAAAATTTTGAAAGTGTGGAGACTAAAACCTAAAACCTTTAGGAAATCATTTAAGTTCCTAACCACTAGATTATTCAATTCCTTATTCGCACTCCTACAACAATTATTTAAAAACAGGATGTGACCTTTACTAAGGTTTGAAAAAAAATTGCACCAAATAGAAGTTAATGAAAGGGAAGGGATTAAAACTCAGATTATCAAGGACAGCTCCACCATTACTCAATCACTATTGACAAATGTGTCAAGATCATCTAAAAAAATTTCGGACGACCACTCTTGATTTATTAACCCAATTTCTACTAATCCGATCTTTAGGATATGACATGAATATACAAGTTTTTATTTAAACCAAACCACTATAACGAACAAATTCAATATACCCTATGAATTGATACATGATAGAAACACAAAATAGAAAAATAATTAAAATAAAATATGAATTTAACACGAAATAAATGAATAAATATGTTAAATATATATAGAAAACAAATTATTAACCTGTAAAATTTATAAATTTATAATACAATAAACACAAAAAAAAACATACAATTTTATTTTATTTTCGTATTTCATTTCTTTCATTTAGAAAACTTAAAATACCTAAAATAATCCTTAAAATTATACGAAACTAATATGGTATAACACACAAAAAAAAAAAAATACATGACAGAAATGTGAAACCATGCAACCTGTACTTTGTATCTAGTTAGAAAAGGTTAATATATATTTTGCCTCCTAAATTTATATATTTGTATCTAGTTAGTATTTTTTTATCCAGTTGATACTTTGATTTATATTTCGTTAACTAGGTTGGTACATCCGCATTAACTTCTTTAGCTTGTGCAAATATGGTACTAATAGTCAATTTGGTGGTGTCATATGGTAGCCTCTTAGTATATCACATGATATGCATAAATAAAAAAACTTTAAAAATATATATAAATTAATAAAACTATTTTTTCACATAAAATGAACAAATGGTTGTCCAGATACATCTAAATCTAGACACCCATTTGTCTAGACTAATTCAAATGTATTTTTAGCAAGTTTATATATTTTTAATTTTTTATAAAATTCCAGGTTATTTATATTATTATTTTGAAGTTAAAAAACTAAAACTTTTAAGATATATAAACTAATAAAATATATAAAAAATACATAAAAATAACCAAAACTTATAGTTGTCCAATTTCAAATGTATCTAGACAACTATTTGTTGAGATTCATTCTAAACGTGTTTTTAGTTCTTTTATATATTTATAAATTTTAGTTTTATATATATTTATAATTTTTATTTATTTTATAAATTTTTAAATTATATACTTTTTGTATATTTTTCAAAAATATTATAGGCTTTTATATATCTTTATTTTTAGATATTTTATATTTTATAAATATATATTTTATATAATTTTTAAAATAATAGTAAACTAAAAATTGATAAATTAAAATATATAAAATCATTAAAGACACATTTAGAGTAAACTTAAACAAATAGTTGTCCATATTTATTATATTTGGACAACTATTTGTTCAAGTTCATTCTTGATATAAAAAAATTATACTTTTTATTAATTTATATATTTTATTTTTTTAAATATCTATGTTTGCCATGTGGCATGCTAAGAGGTTTACAAGTGTCAATATCCGATTTACTATCAATGCCATGTCAGTATAAGCTAATGGTGTTAGTACAATCATCGATTAACGAGATACAAGTTTAAATATCAATTAAGTAAAAATAAATTAGGTACTAACTAGATATAAATAAACAAGTTAAAAGTGCAAAATATGTATTGACCTAAAAGTAATATAAATATCAATCTGAAACTAAAAAGTAATATGAACATAAACATTAAACAAGGATAAAAAAATATAAAATATATAAAAAAAGTTTAATTAGTAATAATTTTACCTCAAATTTCATATAATTATTGTTCCACTAACCCACTTAAAAATGATATTACTTAGTTATCTTCTAAAACAAAATAAATAATTTATATTTTGTAGAGAGTTTGGTAAAATTATTTAGTATATTTTAGGTGTGTTATATTGTCTTGTTTAATTCATTAAGATGAAGTGTAAGATTTTGAATAAATAAACTGATTAAGTGCAAATTTGACTAAACTTATAGAAAAAGGACTAGTAACTTATAGAAAAAGGACTAGTAAAATTATTATAAATATTTTCTTTTCAACTAATAATACATATAGTTGAAATGTTAATTGAAATGTATATATTAGAAAAAATTAAAATTGGATAAAATTGTAAAAAATCTTACATTATCTAGGGAATGTAAGATTATCTCAGGAAGATATGGCATATATTGATATTAACTCTTATTTTTCAGAATCTTAGCACTATTGGAGATGTAATATTATTCGCTCTTGGTAAATTTTGAAATTCAAACGAAAGATGATATTCCATAATCTTACATTATCTCAGGAAATATAAGATTACTTGAACCAAAAGTCCCCTATGAGTAATGTAAGATTCCATAATATCATTCTCCTATTTTAATTTCAAAGTTTATCTTGAGCTAATAATTTTACATTCCCAATAGTGCTAAGTTTCATAAATATAAGAAGTAATTTTAATACCACCTTTTACTTAAATAATCTTGTTATCTCAAGAATGTGACTTGATTCATTTTTAAAGTAATCTATCATATCGTAAATCAAATACCTTATAAGGATATAGATGATTTCTTGATTTAGTAGAGAATTTTGTTTTTATTCATAAAGAATATTGAATTAATTTCAATCTAAATTTTAAAAGATTAAATCTATTTAGACTTAAAATCAATTTTTAAGAAATTAATTTTAAAAATCAAATTGATGGATTAGATGGATTCAAAATCCATTGATTTAATTAAAATGGAGCTAGATTTTTGCCACACTTTGTTGGGGACATGTTGATCTACTTCAGGACATATTCTTTAATAAATTTTATGAATATTAATTCACTTACCTATTTATATTCAACATCATAAATATTTTGCTTATAAAAAAAATCCTAAATATATTTATGGTCCATTTACACTTCCTTTCGAAATTGCATAGTGTTAATCCATTCAAATAAAATGCACCCACCATCTTAACTCCACTTCCAGCAACATCTGAAAGTACCAACCTTTTGGACTAAAAAAAGCTAATCAATCAAACTTTAAAAGTTCATGCTAAAAGGAAAACAATTTTTTTAAGTAAAAAAAGGAGAAGAATATAAATATGTAAAGCCAGGGCAAGTTAAAAAAAAAAGGGCAAAGTTGAGGCTAATTTAGGAAAAATTGTTGAAAAAAAAATATATTGAAAAATAAGTGTTTTCTTTTTTAAATTAGGGAAATAGATTAAATTGAGAGAGTGTGTGAAAATGTGTCCACATGGACGCATTTTCTCTCTCCGTGGTCAGTTTTTTTTTGTTTAGGATTTTTTAAGATTTAAGGTTTGGTTAATTCTAAGGTTTAGGGTTTAAGTGTTTTAGAGTTTTAGGGTTTTTACTATTTTTGGTATTTTAGGGTTTTTGGATTTTAAGGTTTCGAAGGTTTAATTTTTTTTAGGTTTTAAGGTTTTGTATGAATTTAGAGATTTTGTTGTTTTATAGGTTTTTACTAGGTTTTGGGAATTCAGGTGGACAATGTGAAAGCTTAAAGGTAGATTTGAGTTGCTCAATTCCATTTCTCGTTTCCTATAATCTATTTCGCCTGATGAACTCTTGTAAACAGACTCGGATACACAGGTATCTACATCACACCAGTTGCTCATCCTAGCTAATTATATCCGTGTTAGATGGCGTTTGGGCTAAATCTTTAAAATGACATCAAGTTACTCTTCCAAGCTAAATCTGTGTCACATGTATCTTCGAGTTTGCAACAAATGTTGGATCCTAGTAATATTTGTAATCAATTTTGTACAAGTGCAAAAAAACTTATTGGCATGCCAATCGTATCCTAACATTTGCTAAGTTCAAACGGCCATCTATTACACATATTAAAATTTCTTTAAAATTCAGCCCAAATCTCACCTTTCATACTAATTTACCACCAATTAATTCACAATCGATTATACATATACAAATCAAACACATAATTATTTAAACAAATAAATACCATATGAACTTACCTGGTCAAAACAACAAACAAGTTGAATATTCAAGGACTAATCGATAATTTTAGCTTTTCCCTGATTATCTTCAATTTGATCCAACTCTTGATCTAAACAATTATTTTAGACAATTCATCAATACCATAAATTTTCATATTATTCCATAAGATATATGAACCTATATAATTTCATTTTTAGATGCCCCTAAAGTTTTATATTTTATTCAATTTAGTCCATAAAACTGAAATAGCCATAACTTTTGATTTTAAGCCTCGGTTTAAAAATCGATCTCAATTACACTCATTAGCCTCTTTACTATCTATTATTACCATAATTTTTCATCAATTTCATATTTTATTCACTTTAGTCTTTATGAACAAAACTAACAATTAAACATTACAATTTAGTCCTTTTTCATAATCTAAACTTAAAATCTATCAATTTAACACCAATTTCTTAAAGAAATCAACAATGGAAACTTTCAGAAACTTTAACAATTTTACAAATTGGTATGTGGGCTAGCTAAATCAAGCTCCCATGACCTCAAAAACATAAAAATTATAAGAAAATGACTTAATTATAATACCTAATTAGTGGTCAAAACTTTGAATATTCAAAGGGGGTTTTCTCCTTACTTGAGATAGCAAGAGGAAGATGATGTTTAACTTTTCCACTAACTTTAATATATATATATATATATATATATATATATTATAATTAAACTTTAATTAAGTTAATTAACTTAATTAATTACTAATCTTAATTAGTCCATAAATCCATCATCACCCACTATCACTTATTATATAATGGTTTATTTATCATTTTGGACCTTTGGTTAATTGCAATCTATGTCCCTTAGTCTTTGACCAATTAAAAACTTATATCAATAAGAGTTTTACAATTTAATCTTTGTACCTTAATTAAATAATTAATAGACAAAATCGAAAGACCAAACTTTAATAAAATTTTACACTAACTTTGAAAATGGCATGGCACTTGCAATTTCAAGACTGATACACTTCAAAATGATACGCGTCAATCTTCGTTGATGGTAAGTCTTCTTTTTGTGCAACATTGATTATGTAACATCCCGAATTAGGGTCTAGTCAGAATAATAGTTTGGAGACCACAAATTCAAAATAAAAATAAATATTTTATGATTATTTGATGGTCCATGATATGATTTCATGCTTGTATGAAATTTTCATGAAGAAATTCTATGCCTAAGATGTCCAATTTGACTTTAGGGACTAAATTGAATAAGTTGCAAAACTTGTGTTCTAGAAGCTTTAAGCATGAAATTGCATTGGGTTATTAATTAGAGGTCCTTAAATAGCAATTATACCAAGTTCTAAAAATTTGGACAAAAATGGGCATGAATAGGAAAAATTTGAAAGAAATGCCTTAAGGACATTTTTGTCATTTAGTAAATAAAAGAATAAAAATGGAAAAGAAGTTAAAATTTTGTCCATCTTCTTCAAGCCATAGTGAAATTTTACAAAGGTTCCATAGCTAGGGTTTTCAACTTTTCAAGCTTGATTGTAAGTGCTCCCTAGCCCCATTTTTAATGTTCTTTGCATTTTTGAAGTCCTTAAAGCATGACCTATCCATTTCTAGCCATATTTTGAAGTAGGGTTCATGTATGAAAATTGACCCATTTGTAACATGGTTGTATTTTTATGTTTAATGGAGGAATATGTCTAACAGTCCGGTTTAGACCCTAGTCGAAATAGTGGTTTCGGGACCACATATCTGAGTTAGAAAAATATTTAAATAATATTTTTCCATGTTTATGATTTGTGAATTAGCATGTGTGAAAGTATCGTATGAAAATTTAATCATTTATGTGTTTAATTTGTAAAAATGACTTAATCGCGTAAATTGTAAAAGTTGCCTGCTACTTGTTAAAAGTGCCTAATTGTTATGTCTTCTTAAATGATGAGTCCTTATGTTATTAATATACCATTTATATGGTAGGTGGACAATATTGACCTTATATGTTAATGTTTAGAATATTTATTAATTATGGGCAAAATGGTAAAATGTATATTAAAGTAATTATAATAAAACAAAAGCATGATAATAAGCTCATCTCATGCTCATCTTGTCGAAAATTTAAAGAAAGAAAAAGAAAATGAATAGCTAGGGTTCGACTAAGCAAATTGTTGAATTAGGTATGGTTTTGACTCGATTTTTGATAATTTCTACGTTTTTGTAATCGGTGCTTCGTAAACTATCGAACCCATGCCTTAATTTTTGATTTTGTTAATGATTTTGAAATGTGCCATGGATGAATTCATAATCTTTATGATGTTATATGTTGAAATATGAAAGCTTGATGTTTGGTTTACATGTTTTGTCTTTGGATTTTTGATGAATTTGAGTAATTCAGGCTAAGTTGTAAAAATGTTATTTTGAGGGACTAAAATGTGTAATAAATGAAATGAACAGACTTGTATGAGAGCTAAAAAAATTCAGTTAAGCTTGTGTATAAGCAAATTATGTGTATTTTGTGATTTTGTGAATTAGGAACTAAAGTGTCAAAATGTGAAAATGTGAGGGCTAGTTTGTAGAATGCCCTAAATGTATGTTTGTGGATTGTTTTGAATGAATGTGTGATTGAATAAGTTAAATTTGAATTGATTTATATCGGGAACTAAAGAATAGGAAATTAGATCGGGGAAATTCCAAAGTCATTAAGTAACCAATTCCATCTATCTGAATCCCTATAAGGTAAGTCGATATACAAATAAGCTTGTTTGAATTGAATTATTATTATTATTCATTTGATATTGAATTGTGATGAATGAATGTTAGAGCTAAATATGTGCTATCCGAGAAAGTATCGACAAAGTTTCGACCTATTAAAAGCCCTGTACGAACCTTAGGAATAGTTAGGATACATATGTCATGACATAGGATTCCGGTATGTGTTATTATGTAAGACCACGTCTGGGACGTTGGCATCGACTTCTGTTTTACGTGTAAGACCATGTCTGTGACATCGGCATCATATCTGATTTCTTGTAAGACCTTATCTGGGACAGTGGCATCGATGTTTGGTTACATGTAAAACCACGTCTGGGACGTTGGCATTGTATATGCTTTCTGATCTATCTGCGTATCCTTATGTTTTCGAACGGTTCAAATGAACATTCCGAGATAATGAATAACTATGTGAAAAGTTATATCCGACTCAGGTATGTTTGCTTTGTATAGCTTATTTGAGAATGAAAGGTAAGTGTATGAATATGAAATTTGAGTTAGAATTTGTCTTCAAAGTATAAATGATTTGATGATGTTTAATTGCTTTGAATGATATGTTTATTTGTATATGGCTTACTAAGCTTTTGAATTACTTTGTGTGTGTTTGCATTGTTTTTTTTAGATATAGAAGCTACTGTAAGCTCGGGGATCGTCGAGGATCGTCATCACACTATCAAATCTCATTTTGGTACCTTTTGAAAATGTATTTAGTAAAGTATGGCATGTATAGGCTAGAAGTATTTTGGATAGGTTTTGTAATGTTATATTTAGCCAAGTGATATGGCTTGATATGGTTGTGTTTATGTTTTGACTTTGGTATATGAAATGTGATGCAAAATGTTCTATTTGATGTGTTCATGTATGCTTAAAAAAAATGGTAAGTTTGGCAATTTTTGGTATGAGATTTGGTCATGAGATTAGAGATTATGAAGCCATATGTTTTGATATGATTTGATCTTATGTTTTGGCACAATTGAGTTGAGTTTATAAGCATGAAAATTATTGATAAATTTATGGCATAAATGATGTATGGACTGGTATGGATTTTGGCTAAAATGGTTGTGCAATTATGCTTGTTTCTTTGCTTGTAGGTTGACCCAAATTGGGGTGGCAAATTGGCTGTTCAAATGGCCTATTTTTGTCCACACGGGCGTGTGTCTCAACCGTGTGCGACATACGGCTATGTTGCACGGCCGTGTGTCCCCTGGGGTACACTACAATTGTAAGTCAGGCTTGAGCACAGCTAAGGCACACGAGCGTGTGGCTAGCCATGTGGCCCAAGCCAGATTCGACCACAGCCATTGTAACACCCCCTACCTGTATTCATTGCCGGAATAGGGTACGAGGTATTATCGGAGTTTACTGAACATTTTCAGATAATTTTGAGTCATTTATTATTCATATTTTGAAATAATCATAACGTCTCTCTATTGGGCCCTCGAAGCCCAAAACATACATTAGAAACCAATTGGAATAAAATCGAGATCATAAAAAAATTTCACAAAATCTTAAATTATATTTTCATCTAAGTACTTACCATTTCAATGCTCCTTATAATTAAACATGTTACCATTCAATCAATAGCTTGGCACTTGTCTAAGCGTCAAACAACAACATTGTTAGTATACTTGCACATATTTCATATAAATTCAACATTGATATACCTATTTTCTCAACATATCACACTTGAGTTTAATAATAGTCTCAACTTACATAATTTCCTTGTATCAACATATCAAAGATAATTATGTATGTACATGTCACAAAATATATTATTCTCTTCTTGTTTCTTCATAAGTATATATCATTCATTTTGTTATATCAATATTTCATGCACCATCATTTCCTTATATCTTGTATATACTTATTTCGGTAATAGTTCAGTATTAAACTTAACATAAATTAAATTCCATGTACCTATACTTATTTCATTTATCTATCTTCTTAATTATTTCATACAACTATTTTGTACATATATTTCCATATGACCAATTCCTGTAAACATTTCACACAACCATTTCATATAACCATTCCATCTAATACATATTACCTGAATATCGATTGTTCAATAGATATCTTGGCGTTTCTCTTCCTCGATCTTATTTATCTTTGACATGATGTCATAGTATCTTTCAACTATGGTTTTACTCATTTTCTGTCATGTTGCCATGGTATCTTTCAACCATGGTCTTATTCATTTTCCCGTCATGTTGCCATGGTATCTTTCAACCATGGTCTTACTCATTTCATGTCACGTTGCCATGGTATCTTTCAACCATGGTCTTACACATTTTATATCATGTTGCCATGGTATCTTTCAACCATGGTCTTATTCATTTCATATCACGTTGCCATGGTATCTTTCAACCATGGTCTTACACATTTCATATCACGTTGCCATGGTATCTTTCAACCATGGTCTTATTCATTTCATATCAGGTTGCCATTGTATCTTTCAACCATGGTCTTACACATTTCATATCAGAGAGCACACTCCCGCGAACCTCATCCTTATAGTGGGATTACCAGTCTAGGCTAAATCCCCTATAATATAAACTCATAGAGTATTGTCGGGATTACCAGTCCAGGCTAAATCCCCTGCAACGACAATTACTCTAATGAGCTTAGATCTGAATTACCAGTCTAGGCTAAATTCAGACCCTAATTCGGATTACCCGTCCGGGCTAAATCCATTTTCCACATATTCTTCGGGAGGGTTATATCAGGATAAGATCACCCGTCTGGGCTAGATCCTTTTTACCGTCAATTCCTTTTCAGAGATCCCTCGAATTTTCCTTTCATTCAATCGGGATTTTTTTCCCTTTTTTTTTCAAATATATCAATGTTTCATAAATTTCCATATAATGAACATTCAAATCATATTCATATAAAAAAAACACGCATTTCAAGCATTTAAGAATATAATTCAAGTTACACGAACTTACTTGGCGAAATTGTAGAAATATCAAGATTAAGGGGCATTTTGGTAATTTACCATTTTCCCAATTTTCACCCGATCTTAAATTGAAAATTTCATTCAATTTATTAATTTAGATAATAAAAAAATTCATTCCTTCAATTTGGTCATTTTTGACATTTTTACAAAATTACCCCCTGAAGTTTTACTTTTATTCAATTCAGTCCTTAAGCCTAAAACATGCAAATTAGCCATGCTAGCTGGATATTCATATATATTTTCCTCCTCCTCCTCTCCATTCCACATCCTTAATGTATATAACACACTTGTAAGTAACATTATCTATAATCTTTATTATTTACTTTTATGAATATTCAAGCTGTCTATCTGTGTCATAGTCACTAAATTATTTATATCTGTAGCTATATAACTCCAAATTAAGATCCGATAATTTACCCTAAAACTAGCCTCATATATATTCTTACCATAAAATTTTCAGAATTTTTGGTTTAGCCAATAAGTACAGTTTATTCTTTAAAGTTACCCCTGTTCTGCTGTCTAACAGTTCCGACTCTTCTTCACTAAAAATTAATTATATCCTTGTACAAGATTCAAATGATGTTTTAGTTTGTTTCTATGGAAAATAGACTTATTAAGGATTCTAAACATATAAATTTAAGCCCCTAATTATTTTTCTCCAATTTTTTATGATTTTCCAAAGTCAAAACAGGGGAACCCAAAATCATTCTGACCTTTTCTCATAAAATTTATTATATCTCATGATTCACAATTCCATTGCTTACATCGTTTCTTTTATAAGAAACTAGACTCAATAATATTTAATTTCATATTTTATTCATCCTCTAATTAGATTTATACAATTTTTGGTGATTTTTCAAATTTACACTACTGCTGCTGTCCAAAACAGTTTTAGTGAAAAATGTTGATTTCCATTTTGCCCCAAATTTCACAGTTTATACAATTCAGTCCTTGCGCAATTAACCCCTCAATTGAGATAATTTTTCTCAATTAATACTTTATTCTATCATTTTAAACTTCTTCATAACCCCTAAAAATCAGAACTTTAGCATTAGACATTAATTCCAAACTTTTTCTTAATTAGGTCCTAAAATGAATTTCCATCAATTTTACTTGATAAAATCATCATATACCAAAAGTAAAGCTTCAATTCTATGATTATTCATCATATTATTTCAGCACTCATCCATAAAAACTTTAAAAATTAGCCATGGAATCAAAAACTAATGAAATAGTAAGTTGGACCCAATTGTAAAATTCCAAAAACATAGAAATTTCAAGGAGAAAGCAAGAATTAAACTTACATGAAGCTAGAGCATGAAAACCAGCTTGAACCCCCTTCCATGGCTGTTTTTCAGCTGATGAATATGAAGAGAAATGAAGAGAATTCTAGATATTCCAATTTAGTCCCATATTTATTTAGCTAATTTTGGCAATTTTCCAATTTTGCCCTTATTTCACCCATTTCCTGATTTTTCTCAGCTATTGCCGCCCAAAATATCTCCTTTAGGCTTATTTTCACTTTAGGTCCTTCCTCATTTGACAATTGAGCTATTTAATCCTTTTAGCAACTTTTACACATTTTCCAATTTAATCATTTTTATTTAATTGACCACCCAAACGTCAAAATTTTCTAACGAAATTTTAATACTACCTTATTGACATTCCATAAATATTTATAAAAATATTTATGGCTTGGTTTATAACATCGAGATCTCGATACCTCTTTTTCTCAATTTCTTGACCAAATAAATCTTTATAAAATACAATTTACTATTCCAAAAATCTTTTAAAAACTACATTTGGCTCGTAAATATTAAATAATATAATCTACGAGTTCATTTGTCGGATTTGATGGACTCAAACTACTATTTTTGACATCGTTGAAATTCAGGCTATTACAGCCAAAGCACACGGGCTTGTCTTTTGGCCGTGCGAACAAGTTAGTATGTATGCCCTGTTTTGACACAGTCTAGACACGCGGGCGTGTCTAAAGCCATGTGAGGCACACGGCCTGTTCACACGGGCATGTGACCTGTACTTATTTGAAAAATGTTTAAATTTTGGAGAAATTTTGTATGTGTTCGGTTTAGTCTCGACCCATTTCTAATACATGTTTAAGGTCTCGATGACCTATATAAAGGGCTCTATATTGATGATTGATCTTTAATGCTTCGATGCTTATGAAATGAATGTTAATGTTTTGATTTTGTCTGGTAATGCCTTTAACCCTAGTTTGGCAACGGATACGGGTTAGAGGTGTTACATTTTATTGGTATCAGAGTAATGGTTTAGTTAGTTCTAGGACTACTATAGCGTATGTGAGTCTAGCTATACATGCCATATTTATGAACTGCGATAGTGTGATGAATCCTGACATTGAAATGTGCTTTTATATAGCAAATAGATCCCGAAAAAGCCGTAATGGACGATGTCGAAAGCAATGCACCTGCTCCCGCGCAAGGGACGGCGCCATCCGATTCTAGATCGGTTACGAGTAACCGTGAAGGTGAGGCTAAACAAGCCTTCTGTCAAATGATGAACGATTGGTTTAGCTAATATATTAGAACCAATCCGGCTGTTCAACAACCTCCACCCTCGATTAATTCACCACAAGCTCCTGTTATGCTATCAGTGAATCCGGTTTAGATAAGTAAACTTCCGGTAGATAAGATTAGAAAGTATGGGGCTGAAGAGTTCTGAGCTATAATGAATGATGATGCTAAAAAGGCTGAGTTCTAGTTAGAGAACACGATCAGAGTGTTTGATGAATTGTCTTTGAATCCTGAGGAATGTATAAAATGTGTCATTTCACTTTTGAGAGATACTGTGTACCATTGGTGGAAAACTTTGATATCGGTAGTTCTGAGTGAACGAGTCACCTGAGATTTCTTTCAAGTCAAATTTCGAAAGAAATACATCAATCAAAGATTCATTGATCAGAAACGTAAAGAGTTTCTCGAACTTAAACAAGGCGATATGTTTGTTACAGAATATGAGCGAAAATTTGTAAGACTGAGTTAGTATGCTCGTGAATGTGTATTTTCCGAGGCAATAATGTGCAAAAGATTCGAGGATGGTTTAAACGAAGATATTCGTTTGCTAGTTTGGATTCTTGAGATTAAATAATTTTTTGTGCTTGTTGAACGAGCATGTAAAGCTGAAGATCTTGGGAAAGAGAAAATAAAAGCTGATTATGAAGCTAGAGAAGTGCGAAAGAGATCATCGGGCAAGTCATTTCAATCTGCATCAAAGAAGTTTAGAGATGACAGTAGCCGTTCAAAGGTTAATTTGGGATATTTGAATAGAAATAGTGCTAAATCGCATTCGAACTTCAAAACTTCAGCTACATCTGTTGCCAATATCGAAAATGCTAAACTGATCTCCCTGAGTGTAAGTATTGTGGTAAAAGACATCCTGGTAATTGTAGACTGTATGATCGGACTTGTTTCAAATGTGAATCATTAGACCATTTTATCTGTGATTGCCCTGAATCTGTCGAGCAAGAAAGTGTGCAAAATTCGAGACCAAGTGGCAATGCTTCTCGTGGTAGAGCTCCCAGAAATATGGGAAATGTAAGTGGCAGTCAGAGAGGGACAAAAAATATAGCTGTTAGATCCGAGGCTCATGCACCTGCTAGAGCCTATGCTATCTGAGCTCATGGAGAAGCTTCATCGCCAGATGTGATTACGGGTATATTTATTCTTTATAATGTTTCTGTGATTGCTTTGATAGATCCTAGATCAACAGATTTGTATATATGCATGAACTTAATGAACAGTAAGACTCTGCCTGTAGAGTCTACTGAATTTGTAATTAGAGTTTCGAACCCTCTAGCCAGATGTATTTTAGTTGATAAAGTCTGCAAGAATTGTCCGTTAATGTTTCGAGACATTTGTTTTCCGGTTGATCTGATGTTGTTACCTTTTGATGAATTCAATATAATTCTGGGTATGGATTGGTTAACTTTGCATAATGCTGTTGTGAACTGCAAATGGAAAACTATTGATTTGAGATGTAAAAATGATGAAATAGTTAGAATTGAATCTAGTGATTTGAATGGATTTCCTGCTGTGATATCTTTGATGAAAGCTTTGAATATTGTGAGAAAGGGTTGTGAAGCCTATTTTGCTTATGTTATTGATTTGAAAGTGTCAAAAAAGAAAGTTGAATCTGTGCCTGTTGTCTGTGAGTTCCCTTATGTATTTCCTGAAGAACTTCCAGGATTACCTCTGGTTAGAGAAGTAAAATTTGGCATTGAATTGGTACTATAAGAGTATGCCCAAAGATCAATCATGAGATGGTTGTAATAACATACTTGATTTATCATGTTTTAATATAAGGTGTTTCTATTATTATTTCAGTTTTTCTTTCTGTGTGTATAAATAAATTGTTTTATAATAATGTCCTGAGAATAATATGATTGTTCTTAAAAGATCCTTAATCAAGTATTATTGTTGACTAGGACAACAATAATGTATTGAGACTAACATGTAGTTGATTGATGATAAATAGTTGTCATTGATATGGAGCGTCAAAATCAATGCATGAATATGTGTGTTAGAGAACAACATATTGGACTGACCCACTATGAGTATGTTTCTTGGATTATTATGTAATTGTCACAACATGACTCATAGTGACTAATATGTATATGATCCTCAGACTTGAGATCATCATTATCCCAACATTGTGAGTTGTATATTTTGATACAGTCAAATGTACACCGTAATTGGTTGTTCTATAAAGGCTGATGTTGGATATACCACAATCTATGTAAAGGGATATGGTTGATCAATATAGAATAGGTCCCTCCTACATAATGGGAGTAATATCTTAGGCCATTTGATTGAGTGAGACTAGAAATGCATGGCCATGCTCAAATAAGTTGATATGAGATGTCATACTTATTTGTATATCATAGTCTACTTAAGATATCAAGAAACATGAGATGGACTATGCAAGTGTGACTATTCTATGACTTGTGTTCATTCCAGAGATAAATGACTTAAGGATTAATACATGAAAGATAAATCACAAAAGGTTATGTCGAATCATGACTTCTTGTAACTTAGGTAGCAATGATGCATTGCTAGATGCCACTCATTGTACGTAACATTAGAATCATTCTAGTATTACTGCTAACGTTACAAGAGCCTACAGGGTCACACCATATGGTTGAGATGATCGAAATAAAACATAGTTGGTATTGTTTTTGATTGTCACAGAATTAATTTAATTGGGAAATCAAATATCGAACATATTATATGTACAAGAATGTTGTACACATAATGAGAACATAATTCTATTAATATATGAAGTTGGTTCATATATAAATTTAAATAAATATAGTTTACCGAAATCTTTGTTATAATTAATGTAATTATAATTTTCAGGTAAAACATCATTATATTTCTTTATTTTAAAAATTTTGATATAAATATACCAAATTTAAAATGGGGTTTTATATATAGATAATAACCCTAAAAAGAAAACCTAGTTTTGTTTTGGAGTGGTCTAACAGCCGCCAAAACAAAGAAATCTCTAAAACCGTTTTGGGGACTTCTTCTGTTCATCGTCAACTAGGTGGACTACGTAGAGGTCGGCATCTGAAAAGTTGTGACTTGGTTCGATGGTGGTTCAGAATTCTCGTTGTCGAGGAATCGTTGTCTACTCAAATTGAAGTTTAGGTAATTTCAAAACCATTTTCATTATTTCGATTTTCCCGATTCGTTCCTCGCGCATGGATCCATGGTTGGATTGTCAGAATTTTATTTTTTTCGCTGGGCATTCCAGCAGTAGTATCAGAGCCACTTGTGTGATACGGACTCAGGTTTAAATACTTAGGTGATGTAATTGTATGAGATGCATGCTTTAATTTCATTACATTTTTTATTGTTCAAATCGTCCAAGTATATTATGATAGCTGTTCCTTTTGATAATTGATTAAATGTTAATCATGGTGTTATGGCCTATTCGGTTTTATGTTATTACTGTTTAACTTTGACAAATCTGTAATGATGCAGTGGTTGTATTTACAATGTCCAGTAAGAGTAAACCGGCTAGTGTGTAACAACCGGCTAGTGGTTGTATTTACAATTAAAATATACTGCATTGACTCACCAGGTTTAACTCAGATCTGAAACTTTGAGGCATTCACATCTTGTCCCTGAAGGCCCTAAATATACATAGAGATAGTTCGGGATAGGACTAGGAACATTTAATAACTTTAGAAAATTTCCTTATTTAGAAGTGTCACACGCCTATGTATGAGGGGCTGTGTGGTCACCCACTCCCGTGTAGCCTAGCGCACGGGCCTTTAACCCGTGGGCAACACTGACTTTTAGGCACAGCCAAGACACACGCCCATGGGCTCACCCCATGTCCAACACTTGAGCATTCTACTAAATTAACACGGCTCAGACACACGCCCGTGTGTCCTACCCGTGTGCTAATTTGACTTAAAGTTTTAGGTGCAGGGGACACACGACCATACCATACGCCCATGGGGATGGACCGTGTGTCACACACGGCCTAGACACACGCCCGTGTGTTTAACCATGTGGACCTTGATAGGCTATTTTCCAAGCCTTTAGTCGCCCCTTTCTACTTCTTTTTCTTAATAGATACCAAATTCAAAGTAAAACATGATTAAACACTTATAAATGATCTTGATGAAGTTAGTTGTATAAAAACCTCATATCATTGGTTTTATACAAAAAGGTTATTTCCCATCTAGTATTTATGGGCTCTTATGTTATTGTAGCACATTCAAAATTTGGCTCGTTTTGAACTCATTGCCAATTGTAGCAACCCATCATATAAAAATATAAACATGCATATAAAGGCAGGTCATAGCCTACTTCCAAATATGCTAATTTCTATAGCCTTATACAAAAAGATGAATACATCTTTACATGCCTTCATTTGGCAATTCAAATGACACATATGACAAAATACTCAAAGCCCTATACATGCCATTAACAAAATAGAAGTGTCTTTATACCAAAGCTTGACTAGTTGATAGTGTGTTGATTCTCCAACAGTCTTCCAATCCTTATGAGTCCCTGGGCTCTATAAACAGGGAAAAGAGAGGGGGTAAGCATTTTTATGCTTAGTAAGCTCGAATAACCGAAAAGTAAACTTACCGAGTAATTAGCATACATCCACACTTAAATCATGAAATCATAAATTATGAAATGATTTCCTATCACATGCACTCAATCAATAAGTTAGTCACATAACAAAGCATCAAGTAATTTATGTAGATGAGCTTATCATTCATCATCTTATTGACATACGTCATATTAATCCCGTTGAGTTTCTAGGAAATCTCGATGGAATACCCATTATCCGTCAATTCTTACGAATGATCATTTCACATATATGCACTCCCACGAACCTCACATCTCATGGCGGGATTACCAGTCCAGGCTAAATCCCCCATATCATAAACTCATAAGGTGATGTCGGGATTACCAGTCTAGGCTAAATCCCTTATAGTGACAAACACCCTTAATGAGCTCGGATCTGAATTACCAGTCCAGGCTAAATTCAGACTCTAATAGGATTACCCGTCCGGGCTAAATCCTCAATGGACATATATTCTTCGGGAGGCTCAATCATTCAAGGAACACTCGTCCGAGCTAGATCCTTTCCATACTCGAGATCACGGATTACCCGTCTGGGCTAAATCCTTACTGCAACACATGCAGGATCTCTTTACACATATCAATAAGGGTTTATCCATCGAATTCCCTTTGTCAACCTCATTCGAGACATTTTTCACATGTTACCATCAAATATGCATTTCCATGATGTTTCTTGCTAATAATAAATGCAATCATCATGCATTCATAGATCATTCAATTATGCATATTAGGGGTTTACTTTAAGTTATCCAAATTTACCTGGTATTCTTTTCAAGATTGTGTTTCGGTTATTCTGAAACCTTGCGTTTACCACGATCGACCTCCGAAATTTGTTCCTCGGGGTCTATAACAGCAAAATTAACTCATTAATACCCCACATTACACATTTCAAGTTTAATATCTACCCTGGTCCAAATGATCGTTTTGCCCTTAACCTTTGATATTTTTACAATTTAGTTCCTAGGCTCGTATAATGAAGCACATGCAATTTCTATCTCACCCAAGCCTAGCCGATCACTTTTACTTCTTATGGTAGCCCACAATTTCCATATTTTCCTCATTTCTACCACACATTTACATCTTTTGCAAAATGGTCCCTATAAGGGTTTCTCATGGAAACCAACTTGGAAAATATGTTTAACTCACATTTATCTTTCATATTCCCCAATAATCCATCAAAATACAAATAACTTATGCATGGGTAAATTTTTGAACATGAACCCTAGCTTGAAATATGGGTAAAGATGGAGAGAACAAGCTACCGGGATTTCAAAAATATAAATAACATTAAAAACAAGGCTTGGGAGCACTTACTATTGAGCTTGGAAAGCTTGAAACCCTAGCTATGAAGAACCCCAAATTTTCGGCTGGATGGAGGAGAAAATGGCTGATTTTGGCTTGATTTTTCTCATTTTAATTCATTAAAATGGCAAATGACCAAAATGTCCTTATGCCCTTTCTTTAAAATTTCATCCATGTAAGCCCATTTTTGTCCAAAAATTTAGAATTTGGGAAAATTGCTCTCCAAAACCTTCTAATTCATAATCTAAAGCAATTTCATACAAATTGCTTCTAGAATCCAAGTTTTGCAATTTATTTAATTTAGTCCCTAATTTCTAATTGGACACATTATACTTAGAATTTCTTCATGAAACTTTAACACATACATATACTCATATTCTAGGCCTCATAATAATCATAAAATAAATATTTTGATGTTGGATTTGTAGTCCCAAAACCACTATTCCAACTAGGCCCTATTTCGGGATGTTAAATTTCTCCCCTCTTAGGGACTTTCGTCCTCGAAAGTCTTACCAGGAAACAGATTCGGATATTGACTTCTCATGGTTTCTTTCGGCTCCCATGTAGCCTGTTCTACACCATGTCGATGCCATAAAACTTTTACAAGAGCCACACCTTTATTTCTCAACTGTTTAACTTCTTGAGCCAATATTTTAACCGGTTCTTCTCCATAGGTCATGTCTGGTCGAATTTCAATCGCAGTAGGTGAAATTACATGAGAGGGGTCTGATCGATATCTCCTTAACATGGATACATGGAACACGTCATGAATCTTTTCCAGTTCGGGTGGCAATGCCAAACGATAGGCTAATGGTCCAACTCTTTCGGTAATCTTGTACGGTCCGATAAATCGTCGACTCAATTTACCTTTCCAACCAAATCTCAATACTTTTTTCCATGGAAGTACTTTCAAGAATACTCTATCTACAACTTGAAACTCAATTTCCTTTCTTTTCAGATCAGCATAAGACTTCTGCCTATCTGATGCCGCTTTTAAACAATCCCGTATCACTTTAACTTTTTCTTCAGTTTCTTTGATCAGATCAACTCCATGAATCTGATTTTCCTTGAGTTCTATCCAGTACAATAGAGTTCGGCACTTCCTACCATACAAGGCCTCATAAGGTGCCATCTTGAAACTTGTTTGGAAACTATTATTGTAGGCAAATTCTACCAATGGCAGTTATTTTTCCCAAGTACCCTGAAATTCGAGAATGCAACAACGCAACATGTCCTTGAGAATCTGAATCATTCGCTCAGACTGACCATCGGTCTAAGGATGAAAAGCTGTGCTAAAACTCAACACCTAAGGTTTCTTATAACTTCTTCTAGAATCTTGAAGTGAACCTCGGGTATCTGTCTGAAATAATCGATAGTGGTACTTCGTGCATCTTACTATCTCAGAAATGTATAAATCAGCCAATCTATCAAGAGAATAATCCGTCCTTACCAGAATGAAATGAACCTACTTCATCAATTTGTCCACTATAACCCATATGGCATCTTTCTTTTTCGGAGTCGTAGGTAGTCCTGTTACGAAATCCATGGTTACTCTGTCCAACTTCCATATGGGACATTACAGGCTGTAACAAACCTGAAGGCACTTGATGTTTAGCTTTAACTTGCTGACATACCAGGCATTTCGATACAAATTCAGAAACATCTCTTTTCATGCCGTTCCACCAGTACATCTTCTTTAAATCATTGTACATCTTGGTACTTCCCGGGTGAACAGACAAACGACTGTTATGTGCTTCTTGAAAAATCTTCTGAATAAGTTCATTGTCTTTGGGTACACAAACCCTATCTTTGAACATCAAACATCTATCAGGACTGATTCAGAAATCTAACTCAACACCAAACTTACATTGAGCCCTTTTTTGCCTACAAGTCGTCATCATTAAGCTAAGCATTATGAATTTCCTGCAGAAATGTCGGCCTAGCCTCCAGCTTGGCGAAAACTGAACCATCATTAAGCAATGTCAAACAAGCATCCATAGCTCTCAAAGCAGATAGGGATTTCCTACTCAATGCATCGGCGGCTACATTTGCCTTTCCCGGGTGATAGTCGATAATCAGATCATAATCCTTAATTAATTCTAACCATCTCCTTTGTCTCAAATTTAATTCTTTCTGAGTCATCAAGTATTTCAAACTCTTGTGGTCCGTGAAAATACGGTAAGTCTCGCCATACAAATAATGCCTCCAAATTTTTAAGGCAAAAACAATAGCGGCAAGCTCTAGGTCGTGGGTTGGATAATTCTTCTCGTGGGGCTTCAATTGCCGTGAAGCATAGGTTATCACCTTGCCCTCTTGCATAAGTACACAACCCAGTCCGTTCAAAGATGCATCACTTTAGACCACAAATTCTTTTCTCGGTTCAGGTAGCACTAAAACAGGAGCTTCGGTCAGCAATGTCTTTAACCTCTCAAAACTTTGCTGACACTTCTCTGTCCATTCAAACTTAACGTCTTTCTGTAGCAGCTTCGTCATCGGAGTTGCTATCATGGAAAATCCTTTTACAAATTTTCGATAGTAACCAGCTAAGCCCAAAAAGCTTCTAACCTCGGTTACATTCTTAGGTGATTTCCATTCGACAATTGCAGAAATCTTACTTGGGTTAACTCGGATGCCTTCACCCGAAATTATATGACCCAAAAATCAAACTTCCTGGAGCCAAAACTCACTCTTGCTAAACTTAACATACAGTTGCTTTTCCCCCAAGGTCTGCACCACAATTCTCAGGTGCTTCGCATGCTCTGTCTCATCTTTAGAGTAAATCAAAATGTCGTCAATAAACACAACGAAAAACTTATCCAAATATGGCCGAAAGATCCTATTCATTAGATCCATAACACAGTCGGTGCATTCGTCAACCCAAATGGCATGACAATAAATTCATAATGGCCATACCTCATTCTGAAAGCTGTCTCGAGTACATCTAAGTCTTTAACTCGGAGCTGATAATAGCTAGACCTTAAGTCTATCTTAGAGAATACAGTGGCTCTTCTCAACTGGTCAAACAAATCATCGATCCTTGGCAAAGGATACTTATTCTTGATAGTCACCTTGTTTAGTTGTCGATAATCGATACATAATCTCATCGAACCATCTTTCTTCTTTACGAACAATACGGGGGCACCCCAAGGTGAAAAACTTAGCCTAGCAAATCCTTTATCCTTCAGCTCGGTAGGTGCCATTCTATACGGGGCAATAGAAATGGGAGTTGTCCCTGGCACCAATTCAATACCAAACTCTATCTTTCTTTTAGGGGGTAATCCGAGTAATTCTTTCGGAAACAGATCTGGGTACTCACATATTATCGGCATGGACTCTATCTTCAGCTCTGTTTCCTTAGTGTTTAGTACAAATGCAAGGTAGGCTTCATATCCTTTCCTCATATATCTCTGGGCAACCATTACAGCGATTACAACCGGTGACGAACCCAATTCTCTTGATTTGACCCGTAGAATCTTACTATCCGGGCATTTCAATTTAATATACTTACTACCAAAATTTATAATTACATCATGTAAGGCTAACCAATCCATGCCCAGTATCACATCGAACTCGTCAAATGGTAACAACATAAGGTTAGCCGGAAAACAATGACCATGAATCGTCAAAGGACAATTCTTACATACTTTATCAACCAGAACTGATTTGCCTAATGGGTTCGACACTCTAATGATAAATTTCGTAAGTTCAACGGGTATGTTCATAGTAGACACCAATGTTATGCAAATATATGAATGCGTCGACCCCGGGTCAATTAAAGCAACAACACTTGTATCAAAAAGAGAGAAAGTACCCGTAATAACATTAGGAGCAGCGGCTTCCTCTCGAGCACGTATCGCATACGATCTTGCCGGGGCTCGATCATCTGCTTTTGCAGTATCTTTAGTTACGACTCGATTGCCACTAGCACTCCCAGGGTATCTCGGAGGTCTACCTAGTAAAATGGGAGCACTTGACTTAGGAGCTATTTCCTCATCTTTTTTAGCTAGTTCAAGGCAGTCTCTAAGAAAGTGATCAAGGGAACCACATTTGAAACATGCGCCGCTCTTCATTTGGTACTATCTGAAGTGAAATTTGTTGCAGGTCTTACACTTCGATTTTTGATCATCTACACTCCCCACACTAGTTACCATCGGGGAGGAAGATCTTTGACCTCGTTGTTTAAAGCTTCTTGATCTACCCGAATATCCCACTGACGAAATGGAGCATTCATGCTGGCTCCTGCCTTTCTTCATGGAGAACGAGAGTGTTTTACCACTAGGCCTCTGGCTCACAACTCGAGCCTCTCACTTAGCTTGTTTTCTTTCATTATTATGTTCCTCTGCCTTCTTGGCTAGATCGGCCAATGCGACAAACTCCCGTGTTACCAAGATCCCAATCAATAACTTGATGTCCTCATTCAGGCCTTCCTCGAAGTGTTTACACATTTTCGATTCAGTTTGGACCTATTCAATTGCGTACTGGCTTAGTCGTACAAACTCTCTCTTGTATTCCGCTATAGTCTTGTTCCCTCGTTTGAGTTCCAGGAACTCCTTTCGCTTCGAGTCTAAAAACCGTTGACTAACGTATTTCTTCCTAAACTCTACTTGGAAGAAATCCCAAGTAATATTTTCTTTCGGCACTATCGAGGATACGATCTTCCACTAATTGTATGCAGTGTCCTTCAAAAGGGACACAACACACTTCAAACATTCTTCGGGTGTGCATGACAAATCGTCTAGCACCCGCGTAGTATTTTCGAGCCAAAACTCGACTCTTTCAGCGTCACCATCAACTTTGGCTCTAAATTCCTCAGCCCCATACTTTCTAAGCTTATCTACGGGGGCCTTACCGACTCTTACCGGTGCCATACCTCGTGGCACATCCTCATTAGGTTGGTTAGAGGGCGGGGGAGGTCTTGTTATATTGGGGCGATTTCTTAGATAATCCCCAAACCATTCATCCATCATATCAAAGAAGGCAGCTCGGGCCTCTTCTCGGCCTTCTAACATCAGCCTTCTACAACTACTAGATACAGCTTGTTGTACGGAAGCTGGAGCATGGCTCTCGGTTCCCTCGGACTCATCTTGTGCTTGATTGGAAGACATTCACTATATTCAAAATAGTTTAAACAATTAGGAGACATCACACTATCAACATTTGAATAATGGCATGTATAGCGAACTTTAACATCCTCTACGGTAGTCCTAAAACTGACTAAATCGTAGCTCTGATACCAATCAATGTAACACCCCTCACCCGTATCCGTTATCAGGATAGGGTTCGAGGTATTACCGGAACTTTACAATTAAAATATACTGCATCGACTCACCAGGTTTAGCTCAGATCTAAAACTTTCAAGCATTCACATATTGTCCCTTAAATGGGCCTTCAAGGCCCTAAATACATATAGAGATAGTTCAGGATAGGATCGGTAACATTTAATAACTTTATAAAATTTCCTTATTTAGAAGTGTCACATGCCCGTGTATGAGGGGCTGTGTGGTCATCCACTCTCGTGTAGCCTAGCGCACGTCCCTGCCTTTAGCCCGTGGGCAACACTGACTTTTAGGCACGATCAAGACACACGCCCATGGGCTGACCCCGTGTCCAAAACTTGAGCATTCTGCTAAATTAACATGGCTCAGACACACGCCCGTGTGTCCTACCCGTGTGCTAATTTGACTTAAAGTTTTAGGTGCAGGGGACACACGACCATACCATATGCCCATGGGGATGGACCTTGTGTGTAACACCCCTTACCCGTATCTGAGGCCGGGCTAAGGTACGAGGCGTTACCAGACAAACATACAAACATTAAACTAAAATACGAGCCATAAAATTTTATTCATATTTCAAAGTGTTCATTCTCTTACACATAGTCCCTTATTTGAGTCTACGGAGCCCAAAACATACTTTAGAAAGGGTTTGGGACTAAACCAAGAACTTACGAAAATCTTGGAAATTTCATGCTTTAAGGCTCCACACGTCCGTGTCCCAAAGTCGTGTTCCATACACGGCTGAGACACATGGTCGTGTCTCTGCCTGTGTGGAATATACCTAGGCTATTTTCCAAGCTTTAGTCAACCTTGATCTCTTACACACTTATACAAAATCAAAAGCATATAACATGGTATTCATATAATGATTAAACATCCTCAATTAAACCACAAACATAGCATTTGTATGTCATCATACATGTGTCTCTCATACTCATTTTACCTTGTTTATTATAGTACCACTTATACATTTATACCAAGATTATCATCTTACCAAATATCTTCAGCTTAATCATCAAGCATTCATATTTAAAGCTAGATCATATCTTTATAAAATACCACGATTCAGATGCTCAGAATAACATGTTTGCCTGAAACATTTCAATTCAATTCCATACCCAACAAGTATTACATTGAGACTAGTCATATATATATATATATATATATATATATATATATATACACATGTCATGATACATAACATTCTCTTTTTGTTTTCTTATAAACACATATCATTTATTTCATTATATCAATATTTCATATACCATAGTTTCCATGTATTCCACATATATTTATTTTCCTCCTCCTCCTCTCCATTCCACATCCTTAATGTATATAGCATTCTTGTAAGTACGATTTCACAATTTACTAATAAATGTTCACATCAAACTGTCCACACGAGTCATAGTCACTTAATTATTTATAATTCAAGCTACAGAGCTCCAAATTAAGATCCGTAAATTTCCCCTGAAACTAGACTCACATATCTTTCAACCATAAAATTTTCATAATTTTTGGTTCAGCCAATTAGTACAGTTTATTCATTAAAATTTCCCCTGTTTCACTTTTTAACAGTTCTGACCTCTCTTCACTAAAAAAATAATTATCTTACAGTACAGAACTCGGATAATGTTCTTGTTAATTTATCTTGAAAATAGACTCATTATGGATTTTAAAAATATAATTTTGAGACTCTAATTATTTTTCTCCAAATTGTTGTGATTTTCCAAATTCACAATAGGGGATCACGTAATCATTCTGAATCAGTCTCACAAAAACATAAATATCTCAAAATATAGAACTCCTTTGCTTTGTATGTTTCTTTTATATGAAAATATACTCATTAAGCTTTAGTCTGATATCTCATTCAGTCTCTGATTCGATTTATACTATTTTTAGTGAATTTTCAAAATCACGTCACTGCTACTGTCCAAAACAGTTTTATTGCTAATTCACTCTTTCACACTTTCTTTGTATTAACCTCATTTTAACATACATATCACAAATCATTTTCACCACATTTCATACATCACAAGTATAGGCCCATGATCACAAGGTCACCATAAAATCATCCTCATGTATAACTTACTTGTTTATAACCTTACCACATCCTGGTCACTTAATGAACACATCATTCACATAACCAAGTTCCTGCACTTATTCATCACAAAACTCACAAAGCAATAGATAGAGAGTCTCCCGTTGAACACTTCGGATCAATCCTCGATACTTTGTGGTTTCAGCACATAGCTCCACCCATCATATAGTTCGGCTCTCTTGTACACATGGTGAACACTTAGTACCACCCATGTGACCTAGCCAGTTTATCTCGTAGCTCTCTTGTCTACATGGTGTCCTTCACTTGGAACCACGCATGCGACCTAGCTACATATATCCCGTAGCTCTCTTGTCTGCATGGTGTACACATAGTATCACCCATGCGACCTAGCTACATCATAATGTCTTGTAGCTCTCTTGTACACATGATGTGCACTCAGACTATACATGTGACCTAGCTACATACCATCTGTATCATCCAATCTTTCAGAAGGTTCAACCGGATTTTCTCTCTTTCCCAACAATTTCACCAATCAAGTAATTATCCACAAACATATTTCCAATATTTTATAAAATATCATAATACAAGTAATAGTGATGTATCACTTACATATAAACTTACATCTCATTTAATATCAACGCAATAACATTAAATTACACATTGTCTTATTAAAATCATATGAACTTACAATTTCCCATAATATCCATAATCATAGAAATCACATTTATGTATGATAATTCAATGCACTTCATGTACCATAGACATATTTTTAAATCAATTCATAAACTTGGCACCATAATCATTTAATTTAACATAATTCAATTAATTCACTAAATTTAACTTTCAAATATAAATTACAGCATTATTGTTGTATTATTATCATACCAACTTACATACTTTCAACACCTCGGAGATCATAGTAAATATATCAATTTTACATTGAAACATGCATAAATTAATGCTTATTATACATGTGACATCCCTAAATTGACCCTAGTCGGAAAGTGGTTTCGGGACCACTAAACCGAGTCATAATAATAATTAACCATCATAATTGATGCTCATTATATGCATATATGCATGTGTGAAAATTTCATGTTTGGATTTTGTTAATTGTAAGTGAATTTTTATCAAATAGGACTTATGTGAGAAAATTTAGAAATGTGCTAGGCAAATGTAAGGTGGCCTATTAATACATGTGGGAAAGTGTTGTCCTTGCATGTTAAATTAGCCAAAATGAAGCATGATGGCGGCCATGCTATGAGTGGAAACATGTTGCCAACATGTTTAGTTAGTGGATTATGTAGAAAGAATAAAGAAATGAAAAAAAGAAAAAGAAAGAGAATATGAAGAAAAACAAAGAAAAGGAAAAAAAGTGTTCATTCTCTCATTTTCTCCTTGCTTGGCCGAATGTACTAAGAAGAAAGGGGGAAAGCTTGAGAAAATCAGCCATGGGAGTTTGCTAGACTAAGGTATGTTGATGTTATCCATGAGATTCATGCATGTTTTTAGTTGATAGTTTGAGTTCCACCTAACCCATGGTCTAAACCTTTACCATGAAATGGGGATGATATTCGACCATGGGTGTTGTCTTCTTGGTATCATTGATGTTTGATGTTTGATGTTGTGGTGGTGAGGCATGAAGATGAGTTAAGTTTCGCTAAGGTGGGTTTGTGTGGATGTCATTTGCATGCTAAGTGTCAAGCTTTGTAATGATATATGTGTATGGTGTCTTTGATGTTGTGAATGGAAGTAGAAGAAAAGTAAAAAGAAATTTATGTAGAAATGTGATGTATGTGGATTCATAGGATGTTACAAATAGGTGTGAAGCTATGCTAGAAGAGAAAAGAAATTCGGCCAAGTGTTCATGGGAGGAAAACTAAGTGTTTGAAAGAATAAAAAATGATGCCATAATTGATAGTATAGGTATTCGCCATTTAATCAAGTGTGTAGGTGATGTTACATCAATTTTAGCACATTCGGCTATAGATAGGCATGTTGATAATCTCATTTAGACAATTAGACATAAAAGGGTGGTAATGAGGTTGAAAATTGCTGAATGGCTAGTTGGGTAATGAATGAAGCATTCAGCCATATGGGGTAAAAATGGGTCATATGCTCATGAGATAAAATTTTGTGAATTGATGTATTAATGATGATAGTATAGTTGATGTCATGTATATATGTATAAATATTTGGCAAGACGGTTAAACTAGTTAATTTATTGACTAAGCTCAAGAAGCTCGAGGTGGAGAAACAAGCAAAGGCAAAGGAAAGAACATCGAGTAGCCGAGTTGGAACCATTTTGCCCAACACAAGGTAAGTCATTAAGCACATATGTTTGATATTGCTTAAATGATTGTAAAATCTATGCAATTGTATTTAATGGGATGCTATATATATATATATATATAAATGAAATTGTATGTGTATGGAGTGATGACAATTGTTGAATGTAAAAGAAATAGTGAAATGTGTAGAAAGTTTGCTTTCGGCACTAAGTGTCTGGGCAATACGTGTGTACGGTGTGTGAGATTGGCACTAAGTGTGCATGCTGGAAATATATGGCACTAAGTGTGCATGCTGGAAAAATACGACCTTTGGGTGTGCGAGCTCAAGGGTATGGCACTATGTGTGCGGGCTTAAATTGCGTGGCACTAAGTGTGCGAAATCGAGTATTAAGCACTGTGTGTGCATACTCTATATAAATGGAGGGTGTGTCTCCATCGAGTTGAGTATGGACAGCGGATCGGGTAAGTACCTCGAGCTCATGACGAATAGAAAATACGTTCATGCTCGGGGTTGAATTTGGTAAGCCTTAAATCTATGTGATGATTGAAATTGTATGATTGTGGTGGAAATGAGTTAGTGTGTGAAAATGCTTCAAATATCTTGTTGTGTAGAATATGAAATGTGGATGTATGACTTGGTATGAGATTGGACCAAAAGGTCCGAGGAATTATGGTATAGATTCGATATGGATGAGTACCTAGCCTCGTTTATTGTTCATGTTGTAGTAACTTTATCAGTGGATTGATGAATGCTTATGACTTACTGAGTTATAAACTCACTCGGTGTTTTCTTGTCACCCATTTTAGGTCTCTCGGACTCGTATTGTTTGCGTGATCGGAACCGTCGTTGAAGTCATCACACCGGCTGAAATATTTTGGTATTGTCTTCGTTGTTGAAGAACATTTGGCATGTATAGGCTATTATATTTTGTTGAACTGTGGGTTGTAAACTTTAAGCCATGTGAAAATGGCCTATGTGGTCGTCGAGTGGGATGCTAGAACCTATAGCCACGAGTCTTAGAAACTTTAATTTTGATAAGGTGGCCATAATTTGTGTCATGTATGATGGATGATTAAGGCCAAGGAAAGATTCATGAAATTGGCATAGTCTACTGCAGTAACTGTTGCGGACAGCAGCAGTGAGATGAGATTGAAAATCACTAAAAATAGTAGAAGAAGAATTAAATAGTGAGTAAATTATGAAATTGAACCTTGATGAATCTATTTTTATATGGACGAAACGAAACGACCATATGAGCAGTATACTGAGAAATATTAAAGTTCTCGTGAGACAGGGCCAGAACGGTTTCTGGGTCCCCTGTCGCGACTTTGAAAATTTACCATAAATTATCCAGAAACAATTAGAAGTCATGCCTTATATGAATAGATTCCTCTTTGAGTCTAGTTTCATTAGAAACAAACGACATGAGCATTAGAGCTCTGTACGAGATGATATTCAAGTTGTAACGTGCGAAGGTCAGTGTAGTCGACCCCTGTAACATGGGTGACTTTAACTAATAAACTGTACCAATTGGCCCAACCAAAAATTCTAGAAATAAATCCATGGATGGATATATGAGTCTAAATTCAGGGAAAATTTACGGAATCAGTTTCCGAGTTTTGGAACTCGAGATATGATTTTTAAGGCGACAGTGACGCAGTTTTCCAGCCTGTCTGGAAATGCCAAATTGGTTGGTACCTTGAGAGGATTTGGCCCGTTAACCCCTCGTGTCCGACACCGACGACGGTCACGGGTTCGGGGTGTTACAATACATATGAACTTACCTTGATATTAAAACGGCCATTTTACCAACTTTCCCAATTTTCAATTTTTCTCTCATTCTAGGTTCAAATCTTGTTTTTCGGGATCTAAAACATCATATTTTACTTATTTAATTAATGTACTATTCAAAACAGTCCTTAACTCAAACTTTGGAAAAATTACAATTTTGCCCCTAAACTTTTGCATATTTACACTTTTGCCCCTAGGCTCGGGAATTAAACTTCATCCCTCATTCTTATGTTTTATGACATGATGATCACTTTTCCCTTCTATTGCAACATCAAATTCTCACTCTAACATATACTTATGACTATTAGGTATTTTTACCGATTAAGCCCTTTTGCTCGTTTTCACTTAAAACCGAGTAGCACAAGTTGTCTAACATAACTTAAAACCTTATATTGTATCATAAAACACCAGATTACATAAATTTTACCTATGGGTATTTTTCCAAATATGAACCCTAGGTTGAATTATTGCTAGCATAAGCTAAATCAAGTTACCAGGACTCCAAAAACGTAAAAAAACTTGAAAAACGGGGTTAGAACGGACTTACAATTCAGCTTGGGAAGCTTGAAAACCATAGCCATGGAGTCTCCCTTGGTATACACGTCCATGGTGAAGAAGATGAGCAAAATTGGCTTTTAATTTTGTATTTTAATTCATTTTACCCCTAAATGACCAAAATACCCTTACTACTAAACTTTCCAAAAATTCCATCCATGTCCAATTTTTGTCCATAACTTAGAAATTGGTCAAATTGCTATTTAAGACCTCCTAATTAATATTTCAAATCAATTTCATACTAGAAACTTCTAGAATGCAAGTTTTGCAACTTATTCAATTTAGTCCCTAACTTCGAATTAAGCACTTTATGCATAGAATTTCTTCACGAAATTTTCACACAATCATGAAATCATATCATAGACCTCAAAATAATCATAAAATAATTATTTATATCTCAGATTTTGTAGTCCCGAAACCTCTGTTCCAACTAGACCCAATTTTGGGCTATTACATTGTGTCACACATGGCCTAGACACACGCCCGTGTGTCTAACCGTGTGGACCTTGATAGGCTATTTTCCAAGCCTTTAGTCACCCCTTTCTACTTTTTTTTCTTAATAGATACCAAATTCAAAGTAAAACATGATTAAACACTTATAAATGATCTTGATGAAGTTAGTTGTATGGAAACCTCATATCATTGGTTTTATACAAAAAGGTTATTTCCCATCTAGTATTTATGGGTTCTTATGTTATTGTAGCACATTCAAAATTTGGCTTGTTTTGAACTCATTGCCAATTGTAGCAACCCATCATATAAAAACATAAACATGCATATAAAGGCAGGTCATAGCCTACTTCCAAATATGCCAATTTCCATGGCCTTATACAAAAAGATGAATACATCTTTACATGCCTTCATTTGGCAATTCAAATGACACATATGACAAAATACTCAAAGCCCTATACATGCCATTAACAAAATAGAAGTGTCTTTATACCAAAGCTTGACTAGTTGATAGTGTGTTGTTTCTCCAACCGTCTTCCAATCCTTATGAGTCCTCGGGCTCTGTAAAACAAGGAAAAGAGAGGGGGTAAGAATTTTCATGCTTAGTAAGCTCAAATAATCGGAAAATAAACTTACCGAGTAATTAGCATACATCCACACTTAAATCATGAAATCATCAATTATGAAATGACTTCCTATCACATGTACTCAATCAATAAGTTAGTCACATAAAAAAGCATCATGTAATTTATGTAGATGATCTAATCTTTCATCATCTTATTGACATACGTCATATTAATCCCGTTGAGTTTCTAGGAAATCTCGATGGAATACCCATTATCCGTCAATTCTTACGAATGATCATTTCACATATTTGCACTCCCGCAAACCTCACATCTCAAGGCAGGATTACCAGTCCAGGCTAAATCCCTTATAGTGACAAACACCCTTAATGAGCTCGGATCTGAATTACCAGTCCAAGCTAAATTTAGACTCTAATAGGATTACCCATCCGGGCTAAATCTTCAATCCACAGATATTCTTCAGGAGGCTCGATCATTCAAGGAACAGCCGTCCGGGCTAGATCCTTTCCATACTCGAGATTACGGATTACCCGTCCGGGCTAAATCCTTACTGTAACACATGAAAGATCTCTTTACACATATCAATGAGGGTTTATCCATCGAATTCCCTTTGTCAACCTCATCCGAGACATTTTTCACATGTTACCATCAAATATGCATTTCCATGATATTTCATGCTAATAATAAATGCAATCATCATGCATTCATAAATCATTTAATTATGCATATTAGGGGTTTACTTTAAGTTATCCGAACTTACCTGGTATTCTTTACGAGATTGTGTTTCGGTTATTTCGAAACCTTGCGTTTACCACGATCGACCTTTGAAATTTGTTTCTCGGGGTCTATAACAGCAAAATTAACTCATTAATACCCCACATTACACATTTCAAGTTTAATATCTACCCCCGTTTCAAATAACCGTTTTGCCCCTAACCTTTGACATTTTTACGATTTAGTTCCTAGGCTCGTATTGTAATGGCCTAAATTCAAAGTTATCGGAATAGTGGTTTTGTAACCACAAATCCGATTTAAAGAGAAAATTTATTTCAATATTTTTGCATGAAAATTGATATGATAGGAAAATCGTATGAAAATATTGATAGAAAAATTTTACCGATTTAGTGGTTAGTTAGAAAAAGAAATTATTGAAGAAATTGGGTAAAAACAAGGTATCGAGACCTATATCTCGTAAAACTGAGTCGAAAATAATTTTATAAATATTTATGAAATGTTAGTAATGTGGTATTAAAATTTCGTTAGGAAATTTTAATGTTTGGGTAGTCAATTAAATGAAAAGGACTAAATTGTAATAGGTGTAAAAGTTGCTAGAATGATTAAATAGCTTAAGAGTCTAATGAGAAAGGATTTAAAAGGAAATTAGACCCAAAATTTATTATGGCTGGATGGCAAGGGCATGAAATCAGCAGGAAAATTGATAAATTAAGGGCAAAATTGGAATATTGCAAAATTAACTAAATAAAGTTAGGACTAAATAGGAAATATCTAGATTTCTCTTCATTTCTCTTCAATTACAGCAGCTAAAAATGCCATAGGAGGGTTCTCTAAGCTGGTATTTCATAATTTTTGCACCAAGTGAGTTAATCCTTGCCTTTTTCTTGTAATTTTTGTGTTTCTAAGACTTTTACAACTAGGTCCTACTATTAAATTCATTAGTTTTTGATTTCATGGATGAAATTGAAAGTCACCATGGTTGAGTGCTGTAATTTTATGATGAAATAGAATGAAATTAAAGCTTTAATTTGTTTATGAGATGATTTTATTAGGTAATTTCAATATAAATTGATTTTTAGGACCTAATAGTGAAAATGCTTGGAATTAAAGTATATTGCTGAAATTCTGATTCCTAAAGGTTGTAAACTAGTTTAAGGTGATAGAATAAAATCTTAATTGAGAAAAATCAACTCAATTTAGAGGCTAATTGAGTAGGGACGAAATTATCATTTATTAAAAGCTTAGGGGAAAAATGGTAATAAACAGCTTGCACAAAAACAGTTTGGACAGCAGCAGTAGACTAACTTTGAAAAATCACCATAAATTGTATAAATCGAATTAGAAGATGAAAAAAATATGGAATTAAAGCTTATTTAGTCTAGTTTCTCATAGAAGAAATAGTGTAAGCAATGTATTTGTAAAGTTTTAGATATAATTAATTTTGTGAGACAAGGTCAGAATGAATTCGGGTTCCCCTGTTCTGACTTTGAAAAATAAAAAAAATTGAAGAAAAATAATTAGGGGCTTAAATTTATATGTATAAAATTTTTAATTAGTCTATGTTTAATAAAAACAAACAATAATATCATTTGAATCCTGTATGAAGAGATAATTAATTTTTAGTGAAGAAGGGTCAGAACTGTCAGACAACAGAATAGGGGTGACTTTAAAGAATAAAATTTACTTATTGGCTAAACTAAAAATTCTGAAAATTTTATGGTAAGAATATATATGAGTCTAGTTTTATGTAAAATTAACAGATCTTAATTTTGAGTTCTGTAGCTCGATTTATAAATAATTTAGTGACTATGACTCAAATAGACAGCTTTGAATAAACTATAAATAATAATAGTAGAATTATAGAGAATGTTGCATATGAACATGAAATGTATTAAATTGATAATTAAATTTATTTATTTAGATCCAGAAGATTCAAATACGAAGCTAGATCAAGGAAAGAAAAAAGTTCGGGATTAGTAGATTTTTTTTTTGTTTACAAACAAGTATCAAGGTAAGTTCGTGTAACTTGAATTATATTCTTAAATTGCTTGAGATTGTATGTTATTGATGTGAATATGATTTGAAGTTCATTGTATGAAAATTAATGAAACATTGATATATTTGATAAAATGGGAAGAAATCCCGGTTGAATGAAAGGAAAATTCGATGGATCTCTGAAAAGGAATTAATGGTAAAAAGGATCAAGCCCGGATGGGTGATCCTATCCTGATATAGCCCTCCCAAAGAATATGTGTAAAATGGATTTAGCCTGGACGGGTAATCCGAATTAGGGTCTGAATTTAGCCTGGACTAGTAATTCAGATCCAAGCTCATTAGAGTAATTGTCGTTGCAGGATTTAGCTTTGGTGGTAATCCCGACAATACTCTATGAGTTTATATTGCGAGGATTTAGCTCGGTGGTAATCCATTGCAAGGTTGAGGTTCATGAGTGTGCTCTCTGAAATGGAAATGTGCGCACATGAATATGATTTGACGGACCCGGAATTGTACACTAAAAATGTATCTCTGAAAAATCCATCGAAATTCCTATAAATTCAACGGGATAAATATGGAAAAATAACAAGGAAATGGAAATCATGGTATTGATGAGCTCATCAATCATAGTATATATTATTGGTACATGGAAATTATTGTACTAACTTGAATGTTGAGTTTGTGCATGTTAGGGTAATAATGCATTGAATGGATATATGAATGTTTATTGTATTGTATTGAAAATATTAGGTAAGTATAATTCTTGTTACATGAGCTTACTAAGCACAAAGTGCTTACCCTGTTTCCTTTTCCCCTGTTTTGTAGTGTTAAGAGCTCGGAGGTCGGATTTGGTCGGATTTGGTCGGAGACACATCACACTATCAACCTCAGGATTTCGGTATATAAAGAAACTTTATTTTGGAAATCAATGGCATGTATAAGCTAATAAAGTAAATGTTAACGTGAAATGAATGTAAAGTTAGCCATTACTATGGTTAACAAACCTGGTTTTGGGTATGTGATGACGTTATTTTATAAATATACATGAATTTATCTTGAAAATATGTTGAATTGGATTGGTTGATGTGGATTGTTTTTGGTTTAAAATTTCAGGGAAGGTTAGATATCTATAAAGGGGTTATATTGTGTTAAAAAAAAATTTAATTCGTAAACTCCGGTAATACTTCGTACACTATTCCGGCAATGAATACGGGTAGGGGTATTACACGTATAATGAAGCACATGCAATTTCTATCTCACCCAAGCCTAGCCGATCACTTTTACTTCTTATGGTAGCCCACAATTTCCATATTTTCCTCATTTCTACCACACATTTACATCTTTTGCAAAATGGTCTCTATAAGGGTTTCTCATGGAAACCAACTTGAAAAAGATATTTAACTCACATTTATCTTTCATATTCCCCCATAATCCCTCAAAATACAAATAACTCATGCATGGGTAAATTTTTGAACATGAACCCTAGCTTGAAATATGGGTAGAAATGGAGAGAACAAGCTACCGGGATTTCAAAAATACAAAGAACATTAAAAACGGGGCTTGGGAGCATTTACTATTGAGTTTGGAAATCTTAAAACCATAGCTATGCAGAACCCCAAATTTTCGGCTGGATGGAGGAGAAAGTGGCTGATTTTGGCTTGATTTTTCCCATTTTAATTCATTAAAATGACAAATGACTAAAATGCCCTTATGCCCTTTCTTTAAAATTTCATCCATGCAAGCCCATTTTTGTCCAAAAATTTAGAATTTGGGAAAATTTCTCTCCAAGACCTTCTAATTCATAATCTGAAGCAATTTCATACAAATTACTTCTAGAATCTAAGTTTTGCAATTTATTCAATTTAGTCCCTAATTTCCAATTGGACACTTTCTACTTAGAATTTCTTCATGAAACTTTAACACATTCATATAATCATATTCTAGGCCTCATAATAATCATAAAATAAATATTTTGATGCCGGATTTGTGGTCCCAAAACCACTATTCCGACTAAGCCCTATTTCGGGATGTTACATAGTGGAACAAGGATTGTTCCAGTATGAAACCTCAGGGATTAAAATCCTAAAATCATGATTCTGTTGATAAAAGTTATCAAATCGTGAGGTTTCATTTGACTGGGGTATGCGGTCCATACCGCGAGGGCACAACCCGCTCCCTTCGACCACCTCAGATCCCCATCATCTTTCAGTATGTTTTGTAATAAATAAAACTTGATAGGCCATAAAAGATGGAAAGGATATTTTATAATTCACTTAGTAAAACGTTGAATGATGTATGCTATTTTTTTGACATGCACGGTGTTTGAAATGCATAGTTATAGGCGATAACCCATTTGATAAGAGGTTGTAATTTTATAAAATATGGCCTGCGTGTCGTGCCTTACTATTATTCTCTCGTATTTCTCTTCTCATCTTACTCCCTCGTATGTAAAACGAGTTTCTGCATATTGTAATTTTCAAAAGTTGCTGTGGGTTTGACGAGAAGAAAGATGGGCCAATCAGTGTGGATCAACAGCTTGTGAGACGGCTTTCACCTTTAGGTTTCCTTTTGTTTCTCCCATTAGCTTGGGATAAACTACCATAGTTTATGGGCTATAACTATTGCATTTACTTATTGCTTTATTTATTCATGCATGAGATGCTATGGATGTCTAAAGCATGCAAATTAGGTAATAATAAACCTCATTAATTGATGAGATCAATTAAAAGATTAAATGGACTGACGTAAACCATAATTGGTGAAACGCAAGATTTTTAATAAAATTCCTCTATTAAAATATTAAGTCATCATGGCCTTCCAATTTTGCCTTCGTTAAGGCCTCGATCAATACTATGTAGATCATGCCAAAGCAGAGTACTAGTATTTATCTTGGTTAAACGCGAAGAATAAATAAGTGATATTCGCTGGTTAAAAATTGGTTAATGACTTAACTAGGTTACACTAATAGGATTAGAAACCTAGAGGCAAGTAATTTGGATAAATCATAAGATGATTAGAACAAGAGTTGTTCACCAAATTTTAGAAGTTACGTAAGATATAATTAGCAAATGATTGCTTACCTAAACAACCATAATCTTGAGAGTAAAGCCAAAGCTGACTTAAGAAGAGGTGAAATATGGATCCTTAACCCACTAAAAATACTTTTAAGAAAGTTTTTAAATTAATATATGAGGGTTATTAATTTTGAAAATAGAATAGTAGGAACATGTTTAATAAAGTCCTTTTAATGATTGATATAAACATGGTAAATTTATTCACACGCATATTTTATTGTTATAGATATATTATGGCTGCAAACAATACACTCTCATTGCGATCGGTCCTTGAGAATGACAAATTGAATGGTTTGAACTTTCTTGACTGGTTCCGTAACTTGGGGATTGTCCTCAAATAAGAATGAAAATTATATGTCATTGAATAACCACTTCCTATTGAACCATCCGGTAATGCCTCGAGAGCTGATAAAGATGTTCACAAGAAGCATCTCGATGACATGGTAGACATTGGATGTCTTATGCTTGCCACTATGAATCCTGAGCTTTAGAAGCAACATGAGGACATGGTTGCTTATGATATGATCGAGCACCTGAAAGAACTTTATCAAGGGCAAGCACCGCAAGAGAGGTTCAATATCTCTAAGGCCCTATTCCAATGTAAGCTAGCTAAAGGAAGCCCAGTAGGACCTCATGTCCTTAAGATGATTGGCTATATTGAAAGCCTATCTAAGCTTGGGTTTCCATTGGGCCAAGAGTTTGCCACTGATGTTATTCTGCAATCGTTGCCGGATAGCTACAACCAGTTTGTCCTCAATTTCAATATAAATGAAATTGACAAGACTCTGCCACAGTTGCTTAGTATGTTACGAACTGCTTAAGGCAACATGAAAAAGGTTGGGCCCAAGCCCATATTGATGGTCCGTAACAGCAAGGGCAAGGGAAAGGCTAAAGTTCAGACAAAGCCAAAGGGCAAGGGTAGGCCTAAGCCTGGAAAAGGAAAGGCTGTACTGAAACCTAAAGGTGGCGTGTCTAAGGAAGGAAACTACTTTCATTGTGGTGTGACTGGACATTAGAAGTGGAACTGCCCTATCTATCTTGAGGAAATCAAGAAGGCCAAAACAAGTGGAAGTCTGCTTCAGGTATTTATGTTATTGATATTAATTTATCAACTACTACTTCTTGGGTATTAGATACTGGTTGTGGTTCTCATATTTGTACTTCTGTACAGGGACTACAAAGGAGTAGAACTTTGGCTAGAGGAGATGTGGACCTGCGAGTTGGAAATGGAGCAAGAGTTTCTGTATTAGCTGTGGGAACATACATTTTATCTTTGCCTAGTGGATTTGATTTTTGTTTAGAGTATTGTTATTTTGTGCCCAGTTTGACTAAAAACATTATTTCAATTTCTTGTTTAGACAAATTGGTTTTGAGATAATTATTAAGAATAATTGTTGTTCCTTTTATCTCAATAATGTTTTCTATGGTTCAGCACAATTGATAAATGGCCTCTATATTTTAGATCAAATGAATCTCACTTACAACATAAATACTAAAAGATCTAAAATAAATTACTCAAATCAAACTTATCTTTGGCATTGTTGTTTGGGCCACATAAGTGAGAAACACATATCCAAACTCCATAAAGATGGTCTCTTGGATTCATTTGTTTTTGAACAATTTGAAGTATGTGAATCTTGCTTATTGGGAAAAATGACTAAATCTCCTTTTACTGGTAAAAGTGAACGAGCTAGTAATTTATTGGGCTTAATACATTCTGATGTATGTGGACCAATAAATACGCAGGCCAGAGGTGGTTTTCACTACTTCATTACTTTCACTGATGATATCAGTATATATGGGTATGTTTATCTTATGCACCATAAGTCAGAGGCCCTTGAAAAGTTCAAGGTATTCAAACATGAAGTACAAAATTTAACTAGGCAAAACTATCAAGACACTTTGATCTAATCGAGGTGGAGAGTATTTGAGCCTAGAGTTTGATAATCTTTTGAAGAAATGTGGGATTGTAGCACAACTTACTCCTCCTGGTACTCCTCAATGGAATGGAGTTTCTGAGAGAAGAAATCGAACTTTGTTAGACATGGTTTGATCCATGATGAGTCATGCTGATCTATCGACTTTGTTTTGGGGACATGTACTTGAGACAGCTGCTTTCACACTAAACCGTGTTCCATCTAAATCGGTTCAAAAGATGCCATATGAGATGTGGACTGGGAAACGTCCTAGTATGTCTTTTATGAAAATTTAGGGTTGAGAAGCTTATGTTAAACGTCAAACGTCTACTAAGCTTGAACCCAAATCTGAAAAGTGTATTTTTGTGGGGTATCCGAAAGAAACCAAAGGATATTATTTCTTTAATCCCATTGAGAACAAAGTGTTTGTTGCTCGGACTGGTGTCTTCCTAGAGAGAGAATTTGTTTCTAGAAAAGGAAGTGGGAGAGAGATTGAACTTGAAGAAATTCGAGAATCACAAGATACCACTGAACCAGAGATTGAACAATAGCAAATTCTTCAAGAAATTGAAGAACAAGGAACTGCTGTAGAAACACAACTACCGCGCAGATCTTTAAGAGAAAGCCATGCACCTGAGAGATATGGATTTCTCATTACAATGCATGGTGACATTCTTCTTTTAGATCAAGATGAGCCTAGAACTTATCAAGAAGCGGTAACGAGCCCAGACTTTGAGAAATGGCTTGAGGCCATGAGATCTGAGATGGATTCCATGTATGAAAATCAAGTATGGACTTTGATTGACCTACTCGAAGGGGTTAAACCTATAGGGTGCAAATGGGTTTACAAAAAGAAAACTAACATGGATGGTAATGTACAAACATACAAGGGGCGATTAGTCGCTAAAGGGTTTCGCCAAATTTATGGTACTGACTATGATGAAACCTTTTCTCCTGTAGCTATGTTTAAATCTATCAGGATCTTGCTTGCCATAGCTATATTTCATGATTATGAAATCTGGCAGATGGACGTCAAAACAGCTTTCCTTAACGGGAAACTTGAAGAGGATGTGTACATGACACAACCTAAAGGTTTTGTCAATCCAAAGGATGCTAGAAAGATATGTAAGCTACAAAGATCTATTTATGGATTAAAGCAAGCATCTCGAAGTTGGAATCTTCGTTTTAACGATACAATCAAAGAGTTTGGTTTTATCAAAAATGAAGATGAGCCATGTGTTTAGAAGAAAGTTAGTGGGAGCACTATCACATTCTTGGTACTGTATGTGGATGACATACTTATCATGGGAAATGACATACCTACCTTGCAGTCTATTAAGACTTGGTTAGGAAGTTATTTTTCTATGAAGGATATATTGGATGGAGGTAACGGGCCACCACACCATTCTAATTAGCCTTGCGTTAGTTATTGATTTGGGCGAAGCCACTTACATCTTAGGAGTCAAGATCTATAGAGATAGATCAAGATGACTACTAGGTCTAAGTGATAAACCGTAATTTAAACATATTTTTCCCCCATGTTTAACGCATTTTATGGATGATTTTCCATTAGAATTGGTGAACTCGATGCTCCTAATGCTTTAATTTCATGTTTTACACTTAGAAGAGCATAGGAGAGCAAAAGGAACGAGAAATGGGCCAAAAATAAAGAAAATGGGCCAAAGTACAAAATTAACATGACCTGGACCTCCTCACACGGTTAGACAACACAGCCGTGTCAATTTGGCAGGCTCGAACACGGCCTGAAGTAATCGAACACGAGCGTGTGCAACGGGCGTGTCCCTACCGAACCCAAGTTGAGTCCAATTCAGAAAAGGCCAATTTTGAGGGCTTTTAGGCATTCCAAAGCCTATAAATACACACTAGAAGAGGAGAAAAAGGGAGACGGAGAAGAAGGGTAAGAAATTACCCCACGGAAGCCAATTGATCCATCTCAGAAGCCGGATTCATCATCAAGACTGAAGATCTCTCCTCAATTCCCTTTTAGGTGTTTTGGGTTTTCTTTATGTTTTGTATTCTTTATTCTTTTGAGATGTTTTCTTATTTAGTTATGAACTAAATCCCCTAAATACCTAAGGGGAATGAAACCTAATACGAATCTTGTTATTATTTTCTGAATCGTATGATAAATATTTAACTTGTTCTTAATTATGTGTTCTTAATTCTTGCTTTGATATCCCAAGATACTGATTCAAGACACGCTCTTATTCAGAGGAGGAATAGACCCGATCTAAGAGTGCATTTGCCATAATTAAGTGGAGTTGATTGTGCGCCTAGAAATAGGGTGACAAGATTTTTTCGGATTAGGGTGAAACCTAATAAGGGGATCCGTAGATCGAGTTAATGCAACCCTAGAGTGTTAATTAGAGAAAAGTCTCGGTTATTCAATCTAGGGATTAGACGTTATTAGTCTTGAATAGGGATAATAACATAACTTAGGGATCTCTACGAAACAAGTTGAATGAATAAATCGTCCGATTCGGAGCCAGAATAACAAGTACAGTCAAGGTGGATTTTTCCTTAAGTATTGTCTCAAGTCAATCGATTTTCCAAAAAGCAATTCCCCAATTCTTTTCTCTGTGCATTCTTAGTTTAAATAATTAGTTAATTAAAACAAACCCTTTTATTCTTAGGCTAGATAATAAAAAGATAGTCATTACTAGTACTTTTGGTTCCCTTGGGTATGATATCCCGGTCTTGCCATTACTATACTATTGTTCGATAGGTGCACTTGCCTTTTCGTCATGATAATAGTCAGTCTAGGTTTGATCTTCATTATAAATATTTATTACTTGTTACGAATTACGCGATCAAGTTTTTGACGCCGTTGCCGAGGAACTGAAATATTGGGAACACTAAATTTTTATTACTTTAGCCATTTATTTTTCTTGCAATTTTATTTTATTTTATTATTTATTAATTTGCTTTTTTCTCTCTCTTGGCAGGTTTTTATAGTTTATGACTAGAAGAAACCCGTCAGGACCATTACTTTTTGACGAAGAAATCGATCGTACAATTCGCAAAAATCAAAGAGAAATAAGGCGTAGTTTATGCTACATGGAGAATAAGCGAGAAGACGATACTCAAACCTCAACCGACGAGATGGCTGAAAACCCAGTCGATCAGCTGCCTCCTACAATTGCAGCTAATCAAAATCCTACTCCACGTACTATGTATGACTATGCTAAACCTTCTTTAACAGGAACTGAGTCTAGTATAGTTAGACCTGTTATTGCTGTGAATAATTTCAAACTAAAACCTAATACAATTCAGATGATACAGCAGTTTGTTCAGTTTGATGGTTTGCAGGATAAAGATCCCAACACGCACTTGGCAAATTTTCTTGAATTTTACGATACATTCAAAACCAATGGCGTTTCTGATGATGTCATTCGTCTTCGGTTATTTCCCTTTTCACTGAGAAACAAAGCTAAACAGTGCTTGAACTCATTACCACAAGGGTCTGTCACTACTTGCGAACAAATGACCGAAAAATTTTTACTAAAATATTTTTCGCCGGCTAAAATGGCTAAATTGCGTAATGATATCTCTTCTTTCATGCAGATGGATTTAAAAACACTTTACGATGCATGGGAGAGATACAAGGACTTACTGAGAAGGTGCCCTCACCATGGGTTACCACTTTGGCTGCAAGTTCAAACATTCTACAATAGTGTGAATCACTTGACAAGACAAATGATTGACGCAGCTACTGATGGAACCATCAACAATAAAACACCGGATGATGCCTATGAATTCATAGAGGAGATGTCACTGAAAAACTATCAGTGGCAAGTTATGAGGACAAAGCCAACGACAACAGCCGGCGTCTATAACATCGATTCAATCACCATGCTCTCTAATCAGGTAGAACTTCTAAATAAAAAGATTAACGGTTTACTTGGTTCTACATAGGTACATCTAGTAATGAGGTGTAACTCAAGCGGAGGAGGTGTGCATACAGAATATCAATCCTTCAATCCCACAACTGAAGAGGAACAAGTCAACCATATGGGTAATAATAACTTTAGATCTCAAAATAACCCATACAGTAATACTTATAATGCAGGTTAGAGGAACCACCCAAATTTTTCTTAGGGAGGTCAAGGAAATCCAAAGCCACAAAATCCTCAGGGTTTTCAATAGCCACCTTATCAACAAGAGAAAAAACCAAACCTTGAAGAGATGCTTTCTAAATTCATCTCGGTGTCAGAAACCCGTTTCCAAAATACTGAGACATCACTTAAGAATCAACAATCATCGTTCAAAGGACTCGAAACTCAGATAGGCCAGCTATCCAAAATAATCTCCGAACGACCACAAGGTAGCCTACCAAGTAATACTGAACCTAATCCGACGGAACACCTCAATGCAATTAGCACTCAAGATAAGGAAGGATTCATTGCACCCGAGCCAGAAATACAGCAAGACAACGCGATGAACAAAGGACGAGAAGAGGTAAATAATAATGATCCTAAACAGGTAAGTACAAATCATGAACCTCGTATGCCATATCCTAAAGCGATGACGAAAGACAGAACAGAAGAACAATTCGGTAAGTTTGTCAAACTCTTAAAGAAATTACATAGTAACTTACCCTTTATTGAAGTTCTTTCGCAGATGCCCAACTCATCAAAATTCTTAAAGGAACTTCTGCACAATAAAAGGAAATTAGACGCTACATCGCATGTGGAACTCAATGCAGTCTACTCAGCTATTCTAAAGAATGAACTACCTAACAAATTGAAAGATCCAGGGAGTTTTACAATTCCTTGCTTAATTGGTAGTCTATCTGTGAATAATGCTTTAGCTGATCTAGGGGAAAGTATAAATGTTATGCATAAAAAATGTTTAAACGACTAGGTCTCAGTAAACCCAAACAGACTAGGATGAGCATACAATTGGCTGAAAAACAGTTAGATTTCCTTAGGGTATTATTGAAGACGTCCTCGTTAAAATTGATAAATTTATTTACCCAGTAGACTTCGTTGTCTTAGATATGGATGAGGATAACGAGGTACCTCTAATTTTAGGACGACCATTTTTAGCAACTGCCAGAACCATTATTAATGTAGGCACACGAGAGATAACACTTTGTGCAGGTGACGACGCAGTAACACTCTAAGTACGCGACTCAGTCAAAACCTCTAAGACTCAAGATACTGCTATAAAACTTATTGATGAAAAAACTAATATTCAATCATCCTTGCAGGAACTTCCTCGAACAAAGACAGCAGAGACAGTGTGCTACTATCATAAGAGAACAAAGATGTCCATGAAGAATGAAGACTACGGATAGAGGAGCTAGACGAATGGCGAGAACACAAACCGAGAACACATGATAAACCGAAACTACGTAGAAACAAGCCCGATACCTCTCCTAATCAACTTAAGGTTGGCAATATAGTCTTTCTAGATGCTGTTGATCCTCACATTGTCACTACCACACCAAATGAGGAAATCCCTCTTACGGTACTTAGCATTTTTCCATTCGGTACAGTGGAGGTGAGTCATCCCAAGTTTGGCACTTTTAAGGTAAACAACACCCGTTTAAAACCTTATTTTAAAATTGACAACAGGAATGAGGAGTATGAACTCCTCGAACCACTTTGACCATTCAACGGAGAGGTAAGTCAAGCTTAGACTATAAATAAGCGCTTCTCGTGAGGTAACCCGAGCACTAACATATTTTGATTTCTTTATTTTTATTTTCTCACACTTCGAATCAATTAACTTAATCTTTGAATTGCAAAGTTTTTCAGCACACACGGCCAGGCACACGGGCACGCCTAAAGCTGTGGCCAAATAGGGGAAGAGACACGGTCGTGCGATACGGCCGTGTTGAAGCAGGACATGATTTCCCCAAAACACGGGGTGCGATAAATCTCCATGGCCGTACGACATGGCTGTGGGTGAACTTGATAGGAACACACGGGCGTGGGAATTAAAACCCACGAGCGTGCCAGGGACAATGCTCGATTCTGTTTTTTCGACATGAGCATGCAACACGCCCGTGCCATTCAGCCATGGATAACCATACACAATGCTAGGCACGGCCGTGTGATATGGCCGTGTACTACACACGCCCAAGACACACAGGCGTGGGAGAATAGCCAAGCTCGACCTAAAATTGCAAAATTCGAAACACACGGGCTCACACTCAAAGCACACGGGCGTGGCCCTAGGCCGTGTGGCCCTCCCCTATATAAACAAATCACTGTTCATTTTCTTCTTCCTTTCAAAAGCCCTAGCCAAAATCTCTCATTCTCCACTCCCTGATCCCTATTCTCAACCACCACTACCCTTTCGTCTAGTTCATGTGGCAGCTTCATATGCTAACATCTCTGGGCACCTCATCCGATTCGAGCTTCAGTGTTCTCAACAATTTAACAACATTCATGCTATTCTACAGCAGAGTTGTCAGCACCTTCCCATCTCATTGCCAATCCCGCCTCGCGAACCATCCAGCGATGAAGATATTTCGAAATAAATTCTATTTTTACTTATTATTGAAACTATTTCTATTATTTTTATTAGATTTTAGAATTTTATTTTTATTCTTTATCTCAGTTATTTCTTTTCGAATCCTTATACTTCCTAATATCTCCTAAAAAGTTCCTGATTTTATCACAGTTATATAGAACTCCTAAGCTCATCATCACATAGGAACTACAACTACACCGGGGAAGGTTCTCCACGACTGCCATGTCCTGCTCGACCACGACCATAGCTACCACTAGATATAATATTCTTTTGGCGCAGGACTTATGGCCTAATGAACCTCTACGACCGCCGGAGTATTCTCCTCCACTCTCGAACCGATCACTCTCCAAAACTCTAAATTCGAGGAATTCATCATACAGGAAGTTTCACTTCTCTCCCTATCTTATTTTTATTCTCTAATATCTATCTTTGTACGTTGAGGGCAATGTACATCTTAAGTGTGGAGGGTATTTATTAATGATTGCCTTGTTCTCTTGAAAAGCTCTCATATCATATTTAGGATAAATTTTAATTGATTTATGATTCTAATTGATATATCTTGAATTAAAACATAGGGATTTATGCATTGATTATTTAAACTTTAAGACATTAGAGAATCAAGCATGAAAAGTTGATTTTTAAGAAATTAAAATTATAAGTTGTTTCCCCAAGTCTAGATATTACTTTGAATTAGAATTCACGAGTCTAAACATCAAAAAGCCATAATTTTTGTGAGATTTTTTAGCCTTTTGAGCATCTATTCATCCTTTCATGCTCACTTTTATTATTACTTTGAGTGCATCAGTATTGAACTGTTATTCTAGAACTTGCTTGATTATGCATGTCGAGACCATACCATTTGATTTGATATGTCAAAATGATTAAGGCACTTAGGATTAACCCACTCATGCCATGAAAAGCCTACCTCCACGATTAACCCCTAGTAAACCCCCTTAAGCCTAACGAGCCATTCCTTGTATTACCCTTAATATTAACCATTAACCCATTATTGTTGAAATCCCTCAAGTTAATTTGATACCTATTTTTGTCGAGATTTGAGTTGGAAAAGTTGCTTAGCTATGTTTTTCTTTTTTATTTAACTTGTTCTTAAAAAAAACAACACAACTATGTATGCATATCTGTAATTTCATATTCTGAGAGAAGTTTTGTTGTACGCAAGTGAAGATTAACCCTTTTTCTTATTAGGCAACTTTTCAATTCAATCTCGATTCTAACCCTTTCTTTCAGCTTGTGACCACACCCCTTAACCAAGCCTCATTACAACCCTCTAAAGACATTTTGATTGATATATCATCTTAAAATTAAAGTGGTGGAGATTTGATTTTTATGCAAGCCTATGGTAATAACTTTCCATTATTGACTATTGAGTGCTTCCTTTATTGTCCTTAAAACACCTCGAGTGATTTCAGTGAATCTTTAGTGAGGATGTAAAACTCTGTAACATTCTGAATTAAAGGTAATTACTTAGATGAGGGAAGACACCTATATTTTCGGGATAAAATGCTCAACTTGGAATGATTGAAACTTTTAGGTTCTTTTAGTTAAATTCTCAATGTATGATTACCTATGGATTAATTTGAGATATTATTGATAGAAATTATAAGTTGAAAAGGATTTATTTTGATTATGAGTTGAAAATTTTGCTCGAGGACAAGCAAATGCTTAAGTGTGGAGGTATTTGATAAACCGTAAATTATACATATTTTTACCCCATGTTTAATGCATTTTATAGATGATTTCTCATTAGAATTGGTGAATTCGATACTCCTAATGCTTTAATTTCATGTTTTGTACTCAGGAGAGCACCAAGAGTCAAAAGGAGCCAAAAAGGGACAAAACAGATCAAATCGAGAAGATGACACGGCCTAAGCCTCGCCACACGGGCAGCTTACACGCCCGTGTCTTTTGAGGGTGTCGACCATGGCTTTCACTATTCATACAGCCTGACCATTGACACACACGACAGTGTGCAATTTAACGGATCGAACACGACCTGGCAATCACGTCATACGGCCGTGTCCCTGCTGAGCCCAAGTTAAGTTCAATTCAGAAAATGCCACTTTGGAGGGTTTCTAGGCATTCCAAAGCCTATAAATACGCACTAGAAGAGGAGAAAAAGGGAGATGGAGAAGAGGGGTAAGGAATTACCCCAAGAAAGCCGATTGATCCATCTTAGAAGCCGGATTCATCATCAAGACTGAAGATCTCTCTTCAATTCCCTTTCAAGAGTTTTGGGTTTTCTTTATGTTTTGTATTCATTATTCTTCTGAGATGTTTTCTTATTTAGTTATGAACTAAATCCCCTAAATACCTAAGGGGAATGAAACCTAAGACGAATCTTGTTATTATTTTCTAAATCGTATGATAAATATTTAAGTTGTTCTTAATTCTTGCTTCGATATCTTAGGATACTGATTCAAGACACGCTCATATTCAGAGGAGGAATAGACCCTGTCTAAGAGTACATTTGCCATAATTAAGCGGAGTTGATTGTGCGCCTAGAAATAGGGTGACAAGATTTTTTCGGATTAGGGTGAAACCTAATAAGGGGATCCGTAGATTGAGTTAATGCAACCCTAGGGTGTTAATTAGAGAAAAGTCTCGGTTATTCAATCTAGGGATTAGACGTTATTAGTCTTGAATAGGGATAATAACATAACTTAAGGATCTCTACGGAACAAGTTGAATGAATAAATCGTCCGATTCGGAGCCAGAATAACAAGTACAGTCTAGGTGGATTTTTCCTTAGGTATTGTCTCAAATTAATCGATTTTCCCAAAAGTAATTCCCCAATTCTTTTCTCTATGCGTTCTTAGTTTAAATAATTAGTTAATTAAAACAAACCCTTTTCTTAGGCTAGATAATAAAAAGATAGTCATTACTAGTACTTTTGGTTCCCTTGGGTACGATATCCCGGTCTTGTCATTACTATACTATTGTTCGATAAGTGCAGTTGCCTTTTTTTCGTGATAATAGTTAGTCTAGGTTTGATCTTCATTATAAATATTTATTAGTTGTTACGAATCAAACAATCAATAAGCCAGCTTTCCAAACTAATCTCGAAAAGACCACCAGGAAATTTACTTAGTAATACCAAATCAAGAGAGCATGTCAAAGCGGTTACACTAAGGAGTGGTAAAGTGTTAGCGGAATCTGAAAAGAAGTTAGCACAAGAAGCCGTGGAAAGCGAAAGGAGGGAAGAAAAACCAGAAAATAGTGACAAACCAATGCCGGAGGAATATACACCACCGGTTCCATATCTAGCAAAATTAAAAAAAGATCGCATTGATACACAATTCGGTAAGTTTCTTGAACTTTTTAAGCAATTACATATCAACTTACCTTTTGTTGAAGCTATCTCACAGATGCCTACATACGCAAAATTTTTGAAAGAGCTTCTAACAAATAAAAGGAAGTTCGAAGACTTATCTACAGTAGAACTCAACGAGGAGTGCTCCACCATACTCCAAAATAAGTTGCCAACCAAACTAAAAGATCCAGGAAGTTTTACTATCCCTTGCGTAATTGGTAATCAGAATATTAAAAAAGCAGTAGCTGATTTAGGCACTAGTATTAATTTGATGCCATGTAAAATGTTCAAACAACTTGGTCTTGGGGAACCTAAACCTACTAGGATGAGATTCAATTAGCCGATAGATCTGTTAAATATCCTAGGGGTATTATAAAAGACGCACTCGTAAAAGTAGATAAATTTATATTCCCTGTTGATTTTGTTGTGCATGACATGGATGAAGATGTAGAAGTACCCTTAATTTTAGGGCGCCTATTCCTAGCCACTGCAAGAGCTGTGATTGACGTGGGTGATGGTAAATTGGTACTTAGAGTAGGTGACGAGGAGATGATCTTTAAAATTTACGATGCTATGAGATTCTCTAGGGAACAAGATGATTCATGTTATTTCATTGACTCTATTGATCATATTACTCAAGACTCTTTTTAGGAAATTGTACAAGAGGAGACGACAGAACCGTATCCAGCTCAAGACGAGGAGATAGGTGACGAATCTAATGACCATCCGTCAAGACAAGTAGAATATGAGGGTATTAAGATAAACGATGAACTTAAGCAAAAACCCTCTATTGTGGAACCTCCCAAACTGGAACTTAAACAATTACCAAACCATTTAGAATATGTATTCCTTGGAAATAATTCTACATTACCAGTTATTATTGCTTTTAATTTGCAACCCAAGGAGAAAGAGGAATTAATCCAAGTATTAAAAGAACATAAGAAGGCCATAGCATGGAAAATTTTTGACATCAAAGGAATCACTCCTTCTTTTTGCACCCACAAAATTTTGATGGAAAATGAATACAAACCGTATGTGCAAGCTAAAAGATGTCTGAACCCCAACATGAAGGAAGTTGTAAAGGCTGAGGTAATTAAACTTCTAGATGCCGGAATTATTTATCCTATTCCTGACAGTTCTTGGGTAAGTCCAGTGCAGGTTGTCCCCAAGAAAGGAGGCATGACGGTGTTGACTAGCGAGAAGAATGAATTAATCCCAACAAGAATGGTTACAAGGTGGAGAGTTTGCATAGACTACAAGAAACTGAATGACGCCACAAGAAAAGATCACTTCCCCTTACCATTCATTGACCAAATGTTAGAAAGATTATCCGGACACATGTATTACTACTTCCTAGACGGACTCTTGGGTTACTTTCAAATCCCAATAGCTCCTGAAGATCAAGAAAGACGACATTCACATGCCCATATGGTATGTTCACTTATCGTAGAACGCCTTTTGGATTATATAATGCCCTTACCACTTTTTAGCGCTGTATGATAGCCATATTCGATGAACTCGTGAAAGATATCATGGAAGTCTTCATGGATAATTTTTCGGTATTTGGTAACTCTTCTCATCTCTGCCTTAAAAATTTAAAACAAGTTTTAATAAGATGTGAGGAAACAAACCTTGTGCTTAACTGGGAGAAATGTCACTTCATGGTTCAAGAAGGTATTGTACTAGGGCATAAAATTTCTAGTAAAGTGATTAAGGTGGATAAATCTAAAATAGAAACAATCAAAAAATTACCACCCCCTAGTTCAGTTAAGGCTATTAGAAGCTTTTTAGGACATGCTGGTTTTTATAGAAGAGTTATTAAGGATTTTTCTAAAATAGCTAAGCCTTTGACTAAATTGCTAGAAAAAAATATACCTTTTAACTTCGATCAGGAATGTTTAGAAGCATTTAATACTTTAAAGGATAAATTAATTAATGCTCCAATCATAATTGCACCTGATTGGAACTTTCCATTTGAACTAATGTGTAATGCGAGTGATTTTATAGTAGGTGCAATATTGGGACAGTGAAGAGACAAGCATTTTCAACCAATCTATTACGCCAGCAAAACCTTAACGGCTGCACAAGAAAACTATACTACTACGGAAAAAGAGTTGCTAGCTGTGGAATTCGACTTGGAAATTCAGGACAAGAAAGGAGCTGAAAATCTAGAGGCTAATCATCTGTCCAGGCTCGAGAAATCCAATACCAGAGAACTAGATGACGTGGAAATAAATGATTCGTTCCCTGAAGAACAATTTTTCGCTATATCTAACTCCGAGGTACCTTGGTTTGCAGACATCACGAATTTTTTAGCTTCAAACATTATCCCAAAAGGGTTAACACACCAGCAAAAGAAGTGATTCTTTAATGATGTGAAAAACTACTTTTGGGATGATTCATTTCTGTTTCACAGATGTGCAGATCAAGTCATCAGAAGATGTGTTACAGGATCAGAAATATCAAAAATATTGGAACACTACCACTCAGGGCCAGCCGGATGACACTATAGTGGAACTAAGAGCCCACATAAAATACTTGAATCAGGTTTTTATTGGCCTTCGTTATTCAAAGACGCTATCAGGTATGTTACTTAATGTGACAAATGCCAACGGACAGGTAACATATCTAAAAGTGATGAAATGCCTCAAACCTATATGCTTTCTTGTGAAATATTTGACGTTTGGGGTATCGATTTCATGGGCCCATTCCCCAGTTCATTCGGAAATAAATACATCTTAGTAGCAGTTGACTACATGTCCAAATGGGTAGAATCCCAAGCTCTACCTACTAATGATGCTAGAGTGGTAGTGCGTTTCCTTAAAAACTTTTTTTGAGATTCGGAACACCTAGAGCAATTATCAGTGACAGGGGCACTCATTTTTATAATGCCCAATTTGAAAAAACCCTTAAGAAATACGGAGTTCATCATAGAATAGCCACCCCATACCATCCTCAAACTAATGGACAAGTTGAAGTAGCAAACCGAGAACTCAAACAGATCCTTGAAAAAATAGTCGAATCAAACAGAAAAGACTGGGCAACAAAAGTAGACGATGCCTTATGGGCTTACAAAACTACTTTTAAGACTCCTATAGGGACATCACCTTATAGACTTGTTTATAGAAAAAGTTGTCATCTACCATTCGAACTAGAGCATAAAGCTTTTTGGGCTATTAAATTTCTAAACCTTGATCCCGAACTTGCAGGAAAAAAATAGGTTGATACAGCTGAACGAGCTAGATGAATTTGAGCCAATGCATATGAAAATTCACGCCTATACAAGGAAGCAACAAAGCGGCACCATAACGTTCTTTTAAAGCAACGGAAACAATTTAAAGTTGGAGATCTCGTCTTACTATACAACTCAAAACTCAAATTGTTTCCCGGGAAACTAAAATCACGATGGTCAGGACCTTTCGTAATTCAATCTGTTCATCCACATGGCACAATAGAGGTAAGTCACCCATCAAACGGTACTTTCAAAGTAAATGGACACCGTCTCAAACTTTATAATGGTGAGGATTTTAAAGTCGATGGAGAGGAGCTACGACTCCACAAACCGCCCTGAATATACCAACAAGGTAACAGTCGAGCTTAAACTATAAACAAGCGCTTCTCGGGAGGCAACCCGAGTACTAACGATTTTAAATTATTTTAAATGATTTTAAATTCAAGTTTTAAACATTTAGGTCACTAACAGGGTATTTGAAGCACAGGTTCCCAGCTTCATACGGTCGATAACACAGCCGTGCTTAAGGCCGTGTGACCAACACGGAGGGAAACACGGGCGTGAAAAAACAGAGTAAATGATTTCCCCAAAACACGGGATGCGATAAATCCCCATGGCCGTGGGTGAACTTGATAGGTGAACACAGGCGTGCCAGAGGCAAGGCTCGATTCTATTTCTTCAACACGGACTGGAGACACGCCTATGCCATGAAGCCGTGGACAACAATACACGGGCATGGTACCCTAACACACGGGTGTGGGAGAAGCGAACAAAGCTAGGTATGATCGTGGGACATGGCCATGTGCCACACACGCCCAAGACATACGGGTGTGGGATAGTAGCCGAGCACGACTTAAATCGCAAAATTAGAAAAACACGGGCTCACCTTCAGAGTACACGGGCGTAGCCCTAGGCCATGTGGCCCTCCCCTATATAAGCAAACCACTATTCATCTTCTTTCCCCTTTCAAAACCCTAGCCGAAATCTCCCCTTCTCCACTCCCTAATCCCTATTCGTCACCCTTTCCTCCAATTCCCCAACGGGCCCCAAGAAGAACTGTTTCAAATACTACGGGCCCGACCTTTAGCAGCGGATCGCTGTATCGACTAGGCTGCTGTCGAATAAGTCTAGTTGGCTGACGCGATTCAGGCTCCTCAACACCACGACCCAAGAATCATCCCTCACCCTCATTGGCTAGATGTCTCCACAAGGCATCTCGAGCATGCTTAGCATGAGAATGATCGAGAGGCACTGAGGAACCTACCCTCCCCAGTATCGTATCGCACAATCTACTGAGGAGGAGGCCCACGAGGAAATTCCTCATAATGTCCCCCCACAACACGAGGACCCACCAACTCAGCCACCACCACCCTCTCGTCCAGTTCATGCGGCGGCTTCATATGCTGACATCTCTGAGCGCCTCAACCGATTCGAGCATCAGTGTTTTCAACGATTTGACAACATTGATGCTACTCTACGGCAGAATTGTCAGCACCGCCACATCTCATCGCCAGTCCCACCTCGCGAACCATCCAGCGATGAAAGTGTCTCACGCCCGTGTCGAAGAAACAGAATCGAGCCTTGCCCCTGGCACGCCCCTGTTTTTCCAGTCCCACACCCGTGTTCACCTATCAAGTTCACCCACGGTCATGTCGCACGGCCATGGGGATTTATCGCATCCCGTGTTTTGGGGAAATCATGTCCTGCTTCCACACGGCCGTATTGCACGATCGTGTCTCTTCTCCTGTTTTGCCACGGCTTTAGGCACGCCCGTGTGCCTGGCCATGTGTGCTGAAAAACTTTGCAATTCAAAGATAAAGTTAATGATTTAAAGTGTTAGAAATTAAAAATAAAGAAATCAAAATATGTTAGTGCTCGGGTTGCCTCCTGAGAAGTGCTTATTTATAGTCTTAGCTCGACTTACCTCTCTAGTGAATGGTCAGGGTGGTTCGAGAAGTTTATACTCCTCATACCTGCTATCAATCTAATCAAAATAGGGTTTTAATCGGGTATTGTTTACCTTAAAAGTGTCGAACTTGGGGTGACTCACCTCCACCGTACCGAATGGAAAAATACTGAGTACCGTAAGAGGGATTTCCTCATTCGGTGTGGTAGTGACAATATGGGGATCTATGGCATCTAGTAAGACTTTATCGCCAACCTTAAATTGATGAGGAGACGTATCGGGCTTATTTTGGTGTAGTTTCGGTTTATCATGTGTTCTTAGTTTGTGTGCTCGCCATTCATCTAGCTTCTCTATCCGTAGCCTTCGTTCTTCATGAATGTGTCCTCTATCATTTCTAGAACATGGCTCGTGAACTTCTTTGCAGCTTAATCTATGCAAAGTCATATTGTCAGTTTTAGTAGATTGGTGTGGACTATTACCTTCAATGTTCGATGTGATGCCAGAATTACGAGCTTGAAGGGTGATCGTTTCTTCTCCCACACGAAGTGTACGCTCACCTGTACCAACATCAATAATTGTTTTAGCAGTTGCTAAAAAGGGCCTTCCTAAAATCAAAGGGGTGTTATTATCCTCATCTATGTCTAGAACATCGAAATTAACGGGAAATATGAACTTATCTACTTTCACGAGTACATCTTTAATAATACCCTTAGGGAATCCTATAGTTTTATCTGCCAATTGAATGCTCATCCCAGTCTGTTTAGGTTTCCCAAGATCTAGTTGCTTAAACATTTTGTAAGGCATGACGTTAATACTAGCCCCTAAATCAGCTAATGCATGACTTATATCTAAACTACTAATTAAACAAGGAATTGTAAAACTCCCTGGATCTTTCAATTTGTGGGGTAGCTTATTCTGCAGAATAGCTGAGCAAACTGCATTTTCGTCCAACTTCCGCTTATTTACTAAAAGCTCTTTTAAGAATTTCATTGCATTTGGCATTTGCGACAAAGCTTCAATAAACGGTAGGTTAATATGTAATTTTTTCAAAAGTTTCAGGAATTTATCGAATTGTTCATCTGAGCAGTCTTTCCTTCTCGCATTAGGGTATGGGACACGAGGTCTATATTCTTCATTCACCATTTTGTTATGACTTACCTCACTTTCACCTTTGCTCACCCTAGTTTCTTGCATCAATTCTAGCTCAGGTGCAATGAATCCTTCCTTATCTTGAGTACTAATTGCGTTGAGGTGTTCCCTTGGGTTAGGTTCAGTATTACTTGGTAAGTTACCTTGTGGTCGTTCGGAGATTAGTTTGGATAGCTAGACTATCTGAGTTTCGAGTCCTTGGATCGATGCTTGTTGATTTTTAAGTGCTGTCTCGGTATTTTGGAAACGGGTTTCTGACATTGATATGAATTTTGAGAGCATCTCCTCAAGGTTCAGTTTCTTCTCTTGTTGATAAGGTGGTTGTTGAAAACCCTGAGGATTTTGTGGCTTTTGATTCCCTTGACCTCCCCAGGAGAAATTTGGATGGTTCCTCCAACCTGCATTATAAGTATTACTGTATCAGTTATTTTGAGATCTAAAGTTATTGTTACCCATATAGTTGACTTGTTCCTCTTCAGTTATGGGATTGAAGGATTGATATTCTGTATGCACACCTCCTCCACTTGAGTCACACCTTATTACTAGATGTACCTACGTAGAACCAAGTAAAGCATCAATCTTTTTATTGAGAAGTTCTGCCTGATTTGACAGCATAGTAACTGAGTCGACGTTATAAACGCCAGCTATTTTTGTTGGCTTAGTCCTCATGACTTGCCACTGATAGTTATTCAGTGACATCTCTTCAATGAATTCATAAGCCTTTTCAGGTGTTTTGTTGTTGATGGTTCCACCAGCAGCTGCGTCAACCATTTGCCGAGTCGAGGGATTCAGTCCATTGTAGAATGTTTGTACTTGAAGCCAGAGCGGTAACCCATAGTGAGGGCACCTTCTCAGTAAGTCCTTGTATCTTTCCCATGCATCGTAAAGTGTTTCTAAATCCATCTGCATAAAAGAAGAGATATCATTTCGTAATTTAGCCGTTTTAGCCGGCAGAAAATATTTTAGTAAAAAATTTTCGGTCATTTGTTCCCAAGTAGTAATTGACCCTCGTGGTAATGAGTTCAACCGCTATTAGCTTTGTTCCTCAATGAAAAAGGAAATAACTGAAGATGAATGGAATCATCAGAAATGCCATTGATTTTAAATGTATCACAAAATTCCAGAAAGTTTGCTAAGTGAGCGTTGGGATTTTCATCCTGCAAACCATCAAACTGAACAAACTGCTATATCATTTGAATTGTGTTAGGTTTCAATTCAAAAGTATTTGCAGCTACAGCCGGTCTAACTATACTAGATTCAGTTCCTGTTAGAGAAGGTTTAGCATAATCATATATAGTACATGGAACAGGATTTTGATTAGACGCAATTGTAGGAGGTAGTTGATTGCCTTGGTTTTCAGTCATCTCGACGGTTGGAGGTTGAGTATCGTCTTCTTGCTCGTTCTCTATGTATCTTAAGCTGCGCCTTATTTCCTTTTGGTTTCTACGAACTGTGCGATCGATTTCTTCATCAAAAAGTAATGGTCCCGATGGGTTTCTTCTAGTTATAAACTATAAAAACTTGCCAAGAGAAAGAAAAAGTAAATTAATTAGTAATAAAAATAATAAAATTAAATTGCAAGAAAAATAAATGGCTAAAGTAATAAAAATTTAGCGTTTTTAATATTTTAGTTCCCCGGTAACGGCACCAAAAACTTGATCACGAGGTTTCGTGATAGGTTTTAAATATTTATAATTACTCGTTCTTGAACTAACTATTATCGCGATGTAGGCAAGTGTACCTATCGAACAGTAGTATAGTTTTAGCAAGACCAGATTTTCGAACCCAAAGAAACTAAAAGTACTAGTAATGACTGTCTTTTTATTATCTAGCCTAAGAATAAAAGGGATTTTATTTGTTTTAATTAACTAATTATCTAAACTAAGAACGCACAGAGAAAAGAATTGGGGAATTGCTTTTGGGAAAATCGATTGACTTGAGACAATACTTAAGGAAAAATCCACCTAGACTTTACTTGTTATTCTGGCTCCGAATCGGACGATTTATTCATTCAACTTGTTCCGTAGAGATCCCTAAGTTATGTTATTATCCCTAGTCAAGACTAATAACGTCTAATCCCTGAATTGAATAACCGAGACTTTTCTCTAATTAACACTCTAGGGTTGCATTAACTCAATCTGTAGATCCCTTTATTAGGTTTCACCCTAATCCAGCACAATCTTGTCACCCTATTTCTTAGCGCGCAATCAACCTGCTTAATTATGACAAAAGTACTCTTAGACAGGGTCTATTCCTCCTCTGAATAAAAGTATGTCTTGAATCAGTATCTTGGGATATCAAAACAAGAATTAAGAACACATAATTAAAAACAAGTTAAATATTTATCATACGATTCAGAAAATAATAACAAGATTTGTCTTAGGTTTCATTCCCCTTAGGTATTTAGGGGATTTAGTTCATAACTAAATAAGAAAACATCTTAGAAGAATAAAGAATACAAAACATAAAGAAAACCCAAAACTCCTGAAAGGAAACTGAGGAGAGATCTTCAGTCTTGCTGATGAATCCGGCTTTTGAGATGGATCAATCGGCTTCCTTGGGGTAATTCCTTACCCTCCTTCTCCGTCTCCCTTTTTTTCCTCTTCTAGGGTGTATTTATAGGCTTTGGAATGCCTAAAAGCCCTCAAAAGTGGCCTTTTCTGAATTGGACTTAACTTGGGCTCGGCAGGGACAAGCCCGTGTGCGTCGTGCTCCAATTTTGCCAGATTGCAATGGTCGTGTGGTCTGCCTGTGTGAGGAGGTCCAGGCCGTGTTGATTTTATACTTTGGCCTATTTTCTCCATTTTTGGCCCGTTTCTCATTCCTTTCGCTCTCCTATGCTCTCTTAAGTGTAAAACATGAAATTAAAGCATTAGGAGCATCGAATTCTCCAATTCTAATGGAAAATCATCCATAAAATGCGTTAAACATGGGGGAAAAATATGTGTAAATTATGATTTATGATTTGCTTTGGGTATGATGAATGTTCATTTGGTTCTGTCCGATGATGGTTCAGTTTTAGCTAAATTGAAAGTAAGACCTTTGTTCTTACAGCGGATTATCGAAGCTCAGAAGATTGATAATGAGATTTTAGCTAAAAGAGCTCAGTGTGATATAGAGTCTGATTCAGAATTCAGAGTTGATAAAGATGATTCTCTGAGATTCCAAGATCAAATTTTTCTTCTGAAAAATCCAAAGTTAATTTAAATGATAAAGATTGATAATGTGACGAAGACTGCGGTTTGTAGGTTTTTGAAAAAAGAAATCATTTGTCGATATGGTTTGCCTGAAAGAATCATTTCAGATAACGCCTTGAATTTGAACAACAAGATGATGAAAGAAGTGTGTGAGCAATTCCAAATAAAGCATCATAACTCCTCGCCCTATCGCCCAAAGATGAACGGAGCTGTTGAAGCAGCCAACAAGAATATTAAGAAGATTATCAGGAAAATGACCGAGACATATAAAGACTAGCACGAGAAGCTACCATTTGCTTTGTATGCATATCGCACATCTGTATGAACATCTACGGGGGCAACTCCTTTCTCTCTGGTCTTGGAATGGAAGCTGTGCTACCTATCGAAGTTGAGATCCCCTCTCTACGAGTCTTAAAGGAGTCAAAATTAGAGGAAGCAGAATGGGTTAGAGCTCGATATGACCAGTTAAACCTCATCGAAGAAAAATGTCTAAAGGCAATTTGTCATGGACAGATGTACCAGAAGAGAATGATCGCGGCTCATGATAAGAAGGTACGGCCAAGAGAATTCCACGAAGGAGAACTCGTGCTGAGAAAGATTCTCCCAATACAAAGAGACCTGCGAGGAAAATGGGCACCGAATTGGGAAGGACCATATGTCGTAAAGAAGGCATTCTCAGGTGGAGCTTTGATTCTCACTGAGATGGATGGGAAGGAGTTACCGAATCCAGTGAACTCAGATGCTGTGAAGAAATATTATGCCTAAAAAAAAAAGGGTGATCAAGGTGAAAACCCGAAAAGGGCGTCTTGATTAACACAAAAGATTAGGATGAAAACCCGAAAGGGCATTCTAATGAAGCAAACACTGGCTTAAAAAGCAAGGCATTTTGAAGGGTGGGTCAAATAGCAAGACTACAGCATTTGAAGCATTTTTTAGTAGCTCGAAGCCTTCTACACAAAAAGCCATGCTCGAAAAGATTTGTGATAAGAAACGTGGAAGAGTTCATGTGTTGAATATCTAGAGCACTTGTATTTGTTGAATGCAATCCTTTTTCTCTTTATGACACTCTTTTACTATCATTGGTCAACTTTCTTTGTATGCTACATTTGAAATAAATAAATGTGAGGTATCCCTTTATCCCTACCTGAACATTTTCATGCATCTCATTATGTGGTTGATTTAAATGATAAATAGTGAAATGACATACTCTAGACAAAAGAAATGTTTAGCATTACCCGGATAAGAATTTGATAAGTACAAGAGTCTCAAGGTAAGGACAAAGTTCAACCAGGGGCATCTGAGAAACGTTGATTACTTGTAAAGCTTGAGGATGGGTACAGGGCCTAAATAGAAAGTCAAGAGCCGAAGAAATAAATGCAGATCATCACAAAAAATCGTGACAAAAAAGGACATAAGACAAACATGCCAAAGGCACATAGCATAATCATGTAGGCATAAAGGCATTTAAGACAAACATATGCATATCATGATAACGTTATGCATGACATCTACAGGCACTCCAGTAGAGCAAGAGTATGTGATGATAGCTGTACTGAATCAAAGGAAAAGACACCTGAGTTCCACCAGATGACAGGTTTTGGTATTTTGGTATTTTTATTTCTATTTTCAAAAATCAACTCATATTGCGAGAGGTGAGTTGAGCCTCAGGACATGGCACACTGAGGTATTTTCAATCTCTGGTTTTCAAAAAAATCAACCTACATTGTGAGAGGTGAGTTGAGCCTCAGGGCACGCTGAGGTAATTTCAATTTATGTTTGTCAAAAATCAACTCATATTGCGAGAGGTGAGTTGAGCCTCAGGGCACGCTGAGGTATTTTCAATTTATTTTTTAAAAATCAACTCATATTGCGAGAGGTGAGTTAAGCCTCAAGACACATTGTGGTATTTTCAATTTCTGCTCACATTGTGAGAGGTGAGTTGAGCCTCAGGACACGCTGAGGTAATTTTAATTTCTGTTTTTCAAAAAAATCAACTCATATTGCGAGAGGTAAGTTGAGCCTCAAGACACGTTGAGGTATTTTCAATTTCTTTCTTTCAAAAAAAAATCAACTCATATTGCGAGAGGTGAGTTGAGCCTCAAGACGCTGAGGTATTTTCAATTTCCGTTTGTCAATTTATTTTTCAAAAATCCAACTCATATTGCGAGAGGTGAGTTGAGCCTCAGCTCAAGTGCTGAGGTATTTTCAATTTCTGTTCGTCAAAATCAACTCATATTGCGAGAGGTGATTGAGCCTCGGGACACGCTGAGGTATTTTCAAATTCTATTTTTATCAAAAAAATCAACTCACATTGTGAGAGGTGAGTTGAGCCTCGGGACACGCTGAGGTATTTTCAATTTCTGCTTTTCAATTTCTACTTTTCAAAAGAATCAACTTATATTGCAAGAGGTGAGTTAAGCCTCGGGTCACACGCTGAGGCATTTTCAATTTCTGCTTTTCAAAAATCAACTCATATTGCGAGAGGTGAGTTGAGTCTTGGGCCACACGCCGAGGTCTTTTCAAATTCTGTCTTTAATGTCTTTTTTTTTAATTTCTGTGTTTCAAAAAAATCAACTCATATTGCAAGAGGTGAGTTGAGCCTCAGGGCACGTTGAGGTATTTTCAATTTTTGCTTTTCAATTTTTGCTTTTTAAGAATCAACTCATATTGCAAGAGATGAGTTGAGTCTCGGGCCACACGCCAAGGTCTTTTCAAATTCTGTTTTTAATTTCTGTTTTTTTTTTAATTTCTGTGTTTCAAAAAAAAACTCATATTGCGAGAGGTGAGTTGAGCCTTGGCTCACGTGCTGAGCTATTTTTAATTTCTGTTTTAATGTCTATTTTTTTTAAAGAGTCAATTCATATTGCAAGAAATGAGTTGAGCTCAAGATCACATGCCGAATAAAGATTAGAGTTGATTGAAGACACCATATTTTGTCTCCCTAAAGTTGCGTTGGAACTATCGAGGATATCAGATCTTGCCTTTCTAAAGTGGCAGAAGAGAAGACCAAAACCTTATCTCACTGAAGCGATAGAAGAGCAGATTGAAGTTGTAGATTTTATCTTTCTAAAGTTACAGTGAAGTGGATCGAAGCCACAAATCTCATATCCTTGAAGTTACATTGGAACAGATTGAAGCTACAAGGCATATCTCCAAATTTGCAGTGGATTGAACCAAAGCTACAAGATGCGATGGACTGGAAAGAGACTACCTAGATGAGAAGAGTACCAAAGAAGTCCATACTTAGCAAGACCGGGCAAAATTAGCCTTTCTTTGTATCTTTGCTCTATTCTCGTTACACGATAATAAGCAAAGAGGGGCAGCTTTTGTAGGCCAATTTTAGCCCATTTACATCAAAACCCAATTTAGCCTTACCTAACCCACCAAAATTAAACCCAAAACCCAAAATCTTAACTACCCAAAGCCCAATTTACATCAAAACCCCAATGGCCCAAACCCTAAGCCCAAATCAAAATAAAAAAACCCTAGCCCACAACTTAAACTTTTCTCAACTAAATCTTAGCCTTTTCCACCACCAACTCCACTAGCCACACCTTTTCCACCACCAACTCCACTAGCCACTCCTTTTCCACCACCAACTCCACTAGGCACACCTTTTCCAACACCAAATCCACTAGCCACACTTGCTCCATTACCTACTCCACTAACCACACTTGCTCCATCACCACTTGTACCTACAAATGAAGAAATAAACAATAAAAAAAAATATTTTGTAAATGGCTATATAAGCCTTCTCATATTTTGTATATGGGGGGATTTTTTTTTTGGAGAGTTTTTGGGAGAGAAAGTTATTGTAAAGGATTTTTGGAGAGGTTTCTTTTTAAAGTAATCAAGGAGAAGAGTTATTGTAAAGGCTAGTTTTTGGAGAAGCTAGTTTTTTTGGAGATTAATCAAAGATCAAAGCAAAAGAGGTTTCTTTGTCTATTCTCGTTTTAAGTTCTTTGTTTACTTATTGTTTTCCTTTCAATCTTATTTTGTTTCTTTTATACGAAAGTAAAAAAATAAAAGGAGGAAGCTTACCCATTTTTACCGAAAAAGTTTTTTGAGGTCAGCTCTGATGTCTGATGGCGCCTACTGCACGGCCATGATCCGTCCCATGACCGGACGATGTTTAGCCTTGTGGGTAAAAATCACCCACCCTTTCTCTCTCTCTCTCTCTCTCTCTCTCTTTTTGTTATTATTATGTTTCTTAATATTATATTATATATATCATTTTAATATATTAGGTATATTTTAAATTCTATATTACGTATATATATTTTTATACTATTTTATGTATATATCTTTAATACTATATTATTTATATACATATATTTTTTTTCTACATGTTATCTTATGTATATATTTTAACTATATTATGTATGTATTTTAACACTATATTATGTATATATTTTAATATTATCACGTATTTATTTTTTATATATGTACATGTTTATGTAGTATTATTAATAGTATTGTTTTTAAATATCATTATTATTTCTAATATATATATTATGTACACTTTTTATTTCTATTTTATTTTTATTTGTCAATATTAATTATTATTATTCTAATATTTTGATATTTTGATATTTTAATATTTTATATTTTATATATTTTATTATTCACATCATTATTCGCATTTTTTAAAATAATATTCTTAGATTTTTACTATCATTTTAGAAACTTTTTACATTTTAATTTTAAAAATAAGGCAATGTACCGATTTTAACATTAAGTCATCGATTTCATCGCTATGTTGGGTGAAATTAGCCGGCTCGTGTTAAAAACGGGTCGTCCTTTTAAAAAACCAAAAACTCGCAACTTCTCATTTCCTTCAATCGAATCACACTTAAACGTCAAATTGAATTCGTATTTTTGAAAATCAAGACAACACATGTTTAATAAGAAACCAATTTTGGGAGTCGCGAGGGTGCTAATACCTTCCTCACAGAATCGACTCCGAACCCAACTTTACTCTGGCTTTTGACGTAGACCTAAATTCGGCCTTCATTTTTGTGCAAGAATAAATTTTCTTTTCTAAAAAAGGATGATTTATTAGGTGTCCGGTCACACCTAGAAAAAAAGATCGGTGGCGACTCCCTTTTTTAATAAAATCAAACGTCGATTTTTTAAATTTTCAAATAATTGCCTTAATTAGCGACCGAAAGCAAAAGAAAGTGAAATTTTTACGTCGCTACAACTATGTCTGGGACGTTGGCATTGTATATGCTTTCTGATCTATCCGCGTATCCTTCTGTTTTCGAACGATCAAATGGGCATTCTTAGATAATTAATAACTATGTGAAATGTTATATCCGACTCAGGTATGTTTGCTTTGTATAGCTTATTTGAGAATGAAAGGTAAGTGTATGAATATGAAATTTGAGTTAGAATTTGTCTTCAAAGTATAAACAATTTGATGATGTTTAATTGCTTTGAATGATATGTTTATTTGTATATGGCTTACTAAGCTTTTGAAAGCTTACTTTGTGCGTGTTTGCATTATTTTTTTAGATATAGAAGCTACTGTGAGCTCGGAGATCATCGAGGATCATCATCACACTATCGAATCTCATTTTGGTACCTCTTGAAAATGTATTTAGTAAAGTATGGCATGTATAGGCTAGAAGTATTTTGGATAGGTTTTGTAATGTTATATTTAGCCAAGTGATATGACTTGATATGGTTGTGTTTATGTTTTGATTTTGGTATATGAAATGTGATGCAAAATGTTCTATTTGATTTGTTCATGTATGGCTTAAAAAAATGGTGAATTTGGCAATTTTTGGTATGAGATTTGGTCATGAGTTTAGAGATTATGAAGCCATATGTTTTGATATGATTTGGTCATATGTTTTGGCACGATTGAGTTGAGTTTATAAGCATGAAAATGATTGACAAAGTTACGGCATAAATGTTGTATAGATTGGCATGGATTTTGGCTGAAATGGTTGTGCAATTATGCTTGTTTCTTTGCTTGTAGGGTGACCCAAATTGGGGTGGAAAATTGGCTACTCAAATGGCCTATTTTTGTCGACACGGGCAGAGACACGGGCGTGTATCTCAGCCGTATGCCACATACGGCTATGTTGCACAGCCGTGTGTCCTCTAGGGTACCCTACCATTGTAAGTCAGGCTTGAGCACGGCCATGGCACACGAGCGTGTGGCTAGCCATGTGGCCCAAGTTAGATTCGACCAAGGCCAAAGCACACGGGCGTGTCTTGTGGCTGTGTGAACAAGTTTGTTTGTATGCCCTGTTTTGACACGGTCTAAACACACGGGCGTGTCTGAAGCCGTGTGAGGCACATGGCCTATTCACACGGGCATGTGACCTGTACTTGTTTGAAAAATGTTTAAATTTTGGAAAAAAAAATTTATGTGTTTGGTTTTGTCCCGACCCCTTTCTAATACATGTTTAAGGTCTCGATGACCTATATAAGGGACTTTATATTGATGATTGATCTTTAATGCTTCGATGCTTATGAAATGAATGTTAATGTTTTGATTCTATTCGGTAATACCTTTAACCCTAGTTTGGCAAAGGATACGGGTTAGGGGTGTTACAATATTAATGTTTGATGTGTGATAAACATCCTTTGCTAAGTGATTTTCAGTGAAAACACCTAAAAAGGACTTATTTGTAAAAGGTGTAAAAATGAGCAGTAGAAATGTTAAATAAAGGAAAATATGGGCTAATATGAGATGGAATATGAATTAGCTAAGCTTGGGTAACCAAGAAAATGCATGCATTTCATTTTATAAGCATAGAGACAAAGTGTACATAAGTAAAAAGTTAGAGGTAAAAAGGTAATTTTACCTAAGTATGTGTTATGGGTCGATATGAATAACGTGTGTATTGAATGAGTTAATTTGGCATTATAGATCAAGAAAAACATGATTCCGATCTTGATCGAGGGAAAAATAAAGTTTACGAGGATTAGACACATTTCTATCATTTTGTACCGATGTAAGTTCATTTGCAAATAATGCAATATGTACCATACTTTAAATGCTTTAATATTGCATGTATGGTAAATACTTGCATAGTTGATATGATGTTGTATCATGTGTTTATTGCCTAAATATTATCATGAATTATGTCTTGATTATTCCATGAGTATGTGATTGGTGCTATGAGTATTGAAATCAACATCACGAGTAAGTTCGACGAAAATGTGGTATTGAAGAATCTCGTTTGAACCTTAGGAATAGTTTAGGATACAAGTGACATGTCACTAGGAGTTATGTAATCTGAACTCGTTGAGTTGTGTCTGAGTTCATGATATATGTGACATCTAAACTCACTAAGTTGTGGTCTGAATTTGTGTTTTATATGACACATGTTTTGGCGTTTGGTTACTAGTCTCGTATATGCTATTGATGGCAAGATAGTTCGGCATGTGTTGCGGATACCTGACAGCCTGTATGAATAGACCCGTGAGTAGCTCATAAATGAGCAACATGTCATCTGAAATATGAGGCAGCATTGGCTACATATGAGGCACTTAGATACGAGCTTCCGATGTATCCGATAATATTTCGAGTGTTCAACGTGTAATTCAAGAGAAGTACAATGAGTAATCTTGACAATTGCATCAAGACAAGAAAGTAAGTTATTATGTGCAAGTGGGCATAGGTATGTACATCGAACTCATGTGAATAACATGAAATACGATAAGCTCGTGTTAAGAACAAGTGTATATGTATATGAGAAGAATAAGTTTATGAGATTTGATAAAAAACAAGATTATGTTTATTATGTTATATGTATGATTATTACTTGTTTAAGTTGCATTTTATTTGCATGTGAACTTACTAAGCTTTATGCTTACCCCATTTCTACTCCGTCTCTTATAGTTCTGCCAAGCTAGCTCAAGAACCGAAGGATATCGGAGACACGATCACATTATCAATTAAACAATTGGGTATAGTTAGTTTCATCATTTTGGATATGGCATGTATAGGGACTTGGTCTTTTTGTTATGTGTCATATTTATTAGCCAAATGTGTTGGCTCATGATGTTATTATGGTTATTTTGTATATGGCCATGAGAGGTGGCTCATATTGATTATTTGGGTTGTAACACTAATTATTGATGCATGTATGCAAAAGTACTTATGCCTTAATGTGATTATAGTTGCTTCTGGTGTGATAGATGACATGTATGTTTGATGTATGAAATATGATTGTGTACGCAATATGTGGGGTGCAAATATATAACTTGAAAATAAGTTAATAAAGATGATAGATAAATATGAAATTGGTGTGGAATGCCATATGAAAGCATAATAGTTTGGGTAGGTGATATGTTGATATTGTCAAGTCATAATTTATCCATGAATGTGTATGCTTAAGCGATTAAATGTGCCATATTGCATGCTATGAAAAGGAATTAAGTATGTGAGTGTTTAAGTGTGGCATTTGGCTTGGAAACTAGCCTAGAAATTGTCCACACGGTTAGACACACGGGCATGTGTCTAGGCCGTGTGTGGCACATGGTCTGCCCTATGGGCATGTGATCCAACCGTATGTCCCTTGCACCCTATGCTAAATAGAATACCCAGTAGTAAACACACGGGCAAAGACACAGCCGTCTGTATCAGCCGTGTAAAGGACACGGCCTTAGGACATAGGCGTGTGCCTAGGCGTGTGAAGTCTGCACTTAATTTTTGGAATTTAATTCGCCACACAACATAAGCACACAGGCGTGTGACTTGGCCATGTGACCTTATTTTGTTGATGACGTTATAGTCAGAGAGTTACATGGGCTGAGGACACATGTGTGTGTAACACCCCGAACCCGAGACCATCGCCGGTGTCGGACACGAGGGGTTAACAAGCCAAGTTCACTTGTTTTGCCCATCCATTTGACATTTCCAGTCAGGCTGGAAAACTGCGTCACTGTCGCCTTAAAAATCATATCTCGAGTTTCAAAACTCAGAAACTGGTTTCGTAAATTTTCCCTGAATTTATACTCATATATCCATCCATGGATTTATTTCTAGAATTTTTGGTCGGGCCAATTTGTACAGTTTATTGGTTAAAGTTACCCATGTTACAGGGATCGACTGCTCTGACCTTCGCGCGGTATAACTTGAATATCTCTCTGTACAGGGCTTTAATGCTGGTGTCGTTTGTTTCTAATGAAACTAGACTCAAAATGGAATCTGTACATATAAGGTATGTCTCCTAATTATTTTTGGATAATTTATAGTAAATTTTTAAAGTTGCGACAGGGAACCCAGAAACCGTTCTGGCCCTGTCTCACAATAGCTTTAATATCTCTTAACATGTAACTCCTATGACCATTTCGTTTCTTCCATATGAAAATAGACTCATCAAGGTTCATTTACATAGCTTATTCACTATTTAATTACATTCCTACGAATTTTGGTGATTTTTCACATTCACGTCACTGCAGCTGGCAGCATCTGTTTTTAAGGTAGGTCTTACCTTTTGGTAGTCTCCATGAACCAACTAGTCTTGCCATACATAGGTTCATATATGATCATTTTAACCATGCCAATGGCTGATCATATGACCAACATTCCCATTTCCAAGCCATAGCCACATCATGACACCAAATATATACATACAACCCACAATTAGACTAAGTCGATATTTCACTTTTACGAGCCATTTTCGCATGGCCGTACATATATACATCACAACATATTCAACCAACAAGGGTAGTCCTATACATGCCATTTCAAAGTTCAACCAAAATTTATACCAAAATAGAGGCGTGGATAGTGTGGATGACTTCGACTTTATTGATCCCGAATCCGATTGCTATCGGCGAAATCTATAAAACAGAGAGCCAAAGTAACGGGTAAGCATTTTTTATGCTTAGTAAGTCTCAAGGAATATAATCAACTCTAATTACAGCAATACATTCACATAGCCAAATGCATCATTTCATTAATACACATTCTTACTTCACACTTCATCATTATATACTTTCACAAAGTATCAATCAATTCAATAACTGAAATTCATTAGTCGATTGAGCGAATGTTGCTCAAACATGTCGACTTTCCAATGCACATATAACGTACCTTATCCTTTGGGCTTTTCGAGTGTACTAATTGAATTCATTACAGCAACCAACACTCACCTCCAGCCCAAGATTCTTCGGAATATAACCGGATATAATCACGTGCACAAATGCCTTCGGGTCTTAGCCCGGATAGAATAACTCGCACGAATGCCTTCGGGTCTTAGCCCGGATATAGCCACTAGCACAATTGCCTTCGGGTCTTAACCCGGATATAATTTCCAGCATAATTGTCTTCGGGGCTTAGCCCGGATATCATTCAATTTCTCATGCACACATACATCAATAATCATTGGACATACATATTTCATTTTCGTTACTAAGGCTCAAACGCACATATATTCACAAGCATATTCGCCTTCGGGACTTAGCCCGGGTATCATTCAATTTCTCATACACACATAAATCAATAATCATACACATCCATACTTCATCTCACATAATTCAAGTAAGGTCACTTCTTGAGGACTTACCTCGGATGTTGTCGAACGGCTTTTTCGGCTACTCGATCACCTTTTCCTTCCCCTTGTCCAATTGTGGCCCTCTTAGCTCTTGAGCTTAATCTTGATGCCAATTTAGCCAAATCACATTCTAGATCTCTTCTAAACCAAGCATGAAGCAAAAATCCTTTCTTCCCCTTATGATTTTCGGCCAAAAGGATGAGAAAGGATGAACACAACAAAAATTTTTCTTCCCTCTTTCTCAACTCACGGCAAGGGGGGGATTACCACACTCACACACATTTTTTTTTTCATTTTTTTATCACCCATACTCCTTTGTTTATTATTTCACCCTAATGCACCAACAAAACATGTTTCATGACATGTTTAGCCCATCCTCCCTTGTCATGGCCGGCCACCACCTATAAAAGGGGGAATTTGACATGCAAGTCCTTTATTTTGCATGCATGCTTTAATTAGTCATCACACATTTCCCCATCATACTTTCAAAGTTCGCTACTAGGTCCTTTCTAGTGAAATTCACCTTTATAACACTAAACCAATCATCAAAAAATGTCATACATGAATACACACATATTATAGGCATCGAAATAAATTTTAAATTATTTTTATGCCTCGGTTTTGTGGTCCCGAGACCACCTTCCGACTAGGGTCAATTTTGGGCTGTCACAACTCTCCCCCACTTAAGAAATTTTCGTCCCCGAAAATCTTACCGGTAAATAGGCTTGGATATCGCTCTTTCATAGAGTTCTCGGTCTCCCAAGTAGCTTCTTCTATCCCGTGCTTGAGCCATAACACTTTCACTAGCGGAACCCGCTTGTTTCGCAACTCTTTCACTTTCGTGATAGGATACGAATCGGTTCTTCCTCATAACTCATATTAGCTTGAATTTCAATTTCGATGGACTAATCACGTGCGATGGATCGGATCTATAGCGTCAAGCATCGAAACGTGAAAGACATCGTGAACCTTTTGAGTTCGGGGCAAAATCAAACGATATGCCACCTGGACCGACTCGCCTCGATATCTCATATGGCCCAATGAACCTCGGGCTCAACTTGCCCTTACTACGAACTCGAGTACCTTTTTCCAAGGCAATACCTTGAGAAACACTTTATCACCCACGATACTCGATATCCTTACGTTTCAGATCCGCGCACGACTTTCGGCGATCGGAGGCTATCTTCGACTTTCACGGATTACTTTCACTTTCTCGCTCAACATCCCTAATCAAATCCACCGAAAATCTTGCTTTCACCGAGCTCGGTCCAAAACAATGGTGTACGGCATTTACGACCGCATAAGGCCTCGTAGGGTGCCATCTTAATACTTGATTGAAAGTCGTTGTTGTAAGCGAATTCAATCAACGGCAAATACCGTTCCCATGAACCACTAAACTCGAGGACGCAACATCTTAACATATCCTCAAGTATCCGAATTATCCGCTCGGATTGACCATCGGTTTGGGGGTGAAAGGCGGTTTGAAATGCAACTTGGTACCCAAAGCTTCTTGCAACTTTTTCCAAAATCGCGAGGTAAATCTCGGATCTCTATCGACACGATGGAAATAGGCACCCGTGTAATCTCACAACGAGAAACGTACAATTCAGCTAATTTGTCCATTGAAAAATCCGACGTCACGGGGACAAAGTGGGCCGACTTAGTCAATCGATCTACCACGACCCAAACCGCATCCTTCTTACTTGTCGACAATGGCGGTCGGATACAAAGTCCATTGTGACTCGATCCCATTTCCACTCGGGTATCGTGATTGGTCAAGTAATCTCAAGGCACCGATGTTCCGCTTTCACTTGTTGACATATTAAACATCTCAAACAAATTCGAGATGTCTCGCTTCATACCATGCCACCAAAACCGACGTTTCAAATCATTGTACATCTTCGACTCCCGGGTGGATTGCCATTCGGCTACAATGGGCTTCATTCGAATTATCGAAATGAGTTCAATTCTTTGGGACACACAGACGACTTTTGAACCTCAAACAATCGTCATCGTCAATTTGAAACTCCGAGTCCTTGTTCGGAACACACGCAGCCCGTTTTGCAACCAACTCGTCGTCGACTTTCTGAGCTTCTCGAATTTGGTGTGTCAATAATGGTTTGGCTTTCAATTCAGCCACTAACACACCTGTCGGATCGGACGGACAAGTGCACATTCATCGCTCGTAAAGTGAATAACGATTTACGACTCAAGGCATCCGCAACCACATTCGCCTTTCCGGGTGATAGTCAATGATCACTCATAATCCTTTAACACTCGAGCCAACGTCTTTGTCCCAGATTTAAGTCTCTTTGGGTCATCAAATATTTGAGACTTTTGTGATCCGAGTATACATGGCACCTTTCACCAAATAAGTAATGTCGCCAAATCTTTAAGGCGAATACGATGGCGGCCAATTCGAGATCATGAGTCGGATAATTTTTCTCATGTGGCTTTAATTGCCTCGACGATAGGCCACAACTCGACCTTCTTGCATTAATACGCAACCTAACCCAAGTAGAGAGGCGTCGCTATAGATGACAAACTCCTTGCGGACTCGGGTTGCACTAGAATTGGGGCTTCATCAAATAAGTTTTCAGTTGATCGAAACTTTTTGGCATTTCTCCGTCCATTCAACTTAACATCCTTTTGGAGTAAGCCGTCATCGGCGTGGCTATCGTTGAGAAGCCTTTACAAATCGTCGGTAATAACTAAGAAGCCCCAAAAGCTCCGAACCTCAAGAATATTTCTGAGGCTTCCAATTAAGTATGGCTGAAATTTTATTCAGTCGACTAATACCCGATGCAGATACCACATGACCCAAGAAGCTAACCTCTTAACCGTAACTCACACTTGCTTGAACTTAGCATATAATTGCTTATCCCGTAAAATTTGCAAGACTAACCGCAGGTGTTCAAGATGTTCGGTCTCATTTCTTGAATAGACCAAAATGTCATCAATGAACACGACTACGAATCGATCCAAATATGGTCTAAAGATCCGATTCATTAAATCCATAAATACCGTAGGGCATTAGTGAGCCCAAACGGCATCACTAGGAACTCATAGTGACCATATCTCGCTCAAGGCGGTCTTGGGTACGTCCAATCTCGGATTCGCAATTGATAATAGCCCGATCTCAAATCTATTTTCGAGAACACCGAGGCTCCTTCAGCTTGATCGAACAAGTCATCAATACGTGGCAACGGATATTTGTTCTTTATCGTCGCTTTATTAAGCTGACGATAGTCGATGCACAGCCGCATGGTTCCATCCTTCTTCTTCACGAACAATGCTGGCGCACCTCAAGGCGAAAAACTCGGGCGAGCAAAACCTCTATCCACCAATTCTTGCAACTGAGCTTTCAACTCCTTTAATTCCGTTGGTGCCATACGATACGGAGCTATCGAAATTGGAGTGGTACCAGGTACCAATTCGATGCCAAATTCTATTTCCGAATAGGTGGTAAACCCGCAATTCTTCTGGGAAAACATCCGGTATTCACAAACCACGCACAGATTCGTGTTTCTTTTCGATTCCTTGTCATCTAGCACGACGCAAGGTACGCCGCACCCTTTTCTTACATATTTACGGGCCAACATCACGATATTACAAATGGCAACCCTTTAAGTCCGTAGACTCAACCCGAATTATTTCATTATTCGCAAGACCTCAAATCGATAGTCTTGCTCTTGCAATTTACAACCGCATCGTGCATGGTCAACCAATCCAAACCAAGAATAACGTCGAACTCATCGAACGACAAAAGTATCAAGTTCATTGGAAAACAAGAACCTCGGAACACTAGGGGACTTTTCTTGCACACTTTGTTGACAAGCACGTAATGACCCAAGGGTTTGACACCGAATTACAAACTCAAGAGACTCAATGGGCAAAGTCTTCTATGGATGCTAAGGTTTCACATATATATGAATGAGTAGAACCAGGTCAATCAAAGCAATCACATTTGTATTGAAAAGAGTGAAAGTACCGGTAATAACATCCGGAGAGGCAAGATCCTCGGCGTGGCGTATGGCATAAGTCCTAGCAGAGCACGAGCCTCAGATCCGATGGTAGCATCTCTAGATCCTCTCGACCGCCATCGACATTGCCCATATTTCTAGGTGGCCTACCTCGAGCAAATGGTAGCACCCGGGTTTGCACTCGACTTACATTCTGCTCATGCATCCTCGGGCAATCCTTCATAAAGTGGTCGGCCGATCCACACTTATAGCAGGAGCGATCACGAAACCAACAGCTCCCGAATGCCATTTGCCACAATGTGGACACTCCGCCCTCTCTACGATCATTTCCACCACCGGCGATCGAGGTGACTCGTGTGGTCACAGGGGTCGATCGCGTCCTCGTCTAGAAAAGCCCAAACGCCTCTAGACCGGCTCACATCATCTCGAAATCTCTTCGATGCTTGTTGAAGAGACTTTCCGAGGACCTCTTCGAATTCTCCGGTTCCCACATCAGCTTTTTGTTTCTCCTTTCTAAGCTCTTCGACTTTACAAGCTCGCTCAACAAGTACTACGAACTCTCGTATCTCGAGAATGCCAACAAACATCCTTATATCATCATTCAGCCCATCCTCGAAGCGTTACACATAATAGCTTCAGACGAAATGCATTCTCGCACAGACGGCTAAGCCTCACAAACTTTCGCTCGTAGTCGAGTAACGGACATAGAACCTTGCTTAAGATCAAGAAATTCCCTCCGCTTTTGGTCGATGAATCTCGATCGATATACTTTTTGAACTCGGTTTGAAAGAATTCCCAAGTCACTTGCTCTCTAGGCACCACGAAGTCGAGTACTCCACCAATAGTAGGCGGACTCACGTAGCAAGGAGATGGTACACTTTAAGCACTCATCGGTGTACAGGATAGCTCATCGAGCACCGGATAGTGTTATCCAACCAAAATTCAGCTCGCTTCGGCATCATCATCATCCGTAGCCTTAAATTCAGTGGCCCCATGTTTTCGAATCCTATCGACTGGGGGCTTACTTGACCTTATTTGGTCAGTCACCGGAGGTATTGTAGGTGCGGGGGTTGCATTTGTCGGGAATGGAGGTTGTGGAACAGCCGTGTTGGTTCGAATGTATTGATTAAACCATTCGCTCATCACACTATAAAAGGCTTGCCTAGCCTCGTCATTAGGATTGCTGGCCATAGGTTGAGAGTCCGCCGGCGCTGTCCCTTGCGCGGAGCATGCGCCACACTCTCCACATCATCAGCTATCGCTTCGGTTGGGATCGGGATCCATTGCTATAAACAAACACAAAGTCAAATTGTCGTAAATCACCACACTATCGATTCATCATTTAATGGCATGTATAGCTAGACCCCAAACACATCACGGTAGTCCTAGAATCGACTAAACCGTGGCTCTGATACCAATAAATTGTAACACCCGAACCCGATACCATCGCCGTGTCGGACACGAGGGGTTAACAAGCCAAGTTCACTTGTTTTGCCCATCCATTTGACATTTCCAGTCAGGCTGGAAAACTGCGTCACTGTCGCCTTTAAAATCATATCTCGAGTTTCAAAACTCGAAACTGGTTTCGTAAATTTTCCTGAATTTAGACTCATATATCCATCCATGGATTTATTTCTAGAATTTTGGTCGGGCCAATTGGTACAGTTTATTGGTTAAAGTCACCCATGTTACAGGGATCGACTGCTCTGACCTTCGCGCGGTATAACTTGAATATCTCTCTGTACAGGGCTTTAATGCTGGTGTCGTTTGTTTCTAATGAAACTAGACTCAAAATGGAATCTGTAAATATAAGGTATGTCTCCTAATTATTTTTGGATAATTTATAGTAAATTTTTAAAGTTGCGACAGGGAACCCAGAAACCGTTCTGGCCCTGTCTCACAATAGCTTTAATATCTCTTAACATGTAACTCCTATGACCATTTCGTTTCTTCCATATGAAAATAGACTCATCAAGGTTCATTTACATAGCTTATTCACTATTTAATTACATTCCTACGACTTTTGGTGATTTTTCACATTCACGTCACTGCAGCTGGCAGCATCTGTTTTAAGGTAGGTCTTACCTTTTGGTAGTCTCCATGAACTAACTAGTCTTGCCATACATAGGTTCATATATGATCATTTTAACCATGCCAATGGCTGATCATATGACCAACATTCCCATTTCCAAGCCATAGCCACATCATGACACCAAATATATACATACAACCCACAATTAGACTAAGTCGATATTTCACTTTTACGAGCCATTTTCGCATGGCCGTATATATATACATCACAACATATTCAACCAACAAGGGTAGTCCTATACATGCCATTTCAAAGTTCAACCAAAATTTATACCAAAATAGAGGCGTGGATAGTGTGGATGACTTCGACTTTATTGATCCCGAATCCGATTGCTATCGAGCGAAATCTATAAAACAGAGAGCCAAAGTAACGGGTAAGCATTTTTTTATGCTTAGTAAGTCTCAAGGAATATAATCAACTCTAATTACAGCAATACATTCACATAGCCAAATGCATCATTTCATTAATACACATTCTTACTTCACACTTCATCATTATATACTTTCACAAAGTATCAATCAATTCAATAACTGAAATTCATTAGTCGATTGAGCGAATGTTGCTCAAACATGTCGACTTTCCAATGCACATATAACGTACCTTATCCTTTGGGCTTTTCGAGTGTACTAATTGAATTCATTACAGCAACCAACACTCACCTCCAGCCCAAGATTCTTCGGAATATAACCGGATATAATCACGTGCACAAATGCCTTCGGGTCTTAGCCCGGATAGAATAACTCGCACGAATGCCTTGGTCTTAGCCGGATATAGCCACTAGCACAATTGCCTTGGTCTTAACCGGATATAATTTCCAGCATAATTGTCTTCGGGGCTTAGCCCGGATATCATTCAATTTCTCATGCACACATACATCAATAATCATTGGACATACATATTTCATTTTCGTTACTAAGGCTCAAACGCACATATATTCACAAGCATATTCGCCTTGGGACTTAGCCGGGTATCATTCAATTTCTCATACACACATAAATAAATAATCATACACATCCATACTTCATCTCACATAATTCAAGTAAGGTCACTTCTTGAGGACTTACCTCGGATGTTGTCGAACGGCTTTTTCGGCTACTCGATCACCTTTTCCTTCCCCTTGTCCAATTGTGGCCCTCTTAGCTCTTGAGCTTAATCTTGATGCCAATTTAGCCAAATCACCTTCTAGATCTCTTCTAAACCAAGCATGAAGCAAAAATCCTCTTTCTTCCCCTTATGATTTTCGGCCAAAAGGATGAGAAAGGATGAACACAACAAAAATTTTTCTTCCCTCTTTCTCAACTCACGACAAGGGGGGGATTACCACACTCACACACATTTTTTTTTATCACCCATACTCCTTTGTTTATTATTTCACCCTAATGCACCAACAAAACATGTTTCATGACATGTTTAGCCCATCCTCCCTTGTCATGGCCAGCCACCACCTATAAAAGGGGGAATTTGACATGCAAGTCCTTTATTTTGCATGCATGCTTTAATTAGTCATCACACATTTCCCCATCATACTTTCAAAGTTCGCTACTAGGTCCTTTCTAGTGAAATTCACCTTTATAACACTAAACCAATCATCAAAAAATGTCATCCATGAATACACACATATTATAGGCATCGAAATAAATTTTAAATTATTTTTATGCCTCGGTTTTGTGGTCCCGAGACCACCTTCCGACTAGGGTCAATTTTGGGCTGTCACAGTGTGTCTCGAGCCACACGGGCATGTAACTCCTCAAAATAAGAAAATTTTTTTAAATGTCAAAAAGGTTCTGAAAGTGCTCGGTTTAGTCCCGAACCGCTTCTGATGTATGTTTTGGGCCTCGTAGGCCCTTATAAGGGACAATTTGCATATGATTGAAAAGTTTTAAGTTTGAGAGGAAAATTATGTCACCATTTTGAATGTTTGATTGAGTTTAAGTCCGGTAATGCCCCGTACCCTGTTTCGGCATCGAATATGGGTAAGAGGTGTTACAGATTAGACAGTGGACACTATAAGCTCAAGCTTGAGTTTCCAAATATATGAGTATTTAGTTGTGACATTGATCAATTGATTTTATATGCCATTGTAAGAACTTACCCTCGTCGACAATGTGGCTAAAAGTGTCTGGAGATGGTTGAGGAATGGAGATTTAACTATAGTTAAAGCCTATAAACAATTAGTTAAAACCTTTAAATGTTCAAGTACTTGTCCCTTTTTATTCTCGGCCATTGGAGGTCTCATAGGATTAACCATGGCCGCTCTATTGTTGACAGCAAAAAACCTACTTCTACCCATTTGCGAAAAAAGCCTACCACTTTTTCCCCTCTCCTTACAAATCTAACCATTCTCCTACTAAAATTACAAAAACAACAAAGGAAAAAAAATTTTGAACTGCAACAATTGAACAAGAAACTCAAGCAACAATCAAAAAAAAAACTTTGAAACGACAATGTAGTTCTAGAAAAAGCTGGGGTCCGATTTATAGATTTCTCAATACTCTTCATAAACGCACCGTAATAGGATTTGAGGCTATGACCAATAACATTTGGCCACTTATGTCACATGCTTAGAACTTCAGCCAAGCAAACGTACAGTCTTAGACTCAGTTTTCCACCAACGAGCCTGAGTCAACCATTGCCCTCGTTCGGGAAAGGTTTTAGCACACTTTACTTAGATAAACAACGAAAAAGGGAACTTAGATTAGCACAATAGACGAATGCAGGAGTTGGGAGAATATGGAGGTATCTCTATTACTCAAATAAGCTAGCTTGGATACAAATGAGGGAGGGGAGCCTCTCCTTATATAAGTAAGCCCTAAACAATCCAAAGGTTACAATTGATCTTAATCGACGGTCAAGATCTAATTCAAGAACCTTCCCACCTAACTCATTAAAAATTATACAATGGTAGAATATTCTAGAACTTTTGGAACATTCTACACGATTCTACACGGATCCAGTCTCTTCTTCTAACTTCTAGGATCTTTCGGGGCACTCCAGGAATCTTGTGGCTCGATTCACTCATGTTTGCTCGGTTTCGGCAACTTTGCTACTTTTAAGGATGGCATTTTCTTGTTCGGAAAACATTATCTCCCAATGCTTCTCGTTGGCTCGATTCACTCGTGTTTGCTCTGTTTCGAGTTTGATGAGTTCTTGTTCACCTGTAGGGTGTGACATTCTGCCCCACTCAATCTAGTAATGCCCTCGGTTCTAGTCCTTATCCTTAACGATGTGAAAATTGAAGGTGTGGACTGGCATAAAATTTGTTGGAAGCTTCGGCAACTTTGCTATTTTCAAGGATGGCACTTTCTTACTCGGGAAACATTATCTCCCAATACTTCTCGTTGGCTAAAGCCAAATTGTTAAACATTTTGGATGGATGTCTACAGTCTACAGGTAAAATCGAATAAAGATGTTGCGGTAAACCTTCATAGTAATAGAGCCACAGTTGTAACAGTCCAGTTTTGACCCTAGTCGGAATAATGGTTTTGGGACCACAAATCCGAGTCTGAAAAATATTTTAATATTATTTTCTGTGTCTAATATATGTGAATTTATATCTGCAAAATTTTTGTGATTTAAATTGTCTGTTTCTGTGCTTAATTATGAAAAAGGACTTAATCGCAGTGAATGCAAAAGTAGCTTTCTATTTACTTAAGTGCCCAATTGATTTGTCTTGTTAAATATGAGGCCTTTAAGATCTAATTAGACTATTGTTATATGATATGGACAATTATGGACATTAGTGAATGGAAATTAATGTTTTATTAACAAGGCTAAAATGGTAAAAAGTGTATAAATGATATATTAAATAAAAAAAACAAAAGATGGCTTTATTCTCATACATGTTAGCCGAAAATCAGCAAAAGAAAGAAGGGTTTGAAGCTTTTGTATATTCGGCACTTAGATAGCTAAGTTGAGGCATGAAATTTGTTCGGCTTTTTATAATTTCTATGTTTCTGTGATCGTTGCTTCGTGTTCTACAAAACCCATGTCTGAATTTCTATTTTTGTTGAAGATTATGAAATGTGTCATTGATGATTATATGAACTTTATGATGTTTTTATATGGAATATGAAATATATGTATGAGATTATTAAGCTTTGTCTTTGAATTTTGATGAAATATAGCTTATTAAGCTAAATTGTGAAAATAAGGTTTTGAGGGACTAAATTGTGAATTAAATGTGTTATTTGGGCTTGTATGGAAGCCATGCATATTTTTCCAAGCTATAGTATTGATGAATTATGCATATTTGTGATTCTGTGAAAAATGGACTAAATTGTCAAAGTGTGATAATATAAGGGTTAAAATGCAAAGTGCCCTAAATATGTGTTCATGGATTATTTTGAATGAAATGAATGATTGAATGGTTGAATTTGAATTGTATTAGATCAAGAACAAAGAAAATCAGATTTAAATCGTGGGAAATCTAAAGTAGTTGAATAGTTGACTCGGTTCGTCTGAAATTAGTACGAGGTAAGTCAAATTACACTTATGTATTAAGTTGATTTAAATTTTGCGTATATAAACTGTGATATGCATTGGACGGCCTTGAGAGCTTGATGAATAAACTCTGATAATATGCTGGTGTATGAGAAGCTTTGTATGTTCTTGAAAGAACGTTGACATTGATCTGTGATATTGTGCAAGACCGTGTCTGGGACATAGGCCTCGATTTGACATTTCGTGTAAGACCCTATTTAGGACAGAGGCTTCGATACTGAATTACATGTAAGACCACGTCTAGTACGTTGGCATTGTACCTGTCTGTGAATATCTATTCCGTTTCTGAATTGTCTGATGATAAAGTATGAGATATGGAAATAAACATATGGAATGTATAATTTACACAGGTACATTTGTATCGTACTAGATTTTTGAATAGAAAAGATTATGTTTCTATGAAATAAGGAAATAATCTATGAGACGGTTGTGAATTATGGCCATTAACTCTTACTTATATGCTATATTAGTTGTGCAATTGCATTTGACTTACTATGCTCTTTGTAGTTTACTCTGTATGCTTACTGTCTGTTTTACAGTTATCGTAGCTACTGAAGGCTCGAGGATAGTCGAGGATTGTCACCACACTATCGATCTCATTTTGGTACTTTTGAAAGTGTAAATATTTTAAAGCATGGCATGTATAGGCTAGAATATCCATGTATTAAGTTTTGAATTGTATATATGTTAAACCATGAGAGTTGGCTAGAAAATGGTATGTTTGTGTTAAGATTTGGCATGGTTTTGAATGGGTTGTTAAATGATGACAAGATAGTTGTAATGAAGCATGTTTTAAGTATGAAATTGGCTGAAAATTTGTTATATAAAGGTTGTTTAGCATTACTTGTAGGATTGACCCCTTAAAGGTGTGGCAAATTGGTTTAAATCAAGCCTGCATTATGCCACACAGTCAAAGGCCACGGGCGTGCCTAGTTATGTATCACACGGTTATGCCACACGGCCGTGTCTGTTGGTCGTGTAAAAATGTCAGCATAGGACCTCTTTTTGGCACGGTTGGATCACATGGGCGTAGCTTATGCCCGTGTAAGTCACACGGTCAAGTCATACGGGTGTGTGACTTTGACAACTTTGAAATGTTTGATTAAGTTCTGAAAATTCTGAATAGGTTCGGTTTAGTTTCGACCTTTTCTTAAATGTATGTTTTAGGTTACGTAGACCACATTGATGAATGAATTGGTGGTGAATGTTTCTATAATAATGAGATTTGATATCTATGATTTTGTATTGTTCTGTAATGTTCTGTCTATCCGGTGACACCCCTTACTTATTCCGGTGTCGATTATGGGATAGAGGTGTTACATTTTATTAGTATCAGAGTTAAGGTTTAGTCGGTTCTAGGACTACCATAATATATGTGAGTCTAGCTATACATGCCATATACATGAATCTGTGATAGTGTGATGACTCCTGACATTGAAATGTGCTTTTGTATAGCAAATGGATCCCAATAGATCCATTGTAACACCCCCGTACCCGAGACCATCGCTGGAGTCAAGCACGAAGTGTTACTAAACTTAATTCATCAATTAAACAACTTAAACAACTTTTTACCAACCATGCATGACAACCAAGCATATGCACATCACCAATATCAAACATAACATAAATAGCTAGATTTATAAGTTAGAATCATTAGCTCACTAAAGACCAATATATTTGGCCAAATAATAATAACACATGTTATAAAATTAGGTCCCTATACATGCCACTCACTTGATAAATCTAGCATATGTGTTTATACTGTCAAGGTGTTGGCTTGATAGTGTGATGCTGCCTCCGACGGTCTCCAACCCTGAGCTAACCTGACAACACTAAAAGAAATGGAAAGGAGGGGGGTAAGCTTTATGCTTAGTAAGCTCACATGAAATAATAATAAGCAATTTACTAACATGCTTCCCACAATAAAACTAACTCATTTGTACATTTACACATGTTCTGGTTAAGTTGTTTTCTTGAGTAATAGTCACTAAATCATTTATATTTAGAGTCACGGAACTCCAAATTAAGATCCGTAAATTTTCCCAAAAACTATTCTCATATATCTTTCCACGATAAAATTTTCAGAATTTTTAGTCCAGACAATAAGTACAGTTTATTATTCAAAATCTCCCATATTTTTCTGTTTAACAGCTTTGACCTTTCTTCACTAAAATTTATTTATCTCATAGTACAAAACTTGGATGATGTTCTTGTTTGTTTTTATTAAAAGTATACTCATCCAAGATTCTAGGCATATAAATTATACCCCAAAATTATTTTTCTATAATTTTTAACAATTTTTCCAAGTCAGAATAGGGGATCTCGAATTCATTCAGACACTGTCTCACAAGAATTCAAATATCACATAATATGGAATTCTTTTGCTTCCCCTGTTTCTTTTATGTGAAAATAGACTCAATAAAATTTAATTACATATTTTATTTGAAATTTAATTCAACTTACACAATTGTTGGTAAATTTTCAAATTCATGCACTGTTGCTATCCAACACTGTTTTACTACTAAAGTTCACTTTTGCACAATTTCACTTAATCCCTTCCATTTTACCGAGGTTCGCTCAAATATCGAGCATATTGCTCATAAATTCAAATAAACATATACTTGCACTTGTTCATCACATAATCACTTTCACATTTATTTTCACTTAACCGATTTCCCGTTGAACTCATCGAAATAATAACAGATACACAATTGCCTGCACATTTTCTCATTTCCACACTTGTAGCCGAAGCTATCTGGTACGCATAGTAGCCTGCACTTAGTACTACACATGCAACCAATTATCCGGTACACGTAGTAGCCTGCACTTAGTACTACACACGTGATCAAAGTTATCAAGTACGCATAGTAGCCTGCACTTATGACTATTAGGTAATTTTACCGATTAAGCCCTTTTACTCGTTTTCACTTAAAATCGAGTAGCACAAGTTGTCTAACATAATTTAAAACCTCATATTCTATCATAAAACACCAAAATACACAAATTTCACCTATGGGTATTTTTCCAAATTCGAACCCTAGGTTGAATTATTGCTAGCATAAGCTTAATCAAGTTACAAGGATTCTAAAAACGTAAAGAACTTGAAAAACGGGGCTAGAACGGACTTACTATTAAGCTTGGAAAGCTTGAAAACCCTAGCCATGGCTTCCCCCATGCTAATTTCAGCCTCCATATGGAGAAGATAACCATTTTGTGTTATTTTTCCCATTTTATTTCATTTAATATACAAATGACCAAAATGTCCTTATTACTAAACTTTCAAAAAAATTCCATCCATGTCCAAGTTTTGTCCACAAACTTCAAAATGGTCTAATTGCCATTTAAGGACCTTTTATTTAAAAACTCATAACAATTAAACACTTCTAACATGTAAAACTCAACTTTTACACTTTTTACAATTTAGTCCTTTTGACCAAATTGAGTGCCCAAACGTCGAAATTTTTGAACGAAATTTTCAAGAAATCATTCCGTGAAATCGTAGACCATAAAAATATAATAAAAATAAAATTTTCCTCGTCGAATTTGTGGTCCTGAAACCACTGTTCCGACTAAGCCCAAAATCAGGATGTTACATTTCTCCCCCCCCCTTTAGGGATTTTCGTCCCCAAAATCTTACCAAAAAATGGTTTTGGTTTTTCAATTGATTCCTCAATCCTATAATCGATGTTAAAGAACTTTCACTCAAAGCTAAACTTTTACTACCTCTCTTTAAATTTTACAAACAAAAGTCGTAAATGGTATTCACTTTACAATACTTTTTCTGAAACTTAATCTCTACTAAAAAGCTTATGTACTCAAAAGTCCGATCCATACCATTATGTTACATATACATTCGCACCAGAATCTTTTCGGATTCAAATAGCAAAACTAGTCAATTCATCTCAGCCTCATACTCTTTATAATTTCACACAGTCTAATTTTTGTCAATTCAACCCTCAGTTACTTTTTATTTCAAGCCTCTTCTGGCTTTCCAAAGAAACCATGATATGAAACTCGGATCTCAATCCGATTAGTGGAGATTAAAATTCCATGATATCTAACATTCATAAAGACATGAAATACTATAAATCTAGTGAGTAGACATTTGGGTATACCAGCATAATTTGCATATCTCATAACGTTTAACAAAACTACATATTACTTTCTTCTTTCAAGGACAGGAACGACTCAGACAAGAAAATCCATATTAACCTTTTCTATTTCCATTCTAATTCCCAGACGGCAAAAACAATTCTGATGATTCTTGCTATACATCTTTAAACTTTCAACGTTTCAAGAATTTATACTTAAAGATAAACAATGATCGTTTCTGTGCTTAATTATGAAAAAGGACTTAATCGCAGTGAATGCAAAAGTAGCTTTCTATTTGCTTAAGTGTCTAATTGATTTGTCTTGTTAAATATGAGGTCTTTAAGATGTAATTAGACCATTTTTATATGGTATGGACAATTATGGACATTAGTGAATGGAAATTAATGTTTTATTAACAAGGCTAAAATGGTAAAAAATGTAAAATGATATATTAAATAAAAACAAAACAAAAGATGGCTTTACTTTCATGCATGTTAGCCGAAAATCAGCAAAAGAAAGAAGGGTTTGAAGCTTTTGTATATTCAGCACTTTGATAGCTAAATTGAGGTATGATATTTGTTCAATTTTTTATAATTTTTACGTTTCTGTGATCGTTGCTTCGTGTTCTTCAAAACCCATGTCTGAATTTCTATTTTTGTTGAAGATTATGAAATGTGCCATTGATGATTATATGGGCTTTATGATGTTTTTATATGGAATATGAAAGACCACGTCTGGAACGTTGGCATTGTACCTATCTGTGAATATCTATTCCGTTTCTGAATTGTCTGATGATAAAGTATGAGATATGGAAATAAACATATGGAATGTATAATTTACACAGGTACGTTTGTATCGTACTAGATTTCTGAATAGAAAAGATTATGTTTCTGTGAAATAAGGAAATAATCTATGAGACGGTTGTGAATTATGGCCATTAACTCTTACTTATATGCTATATTAGTTGTGCAATTGCATTTGACTTACTAAGCTCTTTGTAGTTTACTCTGTATGCTTACTGTCTGTTTTACAATTATCGTAGCTATTGAAGGCTCGGGGATAGTCGAGGATTGTCATCACACTATCGATCTCATTTTGGTACTTTTGAAAGTGTAAATATTTTAAAGTATGGCATGTATAGGCTAGAATATCCATGTATTAAGTTTTGAATTGTATATATGTTAAGCCATGAGAGTTGGCTAGAAAATGGTATGTTTGTGTTAAGATTTGGCATGGTTTTGAATGGGTTGTTGAATGATGACAAGATAGTTGTAATGAAGCATGTTTTGAGTATGAAATTGGCTGAAAATTTGTTATATGAATGTTGTTTAGCATTGCTTGTAGGATTGACCCCTTAAAGGAATGGAAAATTGGCTTAAATCAAGCCTGCATTATGCCACACGATCAGAGGCCACGGGAGTGCCTAGTGGCTGTGTTAGTTTGGCAGTAACCTCTTAGAATTTGCACGGTTAGGGAACAGGGACGTGCCTTATGGCCGTGGGCTTAAGTCAGTAACTAGTTATGTATCACACGGTCATGGCACACGAGCGTGTCTATTAGCCATGTAAAAATGTCAGTATAAGACCTCTTTTTGGCACGGTTGGATCACATGGGCGTGACTTATGCCCATCTAAGTCACACGGTCGAGTCACACGGGCGTGTGGCTTTGACAGCTTTGAAATATTTGATTAAGTTCTAAAAATTCTGAATAGGTTCGGTTTAGTTTCGACCTTTTCTTAAATGTATGTTTTAGGTCTCGTAGACCACATTGATGAATGAATTGGTGGTAAATGTTTCTATAATAATGAGATTTGATATCCATGATTCTGTATTGTTCTGTAATATTCTATCTGTTCGGTGACACCCCTTACCTATTCCAGTGTCAGTTATGGGATAGGGGTGTTACAACAGTTGACAGTACTTTTTGAATACAAAAGAGATTAATCTAAAAAGAAATAAACAATTAGCTAAGAGTGCTCTCCTTAGTATCCTAGAAAAAACAGTGGCTACTGTGGCTTGGGATGATGGAAAGTGGTGGCGACAAGGGTTTTGGGGGAGACGAGATCTCCCTTTTAGCGAATGAGCTCATTCAACTATCGGTCAAAAGTTCGATAGTGGAACCAAACAACAAGCTAACTCTAATCTGTACCATATAGACAAAAAAATCATACAATCCAGATAGTTTTAGGGCACAGATGAAGAGTATATGGAAAACAAAAAAAAAATTGAGATTCAACTGGCAGGGCAAAATCTTTTTTTTATTTTGTTTGAAACTGATGAAGATTTAGAAACTATTATTAAAGGTCAACCATGGTTATTCCGAAAGAATTTATTTATCTTTGGTCATTTGAATAAACTGCTAGAAAGAAGTCAAATCAAGCTTATTTCATCCCCATTTTGGATCAAGATAGGACCATGCTAACCAGAATTCAATAAAAAATATCTCTTGCATGCTATTAGAGTTACTTTTGGTGGCATAATTAGATCTAAAATTAATGGTGAGTTTTGTTGTCTTAGAATTAAATTAGATGTGCAGAAACCCCTTCGAAGGAGTATTTTTGTCTCAATAAATAATAGAAGTAGATCTTGGATCTCTTTCAAGTATGAAAAATTACCGATATTCTATATTGGTTGTGGAAGAATGGGACATGATCTCCAAAAATGTAAAGTGGTAAATCCTGCAGAAAAAGACAAAATTAGAAATGATCCACCTTTCTCTTTAGCGCTAAAAGCAAAATTAAATTTGCTTGGAAGAGAAAGTTTAAAGTTTAATACTCTATCAAAAAAGTCACATTCGCAGTGTTCATATATAGGTAATATAGAAAAGAATCCGGAGATGCATCCACAAAAAGAAGAGATTTCTGCTATGTCTCAAGAAATACAAGATAATTCTCGATTGATAGCAGTAGAGCAAGTGATGAAGAGGCAAAAGGAAGGGATGATCGATGAAGGAAAAAACACTGAAAAGAATTATATAGATAAAGATTTTCTGAAACCAATCAGGAAATCCAGCTGAAAAAGAATTGATTCAGCGAAAGCAATAAGTTCTTATGATGAAGAAAACAAATTAGGGAAAAGGAAATCGGTAGAAATTAAAGTTGATGATTGCGGTATAAAAGGGCTACGGGAAGATACAGCAAAAAGGATTGGATATGGTGGATAGGATTTGAAAAACGAGGCTGGAACAAATTTGTTGGTAGAATTTTCCAACCAAAATAGATTGGCGACTGCCAAAAGGCAAACCAACCGAATGCAATGAAAACTATATGCTGGAATGCCTGTGGATTGGGGAATCCATTGGCAATGAGAAGGCTTCAGTTTTTGCTGAAGCAACATAATCCCCAAATGATCTTCTTTATGGAGACTAAAATTGATAAAAAGCTGATGGAAAAAATTAGGAGAATACGTGGTTTTATGAATGGGATTGATATAGAAGCAGAAGGCTTTCATGGAGGGATTTGTCTGGCATGGAAAGAAGAACTCCAAATTAATTTAAAAATGTTCTCTTCAAGCCATATTGATATGCTAATTAAAGAAGAGAGTGTTAATATAGAATGGAGATTTATAGGTTTCTATGGTTCACCTTATATACACAATAAAACTACCTCAAGGAATCTATTGAGGACTTTGGGTCAGGAACAAGATCACCCTTGGCTAGTGAATAGGGATTTTAATGAAATAATGTATTCTTTTGAAAAAAATGATGGCCAACTGAGGAAGAAGAAAAGAATGGAAGCCTTCCGTGAAGTTCTAGAGGAATGTCCATTAATAGATGTGGGTTACACGGGGGTATAGTTTACATGGGAGAAAGGAACCTACCGAAAACAAATATCAAAAAGAGATTGGATAGGGGTGTAATATCCTGATTTTGGGCCTAGTCGGAATAGTGGTTTCGTGACCACAAAATCCGAGATAGAAATAATTATTTTATGATTATTTTAAGGTCTATGATATGATTGCATGATTGTGTGAAAATTTCGTGAAGAAATTTTATGCATAAAGTGCCTAATTTGAAATTTGGGACTAAATTGAATAAATTGCAAAACTTGTGTTCTAGAAGTATTTTGCATAAAATTGAATTAGATTATTAATTAGAGGTCCTTAAAGAGTAATTTTACCAATTTCTAAGTCTATGGACAAAAATTGGACATGGATGGAATTTTGGAAAGTTTAGTAGTAAGGGCATTTTGGTCATTTAGGGTAAAATGAATTAAAATACAAAATTAAAAGCCAATTTTGCTCATCTTCAACCCCATGGCCGAATATAGCAAGGAGAAACCATGGATAGGGTTTTCAAGCTTCCAAGCTCGATTGTAAGTTCGTTCTAGCCTCGTTTTTAATGATTTTTACGTTTTGGAGTCCGTAGCTCGATTTAGCTTATGCTAGCAATAATTTAACCTAGGGTTTATATTTGGAAAAATACCCATAGGTGAAATTTGTGTATTTTGGTGTTTTATGATAGAATATGAAGTTTTAAATTATGTTAGACAACTTGTGCTACTCGGTTTTAAGTGAAAACGAGCAAAGGGCTTAATCGGTAAAAATACCTAATAGTCATAAGTACATGTTAGAGTGAGAATTTGATGTTTCCATAGAAGGGAAAAATGATCAGCATGTCATAAAACATAAGAAAATAGGCTGAATTTTAATTTACGAGCTTTGGGGCAAAAGTGTAAATATGCAAAAGTTTAGGGGCAAAATTGTAATTTTTCCAAAATATGATTTTGGGTCAATTTGAATAATGTGAGTCCTAATTAGACTATATTTTAAATGATAGAGCAAGGAAAACTGAAATTCGGGCTAAAATGGGGAAAATACCAAGTGGTGGACGAAATGGTAAAAATAGCCATTTTCGCATACGAGGTAAGTTCATATGTAAATGTTGGTAACATAGTTATTATTTTAAATGTTTTAATGTTTTTTAAATGATATGATAATTATTATGAAATATTATACTTGTGATAATTGTTTGATAATATGTCAAATTATGTGATATACTTGGAAAATATGAAATACTACCGAGTATCGATATCGGCATTCCGTAGAAGATGGTTGAGACACATGATTGGGAAAAGGTCCGTTGAACCTTAGGAATGGATTAGGATACAAGTGACATGTCACTGGGATATTTGGGCATCCGAACTCGTTGAGTTGAGTCCGAGTTCACTTATGGATCGACGTCCGAACTCGTTGAGTTGAGTCCGAGTTCGTGAGATGTAACTAGGCATCCGAACTCGTTGAGTTGAGTCCGAGTTCACTTATGGATGCGAACGCCCGAGCTCGTTGAGTTGAGTCCGAGTTCACTTATGGGCGGGTTACATGGTAGCTTGGCTACATATGTGGCACTTATGTGCAAACTTTCCATGTATCCAATTATATTCGATGTGTTCAACGGGTAAAGTTCTACTCAAATGGAGGAATACTCAAGATGAAAGGGACGTATTTGTAAGTGTTGTGAAATGGATAATTTGAACAGGTATGTACTTAACCCTCGGGTTGAAAACTCGATATAACAACAATATGGTAAGATGATAAATGAAAAGGTGATATGAATGTCTTGGTGATGATTATGCAAATGATGTTTTATGTTTGCTTATATGGTTATGTTACTTGCTATTTGCATGTGAGCTTACTAAGCATTTATGCTTACTCCTCCTTTTCATTCCTTGTAGTGTTGACAAGCCAGCTCGGAAATCGGAAGCGGTCGGAGGCACGCTCACACTATCCGTATACCATCTTGGCATAATGGCTTGTATATTTTGAGTATGGCATGTATAGCATTATAATCATTTTGTATATATGGTCTTATGATATGGTTATTGAGTGGTATGGAAATAGAAATGCTTGGTAATGATTAGCCATTGGAATGGCTAATCATGATCATATTTGGTATTATGTATGTCAAATTGCTAGCTAATCCATGGAAACCATGAAATAGGTAAAATTTACCATAAAATAGATTCAGACAATAGCAGTGACGTGAGTTTGAAAAATCACTAAAAATAGTAGAAATGGAATTAAATAATGAATAAGTTATGGAATCGAAGCTTGGTGAGTCTATTTTCATATGGAATAAGCGAAACAGGTATATGAGCTATATTTTATGAGATGTTTAAATTTTTGTGAAACAGGGCCAGAGCGATTTCTGGATCCCCTATTCTGAATTTGGAAATTCACCATAAATTTTACAAAGATAATTAGAAGTCACGCTTTATATGTACAGATTCCTTATTGAGTCTAGTTTTATTAGAGACAAACGGCATAGTCATTGAAGCTCTGTACAGGGAGATATCTGATTCGTAATACACAGAGGTCAGAGTAGTTGAACCCTGAAACAGGGGAGACTTTAACTAATAAACTGTACTAATTGGCCCAACCAAAAATTCTAGAAAAAATTAGTAGATATATATATGAGTCCAGTTTCAGGAAAAATTTACGGAATTGGATTTCGAGTTTCGTAACTCGAGATATGATTTTTAAAGCGACTGTGATGCAGTTAGCCAGCTTGTCTGGAAATTTTAAAATGAATTGTATGAGCTGTTTAATTAATGAATTAAGTCCGTTAACACCTCGTGTTCAACTCCGGAAACGGTATCGGGTATGGGGTGTTACAAGGGGTGTTGTGAATGAAAAATGGATGCAACTTTTTCCAAAAGGTAATATTCATCATTTAATGTCTTTGTCTTCAGATCATTGCCCCCTTCTTATCAATACAACTTCTGGAAACAGTTTTAAGGGGATCTCAAGATTCAAATTTGAGGCATGGTGGACTATAGAGGAATCAATTGAACAGGAGGTTAAGGAATCATAGGAGTCATCAAGTGGATCGTTTTTTGAAAAACTTCAAAGGCTACAAATCAATTTGACAAGATGAGCAAAATCAATAAAGAAGGGACGAGATGGGTTGAAGAGTAAGCGCACAAAGGAACTCGAAAATTTAATGGAAAAGGAAAGAGATGATGATGATATACTGGCAAAGGCAATTCATACTAGAATTCAACTTAATATGAAAACTGATAAAGACGAAATGTATTGGGAACAAAGAGCACGGGCTAATTGGCTTTAACTAGGAGATAGAATACAACCTTTTTTCATAAATTTACCTCAATTCGTAGACAAATCAACACAATTAATAGGCTAGACACAAACGATAGCAAGGAAATTTCTGATGAATCAGAAATAAAAGAGGTTGCTACAGCTTATTTTCAGAATCTTTTTTCGTCTAATAGAGTGGGGAATTTATCCCATCTTTTATCAGGTATTGACAATAACATTTCATCTGATATCAATACAGCTCTATTGGAAAAATATTCGACAAAAGAGGTCTATTCGGCATTGAAAGGAATGGGGTCCACTAAAGCACTAGGTCACGATGGTTTTTCGACATTACTTTTTCAAAAATTCTGGCATATTGTGGGTCCAGATATCGAAGCTTTCTGCTTGGATGTTTTGAATGATGGTAAGGATTTCGAATCTTTCAACCTTACTGATTTAGTGCTTATTCCAAAAATCTCTAATCCTACAAGTCTTGTTAATTTTAGACCTATTAGCCTATGCACAGTTATATACAAAATTGTAGCCAAAACAATTGCAAATCGTCTTCAGGAATTTATTGGAAGATGCATTGACAATGCTCAAAGTGCTTTTGTCCCGAGAAGGCTAATACCTGACAATGTGTTAATAGCTATGAACTTTTATATACGCTACGCCAAAAACGTATAGGGAAAAAGGGATTTATGGCAATGAAATTAAACATGAGTAAAGCTTATGATAGAGTTGAGTAGGCTTTTTTAAAGGTAGTAATACTTCAAATGGGATTCGCAGAAGAATGGGTGGCACTAGTTATGAGATGTATCTCCACAGTCTCTTATGCAATGACCATTAATGGGAGTAGAGGCAATGTTTTCAAACCTACTAGAGGGATCTGTCAAGGTGATCCACTTAGTCCTTTTCTTTTTCTGATGTGTAGTGAAGGACTTTCATCCTTGGTTAGGCTGGCAATAAAAGAGGGCTTGTTAAAAAGAGTTAAGGCTATCAGAAAGGGATCGGCGATCTCACATCTACTATTGATAGATGATTGTATTTTGTTTCGTGAAGCTACAAATGGAGAAACAAGGATTTTAAAAGATATTTTGAGGGAATATGAACAATATTTCGGCCAATACGTGAACTTCAATAAATCAACGATCTTCTTTAGTTCTAATACAACAGAGGGGGACAAAGTAGACATCTCAAATGAAATAGGGGTAAAGTGCTCGACAAATATGGAGAAATATTTAAGTCTCCTTAATATGGTGGAAAGACAAAAGAGGGAATAGTTTCAGAATCTCAAGGATAGGATAAAGCAAAGAATTGAAAAATAGAGTACACGGATTCTATCTCAAGGGGGGAAAGAGGTTTTTATAAAATCCGTACTTCAAGCAATACCAACTTATGCAATGACATGTTTTCTTCTACCAAGGTTACTTTGTGGGAATTTTGAAAATATTTTTGCTAGATTCTAGTGGCAAAAAGGACAGGGAGAAAAAGGGAATTCATTGGTGCCAATGGAAAGTTATGTGCTGCCCTAAAATGGAGAGAGGAATAGGTTTAAAAAATATGGCTCAATTCAACATCTCCCTGTTAGCTAAGCAAGGATGGAGAATTATTAATAATCAGAATTCTTTAATTATGCAAGTGTTTAAAGCCAAATATTTTCCGAATGATCATTTTTTAAATTTATGTTTGGGAAATTCTAGCTCTTATGTGTAGAAAAGTATATGGGCAGTCTGAAATTATATAATTAAAAAAAAAAGAAATAAACAATTCCCATCTTATTACCAACAAAAGCTATGGAGATAGCCCACCCATTTCATTGCATGAGATATAGTTAAATCTCTTGTAGTTTAATCCAAAATCCAACAAGATTTCCATATGTAAATAATAATAGTCAAAGAACTTTGGAAATTGAAAAAGCTTCAACAATAAACATGGTTATGCAGGGCGTAGGTATTACAGAATACAATACAAACGCACACCAGCTCTTCTCCTTCTCCTCGATGATTAACCTTGGTGAGCATAGGATATTTTATATATATATATAATACAACACAAACGCACTCAATTTCGTTCCATTCTTTTTCAGCCGCCTTCATAGAATTTGATCAAGCAAGCATAAGAAAGAATTGGATCATAGATAATTTTATTAATATTAAACAGAGAACTTGAGAAGGCCCAATTTTATTTAGCATCCAAGCTCCAGTTTCAGCTTAACCCATTCATGAAATCCGAAACGCTGCAAAGCGACGCGAAGATTTTTATTCACCTATAATTTTTTTCAGAAAGGGCATTTCAGTATTTTTATAATTGTGTAAATAAAAATTAAAGCTCGAAAAAAGACGAAAATCTGCCGCGGTGGATTTTAACCGCAAGGGTGCACAATAGCACTCCCATGTGATCTTTACACATATCATGCGCATCATGCGAACTGCGCACTTTCCCTTTTAACCTCCCTCGCCTTGGCATTTCTTGAAGCTAGAGACTTCATAAAGCTTAACAGATCAGAGAGAGAACTGTTACCGAGTGAGTGACTCAGTGAGTTAGGGGTGACAAGATGGCTACAAGTGAGGCATCCGTGACTCGGATAATGGTGGCGGTGAATGAGTCAACGATCAAAGGTTACCCTCACGCTTCTATAAGTAGTAAGGGAGCTTTCGAGTGGACTCTTCAGAAGATCGTTATGTCCAACACTTCTGGTTTCAAGCTTCTCTTCCTCCATGTTCAAGTTCCCGATGAAGATGGTTTGTTTCGCTTTCAGCTCTTTTTCTTTTCTTTTCTTTTCTTTTCTTTTGCGGTTTTCTTTATGTAATGAAGTTTACGTGATGCGTTTTCTATAAGCACGTGGTTGCCGTTCGCTAGGGTTTGTGGAGTGTATGATATGAGTGTGCAATTCTTGATTCGTGGCTTGAATTTCTCGAAATTACTTCGATTTGCTGGTTTACATGGTTAAGAGATGTTAATTTGATGGATCATTCGTTGAATCTTTTAATTATACTGTTTGGTTGCTATGACAATTACCTGTGTGGCTACTAATAATTGAATGTCAAAAGGTGTTTATCGAATAATAATAATGTTAAAAGCATACCTTTGACAAATCATTTTCTTTTTGAAAGTACTAATCAGGCTCCACCGTCAAAGTTGGATGGATAAAGTAGAAATGATTGTGTTTAGAGATTGAATTTTACCCTAGCCTTTTAGATTACAATGTTCATGTACAGCAATGGCATGTATAAGCTTCAAATTTAAGCTTCGAGTCTGAAACATAAATTCCTATGCCAAAACTGGTTTCAACTTTCAAGTGGCAAATCATGAATGCTTCATGTTCAGCTTCGACTGTTGTAAAATCAGCCAATGCCGCTAAATTTCAATTTGTTTTTCTGTAAGGTTTCGATGACATGGACAGCATATATGCCTCTCCTGAAGATTTCAAGAGCCTGAAGAGCAGGGACCGGGCTAGAGGGCTTCATCTGCTTGAATTCTTTGTTACAAGGTGCCATGAAATTGGGGTAATGTTCATTCTTCAATAAATTATTGTTTTCAAACAAATATCACACTTTACTGGAAGGTGTTCATTCTTCAATAAATTATTGTATTAAATAGAAAACTGCATTTTATTTGTAGTTTTTCCCTCCTGATGATAGATTTCTCTGATTGTAGGTTGCTTGTGAAGCATGGATCAAGAAAGGTGATCCAAAGGAAGTTATCTGCCATGAAGTGAGGAGGATCCAGCCAGATCTTCTTGTTCTTGGTAGCAGAGGACTTGGTCCTTTCCAACGGTATGCTTAGTACCTGATGCCGCCTATTTTTTATTTTTGTTGATGACCTTAACTTGAGTATTTGCTTCTCCAGGGTTTTTGTCGGAACGGTGAGCGAGTTTTGCGTGAAGCATGCTGAGTGCCCTGTCGTAACAATCAAGCGTAGATCGGATGAAACTCCTCAAGACCCCGTCGATGACTAAATTTGTTTCACAGACCCCTTGATTCATTGCTCTTGGTTCTGTTAATAGACTTGAAACTCTACGACTTTACCAATTCCATATATCATTGGGGATAAGAAATGAATTGCTTCTGTTTTGGTGGAAAAAATACTCTGTTGTGGATTGCGTTTGTTGTGTGCAAAGAGAACTGCTATTATTAGTCTGGCCCGTATATAAAGTTGTATTTGCTTTAATTACTTCCAAAACCCTTTCTCGTGTTCTTTTTTTTATTTACTAGATTTTACCAAGATTTAAATTTCTGTGTCACGGAATTTTAGGGTTAAACAAAGAAAAATTAAAAGTTGACTAAAATTGAGGGTTGATTAAATGGATTATGAAATGCAAATTAAAAATAATGTGGATTAGGTATGTTTTTAGAGAGAATAATAATTTAGTAGCAGGTTTCTACGGAGGTTAAGCTTGCAGATTTTAGATGATGCGTTAAATAAAGTTTTAGAGTTTCTGCAATAAGATAAAGTTAATGGTGTTTTTGCTCAATTTAATTTGATGGTGTTTTTACTCAATTTAATTTGATATAATTGTTCTCTTGTTTAAAAAAAAAAAAGTATTTATCTAAAAATGAGTTGAATTGTTCTGATTTAATTTATAATTTTATGTTGCACAAATAAATATTTTAGCGAAGAGTTGCCTGAATCAGTGACTAGAACTCTTTCTCAACAACATTTAAATAATACAAGTTTAAATTCTATATTTTTCTTCTCCGATATTGTATTAATAAAAGAAATATTTTATATCTAAAATAGCAAAAATAATTTAAAAGTTTTTATAAAAATTATAGAGGGTATTGATTATATTTTATTTATTTGAAATTTATTGTTTTTAAGAAATATTTATAAAAAATTTCAGTAAATTCTACAAAGGACTCCAATTGAGATGGTAGTAGGTTTTTTCTAGACCTGTGGCAGGGAGTACGCGAATAATAAACAAATTCGAAGGCTAGTAATTTGAATTCGGGTATTTCAGAAACTGTAGACATCCAATGGAAGCAACATTTAAAAGAAAAATCTGATTCCAGTATGCTCAATAGTAACAGAATTTGTATCCAATGAAAACAGAATTCAACTACTGCAGCTTATGCCATATATATATATATATATAGCATGTGCTGATTTCAACATATGCAAATGGTAACTATGAACTACTTACCTAAGTATTTCTTACAAAATCCTAACCCAATGTATGTAACAGCAATGACGTAACATACACTTCTACATATCCATACATCCTAAAAGTGACTACTTCTTTGCCTAAGATGATGATGATTCAACCATTGTGTTTACCATCTCCAACAGCCCTTTTATCTCGCTCTGTATTTTGGATTTAGCCTCTGATGACATTGTTTCCTCTGATGTCTCCAGCATTGATGTCAGCGTCTCGAGCTTCTGCTTGATGTAGTTCAGCTCCAAATTTCCAGGTGCCAAAAACTTTGTTGATCTTTCCTTTGCTAGAGAAGGGTTTTTGGCACCTGGTATTTCCTTCTTGTTATGAGCTGATGCTGCCTGGTGAAGTCGAAGCCGAAAACTGACATTGGCAGATCCAAAAGGACTATCATTTTGTGAACTGCTGAAGGCTTGTTTGGCGTCGGAGGTTCTTAAGAAGACAACACGAGCACAGAAATTACTGAAGAACATATCAGTGTCGTCCATGTCTAAAGCTCCATATCTGCTGTATATTCGGATAAGATCGTCCTTTGTAGGCAATGAGGATCCGGGACCGAATGTCACGAAGAGGGCAGCAGGTAAATCATTTCCAACTGCAGCAATGGCAGTTTGCTTCCTTTTAGGAGTATATGCCTTCAGTCTCTCAGTTTTCTTCAGTGACGCCCTGGTTGCTTGTCTGGGTTTGGATTCACCCATCTTTGTTTCTTCATTTTTTCCAACTTTTTTCTTATGGGATTTATGTCCAGAGGGAACATGACCAGCCATAGATCGGTTGCTTCCCGATGACACAGTAGAAAAGTCCGGAGATTTTCTCTTTTTCTGATGCTGGAACTGATTATACATTTCATAGTCAGATCCATCTCGATAAACTGAGCTTCTAAATACAGATAAAAACTCCACAACAAATTCAAAAGAGCTATTTTTCCTTTGATATTGCGGACTAAGAGCCATGGATCGGACTTCAACTAGAACTTCGTTAGCAGGAGTTTCAACTTTTGCTAGATCATTCATCTGATTCAGGTATCGTTTAGGTGTAAGAAAATTCGATTCATTCAAGGATTCTTGCTCTGGATGAACTTCTTCAGGGACTTCATTCCCTTTACCCGTAACAAGGTTGTCAGTAGCCTTGCTCATTGTCTCCCCGAATCGGGTGTCACTGGAAACTTCTACAGATTCATCTTCTATCTCGGTTTTCCTTAGCTTCCCAGTTGAACTTGTGTAAGGAGGAGATAAGTACTTGCTTTTCTTCCTTTCTCTAGTAAAAGAACCACTCTCGAATAGGTCCTTAGTTTCAGCATCAATCCTTCTGATACCAGAACCAACATTCAATTTCCTTTTAATCGAAACAGGTTGGGTATCAGTATCTTCTTTGCCCCGATTATCACCGTCATTATCGCTTGCTTGTTTAATCTTCGTTTTTCTTCCCCTTGATGAATAAACCTTATCCATTCCTTCATTGGCCTCAATGAAATCAACTTCAGCATTTAATCCTGAAAGCTCATTTCCCTTCCCCTTTCTTGGTATGAAACTCGAATCACTTCCACCATCACCATTAACTTCATCATTGCCTTTCGTCTTTTTTCTCCGAGATGATGATGCTGGTTTGCTGGACTTTGAGACCTTATGAGCCTGTACATCTAAATCACCTTTTAAAATTTCAGCAATGCTTTTCTGCTTCCTCCTGTGATACATGGCATCCTCCGAAATATCCAGACTCCTCAACAAAGCCCGATTGCCTTGGCCAGATTTTGGATGGGACAAAGAAGAAATCCAATCTTCTTCGACTGGCCCTGTGATTGGGATTCCCACTGCCTCACTATAATCACTCATGTCCACAACAAGAGTTCTAACATTTTCTTCAACATCCGGAATGGACAGGGGTTCATAGTACACTGGCATTCCAAAGCGCCCTATTGATCGATTAAAAGCTGAAAGCCAACCCTTCAACACTGCACATTCAAGCAAATTACACATAGAAACCGCCTGCGAAATTTGTTTCAATTTACCAAGAACTTCTTTTGGCTCAAAGAGACCAACTGAAACCTTTCCAATTCCACCTTCAGGCACAAGAACTCCTTCCTTTATCCCAGCATTCGCAGCTAAAGGTCGGTCGAGTCCAATACAATTCTCCTTTGGAACGCACGAGCAAGTCATCTTCGACTCAACAAGTCGGCCGATTTCATCAACAGAAGTCCGTACAGCATTGACAAAGTTCTTAGAGCTACTCAACTTCGACATATCCTCAAAATTCTCCTCAAAAGGCCTCAACTGAGAAGGAAGGCACCACGCAAACGAACTATCCCCAAAGTACGCAACAAGGAGTCTTCCCTTCTGCCGCATTTTCACCGCATAATCTGAAGCATCAGTCGGATTATAGACCTGCCCCGGCCACCATGGATGACTCTTAATCTTACCCCATACAAAATAACCAGCAGAGAACTCACCACTAACACTACCACCATCACCATCGTAGTCATCTATTTCATTCATCATCATCTTCCCACCATTGTCTTTCTCATCCAATTTTGCCATTTCATCGTCATCATTTGGTAATACATTTTCAGCACCAATTTCTTTACTTTCATCAACAGCACCTAAAAGAGTGCCGAACCCTTCACCGCTATCACTCCTTCCACCATTAACATCAATGTTCCTAACACTTCCTTTCATTTGTAACAAAGAAGAAACCCCATTCAATTCAGAATCCTCAAGTCCCTCACCATCTTCATCAACACAAGAACCTCCCTTTCCATTTATAGAAACCCTAAAACCATTTTCCCATGATCTTTCAACCGTTAACCCACCAGCTTTAGAAACTTCATTAGCATCTTGGTCTAAAGACTTATCCCCAGTAAGGGTTTCAGTTGGCTTTTCAAAAGCTTCCATGTTTTCCCCCTGAAAAAGATTGAATTGTTTTTCCCCCAAGAAAATCAACCTCAAAAAATGGGATTTTTACAACTGAAATAGAGGAAAAAGTAAAAACAACAATATAATCATTTTAATTAAAAAAAGAAAAACAGTAAACAAAAATACCCACTAACACTTACCCATACTTTAAGAGAAAAAAACCTAAACAAATAACAAATCATACAGTTTAACATAAAAATAATTCAAACAAAGAACTAAAAGAAAAAGTACCTGTAGATGAAGAAGAAAATTAAGGGTTTATTTGTGTGCAGGTGAGTTTTGAGGATTGGCGATTTACGACAAAAGAGCACTTGGTCCGGATTTTAAAGAAGAAGATCGTACAGAAGGAAGTGCGGAGACCCTCCTTTTACGGATGTTTGACACGTGTCATCTAATGTTTGCGATGAACTAGGCAAGGCAACCTATACCTCAACAAAATTAAATTTGTAGCTTTTATGGAAATAAGTTGTAATTAAATCTAATTTTGAGAAAATCTCACTTTTTCTTTTTATATTTAAATGAGTCATTTTTCCACTCCTCCAAATTCCAACTTTACATCAACCCTTTAGAGGTTTTTTTTCCAATTCTGCAAATTTCCTCAATTTTTTTTAACGATGCTTAAAATTATTTATAGTCCTTCTCCGATTTATATATAAGTAGATAATATGTTTTAGAATATTTAAATTCACGCCTTCCTATATTAACAACAATATTCATACTAATTGAATTAAAGACTAATAATTTTTATTTCATTGAAATTATGAGGATAAATGAGAGGAAATCTTAGACTGATAACTAGAGTTCCACACTCACATATCTCAATTTTAATATTTTTAATTTATTTGTTTCCTTTCTTATTTTGTATATATTCATTTCCTTTGAATGCTTAAAATAATAATAATTAAAAGGGTAAAAAATTTACAACCTTTGTTTGTCAAATAAATAATTAATTATATTTTTATAATAATTTATATAAAAGATCAAGAAGATAAAAATAATATTTCACATTTTAAGTGAAAAATTACTTTATTACTTCAACTTTTCCATCAAACTCTAAAAAAGCAAGAATATAAAAAATTTAAAATATGTTATAAGTCTATGTATTTATTCACAAAATTTAAATTTAATCCTTATATTTTTATTTTAAGAATTTAATTTCTCTACTTTTTCTATTTCAAAATTCAAGTCTAACTTTAAACACTTATAATTTTTATTAACTTTGTTGACGTGACATTTTTAAATAAAAATATTTACTTATAGCCATTTAATTAAAAAATTAACATTTGTAATGAACCTAAATTTAACAAAATAATTTTAACACTATTAATAGTTAGACCTAAAATTTAGAATCTAAAAATTAAGAAACTGAATTCCTAAAAATAAAAATATAATTACTAAATTATAAATTTTCAAAAAATACAAAGATTTATGACATATTTTAACCTGCAAAAATTATCCAATTTTAATGTACTAACATTTAGGACCAATTTTAAGATTTTTTTAGGTTAAAATATGCCTTGAGTCCTTATACTCTTGAATATTTGAAATTCACTCTACTTTTATTTCTAGAAACTTGGTTTCTCTATTTTTCTTTTTTAGATTTCAAAATTCATATCCAATTATTAACATTAATTTTTTTGTTAAATTTGTTGGTATGATATTTTGAAGAAAAAAACACTCATTTAGTAGCCATGCAATAAAAAGATTGATGTTAAGGAACTGAATTTAGCAGAAAAATTGACAATATTAATAATTGAACTTGCATTTTTAAATCCAAAACCTAGAGGACTAAATTTCTTGAAATAAAAGTAAGGGACCGAAAATTTGAATATATGAAAAACACAATGACTTACAGCATTTTTTTAACTTTTTTAATAACTAGGCATAATGTTAAATTCAGCCCTTAACATTTACATTATTTGTCAGGTTGGTTCTTTTTCTTTTTTTTTTTAGTTAAATTTGAGAATCAACCTATTAAAAAGGGTAAAATTTGACCATCAACCTTTTAAAAAAGAGTCAAAATGATGTTTTTTTTTTAACGAGAATCCTAACTAAAATGTTAAAATTTTAAAGAAGACAATCTACATGACAATCCACGTGTACTCTATGTCAATTTTTTTAAATTTTATGAATTTTTTATATATTTTTTATTTTTTATAATTTTTGAATTATTTGCTGACGTGACATATAAAACAAAAGATGCTATGTTATTGTGCTAACAATATTAAAAATTAATGTTTTAGTCATCATTTTCATTAAAATAAGTTATCGACTCTTTTTAAAGCTTAAGGGTCAAATTTAATTTTAAAAAAGAGTCAAATTGACAAAAAATGTAAATTTGAGGACTAAATTTATCAATATGCCAAATAACTACACTTAAAACCAACACAATGTGCAATGCACGAGTTTAGTTGTATATATTAATTAAAGTATATTATATTTATTTTTAAAATTTTGTGATAACCTTTTACGATGATTGGAAAAATAATATAATATGATTATTTAATTTTAAAATTTTATATTAATAATAATATAAGTTAAAAATAAAATAATAAATATTTAAAATAAAATTGAATTGATTACTCTTTGCGATAAATTATTTAAAGTAAAAAAATATTAAATATTAGTTAATTTTAAAGAGAAAATAGAAACTTTTTAACATTATATATTTAGCGACGTAAAAATTTCGCTTTGGTCGCTAATTGAGGCTATTATTTGAAAATTTGAAAAGGGAATTTCGGTTTTAAAGAGAAAAGGAGTCGCCACCGATCTTTTTCCTAGGTGTGATCGGACACCTAATAAATCCTCTTTTTTTTAAAAAAAGAAAATTTATTTTTGAACAAAAATAAAGGTTGAATTTGGGTCTACGTGAAAATCCAGAGAAAAATAAGGTTCGGGAGTCGGTTACGCACGAGGAAGGTATTAGCACTCTCGCGACGCTCAAAATTGGTATCTTGTTAAACACACGTTGTCTTAATTCTCAAAAACACAAGTTTAATTTAATATTTAATCACGATCCGATTGAAATACGAGAATTTGAAATTTTTGGTTTTTTAGAAGGACGTCTCGTTTTTTGACACGAGCCAATAATATCCACCCAACATAGCAATGAAATCAGCGACTTAGTGTTGAAATCGGCACGTTGCCTTATTTATTGAAATTAATTAAAAACATAAAAAATATCATTTGCAATAGGAATTTGTAAATAATGCAAATGATGATACAATTAATGAAAAATATTAAAATATAATATTAGAATAAAAATAACAATAATATTCACAATAAAAAATAATAATAATAAAATAATGTTCTAATAATATAATAAAAGAAATAATATATTTGTAATAATAGTAGAAAATACTAATATGTACATGAAAAATACACATGTATATATATATGTTAATAATGATGATAATGATAATAATACTAGCAATAATAATGAAATACAAAAAGCAAATATAATATAATAATAATATTAAAATAAAGTAATTAAAAATAATATTATATATAAATATATAAATATATATACATATATAATAAAAATATACACTAATTTTATTAATAATAATAATAGTAATAATATTAGAAATAATAATAATAATATTTAATAAAGAAACGAAAATAAACAAAAAAGGATTAAAATTGAACTAAAAACAAAGTTTTGGGGCAAATTTAAAAAAAAATAAAGGGAAAAGGATCAAAATGTAACACGCGCATAACCTGAAAGGACCGAAACAGAAATTATTCCTTTCCTTCAAAACGCAGTGTAACACGAGGGACCAAATTGTAGAGCATAACGAATTTCGGGGCCAAATTAAAATAAATAGAAACTTGATTGCAGACCATAGAAAAAAGCGGAAGGGCCTAATGTGCAAATAGACCATTAAGCAAAAACACGCGGATCCTGAGGCGGGTTTGGGTCGGACGGATCGGGTGCTCAAAACATCGTCGTTTTGGGTGTTAATGGCCAACCCCAAAACGACGTCGTTTTAAGGGGCTATAAAAGTCATGTTTTTGAAAAAAAAAAATCATTTGTTAGCATGAGGGAAAAAAAAAGAAGGGAGAGAAGAGAGAATTCTCTCTGAACTAAGCCCTAGCTCCGGCCAGGAAGGTCACCATCGCCGCTGCCGGCCACCGTGAAATTCGAAAAAATGTACTTTTTTAGTGTTTTTTTTTTAGTTTCTTTTTTTTTTGCTTAATAATATATATATTTAGGTATAAATTTGCAAATAAAAAAAAAGAACAGAAAAAAATAAGAGATTCGGTAAAAAAATGAATCACCTTAGGCTTTCAATCTTGATTTTTTGGTACTTAGTTCCTCTTATTTGGTATTGTGCTTCTGATTTGGTGTTACTCTAGTCACTGTTTTTGTGTTTGAAAATATAGTATATGTATTAAAACTGCCAAAATCGTTTACAATATTTGGCTTGGCTTTTATAGCCACTTTTACATGCATTTTTATTTTTTATTTTTTTTGCTATTTCTTTCTTCTGCCTTGCGTGTTTGCTTCATTTTTGTAGGGTATGGCCGGTGGAGGTGACCGGTGGAGCAGTAGTAGCCTGTGGGTGGTTCTTGTTGTCAAATGCAAGTGGCCACAGTTAGGTTTTTATTTTGGGTTCTTAGGTTGTTTCAATGACCGGTACTTGGGTATTAGGTTGGTAAATGGATATTGGGTTTTGGTTTGTGGGTCTTTGTATTGGGTTTTGATGTAATGGGTTAAATGGGTTTAAATTAGGTGTGGGTTTTATGTATATGAGGTCAAAATTGGCCTACAACAGCTGCCCCTCTTTGCTTATTGTCGTGTAACGAAAATATAGCAAAGACATAAAGCAAGGCCAATTTTCCCCGGTCTTGTTGAGTATTAACTTCTTTGGCGCTCCTTTTCTTTAGGTAGCTTCATTCCAGTCCACCACATCTTATAGATTTGATCTACCTCACCGTAACTTCAGAGATATGACTCGTAGCTTCACTTTGCTCGCTTCTTCAGGGGTATGAGGTTCATAGCTTCAATCTGCTTCACTGCTCCACTGTAACTTTAGGGAGATAAGGTCCAATATCTTCGGTCCGCTCCACTACAACTTCAGGGTTCCGCTACAACTTCATGGAGATAAGACTTGTAATTTCAACCTGCTCCACTGCAACTTCAGGGAGGCAAAATCTGTATATTCGATTAGCTCTAATATTTATTCTTTATTGAAAAAAAATATCGAAAATAGCTCGGCATACAAACTGACGTTCAACTCATCTCTCGGATTATGAGTTAATTTTTGAAAAAAAGTAAAAATTGAAAATAACTCAGTGTGTGACCTGAGGCTCAACTCACCTCTCACAATATGAGTTGATTTTTTTTGAAAAACAGAAACTAAAAGGCTTAACTCACTTCTCGCAATATGAGTCTATTTTTTTGAAAAACATAAATTGAAAATACCTCAGCGTGTATCCCGAGGCTCAACTCACCTCTCGTAATATGAGTTGATTTTTTTGAAAAATAGAAACAAAAATACATCAGCGTGTGACCCGAGGCTCAACTCACTTCTCGCAATATGAGTTGATTTTTTTGAAACATAAATTGAAAATACCTCAGTGCGTGATCTGAGGCTCAACTCACCTCTCGCAATATGAGTTGATTTTTTTTAAAAAATAGGAACTAAAAATACCTTAGCGTGTGACCCGAGGCTCAACTCACCTCTCTCAATATGAGTTGATTTTTTAAAAACAGAAATAAAAACATCAGAATACCAAAACATATCATCTGGTGGAACTCAGATGTCTTTTCCTTGATCCAGTATACTATCATCAAATCCTCTTGCTCTGCTAGAGTACCTGTATATGTCATGCATGATGTTATCATGATATGCACATGTTGGCCTTAAATGCCTTTATGCCTATATGATTATACTATGAGCCTTGGGCTTGTTTGTCATGTATCTCTTTTCGTCACGCTTCTTGTGATGATCTGCATTCATTACTTCGATTCTTGACTTTTTTTTTTAAGCTTTGTACCCATCCTCAAGCTTTACGAGGAATCTATGTTTCTCAAATATCACTATTTTGCCCTCTGTTGAACTTTGTCCTTGCTTTGAGGCTTTTGTACTTATCGAATTCTCATCCGGATAATGCTCAATATTTCTTTTGTTTAGAGTATGTCATTCTAATATTTTTTATTCAAATAAACCATATAATGAGATGCATGAAAATGTTCAGGTAGGTACAAAAGAGATACTTCACATTTATTTATTTCGAAGGTAACAAACAAAAAAAAAGTTAACCAAGGATACTAAAAAAGTGTCATAAAGAAAAGATGATCACATTCAGTAAATACAAATGCTTTAAATATTCAACGCATGATCTCTTTCACGTTTTTTAATCAAGAATCTTTTCAAGCATGGCTTCTTACGTAGAAGATTTCGAGCTTTCAGAGATGCTTCAAATACTATAGTCTTGTTGTTTGACCCACCGTTCAAACCGCCTTGCTTTTTAAGCCCAGGTTTACTTCATTAGGACGCCCTCTCAGGTTTTCATCCTAATCCTTTTTGTTCATCAAGACGCCCTTTTCGGGTTTTCACCTTAATCTTTTTTGTTTTAGGCATAATATTTCTTTACAGCATCTGAGTTCATTGGGTTAGGTAACTCTTTCCCATCCATCTCAGTGAGAATCAAAGCTCCACTTGAGAAAGCCTTCTTTACGACATATGGTCCTTCCCAATTTGGTGCTCATTTTCCTCGAAAATCTTTTTATATTGGGAGAATCTTTCTCAGCACAAGTTCTCCTTTGTGGAATTCTCTTGGCTGTACTTTCTTGTCATAGGCAGCGATCATTCTCTTTTGGTACATCTGTCCATGACAGATTGCCTTCAAACTTTTTTCTTCGATAAGGTTTAACTGGTCATATCGAGCTCGAACCCACTCTGCTTCTTCTAGTTTCGACTCCATTAAGACTCGTAGAGAGGGGATCTTAACTTCAATGGGTAGTACAGCTTCTATTCCATAGACCAGAGAGAAAGAAGTTGCTCCCGTAGATGTCCGCACAGATTTGCGATATGCATACAAAACGAACGATAGCTTCTCGTGCCAGTCTTTATATGTCTCGGTCATTTTTCCAATAATCTTCTTAATATTCTTATTGGCCTCTTCAACTGCTCCATTTATTTTCGGGCAGTAGGGTGAGGAGTTATGATGCCTTATTTGAAATTGTTCACACACTTCTTTAATCATCTTGTTGTTTAAATTTAAGACGTTTTCTGAAATGATTCTTTCAGGCAAACCATATCGACAAATAATTTCCTTTTTTAAGAACCTGCAAACTGTAGTCTTCGTCACATTAGCAAATGAAGCGGCTTCTATCTATTTCGTGAAGTAATCTATCACTATAAAAATGAATCGGTGTCCATTAGAAGCTTTTGGGGAAATTGACCCTATAACATCCATGCCCCACATAGAAAAAGACCACGGAGAAGTCATCACATGAAGGAGCGAAGGTGCTACATGAATTTTATCACCATAAATTTGACATTTGTGGCATTTTTGTGCAAAACTAATGTAGTCACTTTCCATCGTCAGCCAGTAATAACCGAGTCTCATAATCTTCTTGGCCATAGTGAAACCATTGGCATGTGTCTCACAAATTCCCTCATGGACATCTTCAAGTATTTTTCTGGCTTCAACAGCATCTACGCATCTCAAGAGCACTTGATCTTTTCCTTTTTTGTACAGAATGTCCCCATCAAGAACAAATCCTACTGCCATTCTTCTGATTGTTCTTTTGTCGTTCTCATTTGCTTGTTCGGGATACTTTTGATTCTTGACATATTCTAAGATATCATAGAACCATGGCCGTCCATCTAGCCCTTTTTCAATGTTGAAACAATGTGCAGGGACTTCATATATGCTCATTTGAAGAAGCATTATTTCTGTTTCTCTGTTCGCTTTGAACATTGAAGCCAAAGTGGCCAGAGCATCAGCCAATTGATTTTCTTCTCGTGGGAAGTAATTAAAAGTTACTTCTTTGAATTCTTTAATCAGTCATGCCACTAGATTGTTGTATTTAACTAATTTCGAATCTCTAACTTCTCAATATCTACGGATTTGGTATATCACCAACGTTGAGTCTCTGTACACCTCTAAGATGTCGACGTTTCTTTCAATAGCTGCACGAAGTCCCATGATACAGGCCTTATATTCTGCTATGTTATTGGTACAGAAGAAATTCACCCTGGCAGTGAACAAATAATGGTTCCCTTCTAGTGATACTAAGACTGCTCCAATCCCATGCCTCAATGTATTCGATGCACCATCAAAGCTCATCTTCCATAACTTCTCTTTGGATGACTCACATTCTTTTCTTGTAATGCACATCAAGTCTTCATCTGAGAAATCAAATCTCAATTGCTCGTATTCTTCTGTTGTTCGAGTTGCTAAGAAGTCAGATATTGTACTCATTTTTATCAACTTTTGGCTCACATAGACGATGTCGTATTCTGATAGTAGGATCTGCCATCGTGCCATTCTTCCTAAGAGTGCAGGTGATTCCATCATGTACTTTATTGGGTCCAGCTTTGAAATTAACCATGTCGTATAATACAACATATATTGCCTGAGCTTCCGAACTACCCAAACCAAAGCGCAACAGAAGTTTTCAATTGACGAATACTTTGCCTCATACTCTGTGAACTTTTTGCTGAGATAGTAAATCGCCTTTTCTCTTTTCCCTGACTCATCATGTTGCCCCAGTACGCAACCTATTAAATTTTCAAACACAGTCAGATACAATATTAACGGTCTTCCTGGAGTTGGCGGTACTAGCACCGAGGGACTAGACAAATACTGTTTTATCTTGTCAAAAGTCACTTGGCACTCCTCGTTCCATTCTCCCAAATTATGTTTTTGAATGAGTGAAAAATTGGGTCACACTGGTTGGTAAGTTGAGCAATGAACCGAGCGATGTAGTTCAACCTCCCTAAAAATCCTCTGACTTCTTTTTGTGTGCGCGGAGGTGGTAGTTCTTGTATGGCTTTTATCTTATCTGGATCAACCTCAATACCTCTCTTGCTAACAATAAAGCCTAGTAACTTTCCCGAGGTAGCCCCAAACGTACACTTTGCTGGATTAAGCTTCAGCTGAAACTTTCTTAGTCTTTCGAACAATTTCCTGAGGTTCCCAACATGCTCTCTTTCCCCTCTAGATTTGGCAATCATATCATCAATGTAGACTTCTATTTATTTGTGCATCATGTCATGGAACAACATCACCATGGCCCTCTGATATGTTGCCCCAGCATTCTTTAATCCGAACGGCATCACCTTATAATAGAATGTTCCCTACATCGTTACTAAGGTGGTTTTCTCCATATCCTCAGGAGCTATCTTTATCTAATTATAACCCGAGAATCCATCCATGAAAGAAAACAATGAATGTTTTGTTGTGTTATCTACCAATGTATCCGTGTGTGGTAAAGGAAAATTATCTTTAGGACTTGCTCGATTCAGATCGCGATAATCCACACACATTTGTACCTTACCGTCTTTCTTCGGTACTGGGACTATGTTAGCTACCCATTATGGGTACTTGGAGACTTGTAGGAAGCCAGTATCGAATTGTTTCTTGACTTCTTCTTTTATTTTTAACAGCATTTTAGGTCTTATTCGTCTTAGCTTTTGTTGAATGGGTCTACATTCTGGTTTCAGTGGGAGTCTATGGACCACTACATCCTCATCCAATCCTGGCATGTCCTGATACGACCATGCAAATACATCTTTGTACTCATGAAGCAAAGCAATCAAATCATGTTTGGTGTTATCTGAAATGAACGTCCCAATCTTCACTTCTTGCCTATTTTCTTCATTTCCCAAGTTTACTATCTCAACAGATTCTTGATGAGGTAGAATCTGTTTATCTTTTTGTTCTACCATTCTTAATAAGTCAGGAGACGAGACATAGTCTTCAACATTTTCCTTAGCTTCGAACTCTTTTAAACAAATAGCTTTCTCGAAATTGATTTAAAGATTTGTAACGGGTTTGTTCATATCGTTGATATCTGAGACTTGAAAGTTGAATGGAAAAGAAAACTATAGATGAGCATCAAAGTATTGGGACCAACAAGTATAATATTATGGCATGATGTGAGATATATGCAATGACAGACTGTGAGAAGGGGGAAAATTATGAAGTTAATGAGAATGAAAAGACCATGACAAAATGCATCTCTATTAATGTTCATTTAAATGATAAAAAGCAAACATAAGCTCTTACAAAAGAATCTCGCTATTACTTAGGGACACACAAAAAGAAGAGCGTTAACATTGAGCATTACTCTAGAAAAGACTTAGAAACTACAAGAAGGTCCACAGAAGTCCAATTGTTTATAACGAATCTAGGAGGATAAGGGCGTATCATTGAAACATCTTTAATTGCATCATTTCCTTTGTTAATGATATTTATACTGACATTCTGAATACCCCTTTCAATTAATAACAGCGTGCTTCGTGGATTATCTTCCCCGGGGTACATCATTCCTGCAGATGTAAATGTTTTTGACAAAAGAGGGTACGTTATGGACTCCCATTCTAATTCTCAGCCTAAGGCTCTTGCAATCCGCCTTTCTCGATCTTTCTGCAACTATTTTCTTCTTTGTCGCATATCCAGTTCGAACCCTAGACCATACCGAGCCTTGTGGGGTAATGGTTTTAGCGCTCTAACTATCCCTTGTTGATATCTTCCCAAACCTTTATTCACTCGGGCTCCTTTTCCCACAGTCAGCTTAATTCTCATCTTGGTATTCCTTGACAGCTTAGGCACGAGAATTTTATTTCCTTCAACAACGAACGTAGCATTGATGAATTAGAAGGAACGGAAGGAACATTCTACTGCATCCTTACTTACTTCGAGGTATGGTGTATCAGTAGAGATAGATGCGACAATGTTTTCCTCACCTACGACAGTGACCAAAAGACCATCCATCATAAACTTTACTTTTTGATGGAGAGATGAAGGAACTGCCCCAGCAGAGTGGATCCAAGGCCTTCCTAAAAGGCAATTATACAAGGCGTGATGTCTATGACCTGAAACTCGATGTCATATATATAGGGGTCCACTTCAAGAGGAATTTCGATTTTTTCCATGACTTTTCGTCTTGTCCCATTGAATGCCCTTACTGTAGAGTGACAAGGCCTCAGATAAGATATATCAATTGAAATTCTAAAAAACGTGGCCAAAGGCATGACATTGAGTGCCGACCCGTTATCAATGAGTATATTCAGTATTATATAACCCTTGTAATGGGTTGTGATATGCAATACTTTTACGTAGCCCCTACCATTTGGCGACATTTTGTCATCACTGAAAGAAATAAAATTATCCGCGTTCAGGTTATTCACCCACCTATCAAGCTTTTCGACAGATATATTGCTTGCCACGTAAGCTTGATTTAACACTTTCAACAAAGCATTCCGATGTGGTTCTGAATTCAACAGTAGAGATAATACCGAGATTCGTGCCGGTTATTTACTTAACTATTCCACGACATTATATTCACTGTGTTTGATGAACTTTAAGAATTCATGTGCCTCTTCCTCATTCACAGGCTTTTTAACTTCTAGTTCAAACAGAGTTTCAAGCTCAACTTCGGCCTCATGCATCGGTGCTTTTCCTTTCTGGTTCGAGTCACCAATTTTCTTCATTGGTTCAACCATTTTAGAATAACATCTCCCGTTGCGGGTAAAGTGTTCTACTTCGCCAACATTTTCAGTCGTAGCTTTGGATTTTTCACCTTCAGGTACGATAATGTTGACATCATATTTCCACGGCATCGCCTTGCTGTCTTTGTAAGGAAAAGGAAATGATACTTCAATTATTATCTTTGGTTTCACTTGTTCCTTTTTTGCATAATAATAAATCACCAATGGTCGATCGGCGCTATAAAGAAAACTTGATGATTGACTATCAGAAACGCATACTTCTTCTTCATCGGCCTCTTTCACTTTGTTAAAGATCCTGATCTCTTTGTTGTCCATCATGTCTTGAAGTAATTTTCTGAATCCCTCATAAGACTGAATGTCATGCCCTTCGATACCATGGAAATCACAAAAACATTGGCTTTTTGTACTTCCTTCTTTGAAAATTCTATTGGGATGACAGAACGGCCCATTTTTAACCATTATCTCTCAAACCTTCCGCAAAGGTGTCTTTATTTCCAAAACATAACTTTTGGCTCACCACCTGTCTTCTTTATCACTGCGCTCACGTATTGCCAGCACTATCAAATCATAAAATACCTGTATCAATAAGACCTTGAACCAAGTTTACTATCTTAACAGATTCTTGATGAGGTAGAATTTGTTTATCTTTTTGTTCTACCATTCTTAGTAAGTCAGGAGACGAGACATAATCTTCAACATTTTCCTTAGCTTCGAACTCTCCTAAACAAATAGCTTTCTCGAAATTGATTTCAAGATTTGTAACGGGTTTGTTCATATCGTTGATATCTGAGCACCTGAAAGTTGAATGGAAAAGAAAACTATAGAGGAGCATCAAAGTATTGGGACCAACAAGTATAATATTATGGCATGATGTGAGATATATGCAATGACAGGCTGTGAGAAGGGGGGAAAATTATGAAGTTAATGAGAATGAAAAGACCATGACAAAATGCATCTCTATTTATGTTCATTTAAATGATAAAGAGCAAACATAAGCTCTTACAAAAGAATCCCGCTATTACTTAGGGACACATAAAAAGAAGAGTGTTAACATTGAGCATTACTCTGGAAAAGACTTAGAAACTACAAGAAGGTCCACAGCAGTCCAATTGTTCATAACGAATCTAGGAGGATAAGGGCGTATCATTGAAACATCTTTAATTGCATCATCTCCTTTGTTAATGATATTTATACTGATATTCTGAATACCCCTTTCAATTAATAACAGCGTGCTTCGTAGATTATCTTCCCTAGGGTACATCATTCCTACAGATGTAAATGTTTTTGACAAAAGAGGGTACGTTATGGGCTCCCATTCTAATTCTCAGCTTAAGGCTCTTGCAATCCGCTTTTCTCGATCTTTCTGTAACTGTTTTCTTCTTTGTCGCATATCCTGTTAGAACCCTAGACCGTATCGAGCCTTGTGGGGTACTGGTTTTAGCGCTCTAACTATCCCTTATTGATATCTTCTCAAACCTTTATTCGCTCGGGCTCCTTTACCCACAGTCAGCTTAATTCCCATCTTGGTATTCCTTGACAGCTTGGGCACGAGAATTTTATTTCCTTCAACAACGAATGTAGCATTGATGAATTCGAAGGAACGGAAGGAACATTCTATTGCATCCTTACTTACTTCGAGGTATGGTGTATCAGTAGAGATAGGTGCGACAATGTCTTCCTCACCTACGACAGTGACCAAAAGACCATCCATCATAAACTTTACTTTTTGATGGAGAGATGAAGGAACTGCCCCAGCAGAGTGGATCCAAGGCATTCCTAAAAGGCAATTATACGAAGGCGTGATGTCTATGACCTGAAACTCGATGTCATATATATAGGGGTCCACTTCAAGAGGAATTTTGATTTTTTCCATGACTTTTCGTCTTGTCCCATCAAATGCCCTTATTGTAGAGTGACAATGCCTCAAATAAGATATATCAATTGGAATTCTAAAAAGCGTGGCCAAAGGCATGACATTGAGTGCCGACCCGTTATTAATGAGTACATTCAGTATTATATAACCCTTGCAACGGGTTGTGATATGCAATACTTTTACGTAGCCCCTACCATTTGGCGACATTTCGTCATCACTGAAAGAAATAAAATTATCCGCGTTCAGATTACTCACCCACCTATCAAACTTTTCGACCGATATATTGCTTGCCACGTAAGCTTGATTTAACACTTTCAACAAAGCATTCCGATGTGGTTCTGAATTTAACAGTAGAGATAATACCAAGATTCGTACCGGTTGTTTACTTAACTGTTCCACGATGTTATATTCACTGTGTTTGATGAACTTTAAGAATTCATGTGCCTCTTCCTCATTCACAGGCTTTTTAACTCCTAGTTCAAACGGAGTTTCAAGCTCAACTTCGGCCTCATGCATCGGTGCTTTTCCTTTCTGGTTCGAGTCACCAGTTTTCTTCATTGGTTCAACCATTTTAGAATAACATCTCCCGTTGCGGGTAAAGTGTTCTACTTCGCCAACATTTCCAGTCGTAGCTTTGGATTTTTCACCTTCAGGTACGATAATGTTGACATCGTATTTCCACGGCATCGCCTTGTTGTCTTTGTAAGGAAAAGGAGATGGTACTTCAATTATTATCTTTGGTTTCACTTGTTCCTTTTTTGCATAATAATAAATTACCAATGGTCGATCGGTGCTATAAGGGAAACTTGATGATTGACTATCAGAAGCGCATACTTCTTCTTCATCGGCCTCTTTCACTTTGTTAAAGATCCCAATCTCCTTGTTGTCCATCATGTCTTGAAGTAATTTTCTGAATCCCTCATAAGACTGAATGTCATGCCCTTCGATACCATGGAAATCACAAAAACATTGGCTTTTTGTACTTCCTTCTTTGAAAATTCTATTAAGATGACAGAACGACCCCTTTTTAACCATTATCTCCCAAACCTTCCGCAAAGGTGTCTTTATTTCTGAAACACAACTTTTGGCTCACCACATGTCTTCTTTTATCACTGCGCTCACGTATTGCTAGCACCATTAAATCATAAAATACCTGTATCAATAAGACCTTGAACCCTCCTTTTAAAGGCCAAACAATTTTCTGTAGAATGCCCTTGGTTTCTGGTATGGTACATGCAACTGGTATTAGGACCATACCATTTTGGATATGGAGGCTTCAGGAGTGTCATATAATGTTGGGATATTAATTATTTTTCCAACAGTTTTGAGTACAGCTCTCCGTATGACATGGGAATAGGGGTGAATTGAGGTTTTTCAGAATTGAGTTTTGCCAGTCTTTGTTCATTTTTGGGTTGGTTTTGAGCACGCATGGTATTTGGTGGGAATATGGCAAATGGTCTTTGGTTATCTGTGGCGTAGACGGGGTAAGGAGGAGGTGCTTGATAGTAAGGGTTTTGAAGAGGATAATAGAAGTTTGGAGGCGGGTGATATCGAGGTCGTGGCTGGGTTGGGTAAGGGTTAGAAGTGTGGTGGCTTCCAGTTCCCACCATATGGGTTTCTGCCTCTTTTTTCTTTATGGGTGCTGCCTTTTTCAAGCTTTCGGAGCCTTCCATCCTTCCAATCTTGATGGCATTCTCTATAAGTTCCCCGGATATTACAATATCTGTGAAGTCTTTCGTGGCGCTTCCTACCAACTTATCATAAAACGGTGCTTTCAAAGTGTTGATGAAGAGGACCGTTATTTCAGTTTTAGTTAATAGAGGTTCTACTTGGGCTGAGATATCCTTCCACCTTTGCGCGTATTGCCTAAAAGTCTCCGTTGGCTTCTTTTCCATCATCTGTAAAGTTAGCCGATCAGGCACCATGTCAGATACATGCTTGTATTGTTCAAAAAATGCTGACGCCAAATCTTTCCATGATCGGATCCTTTCTCTACTAAGTTGATTATACCATCGAATGGCCGATCCGACCAAACTGTATTGGAAACAGTGTATTAGCAATTTATCTTTATTCACGCAACCAGTCATCTTCCGGCAAAACATGATAAGATGCACCTTTGGACATTTCATCCCATCATATTTTTCAAAATCTGGCACTTTAAATTTTGGAGGCAGAACTAGATCAGGCACCAAACTGAGCTCTGTGGCACTTAGTGCAAAGAAGGTTTCAGTACCTTCTATCGCCTTGAGCCTTTCTTCCAAGCTCCTATACTTATCCTGGGCATCATGATCATCCATTTTCAACCTAACTATTTCTACCAGATCATCCAAATCTGGAATATTGGGATCAGCAGGATTTGTTCCTGGGTTTGATACGAATATACCTTGCCCTGATGAGCAGGTGGTACAAGTTGTTGCTCGAGGCTTGCAGGTTCCCCTTGAGGATATCCTCTTTGGGTTGCATGGGCATGAAGTGGAGTGAATCCTGAGGGATAGAGCGGATCCTGATCATGATTAGCTCTCGACTGAGGCTCCATAATGCCAGGGCTTTACATAGGTCCCTTTTCCTTTGACCAAAGCTATCATCATCTCCATCATTTTAGCCATCTGATCTCTTTGCTCGAGTGATTCGTCTCGAGATCTTAACATCAAATCTCTTGCTTCCTGTTGTGACTTGGTCAAATGCTCTTGCAATTCTCTTCAGGTCTTTTCTATCCTTTCAATTCTCTCATTGAACTCGGCTTCCATAATTCTAGCTTTTCGGCGCGTCCTATAAGAATAGTGTGATTCCAGACTTGTAGTGTCGCAACTGCGAATTATACGGTTTTAGCCTCAGTGAATGATTATGGTGATATGTACATGCAATGAATGGATAAATGGATGAATGAAAATTAAATGTTAGTCATGAATGAATATGCAAGAATTTGGTGTTGATTTCAAAATAACCCCTACTTAGGCATTTCATTAATCAAAAGAGTCTATTACAAAACATTTCGCTATCTTTGATTCAATAGCTACACAAATTTTCTAGCCACATTGCCTTGTTTCTTCACTTGTTCTAAGAATTCTGATAGGCTTGATCTTTGACTCGGAGGGAATTGGCAACTGAGAGCTTTGGCTTCATCTGGTAATTGCACAACTTGCATAGCCGCCTTGCGAATTTCATTGATCAAAAAGTCGAGATACATTTCTTTTTCTTGGAGAGCTCTTTCGTAGGCGTGAGTGTCTCTGTCGTACTGTCTATTCTTTTCTTCCAGGGCTTTTAGGAGATTATCCAACTGTTGCTGTTGAGCTTGCGGTGTATTTTCTAAATCTCGTACTTTTCCTCTTAGCTCTTGATGTTTAGACTGACTAGTCATTAGTTCTGCAGACACGGTTTCATATTCAAGATTCTTCTTTTTTAACTCTATCACAGCACGCGTAGCTTTTTCCTCTTCTTTCTTCGCTTTCCCTCTCCAGAATTCCATCCCACCTTTGATATTGCTAATTTATTCCTTCCATTCTGCTGATGATTTGCCCAAACCACTATTTTTTATAGTGTTTCTTAATTTTTTATTTTCCAAATGAAGGTCCCTTAAGTCGTTTCTCACGATCTCAGCTTCTTTTTGAGCTTTCATCGTTTTGGATTCTTCAATTTGAACCTCGATCTTCAGCTAGTAGTTTTCCTCTTGAAGAGAACTAATATCCCGTAACAGCTTGGCCTTTTCACGTTCGAATTCATGTCTTGCTACTTCCAGCTCGGATGGCATTTCTTCTGAGAAAGGATTCTGGAAAGTGTAACTCGTCGGTGAAATTTGTTGACTATTGACTCGTCATTTTCTCCATATGTCATAATCCTGAGTGATAGTATCAGCATAAAGGGCTAACTCCATTAGGTGAATTTCCTTCCAAGACTTTGCAGTATCTCGGACTCTTTTCATGTAGCCTTCACCCGTAAAGGCGAACTCTGCTTGTGCCAATCCTCCGGTAGCGGGTATGGAGTGTCGTGAAGCAAACTGCCTTTAAACCATTAACGGAGCGTATCCAATTCCTTCCCATAATCCTAGTAAAGGCGCCCAATCTTGGCTTCTACATTTGTATAATAGAACTGAAGGACGGATCCATGGTGCTCTCCAGGTTATATCTTCGGTGCGAAGGTTCTGAAAAACTGAAACCCAATGCTGTTCGGTGACATCCTTTGGCCAATCCTTCTCTAGGTAAGCTTTCAATGGGGCGAATGTTTTTGAAAACATGTGGAAAGGTATGCGCTCCACTTTCCAGAAATGGCTTTGAATCCAGACATTAAGTAATTGCGCGCATCCGATAAAACGTTCTTCCCCTTTCCTCCTACAACAACTTAGAGATCTAAAATTCTCGGCCAAGATAGTCGGGACGGGGTTGATCCATTACTTCAATCTTTCAAAGAAATCCACTACCACAACTTCTATATGCCCGAGAACTTTTGGGAAAACAATTGATCCGTAAATGGCCAAAGCAAATAGATCCACTCTCTTCGCAATATCTGGATGGTTTTGAACTAAGTCTCGCAGAGAAAACTACGGAACACAACTGACTTCATTCTTTTTCTTTATCTGTGTTTCAGCCCATATATGGTCATTCCCATCAACCTCACTAGCTTTTTCTTGAAAGTCATTGGTTTGGGCTCTTTCACATAAATCTTATTGAAGTGTACATTGTCAACACGAAGCAAGGCAGCATACTCTTCTATGGTCGGAGCCATATCTTCCTGATTGAAAGTGAAACATTGGTATACTGGGTCCCAAAATCGAACCATGGCTTGAATCAACTGTTCGTCTACATTGACGGTGATCAAGTGAACTATATCCCCGTACTTTTCAGTAAAAATGCCCCTAGTATCTGAGTCCCATTGTTTCCAAATCCGAGTCAAGTCTTCAAGGTTATTCTGACGAACGTTCGAAGTTACATGTTCGGGAAGACTAGAGATACATCCTTCTGTTAAACTGTCCCCTTTTGCTTTCTGGGTTTTCAAAGACCAGTCTCAAACCACGACATTTTTCTTGGTTACTTGCGTAATTGACTCCTCCATCAGAAACCCGTTTTTGGCAACCAATCTCTAATCAACACCTTCCTAATCAAGATGCCTATGATGCATGATGAAAAATAAAAATAAAAATAAACAACCTTGGTTAGTAATCACAATAAATATGAACAGAGAAAAAACTATGGAGAATCTAACAAATTAAGTTACCCGGTCCAATAGACCCGATTCCTTTGCAAAGTATAAATGTAAAACAATGAAAGGTAAGAGGCGCTTTTTCCGTGTACTTATTTTGGTGACTATTAACGGACGGAGGTTTGGCATGACTCTAGTTAGGTGGCTCATATGGTTCACTATATGAGGTTTCGGTTCTAGACAGGTACTCAAATTGTTCGTACTATCGTCTACTAAGACTAGTACGAAGCCTCGGTCGTGGCCCATCACAGGCTCACGAGTTCAATTCGAGGGATTACATTTACTTATGCCTATGCGGAGGGACAAGTTAACTCATAAAAGCATAAGTCACATGTAACCTGAAAGTATGCACTAGCCTGTGCGGAGGGACGAGTTAACTCACGAAGGCATAGCGTTTACTTTCACTTAAGCGGATGCAGCCCGGGTAGAGAGCTCATATTATGCAAAAGTGCAAGTGCACGGTGTGTGGGGAGAAACTCACAAACCTTTTCATTTTTATTAAAACTAAAAAACTAAAAAATTAAAACTTATAGCTGAAAAACAAGAAAATAAAAAAAAGTTAGAAAAATATTTACAACATGATGCGAATGTATGGTTTTCAAAAATTAAATTTTCAGGATCACGAATAAATATTAATTTGAACAAGGAATTTCGAAAAATTTGACAACACGTGCTTAACTCCAGACTCGACTTTCAAAAAATACTCCCCAGTAGAGTCGCCAGCTGTAGCGACATAAAAATTTTGCTTTGGTCGCTAATTGAAGCGATTATTTGAAAATTTGAAAACGAAATTTCGGTTTTAAAGAGAAAATGAGTCGCCATCGATCTTTTTCCTAAGTGTGATCGGACACCTAATAAATCCTCTTTTTTTTAAAAAAATAAAATTTATTTTTGAACAAAAATGAAGGCCGAATTTGGGTCTACGTGAAAATCCAGAGAAAAATAGGATTCAGGAGTCAGTCACGCACGAGGAAGGTATTAGCACCCTCGCGACGCCCAAAATTGGTATCTTGTTAAACACATGTTGTCTTAATTCTCAAAAATACAAGTTTAATTTAATATTTAATCGCGATCCGATTGAAATATGAGAATTTGAAATTTTTGGCTTTTTAAAAGGACGTCTCGTTTTTTAACACGAGCCAATGATATCCACCCAACATAGCAATGAAATCAGCGACTTAGTGTTGAAATCGATACGTTGCCTTATTTATTGAAATTAATCAAAAACATAAAAAAATATATCATTTGCAATAGGAATTTGGAAATAATGCAAACGATGATACAATTAATGAAAAATGTTAAAATATAATATTAGAATAAAAATAACAATAATATTCACAATAAAGAAAATAATAAATAATAATAATATTCTAATAATATAATAAAAGAAATAATATATTTGTAATAATAGTAGAAAATACTAATATGTACATGAAAAATATACATGTATATATATATGTTAATAATGATGATAATAATAATAATACTAGAAATAATAATGAAATACAAAAAGCAAATATAATATAATAATAATATTAAAATAAAGTAATTAAAAATAATACTATATATAAATATATAAATATATAAATATATATACATATATAATAAAATATACACTAATTTTATTATTATTAATAATAATAGTAATAATATTAGAAATAAGAATAATAATATTTAATAAAGAAACGAAAATAAACGAAAAAGGACTAAAATTGAACTAAAAACAAAGTTTTGGGGAAATTTTAAAAAAAAATAAAGGGAAAAGGATCAAAATGCAACACGCGCGTAACTTGGAAGGACCGAAACAGAAATTATTCCTTCCCCTCAAAACGCAGCGTAACACAGGGGACCAAATTGCAGAGCATAACAAATTTCGGGGCCAAATTAAAATAAATAGAAACTTGATTGCAGAACATAAAAAAAAAGCGGAAGGGTCTCATGCGCAAATAGACCATTAAGCAAAAACACGCAGATCCTGAGGCGGGTTCGGGTCGGACGGATCGGGTATGCTCAAAACGTCGTCGTTTTGGGTGTTAATGGCCAACCCCAAAACGACGTCGTTTTAAGGGGCTATAAAAGTCATGTTTTTGAAAAAAAATTCATTTGTTAGCATGAGGGAAAAAAAAGAAGAGAGAGAAGAGAGAATTCTCTCTGAACTAAGCCTGACTCCCGGCCAGAAGGTCGCTGTCATCGCCATTGGTCCATGCATTACCTACCACCGTGGAAATTCGAAAAAGGGTACTTTTTTAGTGTTTTTTTTAGTTTCTTTTTTTTTTGCTTAATAATATATATAGGTATAAATTTGCAAATTAAAAAAAGAACAGAAAAAAATAAGAGATTCAGTAAAAAAAATGAATCACGTTAGGCTTTCAATCTTGATTTTTTGGTACTTAGATCCTCTGATTTGGTATTGTGCTTCTGATTTGGTGTTACTCTAGTCACTGTTTTTGTGTTTGAAAATATAGTATATGTATTAAAACTGCCGAAATCATTTACAATATTTGGCTTGGCTTTTATAGCCACTTTTACATGCTTTTATAATTATTTTTTTGCTATTTCTTGCTTCTGCCTTGCGTGTTTGCTTCATTTTTGCAGGGTATAGTCGGTGGAGGTGACCAGTGGAGCAGGTGGAGTCAGGGGGTAGTTGCGGCTGTCAGTGCAAGTGGCTAGGGTTAGGTTTTTTTATTTTGTTCTTGGGTTGTTTCTTGGGCTGACCGAGTATTTGGGTATTAGGTTGGTAAATGAATATTGGGTTCTGGTTTGTTGATTTTTGTATTGGGTTTTGATGTAATGGGTTAAATGGATTTAAATTGGATGTGGGTTTTATGTATATGAGGTCAAAATTGGCCTACAACAATATAAATTTATAATGTTAATTTAAAATTAATAAACTTTAGTAAAGCTCTAACAAATACTAATATTGTTCATTTATAAATTATAAAACATTTTATAATAATACTTAATTTTTTGTGTAATTATAAATGCATAATTTTGAATAAGGTTAAATAAATATTAAATTTTCACATAATAAAATAATATTAATATTTATTATTTATTCTAATTGAGAATTATGTATTAAAAACTATTTTATTTATTTATTTATTTAAAATTACAAAATATAGTTTTTAATATTTAACTTAAATTTTAAAGGAAAATATTTAGTACAATGTTAGTGGAGTTTTTTACTCCACAAACAATGTTAATGGGTTACAAGTTTCCTATAAATATATAGTAAAATATTAAAAATAAATTTAAAAAAAAAGGAAGACGCATGCCAAATTTTTAAAAATGTGTGGAATAAAAAAAAAGTATACTGTCAATGTACCAAATACTAACCTTTAAAACTGGACTAAAATTTGAGTATGTATTTGGTACATTAGCAGTATATTTTTTATTCCACAAACAACCTTAAAAAGTTGTCATATGTCTCTTTTTAAAATATTTTACTATATCTCTATAGGACACTTGTTAACCCCTAATTCTACTTATGGAATCTAAAACTATATAACAAATAACATTTATATATAATAACACGTATCAATTAATTAATTAAAGTTATATGTTAAATGCTAAAATTGTAGAATTTAAAAGGTTTATGTTAAGTGTATAAAAGAAGATTTTATAAATAAATAAAAATATAAATAAGACCATTTTAATGTTAAAATATTATTAAGTTATTTTTAAATTAAAATAATCATAAGACTGTAAGGACTAAAAAATAAATAAAATGAATAAAAACAGACAAAAATTTATGTCGCAAACATCTCCCCGTTTATCTTCTAGATATAAAATTGTGCCATTGCGAACAAGTCTTGTCTTTTTTAAAGACATACTTCGATAAATAAGAGATATTCTTATATACACATACAATACATATTTAAGTTTTTTTGAGTTGATATCAAAACTCTAATAAATACTAATTTAACTAAAAATATTAAAAACCCTTTTATTTAAAAATTATATTATATTTTTTTATTATGAGGATATTTTTATTATTTTATATCTATAAAGAAGGCCTCAATTGGTTTTAATATAATATTTCGTTAAATTAATTTTAAGACCTAAACTTACAATTATTCTCATGTTAGAGTCTAAATTTTCTTTTGTCCAAATTAAACCTTGAACTTTTTTTTATCCAAATTACTCCTTAATATTTCTTTGAAAATCTTAAAATTCATGCCCAATATAAGAACATTTGCCGGACAGTTTAAACTCCAATGTGAAAATAATTACTAATTTCAAGCCTAGCATATTCAGATGAGATGACTTGGTATATAAATAACTCAATCTTTGTCAATGATGAAGCTCCATATCCGATTTCAAGCAAACCCATAGCATTTAGCAAGAAACTGCGAAACCAAACCCAAAACACATTCTAATTTGATTAATACGTGAAATGGAATTGTCAATGGGTTGAGTTGAGTCGAATCAGATTTAGATAAGATAGATATTAAAGAGCTTTCTCACCATCCCAATCACAATTTTATACCCACACGAATTAACTAAAGAATTTGAATTCGACTACATACTTACAAAACAATACTGGAAGGGACGACCTTAGCTCAACCTCGAATAAATTTTGAGAAGAACTTGATTTGAGTCCTTATCCAATGCAAAAAAAACCCCTAAACTGTGAAGTACTCAAGTTGCAACTACTTATCCTACAAAAAGAAGTCCAAATTTAAACACCCACATGTCCCATCTGGGTTAACAAACTCAACAATTCAAGAGAAATTAAGCAACTAAATATATAAAATTGCATCAATTAGAGAGTAAAATTCAGAGTACAACAGTCTTTAACAATTTAGAAAATTTCTACTGTACATCATAGAAAAACCAACCTTCGAAAGGCTGTTCTAAGCAATGGAAACTTTAGCTCCAGCTTCTTCAAGTTGTTTCTTGGCATCATCGGCTTCCTCCTTCGAAACTCCTTCTTTGAACTTCTTGGGCAAACCTTCAATCAACTCTTTCGCTTCTTTCAAAGCTAAATTTGTCAGAGCCCTAACGGATTTAATCACCGCAATCCTGGCATTGCTAGGAACCTCCTCGATCACCACATCGAACTCAGTCTTCTCTTCGACAACAGTCTCTCCGGCATCAGCACCACCGGGGGCGGCAACTGGAACGGCTGCGGGGGCGAAAGCAGCGGCGGAGACGCCGAGTTTCTCTTGAAGGTAGTCGACAAGGGTGCGGGCTTCCTCGAGGGTTAGGTTGGAGATTTCGGTGCCGAGTTTTTCGATTTTTTCGGGCGCGGCAGTGGCATTGAGAGGGCGGAGGGCGGTGGAACGGTGGGTGAGTTTAGGAGGAGTGGCGGAACGGGGAGGGAATTGGAGAGAAGGGGTTTTGAAAAGGGGAGGGTGCGTAGGATAAGAGGAAGTGGGTGGAGCATAAGAGGGTAAACGTAGAGAGAGTGTTGTTGAGTGAGTGGAGGAAGCCATTTTTCTTCTTTGATTTGCTTTCTTTTCTTCCTCTGTTTGGAGTGACAGAGTGAAAAGAGGATTAGGAAGGCAAGGCAGTGGAAGTGTAGCCAAACTGCCTTTGTAAGTTTAGAATTCATTTTGACGAAACTGACCTTCTAAAATGTATGAAATTAAAAAAGGATAAGACACAAATGGGTAATTCGCTTTGCTTGTTTTTTACCTTCACCTTTTTCTAGAAAAACATACTGTTAAGAAATAGAACCCAAAGTATGTCATCATTTAAAATATCAAAATTTCATTTCAATAAAAATCATTCGTAATACGTATTGTTTCATTATTCTATTTTATAGAGAACAATTAAAAACCAACATATAACTTTAACTAATAAATAAATCTTAAAATTACACATAAACTTTAAATAATTTTATACATAAAATTTATGAAAATTTAATTTTATCTTAATTATTAACACAATTATTTATATAACAAATTAATATATGTTTATGTTTATTTATTACATACAAATAATTATATTTATTTAATATAAGAATAAATTAATAATTTATTTAAATATAAATGATTAAATTAAAATTAAAATTTGATATAATTTTTAATACAATAATCAAAATTTTATGTATATAATTACATCAAATAATAAATTTATATATTAAATTACACGTTGGTTCAAAATCAAAATTAATATATAATTTTGAGATTTCTCTCTCAAGTAAAACAAAAACTTTAATTTTTGATAGGAGAAAAATGGGTTTATAATGCCAAGAAGAGGAGGGGGAGTAGTCAAAGTGGTGTTTTCTAAATCCCTGATTCGAACGTGATTGTCAGCCTTACGTACATGTTTGACATGCAATGTTACTATTTTTTTTTTTTTCGATATAAACCATAACAAGTTCGAATATTTAACACAAATAGATTAAAGAAAATGAAAAATCCAAGTAAAAAGATTAAACAAAGCTAGATATTCTGTCATTACAAACGTTGCTGGATAAACAGGAAGCTATATCCTCTTCAAGAGTTGCCAGAGTTTCAACAAGTCTAACTAACAACCAATACACTGATCCTTTCTCATGCCTGCAATTGCAAAAGAAAAAGCAGGACAAGACATATAAGTAATTGTGACTTGTCTTTATCTAAACCTATGTTATCGAGAGTTTCGCATAAGTTACACGCAATGTTCAATTTCTTTCATGTTTTTCCATGATCCTGGGAAAACCATATCCCCATATGTCTTGGACACAGGGATACTATAAGAAAAACGGAGAGTTGGTGTAAAATAGACTTCAACTATGTTCTATTGCTGATGCATTCGTATGACCAATGCTTTTTCCATGACCGAATATATATAAAAATATATGCGTGTTTCTTTCTATCAGATTTTGAGGTTCATGGACTTGCCTTGCTAGCAATGTTGCTGGAAAGCCAATCAAGGCCCTCATAGAGGCCCTCCCCAGAAGTTGCACACGTACTCTGGATATACCTGGAACGGGAAACAAATCAAGTCAGAAAATCACATGAACAGTGGGAAAATAAAATAAAAATAAAAACAAGTGGGCTGAGAAAAAGAAACGCGAGAGGTAATTTTTACCAGTGGCGCTGACGGAGAGAATGAAGACCAAGCTTATCAGTTATTTCGGCAGCATTCATTGCATTGGGAAGATCTTGCTTGTTGGCAAATACAAGCAAAACAGCATCTCTCAATTCATCCTGAAATAAAAAAGAACTTATTGTTAGCTTATATATAAAGCCCTTTTGCAGTTGTTATAGTATCTGCTCGTATCTATATGTATCAACAGATTCTCTTTATTTGATAATGTAACATACCTCATTCAACATCCTGTGCAACTCATCCCTTGCCTCAACAACACGGTCCCTGTCATTGCTATCCACCACAAAAATGAGACCCTGAGTATTCTGGAAATAGTGCCTCCATAAAGGACGAATCTGTATTTCAAATAAAGTAAGCTGGTGAAAATATGAAGCTTTAAATAAAAATCATAGAACCAACCAAGAAGATGCTTCAGTGCTGGTTACGCCCCCAATATAAACAACACAAGTAACAAAATCAGATGGTAGAGTGTTATATCCATGTGCTTTCTGCATTCTTGAAACTAAGGCTTCATGAATTACCATACAATATGATATTGAACTCTGCTCGAAACAGAGGATCAATCAGGGTAAATGACACAGAACATTTAACATATATACACCGAACATCATAGAACTATATCATAGAACTAAGGACTTAGCTTATTGATTCATGCAGCCACCCTCAAGTGTGGTAACATCTAGCATATCAGAGATTCAGATCCCAACATCCGCAACCCCTTCCCCTACTCCTAGGCAGTGGCATACTTTTTACCTAAAAAAGAACTACACTTCATTAGGTTTTATGATGCATACCTTGTCCTGACCACCAACATCCCAAACAGTGAAGCTGATGTTCTTGTATTCCACAGTCTCCACATTGAATCCTGCAAAAACAGTATGAACAGACCCCTTTCATGTCAGATACTTCAGTAAACCACTTAAATTAGGGGAAATCAACCCATACAAATAATTTATATCTATTAAGAGGATCAATTACATGTTACCATTTGCTTTCAAAAGGTGCTATGAAGTTAGTCTCAATAATCTATTACCATACTGTTTGAAGTGCATATAAAACAAGCAAGAATTCAAACTTCTCTTTCAAATCTTCAAGTCATACAAAATGGGATCCTCTTATACCATTCTCTTTCCAAATAAAGATACAATTACATGCTTCATGAACAAACGGTAACCAGGACACAAGTATTCATATGTTATATGTTAGGTAGTAAGAAGCACATACAAGAAGCGTGTAAAGCAGACTTCAGTATAAAATCTATGAATAAAAATGAAATTGTTTGATACCTTCTCTTTTGCTTCACCAGTAATTCTCAAACAACCTATTCCAAAACAATCAAAAATGAATTTCCTTTTTCCATGGAAATTAGAATTTGAAGCAAACTCACCAATGGTGGGGATTGTAGTGACGATTTCGCCGAGCTTGAGCTTGTACAAAATGGTGGTTTTACCAGCTGCATCAAGACCCACCATTAAAATACGCATCTCTTTCTTGGCAAAAAGCCGGCTAAAGAGCTTTGTAAATGTCAGCCCCATCGTTGTTCTTCACTTTCTGCTCACAGTACTGATTTACAAAAAAAGCTACTAATAAAAATCAAAACCTAATAATATTTGAATAAAAAAAATCAACTAGATAGCAAAAAGTCTAAAATCAATCAACTAAAAAATAATTAACAAAAAGAAAAGACAAAAAAATCATCAAATACACATCTAAAAAGAACAAAGAGGAAAAAACCTAAACCTACAAAATAAATCATAAATTCATAAACAATGAAATGAACCCAGAAATAGTACAACAAAAACAGATATATCAAATCAAGCCCTGGACAAAAGCAAGATAAAAAGAAAAGATTAAAACTTCGAATAAATCAATGAAAAGGAATCTATAAGGGGAAAAAAGATAGTAACTTTATGGATCTATTTTACCTGTTTCTGTTAAAATATGAAAAAGGAATTACCTTTCTGCAGAGCTTGGAAGGAGGATCTGAAATCTGTTGTGGTTTTCTTGAGAGAGTCACCCCGTTTATTTCTCTGCTGTTTTATGGCATATAAAAAATAATTTGCTCAAATATCAAACACATATAACTCTTTAAAAAGTTTTATCGTTGAGTTGAGTCCAATCTGGTCCGGATTTAACTTGCGGGCGTCTCCGGAATTTATAAACTTTTCTCAATTAAAAATATTATTAAAGATTGATTGAAAATATTCACTAAAATGTTAAATAGTTAAACCATTTACTCTTTGCTAATTTGTTTGAATTTTTATTATTATATATTTTGAATATTATATTATTTTAAATTATTCATTGATAATACAAGTTAAATAATATCATGTTAGTATGGATTATACATGAACTATAATGAGGATTATTATATCAATCTGTTAAAATTAATATTTTAGTTAAAAATTATTTAATTCTTTTTGAAATATTAATAATTAAATTTAATTAAAAGTAAAATATCAAATTCACAAAAGAATATATAAATATTATATGCTTCATCTCAAACTCGATTTTCCTTTTGTTTTTAAAAGAAATTTAATTAGGATTTTCTAAAATGGTTTTTCATTGAAAATCATTCTTCCAATAAAAATTAGTTTTTACCTTTAAACTTGCTAATTAGATTCTTTCTTGTACTTATATTTTTATTTATTTTGGTACTTAAACTTTATAATTAGATCCATTTTGGTTCTAAACTTAAATTCAGTTAAAGTTTGATGATATAACAAGTGTTCTTAAATATGATTAGATTGGTCAGTCAGACCGATCGGATCAAGGACTAACTGATATACTAGTCCAAAAAAAGAATTGAACTGATTGAATCAGAAATTACTTGAAACCAACAAAAATAAAAAAAAAATTGGGACAAAAACCAATAGTTGAACAAACTTAATAATTTTTTTAATTTTTAATTTTATGACTTTTCAATTATTTATTTAATTATTGTTGGTCTAGCAGTTTGACCGATCAAACTATTTGAATCGAGAACTAGTAGTTTGATTAGTTCAATCACTAATCTGGTTGATTAAAATATTATCGTGGTACTTTAATATTGTATCATATTATAACCTAAAATTTATAGAATTTTTTAAAATTTTAAGTGATGATATGCGATAATCTCAAAATATCATATCATCAAAACTTTTATATTTTCAAAGTTTGAAGATTAAAATAAATTTAATTATCAAATTCAATCGTTAAAATAAATAAATAAATATAAATACGAAAATAAATTTAATTGTGAAATTTAGATTGCAAAAATGAGCACCACCCATTAATGCTTTGAAAGTCAGGTACAACACATTTACGATAAAATTTATTTCTCTCCCTAAATCTTCCCAACAACAAACGATGTAGTTGAGGATCCCTTCATGCCTTCGGTGTATTACCAAATCATTAATAATCTTCTTACACCTTCAAATAAATCAGTTTGTTGTACTCCAAACTTTGTTGTCTTTAACTTCACTTCCAACAATGAGTTGGAACAAATTGTTCGCTTATCAACAAAGTAAAGAAAAGTGCGAAGTAATAAAAGAATGCAGTTTAGATCAATAATCTTATTTCGCAAAGTCCTGTTCAATAAATAATTTTATTCAACATTCAACAATAATGAATTCGGTTGTTACAATCAGTCATCTCAAAATATCTTACATGCAAATTATGAAAATTTTCTCCAATAAAACTTATAAAGAGTGTCAAACAAAATTATGAATAAAAGCACAAAGTAGCAATCGAATTAAAAACTGCAAAAACTTTGTTTTGCAAGTTGACAATGTTGTCTATTTATAGACTTCTTCAAGAGTCCCTTTAATAGTGTTTTGATATATTTTAAACTTTCATTTAAAAGCAGAAACTAGGCAATTCAGTTAAAGATCATATGATTTCTCTTATGAGTTATTTTGTTGAAATCGAGGATAATGGGGCCAAACTGGACCAGAACACACAAATTGAGAATGTATTAAAAAGCTTGTCAAAGGATTTTGTTGGCTTTAGGTCCACATATAACTTCTAGAACAAGTAGTTATCTAGAACAAGTAGTTAACACTTACACAACTCATAAAGGAACTTTAATCCAATAAGCTAATGTTGAATGACGATCAATCTGTTCGCAAAGTAGAAGCTAACTTAGCAGTTGCTTCTTCCTCAAAAAAGCAAGCTAAGAGAACAAGGCTAAGTCCTCTGGACCACAAAAAGCGAAAATGAAGAAAACTAAGAAGTCTAAAGACTTATCCAAGTCTAAGTGATTCTTCTACAGTAAGAAAAAGGACACTTCATGACTAACTACAAAGAGTGGAAGGACTACCTAACCACAAAAGGCAAAGGTATTGAAACTTGCTTAGTGGAAGATTCAATAAACCACTAGGCAATTGATTTTGAAGGCACTAACCATGTTTGTGTTGCTTTACAGGGGTTCAAGGAAACGAAAGATCTTAGAGATAAGTGTTGGGAAATGTGCCCATATTGTAGTGAATATGTAACTATTTTCTATGTATTTGAACGATGGATAAATAAATAAAATTAATTTTACATTTCACTATTATATCTTTTGTGTTTCCGTCTTTCATGTTTTGCATACAAAGCGAAATTGTGACAAACAAGTATTAGCTCATTAAATGTTAAGTTCAAGCTGATGATAAGTGGTACTGTAAGAACATTTACATTGTGAGAAAAATAACTTATTTCAATAGATAATTTAAACGAGTCTGTAATCCCGTAAAATAATTGAAATGAGCATTTGATTCAAATGCATAAAATGATTATTATTTCTCTATAATTCCAATTAGGGATATGTCTAATCTTGGCTATCGAAGCAATTGACTTCATGAGTATAGACATAAATGTACTCATTGTAAGAATGATACATAGGACTGGACCCAAGTTGAATTAATTCTGAATTCCTTTTTGAATTGATTCACTTAAACGTTCATAGTGTGACTTATCTAAATCCTGAGTTAGTCACTGACCATTCGTATGTAACTCATATGCTTTGATATAAGTGGAGAATTATGCTTTAAAGATGATCGAGCCAATAGCCGATATGTTGGGTACATGGCTTGTGTATGACATAACTTTACTAGCAACAATGAAATTCACAGATCGATTAAAGAGTTAATAATATCATCTCATTGGCATTGTATGGATTGATAAATATAGAACATGACCACGGGTTGCTAGTTCTCGAATGAGCAATTTATCACAGTTGTTAGTTGACAATGATCATATTAATCATTAAGGAGACACAATGGTGACAATGAGATAAACTAGGATAGTGAACAAATTTAACTTAAAGTAATCAAAGATATCACATGAGGGTAACACACACATGGCGAGATCATTGAACAAAACAGTTGGATGAATTGCTTTTGTAAAGAGTATACAATAAGGAGTTTTCAATCATGGTATTTCTTGTGGACTGACTCCGTGGTTAAGTAAATTATAAATTATTAGAACGATGCTTCTGGAACTTAATTGTATATGTCCGATTGGTCTCTTCACTAACTCAACAAAAGCTTGATTGTACTGCATTTGAATCAGTAGAATATTCTACGACTTTGAAAATAATTAAGTTGATTTATTCAATGCGAAATTAAATTAGGTGGTTGTGTGAATTGTTCAATTAGAGAATTTTGAGAAAATTAATTTGAAAAATCTCGGTGATTTTTGAGAAAATTAATTTTGATCAAGTAAAATTGAATTAATCAAAATAATTAAAACAAATATTATATTTTTAGAAATTAATTTTCAAGTCAGACAATTGGCCTAATGAGTAATTAAACTTGAATATTGTACCCAAGATCGAAAATTGAACCCAAGAACGAAACCCAAAAACTGGTTGAACCGAGCATTGTGTATGAAACTAGGCAAATGGTCCAACTGGTGGCTAGATCGGACTAGTTGGACCATTATTGGTCCAAATCGGCTAGACCTATTTGGCCAAAATGGCGACGGTTCGGGTGCCGAGGGAGTTGCATCAATGATGGCATCACCAGGCACGGTGATTGCAACGGCGATAATTTGACAATGATGGTTCTTCAGTGGTAGAGTAATGGAAAAATTAGACTTCTAATGGGACTATATCAGGTAACTTGATTTCAATTAACTTTTTCAAATATAATATTATTTTAATAAATTTAATATTAAATTAAATTAAATATTTAACTAGATAATATTTTATTAATTTAATATTAATGTGATTAATTTTAATCTTAGTTGAATTCTATCTAAACTCTCCTTATATAAAGAGAATATGAGTCATTATTCTCACACACTTGAATTCAAGAAAAGTTGTAAAGAGAAAATTTTCTGAAGAAATTATTCCAAAAAATTCTAAAGATATTTTTTATTTACAACTTGGCCTTTAAAGTTTAGAGAAATTATGAAATTGCCCTAATAGTAATTTTGTGAAAAAAATTTCTAATCCGAAGCAAGCCCACACTTAGTAGACATGAGCTTGAGGATAGTAGAGAAGACCACTTGGTCAAAACATTCATACTAAACAAATAAAAAATGTATGAATTTTGATTAAGTATTTATTAATTTAGATAGCACAATCAAATTCTTATTTTGGAAAAACTTTTAAAACTCTAATTTTCCTTTAAACCTATTTTCCACTACATTTTTCAAACTAAATATTCCAACAATAAGAGCCTCTCGTTGTGGACTAGAGATGAAACAAGTGTTGTGGTTGAAGGAGTGAGAGATGTACATCTTTATTTTGATAGTTTTAAGAAAATTGTTTTAAAAAATATTTTCTATGTACTTAATTTCAAGAGAAACTTAATTTCAGTTGCTTGTCTATTTAAAGACAACTTGATTGTGACTTTTAATAATAATATTGCAATTTTTAGAAATCATTCTCTCATCTATAATGGATGGATGCAAAACAATCACTATTGTATCAAACACAAGATGTACACATTGTTTGAAATCGAAATTGCAAATAAGAAACTTAAAATTTCTCACTCTAATGAGGCGTACCTTTAACATTTGAGACTTGGTCAATTAACCAAGATGACCAAGTGCTCTTTTAATGTAAAATGGACGAAGGTTATTCAATACTTAGAACTTGTACACACTAATGTTTGTAACCCCATGAACATCAATACATGAGATGGTTACAATTATTATATAACCTCATAGATGATCATTTTAGATATGAGTATGTATACCTAATGCATTGCAAGAGTGAAACCTTTGATCAATTTCAAGAGTTACATGCGGAAGTGGAGAAATAATTAGGTTTACCCATAAAGACACTTCAATCAGATCGATGTGAATAGTATTTATAAGATGAGTTATTAGGATAGCTCATAAAGAATAAGATATTATTTTAGTTAACCACATCGGGAACTCCACAACAAAATGACGTGACAGTAAAAAAATAGAACCTTATTGACATAGTTCGATCAATGTTAATGTAACACCCTTAACCCGAATCTATCGTCGGAACAGGGTTAAAGAGTATTACCAGAGTTTACAGATAAAAAAACAGACATTTCAAACATTTCATATCATATAATATTCATGTCAGAAGCTAATTGAATTCAAACATATTGTCCCTTATATGAGCCTTCGAGGCCCAAAATACATATTAGAAACAAGTTGGGACTAAATTGGACACTTAAAGAATTTTATTTTTTTTGAAAATGTTGAAATTTTTCAAAACTGCAGGGGCCACAAGGCCAAGAAACACGCCCATGTCTTAGGCCGTGTGGACATTCGAAATAAGGACACACGACCATGTTCCAGCCCGTGTCTGTGCCCATGTAACTCCTTGACTTCGGTCATACGGCCAAGCCACACACCCGTGTGCTAAGCCGTGTGAGCATACTGACTTGCACCCTTAAGAAGATATAGAGGACACATAGCCATGTCACCTGGTCGTGTGTCACACATAGCTGAGACACACGCCCTTGTCTCTGCCCGTGTAAACGAAAATAGGTCATTTTCCAAACCACATTTCTTACCCAATTTGACACCAACCTGACTCAACATTTTTGCACATCAACAAGGCATTCAAAACAAGCCAAAATCAAGTCTTAAACATGAAATATCACCAGATACAACCAATAAGCCCTTAGGCACCTCAAATGACAACTTAAAAACATGTCAACCAAGTATCCAAACTTACCTAAATGACCAACTACGTATATGCATATTCAAACCAAATTTTACTTTCTTTCATTCTACCATATCAAACACACATCAAAATATACCAAACACAAGCCATATAAGTGGAAAATCTCAACAAAACACTTATATGCCAACATTGGCCAAATTAACCTATGCATGCCATTATAACCAGAATTAATTAACCAAAAGTACCAAAAGAGCCGATGAATGGTGTGATATAGCTCCAACATGCTTCCAACCCAAACGAGCTTCCAAATTACTATAAAACACAGAAAAGAACAAGGAGTAAGCATTTAATCTTAGTAAATTCGGATAACAAATAAATTAACTTACCATTTAATCACATTTAAGGTAAGTATACAAAACATATCCAAACCAATTTGGCTAAAAGTCTAAAGACATATCCTCAACAACCATGTTAGTCATGTAATTCAACCACTATTTAAATTCCATATACATGTAACATCTATACCATGTATCCATATATCATATATAAATCATTTCAATGTAATTCATGTAAATACCTGTACTAGTTCGTATTGAATTCTTATAAACTCGTAATAGAACTATGTTCGTTGAACTATTTAGGATATCGTTGGATACATGGGTAGCACACACGAGGTGTACTGAACGATAATCAGTCAATTCATGTACACGTATGCTCATACGAGCTGTAAATGTAACACCCCTAACCCATATCCGACGCCAAAATAGGGTTATAGAGCATTATTGGACTTATAATAGAACAAACAAACATTTCATGTTCATCTCACATTCAAATAAAAAACCATTCATAATCAATCATGAAGTCACTTATATGGGTTCTCGAGGCCCAAAATAAAGATTAGAATTAAGTCGGGACTAAAACCGGAAGCTTAGAGAATTTTTCGCGAAGTTAAAAAATTTCTCCTAAGTGCAGGGGACACACGCCCGTGTGGCCAGGCCGTGTGGGCATTCGATGTGAGGCACACGGCCGTGTCCCAGCCCATGCCCATTCCCGTGTAACTCTCTGACTTGGGTCACAAGGCCAAGCTATACGCTCGTGTGCTAGGCCGTGTGTCACACACAACTGAGACACACGCTCGTGTCTCTGCCCGTGTGAACGAAAATATGCTATTTTCCAAGCCATGTTTCTCACCCAACTTGGTACCAACCTAAACACCTTAATGTGCATATAAACATGGCATATTTAGACATTCAAAACCAATCAATAACAAGCTTATAACATCTTATAAGATGACACACAACCATGATACTAATAGGCACCTTAATTGACTACTTTAAACATGCCAATTTAAACCTCCAAAATCTATCTAAATGGTCAAACACATAAAGGAGCCTTTGTGCCTAAAATTTAACATGCATACCATATCTCAATTTCAACCATTTGGTATAAAAAATATCAATTCACAAACAATACATTCACTTGGCAACCATACCTCATATATCATAAAGCCATTTACACATGTTTACATAACAAAACATATACCATTTTCAAGCCAAATCGAATGGCTAAAAACGCAACAAGACATATAAGCTACCATTAGCCAAAATGACCTATACATGCCATTATAACCAGAATTATAAAACCACAATACCAAAATAGCTGATAGATAGTGTGATGAAATCTCTGCCAACTTCCAACCCGAACGAGCTTCTGATATCTAAATACACAAAGAAATTAACAGAAAATAAGCATGTAATACTTAGTAAGTTCGTAATTCAAAAATAAATCTTACCGCTACAATTTATAATCATAAGCCACTTTATTCAATCCGACATGTCTTGGCCTTAGTCTGAACAACATTAGCCTCTCAATTTTAATTATCACATAAACTAACAAACCATCTCAAAACATCATAGCATAAGTACACCCTACTTAAATGTATTCACATTTTCAAGCATGTGTCTAAACTTATTTCGATCGTCTAATAATTCATACTTTTCCATGCTTTCGTAACAATTCTAATTGAAGCAGTTGCCTATCTTTCCTTCTTTTCATACTCGTTTAACCACAATTTAAGTAAGTAAAACAAGGCATATCACAACTCAATTTGGCTCAAAAGCCTAACACATAATCATCAACCTAGTTATCATGCCATGAATTCATATGTCATAAATGCATATCATTTCTACGTATTTCGCATACATATCTATACTAGTTCGTATTGAACTCATATAACCTTGTAACAGCACTGTATCCGTTGACCCACTTAGTATAATACCAGATAAACGAATATCTCACACACTTTGTGACAACATGTAAATCAATTTACCATTAATAGGTTCCATTTATTAGCTAAACACAAAAACAATCGATATTAGTATGAAATTATAACTTAACCAAATAAGATTTCATTTCTTTCGATAATTCAAGTAACCTTACTGCAAGATCTATTAGTGACGTGGCACCTAGTGCCTAACGGTAAACTACAGAAAAGGTTACGCCCAGCACTAGTCGGATTAACTGACAGTATTAAATGTGAGCCCAGTCTAGTTGGATAAACCAACGATATTTGCACCCAGTGCTAGTCGGGTATACCTACGATAGTAATTGTGAGCCCAGCTCTAGTTGGATAAACCAACGATATTTGCACCCAGTGCTAGTCGGATATATCGACGATAATAATTGTGATCCCAGCTCTAGTTGGATGAACCAACTGTAATTGCGCCTAACGCTAGTCGAATAAACCGACGGTTGTGTGCCCAGCAGTAGTCAGACAAGCTAACAAAGATTGCGCCCAGCGCTAGTCGAATATATAGACAATTGTAAAATTATCTACTTCCATAAATTTCTCATTCATTTTCCTTAACATTAATTCCATAATATGTATACATTTTATATCAAAAGCTAATTTAGCATTAACTAATTAATTCGTAATTAAAAATAAAATTAAGTTCGAGTCCACGAACTTACCTCAAATTCGCTTGGAGATAACGGTCACTTAATCTAGTACTTTATCTTTTCCCCGATTTAAATCCATACGTTGATTTTCTTAATTTATATAATCAAATTTAATTAATTTAATAGTTATTCTATTCAAATTAGTCTGATTTCATAATATGGTAAAACTACTATTTTGCCCCTAACATTTGACTTCTTTACAAACTAGTCCCTAGGCTCGTAAAAATAAAATTCATGAAATTTCAATACACCCAAGCCTAGCCGAAACTTATATGTGCTTATAACAGCTCATATATTCTCCAATTTCACACATTTAACTCAAAATCTTCATATTTCACAAATTAACCCCTAATTGAATTTTCAACAAAAATCACTTAACAAAAAGTGTTTAACACCCAAAAAGGTTTCGTTTTCTTCCATTAAACTTCACAAACAACTATCATGCTTTCATGGCAAAACCCTAGCCCTTCAACCATCTTGCAAATTAGCCCCAATTAGCTAGCTTAAGCTATAAGGGCTCTAAAAACTTAAAAATCAACAAAAACCAACACCAAAATAACTTACATGCAAGGGATTTTGTGGCTGAAAATTCAAGCTTTCCAAGCTCTTAGTTTGCTGATATTTTTGGTTCTAAAAAGAAAGATTAAGATGGCCATTTTGTTTTTATTTTATTTAATATAACTTAGTCAACAATTTACTAACCCCTTACCAACTTTAACTATTTATGATTTCACCCCATGTACATCTACTATCTTCTTTAATGGTCTAATTACTCAATAAGGGCCTCTAATTTAAAATTTTATAGTTATTTAATACCTTTAGCTAATAGAACATAACTTTTGTACTTTATGTGATTTAGTCATTTTTCACAAATTGAGTAAACAAACGGTAAAATTTATTAACAAAATTTTTATACCATAATTCTAACATGCTATATACCATAAAATAATATTAAAAAAAATTTTATGACCTCGGATTTGTGGTCCCAAAAATATTATTTCGATTTCACCAAAAACGAGTCGTTACAGTAAATGGTAAACTCCTCCGAGCTGAATAATGGTAAGCTCATAAGAGCTGAAATGGATAACCCTAATGACATGTCATTTGTATCCCTACAAATTCTTAAGGTTCAAACGGGGCTCGGTAATCGCCGTACATTATCGGATATGCAATCGGTACTCATATATGATAATAAAGCAAATAGCATACATCTAATTCAATCAAAGCATATAATTACACAAACTTACCTTGACGAGTGTATGTAGATATGGATGCGACTAATCCTATATTTTCTCTTTACCTCGATCTAACTCTGTACAAGGTCTGACAGGATCTATACGAACAAATTTAACTCATTTCAATATAATTTTCATTCAATTTAATCCATCATGAAATTTTTGGCAAAATTACCATTTTTGCCTATATTTTTAATTCATTTGTAATTTAGTCCCCAGGTTCGAAAAATGAAATTCATGCAAATTAATCCTTACCCAATCCTACTCAATTTTTATACATATTAATAGCAGCCCATATAATTCACAACTTCACAAATTTTACCATAAATTTATCACATTTTTTCAATTTAGCCACTAATTGATAATTTTACCAAAAATCTATTTACAAAAGTTGTTTATCTAACAACAATCATTCAGTTTCTATCATCAAACTTCAAAATTCAAGCATGTTCACTAATGGAAAACCCTAATACTTTAATAGCTTTGCCAATTAATCCCCGGGCTAGCTAGATTAAGCTACAACGATTACAGAATCATAGAAATCATAAAAAACGGGACAAAAATGCATACCTAATAGGTTTTCATTCTTTTTATTTTTTGGTGGAAGATGATGATAATGGATGATAATTGTTTATTTTATTTAATTAATTATAACTGTAATCACTAATTTTCAAAATTGACCTTAATAATTCATTCAAATTTCAGTGATGACAAATCCATACTTATCCACTAACAACCTTAATGGTTAATTACTATATAAAGACCTCCAATTTAAAATTCTATAACTATTTAATACATTTAGCTATTAGAACACAACTTTTGCACTTTACGCAATTTAGTCCCTTTTATCAAATTAAGTATGTAAACGGTAAAATTTCTTAATGAAAATTTTATAAGTTATTTTTATCATACTGTAGACCATAAAATAATAATAAAATAGATTTTTCGACGTTGGATTTGTGATTCTGAAACCACTATTATGATTTCACTGAAAACGGATTGTTATAATTTAGTTATCAGCAATTGTTGATATCTTTTTGGGGATATGCCTTACAAATAATTTGCTATATATATTAATTTCCTTTCCCTCCCCATCTTCACCTCTAATCCAAACATAGACTTAGGGTTATTAGGTTTGTAACACCCTTTACCCGTATCCCACGCCGGGGCAAAGTACGAGGCGTTACTAGATTTAAACACATACATACAAACATTTTCGGGTTATAAAATTTCGCTCAAATTTAAAACTTTCAACCTTCTTCTTAACGTCCCTAATATGGACCTACAAGGGGCCCAAAACACGTTTTGGAAACAGTTCGGGAATAAACTGAACACTTTTGAAAACTTTAGAAAAATTTTAATGCAACCAGGGGCACACGCCAGTGTGAAAGGGCGACACGCCCGTGTGTCCTCTTAACATAGCCATGTTGAAAGCCCGTGTGGCTCACACGGCCTGAACATATTGGGACACGCCCGTTTCCCTAGCCTGTGCGAATTTATTTCTCGATTCGAACTTACAGGGGTTTTCAAACGGCTTGGCACACGCTCGTATCCATGGCCCGTGTCCCTCACATGGCCATGACACGCCCGTGTCTCCGTCCGTGTACAAAAACCTTGACATTTTATTTCTGACGTCATCAACCCTTTAGGGGCGCACGGCCTTGGTACACGTCCATGTACTAGACTGTGTCCTCTACACGGTTGAGACACATGGCTGTGTCTCCGCCCGTGTGGTTACTACTGGACATTCTGTTTTGCCAAATTTAGGTACAGGGGACACACGGCCTAACTACACGCCCATGGGGCGAGACCACCATGTCACACGACGGCCTAGACACACACGCTGCAGGTTCCGCCTGTGGAGAAAAACAAGGCTATCTACCAAGCCTTTTTGCCACCCTTACTTGCACCAACCTACACAACATCAAACATCTTCAATCCTAGCATAAACACACAAAACCAAAACAGCCACAACCAAACATCCACATCAATGTTAATTCTCATTAAATGCATTTAGCAATAATAAATAGTAGCCATCATCCATGGCCTATACAAAATGAATATCACATCCATATGAGCCAATACTTATGGCTAAACCAACATGACACTAAACAAAAGACCAAGTCCCTATACATGCCACGCTCAAAACATTTAAACTAACTATACCAAAAACTTGAGGTGATAGTGTGTTCAATGCCTCCGACGTCCCTTGATTTCCAAGCTAGCTTGACTGCACTATAAGAAAAATGAAAAAGAGAAGAAGTAAGCATACAGCTTAGTAAGTTACAAGTAAATAATTAACATTGATTTACTAAGTAACATCATACTCATAACATATCATACACTTGCACAAGATTCTCGAATGACTAAAGACTTAACTTACTCATTTCATCCTTACTATTCATATACATAACCCCAGCTCATTCTTATGAGTTTTGTGCAGGTACCTGTACCACTTGCAACGTAATCATAACTTTTCTCAATCATGATATAATCTTTAAATTACCTGTTAAACCAGTTGGAAAAATAAATGGATACCCGATAAGCCTCATATAAAAGGGTAAGATGCCGATGCCATGTCCCAGACATGGTCTTACACTAGCTCTCATAACAAAGCCAATGCCATGTTCTAAACATGGTCTTACATTAGCTCACATATTGAGGCCGATGCTATGTCCTAGACATGGTCTTACACTAGCTCTCGTAACAAAGTCGATGCCATGTTCCAAACATGGTCTTACACTGGCTCACATAACCCTAGTATCACTGCATGGATATCTGATCTATTCCTACGGTTCAACCGGGAGTTTCACCACATCAAATTTCATCATGCATATTCGTAACAAAATCAAACATTTCATGCAATATCAATAATTTAATGCATAATAACAATAGAATTGTAATATTTACGTACAACTTACCTCGGTATACAAAAAGTGGGCGACAAGATTGAATTAGTCTACTAGCTTGGTCTTCTCCCGGTCTAGGTTCGGATTTTGTATTTCTTGATCTAAAATAATAAAATTCACTAATTTAATCATCACATAAATCAATACATTTCATAATTCATATTTTGGAAAAATAACCATTTTTCCCCTAGACTTTCACAAAATTACGATTTTACCCTTAGACTCGTAAATCGATTTTCATCAAATTTTCTCACTAACCAAGCCTAGCCGAATTCTTTGTATACGAGAAGCAGCCCACAATTCCAATTATTTCACATATTTACCACATAATTTATAACTTATACAAAATGATCTTTAGTTAGGGTTTTCATGAAAATTACTTCACAAAAGTTGTTTATTTAACAACTATAACTCATTTTCTTCCATAATATTTCAGTAAACAACACAAAAGTTTTCATGGAAAAAACCCTAAACTTTCAACCATTTGCAAAATAGCCCCTCCATTAGCTAAATTAAGCTACAAGGGTTTCAAAAGTACAAAAATTATCAAGAAAAGTCATCAAAATCACTTACTTATAAGAGAACTTAATGGCTGAAAGTTTCAAGCTTCAAAAACCCCTTTTCTTGCTGATATTTTCGGTGGAGAAGATGAATGGTAAAGAGATGAAGCCTTTTGTTTTATTTTATCTTATTTCTAGTCAAAATAGGTTGCCAACTTCACTTAATTTTGATTTTCTATTTTCTTTGTCTCTATGGCCGAACACCCCTATGAAAATGGGTCTATTTGCTCTTTAAAGACCCCTAATTATGATTCTCTAGTCATTTAACACCATTTGCTAGTAAAATAAAACTTTTGCCCTTTATGTGATTTAGTCCTTTTTCGCAATTAAGCTCACAATCGCTAAAATTAATTCATCAAAATTTTCATGCATCCATGTAAACATGCTATAACCCATAAAATAATATTAAAAATAATTTCTCCAGACTCTGGTTAGTGGTTCTAAAACTACTATTCCAACTAGGCCCAAAATCAAGCTGTTACAAGATTGGGTTTATAAAATTATTTTATCTATTATATACTGTAAAATATATAATAGATAAAATAATTTAAAAATAATATAAAATAATTATTATTTTTGGTTGTTTCTAGATTCAAAAATTGATAATAGACTGAATTAACTGATTAAACTTAGGTTAAAATTGATCAACTCCTCCCAATAGACTAAATCGAAATAAAAAAATCAAATGGATTAGTTTTTGCAAATTTTTCTGTTGAAATTGAGAATTGCTCTCTCCTACTCAAAATAATCCTCAAAATTTCAAAATATATATTAAAAATTCTAAAAGTTTATAAAAATTATTTAAAAGTTCTAAATATGGTAAAAAGATGTTAAATTATAAAAATTTTCCAAAATGATAAATTTAAAACCTTAAACAAGTAAATTATGAAATCAAATTTATCATACTAAAGTATATTATTTTTCTTTTATTTTGTTTTGAAAGTATATTATTTTTCTTTTATTTTGTTTTGAAAAGTTTTCAAATATATATTGTCTCATGTTTACGTGTGATAGCTTGAAATTTGTCAATTGTCAACAAAAAATAATTTGACTTGTTTATTTTTAAAATTTTATTCAAATAATTTTACTAAATTTGAATTGGAAAAAACAACTCAAATTGAGTTAAGATAATAAAATAAGAGGTGTCAATTGGACTAACTCGAAATTGTTTTGCTTGATCGGTAACTGACCATATTTTTTACATTAATTTTTAGTAATTTACATTTTTAGCCCTGTTTATTTTTTATTTAAATATTTTATTTTCCAAAGCAAAATATTCTAAGCACAATGACACAAGGAAAAAGTGATGAAGGACAGAGCACTTCACGCGTTGTTCTCAGAAGTTTAAGGGCGTGTTCGGTTTGAGAAATATAATATAATTTATTAAAATTAATGATATATTTATAAGATAATTATTTTATTTATCATTAATGAAGTTAAATAGTATACAAATGTAATTAGGTAGTTGATGTATATCTTTAAATTATATTAAAAATGAAAAATAATTATAAAATGTGCATTCACCATCATAAACCTTGGTTCTCTTTATTCTTTAATGGTTTTAAGTTTTTGGAAAATGTTAAATAACTGCTTAATAATTTTGTCTTAAATAAATAAAATCAAACTAAATATTTTTCCTCAAATAAATAAACGCTGATATCATAAATATTCAAAAAATTGTTAAGGTGATATTTATAAATAAAAACATTGAATTATTGACAAGAAGTGGCAGAGCCAAGATTTTAAAATGAAATTTTTTCATTTAAACGCTTTATAATTTATCAAAATTTAAATTATTAATAGTAAAATTATACTTTGACCTCTTAAAAATAATAAAAATTTAATTGAATCGTTTAAAAATTTTAAATATATAAATTATTAAAATAATAAAATTCTATTTTTTATTATAAAATATAGCACAAATTAATGAAACTCAATTTACACATCCAAACACGGCCAAATTCCATTGAGCTTTCTTTTATTGCACGTCTTATCAAGTTGTAATAGAATAAGGGATAAGCTAATCTCACATGACATCAATATATACATATTAATTAATTAATATAATTAGTAAAAACTTCTTTAAAAGTAATAAATACTTTTTAGAAGATGCTTTTATATATTTTTATATAAAATTTATAAAATAATTTAAATCTAAAATGAGTCTTAATGAGAAACCAACTCATTAGTTAAAGATTTAAAATTGTTCTCTTGTAAAAGGAACAAATTTGATCATAATTGTGTTTTTTTCCTTTTATCTTTTATATAAATTTTATAAAATAAGTTATACCCATACCAATTTTATTAACTTATTTTAATGATTTTATTTTATTTTATCACCATAACATGAAGTTAGTAATCTATATCTATCCTAAACGACCTATTAGTAAAAATATTAATATATATGAAGGTATCTGAACTAGTTAATATATAATTACTTGATACATATGTTTTTTTAAACTTAATTGGCACCTAAATTTAGAAACCAACTTGGCAAATTTTTTAGGTAGTTAATTAATATTATTAAAATATGTTGATTTTATTTGGTGACTAATAGTATGATAACACATAACAACCTCACATCTTGATACAACATGACAAAAGAAAATTTATGTTAAAATATAAGATTGCCACGCATCACTATATTTTTATTATCAATACTACATTAATGTATTTTAATTGTGATAGTCAAATATCTTTAAAAAGTACTAAATTCACTTATAATTTTCAGATTTAAATAAAAAATAAGTCTGAAAATTTTAAATACAAAGTAAATACAAATTGCGAAATTTAATTTAGTTAACTTTTAATATATTAATAAATTTCTAATTTTTTTTGTTTTGCCCATCAAAAGTGTTTCTGCTTAAATTTCATAATATAATAAAATTATTAGGATTGATTAATTTAATTCCTTTTCTTTATAAAATCCACAACGACAGTAGCAGTAGCACAAACGTTCCGTACAACCGGCTCAGCGAAACGACAACAAAAGATGCAAAATTTTACTGCGTAAAAGAGTTAACGTCAAAACTCGAACAAGAAAAAAACCCTCATCGGACCGACGCGTGGCGGGATATTTTACTTTAACCTTTTTTTTACTCATTATTTATTAAGAAAAGATTCAAAAAATAAATAAAAAATCCACGGCCATAGCCAAAACCTTCTACTTTGATTCCTCCATTTTCATTCCTTGCATGCATCAGCTTTTCTCTTCTTCTTCTTTTTCTGCACCGACTATTGTGAACTGCACTATCGACTTAACGGATTTCTTTGAGATAATTTCAGGATCAGATTAACAATTTTGTCTTTGATTCGTTGATGTAAATTTCCCATCACTTAACAAAATGATAAAATCATTAATTACTGTTTGTTCCGTTGATTTCGATAGTTTCAATGATGGTTTCTCTTTTGCTCTTTCTGTTTGTTTCCGAGAAACGATTATCTTTTTCAGCTGTTTAGTCGTTCGTTTTATTTTTACTTGCTCGGCCCCAGTTTATTCAGTTAGGAAATACAAGCGTCGAAAATTTGCATTTAATTTTTGCAATCAGTTTATCTGTATTTAAATACTAATCTTGTTTATTCTAATTTTTAATTTAATTTTTTATAAACGACTTGATATTGAATAAAAAATTTTTATAATTGCAATATATATTTCCTTTTTGTGAATCTTTATTCTTTTTCCTAATTTTCCTTTGTTTGTTTTACAGGTTGAGAAGCTTTTCTTGGCTCATACTACAAGTCAAAAAAATGGTATTATTATTTTTGTTGATTTAGTTGTATTATTCGACTGACCAAAAGATAAGAGAATTGTTATACCTTAATATAATGCATGCTACTAATGCTCATGTAATTTCTGTAGGTTGACAATAATTCGGGTGGAGAAGCTGATAATTTTGACTGGGATACTGAAGATGATCTGGAAATCGATAATTATGCCATCTCGGCCCCTTCGGGTTTGTCGACTCCCTGTGGAGAAGCTGTTTTGGGTTCGGCAGAGGTACATGCTCATATGTAATTAGTTTACATAGCATTTTGGAAAGGTACATGCTCATTTTTAACTTTTACTGCCTCAAGGCGGGCTCATCTGGAAATTCTCCCAATTCCAAGATAATTGATCATTTTGTCGGAATGGGGTTCTCAAGAGAAATGGTTGCCAAAGTGGTTGAAGAAAAAGGTTAAGCTTATAGGTTTCTTTCACTTAGAGCAGAAGTTTCCACCTGAGAATTCACTTATAGTTCTGCTTTGAATGGTGTCCAGGAGAGGAAAACTCAGACTTGATACTTGAAGCCCTCCTTGAGTACTCGGTGAGTTATTGTGTTGTGTATGCTCTTCTAAGATGCTTCTAAGTTGCATGCGTCATGATGCTAGAAAGTTGCTTCACATGCTCGTCAGAATTTTACTGCTGACTTTTTGGTTTTTTTAGATTACAGATATCGTTACTTTATTAATTATTGATTCCCCTTTTTGATATGAAGGCAAGCACATTACCTAATTCTTCCAATTCCAAGTTGATCGATCATTTTGTAGGGATGGGATTTTCTGAAGAAATGGTTGTCAAAGTGGTTCAGGAAAATGGTAATGACCCTTTCTCATTTCCTTGGCAGTCAGTTTTCACCTCAACAACTTCATATCTGATCTTGTTCTTTATGTTTCCAGGAGAGGGAAATACAGATTCCATATTGGAGACTCTATTGACATATTCAGTAAGCTATACACCTGAACCTTGTTTCCCTTAATAGTAATCTTGATAATGATGCAATTGCAAAACTACTTATTTAGTGGCTTAGGTGATATTTGCCAATCCTCCTCAAGTAGATTTGTCTGTGTAAGTTGTTGGAGTACCTCACAAAGAATTGTTTATTGTCTCTGTACTTTGATGAATGACCTATTTAAAATTTGCAGGCTCTTGAAACAACTGCTTCCGTTCAGCAAAATCCTGACTCTGGTAACTGCTCATCAGATTATGAAGGGAGTTTGCTGAATGATTTCTCTGATTTTGATAGTTTTTCTGAGTCCGAGGTATCTAAACTTGCTTTGATTATTTTGTTTCTCAATTTTCTGACATTTAAAAAAAAATTATCTTTTACCAATGAAAATTTTATTCTTGAGGTGGTTTTGCCTTTCTTCTTTGTATCTGCTTTGATAATATAATGTGACCTTTAGCCATTTGATTCGCATTTATGTAGATGCTACAGTTCGGCTACTGATGATTATGTATGTTAACTTGCAGATGATTTGAGTATGTTTTTACATTTATATTTCTTTGTTCCAGGAAATTATGAGTCCTAGTTCTGAGGAGGGGAGAAAATTGTTACACTTGACAAAAATGGGGTACTCAGAAGCAGAGGCTTCAGTAGCCATGGAGAGATGTGGTTTGTGTTATCTCATTCATTTTTGCAATATATTCTTGTTGATGGTTGGTAGGATGTCAAAGTTTCATTTGGACAGTATAAAGGATCCTAGACTCTTCAATTGTTGTATTGAAAATGGTAAACTTTCATATCTGTCATATATGATTGGCAATCAATTTTATTCTACCGTAGAAGAATGTTAAGATCAATTCTCATTTTTATTGTTCTGTTTATAAAATACCCAAGTTGCAAGTCTCAGTAGTCCTTAGTTGCTTTGGGCTTTACAGACAAAATTTGCCCCAACTTCCTTTTAGAGAATTCTGAATGTTCAACTATGAACCTTTTAGGTGGCACCCTGGGCTTCTGTCTTTATAGAAGGTTTTTGTGATACTTAGGTTTTATCCTTGGCCATTTTTAAGTTGTAAGAGGGTGGTCTTAGTTAAGAATTGAGGTTATATCTTAACTTCAAATGTTGCAGGTCCAGACTCCACAATTGAGGAGTTAACCGACTTTATATGTGCTGCGCAAATTGCAAAGGCTGCTGATGCACTTTTTCCACTTGAAGACAAGGTAGTTTCCTTTCCTTTTTTCGAACACTCCAGACTTGCAATACTGTTTCTATATCTTTCATAGTTTGTTGTTTTCTATTTACTTTTTCAACTTGTTGCAGTTTTCTTCTTACTATTTTCTGTAAAACTTTCACCAATGATTTTCAATCTAATTTTGTAGAAGCCATTCAGCAATGGCTCTAGTCACAAGAAGAGGCGAAACTGGGGTTATGATTTGTTGTTAAGGAAGAAGAAGCTTAAGCTTGAAAAGAGGTTTGATGAAGATGATGATGCAGTTCATCTTCCTAATCCTATGATTGGTTTCGGGGTCCCCAATGAACCAGATCAGATCACTAATAGAGTACTTCCAGAAGCAGCTTTAGGGCCTCCATACTTCTACTACGAGAATGTAGCACTTGCTCCAAAAGGTGTTTGGACCACCATTTCGCGCTTCTTATATGATGTGGAGCCTGAGTTTGTTGATTCAAAGTTCTTTTGTGCTGCTGCAAGGAAGAGGGGCTATGTTCATAATCTGCCAATTGATAATAGATTTCCCCTTCTTCCATTTCCTCCACGAACTATTCATGAAGCTTTTCCACTAACAAGGAAATGGTGGCCATCCTGGGACACGCGAACGAAATTGAACTGCTTGCAAACCTGTATAGCAAGTGCAAGATTGACGGATAAGATTCGCAAGGCATTAGAAGATTCTGATGGTGAACCGCCGTTGGGCATCCAAAAGTTTGTTCTCGAACAATGCAGAAAATGGAATCTGGTTTGGGTTGGAAGGAACAAGGTTGCTCCACTTGAACCTGATGAAGTGGAAATGCTTTTGGGATTCCCTAGAAACCACACAAGAGGAGGGGGAATCAGTCGGACAGATAGATACAAATCACTTGGTAACTCATTTCAGGTGCGTGATTCTTCCTATCTTTTTCATGTTCTGTTACTTTTTTCTTTTTTTTTATAAATACTGACTAGAACACAGGAATGCAATGCAAAGTATTTAGACTATTTCAAGTGATTACCCAAGTTTTGAATTAGTTCTGTCATATTGCTGTCCGATGTGCACAAATTCTCTGGTTGAGATATTGTGCTTATAGAAGAATTGATTTCAGATTGACACAGTGGCGTATCACTTTTCGGTTTTAAAAGATAAGTTCCCCGGTGGTATCAATCTGTTGTCCCTTTTCTCTGGGATTGGAGGTGCGGAGGTTGCTCTCCACCGACTCGGTATCCCTTTGAAAAATGTGGTAGCGGTGGAAATAGCTGAAGTGAACCGAAATATTCTTAGGAGTTGGTGGGAACAAACAAACCAGAGAGGGACTTTGACTGACATCCAAGATGTTCAAGAACTAAACGGGGACCGTTTGGAGCAACTGATTAAAAATTTTGGAGGATTCGACCTTGTGGTGGGAGGGAGTCCTTGCAACAACCTCACTGGCAGCAATAGATATCATCGAGACGGACTCGAAGGTAAAGATTCTGCCCTCTTCTTTGATTTCTGTCGAATACTGGATTTGGTGAAATGTATTATGAATGGCACAAAATCAATGATTATCTGAAGAAGATTGCATTTGAATAATTTCCGAAACTCCTGTTAATATAAAATTAAAAGGGGAATGAAGTGCTATTTAAGCAAATATTTATTTATCGTTCCGGCTTACTCCTCCTATTAGACACTGTTTATTGGTTCATGTTCGAAAATAAGTCTTTTTGTCCGAGTTTGACACTCATGTTTGACATGTTACTTCAACATTCTACTCCCAAAAAACCTCCTACCTTAATTGTGATTGGATGAAGACATTTTTAGATTAGATGGGTTTCCACAATAGCACACCGGAATCACAGTTGGCATCTCCATTTCTTCTCTCCTCCTCCTCCTCCTCCTTTTCTTCTTCTTTTACTGCCTGAACCCTAAACTCTTAAATGGGGCTGTTTAAACTGATGCTAACCCTCTAACTGGCCGGTCAAGGATTCTGTTAAATGTCATGTCATTTTTCTGTTATATATACGACGGAAAATAGTTAAATGGGCTGGGCTGATTTGTTATTTTTCGGAAGTTAAATGATTGAAATGAAATTAGAGTGACTCTTTTGCCTCTTGCATCAAAGTTTGAGTGATTATTGGATTATTTTTCCCTAAATAAAATATGTTAAAGGAATTTTTATTTTGAATGGCCAAATATGTTAAGAAGTTAATAACAAGAAAATAATTTTTTTGGGGTGAAGAAAAACAATCTATTACATCAAATCAAAAAATCAGTAAAATCACAGGCTAAGTCCCGTTGTTGGAGATCTCCCGGCACATCATTAGGAGGCAGTTTGTAAACTTGGTTTCCATACAAGATATAATTTAGCTAATCGGTAATTAAGTTTTTTCCCTCGCTACTGACCCTCTTTTTAAGTAAATAAAAATTGTAACATCAAATATTTCAAGAAATTAAATTAGAAAACAGCTTTCCAAACAAGTTTTCCACACACGAACTGTCTTCATTGCACTATTTTTTTTTAAAAAACGGGTTAACTTTATTTTAAAAATGAAAACGAATAAAAACGTAGTCGTCACCAATCTTTTTTGACGGTGGTGATCGGGTCACCTCGTGATCAATCGTTTTAATAAAACATTTTGATTTACAAAAATAACAATTTTAGTCTACGAAATTCAAGAAAACAGGTTCAAGTACGATGAAGGATTAACACCCTCGTAATGCTCAAAATTTATACTTAATTGATTAAATAATGTCTAAACATTGAAAGTTGAAAATTCGAAAAGAATTTAAAATACGATCCTTTTTTATTAATGTTGATTGTCAAAACTATTTTTTGAAAAATAAGGATCGACTTTGATTTTGAAAACGAAAAAACGGGAGTCGCCATCGATCTTTATTATGTGGGATCAGATCACCTTTGTTTTAATAAAACATTTCAGTTTACTAAAATGATATTTTTGGTCTACGAAACTTGAGAGAACAGGTTCGGGAGTCGGTTACGTACGAGGAAGGATTAGCACCCTCAAAACGCCCAAAATTGGTATCTAATTGATTAATTAATGTCTTAATGTCGAAATTTAAAAAAACTCTAAAAGAATTAAAAATATGATCCCCTCTTTTAATATTGGTTTTTACGAAGGATTTACTTGAGTAAATCAGAATAGATGTTAAAGACCTTCTTGTCCTGAAGTAACAAAATGCCACATTCAGTACGTTAAGACACAACATTTTAAAACCTCGAGAATAAGCTTGTCTTTTGATTTTTAAAACTCATGCGTTTTAATTTCAAAAGGTTATTCGGTCTTTCGGATCAAACAAGAAAAATCGAAACCCAGTACGTTAGGGTACGATCTCCCGAATTTCCAAAACACAGAATATTGCCTTTATTAGAGAATCCATTTTTATGAATTTTGGTATGAATACGATATTAGTGGATTAGTTTCGATGAATAAGTGAAGCGATAAAATGAAAATGCATGATAAAAGACAAACGGACATAACCGCATATAAATGGGAAACGGGTAATAAGCACATGAATAAACAAGTAGATATTGCTAAAAATACATGAATCAACAAGTGTTTATAAGTAAAAACATTAACCTTATGAATTTCAATACGTGTATAAAGAGTATAGAATAATAAATAAATAAATAAATATACGTGATGCCAAATTTGATTTTTTTAAAATAATAATAATAATAATAATAAAATAGCAAAGACAAAATAATAATAATAATGATAATAGTAATAACGATAATAAAATAAATTATTTTTTATTTGTATAAAAAATAAAATAGATAAATAGTGGAGTAATAGTAACAATAGTAAAAGGTAAAATAAAATAAAAAGTAGAAAGGGTAAAATATTAAAATGATGTATAATAACTAAATAAATAAGGAATAATAATGAAATAATGGGGTTATTTCGAAAGAAAATAAAACAAAAGATAATACATGATCATAAAAGAACCATCATATAAAAAGTACAAAACTGGTAGGTGAACAAGTGTATACTAAAATAAAATAAAGTAAGAAAAAATGATAAAAGGCAATGATAAATAAACATACAAAGCACATATGCAATCCAATTTTTAGACATGTATGAAAGAGTAACGAATAAATGAATAATAATAAACAATTAAATAATTTAATAAAAGAAGACTCGGTAAAAAAACAAATTAATATAGTCATTGATAAATAAGTAAAAGAGTTGGCTTGATTAAGGGACTCAAATATAAGCCCAAACCGAATTAAAAGGGTATATTAAAATAATAATAAAGGATCGATTCGGAAGGTGTGAAATCTCATAGGAACTTATTAGTAAATTGTTCCTTTCGCCCTCCAAACGCACCGTTTCTAGAATCACCATGTGAATGAAGGACCAGAATGAAAACAAAGATAAAAGTCCATGGGCAAATGTAAAAAGAAAGAAATAATAAAGCAGGACTATATTAAAGCTCTTAGAAATGGGAGGACTTGAAGCACAAACAACCCAAAAGTAAGAGAAATGCGCGGATCCTTCATCAATTGAGTCGGGTCGCACGGGTAGCCTTCATACGGCGTCGTTTTGGTCACTTAAAGGAAGAGCTAAAACGGTGCCGTTTTACTTGGGTATTTAAACCCAAAAATCTCTAAAAAAATTTCATTTTAGCTGTGCAAACAAAAAAATACACGGGAAAGGGTTGTGGGGTTTCTCTGGGTTTTCCTTCCCCGGCGATCGGACCGCCGTTCGTCTGTCGCCGACGACCACCGTATGCGGTGGCCGGCGGTATGAAACCGAACCCTTTTTAACCCTTCTTTCTTCTCTGACCCAAATCTTGAGTCTATACACTCAAAAACAAAAAAAGATCCCGCGAGCTGACAAAACGCGAAGGAACCTCTCGGTTTCCAACATTTTCGGCCACCAAAAATAGGTAAAGTATTGTATTTTGTTTCTATTCACGTATACAATATTTAAAAAAAAACGACAGAACATGAAAAAAAAATCCTTTCTATTTTCGATTGATGCTTTTGTATGTATCCAAATGAAAAATAAAAAGGGCTCAAGAATCAAAGCATGAAGAACTAGAGGAACCACCTCTTGAAATTTCTTTTCTGTTTTTCTTTGATTGCTATGTGCGCGTAAAAAAAAATTGTTTGTTCGAGGCTCTCTTATAGTCGAATACAAAGATTTAGTCTACTGTTTTGCTTTGCTTCTACTTCTTTGCTTTCCTTTTTGTTTCTGTTTTGCAGGCTTAGGGGGTCAATGGGGCAGAAGCTTGCCATTTTGGTGCAAGCAGTGTCAGGGGAGCCGTCCCTCGAGCGGAGCGAGCGCCGAGGACGCACATGGAGGCTGCGGTGCCTAGGGTTTCCTTGGCTGAGAGTGTTCAAGCTATGGGCTATTCTTTGGGCTAGGGTTTTTTAGTTTTGGGCCTACAAAATTTGGGCTTTTTTTATGTAAATGGACTGTTAATAAATCTTGGATTTTTACTCATTTGGTTTATTTTTATAAATCGGGCCAAACTAAAATTGGCCTATTACATTGATTTAAAAGAAATGCTTGAATAAATTGAAGCGAACATTGAAGGCCTTATTGTCTCGAGGTAACAAAATATTATATCCCGTAAGTTAGGACACGACATTTGAACCTTCGAAAATAAGCTTGCCTTTTGATTGTTTTATTTTAAAATTCGCACTTTGATTTTTAAAAAGGATATTCGGTTGTTTAGATTCAACGAGGAAAATTGAAACCCCGTAAGTTAGGGCACGACCTTCTCGAGTTTCTAAATGCAGAATATTGCCTTTATCTTATTTAAAAATCATGTATTTTGAAATTTGAAATGATACTTGGCTATTTAGGTTCAACAAGAAAATCGAGACCCCGTAAGTTAGGGTACGATTTCTCGAATTTTCTAAATGCGAAACATTGCCTTGTTATTGAAAATTTTTGAATAATAACAAGTGTAGTAACTAAACAAAGCATAATTTCTTATTTAAAACAATGATTTGGATAAAATTGTTGTGCTAAATAACAAAAATATAAATACGTTAACAAAAACAATTCATGATATTACATGATATACTAAATTTTAATGCTAATATGGACAATCAAAAGAAAGAATCATAAGACAAAATAACTAATGATATGAACAATAACAATGACAATAATGATGATAATACTGAAAAAACGATAATAAAAGTAATAATAATAAAATCTAAATCTTGGAGTAATGAATAAATAAATAAAGGGGATAATAAAAGAAAATGTGAAAGAGGCGGATATAAACAATAAAATAAAGGAGATATTAAGTGATTAATAAAATGGTTTAAAATAAATAATATATGAAGAGATTTAAAACAAGTACAAATTTGCAAAAAGGGTTAGAATTTTACTAAATAAATACTGGGAAGACAAATAGGTAAATAAATAAAAAATAAATAAAGAAAATAAATAAAACAGCTTGTAAAAAATTTAAAAATTTGAAAGTAAACAAATAAATAAAAGAATAAAGAAATGTTAAATAAAACAATTTAAAAGATAACAAAAATAGTAATAATAAGAATAATAATATGTTAATAATAATAGAGATAATAATAAAAGATAATAGTAATAATAATAATATTAAAATTAATTAATTTAATGATAAAATAGCTAAAATAGCAAAAAAAGAGAGACTAATTTGAACTTAAAACAGAAATTTTGGGGTGAATCTGAAAATAAAATAAAAGAAAATGACAAGATTGAATGCGCGAATAACAAGGAGGGACCAAAACGGGAAATAATCCCCCTCCAAAACGCGCAGCTTCAAGACAGGCTCAATCGAAAACCGAAATAAATTACAGGGCCAAAATTAAAAATTAAAAAAGACTTGATTGCAAGCGGATAAAAGGCAGAAGGACTAAACTGGAAAATAGCGCATTAATCAAAAACACGTGGATCTTCTAGACAGGTCAGGTCAGTGCGCGGGTAAGGATCAAAACGACGTCGTTTTGGCCCAAAACGGCGTCGTTTCAAGAGTCTATAAAAGCCAATTTTTTTTTTAAAATTCATTTTCTTCATTCTTCTTTAAAAAAAAAACAGAAAAAAGCTCACAACTCTCTCCCCCATTCCTAACTTCAGGCATGGCTCCGGTAGTTGGCCACCATGATGGTCGCCTGTCGCTGGTGACGGCGCTGTCATCTATGGTGGCCAGAAAATTGAAAAAGGGTCATTTTCGGCCTTTGGACTCCTCAAGCCCAAAATCACGCCATTTTTCATCAGAAATGACAAACCTCGGCTTCCTACGGCAGAGCGTACACGAAAAAACAGTAAGATTTGACTCCTTTTTTGTGTTTTTTGTTTTTCCTTTCGTTTTAAAAAATAATAATAATAAAAACAAAAATATAAATGCACGAAATAATAAAAAGATGCAAAATAAAAGAGACCTTTTCAAGTTTTATTTTTGATTCTCTATTGTGTGTATTCGTAAAAAAAAAATACAATGGTTGTTTGGGGCTTTTTATAGCCGAAAATACAACAAATTTCTTTTTCCGTTTTTTGCTCTTTTTTGTTGCTATTTTCTCGCCCAAATCGCAAGTATTGTGAAGACGTGGAGGAGGGCTTGCGTGGAGGCGTGCGACAGCAGCTAGGCTAGGGACTAGGGTTTTCTGTTACTAGTTTAGGTTATTGGCTTGTTGGGCTAGGGTTAATTTTGGGCTATGAGTTTTTGTTGTTTGGGCAGTAATTGGGTATTTGGGTCTATTGTTGTAAATGGATAGTTTTTTTGGACTTTGTTATCTTGGTTTAAATTTTTACAATTTGGACCCGGACAAAATTAGGCCATTACAGCTATCAAAGAAAATAGACAGCTATCAAAAGTTATAAAAGCATCTTTTTTACTGCCGATGGTGGCAACCATTTGATTGTTGCACTTGATAGTTTTTGGCATAATGTTATTTGAACTATACTATACCACTGTACCATATAATAGTATATAATATGGTCTCAATTAACAAATGATCATTCCTCCAAAGTCTCAAACAAACAAGAATGAGGTAAAGAAATATACAGGCAAGGACCAGATAGAGAAACAAATGATCATTACCCCAACACCAAATCCATGAAGTCTTGAAGGAATCTCTGGCATTAACACCAAATCCAATAGGCTTGAAAAAAGTAACAAGGTGGTAGCATTGTTAATTTTTCTTTAATTTGTTGATGATACATTTTGAGATAAAATAAAAATTATTTGATAGTCATGTAATTAAAAAATAATATTATAATAAATTTGAATTTAATAAAATAATTTTAACATTGTTAACATTTGAACTTAAATTTGAAATTTGAAAAAGTAGAAAGATTAAATTTTAAAAATAAAAGTATATGGGCTAAATTCTAAATTTACAAAGAGTATAAGGATTTATGATATATTTTAACCACATTTTCCGGTAATAGATAAATCTATTCAAATTTTCATGCAATAGGGAATTATGAATAGTGGTTATTGAATACTTTTAAAAATATTATATATGATTATTTTTACCTTCAATAATTGAGAAGGGTGAACGTTAATCATCATTTGTATTTATGCCCATGTTTGTAGAAGTAGACAATAATAATTTATTTCATCGATCAATTTTCATGTCGCCATGCAAAGTTCCCCATACAGATGTGTCAAAGTCACTAAACCCTACTTGAATGTATTGGTAGTCTCAAAAGACTCCAATAGAGGAAGATTCCTCCTACCATCTAAAACATTTATATTCTAGCATATCGATCCACCTCCTCCAAAATTGCATGTGGTAGACAGACTAGTTTGACAAGCCTCTTCAACCGTATATATTTCACCCAGTTTTCATTTAATTTATTATTGTCTTTATCCTTAGACGAGACAACATCCAACAGTCAATCACATTTGTACTCCATGTTAATTTTGCTAACTCCAATTATCGCTTGTCCATTGTCTAGAAGGTCAATCATTAAAGCGAAATCTTCAAGCGTTATAGTCACCCCCTCACATGAAAAATAGAATATATGCATTCTCAGCCTCCATCTTGCCAAACAAGGCAGAAAGCAACTTTGGTATCATATAGACTTTATCGTCACAGATGCCATATATAAACCAATATTCTTCATACTCTTCAAACAATTTACAATAAGTCTATTGGTCTTTGGGAATTTTAGATTATGTCAAGTATGAACAATTCAATTTTTTTACTATTTAAAATATCACAAAAAATAATTTCGCATAATCTTAAGAATATTAGTGCAAATATAACAAAAAAATTTAAACAAATTAAGTTAGAAATTTTACCAGACATCGATTATGTGCTCTTTCTAAAACCTTAAAGCAATAAATTTTTCCGTAGAAAATAACAAGGTTGTTTTAGAGTTTGAAAAAAATTTTAGTGGGAAGAGAAGAGAAATGGTCGAGGTGTATGTAAGAGAGAAAGTCGACAATCAACTTCTTTATATTAAATAGGTTAGTAGGCCAATTAGCAAATAAATTCTTTAGTTAAACTTAAAAAAGTTCCGAAATGGTTATTAAATTATTTGAAAGTTTTTATTCAAGTCATTAGGCTGTTAAATTTTTATTATTATTTAAATTTGACTAGTGAGCTCCAAACTACGATCGGTACGGTGGATTAGGACTTATCGACGAGTAGAAGAATACCCCTTAACCAAGTCAATATAAAGGTCAGTGTTGGAGATCAAAAAAGAAAGCTGTTTAGATTTTGATTTACAAATTTATGACTTTCAAAACTATTTCATAAAAAAAATTGGATTGTAGAAGAGAAGAGTAAAGAGCGCTTTCGAAACAAAGAAGATCATATAACAACAATTTTATCAGCCTAGTAACTTAAATGAAAACTTTCGAATAATTTAGTGACCATTTTGTAATATTTTGAAGTTGAGTGACTAAAACATAAACTTATCAATAATTTAGTAACCTATGTGTAATTTACCCTAAAAATAATAAGGAAATCATGAAAATCAACTAATCAAGTCAAAAGAATCGAAAAATAAAGATTAAAATGGAAAAAATTGTTGTTATTAGGCTATAAATATACGCTTTTGCTCTTCCTCCTTTTCCTCATCTTCCCATTTTCTCTCTCTACCCTTTTTCTTTGCTGTTTTAAGAAAAACATTGCGAATAGGGAGAGGGGTGAGAGAGATAAAAGGGGAACAAAAGAACTGCAAAAAAATTGAACTTTTTTTTTTCTAAAAACCCTCAATTAGAAGAGCGATTATCGCTTCATCTTCCCCGAAACAACTTCGTCAGGTACTAATTTTCTTAAATTTTCTCTGAGTTTATTGGATCTGAATTTTACTTTTAAGTTTTTAGATTCCGATCTGGATCTCCTTCAAAATTTGGGGAAATTCTATTTTTTAGGGTTTTAAATTCTAATTGATCACTTTTTAAATATTTTAATGATTTTCTTGTAGTTAAAATGATTTAGTTATCGTTAGGGTTTTGAATCTTTTAATTGTTTCCTGATAAAAACATGATTAGAATAGTTGGGGTTTTCTTCTTTGTTCTGAATCTGGGATCTGATTGAATGAGAATCTGGATGTTGGAATTCTTTTTTTTTTTAATTAATTTTGAACTTTTAATATTTATTGATCTCAGTTTTATGCTTTTGCAGGACATTTTTCGATTTCGGTATTAGAAAATTTTGAGATTTTTCATTTAATTTTCTATTTGTGTTTTGGTTATTGGAAGAGGCAGTTTAAACAATTAGGTATCTTGCTTCTTATATTCTTTTCTTTGGTTTGGCTCAGAAGTTATTTTTACGTAGGCTTTCATATGCTTCTTAGAATATATTTATGGCTTTTTGTGCTGCTCCTTTTGCTACATTTTTTATATGTATATATTTGCATTTTTGCTTCCTAAAATTGTAGCTAAAAGGGAAAAAGTAATTGGTAAAATTAAAAAATAATGAATGATTAAAATGAGAGAAATGACTAAAACCCAAATAAACTCATGGTATTGGGTTATCCAAGAAGCTTTCCTTATGCATTTCTCATTTGTGCCATTTGGAAAATTTGGAGCTTGCAGATTTTTATCAGGTTGCTTTTGTTGCCATGGCTGCTGCTGCGACTGCCTCTGGTGGTCCACGATATGCTCCGCCTGACCCTACTCTTCCCGAACCATGGAAAGGCCTGGTTGATGGAAAAACTGGTTATCTCTACTTTTGGAATCCGGTAACAAATGTTACGCAATATGAGAGGCCTAGAGGGATAGATTCTGTCCCAAAATCTTCTTCAGTGCCTATGGGTTCTTCAGTTCTGGTTCAACAATCTTCTGAAGGGCGTTATAGGTATAGCTCTGAGAAGGAAAATGACCGGCATGGAAGAGGCTGCAATGCTGTATCAAAACTTGAGTCAATATTAGGGGGTAATCAGGTATTGGTTCCACTTCTGTCCTCTAGATAAGGTGTTTGTTGATATGTTTTTTCTTTTCAGTCTTAACAAAGTACTGCGTTTGTGTTAACTTGTTTAGCACTGAAGTGAGTAGTATGTATGTCCTTCATCTTTGTGGTGGCTAAACAGTTCATTTTGTCACATTTGATTCAACGACTTGGGTACATGTTTTCATGCCTAGCTCCTTGCATTTGTTCTTGTTATTTGACTTGGGTACATGTTTTCATGCCTAGCTCCTTGCATTTGTTCTTGTTATTTGGCTATCTCAAAACTACAGAGAAGTTCTAGCCTCCAAAGTGGGAACTTATGGTAGTTATTTTTTGCTTCCTAGAATTAGTTTAATGTTCTTAATTCTTCATAGAATTCAAGAGGCGGACCATTTCATTCCCTTATTGCACCTAATGGGACTTCCAGCTATGTGATTGGAGGATCTTTTAGAGGACAAGGATCAGCAGCTGGGGAAAGTAATTTGTTTGGTGATGCTTATTGTCGTCAGCATGAGATAACAGTATCTGTGAGTATCTAAGTGATAATTACGGTTTATTAACCATTTTAGTAACTTCTGTTCTTTCAGACAGTTTAGCTTCTGAAAATCTCAGTTTTCTTGGGGCATTGCTCTCCCTTATGACATTTTTTTTTTCTCTTAAATCTTGCAAGGGAGGTGAAGTGCCACCGCCTTTTTCATCGTTTGAATCTACTGGTTTCCCTCCTGAGATACTTAGAGAGGTATGCATTTCTGCTTCTCCTTTTAATCTTCGTAACATAGGTGGATCTGAAAATTGCATATGGTAAGTAGTTGAACCATGCAAGTTGAATGTTTCTTGATGAAAGTTCTGTGATTGCGAAGGTCCCAATGTTGAGCATTAGACACATGTTGATTCTTTTGCCATCTTACTTTTTTGTCGCAGGTGCGATATTTGCTCCTTGGAGGGGCTAATGTCGTACGCTGTGGTGCCCTCTGTGGGGGGCTTGCTTATAATTTGGGGCGCCCTTGTATGGTGGACCGATTTTTCGGAAGGGCTTACTGAATGACCCAAGTTCGTGGCCTGGACTGCTGTAGCTGATGGTTAATTCCGCCACTCGGTCCGAACGGAAGAAGAGGCCTCCTCCTGTTCCAGCTTGCATCAGCAAGCACTTTCCGCTTGCATATGGGGGATGATGCTTCTTCTGACATAAGCCACTGCTCTATAACTCCTAAAAGAAAACCATAAGTCTTCAGGGCAGTACTTCTGCTCACAGAGGTTGCTGGATTTTTTTCTTTAAACAGGTGCAGAATGCTGGGTTTTCTGCTCCGACACCCATTCAGGCTCAGTCATGGCCTATTGCACTACAAGGTAGAGACATAGTGGCCATTGCGAAAACTGGTTCTGGGAAAACATTGGGTTACCTACTTCCTGGATTTATGCATCTCAAGCGTTGCCGTAACGATCCTCAAATGGGTCCAACTGTGTTAGTTTTATCACCAACTAGGGAGTTGGCTACACAGATACAAGACGAGGCTCACAAATTTGGGAAGTCTTCAAGAATTAGGTGCACGGTATGTTGCCATTCTTTTATCATGTTCCAATTTCAATAGAATGTTCAAAATTTTTGAAATGATGCTCCCCTGATTATATATTGACATAGAAACCTTTTGAAGGTGAAGGTAGAATTGTGATGTTTTACTGATGTGAGTTGTCATATGTATACGCGCAGTGTTTATATGGGGGGGCACCAAAGGGTCCTCAGTTGAGAGAGATTGAGAAAGGAGTGGATATCGTGGTTGCCACTCCAGGCCGGTTAAATGATATTCTGGAGATGAAGAGAATCAGCCTCCATCAAGTTTCTTACCTTGTGTTAGATGAGGCTGATCGCATGTTAGACATGGGTTTTGAACCTCAAATACGGAAGATTGTGAAAGAAGTGCCTACACGCAGGCAGACTCTAATGTTCACAGCAACATGGCCAAAGGAGGTCCGGAAAATTGCAGCAGATCTACTGGTAAATCCTGTTCAGGTCAATATTGGCAATATTGATGAGCTTGTGGCAAACAAGTCTATTACCCAGGTTTGAACTCAATTATTGCTATTAAAGCTTCTTTGGGAATATGACACTTAATAGTTTTTGTTCTGAATGAATGGTTACTTCTATCATTTAGTTGCTGAGAAATTTACTGTTCTGATGGTATGTTGCAGTATGTTGAAGTATTATCACCTATGGAAAAGCACAGAAGATTGGAGCAGATACTGCGTTCGCAAGAACGAGGATCCAAGATTATTGTTTTTTGCTCAACTAAGAAGATGTGTGATCAACTTGCTCGTAACCTTACTCGGCAGTTTGGAGCTGCTGCTATACATGGAGACAAATCTCAGGCTGACAGAGACTTCGTGCTGAGTCAGTTTCGCACTGGGAGGTCACCAGTGCTTGTTGCGACTGATGTTGCTGCTCGGGGATTAGACATTAAAGACATAAGGTAGGGGTTGAGATTTCTTATACACAGTTTCATTGCTTTTATATCACAAAGGAGCGAGTTATGTTGCAGGAAGCTATTCATCTTTCATGTTTTCTTGGTTACATTTATAAATATATATATTGCAGGGTGGTAATCAACTATGACTTCCCTACTGGAGTTGAGGATTATGTTCACAGGATTGGGAGGACAGGGAGGGCAGGTGCGACCGGATTGGCATATACATTCTTTGGTGATCAGGATTCAAAGCATGTGTCAGATCTCATCAAGGTTCTTGAAGGAGCAGACCAGCGGGTGCCTGCAGAACTTCGTGATATGGCTTCACGTAGTGGTGGGAGGGGAATGCCTAGACGTTGGGCTCCCAGTTCTGGTGGCCGTGATGAGGGGCGTGGTGGACGTGCCAGTTCAGGATATGGTGGTAGGGAAGGTGGAAGAGGTGGTCGAGGAATTTCCACATCTTCATCTAGCTGGCATGAGAGAAGTGGAGGCCGCGGATATGATCGTGAGTCTCGCGACAGGTATGTGGTGTTCTTCATCTTTTTAATTTTTTGGTTTTCTGAATTTAAGTAATTATAATAATCTGGACTTCTTACTGTTCTTGCAAAATGCTTGATGGCAGTATCTGAATTTATGATTTTCGCAAGCCATCCTTGATTAGTGAGTTTAGAATTATTGTATTCTTGATACTGTGGAGTATGTTCACGTTCTGCCATGTTTATTAACCCCTTTGTTATGTATGCATCGGTGCAGTCGTGGTTTCCATGATAGTTATGACAAGGGAAGAAGTCGCAGTCGAAGTCCTGCAGGTTGGGGTGATCGCCATAAAACTGGCGTACGTGATCGCAGCTGGAGTTGTAGTGCTGAAAGGTATGATAGTGGTGCTGGACGTCAACGTTCCCCAACGCGCAGTTTTCTTGAGGTGGGGATGAAACGGGACCGGTTGTCTCCATCCCAATAGCGTGGGCCACTTCAAAATAATTAGAATTCAATCGAACACTGAAATTCATGTAGCCCAATTCTTGAGAGGTCAAGGTCACCTTATGCTGGTGATTGGGGAAGATGGTGCGGTGACTCAGCAGGAGAGGGGAAGATGAGTATATGCTAATGGACCTCAGGTGGAAGGCATGGTACCTCCTGTCATTGATCTCTTTTGACCTTTGGATTTAGTAATTTGCTAGTTATGTAATGCTTTTCTGGTACCGTCTTCTTTTTCAGTTTGATTCTAGTTATATATATATATATATAGTTTCAGAAGTTGAAATTACAAGGGATTATTTAATGGATTTTTGGGTTGGACTTTGTAGCATTTTAGATGAATGAAGGAAAATTTTCGAAGTTTTTAAAGGTAAAATAAAAGAAAAGTTTGTAATGTATCAAGGATAAAAACCTTCATCTCTTTTTAATCTTTTAATGTATTAGTTGTGTGAAATCTCTTCTACTAAAATGCGTTTAAGGTCTTATAAATCAGTGTCTATAGACAGGATTATTTTAAGTTCTCGGACTTTTTTTTTTTTTTTTTTTCCTTTTTTTACTGATTTTGAAAAGTAACCTATTAGTTGTTTTTTCCCCTTGATTTTCACCTGAATTGTCATCATCTCTTCAACAAAAGTTTTGGCAGAGATTGAATACAAATGTGTTAGGTGGTTGTGACTTTTTGAAAAAAATAAGTCGTAAAATTTGCAATATTTTGTATGTGCTTGTATTATTGTTTCGCTGTTTTATGTAATTATAAATGTGTAAACTAAATTAATATAGTTTAGATTCTAAGTTTATAAAAAATTAAAATGTAGAAAAAAGAAAAGTGAATATTTTTATTAGTGCAAAAGGTCATATATATATATATAACAGTAAAAAAATTATTGAATATTCAGAAGTGATATTAAAATTTATTAATAAATTGAGTCATAAATTTATTAATAGTGTAGTAATGTTAGGTGAAATTTACTCTTACATAATTATATAAAATTATAATAAAATTTGTATAATTAAAAAGGATGATAAAGTGCTTGAAGGGTTACGTTATGATAATCTTGAGTGGACAGTACGCTGTAACCAAACGCCAAGATGAACTATTCATAGATGCTTATTTTTTGTCCTTATCTAAATTCTGTTTTATGCGTGAAGTAATATTTTTACATTTAAATAGACGATGTGTTGATAGATCAATCTTCTTCATCTATGGAAACACATTTGGAAGATCGAAATTCAGTTGTATCTTCTACATGTTCTATTCTGCAACCTTAAGAGATTCACCACCCTAATCTCCATCACCAAAAAGACATTCAGTTGATTGAGTTTTAAAGTAGTGTTTTTGAATGACTAGATAAAAAAAAAAAAAAAAACAATGATTTATGATGCAACCTTGGGCTTTGGCTTCAGCTGTTTTGCTTTCGAGTACAAGAAGACTCCAGTAAGAGCCAGTGTAGTGCCTGCATGCATGCTCACCAGTCAAAACTTAGCATTTTACAAGTATAAAGATAAATTTTGTTTACTGCACTAATGACCAAGTTTTTACCGAGGGAGTTAATGGGTGAAACAGGCGTTTGGAAGAAGATAACTGATGCAATTATGACCACAACTCTCTTCACACAGTTCCCCACTGAATGTGTCACTGGTGACACCATTTGCAATATCATGTACGACACCTGTTCGTTTGCAATATATTGAAAAAAAACATCCAAATTTGAATAACATATCATTCAGAAAATACACGTACCTGTTGATAACTGTGTAAACAGAATCCAGCCAGAAGAGATCTTATGCATAGTTCTCTAATATTCAAACCTTGGTTTGCCTTAATCCAAGGAAAGAAAAAACAGCATCATGTTAAGCTCTTAAGATTACATCAATGTCTTCTTTATACATATGTTATATAATATAACTACTTACAGCAGATTGCAGGTATGAAGGACTGAACTTGACCCCTTCCAATAAAATGGCAGCAGGAACCAATAGCATAAACGAAATTATGGTTATTATTGAGAAAAGATTGATATTGTCCAATGTCTCCTGTTATTATTATTATTATTATTATAAAACGTTAGTATTACTCTGACTCGGGTGTATATATTCAGTGCCGGTATGTTTTAATTTTTTTACCTCATTTTTAACCATGAATTTTTTACTGAGAACATTACGCGATTGGTTAGTCACATTGGAAGCCATTGCACTGCAGAAACCAATCCTGTTTCAGAACAGACAGAACATTTAGTCAAGTTTAAGAAATAAACATCAACCAAGACCGAGTTCTATGTTCCCGTAATGAATGGGATGAAGAAACATGTATGTTACCTCAACTCTTTAGTTTCACAAAATAGTTGTATCATACATTTGTGTCCAAGTATAGGCATAGAGATATAGTTCTCCAATTATATGGGAAAACTCGAAAAATTTAACTCACACTTACTTAGACCCGGGTTACGGGTTTTGTTATTAGGAGAATCCTTCCTAGTTCTTACCAATTAAAAGATGCCTCAGTGAAGGATGCTAATGCCACTCCACCAACAACTGGTATGAGGGAGAACACTATCCAAAATGTAGGCCACTGCAAAAATGAAATTGTTAAAAACAAAGTCAATGACATGATAGTATTAATTTATCAGATTTCAGAGTCAAAAGTGTTGATGACACACAAGTATATTTGAGTTATTAAAATTTTGTTCCATATATTTTAAGAAATCTTAAGCATCGTATCTCCATATTCATATTTGAAATATAATACAAACAAGCTCCTCATTTCTATAAAAACTGGAGACCTGAAAGAATTGGAACCTCAAACATTCGGAAAAAGAAAAAAAATACTTGTTGGTTTCAAACAGTAATCAATCAAACAGTACATAAACTCATACCTCTCCAAGAAAAAGAACAGAGAATAAGACTGTGAAAAAGGGCTCCATTGCTTTAATGGTGTGAGTGAAGGAGACATTAACTCTCCCAATACTAACATTTGTCAAAAGGTTGCCAAGGGTGTGAACTATAGCCAATGGAATGATTACTGCAAGCTGAAAATTGCTTCGTAAAAAAACACTTTACTTTCAGAATTGAAACAGAACTATGTGATTGAAATTTATGAAAAATACCTGAGAACGAGTAAGCTTTGGTCGATGGTAAAGATTTGAAGCCCACATTATAAGGATTATCAAAGTCCCACACCCAAAGTGGAAAGCTGTAACTGTTGCTGGAAACGTATACACCTTTAAAACCTTCATAAACAACAAGAATGCACTTGATATTCTACCACTTTTAACCATCAAAAGCTAAATTCAAGATCTACCCATTGCTTTAAATTGCATTTTAATCTCAATGGGAGCTTGGTTTCCAAGAAAACAGACAAGATTAGAGGAAAATGAAAAAAAGCTACATCTTTAGCTTCAAGATGTGACTAGTGGTCTATCGAAAGACCCAGTTTATTATTACACAAACAGAAAGAGAGATGAAAATGGATTTATAACCTGCTTGTTGAAAATGTTGAAGTAGATATTCAAAATATACCAAATGGCAAACATGGCTCCAAGTTGCATGCTCGTAGCTAAACCACTAGAGTCATTTGTGTCGCCTATGTTTCCAGGAACCGGTGTAGCCCTGACCTTGAAGCCATCACATCTTCCATCTGAAATCAGGAATGACTCGTTGATTCGGCGAGCATTGAAGCGGGAACAAGAAAAAAGATGAGAAGCTTTTTGAAATGAAAGTCCATTGATGGATCTGAGGAGACCTAATGGCTTTAATGAAGACAAGTTCCAGAGTGAACCATATCTGTGGTTTGGGTTCTTATTTAAAGGTCTCAGCAATGGAGTTAAAGGAGAAAGAGTAAGTGCAGTGCTCTGCATCTTGAATGTCGCAATAGTGAAGGCAAGGTCATAGTTGTTGGGGGGACTATAAGCTTTGCATATGAATACAAAATATAAGAGGCATTAATTGACAAGTAATTAGCTTAACCAGTCTTGCTGTTCACAGTCCATTAGTTCATGTAGTTATGTTTACGAGTAAAATTTATGACAGCAAAGGACTTGAAAATGATGACTTTCCACCACAAATTTAAGAAGAGGTTCATGTTTATGTCTCAGTTATTCATATTAATTATGGGATAATGTTGAATTATAGACTAAAACAAAGGAGATGTAAAGATCCAATCCAACGTTTTCTTTATTTTTCAGATTTCATTTGGTGGGTGTTATTAGCTGGCGCTAGGAAATGCATGGTTGGTATGAATTCTAAAGTATGTGTGCATTGAAGTTTCTTTGACAAAGATGTGGCGATGGCGGCTCATTTCTCGAAAGGGAGCTCTAAACATGGACCTCATATTTTTGCCAACAATATTTATCTCCTACAATCCATTTCCCATGATATTTTCAACCTTTGTACGAACCCCTTCAGAAAAGTATACGATATATTGTTAAGATTTTGATATATTTTCTCAGAAAAATATGTTTTTTGAGTTCATATTTAAATATAAAACTCAAAACACATTATGACATGTATGAATGGATTGCTTGAATTGACTCCATAAAGTCCACATCAAAAGAATTTATCACGTATCCACAAGCGTTCAAAGAAAGATCATTGTCATCCATATATATGTAAAATTAGTTGGAAACGTGGAAAATAATAAGAGCCTAAGCCATTCTCACAACTTTCCTTGCCGACTACATATAATGATGAGAAATAAGCAAATTTTGTGAAGTCTTGTATGTTCAACATTTCAATACTAGTTTTAATATACATTTCAATGTCATGTACTAAGTAATTGATTTTTATGAGATTCTAAAATACTAGTTTTAATGTCAAACTAGGGATTAAATCCAAGAATTTTAATACATCCAAGTTTCCTTGTATAGAAGATTGGCTTATAATTAGAGTTAAACATTGAGAAGGTTTATGATATTATGAAGATAATTTAAAACCTTTATATGTGACTATTTATGTGGAATAAGTGATTGTAATTTTGTAACTCAACAAGCCTTTTTAACTTTTATATATGATCGACTTGTTTAGGATTGGTTGGATAAATAGGGAGCACTTTACTTGTTCATATAGGGAATATTTCATTGAGTGCAAAATTGTAAGTTACTATAAGTTTTCGAAGGAAAAGTCTCAAAGGGAGAGTGATTCTATCTAGAGTATAGGATTGAGGTTACTTAAAGTTTTAGAGGGAAAGTGCTCCTATCTAGAAAGTAGTAGTGAGGTTGCTACTTTGTGAGTGAGTGAGACATACTTAAATCACAACTTGTACTTGTTGAAGTATAGTGAATTAACACTTTGGGTAAGGCCTTGTAAAGTAGGAAGTTTTCGAACTTCACAAACAAAATTTTGTTATCCATCTTTATTTTACCTGTAATAGTATGATAAGTGCTAAAAGTAACATGTTTTAATCTAATTCTTAATGCATTTTTGGGTGATTATTCAATGTTAATTGTGAATTTCATGCTCCTAATCCTTTAAATTCATGTTTTTATGCTTAATATAGTATTTGGGAGCAAAATGAGCAAAAACTGGAAAATTCGAGCAAACTACAAGAGCCACATGGACTGGCCCATTCCATACGGCCTGCCACACGACCATGTCGCAGGCCGTGTTGATTTTGCGAATTTGCACCCTAAACTGCGGGAAATCTCATTTTTTAGGTTTTTGGGCATTCTAAAATGTATATATGTAACACCCCTTACCCGTATTCATCGCCGAAATAGGGTATGAGGCATTACCAGACTTATTCACAAGCAAACATTCAAAACCGAGACAATAATTTCACTTAAATTTAAAACTTTTAAAAAACATATATATTGTCCCTATTACGAGCCTTCGAGGCTTAAAACATACATTGAAAATGGTTTGGGACTAAATAGAGAATTTAAAAACTTTTTAGATAACTTAGAAAAATTTTCATGTAAAAGGGGTCACACGTCCGTGTGACAGGGGACACGCCCGTTTAGTGTGGCCGTGTAGCTCACATAGCCGTGTCTCTAGGGCGTGTAACTCTCTGATGCATCCATGAAGAAACTTGAGTCATACGGCCTAAGCACAGGCCCGTGTTGCTAGGCCATGTAGTAATTAAAATTTCATATTTTAGGTGCAGATTTCACACGTGTAACACCCTTAACCCGTAACCGTCTTCAGATTAGGGTTACAAGACATTACCAGACAGACAGAACATTTCAGACCAATTCAGAATCACAGATATCATATATCAATAATACAGAAGCATTCAACACCAATTCGTTCATCAAAGTGGTCTATGAGACCTAAAACATACATTTAAGGAAAGGTCGAAACTAAATCGAACCTATTCAGAATTTTCAGAACTTAACCAATTCTTCCAAACTGTTAAAGTCACACGCCCATGTGAGTAGGCCATGTGGCACACACGGGCACTAGACACGCCCATATAAGCTAACCGTGCCAAAAATAGGTCCTATACTGACTTTTTACATGGCCAATAGGCACGCCCGTGTACTACGGCCGTGTGATACTTAGCTAGCTACTGACTTTATCCCACGGCCATATGACATGCCCGTGTGTCAAGACCGTGTGATTTTTAGGTGAATACTATTTTTCTTACACGGCCACAAGGCACACCCGTGTACCCTGACCGTGTGGCACAATGCAGGCTTGGTTTAAGCCAATTTGCCACTTCTCTTGGGGCTAATCCTTCAAGCAATAATATACAACATTAATACCAAAATTTCCAACCAATTCTATGCTTAAAAATGACCAAAACACATTAGAACTTAGCACATTACAAATATACACCAAAACCATACACAAACTTGTCATTTGTTAACCAACTCTCATGGCATAATATATGCACATCAAAACTTATACATAGACCTTCTAGCCTATACATGTCATACTTTAAAATATGAACACTTTCAAAAGTACCAAAATGAGATCGATAGTGTGGTGACGATCCTCGACTATCCCCGAGCTTTCAGTAGCTACGATAACTGTAAAACAAACAATAAACACAAAGAGTAAGCTACAAAGAGCTTAGTAAGCCAAATACAATTGGTATAATTACTAAAGCATATATGTACCATTCAAACATCTAGATTCATAGCCATTTCATAGAATAATTCATAAGCTTAACCATGCTCATTTGTTTGGATATATGTCATGCTTCATTTCCATACATAATTCATAGAGACAAAGTTTTTCATATTCAGAAATTTTAGTACGATACAAACGTACCTGCATAGGTTATACAATTCATATACTCAATCTCAGATTTCGTACGCTATAATCAGACGGGTCAGAAACGATACAAATGCTCATAATCAAGTACAATGTCGACGTCCCAGACGTGGTCTTACATGTAATTCAATATCGATGCCTCTGTCCTAGACAGGGTCTTACACAAAATCAGATACGAAGCCAATGTCCAGACATGGTCTTATACGTAAATCTTAATCGAGGCCTGTGTCCCAGACACGGTCTTACACGATGTCACAGACAGATGTCAACTTTGCTTAGGAACATACAGAGTTTTTCAGATATTAACATATTATCATACTTTACTCCAAAGATATACATCAGGCACTCAAGGCCATCCAATACAGATTACAGTTTATATGTGCAAAATTTATTTCAATTAACACGTAATTTTAATTTAACTTACCTCGTACGGATTTCAGACGGAACGAGTCGACTATTCAACTATTTTGGACTTCCCTCGATCTAAGTCCGATTTTCTTTGTTCTTGATCTAATACAATTCAAATTCAACCATTCAATCATTCATTCACTCAAAATAATCCATGAACACATATTTAGGGCACTTTTCATTTTAGCCCTTACATTTTCACACTTTGACAATTTAGTCTGTTTTTCACAAAATCACAAATATGCAAAATTCACCAAGACTATAGCTTGGCCAAATATACATAGCCTCCATACAAGTCCAAATAACAAAATTAATTCATAATTTAGTCCTTCAAAACCTCATTTTCACAAATTAGTTCAAATGGCTCTATTACATCAAAATTCAAAAACAAAACTTATAACCCATCTACCAAGCCTTCATAATTCATCCTAAAACATTTCAAAACTCATGATATCAACAATGGCATCTCATGAAATCTTTAACAGAAACAGAAATTCAGACATGGGCTTTGAAGAACACAAAGCAACGATTACAAAAACATAAAAATTACTAAAAACCGAGTCAAAATAGACTTACAATTGCTTCCTCAAAGTGCCAAAATTTTTGGAGCATTCAAACCCTATTTCCATGGTAATATTCGGCCAAAATGATGAACATGCAAAACCATTTCATGCTTTATTTTATTATAATTGCATTTATTAAGCCATTTACTAAAATACCCTTGCATTTAAACATTAATAAACCATTTACTAATGTCCAGCAAGGTCATTTAATACATTACATGGTCAATTAACCACATAAGGACCCATTAGTCCAAAGCCATTACAAATACATACTTTAAACATGTAGCATGCTAATTTCACTTTTTATGCGATTAAATCCTTTTTGTATAATTGAGCACAGAAATAGACAAATTAAATTATAGAAATTTTCACGGATATAAATTCACATATCACAAACACAGAAAATAATATTAAAATATTTTTCAGACTCGGACTTGTGGTCCCGAAGCCACTATTTCGACTAGGGTCAAAACCGGACTGTTACAATTCTCCCCCCTTAAGGATTTTCGTCCTCGAAAATCTTACCGTTAAATAGATTTGGATATTGTTGTCTCATTGCATCCTCAGGCTCCCATGTAGCCTCTTCTCGTGTCTATGCCACAGCACCTTGACTAACGGAATTTCCTTGTTACATAATTCTTTGATCTCATGAGACAAAATACGAATCGACTTTTCTTCATAAGTCATATCAGTATGGATTTCAATATCAGACAGATAAATTACATGCGAAGGATCAGATCTGTATCATAGAAGCATCGATACGTGAAACACATTATGTATCTTTTCCAACTCAGTTGGTAATCTCAATCTATAAGTAACCGGTCCAACTCGCTCGATGATTTTATATGGTCCAATGAATCTCGGACTCAACTTGCCCTTTTTGCCAAATCGAAACAGTTTCTTCCACAGAGATACTTTCAAAAACACTTTATCACCGATCTCAAATTCAATATCTTTTCTTTTTAAATCTGCATATGATTTCTGACGATTAGAGGCAACTTTCAGACTATCTCAGATTACTTCCACTTTCTGTTCTGTTTCTTTTAGCAGATCAATACCATAAATCTTATTCTCACTGAGCTCAGACCAGTATAACAGAGTTCTACACTTCCTACCATATAAGGCTTCGTACGGTGCCATTTTGATGCTCGATTGAAAGTATTATTATAAGCGAATTCAATTAGGGGTAGATACTGTTCCCATGTACCTTCAAACTCGAGAATGCAACATCTCAACATATCCTCAAGTATCTGAATAATCCATTCAGATTGACCATCCGTTTGCTGATGAAAAGTAGTGTTAAAATGCAATTTAGTTCCCAGAGCATCTTGCAATTTCTTCCAAAATCGTGATGTAAATCTCGGGTCTCTATCTGACACTATTGAAAATGGCACACCATGCAATCTCACAATATCAGAAATATACAACTCAGCTAGCTTATCAAGCGAATAATCAAACCGAATCAAAATAAAATGAGCTGATTTCTTCAAATGATCAACTACAACCCAAATTGCGTCTTTCTTTTTCGGAGACAGAGGCAAACCCGAAACAAAATCCATGGTCACTTGATCCCATTTCCACTCTAGAATCATAATTGGTTGTAATAACCCAGATGGCATCTGATGCTCAGCTTTAACTTGCTAACAGATTAAACATCTCAAAACAAAGTTAGAAATATCTCTTTTCATTCCCGGCCACCAATATAGTTGTTTCAAATCGTTATACATTTTTGTATTTCCTGGATGTACAGAAAATCTACTATTGTGAGCTTCATTCAAAATTGTTTGAATCAAATCTGGATTTCTTGGAAGACAAAGTCTATCATCATCATCTATTCAGAATTCAGAATCAAAATCAGAATTACACTGAGTTCGTTTAGCCATAATCTCATTATCAATCTTTTGAGCTTCGATAATCTGTTGTAAAAATAAAGGTCTCGCTTTTAATTCAGCTAAAACTGAACCATCATCAGACAGAACTAAATGAGCATTCATTGCAAATAACAATTTTCGACTCAAAGCATTAGCAACCACATTTGCTTTTCCCGGGGGATAATCAATCACAAGTTTGTAGTCTTTTAATAGTTTTAACCACCTTCTCTGTTGCAAATTCAAATCTTTTTGCGTCATTAAATACTTAAGGCTTTTATGATTAGAAAACACGTGACATTTCTCACCAAACAGATAGTGACGCCAGATCTTCAAAGCAAACACAATGGCAGCTAACTCAAGACGTGTGTCAGATAGTTCTTCTCATATGGTTTTAATTCTACTGAAGCATAAGCAACAACTTTTCCTTCTTGCATTAAAACACAACCTAGTCCATTCAACGAAGCATCACTGTAAACAACGAATTCTTTTCCCGACTTAGGTTGTACCAACACTGGAGCTTCAGTTAACAAAGCTTTTAACTGCTCAAAACTTTTCTGATATTTTTTAGACCATTCAAACTTCACATCTTTTTGAAGCAATTTTGTCAACGGAGTTGCTATCACAGAGAAATCTTTTACAAATTGTTTGTAGTAATCGGCAAGTCCCAGAAAACTGCGGACTTCAGATACATTCCTCGGATGCTTCCAATCTAGAATAGCTGAAATCTTACTCGGATCAACCCAAATACTGAAAGCTGATACAATATGACCCAGAAAATCAACTTCTCGCAACCAGAATTCACATTTACTGAACTTTGCATATAACTGTTTATCTCACAGATTCTGTAGCACTATTTTTAGATGTTCAGCATGTTCAGATTCATCATGTGAATAAATCAATATATCATCTATGAATACAACAACAAATTGATCTAGATACGATCTAAAAATTCTATTCATTAAGTCTATAAATACAGCAGGTGCATTCGTTAAACCAAATGGCATAACTAAAAATTCATAATGCCCATACCTCATTCTGAAAGCAGTTTTCAGAATATCAGAATCCTTTACTCGCAACTTGTAGTAACCCGATCTCAAATCTATCTTAGAAAACACAGTAGTACCTTTCAACTGATCGAATAAATCATTAATTCTAGGCAGAGGGTATTTGTTCTTTACAGTCACTTTGTTAAGTTGACGGTAATCAATACACATTCTCAGTGTGCCATATTTCTTTTTCACAAATAGAACAGGAGTAACCCATGGTAAAAAGCTCGGTCTAGCAAATCCTCGATCGGTCAATTCTTGTAACTGAGATTTTAACTCCTTTAACTCGGTCGGAGCCATTCTATACAGAGCTATTGAAATCAGAGTAGTACCAGATACTAATTCAATGCCAAACTCGACTTCTCAAGTCGAAGGCAAACTAGGTAGTTCTTCAGGAAATACATCAGAGAAGTCATAAACAACAGGCACTGATTCAACTTTCTTATCATTCACTTTCGAATTTAACACATAAGCTAAGTAAGCTTCATAACCTTTCTTCACATATTTCCGTATTTTCATTGCAGATACCACAGCTAATAGTCCATTCAGATCACTAGACTCAATTCGGATTATTTCATCATTCTTACACCTTAAATCAATGACTTTTTATTTGCAATTCACAATAGCATCATGCAGAGTTAACCAATCCATTGCTAGAATTATATCAAATTCGTCAAAAGGCAAAAGCATCAGATCAGTAGGAAAATAGATATCTCGAATCATTAACGGGCAATTCTTGTAAACTTTATCAACCAAGATACTTTTGCCTAAGGGGTTCGATACTCTAATTACGAATTCAGTAGACTCTATAGGCAAAGTCTTACTATGCACTAAATTCATACAAATATAAGAATGCGTTGATCTGGGATCTATCAATGCAATCACAGAAGTATCATAGAGAGTAAAAATACCAGTAATCACGTCTGGAGACGAGGCTTCCTCACGAGCTCGGATAGCGTAGGCTCTGGCAGGTGCTCTGGCCTCAGATCTAACAGCAGTATCCACAGTAGCTCTTTGACCACCACTTGCATTTTTTGAATTTCTAGAAGGTCTACCTCTAGATGAGGAATTACTCGGTCTCAAATTCTATAGATTCTCTTGCTCAACAGGTTCAGGACAATCTCTTACAAAATGATCCAGAGATCCACATCGAAAACAAACTCGGTTATTCAATCTACAATTTCCCGGATGTTTTTTACCACAGTGTTTACATTCAGGTTTCTCAGATCGAACATTTCCAACACTTGCAACAGATGTAACAGGAGCTCTGGTGTTCGAATACGATCTAGTTCGATCTTTGTTCGAATGTCCCACATTAATATTTGAACATTTCTGATCATCTCGGAATTTCTTTGACCTAGAATGAAATGATTTACTAGAAAATCTCTTTCTAGCATATCTAGCTTCAGAATCAGCTTTTCTTTTCTCTTTACTTAATTCTTCGGCTTTACAAGCTCGCTCAACGAGCACTACCATTTCTTTAATCTCCAAGATCCCACCTAACAGATGGATATCTTCGTTAAGTCCATCTTCAAACCTTTTGCACATGATTGCTTCATTTGATACACATTCTCGAGCATATTGGCTCAATCTCACAAATTCTCTTTCGTATTCAGTAACAGACATACGACCTTGTTTAAGCTCGAGAAACTCTTTACGTTTTTGATCAATAAATCTCTGACTAATATATTTCTTCCGAAATTCAGCTTGGAAGAAATCTCAAGTAACCCGTTCGCTCGGAACCATAGATATTAAAGTTTTCCACCAATGATACGCCGTATCTCTCAGAAGTGAAACGACACATTTCACACATTCTTCAGGATTCAAAGACATTTTATCAAACACCCGTATTGTATTCTCTAACTAGAATTTGACTCTTTCAGCATCATCAGTTGTTGTAGCTTGGAACTCTTCAGCTCCATAATTTGTAATCTTATCAACTGATGGTCTACTCAACTGTACCAGATTTACTCGTGGCATATTAGGAGTTTGAGAAGGATTAACCAGGGGTGGAGGTTGTTGTACAGTTGGATTGGTTCTAATATACTGAGTGAACTAATCGTTTATCAGTTGATAGAAGGCTTGCTTAGCCTCGCTATCACGGCAACTCATAGCCGGTTATGAATCATCTTGCGCCATCCCTTGCGCGGGAGCAGGCGCATTACTTTCAACATCGTCAACTACAACTCTATCTGGATCCATTTGCTATATAAAAGCACATTTCAATGTCAGGAGTCATCACACTATCACATATTCAGATATATGGCATGTATAGCTAGACTCACATACGCTATGGTAGTCCTAGAACCAACTAAACTATAGCTCTGATACCAATAAAATGTAACACCCGTAACCCGTAACCGTCATCGAATTAGGGTTACGAGGCATTACCAGATAGATAGAACATTTCAGACCAATTCAGAATCACCGATATCGTATATCAATAATGTAGAAGCATTCAACACCAATTCATTCATCAAAGTGGTCTACGAGACCTAAAACATACATTTAAGGAAAGGTCGAAACTAAACTGAACCTATTCAGAATTTTCAGAACTTAACCAATTCTTCCAAACTGTTAAAGTCACACGCCCGTGTGAGTAGGCCGTGTGGTACACACGGGCTCTAGACACGCCCATATAAGTTAACTGTGCCAAAAATAGGTCCTATACTAACTTTTTCACACGGCCAATAGGCACGGCCGTGTACTACGGCCGTGTGATACTTAGCTAGCTACTGACTTTATCCCACGGCCATATGACACGCTCGTGTGTCAAGACCGTGTGATTTTTAGGTGAATACTGTTTTTCTTATGCTGCCACAAGGCACGCCCGTGTGGCAGAATGCAGACTTGGTTTAAGCCAATTTTCCACTTTACCTTCAAGCAATAATATACAACATTAATACTAAAACTTCCAACCAATTCCATGCTTAAAAATGACCAAAACACATTAGAACTTAGCACATTACAAACATACACCAAAACTATACACAAACCTGTCATTTGTTAGCCAACTCTCATGGCATAATATATACACATCAAAAATTATACATAGACCTTCTAGCCTATACATGTCATACTTTAAAATATGAACACTTCCAAAATTACCAAAATGAGATCGATAGTGTGGTGACGATCCTCGACTATCCCCGAGCCTTCAGTAGCTACGATAACTGTAAACAGACAATAAACACAAAGAGTAAGCTACAAAGAGCTTAGTAAGCCAAATACAATTGGTATAATTACTAAAGCATATATGTACCATTCAAACATCTAGATTCATAGCCATTTCATAGAATAATTCATAAACTTAACCATGCTCATTTGTTTGCATATATGTCATGCTTCATTTCCATACAGATTTCATAGAGACAGAGTTTTTCATATTCAGTACTATACAAACGTACTTGCATAGGTTATACAATTCATATACTCAATCTCAGATTTTGTACGCTATAATCAGACAGGTCAGAAACGATACAAATGCTCATAATCAAGTACAATGTCGACGTCCCAGACGTGGTCTTACATGTAATTCAATATCGATGCCTCTGTCCTAGACAGGGTCTTACACAAAATCAGATACAAAGCCAATGTCCAGACATGGTCTTATACGTAAATCTTAATCGAGGCCTGTGTCCCAGACATGGTCTTACACGATGTCACAGACAGATGTCAACTTTGCTTAGGAACATACAGAGTTTTTCAGATATTAACATATTATCATACTTTACTCCAAAGATATACATCAGGCACTCAAGGCCATCCAATACAGATTACATTTTATATGTACAGAATTTATTTCAATTAACACATAATTTTAATTTAACTTACCTCGTACGGATTTCAGACGGAACGAGTCGACTATTCAACTATTTTGGACTTCCCTCGATCTAAGTCCGATTTTCTTTGTTCTTGATCTAATACAATTCAAATTCAACCATTCAATCATTCATTCACTCAAAATAATCCATGAACACATATTTAGGGCACTTTTTATTTTAGCCCTTACATTTTCACACTTTGACAATTTAGTCTGTTTTTCACAAAATCACAAATATGCAAAATTCACCAAGACTATAGCTTGGCCAAATATACATAGCCTCCATACAAGTCCAAATAACAAAATTAATTCATAATTTAGTCCTTCAAAACCTCATTTTCACAAATTAGTCCAAATGGCTCTATTACATCAAAATTCAAAAACAAAACTTATAACCCATCTACCAAGCCTTCATAATTCATCCTAAAACATTTCAAAACTCATGATATCAACAATGGCATCTCATGAAATCTTTAACAGAAACAGAAATTCAGACATGGGCTTTGAAGAACACGAAGCAACGATTACAAAAACATAAAAATTACTAAAAACCGAGTCAAAATAGACTTACAATTGCTTCCTCAAAGTGCCAAAATTTTTTGAGCATTCAAACCCTATTTCCATGGTAATATTCGGCCAAAATGATGAACATGCAAAACCATTTCATGCTTTATTTTATTATAATTGCATTTATTAAGCCATTTACTAAAATACCCTTGCATTTAAACATTAATAAACCATTTACTAATGTCCAGCAAGGTCATTTAATACATTACATGGTCAATTAACCACATAAGGTGTAACGCCCCCTTTACCCGAGACCGTCGCCAGAGTCGAGCACGAGGCATTACTAAACTTATTTGAGCACTTAAACAAATTCAAACAGTTTATATCACACTTTCTAGACAAGCTATCCAACTGCGTTACAGACACAAAAAAATCATATCTCGAGTTACAAAACTCGAAATCCAAATCTGTAAATTTTCTCTGAATCTAGGCTCATATATCTACTTACTAATATTTTTTCTAGAATTTTTGGTTGGGCCAATTAGTACAGTTTATTAGTTGAAGTCTCCCTATTTCGTGGTCCCATTGCTCGACCCACGTGCACTACTGAACCAAATTTCTCCATGTACAGAATTCAAATAACAAGCCGTTTGTTTCTCTTAAAATAGACTCAATAAGGAATCAATACATATATAGTATGACTCCTAATTAATTTTTTACAATTTTAATGATTTTTACAAATCGAGCAGGGAGTTCAAAATCACTCGACCTTGTCTCACAAAAATTCTAATATCTCCGATATGAAAGCCTTTTGCTTACACCATTTCTTCTATGTGAAACTAGATTAAATAAGATTTAATTTAATATTTTATTCAACCTCTAATTAGATTTTCATGATTTATGGTAAATTTTCAAACTCAAACTACTGCTACTAACCAAAAACTGTTTTAGTACAAAATGTTGTTAACTAGTTTATAACATCTTTACTTCATTTCATTTAAACTCTATACATGCCATATAAATATTCAAACATAAAACAAAAGCTACCGGAATTGATCTGGATAGTGTGCTTTGTTGTGTTGATCCGATCTACCCACTTCACTTAAAGTCAATCTACATAAAAATATTAAACACGCACAAGTAAGCTTATTGAAGCTTAGTAAGTTCATAGGTTTAAAAGTAATGCTTACCAAACATAATATTTCCAAACAATACCAAAACATTTACTAAAGTTTCCTGCGATTCACAACCATTGTTATAATAATTCACATAGTTGAGCTCAACAGTAACAACTACTCAATCTCTTTCATTTGAATCACTTCTCTTTTATTTCTTATAATCAAATTAGGAAACGGCTTACAAAATTGAGTACGTCGTTGCTCAATGCCATGATTCACAACTCAGTATGGTTTTCCTCATTGAAATACCATACCTACATTTTTCAACTTCGGTATGGGAAATGCCATACCTACATTTCTTAACTCAAGATGGATTTGATAATACCATACCTACATTTCATGACTCAAGTATGGATAATACCATACCTACATTTCACAACTCAGTATGGATGATACCATACCTACATTTCACACTTTGCCATGGAACAACCATGGTCTTATCCAATCAATTCATCACACGTCACGATCTGAACGTACTCAATCCTGCGCTTTTTCCTAATTTGCATTTCCACATTTATTCTTTCATTAACAAAATCTACACAATCCCACAACAAATTAGTATATAATAACACATTATATACTTCAATCATTCACAAATAAACATCTAAATTCAACCATATGAACTTACCCGCTAATTTGTAGAAGATATTGAAATTTAGGGACTATTGCAACTTTTTCTTTTCCTCGTTCTTCTTTGGATTCTTGATCTATAATATAAAATATTTCTACTCATTAGCATTTATTTGATTTCTATTTCACTTCACAATTTATGCTGTTCAAATTTGAAATTGCACTTTTACCCCAAAATTTACAGGTTTTCACATTTAGTCCTGCTCAATTCACCCATCAATTGAACTAATTTTTCTCGTTAACACTTTATTTTATCATTATAAACTATTTCAAAACCTTTTATATTCTTAATTTCAAAAGCAACCTTCAATTCACAACTTTTTCACAATTAGGTCCTAAATATCATTTCCTATCAAAATCACTTAATAAAACCACCTTAATATGAAATTAGAACTTAAATTTCATAATAATTCATCATAAAATTCCCTTATCCATCCAGGGTTCACCCATAAAATCAAAAACTAATGAATTCTATAAGTGGACCTAATTGTAAAAGTCATAAAAACATAAAAATTATCAAGAAAAAGCAAGAATTAAACTCACATGATGTAAAAATATGAAAAACCAACTTTCTCCAGACCTTCTATGGCGTTTTGGTTGAGAAAATATGAAGAAATGTCTAGATTTTTCAATTACATCATTATTTAACTATTAACTTTTATGCTATTTCCAATTTTGCCCTTTGTTCACATTGTTTTCTTGCTTATTTCATACCCAAACCGTCCAGCCATGAACCTTTGGGTCTAATTGCTCTTTAAATCCATCTTTTTAAATACTTAAGCTATTTACTCACAATTTAACAAATTTTGCGCTATTTTCAATTTAGTCCTTTTTAATTAATTAGCCATCCAAACGTTAAAATTTTCTAACGAAACTTTAATACTAACTCAATGACACTCCATAAATATTTATAAAAATATTTATAGCTCGATTTTAAATTTTGAGGTCTCGATACCTCATTTTTGACCCGTTTGACCTAATAAATTCTTTTAATTCACTAATTTCACCATTTCACAAATTCTTCTAAATTCTTACTTGACTCATAAATATTAAATTACTATCTTGTTCAATCTTATTTGTCGAATTTAGTGATCTCAAATCACCATTTCCGACACCACTGAAAATTAGGCCGTTACATAAGGACGCATTAGTCCAAAGCCATTACAAATACATACTTTAAACGTGTAGCATGCTAATTTCACTTTTTATGCGAAATCCTTTTTGTATAATTGAGCATAGAAACAGACAAATTAAATCACAGAAATTTTCACGGATGTAAATTCACATATCACAGACACAAAAAATAATATTAAAATAATTTTCAGACTAGGACTTGTGATCCCGAAACCACTATTCTGACTATGGTCAAAACTAGACTGTTACAACACGGCCGTATCACATGGCCATGTTGTAGCCCATGTGTGTCACACGGCCAAGCCACACGCCCTTGTACTAGGCCGTGTGTCAAAACTTAGACATTCTGTTTCTCATTTTTAAGATGCAGGGGACACATGGGCTTAACACATGCCCATATGGCAGGCTGTGTGTCACACACGGCCTAGACACATGCCCGTGTGTCTGTTCGTGTGGACGAAAATAGGCCATTTAAGACCACTTTTCTCACCTTCATACTATCCTCCTGCACAAAAACACATTTATACACCAATAAAGCCTATCCAATCGACCCTTTTTAAGCCAAAACAAGTATATTTCATTATCTAACACAACCATTACATTCAAATTATTTTGCATGCTTAATCATCCATACCATTACATTATCATTTCAACCCTTATACATGCCATATAAATAAAAAAGTTGTTTAACAAAATCTACCTGAGTAAATCTGGATAGTATGATCCTCGATGTAAATCTGATCCTCCGAACGTATATACGTCAATCTACAAGAACAATAAACATACACAAGTAAGCTTATAGAAGCTTAGTAAGCTCATAGGCATAGAAAATAAGTCTTACCGAACATTATATAACAATCATATAATATACGATTTCACTAATTTCTCCTATCAATAAGAAAATTAGTGATAAGTTCACTTGATTGAATTCAATGTCACTTATTAATCAATTTTAATCTTTCGAGCCCATTTATCATTTACCTTTCTTAATCAAATTAGGGAACGATTATGGAATTGAGTACTTTGTTTTCACAATACCATAGTAAAACTATGGTCTTGCACATAGTCACATATCACACACCGAAGCCATAGCCCAGCCATGGTCTTGCGCGGATCACATACCACACTGATGCCATATCCCAGATATGGTCTTTCACAGAAGTACATATCGCACTGATGCCATATCCCAGATATGGTCTTATACGGAGGCACATAATAACATCACACCAATGCCATAGCCCAGCTATGGTTTTACACAGAAGCACAGAATCACATATTGCCATGATTTGACTATGGTCTTTTTCGTCAATTCATCTTAGCCACAGAACAAAAGTACTCAAATCTTTCGTTCCACTTAATTTGTACTTTTACTCAAACATTATTTCACAATTATCACAGTTTAATGACATTCATATGCAATAATAAACTATAATATTCATTAAATTTTCATATCAAAATATTAAATTTAGTCATATGAACTTACCTGGGCAAATTTGCAAAAGTCGTGGAAATTTAGGGACTATTCTAGCAATTTATCCTTTCCACGATTCACTTCGGATTCTTGATCTATAATTATAAGATCATTCAATTATTAGCATTTATCACAATTTTACTCTATTTCATACTTTATGCCCTTTAATTTCAAAATTACACCTTTATCCCAAAATTTTTAGTTTTTACAATTTGGTCCCAGCTCAATTTATTCATCAATTAAACTAGTTCCTCTCAAATAACACTTTATCTAGACATTATAAACTACTTCATAGCCTTTGACATTCAAAATTTCAACAAAAACCCTAATTACAACAACTTTCATAATTAGGTTCTAAAAATCAATTCCTATTAAAATCTCTTCATAAAATCATCATGTAATAAAATTAAAACCCCAATTCCATGCTAAATCATCATAAAATTTCACCACTTATTCATGGAAACTTTCTAAATCATTCATAAAAGTAAAAACTAATGAATTAGATAATAATACCTAGTTGTAAAAGTCTCAAAATCATAAAAATTACAAGAATTAATCAAGAATTAAGCTTACATGTAGTAAAATATGAGAAACCAGCTTAAGAAAATCCTTCAATGGTGTTTTTGGCTGGAGAGGATCTAGATATTCTTATTTAATCCAATTTTTAACTATTCAATTTCAAACCATTTTGCCCTTAGTTCACACTATTTCTCAGCCATTCACTTACCTACAACCCATTTTATTTTGGGTCAAATTGCTCTTTAAGTCCCTCTTATTTATTATTTAAGCCATTTAATCACTTCCCACAATTTTACATCTTATTCAATTTAGTCCTTTTCGTTCAATTGACTACCGAAATGTAAAAATTTCCTAACAAAACTTTAATACTAACTTATTAACACTCCATAAATATTTCTAAAAATATTTATGGCTCAGTTTATGAATTCGAGGTCTCGATACCTCATTCTTGACCTAATTACCTAATACTTTTCCTTTAAAATACAAAATTCACTAATTTAAAAATATTTCTAAAATCACACCTAACTTTCGTTTGTTAATTTATTAATTATTAAACTCACATGTCGTTTAGTTATCTTGAATCACTGTTTCAACACCACTGATACAACCCAAATATGAAAAAAAAGAAAAAGATAGAAGTGAACCGTCATAGAATACTCAAGAAAACAACTCGAAAAATACCATTGAAGTTGACTTTGAAGCATACATCCGTCAAGACTAAAGATTCACATTTGATTTCTTAGGAGATTATCATGAGCTTGTTCATTTCTTTCAGTTATATTGTATCTTAGATGTTTTTCTTTTCAAGCATGAATTAATTTTCTAAATACTTAGGGAGATGAACCTTATGATGGATTCTGTCTTTTGATTTTTATTTTTCGCAATAGAGACTTAGTTTCTTGTTCTCAGTTATGTGTGCTTAATTCTTGGTTTGATATTTCTAGATTGCTGAACCATGTTTGATATGCTTAAATCAGAGGAGGAATAGATCATGTTTAAGAGTAGATCTTGCGTAATTGAGTGGAGTTGCATGCAATATTAGAAGTAGGACAACATAAATCTACCGGATTAGAGTCAAATCTAATAGGAGAATCCATAGCACAAGTTAATGTGATAATATGAGTTTTAATTAGAAAAAAAAATTCAATTAATCAATTTAGAGTCAGTTGCTCTTACTCTCGAAAGAGATATTAGCATAATTTAGGGATTTCTATGGATCAAGTTACTGAGTAAAGAAATTGCATAATTTAAATTGATAATGACAGATAAAATCTAGGTGAATTCTTTCCTGGGTATTGTTTCGCTTCTTGGTTATCAATCGTTTATTTTCCTGATTTGTTCTTTGTGGTGTTCGTTTGTTAATTAATTTAGTTAATTTTAGTTTTAATTAATCACTCGAATTTATTGGTTAAATAATAGAATGGCAATAATTACTAGTACTTCTAGACTTCGTGGGAATGATATCTTTACTCACTGTAGCTATACTATTAATTGATAGATGCACTTGCCTTAGTAAGATTTTTAGTTAGTTTCATGACGAATTATAGTAGCTTAGTCTAATTGCAACTTACTATATACTTGGACTTATATCTGTTGGAAAAAACGTGGTGTAACACCCCTAACCCGTATTCATCGTCGGGATAGGGTTACAAAATATTACCGGATAATACACATCATTCATATACATTTATGCAATCATAATCAAAATCCATTTATCTTAATCACATTGTCCCTTATAAGGTTCTATAAGACCTTAAAACATGCTTAGAAGTGGTTCTGGACTAAACCAATAACATTTGCAAACTTTGGGAAACTTAGAAAATTTTCTTTGATTTAAGGGTCACACTCCCGTATAAACAGGTCGTGTGCCTCACACGGCCACCAGACACACCCATGTCACAAGTTGTGTGAAAACAGGGCATATATACTAACTTGCACCACACGGCCGATGACACGCCCGTGTGCCATGGCCGTAGGAAAACTGGAGGGGTTACTGTGTTGGGTCACACAGCCGGCCACACGCCCATGTGCCAGCCCGTGTGTCATAAACTTCCAGTAGACAAGCCCGTGTGTCTTGGCCGGGTTAAAACTGTAGGGTATACTGCCTTAATTTGAAAGGGCACCCTAGGGGACACACTGCCATATAACATGACCGTGTGTCTCACACAGCTGAGACACACGCTCGTGTCTCTGCCCGTGTGGAAAAAAATAGGCCATTTGCAAAGCCAATTTTCCATCTTTATCTCATGCACACCTAGCCATCAAAATGTATCATTTCAATACATATATAGGCAACCAAAACATGCCAATTCACACACATATCATGCCATCTATCATCAACCATTTTAGCCACTCAATTCCATAATAAAAAACATACCAATTCAATATACCAATATCATCAAAAACTTACATAACTTATAATTGCATTTACTCATCAACTTATCCTCTAATTCAAGACACATAACACGCCTTATCATTATTTCAATCAATCCACAATATGCCAACTTTGAAGCAATGATACCACAACTTATAACTATCCAAAAGAGCAACCATATAACCATTCCAAACAAGCCAACACATAATTCAAGCCAACTTAAAGGACCATACACACCAACATTTACAAGCCAAATCTCATGGCTAAAATCATAATTCAAAACATACTAAGATGACACTAGCTATACATGCCATATACCATATATACAAAGCTTTAAAAGTACCAAAAAAATGATCGATAGTGTGATGACGCTTCCCGATGATCCCCAGTCCAAGTTAGCTTTGATTCTCTATAAAACATAAACAAATAACACAAAGTAAACTTCATAGCTTAGTAATTTCGTTCTAAATATACTCAACAGTTCATAATATACAAATCATTAATTCGTACTAATTAATATCTACATCATGATTATGAACAAGTTTATGAACAAGTTCATAACTTCTTCTATTTGAACTTCATGCTTTATATGTACATACCTGTACAAATTCATATTGAACTCATACCTTTTCGTGATAATGTCGAATACTCGATATCTTGCACACTAAGTGCCAAAGCATAGCTAAAGCTATTATAATCTCACATACTAAGTGCCTTTCATAGCCGAAGCGATCTCATTCTTGCACACTAAGTGCCATATATAGCCGAAGCTATTCCGATTCGCACACTAAGTGCCATATATAGCCGAAGCTATTCCAATTCGCACACTAAGTGCCAAACATAATTGATTCATCATCGTACACAACCACCATCTCATATATATAATTTATGCAATATTAAAGCATTAAAAAAATAATTATAACAATGTTTATCACGTACGAACTTACCTCAGACATAAAAACGATAACACTAGTCGAGTAATCGAGTACTTTGTTCTTGCCTCGCCTAAGTCCGGGTTCCTCTTTTCTTGATCTATATTATAAAAAACTCAACTCATTTAATCAAATAATCTTTAAATTTCACCCACAAACACATATTTAAGCCAATTTACACTTTGGACCAAAACTTTCACATTTCTTACAATTTAGTCCTTATTTCATAAATACACCAAATTCACAAAATTCAATACGAATCATGCTTAGTTGAATTCTATATAGCATCGTAACAACCCATATTTTCATTTATTTCACACTTTTAACCAAAACATTTCACATTTTCTCAATTTAATCCCTAATTGACATTTTCATCAAAAATCACTTTACAAAACTTAGATATCTATCACTAAGCTTTCATAATTCATCATCAAACATCCAAAAACACAAGAATTAATCAATGGGAACTTTAAAAATCATCAACACCTTCAAAAATTGAGACATGGGCTAGCTCAAACACGAAGCAACGATCACAAAAACATAGAAATCATTAAAAACTGAGCTCAAAACATACCTCAATTAAGCCACACAAGTGCTGAACCCTAGATGAGCTTTTATATTTTATTTTATTTTGATTTTTGGTGGAATATGATAATAATTTAGGCTTTAAAATTGTTTTTCTTTTATTTATTATAACTTTATACATATTTTACCATTTTACCATTGGTTATTAAACCATTTATTCATCAAATATAAGGCTATTAATGTCCATATCCACTACAAATGGTCTAATTATAACACAAGGACCTTTCATTTAATAAGCCATAGCAATTAAACACTTTTAACTTATAGCATGCTACTTTTGCATTTTACGCAATTAAGTCCTTTTCTCAAATTAAGCTATTAAACGATAAAATTAACTCACAAAATTTTTACACATATATGTTCTCATGCTATAAACACCAAAAATAATATGAAAATAATTTTACGACCTTATATTTTTGGTCCCAAAACCACTGTTCTAATTTAGCTAAAACCGGGCTATTACACGTGGTGTGTTGGGCATCAAAATTTTAAAGTTTTTCATGCATCTAGGATCATATCAAATAGTTAAGAAAAATAGAACATCAATAATCTAGTATCTAGATGTGCTTTGATTAACTTTGACAAGTTGATTTGCAATTGAACTCAAACTGCTCGCAGGGAGCTACATTCTTTTATGGAAATGATAATATCTCAGGCTACAGACCTCAAAATCTGGTGACTTAAAAATTGTTTCAAAGAGGACTAGAAGATCTACTATTTAGGTATGAGAATCACCCAAAAAGGTGGTCGAAAGGTCTCAAGAAGTCAAGTCGAAGTTACCTTTACGAAACCCAACAATTAATCTCAAACTTCCCGTAGTAAATTGCATTGCTTTATGAAAATGATCATCTCTTGAGCTATAGACCTTGAAACTATAGTAATCTTGTAACATCCCTAACACCCCCTGAATTAAGAATAATGCTAATACAAGATGATATATGTTAGAATTTTTGAAGGAAATAAAATAGGAACTATTAGTGTTAATAGATAAAGGAGTTGGATATCAGAAGAAATTGAAAAAACTTATGTATTGAGAGAAATAAATCCAAGATTTTGACTAAATTATAAAGAAGTGAAAAGTGATAGGGCCAATATAGAATTAAGCAAAAGTTGAGGGGTTAAAGTATAATTTTAAAAAATTTAAAGGACCAAAAGTGAAAATATTCTAAATATTGAAAAGACCAAAGTGTAAAATAAATTAATAAGCAGAGACTAAGTTGAATTAGTGGAGAAATATAAGGGACTAAATTGCAATTTTACCAAATCAAGTGGTGACTTAAGGAAGAAATTCTAGAAAATGTTTATGGGTAAAATAGTCATTTCCCAATTAGGATAATTAGCATGTAATATCATGGTAATTATGGACTATTTGGTGTTGGATTTTGATTGGTTAAGACTATTTAATATTATTAAATTATTACTTTAGTGTAAGAAAATTTATTATTTAATTAATGGTTAAGTAAAAGGGATAAAAGAATGATGGAATTCACTCATCCTTCTATCTCATGTCCACCATTCTTGAAGAAAAGAAATTTTTTATTTCTTTGCAATTTAGTCTTTTCCATCAAAATTCACCTTTCAGCTACAAATTAAAAGAATTTCCATAGCCACCAAGAAGGAAATTGATAAGACTATGGTGAATATGAATATCAACTTGGATTCAAGAAAAATAGAAATTGAAGGAGAGAGTAAATCAAGCTAAGGCTTGATATCAAGAGAGCAATGTAAGAAATTCAAGTTTTTTTTTTTATAGAAATCATGTTTAATTGAAGTAAAGATATAATAGAGTGATTTTAGTGTGAGTTTTGATTATGTATTTGATGTGTTCATGAAGTAGAAAAAGAAAAGAAATGATAAAAGCATTGGAAACACAGTGAATGTGGTAAAAGAAGTGAGGAAGGAAGAAAACTAAAGTAAAAATAGTGAAATTCTAACAAAAAAGAAGTAAGTACTTCAAGAATCTTACCTTACCAAAGTAAAATTATGTGTAATTTATATTTAAATTGTTATATTAATTTTCTTAAGATTTAATTACATATATAGGAAAATATTAATGTTTATTATGAAATTAATTAGAAAGAAGTGAATATATGAATTTAACCTTAACAACAAAGTGAATAGATTAAATGCGGTGAAATTAAAGTAAAATGACTAAATTGAAAAGTGTAAAAATTCTATGTGTGGGATGAAATAATATGATAAAGAGCTTAAATGAAGTGTTAAGTGTTAAGTGTTAAGTGTTAGTGAGTTAAATACAAATAGATATTGAAGAGATATTATAGTGCTTATTAAATTCTAGGTTGCTAAAAACTAAATTGTAAAATATTCAAAATGTGATTAAGTGTACTAAAATTTTGAAATAACATATCTAAATGTAGTGATATATGACTAATGAAAAGGGGCTAAAGTGTAAAATATGCAAAATAGAGAAGTAAGATAAATTACTATTTTGATGTTGGAAATGAAGCATTATAAGAAAGTGTGTTATATTATTATAGTGTTTATTGGATTTTTATAACAAGGACTAATTTTGTTATATTTGCTCATGTAGAAAATATATGAACAAGTAAGATATAGATGACATGTCATTAAGAAAACTTTTGGCGTGCTCTATATTCTGTGAATGCACTACGATACACTCTATTTCGATGCTACTTTGTTTTGGTATTACACTTCGGTGCTACTTTGCTTTGTTATTGCACTTCAGTGCATCTTTGTATTATTTTTGTATATCCTGCATGCTCTGTTAAATCTACATTAGGCATCAAATAAAAATTAAAGGACAAAATAAAGCTATGAACAATATGGCAAGTTTATGTATTATTGAAAGGAAATGGTAGTGAACTAAGTTATATTGAATAAGTTATAATACGGAAAGTTCTAATGTTAATATGTTCTAAACCTACTTGATACAATATTAACGTATATTGTTTATATTTATTTAATGTAAAGGTAAGATTAATTATAGTTGTAGTTACTAAGCTTTTGCAAGCTTAACGCTTTATTTTCTAATGTGTAGGTAAAAGATTGATTTGAAGTATTGTAACACCCCTCGCCCAACCCGATCGCCAAGTCCGAGCTATAGAGTTCTACATTCGATGTCGGAGCAAACAATCAATTTATAGTAAAATATTCATACTCACATGCAATTTAATGTCAAACACATTCTTTTGTGGTTAAACAATCAAAATCAAGTCTTAATCAAGCTTCTAAAGCGTTTTTGTCAACCCGAACTTGAATTAGGACCAAATTGCAAAGTTTTAAAATTTTGGGGTTGACATTGTGACGTCACCTTCTCCAAGTTGTGACGCCGCCAAACAGTTTTTCATGTTACGTGCTTAGGCCACTCGATGACGCGACGTGACTTATTGTCTGTGGATGTTGCGATGAGGTAGGTTGCTCGTCGGTATCTGAACTCTGTTTTTGGTAAAAATGAACAATTTGATACCTATTTCAATTCTTCCAAACATACCTATCAATTTTATCAATAAAATATAGCTTTTACTTGATCCCAAACTTACTAAATCATGCTAAACAACTCAAAAATTCAATCCAACCTTTAAACAAGTATTCAATCCAATTTAAATACCAAGCCTTATCTATGTCAAACCAATTAGAAACATGCCATTTCACCTTATATTTATACATTTATGTTCATTTTGCACTTTAATGGTTCATATGTCCTAAACTTGAACCAATTCATCTATTCATTACGTAACACCCCTTACCTATATCCAAGGCCGGAACAGAGTACGAGGCATTACCAGACTTAACAATACACATAGACGAAAACCGGGCCATAAAAGTTCATTTAATTCAAAACTTTTCGAACACATGCATAACAAACAAAGCTAACTATATCATTACATCAAAACATAGGACATGGCACGATTAATTAAACTTATAAACCATAATGGATAAGGACCACATCTCATGATCATATACGATAACTCAATGCGATCGACACGTATGGTCAAAATCATAATAAAATACATATCACAAACCAACTTTCTATACATGCCACTCACTTGATATTTCTAATATTTGAATTAATTCTCCCAAAAATGATAGTTTGATAGTGTGATTTTGCCTCCGACGATCTCCAACCCCGAGCCGACCTGCCAATACTAAAGAAATGGAGAGGATGGGTACGCTTTACGCTTAGTAAGTTCATATGAAAATAATAAGCAATTACTACCACGCTTTTCAAGATAAAACACTATAATTGTACAATTACACATGTTCAGGTTAATTATCGAGTTACAGTTACTAAATCATTCATATCTGAAGCTAAAAAACTCCAAATTTAGTTTTTTTAATTTTCCTTGAAACTAGATTCATATATATTTCTCCCATAAAATTTCCATAATTTTTGGTTTAACCAATTAGTACAGTTTATTCATTAAAGTTTTCTCTATTTTGCTGTCCAACAGTTCTCACCTCTCTTCACTAAAAATTATTTATCTCATATTTCGGGACTCGGATGATGTTCCCGTCCATTTTTCCTGAAATTAGACTCATTGAATATTATATTAATGTAAATTATAACTCATAATTATTTTTTTAAAATTTTTAACAATTTTTCCAAGTCAAAATAGGGGATCTCGAATTCATTCTGACACTGTCTCACAAAAATTATAATATCACATAATATATAACTCTTTTGCTCCCCCTGTTTCTTTTATATGAAAATAGACTCATTAATCTTTAATTCCATAATTTTTTTTTGAAATTTAATTCAACTTACACAATTTTTGGTGAATTTTCAAAGTCACACAACTGCTGCTGTCCAACACGATTTTACTACTAAAATTCACTCTTACATAATTTCACTTAATCCATTTTGTCTTATCGAAGTTCACCCAAATATTGAGCACATTGCTCAAAATTTTCATAAACATATACATGAACTTATTCATCATATAATCATGTTCACATGTATTTTTACTTAATCGATTTTCCCGTTGAACTCTTCGGAATAATAACTTATACTCAGTTGCCTGCACATATTTTCACACTTGTAGACAAGGTTATCTGGTACGCATAGTAGCCTGCACATAGTACTACACATGCGACCAATTATCTGGTACACGTAGTAGCCTGCACTTAGTACTACACACGTGACCTAACCATCTGATACACGTAGTAGCCTGCACTTAGTACTACATACGTGATCGAAGTTATCAGGTACGCATAGTAGCCTGCACTTAGTACTACACATGCGACCTCACAATGGATCATTCGTATCATTTTTATTCTGAAGGCTCAACCGAGAAATTCCTCACTTTCCAACATGTTACAAATTTATTCATAGTCTTTTTTTCAATTTTCAATTTACAACAAATAGTCAATCTATAGGTAGCCACATTACATATGATAGCAAAATATAATAAAATAAAAAGAATCGATAAATTATTTACGTACAAACTTGTCGAAATCTCATCAGGGACAACCGTGCAGCAATTCATACAACCCAAGTAATAGTAATTTAACACTCAATTCATGTAACAAAAATTTTTCTATTCAATTTCACATGACACAACAAGCATTACATTTTTTTTTCCATATCATACATACCATCCATCAACTTCTCTTAAACATATTAAATCATACAATTTATGCCATATCAATAGAGAATTAGAATTCATGCATGGTATTGCATTATTATTAACACACGAACTTACCTCGATCCAAAAATGGCAATTTACCATTTTAGTCCATAACCGTGTATTTTCCCGATTTAAGCCCGAATCTCGATTTCCTACTCTATAATATCACATTTAGCCTAATAATTAGTCACACTATTCATACGGATCCAAAAATCATATTTTTACAAATTTTCATTTTGACCTCTAAACTTTTGCATATTTGCACTTTTTCCCCAAGGTTCGGAAATTAAACTTCATCCTATTTTCTTATGTTTTATGACATGCTGATCATTTTTCCCTTCTATGGAAACATCAAATTCTCACTCTAACATGTACTTATGACTATTAGGTATTTTTATCGATTAAGCCCTTTTTCTCGTTTTCACTTAAAACCGAGTAGCACAAGTTGTCTAACATAATTTAAAACCTCATATTCTATCATAAAACACCCAAATACACAAAATTCACCTATGGGTATTTTTCCAATTATGAACCCTAGGTTGAATTATTACTAGCATAAGTTAAATCGAGCTACCGGGATTTCAAAAACATAAAAATCATTAAAAACGGGGCTTGAAATCACTTACTATGAAGCTTAAAAGTTGAAGAAACCCTAGCTATAGAGAGAGCAAAATTTAGAAGCAACATATGGAGAAGGTGACCATTTTTGTGTTATTTTTCCCATTTTATTTCATTTAATATCAAAATGACCAAAATACCCTTCCTTACTAAACTTTCAAAAATTCCATCAATGTCCAAATTTTTGTCCATAAACTTAGAAATTTGTCAAATTGCTATTTAGGACCTCCTAATTAATATTTCAAAGCAATTTCATACTAGAAACTTCTAGAATGCAAGTTTTGCAACTTATTCAATTTAGTCCTAGCTTCAAATTAAGCACTTTATGCATAGAATTTTTTCACGAAAGTTTCACACAATCATGCAATCATATCATAGAACTCAAAATAGTTATAAAATAATTATTTCTATCTCAGATTTGTGGTCACAAAACCATTATTCCGATTAGGCCCTAATTCAGGATATTACAACTCTCCCTCCCTTTAGGGATTTTTGTCCCCAAAAATCTTCCTAAAAAAGTGGTATTCACTTAGATTTCTCAATTTCATATTTAGTGCTGAAGAAATTTCACTCAGGCGGTGCCTCCAATATATCTTTTTAATTTCTCATATATTCTGAAAGCTTACGGACTCATCTCGTAATTGTTCTTAAATTTTCAACCCTTCTCTGTTTCCCTTGTCATCTTAACATAAAACCAGATCTCAATTTGGTTAATGGAGACTAGAATTCCAAGAAATCCAACAATCAAAGGGACCTGCACTCTTCCAAAATAATCATACAGATTTTCATCATCAATAAATCACAATCCAATAACATCTGAATCAAATTACAGTACACGTCATTACTCTTTGAATGAATAGGCAAATTTTCACTGTGAGCTTCATACAATTCTTTTTGCATAAGCCTCGGAATAATAATACCATGAATCAAATCCAACCTGGAATTCAACATCAGAAGTCGATCTTAATCACCAATGAATGACATTTCAAGTAATCCTTTCTTCTAGTTACAAAACAATTCATCATGCCATCCTTTACTATTCATTCCTTACGTTAATCAAAACTGTCTCAATTGCATTAGCTCAAGTAACCAAAATATCTCAATTGAAGACATTAACTATAATTAACTTACTTGAGAGAAGTAATCCACCATATTGATTGAAACTCGCACTTTTATCACTTATGTCTTTACTGTTGTCAAACCTTACACGAAAATTAGAAAAATCCCAATAATGAAATCACCACATTACCCAAATCAAATCAGAAGTATAGTCATACTTGACATGATTATCACGAGCTGAAGAATACACTCCGAACATGAGTCATAATTGACAAATTATGAAATAAAGATAATAAGAAAACTGAATAAAGAAATCCAAGATAGAAAAACCTAGAATAAAAAAATCCAGAATAAAGAAACCCAAGATACGATACTATGCCGAAAAATTGAAAACCAAACTCATAGGAAAATATAGAAGATCCCGATAATTCCTCAGAGAAAAGAAATCCAGTAGAAAACATCATTTAATCTCACTGGAATCAAATGCAACAAGAACAATGTATCTTCCCATATCTATACATATCAAATGGAGCATCAAGTAGAAGAAACAGAATCATAGTATCATACATATTCTCTCATCAATTTTTTTATCAGGCAGAATTTAATAGAATGCCCGAAGGAATAGAGCAATACAAATTATAAACCAGTCAGGCTACCAATGCTTTCGTCTAACATCAGGATTAGAAAACATCCCCATATAACAAGAATTTCTTCGAAAGATCAACAACCATAGAAATATTTATGGAACGGATAAACACATAGAACATCTTAGAAGAAACTGCTAAAATCTGTCCAACCGTAACTGTCACACTCAGATATTACACATTTCAGATATTATTTCCCCAACTATTCCTGTTATCACAAATTTCATATTACTTTTCACTAAAGAAGGCTAGTTCTGAATAAATTTTGATTTGCACTTTTCTTGACCTTGTACCTTAGTAATTGATTTATCAAAATAATTTTTTCTCTAATCGAGCAAAGTGCATAACTCCAATAATCCTTATGCCAATCTGATACTTTTCTAGCTTTGACTTTACTTATCAACTCATTCTTCAATCTCTAATCATATTTATAATTATTCTAGAACTGAACTCTTTGGTTTCTCAACCGAAAACTTATTCAGTACAAATCTTATGAAATTCCATTATAAAACACAACTTTGGTAAGGGGGAAGGGTCATAGGGCCTCTGACTCAACTCTCATATACATATATATGTAACAGTTTTCATCATAGCAATCATATCTCAATCATGTCATTCATTTTGAGTAACTAACATTCATATTGGTTTAATGCCCACTTTCCAGTTGTCTCATTTAGTCAAGTATAATTATGCATGCATCCTATGTTTTCTGGATAACTTGACTTATCCGTTCATCTACTCAAACAAATCATACTCATGACATCATATAAGGGTTAAACAAACATAGATATTTGCATCACAATCGCAACTAGAAAAGTATTAGGAACTTTTACATAGATAAATTCATTTCATTATAATCATTTATCTCATAAAAAAAATATCATTGACATTCATCAACATTCAACGTTCAATCAAGGCAATGACATTTTCATTCATATCATGATATTAGGAACTTTTACTCATACCTCTATGAATTTCTATTTATCCCGTTCATCTTATCAAGTAAGTCAAATACACTACATCATATGAGCATCAAACAAGTATGGATATTTATTACAACATGGCCTTTCATCTCACGTGTTATCACTTATATATATATCACAAACTTTTATTCATACTTTTTTGAATCGAGACTCATCATAATCGTAATTTTATTCAAACACCTTCGCATCACATTGAACATGGTTAGTGCAGCTCGGTTGGAGAGTACCTCTGTCTAAACAAGACGGTGCTCATACACATTGGGAGACATCACACTATCACGGATCAGTGGCATGTATAGCTGGACTTTTATACATGCTAGCTTAGTCCGAGAATTGAATAAACCATAACTCTGATACCACTAAATGTAACACCCCTTACCCGTATCCAAGGCTGGAACAGAGTACGAGGTATTACCAGACTTAACAATACACATAGATGAAAACTGGGCCATAAATTTCATTTAATTCAAAACTTTTCGAACACATGCATAACAAACAAAGCTAACTATATCATTACATCAAAACATAGGACATGGCACGATTAATTAAACTTATAAACCATAATGGATAAGGACCACATCTCATGATCATATACGATAACTCAATGCGGATCGACACGTATGGTCAAAATCATAATAAAATACATATCACAAACCAACTTCCTATACATGCCACTCACTTGATATTTCTAATATTTGAATTAATTCTCCCAAAAATAATAGTTTGATAGTGTGATTTTGCCTCCGACGATCTCCAACCCCGAGCCGACCTGCCAATACTAAAGAAATGGAGAGGATGGGTAAGCTTTACGCTTAGTAAGTTCATATGAAAATAATAAGCAATTACTACCACGCTTTTCATGATAAAACACTATAATTGTACAATTACACATGTTCAGGTTAATCTGTGTTATCGAGTTACAGTTACTAAATCATTCATATCTAAAGCTAAAAAACTCCAAATTTAGTTTTGTTAATTTTCCTTGAAACTAGATACATATATATTTCTCCCATAAAATTTCCAGAATTTTTGGTTTAACCAATTAGTACAGTTTATTCATTAAAGTTTTCTTTGTTTTGCTGTCCAACAATTCTGACCTCTCTTCACTAAAAATTATTTATCTCATATTTCGGAACTCGGATGATGTTCCCGTACATTTCTCCTGAAATTAGACTCATTTAAGATTCTATTCATGTAAATTATAACTCATAATTATTTTTGTAAAATTTTTAACAATTTTTCAAAGTCAAAATAGGGGATCTCGAATTCATTCTGACACTGTCTCACAAAAATTATAATATCACATAATATATAACTCTTTTTCTCCCCCTGTTTCTTTTATATGAAAATAGACTCATTAATCATTAATTCCATAAATTTTTTTTTGAAATTTAATTCAACTTACACAATTTTTGGTGAATTTTTAAAGTCACACAACTGCTACTGTCCAACACTGTTTTACTACTAAAATTCACTCTTACATAATTTCACTTAATCCATTTTGTCTTATCGAAGTTCACCCAAATATCGAGCACATTGCTCAAAATTTTCATAAACATATACCTGCACTTATTCATCATATAATCATGTTCACATGTATTTTTACTTAATCGATTTTCCCGTTGAACTCTTCGGAATAATAACTTATACTCAGTTGCCTGCACATATTTTCACACTTGTAGACAAGGTTATCTGGTACGCATAGTAGCCTGCACATAGTACTACACATGCGACCAATTATCTGGTACACGTAGTAGCCTGCACTTAGTACTACACACGTGACCTAACCATCTGATACACCTAGTAGCCTGCACTTAGTACTACACACGTGATCGAAGTTATCGGGTACGCATAGTAGCCTGCACTTAGTACTACACATGCGACCTCACAATGGATCATTCGTATCGTTTTTATTCCGAAGGCTCAACCGGGAAATTCCTCACTTTCCAACATGTTACAAATTTATTTATAGTTTTTTTTTTCAATTTTCAATTTACAACAAATAGTCAATCTATAGGTAGCCACATTACATATGATAGCAAAATATAATAAAATAAAAAGAATCGATAAATTATTTACGTACAAACTTGTCGAAATCTCATCAGGTACAACCGTGTAGCAATTCATACAACCCAGGTAATAGTAATTTAACACTCAATTCATGTAACAAAAATTTTTCCATTCAATTTCACATGACACAACAAGCATTACATTTTTTTTCCATATCATACATACCATCCATCAACTTCTCTTAAACATATTAAATCATACAATTTATGCCATATCAATAGAGAATTACAATTCATGCATGGTATTGCATTATTATTAACACATGAACTTACCTCGATCCTGAAACAGTAATTTACCATTTTAGTCTATAACCTTGTATTTTCCCGATTTAAGCCCGAATCTCGATTTCCTTCATCTATAATATCACATTTAGCCTAATAATTAGTTACACTATTCATACGGGTCCAAAAATCATATTTTTACAAATTTTCATTTTGACCCCTAAACTTTTGCATATTTGCACTTTTTCCCCAAGGTTCAGAAATTAAACTTCATCCTATTTTCTTATGTTTTATAACATGCTGATCATTTTTCCCTTCTATGGCAACATCAAATTCTCACTCTAACATGTACTTATGACTATTAGGTATTTTTACCGATTAAGCCCTTTTTCTCGTTTTCACTTAAAACCGAGTAGCACAAGTTGTCTAACATAATTTAAAACCTTATATTCTATCATAAAACACCAAAATACACAAATTTCACCTATGGGTATTTTTCCAATTATGAACCCTAGGTTGAATTATTGCTAGCATAAGCTAAATCGAGCTACCGGGATTTCAAAAACATAAAAATCATTAAAAACGGGGCTTGAAATCACTTACTATGAAGCTTAAAAGTTGAAGAAACCCTAGCTATGGAGAGGGCAAAATTCAGCAGCAACATATGGAGAAGATGACCATTTTTGTGTTATTTTTCCCATTTTATTTCATCTAATATCAAAATGACCAAAATACCCTTCCTTACTAAACTTTCAAAAATTCCATCCATGTCCAAGTTTTTGTCCATAAACTTAGAAATTGGTCAAATTTCTATTTAATACCTCTTAATTAATATTTCAAAGCAATTTCATACTAGAAACTTCTAGAATGCAAGTTTTGCAACTTATTCAATTTAGTCCCTAACTTCAAATTAAGCACTTTATGCGTAGAATTTTTTCATGAAATTTTCACACAATCATGCAATCATATAATATACCTCAAAATAATTATAAAATAATTATTTCTATCTCGGATTTGTGGTCACGAAACCACTATTCCAATTAGGCCCTAATTCGAGATATTACACATTATTACATATTTCAAGCTTACCAATCAAACATATCATCTCAACTTCATTCAATGCCATTTTACATACCAAGTCTATAAACATAGTTCAATGACTCGGTTTCCAGTGATGTCAGAAATTACAGTTCCGAAATGCCATTTCCATAAACTGTATTAGTAAATATTATTTAATACTTATGAGGCTAGTATAAAAATATATTAAATTTTGGTCTAGTAACTTTGTTTAATTGGTAGTTAATTAAGGTACAAGTGTAATGATCCAAAAGTCAATGGTGTTGGAAATATGGTTTTGTGACCCTATTTCCATAAAATGAGTTGATAAATATTTAGCAGAAATATTTATGGAGTTAATGTATAGATGAATTGAAATTTTGGTAAGCAATTTAACTGAATTGGGAGTTTAATTGAGGAATAGAGATTAAATAATAAAAGTTCAACCACTATAAACTTTTAAATTACTAAAGGAATAAAGTGGTAAATAAATCATTATACAATGAAAGTTGGTGGATGATGATGACATCTTCCACAAAGTTTGATTAATAATATGATTAGATTAACTATGTTATGTTTAAGTTAATTAAAACATAAGTGATGTCAGAAACAGGGGTTTTGAAACCCTATTTTCGATAATCGAGTCTGTAAATATTATTATTTAATATTTACGAGATGAATATAAAGGTTGGTTGAAGTTTGTTTCATTAATTTTGGCATTTAAATATTTAATTGCTACAAGATTAAAATGGTAATTAAATCATAGTCTAAAATGGAAATTAAACCATTTTAGAAAGTTAGTGGACAGTTAGGTGCATGTTTTTATATAATAATGTAATAATTTAATTTTAATTAAATTATAAAGCAAATAAACAAATAAAAGTGAAAAAGAAAGACATGAATGTCTTCATCTTTCCTTCTTCAAACCGAAATAACAAAGAAAACATTAAGGAAAAGCCATTTCAAGCTTTTTACAATCGACCTTTGCATGGTAAGCCTAGATTCATTTTTTTTCTTGTAATTTTTATATTTTTGTGATCATGGAAGCTTGGTTTAGTTAACTTGTGTACTAATTTTTAAAATTGTTATAGTTTTTAAATGTTTCCATTGATGAATGCTTGATGAAATTGGTGTTATTTGGTTAGATTTGATGCTTAGATATGAAAAATGACTAGTTTGTAAAGTGAAATTTGTTAGTTTTGAACATAGGAACTAAATTGTAAATATTTCAAAACTTGCATGAAATTTATGTGAATATAGAAACTATAGAGATGTAAAAGGATAAAATTGAAATCAGTTTTAAAATAGATGGTCAAATGTGAAAGTTATGACAATTTTGATTTTAGGGACTAAATTGAATAAAATAGGAAAGTTTAGGAAAATTTTGTAAATAAAATTAAAATTTCCTATACATACAACTAGATGTTATAAAGTATTTGAGATTAATAAATTGAGTTGAATTATCGTATAAATCGAGATTTACATCAACCGGAAGATCCTAGCGGAAAAAGAAAAATTACAAAGTAGTCCCTGCACCTTGACTGTTGTTGTTTTTGCTAGGTAAGTTCATAAGGAGCTTACTATGTAAATTTTGTGGTATGTTTTATTATATTTAATGTCTATTATTTTAGATTAATTATAATTTTGATGATACTGACTTATAATAGACTAAATCGTAAAATATGAATTGTATGGCAAATATGAATAGGTACATGGAAGTAGGTATAAATTGATTATATGTTTTAGTGTTAGTAGATGATATGTTAGATTTAAATAAGTTTGGAATAGAAATGTGGCATAAATGACTAGTGCCTTGTTGGTTTAGGTATGTTTTAACCATGTTTGGAATACTTATATAGATGAATTGGTAATATAAGAAGTGAATTGGTATGGAACCATTTGGTAATTGGTTAAAGTATGACTTGTATTCTTGACAAGGAATTGTAGGATTGAATGTTAAAGTTGATAGGTAGAATGCATATGGTTTTTGGTGTATGTTTTAGACTTGTTTTATATGATAGGTTGAATAAATAATTGACTAGATGGATTGAAATGGTATGGTTAATGCTAAATTATGCTTTATTGAGTTGGTTATTTTGGATGATTATAAAAATGAGAATGATTGAGAATGTTACAAGTTAGAAATGATATTTTTATGGGATATATTGATGTTTGAAAGGTGATTAATTTGGGAATTGTTGAATGAAGGTGTTTTGGTATGATACAAATTGATTTTGTGCAGGTTATAAAGTGCTCCTAAACACCAATTGTGTTTAAGGTGAGTTGGGCATGAAAGGGGTCCAAAAATACAAGATTTTGACTTTTTTGGCTTCAAGGTATCGACTCCATAGGTGAAGGTATCAGTACTTAGTGTTTTTCAAGTAAGTTTTCAAAAACAAAATCCCAAAATGGTATCAATACTGGAATGAAGTATCGATATTTTATATCAAAGTACCGATGCTTTACAAGTGTAACGCCCCAATTTTCGGGAATCTTGTGAATGTTGGCATAGGTTTAATTATGTTAGTAGGCCTCTAGAAAGCCCAAGCTTAAGATAGAACCGACAATTTTAGTTAATTTTTGTTCCATAAGAAAAAGGGGGTGAAATTCTGAAATAGGACCTATGTGAAAATGTTTGAAAATGCTATAGGCTAAATTGAAGTGGCCAAATAAATAGGAGTGCAAAATAGGAGGATTTGCATGACAAACCTCCCATTTACATGTAGTGGCTGGTCATCATGTTGTTGTAGACAAAATGTACACTTGATATCCATAATTTATGGTACAAATTGATACAAATTGATAATAGGTTAGGTAAATGTTTCATGATAATAGGTTAGGTAAATGTTCCATGATAATGGGTTAGGTAAATGTTTCATGATAATGGGTTAGGTAAATGTTTCATGATAAGAATTTCATGTCTTTTGTATTAAAGAATTAAATGGATGAAATATGAAGTTTTATTAAAAGAAAAAGGGGTGAAAAGAACAAAGTTTTGTCCATCTTTGTTCATCATAGCTAAAAGTTAGAGAAGAGAAAGGAGAGGAGAAAGCTCTTGAGTATTCGGTCATTAGGAGGAGGAAAATTGAAGGTAAGTTCTTGGTACCTTGCTTCTATTTTGAGGTTCATGAGTTCTTCTTGATTCTACCTTAACTCTTGAAGTATATTTTGATTTTTAGTTGTGTTGTGAGCATTTAGTCATGAATTAAAATGAAGGAAATGGTTGTTGTTTCATGTTCTTTTGATGAAAAATGGAAGATAGGTGAAGTTGAGCCAAACAAATGAGCATGCATGTGCCTTAGATGCTAAAGGAAAATTCGCTAACATGTTGTGCTTTAAAATGATGAAATGAAGATTATACTTAAGTAAAATCATAGATATGTGATGATTGATTGGTGATATACATGTTTAAATAACAAGCATGCAAGTTAGGTGTGAAAGAGTGATTTGGTAATAAATCTACTTGGGACAGCAGCAGTAACGTGACTTTGGAAAATCACCATAAATTGTGGGAGATGAGTTAGAAGCTGCATAAATTATGTAATTAAAGCTTAATGAGTCTAGTTTCAAATGGAATAAACGAGAACATATTTTGAATTCTGTACAATGAGAAATTTGATTCGTAATGAAGAGTGGTCAGATTAGTCAAACAGTGAAACATGGGAAACTTTAAGAAAAATCTGGTATTGATTGGCCATACCAAAAATTCTGAAAATTTTATGGATAAAAGATATATGAGTCTATTTTCAGGGAAAATTAACGGCACTTGATTTGGAGTTTCATAGCTCCAGTTATAAATAATTTAGTGAATGTTGCTCAGGAAGACAGCTTGCAGTGCAATTATGATTATGTAGTAAACATTGACAAAAATTTGTTAATGAGTTGCTTATTGATTTCTTATAAGCTTACTATGATCTGTAGGTGTGGTTGGCGAATATTGTAAGGGGTTAATCGTAGTTTGTATTTGAATAGTTAGATTAACGTGTTAGTAATCCAATTGTAGGCGGTTCGTGTGTGGATCTCGTCGACAGATATCGTCATAAGCAATGTGTGTAATCGACACCCTCTCATAGACTAGATTGGCAAAAGCGAAAAGTCAAAATGCCGAAAAGTCGGTATTTTGGGAATTTATGATGTCTGAATGCTCGTAAGATAGTTGGGTTTGTATATTTGGTAATCTAAAGTAATAAACTGCGATGCAGCGATTTTGTACATTTTGATAATTTGGGCTTAATGGGCCAAAGATCGGGTTCATGGGCCAATGGGCCCAATTCATGTGATAAGTGTTACGATAGTACGTAAATAGTTAGGATATGCATGAAAACCCTAAAAGTAGCTAAATTACTATAATACCCTATGTATGGAAAATTCTTGTTATACCCTAGGTGCAAAATTACCGTTATACCCCTAGGGTTAATTTGGATGAAAAGCATGACGATCTGATTCTGTATGATGTATGCCATGATTATATATCTGTTGCATGGGGACATGGGTTATATTATGGAGGAAGCGTTTTAGTGGCTATGCCATAAATATCTGATCTGGTGGCTTTGCTACAAATATCTGATCTGGTGGCTCTGCCACATATATCTGTTCTGGTGGCTCTGCCACGATTATCTGTATCTGGTGACTCTGTCACATTATCTGTTCTGGCAGCCATGGTGCAAATTCTGTGGTGTGTAGCGGTTGGGTGGGTCGAGTTGTCTCCCCACGGTGTAAGGTTGGTACGGGGTGTATACGATTGGATATGGTTGGGTTTCTGCATAAACATGTAATATCTGTTACGTTACATTATGGGCCTATGGGCTTTATTCTCAATTACATTCGGGCTAAGGCCAACTTATTCTATTTCGTGGTTTGAGCTAATATAGGCTATAGTTGGGTTATTTTACACCGAGTTTCCCCAAACTCACCCTTTTATTTTCATCCACGCAGTAATCCCCAACCATAGTGGGCTTGGAGTCGTGAGGGAATTTGAGTGGCCACCGTTCGAAAGTTTGATTTTCTTCCGTGAACTGGACATCCTTTTATTTACGTTTGAAGTTTTGGGTTTTAAATGTAATAAGGCCGCTTAATTATTTTTGATGGTTTTAATATGTATTACTAAGATAGGTATTACTTATTTTAAGCGTCGAAATTGGATAGCTTTAGGCGCGTTTTGAAAAACAACAATTGATTTCAAAATAACACGACAATAAGCAAAGCTTCCGCAATGAAAGTATTTTCCAAAATTAATCACTTTTCCTAAAAATGACTTAATCAAATCGGTTTCCTAGAAATATCCATGACGTTAAGGTATGGCAATGGTGGTATGCATGTCTAGGATTGGATCCGAAGGGAGCTTGGTACTTAAGCAGTCCGATGGACTCACCACCTCTTTTCTGGTTTCCTACCTGGTGCACAGCTTCCATTCACTTTAACCCTTAATGAATTAATCTTTTGAACATCAAGTACAATTTTCTAGACTTAGAATGGAAATTTTTTTTTTACGTTTTTGATGTGGCATGCCAGATTCGGCCATAACTTCTGGGCCGGGTTTGGGGTGCTACAACAAGGGTATCGATATTATTGAAATTTTGTTATAAAAATGTTACAAAACAAAATGCTAAGATAATATCGACACTAAGTGAACGTATCGACACCTAAAGGTAGGTATCGATACTTCATGCCTAGTATCGATACCTCTTGACTTAATTGTGTGACCAAGGTATGCTTGTGCATTTTATTAAAAACAAATGTATAGTTACTAATGATTCTAATGAAGTGATCATGGAGGGTGGCCATACTTGCAATAATTATTAAAAAATGATGTTATTTTTTAGTTGCAATGGTGTTTCAACCTCAGAATTGGAGCTATGGCATGAAAAGCTTGGCTATATCCACTTTGAAGGTTTATAGAGACCAGTTAGATATGAGGTAGTTCGAAGAACCCCAAAACTTTCAAGAATCGTTCCTAAAGTTTGTGGTAATTGTATGAAAGGAAAACAACATCAAGAAAAGCATTAAAAGATGACTCATATTCAGACCAAAGCAACATTTGAGCTCTTGCACATTAATCTATTTACCCTTATGCAGACAAAAAATGAAGGGAGTTGTTGGAAGATTTTCAAATATTTATAGTGTTCCAATACTTATAAATGAAAGGGTGTAAGTAATAAAAGTTATGACTATACATAATAATGAGCTATGTCTCTTAAATATTAAGAGTTATATCACTTTTTTTAATAATGAATTCTAACTATTTAAGTAATATTAATTGAATAGTTATATTTATTTATAAGGTCTTACTTGAATGGTTATATCTATTTAAGATATGTGAATATTTAGAAAAGACGCTGTTGAAAAGTTATGTCTCTATAAAGAGACATGAAAATTTTTATAAATAGGAGTGATATTTCATTTGGATAATATACCAAAAAAGTTCTCAAAAAATTCTTTCTATTAGTCCTCCATCTTTTACTATTCTTAGATTGTTTTATAAAGAATTTCAGTAAAAATTATTATTAGAAATTGATTTTCTTGTTATACTTTGATCAATGCTTAGTGGACTATTTTTGTTAGTGCAAAACGCAAATACTTCATTGTATCCTCAAGATTCATTTGTTTGAAACTCATTTGCACACCAAGCATAGTAGGGTCGAATAAAACCTTAAAGATAATGGCTTAATACGGAGCCTTGTCCTATTGATTCATTTTTTGTCTAAGTTATTGTTCATGTACCATTTGTGTATTCGAGATTTTCCTCATTGAAGTTCTGTACCAAAAAAATTATCTCAAAGGTTTGTAAGGGTCCAATGAGTTCATTTGTCCTCATTGTATCAATGTCTTTGGCCTCCTTTATAATAGTTACCTGGATTATAAAACGTTTAGCGAGTGACCTCAAAACCTTGCAAACCAACTTGGAATTCAAATACTCCTCACCAAGTGCAAAATCCTGGCTAGAAAATATCAAATAGTTTTTCATAGAATTCAGATAATGACTCACCATCAAGCATTCTGAGAGTTTCATACATTACCTTACTATCTAAAGTTTGGATTGTGTGACAATGGTTGTGCCTTCATGATCTATTTCCAAAAGTATCCAAGCTTCATGAGTAGTAATGCATTTGAATATCCTTTTAAACTCCTGGGAGTTTACACTATTGAAGATGACCTTAAGAGCCTTCGAATCAACATTAGCTTGATTTTCTTCCTTTATAGTCCATTTGGTTTCTAGCTTGGGAGTTGTTACACATCCGTAGTTGGAGCCTTCTAACTAGTTAGCACTTCTCTCCAAGCTTTCTATCAAAAAACTTGATAAATACCCTCATTCGAGCTTTCATGTAGGCATAGTTTAAGCTATCAAGCATAATAGATCTTGAAATAGAGTTGGCTTCCATCTCTAAACAAATCAACAACATGATCCTCACCTAATATGTTAGGTGTCTCTCTTATACCAATTGTTAGCATTGAGTTTCTTGTCAATTATAAATTAAGTTACAACAAAAGAAACAATTGAAAAAGGAAAGTAACAACAGTAGAGAAGAGATTTAATTATATAGACTGAAACTGTAACAGTCCGGTCTAGACCCTAGTCAGAATAGTGATTTTGGGACCACAAGTCCGAGTCTGAAAAATATTTTAATATTATTTTCCGTGCTTATTATATGTGAATTAGTATGTGTGAAAGTTTCGAATGAAAAATTTAATCGTTTGTATGCTCAATTTGATAAAAGGACTTAATCGCGTAAAATGAAAAAAGATGTTTTCTATTTGTTAAAGTGCTTATTTGTTATGTCTTCTTAATTGTGAGGTCCTTATTATGTTATTAGACCATTGATATTTTAAATGGACATTGTTGGACATCCATTATAAGTTTATATGTTTAATATATTGAGGGCAAAAAGGTAAATGGATTATTACTAGGTGTAATAATAATAAAACATGATATTGGATGATTAATTCATCCATGTTTTCCGAATTTATCAAAGGAAAAAGAAGGAAAACTCAAGCTTAGGGTTCGGCTAAGAAATTTGGTGATTTAGGTATGTATTTTGTTCGGTTTTTTATAATTTCTACATTTTGCGATCGTTTCTTACTGTTCTATCAAGCCCATGCCTAAATTTCTAATTTTGATGATGATTTTGAAATATGTCATTGATGAAATTGTGAGTTTTGTGAAGTTAGATGATAGAAAATGAAAGATATGTATTGGGTTAACATGTTTTATCTTTGAATTTTTGATGAATTTGAGTAAAATGGGCTCAAATGTGAAATAAATGAAATATATCAGCTTATATAAATACTATGAGAATTCAGCTTAACATGGGTACATAGAAATTTTGTGTATTTTGTGATTTTGTGAATTAAGGACTAAAGTGTCAAAATGTGAAAATGTAAGGGCTAATTTGTAAAATGCCCTAAATATGTGTTTTTGGATTGAATTGAAAGATTTGATGAATAAAACAGAATAAAATGGTTAAATTTGAATGCGTTTAGATCAAGAATCAAAGAAAACGAAATTAGATCGAGGGAAAACGAAAGTTGTTGAATAGTTGCTTGTTTCTATTCATACCCGTACGAGGTAAGTTTATATACAAATAAATGTGTTTGAAATGATTTATTTGTACTTATATGTTATTGAATAATGATGAATATCTTAATGCATTGAATATGAGATATCCAAGAGAGTATCGACAAAGTTCCGATGTCCAAAAAGCCCCGTACGAACCATAGGAATAGTTAGGATACATATGTCATGACATAGGATCCGATATGTGTTCTCGTGTAATACCATGTCTGGGATGTTGGCATTGACTTATGATTTACGTGTAAGACCATGTCTGGGACATTGGCATCATATTTGATTTCGTGTAAAACCCTATCTGGGACAGTGGCATCGATATTTGATTACATATAAGACCACGTCTGGGACGTTGGCATTGTACGAGCTTTCCAAGCTATCCACGCATCCTTATGATTCCAAACGGTTCAACGGGAATTCTGAGTAATGAATGATAATATGAAATGTGTATCCAATTCAGGTACGTTTGAAGTTGTATATTGTATTTGATGTGGTAAGTATATGTATCTTTGTGATCAAGTGATTATTTGTGACAAAAGTATGAGAAAATATGCATTATATGCAAATGAATGGGGAATAGTAAAATGTATTTGAGCTATGTGTTTTGTGATAGCATTTGGTTAAGGAGCATATGTATATTATGATGCTTATATGTTTATATTGTTAAGTTATTTGTATATGGCTTACTAAGCTTTTGAAAGTTTACTTTGTATGTCTTTCAACTGTTTTATAGATATCGAAGCTATTGAAAGCTCGAGGATCATCACCACACTATCGAACTATATTTTGGCACCTTTGAAAATGTGTATATTGAAGTATGGCATGTATAGGCTAGAAGTATTTGTATATGTTTTGGTAATGTGTATATCTAGCCATGTGATTTGGCTTGGTTTTGGTAATGAATATGAATGAGTTTTTGGTATGAATTATGTGATGCAATGTTGTCTTTATTATATTTTCTTGAATGGCCAAAAGAATTGGTCAATTTGGTAAGTTTTGATATGTGCCTATTATGGAATTTGGTAAGAATTTGACATGAGATTTGATTGTGTGATTAGAGATAATTAAACCTATGTCTTGGTATGATTTTGGCTTAGGGTTTGGGTATGTTACAGTTTATATATTGAGTATGAAATTGATAAATAATGTTATGGCTTGAATGGTACATGTTTTGGTTGAGAAATGGTTGAGAATTTGGTATAAAATGATATGGTTTTGATGCTTATAGGGAGGACCCTTAAAGGGGTGGCAAATTGGCCTTGTAAACGGTCTATTTTTGCCCACACGGGCAGAGACACGGGCGTGTGTCTCAGCCTGTTACTCGAGGGCCATTTCAAAATGAGCCTGGACGAACCACACGGTCGCACACATAGGCATATGCTAGGCCGTGTGGCTAAGTCAGTTCCGACCACGGGCTAGACATACGGGCGTGTGGCCAAGTCAATAGCCTCCCTAATTTTCACACGGCCTGGCACACAAGCGTGTCTTGTGGGTGGACAAGTCAGTATGTATGCCATGTTTTGACATGGCCTAGATAGACAAGCGTGTCTAAATCCGTGTGAGGCACACGGCCTGTTCACACAGGTGTGTGACCTGTACAACTTTGAAAAATGTTTAAGTTTTGAAAAATTTCGTATGAGCTCGGTTTAGTCCTGACCCCTTTCTAATGCATGTTTAAGGTCTCGATGACCTAAATAAGGGACTCTATGGTAATGTTTGACTATGATTGATAATGATGTCTATGAATTGTTCGTAAAATGTTCTGATTTTTCAGGTAACGCCTTCAACCCTAGTTCGGTGATGGATACGGGTTAGGGGTGTTACAAAAACACTTTCCTACATCTATGATGGTCTTGCCTAGAGAGTAATTCCCTATGAATAAAAAATAAAAGTCATGATTTATGTTCAACTTAACCCTACTTCTATACATTCAACTAAGATCATTTTGCATTAAGTCTTTCCCCTTGAAAGCTTAGTTACGAATAGAGCACAAAAACATTTTGTTTACAAATAACTTTTCACTAAAGCAACTTCCTCCAATTAACAAAATAAATACTCTCTTTAATTCATCCATGAACTCTCTAAACAAGTCGGCTTTTTAGACTTATAATTTAAGAGTTAGTGTAACACCCCTAATCCTTATCCGTCGCTGGAATAAGGTTACAGAGCATTATCAGGATTTACAGATCAATTACAGACATTTCATATCATTTAATATCCATATCAAAAATCAATCATAATCAATCATATTGTCCCTTATATGAGCCCTCAAGGCCCAAAATATGTATTACAAACAAGTAAGGACTAAACCAGGTACTCAGAGAATTTTTCGCAAAATGTCAAAATTTTTCCAAGGTGCAAGGGACACACGCCCGTGTGGTCAGGCCGTGTGGGCATTTGAAATAGGACATACAGTCATGTCCCAGCCTTTTCCGTACTCGTGTAATTCTCTGACTTAGGTTACATGCCCAAGTCACACGCCCGTGTGCTAGGCCGTGTGAACATAATAACTTGCATTAAATAGGTGCATGGGTCACACGACCAAGGCATACGCCCGTGTGCAAGGCCATGTGAGAAATTTTGAGCATTCTATTTTGAAATTTTGAAGATGTAGGGGACACATGGCCAAATCACACGCCAATGTGCTAGGTCGTGTGTCACACACGACTGAGACACATGCCTGTGTCTTTACCCGTGTGGACACAAATAGGCTAATTACAAGCTACATTCCTTACCCTTTTTTTATTTCAACGTAAACATATCAATTTTCACACTTATGAGCCATAACAAAACTTCCAATTCAAGCCAAAAATCAAGCTTTATACATCTTATATGTTTAAGTATCCAAGCTTGCCAAAATAGCCATACTGACATATATGCATATTTTTACCAATTATGCTATCTCAAACCATTTATCAATATGCCCATGTGCTTCCATCATTCAACCATTTCAAACACATATCAAACATGTTAAGGTGTTGTATACGCATCAAAACATGTCTATCTCAAGCCATTCCAATGGCTAGATACAACCAAACATACATACCTGCCATCATTGGCTCAATTTAGCCTATACATGTCATTATAACCAAAATTTAGTTTTCTATATGTACCGAAATGAGCTAATGGAGAGTGTGAGATATCTCCGTCAAACTTCCAATCCAACTATCTTTCGAATTACTATAAAACAAGAAAATAAAATAGAGTAAGCATTTAATGTTTAGTAAGTTCATATAACATGGAATTTAACTTACCATTTAATCACATTAAAAATAACATTCAAGGCATACTCAAAGCAAATTGGCCAAAACTCCTACCACATATTCTCATCAAACATGTTAGACATGTATTTCATATAAACATCAAGCAACATATATGAGCTCAACATAGATGTAATTTCCATATACATGTAATTTTCACATTGTATTCATATAACATGTATAAATTATATCCATGTATTTCAAATATATTTCCGTAATAATTCATCTCGAATTCAAATTGTTTCATATCAGAACTTTACCCGTTGAATCATTTAAAATTTCGATGGATACACGAATGGTACACACAAAGTGTACAAAATGGTAATATCCGTCAATTCATATTCATGTATGCCCATACGAGCATGTAATTGGGAAGCTCTTTCGAGCCATATAACGGGAAGCTCAAGTGAGCCATGTAACAGGAAGCTCATAAGAGCCGTAAATGGGAAGCTCATACGAGCCAATATCAGAAAGCTTCGGAGAACCATTAATCGGGAAGCTCATGAAAAAGCCTTTAATCGGGAAGTTCAAGTGAGCCAATATCAGGAAGCTCCGGAAAGCCATTAATCGAAAAGCTCATGAGAGTTGCGGTGTGTCCACAACACATGCAGGACCACAACCAATCGGGATGCTCCGAAGAGTTATTAACAGGAAGCTCATGAGAGCTAATAACAGGACGCTCTTTCGAGTTGTGGTGTAACACCCCTAACCCTAAACCGTCTCTGAAATAGGGTTATGGAGCATTACCAGACCTATCGGACAATTTACAATTAATTCAAAACAAATGACATACATATCTTGATTTAATTATAAAGTCTCTATAATGGACCCTCGAGGTCCAAATCACACGTTAGAATCGAATCGGGACTTGTTCGGATACTCCAATTTTTTTTTGTGCGAACTCAATATAACCCCTTTATAAATATCTAACCTTCCCTGCAAATTCAAATCGAGACCAATCCAAACAAATCAATTTGTGAATTTATACATCTCTAATTATAACAAATTAATAGTATAAAGTTCTAACATTTTTATGTTTATAACAATCTAACATAAGATGTCTAATTGATTCATTTAAATTATCATTCAACAAAATTGCCCAAAGCTATGATATAGACTACGTTTAAGACATATGTAATTGTATGGAACAACCATTGCCATCATTTATCATTAATATTTATGTAGCAAAATAACAACAAATTACAACCTAGGTACATGCCATTTTCAAAAGAGAAAATACATCACCACGTATTTGAGTTTGGGATTGACTTGGATGCTGAGTCGTTAGTCACTTTTGTACCAAACATGCGCACGAAAACAAACTGTATGTTGAGTATGCACTCAGTGGTATTTCTATAAACCAATACTTAAATAAATTATTAACTCATATCTATTTTGACTATAAAACCTTATTTACATAACAATAGTATATGATTCTAATCATATTTAATCAGTAACAATCAGTTATTCAGTATAGTAATTTAGTCATTCAGTAACTATCAAATATTCAGTGCAGTAGTTTAGTTATTCAATAACTATCAATTATTCAATACAGTAATTTAGTTATTCAGAAACTATCAATTATTCAGTACAGTAGTTTACCACTATTAACATAACTCGGACCTAGACGGATACACGGATCCAACCAACACACTAGTACGGCACTTAGTGCCTCATCGGCTTTGTCAAAAAACAAGATAAAGATGAAGACTTAGTACCTCATCGGATTAAACCTGAGTAATAAGATGAAGACGACACACAAGGTGCCTCATCGATTCGAAGTCGAAGTAACAGTATGACACTTATAGTGCCTCATCGACTTAAGGTCAAAGTATCCCTAAACACTTCCAATCCTATAGAATGCCAATTATATCCGACTCAGTCCGATACAGTTAATAGGGTATTCAATTTATTTCTCAATTCACAGTAATTAATCATTTCAATATCCATTTCCTAGTAATCACAAATTCACATACATTCAATTCAATATCAAACACTAATACTTACCTTAATATATTTCCATATACATATAATAATGAAAACAACAATTTAAATGTTAAGTTCGATTTATAGAAATACAAACCGTAATTCTCGAATTACTCTTTATCAACCTTTTCCTTTCCTTTATTTGTCGAGGTCTCCGGTATTACGTTAGCTATGGAAATTAAAATAATTATACCATTAATTACAACACTCATTATAACAAATAATTGAATTTCTATTCAATTTATACCTTATTTTCAATTAGGTCCTAACTAACTCATTCACTTTACTAACTTAATTCATACTTCATTCTTATTCAAATTCAACTTAACTATCAAGTGTTCATAATAAAACCCTAATTTAAAACTTCTTTCAATTTGATCCCTCAATCTCCAAAACTTATAGCCTAGTTTACAATTTAATCCTTTAATCAATTCTAACTTAAAATTCATTCAATTAAACCCCAAATTCATTATTTTGTTCAACATGAACTATGTTCAAAAACCTAAAAACTTCCAATTGTTCTAAAGGTTCTAAAACATCAAATTTAAATAAAAAATGACTTAATTGACTTACCAATTAAAGCTTAAAGCTTCCAAACCCAAGTTTTTTTGTTTTTCTTTCTTTTCTTCTTTTTCCCCTGGTACTTTTGAATAGCCTATTCTATTTTGGTTTCCTTCTTTGTTTTATTTTATTTTCTTTTATGCTTTATTTGTTTAATAATAATATAATATCTTAACTAATATCTATTTAATAATCAATATATTTATTACAAGTGTAATATTACTTATATTTACACATGTACTATATTATCATCATACATTTATCATGTTTTAATTTATTTATCACATAAAATCTTATAATATAATTATCTAATTAATAAATATCTTTACTTAATAATAAATAATAAATATCTATTTACTTAAATAATAAGTAATTTAAATCCATGAATTACAATTGTATGTTTATTTTTATTACAAATGTATATTTTATTACCATACATTTGGCTTTAATTTATATATATTTCATTAATTTAATAAGATAATATCAATTAAATAATAATTTATACTATTATATTCTAATATTAATTAATAATAACTTAAACATTAAAAATCTTTAGATTTTTCTCATTGTTTTTGCCTCAACTATTACTTAATGGCATATTTGCCATTTTGGTCTTTATATTTTCTTTTAATTAATAATTCAACTTTTATTCTTTATTACATCTAGTCCTTCTTCCTATTTTCTCTTAATTAAGCTAAATTCACCTAATTAAAACTTAATTAAACACACTACTAGACTCACAAATATTCCTAATAATTATTTTTGAACTCGGTTTACTAAGATGGAAGCCCGTGTACTTTTCTGATGCCAATGAACTTTGGGTCATTACATGTGGTGTGTCCGCAACACATGCAGGACCACAACCAATTCGGGAACCCTGTATCCATTGAATTTCATTTATTCAAACTAGACTTAATACTTGTCAGTCATCGTCAGATATGTGATTAATTTCATATACATGGAAATAATACAATCACATACATAAAATTAAATTCAAACATATAAATATACAATTTAGTTACACGAACTTACCTCGACAATGTTCGTGTACACAAAAGCTACTAATCCGTTACTTTCTCTTTTCCACTATCTAACTTCGTATTTGATCTATCCAGATCTACACGAATGAATTTAACAACAATTTAATACAATTCATATTCAATTCAATCCAATCCAATTAACATCTTTGAAAAAATTACCATTTTACCCCTATACTTTTAATTAATTATGATTTCGTCCCTAGGCTCGAAAAATGAAATTCATGCAATTTAATCCTTATTCCAAGCCTAGCCGATTTTTACAATTAATATTAGTAGCCCATTTATTTCACAAAATTCAAATTTTTTCCATAAATTTTCTATCTTTACAATTTAGTCCCTAAATCACAATTTCATCAAAATTCACTTTACAAAAGTTGTTTACCTATCAACAACCTTTAATTTTCTACCATAAAACTTCATAATTCAACTATATTCATTAAAAATGAGACAATAATACATACTTATTTGAGCCAAATAAGTTTGCTAGAACTCAAGTTCTCATGGCTAGGGTTTCCATGTTTTTAATTTGGGAAAGATGATAAAATATGATGATATTTTCATTATTTAATCATTTATCATCTTTTATTATTTCTCTTTCCAATTTAGTCATTTTCTTTATTTAATTTTCCATGAATGAATCATCATACTTGATCAACGCCAAATTATACATGTTTTTACCCCAAATATTTAGCATATTTATGGATGTTTACTATTAGATTTGTGGATTTTGGTGCTCTTAATCCGGTTATTTCATGTTTTGTACTCAGAAGAGCACCAAGGGTCAAAAGGAGCAAAAAATGAGCTAAAAAGGGATAAAACGGACCAAATTCGAGAAGACCACACGGCCTAAGCCTTGCCACACAGGCCGCTCACACGCCCGTGCCTTTCGAGGGTGTCGACCACGGTTTATACGACTCACACGGCCTAGCAACCATGTCACACGAGCGTGTCCCTTTTTCAATGAGTTGTATTTTACAAGGAAAAAGGATACTTAGGGGGCAAGAAAACCAATCAAAAGCCTATATAAACACCCTAAGTATGACCTAGAAAGAGGGCTCTCTCTCCAGAACTTTTCTAGAACACAGAACCACACGCCAGGAATTACTTAAAGGAAGCCAAACGATCCATCTCAAAAGCTGGAGTTACTCCAAGACTGAATATCTTTCTCAGAATTCCTTCAGGGGTTTTAGAGTTTTCTTTATGTTTTGCTATTTTTATACTTTTGAGATGTACTCTTATTTTATTATGAACTAAACCCTTTAGATACCTATGATAGATCTTGTTATTATTATCTGAACTGTATGATAAATACTTGATTTGTTCTTAATTATGTGTTCTTAATGCTTGAGTTAATATTTCGGGAATTAATTCATGATTTGATGTGCTTATGCAGAGGATGAATAGACCCTGCCTAAGAGTAGATTTGGCATAATTAAGCGGAGTTGATCGGGTGCCTAGAAATAAGGTTACAAGATTTTACCGGATTAGGGTGAAACCTAATATGGGAGTCCATAGATCGAGCTAATGCAACCCTAGAGTGTTAATTAGAGAAAAGTCTCGGTTATCCAATCTAGGGGTTAGACATTATTAGTCTTGAATAAGGATAATAACATAGGTTAGGGAGTCTCACGGATCAAGTCAAGTGAATAAACCGTCCAGTTCAGAGTCAAGTAATAAGTGAAATCTAGGTGGATTCCTCCTTGGGTGTCGTCTTTATCAATTTCTTTTCTTCAAGTCTTTTTCCAAACTTTCTCTTTGCTTTGATTAAATTAGTTAATTAGTTTAGATAATTAGTTTAATAAACAAACCCTTTTTATTCTTAGGCTAGATAATAAAAATATAGTTATTACTAGTACTTTTGGTTCCCTTGGGTACGACATCCCTGTCTTGTCATTACTATACTATTGTTCGATAGGTGCGCTTGTCTTTTCGTCGTGATAATAGTTAGTCTAGGTTTGATCTTCATTATAAAAATTAATTACTTGTTACGAATTACTGCGATCAAGTTTTTGGCGCCGTTGCCGGGGACCTGAAATATTAGAAACACTAAATTTTTATTACTTTAGCCATCTATTTTTCTTCCAATTTAATTTAATTTTTTTATTATTATTTATTAATTTACTTTTTCTTTCTCTTGACAGGTTTTTAGAGTTTATGACTAGAAGAAACCCATCAGGACCCTTACTTTTTGACGAAGAAATCGATCGAACAGTTCGTAGAAATCAAAAAGAAATAAGGCGTAGTTTATGATACACAAAAAACGAACAAGAAGACAATACTCAACCTCCAACCGACGAGATGGCTGAAAATCAAGACAATCAGCTGCCTCCTGCAATTGCAGCTAATCAAAATCCTGCTCCACAGACTATGTATGACTATGCTAAACCCTCTTTAACAGGAACTGAATCAAGTATAGTTAGACCTGTTATTGCTGCGAATAATTTTGAATTAAAACCTAACACTATTAAGATGATACAGCAGTTTGTTCAGTTTGATGGTTTGCAGGATGAAGATCCCAACACTCACTTAGCAAATTTCCTGGAATTTTGTGATACATTCAAAATCAATGGCGTTTTTGATGATGCCATCCATCTTCGGCTATTTCCCTTCTCACTGAGAAACAAAACTAAACAGTGGTTAAACTCGTTACCACGAGGGTCTATCACTACTTGGGAGCAAATGACTGAGAAATTTTTACTAAAATATTTTTCGCCGGCTAAAACGGCTAAATTACGCAATGATATCTCTTCTTTTGTACAGATGGACTTAGAAACACTTATGATGCATGGGAGAGATACAAGGATTTATTGAGAAGGTGCCCTCACCATGGGTTACCTCTATGGCTGCAGGTTCAAACGTTCTACAATGGTGTGAATCCCTCGACAAGATGAATGATTAACACAGCTGCTGGCAGAACCATCAACAATAAAACACCAGAAGATGCCTATGAATTTATAGAGGAGATGTCACTGAATAACTATAAGTGGCAAGTTATGAGTACAAAGCCGACGAAACCAACCGGCGTTTATAACATCGATTCGGTCACCATGCTCTCTAACCAAGTAGAACTTCTCAATAAAAAGATTGATAGTTTTCTTGGTTCTACGCAGGTACATCCAATAATGAGGTGTGACTCAAGCGAAGGAGGTGTCCATACAAAATACCAATCCTTCAATCCTACAACTGAAGAAGAACAAGTCAACTATATGGGTAACAATAACTTTCGATCTCAAAATAACCCATACAGTAATACCTATAATGCAGGTTGGAGGAACCACCCAAATTTTTCCGGGGGAGGTCAAGGAAATCCAAAGCCACAAAATCCTCAAGGTTTTCAATAGCCACCTTATCAACAGGAGAAAAAACCAAACCTTGAAGAGATGCTTTCTAAATTCATCTCGGTGTTAGAAACCCATTTCCAAAATACCGATACAGCACTTAAGAATCAACAAGCATTGATCCAAGGACTCGAAACTCAGATAGACTAGCTATCTAAACTAATCTCCGAGTGACCACAAGGTAGCTTACCAAGTAATACGGAACCTAATCCGAGGGAACAACTCAATGCAATTAGTGCCCAAGATAAGGAAGATTCATTGCACCTGAGCCAGAATTACAGCAAGACAACGCGATGAACAAAGGTCGAGAAGAGGTAAACGATGATGATCCTAAACAGGTAAGTACGAATTATGAACCTCGTGTGCCATATCCTAAAGCGATGATGAAAGACAGAACAGAAGAACAATTCGGTAAGTTTGTCAAACTCTTAAAGAAACTACATATTAACTTGCCCTTTATTGAAGTTCTTTCGCAGATGCCCAACTCAGCAAAATTCTTAAAGGAACTTCTAGCTAATAAAAGGAAATTAGACGCTACATCGCATGTGGAACTCAATACATTCTGCTCAGCTATTCTAAAGAATGAGCTACCTAACAAATTAAAAGATTCAGGGAGTTTTACAATTCCTTGCTTAATTGGTAGTTTATCTGTGAATAATGCTTTAGCTGATCTAGGGGCAAGTATCAATGTTATGCCGTATAAAATGTTTAAACGACTAGGTCTCGGTAAACCCAAACAGACTAGGATGAGCATACAATTGGCTGACAAAACAGTTCGATTTCCTAAGGGTATTATTGAAGATGTTCTCGTTAAAATTGATAAATTTATTTGCCCAGTAGACTTTGTCATCTTAGATATGGATGAGGATAACGAGGTACCTTTAATTTTAGGATGACCCTTTTTAGCAACTGTCAGAACCATTATTAATGTAGGCACAGGGGAGCTAACACTTCGTGCAGGTGACGACGCAGTAACACTCCAAGCACGCGACTCAGTCAAAACCCCTAAGACTCAGGATAATGCTATAAAACCTATCGATGATAAAACTAATATTCAATCGTCCTTGCAGGAACCTTCTCAAACCAAGACAACAAAGACAGTGCGCTACTATCATGAAAAGAACAAAGACATCCATAAAGAACGAAGGCTACGGATAGAGGAGCTAGACAAATGACGAGAACACAAATCGAGAACATATGATAAACTGAAACTACGCCAAAACAAGCCCGATACCTCTCCTAATCAACTTAAGGTAGGCGATAAAGTCTTACTAGATGCCGTTGATCCTCACATTGTCACTACCACACCGAATGAGGAAATCCCTCTTACGGTACTTAGTATTTTTCCATTCGGTACGGTGGAGGTGAGTCATCCTAAGTTCGGCACTTTTAAGGTAAACAACACCCGATTAAAACCTTGTTTTAAGATTGATAGTAGGAACGAGGAGTATGAACTCCTCAACCCACCATGATAAATCAACGGAGAGGTAAGTCGAGCTTATACTATAAATAAGCGCTTCTCGGGAGGCAACCTGAGCACTAACATATTTTGATTTCTTTATTTTTAATTAATTTCTAACACTTCAAATCATTAACTTTATCTTTGAATTGTAAAGTTTTTCAGTACACATGGCCAGACACACGGGCGTGCCTGAAGTCGTAGCCAAACAGGGGAAGAAACACGACCGTACGAGACGGCCGTGTTGAAGCAGGACATGATTTCTCTAAAACACGGGGTGCGATAAATCCCCACGGCCGTGGGTGAACTTGATAGAAATAACACAGGCATGGGATAGAAAACCACGGGCGTGCCAGGGACAAGGTTTGATTCTGTTTCTTTGACGCGGGCGTGCAATACGCCCGTGCCATTCAACCGTGTACAACAATACACGGGCATGGTACCATAACACACGGGTGTAGGAGAAGCGAACAACGCTAGGCACGGCCGTGTGACATGGCCGTGTGCCACACACGCCCAAGACACACGGGCGTGTGATAGTACCGGGCACGACCACATTTGAAAAGATCCAAAAAACACGGGCTACCCTCACAGCACACGGGCGTGGACCTAGGCCATGTGCCCCTCCCCTATATAAACAAACCACTGTTCATCTTCTTCATCCTTTCAAAACCCTAGCCGAAATCCATCCTCCCCCAACCCCTACTCCCTATTCCGGCCACCATTCCCAAGATTCTCACTTCCCTAACCCTCAAACCACCCTCAAAGTCACTCCACTTGCATTAATCCTCATTTTCCCCTCCTTATACCCTCCATTTTCCCACCACACGGTTTCCTCTCCGCGTCACACACCCATGCACCCCCTTACAACAGCCCTTGGTTCACTTTCTTAACCTTGTCTTTCCAATTTGTGTTGTTACATTAGTATTTTTCATGCTTTACATAGATATTGTTACTATTACAAATATGTTTTAGAAAAGTTAAGAATTTGCTTTAGAATTTTCTATATTTGACTTATTTGAAACACTAAATAGCATATACTAGTTTTAGGCCAATTACTTAACTATTGATGTATCTTGGACTCTATCAATGCTCATGTATTTTCAGGTATATTATGTCGTCATCAAGGGGCAAGAAGGTCGCGGTCCCATCCTCAAAGAGACGTAAGGGACTGAGTTCTTCATCGGTACGAGCTACAACCGAAGTTCGGCATTCATTCCTTAAATTTCCACAACCATCGCAAGAGGAGCTATTTCAAATACTACGCGCATGACTTGTGACAGCCATAATATGAACCTAGTCGGGAAGTGGTTTCGGGACCACAAAACCGAGTCATAAAAATAATTAGCTGTCATGTTTGATGCTTACTATATGTATATATGCATGTGTGAAAATTTCATGTTTGAATTTTGCTAATTGTAGGTGAAATTTAGTAAATAGGACTTATGTGAGAAAATTTAGAAGTGTGCTAGGCAAATGTAAAGTGGCCTGTTAATGCATGTTATAGAAGTGAGGGTTTGCATGTCAAATTGCCCAAAAATTGAGCTAGTGGGCGGCCATGCTATGGGTCATAGCATATTTTAAGCATGGTGTGCTAATGTTCATGTTGGAAAGAATAAAATAATGAGTTAGTAATAAAATAAGGGGGGTGAAGGGTGAAGGAAAGAAAAAAAGGGCATCACATTGTTCTTCTTAGCCGTACAAGAAGAAGAAGAAAGAAGGAAAGGGGTGAAAGAAACAAGTATTTGTTCTTGTTTCTTCTTGGCCGATTCTAAGAGGGAGAGAGGGAGCAACCATTCGGTGATTCTAAGTCATGAATAAGGTGAGAAATTCATTTTAGCTAATGGATTTTTTTAGCATATTTTGAGTTAGATGTTAAGTTCATTACATAGCCCATGACAAAATTTTTAGTTTTATGGTGTCTTGAGCATTCGGCCATGGGGGAAAATGGTAGGGGATAGATTGATGTTTTAAGGTTTAATAGAGTTTAAGCTACTAAATACTTAATTTTTGGTATTTATATGTGAAAGAGATGAACTTGAAATTTTTGAATTTACATGAATAAATCTTTTGGTTTGTCTTAGTATTAAATTGAAGAGAATGCCGTAGGTGCTTGAATGTACTAATTAGATATTGTTTTATATACATCTCTCAATAGGTTCGGCTTTGTGCATGAATTTAGGGGATTAAACCTTGAATGATGTTATGTATAGGTTTCGGCTATGAATCTTTATGTTTAGTTTCTTTATGTGTTGATGTTCAAATTGAAAAAGGGATGTTAGTTATGTTATAACATTCGCTTAATAATGAAAGGACATGAGCTTAAAGCTTGAGTAGCATTCGGTATTAGAGTAAGTTAAAATTTGTTAGAAAATAACTCCCAAGTTAGTGAATCACGAGTTGAGAAATGATTTCTCGAATGTCTAAAATAATATTCAGCCTAAGCTTGTAAACATGTCTAGTCGGTGTTAAATGTTTTAATTAGGAAAGATTATAAATTGAGTTTAGTGTTCAAGGAATATTTGGTTGGACACCTAGTGCCAAACGTGTTCAAACCCAACTTACCAAGTACATAAATATGATAATGCTATAATGGTAGACTTAATTGGATTTCGCATTTTGAGTGATGCGTTTGACTCTTGTGTCGATTTGGGACAATATGTGTATTATGTGAAACTAAATGATGTCTATGAAATCCTAATATGCAAGGTATTAAGCTAGTATTATGTTCGATGGGGCATGAGTAGAGCATATGTATAATGCTTGAATAACTAGTTAATAAAATCATTCGCACTTAATTGTATAATATACATGTATTTAATCGAATAGCTAATTTGATAAGTTATTAAATAAGATCTATTTGTTTGAATCAAGCTCAAGAGCTAAGAGGGTCAAAATCAGATAAAGGAAAAGAAAAAGCAATCGAATAGTCTATCCGCAACTATTCAAAATATCCGAGGTAAGTTTTAAGTGATTAAACGTTGAGTAAATTCAATCATATTAGGACATAATGAGTTGATTTAATAAGATATGATGTAGCCATGATATGTCTTAAACTCAAATGGTAAGTTCATAAGTGTTTGGACTTGGAAATTTAAGAGCAAATTGTAATAATTTGCTTAGGACAGCAGCAGTAACGTGATTTTAGAAAATCACTATAAATGGTTGGTGTGGAATTATAGGCTGAATAAAATGTGAAATCAAAGCTTAATTAGTCTAGTTTCTTATAAAAGAGACCGTGTAAGCAAATAAATTTCCTATAAAGAGATATTTAAAGTTGTGTGAGACAGTGTCAGAATGACTCTGAAATCCCCTGTTCTGTATTTAGAAAATCATTATAATTTGTACAAAAATGTTTATAAGATAAAATTTATATTCTTAGACTCCTTAATGAGTCTAGTTTCACATGAAATCAAATAGAACATATTTTGAATTCTGTACAATGAGAAATTTGATTCGTAGTGAAGACTGGTCAGATTAGTCAAACAGTGAAACAGGGGAAACTTTAAGAAAAATCTGGTACTGATTGGCCAAACCTAAAATTCTGGAAATTTTATGGATGGATGATATACGAGTCTATATTCAGGGAAAATTAACGAAAAGTGATTTGGAGTTTTGTAGCTCCAGTTATAAATAATTTAGTGACCATTGCTCAGGAAAACAGCTCGTAGTGAAAATGTGATTCTGTTGTAAACATGGATAAAAACTTGTTTTTGTTGCTCATAAGCTATTGATTAAACCCATACGTGAATTCTAAATTGTGATATTGTAAAATGATATATGAGTGATAGATGGATCTTTGATATTAAAATTTGTGAAATTGTAAGTTCATAAGTATTTGAATATGAAATGATAGTATGGCATGAAATTGAATTATTCATTGGAAACTGATAGATGTAGATTCGGCCAAGACAAAGTGTATACGTGAAAGTATATGTGGTATGTGAAGTATATTTGGATAATTGTGATGTGGATACATGAAAATTTATATTTTGATTTAGGATTTTATGTGATGAATGTGAATGTGCATATATGAGATAAGGCCGAATGGCCAATGTGATGAATGTGAACATGCATATATGTGATAAGGCCGAATGGCCAATGTGATGAATGTGAGCATGCATATGTATGATAAGGCCGAATGGCCAATGTGGTGAATATGAACATGCATATATGTGGTAAAGCCTAATGGCTAATGTGAAAAATGTATGAGAAATGTATATGTGGTAAAGCCGAATGGCTAATGTGAAATATGTATGAGATATGCATATGTGGTAAAGCTGAATGGTCAATGTGAAATATATATATGAGATATGCATATGTGATAAGGCCGAATGGCCAATGTGATGAATGTGAGCATGCATATGTGTGATAAGGCCGAATGGCCAATGTGGTGAATATGAGATATGCATATGTGGTAAAGCTGAATGGTCAATGTGAAATATATATATGAGATATGTATAAGTGGTAAAGCCGAATGGCTAGTGTGAAATATGTAGGCGATGTGCGTATATTATGGCCGAATGACCAAATGTAAAAGGTGTGTATTATTAGATATTTGATGAGACAAATGAATTACAAATATGACAGTCGATGTGAATGTTGTAACACGTGATTAAATGTACATGAAACTTGGAAATATATTCCGGGTAAGACCCGATGACTACGTGTGGAGATTATGTCCGGGTAAGACCCGATGACTACGTGTGGAGATTTTGTCCGGTAAGACCCGATAACTTCTTGTGGAGATTTAAATCGAGCTAAAGGTCTCGCCGATAATCCGAGTAGAGGTTAAAGCTATAAGACTTCGTAATAAGAATTGCTTATAAATATATTCAATGCGAAAGGTTAAACAGGTATGTACTCCAAGTTTATATGTGAGCTTGATTTGAACTAAATCATAAGGTAGTTATGTGATGCATACGAGAGCAATCTATGAGACTATTCCTATGATTATGTGACATCGGATCAGTGTGAGAGGTTATGTGAAATCATACAATATATTTATGTCACATGAGCTCACTTTTATGTGAAAGTTTAAATTTTACCTCTGGTTGTGCTTAGTACTTATTTAAATGAACGATCTTTATTTCAAGAAAAAGTTCAAAATTTTAGTGTTCCAACATGAGTTACAAGTCCGGTAATGCCCCTTACCTATTCTGGCGACGGTTACGGGATAGGGGTGTTACACGACCCATCACCACAAGCCGTTGCATCGACTGGGCTACCGTAGAGCAAGTCCAGCTCGCTGATGCCATCCACGCCCTCCTGTCTACAGACCTATGGGAACGGTTCTTCGCTATTACCGAGCCCACTTATTTAGAGCTAACCTTAGAATTATGCTCTACTTTTCATTTACAGGTGTTGATGACGAACAATGACAACCCAGGTACCATTCACTTCTGATTAGGCAGTCTAGTTCGTGCGATGAGTGTCTCAAAGTTTGGAGTTGCTCTGAGACTTTACACCGATGAGTTTATGAAGGAGGAGGACATGAATACACTCCCACACAATATCCACATCTCCCCCTCCTTGTGTGGAAGGCTTTGGCACCACTCTCTTCCACCTACGACCCCAGCCACTCGAAGGCCTCAGCTCTCCCTCCTTCCCTCTACTATCTCCATGCCATATTGGCTCACACATTGACCGGGAGGGGAGAGAGAGCACTGGCGTCGTCAACACCCACGACGCTTACTATTTATGGTGCATGGCGAACGCACACATGACTGATTTGGCATACTTCATTGCTATCGCCATTCGCCATCAGACCGAGTGGCATCGGAAGAGAGTGATCTCTATCAGCCCCTACGTGACGCGCCTTGCTAAACACTTTGGCCTCCTCAACACCGTGGCCCAGTCATTCGCACTTACCTGATAGGTCAGATGTCCCCATAAGGCATCATGACTATGTTACACATAATGATGATCGAACGCCGACGTGAGATCGATCCTCCTCAGTACCGTCTCTCTCATGCCATTGACGAGGAGGATCTTGAGGACATCCTTGATGATGTTCCCCACAGCATGAGAAGCCTTCCACCGCTCCACATAGGGAACGACCAATTCATCCGGCTGCTTCATTGGCGTACCTTTCCGACCGACTCGCTCACTTTGAGCAGTATTGTACAACACAGTTTAAGATGATTCATGAGCGAGATCGACGACAAGACCGATAGATGGACGACATACAAGCCATGATGCAGCAGCTGTGCCAACACCTCCACATCGACACTCCAGCACCACCACCTGAGGGCCCCACCGATAAGGATCATTGAATCCTTTTATTTTTTTATTTTTATTTTTATGTTTATTTTTCGTTATAAAGACATATCTATATTAGTAAATTTTATTTTTTCCCATTTTCTGGTCTTTCTAACAAGTAATTCCACTACACTCTCTTCCACACCAACTCTTAATAAGCTCTTCATAATTCTATAGACTTCCAAGCAAAGCTGCTAGAAATATTTTACGGAATAAGGAAACAAATAGAGAACAATACCTAACGAGTGCCATGTTCAACGACCCAATTTCTTCATCTAGCCAAGAACAGTGGCCGCTACCATTTTCCCCAAACACTCCATCCTTAGAAGGGAGTTTCACCTCTTTCCCTCTTATGATTTTCTTTATGTTGAATAGTCTATCTTTGTACATTGAGGGCAATGTACATATTAAGTATGGGGGGTGAACATGAAACCTAACTTTTTTGCATTATTCTCAAATCCCTGAATTTGGTCTTGTGTTTAAGTGATGTTCTCATAATCCTGATCGAATGAATCCTTGATTGATCTATAATTATTATTGATATGTCGTAAATTAGACCAAGGGAATTATGCATGATTATTTGATTATAGGACATTAGAGAATCAAGCATGATAAGTTGATAATTTGAGAACTAAAATTTTTAGGTTATTTTCCTGAATTGAGGTATTATCTTGAAATCTTAAGTATACAAGAATAACATCAAAAACTCAAATTTTTGGTGAGATTTTTTAGCCTTTTGAGCATATAGCTTTCTTTCTGGCTCACTTCTTTTGTGGTTTGAGTGTGTCAACATTGAATTGTTATATTAGAACTTGCCTCAATTATACATGTCAAGATCACACGTTTGATTTGATATACTAAGATGATAAAGGCACTTAAGATTTAACCCACTTACTCCATAAAAAGCCTTCCCACATAATTAAATCCTTAGTGAACCCCCGTTGAGTCTACTGACCCTTTTTCATTGATTAACCCTCATCATTAACTTGTTAAAATCCTCTTACTTAATTTGACCCTTTTTATCGAGATTGAATTTAATATTGTTACCTCACTATGTTCACCATTTTTTGTTACTGAATCATGAAGTATAATTTTTGATTTGTTCTTAAAAAAAATGTGTGTGTAATTCTCAGCAAGCTAAAGTTGTCATGAACTCATGTAAAATAGTTCTAGCTATTTGTTTGTGATTCAATGATTAAGTTTTTGATAGTGGGGTAACATATTGAAATTATCTCGATTCTAACCCCTGTTCTTCAACCTGTATCCATACCTGTAACCTAAACCCTATTACAACCATGCAAAGACTTTTTGATTAGTGTATCATATTATTTACAAGTGATGGAGATTTGATTTTCATGCAAGCCTATGGTAATAACTTTTCATGTTAGACAATCGAGTGCTTAATCTTTACCCTTAAACACTTTGAGTGATTTGAGTGAATCTTTAGTGAGGATGTCATCTCCTGTGTATTTAGGACTAAAGTTAATTACTTAAAGGAAGGAGCTTACCTATAATTTTATTATCGAGATATCCGATTTAGATTGTTTGAGGCTTTTAATGCCCCTATAGTTAAATTCTCACTGTATAAATTTTCGTGGAATAGTTTGTAACATTATCAGTAATGATTATGTGATTGAAAAGAATGAATTCTAGCAGCAAGTGAGAATTTTGTTTGAGGACAAGCAAATGCTTAAGTGTGGGGGTATTTGATAAACGCCAAATTATACATGTTTTTACCCCAAATACTTAGCATATTTATGGATGTTTACTATTAGATTTGTGGATTTTGGTGCTCTTAATCTGATTATTTCATGTTTTGTACTTAAGAGAGCACCAAGGGTCAAAAGGAGCCAAAAACGAGCTAAAAATGGACAAAACGGACCAAATCAAGAAGATCACACGGCCTAAACCTTGCCACACGGGCAGCTCACATGCCCGTGCCTTTCGAGGGTGTCGACCAAGGTTTACACGACTCACACAGCCTGACCATTGAGCCCACACAGCCCTGGCAATTTAATGGATCGAAGACGGCCTGACAACCATGTCACACAACCGTGGCACACAGGCGTGTCCTTTTTCAAGGAGTTGTATTTTACAAGGAAAAAAGATACTTAGGGGGCAAGAAAGCCAATCAAAAGCCTATATAAACACCTTAAGTATGACCTAGAAAAGGGGCTCTCTCTCCAGAACTTTTCTGGAACATAGAACCACACGCCGGGAATTACTTGAAGGAAGCCAGACGATCCATCTCAAAAGCCGGAGTTACTCCAAGACTGAAGATCTCTCTCAGAATTCCTTCAGGGGTTTTAGAGTTTTCTTTATGTTTTGTTATTTTTATACTTTTGAGATGTATTCTTATTTTATTATGAACTAAACCCCTTAGATACCTAAGGGGGATAAAACCTATGATGGGTCTTGTTATTATTATCTAAATTGTATGATAAATACTTGATTTGTTCTTAATTATGTGTTCTTAATGCTTGAGTTAATATTCCGGGTATTAATTCATGATTTGATGTGCTTATGCAGAGGATGAATAAACCCTGCCTAAGAGTAAATTTGGCATAATTAAGCAGAGTTGATCGGGCGCCTAGAAATAGGGTTACGAGATTTTGCCGGATTAGGGTAAAACCTAATATGGGAGTCCATAAATCGAGCTAATGCAACCCTAGAGTGTTAATTAGAGAAAAGTCTCAGTTATCCAATCTAGGGGTTAGACGTTATTAGTCTTGAATAGGGATAATAACATAGGTTAGGGAGTCTTACGGATCAAGTCAAGTGAATAAATCGTCCAGTTCAGAGTCAAGTAACAAGTGAAATCTAGGTGGATTCCTCCTTGGGTGTCGTCTTTATCAATTGCTTTTCTTCAAGTCTTTTTCCAAACTTTCTCTTTGCTTTGATTAAATTAGTTAATTAGTTTAGATAATTAGTTTAATAAACAAACCCTTTTATTCTTAGGCTAGATAATAAAAAGATAGTTATTACTAGTACTTTTGGTTCCCTTGGGTACGACATCCCTGTCTTGCCATTACTATACTATTGTTCGATAGGTGCGCTTGCCTTTTCGTCGTGATAATAGTTAGTCTAGGTTTGATCTTCATTATAAAAATTTATTACTTGTTACGAATCACTGCGATCAATACTTATCTACTAACTCCTCTTAATGGTCTATATGCCATGTAAGGACCTCAAATTTTGAATTCCATAGCTATTTGATCCTTTTAGCTACTAGAATTCAACTTTTACATGTTATACAATTTGGTCCTTTTATCAATTAAACATGTAATTAGTAAAATTTTCTTAACGAAATTTTTATACAATATTCCTATCAAACGGTAGACCATAAAATAATAGTAAAATAAATTTTTTAGGGACTCGAATTTGTAATCCCAAAATCCCTATTTCAGTTTCACTGAAAACGGGCTGTTACAGCTAGTATGACTATTAAAATTGCTTACCGATTTGTCCTTGATAAGACATAAAATAAGTAGAGATCTTTAATACTTGGTCTTGTGTTCAAACTATGTCTTTTCAATCATGGTAAGTCGATCATACTAGAACTCTTAGTAAAAAAAGTAAGATATAATTTGACCCCTAAAATAGGAATCTTTATGTTACTTTTATCTAAAAAATAAGAAATATAATGATGAAACTATAAAAATATAAATCATTTAAAATTTTATAGGAAGAGTGTTGTGAACATATATATATATATATATATATATATATAAATGAAATAGTAGGTGACTGGTTAAATATCAAGAGGATTTATGAGTGTTGGTATGGGTTCACGTCAAGAAGTAAAAAATAAAAAAATTCCCAACTCAAATTTAATTATTCGTGCCATTCAAATAGTGTGAAGTCTTATCACTTTGAAGATGAGGTGAGCCCTATGCCTTAAAAGATTTCTCAACCTCTTTTGGCCCTTCACTTTATATATGGATAATACATAACCCTTTTTTTCTCTCATTTTTTTCCTCACTTTTTCCCTCCGCTTTTTCTCTTACTGTTTCTTTGTTTCCTCGTAAAAATCAACCTGAATATCTAACACAAATATCCCAAAACCTAACACTTTTTTGCCTTTTTTTTTTCCTCTCTAAAAAATGTACCTTAAACATCCACTCCCTTGTTTGCATTGCCAACCACATGACTACATTAGAATGGTAATAACACCTTACAATATTATGTAACCATCTCTCCAACATCTTGGGATTCGTAGAATCTTCTGCTTTGCTTGCACAGTGTTTCTGACCCTCTTTTTTGTGTGTAAAAAGTATAAAATTCCAGGTTCTTGAAGCTTTGAGTTGATTTTGTTTTTGTAGGTTCAACATATGATTGAGAGGTGTTTGCTCCTTCAGATGAGCAGAGATGACTGTGTCAAAGCACTGGCTAAGTATGCTAAGATTGAACCAATCATCAGCCTAACAGGTAAAAGGGTATCTTTACAAATATCCCGAATTTGGGGATTGGCACCTCTTAAATGTGAATCCGCGGACCAAAATTGTCATTGGTTTTGAACCAGCTTATGCTGATGCTTTAATTTGCAGTTTGGAAAGAGTTGCTTAAAGAGAACAAAGCCTTCTTTCGTGACTATTTCCAGGCAAGGCAGTACTTGAACAATAAGTCTAAAATCAAATTCTGTTTTGGATTTGTTCTTTGGCATGAACTTAACTGAATTTTTTTTTTTTTTTTTTTTTGTGATGAAGATAGCTCAACTCAAAGGAGGGCTAAATTCAGAAGAAGAAAGTATTAAGAAAGATGATCCAAAACCTCTATGACTGCAGATCACTTATAAACTAAATAGAAGTGATCAAGAACTGGACAGACCTCTATTTCAGCCTTCAGATTGCAAAATATAACTGGGTCTTTTCTTCTTTAATGTTTTTAGACCCAGATAAGGATTGTAATTTCTTATCCTTTTATATATAATATGCTAAGTTCCCTTAATCTTACCAACTATCTTCCAAGTTTGTCTAGGATTCAAAATTACCGTCGGAATTTCCATATGATTCAATAAATAATTGTTTGGAAATCTTGATTTGGGTCAAGAAATTTTATATTTTTTATTTGGATAACAAAATAATAATAATAATAAAAGAGTCCAATTTCTTAATAGTTAAATTTTAGATTTTAAAATCCATTTTAAAACTTGGAAATTTCAAAATTTAATATTGATTAAAAAACATGAGAATTCTTTTGCTTATAATATATCATCAATGAAGTTCAAGGTTTTTAAAATCAATCGACAAGGAAATTAATTAGATCACTAGTACTCAATTCAATCAGTTTGATCAATCCGACAGGTTCAACTGAATAAATTATTAAAAATAGATAAATTCGGTTCAAACGGCCCAATCAATTCACGAGTCAACTAATCTGACCTTTTATTTCGAATTGGTACCTCAGACCGATTTCAATCCAAGTTGTTTGACCAATCAATCTAATGTCTTCCTTTTATAGGGGTTTCATAGAAACCGAATCTAGTTGAGCCGAGTTGTTTACATGTATAATGCTAATATAGTATATATTTGTCAACAATTTCGGTTATAATGTTCTACAATTTTGGTCTCAAATAGTATTGATTTCTTAATATTATTTAAAAGAGTTAATGTTTTAGATTTTTATTTTTAATTTTGGAAGATAACATTGTTGTTATTATTTATACTATAATATCCATGTTTATATAAAGTTTAATTCAATTCAATTGTCAAAAAATAGATTTTAATAAAAATATTAAAAACTTTGGTTTAACTGATTCAGCCGCTCAATCAATTAGTCCATACCAATTTTCGAGTTAACTAGTCTAATGTCTTTCTTTGGATAAGTATCTTGATCATTTTTTGGTCTGACTACCCGGACCAGTCTGTATAATAATATTATTATATTAATTTAAAATTTTATAATTTTAAAGAGATTAAATTAAAAAATGTTGGGAATGCCTACTTTCCCTCCATGAGTGCAGCCCCAAAGGCAAAGGCAAAAGTTGTATAAGGAAGAGTGAAGATAAAATAAATTTGCCATTATAATTTTTACTATTTTTCAAAGTAAAAGAAAATAAAAATTTAAAAGATTAGAAACAGTAGGATTCCGGCCTGCCCCTCACTACACACCCTGAATTATAAAGATTTGGTTCCATCAATGCCTTCTTACGTTATTAATGTAATATATTACTTATGAGATATAAAATAAAATATAGTTAGTATAATTTTAAATTTTAAATTAGAAATATGAGTAATTTTTTTTGTAAATATTAAGACACTTTTAAAATTAATAAAAAATTTCTTTCATTTTACTAAAATTAAATCATGAAAATAACTAAATATTACCAATTAAATAAATTATAATTTACTCATATACTAAAACATAAATAAAAATAATACTTCCACCAAGCGTAATATAAAATTATAATTTTAAAGCATACATGTTTAAATAGAGGCATGGAATTTATTGTATTATTGCTTAATCAAGTGCTTGCTTAATCAAATCAAGTGCTTACTTTTAATGTGAATTTTAGCATTATTGTTGTAGTTGAAAAATAAAAATTTTACTTAAATTATATTTAAGCTCATTTAATTATTAATAAGTTTACGTTTTGATCATTCAATTTTAGAAAATTATAATATAGTCATTGAATTATTTGAAAGTTTTCATTTTGAATCATTAAGTTACAAAAATTGTTAATGTGTGGTCTTCTTTGTTTGCGCCGTTTGCACCAATCCAAAACTCTTATTTCTCTTTTTCTTTTATAGTTCATTTTTTTTAATGAAATAATTTTAAATATCACGAATTTATAAATCAAAATCTAAACAGTTTTCTTCTTTCATCTTTAATATTGACCATCAAATGGGTTTACTATGAGGTATTTCCAAGCTAGATCCTCGGCCAATATAGGTGTACTACTAGATTTTTCCAAACTTCATGGAACATTGTTGGAGTTGATGAGGTGAGTGCAATTCAGATTTTTTTTATTACTATTTTAAATTGGTGCTATATTAGGGCCTTTTAATGTTTAGTTCCCAAATCCCAGTCAAGTAGTTGATTTCAGACATTCCGTGCTGCACTGCAGTTTATAAGTGCATTACTAAGATTCTCTCAAATAGAATGAAGAAGTGTTACCTATGATTATATGTAACAACAATAGAGGGAAGAAGCTTAGTAGACAATGTTCAGCTTGCCCAGAAATTGGTGAACGGGTATGGTAAGAAGAAACTATCTTCAAGGTGTGCATAAAAGTTGATTTTAGGAAAGCTTTTGATTCTATCAGTTGGGTTAGGATTTTCTGAGGTGTTTGTAAGTTTAGAAGTTGCAGTACTTAAACCATTTTTTCCGGAAAGATAAGGCCATAAGGCAATTCATTAACTCAAGTAACATCCGCAATTGGATCCCGTGGGGGTAATCCACTCCAAAACAAGTCTCATATTCACAAAGCAAACCCATGCGCCCAATCCTACTGGCTACCTTGTTTATCGATCTACTAACATAACTAAAAGCTAAAGAATTAAAAGATGAAGATAATTATGGGGTCTCAAAAACAAAGTGACCCAAATAACGAAGAAATAATCTGACTCAATAATAACAGGCCCGTATCCCTTGCGAACCAAGCCCTAGGTGAATAGCATGGGCTTCCCCCCCAACGTTGCGTCCCAACAGCTGGTCTCAAGGCATACCACCCCACTGAGGATCAGCCCATCTTCGTCACACGCAACACAGCCAAGCTCCACAATCCCATGCGACATCAACATGGAGCTATAAATGGAAGTCTTGTAGGGGCTAAGGGAGTTAGGCAAGGGCTTGAGGGATACAGATTGCAATTCTTTACTAAAAAAGATTGCACAAAGAAATCGCAAATGGACCACTAGAAACCTTTTATTTGCTGAAAGGCTACAATTATTACAATCAACCTTCAAAATTTTTGTTGTAGAGTATCATTGCTTCCCTCTAAAGTCATTAATTCTTTTCTTTGGAAAGGGATGGAAGGGTTAGCCAAAGGAGCAAAAGTGAGCTGGAAAGGAATTTGTCACCCTAAATCTAAGAGGAACTTGGTATTAAAGATCTAGTCACATAGAATAAAGCCTGTATATTGCAAAATTTGGGGATTTATGTCGATGCAATCTGGATCTATTTGGGTAGCTTGGACAAATTTTTATGTTAATAAAAGGTAAGAATAATTTTTAGGATCAAGTTACATCAAGGCATAATTAGGTGTGAAGAAATTAATTGAGACTTAGATGTTTGATTACACTGATTAAAAGATTTTCAAATATGTACAAAGCACATAAAATTGTTGGAATATTTTCAAAATATTTATAATGTTTAATAGTTATAATTGAAAAGGTAAGAAGATGTATGAGAATTTCTATAAATAAGAGTCAAATTTCATTTGTTTTACCCACTAAAAATATAGAAACTTTTGTTTCTTTTGATTCTCCTCCATCTTCTATTATTTTTAGATTATTCTATAAAAGATTACTGTAAAAATTCTTTATAAAGATCGATTTTCTTGCTATGCTTTACTCAATGCTCAATGAATTATTTCCGTTAGTGTAAAATGTAGACAGTCATTAAGTTTTATTGTATTTTCAAGTTTTATTTTCTAGTAACTCTTTTGCATACCAAAATATAGGTAAGAAAGAATAAAACCTTAAAAAGTGACATTGATACATACTTTAAAATTTTAGTTATTTTCTCATAAATTTATTTTTTATACCCAGAATTTTTAGTGTAAAGTTTCTTGGCATAGAATTGTTTGGTGCGACCTTTCAATACCAAGGCATGTTTTTATTACTTGGCTTGTAATTCAAGATCGATTGACAAGAATAAATTGATCTCATGGGGATACCAAGTTAAACCTGAATGTGTTTTATGTTGTGATGGTTTAGAATCTAAGGAGCATCATTTTCTTTGTTGTTGTTATTCAAGAGAGCTATGGGGGAGAATTTTGCAAGCATGTGTTTTAACGCAGTGAAAGTAAGGATGAGTGTTGGATTAAATCGAGTAAAGATTTTTGAGATAGTTAAATTGACAAGTCTTATTTTATTCTTTTTAATTCGTTTTAAATTTTTTCAAATCAAGTAGGGTGAATTGAAATTCGAGTTGAATCAAATTGAATTAAGTTAAAAAATAAACATGTCAAATTAAAATATTGTTATAATATAACTAATGTCATGTTAGAGCAAATAAATTTGAAATATAAAAATTTTATTTCTTCGTATTTTATGTAAGTAATATCTTCTTATCTTTTTCTTTTTCGTTTTAATTTAGTTTACGGGAATCTGATGCAGTAGCAATGAAAATACAAATTTATTTGCTTGTTTTTCTTTTCAATTGATTTGGGTTTCATCAATTAAATGGTTACTGATCTCAAATACCCATTTCTGTTTCTGTTTTGATTAATGAATACATAAAAATGTGTATTCAAGAACTGCATTTGAAGCCATGCAGCAAGGAAGCTTATGAATTAGTTTGCTTTCTAAACATTTTGTTGTTGTAACAAGTTTAATATTATGATGCTACTTACACTGGGGTTATTTGGTTTTAGGGTTTTAGAAGGATGCAGCTGTTGACTACTTGAGATACAACAAGCTTGAGTTATTGGTTGAATTGGATATGTTCATCAATTGTTTCAACACCAATTGTCGTATCACTGATTATATGAAGGATTGAAACAAGTGTTGATGGTGTTTGGAGGCCTTGTCTTCAACAAATCCATCCCATTTGGCTGTTGGGTTATCGGTTCGTTGCGTTTGGTTTAGCTCTCCCAACCATTGTTTTAAAAATCATCACCAATGGAGATCGCATATTTTACTATTATACTCAGTAAGCAAAGCTTTCTTCTTCGAATTTGCCTTGTATTAAGTTACTAATACAGCTTATTTGCTGTACCTTTTAAATCCAATGTATTGTTCATCTCGATTAGAATCATAGGGCATTTTGCCTTGCTTTTTAGCTAATTCAAGAGTGTATAATACAAAATATTCTAACGCTCTGTTTATTTCACTGAAAATGTTTATTTTTTGGAAAAATTAATATTTTCTGGTATTTGGATAAAGTTGTGTAAAATTTTCTATTATATGGTAGATTTTTCAAAAATATTTCATAAAATTTATTTTCAATTAAACATATGCCTTTGAGATTTTCTTATTTTTTTTATTTTTAATTGAATTTATTTTTATCTATAATTTTATATTTTACGTTATTTTTGCATATATTAAAAATATTATGTTAAATTCAGGTTCATTATAACGTCATTTTTAATTATATGACTATCAAGTATTTTTATTTAAAATGTGACGTCAACAAAATTGACAAAAAAAATGAAGGATGTTAACAATTAGACTTGATTTTCAAATTTGCAAAGTAAATGGACTAAATTCTTCAAAATAAAAGTATAAAGATTAAATTGCAAATATGTGAAGTGTACATATACTTATGACATATTTTAACCTTTATACTACAAAACATTTATTATTAATATATTTATAATTGTAATAAATATTTATTATTAAAATATTAATATTAAATATTTTCAATAATATGTGAAAAATATTATTTAAAAATATTATTTTAAAATTTATTATTAAAATAAAATTGAAATATTAAATAATTTATTAAAATAATAAATTATATTTATTATATAACTAAATATAAATAATAAAATATGTATGTTTAATAATATTGAAAAATATAATATTTTAAATATTTTAAAAATTTATTATTAATATAATAATTTTAAATATAAATAACAAAGCTGTTTTTAATAAAAAAATTTACGGGTAAACAAACGGACCCTAACTTTATATTATGGTTTTGGACAGGTGAACTTTTACTTTGGTTGCCATTTATTTTGGGGTAACCCTCACAATTATTTTTTTCCTAGTCTTTGTGCCAATGTTTCTGCTGCCACAACAAAACTGTTGTATCCATATAACTGTTTGCAGCACGTATGAGTTTCACCTCTTTTTTGCAGTTCGGAAAATTGCTCTCTATTTACGGGTGTTACCAGCATCATAAAATGAACGTACAGCATGTTAAGTTAGATGCCGAGAAAGGATACTACACACCTTTAACTAATAGAAAAGATACTAATGTACGGATGAAAGCTTTAAATCTGCAGGAGCAGTGCGATGTTTCACAAGCTGCAGCAGGCATCATTAGTTATCTCTTTCAAGTTATATTCCAGGTAAATTCTCTTGCAAATCCTTCGAGATTTTCATGCGACTTTTACAGTACTCCTCTGGACTTTTATGTTAAATCTCATTTTGATTTTTCATATGTAAATAAATGCTGGAGCAGTGATGCTTACTGACCTCATTTATTGGTGCCTTATTTTCCATTTCTTACCATCGAAGATTATACATTTAATTTTGTGAGTTCTATGTCCCTTTGTTCATCTGGTTATTGCTTCCAAGATCTTGCCTGTGTACGAACACGTTCGGTATAATAGGAATTCAATCACATCCAAAGTTTAGAAATGATCATCACATCATGTAGTTCAAGTTCATAGAATCATACTATGCTGTTCCAACTCTGTCACTCTTTTTCTCGAAATACCCATGTTCAATGCATATCCAATGTGAACCTTCAAAAACCCTCCAAAAACCCTCCAAATACGTGTCTGACACCAACAACAAAATCCAAGTAACTCAAGTTTAGAGGACGATTTCATAAGCATTTCTCTATATCTCCTCATCTCCAGTTAAAGATCCATTCATTCAATTTTTGCTAAGAATACTTATTTTTGGTACATTATTTTTCTAATAATACTTCTATCAAAACTGTTGGCTGATGTTTCCACTTGAACTTGTTTTGTATTTCTTCCTTGCTTGTAGTCTACTAAGACAAAGCCTAATCCGCATCTCCGTATTTCAGATGACTGTGAACATGCATACACTCAATGTCATCCTACTTCTCGGTGATACAGCCTTGAAAAGCCAGGGGAAATAATTGCTGTTTTTCAATCTAGCTTAACTGGTACAGCTTTTCTTTTTATCGTAGTAACATTGAATTATGTATATCTATCAACTACCTTTCTGCAGTTTCCTTGGTTTCGAATTTCTTACTTCATCTTATGGACGGGTGCTTTTGTCATTTTCCAATGCATTGTTCATGCCTGTGTCTCGATCTGGTAATATCAGTTTTACTATTATCATTCAAAACAACTGTGATAATTCTCTGTTACAGGTGGCCAGACCCATTTCTTGATTTATCGTCACCTGGTGCTCCATTATTGCACATCTCTTTCTATTCAAAGTTTTACTTCAAAATGAACTTTTAAATGGCTCAAATGTTGTCAAATATACTTCATGGCATTCACATCAGTATTTTACATAATTACTCCATTGGGATAATCTGCCAAGTGATCGTTTTTGCCTACCATTACTGTCTTCAAATTTAGTACTGAAAATTTACATTACAAATTTTTCGAAGCAAGAGTCAATGTATATAAAGACAAACTCAGTTTATTTAATTACTTTTTTTTTTCTAAAAATACTAAACTTTAGCCTGTTCTTGACAATATTAACACGACCAAAACGCGATTACCAGGATTCAGCCAAGTTTCATCTATCAGTTTTCAGCCCTATTAAAGAAAATGAAGATCGAAAGAGCAATGAAATACTACAATTTTTCCGATGAAATTGACAAATTAGAAATACGTGACTGCCAATTTTGTAGTGCTGAAAGGTGAAAAGAAATCAGAGAAATGAAAAAACACTCTGAAAGCCAAGAAATGAACCTACTTCCCTGGCTTGGTCTGTAGAGGCCAGTGAGCGGCTCTGCCTTTTTGAGTCACTTGGAGATGGCTTGTCTTTCCAACCATCCTGGATAGAGCTTCCAAGATCTGCTAGATGCTTGCTGTTTTTCGCCATTGAAATATCAAATGATAGCATTTGAACGGATAATGTGGCAGTTTTGGTGCTTGAAACTTTGGGAGAAACAGCCGATTCTCCATTTGCTCCACTGGAACTTCCTTGGAGTACATTGTTTTTCGTCTTTGTGCCGGCCTTGGTGCCACAGGCGTCTCTGTTGACTTCGCCAGGTTCAGGTTCTGAAATGACCATTGCATCTTTTGATGTTCCTAACGTAGCATTGCCAGATCCTGGCTGATTAACAGAGTTGTGTTCCTCGGTACAAATGCAACAGTCGGTATCAATGGGCTTTGGCATGTTGATTACCGGAAAATGCTTGGACTTTTTTCGTATGTGATCAAATATTGCTTCTTCAGTCAGACTTTTGAACGAGAACGCTTCAGGTTCAGATGGAAGATAACCTAGAGAGGACAAGTAACGGTTTAAAAACCAAGCTAGAATAAGAAATGACGACTTGCGTACAATATTTCATTAAAAATGCACCTGATTCATCCGTGAGATTAATTGTAACTGAGCTCCCAGCAGTAATATGATGCTTTCCAGTTAGATAGTTATTGTGATCATCAGCAATCTGTTCAAGCCCTTTGGATTCTGGTAAAGGACCAAGCAATATATGTTGACGAATTTTGCTTTTCTCTTGGTCAGATGATGGAGAATAGGCATTGTTTGGAGTCAAGAGAGGAAAGTTCTTGGCTTTTTCTTGTATATGGTCAAATATTGATTGCTCAGTGATGATTTTACAATCATCATTTTCAATTCCAGCAGCAAACTCTGCTACAGAATTTTTTTAGGCGGAAATACTGCGTGAAATAGGCAAAAAAGATGCTAGGATATCTAATGAAAATCACAGCATAATCCCATACCTTCTAGTTCTTCATCCAAGAGGTTGAAACTGGGCCTGGAATAAAAAAGGAATTAGATGACACGATGAAAGGGTGTAAATGAAATGAGTTACTTGAAATCCAGAAGAATTCTCTGTTTCTCACACTGAAGAACTTTCCCTTTTAGATTCAATCAAATCGGGAGGTCTTTGGGCAAAAGATTTATGTGTGGCTGCTTTGTCATCTTCTATAACATAAACTTCCTCAGGAGCAAAAAACTGAGTTGGTTTCCTTGCACGTTTAAGATTGGCATTTGAATTGCTCTCCTTAACCAGCAGAAGTTTTTCATGGAGATCAACTCCAACTGCATGGATAAAACTGCAAAAATGAGTCTTTAAAACTGGAATTTATGCGCAGTGTATTTATGACTTTTAGAAACTTAGCTGTATTCTTCAAAAACAAGATCAGCCTTTATGGTCATCTTTCCGAGGGGGTTTGACACGAGGATTGTCATGCTGTAGGGGCTGCAAGTATAACCAAACATTCTACACATAAGTAATTAAAGACCTAGCAAATTGAACTAAACTCATTCATGAACTCAATCAAGTAGAACTGCCCATCGGTTCTGTAAGTTTAATAAGTCCACTGCAATTAGGGAAAAATGATTCTGAAAAAGCATTAGTTTTAAGGGCATTCATTTCCGTCTGCACTTATACGTCCAATTCATAACTTGGCTGGCATAAATAATAACTAAAACATGATAGAACATGAAAAAGTAACACAAACAAGACAAAACATTTTAAATTGTTAAATTTATATGTTTGTCGTCGTGTAAGTGACGAAAACTTGTTTCAAAGTATTATTATTAGGCTGATGTTTACAAAATAAGGAGTTCGAGAAGAAGATTGCATACCTTAAAAACTCATCCACTCTGCTGCAACCAAGTCAGATAAAGTTAGAAAGTAATATAGAGGAAACAAGCACAGGTAGCATCTAGAATTAAGCTTTCCACCAAAGTTCACCATTTGGCATAACAAAATCCATAAAGGAAAACAAAAAGTCTTCCTGACTTTTATTTGACTAAAATATTCGATTAAATAAGAAATCTGTTTGAGAAAAAACACCCTCGTTGCTCAAAATTGTAGTATCCAAATTAATGTTAATAGCACCTTATCTTCTCATGGAAAAGAATTAGGTTTTCTTCTTCTGAAGCAACGATCTGTAAGAGAATATGTTTAGTAAATTATATTTCATTAATGACTAATTAAGTAGTATGAAGAAACATTCGGATAACCTACCATGTCAGCATAGTGTCGCTTAGTTGATTGGACCCCTTGTGATGATAGCCTAGTTAATGTTACTGCTAACTTAGACTTCCCCTGCCTCAGGCATTCACTTACCTCGATCTTAATGTCAACTTTTGGAGGCAATGACGTGAGAGACTCCTTGATATGATTTCCAAAAGGAAACTTTCTACCAGTAACTAATTCTATCCTCCTTGGATCCGCTTCAGCTAATGTCTCAAATGATTTAATTCCCATTGAATGCAGTGCCTGAATAAAAGGCATAAATATAATGAGAGGACATTGAATCTAACAGATAGTTAGAAATCCTTGTTTGCTCTCACCCCTTTTTTTTATTTTCCCAAGTATCTTTGTGCAGTTTTTATGTCCAACGCAACATAGGTATGAGGATATGACATTCCATGAATTCTTTAAGTTTATATAAACAAGTTAGAAATTTTGAACATGTCCATTCGGACATATACTAATACCCAACACTTACATCTGGGTCCAAGTAACATAGGTAGATAGAATAAATGCAGCATTATCAAACAAATTAGTACTCGTCAAAGAAAACCTTTGCTGTCACCATGCCAATGCCAGGTAATTGTTTCAGCAGGTATGGACTGTCATCCCAGAGTTTCTGATATAACGACTTGGCTAAAAGGGACGAATTCAGGGCTCCTCTATAGTTCTTTTTGTATATAAAATATTCTTTCATACACTTGGCAATTCTAGCCCCATTTGAGCATATTGAATTTGCATCCTAAGGCAAACAAGCCAATTCATAATTTCATCAGTTCAACTTTGAAGTAATTCTTCTAAAAAAGGTTATATCCATAATTAAAGTAAAAGGATAATCGAATTGAGGTCAATAAACCTGGGTCATGGACAAATCAGGAACTAAAGGATCCCCGGTTAAGCAGTCATTTGCCAAAACAAATATCTTTTCTTCTCTAGTTTGAATGCGTTTTTTCCGTTTTCCCTTATCACCGGTGACATGAAAACGGAGGCGGCCATCTTTGTCTCCATTTATGTCATTCAAAATTTTCTTCTCATTGCGTCTGAGCTGTATCCCTTCGTTTTCAGAACATTAGTGTATCACTATCATACTTTCTTGAGAACATGTACAAAATTTACTGTTTTTAAGTAACTTGTCTATCTGGACATAGATACTATGATTTTCCAAGGACCCCTTTGAATACATAGAAATTTTAGAAATTTATGCATACTTATAACAAACATATATATCCAATATTCACACCCGAATCCAAATATCATTGAGAAAACAATAATTTTTTTAACCAAAAAGAAAAAGAAACAACTATTACTAGATAGGGATACATACAAGCAATCTCCTCAGCATGGCATATAATCTGTAGTACTTCTTCCAAACTACAGCTAGATGGTGCTTGCATAATGTGTTTCATGGTGTTAAATTTCAAATAGTACTTTGTCATCAATCTTCCTGGCTCTGGAAAAAAGGAAGTGATAATAAAGGGTAGGAACAAATGATATGTTTATACTTCAGGAAAACTAAGAGAAAGCTTAAAATTTTCAAGATACCTTGTGGCTTCAAGGCAAAACCATCTTGATCAGTCTGGATCATTTGGTGGCATGATAGCTCATTAACATTTTGAACACAAATTTCTGGTTTAAACAACATTGATGAGTAATATGATGTCAAAACAAACACAATAAATCAAAATGGAAAAAGTAGACCTTGCATATGCTTCTCTACTTGTTCTCTTCGAATTCCTTTTTTAACTGCATAATTCCCAGGATTCTGATTGTGCATTCAAGGTGTCAAATTTTGAAGTAAAATAAATTATATCATTCAAAAGATGGCTATATACATGCCTTTTTCATTCTCACATATAAGTATGAGCACTTCATCCACTCAATTGCCTTTGTGATGTCAGAGATGGTCAATTGAACTATTTCTGCAGTTAAGTGTTCCGTCAAGCATGAGAGCAACCTACATTGGTAAGACAAAGGCGAAGCACACAATTAGAAGATATCGCCCAGTTTTCATATAAGGCACGCACTATTGCAGAAGTCAAGAATAACAAATCTTATATCAGTCAAACTTAAGTGTGAGTGTCAAATACGAATATGTGTCCATCACGGATATGTTTAACTTTTTTTAAGTTTTTACATGTATTTGGAGTATATCCTTATACCCATGTTTGAATTTTAAGAAAATTGAAAGGTCAGAGCAACATATTAAAAGTTGTTGACATACTGTGATTCTACCATTTCACATCCATTGAGGAGATTCTCATATAAATGAACCTGAGATCACGTATGAAAATCATAGAAGACAACTTAGCAATAACCAAGCATGGCTAAATTAGTAATAATAAAGCAATATGCTAGAGAATCGGAACAAATCACAGTGTTAAATTACCGTTTCTCGTCTAGTCATGATTATAACCATCCCTGTATCTTCAAATGGGGGCCGACCTGCCCTCCCGCACATCTGAATAGAAAAAAACTAATTTAAATATATCCATATACAAGATACTGAAAAACATGGACATCAATGCAAGTACAACCTAATGGGGATAGAGATAAGCAGCAGGTAGGAGAGTAGAGAAAATCTAGTGATTTATGACTTTAAAAATAACTCAGAACTATTGAAGATCCATGTAATAACACACCTGTAGTATCATTGATCGGTCATATTCCATGTAAAGGCCTTTTTCTTTGTTGCTGAATAAAATGAATTTTTTGAAACATTAGATAGATGAGGCTCTGGCCTCCTATGGGAACAAAAATTAGTTGAGGGAAACAGTCTGACATACAAATGTTGAGTTGACTTTATTACAACTGTATGAGCTGGTAGGTTGATTCCATGGGCAAGAGTATTTGTGGTGCATAAAACTTGTACATCACCATTAAGAAAAAGACATTCAATGAGATTACGATCCTTGAGACTAAGCCCACCATTATGATAACCAACTGCAAACATAGAATGGGACATCAACTTGACAAGCAATTTTTCAGGACAATGAGTGTCATAGCAGTATAAGTACACCCTTTACCTCCATAAAGAATATAAGATTGCATTTGTTTGTCACTGCATGACAGGGAAGCCTCCCGTAGCCTTTCCTGTTGTTCACGACTTTTAATAAATGGATTTGAATAACCAAAGGTCATTACGATCTGAGAGAGGCGTTGTGCTGCTTCTTGTGCCCCGCTTCTAGTTGAGCAAAAAACTAGAGCAGATTTTCCTCTTGAATATTGCATTAGAATATCTGCAATCAGTTTTGACCAATAGTTATATATAAGCTCTTTTATGATAAAAGATGACTTGAGTGCATATACCAGAAACAATTAGTAAACCTTTAATAAGACATTAAGTCAAGAAGTTGAATCTTACCAAAAATATAGTTTTGGAGGCGCTGGTGATGACACATAGAGACAATCAGTAGTGTTAGATGAATTTGAACTTTTTGACTAATGATATATGTTCTTATATCTTCCCTTACAGTCTAAATATTTCTAGTAAGAAGGTGTATGACTTACTAATATAAATACAATTACTTGCCTTTTCAAATAGGAAGTCATTTTTTGCAGAGGCATACCCTGCAAGGGAGGCATTTACTGTTGTGAAAGAAATGCACTTGAGGGAGATAACTTTGGAAAGACAATTTTGAAGATGGAACATCTAAAAGGAAAACGCTTACCAAAAACTTTAGTGGTCAACTTTACAGGCCTCATTTCCTCTCCAAACCTGTTAAAACATTAGAAAGTTAATGGGGATATGATTCTACTGCAAATTAAGAGAAGATAACGCAGAAATGCCATCATTAACTCACCTCTTGATTCCTTGGACAGGGACCTCGAGCCATTCAGCTGTGCTTGTTGGTATGCAGTGTGTATGTTATTAAAATTTAAGTCATTTTCCATCTTTTGGAAGTAAAAGTTTCTAATAAAACCAGATTAACTCTTTAGCACCTATAAGAGGAAAGTTTTACCAAGGTCCTCAGTATTTGGAATAGTGGCTGACACAGCTAAAAAACGAACAGAAGCCAGAGCACTTGATTTCATTTCTGGGTTGCGAGCGAGCATTTTTATTCTGCTAACTATTGCTTCCAAAGTTGCCCCACGAAGATCATTCAGTAGGTGAACTTCATCAATAAGTAAAAGTGATATGTCACTGAAAAAGCTCAAGCCTCCATCTTTTATGCGATATCGAGTCACTGCATCAAATTTCTAAGTAAAAAACAAAAAAAAAAAAAAACATGAAATCATGCAACTCTTGCCTCAACAGAACCATTTAAAAAGAGTATCACATTGCAACAAAGGAGTAAATTCGCGGTTTGGGTTTTGGTATGACATGTAAATGTACTCACCTCAGGAGTGGTTAAAATGATATCTGCTTCTTGAATATTCCTTGTGCTATAAGAATCGTTATCACCGGTCAACTCCAGGCAACTTATCCCCAATGAACCAAACTTCTGCGTCCAATCACGCAGCTTCTCTTGTACTAAAGCTTTTGATGGAGCTATGTAGATCTTTAGACCAAATCAAAACAAAAAATAAGAATAGTCTCAACATGAGTTAACTGAAGACTAAGTCAAGAGAAAAGGCGCTTTGTATGCTTTTATGTACTAAAGCACTAAATTAAGTGCCTAAAAACTTAATACTGCCCATGAGTGGTGGAGACTCAACTGTTTTTAGTGTTCCCTTTATATGGACAAACCTTCCATCGCCAGAGATAAACCTTGAAAGAAGCCTCAAAATGCAGAGCTCAAAGAGCACGGTTTTCCCACTTCCGGTAGGAGCTGAAATTACCATGTTTACATCGGAGAGGAAACAAACAGGAAAGCATTCACTCTGCAGTGAATTAAAGTACCTGCAAAAAACAATAAAAACCATGGAATTCTGGATTTGCTTCAGCCTTTCAAGGAAATAGATAAAAATGATATCAAGTTATGCTTGTAATCATTTACAAAGAGATTTAAATTGCAGTCGTGAACTCGCACCGCTTTTATGGTGATTATAAACATAATAAATGATACCACAATTAATTGCAGTATATATTGGCTGTGAATATCAACGACGTTGAGTACTAAAACCACATTGCCGTCAATATTTAAATCCGTTCAGAAACAAGCTAAATCCATACAATGTTATTTTCAAACTCTCAAAATGCCAAAATTTAAAGTTGAAGTACATTTACCTGAAGTTAAAGATTGAACGGAAAGATTCTGGTAAATCGAACACGGATTTCAGTGAATATGAATCCATAATCAAACTCTCTTGCTATCAATCTGAGGCAAGAAGAAGCTCTTTTTTTTTTTTTTAAAAAGCCAATATTATTTTCTGTAAAAGGGCCCAAAATGTCTCTGTTTAAAATTTTGAAAAGCTTGGATATTTATAACTTGAATTCATTTGTTTTTTTGGCGCACACATTTTTATGCTCTTCCCGGTTTTTCTTCTTTTTTATTAAGATTGTGTTTAACAGGGCTTTTTAAAAGTAACTTTGACATCAAAAATATTTTTGAAATAAAATGAATATTAAATAAATAAATTAAAATTCTTAATTTTCTCTCCTACAAACACTTCTTGACAGAAAAAACTAATATTATCTTTTTGTAAAAAGCACAAGAGGTTGTGTTTAAAATTTTGAATAAATCGCTTGGATATTTATAACTTGAATTCATCCTTTCTGGCGCGCACAATTTTATTCTCCTCCCCGATTTTTCTTTTCTTAACACCGTTTTTAAAATTATTTTTACATCAAAATATTTTGAAGTAAAACAAATACTAAACAAATAAATTTTGAAAAAAAAATAGTTTTTCAAAAGCACTATCTTCAAATAGAAAAGTTAAAATTTTAACTTTTCTTTCTTAAAATATTTTTAACAATTTAATTATATTTTCACATCTTCATAATTAAATTATTAAAAATATTTTTAAAAGTCATCGCAAAATACAGCCTAAATCCAGTAAATCTTAAAATCAAAATTTTCAAAAATACTTTTTAAAATTAATGTTAAACTAGCCATAGATCATATTTGGATATTATATTTATAATTTGAAATGTTTGCCGTTTTAAGTTGTGCCATAAATTAGTGTGATAATTTTTTCTTGAAATAAATAAATTGGACTTTTGCTTCTCATTTATCCAAAAATAGATAAATTATAAAAATAAACATAAGTTCAAAACACTAAATAAAACCCAAACAAAATTAAAACACATATGATAAGTAAATTACACAAAAACCAAAACAAAGAGAATTCTAGAAGCAATGAGACACAGACCCTTACATCCAATTAGTTCCTTTGTTTTTTCCCCGTCCCAAAAATATCCATCAATACTCGAAACTGAAGGTTTCACAAAACCAAGAAGGAGCGTAAAAAATATATATATCAAACGTCAAATTGGTGGGGTAATTTTTTATTTATAAACAATTTTAAAATTTGTATTATGTTTTTTTAATATTTATTTTTAATATTTTTCTATAAGTTAGTATTAATGTAATTTTATATTCCACAAGCAGTTTTAAAAATTTGACGTATGTTTTTTAATATTTTATTATATATTTTAAAATATTTGTTAACCTATTGATCTTGTGGAGAATAAAATTTCACTAACAATATATCAAATAATCTCCTTTATAAAATACTTAACAACACCTAACTCTGTGTATAGAGTATAAAACTCTACTAACATTATAACAAATAATTTCCTAACATTTTAAATTATTTATAAATAGACTAATTTATTATAACAAAAATGACGTAGTTGCACGTATTCGAGTTCAATGTATTGAATAAGGACTAAAACTCTCTCAATTTGAACATTCCGTATTTGAAATTATGTCTTTTCATTTATCGAATCCATTAAAATATTACACTCGTCAACTAGACGAATTGTATAATCAGCAAGGGCGTAGTTAGGAGAGTTGGCAGGAGCAGCCCCTTTAAAATGAAAAAAAAAATTATTTAGATCCTTTGAAATTTTAAATTAGTAGAGTTAAAATTGTATTTTGACCCCTTTTAAAAATAATAAATTTTAATTTAATCCTTTAAAATTATAAAAATATAAGCTATTAAAATATTAATATTATATTTTTATTATCGTAAAAATTATAATTTCATCTCAAACAAATTTTTCTAACTTCCGCATGATAATTAGAGTGACAAAAATTTTCTATCAAAATCATAACATATCAAAACCATCGACATGGTGGATGAATATTCATTTCAGGAATGCAATACATTAAACCTCAACTTTTGCTAGTGAGTTTCTAACAATGAATTTTCATTGAGAACAAAAAAACAAATGAGAATTCTTTAAATTAAAGAATCTTATGGTTCTTTAATTAATGTCCATATGAATTCTCAATTAATTTTCGCATCATATATTATCCAGGATGGTCTAACTAGTCAAGCCAAGTAGTAAATGCATTTGTATCAGTAAACTTCTGGTTTACTTTAACATGCGTTTCAATTGTACTAAATTGTAACAAATTGATAATTTTACTATCATTCCATTTACTTTGTATCCACATATAAGTACTATTGTGACATTTACACCAGAAATATCTAAATCAATGTGAAGTCTATAATGTCACTAAGTCAATGAATATAATTTCCAAAACAATTATATGTAATATTCACTTTAGGGAATATGCCAAATCTTCAAATACAGGGCATTTGGTCTAATAGTATGATTCTCTCTTCGGATGCTAGCAGTCCCAAGTTCGATTCAAAATACTTTAAAAATCCTTTTAACAAGAGTTTGGCATAATCAATTAACTACCAAGAATAATTGCCTAAGTCTTGTATAGAAACAAGCCTATACTAAATATATCAATAAACATCACATCTCAAACATAAAATATAACATAATAAAAAATTAGCAATTTTTTTTCCTTTCATAACCATTATCATAAACATGCATGAAATTTAATTTAAAATCCAACAATTAATGCTCATGGTACTTTTCATTTACAATTGCTCATGTCATTTCTCTAAATAATTAACTTATGGAATAATATAAAACGTATAAACTATTACCTTTAACAATTCTTTAAACTAAATTAAATTCGAATAATCATAAAATTCATTTATTTATTAACTCAAATTTGCATATTAGATATGTTTTAATCAAATATATTATTTAATTATAAAACCTACTATAGCAAACATAAATAAATCGATTAATATTCATTTTCATGAACAAATGAGATGCTTAAAATAATATGTAATCCATGTAATCAAAACTTTAAAAGAAAACAATCTCAAATATTTAAACAATATATCAAGTTGATTTAATATTTAAAGATTTTTTTTTACATCGAGTCTCGACGATTTTATCAAGAAGTAAGAAAATTAAACCGTAGTAGTGGACTTTGAATCCAATCAAATTCTATTAATAGCAAACTTTGGGACTGGGTCTTATTTTCCAGGTGTACAACATGTACATAACTAATGACTTTTCAAACATAAGTTTTCTCTTTTGTAAGTTCTCATCAGTAATATTTTTTCATGTAATTTTAATTGAGAATTTATTCTGAATACCGTAGAGTTATACTCACAATTTTTAAAAAAATTTACAACTTCAAGTACATCCAACCATAACGAGTTTTAGATAGATTATCTTATTCTATTCCTGGTAAGTAGATCTTTCATAGTTATATATTTTGCTTTCAACCTCTTAATGGGGATGATGACAAAAGAATATCACAAAGATAGTCAGGATCAATTCAATTGATAACAAGAGTGATTAATATAAATCAAAAACTCAATCCTCTTTTGCTTCATATGAAATATAATATTTTCTTCATTCACAATCCCACTATGATATCATTATAATGAATATATTTTAAAACAAATGGATTAACCATCACAAAATATTAATATATTAACTCTTCCAGAGTTTTTGACTAATTTTGTACTACCAAATATTGGAATAATATTGGTTTTATTTTCTTTTATGCTTGCGTTCATTTTAGGGAATGCAATAGATTTACTAAGACGAACTTATAAACGTCTTAATAGATTCTTTATTTCATAATCACTATGGCAAATATGCACGGATTTCAAATCAAAATCTATTTATTCATGTTCTCATAATTAGTCTCCAATTATAATAAACATGATATAATAAATAAATCATAGTAAAATATACCTTAATGGTTCAAGGCTTTAATGATCACATATGGTGTCCAAACCTCAATTGAAATAGCAACAGCTCTAAGAGGCAATCGACAACAGTAAATTTTGGGATATTTTTGTGACTTATGGAGAAAAACAGTTAAAAGAGAATCATGCTGATAATGTGTTATAAAATAAATAGACAGGGAGTAAAAAACAATGAAAATGAGAGAGCAAAAGAGAAAGCATATTTTATTGATCAATCGAAATATTTACAAAGCTTTTCCAAAGTTTCTATTTATAGGCATAATAAGTATAAATGAAGTAGAGATCTACTTTTAATAACTATTAGAATTTAAAGTACATCAAAACTTATCTTGATTTTGATGGATATCCACTTAATAAGATATTCATAACATAAATATATTTATTATGTTTTCTTAAAACATAAAAATTATATAGGTTAAAGTACTTAGGAGGTTTATGTATTATAGAACAGATCAAATCGGTTCCTCTATTATTAAATAGGTCGATTTAGTCTATATACTATTAAAAAATCATATAAGTCCAAATTGTAACGGGTTAACATTTATTATATAAAAATATCTTAATTTTTTTTTAATTGCGTTCTATTCTAAACAAAAGATTTCATTTACGAACTAAAAACCTTTAAAAATACTAACTCGCTAAACATTAAATGTTAACTCTATTTAAATTTGGCCTTATTTAATTCTTTTTAACAATACAAATACTAAATTGATCTATTTAATAATAGAAGAACTAATTTAATCAAATCCTTATAATAAAACAATATTTCACATACATTCACTATTTTCTTTTATTTAATTGTTATGGAATTAATGTCATAGGATTTTATTAGAAAACTTGATGTGTGTATTAAATTATAAACAAAGGTTAATAGAAAATATATCTACGACTGCATAATTATGCAACAAAAGCCCCATTAGTGCTTGTTGTCTATTTCCTCCACCACCGCAAACCCTGGTTAGATTCAGACATGATACACTTTTTAGTTATTGGGAGAACCCAAGTACTCTCTTTCGGATCCAAGAAACAACTTTCAGAGATCTTTTGTCCTTTTGGAAGATATAGGAGTGAAACAATCAATCTATTGATATTGGAAGACCCAAAAGATTCCTCCAATATATTATTTTTGGCTCCAATGGAATTCATAGGTATAGGAAGAACCCCTGTCAAATAGAGATTTTTTCTTTCGATCATATTTCGATTGTTAATACGATATATAAAGACCGCTACTACAAATAGTACTACACCCTTGATCGTGAAATATCGGTTGCTTGTTGAACCTTGTGAATTGTATGAAAGCAGGATAATCCAAATTCAAGGGTCCAAGAGTTTTATAAAACATTCCGGATGGAAAAAATGTGAATGAAAGATCCCACTGAATTGAATTGGGTCCATCAATCTAAAAATAGTGAGAATTCTTGATCTCTCTCAATTCGAAAATCCAATTGCTTAAGTGGGGAGTGTTGGTAGAGAGCTATAGGGTCGATGTTTAGATTTTTTTTCCTTTTGAATAATCTTATTATATTTTTTATCATATCAGCTCTTTTTGACACAATATCTAAAACTATCTATAGCTTCTCCCCAACTTATAAATAAGAGGATAATGCACTTCAGTACACTCAAACCCACGTCCTCCTACATTAACAATAATACTCGTACTAATTAAATTAAAACTCAATCAACTAATATTTAAATATTTAAGTAGGTTTGAATATGCTTAATATTTAGCACTAGTTACCTAAACTACTTTGAAATAACATTTAGATTTTGTGATTATATATGGTTAATAAACTTATGCATTGATTAATGTAAATAAGTGGCCGCTGTTAGAAACATCTCAGCAAATTTTGCTACCAATCTTTCTCTATAACTTTTTTATCCAAACCTTTATGTAAAACTTAATTTCTTTTTAAAATTTCGTATATGTATATATATATTATTAGTTTTGAATCATACATATTATTATTTGTTGTATTTTTTAATTCATATTTATATTTTATATATGTAATTTTTACACGTATCTATATTTAATAGAATTTCTAGTATATAATTATATTATTACTTATTACAATTAATATTATTATTTATTAGATTTAATATGATATTATGATAGTATATTGAAAATGTAGATTTTAAAAGTAGATTTAAAGAAGACTTGGTAAAATATTTATAGGTATGGTAAGGTTTAAACATTTGTTTTTTATACGAATTGGGTTTGAGTGGAAAATTGAGCCTATAATTTAGGTCAAGTTAAATTTAAGTAAAGAAAGTGAATATAAAAAATTTGTATGAACTCAATCCGAACCTATCTTTGTCTTTGAACAAGTTTACAGGAAATAAGAGTTTTGGCCTTTAAAATAATGAATTGTTAGTATAGCCCTATAAAAATAATATAATTTGATAAGTTAATATAAAGGTAAATTTGTATTTTGACATTAAAATATATAATTCAACTATAGCTCTTTCAAAATGGTAAAATATTAGTTTAGCCCCTCCATGAATTATAAATTTATAAGTTAATGTAATGGCGAACTACATTTTAACCATTTTTAAAATTTTATAATTTAATTTTGATATCAAGAAAATGTTCCTTCGATTGTGACTATTCATCTATACTATTATTTAAACTTTTAATTGAGTTGGTGTCACGAGTCAATTCAACATCACTTTATTTATTTAAAAGTTAACAAATCGAAATTAAATATTTAATAATTAAGGATAGGATAAAAGGTAATCTAATATTTTTAAAAACAATAACGCATCTTCTAAACACTTTTTAAAAAATAAAATAAGTGCACAACAAGTAAACAAAAAAATTTTAAATATATTTTGTCTCATTTGCATTAAACAAAAGTTGTAAAATGTTTAACATTATTTTATATTTTCACCTTACAATGGACGTGCCATAAGACTAGTATTAATAATATAAAAGAATACCGAATATTCTGTGCTTCCAACCGACTCATTTAGGGAAAACGTTTAGGTGACGGTAGTTAGTGACCTGTTCTTCTTTTGAAAGAATTTTATGGGTTCCAACTTCCAACACATGATTGGGCCTTCTCAAAAAAGCGTCACCCAACATAACAACTTCCGACACCAAACACCGACTCTGTTTATAGTGACGCTACCATGACTGGTACACATTTGGCGCTTGTTTTTTTTGTAAACTGTCTAAATTTCATTGCTGCAAATTAGGGGTAGGCTAGCAACCAACTATTCATTTGCCTTCAAATTTTTGTATAATTAAAGTCCTTTATTATTTTAACTAAATAAAATTAACGATCACAATATTTTAAATGTGTCAATTTTAAAAATTAAAACTCTTTAGTGGATGTTAAAATGGAAAACGCGTGAAAACATAATCAATTAATATTAATTTTATATTGTTTCTTTAAATATAAAAATATAATACTGAATTAATGTTATCTTTAACACATTTTTGACCGACCTATCTATGTTCAAACGCACCCAATTATGTGCCAAGCGTGGACTAGTAGGAGAGTTACAAGTGCTCTATGATGGCAGCCTCGAAATAGACACAAACTTTCTTACCCAACTAAAAGAAATTTTAATGATTTCCTTCGCGCTCCAAGTGATATCCTGAAAAATAAAACTATTCTAATTTTTCCATATACACCAAGAAATCATCCCAAAAAGATAAGACCAGTCAATCCCATTTAAACTAAAAGACAACATTATTTGGAGTTTCTCTGTCATCCATTCATGAAAAATTCCACAGTAGAAACAAACTTGATAAGCTATGAAAATATTACTTTCATATTATCAACATACATTTAAATGCATTAAATATATATGAAAAGGGAAAAAAGAAAAAGCTAGCTCAGCACCCTTAAATTTATTATTTAATTTTGCTTTTATTTTATTTAAAATAAAAATATATATTCTCGTTGTTTTTCTGTAAAAAAACAGTTTATATATTTAAAAAAAAAACAAAAAGAAATTGTCGTTTTCATAATTTTGTCAAAAATTAAGAGTAAAATATAATTCCAGTTTCTAGATTATCAGAATTTCTTTCAAAGAACCGTTGTAAAAGAAAATCCCGTTGCCCGTTTCCTGCGTTTTTACGCTTTATCCACGGGAGTGTTTGTCACCAAATCCTTTATCCTGATAACACGTGTACAAATAACTGACATGTTTCTTATAGTTCATACGTGGAAATGTCCTATTGGGTTGAGTGATAGTTGAAAAATTTGGTCGTTAGGAACCAACGGTCACCGTCTTTTCATTGACGTTTACTATGCCGTTGGTCCCTCCAATACTGGTTTCTTACTGGGGAAGATTCCCACGCGGTACTGATATGAGCCTCCACGTAACCTTATCTGGTTCTGTCGGTGGATAATTTTATTTCTTTTATTCTCAAGCTTACTCGTGGCAATTGTCGATTTAAAGGTACATCGAGTTCTCCGAATATCAAAAACGATATTTTTAAAACAAATGTTTTCGGTTTTTTTTTTAATCAACAAAGAAAGATTTTAATTAAGGAATATTCTTCGGCATTTAGAATGTTATTTATAATTTTACCCATTATTAATTATTTTAATTTATTAAATCAAATAATTTGACTCGTTATATTGATAAAAATTTAATCTTCAATAGAAGTGAAAACTGACCAGAGTTGAGAGTCATTGATCGGTGTTGCTGCAATAAACTCTGACCGTCAGTCTACCTCAGCCAGCACCATTAAACTTCCAACATTTTTGTTTTTGAATTTTTAAAATTTTAAAAGAACATTTCAATATTCAGGGTTTTTTATTTTAAAATTCTGACTAAAATATATTTTTAAAAAATTTAATATATTCAATTTTTGTATTTCCGTACTTTTAGAATATTTTAGCTAATTTTATTATTTTATAATTTTATTCCTTTTAAGAATTTTTATAATGGTTTGAATTTTCTAAAATTCACATTTAAATTAATTAATAAGGTGACAGGTATTTGTAGACAACGAAATTTTTGAATTAATTACAAAGTGATATGTGTCAAACCAAAGTTATCATGAGTCAAAGTCAGAGTTACTGTGACAAAATGATGACATCACATACTATGTCATAAATATTTATTGTTAATTAATTTAAATTAATTAAAATATAAACAATAAAAGTTATATGATCACTAATTAAAAAATAATTAAGTGATAATATTAAATTATTATGTTATTTCTAAATAATTAAATTAATAAAAAATACATAATAAATAAAATATTTTAATTTTGTAAAACAACCAAATGAAAATGTTAAATTATACTAGAACTCTCTTTTATTCAAGTAATTGACATTATAACAAGGGGTCACCCCAAACAATTCTACACATATAAAAGTTCAAGAAGTCCAAAGAATATCCACAAAAACCTCTGAAGAAACTAAAGAATTTGAAGAAATTCTGAAGGACATCCCATTAGCTCTAAAGAAAAGTCCAAATTAGAATATTCCTCCTATTTGCTGTTGGATCCAAGAGTCTTCAAGACTTGATGTTGGATGGATAGTTTCGCTTCAAGGATCTTCTAGATTTGGTCTTGATATTAAAAAATGGGTTTTATCTTCTTTGTGCTAATGCAACCAAATTGAGAAAAGCCATGATTCAAGGGTCATCTAGACTTGTTATCGAGAGGATGTAAGATGCTTCAAGTTCTTGATAAATTTCTTAAGATTTTGAAGAGAGCTTTGAGTATGCAAGATCTTTTCTTCATAGACCTTTTGGATTTTTGAATTTGTGAATATGTAGTGAATAGCAAAAATCAAGTAGACGAGAGTTTTTTTTTTTTTGTAAATTATTACCTCATCATGTATGTAACATCTTATTTTTAGTGGTTTCGAGACCACAATTTCAACAAGTGAATTGATAAATATTATTTATTTAATACTTACAAAGTTATTAGAGTGTCGTATTAAAATTTAGTTTGGTAATTTTAACATTTGCTTAGTTAATTAAGGAAAAAGGACGAAATCGTAAAAGCTGCAAAAGTTAATCGTTATTAATTAAGGAAAGATAGATATGGTAATTTAAATATTTCATTTTTTTAAATTCAAATTTTAGTAAAATAAAATCAACTTAACATTTTTTACATTAAATGATAAGTAGCTACCTCTGAACTTATTTTATATATGTTTTTCGACACGTGGCACTTTGTAATTGGTCCAAAAATTTATTTATCTATAATATAATCTTGAATCTTCCGTACTAAACTAAAAGCAAAGAAAAAGCATTGCGATTAATTAAATTAAGTTTTTGTTTGGGAAAAAAGTGATGAAAAATTTTCTAAATTTCGTTTGACATGGAAGACAAAATTAATTCAATTATAATTATAATTATAATGATTTTTCTTTGTTTTGAGTTTAGCATGAAAAACTTAAGATCATATAATCAAAATAAATTTGAGTTTCATAGACTATTATTAAAGATAAGTTATTTTAATTTATTTTATTTGAAAACATAAAATAAAAATTTAAAATTAGAAGGACATTGAACTAATTAATTTCAATATTATGGTAATAAATTAACTGACATTATCAAGGGATAAATTTTCTAATAATTTATTTAATTGAATTTTATGTTTCAAAATGTAAATTTTAATATTAAAAAATAAATTTAGAACTTTCGCAATGAGGTAAATAAGTACAATTTAATTTTTCTAAAATATTATTTTAGTTTCTATCACTTTTTTACCTCAAACATTACTTAAAAATGGTATTTTTTAGTGACCTAGAAGTTGGTTTACCAATAAATGAAAGTGTAAACATGATATGACATGTATAGTTAATCTCGACTAGTAATTTAATGGTTGGATGACTAAATTGAAAATACTCTAAAAATGGAGTGACGAAATTGTAATTATTTTATTTTGAGTGACCAAAATGAAAATACCTTAAAATTGAATGACAAACTAGATATTTTTACCTTTATTTAAAAAAAACCAATCTATTAAAGATTTGAAGTTTGGTGGAAAATACTTTAAAATCTCAATCTTCCTAATATAGTGTATTTAGTTAGGATGCTAAGTCAATCAATAAAATTAGTCTTAAAATAATAAATATTAATACAATAATTTTTTCTCTTTTATTTATATGAATTGTTTCAATAAAATAAAATTAAAAAAATCAAATTCTAAGCATTGAATTTGGAATTATGCCAATCTCACCCAATAAATGCACTTTTTATTCTCGATTTTGAAAAATTAATTTTCTTCCTAATAACAAAATTTCTTACGAATTTACTAATAATTTTTCTTAACAAAACCAAACCATTTATGAAATTCACATCATTTGCTTCAATTTTCCTTTCCTTTAATCAATAGATTCTCTCTCTCTTTCTTTCTTTTTTTTTTTTTAAATTAAAAATAAAGTTACCTTAGGAATAAAGAGCTTTGGAGGTTTTGAATGAATGCTCTAGAAAGTAGAAACAAAGTTGAAGTTATATTTTACTCGTAATCCCTCTTAATTTTTAGATATGGACAATTATACCCTTTCCAAGGGAAGCGTGACTATCTATAAATTCGGATTTAAAGATACTATTAAATATGAAATATTTAGGTAATATATGATTAAATGCTTAAAATAACATATTTACTCAAACAAAATATTGGAGGGATGATCTTTTAATTTCCATCATTAGCTTTCCAATTTTTTTTTACTTTTTCTCTCTCCTTATTCATAGTTTCCAATACTAAAGAAAAAATAAACAGAAGATATTATAAATATTTTTTAAAGATTTTTATTTAAATATTTATTTGTATTAAAAAATTAAAATTATTAGAAATAATTAGTAGAAATAGAATTGAGGAAATTTATCCAATATTAATAGAGATGATAATAATTTTTAAAATTATATATTTATAAGGTAACAAAATGAATGACGAAGACTGACAAGTATGAAATGATAATGAATTTGACAACATCTATTCCATCTACTCTATTGTCATGCTAGGTTCAAGCAAAAATGTTTTGCTTTTTTTTCTTTTAATTGACTGAAAATGAATTTTTTTTTTATTTTTTGGTTGTAATTAGGGTATTCATCGTCAACAACAGTGATTAATTTTCTCACCATGGATACTTTTTGAAGAGGTAAATGGCTAGTCATGAAATGTATTCTATTTACATGAGCAGAAATTTTCTCACCATGGATGCTTTTTGAAGAGGTAAATGGCTAGTCATGAAATGTATTCTATTTACATGAGCAGAAATTAAACTCTCAACTACATAATTAAGAGATGAGGTGAGTAACTATCACATATCACATCTCAAGGTTGAAAATAAAATTTATAAATTTATTTTTGTTTATATATTTTTAATATTTTAAATTCAAAGAGATAGTAAATGTATTTGACTATTTTAATATTTATTGGATTATGAAAAGTTGTGTGTAAAAATTGTAAAATATATTTGTTAAAATTTATATATGAAATATATATTTTTGTTGAAATGGTGGAATTAGAAGTTGAAATGTCTTTGTCAATTCTAAATTTCATTATTTATGAATTTGTATTGATTTTATAAAAAAATTGAGAAGATAAAATATATTTATAACAATAGAGTAAACTATAACATTGGTCACTCAACTATATGAAAGTTTTCGTTTTGAACACTAAATTATGAAAAGTTACAAGTTAGTCACTAAAACTTTCAATGTTGTTTTTTTAATCACTTATCCATTAACTCTTAACGGAATGGTAAGTAGCATTTACTAAGATAAATTCAATCCTCCTAATTATGCCACGTGAATTTTATAATTTCCACATAATTTTCTTGCTAAATGGAACTGTGTGTTTTGCACGAATAAAAATCATTTGCACCAATAAAAACCATCTCTTTAGTTTCTTTCTCCTTCACCTTCTATTTGCTCTCCTCAAAGTTGATCAAAAAGTTAAACTAAACCTAGAATTTGATACTCGTAAATTTCAGGCCACCGTACCCCAACCACAAGTCGATTCGAAACTTTGACCCCTAATAATTTTCATCTAAACTCTTCAAATCTAACCTTTGTATTATTCATAGCTAGATCAAATCATGACTCTTAAACTATTTGAGTTGACTTTCAAAAGTTTCATTGCTAAGCTAACTTGAAGACATAGATACTATAGTAAAGAATGTAGTAAGTAATCTTCACCTTCAAGTTCTTTGCTTTTGACTTAAAAGAAAGAAGGAGTTTCATTTAACTCCATTAATGCTCATAAATAGAAAATTTGTCAAGAATCATTCAAAGAAAAATAATTGCATTTACAATGAACAAAAAAAAAAAAACCAAATCATTTTTCAAACTAATACTATAAATTTCATTTTTTTTGTCTTAGACTTTTTTATTTTTCTATCAATTTTTCATTGTTCTCTGCAAGGTTTTTGAAATAAACATATGCACACACTCTTATAGTAATGATAATTGTATCACACCTTACATTTTTCTTCTAGCGTTTTCGAGTACTTAGGCACAAAATAGCTTTGAAACAGAGGTTGGATTTGAAGAGTTTTACGAGGAAAAACCTAATTTTTAGGGTTTCTGAGCATTCTAAAGTTCATAAATACATACTAGAAGAGGACCTAAGGGAGCACGCAAAGAAGAACAAAGAAATTACTTGAAGAACACCATTGGAAGCAACTCAGAAGCGGATCTCCTTCAAGATTGAAGATCTCCATTTAATTTCTCTAAAAGTTTTATTGGGTTTCTTTATGTCTTGTTGCTATCTTAACATTGAGATGTTTTAATTCCAAATTATGAACTAAATTCCCTAGATACCTAGGGAAAATGAAACTTATGATGAATTTTATTATTTGAGCTCTGAATTACATGATAAATACTTGATTCTTGTTCTTAATTATGTATGCTTATTTCATGTTTTAATATTTTCAAGATATTAATTCATGTTAAATGTGCTTATCTCAGTGGAGTAAAAGTTCCTGTTTAAGAGTAAATCTAGTATAATTGAGTGGAGTTGCATGCAATTCTAGAAATAGGACGACATAAATCTATCGGATTAGAGTCAAATTTAATAAGAGAACTCATAGATCGAGCTAATGCAATAGGGGCTTTAATTAGAAAGAGATTTCAATTAATCAACCTAGAGTTAGTTGTTCTTACTCTCGAAAAAGATGTTAACTTAATTTAGGGATTTCTACAGATCAAGGCGCAAGTGAATAAATCGTTTAATTCAGATTCAGAATAATAAGTGAAGTCTAGGTGGATTCTTTCCTAGGTATTGTCTATCTCATTGGTTTTATTCGATTATTTTCCTAATTCACTCTCTGTTGCGTTCTTAGTAATTAGTTTCGTAAATTTAGATTAAAAATAATCATCCCAATTTACCGGCTAAATAATAGAAAATTAGTAATTACTAGTACTTTTAGTCCTCGTGGATACGATATTCCCTACTCACCTTAGTTATACTATTGCTTAATAGGTGTGCTTGCCTTTATCGTAATTATAGTTAGTTTAGTAACCATCAACACTTTTATAGTAATGATAATCGTATCACACCTTACATTTTTCTTCTAGTGTTTTCGAGTACTTAGGAACAAAATAGCTTTGAAACAGAGGTTGGATTTGAAGAGTTTAGGTGAAAATTACCATGGGTCGAAGTTTTGGATCAACTTGTGATGGAGGTATGGTGGCTTGAAATTTGTGGGTGTCAAAGTTTGGGTTTAGTTTAACTTTCTAATCAACTTTGGAGAGAGCATTAAAGGGTAAAGGAGAAAGATGATTTTTATTGGTGTAAAACGCATTGTTTCATTTAATATGGAAATTAGAAAATTCACATAGCATATTTTGGTGGATTAAATTTATCTTAGTTAGTGCGATGCGACCATTCCATTAAGAGTTAACAAATGGCTAAAAAAATAATTTTAAAAATTTTAGTTTATAATTTAGTGATCAAAACAAAAATTATATATAATTAGTGATGAATGTTATAGCTTACCCATAATAAAATTTAGTTTATAAAAATACGATATTTAAATCATTTCTCAATTTAATTAGAACTTATTGATGATTTAAACAAAATAATAATATAAATAAGTTGTTATCGAATTTGAATAGCAGTTTTATACTTTTGTAAATTTATTAAATTTAAATGGAACCATATTTATTCAGACTGATTTTGTTAGTATTGTTTATTATTTTTGGAATTTAATAAAATGAATTAATTCTTTGAAAAATATATGTAAAATTATCGATGTGGCTTCCTTTTCAATCTAGTCAAAACATAATACCAAGATTTAAGGAGCCTCTATATTTTACACTTGTCGATCCTTCTGGACTTTCAAACTTTTGACATGATTGATGACATAATAGAAAGTATCTTGGATAATCTAAAGTAAATTTCATTTAATAAAGAGTATGACCCACACTATTCAATAAAATTAATTAAATAAAGCAAATTTCAAATCACCCCCTCACTTTTTTATTTTTTTTTTAAATTTCTTTTTAAATTTAATATTTCCTTCCTTTTTTCCTGCAAATGAAACTTCTCCTCAACTTCGCTCTGAATTAAGCCTATAAATTAGAGCATTGGCCAGTTCGATTGAGCAACCAAAGCAAGCAAATTTTAAAGCTTTTAAAAACACAGAATCAAAGCAAACTATTTTCACTGATTTTTATTTTTCCTTTTCAAAATCTCAGTTTTTTTCTTACCTCATTCAATTGACTGTTTCGATCTCTTTTGATTTCTTAAAACAAAACAGCAAAAACCCTTTTTATTTATTTATTTGGTTTCGTTTTTCATTATGGCTCCAAGCTTGACGAAGGTTAGTTCTGGTGTTTCAGGCCTAGTTGATGGCCATAACAACCAGTCATTAATCTCACTGGAAGGCTCAAACTTCATTGCCAATGGCCACGTTTTTCTCACTGATGTCCCTGCTAACATCACTGTTACTCCTTCCCCTTATGTTTCCACCACTGACAAATCAATTCCCAGTGTTGGATCCTTTGTAGGGTTCGACACTGTTGAATCCGACAGCCGCCATGTTGTTCCCATTGGGAAGCTGAAGAACATCAAGTTTATGAGCATTTTCAGGTTCAAAGTCTGGTGGACCACTCATTGGGTTGGTTCCAACGGGAGCGACCTTGAAAACGAAACTCAAATGGTGATCCTCGATAGATCAGACTCCGGCAGGCCTTATGTCCTCCTCCTCCCTCTCATCGAAGGCCCTTTCAGGGCTTCGCTTCAGCCCGGAACAGACAACAACGTCGACGTTTGTGTCGAAAGCGGCTCGACGAAGGTGGCTGCAGCCAGCTTCCGGAGTGTTGTTTACGTTCACATCGGCGAAGATCCGTTCATTTTGGTGAAGGATGCCATGAGAGTGATTAGGACTCACCTTGGAACCTTCAAGTTGTTAGAAGAGAAAACCCCACCAGGGATCGTGGACAATTTTGGTTGGTGCACGTGGGACGCATTTTACCTTACCGTGCACCCTCAAGGTGTTTGGGAAGGTGTGAAAGGTCTTGTCGACGGTGGGTGCCCACCAGGGCTGGTGCTGATTGATGATGGGTGGCAATCCATTAGCCATGATGAGGACCCCATCACTAAAGAAGGCATGAATTGTACCGTGGCCGGGGAGCAAATGCCATGCAGGCTCTTGAAGTTTCAAGAGAATTACAAGTTTAGGGACTATGTTAGCCCAAGGAGTTTGGCTAATGGTTCCACTAATAAGGGCATGGGTGCCTTTATCAAGGATCTTAAGGAGGAATTCAACACTGTAGACTTTGTTTATGTGTGGCATGCCCTGTGTGGATATTGGGGTGGTTTAAGGCCTAATGTCCCTGGATTGCCGGAAACCAAGGTTATTAAGCCGGAATTGTCTCCGGGATTGAAGAAAACGATGGATGATCTTGCCGTCGATAAGATTGTCAATACTGGTATCGGATTAGTGCCGCCGGAGATGGCTGATCAACTTTATGAAGGAATTCATTCTCATTTGGAAAATGTTGGAATTGACGGAGTTAAAGTTGACGTGATTCATGTAAGTGATTACTACTATTATTTTTAATTAAAAGAATTTAATTTATTTTAAAATATTTAGATGTAATTGTTTCTTAAAAGAATGATTTTTTTTAAATATGAGTTTTAATAGGTATCCAAGATTTCTAGAAAATTCATGAAAATAAAAAATTGAAAGTGTCTATGCTATGACCGACCAAATCTTAATCCTTTACTTTTTCTCTTTTTTTTTTTTTTTTTACTTTGACTAGAGTTTTAATATACAGACAAAATTTCGGTTTGGTTCAGTTACTTTGACATATTTCACATTTGGTCGGCACGTAACTGCTCCTAATAATTTTATTTGCCACACGTTATTTTTGTTCATTTCTCAACAAATCTTTGTCACAAAATTTTAAAACAAATATTTTTTTTTACATCTTTTAATCTGATTTTATCATAATTTAAATATTTAATTATGTTGTTTTCTTTTTGAAACAGCTGTTGGAAATGCTGTGTGAAAACTATGGTGGAAGAGTTGATCTTGCAAAAGCTTATTATAAAGCTTTAACAGATTCAGTTAAAAAGCATTTCAAAGGCAATGGTGTTATTGCCAGTATGGAACACTGCAACGATTTCATGTTTCTTGGAACAGAAGCCATTTGTCTTGGTCGTGTCGGTAAGTAATTAATTGACAAATATATGTTTCTTCATCTAATCAAGACATAAATGTATAATTAATGTAGCATTGGGACATTGCCTGTTTTCTGGGTAAGCTTGATTTTGACATAAATAAATAAATAAATAATAATTAATTTGTATTAAAGGCTTGTGTTCATTAAATTTTGGGCTTTGGGCCTGGTTGATCTAATTTGATGGTTTGTTTGCTTGTGTAGGGGACGATTTTTGGTGCACTGATCCATCAGGTGACCCTAATGGGACATTTTGGCTCCAAGGTTGTCACATGGTGCACTGTGCTTACAACAGTTTATGGATGGGCAACTTTATCCACCCTGATTGGGACATGTTCCAGTCCTCCCACCCTTGTGCTGAGTTCCACGCTGCTTCAAGGGCCATCTCCGGTGGCCCAATTTACATCAGCGACACTGTTGGCAACCACAACTTTGCTCTCCTCAAACGCCTCGTTTTACCCGATGGTTCGATCCTCCGCTGCCAATACTACGCTCTTCCAACCAGGGATTGCCTATTTGAGGACCCTCTCCATGATGGCAAAACCATGCTCAAAATCTGGAACTTGAATAAGGTCAGTCATTTAAGGATTGAAAATGGACTTGATATATTTTTATCCAAACTTCTTAAATATAACGATTTGCTTTCTGTATTTTACAGTATACTGGTGTGATTGGCGCATTTAACTGCCAAGGAGGCGGATGGTGCCGAGAAACTAGAAGAAACCAATGCTTTTCCGAGTTTTCGCATACGGTAAAGGCCGAGATGAATCCAAAGAACATTGAGTGGAACAGTGGAAAGAACCCAATTTCCATTGAAGATGTCCAAGTATTGGCCATGTATTTTTCTCAGTCCAAGAAACTAGTCCTCTCAAAACCGGCTGAAAACATGGAAATCTCGCTGAAACCATTCGATTTCGAGCTTATAACCGTATCGCCGGTCACTGTGTTTGGTAGAAAATCAGTCCAATTCGCCCCTATTGGACTAGTGAACATGCTGAATGCCGGTGGTGCCATCCAGTCATTAGCCTACAATGAAAGCTCAGTTCGAATTGAATTGAAGGGAGCCGGTGAAATGAGAGCCTTTGCTTCGAACAAGCCGACAGCTTGCAAAATTGATGGGAAAGATGTTGGGTTTGAGTTCGAGAACAACATGGTCATTGTTCATGTTCCATGGCCAGCTCCTTCTGGTTTATCCACATTAGAGTATCTGTTTTAAGTTACTGACTTATTGACTTCGTAGAATAACTCTGTAATGACATTTCAATTCCAAATGAGTGAAAACTTTTAAGACTACGTAAGAATTGAAGTTAATTGGATTATAATATACAAGTATTTTTTCTCTTTACGCTTGCTCTTCAACAATTTTCCTCTAGCTTTGCCTATGTTTTCACATTTTTCAATTATGCTATTGGTATAGTAAGCTAATTGATATTATTAAAATTATCAAAATATTTATTTCTTTAAACAAATTCAGTCAAATAATAATATAACGTAAGATTAATTATTATTTTTATTTTTAATAAAAGACTTCTCATTTTCTTGAGAAATTCCATTATTTAAAAAAATGATATTCTTAAAAAGTTAATTATATATGTATACATGTATACATGTATTATAGGCATAACCAATGTATATGTATGTATATTATTACTGATATTAAATCAATAAATTATTTTTATATTTAAAAAGAAATATTCAGAAAAACTAAAAATTTCAGCCCATAACCCAACCCAACAGATAAAGAAAAGAGAGAGAGAGATTAGTCCATATCCATCAAGAAGGGGAAAAGAAAAACAAAAACAAAAAAGGAAATCTTTTTCTTTTTGGTCAAATAATTTTCTCGAAAATCCCATCTTTTTTTCTCACAATCCCAGAACCCCAAACTACCAAAATTCTTCTTCATCCGTCAAGAAAAATAACCCTTTTTTCCTCTTCACATAAAGTATAAGTTGAAGAGTTTTCAATCGATGAATACATCTCAGTTCATGGACAAGCAAATAATGGACTTAACTTTATCTTCTTCTTCACCTCCCCATAATTCCCACAAAGATTTCATCGATCTGATGAGTCACCCACAAAACGAAGAAAATCACAATCAACTCTCTGGGTTTAGCGCTAGCAGTAACGGGGCTAGCAAGGTGGAGATGTTACCCGACTATGATTTCCAACCGATCAGACCCGTTTCAACCTGTCTTGATGCTGCTGGAGTTTTTAGTAATCCCAGGTCTTGGAGTTCGATCGATTCTAAAGCTAAGGTATATGTTAGGCCTCCTTTGTTTTTCACTTCTTCTTGTTGATTAAAAATTTGGGTTTTCTGGGAGTTGGATTTTTTGTCGTTAATTTTATGTTTTAGTTCGATCAGTAGATTTTCGGCTATGACCTTAAATTTCTTGATAATTTTCGATCAATTTTTGTGCCGTTTTCTCAGTGAATTGTGGTTTGACTAGTAATTTTTTGAGTTTGAACTTAATTTCTTTGTGGGTTATTTAGTATAATGTAGTATAGTTTGATTAATAAATTTTTGGCTGGTATCATCTTGATTTCTTAGTATATAAGTTATGAAATTCACTTGGGTTGTTTTCCATTGCATTACTATTTACTTGATTTTTTTCCCTTGGTATTGGACAGAATTATGGTTCTCTTGATTCCCTTGAACCTGCAAAAGGCGTTTTGGACAAGGACCGAAGTGCCTTCGACACATCAATTTTGGCTGAGATCGATCGAACCATGAAGAAACATACCGATAATCTGATGCATATGATGGAAAAAGTAAGTGATCGATTGACTCAGCTGGAGAGTAGAACTCGTCACCTCGAGAATTCTTTGGATGATTTGAAGGTGTCTGTAGGAAACAATCACGGAAGCACTGATAGGAAAATGAAACAGCTGGAAAATATTTTGACCGAGGTATTTTCTTAAAACAATCTTCTTCCTTGGTGGTTTGTTGTGGCTGCCTTTGGTATATAAAGGTAGAACTATAGTGCATTGGGCGTCTTGTGAGCTCAAGTCAAAAGCTTTATATGTAGCTCGGATTTTTATTCTTTATGAAATTGATTCAGTCTGTTTAATCAATGTTTTTGACTGTTTCACTCAAATGAACTGGTTTTGATAAAAAAAAAATAATACTTGATGATTCATTATCTGGGAATGTTTGATCAGTTCAGTTATAGAAGTTAAGCAGAACAAATGTTATTAAGTTGTAGTAGTCAAGTTTGTCTTTTCTATGTTCTTGGTTTGATTAAATTGTAACCTGAACAAGTTATATTATGCAATCTGGAAATGTCTTTATACATTAGCAAAGTGGGAAACACGTATCTAGATCCCAAAACGAATGTAGATTTCAGTCAAACCTTAATGGCCGATTTTAATGGCTCTTCAGTAAACTTGCCAGGAGGAATAGTCTTCTCGTACCATGTGAAACTGAGTTGCGTAACCTATGAAGGTCCTGTTGAGGTTTTATAATAAGGTTATTGTGGAAGTATGAAATATTGTCATCTATATTTGGGATTTGTTGTAGGTTTTATCATGGACTGGTTTGTGTTTATTTGATGTTCTTGATCAATTGTATGCAGGTGCAAACCGGGGTTCATGATTTAAAAGAAAAGCAAGAGATAATGGAAGCTCAGTTGCAGCTTGCAAAGCTGGAGGTGAGCAAGGTAGAGCAGCCATCTGAAACCCAGAATACTGTGCGGACAGAATCCGTTCAGCAAGTTGCATCTGCTCCTTTTCAATCTCACCAACAGCTTCCCCTGGCTGCCTCTTTCCCGCAATCACTTCCTTCTGTTCCTCCTCCAGCTCTTCCCCAGCCGAGTTTGCCACCACCGGTTCAGCATGCGAACCAGTTCCCTCAGAGCCATGTTCCTTCTGTTCCTCAGCAAGACCCTTACTATCCACCGCCTGGTCAAACTCAAGAGACTCCTAGTCAGCAATTTCCAATGCCACCTACTCAGCAACCACAGCTCCCTCCTGCAACACCACCTCATCAACCATATCAACCAGCACCTCCACCGCAATATTCTCAACCTCCGCAGCCCCTTCAACTACAACCTTCTGTAGGCCACCATCCGGAAGAGGCACCTTACCCCCTTTCTCAGATCTATCCACTGAATCTGCGCCAGCCACCTTCTCAACCACCCAGTGGTGGTCCTCCCTCTCAACAATATTATGGGGCTCCGCCCCAGTTGCGTGAGCCATCACCATCCAGCAGGCCTGGTCCAGGCTTTTCTACCGGATATATCCCACAATCTGGTCCAAGTGAACCCTATGCTTATGGTGGATCACCTTCACAATATGGCAGTGGCAACCCAATGAAAATGCAGCAACTCCCATCTTCTCCCATGGGACAAAATTCTGGAAGCGGTTACCCACAGCTTCCTACTGCTAAGATATTACCGCATGCATTGCCCACCGCTTCTGGGGTCAGTGGTGGATCCAGTCCTTCTGGACCTGGTAACAGGGTTCCCATTGATGATGTGATTGACAAAGTAACCACCATGGGATTCCCCAGAGATCATGTTAGAGCAACTGTTAGAAAGTTAACAGAGAATGGCCAGTCTGTTGACCTCAATGTGGTGTTGGATAAGCTAATGAATGATAGCGACGTACAGCCACCGCGAGGGTGGTTTGGCCGGTAACCTGGCATCACCGATTCATTCATGCTGATGTATAGTGTGTGTTTTATCGCTTGATTCTCGTTGAACTTGTTTGGAGCTTAGCTGCCATATTTCACCCCACATGCTGCTTCGCTCTTGTTTCTGAACTTTAAATTGTTTTCTTAGCTTAAACTTGAATTGTTTCAATTTGTGTTTTTCAGCGTCATGCTTTTTTATATTTGTGTATTCTTGCAATAATTTTAATTAAGTTGCCCAAGTTTTTTCATTTTGTTGGAAATGAATTTGTATTGTTTTTTTCCTTATTGGATTAAAATATAAAAAATCCTGAATTGTATCACTTTTCCAAACAAGTGTTCATAATATTATTGAACATGTACAGGGTTAGGATTTGGTAAAATTGTAGATTCTTGTACTAAGAATTGGATTGTATTTATGTTCTTTATGTAAAAAAAGGACAAACTAGTTCTTATATGTTTGATCAAAGAGTAAATTGGTTCATTCGAATTTTCTTCCACTTTTACTGGTAAGAACTATTCCATGTATGTTAGCATGTGACAAAAAAACAAAAAAACTATTCCTTCTAATAAATTTGCTCTCTGATTAATTTGTTTATTTTTTTAATAGAGGAGAAAATGTAATTTAATTCTTAATATAAGGACTTTCATGATACTTTTATCGGATTTATTTAAATCTAAATTAGAGATTATAAGGTTATTAGTGTAGTTGAAATATAAACACAAAAATCATTTAACAAAGCTCACATCACAATCGTTGTTGAATGAAAAAACAAATAAAAATAATTTTGTTATAAATCCATTGATAAATGGGTCTCCATATAACTCTTAAAGCCTCCAAATTCATGAATTTATACTGTGCCTTGATTCTCTTTTTTTTTTAACTTATGGTGATTGAGGCTTTATAAATAGACGGCAGGTATAAGTTTTTTTTTATATCTCAAAGTGAAAGTTGAATATCCTTTCATTTTTTACTCTTCTCTCTTGTTATGATTCTCTTAATTTCATAATACATTATCAATACGATCTTGCTCAGAAGTAAAATTATTATCTATTAAAGATTAGATTTATCTTCCATGATTTTTCATTCGAAACTTCAGGTTCAAGATGCAAAAAGTTTTGCAGGGAGTTTTTATTTAACATTTCATATTGGATTATTATTCTTTTTTTTAAATCTAGAATAATTATGATAGTTTTATTTAATTTATCTTATTTTTTATACTTTAAGGATGTTGAAAGATTTGATCTCAATATAAATTTTGACCAAAAGTAATTTTATGTCAAATTTTATGAATTGTTTGTCGTTGCTATTGAAACTTTAGTATAATATAAGAAATTGAGATAAATTTACTTATCACATCACATGCTTAGATGTACCTAAATTTTTTTCATAAAAAATATTTTTCCTTAATATATGCTATTTGATAATTGCTTGGTGATTATATTTGAATGGCGATAGATTAATTTTAATGTTATAAATTGATAGATTTATAAATCACGATCCAAAATTTTAAAGAAAATTTTTATTAATCAAGGCCTAAGGTTCATCATAATATGTGACATTGCACCAATTCTTAATCATCATTAAATTAGTTGTTTTATGTGTTTATTTGATGGTTTCAATTTGAATATATATTTTGGAATTTGATATATATAATTTTCCTAGACCCCATATGTTTTTGAACTTTGATATTGCTTAAAATTCTCTTAATCAACAATGATTAAAGTTATAACGTATTAATAAAATTAATATTATTTCACACCAAACAATTAAAGATTATTTCACATCAAACAAGTTTGTTTTAAGTCTTTTAAATGACACATTTTGAGAAATGCCTTAATTGATTTTTGAGCCGATTTTGTTGTAGATTTTCAAGTTTAATTATAACCATTTTTAAAAAAAATTCATGAATGAATTTAATTGACTATCATTACTATTGTAGAGTTGTTGAGTGTATTTTATGCATTTTATGTTATTCAATTTGGTAATTGATGAATAATTATAAGCGGAAAGTTTTAGTGAACATGATATGTATGATTTTGAGGTAAGGTTCATTCATGCCTACGATGATTTTTGAAAATTTTGCTAGCACGAGCATCATATCAAGTTTGATATTTTAGATGTTAGTTTTATCCATAAATTTGATTTACAATAAACTCCATGCATTACTTGGCTATTTCTTTCTAGTTAATTGACAATGTAAAACTCTTGTGAAAAGGGTTTTAAAAGCATTTTGAATTGATCTCATATTTTCTTATGAATAAACAAAATAATGAGTTATTCCTCGAAGTGAATGTAGCAACAAATAATAATTATGAAAATAGAACCTATTGCCATTATTGACAAATAGATAAGAAGAAGATGAATGATTCAAAATGTTGCTAAATGTCATTTCTCAAAATAGAATGATCAATGATTTATACTAATTAATCATTCTTTGAAGTAGATGATGTCTCTATGATCTTATTGGTAAGGAATATTAGATATACTTACATTATTATCGACATATTTTTGCACATTCCTCGAAATGAATGTTTAAAATAAATATAATAAATTTTGTAATTGTTTTTGATCATTAATGTTAACTTGGACATTTGAAGATTTTAACATATTCTTTGAAGCGAATATTACATATAATTATTTAAAATTATACTTCTTTCGTTGAGTTAATGATATTATGGACTTCACATTGATTTAAACAATTGAAGTAAATGTCACAATAGTACTTGTATGTGGATATAGAGTAAAAGAATGACAATAAAATTTTAATTGTCATAATTTATATTGACATTATAAGTACAACTGAAATGCATATTAAAGTAAACCGAAGTTTACTAATACATATACATGTACTACTTGGTGTGACCAGTTAGATCATCTTAAATAATTTATGATGCAAAAATTAAATAAGAATTCATATGGACATCCATTAAAGAACCAAAAGATTCTTTAATTTTAAAATTATCACGCGTTGCTTGTTCTTAATAAAAATTGATTATTAGAAAATTTTACTAACTAAAGTTGAGATTAATGTCTTGCATTTATAAAATGAATATGGACTCATTCATCCAGCATATGGATAGTTTTGATATTATACGATTTTGGTAAATGCATCTACAAAATAATTAAATATGTATTATCAAATCACAACCTATCATTTGCAAGATTGTTTGTTTAAATAATTAATTTTGAATTATGCAATTAAGACAATTTGTCTTGTTAATGTTGATGAGTTAATATCTCGAGTTTTTATTGATTATCGTATATAAGTTTGAAAAATTCTTGTAAAGCCTATTATTTATACGCATAATGATTTAGAGAAATTATTAATTGAACACCTCTGGTTAATACCTAAACCATTATTTATGAGAATAAAACTTCTTATTTTAATATGAGATTGTGTTGATTTACGCGCTACAACACTTGTACTCATCAAACTAATAAGTTATAAATACTCCCTTATAATTGACTTTTGGTCAGGAGCTAAATATTTCCCATATTAGAATTTTTGTATGTGAGATATATGTTCTAATTGCTCCACCATAATGTTGGAAAAATCCGGTTAAGAAAACAGTTTCCAGTTACAACAAAATCTTAACGCCAAGTGTGGGCTTGAGCCACACACACCTAATGAGAATAAGAAAAGATTTAATTACTTTTAGTAGAAAAATAATTCTCTCAATAGAAACAGGTAAAAATTGTAAATTCCAAAAAATAGAATTTTTTTTTTTAGAAAAAAATTCCCATTGAATAATAATGTATAAAACTTGTGTGTTAATTGCTTTACTTGTAATATATATTTATAGGGAGATATAGGAGAATCTTGGTTTAACAAAGGTTACACAAATAATATTTATTTAATAGAAAACACTCTCTTAGTTTAACTAAGAGAGTGATAGGTGACACACCCTAGTAAATGTTGTTAGGGTTGTCGCCCCTCACTTATCATATGAGGAGGATTGGGCTTCTTATGTATTGAGTCCTATTATATATGCTTCTTAAACTTTTGACCAAACGCTTTATAATTTAATCCAACTCAATATTTGTTTTCTATTTCCAAAATAAATATTAATTAATTAATTAATCAAATTAACTAAATTAATTTTCTAATTAATTAATTTTCTTAACCCAATTCTAATTCCATTAAAGTCATGATAACTTTACCATAGAAAAATTTATAAGGAAATATATTTGATTTCCATTTTCAATAGATTCATAATGACAAATTAATTTAATTATATTTTTAACTTCAATTATTTACTTATAATTAATTAAATATTAATTCAAAACCTTAAATTAATTCTCAAGTCATTTCTATACTTAGTAAGAAAACACATTCATCCAGCTTGTTTCTATTTATTTGGTTCTACATTCAATTCATTTCTAGTTTCAACGAGCTAGCAAAAGGATCGATTGGACATATATAATTAGGGCTCAAATAATTTATAATTAAGTTCCATCTTTTCACCAATTAATTATAAACTTATTTAGTCACGAAGTCATTCCACTATAATAGTGTAATTGAGCTCTCTTTAATTACATGCCATTACAAAAGTTACTCAATAAGTACTCGTCCAATAATATTTTCATAAGTGTGTTACCCTCATAAGATATCCTTAATATATTTGGGATAAATTTGTTTTCCTAATATGAATATATTTCATCTCATGGTAATCATTATGTAACTGCTTATTTTTTAGTGGTGTCGGAAACAATGATTTCGAAATCATAATTGCGACGAGTGAGTCCATAAATATTATTATTTAATATTTACGAGTCAAATATAATATTATATTGAATTTTGATCTGGTATTTTTTGCTAATTGAATGATTAGTTAAGCACAAGAGGTTTGTCCTTAAAGTCAATGATTTTGGAAAATGAGGTATCGGACCTCATTTTCATAAACTGGGCTCGTAAATAATATTTACGAGCTCCTATATAGGAGTATTGAAGTTCAGTTTGGAAATTTTAGTGATTTGATAGTTAATTAAGGAAAAGAACTAAATTGTAAAGACTGCAAAAAATCAATTATTACGAATTCAGAGGTGTTAAATAAATATAAAAGCATATGTGAATGGTTTTATATGACAATTTAGCCATATTTATATTAGTGGCCATTTGATATATATGATTAATTGAGTTTTTATAATTATATATTAATTAAAGTAATGTTAAAATGTATTAATAATAAATAAAACATAAGGAAACAAGCTCGTCTTCCCCATTTCATTTTATTTACCAATCGAAACTCCATTGAAGTAATTAGGGAAGGTTCGACTAAGTTAAATCCTTTGCATGGTAAGCCATTTTCCCACTATTTTCTTATAATTTTTATATTTTTGAGATTGTTATAATTAGGTTCAGCTAACCCGTACCTCTAATTTTAAAACTGTTAAAGATTTTAAAACTTGCCATTGATGAATATTAGATGTTTTTGATAGAAATTGGTAGACTTGGAAGCTATAAAATGTTAAAGGACTATTTGATTAAGTAAATTTTGTTAATTTTGCGTTTAGGGACTAAATTATTAATATGTCAAAAGTGACATTAAATTTATGTAATTTTGGATTTTTGAAGGCTGTAAAAGGACATAATTGAAATCAGAATGGAAAATAAAGCCCAATTGTGAAAATTATTTATATTTCGGTTTTAGGGACTAAATTAAATAAAATATAAAAGTTTAGAGAAATTGTAAAATGAAATTAAAAAATTATAAGCATGCATTTGAGTAGTATTATGAGATTGATATTGATATTTTGAATTTTAAATATTATTTAGATCAAGTTGTTGACTTAGGCGAAAAAAGAAAACTGTCGAATAACCCCTAGTATCTAAAGTGTTACTGTTTTGTCAGGTAAGTTCATACAATATAAATAAGTTTAATTTTTTTTTGAATTATATTTGAATATATATTAATGTTTTATTAATAGATTGAATTGTATATGTATTGTTACATAAATTGAGGATTGAATTTAATAAAATGGATTGATACGAAATGGAAATGTTGAGGTTAAATCCCGATGAACTTAATAAAAGTCTTGTATACGAGGTTACGGGTTGATGCCCGTTGGTACTGAGCTCCAATATTTGTTGTGGAATCGAAGATACATGTGACACAAATTTAGTCTGTACTGGTAATCTGTTGTTGTTTTAAAAGTTTAGCATGGAGTGGTAACCTTACATATATATAAAGCCCTGACCAGGCTAGTTGTTGTATAAGTTTAGCCCGGATGAGTAATCTGACACTAGTGGTTATGGTTAGCTCGGACGAGAATCTGATATTATTTTTACCTGTGTACTGAGTTCTTTCGTTAGTTTCATAGGGTAGAAATAAAATATGGAAATGTGAAAAATATGAAATTGGTGTTGGAAAAAAGGATGAACATGATATGAATGTGTTGGAAAATGTGCTTATATTGTAGTAAACATGTAACTATTTTTTATTTATTTGAACGTTGAATAAATAAATAAAATTAATTTCTCATTTCACTATTATGTCTTTTGTATTTCTGTCTTTTATATTTTGCATGCATAGCAAAATTGTGATAAACAAATATTAGCTCATTGATTGTTTAATTTCAAACATATGATAAGTGGCATTGTAAGAACGTTTACATTGCGAGAAAGACAATTTACGTCAGTAAATAATCTAAACGAGTCCGTAATCCCGTAAAAGAATCAAGATGAACATTTGATTTAAATATTGAGAAGGATTATTATGTCGTCTACAATTCCAATTGAGGAGATGACTAGTCTTGGCTATCAGAGCAGTTGGCTCCATAGGTAGAGACATTGATGTATTCATTGGCAAAATGATATATTGGTTTGGACCCAAGATGAATTAATTCTGAATTTATTTGTGAATTGATTCACTTGTGACGTTCATGGTGTGATTTACCTAAATCCTGAGTTAGTCACTAACCATGCATAAGTAACTCATGTGTTTTGATATAAGTGAAGGCTTATATTCTAAAGATGATCAAGCCAATAACTGGTATGTTGGTTACATGATTTGTGTATGGCATGGCTTTACTAACTACAGTGAAATTCATAGCTCAATTAAAGAGTTAACAATATCCTCTCATTGGCATTGTATGGATTGATAAATATGGAACGTGGTCACAGGTTGCTTGTTCTCGAACGAGTAATTTATCACAGTCATTTGTTGACAATAATCATATTAATCATTAAGAAGACACAATGGTGACAATGAGATAAAATAGAATTGTATTGAGTGAACGGATTTAACTCAAAGAAATCAAGGATATCATACGAGGGTAACACACATATGACGAGGTCATTGGACAAAACAGTTGGATGAATTGCTTTTGTAAAGAGTATACAATAAGGAGTTTTCAAATCATGGTACTTCTTGTAGACTGACTCCATGATTAAGTAATTACAAATTATCAGAACGATGCTTCTGGATATAACTGCAATTACTAGAGCCTAATTGTATATGTCCAATTGGTTTCTTCGCTAGCTCAACAAACGCTCAATCGGACTACATTTGAATCAGAAGAAAATTCTACGACTTTGGAAATAATTTAATTGAGTCGATTTGTTCAATGTGGAATTAAATTGGGTTGTCATAAGAATTGTTCAACTAGAGAATTTGATTAAAGAATTTTTTTGAAAAATTAATTTGAAAAATCTAAGTGATTTTTTGGAAAAATTAATTTTGATCAAGTAAAATTAAATTAATCAAATTAATTAAAATTAATATGATATTTTTAGAAATTAATTTTCAAGTCAGTCAATTGGCCCAATGGGTAATTGAACTTGAAAATTGGACTTGAGATCGTAAATTGGGCCTAGGATCCCAAAACTGGTCGAACCAGGCCTGGTATGTGAAATAGGGTCGATGGTCCAACTGGTGGCTAGATCGGATCGGTCGGGCCGTCACTGGCCCAAATCAAACGGGCAAAAATCGAACCAGCTCGGGGTGCTAGTGGCTGCGACGACGGTATTCCAATGGCCGACAAATGGTTGACGGCGGTGGGTCTTCGGTGGTTGAGCAGTAGAACAATTACACTCCTATTGGGACTCTACTAGAGAACTTGATTTCAGATTAACTATTTCAAAAATAATATTATTTTAATAGATTTAGTATTAAATTAAATTTAATACTTATCTTAATAATATTTTATTAATTTAATATTAAAGTGATTATCTTAATATTGAATTTAATTTAATGTTTATCTTGGGTATTTTACCAATAAAGGCCCATTTCCAACTTTTTTTACGAAAATGAGCCTATTTCTTAATTATTTACTGGAATAGGCCGAAAACGGGGAACTCGTGTCCACGTCAGCGCGAAGTCAGGATATTTGCCAGCAAAGCGCTTCCTCAGGGACGCCCTTTGCCCGTGTTTTTCAAACGGTAAAAAATTTAATCGTTGGACCCCCAACGGTAAAAAAAAAACTATAAAACCCCCCTCCCCTTGATTTTTTACACAAAAAGTCCTCCTATCCAAATTCTCTCAAATTCTTCCAAAAATTCTCTCATATTCTCTCAAATTTTCTCAAAGCTCTCTTTAGTTTTTTGCAAAAAAGCTCTATTTAAATTTTTTTTTGAATTAGTTATATTTTAAATTAAATTTTTGCAATGGAAAGGGAATTAATTCGTCTTGATAATAAACATATCTCCGTCGATCAAATGACAATGGTAAGTGATAATTTTAATATTTCAATAGTATTTAATATTTTTTAATTTATGCAATTTTAATTAATTTTTCAATACAATTTAATATTTTTTTCATTTATGCAATTTTAATTTTAATTTTATAATTTTTTATAACAGTCTGTAGATCGGGTGTTGCAATGCTATATTCGTAATATGTCTGGTCCTCCATCGCCGTTAATAGAGGGTTACCTGCGGGACACTGGTTTTTGGCACGTGGCCACGATAGGCCGGGGGTGCAAGTTGGACCCGAAACTAATCAGTGCGTTGATAGAGAGGTGGAGACCCGAGATGCACACTTTCCATTTTCTATGCTGAGAGTGTACTATCACTTTGGAAGACGTGGAATTGCAATTGGGATTGCCGGTGGATGGGTACGCGGTCACTGGGTCTACTTATTCTGCTGATTGGAGCGCCGTATATTACGAGCTTTTGGGTTCTATTTTGGATAATATTAACGGAGGTCGGATCGAGATGGGCTGGTTACGAGACACATTTCCGGAGCCGAATAATGATTCGACTGAACTAGAAAGAATACAATATGCTCGGGCATACATTCTTGAGATGATTGGAGGTTTATCTAATGCTGGACTTGTCATGAAACCGCGTACATCTGAGATAGCTGCTGAAACTCGTTGATTTTAGAGCAGTTGGTGAACTTAGTTGGGGGTCTGCCGTGTTATCAACATTGTACCGGGAGATGTGCGGGACGACGCTACCGAATAAAGTCAAAATCGGAGGTTGCCTATCACTACTGCAATCATGGGTACGGTTTCGCTTTCCATTTTTACGTCCTCGAGTGAACCAGCCATATACATTCCCACTTATAATGAGGTAAAATTTAAAGTAGATTTTACAATTATTACATAGATTTAAATTATAATTGTATGATAAAAATTTATTTAATTAGGTGGAACCATTCGGCGAGTTATGTTGGAATATCTACATCTTTTGAAGATATACGGCTTCTATTAGACCAACGGTCCGAAGCACAAGTAAGTTTTAAATAAAATATATATAGATAATAAAATACTCTTTTGTATTTAGTATTTAATATTTAGTATTTAGTATTTAGTATTTAGTATTATGTATACAACAAATATTTTTATTATGTTCATATAGTTTCAATGGACACCATACGAGGATCCGGCAATTCGGGCAGTAATTTCGGATGAATTATTTCAAAATCCGAACGTTTGGCACGTGAAGGTTCCATTGGTCAACTATGCTATCGTGAAGATGCACCATTCAGTTCGAGTATTGCGGCAATTTGGCTTCCAACAACTGATTCCCGTGGCACCTGAGGTGCTCGATGATGAGCACAAAATGGACTTACGGCAATTGCATACGGATTGGCCTAGATTCCACTTAGTATATATCGAAATGTGGGAGAATCGATATGATTATATACCTATTTGGGAACTGATCATCGTTCCTGAGTTAGCGTGCGTACCGGAATACATGCCATGGTTTAGGATCCATGGGAAGCGATATTTATTATCCGAAGAAGAGAGGCGAAGGCAAATTCGTGTCCAAGAGAACGACGAGGCCCTTTAAATTCAAGAAGAAGGGATAACGGCCCGGGCCCATCAACAATGCCCGTACAATCAGCTGGTCCATCAATAGCGCCTACACAGTCACCGGGCCTAACACTTCAACTAACGACACCCATATCACAGCCTTTTCAGATTATGCTAGGTGCGTATCCTAGCCCTTATATATATCCTAACCCTTATATGTTTCCATTTTCCAGTCCTATGGCAGGTTAGAATGCATGGTCCGGTTCATCTCCGTTCCTAATTACTCTGAGTCAACCACCGATCTATAGGCCACCGTCGCACGAGGTGCCATCGGGGAGCTCTTCTTTTTACCAATCCCCATTGCTTTATAGGATTCAAACACCTCTGCCATGGGTGATGCAAACACCTCCGCAGTCATTATTCTATCAAGGTGGCTCATCCTCCCAACACCCACAACTAGATCTCTAGCCGGATGGACCACAATCCCCGCTGAAGCAACCAGAACCCTCTCTGGAACCTGAACTAAGGAGGAATCCAGCGCGTAACTGTCAATGACCCTCATGTGGCACTGATTCCGACCGGCACCAACATTGATTTTTTTAATATACTTGTATAAACTTTTTTATATTTTTTCATTTAATAAAATAAAATTTGTTTTTAATATTTTAATTATAATTTACTCTTTTATATTTGTAATAAAATAAAATTTGTTTTTAGCATTATAATTATAATTTACTCTTTTATATTTTTAATAAAATAAAAGTTGTTTTGAATAAGGAAATATTTTAAAGTTTTCCATCATTTTAATAAAATGTAAATAATGCAACATAATTTTATTACAACAACTATCAGCTATTCCGATTTGGACATGATCGAGTTGTATGGCCCGGGTTCCTACACCATCCGCACAACTTATGTTGGTTGGTTGTTTCTCAAATATCCATATTGTTACATATTCTAGTCAAGCAAGGTTGACCCTTTGGTTTACGACGCAAATCTCTATCCGGTAACAACTTAAACGGAGCAAGCGATATAGACGACCAGTTACGTTCATCTGGGACCGGTGGGAATACGTGTCTCCACACATTGTACATGTATTCTATTTTGTACACTTCGTCGACATAGCTCATGGGATCCAGACGGAAATTCTGACAAGCTGCAATTACATGAGCGCATGGATAACGAAGTGTGTCAAACCTCCCACAGTCGCAGGTCCTATTTGTCAAGTGTACACGATATTGCCCGCCAACAATACCTTGGTTCGATCTGTCAAACTCCGTCACACGAAACTATAGGTTGTCACGATCGTGACACACTGTGTTCATAGTGTTGGCCCGTGCCTTCACTTTGTTAATTTCTTGCAATACCTTCGTGCACCATACATGGCCTCCCTGCATTTCGCCTTTATACCTCGCTGCTCACTTTGGAAATAGTGTTGCTAAACGAAAATACGTCTCTCGCACAATCGATGTTATCGGCAAATGACGCGTTCCTTTTAGAACAGAATTTATGCATTCATCCAAGTTCGAGGTCATTTGACCATATCGTAGGCCGCCGTCGTATGTTTGTGTCCACTGTTCGAAAGGTATGTTACAGAGGTAGTCATGGACTTTTTTATTAACTGAATGCAAAACCGCCAACATCTCATGAAAACGGTCATTATTTATCTCATACCCTGCGAATATAAGATGCTAGCAAAAATTACATACCACTCTTCCATTCAGAATAAATTGAATATTACAAAAGAAATTATATTAGTAAAGATTAAATACCCATGTTGGTCACTTGTCGTCGTTCACTTGTAGATCGAAATTGCCTGTAATAGTTTGACGTAACATGCCTCAGGCAATACTAATGGTGTGTGCGATGCCATAGGCTACCCTGACGCTCAATTGAGGCTAGTATTTCGGTGCCCTGATCCGATATAACACAGATATCAGGTTGGGGGCAGACATGCCTCCTTAGCCTAGAAAGAAAGAATTCTTAGTCATCAGCTGACTCTCCTGGTGTTATTGCAAATGCAATTGGAAGGATTCTCCTATTGCCATCTTGTGCCACAGCTAGCAGTAGTCGATGGGTATATTTACCATACATAAATGTACCGTCAATTTGTACCAATGCCTTACAGTATAGAAATGCGTCTCGGCATTACTTAAAGCTCCAGAACAGATGCTTGAACAACTGGCGTCCACGGAGCAATCGATCGTTGTAGTACGCAGGTACCGTTTTAAGGTCTGTTATGCAACCTGGGATATATCTCTCCAGCACCTGACACCACTACCACACTTCATTATATAAAGCATCCCACCCACCATGCATCTTTTTCAATGCCTTTTGCTTAGCTATCCAAGCCTTGCGGCAAGAGGGTGTGTACCTCAATTGGCTACAAATATTGGCAATTAAGACCGGCACTGAAGTCTTGGGATCTGCCTTCACCGTCGGTAGTATTAAGTCAGCTAACATATCTAAATCTATCTTTGGATGATCTTGTGAAACACCTGTAAACAAAGTACGTTAAATAATGTAACATTATGTAATAACAATATTATTCAGAAACCCTAGAAGTTTAGTGAAACTGTACCGCCAACACATGTATGTGAACCTTTGTACTTTTTAATCTCCCACAAGCCTGTCTTTTTCCTTAACGAGCCCATAATTTTCCATGAACATGTGTTGTCTTTCACTGCACACTTGGCCTCAAACTTATCGATTTTGGATTTAACCACGTTGTAGTTAACCTCGTCCATGATGCTATATTGTTTCAATGCACCAAGACAACTATCTTTATTGGAAAACACCTTACCAACTTCCAGTTCACCTGAATCCAATGATAAACTTGTACGGTCACGCCTTCTGTATGGTAGATTTAGAAACTCCAACGCATCATCTTAAGATAGATCGACATTATGCATGTGGGCTGGAGGCGAGTACACCCTGAATCGTAGATCTTCTTCATATTTATCTGAACCACCTTCAACATCCTCAGGTATGGTTGGAGTAGGCTCCGGTTCAGAAAATAATGCAACTTCTGCACCATCGGGCCCGAGCTCTCGAGGTGGATCCACATCAGATTCATCATCTGACCCACCATCATCTGTAACGAATGAGGTTCCCTAGCCAGTGGACGTCGTTGGGAGTAAATAGTCCCTTCTTGTGGATATTTTAGAACGTCCCCAATCAGATGTTGATTCCTAACCACTAGTAGTTGATGTCGTTCCCCAGTATGTATTTTCAGTATCAAACGTCGACCCACTGAGGTGCATGTCCCATGCACTAACGGAGTCTCGGCCAGGTGTTGTGTATTCCATATTGTTACAAAACACGGACGCTTCCGTGTTTTGCTACCTACTAGCAGAGTCTCGGGTAGAGGTCGTGTATTCCTCTTGAACAACAGTAGATGTTGAAGTCGCAAATACATCATTTGGCGATGCAAATTGTACATATAACTCGAGGTAAGGTGATCTACTAGCAAGATGAGTCTCCACCTCCAAGTTACGAGGACTTTTGATGTCGAATGAGTCATATTTCACGAGATCAACCGAAGCACAAAATCGATACTTAATAGGCAAAAATTTTATTTGAGTCATTCTAAAGATTTTATGCCTAATTTTTTTCGAAGTTCTGTCAAATCTATGTTCTGGTTAAAAACCAGTCGCGCTGTGTTCTCCGATAAAAAAACAACACCATTCTCGGTGTCATGGACCTCACCATCATAGTAAATAATAGCACTAATACGTTCACTCATCTTCAGTTTTTATTCTATTTTAACCTCAGTTTCTCTTGCTGTAACTTATGCAGCCTGAGAATGAAATTTGGCTCATTTATAGTCTAAGGCCAAATAGGAACTACTGTAGAAAAAGAGCGTCCACGTGGGAGCTTTTCTCAGTAATTTTGCTGAAAGTGCATACTGCATGAAGTGTTTTTGACACTATTTGTTCAGAAAGGTCATCTCACAATTTTTTTTTCAGATACCACTGTATCAAAAGAGCATGCACGTGGGAGCTTTTTTCAGCACTTTTGCTGAGAGTGCATCCTGCTTAAAGTGTTTTTTACACTATTTTTTCAAAAACGTCTTCTCAAAATTATTTTCTTAGATACCACTGTAGAAAAAAAACGTCCACGTGGAAGCATTTTTCAGTAATTTTGCTGACAATGCGTCATGCTTAAAGCGTTTTGGATACTATTTCTTCAGAAACTTCTTCTTAAATTTTTTTTTCTAGATACTACTGAAGAAAAAAAACAAAAAATTTATTTTAAATACACTAATACATAATTTATATTGCATATTTTTTTTCCAAAACCCTAAACACAAATTTAATTACTTAACCCTAAACTCGAATTTAATTGATTTTTTAATTAATATTTAATTTAATTAATTAATCTTACGCCCTAATTTAATTAATTAAACCCTTATAAAAACCATAAACCCTAAAAAATCTAACCATAAACCATAAAAACCCTAACCCACCCTAACCCTAACCCTAAAAAACCCTAATCCCAACAGATTAAAAACACGGGCAAAGCGCGTCACTGAGGAAGCGCTTTGTCCACATCAGCACAAATCGCGTCCTCGTGGAAGCGTCACTGATGTGGAAAAAGCGCTCTCGAGACGCTCTTTTGTCGGCAAATACCGACTTCGTCTTGACATGGACACGATTTCCCATTTTCGCCTATTCCGGTAAATAATTAAGAAATAGGCCCATTTTCGTAAAAAAAGTTGGAAATGGGCCTTTATTGGTAAAATACCCGTTTATCTTGTAGATAAATATTCTATTAATTTAATAAGATTTAAGATTAAATTTAATCTAATATTTATCTTGATAAGTATTATATTAATTTAATATTAAAGTGATTAAGTTTAATCATATTTGAACTCTCTAAACTCTCCCTATATAAAAAGAACCTTAGGTCATTATTTCACACACTGAAACTCAAGAGAAAGTTGTAGAGAGAAAATTCTCTCAAGAGATTATTTTAAAAATTTCTAGATATATTTTATTATTTACAACTTGTCCCAAAAATTTACATAAATTATGAAATTACCCCAATGGCAATTTTTGTGAAAAGTTTTCTGATTTGAAACGAGCCCACACTCGACAGACATGAGCTTAGGGATAGTGGAGAAGACTATTTGGTCGAAGCGTTCATCCTAGACGAATGAAAAATGTATAATTTTGATTAAGTATTTATTACTTTAGATATCATAACCATGTTCTTGATTTGGAAAGTTTTTTTAAAACTTTAGTTTTTCCTTAAATTTATTTTCCGCTGCGTTTTCCAAACCCGAATTTCTAACAGAATGGTTATGACAATGATTTATGATGCAATTTGAATGATGAAAGTGATGCAAAGTGATAAATAGAAAATGGATTCATGATGAATTTTGAGTTGAAGTTGGTATTTTATCATTTGAAATTATATATGTGGTTTGGACTAAATCTCATATAGTTGATGTTGTTTTGAATGCTATGATAGGTGAAATTGTTTCATATTGATTCATGTAATTGTTAAATGGTTAAGGTAATTTATTTGTTTATATTGTATGAGCTTACTAAGTATTTTATATACTTACTTGTGTTACTACTTTTCTATAGATTTTGGATGCTTGGAATGTGTTGATTGGATCAGCGAGAAGCTCACACCGAGTGTCTTTTGATTTGGTAGACTTTTGATGTTCTATTTTGGTTACTTGTGGCATGTACTTAGGTTGGATTGACTTATGTAAAATGGTGTGAACTTTGGTATAATAGTTTTGTATATAAGCTTATGGTTGTGGTTTGATTCTTGATATATGGTAAATGTCAAGTTTGGTATTTTGAATGGCATTGTGCATATGTTTTAGATGGTGACATGAATTGGCTATAAACTTGGGCTTGTGATAAGTAAATGTTATAATTGGCATTGTTAAAGTTGTAAATTGAGATGGTTAAAATATATTTGGTTGCATGTTAAAATGATTAGGTGAATTGGTATTTTGGCTTTGAAACATGCATGTTTTGGTGTTGGTTTGAATAGCATGAAAGGAAATTATAGGTCACTTGAGGAAATGGTATGAAAGGTATTGAATGCTAAATGGTTAAATTTTGAATTGCGGTGCCATTGGTGGCATATTAGTTAGGCACTTAGGTTGAGTGATATATGGTGTGTTTTGGTAAGTTTTGTTACATTTTATGCGGGTTTAATGGTATAACTTGTGGTGTTAATGATTTGGGTTAAAATTGTTTGCTTTAGAAGGAACTTTTGGGCACATATGGCCTAAGACACGGTCTATTACATGGTCGTGCGCCACACATGGTCACCTTACATGACCATGTAGCCTCTTTGATTTTCGGTGCAGGTTTGTCTATATGGTCTCAGAGAGTTACATGGGCTGACGACACGACCGTGTGACCACTAGTTTCAGTTTTTAGCGTATTTTTCTATTTTGTTTTAGATTAGTCCATATTTATTTCTAAATTGACTTTAAGGTTTTGTAGGCTCAATTTAAGGCTCATTTTCGAATGTATGTTGTTTATTAATTTATGATGTTTAAATTAATCTTTGAATTGTTTCACTATATTTTCGGTCTTGTTAACTATCACAATATCCTGTAACCTTAATTTGGTAATGGAGACAGGTTAGGGGTGTTACACATTACATCTTCCTTCATGAAAAGTCAATTACTATTAAATAATAGTCAAATCATTTATCACAAAGACAAACGATATTTGGTCACCTTTACTTTTCATCTATTATGTAACGTTGATGAGAGGATAACATACCTATTAGTTAGGCTATAAATTCATTTATTGTGAATGATGTTACATATAATATCCAACGCATCAGTTTTTGATTCTTTATCTATTTGAACTCAGTCTTTTACTTACATCTAAGTATACGAGTCACCATACATAATTCATCATCTACTCAGGATTCAGGTATGCCATACTATGAACGTCACAAGTAAATAAATCCATAAACAAATTTAAGATTTATTCTACTTTGGTCCTGTTTGATGTACTGTAGTCACATCTATGTTTCTATCTTCTGAGAATCATCCACTTTGATACTCAAGACAAAACATCTCCCTAATTGGACTTGGTAGATAACATATTAGTTTTCAATCGGTTTGCTCATTTTTTATTAGACTAAGGACATGTTTAGGTTTATCTACTAATACAAGCTATCTTTCTATATTACAATCCGACCATTTAATACTGCTTAGTATTAGTTAAATGTTAGATAACCAGTGGGTCAATATTTGCTTCCATTTTACTTTATGTGCAAAAACATTAAGGGCAATATACAAATAGTATTAATGTAATTAATGGATATTTTTATTAAACCAATTTATTTTAAAAATTACAAGTATACTTAGACAAAAATACTACACTAACGACATTAGATCCTGACACACAACGCACAAAGATAGGTCTTCGTAAGAGGTTGGGAATGTACATTTATATGAATATCTTTATATTATTAAATATTTTTGAGCTATTAATTGGAGATTTAGTTATGACACGAGTTATCAATTATTATGAGATGGTTTTCCCAACATTAGGGGGAGAGAATAAAATTGGATGAATAAAATATTTGAAATGAATTATCATTATCTAATATCCTCGTACAAAGCAATGTGAACCAAAAGTTCAACAAACAATTTATTTTACAAATAAACTGTGAGATGCATTTACTAACCTGATTAGAAATACCAAATGTTATATACAAATTAATGTTTTGATTTGAATTGAAGTCCCAGTAGGACAGCTTACTAAAGTAAATGAAAGTATTGCATGCCTGAAGTATAATAGATTAATTGGTTTCAAAGATAAAAATTCTAGTAAAAAGAGATGAGAAAACATTTAAGATGGTCACATAGTGGATGGGGGGTTCCTGAAGTGAAAATAAAACTCAAGAAATGATGAAAATCAAGTACCTGGAAGTGAAAATAAAAATGATGAAAATCAAGAAATCTCAATAAATTATATCAATACGAGAAAATATGGAAAACCAAAATAAAAAAGTTGTTGAAAACGTTCTTACTAATAATGTTGCTATTGAAAAAACAAAAGAAAATAAGGATCATAAGCCTAACTCTGTTGAAGAATGTAGAAATAGAAAAGATTGACTAGATAGGAAAGGCACAATTTAAATAGAATTGAATTCACTTGTTAAATGTGAAGTTTGTGGACTCGTAGTCCTAACACCTAAAGATATAGAGCCAGTAGGATATAAATAGGTATTTGTGCGAAAAAAATGAGAAAAATGAAGTTGTAAGATATAAAACGTGACTTGTAGCACAAGAATTTTCGCAAAGGCCTAACATTGATTATGAAGAGACATACTCTTCTATTGTGAATGCACTCACATTTAGATATTTTTTAGTCTGTAGTTCGTGAAAAACTTGACATGTGTCTAATGAATGTTGTTACAACCTATTTGTACGACTCACTTGATAGTGAAATTCATTTGAAAAACCTAAAAGGATTTAAAATCTTAGAAGGATATAGAGTACCCTGGGAAAATTGCTCAATTAGATTAAAGGAATGCTTATAAGGATTAAAACAATCTAGACATATGTGGTACAATCATCTTAGTGAATATTTGTTGAAAGAAGGTTATAAAAATTATCCACTTTGTCCATGTGTTTTCATAAAAAGGTTTGAATCAAATTTTGTGATAACTATTATTTATGTTGATGATTTAAATATTATTGGAACTCCTAAAGAGCTTTAAAATACAGTAAATTATTTAAAGAAAGATATTGATATGAAATATTTTAGAAAAATAAAGTTATGTCTTGGCCTGTAGATCGAGCATTTAAAGGATGGATTAAAGACCATTTCATCCTTGTGAAAATGATGAATAGTTTGTTGGTCCTGAAGTACCATATCTAAATGTCATAAGGGCATTGGCGTATCTTGCAAACAACACATGATCTGATATAGCATTCATTGTGAATTTGTTAGCAATATTTAGTTCTTCTTCAACATATAGACATTGGATTGAAATTAAACATGTATTTAGATATCTCAAAGGAACTATTGGAATGATGTTATTTTATTCAAGTGGTTCAAGATCTCTATTAGTTGACATTAGTTATTACCTCTTTAAATCATGCAAAAATGATTGCCATGCATGAGGCAAGTTGAGAGTGTGTTTGGTTAAGTTTGTTAACCCAACATATCTAAAAGATATGTGATTTGCCTCTGTAAGAAAAGACGTCAACTATCTTATATAAAGATAATGCAACATGTATAGCTCAATTGAATGTTTGTTACATTAAAGTGATATAAAATTTCAACAAATCCGTTCTAGTGATAATTTGATAGATCATTTTATCAAGGCATTACTAACCACAACATTTGAAAGTCTAGTATACAAGACTGAAACGTGTCGACTCAAATATGTACTGTGATGTTGCCATTAAGGAAGGTTTAAAACACGTTGTACTTTTTTCCTTTAATCAAAGTTTTGTCTCATTGAGTTTTCGTGATAAAGTTTTTTAATGAGGTAGCTTGTAATAGGAGATTGTGTACTCCTTTTCCTTCATTAGGTTTTTATCCCACAGGGTTTTTCCTAACAAGGTTTTAACGAGACACATTTTCGTTAATGGTTATTCAAAGGGGAGTGTTATAAATTCATTAATAAATGGATATCCATATAACTCTCAAAGCCCCCAAATTGGGTTTTTTACCCGAATATTATAAAAAAATAAATAAAATACCAAAATAGGTTGTTGAAACAATTATGTACCAAAATGGTACAATTAGATTGGTGGAGGGTAGTGCATAGGCGGCACCACCCTCATTTTTTGACACAAATCAGCATAAAAAAATTATTTTAATGGTGGAGGCTTATAAATAGGCGGCACCACTTTTACTTTTTTGGTATATACGGGTACAAAAATATGTAGGGGTGTGGTGCCTATCTGATAGGCAGCATTGGTGGTGCCTATCTCATAGGTGGTACACCCAGTATATTCTCCCTCGGTCCAACTCCCCCATCTGGCTCATGTCAATTTGAAAAAAAAATTAGCAGAACAAGAAAGGGAGAAGATAAGAAAGAAAGAAAATGTATTATTTTTTATTGTTATTTTCAAATATAATAGATTATAATAATAAAAATTATGTTGTTAGTATTATATAGTTTATTTAGTGTTATTTTTATATTTTGTTTTAAAGTTATTTTGTTTGTTGTGATTTGGTAGTAAGTTTTGTGTTTAGATTATTGAGAATGTTATGTTGTAAAATTTTTAATATATTTGAAAGTTTTTATGTTAGTAACTATTATAAAGTAATTGTTAGTTAGTGATAACAACAGAAAAAATAGATAAATACTGAAAATATTTTTGTCATAGATATTGTTAGAAATGGCAATAAATTTGATATTGTTAGAAATGGACTATTTTAATTCATTAGATTTTTTATGTAAGTATTTTTATGTTGTTCGAAATTGTTTTGAGAATTTTTGTTAATTTTTTAACAGATTGAATATTGAAGATGGATAATCAGTTTTTTGTATGCGTTTATTTCGATGGAATCATCTTGACAACAACTGTTGGATGTATATTTGAATGTCGGCAACAAATAGCAATGAGATTTAATAGAAATGTCTCGTTCGATGATATGAAAGGAATAATTAGCGCAAAAATTGTTAGACGTTGTGGGAGAAAGATCTTGAAACTTTTCTACAAGTTTTCAATTTCAACAGATCCCATCAAATTCACCAAAATGGAACTTGTAGACGATGAAAACACGGAGACAATGATTGCTCTTTATTGTGGGAATCAGAGTGACAAAAATGTACCGATTCACTTATTTGCTGAGTTAGCCGGTGTGGAGCAAAATAAAGATCTCACTGCATATGGTAAAGAACATAGAGCTCAAGAACCGTGCATGATGGCTCCAATATCGTATGTTGATAGTGAATCGACTATATACGGGATTTATATCGATCTTAATGTTGCATCCAATATTGATGTGGTTGGTGATGATGGATACGTTAGTAGTGATCCTAGTGATTAAGAGGTCGATTATGATAGTGATCTCGATGTGGACTATGTCTCCGATGATATTGACGACGAAGATGTGAATGACGATGGAAACATTAATGCATCTTCGGTCGAGAACTAGATCGACATATTGTGATACACAATAATCCTAAGCCACACATGTCGCTTATAAACCCCGACGTAGCGCATGTAACTGAGTTCTCGGAGTACTCTAAAATACTACTTGCTCACCGGGTGGCCATAAATTCTGATCCTAAGTTGTTCATAGGCCAAAGATTTGAAAGTGAGGAAGAGTGCGTATTTACTATTAAGCGGTATAGCATGTATATATCAGTAGACTACAAAGTCGCAGTGTCTAAACCTACATTCTATGTTGGGGAGTGTTAGAAGTTGGCGGAAGGCTGCAATTGGTGGGTACGAGCTGCATTTATTCAAAATTCCCAAATGTGGAAGATACGAAAATTTGTTGTGCCTCACACATGCACATCAACACGTATGACAGAAAATCATCGAAAACTTGATTCCAAAACTATCTGTACGTATATCATGCCAATGGTGAACGACATCCGACCATTAAAGTTTCGATACTGATTGTCGAAATGCAGGAATGATTCCAGTATCGACTATCATACCGAAAGGCGTGGATAGCTAAACAGATGGCAATGGAGCAATTGTACGGCAATTTTGATACGTCGTATAATGAGCTAAGGGATGGATGACCGCTATGTAGGAGTATGTACCATGGACTGTCATTAAGTTACAAACACGATCTTATTACGGTCCGGATGACCAACTACAAAGTTTGTTACAAGTTTTAGTGTTTTAATATTGTAATGTTACAATTAATCTAATTTATGACCACAAAGTTTGTTCCAATTTTTAATGTTGTAATTAATCTAATTAAATAAATACAAAGATTGTCTTTTTTTTTAAATATTTTTTGAGAATAAAAAAGTACAAACTTTGTAATATTTAAATTGTAAGAAACCCTTAAAATTGATGGTTTGATGGTGTGGTCCTAGGAGTATATTTCTGGTGGTCTACGTTTATGTTATGGGTGATTTTGGCGATCAACATCCTCTTCAATTGCAAGTGGGGTGTGCGAAACATGGAAGAAAAATCATATGCCTCGAACGTCATTGATGAACTTGAGCTGGGAGGAGTGTCATACTACGGTAGATACGACCCAGGAGGAGTGGAGTACTGCGGTGGATACGGGCCGAGAGGAGTGCTGTACTGCGGTGGATACGACCCAAAGATATCAAAATCGAAATGATATTTGTGTCTTGATGAGCCCAAGAAATAGTCATTGACCTGTAACTTCGGATGATAAGAACTATCAGCCAAATGTGTATGCAATCACTCGGGCTCGGGCTCAGGCTCGAGCTTGGGCTCTGGCTCTGGCTCTAGTTCGTATGCCCTAAGTTGATGCATGTGTGGGGGGACTACAGTCGATTGCTTACCAAGTAAATATGGTTTTCCCATACTAGAGTACCATTGTATGTACTCTAACGATGGTTGCAAATCGGGAGAAATATCCATCTGAGGTATTCGTGCCATCCGATTATCCCTCACTGCAATATATTTCTAGTGCACAACCCCCAATTATCTCCATGTTTTCCTCTCTTGTTGATCAAGTGAATCTTCCCCATCTACATTGGCAGATCCGGGATATATTGGATGCAACCAAACTTTCGGAGTACTCGATCCCCATTATACCACTCGACTGTTTAGAAATTGATAATTGGTGAGTTAGTGCACTACAAGTGAGAATGAATGTGGGTAGACGAGGGTATAACAGCCGCAATTTCTGGTCTCTGATACGACATCCAAATAAATTGCACGATTAATAACATGGTTAAAATTTAACACGATTCGAAAGATATACAAAGTAATTACATGTCACGAATATTGGAATAGCTTACCCCTTCCCCGACATGTTGTTTAATCATCAGAAGATATATCGGGACTGTGTAAAACCTCTCAATACCCGAATAAAAACTCAATCTACGAAAACAAATTTCAAGTAAATATAGTATCGTTAGAATAATATCATTATAAAGAAATTGGCAATTAATAACAAGTTAAATTTTATCACATGTTCACTAGTGGAAATACTTATGGTTGGTGTCTAACCGATGCTAAGAATGGCATCCGATAAAGAGCCCATGACTGTAGTAATACAAGGCATTCACCTATGTCTACGGCATTAGGCTTTGTCATCCAACAAAGATTACGATACAACATAGCCTGAACTGCAGAACCCAAACTATACGAGCGAACATTCTGCAAATCAGCTAATAGGGGTAAATACATCAAATGAACCCTGTTGTTGTTCGCATCGGGCATCAATACACCCCCTATAATATGCATAATATACACTCGAGCTGTGCACATCACCTTATGCTCAGTGACATTAGTTGATAAATGTTCAAATTTGGCTTTTAGCCATGAAAATTTCAAGCCCGTAAATTTGGACTCAGCATTGTTGGGTGAGGGTAAGACTCTTAGTAGGCTATAAGAAAAGGCAGCCGGCTCAGCTATCACACTTACGCCCCTTACGACATTTCCATCAATTGGGAGCCTAAGTTGCAATGCAATATCCTCCAGAGTGACAGTGCACTCCCCACACAGGAAATGAAAAGTGTAGGTCTCTGGGCGCCAATGCTCGACCAATGCGGATATTAAATCGTACAGCAAATCAAACGTCCAGATTAATGTTACTGACCTGAATCCAGCTAACTCTAAATATGGCATCACTTGTAACACCCTTCACCCGTATTCAATGTTGAAATAGGGTTAGGGAGCATTACCGACTTACAATACATTTAAACATACTTTTCTCATACATTCGATCATTTCATACAATCATCATTCAATCTTAAACAATTTATCCCTTATACGAGCCTACGAGGCCCTAAACATGCTTTGGGAGTGGTTTGAGACTAAACCGATAACTTAAGAAACTTTCATGAAACTTTGAAAATTTTTCTCAAAACAGGGGATACACGCCGTGTGGCCAGGCCGTATGTCTCACACGGCCACCAGACATGCCTGTGTCACAAGCCGCGTGGACATTGAAATAGGAGCATATGGCCGTGTCCCAGCCCGTGTCTGACCCCGCGTAACTCTCTGACTTGGGTCACACGGCTAACACACACACCCGTGTGGCTAGCCCATGTGCCTTAAAAATGGCCATACATGCATGTGTTCTAGGCTATGCCAAACCTGTAGGGTATACTGACTTATGCCACACGGCCAAGTCATATGCCCGTGTGTAAGGCCGTGTGAAGCATACTGACTTTGTCTCAAATTCATCACTAGAGGACACATGGTCGTGTAACATGACCATGTGTCACACACAGCTGAGACACACACCCAAGTCTCTGTCCATGTGGACAAAATAGGCTATTTACTAAGCCATTTTTCCACTCATTTTGCACATACCTATACAAGCTCAAATAGTTCCATTTCAAGACACAAATAAGCATCCAAATATCATCAACCAATATTCAATTCATACCATTTCATTATCAACAATAGAAGTTACAAATATGCCACAATTTGCCATCTAATTACATACCTAATTCACATATACAATTCAATTAACTAAACCATTCCAAACATGCATTATTATTCACCAATTCACAAACACATAGCTTCCCAAATTATCAACCCTTTTAGCAATCAAATTACATAATATCATTAAGCATTATAAATTCAACCTCAATCACACAATATAGGTCAATTACCAAACTCAAAATAGAGCCATTTGCACGTTTATAAACATCATCAAATTCATCATCACAAGCCAACTCAAATGGCCAAAATACATTTTTATCAAACATACCAAAATGACTCAAGCCTATACATGCCATATACCATATTTACACAACTTCAAAAGTACGAAAATAGATGTCCGATAGCGCGATAAAGTCCTTGACGATCCTCGAAATACTATAAAACATAGAAAAATAAACAAAGTAAGCAATAAAGCTTAGTAAGTTCGTATATAAATATTAAATAATCTCATAATTTATTAGCATTTCAAAATAGATAACATAAATTTCATTTAAAGCATCATTCAATGAGTTAACATAAAATTTAACCACATAGTAATTCATAAGTTCTCAACTTCTTTTAACTCGTTACTTGAACGGTTTTCTATACATACCTATACCAATACGTATCTATTTCTCACCAATTCTCTTACTAAATCACTCCGGGCTTATAAATGCTTATGGTACGAGTACATCGATTTTTCGATTCCATAGTCCAACTATGGTTTTACACATACATTGCTATGGCCCTGCTACGATCTTACATTCACATGCCATAACTCGATTATGGTCTTATTTTCTGATTTCCATAGCCCAACTATGGTCTTATTCTGCAACTCGTCTTATTTAAACCGTACATTTAAATTAAGAACTCTAAACTTAACTAATAGAATAAATACAATCTCAATTCCATCCATCAATTAAATAAATACACATTTAAGTTCAATTATATGTGTAGCAGCCCAAATTTGACCGGGCTTAAATAAAACAAAAATAAATAAATAAATAAATATTTATTTAACAGTCCATTAAAAGTCTAGGTTACAAAGCCCAAACAGTCGGCCCAAAATCAAAACTACCCAGCAGACCCATTACCCTATACCAGTTACAACCTTAACCCAAATAACTTTCAAACCCAAACCTAACCTAAACCTACAGCAGACCCAAACCCGAAGGCCCAAATAGCAGGGGCCAAAATGACTTTCAGATAGGGTTAAAAACCCTAGCTCCCTTTCTCCTCGCGCCGCAAACAGAAGGTTCCAAAAGCCAAGCCTCACGACCCTTCGATTTCCGTCATTCCAGCTACCTTCCATCAAGGCCACGATTCCAGGCCCCGAGTCACACCGAGATCAACGCCACCAATAGACCATCGTCAAGCCCTCGTCACCACCGGATTTCTCGCAAGTACCTGTAAAAGGAAAGGAACCGCAGCAAACAAAACAAATATGGAAGGAGATAAAAAGATTTCTTCCCTAAATGTAATAACAATAGTGGCTATAAAAGCCCAAATCAAAACAATGTAAAGGATCCTATTTTTTTTAGAAAAGAGAAATACATATACTTATTCATAAAAAGGGTTCAAGCAGTTTCTTTAAGAGGTGATACACTCTTACTTTGTTTCATTTTTCTTTGTCTTCTCTACATGCATGCAAATACCATAAAAATAAAATAAATTTACCGTCGAAATCTCGTTGAAAATAGAGATTTTGGGCCTCCGACCACCTTACGGGAAGGAGTTGGCGACGGCGCTGGGAGCGTGGGCGCGTGAGGCCGACGACCGGGGCTCGGCTCGATGGAGACCGGAGCCTAGATCTCTTTCTCTCCCCTCTCATTTCAGAGAGAATTTTAGTTTTTTTTTTAAAACTCGGGTTGTAAATGAATTTAAAACTAAAAGTTTGACTTATATAGCATAATTGAAACGGTAACGTTTTGGCTTAATCTGATAAGCATAAAACGACGTCGTTTCTAGGCATAGGATCCGCGCGTTGACCCGTGACCCGGGGAGGATCCGCGTGTTTTTGGAAAATGGGAAATTTGCCCGATTGATCCTCCCGTGTTTTCTGAATTTTTAGTTTGATCTTATTTTATTTCTTAATTTAGCCTTAATATTCTAATTTTGTTTCAATTTGGTCCCATAAGTGATTTTTAAAATAAAATCCAGAAAACGACGTCGTTTAGGATTAGGGCAAATTGCCCAGTAAGTCCTTTGACGCTTTTAATTCTTGCAAATCGTGCTCGTAATTTTTACTATTTTGCAAATTAGCCTTATAATTTTATTCAATTTTAGTCCTTTTTTATTATTTTAAATTTTGTTATTTTTTTATATATATAATTTATTTGTTATAAAAAAACTATACATATATTATTATTAAAAGTACTATTTATATATTTATATAAAATTTTTATTTATCATATATTATTTTCCTATATATATTTATATTATATTTTATTATATAACATTTATTATATTTTTATTATATATTACTTATTTTTATTATTATATGTTATGTATATCGTATATTATTTGTTATATTATTTATGTTTTATATTATTCATTATATTATTCATAATTTTAAAATTTGTAAATTATTATTATTAAATTATATTTGTAACTCATATTATATACATATTTCACATATTAATTAATTATTTATTTATTATGTGTTATTTCATTTTAAATTGATATTTTATATATTATATAATTATTTTATAAATTCTTTTACATACTTTTTATTTTATATCTATTTTTAAAACCAATATATTTTTATTTTATATATAATTATTATTCTTTTGTGAAATTTTTGTTATTACATATTATATATTGTATATTAAATACTATTTTAAAATTATTATTAAATATCATATTTGTATTATAAGTATATTTCGTTAACAATTATTCACTTTATTTTATATTTTTATATATACTAATTCTTTTATATATTTTTATATTGTATATATCATTTATGTATTAAATGTTATTTTATAATTATTATTTGATGTTATATTTTATGAACATGTACATTGATATTATATTACTATTTTTTATATTAAATTGTGTATCATGCATCATTTCTTGATTATTATTATGTATGTTTGTATGTTTTGCTTATTCATCTTCAATATATGTAATGTATATCTTTGTATATATGATGTTATGTAATTTTAAGCATGTATGTATCTAGTATATGATCTTTGTATTATTGCCATTGTATCGTTTAAATGCATGTTTTATTCACTTATTATTGCAATATTCTATTCCATAATGATAATGTGATTCCTCATGCATTAATTAAAAAACAAGATTCCGAAGTTTTCAAAAATAAAAAGGCAATGCTTGGTGTTTGGAAGCTTCGAGAAAAGTAGTGCCCTAACTTATTGGGTTGTGACTTTTCACGTTGAGTTCGAATAGTCAAGCACCCTTCTAAGTTTTTAAAAAATTTTCAAAATACGAGCAACTGTTTTGGAATTTCAAAGCGTTGTGTCCTAACTTACTGGATGTGACGTTTTGTCATTTCAAGATAGGGATTTCAAAAAAAGGGCTAACTTTGTGTCAAATATCTTAAAAATATTGTGTCCTAACTTATTGAATATAATATTTTAATTTATTTGATACAAGTAAACCCTAATTTTCAAAAATCAAAAATATTAAAAGAGGATTGCATTTCAAAATTTTTAAATTTCCGACATTAAAGACATTTTGATAATCAATTAGGTACCAATTTTTGGGCGTTATGAGGGTGCTAATCCTTCCTCGTACGTAACCAACTCTCGGACCCATTCTTTTATTTCGTAGACCAAAACTAATGATTTTAAAACAAAATGTTTTAAAGGTGATCCAATCACACCTAAAAAGATTGGTGGTGACTCCCGTTTTCATTTTTTAAAGTCGATTCCCATTTTCCAAAACCCGATTTAAAGATGGCCTCGACAATACAAACTTACCTCGTGTACAGAAATGACGAAACGGACCGACTATTCAATTACTTTGCTTTTTCCCCAATCTAAGTCCAAATTCCTCTTTTCTTGATCTATAAGTAATCAAAATCAGCTTATTTATTCTTCTATTTATTCAATTCAATCCAAAATATACATTTGAGTTATTTTACCATTAACTCTTAAACTTTCACATTTTTACAATTTAGTCCTTATTACACAAAATCACAAATTCATGAAATTTCTTCAATACCCATTATAGCTGAATTACCAGAATGCCCCTAGCAGCCCATACTTATCAAATTTTCACACATTTAACCACACATTTTCACATTTTCACAAATAAATCCCTATTTTGCATTTTTACTCAAAATCACTTTACAAAATATGTAAATCTAATTACAAGATTTCATATTTCATCATCAAACAGCAAAGAACAAATATTTTCATCAATGAAAACTTTCAAAATCTTTAACATTTTTGCAAAATGGTCCCTAGACTAACTAGTATTAGATGTAACGATCACAAAAACATAGAAATCATTAAAAACCAAGCAAAAATGGACTTACAATTAAGTCCAAAGTGACCAAATGCTTCAAACCCTTAAAGTTGTGTTTTTGTTCATGTATTTTCGGCAATGGCAAAAAGAAGAAGCAAATTTTGGCTTTGTTTTATTTTATTAACCATTATTTATAAATTACTAGTTTAACCTTTGTCATATAACATAAAAATCATTTAATACTTATCCATATTTGTACACTCTAACTAATAATAGTGTAATTACAACATAAGGAGCTTAAATTTAAGGTTCTATAGCTATTAGATACCTTTAGCTAATAGAACTCAAGTTTTACGCTTTACGCGATTTAGTCCTTTTTATCAAATTAAACATTCAAACGATAAAATTACTGAACGGAACTTTCACAAAATCATTCAATCATGCTATAAACATTAAAATAATAATAAAATAAATATTTTGACCTCAGATTTGTAGTTCTGAAACCACTATTCTGATTTGACTAAAAACGGGTTGTTACATTACTCGTTCATCCGGGGAATATCCTAAACCATTCACTCGACCCCTTAATGCACGGTAGGGGCCCTGACAGTATTAAACTACAAAAAAATAGTTACAATAACATAATTTATTTTCGTAAATTACGTAGATATTTTTTTAAGGAAACCCGTGATTAACAAATAATAATATATTACAATATTATTAACTGTGTTTGATATGTGACAATCGTTCTTAATCAATGGAGCCATTGCGATACCTGTAATTTCAAAACAAATTTTGGTTATTAATTTCAAAGTTTGATGGATTTTAAATATTTATTAAAATACCTAAATTTTATATATTGCTTTTAATTACAAAAAATACCAAACAGCTTTTGTCTATATCATATTTTTTGCTATACTACATTAACAAAATAAATACATCTTATAAATTCCAGCTCAAACTTCAACTTAATGGTCCCATTCACAAATTCTATCTTAATGGTTTAATATTTTACCTACATAAAAAACAAAATTGATATTAAAATACTAAAAATAACATGCCAATAAAAAATAACAAAACATAAAATAAACTATACATAATAAATACAATTATTATTATTATTATTATTTTAAAATGATAATAAGTAAAATGTATTGGTTTAAAATATAATATATATATATATATATATATATATAAATAATAACATGTCAACTTAATTATTGTTAAAAATATAATTTTTTTTTGCATATAACTTCAAAATAAATTTTATTTATAATATTTATAAATAACATAAAATAAAATTTAAAACATAAACTCTTATTCTCAATTATAAAATCTAGAACATATAAACTAATTCTTAATTTATCTCATAAATTTCAAATTCCATATCAATGGTCTCATCTTTTACCTACATAAAATATAAAAAATAATATTAAAATAATCAAAATAACATGCCAAATAAATTACATAAAAATATATCTAATCAACCTAAAACACACATAACAAATAAATTACATAAAAAATAAAACATTCTTTGTACATAACATAAATAGTCTTTTTACTTCAATAAACATTAAAAATAAATTAAGAATGAATGAAAATATAAAATAAATACAAATATACCTTAATAACTCTTTTAACCAAAGAATACCTTAAAAATAAAATTAAAAATTAAATCCGAATTAAATCAACAATAATAACAACAAAAATAAATTAAATAAACTTTAACATTAATCCATTAATTTATAACAAAAAAAACATTTTCTTAAATATCTAATATTCCTTAAACAACAAAACAAACTCTCATTTCCTTTTCTTTTTTTTCCCCTTGTCTTTCTCCTTCCCTCACTCTATTCTCCTTTTCTTTTTTTCTTTCTTTTTCCCTTCCCTTCCCTTCTCGCCCTCTCCTTCTCCTTCTTTCAGATAGGGTTAAAATATTAAAAGAGGATTGCATCTCAAAATTTTTAAATTTTCGACATTAAAGACATTTTGATAATCAATTAGGTACCAATTTTTGGGCGTTATGAGTGTACTAATCCTTTCTCGTACGTAACCGAATCCCGGACCCTTTCTTTTATTTCGTAGACCAAAACTAATGATTTTAAAACAAAATGTTTTAAAGGTGATCCAATTACACTTAAAAAGATTGGTGGCGACTCCCGTTTTCGTTTTTTAAAGTCGATTCCCATTTTCCAAAACCCGATTTAAAGATGGCCTCGACAGCTTGGCGACTCCACTGGGGACTAATAAGATAGTCAAGCCGTGTAATTGATTATCTCTTGTCTTAATGTCGGAAATTAAAAATTTTAAAATTTAATCCTCTTTGCATTACATGTGTTTGTATTATTGCATGTGTTGCTATATTCTGATACGCATTTGCATGACCGTTTTGGTCACACCCTTAAGTGGGAGTGAGAAATTACGCCGTGAGGTTTTCGCCTCGCAAGGGGATAGTGGATCACTTTCGGATATATCCGCACACGTGGTTTCGTGAGATTTTCATCTCCTTGTAGCCATAGGGAAATGTATTCCCCTAAACTGAACTCGATTCAAATGAGCCTATAATGGGTGAGAATCGAGCAATCTGCTGGTTCGGGTACCTCAAACTTTAGAAACAACCTCATATAGAAAAACCGTAATAGCTCAACTTAGTTAGAGTTCAACTTAGTTAGAGTTAAACTTTAGATATTACCCTTATAAACTATCGTTGAGATTTATTGATATCATGTGATACTGATTATTTCTTTTCTTTTGTTTACATGTCATTTTACATTTACAAAGGTATCGGTTCACGGCCAGTTTCTAAGTTAGGAAGTTTTATTATGGAGAACGGACTTCTTGATAGAGTGGAGGGCAACGCTAATGTCCATAGATGGTCTGAGCAAACTCAACTAGAAAAGGGGGATAGTATAGCTGTGGGGTATATGTCGGAGCTGTCAGACTACACTCACATCAGTGTCACACAGAATAATCTGTAGGAGCTTAAGGAGATTTGGGATCAGTGGGGTAATGAGACTAAATAGTCATTCTACGGTAATTACGGAGATTTACTTCACTTACTTGATATTCAGATTGATGAGCACTTGTTTCGAGCTCTCGCTCAGTTTTAGAACCCTCCATACAGTTGTTTTACCTTTGGGGAGGTGGATTTAGTGCCTACTGTGGAGGAGTACACCGTCTTACATCGGTGTCCTAAATTTCAATGTGATAGGATTTATTCTCGAGCTGCTTGTGTCCCAGCCTTTGGTAAGAAGGTGATGACCATTACGGGGATGAGTGAGTAGTGGATCATAGCTAGAATCAAGGAAAAGGGCGAGAGTAAATGCATTCCGTGGGGGGCTCTGAAAGAACTGATCCAGACGAGGCGAAGAGGGTAGACATTTTTGCCTTAAGCTTATACGGATTGATGGTTTTCCCCAGGGCCTTGGGATATGTAGACAAGGCGACCACGGATCTCTTCCATCGACTTAGCAAACAGGTCACTTCTATTCCTGTAATCTTGGCAGAGACATTCAGGTCCTTGAATGCATGTAGGAGGGCCAATGCAGGTAGGTTTGTTGGTTGTGCTCAGTTACTTTTAGCTTGGTTTTACAGTCACTTCCGATTGATAGAAAAAGTGGTTTGTCGGGTCTTCTTCAAGGATTACTCACCATTGAAAGATATAGTAGCCTCATCTAGGAAAGTGGATATGCCTGAAGAGAATTGGATAGCGCTACTTCAGAACCTTCAGTCAAAAGATATTGAGTGGAGAGCTTCGTGGATGATTCCTGGTGAGATTCTTTACCGATGCGGCAGTTTTGATTGGGTTCCTCTGTTAGGAATTTGGGGTGCCATTGGTTATGCCCCTTTGCTTGTGTTGAGGCAGCTTGGATTGAGGCAGTTCGTACCAGTAACTCATGGGCTGGCTCAAAGTGAGTTTGTGTATAGAGGAGCTGACTACAAGAGGAAAGTCAGTGAGATCTCTAGTGCTTGGAATAAGACTTTTCGATTAAAAGGAGTAGCTATTAGCCCTGCTACGACTTCAGAGTATGTTGAATGGAGAGGCAGAAGGATTAATGATAACATCTCTAAGCCAAGCGTGGAAGGAACTCGACCGATAGAGGAATATTTACACGTAATGCCCTCGGAGTTAGAAATTATGAAGCAAGAGTTCGAGAGAAAGAACTTGGAGCTCGAAAAGAGGATAGCAAAGCTTGAAGAAGAAAAGATGTACTTGATCTTAGACATCGACGTTCAAAGGATGGAGGTCGAGAAAGAGAGAAAAGAAAAGAGGAAGATTGAGGAAGATCAAGATGATCTAAAGGAGCATTACAAAAAGGCACAAGTATCCTTGAGGAGAGCGAGAGTAGGAGGGTCTTCAGATCGGTTGCAGAAAGAGGTCCAAGAGGAAAAAGCTAGAGCTGAGTATTGGGAGAGGAAGTTCTAAGAGATGCGGTCGCAGAATTTGGCATTAGAGGAAGAGAATAAAGGGTTGAAGACCAAGGTAACTGAGTTTGGAAGATCCCTTCGTTGGCATCGAAACCATGATCCTACGATCGAGTTAAAAGAGCTAAAAAGTAAGGTTGAAGATTTGGAAGTGGCATTGCATGATGGTGAACTTTAGATTGAGCAGTTCGAGGAGCAAGAAGATTATCCAAAGGGAGAGCTTCATCAGTCTAGAGGACAGGTCAGAGAAAAGGATCACGTCATTGGTGAAGCCTTAGCCCAGATTCGAGAGGTTGATGAATATGTGCAAGACTTGGCAATATGAGCTGATGTATTAAGTCTGATGTATGGATCATCGTCGGATATAGGACGAGAGTTAGCCCTTTTATTAGATAGAGTTAAAACTTTGGGCACTAGGGCGAAAGCGTATTTGTAATCCTCTTATATGTAAAGATATTCTTTTTCTAAAGAAAGTTTTCTAAATGAAATTGAATCAGAATCGATGCCTTTTTGCATTCATGCATTTGCATTACACCACATCATATGCATTCAAAGTTATAGAAAGACCCTAATTAGTTAAAGTTTACTTCCAGAGAGGTAGAAAAGAAAATCTAGAAGTCACACATTCTTACTGCACTCGCACTAAAACTAAGAGTATGGATCAAAGGTTCAAACAATTGCAAAAGGATATGCAAGACCAATTGCAAGAACAGTTGGCCAAAATACAGATTGACATGAGGGAGCAAATGCTAGAGGCTCAGAGGAATATGATGGCTGAAATAGCTCAGCTATTAAGGGCCACTGATAAAGGAAAAGCTCCCATGGCAATCAATAAAGAGGATAATGAGGGTCTTCCTCCGGGTTTTACTCCGCCTCATGTGCCACTGCAAACCGAGGCACCTCCTAGAAGACCATCTGTCACTATGAGACCTCAACATGGGCCGGTTGATGCTGGAATCCCCGTGAATTTCCCATCTGGGTCGGGAAATAATTTAGGCGATAGCCCGATCAACCCTATCATTCCTGATCTGGATCTGATGGAGAAGGAAAGAATGGCAACCGAATCCTCAAAACAGTTGGAGGATCGTTGCAAGTGGTTGGAGGAGAAGTTTAGGGTTTTGGAAGGCGCTGGCAATCATTATGAGATTGATGCCAAAGACTTAAGTTTGGTTCCAGACTTGATACTTCCTCACAAATTCAAGATGCCGGAGTTTGAAAAGTACAACGGGACTACTTGCCCAGAGGCACACATAACAATGTTTTGTAGGAGAATGACTGGGTATGTGAACAATGATCAACTATTGATCCATTGTTTTCAGGATAGCTTAATAGGAGCAGCGGCTAGGTGGTATAATTAGTTGAGCCGTGCAAGAATCGGTTCATGGAGAGATCTTGCACAAGCCTTCATGCAACAGTACAACTATGTGACTGATATGATGCCAGACAGGATCACGCTTTAAAACATGGAGAAAAAGCCTAATGGAAGTTTTATGCAATACGCACAACGATGGAGGGAGGTGGCAATGCAAGTACAACTACCACTGTTAGAAAATGAGACCACCATATTATTTACCAACACTTTAAAGGCGCCGTTCATCACTCACATGATTGGAAGCACCACGAAAAGTTTCGCGAATCTAGTTATGGCAAGAGAGATGATTGAGAACGCCATAAGGGGCGGTAAAATTGAAGGGGAAACGGCTAAAAGTTCGGCCCCAAGGAGAAAGGACAATGAGGTGAATAACATGAATAGTACCAACTCGAGGGCAATCACAGTTGGTCAACCCAAAGCAGCTGCGGTCGAACAGTAAAGTACTCAAAGATAGGAATCAGGCACAAGACAAAATTCGGAAAGGATGCAATTCACGCCTATCCCTGTGACGTATCGTGAGCTTTATCAAAGTTTATACGATGCACATACCATTGTTCCATTTTAGTTGAAACCGCTACAGCCACCGTACCCCAAATGGTATGATACAAATGCTAAATGCGAATATCATGCAAGAATACCGGGGCATTCGATTAAAAACTGCACCGGATTCAAGAAGGTCGTGGAGAGGCTTATCACGATGGAGGTTGTGAAATTCGACAGTACCCCTAATGCTAAAAATCCGTTACTAGATCATGGCAATCAATGAGTGAATGCCATTAATAAAACCAGGGAAGAAAGAATCAAGGAAGATGTTGCTAAGGTGAAGACACCCATGAAAATAATATGGGAGGAAATGGTGAAGAGAGGTATGTTGACCTCTGGAAAAGGTAGAGAAAGAATGGGGAACTATTGTGAATTCCATGGAGAGATGGGTCATATGATCCAAAATTGTGAGAAGTTTAAGGCCATGGTGCAAGGCCTTATGGTTAACAAAAAACTACAGATTTTTTAGGGTAGTTCTTGTAAAAGACAAATATGTGTACTGGAAAATAAACAACGAGTAATCAGCCGACCAAGAATTATTATTTCCTTGCCGGGGAATAATAAAGTGGGAGCGCAAACCAGGCCCAAAGTCGTCATCCATAAACCCACTCATTTCCCTTACAAGGATGACAAGAGGGTGCCATGGAGCTATGACTGTAGTATAATAGTACCTGAAGGAGAAAGTATAGCCAGTGCGTCTAGGGGCGTGCAAAATGAAGGTTCCCATACACGAAGTGGGAAGCATTATGATGAGGGGGCATCAAAATGGAGCCCACGAAAACAAAAGATGTTGACGTTGAGAAGGAGAAGGAGACCGAAGCATTCATCAATGAGCTGGTAAAGGAAGAGGAGGCTAAGGAGTTTCTAAAGTTCCTTAAGCATAGTGAGTATAGTGTGGTCGAACAGTTGCGTAAGCAGCCAGCACGTATATGAGTATTGGCCCTACTTCAGAGTTCTGAAGTGCATTGGGATGCATTAATGAAAGTGCTCAACGAAACATATGTCACACATGACATATCCATTAACAAATTAGACCGGTTGGTAAATAACATCAGTGCTGACAATTTTATCTACTTCAATAATGATGAAATTCCACCTGGGGGCATAGGGTCAACCAAGGCCTTGCACATCACTACTCGGTGTAAAGGATACACGCTTCCAAATGTACTCATTGATAACGGGTCTACTTTGAACATCCTTCCATTATCCACATTAAACAGATTACCCATTGACAATTCACATATGAAAACGTGTCACAATATGGTAAGATCCTTCGATGGAACCGAAAGGAAAGTGATAGGACGAATTGACATCCCTTTGGAACTTGGGTCAAATACATATGAAGTTGATTTCTTGGTAATGGATATTAAGCCCTCCTATAATTGTTTATTGGGGAGACCATGGATACACTCGGCAGGAGCGGTGCCCTCCTCATTGCACCAAAAATTAAAGTTAGTGATAGATGGACGGTTAATAACCATCAATGCGGAGGAAGACATTATAGCAGCAGTCACTAGCAAGTCCCCTTATGTTGAGGCAAATGAATAGGCTATTGAGTGTTCTTTCTGCTCTTTAGAAACCATCAATGCAACCTTCATTTTGGAAGGAAGTGGGGTGCTCGTACCCAAAATGTCTAGAGCCACAAGGATCGCCCTGCAAATGATGATAGGGAAAGGATGATGGGGAAAGGGGCATTGCCAGGAAAAGGACTAGGAAGACAGTTGCAAGGAGGGGTTCAAATCCCAAAACTGATTGAGAAGAAAGATCGCCTTGGTTCGGGCTTCAAGCCAGACTATAAGCACAAGAGGCAAGAGATTGAGAAACGCCAAGCGATAAGAAATGCGCGCTTGAACGGAGGAGAAGTGGAGTGGGAACCGATGACATTCCCACCTATATCCAAATCCTTTAAGACAGGAGGGTTACTGATAAAAGAAAGTCATCAAATTAATGCTGTACACAATGAGGGATTGGAGCAAGGAAGCCTCGAGGGCATTCGCCTTACGCACTGTGGAGCTCGAACAATTGGGTCATGGAGGACCTTCCTGTAGTCTTTAGGAATTTTTCAGAGTAATTCTCGAAACATTTCTGTTACTCTAGGGCCTAGGAGTAGTAAGATTACGTTTGTGAAAAAGGCTTATGATTATCTATTTTAATAAAACATAACTTTATTATCAATTTGGACGAATACGATTTCTTTTTATCAATCAATATTTCGTTAAACTTTCGCATTTCTCATTCTTTCATTCATAGCACATAAACAATCATTCTTAGATTCATTCATTCTTTGTATATTCTTTCATACCCCTACAAGTCTCTAGATATTAATGATATGAGCACTGATACTGCAACTCCTGATTTCTCTTGTGAACAAGATATGTGTTTAGAGGAATCTCAGGATTTTGAGGATGTTCAAGATTGTGATGTGTCTCCTGATCTGTTAAGAATGGTAAAACAGGAGGAAAAACAAATTATGCCACATGAGAAAGAGATAATAGAAAATGTAATCTTAGAGGAAGGAAAGGAATTGAAAATTGGAACACTGATTACCGATGACACAAGGCATAGTCTGGTTGAATTGCTTCGAGAGTTCAAGGATATCTTCGTATGGTCATATCAGGATATGCCCGGATTGAATACCAACATTGTACTACATCTTCTTCCGATAAGATAGGATTGCAAACCAGTCCAACAGAAGTTGCGGAGAATGCGGCCAGACATTGTTCTAAAAATAAAAGATGAGGTTAAGAAGCAGTTCGATACAGGATTCTTATAAGAAGTCAAGTACTCCGAATAGATAGCTAATATTGTGCCGATCCCTAAGAAGGATGAGAAGGTACGAATGTGTGTTGATTACAGAGATCTGAATAAAGCTAGCCCAAAAGATAACTTTCTTTTGCCGCACATCGACACTTTGGTAAACAACACGGCGGGATATTCATTGTTTTCCTTTATGGATGGTTTCTCAGGGTACAATCAGATAAAGATGCATCCAGAGTACATGGATAAAACCACCTTCATAACTTTGTGGGGCACCTTTTGCTACAAAGTAATGTCGTTTGGACTGAAAAACACAGAAGTAACCCACCAGCGGGCCATGGTGAACTTGTTTCACGACATGATGCATAGGGACATTGAAGTATACGTTGATGGCATGATTGCTAAGTCCCGAACAGAGAAAGAGCATATTGAAGTTTTGAGAAGACTATTCTTGAAGCTGAGGAAGTTTCAGTTGAGGCTCAATCCGACAAAGTGCACCTTCGGAGCTAGATCGGGAAAGCTATTAGGTTTCGTAGTCAGTGAAAAAGGAATGGAAGTTGATTCAGACAAAGTCAGAGCAATACGAGAATTGCCTCCACCATAAACTCAAAAAGAAGTTCGAGGATTCCTAGGAAGGTTGAATTACATCGCTCTGTTCATTTCACAACTAACTGAGAAATGTGATCCTATCTTTCGCCTCCTCAGAAAGCACAATCAAGGTACTTGGGATGAGGAGTGCCAGAATGCTTTTGAAAAAGTCAAGCAGTATTTGTTGAATGCCCCAGTATTATCTCCACCTAGCCCCTATAAACCGTTGATATTGTACTTGTCAGTGTTCAGTAATCCTATGGGATGTGTGCTCGGTCAGCATGACGAGTCAGGGAAAAAGAAGAAGGCAATTTATTATCTCAGTAAGAAATTCATTGACTGTGAAATGAGATATCCACCAATTGAAAAGTTGTGTTGTGCGCTGATTTGGACAACTCGGAGATTAAGACAGTACATGCTATACCATACCACTGGGCTCATCTTAAAGCTTGATCCATTGAAATACATGATGGAGTCAACGGCTCTAAATGGGAGAATGGCGAGATGGCAAATTTTGCTTTCAGAGTTTGATATAGTCTATATAAGTCAGAAGGCTATAAAAGGAAGTGCGGTAGCAGACTTCTTGGCCAGTGGGCTCTAGAAGATTATGAGCCATTGAACTTTGATTTTCTAAATGAGGAGTTAATGTGTATAGAAACGACCGAAGATTCTCCTTGGAAGCTAAATTTTGATGGGGCTTCTAATGCAGTCGGAAATGGAATTGGGGCAGTCTTGGTATCCCCGAATGGCTATCATTACCCGTTTACGTGCAAGTTGGACTTTGATTGCACGAATAATATGGCTGAGTATGAAGCATGCATCATGGGACTTCAAGCAGCTATAGAGCGAGGTATAAAAACCCTAGAAGTATATGGAGATTCTGCGTTGGTAATTTATCAGCTTAGAGGTGAATGAGAGACAAGGGACCCTAAATTGATCAATTATCGAAAGATAGTTTTGGGGTTACTTAAGGAGTTCGATGACATCACCTTCAATTATCTCCCACGAGACAAAAATCAGATGGCAGATGCTTTAGCAACCTTGGCCTTAATGATTAAGGTGAATAAAGAGGAAGAGATGGGACCAATTCAAATGAGTGTCTATGAGGTTTGAGCTCATTGTTGTAACATTGAGAAGGAAGAAAAAGACGATAACCCTTGGAATCAGGATATATTACGATATGTGAGAGATCGTAAATACCCTGAACAGGCCAATGAAAATGACAAACGAACTTTGAAAAGGTTAGCTTGTGACTATATCTTGGATGGGGATATCCTGTACAAGAGAAGGAAAGACCAAGTACTTTTGAGATGTGTCGATGTTGTGGAAGTTAAGCTAATTTTAGAAGAAGTTCATGAAGGTGTATGTGGGACACATGCAAAAGGGTTCACGATGGCAAGGCAAATCATGAGGTTTGGCTATTATTGGGCCACGATGGAAGGGGATTGTATCAACTATGCCAAGAAATGCCATAAGTGTCAGATTTATAGGGACAAAATTCATATACCACCTTCACCTTTGCATGTTATGACTTCTCCATGGCCCTTCTCCATGTGGGGCATGGATGTCATTGGACCAATATCATCGAAAGCTTCGAATGGACATCGGTTTATCTTCGTGATAATTGACTACTTTACAAAATGGGTAGAGGTCGCTTCTTATGCGAATGTTACTAAGTCAGCTGTGAGTCGATTATTGAAGAAGGAGATTATTTGTCGGTATGAAATACCTGAGAAGATCATATCCGACAATGCATTGAACTTAAACAATAAAACGATAGCAGATGTTTGCGACCAGTTCAAGATCAAGCACCACAATTCTTCTCCCTATCGTCCAAAAATGAATGGGGCAGTGGAGGCCGCCAACAAGAACATTAAGAAAATAGTGAGGAAGATGACTGAGACTTATAGAGATTGGCACGAGAAATTACCATTTGCACTCTTGGCCTATCGAACATCTGTTAAAACCTCTACTGGGGCAACCCCATTCTCGTTAGTTTATGGGATGGAAGCAGTGCTACCTATTGAAGTAGAAATACCTTCTCTTCGAATTTTGACGAAGATAAGGTTAGATGAAGCTGAATGGGTTCAATCGCGATATGATCAGTTGAACTTGATTGAGGAAAAGAGGCTAAGAGCCATTCGACATGGTCAGATGTATCAGAAGCGAATGATGTGAGCTTATGATAAGAAAGTTCGACCAAGAGAATTCCACGAGGGAGACCTTGTGTTGAAAAAGATCCTTCTTATTCAAAAAGACTTTAGGGGGAAATGGATGCCGAATTGGGAAGGGCCGTACGTCGTGAAGAAAGCTTTCTCTGGCGGTGCATTGATCTTAACGGAAATGGATGGGAAGAGTTTACCCAATCCAGTGAATTCAGACTTAGTTAAAAAATACTTTGTCTAAAGGAGAAGAGAATCCAAGGTGAAAACCCGCAAAGGGTGCCTTGAGATTTAAAAAAAAAATGGAGAGGCCAAGGTGAAAACCCGCAAAAGGTACCTTGTGACCAAATGGGTTTTGAGTTGAAAACCCGAAAGGGCAGCTCAAATTTTGAAGAGTACACAGTGATCTTGCTATATTTGATTCAATAAAGAAAGAAGCACGTTGAATATTAGGGCATCAACAAAGTACTATTGGATCCTTTAAACACATGTTGAACTCAAGAAAGATTTCATGGAGCTGGTGTATAGACACTGAAGCAGCGATATCTTGGGCATCTAGCTTTTATCCTGTTTGCTATCTTTAGATTCTATTATTTCTTAAAGATAGGCTTTCAAATTAATTTCCTTTGTATCTTTTCGATAATTCATTCAAATCCAATTATTCTTAAAAGTTTATTCATCTTCCATTATTCTTTAAGTAAGTTGCATTGAAATAATGATAGATGAACTAAATATGTTCAAAAATGAAGTTTTACACATTACTCTGGAATTTCTAGATAATACAAGAAACTAAAACAGGACAATTGTTCGAGAAATTCACGTAAGTAAGGGACGAAGGAACTTGAGGAATTTCTTTCTTCCAGTCCAAAAGGAAAATGAACAAAAAACCAACGATTCAATTCCAAGGAAAGATTATCTTACAGACATCCTCAATGGATTGTAGCATTAGAGGAAGGGTACAGGCCTACAGGCTGAGCAAGAATAATACTTTGAGAAAAGAAGAGCCAAATGAAGGAATGATTGGTGACGTCTAGGATAGGGGTCATGTTCACAACATTTTGCATCATAACATTATGAACATTCGATCATAGCATCCTAATTATCAGGCATAATCATTCTACAGGTTATCAAAGACAACACGCCTTAATCCCCTAAGCAGTAAGGTAATAGGCCGCAGCATAACAGATCTAACCTTCAGATGTTTATACTGAAGCAAATCCAAGATGGTTTGGCATCATTGTGCTTACAAGGAACAAATCGAAGACATAGCTGATTTGGTTTTCACGGTTTATGCTGAAGCAAATCTAAGATGATTTGGCATATCTGTATTGTCAGAGAACAAATCGAAGTCTGGCATCTCTATTTTGACGGAGAGCAGATACATAGCAGATCTAACCTTCAGATGTTTATACTAAAGCAGATCCAAGATGGTTTGGCATCCTTATGCTTACAAGGAACAAATCGAAGACATAGCTGATTTGGCTTTCACGTGTTTACGCTGAAGCAAATCTAAGATGATTTGGCATCTCTGTATTGTCAGAGAACAAATCGAAGTCTGGCATCTCCATTTCGACGGAGAGCAGATACATAGCAGATCTAACCTTCAGATGTTTATACTGAAGCAGATCTAAGATGGTTTGGCATCCTTGTGCTTACAAGGAACAAATCGAAGACATAGCTGATTTGGCTTTCACGTGTTTACGCCGAAGCAAATCTAAGATGATTTGGCATCTCTGTATTGTTATAGAACAAATCAAAGTCTGGCATCTCCATTTTGACGGAGAGCAGATACATAACAGATCTAACCTTCAGATGTTTATACTGAAGCAGATCCAAGATGGTTTGGCATCCTTGTGCTTACAAGGAACAAATCGAAAACATAGCTGATTTGGCTTTCACGTGCTTACGATGAAGCAAATCTAAGATGATTTGGCATCTCTGTATTGTCAAAGAACAAATCGAAGTTTGGCGTCTCCATATTCGACAGAGGGCAGATACATAGCAGATCTAACCTTCAGATGTTTATACTGAAGCAGATCCAAGATGGTTTGGCATTCTTGTGCTTACAAGGAACAAATCGAAGACATAGCTGATTTGGTTTTCGCGTGCTTATGCTGAAGCAAATCTAAGATGATTTGGCATCTTTGTATTGTCAGAGAACAAATCGAAGAAACAGATTTAGAGTCTCTGTATTCTGCGGAGAGCAGATCGAAGATATCAACAGGACAGTCATAAGTTTACAAGAAGCAGATTGAAGACCATAGAACCGGTCAAATTTGGTCTTTCTATGAGTCTTTGCTTGATTCCTGTTACACAGCAATGAGCAAAGAGGGGCAGCTGTAGCAGCCCAAATTTGACCGAGCTTAGATAAAACAAAAAGAAATAAATAAATAAATATTTATTTAACAGTCCATTAAAAGTCCAGGTTACAAAGCCCAAACAGTAAGCCCAAAATCAGAACTACCTAGCAGACCCATTACCCTATACCAGTTACAACCTTAACCCAAATAACTTTCAAACCCAAACCTAACCTAAACCTACAGCAGACCCAAACCCGAAGGCCTAAATAGCAGGGGCCCAAATGACTTTCAGATAGGGTTAGAAACCCTAGCTCCCTTTCTCCTCGCGCCGCAAACAGAAGGTTCCAGAAGCCAAGCCTCACGACCCTTCGGTTTCCGTCATTCCAGCTACCTTCCATCAAGGCCACGATTCTAGGCCCCGAGTCACGCCGAGATTAACGCCACCGATAGACCATCGTCAAGCTGTCGTCACCACCGGATTTCTCGCAAGCACCTGCAAAAGGAAAGGAACCGCAGCAAACAAAACAAATATGGAAGGAGATAAAAAGATTTCTTCCCTAAATGTAATAACAACAGTGGCTATAAAAGCCCTAATCAAAACAATGTAAAGGATCCGATTTTTTTTTTAGAAAAGAGAAATACATATACTTATTCATAAAAAGGGTTCAAGCAGTTTCTTTAAGAGGTGATATACTCTTACTTTGTTTCATTTTTCTCCGTCTTCTCTACATGCATGCAAATACCATAAAAATAAAATAAATTTACCGTCGAAATCGTGTTGAAAATCGATATTTTGGGCCTCCGACCACCGTATGGGGAGGAGTAGGCGACAACGCGTGGGCGCATGAGGCTGACGACCGGGGCTCGGCTCGATGGAGACCGGAGCCTAGATCTCTTTCTCTCCCCTCTCATTTCAGAGAGAATTTTAGTTTTTTTTTTTTGAAAATCGGGTTGTAAATGAATTTAAAACTAAAAGTTTGACTTATATAGCATAATTGAAATGGTACAGTTTTGGCTTAATCTGATAAGCATAAAACGACGTCGTTTCTAGGCACAGGATCCGCGCGTTGACCCGTGACCCGAGGAGGATCCGCATGTTTTTGAAAAATGGGAAATTTGCCCGATTGATCCTCCCGTGTTTTCTGAATTTTTAGTTTGATCTTATTTTATTTCTTAATTTAGCCTTAATATTCTAATTTTGTTTCAATTTGGTCCCATAAGTGATTTTTAAAATAAAATCCAGAAAACGGCGTCGTTTAGGATTAGGGCAAATTGCCCAGTGAGTCCTTTGACGCTTTTAATTCTTGCAAATCAGGCTCAGAATTTTTACTATTTTGCAAATTAGCCTTATAATTTTATTCAATTTTAGTCCTTTTTTTATTATTTTAAATTTTGTTATTTTTTTTATATATAATTTATTTGTTATAAAAAAACTATACATATATTATTATTAAAAGTACTATTTATATATTTATATAAAATTTTTATTTATCATATATTATTTTCCTATATATATTTATATTATATTTTATTATATAACATTTATTATATTTTTATTATATATTACTTATTTTTATTATTATATGTTATGTATATCGTATATTATTTGTTATATTATTTATGTTTTATATTATTCATTATATTATTCATAATTTTAAAATTTGTAAATTATTATTATTAAATTATATTTGTAACTCATATTATATACATATTTCACATATTAATTATTTATTTATTTATTATGTGTTATTTCATTTTAAATTGATATTTTTATATATTATATAATTATTTTATAAATTCTTTTACATACTTTTTATTTTATATATATTTTTAAAACCAATATATTTTTATTTTATATATAATTATTATTCTTTTGTGAATTTTTTGTTATTACATATTATATATTGTATATTAAATACTATTTTAAAATTATTATTAAATATCATATTTGTATTATAAGTATATTTCGTTAACAATTACTCACTTTATTTTATATTTTTATATATACTAATTCTTTTATATATTTTTATATTGTATATATCATTTATGTATTAAATGTTATTTTATAATTATTATTTGATGTTATATTTTATGAACATGTACATTGATATTATATTACTATTTTTTATATTAAATTGTGTATCATGCATCATTTCTTGATTATTATTATGTATGTTTGTATGTTTTGCTTATTCATCTTCAATATATGCAATGTATATCTTTGTATATATGATGTTATGTAATTTTAAGCATGTATGTATCTAGTATATGATCTTTGTATTATTGCCATTGTATCGTTTAAATGCATGTTTTATTCACTTATTATTGCAATATTCTATTCCATAATGATAATGTGATTCCTCATGCATTAATTAAAAAACAAGATTCCGAAGTTTTCAAAAATAAAAAGGCAATGCTTGGTGTTTGGAAGCTTCGAGAAAAGTAGTGCCCTAACTTATTGGGTTGTGACTTTTCACGTTGAGTTCGAATAGTCAAGCACCCTTCTAAGTTTTTAAAAAATTTTCAAAATACGAGCAACTGTTTTGGAATTTCAAAGCGTTGTGTCCTAACTTACTGGATGTGACGTTTTGTCATTTCAAGATAGGGATTTCAAAAAAAGGGCTAACTTTGTGTCAAATATCTTAAAAATATTGTGTCCTAACTTATTGAATATAATATTTTAATTTATTTGATACAAGTAAACCCTAATTTTCAAAAATCAAAATATTAAAAGAGGATTGCATTTCAAAATTTTTAAATTTCCGACATTAAAGACATTTTGATAATCAATTAGGTACCAATTTTTGGGCGTTATGAGGGTGCTAATCCTTCCTCGTACGTAACCAACTCTCGGACCCATTCTTTTATTTCGTAGACCAAAACTAATGATTTTAAAACAAAATGTTTTAAAGGTGATCCAATCACACCTAAAAGATTGGTGGTGACTCCGTTTTCATTTTTAAAGTCGATTCCCATTTTCCAAAACCCGATTTAAAGATGGCCTCGACAATACAAACTTACCTCGTGTACAGAAATGACGAAACGGACCGACTATTCAATTACTTTGCTTTTTCCCCAATCTAAGTCCAAATTCCTCTTTTCTTGATCTATAAGTAATCAAAATCAGCTTATTTATTCTTCTATTTATTCAATTCAATCCAAAATATACATTTGAGTTATTTTACCATTAACTCTTAAACTTTCACATTTTTACAATTTAGTCCTTATTACACAAAATCACAAATTCATGAAATTTCTTCAATACCCATTATAGCTGAATTACCAGAATGCCCCTAGCAGCCCATACTTATCAAATTTTCACACATTTAACCACACATTTTCACATTTTCACAAATAAATCCCTATTTTGCATTTTTACTCAAAATCACTTTACAAAATATGTAAATCTAATTACAAGATTTCATATTTCATCATCAAACAGCAAAGAACAAATATTTTCATCAATGAAAACTTTCAAAATCTTTAACATTTTTGCAAAATGGTCCCTAGACTAACTAGTATTAGATGTAACGATCACAAAAACATAGAAATCATTAAAACCAAGCAAAATGGACTTACAATTAAGTCCAAAGTGACCAAATGCTTCAAACCCTTAAAGTTGTGTTTTTGTTCATGTATTTTCGGCAATGGCAAAAAGAAGAAGCAAATTTTGGCTTTGTTTTATTTTATTAACCATTATTTATAAATTACTAGTTTAACCTTTGTCATATAACATAAAAATCATTTAATACTTATCCATATTTGTACACTCTAACTAATAATAGTGTAATTACAACATAAGGAGCTTAAATTTAAGGTTCTATAGCTATTAGATACCTTTAGCTAATAGAACTCAAGTTTTACGCTTTACGCGATTTAGTCCTTTTTATCAAATTAAACATTCAAACGATAAAATTACTGAACGGAACTTTCACAAAATCATTCAATCATGCTATAAACATTAAAATAATAATAAAATAAATATTTTGACCTCAGATTTGTAGTTCTGAAACCACTATTCTGATTTGACTAAAAACGGGTTGTTACATTACTCGTTCATCCGGGGAATATCCTAAACCATTCACTCGACCCCTTAATGCACGGTAGGGGCCCTGACAGTATTAAACTACAAAAAAATAGTTACAATAACATAATTTATTTTCGTAAATTACGTAGATATTTTTTTAAGGAAACCCGTGATTAACAAATAATAATATATTACAATATTATTAATCGTGTTTGATATGTGACAATCGTTCTTAATCAATGGAGCCATTGCGATACTGTAATTTCAAAACAAATTTTGGTTATTAATTTCAAAGTTTGATGGATTTTAAATATTTATTAAAATACCTAAATTTTATATATTGCTTTTAATTACAAAAAATACCAAACAGCTTTTGTCTATATCATATTTTTGCTATACTACATTAACAAAATAAATACATCTTATAAATTCCAGCTCAAACTTCAACTTAATGGTCCCATTCACAAATTCTATCTTAATGGTTTAATATTTTACCTACATAAAAAACAAAATTGATATTAAAATACTAAAAATAACATGCCAATAAAAAATAACAAAAACATAAAATAAACTATACATAATAAATACAATTATTATTATTATTATTATTTTAAAATGATAATAAGTAAAATGTATTGGTTTAAAATATAATATATATATATATATATATATATATATAAATAATAACATGTCAACTTAATTATTGTTAAAAATATAATTTTTTTTTGCATATAACTTCAAAATAAATTTTATTTATAATATTTATAAATAACATAAAATAAAATTTAAAAACATAAACTCTTATTCTCAATTATAAAATCTAGAACATAAAACTAATTCTTAATTTATCTCATAAATTTCAAATTCCATATCAATGGTCTCATCTTTTACCTACATAAAATATAAAAAATAATATTAAAATAATCAAAATAACATGCCAAATAAATTACATAAAAATATATCTAATCAACCTAAAACACACATAACAAATAAATTACATAAAAAATAAAACATTCTTTGTACATAACATAAATAGTCTTTTTACTTCAATAAACATTAAAAATAAATTAAGAATGAATGAAAATATAAAATAAATACAAATATACCTTAATAACTCTTTTAACCAAAGAATACCTTAAAAATAAAATTAAAAATTAAATCCGAATTAAATCAACAATAATAACAACAAAAATAAATTAAATAAACTTTAACATTAATCCATTAATTTATAACAAAAAAAACATTTTCTTAAATATCTAATATTCCTTAAACAACAAAACAAACTCTCATTTCCTTTTCTTTTTTTTCCCCTTGTCTTTCTCCTTCCCTCACTCTATTCTCCTTTTCTTTTTTTCTTTCTTTTTCCCTTCCCTTCCCTTCTCGCCCTCTCCTTCTCCTTCTTTTTTCTTCTCTTATTCTCCTTCTCTTTATTCTCCTTCACTCCTTAGCCAAATATGAACTTGGGGACCATTATAAGGTCCATAAACACACAATAACAACAAAAACCCTGCTTTGAGCCGTCCCATCACTGTGCTTGCCACCCCAGTGTCGCCTCTTGTGTGTCCTCCATCACTGGGTTGTGCTGTCCCATCATGTCAGGTATATATATTTTGGTCGTATTTTACCTTGGGTGTCGCCTATCTACAAGCCTCCACTATTAAAATAAATTTTTTTATGCTGATTTGTGTTAGAAAATGAGGGCGGTGCCACTTATGCACCACCCTCCACCCATCTAAATGTATCATTTTGATACATAATTGTTTCAACAACCCATTTTGGTATTTTAGTTTATTTTTATAATATTCGGGTAACCTTCCCCCCAAATTCATCCTCTTGTAACTCTTGTAACCCTTAAAGAATTTATATGGTGCCTTAATTCTCTTTTTATAACTTACGATAATTGAGACCCTATAAATATAAGACAAATATAAGCTTTTTGTATATCAAAATGAAAGTTGAATCATCTTTTCATTTTTTACTATTCTCTCTTGTTATAATTCTCTTAGTTTTATAATAGGTTTATAATTTTTCAATAATTTCTAAAAAATTATAATTTTTATATTTTATAACACATTACTAATATTTTATAATATCTAATAATTAAGAAAAAAACGTTCTTAAGCTTTTTATGCCAACATGTTTTCGAAGTTAAATGTCAAGTCAACTATCATAAAATTGTTTTTTTTCATGACAATTGTCATGTTATCACTTAATTGCTATTAAGGGTTAATTATTATTAAGGATCAACTGCCATGTCATTACTTAAGAGCTCGTTAAAGGTTAACGGCTCGTCATGAGCTTCGACAAAAAGCTATATTTCAAGTGTCAATTAATTGCAAATTTTAATTGCAAGCTTAATTGATTTTTTTTAATTATTTTAAGATGAATATTTTAAGGATTTAAGCCTAAAATTTATAAAATAAGGGGGCCACATGTATGATACAGAAAAATATGGGCACAAACCGAAAATATCCTTTTCTTTCTTCTCGATTTCTTTCTCCTCAAATAAATTTTGTATCTTTATTTTTCAGACTCCGTCGTCTATCTCCCTTTCTCCCTCTCTCTAAAACCTCGTTTTCTTTTCCTTCTAGTTTTCTTAATTTTCTCACAGTTTCTTCAAACCCTCCAAAATACTCTCATAAACCCTCGATTGTAACTCTATTACGATCCTGTCCTTCACCGGTTTCCCTTCTTCTCTACGACTTGATTTTTCTTCTTCCCGAAATACCCCTCCATCGCCTATTTAATTACCTTCACTCTCATTTCCACGTTAGTTCGGGTTCAATTTGGAATCGGATAATAGCTCCTTAGACATTGCCCGTTCTATTATTCTAGAATATTCTGTAAGTTCTTTTCTTTTAGCTCACTAGTGTTTGGCCTTTTTTATATATCTTTTTCTTGCGAAACCTAGCTGATTTTTTTACAATTTAATTAGAGAATTTATCTATCTAATTGGATTTACTGAAAATTTCTTTAATTTATCTATCGACTGAATTCGAACCTAATATTTTCGTCGTTATTAGTTTTAATATAGTTTTAAGTGCAAAATACGGTTTTAAGCAGTTGGGAGATTTTTATTGAACTTGTTTCTCTGAAGCCTGTAGCAAAGAACTTAGTTATATTGGAACTTTTGTGCCATTAAATAAACGTTTGGTGCACAATTTCTGTATATCAATTATCGGGCAATGATATTTGTGTTCAAATTGATGTTGTTACATCCGATTTAGTTTTTGTTGGTGTGTCGAATATTGTAAGTTACTTTTAAGATCGTGGAAAGCTTGAGGGTGATAGGTGGTTCATTATTTTGTTTAAGTTATTGTATATGTTAATACTATAACCTTGAAGCATCTTGAGTGAGAAAAGGCATTTCATAGCTGTTTTGCTATTATTTACTGTAAGATTAATTTGATACGAGTTTGTGGAGCATGAAAACCTCATCAAATTTCAATTTTTTTTAACCATTTGATTGGACCTTAACACTTTTCCCTATTCATAGGTTTTCCTTCTAATTGCGTCTCAACTTGTTTGACTGCTGCATTTGGTTAGAGTTTGGAACTCTGCAAGCTATAAAAGTATTTGGGTTTATTATTTATTCAGAAGGATCCAATGGAGCTGAAAGTTTCATCTCCTAAGCTTGGTGGTCTTTCTCCTCCTGGTTGTATTAGCGATCCTGAGGAAAAGGAAGTCAGTGATGAGGATGATGATGATCGCAACCATAAGCACCGTAGGCGAGAGACACGTTCTCAATCATTAGAGGCAGATTCTATGGATCCGGCTTTTACAAAGTCATACAGAAAAGGCAATAAATTTTTTGAAAATGGGCAACCTTTCAGAGAAAATGAATCTCAAGCAGGTGAAACCTGGAAAAGTAATAACAGTTTGCCTCTAGACAAAGACTTGACATCGAAGTTTGATAGAAGACGCCCTGGATTAGTTTCACTACCCCGAGGACATGTGGATGTGAACCAGAGAGTTAGGTCAAACCAACCATTTAGTGGAGATTCTGGTCCTGGTAGGGGTAGAGGAAGGGATAACTCTTCTTGGAATCAACGTGATTCTATGTTCAATTCAATTGATATTGCTTCTCAAATGGTTCATCCTGGATCTATTGCTCCAAGTCTCTTTGCAGGAAGGGGATTGCCTAATGTTTCAAATGCGCAAAGCCCATCATGGGGTGCCTTTGGGATGATGCCTGGAATACCAAATGGTGGCCTAGATACACTCCATCCTATTGGTTTACCAGGGGTGCTGAGGCCACCTATGAATTCTTCATCGAATATGGGCATTCCTCGCCAACGTTGCAGAGACTTTGAAGAGCGTGGATTTTGTCTAAGAGGAGACATGTGCCCAATGGAGCATGGTGTCAATCGTATTGTTATTGAAGATGTTCAGGTATTCAATTTGCTATTTTCTATTTTGATTCAGACATTTTGGCTTATAGCCTTTCCCGAGATTTTACGAAATTGATAAAGAAAATCGTGCCATGTGCATCTGGTTTATCTCCTCTAGCTACCAAAACAATGTGTAGGATGAACTATGTGCTAAAAATTATTTTCACTGTTAATATCACCCTTTAAATGCTTGGTGGCAATCTAGCTGCATCAAAATGCTTCAGTACTACCATAGATGGGTTAAATTGTTGTTGCATTGAGTTCATTTACCAAATCCTTGCTGTTATATTTCTACTCTAAATATTATAGTACTACCAGATACAGGTTAAATTCTCACGCTACTGTCTAATGAATTCATTTGCTGCTATCCTTTCTTTCCCTGCTACGTTTACTGATACCCTTTTTACTTTCAACCATTCCATAATCAACAAAAGTAACATGCTTGCCAGATTACTTGCTTACACAAATCCTTAAGTATCTTCTTGAAGGGAAGCCCCTGGATGGTATGGGGTTACTTAAAAAAAAAAAAAGAAGAAAAATTATGTTTATACATAAATTCTCTGCTTTAAGTATTGACTAATGTACTACATGAATAACGATCTCTATGATTAGACTTTTCTCACATCGTTGATATTTTATCCATGATCTATATTGACTGGTGGACTGGCTCCCCGAATTTTTCTTTTATAGTGTCATATATTCAAGTTAATAGTAACTTATTTTCTGATTTGCAGAGTCTGTCACAGTTTAACCTTCCTGTTACAGTTCCAAGTGCACAACTATTGGCAACACCTGCTGCACCTAGACCTGTACCTTCAAGTGTTCCTCCAACCACTTTGATGAACAGCAAGGGTATACATAGCAAAAGTAGCAAGTCTGGAATGACTGATGATGCCTTGGGTTTGAATGGTGCATATGCTGGCTCTACTAGTGCAAGTGTTGCTGATCTATATGATCCTGATCAACCCTTGTGGAATAACAATGGCCCAGAAGCATCAACTGCAGTCTCAGGACTACATTCACCCAAGATTGATGAAGCAGAACCCTTTGTAAGTGGTGATATCTCTGATCGCCATCATGGAAGGTTACATGATAACGCTGATAATGAATTGGCAAGTAGAAGCATTGGGTCACAGGGCACAAGTTTGTCTGTTTGGGGTAGAATTGGTAGCCCAGGAAGTAGAACAGACACAAAAGAGAAAATTGATCTCGCACAGTCCGCCTATCCTGAGAATGAAACCAAAGAAGACCAAGAAGCGTTTCCCAGCTCTCAAGGCACTTCCTGTCAGGTAAAGCGGATCAGCACTGAGGATGATGGCTCCAAATTTATGGATACATCATTCAAATCGCAGACTGATAGTATGCATAATAGCCGAAAACCAACTCAGAAGGCACTTCGTACACTGTTTGTCAACGGGATTCCCCTGAAAAGTAACAAAAGAGAGGCTCTTCTTTCTCATTTTCGTAAGTTTGGAGAGGTTATTGACATTTATATTCCGAAAAATAGTGAACGGGCCTTTGTCCAGTTTTCAAGGAGGGAAGAGGCTGAAGCTGCTCTGAAGGCTCCTGATGCTGTTATGGGTAATCGCTTTATTAAGCTCTGGTGGGCTAATCGGGATAGTGTACCTGATGATGGCATAAACAGTGGAAGCAGTGTAACAGTAACTTCACGCGGTCCAACGGTTTTTGTTATTCCAGCGCAGCCTGTTGTTAATAGAGGAGGGAAGGATAACCTTCAACCTATTGCTCAGAAGAGCAATGCTGTCCACGGTGCTGCTGTACCTTCTGTGAATTCCCCTAAGCCATCTGGTGTTAATGGTCCCAAGGTTCAACTTCCATTGCAGAAAAAGTTAGAAACTCTAGAGCAGATGAAAGAGGAACTACGCAAGAAGCAGGAAACGCTGGAGCAGAAGCGGAATGACTTCAGGCGCCAGTTGGACAAACTTCAAAAACAAGTATTGGGAACTTCTTTACTCTTGCGTACCATAATCCTAATATCTGCTTCTTCAGTAATTTTACATGTGCTAATAACTGTTACATGTAGCAATCGTTTCAGCAATTGCATGTTTTCAGTGTATTTTTTAATCAGCCAGACTGCTGTAGAACTGTGGCTAATTCCTGAAAAACTTTACTGGTGGTGTTGGGCATTGTCAGAGATGCATGCCTTTATTTACCAGTACTTTGACTACATGCACATGCTAAACGAGTTGAGTGAGAATGGTGATGTCATGAAAACAGAACCTGAGGGTTTTTGGATATAAATGTTGGGTATTATCCACCACTGGTTTAACATTTTTGGTAACCTTTTGCAGTCTTCTGGTGTCAAAGGTGATCTACCAACTGAGCAAGCTGCTAAGAAGCAAAAGGTGGGAATTGCAGCTGATCCTGCAAAAGCTTCAACTCCAAGTTTGTCTGAACCTGGTGCACCTACAACAATACCATGCACTGTCGGGATGACAGATAAAAACAAATCAACAGAGAATGTTGGGTCTCATGGTCCAACATCAAATGCCACTATGTCATTGCAGGAGTCTAAGAGCTCAAAGCAGCAATCTCGTCCATCAGCACCTACTGGGTATCCATTCTTGATGAATAAATACAAATTAGACAACCGGCCTACTGCTTTTAGAGTTATTCCACCTTTGCCTTCTGGTTTTGCAGATGTGAGTCACTCTCTCTTTTCCTCTGAGAAAATTGTATTTGCTCCGTCTTTCTATGAGGATGGATTTTACCTGATTATTCTTTTATTCCATTTCGAGAAAAAGGTAAAAGAAGCACATTTCACAAACAATGGGTCTTCTTAGCATGTCTTGTTATTTCAATGATGAATCATTCCAAGGGTGAAAGGCATAGCATAAGGCATGTGATAGTGAATAGAGAGCTTTATGATCTAGAACACAATAATGTGTCATCTAATGTATTTTTGTGCTATTTACATGATATTGAGAATTGATATATATTTGTATCTATCTTCTCTACCCAAACATTCTTGTCCCTTGGGCATATTGTTGGAATATGGCTCTTTTTGAGGGGCTGTTCTTGGCTTTCAAATTTACCTAAAATGCTAGGCACATGTCTGTCCTCTCTATCAAAATAGAAAGGTCTTTGAGTCAATGTCATTTACTCAATTGGCTTTTCTGTGTCTGTCAATTAGGTTGATGTTCTGAAGGAGCACTTCTTACAATATGGTGATCTTTCTGCCGTGGAGATAGAAGATGTGGAAAATGATAATGATATGGGATCAGAAGCAATGAATAATTGCTCCATTGTTATAACTTATGGCACACGCCGGTCAGCTGAAAGGGCATACGTAAATGGTAAATGCTGGCAGGGCAATAATTTGCAATTTACATGGTTGAAATCTAGCAATTCTAGCAATGACCCTAGTAGCAAAGAAAATTCATCTTCTACACCGAAGGGGACTTTAGAAGCTGGTGTCCAGACAGAAGGAGAATTAGAATGCAGCGTCTCCCCGGAAGTCATTGCTTCAGGTGATAAGGAATCTAAGAATTCAGAAGGCGAGAGTTTTGTGGAGAATATGGCATTGCCTGAAGTTTCAGAGCATAGCTCATCCCCATCGTCTTGCATGAAAGAGTCACCTAAAGGCGACGCATGTTAAGGACTGGAGCTGTTTTCGGATCTGTACAGTGAGGTAAAATGTTCAATCTATTGATCTCTAGTTTTCAATCTCGCATTCTCAATTACTGAAATTTCTTCTTTTCTTTACCCAGTATATCTTGTTTGATGCTTTGGGACATGGGTTTAAAAAAAAAAGGAATTTTCTGATCTTTAATTTGCCACTACAAGGTTAACCGTTACTTGAGTGGCAAATTCATTGTATGGTCTTTGGAGATTAGTTTTTGTAGGACTAAAAGGGATTAAAGTAAAAAGAAAACATTTCTGTTGAGATTACTTTGAAATTTTTATATGAAAAATCTTTGGGACCTGATTCCCATTTCAGTTTTACATTATATTCGATTTGCAGAATTGATGCTTTTACATCTGTAGATGGTGACCTATTGGACTGTTTTAATTCTAATAACGAAGCGTTGATTTTTGATTAATGATATATTTGGATAACATATTAAATAGGAAGATAACATTCGCCAATTGCTTCGAAAGGTAGTAATAATTATATGTTTTTTATAATTAAAATTTTAAAGTTGAAATGTATGTATTTCAGGTTAAGTCATATTCCAGTGGGGCGGGTGATCCAATCTTAGATATCTGTTATAGTCGTCACCTATCCACGAAATGTGTGTGGACGGTAAATAAAATGGCAATTCCTGGGGCTAAAAATATACATGAAAAAAAAAAAAAACTAAAACAGAGAAATAGTAGAGCAGAGAGGAGCGAACGTGCGGGTGCTGGACCCCTTAACAACGCTATCGCACCCACCAACCCGAAGCCGACGGGGAATTGTCGAATGAGAATCCCAATGGCCTTTGGTAGGGACTGGACCGGTCGACTTGGAAAAGGTTAAACAAAACAAAAGGGGGGGGGGGGGGAGGGGTATACATGTGCAATGACCTAACCTTTCACGTGTGAATAATTTGTTGGTTCTATCCTCAAACTTCAAAACACACTGAGTATAGCCTCTTATATATGTATTATATTTATCATTCATTAAAACTTTTATTTGAACGCAAATTCATGAGAAGACTACCAGCAGCGCAAGGAGCATTGGACACCCAACCTCAATTGCCCCATAGAAAGCAACGTCTAATCAATCAATCAATCAGATAAAAAGAAAAGAAAAGAAAAACACCGCATTAGTAAAATTGGAATAGAGGTGTCTTTGGTTTTGGAGGTGTTGGGTCAGTTCTGATCCTCTTTTTGTGTGTTTTTTCCCCGACTTGGGCGGTTGTGTGGTGGCCCTTGCAAAAATGCCAAGTTGAAAACGAAAGATGTTTGAACTAGTGAAAGTACTGGGTGTGGAAGAAATAGAGGACCCTTATGGCCTGAATAAGCTGCATCACTCAATCAACCTTTTCTTTTTATATTAGTATATATTATATATAGCCTTTTTTTCCGAGTTTACGCTGGCTTGCCTTCTTGCTTTGCATGTCATTCAAAGACAGAGAGGATCTTTCGAGTTTCCCCTTTCATCAAAAACCCCAAATATTCCGCCCCCCACTCTTTTCTCACCCTGCTTTTCTTTGTTCCATGCTTTCCCTTTTCCATCCCAACTACACCACTTTCCCATCTCAATCAAAATTAATTACTAACTTCCCTCATATCATCATTTTTAAGCCAATTTTATTACTTCCTTTGTATCAAAATATGGAATTTAAATAAAAACAACTATCCATATATATAAAACCAAACCTTAGCTGAAGCAGTATTCAAAGAACTCAACCCACACCCAGACATCTTATATTACTGCTGATTATCTTATACTATTATACTGTTACTAGTGATCGGATTATTATATCTCATCTTATACCATAACTAGTGATGTTTAAAAATGTTTTAGTTTACCAAAATTCAGTTCATTATTGAAATTCTACTTTCAGTTCATGGAAAATGATGATACATGGATGTATGTAAACTCTTTTTTTACTAAGATAGTTTAGTTTGATTACTTATAGAATATATATTTAAGTTTTAATTTTATGAACCGATAGATTTATCAATTTGGTTGATACTGTTAGTCAGGAGTTTGAATTATACTTAAACGCTTAATTTTTTCAATTTAATTAGTTTTATGCGTAATTTAGAAAATATAAAAATGAGTTTTATTTTATGAAATGTTAAAATTAGTGTCCAATTAGTGCATTATTTTTGACTTTAGTAAAAATAATATTATACATACAATAAAACTAATATAATAACTAACTAATATCCAAGACACTGGTTATTTAAAATTTTATTTATTTTGTTTTGATTTCTTTAAGTTATCTATTAAGTAAACTCAATGACTTATTCTCCATATTCGGTATATCTATTAATGTTAGATTCAGAAATGAAAAAAATAAAAATGATAAAAGATAGAAGTTAAGTAACACAAACCACCCGCTTTTCTTCTTAAAAAAGAAGATGTGATTTGAGTAGAAGGCCACATCTTCCCCCATAACCCTTTAGTAACTTAATTGAGGCATTTTATCATATGAAATTTGGAGTTTAATTTTCTTACACTAATAATTTGTTAATTGTCAAATATTTATGAGATCGGTTAATATAAGTACAAGTTAGTCCACTATGTCAAATACTTGCAGACCAGCCAATAAGTAATGTTGGGGATCAAGCATAAGGCCACATGTGCTAATCCCTCCAAGGGAGCTCTCATCTTCTTCATATATCATCTTATTCTTTTATTTTTTTTCATTATAAAACTCAATCATTGTCTTAAACATGGGAGAGAATTTCAGAATCCAAAATTTTGCCTTTCATTTTCTAGGAACTAAAAACTATTGCAACTCATCTCAAACCAAAAGAGACTTAAGTAGATTTAAATAGTAAACAGATTGCAGATATTAAAATTTGAGTTTTAAATTGATTGGATAAGATATAATTGATGATTAGGATATTATGGTTAATTAACTTCCCAGAAAGAATGAAGGACGAGAATCTGTTTAATTTAAAAAGTAAAATAATGATAATGGGTGGCTATTTATAACTTCCACAACATGTGAATCAGCAGTAAAATTTGTTGATTGAGGGGTCTAAACATGGATGATTTGAAAATGTGAAAAATAAAAGCCACAAATTTGAGAAAATAAAAATCAGACTTAAAGAAACATCTTACATGCAATTTAATATTCTGTTGGAGCACGTACCTTCCACATGGGCAAACAACCCCCTTTTATTCTTCCTACAAAGCTAGGTACCTGTACCTTCTCACTGTTTCAGATAATGACTGTGTGGGGGAATTTTACATTACTCTTTTTTTTTTTTTTTTTTTTTAAATTATTGGTCGGAGGAAGTCAACAAATTTACAGTCTTACTATTTTACTATCCGTTTATGGAAAAATCAAGGCTTGAGAGTTTGGCGTGTGTTTAATAAAGCTTTTAATTAATATATGATAAACAAGCTTTTCCTTTTCCTTTTTCCCTTTCTTCACACTTAGCTTCTATGCCTATATGCTCTTGCTTGCTTAAATTTGAGAATTCTCATATAGCTTCAAATATAGCATAAATTATTTTATACTATTTTTTTAAATTTTAAAATGTTACATCAATAAGTTTAACAGTGTAAATAATCATATATATTACTCGAACTTATTATTGGATGTAATCAATCCGAATATATACATTATATGCAGATTGATTAAGAAAAATATTTTATGGTTGGGAAGTATATGATTTGCCATAAGCAAGAAAATAAAATCTGATTGTAGAAATTGACTTCAACAGGAAATGAAGCAAAATATGATGTTTGAGAACATAAAAGGAATATGCATTTGCTAATAACATAAACTTATATATAAACAAAATACGAAGCTATGGAAGATTGGTGGGATCATATATATTAGTACAGGATATGATAACATGATTGTTAATTAGGGCAACAAAACAGGCATACTATAGTCTAGCTTTTTATTTTTATTTCTATTTTTGGAGTATTCATATTCTACATATATTCAACTTTGAAATACATAAAAAATAAAAATAAAATGTATGCATACATTGAACATATGAGTAAAAAAGCTCAAACAGAAAGAATAGCCACATATCAAATATCGAAATTACTTTTCACAAGACACTAACAATTACATTCCATGAGACGTAATTTGCATATCATAAAAAATATCCATGTATGGTCCCTTTGTCAAGTTCCATAACTAGAGAAAACCCTAGAGCCAGCCAAATAGGAGCTCTTCCAATCCCAACCTATATATATATATATATATATATATATATATATTACATATATCAAATCTTGATGTGCTTATTAATTAATGACATGATATACTAATATTAATCAATTAACAAACTCTCACATGCTTCCACTCTCATTGTCTCCACTAGGGTCATTGTTATTCCACTGAGAAGGATAATAAAACCCAGAATTTTGATCGAAAGAACCACCCCCAGAGCTGCCATGCCCGGCGGCTGTTCTCCTTCCTCCATACTGGGATGCTGCTGGTGGCTGCGGCGGCTGTGGCATTTCGTTGTAGGCATAGCGGATTATATCAGCATTTGTTGCATCCAATTCCTTTTGGAGTCTCATAACTTGTCTTTGAAGGACCGAAATGGCTCCAACGCAGCCATAAACAGGATCTTTCATCCTTGCCTCAGCTTCATAGGCGAGGGAGTTGACTGCATCTTCCCTTTGATGGGGCGGCACATCATTTAGCAATTTGCTAACATTGCTTGCACCGAATATCTTGTGAACGTTGATGAATTTTTGAGGCTCTTCTGGTGGGAAATAGGGTGCAAATATACAATCTGGCATGCATTTCCTTCTCAAACATTTGCAGGCTGCACATGGTGGGTTTGAATAGCTTGAAGATGCCATTTTCTTTGATCTGCACTGCCAACCAACAATTTTAATGCATCTAACTCTAACTAAATTCTAATGGTTCACTTACTTTCAACTGTGAAGAAAAAGGGTTTGCTTCTAATTCAATATTATCAAGACTTGGTGGAGAAAAAAACCACTAGGTTAGGTATCATCGAGATTCCATGAGAAATTGCTTAAGGAAAAAAAAAAAAAAACACTCTCTGCGGTTTTCTTAAAAACAATTTTTGCTTTTTTTTCCTGACCTGCCAGCCAAACAGCTTTCTTTGAATTTAAAGACTACTGTCAGAAAATTTCAGCTTAAACTGTAGCCAAAAGAAAAAAAAAAAAACCAAGAGTGAAAAACAAAGACAAAATTCAGGGAAAAAAAGAGGAAAACATATATAACATATTACATTAGCATGCAGAAACAATTGCATAAAATTGAACCAAAACCCTCCCATATATCCCATGCTTAAAGGCCACAAAAATTTCCAAAAGATTCGACCATAGTATATCCTTTTCATGCTACAAATATTATCTATGTGTGTAAACACACACACACACGCATATAGAGAGAGGTGTAGGTATACCTTTATTCCCCTTGAGTAGGTTCCTGTAAACCCTTTGATAAATGATCTATTTTGTCCCAATGAGGAAGACTATGCAGCAACAGAAAGATGAAAAATTCACTTAGGGTTATATTATTAATATATGTATGAGAGTGGAATGTGGGTGTTTATAAAGAGAAAACCCTATTAGTTGAAGAACAGGGATGGGGTGGGAGGACGGGGCCTGCAAAAATTCAGTGACAAAAGGCAAGGAAGGTATGGTAGCAAAGAGAGGGAATTAAGAGGATTTTGCAGTGATCCTGAAACACAAAGGAAGAAAATAAATAACTAAATTATTATTATTTTAGAAAAAAAAGCAAAAGACAAAGACAAAGGGGGGGTAATAAATGGGGATACAAAAGGATGACTATGACACTGTCTGCACTTACAATAATTATATCATACCACTGTTTCAAGAAACCGGTGAAAATCACCTTGAAATTTGAATATTGAAAAAAAAAGAAAGAAGAAGAACAAACTTTTAGGTGTAAAATAAAAAAGACAAATAGCATATCAGAAACGTAGCTAAACAATCTACATAAGTCTTTTCTTGGATGTATAATTATATGTAATTATAGTTAAGCAAAAAAAAAAGAAAAAAGAAAAAGGAGCTTGTGATCACGATTATTAATTGTCATATAGCAAAAAGCATGAGTGTCTTTTTTGGTAAAAGAGAAACATAAATGTTTATACTTGTAATTGTCAACTAATCATCCAATCAACACTTAATCAGCCACGTGCTCCAGATTCTTTTCGATTATGCATTCCTTGTCATTTGATCAGACACTATAGTTGTACGTCTATGATCAACTCTGCTTTATTTTGATCATTTTGACTAACCATTTATTTCGGTAGCATAATTTATACTGATAAATTCATACCATTAGAATCAACAAGAATTCCTCCTGTCTCTGCTTAAAGCCAAAGTCTTATAATCCTATCTAGAGGTGGTGTAGTCTTAGGTGAGGTAAAGAGATTGAGCCAACAATTTGATTTAAATAAAAAAAAATTGTGTCATAATTTTATACATTCAGTAGAAAGGTGGGCATTTCTTTGGTTAGCTCTGATACAATAGTCAGAAAGCAAAGATCTGTAAAAAGTCGTGTTTAAATAAATAATCTTTTAAGTGAAGCTTTGTAAACATAGGTTAAATTTGATTATGTTGATAACTTTTTGTGTTCGAGTCTTAGTTTTTCATTCTTTATGTGTTTACTTACTAATATACTAATAAGTGTATCCACATCAGTTCTCACACTTTACTATTAATTTCGAATTTTCAATATATAATATAAAAATTGCAAGTTGGTGTATTTATACATAATGATTATATGATGAATTAAATTCCATATAGGAAGAGTGTAGTATTATATAAGTTGGGTCAATGAGATCGATATCCACTCCAAGCCTATAAGTTCTATCAAAGCTATAGTTGGCACAGTGAAAAAGTACTGGAAAAGGATAGCATTTAGAATCCAATTAAAGCATGTTAAATAGGATTATAAAATATATAAATAAACAAAAGGAGTATGTTGATGATTGGTAAGACAGAATATATAATTTGAGCTCTCTGAAACTGTGATCTGTTGGGTAATTGTAAGTTGCATCATTGAGTTAAACTATTAGAAATGAAGGACTGAAACTGGTACTGTTTAACTTCCATTATTGAAATTCATTGATAATGAGCTTGTACAGTACTATTACCCTTCATTCAATGTAGATCAAGTATTTTTCACTATTGACAGTGGCAAAAAACTAAGCAGCTGGAATACAAATATAAGGACTCATACCGAATTAAACTGTGTGTGGGGGGGGGGGAGATGGGTTGTCCTTTATATGCACATATATACTAGAATTTATATTTCAAATTCTAAGATGTTACTTATAAATTAAATTAAACTACAAGAATTATAAAATCCGGTTATTACAGTTTATATAGTCACTGAATTTAAAGTTGTCACTCATCTCTATTGTATTTGTAACAACAGTTAAGAAGCTGTCACTTCCTTAATTTTGTGAATTGAAAGCAATTATGTCAAACTTTCGACATTAAAATTATAAGCATTTTTGCTAAAATTAAATGGTCACAATAGAAATTAAATCGACAATCGCTGCTACGACATGGAATGCTAGTTGAGGGGGTATGGAAGAGGCAAAGAGTAGAAGCTGTACAACTTTATTCATCAACAACATTCCTAGTAGGGTTAGCTGGAAAGACATCAGGTATCTATTCAAAACGTTGGGTAAGATTGTGAATGTCTTTATCCCAATAGAAAAAACATCAAAGAGTGGAAAATAATTTGGGTTCGTCAGATTTCAGGACCTTGTTGACGCAAGAAGAGCTGTTCGGAGATTGAATGGGTTTCGTTATTATGGATGTACGATCGATGTCAACTTGGCACGCTTAACAGCTGCTTTTCATACTGGAAAAAGTCCAACTTGAGGGTTGGGGACAGAGATAAGAAAAATTATTAGCATGAAGTGCTTGAAGGAGACCCGAAAAGCAAGGATAAGGTAACCTATAAGGAGGCTCTTGTTGGCAAAGTAACAGTGAACTCCAGCAAGTTTGCAGCAACTGGTGATATGTTTAAAAAGGTGAATGTGAAAAATTATACAGCGATTGATAGCAGAGAGGCCGACTCACTAGTGAAGGCAATACTGAGATGTTACTTATATATACTATATTTTCCTAAATCATTTGGTAAAAATATAGTTGAAAATTTTATCAAATAAAGACTTGGAATATACTAAAAAAACATGTTTTAAATGTGTTTTTATTTAAATGTTTTTGAGTTAATATCAAAGTGTTTTAAGATGTTTAAAATGTTTTTAAGATACTTTAGTAGTCAAGTATCGAGACATAAGACCATGTCTTGAGACATAAAAGTTCGAATACAAAATTTTGTTCCATAGGCTACATGTCTAGAGACATGACCTGCATGTTTAGAGACATTGATCCATATGTCTCGAGACATAGCCAGCCAACAACTATATAATAACTATTTTTAAATCATGTCTCAAAACATCTTGCCAAGTCTTGAGACTTTGGTTGCAAGGATAGTTTTTAAGCCCGAAATTAATACTTCTAATGGCTAGAATTCATCTCCAACAACCATAAGCATCCTTAAACTTATTTCTTAGTATAAATACTATTCAAGAACATCCAAGACTTGAGAGAGAGACATCCAAGCATCAAAGTTAAGAGAAGAGCTTCAAATTATTTATTCTTTCATTTTCTCTTGTACAAATCTCTAGGTGCTTATTGTTAGATATTTTATCACTCTAATTTCTAATTTTTTGAGAGTTTAATATTTGTAAACACACACTTTGTAGAGGCCTCTTTGTTTATTTTCTTTCATATCAACGAGTGTAAATTTGAAGAATTTTTATCCATAAAAACTAAGAAGGGTTCTAATTTAGCCATAAAAGCTAAGGGAAATGTTCTATCTAAGCCTTAAGGAAAAGATAGTGTTGTAAAGGTTATACATTCTCCTTGAAAGGTATCAATTCTAATAGTGAATTGGGTGAATTAGGAAATCATTAGCGGTGGAAAGCTAAGGTAGTGGAGATAGACAATCGGGGTTGAACCACTATAAATCGAAGTGTCCAAGCTTTTCTTAATTTTCATATCATTTAGAAAAGTTTGTGCAGATTTTTAAAATACCAATTCACCCCCCATCTTGGTATTTTTGGGCCTAACAGTATTTAAAACAAGTCTCAACATTTAATAAGCTTGAATATATTTTAAAATCATTTTGATTCATTTCATAGGTGTTTGGACACACCTTATACATCAAACAAACTTTAAAACACTTAAATGGTTGAAAATACAAATTTTCAAATTGATTTGGGTAACAAATAAGTTAAATCCAAATACAAAATCCACCATTAGTTTCCACACTCCATACACACATTTTGAGGTCTTAAAAGTTATTTTATACCATTTACAGAGTCTCATTACAATATGAGAATCTTTGGACATCATTCGAGGTCATCTCAGAGCTTAAAAACACAAGTTCATAAAAGCATGGGTTGTAATAGCCCGTTTTTGAGCTAAACCGGAATAGTGGTTTCGAAACCAAAAATCAGATGTTGAAAAATTATTTTTAATATTATTTGATGTGTTTACAGCATGATAGTATGTATGTGTGAAAATTTTGTGAGCTAATTTTATCGTTTAATAGCTCAATTAGAGAAAAAGGACTTAATCGCGTAAAATGCAAAAGTTGCATTCTATTTGTTAAAGGTGTCAATTGGCTTTTTATTTTAAATATGATGGCCTTAAATGGTACTTAGACCATTTTAGATGTTAATTGACATTAATGGACATCCATTATATGATTTTAATGTTTATTAGTTAAGGTTAATTTAGTAAATTGTGAATTAAGTTTAATAAAACAAAACAAAAGCCATTTTCATGCTATCATCTTCTTGAATAGCCGAAATTGAGGAAGAAAATAAGGGTTTTAAAGCTTTGAAGGTTCGACCATTGTTGTTCAAGCATGAAAGTCTATTTTGACACAGTTTTTGATGAATTTTACTTTTTTGAGATCGTTGCTTCGTATTCTAGCTAGCCCGTGCCTTAATTTTTGAATTAGTTAATGATTGTGTGAAGTTCCATTGATGAATACTTGAGATTTTGAATGTTTGATAATGAAAAATGATTATTTTTTGATAGATTTAATAGTTTTGTAAAGTGAGTTTTGACAAAAATGTCAAAAAGGGATTACATTGTGAAATATGTAAATTCAGGGGTTGAAATGTGGAATAAATGAAAGTTATGGGCTACTAGGGGTCCCTATGAAATTTGGCTAGCATGTATTTGGTTTGAATTGTGTGAATTTTGTATATTTGTGAAATAGGGACTAAATTGATTAAATGTGAAAGATTAGGGGTTAATGTGTAAAAATGCCCAAATGTATATTTTTGAACTGAATTGAATGAATTGGTGATTAAATGGATTAATTTTGAATACATATAGATCAAGAAAGAAAGAATTCAGATTTAGATTGGGGGGAAAAGTAAGGTTATCGAGTAATCAATCCAATCCGTCAATTCCGTATACGAGGTAAGTTCATATAAATGAACTTAAATGTGCATCTATTTATTGAACGAATGAAATTGAGATAGTAGTTATTCTATTGGATGAATATTGAGATATTAAATGAAATGTACGAGTTGGTAAGGTGAGATGCGGGGTAAGACTGTAGATGGGCTATGGTAATCGAATAATAAGACCATAACGGGTTATGGCATGTGAAAGAAAGACCACGGCAGGGTCTTGACAATGTATATATGAAGGACCATAGTTGGACTATGGCATTGAAAAATCAATAAAACTGTATTGTAAGCAATTGTGAACCAAAGTGGTTTGATAAAAGTATTGATGAGAAATAGAAATGTCTCGGTACAGGTATGTACGAAAAACTATTCGAATATTGAACTAGTGAAAGTTGAGAATTGATGAATGATGATATGGATAAACCTTATATTAGCTTGTGAATTGATGACTTAACTCTCTATGATACTATCTATTTTGAATTGTTAATGAATGTTGTGATTCTTTCATGTTAACGTATGAACTTACTAAGCTTTATAGCTTACTCTGTTTAATTTTCAATGTTCTACATATTTACGAAGCTAGCTCGGATCTGGGAATCATCAGAGACTTCATTGCACTATCGATCATTTATTTTGGTACTTTTGAAGTTATGTATATATGGTATATGGCATGTATAGGCTTGAGTCACTTTGGTATGTATGATGTATATGTATTTTGGCCATTTGAGTTGGCATAAAATGATGAACTTGATGATGCTTATGAATGTGCAAATGGATATACTTATAATGTTTGGTAATAGACCTATAATGAATGAATGGGATTGAATTGGTATGAATATTTGGATTAGTTTTGTCTAATGAATTATACATGTGAATTATGCTTAGAAAAGCAAGTTCAATAGCTTGATATTTGAATAGGTAAATAAAATGGATTTGGTATGTTTGTGTATTGGTTGATGAACTTTGGCTGCATATTTGTGACTTAAAATGATACTACATGAGCTTGTGTAGGTATGTGCAAAATGGATGGCAAATTGAATTTGAAAGTTGCGTATTTTTTTCCACACGGGTAGAGACACGGGCGTATGTCTTAGCCATGTGCGACACACGGTCATGCTACATGGCCGTGTGTCCTCTGGTGTTGAAATTGAATTGAAGTCAGTATGCTCCACACGGTCTCACACACGGGTGTACGGCTGGCTGTGTGGTATAAGTCAGTATACCCCCTAAATGGCACACGGCCTAGCACATGGGCGTGTGTGGCCATTTTGTAGGGCACACAGGCTGGACACACGGGCGTGTGGTTGGCCATGTGACCCAAGTCAGTATACCTTCCAGTTTTCGCTGATACAAGTCAGTAATATGCCGTATTTCCATACGGCCTAAGACACGGGCGTGTCTACTAGCCGTGTGACGCACACGGCCTGTTTACATGGGCGTGTGACCCTTATATGATTGAAAAATTTCTAAGTTTTTTGAAATTTTCGTATGTTATCGGTTTAATCCAGAACCATTTCTAAAGCATGTTTAAGGCCTCGTAGGCCCTCATAAGAGATAATGTGATTGTATTGAATGATGTATAAGAATGATTGCTTGAGGTTGATAAATGTAAGCTATATGTTATGTTTTGATTGATAATACTTTGTAACCCTATTCTGGCGATGGATTCGGGTTAAGAGTGTTACATTTTATTGGTATTAGAGCTACGATTTAGTCGATTCTAGTAGTAACGTAGCGTGTGTGAGAGTCTAGCTATACATACCATATATACTTTGCCATAGTGTGATGATTCCTGATAGCTTAAATTGTGTTTTCGTATAGCAATGGATCCTAAAAGAGCTATAGCTGATGATGTAGAGAGTAATGCACCCGCTCCTGCTCAATGGACAGCGCCTACTGAATCTAGGCCCGTGACGAGTAGCCACGAGGGTGAGGCTAAACAAACCTTTTTCATATGATGAGTGAGTGGTTCACGGAGTTCGTTTGAACGAATCCAGCTGCTTAACAACCTCCACCCCCGCCTGTTCCTCAACAAATCCCTATTATTCTTCAAGTTATAGATCTGATATGATTGAATAAGCCGCCAGTAAATAATATTCGGAAACATAGGGCTGAAGAGTTTCAGGTACTGTTGATGATAATACGGAGAGAGCTGAATTCTGGTTCAAAAACACGATTTGAGTATTCGACAAATTGTCTTGTACTCCTGAGGAATGTATCAAATGTGTTGTATCTTTGTTAAGAGAATACGTACCATTGGTGGAAAATGTTGATATCTGTGGTTCCTAAAGAGTGGGTTACTTAGGAGTTCTTTCAATCTGAATTTTGAAAAAAGTATATAAGTCAGCGATTCCTTGATCAGAAGCATAAATAATTCTTAGAGTTAAAACAAGGTCGGATGACTGTCACTGAGTATGAAAGAGAATTTGTATGGTAAGTAAGTATGCTCGAGAGTATGTGTCTACTGAGGAGATTATGTGTAAACGGTTTGTTGACGAGTTGAACAAATATATAAAATTATTAGTTGGAATTCTTGAATTGAAAGAATTTGTTGGTTTGGTTGAAAGGGCTTGTAAAGTCGAAGATCTTAGTAATGAAAAGAGAAAAGCAAAATCAGAAGCTAGAGACTTGAAAAAAAGATCAATGAGTAAGTTGTATCACTCTTCATCAAAGAAATCTCGAGATTTGTTAGCCGATCAAATACACCAGTAGAATATTCTAGTAGAGATTATGTGAAACAAATTACGAGTTCAAAAACTCCAGCTGTGTTAGTGGCTAGTGTGGGTAACATTAGACCAAATAAACCTGAATGTGGACGATGTGGGAAATGACATTTTGGAGAATGTAGATTGACTGATAAAGCCTGTTTCAGATGTGGCTCGTATGAACATTTCATCCGGGATTGGCCAGATGAGAAAGATAAATCTCAGAATGTAAGATCGAACAACCCTGCTTTGAGAGGAAGACCATCCCATAATGTTGGAAATGTGAGTGGTGGTAGAGGTACGACACGAGACACTGCCGCGAGATCTGATGCTAGAGCACCTGCCAGAGCTTATGCTATTCGTGCTAGCAAAAAAATGTCATCTCCAGATGTTATCATCGGTACTTTCACACTCTATAATACTAATGTGATTGCATTGATAGATCCAAGATCAACTCATTCTTATATATGTGTGAATTTAGTATCCAGTAAGACTTTGCCTGTAGAGTCTACTGAATTTGTGATTAGAGTATCGAACCCCTTAGGCAAATGTGTTTTGGTTGATAAAGTCTGCAAGAGTTGTCCGTTAATGCATCGGGATTTCTGTTTTCTAGCTAATCTGATGTTATTTCCGTTCGATGAATTTGATGTGATTTTGGGTATGGATTGGATAATGATGCATGATGCTATAGTGAATTGTAGACAAAAAATAATAGAACTGAAATGCCAGAATAATGAGACTATTAGAATTGAATCCGATGATCTGAATAGTTTGCCAATTGTGATCCCGTCTATGTTAGCTCAGAGATTTGTGAGAAAGGGGTGTGAAGCTTATCTTGCTTATGTTCTTGATACGAAAGTGACTGAAACAAAGATTGAATTAGTACCGGTTGTGTGTGAGTATGCAGATGTATTTCTCAAAGAGTTACCGGGTTTACCACCTATTAGAGAAGTTGAGTTTGGTATTGAATTAGTACCGGGTACAACGCCAATATCGATAGCTCTGTACAGAATAGTACTGACAGAGTTAAAAGAATTGAAAGCTTAGTTGCAAGAATTGACGAATAGAGGTTTTGCTAGACCGAGTTTCTCTCCCTTGGGTGCACTTGTATTGTTTGTGAAAAAGAAAGATGGAACGATGAGAATGTGTATTGACTTCAGACAATTGAATAAAGTGACTATAAAGAAAAAATATCCTCTACCGCGGATTGATGATTTGTTTGATCAGTTAAAAGGGGCAATAGTGTTTTCAAAAATTGATTTGAGATCAGGTTATTACCAGTTGAGAGTTAAAGACTCAGATATGCCAAAGACTGCATTTAGAACAAGGTATGGACACTACGAATTTCTTGTTATGCCTTTCGGATTAACGAATGAACTTGCTATTTTTACGGACTTGATGAATCGAATTTTCAGGCCGTACTTAGACCGATTCGTAGTTGTGTTTGTTGATGATATTTTGATCTACTCTCATAATAAATCTGAACATGCTGAGCATTTGAGAATCGTGTTTCAAACATTTAGTGATAAACAGTTGTTTGCAAAATTCAGCAAGTGTGAGCTTTGGTTACAAGAGGTTGGTTTTTTGGGACATATAGTTTCAGCCACGGTATCTAAGTTGACCCGAGAAAAATTTCCGCGGTTATAGATTGGAAGCCTCCAAAAATGTAACCGAAGTCCATAGTTTTCTAGGACTAGCCAGTTATTATAAATGATTTGTGAAAGGTTTCTCAATGATTACGACTCCGATGACACGATTGCTTCAAAAAGATGTAAAGTTTGAGTGGTCTAAAAAGTGCCAGAAGAGTTTTGAACAGTTGAGAGCATTATTGACAGAGGCTCTAGTGTTTGTTCAGCTTGAGTCGGGTAAATAATTGGTAGTTTTCAGTGATGCATCGTTAAATGGCCTGGGTTGTGTTTTGATACAGGAAGGCAAAGTTGTAGCACATGCTTCGAGACAATTGAAGCCGCATGAAAAAAACTATTCGACGCATGATCTAGAGTTGGTCGCGATAGTGTTTGCATTGACAATTTGGCGTCATTATTTGTTTGGTGAGAAATGTCATATCTACACAGATCACAAAAGCTTGAAATATCTGATGACTCAAAAAGACTTGAATTTATGACAGTGAAGATGGTTAGAATTACTAAAAGATTATGAACTAGTGATTGACTATTATCCGGGGAAAGCGAACGTAGTTGCTGATGCTTTGAGTCGAAAGTCTTTATTCACTACAGCCCGATTTTAGCTAAATTGAAATAGTAGTTTTGGAACCACAAATTCAAGGTCATAAAATTATTTTAATAATATTTTTGGAGTTTACAGCATGTGAATATGTATGTGCGAAAATTTTGTGAGCTAATTTTATCGTTTAAGTGGTCAATTTGATAAAAAGACTAAATCACGTAAAACGCAAAAGTTGCATTCCACTTGTTAAAAGTGCTTAATTTCCATGAGGCATTAAATGGGAGGTCCTTATGTTGATATTAGACCATTAATATCTTGAATGGACCATTATGGACAAGGTTAAATTAATAAAATTGGTTAATAAGTTAGTATTAATAAAAAAAATTAAAAGATGAATGTTGTTCATCTTTTTGACCGTTTATAGCAAAGAAGAACTCCATTTTAGGGTTGGTGATATTCGGCTACTTCATTTCTCAATTGTAAGTCCATTTTTGATCGGTTTTTGATAATTTTTATATTTTTGTGATCGTTGCTTTGAGTACTAGCTAGCCCGTACCCTAATTTCCAAAATTTTTGATGATTTTGTGAAATAAAATTGATGAGTGTTGGAGCTCTTGAATGTTTGATGATGGGAAATAAGTATTTGTTGATAGATTACTATGTTTTGTAAAGTGATTTTTGACAAAAATGTCAATTAGGGATTAAATTGAGAAAAATGTAAATCGAGGGGTTAAATTATGAAATAAATGAAAAATATGGGCTACTAGGGACCTATAGAGAATTCGGCCAAGCATGGGTTTTGTCAGATTTTGTGAATTTTGTGTATTTATGAAATGGAGACTAAATTGAATAAATGTGTAACTTTAGGGGCTAAAGTGCAAAAATGCCCAAATATGTGTTTGTGGATGAAATTGAATGTGTTGATGAATAAAAGGGTTAATTTTGAATGTACATAGATCAAGAACGAAAGAAAACAGATTTAGATTGGGGAAAAACGAAAGTTGACAAATAGTCGATTCCGTCTGTTTATTCTGAACACGAGGTAAGTTCATATGAAAATATAAGTCTTTAAATTGAATTATATGTGTTTTCTTGTCATTAAATTGTTTTAAATGTTGAAAGAACAATTACGAGCATGAATCGACGAAGTTACGACATCTGAAAGTCCCGTACAAACCTTAGGAATAGCATAGGATACAAATGTCATGACATTAGATTATTGAGACGTGATTACATGTAAGACCATGTCTGGGACATTGGCATTGTATTGAGATTACGTGTAAGACCATGTTTGGGACATTGGCATCGTTAATCAATTTCGTGTAAGACCCTATTTGGGACAGTGGCATCAATATGTGATAACATGTAAGACCATATCTGGGATATGACATTGTACGAGCTTATGTGATTTCCGAGTATCTTTAATGATTCTGAATGGTTCAATGGGAAAAGTTAAGTTGAGAAAGAATATGTGAATGAGCTAAGTGACTTAGGTACGTACAAAATTCATATGAGTATTGAAAGGGGAAATATTTGATGAACTCGATTAAGACATTGAATATGTAACAACCCTAACCCGTATCCGTCGCCAGATTAGGGTAAAGAGGCATTACCAGACATATCAGAACATTTCATAATCATTTCACAGTCAACAGTCATACACTATCATATCATATTCAAATATCAACAATAAGTCCATTTCTTAAGTCAACGAGACATTAAACATGTATTAGAAAGAGGTTGGGACTAAACGAAACACATACAAAATTTTTTGAAACTAAACAAATTTTCTAAGTTACAAAGGTCACACGCCCGTGTGAACAGGCCGTGTGCCTTACACGGCATTAGACACGCTCGTGTGTCTAGGCCGTGGAAAAATAAAGCATACATATTGACTTGTCCACACAGCCACAATACATGCCCGTGTGCCAGGCCATGTGAAAATTAGGGAGACTACTAACTTTGATCACACGGCCGACCACATGCCCATGTGCCAGCTCGTGTGCCACACACGACTGATAGACATGCCCGTGCGATAGGTCGTGTCAAAACTATAGGGTATACTGACTTTAAATCATAAGGTACCCCAGGGGACACATGGCCATGTAACATAACCGTGTGTCGCACACGGTTGAGACACACGCCTGTGTCTCTGCCCGTGTGGACAAAAATAGGCCATTTACAAGGGAAACTTGCCACCCTGATTTTGGGTCCTTCCTACAAGATCTAAACCAAAACATTTCATACCAAATTCCTTCTAATACATAACCAAAACATACATCATTCATGCCATATCATTAATAACCAACTTCATGCTTATAATCCATACCAAATCATGCCAAATCATAAGCCAAAGTCATACCAAAACATATGATTCACAATCTCAATTTACTTCATTCATTCACATGCCAAGATCTTACCAAATTCCAAAATAGGCACATACCTCAACTTACCAAAATGACCAATTCTATTAGCCATTCATGAACACATTATATTGACCATATTGCATCACATAGCTTATACTCAAAAGTCATTTATAAACACAACCAAAATCAAGCCATATCACATGGCTAGATATACACATTACCAAATATATTCAAATAGTTCTAGCCTATGCATGCCATATTCCAATATTCACATTTTCAAAAGGTACCAAAATAGAGTTCGATAGTGTGGTGATGATCCTCGAGCTGTCGGTAGCTTCGATAATCCATATACAAATAAAGTAAGCTTTCAAAAGCTTAGTAAGCCATATACAAATAAACTCATCACATAACACATTTCTAAACCATTTCATTCATGTAGTTCATGGAAACTTATAACCACATATCTATAAATTCTTATATAGCTCAATTTTTCATAATTCAACTACATATGCACATCTCATTCTCAAATAACTCATACATATTTCATAAGTCCACATATATATGCTTACCTTTCATTCTCAATCTTAATATACATTTCAAACGTACCTGAATCAGATACAAGTTCACATAGTTAGTCATTTTCTTGGAATGCCTGTTGAACCGTTCAGAATCAAATAGGATACACGGATAGCTTAGAAAACTCGTACAATACCAACGTCCCAGACATGGTTTTACATGTAATCAAATATCGATGCCACTGTCCCAGACAGGGTCTTACACAAAATCAAATACGATTCCAATGTCCCAGACATGGTTTTACACATAAATCTCAAATCGGTGCCAACTTCCCAGACGTGGTCTTACACGAAATCATATATCTGAAATCCTATGTCACGATATATGTATCCTAACTATTCCTATGGTTTGTACGGGGCTTTTTGAACGTCATCACATTATCAGAACTTTCTTAGATTTCTCATATTCAGCTCTTATATCCATTCACCATAATTCAAATATCATATAAGCAATAATAATTCAATTTAACACATTTATTTGTATATCGACTTACCACGTACGGATTCGAACGAATGGAATCGACTACTCGACGACTTTCGACTTTTCCCGATCTAAATTCGTTTTCTTTGGTTCTTGATCTATATAAATTCAAATTTAACTTATTCAATCTAACATTCATTCAAATCAATCCATTTACACATATTTAGGGTATTTTAAAAATTAGTCCTCACATTTTCACATTTTAACATTTTAGTCCCCAATTCATAAAATCAAAAAATACAAAAAATTTCTTTATATATATGCTTGCCCGAATATTCCCTTAACTAATATAAAATTTATTTCACATTTTAGCCCCTCAATTTCTCATTTTCACAAATTAGTCCAAAAATACTCAAATTCATAAAAAAATCCCAATGCAAAACATAGTAATCATTTTCCATCAACTAACATCACAAAGCTCACAATATCATCAATGGAATAATTCAAATTCATCATCAAAATCAGAAATTGAGGCATGGGCTTGATAGTATACAGAGCAACGATCACAAAAACGTAGAAATTATCAAAAATCGATAAAAAACATGCTTGATAGTATATAGAGCAACGATCACAAAAACGTAGAAATTATCAAAAACCGATAAAAAACACATACCTTAATTCAAGCTCAAAGTGCCGAAACCCTAAGACTCTTTTTCTTTTCTTTCTCTTTATAATTTCGGCAAAGATGAATGTTTTTGGCCTAATTTCATGCTTTTGTTTAATTTTAACTATCATGTAATTATTAAATACCAATTTTACCTTTAATTAATTAACATATAAAACATTAACATTAAGGCCATAAATGTCCACTTATACTTTCAATGGTCAAATACCAACATAAGGACCTTTGCTTTAATAAGCCATAACAAATAAGCACACTTAACATATGGCATGCAACTTTTACATTTTATGCGATTAGGTCCTTTTATCAAATTAAGCACACAAATGATCCAATTTTCATACGAAATTTTTACAGATATCAATTCACATATAATAAGCATGAAAAATAATATTAAAATATTTTTCTGACTCAGATTTGTGGTCTCGAAACCACTGTTCCGACTAGGGTCTAAATCGGGCTATTACAGAATATATGTTCAATGAGAAAGGTTTGTGAATTTGAATGAGATTAGCCTTGTTAAGCATACTTGAATTGATATGTAAATGCTCATGTGATGACTTTATTCGTATATGGCTTGCTAAGCTTTTAAAGTTGACTTTGTGTGTTCTTTCCATGTTTTATAGATTATCGAAGTTAGCTTGGACTCGAGGATCATCGGGAATACGTCATCGTACTATCGATTATCTCATTTTTATTTTTGGAAGATTTGTATATATGGTTTATGGCATGTATAGGCTAGTGTCGTTATGTTATGTTTTTAGTTATGATTTTAGCCATGTGATTTGACTTGTAAATGTTGATGTGTATGGCCCTTTGAGTTGGCTTGAATTGTGTTTGGTAAGATATATATATATATATGTGATGTATATAATGCCTTATATGTTGGCTTGTTTTGGTATGATTATGAGTTGGCTATTTTGGATAGTTGTAAGTTGGTGTATTAATGCTTGAGGAATGGTATGTTATGGTATGTTTTGTAAATGATGAATTAATATGTTTGGGGGACATAAATTAGATAATAGAAAGGTAATGAAAATACATTTCAAAGTTATGTGAGATTGATGAATTTGGCACATTGATTTGGTATGTTTTTGAATATGAAATTAAGTAGTTGAAATGGTTGAGTTTAGATGGCATGATAGGTATTTGAATTGGCATGTTTTTGGTTGCCTATATATGTGCTAAAATGGTATTATTTTGATGGTTAGGTGTACATGAAAGAAAGGGTGACAAATTGGCCTTGCAAATGGCCTATTTTTTTCCACACAGGCAGAGACATGAGCGTGTGTCTCAGTCGTGTGTGACACACGGTCGTGTGTCCCCTAGGGTACCCTCTCGAATTAAGGCAGTATACCCTACAGGTTTGACATGGCCTAGACACACGGGCGTGTCTACTGGCCGTGTGTGTCACACGGGCTCACACACGGGCATGTGACTGACCGTGTGACATAAGTCAGTATACCTCTTAAATGGCATATAGTCTAGAACACGGGTGTGTGTGGCCATTTCAAAGGGTACACGGGCTAGACACACGAGCGTGTGGTCGGCCGTGTGACCCAAGTCAGTAAGCCCTCCAGTTTTCCCACGGCCAAGGCACACGAGCGTGTCTCCGGTCATGTGGTACAAGTTAGTATGTATGCCCTGTTTTCACATGGCCTATGACACGGGCATGTCTGGTAGCCATATGAAACACACGGCCTGTTCACACGGGTGTGTGACCCTTATATGTTTGAAAATTTTCTAAGTCCCCCAAAGTGTGGGTCAACTCCTGATTTAGAGTTTCAAGTAGGGGTTGATGATTGTTTGATGTTTTGTGATAGAATAAGTGTACCAGGAAATTTTGAACTCATTCATAATATTCTAAACAAAGTACACAGTAGTTGTTTATTAGTACATCCTGGAAGCATAAAATTGTATAATGATTTGAAACAGTTTTATTGGTGACATGGCATGAAACGTGATATTTCAGAATTTGTTTCGAAATGTTTGATTTGTCAGTAAGTTAAAGCTAAACATCAAGCGCCGTCAGGTTTATTACAGCCTGTTATGGTTCCCGAGTGGAAGTGAGATAAAGTAACAATGGATTTTGTATTGGGTTTGGCCTTATCTCCGAAAAAGAAAGATGCGATTTGGGTTGTTGTTGACAGATTGACAAAATCGACTCATTTCATTCCTGTACGTACAGATTATTCACTTGATAAATTGCTAAGTTGTATATTTCAGAGATTGTTTGATTGCACGGAGTGCCACTATCTGTTGTTTCGGATGGAGATCCGAGGTTCACATCGTGATTTTGGATGAAATTGCAAGAAGCTTTAGGTGCAAAGCTGCATTTTAGCACTGCATTTCACCCGCAAATGGATGGTCAATCCGAATGAGTTATTCAGATAGTTAAGGTTATGTTGCGTTGTTGCATTTTAGAATTTAAAGGTAGCTGGGAGAAGTATTTACAGTTGATTGAATTTTCTTACAACAATAGTTTTAAATTGAGTTTTAAAATGACACTGTACAAAGCTTTATACGGTCGTAAATGTCAAACACCGTTGTACTGGGCTGAGTTGAGCGAGAAGAAGATTCACGGGGTTGATCTAATAAGAGAGACTGAAGAAAAAGTGAAAGTAATTCGCGATAGTCTGAAAGCAACGTCAGATCAACAGAAATCATATGCAGACCTAAAACAAAAAGATATTGAGTGCTAGAAGTGTTTTTGAAAGTGTCATCGTGGAAAAAGATATTGCGGTTTGGCCGAAAAGGGAAATTGAGTCCGCGATTCATTGAACCATATGGGATTATCGAGCGAATTGGACCAGTTGCTTACCAACTATCTTTACCGTCTGAGTTAGAGAAAATACATAATGTGTTTCATGTGTCGATGCTTCAACGATACCGATCCTGCCCTTCACATGTCATTTCCTCGATAGAGGTTGAAATTCAATCTGATATGTCATATGCTGAAGAACTGATTTGAATTTTAGCTCGTGAGATCAAAAATAAGAAAATTACTTTAGTGAAAGTATTATGAAATCGGCACGGGGTTGAAGAAGCTACGTGGGAACCTGAGGATGCTATGAGAAAACAATACCTTAACCTATTCACTGGTAAGATTTTCAGGGACGAAAATCCCTAAAGGGGGAGAGTTGTAACAACTCGTTTTTGAGCTAAATCAAAACAGTGGTTTTAGAACCATAAATTCGATGTCGAAAAATTATTTTTAATATTATTTTATTTGTTTACAGCATGATAATATGTATGTGTGAAAATTTTGTGAGCTAATTTTATCGTTTAATAACTCAATTAGAGAAAAAATGACTTAATCGCTTAAAATGTAAAAGTTGCATTCTATTTGTTAAAGGTGTAAATTGGCCTTGGATTTTAAATATGATGGCCTTAAATGGTAATTAGACCATTTTAGATGTTAATGGACATTAATGAACATCCATTATATGATTTTAATGTTTATTAATTAAGGTTAATTTAGTAAATTGTGAATTAAGTTTAATTAAACAAAACAAAAGCCATTTTCATGCTATCATCTTCTTGAATAGCCGAATGTGAGGACGAAAATAAGGGTTTTAAAGCTTTGAAGGTTCGGCCATTGTTGTTCAAGCATGTAAGTTATTTTGACTCGGTTTTTGATGATTTTTACATTTTTGAGATCGTTGCTTCGTATTCTAGCTAGCCCGTGCCTTAATTTTTGAATTCGTTAATGATTGTGTGAAGTTCCATTAATGAATACTTGAGCTTTTGAATGTTTGATAATGGAAAATGATTATTTTTTGATAGATTTAATAGTTTTGTAAAGTGATTTTTGACAAAAATGTCAAAATGGATTAACTTGTGAAATATGGAAATTGCGAGGTTGAAATATGGAATAAATGAAAGTTATGGCTACTAGGGGTCCATATGAAATTCTACTAGCATGTATTTGGTTTTGAATTGTGTGAATTTTGTATATTTGTGAAATAGGGACTAAATTGATTAAATGTGAAAGTTTAGGGGTTAATGTATAAAAATGCCCAAATGTATATTTTTTGACTAAATTGAATGAGTTGGTGACTAAATGGATTAATTTTGAATTCATATAGATCAAGAAAGAAAGAATTCTGATTTAGATCAGGGGAAAAGCAAGGTTATCGAGTAATCGATCCGATCCGTCAATTCCGTATACAAGGTAAGTTCATATAAATGAACTTAAATGTGTATCTATTTATTGAATGGATGAAATTGAGATAGTACTTATTCTATTGGATGAATATTGAGATATTACATGAAATGTACGAGTTGAGTAAGGCGAGATGCCGAGTAAGACCATAGCGGGGCTATGGCAATCGAATAATAAGACCGTAACTGGGTTATGGCATGTGAACGAAAGACCACAGTGGGGCCTTGAAAATGTGTATATGAAAGAACATAGTTGGACTATGGCATCGAAAAATCAATGAAACTGTATTGTAAGCAATTGTGAACCGAAGTGGTTCGATAAAAGTATCGATGAGAAATAGAAATGTCTCGGTACAGGTATGTACGGAAAACTGTTCGAATATCGAACTAGTGAAAGTTGAGAATTGATGAATGATGATATGGATAAACCTTATATTAGCTTGTGAATTGATGACTTAAATGTCTATGATACTATCTATTTTGAATTGTTAATGAATGTTGTGATTCTTTCATGTTAACGTACGAGCGTACTAAGCTTTATAGCCTACTCTGTTTAATTTTTAATGTTCTATAGATTTACGAAGCTAGCTCGGATCCGGGAATCGCCAGAGAGTTCATCGCACTAGCAATCATCTATTTTGGTACTTTTGAAGTTATGTATATATGGTATCTGGCATGTATAGGCTTGAGTCACTTTGGTTTGTATAATGTATATGTATTTTGGCCATTTGAGTTCGCATAAAATGATGAACTTGATGATGCTTATGAATGTGAAAATGGATATACTTATAATGTTTGGTAATAGACCTATAATGAATGAATGGGATTGAATTGGTATGAATGTTTGGATTAGTTTTGTCTTATACATGTGAATTATGCTTAGAAATGCAAGTTAAATAGCTTGATATTTGAATAGGTAAATAATATGGATTTGGTATGTTTGTGTATTGTTTGATGAACTTTGGCTGCATATTTGTGACTTAAAATGATAACATATGAGCTTGTGTAGGTATGTGCAAAATGAGTGGCAAATTGGCTTTGCAAATGGCCTATTTTTGTCCACATGGGTAGAGACACGGGAGTGTGTCTCAGTGAATTTTCCAAGTGGCAATGGCTACACAATAAAAAAATAAAAGCAACAAGAGTCCCTTGGTGTTGAAATTGAATTGAAGGTAGTATGCTCCACACGGTATCACACACGGGCGTGTAGCTGGCCGTGTGGTATAAGTCAATATACCCCCTAAATGGCCCATGGCCTAGCACATGGGCGTGTGTGGCCATTTCGTAGGGTACACGGGCTGGACACACGGGCGTGTGGTTGGCCATGTGACCCAAGCTAGTATACACGGGCTGGACACACGGGCGTGTGGTTGGCCATGTGACCCAAGCTAGTATACCTTTTAGTTTTCGTGCCGCTTGGTACACGGGCGTGTCCTCGACCGTGTGATACAAGTCAGTACGCATGCCCGTTTTCCACATGGCCTAAGACACGGGCGTGTCTACTAGCCGTGTAAGGCACACTGCCTATTCACACGGGTGTGTGACCCTTATATGATTGAAAAATTTCTAAGTTTTTTGAAATTTTTGTTTGTTATCAGTTTAATCCCAAACCATTTCTAAAGCATGTTTAAGGCCTCGCAGGCCCTTATAAGAGACAATGTGATTGTGCTGAATAATGTATAAGAATGATTGCTTGATGTTGATAAATGTAGGCTATGTGTTATGTTTTGATCGGTAATACTTTGTAACCCTATTCCTGCGATAGAAACGGGTTAGGGACGTTAGATGAGTAATTGCTTTGATACAACTATTCCAAGTTATAGAACAACTACTTAGACATCATATATATGTTTGACTTGTTGCGATACCATAGAGGACAAGTACCGATACTAAAGCTACTAGAGTTGAAATTTAGTCCAAAGACACTATAAATCATCCCTAAACTCTTTGATAGAATATTATTGAGTTCAAAACCATTATAAATCAATTTATAAACTCATTTAAAACTTAAAAAAGGCAAGTTATAAACACATAAGTGGTAACCATGTGATAAAAAACTTGATTAAAAACATATAAATGGCTTGAATTACAACTCAAGTTTTATAATTACAAATCCAACTTAAGTTTTTGTGTACATGCTCGAGTTCTTATGCAAATGAAAACTAATATGAATACATTACAAGCTCAAGTGAAGTGTAATGTAAAGCTCCCAAGTTGAACCCAGGTGAATTTGATACCTACGAGTTTAAACCACTAACTATGAGCTCGATGAGCTCAGTAAGTACAAAAGGATTTCCAATCTTATCCTATCTGAATTAGTGTTGGTTTTTTTTATAAACACAAGGCCGAGTTCAAATTATACTAAATTTATATCTTTATCACTTTAGGACTCAACATTCAAATATGTTCCATTTTCAAAAATTCACCTAAATTTTTAAGGTGCTTCCATTTATTAGAAATCAATTTCCCATTGAACGAGCCTTCACACATGGCGTCTTGTTTCCAATATATCAATAGTTTCATATGTTATGCACATTTCACTAAACTTACCATTCCAAAATTAAGTTTCTGTTCTTATTAAGCCCAAGGTCTTTTAACATTGATTTCTTAGTTCAAATACTAAAGGTTAATGTAATGCCCCGTACTCGAGACCGTTTCCGGAGTCGAACACGAGGTGTTAACGGACTTAATTCATTACTTAAACAGCTCATACAATTCATTTTAAAATTTCCAGACAAGCTGGCTAACTACATTACAGTCGCTTTAAAAATCATATCTCGAGTTCTGAAACTCGAAATCCAATAACGTAAATTTTTCCTGAAACTAGACTCATATATCTATCTACTAATTTTTTTCTAGAATTTTTGGTCAGGCCAATTAGTACAGTTTATTAGTTAAAATCTCCCTATTTCGAGGTTCGACTACTCTGACCTCTGTGTATTACGAATCAGATATCTCCCTGTACAGAGCTTCAATGACTATGAAGTTTGTCTATAATAAAACTAGACTCAATAAGGAATCTGTAAATATAAAGAATGACTTCTAATTATCTTTGTAAAATTTATGGTGAATTTACAAAGTCAAACCAGAAATCGTTCTGGCCCTGTTTCACAAAAATTTAAACATCTCATAAAATATAGCTCATATACCTGTTTCGCTTCTTCCATATGAAAATAGACTCATCAAGCTTCGATTCCATAATTATTCATTATTTAATTCCATTTCTACTATTTTTAGTGATTTTTCAAATTCACGTCACTAATGCTATCTGAATCTATTTTATGGTAAATTTTACCTATTTCATGGTTTCCATGGATTAGCTAGCAATTTGACATACATAACACCAAATATGATCATGATTAGCCATTCCAATGGCTAATAATTACCAAGCATTTCCATACCACTCAATAACCATATCATAAGACCATATATACAAAATGATTATAATGCTATAAATGCCATACTCAAAATATACAAGCCATTATGCCAAGATGGTATACGGATAGTGTGAAGCGAGCCTCAAACCGTTCCGATTTCGAGCTGGCTTGTCAAAACTACAAGGAATGAAAAGGAGGAGTAAGCATAAATGCTTAATAAGTTCACATGCAAATAGCAAGTAACATAACCATATAAGCAAACATAAAACATCATTTACATAATCATCACCAAGACATTCATATCACATTTTCATTTATCATCTTACCATATTGTTGTTATATCGAGTTTTCAACCCGAGGGTTAAGTACATACCTGTTCAAAGTATCCATTTCACAACACTTACCAATCGTCCCTTTCATCTTGAGTATTCCTCCATTTGAGTAGAACTTTACCGTTGAACACATCGAATATAATTCGGATACATGGAAAGTTTGCACATAAGTGCCACATATGTAGCCAAGCTACTATGTAACCCGCCCATAAGGGAACTCGGACTCAACTCAATGAGCTCGGGCGTTCGCATCCATGAGTGAACTCGGACTCAACTCAACGAGTTCGGATGCCTAGTTACATCTCACGAACTTGGACTCAACTCAACGAGTTCGGACATTTGCATCCATAAGTGAACTCGGACTCAACTCAACGAGTTCAGATGCTCAACCATCCTAGTGACATGTCACTTGTATCCTAATCCATTCCTAAGGTTCAACGGACCTTTTTCCCAATCATGTGTCTCAACCATCTTCTACGGAATCGATATCTGATACTCGGTAGTATTTCACATTTTCCAAGTATATCACATAATTTGACATATTATCAAACAATTGTCACAAGTATGATATTTCATAATAATTATCATATCATTTAAATAACATTAAAACATTTAAAATAATAACTATGTTACCAACAGTCACATATGAACTTACCTAGTATGCGAAAATGACTACTTTTACCATTTCGTCCACAACTTGGTATTTTCCCCATTTTAGCCTGAATTTTAGTTTTCCTTGCTCTATCATTTAAAATATAGTCTAATTAGGACTCACATTATTCAAATTGACCCAAAATCATATTTTGAAAAAATTACAATTTTACCCCTAAACTTTTGCATATTTACACTTTTGCCCCAAAGCTCGTAAATTAAACTTTAGCCTATTTTCTTATGTTTTATGACATGCTGATCATTTTTCCCTTCTATGGCAACATCAAATTCTCACTCTAACATGTACTTATGACTATTAGGTATTTTTACCGATTAAGCCCTTTTGCTCGTTTTCACTTAAAACCGAGTAGCACAAGTTGTCTAACATAATTTAAAACCTCATATTCTATCATAAAACACCAAAATATACAAATTTCACCTATGGGTATTTTTCCAAATATAAACCCTAGGTTAAATTATTGCTAGCATAAGTTTAATCGAGCTACCGAGACTCCAAAAACGTAAAGAACTTGAAAAACGGGGCTAGAATGGACTTACAATCGAGCTTGGAAGCTTGAAAAACCCTAGCCGTGCTTTCTCCTTGCTATATTCGGCCATGGGGTTGAAGATGAGCAAAATTGGCTTTTAAATTTTGTATTTTAATTCATTTTACCCCTAAATGACCAAAATGCCCTTACTACTAAACTTTCCAAAAATTCCATCCATGTCCAATTTTTGTCCATAGACTTAGAAATTGGTAAAATTTCTATTTAAGACCTCCTAATTAATATTTCAAAACAATTTCATACTAGAAACTTCTAGAATACATGTTTTGCAAATTATTCGATTTAGTCCCTAATTTCAATTTAAGCACTTTATGCATAAAATTTCTTCACGAAATTTTCACACAATCATGCAATCATATCATAGAACTTAAAATAATCATAAAATAATTATTTCTATCTCAGATTTTGTGGTCACTAAACCGCTATTCTGACTAGGCCCAAAATCAGGATATTACAACTCTCCCCCCCTTTAGGGATTTTCGTCCCCGAAAATCTTACCAGAAAAGTGGTCTTCACTTTTAATCTCATATTCGGTGCCAAAGAAATTTCACTTAGACTGTACCTCCAATACATCTCTTTAATTTCTCATATGATCTGAAAGCTTACAGTCTCAACTCTCAACTGTTCTTAAATTTTCAACCCTTCTCAGTTTCCCATGATATCATGACATAAAACTCGGATCTCAACTTGATTTAATGGAGACCGGAATTCCAAGAAATCCAACAATCAAAGAGACCTAAAATTCCATGAATCTGACGAGTAGGAATTCATTTAATACAGATATGATTTATAGATCTCGCCAAACATTTAACAATAGGATACATCACATTTTCCTCTTTCCGCCATAGAAATAATTTTGATATGGCCTCAAGAATAATCCTTCTCATTTCCATCCCAATATCAACACTGACAAGGATAATTTTGATAGGTCCTAATGCTCGGCTTTAACCCCTTTAACAACTCCGATTTTATGTAACATCGGATGCTCTAAACTATCACATTACCTCACTGTCTTGAAACACAACACAATTCGTACAACAATACATTACTGAAAGTCAAGAAGTCTTTACTCAATGTAGACTAGTCTAGTTCAGACACTTCGGTTACCAATATTCTCATCTATCCAAACTCTGTCAACATGTAATAAACTTTTTAGCTTTCACAAGACGAAAACCTTATCATTCGTAGTGACTTAAACTAATATCCAACTCTTTTCTAATAAATATACACTTCTCGTTCAAACTATTTACTCTTTTATCCGTACAAAATGAAATTCTATTATCAGACTTGGGAAAAATAATCCTGAAATAATTGTCACATGAAATCTTTCAAGTAGATAATTCACCATACCAACTGAAACTCGCGCTTTTATCACTTATGCCTTTACTGATGTCAAATCCTTACACAGAAATTAGAAAAAATCCCAATACTAAAATCACCACATTACCAAGATCAAATTAGAAGTATAGTCATATTTGACATGATTATCACGAGCTGAAGAACGCACTTCGAACACGAGTCATAATTGACAAATTATGGAACAAAGATAACAAGGAAACTGAATAAAGAAATCCAAGATAGAGAAATCCAGAATAAAGAAATCCAGAATAAAGAAACCCAAGATACGATACTATGTCGAAGAACCAAAAACCAAACTCATAGAGAAAATACAGAATACCCCGATAATTCTTCAAATAAAGAAAGTCCAGAAGAAAACATCATTTAATCCCACTGAAATCAAATATAACAAGATCAATATATCTTCCCATACATATATATCGGATGAAGCATCAAGTAGAAGAAAGCAGAATCATAATATCATATGTATTCTCTCATCAATTCTTATCGAATGAAATGAAATAGAATACCCGATGAAATAGAGCAATATAAATTATAAACCGATCAGGACTACCAATGCTTTCATCCAACACCGGATTAGAAGACATTCCCATATAACAAGAATTTCTTGAAGGTCAATAGCCATAGAAATATTTTTGAGAACGGGTAAACACATAGAACATCTCAAAAGAGATCGCTAAATCTGTCGATCATAGCATGTCACACTCGGATAGTTCACATTTCAATTATCATTTCCCCAACTAGTTTTGCCGTCACAAATTTCATATTAAACCATTCACTAAAGAAGGCCAATTCTGAATAAATTTCGATTTACACTTTTCTCGACCTTGCACCTAAGTAATTCGGTTTACCAAGGAGAATTCCTTTTCTAAGCTGGACGATGCATAACTCCAATAATCTTTACGTCAATCCGATACTTTCTTGGCTCGACTTTACTTATCAGCTCATTTTCAATCTCTAATCATACTTATAATTATTCTATCACTGTACTTGTAACACCCTTACCGAATTCATTCGTCGAACAGATACAAGGTATTACGAACATAACACATACCATTAAACATAACCGAAATATAAATATGTCATCCAATTTGATAGTGCATCGTATAATATATGTCTTGAACAATATTAGCCAACTTTAATGGCTTGTACAAATTAGCTGGTCGATCTTTGTAACTAATATTTTAAACCTAGACAAATATGACACGTAACAAAATAATTAAGCCTACTATACATGCCATAATTCAAAACGTTTAGTTCAAATACCCTAAAGTATGATAGTGCGGGTAGATCTTCACGATCCTTAACTCCTGAGCAAGCCGAAGAACACTATAAGACAAAAGAGAGAAACAAAGTAAGCTTATAGCTTAGTAAGTAAGTATGTAAATACTAATAAAAAAAAAAATCTAACATGTTTACACAACAATTCAAGTATATCTACTTTAACTTCACTATTCATTCCACTTTGATTAAGCTGTCTCTGCTGCGTCATATTCACTAAATAAATCATAACTCGAGTTACAAAACTCGAAATTCAAATCCGTAAAATTTAACTGAATCTAGACTCATAAAGCTTTTTGATAATTTTTTTCTATAATTTTTGGTTCAGCCGATTAGTACAGTTTATTAGTTAAAGTTTCCCCTGTTACACAGCTCGACTGATCTGACCTCTGTTCACTACAAATTGAATTTCTCTCAGTACACAATTCAAAAAACCCTGAAGTCTGTTTCATTTAAAACTAGTCTCAATAAGGAATTTAGGCATGTAAACTATATTTCTTAATTTTATTTGTACAATTTTTAATGATTTTTCAAAGTTGGAACAGGGGATCACGTATTCATCCTGAGCAAGTCACATACAATTGTAAATATCTCAAAATATAGAATTCCTTTGCTTGCTCTGTTTCTTTTATATGAAAGTAGACTCATTAAACTTTAATTTCACATCTCATTCAACCTCTAATTATATTCCTCCTATTTTTGGTGATTTTTCAAATTCACGTCACTGCTACCATCTAAAAACAGTTTTAATGCTAATTTCACTCTTTCACACATTCTTTATGCTAACCTCATTTTATCTTATATATGTATATACCACAAATCATTTTCACCACATTTCATTCACCATAAGTGTAGGTCCAAACCACAATATCACCACAAAACCATCCCGTTGAACAATTCGGATCAATCCTCGATATTTAATGGTTTGACACACACCCCACCATCATACTTCGTTTAGTTCGGCTCTCTTGTACACATGGTGAACACTTAGTACCACTCATGCGACCCAACCGATTTGTCTCGTAGCTCTCTTGTCTACATGGTGTCCTTCACTTGGAATCACGCATGCGACCTAGCTACATTTATCTTTCACGTAGCTCTCTTGTCTACATGGGATACATCTCGTATCACACATGTGACCTAGCTACTCTGAGGTGTCTCGTAGCTTTCTTGTACACATGATGTGCACTCGGCATCATACATGTGACCTAGCTACGCTCCTCTATTTCATTCGATCTCTCCGAATGTTCAACAGGATCTCTCTCTCTATATTTATTTCCATTCTTCCAATAGTCGATTTATATTTTAACATCAGCTAGTATATTTATATAATAGGCTGAAATATAAGAATGTACATGAAATTATTGTAATATTTACATACAAACTTACCTTGGTGCAAAATGTGGAAATTTTGCAATTTAGTCCAAAACTTTTCCTTCCCGTTCGAGATCAATTCGCGTCTTTCTTGATCTATAATAACACATTTAGCTCATTTAATACTCATACTATTTATTTCAATCCAAAAATCACATCATGGAAAAATTACATTTTGCCCCTAACTTTTCAAAATTACAATTTTGCCCCTAGGCTCGGAATTTAATTTCAGCCCTTATTCTTATATTTTATGATATGCTGAACATTTTCTCTTCTACAACAACATCAAATTCTCACTCTATCATATAGTTATGAACAATAGGTATTTTACCGATTATCTTGCTTTTACTCGTTTTCACTTAAAACCGAGTAGCACAAGTTATTTAACATAATTTAAAACCTCATATTCTATCATAAAACATCAAAATACACAAATTTCACCTATGGGTATTTTTCCAAATGTGAACCCTAGGTTAAATTATTACTAGCATAAGCTTAATCGAGCTTAAGGATTCCAAAAGCGTAAAGAACATTAAAAGCGGGCTTGGAATCACTTACTATGGAGCTTGAAAATTGAAGAAACCCTAGCTATGGAGAGAGGGAGAATTCGGCAGCAACTAAGGAGGATGATGATCAATTTTGTGTTATTTTTCCCATTTTATTTCATTTAATATCCAAATGACCAAAATGCCCTCCTTACTAAACTTTCAAAAATTCCTTCCATGTCCTAATTTTGTCCATGAACTCAAAATTGGTCAAATTGCTATTTAAGACCTCCTAATTAATATTCCAAAACAATTTCATACTAAAACTTACGGGATGCAAATTTTGCAACTTATTCGATTTAGTCCCTACTTTCAATTTAAGCACTTTAGGCATAGAATTTCATCACGAAATTTTCACACAATCATGCAATCATATCATAAACCCCAAAATAATTATAAAACAATTATTTCTATCTCGAATTTGTGGTCACGAAACCACTATTCGATTAGGCCCTAATTCGGGTTGTCACAAGTACTCTTTGGGTTCTCAAGGAAACTTATTCAATACAAATCTCATGAAATTCCATTATAAGTACCACTTGTATGGGGAGGGTTGTAGGACCTCGACTCGACTTTCTTATACATACACATATGACACAACTTCCATCATCATAGTAACATCATCAAAATCATGTCATTCGTTCATGTTGGCTTACACCAATTTTCCTATTGTCCCATTTAGACAATATACTTATGCATACATTCTATGTTTTCTAGACGACTTTACTTATCCATTCATTTAATTAAATTAATTCATGCTCATGACATTATATAAGGCCAAACAAACATAGATATTTGCATCACAATCACAACTTTCATTTCGTGCATCATCATGTACATATCATTACAATCATATAATTGGTCCAACAATTTAACATAGATAAGTTCATTTCATTATAATCCTTTATCTCATAAAATTATATATCATTAACATTTATCAACATTCAACGTCCAAATCAAGACAAGGACATTTTCACTCGTATCATAATATTATGACCTTTATTCATACCTCTACTACTTTCTATTTATTCCGTTCATCTTATCAAGTAAGCCACATACACTACATAATATGAGCATTAAGCAAATATGAATATTTATCACATATGTATCATAAACCTTTATTCATACTTTTCTGAACCGGGACTTATCATCATCATAATTTTACTCAAATACCTTCACATAATATTGAACATGGTCGGCACAGCTCGGTTGGAGAGTACCCTGTCTAAATAAGACGGTACTCATATGCGTCGGAAGACATCACACTATCACAGATCAGTGGCATGTATAGCTAAACTTTTACACATGCTAGGTTAGTCCGAGAACCGACTAAACCTGCTCTGATACCACTAAATGTAACACCCCATACTAGAGACCGTTTCCGAAGTCGAACACGAGGTGTTAACGGACTTAATTCATTACTTAAACAGCTCATACAGTTCATTTTAAAATTTCCAGACAAGCTGGCTAACTGCATTACAGTCGCTTTAAAAATCATATCTCGAGTTACGAAACTCGAAATCCAATAACGTAAATTTTTCCTGAAACTAGACTCATATATCTATCTACTAATTTTTTTCTAGAATTTTTGGTCAGGCCAATTAGTACAGTTTATTAGTTAAAGTCTCCCCTATTTCAGGGTTCGACTACTCTGACCTCTGTGTATTACGAATCAGATATCTCCCTGTACAGAGCTTCAATGACTATGAAGTTTGTCTATAATAAAACTAGACTCAATAAGGAATCTGTAAATATAAAGAATGACTTCTAATTATCTTTGTAAAATTTATGGTGAATTTACAAAGTCAAACCAGAAATCGCTCTGGCCCTGTTTCACAAAAATTTAAACATCTCATAAAATATAGCTCATATACCTGTTTCTCTTCTTCCATATGAAAATAGACTCATCAAGCTTCGATTCCATAACTTATTCATTATTTAATTCCATTTCTACTATTTTTAGTGATTTTTCAAATTCACGTCACTAATGCTATCTGAATCTATTTTATGGTAAATTTTACCTATTTCATGGTTTCCATGGATTAGCTAGCAATTTGACATACATAACACCAAATATGATCATGATTAGCCATTCCAATGGCTAATAATTACCAAGCATTTCCATACCACTCAATAACCATATCATAAGACCATATATACAAAATGATTATAATGCTATACATGCCATACTCAAAATATACAAGCCATTATGCCAAGATGGTATACGGATAGTGTGAGTGAGCCTCCAGACCATTCCGATTTCCGAGCTGGCTTGTCAAAACTACAAGGAATGAAAAGGAGGAGTAAGCATAAATGCTTAATAAGTTCACATGCAAATAGCAAGTAACATAACCATATAAGCAAACATAAAACATCATTTGCATAATCATCACCAAGACATTTATATTACATTTTCATTTATCATCTTACCATATTGTTGTTATATCGAGTTTTCAACCCGAGGGTTAAAATGCATACTGTTCAAATTATCCATTTCACAACACTTACCAATCGTCCCTTTCATCTTGAGTATTCCTCCATTTGAGTAGAACTTTACCGTTGAACACATCGAATATAATTCGGATACATGGAAAGTTTGCACATAAGTGCCACATATGTAGCCAAGCTACTATGTAACCCGCCCATAAGCGAACTCGGACTCAACTCAATGAGCTCGGGCGTTCGCATCCATGAGTGAACTCGGTCTCAACTCAATGAGTTCGGATGCCTAGTTACATCTCACGAACTCGGACTCAACTCAACGAGTTCGGACATTTGCATCCATAAGTGAACTCGGACTCAACTCAACGAGTTCGGATGCTCAACCATCCTAGTGACATGTCACTTGTATCCTAATCCATTCCTAAGGTTCAACGGACCTTTTTCCCAATCATGTGTCTCAACCATCTTCTACGGAATCCGATATCCGATACTCGGTAGTATTTCACATTTTCCAAGTATATCACATAATTTGACATATTATCAAACAATTGTCACAAGTATGATATTTCATAATAATTATCATATCATTTAAATAACATTAAAACATTTAAAATAATAACTATGTTACCAACATTTACATATGAACTTACCTAGTATGCGAAAATGGCTACTTTTACCATTTCGTCCACAACTTGGTATTTTCCCCATTTTAGCCCGAATTTTAGTTTTCCTTGCTCTATCATTTAAAATATAGTTTAATTAGGACTCACAGTATTCAAATTGACCCAAAATCATATTCTGAAAAAATTACAATTTTGCCCCTAAACTTTTGCATATTTACACTTTTTCCCCAAAGCTCGTAAATTAAACTTCAGCCTATTTTATTATGTTTTATGACATGCTGATCATTTTTCCCTTCTATGGCAACATCAAATTCTCACTTTAACATGTACTTATGACTATTAGGTATTTTTACCGATTAAGCCCTTTTGCTCGTTTTCACTTAAAACCGAGTAGCACAAGTTGTCTAACATAATTTAAAACCTCATATTCTATCATAAAACACCAAAATATACAAATTTCACCTATGGTTATTTTTTCAAATATAAACCCTAGGTTAAATTATTGCTAGCATAAGCTTAATCGAGCTACCGGGACTCCAAAAACATAAAGAACTTGAAAAACGGGGCTAGAATGGACTTACAATCGAGATTGGAAGCTTGAAAAACCCTAGCCCTGGTTTCTCCTTGCTATATTCGGCCATGGGGTTGAAGATGAGCAAAATTGGCTTTTAAATTTTGTATTTTAATTCATTTTACCCCTAAATGACCAAAATGCCCTTACTACTAAACTTTCCAAAAATTCCATCCATGTCCAATTTTTGTCCATAGACTTAGAAATTGGTCAAATTGCTATTTAAGACCTCCTAATTAATATTTCAAAACAATTTCATACTAGAAACTTCTAGAATACAAGTTTTGCAAATTATTCGATTTAGTCCCTAATTTCAATTTAAGCACTTTATGCATAAAATTTCTTCACGAAATTTTCATACAATCATGCAATCATATCATAGAACTTAAAATAATCATAAAATAATTATTTCTATCTCAGATTTTGTGGTCACTAAACCGCTATTCTGACTAGGCCCAAAATCAGGATATTACAGTTAACATGATTATAATAATATTCAATAAAAAATTTGTCTTATATATATATATATATATATATATATATATCCGAATACCATATTATCACATCTTTTACTAAATCACTGAACCTTAACAAGTTTATTACCGGAAATAATTTCATTAACAAATTAGTTTCCTTTTATAAGGACTTATAAGCTTATAATTACGTCTTAATGTTGAGCTCATCAGTTTTTACTTACAATAGATCATCTTTTTTAACAGATGTAACACCCCAAAACCCAGTCTAGAAGTTTTGACCAGATTCTGGAGGTCACATTGACCACAAGATAACTCAAATTAAAATGTCATCCAGAGACCTTAAAACCAGATAAAAATACTTATGTACGAGCTTTGAAACCAAAATGGACTTAGTAATCTTAATTTTTGAAGTAATACGACGTAAAAGTATGACCCTTTTATAGTCAATTGAAAATTTCGAACAAACACTTAAAACTGTCTAATTTTCCAAGTAACACAACATACTTTAATCATATCAAGCATGGAAACAATTAAGTTAACTTAAACCGAAAGTCCCAAACTGTAGTTTACTTTAATTTAATTACAAAACCAACTGAACCAGATCAAAATAATATATAAGACTTATTTGAATCAAACTACAATGGAATACTCTGAGATCTTCCGATTCGCTGAGTCTGAGACCTATCCACTTGGTTTACCTAAAAGAGAGAAAATTAAGGGAGTAGTTACGAAGCTTAGTGTGAATCCAAAACATACGTAAATAAGCGGTGTCAACAATCGTCCAAACACAAAAAAAATCTCAAATAATACACGATATCCATACATGTTGAATAAGCGAATCAGTACGCAAATAATACAATTAGACATATATGCAATACACACTTGAATACCAAAACAAAGGTAATGTGATCCCACCTATCCAACTGCTACACACCATTTTCGTCCACCTAATCATACCAAATAGGGTTTACTAGGCCTTTCCATCCTCTATACACTAGTTTTGGGTTATGATGGAACCATCTATCCAAATCACACTGTTATGTGGTTGTTTGCCACTTGAATTATTGCGGTTTTTCCGCCAAATCAAATAATGTGGTTAAACTAACAAACCAAACTTCCTTCACTTCATATTCAAATCCTAAACACAGATGCAAATACAGATAACAGAATTGATATTGATATGTAGAATTGAACATAATTGTTTTTCAAACTTACATAATTAATGAACATTTTGTAATAAGTTTAGTTTAGCAAAATCAGTGTTAGAATCAAACATATTCATAGTTGGATACAAATTGATGGAACGACAATGCACGCACTTTCAATTATCACATCCAAACATTATCTCATTTCAAACTTAGTTTACCAAATCATTAGGTATTCATTCGAATAACGAATTAAATCTTATGAATACATATTCTTATACACAATCAAGAAGTAAAATGCCCTTAAATAACCTTCCTCACATAGAAATAGTGTTTTATCCACTATTAAAGAGGCTTAAACAAATTTACGATCACTCAGGGATTAAAACGAATCAATTTGCAAAAATGTGGGAACGCTGCAAAAACAGGGCTACACGGTCATGTGGCCAGGCCGTGTGAATGAGGGACACGCCTGTGTGACTGAAGCACACGACTATGTGGCTGAGACACATGCCTCTGTGATTGAGATACACGACTGTGTGGTCAGACCGTGTAACTCTCTGACTCAGTGTGACAAAATTACACAATTTAGAAGCAGAGGAGACACGATCGTGTGGCTGAAAGACACGCTCATGTAACTGAAGCACACAATTGTGTGGCTGAGGGACATGCCTATGTGTGATCGAAAAATTCCCAAACAGGGGTTACACGGCCGCATGGCCAGCCCGTGTGACCCATTAGGCCGTTTGATTCAAAAGTTACCGTAATTTACTAAACGGTACACGGTTGTGTAGATCGCCTGTGTGGTCCAAAAACCACCCTAAATCTTGTTGCAAATCACGACATTCAACCATAATTTCACCCCTAGTTCAGATAGCTCAAGAATACACAATTGAAAGATGATGCCATGCACTAACAATCGACCGATTTCCTTATACTCTACCATCTTGAAACTCAATTACACAGTTCTACTAAATCCTCAAGAAATTCGATCTCAACTATATGTACAAGAATCAAGGAAACAATGTAAATCTTAAAAAAAAAATGGTATTTATACTTACCCGATTCGACACTTGATTAAACGAAGGATCAGAGTACCAAAGAGGCCTTTAAAGAATCACACAAAATTACTAGAATTGAAGTAAAGGGAAAATACTATCAAAGAATTTAGTTTCCCAAAAAAATTAAAATATTCATTTTGGGGAAAAAAATGAAGGAAACTAACGGGAGAAGAAAATGAGAATGAAACAGAACATGAGAGAAGTTTTTTTATAAGAAATTTCCTCTTTCTAAGTCAAAATAAAAAAAATAATTAAGTAAAAAATTTACAAAACTTAAACCTATAAAAAATTTCAGAGTTGAAACTAGAAAATAGTTACACAAGGATTCGAACACACGACCAAAAGGTACGCATAAACTTAACCACTAAACCACTAAGCTTATCGTTGTCCTTAAAATGTGACAGAAAATGTAAAGTCTATCTAAAACCACTAACTCACCTACAAACCTTAATTCTTCTAACCCCAAATTTTGGGCGTTACAACTCACCTCTCCTTAAATAAATTTCAACACTGAAATTTCTGACTAACATGACAATTGCTAACTAGCTCAAATTGCTACCATGCTTCCGCTGTGCACTCCATTCTCAAATGCACTACCAAAACATACTTAACCTCAATTAAAAAAAAAAGAACAATCTTACAGATCTAATTCACCTTCACATACAGACACAACCCCTAACTAAAAACCAGAACAAATCATTTTTTAAGTAAGTGGATTCGAACCCAGAACCTTGCACATACAAACATAACACTTAGCCACAGAAGCACATCAATTCACACACAGTACCTCAACAATCAAACAAAAGGCCAAACCATGTCCAAGTAAAATAAAACAAAACACAAATCCAATAACCTAGAATAATACCTGACTTGTCGCTAGTTCCAGCTCCCCGATTTTTAGTCTTCTTCGAGACTTGGTTCTGACCAGGTGGTCGACAATGGCAGTCTTTGATCCGATGCTCCATGGACCCACATCCTAAACATGATTCAGACTTCTTCCAGCACTCGCCTAGATGGCGCTAACTACAGAACCCACATACTAGAAAATCCGTGCCACTACTAGCACCTCTCGTATCATTTTTCCTAGAACTTCGCTGAAATCTTACCCGTTTCATAGACTATGGCTATAAGCTAGAAGGACTAAGACCGCTCTTACTCTAAGCCTTACCATGACTTTTACACTCACACTCAACTGATTTACTCTTTTCCTCCTCTTTAGTCCTCTCCAACTAATAAACTATAATATATGCATATTGTTATTCCATGCTTGGCATATTTTTGGATGATTTATCATAAGATTTAATGAATTTGATGCTCCTAATCCTTTAATTTCTTGTTTTATATTTAGGAGAGCTTAGGATAGCAAAAAGAAAGAAACGGGCCAAAAATGGGCAAATTGGGCCTAATTCAGTGTTTCACACAACCTAGGCACTTCCACACGAGTGATCCACAAGCCCGTGTATGACACATGGGTAGGCCACATGCCCGTGTGTCATAGTCGTGCCGGTACTAAACCAAGTCAGAATTGTACACGGCCTGTGACAACCTTAAAACGGCCCTAGTCGGAATGTGGTTTCGGGACCACAAAACCGAGACATAAAAATAATTTAATATTCATTTTGATGCCTATGATATGTGTTAATTCGTGTGTGACATTTTTGATTATTTGATTTAGGGTTATAAATGTGAATTTCACTAAAAGGACTTAGTAGTAAACTTTGAAAGTAGGATAGGAAATGTGTGATGACTAATTGAAGCATGCATGCAAAACAATGGTTTTGCATGTCAAATACCCTCTTTTATAAGTGGTGGCGGCCATGACAAGGAGGATGGGCAAAACATGTCATAGACATGTTTTGTTGGTGCAATATGGGAGGAAACATTAAACTAAGGTGAGGAATAAAGAAATGAAAAAAAAAAAAGAGAAAGAAGGTGTGATCCCCCCCATTGCCGTGAGTTGAAGAAAAAGAAAAAAAAAAATTGTTCATCCTTTCTTTGAGCCAAAACTAGGAAGAAAAAAAGAGAGAAAAGAAAAGCTTCATCCTTGGGTTCTTCTTGGCCGGTTTGAAAGGAGAAAGGTTGAAGATATTCGGCCATATTTGCATCTAAGTTAAGGTATGTTTGATGGTGTTCCATGAGATTCATGCATGTTTTTAGTTGCTAGCTTGAGTTCTAATTAGTCCATGGTTCAAAACTTTGCTATGTCATGGGGATGATATTCGGCCAAGGTGGATTTTGTGTTGATGCCATTGCATGTTAAATATGAAGCTTGCTAATGATACATGTGATGGTGGATTGATGGCTCTTGGACCTTCTTTTTAGCATTTTTGGAGTGAGACATTAAGTTCTTTGTTTAACCATGACCAAAAATTGAAATGATATGGTGTTGTGATGTATTTGGCCATGGTACATCCATAAGTATAATTTATGCTTATTGCATGGTAGGTAAGATTTGTGTTTTGGATTTATGTTCATGTTTAGTTATAATCAACTTTGAGATTCGGCTCTAGCATATATATATATATATATGTTTGCACATGATGTATTGGTATGACATATATACTATCTCAAGGTATATATTTTCATATGATGATGTTTCGGTTATGAAGTAAATGATGGATGCGTATTGAGTTACAATATGGAATGCGTTAGTTAGTAAAATGTATGCCGTTTATGTGTGGTATTAAGTGTATAATTGGCCTAAACATGGACATGCATATTCGGCCACATGAGGGGGATTGGTGTGCATGTATTCGGTTAGAGGCAAGCATAGTGATGTCTATTCTTGGCTTAGAAAATTCGGCTAAGGAGAGTACTAACTAATGTGTTGAGTTTGATTCATGATTTCCGTACATATGTGACTTTAATGTCTAATGAAAATATGTGGGCTAAGTACCTTGAATTCCTCTTTCGATGCTCAAATGATTAAATCAATTTATTTGTTAAATTAAGCTCAAGAGCAAAGGGGAGCCAAATCCGATAAAGGGAAGGAAAAAGTGGTCGAATAGCCATCGGAATCATTCGACAACATCCGAGGTAATTTCTTGAGTAATAGAGCTTAAATTATGATTTGATTAGATCATGTCTCAAGTAAATCGAAATCATGCTCTTTGTGTGTGGCTATTGAGCCGAAATTGTAAATATGATAAGTGTCTTGTGTTTGAGCTTTGGTAATGAGAATGTAATAAGAATGTGTATTGATTTGTTGATATATGTGCTTGGTTATTCGAATGGTATCCGGGCTAAGTCCCGAAGGCTTTTGTGCTAAGTGACCAAAACCGGGTTAAGTCCCGAAGGCATTTGTGTGAGTTACCAAAACCGGGTTGAGTCCCGAAGGCATTTTGTGCGAGTAACCAAAACCGGGTTAAGTCCCGAAGGCATTCGTGCGAGTTGCTAAATCCGGGCTAATTCCCGAAGGCAATTGTGCGAATCACTATAACCGGGCTATGTCCCGAAGACAATCGAGCGAGTCGCTATATCCGGTTAAATTCCGAAGGTACGTGATTCAGGAATGAGCAATCTTGCTGTAAAAATTTCAGTTAATACGCTTGTAAAAATTCCAGCAATGAGGTATGTTCGTATATGCTTGAATTAGTTGAGTCCTTACAAGTAAGTATTCGCCGGTTGATAAACGAGCTACCGGCCTTTAGCTAAGTTGATCTTTGTGTATGAACATAAGGGGTGGTAATGTGAAGTAAGTATGATATTGAGAATGTGTGCATATGAAATTATCCGTTTAGCTATATGAATGCTATGCTTTTGTTGTCTTGGAATCCTTGCTCAAAACTTACTAAGCATAAATTGCTTACTCCGTTTCTTTGTTCTCTTTTATAGATTTTTGGCTCGTCACCATCGGACTCGGGATTTTTGGAAGTCGAAGTCTCCCACACTATCAAAGCCCCTTTTGGTACAAATTTTGGTTGAGCTTTGAAATAGCATGTATAGGACTACCCTTTGTTGTTTTTCAAATACTTTTTGTGATGTATGTGTGTACAGCCATGCGAAAATGGCTCGTAGAAGTGGAGTATGGCATTAGACCATTTGTGTTTATGTATGTATATATGGTTTCATGATGTGACTATGGACTGGAATGGAAGTGTTGGGCAATGATCAGCCCTTGGAATGGCTAAATATGATCATATGTGGACCTATGTATGACAAAACTCTAGTTGGTCCATGGAAATCATGAAATAGGTAAAGTTTACCTTGAAAATAGATGCTGACAGCAGCAGTGGTGTGGATGTGAAAACTCACTAAAAATAGCAGGAATGGAATTAAATAGTGAATAAATTATGTAAATGAACTTTGATGAATCTACTTTCATATGGAAGAAACGAAACGGTCATATGAGTTGCATGTTAAGAGATATTTAGGTTTTCGTGAAACAGGGCCAGAACGGTTTCTGGATTCCCTGTTCCGACTTTAGAAATTCATTATAAATTAACCAGAGATAATTAGGAGTCATGCCATATATGTATAGATTCCTCTTTGAGTCTAGTTTCTACAGAAATAAACGGCATCAGTATTGAAGCCCTGTACAGGGAGATATTCAAGTTGTAACACACGAAGGTCAGTGTAGTTGAACCCTGTAACATGGGAGACTTTAACTAATAAAATGTACTAATTGGATCGACCAAAAATTATAGAAAAAAATATGTAGATGGAAATATGAGTCTAGTTTCAGGGAAAAATTACGAAACTGATTTTCGAGTTTTGAAACTCAAGATATGATTTTTAAGGCGACAGTGATGCAGTAACCAGTTTGTCTGGAAATTTTTTTTATGGACTGTGAAAACAATTAAGTTATGTCTGTGTGCACCTTGTGTTCGACTCCGGTAACAGACTCGGGTACGGGGTGTTACACGGCCTGAGCACCTTTACACGGGCATGGCACACGACCGTGTCCCTATCAAGCCCAAGTCTAATTCTACTCCGAAAAGGCTAATTTTGAGGGTTTTAAAGCATTCCAAAGTCCAAAGAAACACCTTAGAAGAGGATTAAAGGGGACATGCAGCATAGAAGGCAGGAAATACTCAAGGGCAGCCATCGGAATCAGCTCAGAAGCAAGATCTACTTCAAGATTGAAGATATCCACTCAATTTCCTTAGAAGTTCTTTGGGTTTCTTTATGTTTTGTTGTTTTCCCAATTTTGAGATGTTTTCCATTACTATGAACTAAAATCCCTAAATTCCTAAGGGAGATGAAACCAAAGACGAACCTTATTGCTACTTGAGTTATATGATAAATACTTGTTCTTATTCTAAATTGTGAGTTTTAACCATCGCTTTAATATTCCAGGATATTAATTCACGTTTTTGATGTGCTTATTCAGTGGAGCAAAAGTCCCTGTTTAAGAGTAGATCATTCATAATTAAGAGAAGTTGCATGCAATCCTAGAGATAGGATGACATAAATACGTCAGATTAGAGTCAAATCTAATAAGAGAATCCATAGATTGAGTTAATACGACAATAAGGGTTTTAATTAGAAAGAGATTTTGATTAATCAACCTAGAGTCAGTTGTTCTTAGTCTTGAGAGAGATATTAACATAAATCAGGGATTTCTACGGAGTAAGTCAAGTGAATAACTTGTCTAATTCAGAAGTGATAAGTGAAGTCTAAGTGGATTCTTCCTTGGGTTTTGTCTTCTCCATTGGTTTCTTAAATAATATTTTCCAACTTTTATCTCTACTGCATTCTTAGTTAGTTAGATAACTAAGTTTAGTTTAGAAAACATCCCTTCAATTCTTGGGCTAGATAATAAAAAGATAGTAATTGCTAGTACTTTTAGTCCTCGTGGATATGATATTTCCGGTCTCACCTCAACTATACTACTGTTCGATAGGTGCGCTTGCCTTAGTCAATTTTTTTAGTTAGTTTAGCGACCATCAAGTTTTTGGCGCCGTTTTCGGGGACTAAGATATTAGAAACGCTTAATTTTTATTACTTTAGCCATCTTTTTTTATTACAATTTAATTTTGTTTTTGTTTTAATTACTAAATTTTCTTTTCTTTACTTCTAGCAGGTTTTTATAGTTTATGACTAGAAAAAACCCGTCAGGACCTTTGCTTTTTGATAGTGAGATTGAGAGCATAGCTCGTAGAAACCGAAGAGAAATAAGGCGAAGCCTACAATACATAGAGGAAGAGCGAGAGGGCGATATTCACACTAGCACCGAGGAGATGGCTGAAAATCAGAATAATCCGCTACCTCCTGTGGTTGCTGCAAATCCAATAGATCAGAATCCCGCTCCTCGTACTATGTATGAATATGCTAAACCTACTTTAACAGGAATTGAATCGAGTATAGTTAGACCTGCTGTTGCTGCAAATAATTTTGAACTGAAATCTAACACGATTCAAATGATACAACAGTTTGTTTAGTTTGATGGTTTGTAGGACGAGGATCCAAACACTTATTTAGAAAATTTGCTAGAATTCTGCAATACTTTTAAGATTAATGGTGTTTCTGACGATGCCATCTGCCTTCGATTATTTCCCTTTTCATTAAGGAATTAGGCTAAACAGTGGTTGAACTCATTACCACGAGGGTCAATCATTACTTGGGAACAAATGACCAAAATTTTTTTATTCAAATACTTTCCATCAATCAAAACGAAAAAATTGAGGAATGATATCTCTTCTTTTGTACAGATGGATTTAGAAACTCTTTATGATACATGGGAGAGATACAAAGACTTATTGAGAAGGTGCCCTCACCATGGGCTACCTCTATGGCTGCAGGTCCAGACTTTTTACAACGGTGTGAACCCCTCAACAAGACAACTGATCGATGCAGCCGCTGGTGGATCTTTAAACAACAAAACACCTGAAGAGGCTTACGAATTTATTGAAGAAATGTCCTTAAATAATTATCAGTGGCAAGTCATGAGAACGAAGCCGACAAAAGCAGTTTGTGTTTTCAGCCTCGACGCGGTCACTATGTTATCTAACCAGGTAGAACTTTTAAATAAAAAGATTGATGGTTTGTGTGTTTCTACTCAGGTACGTCCAGTGTTGAGGACTGATTGAAATGGAGGAGGAGTACACAACACAGATTATCCATCCTTCAACTCTAGCACCGATGAGGAGCAAGTCCACTATATGGGTAATAATTCTAGACCTCAAAATAACTTGTATAGTAACACTTATAATGCAAGTTGGAGGAACCATCCCCATTTCTAGTGGGGTGGTCAAAGAAAGCAAAGACCACAACATCCTCTAGGTTTTCAACTACCACCTTACCAACAAGAGAAGAAATCAAACCTTGAAGAGATGCTCACAAAATTCATCTCGGTGTTAGAAACTCACTTTCAGAATACCAAAACAGCGCTTAAGAATCAGCAAGCATCGATTCAAGGGCTTGAAACTCAAATAGGACAGCTTGCTAAGTTGATTTCTGAATGACTACAAGGTAACTTGCCAAGTAACACCGAAACTAGCCCAAGAGAACAGCTTCATGCGATTACTGTTCGAGTTGAAGAAGGGTTAGTTGAACCTGAACCAGAACCGAGGCGATGACTTGTGGTAAGTAAAGGTAAGGATGAGGTGAACCACAGTAAGCAGAAACCGGTAAGTAGAGAGTATACACCTCGTGTGCCATTTCCCAACGCAACTAAGAAAGATTGCACCAACGAACAATTTGGTAAATTTCTTGAACTGTTAAAAAAGTTGCATATTAACTTATCGTTCATTGAAGCTCTTTCGCAGATGCCAAACGTAGTTAAATTTTTGAAAGAACTTTTGAAAAATAAACGAAAGTTAGATGAGTCATCGCATGTGGAATTAAATGCAGTCTTCTCGGCTATTCTGCAAAACAAGCTGCTTAATAAATTGAAAGATCTAGGGAGTTTTACAATTCCTTGTTTAATAGGTAGTTTAAATGTTAATAATACCTTAGCTGATTTAGGGGCGAATATTAATGTTATAACATACAATATGTTTAAACAACTAGGACAAGGGAAACCCAAACAAACTAGGATGGGCATTCAATTGGCTGATAAAACCATTAGAATTCCTAGGGGTATAATTGAAGATGTGCTTGTCAAAATTGACAAATTTATATTCCAGTCGATTTTGTTGTCTTATACATGGATGAGGATAGTGATGTAACTTTAATTCTAGGTAGACCCTTTTTAGCAACTGCGAGAACTATTATTGATTTTGGTACAAGAGAATTAACGCTTCGTGTAGGTGATGACACGATTAAACTTCAAGCTCGTGATTCCGTCAGACTATCTAGTGATCGAGATGATATTACGAATTCTCTCCATGAGAATAACATCTTAGCTCAAACTTCTGTACAAGAAATCCCTAGGGATAAAGTAATGGAGCCACAAACAACTTTTGAGGGACGAAGATTACAAATCGAGGAACTAGATGAATGGCAAACAAGAATTAAGGAGAAACTGAGAATACATGATGAACCAAATTAGTGCCACGATAAACTTAGAGGTGAATAGAATCAACTAAAGGTTGGAGACAAAGTACTGTTAGATAAGGCAGATCCTCGTGTTGCCACTTCTGAACCTAATGGAGCAATCCCTTTTACGATACTCAACGTTTTCCCATATGGTACAGTCGAGGTAACTCATTCCAAAATTGGCACTTTTAACGTAAATAATACTCGTCTAAAACCTTATTTTGATAAGCTTGATAGCAGGGATGAGGAGTTTCAGCTCCTTGAACCACCATGACCATGCAAATATGAGGTGAGTCGAGCTTAGACTATAAATAAGCGCTTCTCGAGAGGCAACCTGAGCAGTAACACCACTAACCCATTTATTCTATCTATTTTTCGTGTTTTTATAGAGGTACAGTGACCCACACGGCCTGGACACAAGGGCGTGTCCTTGGGCGTATGAAAACAAGGCTTAAATCACCCAAACTCAACAGGCACAGGCTAAAAGAGGCCACACGGGTGTGCAGCAGGGCCATGTGAAAACTAGAGCTAAATTTTCAAATTTTAAATAAGTTAGAGAGTTACACGGGCGAACCACACGGCCGTGTGTTTGAACACACGGGCGTGGGAGAAGAGAACAATGTAGCACGCGGCCGTGTGAACCACACGGCCTGGACACACGGGTGTGTCCTAGGCAGTGTGAAGAATGGTCATTAAATCTTCACGACTTACAAGGGCAATACTCGAGCCACACGGCCGTGTCACACGGTCGTGTGGTCCAACACGGGCTTCACACGACTGTGCCCCCATTTAACCCTAATCCCCTTTTCATCTTTTTCATCTTTTGTCTTTTTTTCATCTCTTCTTCCCTAAACTGCCGCAGCCCTAAAACTGCATCACACCGGCCACCTTTAACCAGCACCCTCACCCTCACCATCCTTCTTCCTCCTCATCCACACATACCCGCTCCAACCAACCAAACCTCACCCCCATCCGCGACTTCCTCCATTTCTTTCTTCCTCTTTCCTCTTCACCTACAACTCCCCTTCCCTTAGCCGAACCCCCTTCCCCTTTTCCTCTTCACGCACCACTCCGTCGCCCGGCCCCTCCCACCATTTGACCACCGTTGCGCCCCCCTTCGAAACTCCCTACCACTGTCGGTTCTTTTTCTTCCTTTTTACCCAGTATCTTATTAGATCTATTATTTTATTAATTTTTATTAATCTTTTTATTATCATTAGTAGTAGTGTTATTATTATTATTATTTCCTTTATTTTTATTTATTTATTTAGTCATATCTATAATTAGTTTCTTGCTTTTCGTTATTACAACATGAATTTTGTTTCTCCATTATTGATTTTTTTTTAACATGCTAGACATATATTTGAAAAAAAATGCATATATTGTGGTTGATCTGATATTATCTTACTCAGTAGTATTATACTTTTCCTTAGCTTAGTTATTCTGCACTGGGATTTGGTTGCTAGTAAGCTGCTTCATGTTTTGATGTACTCAATATCAGCCCTTTGATTGGTCATAGCATGAATTTCCTTAGTTTTATTATTTTCACAATTATTAAGCCAACTGCGAAGCTTCATTAGCATGCATCTATCTTGATTAGTTCATCTTAATTAATATTTGCTTGCTTTATTGTAGATTCTCATGACAAACACTCGAGGCAAATCCAAAGTTGCCGTTCCCGCTTGAAAAAAACCGGAAGTGGCCTGGCGCAACCTCCTCAAGTGCCTCGACCGAAGCTTGTCACCCTCTGTTTCGATTTTTGTCAGGCCCACAGGATGACTTGTTTCAGCTTTTACGTGTACGGTCGCTAGAATTGGGCCGATGTATTGACTGGGCCTCATTGGAGCAGGTCGGACTAGCTGATGAGGTCCATGCTTTCGTTACCACTGTCCCGTTGGATCGTTTCTTTGCGATTATCGAGCCCACCTATTCAGAGCTTACCTTGGATTTTTGCACTACTTTTCAACTACAGCACGTGATGAATACCCATAACGAGGCCGGTACTATCACTTTTCAACTTGGTGGCTTAGTGCGACATATGAGCATCCTTGAGTTTGGAGCAGCTTTGGACATCTACACTGATGAGTTTATAGGTGCCGATAACTATCTTTACCTCCACCGTAACATCTATTACTCACCTTCATGCTGTTGGACTGATCTCACAGCTAGTCAAATATTTATGACGTGAGTCGCTTGAAGGTGACATCTCTTTCTCCGGCTCTACGATACATCCACACCTTATTAGCGCACATGTTGACTGGAAAGAGAGAGAGCACAGGAGTTGTCAGCACTACTGAAGCATACTATCTTTGGAGCATGGCAACCGACCACATATTCGACTTAGTTTATTTCATTGCTCTCGCCTTTCGCCATCAGACAGATCTCCACAGTAAGGGCCCTATCTGTCTAGGCCCTTACGTGACTCACCTCACTCGACACTTTGGTCTTTTCGACACTCCAGAGATGTCATCAACACTCACACTAGTAGGCCAGATGAATCCTCAGGGAATTTCTAGTATGATCTACATGAGGATGATAGAGCGACGTCGTGGATTCGACCCCCTCAGTATAGACTCGTTCATTCTGATGATTAGGATGAGCTAGAGGACATTATTGATGATGTCACTCCCTCTCACGAGGACCCACACCCACCACCACCACCACTAAGTCATCGACCTCCTGCTGCCACTTTGACTGATATATCTGAGTGACTCACTCACTTCGAGCAATAGTGTTTTACGAGGTACAATAGCATCGAGACAACTCTGCAGCAGATCTGCTAGCACTTCCACATCTCGCCTCCACCACCACTGCCACCTCGTGACGCTGACGCATTTGATAATGAGGACCTTTGAGTCCATTTATTTTTATTTTATTTTATTTTTTTTGTTTTTGTTTTATTTATTTCTCTTAATACTTATGTTTTATATTTTTAACTATGTTTATATTTATGGTCATTATCAAGTAATCCCTTAATTCTCTTCCACAGTTGTGTTTATTTTCTTATTAGTAACTCAGAATCATGCCTTTGATTAGCCTTATCTACAACTCTAGCTTTCATTCGTCCAAAGATTTCATCCAAAATTTAGGGCAGTTTTGCTTCTCTCATTCTCTTCTGATATTATGCTTATATTATTATTATCTATCTTCGTACATTGAAGACAATGTACATCATAAGTGTGGGGAGGTTATTTATATGTTTATTAGAAAATCCCTAATTTTTTATCTCGTTCTCAAATAATTTCCTCAAACTATTATTAAAGTGAATTCTGATTGATTTATAATTTCTATTAATATGTTTTGAATTTAATTATAGGGAATTGTGCATTGATTGTTTAAAATTTAAAAGCATTTTAGACTCAAGCATGATAAGTTGACTTTTGAGAATTAAAATTGCTAGGTTGTTTCCCTAAATTGAGGTATTATCTAAAAGTTTTGAATTTACAGGATTGACATCAAATACCTATAATTTTTGTGAGATTTAGAGACTTTTAGAGCATATATCTTTCTTGCTCACTGATTTTTTTGGTTATGAGTGTGTCAACATTGATTTGTTATTCTAGATCTTGCTTCAATTATGCATGTCAAGACCACAGTTTTGATTTGATATACTAAGATGATAAAGGCACTTAGATTTTAACCCACTTACGCTATAAAAAGCCTACCCACATAATTAACCCTTAGTGAACCCTTTTGAGTCTTAACCATTGTTTCTTGATTTCTCTCTTAATGCTAACCCACAACTTAACCCTTTTTGATTTGTTAAGAATTTTTCCCTTTTTATTGACTCCTTTTTTATCGAGATTTGAGTTAATTAGTTACCTAACTATTTTCGTCCATTTCAGTTGCTGAATTATTCCTTACTATGTACTCTCCATTATTGTTCTTATTCAAAAAAAATAGTATATTTGTATTCATATTATAAAGAGCTTGGATAAGTTAAAGTTATTATAGTGACAAAAAGCTCACTTCATTAGTTCCGAATGGTTTTAATTTTGGCAATTGTTTGTAATTCAGTAATTAGCTTTATTGTTCTAAGTTTTGTAATTTATTAAATTAATCTCGATTTGATACGTGATATTCGTGACAGGTTTTAAAAATTTATAATGAATCATTCTTGAAACTAACTATTATCACGATGAAGGCAAGTGTACCTATCGAGCAGTAGTATAGCTTTAGCAAGACCGGATTGGTGAACCCAAAGGAACTAAAAGTACTAGTAATGACTGTCTTTTTATTATCTAGCCTAGGAATAATGGGGTTTGTTTTAACTAACTAATTAAATAAACTAAGAATTCATAGAAGATAGAATTGGAGAATTACTTTTGGAAAAACGATTGAATTAAGACAATACCTAAGGAAAAATCCACCTAGACTTCACCTATTATTTGACTCTGAATCAGATGATTTATTCATTTAACTTGATCCGTAGAAATCCCTAAGTTATATTATTATCCTTCTCGAGACTAACAACGTCTAACCCTAGGTTGAATAATTGAAATCTCTTTCTAATTAACTCCCTAGGGTTGTATTAACTCAATCTATGGATCCCCTTATTAGGTTTCACCCTAATCTGGCAAAATCTTGTCACCCTATCTCTAGGCGTGCAACCAACTCCGCTTAATTATGACAAATGTACTCTTAGATAGGGTCTATTCCTCCTCTGAATAAGAGCTTAACTTGAATCAATATCCTGGATTATCAAAACAAGAATTAAGAACACATAATTAAGAACAAGTCAATTATTTATCATACAATTCAGATAATAATAACAAGATCTGTCTTAGGTTTCATTTCCCTTAGGTATTTAGGGGTTTTAGTTCATAACTAAAAAGGTAAACATCTCAGAAGAATAATGAATACAAAACATGAAAAAAAACCCAAAACTCCTGAAGGGAAATTGAGGGGAGATCTTCAATCTTAATAATGAATCCAGCTTCTGAGATGTATCAATCGGCTTTCCTTGAGAAGTTCCCTACTTCCTTCTCTGTGTGTGCTTTTTCCTCCTCCTGTAGGGTGTATTTATAGGCTTTAGAATGCCTAAGAACCCTCAAAATTGGCCTTTTCTGAATTAGACTCAACTTGGGCTCGGCAGGGACACGCCCGTGTGACACGCCTGTGTGCGATTACTTGAGGCCGTGGTCAAGCCTGTTAAATAGGCACGACCGTGTAGTCCACCCGTATGAGTTGTGCTTCAATTCTACCAAATTGACCTGGCCGTGTGGTCTGCCCGTGTGAGGAGGTCCAGGCCGTGTTGATTTTTTACGTTGGCCCATTTTCTCTGTTTTTGGCTCGTTTCTCATTCCTTTCACTCTCTTATGCTCACCTAAATATAAAACATGAAATTAAGGTATTAGGAGCATCGAATTCACTAATTTTAAGGAAAAATCATCCATAAAATATGCTAAACATTAGATAGAAATATGTATAAATTACGGTTTATCAAATACCCCTACACTTAAGCATTTGCTTGTCCTCAAGCAAAATCCTCAACTCATAATCAAAATAAATTCTTCTCAACTTATAATTTCTATTGATAATATCTCAAAATAATCCATAGGTAATCCTACATTGAAAATTAAACTGAAAGAACATCAAAGTTTCAAACATTCCAAGTTGAGTATTTTATCATGAAAACATAGGTGTCTCCCTTTGTCTAAGTAATTACCTTTGATTCAAAATGTCACAAAGTTTCACATCCTCACTAAAGATTCACTCAAATCACTCGATGTGTTTAAGGACAATAAATGAAGCACTCAATAGTCAATAATGAAAAGTCATTGCCATAAGTTTTCATGAAAATCAAATCTCCACCACTATAAATTAAGATGAAACATCAATCAAAAGGTTTTTAGAGGGTTATAACGTGGTTTTGGTTAGAGGGTGTGGTCACAAGCTGAAAGAAAAGGTTAGAATCGATATTGAATTGAAAAATTTCCTAGCAAGAAAAATGGCTAGTCATCAATTGCGTACAACAGAGCTTTTTCTCAGGATATGGAATTTAACTTCTTTAGCTCAGAAGGTCACTACTACTAATATGTATACATGTATTTATTTATTATTTTTTTAAGAACAAGTCAAATTACAAAATAGAATAAAACATAGCTAAGCAATTATTCCAACTCAAATCTCGACAAAAATAGAGATCAAATTAATTTAGGGGATTACAAAAATAATGAGTTATGGGTTAATATCGAGGGTAAATCAATGAATGGGTAGTTAGGCTCAAGGGGGTTCACTAAGGGTTAATTGTGAAGGTAGGCTTTTATGGAGTGAGTGGGTTAAACCTAAGTGCCTTTATCATTTTGACATATCAAATCAAATGGTGTGGTCTTGACATGCATAATCAAGCAAGTTCTAGAATAACAATTCAATACTGACGCACTCATAATGAAAGTGAGCATGAAAGAAATAATAGATGCTCTAAAGGCTCAAGATCTCACAACAATTATGGCTTTTTGATGTTCAAACTTGTGAATTCCAACTCAAGGTAATACCTAAACTTGGGGAAACAACCTAAAATTTTAGATTCTTAAAAATCAACTTATCATGCTTAATTCTCTAATGTCTTAAAGTTTAAACAATCAATGCATAAAGCCTATGTTTTAATTCAAGATATATCAATAAAAGTCATAAATCAATCAAAATTGATCCTAAACATGATATGAGAGCTTTTCAAGAGAACAAGGAAATCATTCAGGGATTTTTCTGATATTGAAATGAATACCCCCTACACTTAAGATGTACATTGCCCTCAATGTATAAAGATAGATATGTAGAAAATAATATAAATATAAGAAAGGGAGAGAAATGAAACTTCCTGAGTGATGAATGAATTTCCTTAAACTGGAGTTTTGGAGAATAATCGGCGTGAGGGTGGAGGAGGATACTCCGGTATTGGTAGAGGTTCATTAGTCCATAAGTCCTGCGCTAAAAGAATATTATATCTGAAGTTGGCTATGGTCGAGCAAGACATGGCAGTCGTGGGGAACCTTTCTCGGTGGAGTTTTTAGTTCCTATGTGATGATGAGCTAAGGAGCTCTTTATAACTGTGATAAAATCAGGAACTCTTTAAGAGGTATACTGAAGCATAATTATTCGTAATGAAATAGCCGAAGAATAAAAATTGTAAAAACTCAAGATAAAATAGTATTAAAGGAAATAAAAAATAATTCCAAAATATAGAGATAAAAATAAAATAAAAGAAATAATATGTGTTTATAGAGAAATTGGGGCACACGGTCGTGGGCACGCCTATGTGCTCTAAGCTCAGCCCTTGCATTTTGCAATTTTCGAAATTAGGCGCATTGGTGTACACGGCTATGTTGCACGGCTGTGTCAATCTCCGTTCGCTTCTCCTACGCCCGTGTATGCAGACACACGCCAGTGTTATTTTGGTAGTTTCGCCCACGGCCATGTTGTACGACCTCGGCTACTTATCACAGCTCGTGTTGGGGAAGAAATTTTTTCCCGATACGGCCGTGTTGCATCTCGTGGTATGTGCATGGCCTACGGCATGCCCGTGTACCTGACCGTGTGGTTCTGAAAAGCCCGTGTTCAATGATTTGGTTAGTATGTTAGATTTTAAAAACTAAAATTTAAAGAAAGTAATATTGTTAGTGCTCGGGTTGCCTCCCGAGAAGCACTTATTTATAGTCCGTGTACCTAATAATGCATGAAGTGAAATAAATGGAGTTGCATGTCAATTATCCCATTTCCTAAGGTGGATGGCCGGCCATGACAAATTATGGGCAAGGGGAAACATGTTCCCAACATGTTTTACTAATGGATGATGTTAGAAATAATAAAATAAGAGTATGGAGAAAAAAAAAAAAGTGTTCATTCTTCCTCCATAGCCTTGGCCGAATGTCCTAAAGAAAGAAAAGAGAAAATTTGTTCATCTATTTTCACTTCTTGGCGAAAATACTAAGGAAAAAGGGGGAGGATTTTTGCTTCATGCTTGGGTTGGAAGAGATCTAGAAGGAGATTTGGCTAAGTTTGCATCAAGATTAAGGTATGTATGAGGTTGTGTTGGGAGTTTCATGCATGTTATGGTTGCTAACTTGATGTGCATGTTAGCCATGGCTCAAATCTTTGTTAAGCCATGGAAATGGTATTTGACCAAAGTTGTTATGGTGATAAAGCCATTGCATGCTAAGTGTGAAGCTTGATGATGATGCATGCAATGATGGATTGTCTACTCTTGAGTAAGATTTTGAGTTTTCTTTTGTTCAACCATGATTGAAGTTGAAAAGGGGCATGATTGTCATATTCGGCCATGATGCATTCTTGAGCATGATTCATGCTTCTTGCATGTTAGTTAAAATTTGTGTTTTGGATGGCTATGGACACCTTGAAATTCGCCATGCTTATATATGCATATATATGATTGCACATTATGTTTTGGCTATGAAGTAGTGATGAATATGTTTGTTTAAAGAAGAAGATGTTGAAGAATGCTTGTGAAATTGCAAGCACATTCGGCCTAGCACACATATGAGTGCTTGATATTATATTATAAGTTTTGAGCTACAATATGCAAAGCATTAACTAGTAAATGCATGCTGTTTTTGTGAGGTATTAAGTGCATAATTGGCCCCAACATGTACATGAATATTCGGCCTTGGGTAGCTTAGTAAAGGCCTTAGCTTTTCCTTGATGCTCAAATAAATTGTATTGAATTGCTTGATGTAGTATAAAATGAGCATGACCATTGTGTATTCAAGCTAAAGAGTGGCCATATGACCATTTAAACTCCTTGTCATATTCGGCCATAAGCTAGCACAATGAGGTTTTAATAAATTGAATTTGTTTGAATTAGCTCAAGAGCTAAGAGGGCCACAATTGGACAAGGGAAGGAAAAGTGATCGAATAGCCGTAAAAGCCGTTCGACAACATCCGAGGTAAGTCCTCAAGAAGTGACCTTACTTGAATTATGTGAGATGAAGTATGGTTGTGTATGATTATTGATTTATGTGTGTATGAGAAATTGAATGATACCGGGCTAAGTCCCAAGGCGAATATGCTTGTGAATATATGTGTGTTTGAGCCTTAGTAACAAAAATGAAATATGTATGTCCAATGATTATTGATGTATGTGTACATGAGAAATTGAATGATATCCGGGCTAAGCCCCAAGACAATTATGCTGAAATTATATCCGGCTAAGACCAAGGCAATTGTGCTAGTGGCTATATCCGGCTAAGACCAAGGCATTCGTATGAAGTTATTCTATCCGGGCTAAGACCGAAGGCATTTGTGCACGTGATTATATCCGGTTATATTCGAAGAATCTTGGGCTGGAGGTGAGTGTTGGTTGCTGTAATGAATTCAATTAGTACACTCGAAAAGCCCAAAGGATAAGGTACGTTATATGTGCATTGGAAAGTCGACATGTTTGAGCAACATTCGCTCAATCGACTAATAAATTTCAGTTATTGAATTGATTGATACTTTGTGAAAGTATATAATGATGAAGTGTGAAGTAAGAATGTGTATTAATGAAATGATGCATTTGGCTATGTGAATGTATTGCTGTAATTAGAGCTGATTATATTCCTTGAGACTTACTAAGCATAAAAATGCTTACCCGTTACTTTGGCTCTGTTTTATAGATTTCGCTCGATAGCAATCGGATTCGGGATCAATAAAGTCGAAGTCATCCACACTATCCACGCCTCTATTTTGGTATAAATTTTGGTTGAACTTTGAAATGGCATGTATAGGACTACCCTTGTTGGTTGAATATGTTGTGATGTATATATGTACGGCCATGCGAAAATGGCTCGTAAAAGTGAAGTATCGACTTAGACTAATTGTGGTTTGTATGTATATATTTGGTGTCATGATGTGGCTATGGCTTGGAAATGGGAATGTTGGTCATATGATCAGCCATTGGCATGGTTAAAATGATCATATATGAACCTATGTATGGCAAGACTAGTTGGTTCATGGAGACTACCAAATAGGTAAGACCTACCTTAAAACAGATGCTGCCAGCTGCAGGGACGTGAATGTGAAAAATCACCAAAATTCGTAGGAATGGAATTAAATAGTGAATAAGCTATGTAAATGAACCTTGATGAGTCTATTTTCATATGGAAGAAACGAAATGGTCATAGGAGTTACATGTTAAGAGATATTAAAGCTATTGTGAGACAGGGCCAGAATGGTTTCTGGGTTCCCTGTCGCAACTTTAAAAATTTACTATAAATTATCCAAAAATAATTAAGAGACATACCTTATATGTACAGATTCCATTTTGAGTCTAGTTTCATTAGAAACAAACGGCACCAGCATTAAAGCCCTGTACAGAGAGATATTTAAGTTATACCACGCGAAGGTCAGAGCTGTCGATCCCTGTAACATGGGTGACTTTAACTAATAAACTGTACCAATTGGCCCGACCAAAAATTCTAGAAATAAATCCATGGATGGATATATGAGTCTAAATTCAGGAAAATTTACGAAACCAGTTTCCGAGTTTTGAAACTCGAGATATGATTTTAAGGCGACAGTGACGCAGTTTTCCAGCCTGACTGGAAATGTCAAATGGATGGGCAAAACAAGTGAACTTGGCTTGTTAACCCCTCGCGTCCGACACGGCGATGGTCTCGGGTTCGGGTGTTACAATTTTATTGGTATCGAGTCACGGTTTAGTCGATTCTAGGACTACCGTGATGTGTTTGGGGTCTAGCTATACATGCCATTAAATGATGAATCGATAGTGTGGTGATTTCGACAATTTGACTTTGTGTTTGTTTATAGCAATGGATCCCGATCCCAACCGAAGCGATAGCTGATGATGTGGAGAGTGTGGCGCCTACTCCCGCGCAAGGGACAGCGGCGGACTCTCAACCTATGGCCAGCAATCCTAATGACGAGGCTAGGCAAACCTTTTATAGTGTGATGAGCGAATGGTTTAATCAATACATTCGAACCAACACTACTGTTCCACAACCTCCATTCCCGACAAATGCAACCCCGCACCTACAATACCTCCGGTGACTGACCAAATAAGGTCAAGTAAGCCCCATCGATAGGATTCGAAAACATGGGGCCACTGAATTTAAGGCTACGGATGATGATGATGCCAAGCGAGCTGAATTTTGGTTAGATAACACTATCCGGGTGCTTGATGAGCTATCTGTACACCGATGAGTGCTTAAAGTGTACCATCTCCTTGCTACGCGAGTCCGCCTACTATTGGTGGAGTACTCGACTTACGTGGTGCCTAGAGAGCAAGTGACTTGGGAATTCTTTCAAACCGAGTTCGAAAAAAGTATATCGATCGAGATTCATCGACCAAAAGCGGAGGAATTCCTTGATCTTAAGCAAGGTTCGATGTCGATTCGACTACGAACGAAAATTTGTGAGGCTTAGCCAGTGCTGCGAGAATGCATTTCGTCGAAGCTATTATGTGTAAACGCTTCGAGGATGGGCTGAATGATGATATAAGGATGTTTGTTGGCATCCTCGAGATACGAGAGTTCGTAGTACTTGTTGAGCGAGCTTGTAAAGTCAAGAGCTTAGAAAGGAGAAACAAAAAGCTGATGTGGGAACTGGAGAATTCGAAGAGGTCCTCGGAAAGTCTCTTCAACAAGCATCAAGAGATTTCAAGATGATGCGAGCGGTCTAGAGGCGTTCGGGCTTTTCTAGACGAGGACGCGATCGACCCCTGTGACCACACGAGTCACTTCGATCGTGATGGTGGAAATGATCGCCGAGAAAGGGCGAGTGTCCACATTGTGGCAAATGGCATTCGGGAGCTGTTGGTTTCGTGATCGCTCCTTCTATAAGTGTGGATCGGCCGACCACTTTATGAAGGATTGCCCGAGGATGCTTGAGCAGAATGTGAGTCGAGTGGAAACCCGGGTGCTACCATCGCCGAGGTAGGCCACCTAGAAATATGGGCAATGTCGTTGGCGGTCGAGAGGATCTAGAGATGCTACCATCAGATCCGAGGCTCGTGCTCTGCTAGGACTTATGCCAGACGCGCACGCCGAGGATGCTGCCTCTCCGGATGTTATTACCGGTACTTTCACTCTTTTCAATACAAATGTGATTGCTTTGATTGACCCCGGTTCTACTCATTCATATATATGTGAAACCTTAGCATCCAAAGAAGACTTTGCCCATTGAGTCTCATGAGTTTGTAATTCGGTGTCAAACCCTTGGGTCATTACGTGCTTGTCAACAAAGTGTGCAAGAAAAGTCCCCTAGTGTTCCGAGGTTCTTGTTTTCCGGCGGACTTGATGCTTTTGCCGTTCGATGAGTTCGACGTTATTCTTGGTTTGGATTGGTTGACCAGCACGACACGGTTGTAAATTGCAAGAGCAAGACTATCGATTTGAGGTGCGCGAATAATGAAATAATTCGGGTTGAGTCTACGGACTTAAAGGGTTGCCGGTAGTAATATCGCCGATGTTGGCCCGAAATATGTAAGAAAAGGGTGCGAAGCGTACCTTGCGTCGTGCTTTCGATGACAAGGAATCGTAAAAGAAACCCGAATCTGTGCCCGTGGTTTGTGAATACCGGATGTTTTCCCAAGAATTGCCGGGTTTACCACTGTTCGGAAATAGAATTTGGCATCGAATTGGTACCGGTAACACTCCAATTTCGATAGCTCCGTATCGTATGGCACCAACGGAATTAAAGGAGTTGAAAGCTCGGTTGCAAGAATTGGTGGATAGAGGTTTTGCTCGCTTGAGTTTTTCGCCTTGGGTGCGCCAAGATTGTTCGTGAAGAAGAAGGATGGAACCATGCGGTACGTAGATCGACTATCGTCGACTTAATAAAGCGACGATAAAGAACAAATATCCGTTGCCACGTATTGATGACTTGTTCGATCAACTGAAGGGAGCCTCGGTGTTCTCGAAAATAGATTTGAGATCGGGCTATTATCAATTGCGAATCCGAGATTCGGACGTACCCAAGACCGCCTTGAGCGAGATATGGTCACTATGAGTTCCTAGTGATGCCGTTTGGGCTCACTAATGCCCTCTGGTATTTATGGATTTAATGAATCGGATCTTTAGACCATATTTGGATCGATTAAGTAGTCGTGTTCATTGATGACATCTTGGTCTATTCAAGAAATGAGACCGAACATCTTGAACACTGCGGTTAGTGCTGCAAATTTTACGGGATAAGCAATTATATGCTAAGTTCAGCAAGTGTGAGTTCGGTTAGAGAGGTTAGCTTCTTGGGTCATGTGGTATCAGATCGGTATTCGAGTCGGCAGAATAAAATTTCAGCCATACTTAATTGGAAGCCTCGAGAAATATTCTCGAGGTTCGAGCTTTTGGGGCTTGCCGGTTATTATCGACGATTTGTAAAGGCTTCTCAACGATAGCCACGCCGATGACGGCTACTCCAAAAGGATGTTAAGTTCGAATGGACGGAGAAATGCCAAAAAGTTTCGATCAACTGAAAACTTATTTGGTGAAGCCCCAATTCTAGTGCAACCCGAGTCCCAAGGAGTTTGTCATCTATAGCGACGCCTCTCTACTTGGGTTAGGTTGCGTATTAATGCAAGAAGGTCGAGTTGTGGCCTATGCGTCGAGGCAATTAAAGCCACATGAGAAAAATTATCCGACTCATGATCTCGAATTGGCCGCCATCGTATTCGCTTTAAAGATTTGGCGACATTACTTATTTGGTGAAAGGTGCCATGTATACTCGGATCACAAAAGTCTCAAATATTTGATGACCCAAAGAGACTTAAATCTGCGACAAAGACGTTGGCTCGAGCTGTTAAAGGATTATGAGTGATCATTGACTATCACCGGGAAAGGCGAATGTGGTTGCGGATGCCTTGAGTCGCAAATCGTTATTCACTTTACGAGCGATGAATGTGCACTTGTGCGTCCGATCCGACGGTGTGTTAGTGGCTGAATTGAAAGCCAAACCATTATTGACACACCAAATTCGAGAAGCTCGAAAGTCGACGATGAGTTGGTTGCAAAACGGGCTGCGTGTGTTCGAACAAGGACTCGGAGTTTCAAATCGACGATGACGATTGTTTGAGGTTCAAAAGTCATCTGTGTGTCCCAAAGAATTGGAACTCATTTCGATAATTCGAATGAAGCCCATTGTAGCCGAATGGCAATCCACCGGGAGTACGAAGATGTACAATGATTTGAAACGTCGGTTTTGGTGGCATGGTATGAAGCGAGACATCTCGACTTTGTTTCGAGATGTTTAATATGTCAACAAGTGAAAGCGGAACATCGGTGCCTTCAGATTACTTCACCAATCACGATACCCGAGTGGAAATGGGATCGAGTCACAATGGACTTTGTATCCGGACCGCCATTGTCGATGAAGTAAGAAGGATGCGGTTTGGGTCGTGGTAGATCGATTGACTAAGTCGGCCCACTTTGTCCCCGTCACGTCGGATTTTTCAATGGACAAATTAAGCGGAATTGTACGTTTCTCGTTGTGAGATTATACGGGTGCCTATTTCCATCGTGTCGGATAGAGATCCGAGATTTACCTCGCGATTTTGGAAAAAGTTGCAAGAAGCTTTGGGTACCAAGTTGCATTTCAGACCGCCTTTCACCCCCAAACCGATGGTCAATCCGGCGGATAATTCAGATACTTGAGGATATGTTAAGATGTTGCGTCCTCGAGTTTAGTGGTTCATGGGAAGCGGTATTTGCCGTTGATTGAATTCGCTTACAACAATAGCTTTCAATCAAGTATTAAGATGGCACCCTACGAGGCCTTGTACGATTCGTAAATGCCGTACACCATTGTTTTGGACCGAGCTCGGTGAAAGCAAGATTTTCGGGTGGATTTGATTAGGGATGCTGAGCGAAAGTGAAAGTAATCCGTGAAAGTCGAAGATAGCCTCCGATCGTCCGTAAGTCGCACGCGGATCTGAAGCGTAAGGATATCGAGTATCGTGGGTGATAAAGTGTTTCTCAAGGTATCGCCTTGGAAAAAGATACTCGAGTTCGGTAGTAAGGGCAAGTTGAGCCCGAGGTTCATTGGGCCATATGAGATATCGAGCGAGTCGGTCGATGGCATATCGCTTGATTTTGCCCCCGAACTCAAAAGGTTCACGATGTCTTTCACGCTTCGATGCTTCGACGCTATAGATCCGATCCATCGCACGTGATTAGTCCATCGAAATTGAAATTCAAGCTAATATGAGTTATGAGGAAGAACCGATTTGTATCCTATCACGGAAGTGAAAGAGTTGCGAAACAAGCGGGTTCCGCTAGTAAAAGTGTTATGGCTCAAGCACGGGATAGAAGAAGCTACTTGGGAGACCGAGAACTCTATGAAAGAGCGATATCCAAACCTATTTACGGTAAGATTTTTGGGACGAAAATTTCTTAAGTGGGGAGAGTTGTGACACCCTTAATGTGACCCTAGTCGGAGAGTGGTTTGGGACCACGAAACCGAGTCACAAGAATAATTAGGTGTTATATTCCGTGCTTATTGTATGTGGAATTTGTATGCGTAAATATTTCGTGTCTCGATTTTTACTAATTAGGTGCAAATTTATAAGAAAGGACCCATGTGCTAGGACTTGAAAATGTGATAGGTGTATTTTTAAGTGGCCTAATAATGCATGAAGTGAAATAAATGGAGTTGCATGTCAATTATCCCATTTCCTAAGGTGGATGGCCGGCCATGACAAATTATGGGCAAGGGAAACATGTTCCCAACATGTTTTACTAATGGATGATGTTAGAAATAATAAAATAAGAGTATGGAGAAAAAAAAAAGTGTTCATTCTTCCTCCATAGCCTTGGCGAATGTCCTAAAGAAAGAAAAGAAAAATTTGTTCATCTATTTTCACTTCTTGGCCGGAAATACTAAGGAAAAAGGGGGAGGATTTTTGCTTCATACTTGGGTTGGAAGAGATCTAGAAGGAGATTTGGCTAAGTTTGCATCAAGATTAAGGTATGTATGAGGTTGTGTTGGGAGTTTCATGCATGTTATGGTTGCTAACTTGATGTGCATGTTAGCCATGGCTCAAATCTTTGTTAAGCCATGGAAATGGTATTTGACCAAAGTTGTTATGGTGATAAAGCCATTGCATGCTAAGTGTGAAGCTTGATGATGATGCATGCAATGATGGATTGTCTACTCTTGAGTAAGATTTTGAGTTTTCTTTTGTTCAACCATGATTGAAGTTGAAAAGGGCATGATTGTCATATTCGCCATGATGCATTCTTGAGCATGATTCATGCTTCTTGCATGTTAGTTAAAATTTGTGTTTTGGATGGCTATGGACACCTTGAAATTGACCATGCTTATATATGCATATATATGATTGCACATTATGTTTTGGCTATGAAGTAGTGATGAATATGTTTGTTTAAAGAAGAAGATGTTGAAGAATGCTTGTGAAATTGCAAGCACATTCGGCCTAGCACACATATGAGTGCTTGATGTTATATTATAAGTTTTGAGCTACAATATGCAAAGCATTAACTAGTAAATGCATGCTGTTTTTGTGAGGTATTAAGTGCATAATTGGCCCCAACATGTACATGAATATTGGCCTTGGGTAGCTTAGTAAAGGCCTTAGCTTTTCCTTGATGCTCAAATAAATTGTATTGAATTGCTTGATGTAGTATAAAATGAGCATGACCATTGTGTATTCAAGCTAAAGAGTGGCCATATGACCATTTAAACTCCTTGTCATATTCGGCCATAAGCTAGCACAATGAGGTTTTAATAAATTGAATTTGTTTGAATTAGCTCAAGAGCTAAGAGGGCCACAATTGGACAAGGGAAGGAAAAGTGATCGAATAGCCGTAAAAGCCGTTCGACAACATCCGAGGTAAGTCCTCAAGAAGTGACCTTACTTGAATTATGTGAGATGAAGTATGGTTGTGTATGATTATTGATTTATGTGTGTATGAGAAATTGAATGATACCGGGCTAAGTCTCAAGGCGAATATGCTTGTGAATATATGTGTGTTTGAGCCTTAGTAACAAAAATGAAATATGTATGTCCAATGATTATTGATGTATGTGTACATGAGAAATTGAATGATATCCGGGCTAAGCCCCGAAGACAATTATGCTGGAAATTATATCGGGCTAAGACCAAGGCAATTGTGCTAGTGGCTATATCCAGGGCTAAGACCAAGGCATTCGTATGAGTTATTCTATCCGGGCTAAGACCGAAGGCATTTGTGCACGTGATTATATCCGGTTATATTCAAGAATCTTGGGCTGGAGGTGAGTGTTGGTTGCTGTAATGAATTCAATTAGTACACTCGAAAAGCCCAAAGGATAAGGTACGTTATATGTGCATTGGAAAGTCGACATGTTTGAGCAACATTCGCTCAATCGACTAATAAATTTCAGTTATTGAATTGATTGATACTTTGTGAAAGTATATAATGATGAAGTGTGAAGTAAGAATGTGTATTAATGAAATGATGCATTTGGCTATGTGAATGTATTGCTGTAATTAGAGCTGATTATATTCCTTGAGACTTACTAAGCATAAAAATGCTTACCCTGTTACTTTGGCTCTCTGTTTTATAGATTTCGCTCGATAGCAATCGGATTCGGGATCAATAAAGTCGAAGTCATCCACACTATCCACGCCTCTATTTTGGTATAAATTTTGGTTGAACTTTGAAATGGCATGTATAGGACTACCCTTGTTGGTTGAATATGTTGTGATGTATATATGTACGGCCATGCGAAAATGGCTCGTAAAAGTGAAGTATCGACTTAGACTAATTGTGGTTTGTATGTATATATTTGGTGTCATGATGTGGCTATGGCTTGGAAATGGGAATGTTGGTCATATGATCAGCCATTGGCATGGTTAAAATGATCATATATGAACCTATGTATGGCAAGACTAGTTGGTTCATGGAGACTACCAAATAGGTAAGACCTACCTTAAAAACAGATGCTGCCAGCTGCAGGGACGTGAATGTGAAAAATCACCAAAATTCGTAGGAATGGAATTAAATAGTGAATAAGCTATGTAAATGAACCTTGATGAGTCTATTTTCATATGTTAGAAACGAAATGGTCATAGGAGTTACATGTTAAGAGATATTAAAGCTATTGTGAGGCAGGGCCAGAATGGTTTCTGGGTTCCCTGTCGCAACTTTAAAAATTTACTATAAATTATCCAAAAAGAATTAGGAGACATACCTTATATGTACAGATTCAATTTTGAGTCTAGTTTCATTAGAAACAAACGAAACCAGCATTAAAGCCCTGTACAGAGAGATATTCAAGTTATACCACGCGAAGGTCAGAGCAGTCCATCCCTGTAACATGGGTGACTTTAACTAATAAAATGTACCAATTGGCCCGACCAAAAATTCTAGAAATAAATCCATGGATGGATATATGAGTCTAAATTCAGGGAAAATTTACGAAACCAGTTTCCGAGTTTTGAAACTCAAGATATGATTTTTAAGGCGACAGTGACGCAGTTTTCCAGCCTGACTGGAAATGTCAAATGGATGGGCAAAACAAGTGAACTTGGCTTGTTAACCCCTCGCGTCCGACACCGGCGATGGTCTCGGGTTCGGGGTGTTACATTTAGGCATCCCAAAGCCTATAAATACACCCTAGAGGAGGAGGAAAAGGGTGACGGAGAATAGGAGGTAAGAAATTACTCCAAGGAAGCCAATTGATCCATCTTAGAAGTCAGATTCATCATCAAGACTGAAGATCTCTCCTTAATTTTCCCTCAGGAGTTTTGGGATTTCTTTATGTTTTGTATTCTTTATTCTTCTGAGATGTTTTCTTATTTAGTTATGAACTAAAACCCCTAAATACCTAAGGGGAATGAAACCTAAGATGAATCTTGTTATTATTTTCTGAATCGTATGATAAATGTTTAACTTGTTCTTAATTATGTGCTCTTAATTCTTGTTTTAATATCCTAGGATACTGATTCAAGACAAGCTCTTATTCAGAGGAGGAATAGACCTTGTCTAAGAGTACATTTATCATAATTAAGCGGAGTTGATTGCACGCCTAGACATAGGGTGACAAGATTTTGCCCGATTAGGGTGAAACCTAATAAAGGGATCCATAGATCGAGTTAATGCAACCCTAGATGTTAATTAGAGAAAACTCTTGATTATTCAATCTATGGATTAGACGTTATTAGTCTTGAATAGGGGTAATAACATAACTTAGGGATCTTTACGGAACAAGTTGAATGAATAAATCGTCTGATTTGGAGCCAGAATAACAAGTAATGTCTATGTGGATTTTTCCTTAGGTATTGTCTTAAGTCAATCGATTTTTCCCAAAAGCAATTACCCAATTCTTTTCTCTGTGCATTCTTAGTTTAGATAATTAGTCAATTAAAACAAAACCTCTTTATTCTTAGGTTAGATAATAAAAAGACAGTCATTACTAGTACTTTTAGTTCCTTGGGGTTCGACAATCTGGTCTTGCTAAAACTATACTACTATTCGATAGGTACACTTGCCTACATCGCGATAATAGTTAGTTCAAGAACGAGTAATTATAAATATTTAAAACCTATCACGAAATCATGCGATCAAGTTTTTGGCGCTGTTGCTGGGGAACTAAGATATTAGGAACGCTCAATTTTTATTACTTTAGCCATTTATTTTTCTTGCGATTTAATTTTATTATTATTATTATTTATTAACTTACTTTTTCTTGGCATGTTTTTATAGTTTATGACTAGAAGAAACCCGTCAGGACCATTACTTTTTGACGAAGAAATCGATCGTACAGTTCGCAGAAGTCAAAGAGAAATAAGGTGAAGCTTACGATACACAGAGAACGAGCAAGAAGATGATACTCAACCCCCAATCAAAAAGATGGCTGAAAACCAAGACAATCAGCTACTCCTGCATTTGCGGCTAATCAAAATCCTGCTCTACATACTATTTATGATTATGCTAAACCTTCTTTAACAGGAACTGAATCTAGCATAGTTAGACTTGCTATAGCTGCTAATACTTTTGAATTAAAACCTAACACTATTTAGATGATACAACAATTTGTTTAGTTTGATGGTTTGCAGGATGAAGATCCCAACGCTCACTTAGCAAACTTTTCGGAATTTTGCGATACATTTAAAATCAATGGCGTTTCTGATGATGTCATTCGTCTTCGGTTGTTTCCCTTTTCATTGAGGAACAAAGCTAAACAGTGGTTGAACTCGTTACCACGAGGGTCAATTACTACTTGGGAACAAATGACTGAAAAATTTTTACTAAAATATTTTCCGCTGGCTAAAACGGCTAAATTAAGCAATGATATCTCTTCTTTTCTGCAGGTGGATTTAGAAACACTCTACAATGCATGGGAGAGATACAAGGACCTCTTGAGAAGATACTCTCACCATAGGTTACCGCTTTGGCTCCAAGTACAAACATTTCACAATGGTCTGAATCCTTCAACTCGATAAATGGTTGACACAGCGGTGGGCGGAACTATCAACAATAAAACACCGGAAGATGCCTATGAGTTTATAGAGGAGATGTCACTGAATAACTATCAGTGGCAAGTCATGAGGACAAAGCCAATGAAAACAGTCGGCGTTTATAATGTCGATTCGGTCACCATGCTCTCTAATCAGGTAGAACTCTTGAATAAAAAGATTCATGGTTTTCTTAGTTCTTCACAGGTTCACCCAGTAATGCAGTGCAAAGCAAGTAGCGGTGGAACAAACCATTCGGAATACCAACCTTATGGCCACAGCATGGATAATGAGCAATTAAACTACATGGGTAATAATCCTTGACCTCAAAACAATCCATATAGTAACACTTATAATGCAGGTTGGAGGAACCACCCCAATTTCTTATGGGGCGGTCAAGGAAATCAAAAACCACAACATCCTCTGGGCTACCAACAACCACCCTACCAACAGGAAAAGAAGCCAAACCTTGAAGAGATGCTCTCAAAGTTTATATCAGTGTCAGAAACCCGTTTTCAGAACACCGAGACAACACTTAAAAATTAACAAGCGTCGATCCAAAGCCTCGAAACCCAGATAGGCCACCTTTCCAAACTAATCTCTGAACGACTACAAGGTAGTTTGCCAAGTAATACCGAACCTAACCCAAGGGAATAACTCAACGCAATTAATATTGAAGATGACGAAGGAGTCATTGAGCCTAAACCAGAACCGAGGCAAGAAACTGTGGTAAGCAAAGGTCAAGGTGAGGTAGATCAAAATACAAACAAACCAGCGACTGTCGAATATAAACCTCGTGTGCCATCCCCCAACGCGACAAGGAAAGACCGCTCAGATGAACAAATTGGTAAATTCCTTAAACTCTTAAAAAAATTACATATTAACTTACCGTTTATTGAAGTTCTATCGCAGATGCCAAACGCAATGAAATTTTTAAAGGAGCTTTTAGCAAATAAGTGGAAGTTAGACGAGGCGTTGCATGTGGAGGTGAATGCAGTTTGCTCGGCCATTCTCCAAAATAAACTACCCAACAAACTAAAAGACCCAGAGAGCTTTACTACTCCTTGCTTAATTGGTAGTTTAGATGTTAATCATGTATTAGCTGATCTAGGGGCTAGTATCAACGTCATGCCTTACAAAATGTTTAAGCAACTAGGTCTCGGGAAACCCAAACAGACTAGGATGAGCATTCAATTAGCAGATAAAACTATAAGATTCCCTAGAGGTATTATTGAAGATGTGCTAGTTAAAATCGATAAATTTATATTTCCCGTTGGCTTTATTGTTTTAGACATAGAAGAGGATAGCAACACTCCCTTAATTTTAGAAAAGCCCTTTTTAGCAACTGCTAAAACCATTATTGATGTTAGCACAGGTGAACTCGCACTCCGGGTGGGAGACGAAACAATCACCCTTCAAGCTCGCAATTCTGGCAACACATTAGGAATTGAAGGTGATCATTTCAACCATGCTACTAAAACTAACAATATAGTGCAACCTACTTTGCAGAAAATGAATCTGAAGGAAGCACACGAGTCGTTCTCAAGCAATAGTAGAGGACCTGTTCATGAAGATCGAAGACTACAAATCGAGGAACTCGATGAATGGTGGATGCACAAACCAAGAACACCCGACAAACTGAAACTACACTAAAATGAGCCCGATACCTCTCCAAATCAACTTAAGGTTGGTGATAAGGTCTTATTAGATGCTGCAGATCCCCACATTGTCACTACCACACCAAATGAGGAAATCCCTCTTACAGTACTCAGTATTTTTCCATTCGGTACAGTGGAGGTGAGTCATCCCAAGTTCAGAACTTTTAAGGTAAACAACACCCGATTAAAACCTTATTTTGATGAGATTGATAGCAGGAATGAGGAGTATAACTCCTCAAACCACCATGACCATTCACTAGAGAGGTAAGTCGAGCTTAGACTATAAATAAGTGCTTCTCGGGAGGTATTAATTTCTTTAAATTTTGGTATTTAACTCCTAACTTACTAATAGGAATCATGAATACAGGTGTTTCCACAGAGACACGACCAAGCACACGGGCGTGCTTAAGGCCGTGTGAAAAAAGGGCAAAAGATTTCCCTAATATGGGCTACAATTAAACGCCACGATCGTGCGACATGGCCATGGTCGAGCCTGCCAAAACAACACGGGCGTGCAACATGCCCGTGTGGAAGAACTGTGGGCGAGCCTGCCAAAACAACACGGGCGTGTGACATGCCCGTGTGGAACACCTGTGGTCGAACCTGTTAAATTAACACGGGCGTGGGGCTTGAACACACGGGCGTGGGAGAAGTGAACGAAGCTAGACACGGCCATGTGAACCCACACGCCCGAGGAACACGGGCGTGTAATAAATGTCAGACGCGCCTAAATTTGAAATTCAAGAATCACATGGGCTGAAATTGGGGGACATGGGCATGTCCCCTGGCCGTGTGACCCAAAATCTATAAATACCCTGCACTATTCACTTTCTTCCCCATTCAAAAACCCTAACCCTAGCCACTGCTACTCCACACGGCCTCCCTGCCATGCCCGTGCGCAGCCTACAACTCCATTCTCGACGCCCTATCTCTCCCCTTAGCGTTTGTTAACTCCTTTTTCTTTTATTTCATTGATTTATAATGCCATTTATCATATTAATCTATATTTTTCATGTTATTTCCATATTGATAATCACATAAATTTCATTTATCAAACAAGTTATCATCTTTCTCATGTTTAAAATCTTACACATTACATGATTCCTACACTTCATTCAATTAGTTAGAAGTGAATATTCATGGCTAGGATAGTTGAAATAATCATGCATATTTTGTTGACATCTCTTTTCATTCATATAGTATTTTGCATTCCATTCCTTGCCATTTTTACTTATATTACCATGCTCATGCCACAAAGAAATGGGTCATTGAACTTATTGTTTTAATTGAATTTAGTAATTATGGCTGAATATATTTATGCATTTTCTTTTTCAAATTTAGTCGCATTCCTTTTATATATTATAAATTGTCCACTCATCAAAAGACGAATTAATGTTTCCACTTGCAAGTACACAATGTCATCTTCAAGAGGAAAGAAAACCGTCATACCTGCTTCAAAGAAGAGGAAGGGAGCGTCCTTTTCCACAGGTTCAACCGCAAAAATTCGTCATCCTCTTCTACAGTTCCCCCGAGGGCCCCAGGAAGAACTTTTCCAAATACTTCGGGCTCGACCTTTAATTACGGGTCCTTTGCATCGATCGGCTCTTTGTAGAAACGAGTTCGATTGGTGATTCGATTCGAGCCCTCCTAACCACTGACCCTTGGGAGCTATTCTATGGGATTATCGAGCCAACACACCTTGAGCTTACGATGGAACTATGCTCAACGTTCTATCTTCAGACCGTAATGACGATCTACGATGATCCCGGCACAGTCCAATTTCACCTAGGCGGGTTAGTTTGCCAGCTAAGCGTCCTAGAGTTTGGTGTTGCACTAGGCTTATATACGGAGGAGTTCAAGGAGGAGAATGAACTACATGCTTTCAGTCTCCACATATATTTCTCTCCCTTGAAGTGCTGGCACACTTTGGCCCCTAGCACGGCCTCCTACAATCCTAGCTGCTTCAAGGCATCAGTTCTCCCACCATCTCTAAGGTACTTACACACTATTTTAGCTCACACGATTGCAGAGAGGCGAGAGAGCACTGGCATCGTCAACACCCAAGACATCTACTTCTTATGGTGCATGTCGCAAGGGCACGTCATCGACCTTGCCTATTTCATCGCCCTCTCGATTCAACACCAAATAGAGCGGCATAGGAAGGGGGTCATCTCCATTGGCCTCTACGTGACTTGACTGGTGCGACACTTCGGGCTTCTCAACACTGCGGCCCAAGAATCATCCCTTACCCTTATCGGCCAGATGTCTCCACAAGGCATCTCGAGCATGCTTAGCATGAGGATGATCAAGAGGCACCGAGGAACCTACCCTCCCCAGTATCGTCTCCCTCAATCTACTGAGGAGGAGGCCTACGAGGACATTCCTGATGATGTCCCCCCTCAGCACGAGGACCCACCGACTCAGCCACCACCACCCTCTCGTCCAGTTCATGCGGCGACTTCATATGCTGACATCTCTGAGCACCTCACTAGATTCGAGCAGCAGTGTTTTCAACGATTTGACAACATTGATGCTACTCTACAGCAGATCTATCAGCAACTTCACATCTCATCGCCAGTCCCACCTCGCGAACCATCGAGCGATGAAGATGTTTAAAAATATTTATTTATTATTTTATGTTTTTAATTTTTATTGAAACTACTTTTTATTTTTATTAGATTCTAGAAATTTTATTTTTAATTATTAATTTCGGTTATTTCTTTTTGAGTAATTATTCCCCCTAATATCCCCTAAAAATTTCCTAATTTTATCACAGTTATATAGAGCTCTTAAGCTCATCGTCATATAGGAACTAAAACTCCACCGGGAAAGGTTCTCCACGACTGTCATGTCCTGATCGACCACGACCATAGCTACCACTAGATATAATATTCTTTTGGCACAGGACTTATGGACTAATGAACCTTTACGACCACCGGAGTATCCTCCTCCACCTCAAACCGATTACTCTCCAAAACTCTAGTTCGAGGAATTCATCATACAAGAAGTTTCACTTCTCTCTCTATCTTATTTTTATACTTTAATATCTATCGTTGTACATTAAGGTCAATGTATGTCTTAAGTGGGGGGGGGGCATTCATTTCCTTATAAAAAAAATCCCTAAATGACTGCCTTGTTCTCTTAAAAAGCTCTCATATCATATTTAGGATAAATTTTAATTGATTTATGATTTTGATTGATATATCTTGAATTAAAACATAGGCATTTATGCATTGATTGTTTAAACTTTAAGAATTAGAGAATCAAGCATGATGAGTTGATTTTTAAGAATTCAAAATCTTAGGCTGTTTCCCCAAAGTTTAGGTATTACTTTGAATTGGAATTCACAAGTTTTTAACATCAAAAATCCATAATTTTTGTGATATTTTTCAGCCTTTTGAGCATCTATTAATTCTTTCATGCTCACTTTTATTATTGTTTTGAGTGCGTCAGTATTGAACTGTTATTCTAGAACTTGCTTGATTATGCATGTCGATACCACACCATTTGATTTGATATGTCAAAATGATTAAGGCACTTAGGATTAACCCACTCATGCCATGAAAAGACTACCTTCACGATTAACCCCTAGTAAACCCCCTTGAGCCTAACAAGCCATTTCTTGTATTACCCTTAATATTAACCTTTAACGCATTATTGTTGAAATCCCCTAAATTAATCCCTATTTTTATCGAGATTGAGTTGAATGGATTACTTAGCTATGTTTTGTTCTTAATAGTTAGTCTATATTATTTAAATTTTTCTTAAAAAAATAAAAAAATAAAAAAACTATGTATACATATCTGTAATTTCATATTCTGAGAAGAAGCTCTGTTGTACGTAAGTAATGATTAACTATTTTTCTGTTAGGTAATTTTTCAATTCAATCTCGATTCTAACCCTTTCTTTCAGCTTGTGACCACACCCCCTAACCAAGCCTCATTAAAACCCTCTAAAGACCTTTTGATTGATGTATCATCTTAAATTATAGTGGTGGAGATTTGATTTTCATGCAAGCCTATGGTAATGACTTTTCATTATTGACTATTGAGTGCTTCATTTATTGTCCTTAAACACCTTGAGTGATTTGAGTGAATCTTTAGTGAGGATGTGAAACTCTGTGATATTCTGAATCAAAGGTAATTACTTAGATGAGGGGAGACACCTATGTTTGCATGATTAAATACTAAACTTGGAATGTTTGGAACTTTTATGTTCTTTTAGTTGAATTCTCAATGTATGATTACTTATGGATTAATGTGAGATATTATTGATAGAAATTATAAGTTGAGAAGAATTTATTTTGATTGTGAACTGAGAATTTTTTTTGAGGACAAGCAAATGCTTAAGTGTAGGGGTATTTTATAAACCATAAATTATTCATATTTTTACCCCATGTTTAATGCATTTTATGGATGATTTCTCATTAGAATTGGTGAATTCAATGCTCTTAATGCTTTAATTTCATGTTTTATACTTAGAAGAGCATAGGAGAGCAAAAAGGAACGAGAAACGGGCCAAAGTACGAAATCAACACGGCCTGGACCTCCTCACACGGGTAGACCACAGGGCCGTGTCAATTTGGCAGGCTCGAACACGGCCTGAAGTAATTGAACACGGGCGTGTGCCACGGGCGTGTGCCACGGGCGTGTCCCTGTCAAGCCCAAGTTGAGTCCAATTCAGAAAAGACCAATTTTGAGGGCTTTTAGGCATTCCAAAGCCTATAAATACACCCTAGAGGAGGAGGAAAATGGAGACAGAGAATAGAAGGCAAGGAATTACTCCAAGGAAGCCGATTGATCCATCTCAGAAGCCGGATTCATCATCAAGACTAAAGATCTCTCCTCAATTTACCTTCAGGAGTTTTGGGTTTTCTTTATGTTTTATATTCTTTATTCTTCTGAGATGTTTTCTTATTTAGTTATGAAATAAAACCCCTAAATACCTAAGGGGAATGAAACCTAAGATGAATCTTGTTATTATTTTCTAAATCGTATGATAAATATTTAACTTGTTCTTAATTATGTGTTCTTAATTCTTGTTTTAATATCCCAGGATACTAATTCAAGAAAACCTCTTATTCAGAGGAGGAATAGACCCTATCTAAGAGTACATTTGTCATAATTAAACGGAGTTGATTGCGCGCCTAGACATGGGGTGACAAGATTTTGCCGGATTAGGGTGAAACCTAATAAAGGGATCCATAGATCGAGTTAATGCAGCCCTAGAGTGTTAATTAGAGAAAAGTCTCGGTTATTTAATCTAGGGATTAGACGTTATTAGTCTTGAATAGGGATAATAACATAACTTAGGGATCTCTACGAAACAAGTTGAATGAATAAATCGTCCAATTCGGAGCCAGAATAACAAGTAAAGTCTAGGTGGATTTTTCCTTAGGTATTGTCTTAAGTCAATCAATTTTTCCCAAAAGTAATTCTCCAATTCTTTTCTCTGTGAGTTCTTAGTTTAGATAATTAGTCAATTAAAATAAAACCTCTTTATTCTTAGGCTAAATAATAAAAAGACAGTCATTACTAGTACTTTTAGTTCCTTGGGGTTCGACAATCCAGTCTTGCTAAAACTATACTATTATTCGATAAGTACACTTGCCTACATCGCGATAATAGTTAGTTCAAGAATGAGTAATTATAAATATTTAAAACCTATCATGAAATCACGCGATCATAGTTTATTCTGTAGAATAGCTGAGCAAACTGCGTTTAGCTTCACATGCAAAGCCTCGTCCAACTTCCGCTTATTTGCTAAAATCTCCTTTAAAAATTTCATTGCGTTTGGCATCTGCGATAGTGCTTCAATAAATGGTAAGTTAATATGTAATTTTTTTAAGAGTTTAAGGAATTTACCAAATTGTTCATCTGAGTGGTCTTTCCATGTCGCATTAAGGTATGGCACACGAGGTTTGTATTCTGTACTTATCGGTTTCTGCTCATTGTGGTCTACCTCATCTTTACCTTTGCTTATCTCAGTTTCTTGCCTTGGTTCTGGTTCAAGTGTGACTAACCCTTCCTCATCTTGACTAGTAATCGCGTTGAGTTGCTCCCTTGGGTTAGATTCTGTGTTGTTTGGCAAGCTACCTTGTGGTTATTTAGAAATCAACTTGGCAAGCTGTCCAATCTGAGTTTCAAAGCCCTTGGATTGATGCTTATTGATTCTTGAGTGCTATCTCGGTATTTTGAAAACGGGTTTCTGACATCGAGATGAATTTGGTTAGCATCTCCTCAAGGTTCGGCTTCTTTTCTTACTGGTAAGGTGGTTGTTGAAAACCCAGAGGATGTTGTGGCCTTTGATTTCATTGATTGGCCCACGAGAAATTGGGATGGTTCCTCCAACCTACATTATAAGTGTTACTATATGGGTTATTTTGGGATCTAGAGTTATTGTTACCCATATATTGGATTTGTTCCTCCTCGATGCTAGGGTTGAAGGGTTGATATTCTGTGTATGCTCCACCTCCATTCGAATTGCACCTCATCACTGGATGTACCTGAGTAGAACCACACAAACCGTCAATCTTTTTATTTAAGAGTTCTACTTGGTTAGATAGCGTAGTAACCGTGTCGAGGTTGAAAACACCGACTATTTTCGTCGGCTTTGTTCTCATAACTTGCCACTGATAGTTATTCAGTGACATCTTCTCAATAAATTCGTAAGCTATCTCAGGTGTTTTTATTATTGATAGTTCCTCTAGCAGCTGCATCAATCATCTGCCGAGTCGAAGGATTCAGGTCATTATGGAACGTTTGAATCTGTAGCCAAAGCGGTAACCCATAGTGAGGGCACCTTCTCAAAAGGTCCTTGTATCTCTCTCATGTATCGTAGAGTGTTTCTAAATCCATCTGCACAAAAGAAGAGATATCGTTACGTAATTTGGCTGTTTTAGCCGGTGGAAAATATTTTAATAAAAATTTTTCGGTCATTTGTTCCCAAGAGTGATTGACCCTCGTGGTAACGAGTTCAACCACTGTTTAGCCTTATTCCTTAATGAAAAGGGAAACAACCAAAGACGGATGGCGTCATAAAAAATGCCATTAATTTTAAAGATATCGCAAAATTCTAGGAAATTTACCAAGTGAGCATTGGGATCCTCATCCTAAAACCATCAAACTGAACAAACTGTTGTATCATTTGAATTGTGTTAGGTTTCAGTTCAAAATAATTTGCAGCAATAGCTGGTCTAACTATAGTTGACTCAATTCCTGTTAAATTAGGTTTAGCATAATCATACATAGTACGTGGAACAGGATTCTGATTAACAACAATCGCAGGAGGTAGCGAATTTTCTTGGTTTTCAACCATCTCCTCTGTTGGGGTTTCAATATTGCCCTCTTGCTCGTTCTCTGTGTAACTTAAGCTTCGCCTTATTTCTCTTTGGTTTTCGTGAACTATGCGATCGATCTCACTATAAAAAAGAAATAGTTGTGACGGGTTTCTTCTAGTCATAAACCATAAGAACCTGCCAGAAAAAGGGAAACAAAGAATTAGTAATAAAAATTAGAAATAAATTTAAATTGCAGTAAAAGTAAACGGCTAAAGTAATAAAAATCGAGTGTTCCTAATATCTTAGTTCCCCGACAACGGTGCCAAAAACTTGATATGTGATATTCGTGACAGGTTTTAAAAATTTATAATGAATCGTTCTGGAAACTAACTATTATCACGATGAAGGCAACTGTACCTATCGAGCAGTAGTATAGCTTTAGCAAGACCGGATTGGTGAACCCAAAGGAACTAAAAGTACTAGTAATGACTGTCTTTTTATTATCTAGCCTAGGAATAATGGGGTTTGTTTTAACTAACTAATTAACTAAACTAAGAATTCACAGGAAATAGAATTAGGGAATTACTTTTGGAAAAATGATTGAATTAAGACAATACCTAAGGAAAAATCCACCTAGACTTCACTTGTTATTTGACTCTGAATCGGACGATTTATTCATTTGACTTGATTCGTAGAAATCCCTAATTTATATTATTATCCCTCTCGAGACTAACAACGTCTAACCCTAGGTTGAATAATTGAAATATCTTTCTAAATAACTCCCTAGGGTTGCATTAACTCGATCTATGGATCCCCTTATTAGGTTTCACCCTAATCCGACAAAATCTTGTCACCCTATCTCTAGGCGCGCAACCAAATCCGCTTAATTATGACAAATGTACTCTTAGATAGGGTCTATTCCTCCTCTGAATAAGAGCTTAACTTGAATCAATATCCTGGAATATCAAAACAAGAATTAAGAACACATAATTAAGAACAAGTCAAATATTTATCATACAATTGAGATAATAATAACAAGATCTGTCTTAGGTTTCATTTTCCTTAGGTGTTTAGGGGTTTTAGTTCATAACTAAAAAGGTAAATATCTTAGAAGAATAATGAATACAAAACATAAAGAAAAACCCAAAACTCTTGAAGGGAAATTGAGGGGAGATCTTCAGTCTTGATGATGAATCCGGCTTCTGAGATGTATCAATTGGCTTTCCTTGAGCAGTTCCCTGCTTCCTTCTCTGTGTGTCCTTTTTCCTCCTTCTCTATGGTGTATTTAAAGGCTTTAGAATGCCTAATAACCCTCAAAATTGGCCTTTTCTGAATTGGACTTAACTTGGGCTCGACAGGGACATGCCCGTGTGTGATTACTTTAGGCCGTGGTCAAGCCTGTTAAATAGGCCCGGCCGTGTGGTCCACCAGTGTGAGTTGTGTTTCGATTCTGCCAAATTGACACGACCGTGTGGTCTACCCGTGTGAGGAGGTCCAGACCGTGTTGATTTCGTATGTTGGCCCATTTTCTCCGTTTTTGGCCCGTTTCTCGTTCTTTTCACTCTCCTATGCTCACTTAAGTATAAAACATGAAATTAAGGCATTAGGGGCATCGAATTCACCAATTTTAAGGAAAAATCATCCATAAAATATGCTAAGCATGGGATAGAAATATGTATAAATTACGATTTACCACGATTGTAACCCTCTTTTTCAGCCTTTAGCCACACCTTTAACCCAAGCCCCACTACAACCGTTTTAAAGACCTTTTGATTTGTGTATCATCTCATTTATAGTGGTGGAGATTTGATTTTCATGCAAGCATCTGGTAATAACTTTTCATGTTTGACTATTAAGTGCTTAATTATTGAACTTTAAACACTTTGAGTGATTTGAGTGAATCTTTAGTGAGGATGTCAATCCTTGTCGATTTGGAATTAAAGGTAATTACTTAGATAAAGGGGGATACCAATGATTTTATGATTAAAATGCTCAACTTGGATTGTGTGAAACTTTAATGTTCTTTTAGTTAAACTCTCAATATATGATTACTTATGGTTTACTTTGAAACATCGATATGTGATATTCATGACAGCTTTTAAAAATTTATAATTAATCATTCTTGAAACTAACTATTATCACGATGAAGGCAAGTGTGCCTATCAAACAGTAGTATAGCTTTAGCAAGACCAGATTGTTGAACCCGAAGGAGCCAAGAGTACTTGTAATTACTTTCTTTTTATTATCTAGCCTAAAATTAAGGGATTTGTTTATCTAAACTAATTAACTAATCTAAGAGTGCACAGAGAGAAATTGGGGAAATTTTTTTGGGAAAACTCGATTGATTAAGACAATACCCAAGGAAAAATCCACCTAGACTTCACTTGTTATTTGACTCTGAATCAGACGATTTATTCATTTGACTTGATCCGTAGAAATCCCTAAGTTATATTATTATCTCTCTCCAGACTAATGACGTCTAACACTAGGTTGATTAATTGAAATATATTTCTAATTAACACTTAGTGTTGCATTAACTCGATCTATGGACTCACTTATTAGGTTTCACCCTAATCCGACAAAATCTTCTCGCCCTATCTCTAGGCGTGCAATCAACTCCGTTTAATGATGAAAAATTTACTCTTAGACAGGGACTTTTTCTCCTCTGAATAAGCGCATTAACTTGAATCAATATCCTGGGATACTAAAACATGAATTAAGAACACATAATTAAGAACAAGTCAAATATTTATCATACAATTCAGATAATAATAACAAGTTCCGTCTTAGGTTTCATTCCCCTTAGGTATTTGGGGGTTTTAGTTCATAATTATAAAAGAAAACATCTCAGAAGAATAATGAATACAAAACATAAAGAAAACCCAAAACCCCTGAATGGAAATTAAAGGGAGATCTTCATTCTTGACGATGAATCCAGCTTCTGATATGGATCAACCGGCTTCCCTTGAGTAATTCCTTGCCTCCTACTCCGTGTGTCCATTCTCAGTGCCTCCTCAGGTGTTTAAATAGGCTTTAGGATGCCTAAGAGCCCTCAAAAGTGGCCTTTTCCGAATAGGACTATATTTGGGCTCGACAGGGACACGCCCGTGTGACACGCCCGTGTGCGATTGCTCCAGACCGTGGTCAAGGCTGTTAAATAGGCACGGGCATGTCGTCTACCCATGTAAGTCATGCTTTGATCCTGCCAAATGGACACAGCCATGTGGCTTACCCGTGTGAGGAAGTCCAGGCCGTGTTGATTTCCAATGTGGGTCCATTTTCTCTGTTTACGGGCCGTTTCTCGCTCTTTTTAGTCTCCTATGCTCTCCTGAGTATAAAACATGAAATTAAAGAATTAGGAGCATCGAATTCAAAAAATCTAAGGAGAAACCATCCATAAATGTGCCAAGCATGGGATAAAAATATGTATAAATTATGGTTTATCAAATACCCTCACACTTAAGCGTTTGTTTTTCCTTAAGCAAATTCCTCAACTCACAATCAAAATAAATTCTTATCAATTTATAATCCCTATCAATAATATCTCAAAATAATCCATAAGTAATCATATATTGAAAATTCAACTAAAAGTACATCAAAGTTTCAAACATTCCAAGTTGATCATTTTATCACGAAAACATAGGTGTCCCCCCTTATCTAAGTAATCACCTTTGATAAAAATATCACAGAGTTTAACATCCTCACTAAAGATTCACTCAAATCACTTGAGGTGTTTAAGGACATCAAATAAAGCACTCATTAGTCAATATGAAAAGTTATTACCATAGGCTTGCATAAAAATCAAATCCCCACCACTATATATTGAGATGATACATCAATCAAAAAGGTCTTTAGAGGGTTGTAACGTGGCTTTGGTTAGGGGGTGTGGTCACAAGCTGAAAGAAAAGGTTAGAATTGAGATTGAATTGAAAAAAAAATCACCTAACTAGAAAAATAACTAATTATCAGTTGAATACAAATGAGCTTATTCTCAGAATATGGAATTAACACTTAAGCTCAAAAACGACGAATTACTACTAATATGTATGTAAGTATTTTTTTTAAGAACAAGGCAAATAACATAGAACTTAATTATTGCAACAAAGAATAAAACATAGCTAAGCAATTAATTCAAATCAAATCTCGACAAAAATAGGGATCAAATTAGGGGATTTCAACAATAATGGGTTATGGGTTAATATTGAGGCTTGTTAGGCTCAAAGGGGTTCACTAAGGGTTAATTATGAAGGTAGGCTTTTGTAGAGTGAGTGTGTTAAAACTAAGTGCCTTTATCATCTCGATATATCAAATCAAATGGTGTGGTCTTGACATGCATAATCAAGCAAGTTCTAGAATAGCAAATCAATACTGACGCACTCATAATAAAAATGAGCATGAAAGAAATAACATATGCTCTAAAGGCTTAAGATCTCACAAAAATTATGGCTTTTTGATGTTTAAACTTGTGAATTTCAACTCAACATAATATCTAAACTTGGGGAAACAACCTAAAAATTTTTAATTCTCAAAAATCAACTTATCATGCTTGATTCCCTAATGTCTTGAAGTTTAAATGATCAATGCATAAATGCCTATGTTTTAATTCAAGACAAATCAATAAAAATCATAACTTAATCAAAATTCATTCTAATAGTGGTATGAGAAGATCACATGAGAACAAGGCAAAATTCAGGGATTTCTGATGATATAAATAACCCCCCCACACTTAAGATGTACATTGTCCTCAATGTACAAAGTTAGATTCATGACGATATAGATATAAGATCATAAAATCGGGAGAGAAGTGAAACTTCCTGAATGATGAATGGACTCCTTGAATTAGAGTTATGGAGAATAATCAGCTAAGGCAATGATAAGATTAGAGGAGGATACTCCGGTGGTGGTAGGGGTTCATTAGTCCCTAAGTCCTGCGCCAAAAGAATATTATATCTGGTAGTAGCTATGGTCGTGGTCGAGCAGGACATTGCAATCATGGAGAACCTTTTCCAGTGGAGTTTTTAGTTCCTAAGTGATGATGAGCTTTGGAGCTCTTTATAACTGTGATAAAAGCATAATTACTCGTAAAGAAATAGCTGAATAAAAATTATAAAATCTTAGGATAAAATAGTATTAAAAGGAAATAAAAAGTAATTTCAAAATATAAAGATAAAAATAAAATAAATAATAGGTGTTTATAAAGAAATTGGGGCACACGGCCGTGGGGTAAGCCCGTGTGCCCTCATTTCAGCCCGTGTATTTTGTGGTTTTCGAAATTGGGCGCATTGGTGTACACAACCATGTTGCATGGCCATTTCAATCTTCGTTCGCTTTCCCCACGCCCGTGTATACAGGCGCACACCCGTGTTATTTTGATAGGCTCAACCACGATCGGTGGGCACGGTCGTGTTGCACGCCCGTGTTAATTTGGCAGGATTGCCCACGGCCATGTTACACGGCTGTGGCAACTTATCGGATCCCGTGTTGCGGGAATTTTTTTGCTCTATTTTCACACAGCCATATCGTACGACCGTGTTGCCTCCCGTGGTATGTGCACAGCCTACGACACACCCGTGTGCCTAGCCATGTGGTTTTGGAAATCCTGTGTTCAGTGACTCAGTTAGTGAATTAAATGTTAAAGACTAAAATTTAAAGAAGGTAACACCGTTAGTGCTCGGGTTTCCTCTTGAGAAGCGCTTATTTAAAGTTTAAGCTTGACTCTACCTTGTGGGTATATTTAGGTAACTTCGTGGAGTCGTAGCTCCTCTTTATCGTCTTTGAAATTCTCACCGTTATAAATTTTAAGACGATGTCCATTTACCTTAAAAGTACCTTGTGATGGATGACTTACCTCTACTGTGCCATATGGAAACACAGTTTGAACTATGAAAGGACCTGACCATTGTGATTTAAACTTTCCAGGAAACAATTTGAGCCTCTAGTTATATAACAAGACAAGATCTCCAACTTCAAATTGCCTTTGTTGCTTCAAACGGGCGTTGTGGCGGCTCTTCGTCGCTTCCTTGTATAGGCACAAATTTTCATATGCATTGGCTCGCCACTTATCTAACTCGTTCAACTGCATCAACCTGTTTTCACCTGCAAGTTTGGGGTCAAGGTTTGGAAATTTTATAGCCCAGAATGCCTTGTATTCTAACTCATAATGACAACTTTTCCCATAAACAAATCTGTAAGGTGATGTTCCTATGAGAGTCTTAAAAGTAGTTCTATAAGCCCATAAAGCATCATCTACTTTCATCGCCCAATCCTTCCTGTTTAATTCTACTGTCTTTTCTAGGATACGTTCAAGCTCTCGGTTCGCTACTTCGACTTGGCCACTAGTTTGAGGGTGATAAGGGGTAGCTATTCTGTGATGAACTCCGTATTTCTTAAGGGTCTTATCAAATTGGCCGTTATAAAAATGAGTACCCCTATCACTAATAATTGCTCTAGGTGTACCAAATCGAGAGAAAAGTTCCTTAAGGAATCGTACTACTACTCTAGCATCATTAGTAGGTAAAGCTTGGGCTTCAAGCCATTTGGACATATAATCAACAACTACTAAGATATATTTACTCCCGAATGAACTAGGGAATGGACCCATGAAGTCGATACCCCAAACGTCAAATATTTCACATGAGAGCATATATGTCTGAGGCATTTCATCACGTTTGGATATATTACTTGTCCTTTGTCATTTGTCACAAGAAGTAACATACCTGTTGTCGTCTTTGAATATAGTGGGCCAATAAAAACCTGATTTGAGGACTTTATGTACGGTCTTATTTCGACCGTAATGTCCTCCAGTCGGTCCTGAGTGGCAATATTCCAATATTTTCAATGCTTCTGTCCTTGTAACGCATCTCCTAATGATTTGATCTGCACATTTACAGAAAAGAAAAAGGTCTTCCTAGAAGTAGTTTTTCACATCAGTGAAGAATCGCTTCTTTTGCTGATATGTCAACCCTTTTGGGAGAATGTTAGCGGCTAAAAAATTTGCAATATCTGCAAACCAAGGTACCTCAGAATTAGATATAGCAAAAAATTGTTCTTCAGGGAAAGAATCATGTATTTCAATGTTATCTGGCTCTTTGGTACTTGAATTTTCAAGCCTGGAGAGATGGTCAGCTGCGAGATTTTTAGCTCATTTCTTATCCTTAATCTTCAAGTAAAATTCTTGCAATAATAAGATCCATCGAATGAGTCGAGGTTTTGCATTAGTTTTTTTCAAAAGGTGGCGAAGAGCGGAATGGTCAGTATAAACGAAAACTTTAGACAATATTAAATATGGCCTAAATTTATCGAAAGCAAAAACCACAGCTAGCAGCTCTTTCTCCATGGTGGTGTAGTTTTCTTATGCTGCTGTCAAAGTTCTGCTAGCATAATAGATAGGTTGAAAATGTCTATCTTTTCGCTGTCCCAAAACTGCACCTACTGCAAAATCACTCGCATCGCACATTAGTTCAAAAGGTGAATTCCAATCAGGTGCAATTATAATTGGAGCTTTAGTCAGTTTATCCTTTAAAGTATTAAATGCTTCTAAACACTCCTGATCGAAATTAAAAGGCACATCTTTTTCTAGTAATTTAGTCAAAGGCTTAGCTATTTTAGAAAAGTCTTTAATAAATCTTCTATAAAACCCAGCATGTCCTAAAAAGCTTCTAATAGCCTTAACCGAATTAGGGGGAGGTAGTTTTTCAATGGTTTCAATTTTAGATTTATCAACCTCAATCCCTCTACTAGAAATTTTATGTCATAACATAATACCTTCTTGAACCATAAAGTGACATTTTTCCCAGTTAAGCACAAGGTTTGTTTCCTCACATCTTATTAACACTCGTTTTAAATTTTTGAGGCAAAGATGGAAAGAGTTACCGAAAACTGAGAAATCATCCATAAATACCTCCATGACGTCTTTTACGAGTTCATAAAAAATGGCCATCATGCAGCGCTGAAAAGTAGCAAGAGCATTACATAATCCAAAAGGCATTCTACGATAAGTAAACGTACCGTATGGACATGTAAATGTTGTCTTTTCTTGATCTTCAGGAGCTATTGGGATTTGGAAATAGCCAAAGAGCCCGTCTAAAAAGTAGTAGTACATGTGCCCTGACAATCTTTCCAACATTTGGTCAATAAATGGAAAGGGGAAGTGATCTTTTCTCGTGGCATCATTTAGCTTCCTATAATCAATGCACACTCTGCAACCTGTGACTGTCCTTGTTGGGATTAATTCATTCTTCTCATTGGCTACAACAGTCATGCCTCCTTTCTTAGGAACAACCTGTACTGGACTCACCCAAGAATTGTCAGAAATAGGATAAATAATTCCAGCATCTAGGAGTTTAGTTACCTCAGCCTTAACAACTTCCTTCATGTTAGGGTTCAGTCGTCTTTGGGCTTGCACACATGGTTTATATTCATCTTCCATTAAAATTTTGTTGGTGCAAAAAGAAGGGCTGATCCCTTTAATGTCAGAAATTTTCCAAGCTATGGCCCTTTTATGCTCTCTTAATACTTGGAGTAATTCCTCTTTCTCCTTGGGTTGCAAGTTGGATGCAATAATTACCGGTAATGTAGAATTATTTCCAAGGAATGCATATTCCAAGTGATTTGGAAATTGTTTAAGTTCTAGTTTGGGAGGTTCTTCAATAGAGGGTTTTTGCTAAAGTTCATCTTGTACCTTAAATCCCTCATATTCTGCTAGTTTTGGAGAGGTTCCATTGGAGTTTAGTTCAGTTCCTATCTCAGAATCATCATTCACCCCCTCTCCTTGGGTGAGACACAGTTCCGTCGTGTCATTGTGTATGATTTCCTGAAAAGAATCTTGAGTAGCATGATCAATAGAGTCGATAAAATAACATGAGTTATCCCTAGAAAATCTCATGGCATCATAAATTTTAAAAATAATCTCTTCGTCACCTACTCTAAGTTCTAATTTACCATCACCCACATCAATTACAGCCCTACCAGTGGCTAAAAATGGCCGACCTAAAATTAAAGGCACCTCAACATCTTCATCCTTGTCAAGCACAACAAAATCAACAGGGAATATAAATTATCTACTTTTACAAGTACGTCTCTATAATTCCCCTAGGATATTTAATAGATTTATCAGCTAATTGAATACTCATCCTAGTGGGTTTAGGTTATCCAAGACCAAGTTGTTTAAACATTTTATATGGCATCAAATTAATGTTGGCACCTAAATCAGTTAGTGCTTTATCAACATTCAAACTATCAATTAAGCAGGGAATAGTAAAACTTCATGGATCTTTCAGTTTGGTTGGCAGTTTATTTTGGAGTATGGCTGAGCACTCCTCATTAAGTTCCACTGTAGATAAGTCTTCAAACTTCCTTTTGTTTGTTAGAAGCTCCTTTAAAAATTTTGCATATGTAGGCATCTGCGATATAGCTTCAATAAAAGGTAAGTTACTATGTAGCTGTTTAAAAAGTTCAAGAAATTTACCGAATTGTGCATCCATGCAGTCTTTCTTCAACTTTACTGGGTATGGGATTGGTGGTTTATATTCTTTTGGCATTAGATTGTCATTATTTTCGGGTTCGACCTCTTTTCTGTCAGCTTCTTGTGGTGGCTTCTTTTCAGATTCAGCTAACACTTTCACACTCCTTATTGTAACTGCTTTCACGTACTCTTTTGGGTTTGGTTCAGTGTTACTAGGTAGACTTCCTAGTGGTATTTCAGAAATTAGTTTGGCGAGCTGTCCTATCTGAGTTTCGAGTCCTTGGATCATCGCTTGTTGATTCTTAAGTGCTATCTTGATATGCTAAAAATGAGTTTCTGACACCGAGATGAATTTTGTTAGCATCTCCTCAAGGTTCAGCTTTTTCTCTTGTTGGTAGGGTGGTTGTTGGAAGCCTAGAGGTGGTGGTGGTCTCTGATTTCCTTGGCCTCCCCATGAAAAGTTTGGGTGGTTCCTCCAACCTACATTGTAAGTGTTACAATAAGGATTATTTTGAGATTGAGGATTATTACCTATGTAATTTAACTGCTTGTTCTCTATGTTGTGGCCATAGGGTGGGTATTCTGAGTTGCTTGATCCACTTCCACTTGCTTCGCACTGCATTACTGGGTGAATTTGTGAAGAACCAAGAAAACCGTCAATTTTTCTATTCAAAAGTTCTACCTGATTAGAGAGCATGGTGACCAAACCGACGTTAAAAACACCGACTGTTTTCATTTTTTTGTCCTCATGACTTGCCACTGATAATTATTTAGTGACATCTCTTCTATGAATTCATAAGTATCTTCAGGTGTCTTATTATTAATAGTTTCTCCAGCAGCTGCGTCAATCATCTGTCTAGTCGAAGGATTCAGACCATTGTGAAACGTTTGAACCTATAGCCAGAGTGGTAACCCATGGTGAGGGCACCTTCTCAAAAGGTCCTTGTATCTCTCCCATGCATCATAAATCGTTTCTAAATCCATCTGCACAAAAGAGGAGATATCATTACGTAATTTGGCTATTTTAGTCGGCGAAATATATTTTAATAAAAAAATTTCGGTCATTTCTTCCCAAGTAGTGATTGAACCTCGTGGTAACAAGTTCAACCACTTTTTTGCTTTGTTCCACAATGAAAAAGGGAATAAGAAGGCGAATGGCATCATCAGAAAAGCCATTGATTTTAAAAGTGTCACAAAACACTAAGAACTGCAAACCATCAAACTGAACAAACTGTTGGATCATTTGAATGGTGTTAGGTTTTAGTTCAAAATTACTTGCAGCAACAGTAGGCCTAACTATGCTCGATTCAGTTCCTGTTAAAGAAGGTTTAGCATAATCATACATAGAACGCGGAGTAGGATTCTAATTTATTGGATCAGCGACAATCGCAGGAGGTAGTGGATTTTCCTAGTTTTCAACCATCTCCTCGGTTGTGGTTGAAGTATCATCCTCTTGCTTTTCCGCTGTGTATCTTAAGCTTTGTCTTAGTTCTCTTGGGTTTCTGTGAACTGTGCGATCGATCTCACTATCAAACAGTAATGGTCCTGACGGGTTTCTTCTAGTCATACACTATAAAAACCTGTCAGCAGCGAATAAGAGAAAAATTAGAAAAGAAAATAAAAAATTAAATTGAAAATAAAGTAAAATAGCTAAATAATAAAAATTGAGTGTTCCTAATATCTTAGTTCCCTGGCAACGGCACCAAAATCTTGATACGTGATATTCATGACAGGTTTTAAAAATTTATAATTAATCGTTCTTGAAACTAACTATTATCACGATAAAGACAAGTACACCTATCGAACAGTAGTATAGCTTTAGCAAGACCGGATTGTCGAACCCAAAGGAACCAAGAGTAATAGTAATTACTTTCTTTTTATTATCTAGCCTAAAAATTAAGGGATTTGTTTATCTAAACTAATTAACTAAACTAAGAGTGCACAGAGAGAAATTGGGAAAAGCTTTTGGGAAAACTCGATTGATTAAGACAATACCCAAGGAAAAATCCACCTAGACTTCACTTGTTATTTGACTCTGAATCAGATGATTTATTCATTTGACTTGATCCGTAGAAATCCCTAAGTTATATAATTATCTCTCTCGTGACTAATAACGTCTAACCCTAGGTTGATTAATTGAAATCTCTTTCTAATTAACACCTAGTGTTGCATTAACTCGATCTATAGACTCTCTTATTAGGTTTCACCCTAATCCGGCAAAATCTTGTCACCCTATCTCTAGGTGTGCAATCAACTCCGCTTAATTATAACAAATTTACTCTTAGACAGGGACTTTTTCTCCTTTGAATAGCCGCATTAACTTGAATCAATATCCTGGGATACTAAAATAAGAATTAAGAACACATAATTAAGAACAAGTCAAATATTTATCATACAATTCAGATAATAATAACAAGATCCTTTTTATGTTTCATTCCCCTTAGGTATTCAGGGGTTTTAGTTCATGATTATAAAAAAAAAACATCTCAAAAGAATAATGAATAAAAAACATAAAGAAAACCCAAACCCCTGAAAGTAAATTGAAGGGAGATCTTCAGTCTTGACGATGAATCCGACTTCTGAGATGGATCAATCGGCTTCCCATGAGTAATTCCTTGCCTCCTACTCCGTGTGTTCGTTCTAAGTGCCTCATCAGGTGTTTAAATAGGCTTGAGAATGCCTAAGAACCCTCAAAAGTGGTCTTTTCCGAATAGGACTATACCTGGGCTCGATAGGGACACACCCGTGTACGATTGCTCCAGACCGTGGTCAAGGCTATTAAATAAGCACGAGTTTGTAGTCTACCCGTGTAAGTCGTGCTTTGATCCTGCCAAATGGACAAAGCCGTGTGGCTTACCCGAGTGAGGAAGTCCAGACCGTGTTGATTTCCCATGTGGGTCTATTTTCTCCATTTTCGGCCCATTTCTCGCTCTTTTTAGTCTCCTATGCTCTCTTGAGTATAAAACATGAAATTAAAGAATTAGGAGCATCGAATTCACCAAATCTAAGGAGAAACCATCCATAAATGTGTCAAGCATGGGATAAAAATATGTATAAATTACGGTTTATCAAACATTATTGATGAGAATTATAAGTTGAGAATGAGTTATTTTAATTATGAGTTTAGGATTTTGCTTGAGGACAAGCAAATGCTTAAGTGTGGGGATATTTGATAAACCATAATATATGTCTATTGTTATCCCATGCTTGGCATATTTTTGGATGATTTATCATATGATTTAATGAATTTGATACTCCTCATCCTTTAATTTCATGTTTTATATTCAGGAGAGCTTAGGATAGCAAAAAGAGCAAGAAACATGCCAAAAACAGGAAAATTGGGACAAATTCAGTGTTTCACACGGCCTAGGCACTTCCACACGGGTGATCCACATGCTCGTGTGTGATACATGGGTAGGCCACACGCTTGTGTGTTATGGACGTGTCGACACTAAACCAAGTCAGAATTGTACATGGCCTGAGCAGCTTAACACGGGCATGGCACACGACCGTGTCCCTGTCAAGCCCAAGTCTAATTCTACTCGGAAAAGGCTAATTTTGAGGGTTTTGAAGTATTCCAAAGTCTATATAAACACCCTAGAAGAGGATCAAAGGGGACATGCAGAGTAGAAGGCAGGAAATACCGAAGGACAGTCATCGAAATTAGCTCGGAAGCAGGATCTACTTCAAGATTGAAGATCTCCACTCAATTTCCTTAGAAGTTCTTTGGGTTTCTTTATGTTTTGTTGTTTTCCCAATTTTGAGATGTTTTCCATTATTATGAACTAAACTTCTTAAATACCTAAGGGAGATGAAACCTAAGACGAATCTTATTACTATTTGAGTTATATGATAAATACTTGTTCTTATTCTTAATTGTGAGTTTTAACCCTCGCTTTAATATTCTAGGATATTAATTCAGGTTTTTGATTTGCTTATTCAGTGGAGCAAAAATCCCTGTTTAAGAGTAGATCATTCATAATTAAGCGGAGTTGCATGCAATCATAGAGATAGGACGACATAAATCTGCCAGATTAGAGTCAAATCTAATAAGGGAATCTATAGATCGAGTTAATGCAACAATAGGGGTTTTAATTAGAAAGAGATTTCGATTAATCAACCTAGAGTCAGTTGTTCTTAGTCTTGATAGAAATACTAACATAAATCAGGGATTTCTACGGATTAATTCAAGTGAATAAATCGTCTAATTCAGAAGTGATAAGTGACGTCTAAGTGGATTCTTCCTTGGGTTTTGCCTTCTCCATCGATTTCCCAAAGAATATTTTCCAACTTTTATCTCTGTCGCGTTCTTAGTTAGTTAGATAATTAAGTTTAGTTTAGAAAACATCCCTTCAATTCTTGGGCTAGATAATAAAAAGATAGTAATTACTAGTACTTTTAGTCCTCGTGGATATGATATTTTCAGTCTCACCTCAACTATACTACTGTTCGATAGGTGCGCTTGCCTTAGTCGAATTTTTTAGTTAGTTTAGCGACCATCACCAACATAGTCTCAAAGACTCTCTCCAACACTCCTAATAGAGACTGGGTCAATGTATGAACACCAACCCTTGAGTTACCGTCATTAGTAACTGGCATAACCACAAAAACCTTTATCTCCTGAGTAGACACACGCCCAGAGAAACCGATGACTCATTTAAAGTCTCATTAGGATGATTCTCATGACCTTGTTGATTACTAGATTCCATAGCAGTAACACCCCAAAACCTAACCTAGAATTTTTGATCAGATTCTGGAGGTCACATTGACCACAAAGATAGCTCAAAACAAAATGTCATTCAGAGACCTTAAAATCAGATAAAAATACTTATGTACTAGCTTTGAAACCAAAATGGGCTTAGTAATCTTAGTTTTTGAAGTAATACAACGTAAAAGTATGACCCTTTTATAGTCAATTGAAAATTTCAAACAAACACTTAAAACTGTCTAATTTTCCAAGTAACAAACATACTTTAATCAAATGTCAAGCACAGAAACAATTAACTTAAACCAAAAATCTCATATCGAAGTTTACTTAAATTTATTTATAAAACCAACTAAACCAGATCAAAATAATATAGAAAACTTATTTGAATCAAACAATAATAGAATACTCTAAGATCCTTCAATTCGTTGAGTTTGAGACCTATCCACTCGGTTTACTTGAAAGACAGAAAACTAAGGGAGTGAGCTACTAAAACTGAGTGTGATTCCAAAACATACGTAAATAAGCGGTGTCAACAACCATCCAAACACAAAAAAAATCTCGAATAATACACGATATTCATACACGTTGAATAAGCGAATCAGTATGAAAATAATACAATTAGATGTATATGCAATACACACTTGAATGCCAAAAAAAATGCAATGTGATCCCACCTATCCAACCTCTACACACCATCTTCGTCCACCTAATCACACCAAATAGGGTTTATGATGTCCACGAAACCAACTAAAAATTCGATAAAGGCAAGTGCACCTATCAATTAATAGTATTGCTACAGTAATCACATATATCGTTCCCACTAAGACTAAAAGTACTAAATTAATTAACTAAAGAATACGATAAAGAAAAAAATTAGGAAAACAAACAATTTACAACCAAGAAGCGAAACAATACCTACGAAAGAATTCACTTAAACTTCATCTATCATTATCAATCTATAATAAACAATTCTTCACTTAGTATCTTGATCCATAGAAATCCCTAAATTATGACTCCAGGTTGATTAATTAAAATTTCTTTCTAATTAAAACCCCTATTGTCGCATCAAATCGATCTATGGATCCCCATATTAGATTTGATCTAATTCAGTAGATTTATTTCGTCTTATTTCTAGGATTGCATGCAACTCCACTTAATTAAGCTAATCTAGTTTTAAACAGAGACTTTTCCTCCTATATTTAAGCACATCAAACATGAATTAATAGTTCGGAAATATTAAACCAAGAATTAAGCACACAAAATTGAGAACAATATCCTTGTATTTATTGCATAAAACAGATATCAAAAGACAGAATCCATCCTAGGGTTCATCTCCCTAGGTATTTAGAAAATTAGTTCATAATCGCAAATAAAAACATCTCAAAGACAATATAACCAGGAGAAATAAAGAAACCCATAATAAAATTCAAAGAAATCAAAAGGAGATCTTTAATCTTGATGAAAATCCGCTTTGGAGTTGGCTTCAAAGGTGTTTTCCGAGTTGTTTTCTTTAATATTCTATGAAGGCTTCCTTATCTCTTCTTATCTTTGTCATATATAGGTCTTAGACTGCTCGAAAAACCTAAAAATTGTGTTATTCCACTGTTCAGAGTGTAATATGTGAAATCAACACGGCCTGCCACATGGCTGTGTAGCAGCCTCACATGGTCGTGTAGAATGGTCTAGCTTGTGTGGCCCTTGTACCTTGCTCTAATTTTTCGATTTTTGCTTGTTTTTCACTCCTTTTGCATCCAAATACTCTCTTAAGTATAAAAATATGAATTTAAAGGATTAGAAGCAATTATTCACAATTAATATCAAATAATCACCCAAAAACGCATTAAGAATGAGACTAGAACATGTTACTTTTGGCACCTATCAGTTTACTAGACCTTTCCATCCTTTACACCAGTTTTGGGTTATGGTGGACCCATCTAGCCAAATCACACCATTATGTGGTCGTTTTCCACTTGAGTTATTGCGTTTTTTCTGCCAAATCAAATAACGTGGTTAAACTGCTAAACCAAACTTCCTTCACTTCATATTCAAATCCCAAACACAGTTGCAAATGCAGATAACAAAATTGATATAGATATACAGAATTGAACATAATCATTTTCTGAACTTGCATAATCAATGAACATTTTGTAATCAGTTCAGTTTAGCAAAATTAGAGTCAGAATCAAACATATTTGTATTCAGATACAAATTGGCAGAACAACAATGTAGACACTTTCAATTATCATATCCAAACATTCTCACATTTCAAACCTACTTTACCAAATCACTAGGTACTCATTTGGATAACGAATTAAATCTTATGAACACATATTCTTATACACAATCAAGAAGTAAAATGCCCTTAGAAAACCTTCCTCACACAGAAAGAGTGTTCTAACCACTTTTATAGAGGCTTAAATGAATTCAAGAGCACTCGAGGACTAAAACGAATCAATTTGCAAAAAGGTGGGAAAACTACAAAAAACATGGCCACACGATCATGTGGCTAGGCCGTGTGACTGAGTGACAAGGCTGTGCGGCTGAGACACATGCCCATGTAGGCAGACCATGTAACTCTTTGACCCTGTGTGACAAAATTACACAATTTAGAAGTAGAGGAGACACGACTGTGTGCGATCAAAAAAAATCCCAAACAGGTATCACATAGCCGTGTGGTCAGCCTCTGTGACCCACTCCAGGTTGTGTAACTTGAAAGTTACCCTAATTTACTAAACGACACAGGATTGTGTAGAATGCCCTTGTGTGGCACACGCTCGTGTGCTAGCGTAAGTGGTCCAAAAGCCACCCAAAATCTTGCTGCAAATCACAACATTCAACCAAAAGTTTGCCTCTAATTCAAATAGTTCAAGAATACAGACTTGAAAGACGATGCCACGCACTAACAATCGATCGATTCCCTATTGAAAGACGATGCCACGAACTAATAATCGATCGATTCCCTTATACTCTACTGTTCTGAAACTTAATTACAAAATTGTACTAAATCCTTAAGAAATTCGATGTCAACTATATGTACAAGAATCAAGGAAAAAATGTAAATCTTCAAAATGAAAACGATATTTATACTTACCCGATTTGACACTTGATTAAACGAAGGATCAGAGTACCAACGAGGCCTTTGAAGAATGACATGAAATTACTAGAATTGAAGTAAAGGGAAAATACTATTAAATAATGAAGTTGCCAAAAGAAAGTAAAATCTCCATTTTGGAAAAAAAATGAAGGAAACTAACATGAGACGAAAATGAGAATGAAACAGAACATGAGAGAAGTTTTTTTTATAGAAACTTTCCTCTTTCAAAAATAAAATAAAATAAAAATAAATATAATTAAGAAATAATTTACAAAACTTAAACCTATCAAAATTTTCAGAGTTGAAACCAGAAAATAGTTTTCACATTGCATACACAAAGATTCGAACACGCGACCAAATGTCATATAGAAACTTAACCGTTGAACCACTAGGCTTATCATTTTCCCTCAAACGCAAAAGAAAATGTAAAAGTCTATTTGAAACCATTGACTCACCTGTAAACCTTAATTCTTCTAATTCCAAATTTTGGGGCATAACAATAGATTTGCTATTTTAGCCCTTTTTAGCTTTAATAGGAAAGATTTGGATACACGGGATTTCTATCCAAACATAACCAAAATATAAGTATAAACTGCACAATAACTGCATTCATCCTAACACAACTAAGAGCACAAAAGTGCTATGCCATAATGCATCATATCATATCTCCACAAATCTAAATAAACTTATACAAGGGTGCATCTAGTTGTTATAGCATGCCAATACTATCCTAGCTAACCTATCAAGCTCAATATGATATCTCATGTAACACCCCAGACCCGGCCCAGATGTTAGCGCTGAATCTGGAGGTGTCACACGAAATGTGTTAAAAAACCATTGTCGTTACATTAAAATCTTTCCAGTCCATAAGCCTTTATCGCTCTTATCAATTTTAAAGATCTTTTTCATTTAAACATTTTGAGATAAAATGTGTGTTTAGCGGAAGCTTGTAAAGTCGTAAAGTTTAGGAAAAACCATTCTATATTTTTAGAAAACATGTCTTTAGGTAAAACCAACGAAGTAAAACAAAAACTCAGAACCAAAGCAAACAGTTAAAACAGTCTAGAGAGTCCTAGAAAATACAAACTCTCAAATCTTAACACCAAACTTAAATAAAAACTAAAAGCAAGTAAAAAAGTTTTGGCAGTGGTCACCGTCAAGTCCTTCGCTGCACTGATCCGCCTATCTCTGTGGATTACCTGTATAGAATAAAAAAAAGGGTGAGTTTACGTAAACTCAGTGTGTAACTCAATATAATTAAGCATGTACGCATACAAAATATACAAATCAAACAGATTCATATTCGGGCATGGGCTCATATCAGTTGCAAATACAGAATCGGGCCTGAGCGCATTTTAGATACAGATACAGTTATAGATATGCAAATCAGATGATAGAATCCTACCTCCATCCTCTACACACCATCTCCGACCATCCCTACACATCATGTGGGGTTTAAAATATCCACCCAGCCTTACACACCACGCTGTACCGATGCAACACATATAAGATATAACACAGCTGTGCTACTAGATATTAGGTATAATCTGCCTTTCAAAACACTTTCTCTAATATATATATCATCCCACCCCAATCACAGTAACAGAACATGCATACATAATTACCAGATAAATCATGCTTAACATGCTTTCATTAACAGATAACAGATATACAAACATAGGCATGCTCATAACCATATTTCAGACTAACAGATCATTTGGGTTTTAGGGTTAAATAGCATTTATTGACCCTACAATAAGTCCAAAGTCAATTAGGATGACCCGTGTGATCCTACAGAGAATTTCAAGACAATGGGCTCACATGCCTATGTAGGTTGCCCATGTGGGCCCACATGCTCGTGTGGCCTACATGCCTAGACTGGCTTTGCCTGTGTGGATCACACGACCTGGCCTAGATATCACACGCCTATGTGACGTGCCCAAGTAGGCCCACACGTCCAATTTGGCGTAGCCCGTGTGGCCTATACAGCCATACCCCGGCCATCATACGGCTTACCACACAACCTACTACACGATCGTGTGGCATTGACAGAGGGGTTTTGTGGCTTTCGTTTAATCCCTTTTTTTTTTCGTTTTGGGTACACACCTGGTTCATTTTCCCAGATAATGCAATCCTGAGACCTCCAAAACCTAGAAATAGACATTCCAGAGCCCAAATTAATAACACTTACGAAATCAGAACTGAACTTAATTCACAATTGAAGCCTTATACTATTAATCAACCCTTGTAAAAACTTACCATTATCGAACTGAACCCCAAACACTTAAATCGTTGCAAGAACCCTAGCCAAATCTTGCTCTTCGCTTAAATCGAAAATAACAATACAAACTCTTTATCAATCACTAAGTCGAATGAAATTAAGTCTTAACAAAAACAATTCTTACTGAACGAACACAGCCTAACGTTGCACAAAAAGAACGATACAGATTCAGAAAGGAAATTGAAAAGAAAAGAAGTGGAGAAGGGGGAGATAGAATTTCGACAGTGAGAAGTAGAGGAAGAACGTCAGTTTTTTTTTTGGAAAAAAATTTGAAAAAAAGAATAAAGTCGAATTATCCCCAAATCCCCTAATTCACTCCACTACCCCACTATTGATAACTTACTCAAAATTCTTATTTGACCAAAACTCTCTAACCACTTGAAGCAGTAGGCTCATTCTGATATGGTTCTACAATAATTTAATATAAGCCCACTGAATAGAGATAGTGCTTTATTCCAAAAATAACAAAATTTGCCCAGGTTAAGCCTTGAACCCAAGACCTCTCACATACTCCTAGAACATTTAGCTGTTGAAGCAGATATACAATTATGTCACATTTTTAAAAAAGTAGAAATAAGAAATTTGGTGTGTTACAACTTTACCCCTTAAAAGAAATTTTGACCTCAAAATTTATCTGATCAAAACAGATGAGGATACTGCTGACACATCGAATCCTCAAGTTCCCATGTGGCCTCCTCAATGCTATGATTCCACCACAGATCCTTTACTAAAGGAATGGACTTCCTCCTTCGAACTTTAATGTCTCGCTCCAGAATCTGAACCGACTCCTCCTCAAAGGTCAAATCCAGCCTAACCTCGATATCCTCAATGAAGACTATGTGAGATGGATTAGATTGGTACTGCCTCAACATCAAGATGTGAAACACATCATGAATACGATCCAGTTCAGGGGGTAGTTCCAACTGATAGGCAACTGGTCCCACACGTTTCAGAATCCAGTACGGCCCAATAAATCTAAGGCTTAGCTTGCCTTTACGATCGAACCTTAATATCTTCTTCCGTAGAGAAACCTTAAGAAACACAAAGTTCCTCACAGAATAGTCAATCTCATGCCTCTTTAGATCTGCATACGATTTTTGTCTGTCAGAGGCCACTTTCAGAAGATCCTGAATCAGTCTAATCTTATCCTCAGTCTTAGAAACCAATTCAGGACCCAAAACTAGACGTTCACCCAACTCAGTCCAACACAAAGGAGTACGACACTTACAACCATACAGAGCCTCATAAGGTGCCATTTGAATACTAGCTTGGAAACTATTATTGTAGTCGAACTTAGCTAACGGTAGATAATCCTCCTAACTACCTTAGAAATCAATCACGCAACTTTAAAGCATATCCTCCAGTATCTGAATCACCCTCTCAGATTGACCATCGGTCTGAGGATGGAACGCAGTACTGAAGTCCAACCTTGAACCAAAGGAATATTAACTGGTTGCAACAAACCTGAAGGCAACTGATGATCAGCCTTAACCCACTAACAAGTCAAACAGTGAGCAACAAAATCGGTAACTTCACATTTCAAACCCAGCCACTAGTACAACTCACGGAGGTCGCAATACATATTATTATTGTCGGTATATATAGCATAAGGGCTAATATGCACCTCCCTCAGAATAGACTGCCTCAGATCAGATTCATTCAACACGCATATCTGTCCTCAAAAACACAAAACACCGTCACTGTTCATCCCAAAGTCTGTAGTAGCACCACTTTTAACCTGATAGAACCGAACACCTAGAGCCTCATCCACTAACTGTTTATCTCGAACCTGCTCAATCCAAGTCAGGTTAACCTATGGCTCGGCTAACAACTCCCATCATCAAATAGATTAAGGTGAGCAAACATCACCTTCAAATTAGACATCGCTCTTCGGCTTAGAGCGTCGACCACCATATTGGCCTTGCCAGGATTATACTCGATGGTGCAATCATAATCCTTGAGCAGCTGGATCCATCAACGCTACCTAAGATTCAACACCTTCTAAGTAAGGAGATACTTGAGGCTTTTGTAATCGGTGTAGATGACACACCTCTCACAACATAGATAGTGCCTCCAAATTTTCAGTGCAAAGACCACAGTGGCCAACTCAAGGTCATGCGTCGGATAATTTCCTTCGTGTGTCTTAAGCTGGCGGGACGCACAAGCCACAACCTTACCATCCTGCATTAGAACACAACCGAATCCAACATACCACGCATCACTGTATACTACAAACTCCCTTCTAGATTCAGGCTATATCAGAACAGGAGCTTGAGTCAGAACAAATTTGAGCTTATCAAAGCTCGATTACTGTACATCAGTCCAGAAAAATGGTACACCCTTACTCAGGAGTTTAGTGAATGCTGCAACAATCAAAGTGAACCCCTCAACGAAACGCCGATAGCATCCCGCCAAACCCAGAAAGCTATGGATCTCAGATACATTCTTAGGCTGTTTCCAATCCAGCACTACTTCAATCTTTCGAGGATTAACACGAATCCCCTCAGAAGAAACCACGTGCCCCAAAAAAGTTATTCATGTAGCTAGAAATCACATTTGCTGAATTTAGTGTAGAGCTGTTTCTCACGTAGAATCTGAAGCACTACTCTAAGATGCTTATTATGCTTATCCTTGATTTTAGAGTATACCAGAATGTCGTCGTTAAAGACCATAATGGACTGATCCAGATAGTTGAAATACTCGATTCATTAGATCTATGAATGTAGCCGGTCCATTCGTCAAACCAAAAGGTATAACTAGGAACTCGTAATGTCCATAACGAGTTTTAAATGCGGTCTTATGAACGTCAACCTCTTTAACTCTCAATTGATGGTGTCCCAATCGAAGGTCAATCTTAGAGAACACCAAAGCCCTCCGGAACTAATCAAATAATTCGTTGATCCTTGGAAGTGGATATATATTCTTAATAGTCAGCTTGTTCAACTGCCGATAATCTATGCACATCCTCATGGTCTCATCTTTCTTCTTAACAAACAATACCGGTGCTCCCATAGAGACACACTTGGACGGATGAAGCTACGGTCCAACAACTCCTGTAATTGAGCCTTAAGTTTAGCAAGCTCTTTTAGTGCCATTTAATAGGGAGCGATAAACACCAGAGCTGTACCTAGAAGAAGCTCGATCCCAAACTCAACTTCTCAGTTCGGAGGTAGTCCCAGTAACTCTTTGAGAAAAATATCCGAAAAATCCCTCACAGTTTTGATATCCCCAATCAAAGATTTTCCAGTAGCAGTAGTACTGACGTAAGCCAAATACACCTCGGACCCTTTGAAGACCAGTTTCTCAGCTACCAGTGCGGAGATCACATGCGACAGATAATTCCGACGCTCTCCGATCACAACCACATCTTCATCCTCCTTAGTTCTCAGAACGACCCTCTTAGTCGCACAATCCAAACTAACTCGATGCTTGACCAACCAGTCTATTCCTAGAATTATATCGAACTCCCCAAAAAAAAGCTCCATCAGATCCACCAGAAAAATAATTCCTTGCACCACTAAAGGTACACCCCTATAGAGTTTACTAACCCGAACAGATTGCCGCAACAGGCTCAATACAATAACCTCACTCGTAGTGCTCTTAACCGTAATCCCCAGGTTTTTAAAAACTGAACTGGCTATATAGGAATGAGTAGATCCTATGTCTATCGGAGCAATGTAATGTACATCAAATAAAAGAAAGTACCGATGATGACGTCAGGAGCATGGTGACATGCAGCATAAACCAAAGTAGGCTACCTCACCTCGGACTGACTGGCACCTCTGCTTGGTGCTCTCTGTCCAAGATCCAAATCGTTACCACCCCAAGCCTGTGCACGGCCCCTAGGTGGCTGTTGAACTGCTCTCTGAGGTTGTACAGTACCCGGAGCTGAAGTTTGCGTCTGATTTGTACCTCTGTAGACACTCCCTAATACGGTGCTCAAGAGACCCACACCTCAAGCACGCCTCAATCCTTCTCCAGCACTTGCCTAAATGGCGTCTCCCACAATCACTGCACGACTACAACCTAGTAGGAGTAATAAAAGCAACAGGGGCTCCCACTCTAACTGGCCCATCAGATCTGGCCTTTTTCTTAGGCCTCAGAACAGAAATAAAAGGCTCCAAACCTTTCATTCTCATACCTCTCTCCCTATCTCTATTTTGGCGCTCAGCACATTTAACATCTTCAACGATCTTCGCCTTCTCTACCAGAACAGAAAAATCGAGCTCCCTCTGCGGAGCAATCAAAACCCTTAGATTATCTCTTAGTCTGTCCTCAAACTGAATACACATCTCATACTCAGACGCCACCATGTCTCGAGCATACCAGTTCAACCTCAAAAATTCATCTTCATACTCGACCATAATTAGGTTGCCTTGCGTGAGGTTCTCCACGGCTACGAGCATCTACGTAGCTAGCTCCCACATATTTGCTCTGAAATGTAGTCTTAAAGAACTCCCAAGTCACATGATCAGGCTGAGTGCCCTCATTAACTACCAACCACCATTGATATGCTTCGTTGCGAAGCAAGGAGACTGCACCTTCCAATTTCTACTCAGGGGTACAGTCCAGATCATCCATAATCTTCTATGTGGCCTCCAACCAGTACTCAGCCATATTAGGGGCGACTCCTATGACACCCCTAAACAACTCTGCTCCATTAGACCAGAGTCGCTCAGTTACTAATCCTCGAACCCCAGATCCAGAATTGGGTCCAGCGACCCACTCTAATATCCTTAGCATGGCCTAGGAGAGTGCATCATCTCAAGTCGATCGACTCTAAGACCTAGTCTCAGTAACATGTGACACAGGTGTCTCACTAGTGTCCAGGTTTGGCATGCTGCCCAGAGATGAGGACTTAGCTTGAGCCCCCTTACGGGCTCTACCTTGGCCTCGAGTACCACGTCCTCGTATACCTCGTGCGCTCATTGTCTAATTCGGGTTTATCTACATTAAGAGGTTTATGCATCAATTTAATATTTACTAACAGATATTTTATGCAACATTTATCAGAAGTTTAAGAGCTATTTTTAGAAGTTTTAGTTTTCTAACTATCTCAGTACAATCTTAATAAGTACTATCTATAGTGTTTCAGAATAGTTTAACCAAGTACAGAAATACTCACAGGATCGACGTTGGGGACTCGATGTACCACATACTTAAACCAACAATTTTTAAACCATTTTACAAACCAATTCTTTAAAACATATTTTGGAGCCCAAAATTTACAGTCGAGTTTTGCAACCAGGCTCTGATACTACTAAATGTAACACCCCAAACCCGGACTAGATCTTATGGCTAAATCTAGAGGTCACACGAAATGGGTTGAAAAACCATTATCGTTACATTAAAATCTTTCTAGTCTATAAGCCTTTATCGCTCTCTTCAATTTCAAAGCTTTCTTTCAATTAGATATTTCGAGATAAAATGTGTGTTTAGTGGAAGCTTGTAAAGTCGTTAAGTTTAGGAAAAGCCATTCGATATTTTTAGAAAACATGTTTTTAGGTAAAATCGACAAAGTAAAACGAAAACCCAAAACCAAAGGCAAATAGTTAAAATAGTCCAGAGAGTCCCAAAAAATATGAACTCTCAAATCTTAACACCAAACTTAAATAAAAACTAAAAGCAAGTAAAACAGTTTTGGCGAATGGTCACCGTCGAGTCCTCCGCTTCATCAATTCGCCTAACTCTGGGGATTACCTATACAGAATAATAGAAAAAGGTGAGTTTACGTAAACTCAATGTGTAACCCAATAGAATTAAGCATGTACGCATACATAATATCACAAATCAGAAAGATTCATATTCGCACCTGGGCCAATATCAGTTATAGATACAGAATCGGGCCAGAGCCCATTTAAGATATAGATAAAGTTACAGATATGCAACTAAGATGATAGAATCATACTCCCATACTCTACACACCATCTCCAACCATCCCTACACACCATGTGGGGTTCAAAACACCCACTATAACACCCATCACCTGTATCCAACATCAGGACAGGGCTCAAGGTATTACCAGACTTAAACATTCATAAACATACAAAATCGGGTCACTAAGTTTCACCGAAAATTTAAAACTTTTAGAACATATGCTATCGTCCCTTAAATAGGCCATCGAGGCCTATAACTTACATTAAGGCGGTTCAAGACAAAACTGAAAACATTCGGTAAACTTTGGGCTACTTAATAAATTTCTAGCTTTAGAGTGCCACACGCTCGTGTAGGTGGGCCGTGTGGACTCACACGCCCGTGTGGCTTGGGGCACGCCCATGCCCTTAGCTTGTGGGCAACATTGACTTTTAAACATGGCCATGGCACACGCCCATGCTTCCTGCCCGTGTTCAATACTGACTTTGGGACACGACTAGGGGACACGCCCGTGTGACCTACCCGTGTCCTATACTAACTCAAAATTTTAAATGCAGGGGACACACGGCCATAGCACACACCTATGGGAGAGAACCGTGTGTCACACACAGCCTAGACACACGCCCGTGTGTCCAACCATGTGGACCCTAATAGGCTATTTTCCAAGCCTTAAGTCACCCCTTTCTACTCCTTGTACCATTATACTATGTTTACTAACTTATAAATTAAACATCCATGTTCAGGGCACTAACAACTTATTACTATATCACACATTTATTCCATAGCCATGACCACCTCAAATGGTCCTAAGGAATTAACCATGTACATATGTTATATACATCTTATACATAGTGAACAAGCATAATCACATGCCCACATCACAAGACATTTACATATATCATGGATGAATAGCCTTACAAGCCAAAATCATTATAAGCCACATCTCATGGCTACATACAACAAATCATTATAAGCCAATACATTTGGCTAATCACAACGACATTGATCATAGAAAAACTAAGTCCCTATACATGTCACTCACTTGAACACGTTTAACATAATACTCCAAGGGTAAAGGCTCGATAGTGTGATGCTGCCTCCGACGATGTCCAACCTCGAGCTGACCTGTTAAAACTAAAAAGATGGAAAGGGGGAGTAAGATTTACGCTTAGTAAGTCCATATGAAAATAATAAGCATTATAATAACATGTTTCCTTAGGTAAAACTACTATAATTTTGCTTTTATTCATATTCTGGTCAAGCTATCTACTTGAGTCATAGTCAATAAATTATTTATAACTCGAGCTACGGAGCTCCAAATTAATATCCGTTAATTTTTTCGGAAACTAGACTCATATCTCTTCTTATCATAAAATTTTTAAAATTTTTTGTCAAGCCAATAAGTACGGTTTATTATTCAAATTCTCCACTTTTTTGATGTTTGACAGCTTCGACTTTCATCACTAAAATTTATTTATCTCTTAGTACGAGACTCAGATAATGTTCCTGTCTCTTTCTCATAAAAGTAAAATCATTAAGGAGTTCATTATTTTGATTTTTAACTTATAATTATTGTTTTACAATTTCTAGTGATTTTCAAAATTTGAGACAGGGGAGTCTGGAATCACTCTGACTCTATCTCACAAGAATTCGAATATCTCATGATACAGAATTCTTTTGCTTACACCATTTCCTTTATGTGAAACTAGACTCATTAAGATTTAATTCCTTATCTTATTCAGTCCTTAATTCAACTTCCCCAATTTTTAGTGGATTTTCAAAGTTGAACAAATGCTGTTATACCAAATCTGTCCTAGTGCAACAAGATAATAACCATCACAATTTGTCGTAGAAATTATTCTCATAAATGTCATTCATTCATTTGCACCATTTTCATAATTCCACTTCATTTCACATGTCAAACATGTGTTCATGGGTCTCGAGTACTTACCTGAGCTATCATTTAGCACTGCACTCATCCAAACATGACAACTTACATGCATCATAATATTATCATATAACATACATTATGTATCATGGCAAGAGCCTTTTATTTCGTTTCTCATATTAATCTCGTTGAATTTCATGGAATCGCGATGGATATCCCATTCACCTTCAATCATACAAGTGATCATTTCATATGCGCACTCCCGCGAACCTCACATCTTACGGCGGGATTACTAGTCTAGGCTAAATCCTCCGTAATATAAACTCATGGAGTGATGTCGGATTACCAGTCCAGGCTAAATCCCTTGTAATGACAAGCACTCTCAATGGGCTCAGATCTGAATTACCAGTCCAGGCTAAATTCAGACCCCAATCGGATTACCCGTCCGGGCTAAATCCTTAAGGAACACCCGTCCGGGCTAGATCCTTTTCATAATTGAGATTACGGATTACCTGTCCGGGCTAAATCCTTTTCTGCAACACATGCAGGATCTCAAGTCATGTAAGCCATAGTTTATCCATTGAATTTCCCTTTTTATTCAACCGATAGTTTTCTCTTTTCATCAAGTATCTCATTATGCATAGCTGCTCATACCGTGTACATCCAATTCAACACATTTCCATGTTTATTTAGACATTAGTCCATAAGATAAACATGATATTACATATAATTATAATTTGGCATTTGTTACAATATATAATCTTCATATAAACTAAATAAATATCCATCACACAATGTTAACACATCAATTTGAGTTCAAGTATGAACAATAATATTATTGCATTATCATTGACATATGAACTTACCGCGATTTCGAGTACGACTGCTTATTTCGAGTTTGCGCTTAACCTTGTTCGACGTCGATCTAAGTTTGAATCTTGTTTTTCTTAATCTATAATATCACATTTAGCCTACTAATTAGTCACATTATTTATAGGGGTCCAAAAATCATATTTTTACAAATTTTTATTTTGACCCCGAAACTTTTGCATATTTGTATTTTTTTCCCAATGCTCGGAAATTAAACTTCATCCTATTTTCTTATGTTTTATGACATGCTGATCATTTTTCATAACTATGACAGCCCCTAATTTCCACTAAATCACCCATTTAAGACCAATTTACAACTTTTACAAAACGGTCCTTTCGGACGTTTTCATCAGAAACCGCTTAGTAAAAGTCGTTTAGTAAACACCCAACACTCATTTTCTACCATTAGACATCAAAATGCATGCATATTACTCATGGGTAAATTTTTAAACATAAACCCTAAGTCAAAATAATGGTAGAAATAGCTAGAACATGTTACCTGGATTTCAAAAATGTAAAGAACTTTAAAAACGGGGCTCGGGAGCACTTACAAATGAGCTTGGAAGCTTGAACCAAACCCTAACCATGGCTTCCATGGGGGTTTCGACTGGTACATGGAGAAGATGACCAAATTTTGGCTATTTTGGCTTTTTAATTCTTTTAATTATTAGTTTACCAAAATGCCCCTAACTTAAAAATATTTTATTACACCCATTTCATGTCTATTTTTGTCCAAAAATTAACTAATGGTCTAATTACCATTTAAGGACCTCCCATTTAATATTTCATAACAATTAGACACCTCTAACATGTAGAACTCAACTTTTACACTTTTTATAATTCAGTTATTTTGACCAAATTGAGTGCCCAAACGTCGAAATTTTCGAACGAAATTTTCACGAAAACATTCCGTGAAATCGTAGACCTTAAAAATATAAAAAAATCCCGAAACCACTATTCTGACTGGGCCCTAATCGGGATGTTACATTTTTCCCCCTTTAAGGATTTTCTCCTCGAAAAGCTTATCAGAAGAGTGGTTTAGTTCCTCATAATCTTTATTATCTCATAATTAGTGCTAAAGAACCTTTTTACTTTAGCTTTCATTAAAATCCAGGGTCTTATTTAGCTTTCTCAATAACTCAGGATATATGAAAATCCGTATCCCAATCTAATTAACCAGGACTAGCTTCCCAAGAAATCTGATACTCTCATCAATACATGATTCCATTAACCCGTTGGGCAGATTTAACATTTACCAAGACGATTTGCAAATTTCATCATATGTCAACCAAAAATTCCATACATCCTTTTTCTTTTTTAAATATAAGAATAATTTTGACAAGAAATCCATAATCATCTCGTCCTCATTTCCGTTCTAATATCACTACTGACGAAGATCGTTCTGATATCACCCGATGTTCAGCAGTAGTCCTGATAACCCTTCATGTATTCAATTACAAAGATTAGAAATGTCGAGTTCTAAACTCGATCATCAATATATTACTCCTGTGATTTTTCTTGCAAACTCTTTGCATAAGCCTAGAATTTTCAATTCAAGTACTTGTAACCACATTCTTCCCTTCTCAGAAATCAGGCAATAATCGACTTAAGTCATTTGCACAATCTCACACTAAATTCTCTTTAGGACAGTAGATACATTAGCCATCCCATTGTTTTACTGACTTAGGGCACATCACAATTTATCCAATATCACAGTATTGAAATTCAAGAAATTTTTATTTAGCACATACCCCATCGGTTCAAAAACTTTGGTCAATAACATTCTCGCTCATTCAAAGCTTCAATAACATGTAGTGGACCATTCAACTTTCACAAGATAGAAACTTTATCATTCAGAACAGCTTTAAATCGTATCAGGGTCTTCTAAGATATATATATATATATATATATATATATATGCACTTTCATTCAGACTATCTATCCTTTACCCAAAGAGAGGTAAAATCTTGTTTCCAGAATTGAATACTTTATTTAACCCTTCAAATAATAACCAATACCACTTGAATCACTGAGTCGGTATTAATCATCAATAAATGCATTTTAAAAGATTCTCTTTTTCAGTTGATAGGACAGTCTGACATGAAACCATTCAAACTCACTTATCATACTAACCAAAGTCCATTTCAATTGCATTAGCTCAAGATAACAAAAATGCCTCAATTGAATGCATTAACTTGGGTTAACTTACTCGAGGAAAGGAACCCACCATACAAACTGAGACTGCAATTTTCATCATGCATGCCTTTATTGATATCAGTTCTTTACAAGAAGATTTAGAGAAATCCAGATACGGAGGTCATCATGTTACTATAATCAAACCAGGAACACATTTATAATCGACATAGCCATCATAAGTTGAAAAAAATATCTTGGATACAAGTAATCATTGGTAATTTTACTAGATGAAGATAACAAGAAAACCAGAACAAAGAAATCCATGACAGAGGAATCCAAGATAAAGATATCCAAGGTACAGAAATCCAAGATACAATGTCATAATGAAAGACCCAGAAAAATGTTCATAAGAAAGATATGAAAGATCTTGATACGTCTTTAGAGAAAAGAAGTCCAGAAGACTACATCAATCTAACCCACTAGGATTAAATGCAATAAGGATAATTTATATTCCCATATATGTATATTGAATAGAGCATCAATTTGGAGAAACAGATTTATATCATCGTGCATATTATTTCATAAAGTCTGTAACACCCCAAACCCAGCCCAGACGTTATGACCGGATCTAGCATGCCACATTGAAGCGTTCAAAACATTTTATATTGTTGATCCAGAAAAACTTACTTAGTGTTTTAAAAGATAATTTCATTATAGGTTAAAGTGAATGGAAGTCGTGCACCGTAGGAAACCGGAAAAGAGGTGGTGAGTCCATCGATCGCTAAGTACCAAGCTCCTTCGGATCCAATCCTAGACATGCATACCGCCATTGCCACACCTTAACATCATGGATATTTCTAGGAAACCGATTTGATTAAGTCATTTTTAGGAAAAGTGATTAATTTTGGAAAATACTTTCATTGCGGAAGCTTTGCTTGTTGTCGTGTTATTTTGAAATCAATTGTTGTTTTTGAAAATGCGCCCTAAAGCTATCCAATTTCAACAGTTAAAATAAGTAATACCTATCTTAGTAATACATATTAAAACCATCAAAAATAATTAAGCGGCCTTATTACATTTAAAAACCCAAAACTTCAAATGTAAATAAAAGGATGTCCAGTTCACCAGAAGAAAATCAAACTTTCAGAACGGATGGCCACTCCGAATTCCCTCACAGCTCCAAGCCCACTATGGTTGGGGATTACCTGCTTGGATGAAAATAAAAGGGGTGAGTTTTGAGAAACTCAGTGTGTAAATTAACCCAACCATAGCCTATATCAGCTCAAACCATAGAAATAGAATAAGTTGACCTTAGCCCAGAACAGAATTTAGAATAAAGCCCATAGGCCCATAACAGAACAGAACAGATATTACATGTTTATGCAGAAACCCAACCAGATTCATCCATAACACCCCCGTACCAGCCTTACACCATGTGGGGAGACTACTCGGCCCACCCAACCGCTACACACCATAGAAATCGCAGCGAGGCTGCCAGATATTGTGGGAGAGCCACCAGAACAGATATATGTGGCAGAGCCACCAGATCAGATAATTGCGGCATAGCCACCAGGACAGATATATGTAGCAGAGCCACCAGATCAGATAATTGTGGCATAGCCACTAGGACGCTTCCTCCATAGTATAACCCAAGTCCCCATGCAACAGATATATAATCATGGCATACATCATACAGAATCAGATCGTCATGCTTTTCAGTCAAAAGTAACCCTAGGGGTATAATGGTAATTTTGCATACATAGGGGTATTCAAGTAATTTAACTATTCTTAAGGTTTTCATACATAACATAGCCATTTACGTACGATCAGAAACACTTACCGCGTTTTCTTACCAATTTGGGTCCGTTGGCCCATTATCCTGTTTTTGGCCCATTAAGCCCAAAAATATTGAAATGCACAGAATCGCGCACTTTGCAGTCTTATCACTTTAATTTACCATATACATCAAACTATTAATCTCATGAGCATTCACACACTCGCAAGATCTCAAAATATCGGCTTTTCGGCATTTCGGTTTTTCGGCTTGTGCCGATCTAGTCTATAAGGGGGTGTTAGTTACACACCTGTTTGCGACAATATGCTGACGAGATTCACACACGAACCGCCTACAATTGGATTACTAACACGTTAATCTAACTATTCAAATACGAACTACGTATTAACCCCTTACAATATTCGGCCAACCACACCTACAGATCAAAGTAAGCTTATAAGAAATCAATAAGCAACTCATTAACAAATTTTTGTCAGTGTTTATCGCATAATCATAATTTCACTGCAAGCTGTCTTCCTAAGCAACAGTCACTAAATCATTTATAACTGGAGCTACGAAACTCCAAATCAAGTGCCGTTAATTTTCCCTGAAAATAGACTCGTATATCTTCTATCCATAAAATTTTCAGAATTTTTTGTTTAGCCAATCAATACCAGATTTTTCTCAAAGTTTCCCATGTTTCACTGTTTGACTAATCTGACCACTCTTCATTACGAATCAAATTTCTCATTGTACGGAATTCAAAATATGTTCTTGTTTATTTCATTTAAAACTAGACTCAATAAGCTTTATTTATTCAGCTTCTAATTCATCTCCCACAATTTATGGTGATTTTCCAAAGTCACGTTATCGTCATTGTCCCAAGCAGATTTATTACCAAATCACTCTTTCACACATACCTTGCATGCATGTTATTTAAACATGTATATCACCAATAAATCATCACATATCTATGATTTTACTTAAGTATAATCTCTATTTCATCATTTTAAAGCACAACATGTTAGCTGATTTTTCCCTTTAGCATCTAAGGCACATGCATGCTCATTTGTTTAGCTCAACTTCACCTATCTTCCATTTTTCATCAAAAGAACATGAAACAACAATCATTTCCTTCATTTTAATTCATGACTAAATGCTCACAACACAACTAAAAACCAAAATATGCTTCAAGAGTTAAGGTAGAATCAAGAAGAACTCATGAACCTCAAAATAGAAGCAAGGTACTAAGAACTTACCTTCAATTTTCCTCCTCCTAGTGACCGAATACTCAAGAGCTTTCTCCTCTCCTTTCTCTTCTCTAACTTTCGGCTATGATGAACAAAGATGGACAAAACTTTGTTATTTTCATCCTTTTGTTATTTTATTACCCAACATTTTATGACACAAAATAACTTATATTATTTGTGCCATACCTATGCCATAATGTCAATAAAAAAAAATGCCCATAATGCTTATTATGCCCATCATGGAACATTTACCTAACCCATTATCAATTTTTTATCAATTTGTACCATAAATTATGGATATCAAGTGCACATATTGTCTTCAACAACATGATGGCCGGCCACTTCTTGTAAAATGGGAGGTTTGACATACAAATCCTCCTATTTTGCACTACTATTTATTTGGCCACTACAAATTAGCCTATAGCATTTTCAAACATTTTCACATAGGTCCTATTTCATAATTTCACTCACAAATGACAAAATTAAAGCATGAAATTTTGCCAACATTCACAGAATTCCCGAAAATTGGGGCGTTACAAAGTCCCATTAGATGGAATGTAATGATATGCTAGAGAGACATAGAGCAATACAGATTATGTACCAATCAGACTATTAATATTTTCATCTATACTTCGTGATTAGGAAGCACTCCAATAAATCAAGGATTTTATCAGTAGGGCATTAACCGTAAAAATAGTTCCGAGAACAGTTAAACATACAGAATACTTCGGAAAAGATTGCAATAATCTGGTATCTCACCTTTCAATATTATTCCTTCAGTTATTTCTACCATCGTAATTCTCACATTATGCTTCTCATTAAAGAAGTTCAGTTCTGAAGAAATTTCCAGTTAATACATTTCCTAAAATCTTACCTTACTAGTCCTGTCATTACTTATCAACACGATTTAATCTCTGGTCATGTTCATAACCATTTTATAGCTGAACCCTTTGGTATCATATTTGTGGACTTATTCAATACGATTCTTGTGAAACTCCTTCACAAAACACCACTTTGGTAAGGGGGTGGGGTTGTAAAATCCCTAACTTGTTTCTCATACTCATATACATATATCACTAGTTCATTATCAAAATAACATTTTCATAAACATATCATGCACTTCAGGCAAACTTTTATTCACGTTCATATGACAAGAACTTTTCAGTTATCTTATTTAAACAAGTATATTTAGGTATACATTCTATGGATTTTGGACAGCTTACTAATCTCATTCAGTCAATCCAATAAATCAGGCATATAACCTTTTATAAAGGCTAATCAAATATGGACAAATACATCACAGTTTAAACTTTCATTTCATATGTTATTGTGTACATATCATGAATTTTTATTCATACTATTCAAATTTTAAGCTCATCATAACTGTACTTTACTTGCCTTAGCTTCTCATAAAAAATGGTCAGTATAGCTCGGTTCGAGGGCACCATTGTCTAAACAAAATGACTCTCATACACGTCTGGAGACATCACACTATCACAGATCGGTGGCATGTATAGCTGAACTATACATATGCTAGGTTAGTCCGAAAATCGACTAAACTATAGGTCTGATACCACTAAATGTAACAACCTTCACCCATATCCAACATCAGGACAGGGCTCAAGGCATTACCAGACTCAAACATTCATAAACATACAAAATCGGGTCACTAAATTTCGCCCAAAATTTAAAACTTTAAGAACATATGCTATCGTCCCTTAAACAGGCCATCGAGGCCTATAACTTACGTTAAGGCGGTTCGGGACAAAACCGAAAACATTCGGTAAACTTTGGGCAACTTAATAAATTTCTAGCTTTGGAGTGCCACACGCCCACGTAGGTGGGCCGTGTGGGCTCACACGCCCGTGTGGCTTGGGGCACGCCCATGCACTTAGCCCGTGGGCAACACTGACTTTTAAACACGGCCATGGCACACGCCCATGCTTCCTGCCCGTGTTCAATACTGACTTTGGGACACGACTAGGGGACACACCCGTGTGACCTATCCGTGTCCTATACTAACTCAAAATTTTAAATGCAGGGGACAAACGGCCATAGCACACACCCATGGGAGAGAACCGTGTGTCACACACAGCCAAGACACATGCCCGTGTGTCCAACCATGTGGACCCTAATAGGCTATTTTCCAAGCCTTAAGTCACCCATTTCTACTCCTTGTACCATTATACTATGTTTACTAACTTATAAATTAAACATCCATGTTTAGAGCACTAATAATTTATTACTATATCACACATTTATTCCATAGCCATGACCACCTCAAATGGTCCTAAGACATTCACTATTTACATATGTTATATACTTCTTATACATAGTGAACAAGCATAATCACATGCCCACATCACAAGACATTTACATATATCATGGATGAATAGGCTTACAAGCCAAAATCATTATAAGCCACATCTCATGGCTACATACAACAAATCATTATAAGCCAATACATTTGGCTAATCACAACGACATCGATCATAGAAAAACTAAGTCCCTATACATGTCACTCATTTGAACACGTTTAACATAATACTCCAAGGGTAAAGGCTCGATAGTGTGATACTGCCTCCAACGATCTCCAACCCCGAGCTGACCTGTCAAAACTAAAAAGATGGAAAGGGGGAGTAAGCTTTATGCTTAGTAAGTCCATATGAAAATAATAAGCATTATAATAACATGTTTCCTTAGGTAAAACTACTATAATTTTGATTTTATTCATATTCTGGTCAAGCTATCTACTCGAGTCATAGTCGATAAATTATTTATAACTCGAGCTACGGAACTCCAAATTAATATACGTTAATTTTTTCAGAAACTAGACTCGTATCTCTTCTTATCATAAAATTTTTAAAATTTTTGGTCTAGCCAATAAGTACAGTTTATTATTCAAATTCTCCCCTATTTCGCTGTTTGACATCTTCGACCTTTCTTCACTAAAATTTATTTCTCTCCTAGTACGAGACTCAGATAATGTTCCTATATTTTTCTCCTAAAAGTAGACTCATTAAGGATTTCAGTCATATGAATTTTAACTTATAATTATTTTATTACAATTTCTAGTGATTTTCAAAAGTTGAGACAGGGGAGTCAAGAATCACTCCAACTCTGTCTCACAAGAATTCAAATATCTCATGATACAGAGTTCTTTTGCTTACACCATTTCCTTTATGTGAAACTAGACTCATTAAGATTTAATTCTATATTTTATTCAGTCCTTAATTCAATTTCCACAACTTTTAGTGGATTTTCAAAGTCTAACCAATGCGGCTGTACCAAATCTGTCCTAGTGCAACAAGATAATAACCATCACAAATTGTCGTAGAAATTATTCTCATAGATGTCATTCATTCATTTGCACCATTTTCATAAGTCCATTTCATTTCACATGTCAAACACGTGTTCATGGGTCTCGAGTACTTACCTGTGCTATCATTTAGCACCGCACCCGTCCAAACATGACAAGTCACATGCATCATAATATTATCATATACCATACATTATGTATCATGGCAAGAGCCTTTTATTTCGTTTCTCATATTAATCTCGTTGAATTTCTCAGAATCTTGATGGATATCCCATTCACCTTCAATTCATACAAGTGATCATTTCATATGCGTACTCTCGCGAACCTCACATCTTACGGCGGGATTACCAGTCCAGGCTAAATCCCCCGTAATATAAACTCATGGAGTGATGTCGGGATTACCAGTCCAGGCTAAATCCCTTGTAACAACAAGCACTCTCAATGAGCTTAGATCTGAATTACCAGTCCAGGCTAAAGTCAGACCCCAATCGGATTACCCGTCCAGGCTAAATCCTTAATGGACACATATTCTTCGGGAGGCTCAATCACTTAAGGAACACCCATCTAGGCTAGATCCTTTTCATACTTGAGATCACGGATTACCCGTTCGGGCTAAATCCTTTTCTGCAACACATGCAGGATCTCAAGTCATGTAAGCCATGGTTTATCCATTGAATTTCCCTTTTTATTCAACCGAGATTTTTATCTTTTCATCAAGTATCTCATTATGCATAGCTGCTCATACCATGTACATCCAATTCAACACATTTCCATGTTTATTTAGACATTAGTCCATAAGATAAACATGATATTACATATAATTATAATTTGGCATTTGTTACAATATATAATCTTCATATAAACTAAATAAATATCCATCACACAATGTTAACACATCAATTTGAGTTCAAGTATGAACAATAATATTATTGCATTGTCATTGTCATATGAACTTACCTCGATTTCGAGTACGACTGTTTATTTCGAGTTTGCGCTTAACCTTGTTCGACCTCGATCTAAGTTTGAATCTTGTTTTCCTTGATCTATAATATCACATTTAGCCTACTAATTAGTCACATTATTCATAGGGGTCCAAAAATCATATTTTTACAAATTTTTACTTTGACCCCTAAACTTTTGCATATTTTCATTTTTGCCCCAATGCTCGGAAATTAAACTTCATCATATTTTCTTATGTTTTATGACATTCTGATCATTTTTCATAACTATGACAACCCCTAATTTCCACTAAATCACCCATTTAAGACTAATTTTACAACTTTTACAAAACAGTCCTTTCGGACGTTTTCATTGAAAACCGCTTAGTAAAAGTCATTTATTAAACACCCAACACTCCTTTTCTACCATTAGACATCAAAATGCATGCATATTACTCGTGGGTAAACTTTTAAACATAAACCCTAGCTCAAAATAATGGTAGAAATAGTTAGAACATGTTACCTGGATTTCAAAAATGTAAAGAACTTTAAAAACGGGGCTCGGGAGCACTTACAAATGAGCTAGGAAGCTTGAACCAAACCCTAACCATGGCTTCCATGGGGTTTCGGCTGGTACATGGAGAAGATGACCAGATTTTGGCTATTTTGGCTTTTTAATTCTTTTAATTATTAGTTTATCAAAATGCCACTAACTTAAAAATATTTTATTACACCCATTTCATGTCTATTTTTGTCCAGAAATTAACTAATGGTCTAATTACCATTTAAGGACCTCCCATTTAATATTTCATAACAATTAGACACCTCTAACATGTAGAACTCAACTTTTGCACTTTTTATAATTTAGTCCTTTTGACCAAATTGAGTGCCCAAACGTCAAAATTTTCGAATGAAGTTTTCACGAAAACATTTCGTGAAATCGTAGACCATAAAAATATTATAAAAATAAATTTTCTTACGTCGAATTTGTGGTCTCGAAACTAATGTTCTGACTGGGCCCTAATTCGGGATGTTACACCCACACAACCTTACACACCACGCTGTATCGATGCAGCACATATAAGATATAATGTTGCTGTGCTACCAGGTATTAGACATAATCTGCCTTTTAGAACACTTCCTCCAATATATATATCATCCCACCCCAATCATAGTAACAGAACATGCACACATAATTAACAGATAAATCATGCTTAACATGCTTTCATTAACAGATAACAGATATACAAACATAGGCATGCTCATAACCATATTTCAGACTAACAGATCATTTGGTTTTTAGGGTTAGATAGCATTTACTAACCCTACGATAAGCCCACAGTTGATTAGGACGACCCATGCGACCCTATGGAGAATTTCAGTACAATGGGCCCACACACCCGTGGGGGTTACCCGTGTAGGCCCACACGCTCGGATTGGCCTTGCCATGTGGATCACACAGCTTGGCCCAGATATCACATGCCCGTGTGACGTGACCATGTGGGCTAACACACCTGTGTGGCCCACATGACTAATTTGGCCTAGCCCGTGTAGGCCAACACACCTGTGTGGCCCACATGCCTAATTTGGCCTAGCCCGTGTGGCCCACATGGCCACACCCCGACCATCACACGATCGTGTCTTGCGTATGGCCTAGCCTTCGTCGATTACACGGCCGGGTCGTCGTACACAGCCTACCACACTGCTGTGTGGCATTGACAGAGGGGTTTTTCTACTTTCATCGAATTTCATTTTTCTGTGTTTTGGGTACACACCTGGTTCATTTTCACAATTAACATAATCCTGAGACCTCTAAAACCTAGAAATTGACATTCCAGAGCCTAAATTTATAATACTTATGAAATCACAACTGAACTTAATTCACAATCAAAGCGTTATACTATTAATCAACGCGCATGAAGACTTACCGTTATTGAACCAAACCTTAAACACTTAAATTATTGCAGGAACCCCAGCCAAATCTTACTCTTCGCCTAAATCGATAGTAACAACACAAACTCTTCATCAATTACTAAGTCGAATAATATTAAAACTTAACAAAAAAAAACTTACCGAACGAACACAGCCCAATGTTGCACAAAAAGAACGATATTGATTCAGAAAGGAAATTGAAAAGAAAAGAAGTGAAGAAGGGGGAGATAGAATTTTGGCAGTAAGGAGAAGAGGAAGAATGACAGTTTTTTTCTAGAAACAATTTTGAAAAAAAAGAATGAAATTGAATTATCCCAAAATCCCCTAATTCAGTACACTACCCCACTACTGATAACTTCCTCAGAATTTTTATTTGACCGAAACTCTCTTGGTCAAATGAGCAAAAATAAACTTCCATACTCGCGTAGGGATTCGAACACAGGACCTCCAACACTTTAACTCCCTTACCACTCAAACCAGTAGGCTTATTCTGATATGGTTCTACAATAATTTAATATAAGCCCACTGAACAGAGATAGCGCTTTATTCCAAAAATAACAGAATTTTCCCAGGGTAAGCCTTAAACCCAAGACCTCTCACACACTCCTAGAACACTAAGCCACTGAAGTAGATACACACTTATTTCACATTTTCACAAAAGTAGAAATAAGAAATTTAGGGCGTTACATTTCATATCATTAATCAATTACAATATTCGTAATTAATATAACAAGTTTCACGTAACACGTATCACACGGTTGGTGCTTAATGACACCTAAATATTACATATATTTATTCATATCATTAACTTGTCACATGACTTGTATTACCACAGAAGGCCTCATAGGATTATGGAGTGCTTAACACATTATCCTATTTCAAATAGGCACAAATTTTTATTATTTCTTAATACATTTAACCATTGGATCATTAGGTAACCATATCACTTTAACACATTTTTTGGGTAAGTTATGCCATGTATTATCGAGAGGTTATTCTACAAATAAGTGCTTATTAACTCATGCATTGTCTCATCATTTTCATAGCAAGTGAATTCTCAACTTCATAATTCTTAGTTATCACATTGTTAAACTCTATGCTTCAATTGAATTTAATTATATGCACTGTGATAGGCTAAGAATTGAGGCCAAAGCCATAAAGAATATGATTGACAGAGAAAATTCCTTACTGTATGATCTCCTAGTCCTACTTGATGAGGAATAACTTGGCACTTTGTTGACTAAAAAGGGGGAGAATGAAAGAAATGCTGGAGGAGGCTGTGGATTGAGGGGGAGGAATATTAAAAGAGGGAGATGTGATGCTTCTACTATTGTATTAAGGATGAGTTTTCAAATTTTTAACTTTTTTTGGATGATTGTTATTAATGCTACTTATTTGCTATTGCTGCTACTACAACTTCATATTATTTAACATTCATGTCAGACATTATTCATAAAGTCCCTTGTATGAGCCCTCGAGGCCCAAAACATACATTAGAAACAAGTCAGAACTAAACTGGATACTCAGAGAATTTTTCGCAAAATATCAAAATTTTTCCTAAGTACAAGGTACACACACCCGTGTGGTCAGGCCGTGTGGCTCACACGATCAAGAGACACGCTCATGTTTCAAGCCATGTAGGCATTCGAAATGGGGCACATGGTCGGGTCCCAGCTCATGCCTGTACACGTGTAACTCTCTAACTTGTGTCACGCAGCCAAGTCACATGCCCGTGTGCTAGGTCGTGTATAGGTCTAGGGGTCACACGCCCGTGTGCCAAGCCATGTGATAAATCCTGAGCATACTGTTTTAAATTTTAAAGATGCAGGGGACACACGACCAAACCACATGCCCATATGCTAGGCCATGTGTCACACATGGCTGAGACACATGCTCATGTCTCTACCCGTGTGGACGAAAATAGGCCATTTTCAAGGCAAATTTTCTCACCCAAATAGTCTTTCACCTACATAAACACTTTAACACATACACAAGCCAATCCAAGACATTTAAACCAAGCCAAAAATCAAGTCTTATGCATGACATATTACTTCATAAATTCATATATCCAAATTTACCTATTTGGCCACAGATGCATCTAGATATACTTATGAAGTTTACTATCAATTTACCATACTAAATACTCATATCAAACATGACATTATTTCATATATTTTCATCAAAATACATTCATCATAAGCCATTCCAATGGCTAATTACAACCAAAACATTTATATGCCAATATTGGCTATTTAAACCTATACATGCCATTATAACCAAAATTAATTTACTATTTATATCGAAATGAGCCGATGGATAGTGTGATGTGTCTCTGACCAGCTTCCAACCTTAATGAGCTTCCGAGCTACTACAAAATAGAGGAAATAAAATAGAGTAAGCATTTAAAGCTTAGTAAGTTCGTATAACAGGAAACAAACTTACCATTCATTTACATTTAAAGTAAGCATAAAAAATGCATCCAAGCAATTTGGCTAATAGCCTAAACACACAACTTCATCAACATGTTAGTCATATATTTCATTTGAATATCAAGAATCAGGGATGATCTCATCAAATATCAAATTTCCATGTGATTTCAGGTGTATATAGGTAATATCTCATTCAAAATTCGCCTTAACTTATATCAAAAGTTTGACTGTTAAACTATTTGAAATATCGATGGATACACGGTAATACACAAGAAGTGTATAAATATGTAATCCGTCAATTCATATTCGAGAGTGCTCATTAAATCACATAATCGGGAAGTCCTCTCTCGAGCTATATAACAGGAAGCTCATGTGAGCCATGTAACGAGAAGCTTATCCGGGTATATAACGGGAAGCTTATAAGAGCCATAATCGGGAAGCTCATGCAAGCCAATAATGGGTAGCTTTGAAAAGCTATTAAATAAGAAGTATCGGGAAGTTCAAGTGAGCCATATCGGGAAGCTCCGGAGAGCCATCAATCAAGAAGCTCATAAAGACCCATATAACGGGATGCTCATAAGAGCGGCGGCGTGTCCACAACACATGCAGGATCACAACTGATTAGGATGCTCTGAAGAGCTATTAACGGGAAGCTCACAAGAAAAATATAGTGGGAAGCTCAATAGGGCTATTAACGGGACGCTTTTTAAGCTGTGGTGTGTCTGCAACATATGCAGGACTACAACTAATATGGGAAATCCTGTATCCAAGAATTTCATTTATTCAACCGGGACTTGATGTTTGTCAGGCATCGTCGAATATAATATTAATTTCATATTCATAACAATATAATCACATACACAACATTCAATTCAAGCATATAAAGATACACAATTTAGTTACACGAACTTACCTCGACAATGTTCGTGAGCTTGTATGCTACTAATTTGTTACTTTTTCTTTACCTCGATCTAGCTCCGTATTTTGTCTATTCAAATTTATACGAGTAAATTTAGCTCAATTTAATAAAATTCATATTCAATTCACATCTTAGGCTAAATTACCATTTTACCCTTATACTTTTAATTAATGACAAATTTGTCCTTAGGCTCGGAAATTAAAAATCATGCAATTTAATCCTTATTCCAAGCCTAACCGATTTTTACATGTTACAATAACAGCCCATATATTTCACAAAAATAAGAATTTTTTTCCATAAATTTCACATCTTTTCAATTTAGTCCCTAAATCATAATTTCATCAAAATTTCCTTTACAAAAGTTGTTTATCTATCAACAACCTTTCATTTTCTACCATAAAACTGCATAATTCGTGCATATTCATCCATGCCAAAACTTTAATACATTGATAACTTTACAAATTAATCCCTGAGATAGCTAGATTAAGCTATTACGATCTCGGAATATAAAAATTACTAAAAACGAGACAAGATTACTTACCCAATTAAGCCAAATAAGCTTGCTTGAATTCTTTTCTCTTAGTTAGGGTTTCCATGTAAAATAATTTAGGAAAGATGATGAAAAAGATGATATTTTGTTATTTAATTATTTATCATCTTTTATTATTTCTACTTTCCAATTTAGTCTTTTTCTTTTTCTAATTTTCCATGGATGACTAACCATACTTATCTACTAACTCATCTAAATGGTCTATTTTCCATATAATGACGTCAAATTTTGAATTTCATAGCTATTTGATCCCTTTATCTATTAGAATCCAACTTTTGCACTTTAGCAATTTGGTCATTTATCAAATTAGACATGTAATCGGTAAAATTTTCTTAACGAAATTTTTATACTACATTCCTATCATAATGCAGACCATGAAATAATATTAAAATAAATTTCATTATGGACTCGGATTTGTGGTCCCGAAACCACTGTTCTGATTTTGTAACACCCCTTACCCGTATCCAAGGCTAGAACAGAGTATGAGGCATTACCAGACTTAACAATACACATAGACGAAAACCAAGCCATAAAATTTCATTTAATTCAAAACTTTTCGAACACATGCATAACAAACAAAGCTAACTATATCATCACATCAAAACATAGGGCATGGCACAATTAATTAAACTTATAAACCATAACGGATAAGGACTACATCTCATGATCATTTACAATAACTCAATGCAGACTGATACGTATAGTCAAAATCATAATAAAAATACATATCACAAACCAACTTCCTATACATGCCACTCACTTGATATTTCTAATATTTGAATTAACTCTCCCAAAATGATAGTTTGATGTATGATTTTCCCTCCAACGATCTCCAACCCCGAGCCGACCTGCCAATACTAAAGAAATGGAGAGGATGGGTAAGCTTTACACTTAGTAAGTTCATATGAAAATAATAAGCAATTACTACCACGCTTTTCAAGATAAAACACTATAATTGTACAATTACACATGTTCAGGTTAAGCTATGTTATCAAGTTATAGTTACTAAATAATTCATATCTGAAGCTAAAAAACTCCAAATTTGGTTTCGTTAATTTTCCTTGAAACTAGATTCATATATATTTCTTCCATAAAATTTCCAAAATTTTTGGTTTAGCCAATTAGTACAGTTTATTCATTAAAGTTTCCCCTATTTTAGGGTACGAGTACTCTGACCCCTGTGCACTACGAACTAAATTTCTCCCTGTACAGAATTTCAACGACCATTCCGTTTGTTTCCCTTAAAAATAGACTCAATAAGGAATCCATTAATGTAAGCTATGACTCTTAATAATTTTTATACAATTTATGGTGAATTTATAAATTCAGAATAGGGGATCTCAAATTTATTCTGACACTGTCTCAAAAAAATTATAATATCACATAATATATAACTCTTTTGCTCCCCCTGTTTCTTTTATATGAAAATAGACTTATTAATCTTTAATTCCATAAGTTTTTTTGAAATTTAATTCAACTTACACAATTTTTGGTAAATTTTCAAAGTCATGCACTGCTGCTGTTCAACACTGTTTTACTACTAAAGTTCACTTTTACACAATTCACTTAATCCATTCCATTTTACCGAGGTTCGCTCAAATATCGAGCATATTGCTCATAAATTCAAATAAACATATAGTTGCACTTGTTCATCACATAATCACTTTCACATGTATTTTCATTTAATCGATTTCTCGTTGAACTCATCGGAATAATAACAGATACACAATTGCCTGCACATTTTCCCATTTCCACACTTGTAGCCGAAGCTATCAGGTACGTATAGTAGCCTGCACTTAGTACTACACATGCAACCAATAATCTGGTACATGTAGTAGCCTGCACTTAGTACTACACACGTGATCAAAGTTTTCAGGTACGCATAGTAGCCTGCACTTAGTACTACACATGCGACCAATTATCCGGTACACGTAGTAGCCTGCACTTAGTACTACACACGTGACCTCACAGTAGTTCATTTGTATTGTTTCTATTCCGAAGGTTCAATCGGGAAATCCCTCACTTTTCAATATTTTACTAAATTGTCCATAATCAATTTAAATTCATAACTTACATCAAATAACCATTTGATAGGCAGCCACATTTCATATGATATCAAAATATAATAACATAAAAAGAATCGATAGATTATTTATGTACGAACTTACTCGAAGTGTCGATCTCTCTATCCATAGTACCAATTGTCCATTCATAGTATAATAAGACACAACTCAAATATCAAATCAGCTTTTAAGAATTTACATAACATATATCACATATTTCATATATCACTTGTCATGTGTCATCATTTTTTTTTTTTGCATTTGATGTAACATTCTTTCATGTCATATTTCCACATCATAAACACCATTCCATCAACTTTTCCAATATATTAAATCATACAATATATGAAAGAATAGTAAGAAATATAATTTAAACATAACATTGCATTATTATTATTATACGAACTTACCTCGATTCAGAAACGACAATTTACCATTTTAGTCCATAACCTTGTATTTCCACGATTTAAGCCCGAATCTCGATTTCCTTCATCTATAATATCACATTTAGCCTAATAATTAGTCACACTATTCATACGGTCCAAAAATCATTTTTTACAAATTTTCATTTTGACCCCTAAACTTTTGCATATTTGCACTTTTTCCCCAAGGTTCGAAAATTAAACTTCATCCTATTTTCTTATGTTTTATGACATGCTGATTATTTTTCCCTTCTATGGCAACATCAAATTCTCACTCTAACATGTATTGATGACTATTAGGTATTTTTACCGATTAAGCCCTTTTACTCATTCTCACTTAAAACCGAGTAGCACAAGTTGTCTAACATAATTTAAAACCTCATATTCTATCATAAAACACCAAAATACACAAATTTCACTTATGGGTATTTTTCCAATTATGAACCCTAGGTTGAATTATTGCTAGCATAAGCTAAATCAAGTTACCGGGACTCCAAAAATGTAAAAATCATTAAAAACGAGGCTAGAACGGACTTACAATCGAGATTGGAAGCTTGGAAACCCTAGCCATGGAGTCTCCCTTGGTATACACGTCCATGGTGAAGAAGATGAACAAAATTGGCTTTTAATTTTGTATTTTAATTCATTTTACCCCTAAATGACCAAAATGCCCTTTTTACTAAACTTTCCAAAAATTCCATCCATGTCCAATTTTTGTCCATAAACTTAGAAATTGGTCAAATTTCTATTTAAGACCTCTTAATTAATATTTCAAAGCAATTTCATACTAGAAACTTCTAGAATGCAAGTTTTGCAACTTATTCAATTTAGTCCCTAACTTCAAATTAAGCACTTTATGCATAGAATTTCTTCACGAAATTTTCACAAAATCATGAAATCATATCATAGACCTCAAAATAATCATAAAATAATTATTTCTATCTCGGATTTGTGGTCACGAAACCACTATTCTGATTGCCCTAATTCGGGATATTATAGATTTCATTGAAAACGGGCTGTTACAGAGTTGAAGTTACTTGATGTTATATCTTCTTGTATTGTGAATGTTTTTTTCATTAAATTGCCAAAAGGGGATAATTAAAAAATATGGAAAATGTATTTTAATGCTAAGGGAGTGCCCACTCCTTGACCACTAGAGTTGTTTGAGACAGTTTCCATATTTGAAATGTTGGCAATTTATTGAACAATATTTATGGGTTGTGCTAAGTTTATAGATAATACTTAGCCCATCAATGAAGATCATATCCCTTGGGGAAACATATTTTGGAGATTGGATCAAATCGGATCACCTTTATTTAATCCATTGGGTCGTAGATATTGGATTGAATTGAAACATGGTTGCTTAACTGCCAAGAGTCCATTTTACTTTCTACTTTATTATTGTATGGTATTTTGTTTATTCTATTATTGTTTGATTGGGATTGATATATATATTCTTATATTACCAAGTATTAAAATATTCTATATAATTGAAAGACTTGTATAGGTTTTTGTACTGAGAAAATTAAGCACTTAATTTTTCTTTGTAAGGAAATTTATTGTATGAGTGTGAATTGATAGTAAAACCTTAATTTATTGTGTATGTTTTACATGTTGAGTTCACAAGGGTGAATTTAGTGGTGAGAGTATCATTCTTCAAGGTGCAAAGGTGAGGAAATTGTGACGAGTGTGGGAAAGATTAGGATCACTTATTGTAAGTATTGAAGATAGTAGATATTTCTTATTGAGCTAGGTTCCGTAGGTAGAGGAAACCAAACTGCGTAAACAACTCTTGTGTTTACTATTTTCGTTCAATGTTGAATAAGTTACTCTATTGTCACTCATTCTAAATACTTAGTTTATATCTCAGCAATGACTTTAAAGTTTCAAAACCTTTTAATGGGTTATATTGTCTGAATATTTATTAGAGGATAAAAATAAAATGATGGAATAAGACATTGATGAAATTTTATCTTTAAAAATAAGAGTTACAATGTGATAAAGAAGATAATTCTAAAATGTGCTAGAAAAGGGCTTAGTTTTAGTTTTTTATATATATTTAGAAAGTTAAAGTGTTTTATTATTAAAGAAAATTAGGGAAGATTAAAAAGTTTGTTTTAATCTTAACCACTAATATAGTTTCATCTAATGGTTAAAATTTATGTAAAGCTAATAAGTTTTACATAATGTAAGTGGATCTTGCGCTATCTTTATTTATCTTATATAAATATTATCTTGTCTATTTTAGAAATCAAAATAAATTGTTTGAAGCCTTAGCTTAATGGTAATGAAGAGGCAATGGGAACTTTAAATTCTCAAAATCACATCCCATGTGTTGGTTTGATAATATTTTTTATTGTAAAGAAAAGATAACAAAAAGGAAAAACTAAGCAATAGTGACTCCTCAAGTTACTTTTGGCTCCCTGCACCATCTTGCTCTAAAATGCTCACCATTCCAAATGGTGAGTGAACAAATATGACCATATTAGTTTCGAACAATCTTCCCATCCTCGCAAGTCAATCCACATATTTATTCACCTTACGCTTTATATATCTCAACAACAACTTCTTAATTTTATTTATAGTAGCACCGAATTTGTTAGATCATTGTTAAAACATGAGGGTCACCATGTTCTTGCTACATCATGTCGATGAGAAGTACATTATTTGACTCTATTTCTAGCTATTTAAGCCTTCTGTCCCAAGCCAACCTCAGTCCTTGGAGAAGCGCTTGAGCCTCCACTTAAAAGACACTAGTAGTCTACATACTCCCAACAAATCCTAAGATCCAACAAGCAAAAAAATCACGTAGAAAACCACCTATTGAATCAACTCTTGAATTGAGATAAACTCAGGCATAAGTACTTAATTTGGCTCAATGAATCCTTGGGCAAGGCCATGTATTACAAAGCTCATACTCTATACTAATGGCCAACTACCTCTGATTCTTAAGCATCCTGATCCCACTTCATACAATAATCAAAATTGCTTTACTATTGCCATGACCTTAAGAAAAAACAAATGCATTCCTATTTTTCCACAGTCTCCAAGGTATAATGGTAAACAAAGTTCTCCAATATGCCCCATTCACACATGTACGTTTTGTATGCTTTAAAGTTACACACCAACCATCATTGTAATTTCATGTTGAAAAATCTATCCCGAAACCCAACTAGAATCACTGAGGCCTAGACATACATTGAAAAACTACAATCTCTAAGCACGTAGAGACATATTCCTATTTTAGTACCACACCGCATGTGACAGCCCTCATTTGACCCTAGTCGAATGTGGTTTCGGGACCACAAAACCGAGTCATAAAATTTAGTTAAAATTTTAATTGCATATCTTATATGTGTGATAGTACTTGTGTAAAAATTTGATGTTTTAATTTTATCTTAGGAATGTGAATTTTGCTTGAAAGGATCTAGTTGAGAGACTTAGAAAATTATGATAGGTAAATAAGTAAGGACCAAATAGTATTAAAATAGGAAAGTTTGGGTTTGTATGTCAAAGTGCCCAATTCATGTTAAGTGGCCGGCCAAGCATGGTTCCATTCCTCTAAGTTTATGTTGTTTATTATTTAATATTGGTAAGTAAATTAAAATAAATTAAAGAAAGGAATTAAAAGGAAAAGATGAATAAAATAAGGAGGGAAGAGGAGTGTTCATCTTTTTTTTCTTTGGCTATTGCCGTGAGTGAGGAGAAGGAAGGAGATTTGGTTATTTGATTTTGGCTTGGAAGATGGCTAGAATGAGGTATGTATTGAATGATTCTTGAAAATCTATGCATGTTTGAGATGGTTAGTTCAAATTCTACTCATCCTATAGATTAGACTTAGGATTTTGAGGTTAAAATGGGTTAAGTGATTGCCGAATCTAATTTAGGGGTGGAGGATTGTGTTCATGTTATATTGGATAGGTAGAGATTGTAATGAGGTTGAAATTGTTGAATTGTTAGTTGGGTAACAAATGAAGCAATCGGCCATATGGGGTAAAAAATGGGATGTTCATTTTAGTTGTTGTTTCATTTTTGTGAGAAATGGGTCAAGTGTTCATGAGATGAAATTTTGTGATTAGATGAATTAAAAGTAATAGTATAGTTGATATATATATATATATATATATATATATATATAGATATACATATTCGGCCATCACTTTGGAGCTTATGTGATGTTGAGTTTAAGCTTTGCATATTTGGCTATATATACATATATATGTAAGCCCATTCGTGATATTACCTTAGGACTATGTATATATAACAGACAAAAAATGGGAAAAACTAGCAAAGGTGATTGCGAATGTCCAAGTATACATATGCATGTGTGATTGGATTATTGAAAGTATGGTAATTGCATAAGGTTATTAGCCGAATAGCTAAGAACATAAGGTAGCAAGATAAAAATTTTACCATGCCGTTCCGTATGTCATAAAATCATTAAAATGTGAATACCAATATATGTAGAAAAGCGGTTGAATGAGTTAATTTATTTGTTTAAGCTCAAGATCCTAAATGAGAGGTGTCCAACAAGGGGAAATCGAAGGTCATCGAGTTGCCGACTTGGAATTATTTTACCCAACACAAGGTAAGTCATTAAGCATATAGTTGGTATTGATTTAAATGATCGTAATACCTATGCAATTGTGTTTAATGAGATGAAATGTATATAAATGTATATGTATGTAGAGATGAAATTGTCGAATGTAAAAAGGAAGTGAAGCGTATAGAGTGGCTGGTTTTCGGCACTAAGTGTGCGGGCAATAAGTGTTCACGGTTGTGAGATTGGCACTAAGTGTGCGGGCTTGAAATGCATGGCATTAAGTGTGCGAGTTTAAAGTACATGGCACTAAGTGTGCGTGGTTGATTATTAAGCACTATGTGTGCGAACCCACTATATATATATATTTTCTATCAATTATTTATATTAAGGGTGCGACCTTACCGAGTCGATTTCGGACAGCGGAAAGAGTAAAGTACCTTGAGTTCATGGCTAATAGGTGCTATGTTTATATTTGGAGTTGAGCGTGGTAAGTTTTGAACCTATGTGATGATTATAATTGAAGTCACGTACATAAAGTTCATCGTGGAATAGGTGAAAGTTCGCTTAGTTGTATGATTGTAACGAAAATAAAATGATGTATGGAAATGCCTCAATTATTCTATTGAATAGAGTATGAAATGTCAATGTAGGACTTGGAATGAGATTGAATCGTAAGGTCTAAGAAACTATGGCATAGTTCGGTATGGATGGAGTACTTAGCCTCATTTCGTTGTTTCCTCTTGTGAAAATTTTATTAATGGATGGTAGTGTAATGCTTATGACTTACTGAGTTATATACTCATTCGGTGTTTGCTTGTCACCTATTTTAGGTTTCTTGGACTCGACTTTTTGTGTATTTGGGACCGTCATCGAAGTCATCACACCGGCTAGCAACTTTTGGTATTTTCTTCTTAGTTGGTCTAGGAGAACATTTCGGCATGTATAGGCTATTATGTTTTGTTGAAATTTGGTATGTAAACTTTTAGCCATGCGAAAATGGCATAAATGTTCGGTTGGAATTGGTTCTATGATGTTTGGACACAAGTCTTGGTAATTCGGTTTTGGTTGAGTATTGGTTGAGGCCTACTCGATTATTATGCCATATGTCATGGCTGATTATTTTCGGTGTTAAATTCATGATTTGGTAATAGTGTAGTGGGGAGATGCTCGGTGATGATTAGCCTTTGGCATGGCTAGTCATGGTTATAAATTGTGACATGTATGATGAATTATTAGTTAGATCAAGGAAAAATCATGAAATAGGCATAGTTTGTTTTAGTAACAGATGCTGACAGCAGCAGTGATGTGAGATTGAAAAATCACTAAAAATAGTAGAAATGGAATTAAATAATGAATAAATTATGAAATCTAAGCTTGATGAGTCTATTTTCATATGGAAGAAACGAAACAACCATATGAGCTGTATGTTAGGAGTTAATTAAATTCTTGTGAAACAGGGCCAGAGCGATTTCTGGATCCCCTGTTTTGATTTAGAAAATTCACCGTAAACTTTATCGAGATAATTAGAGGTCTTTCCTTATATGTACAAATTCATTATCGAGTCTAGTTTCATTAGAGACAAACGGCATAGGCATTGAAGCCCTGTACAGGGAGATATTTAAATCGTAAGGTACAGAGGTCAGTGTAGTCGAACCTTGAAACAGGGGAGACTTTAACAAATAAACTGTACTAATTTTTCCAACAAAAAAATTCTAAAAAAATTTCCCCATATAGATATATGAGTCTAGTTTCGGGGAAAATTTACGGAATTTGATTTCGAGTTTCAGAACTCAAAATATGATTTTTAAAGCGACCACGATACAGTAGCTAGCTTGCCTGGAACAAAAAAAAATAGGGGGAAATACATGAAGTAAGCCGGTAACACCTCGTGTTCGATTTCCGGTAACGGCCATGAGTTTGGGGTGTTACACCGCAAACAATAACCTATAGAAGATGTAACACCCCAAACCCGGCCCAGACGTTATGGCCGGATCTGACATGCCACATCGAAGCGTTCAAAACATATTGTTGATCCAGAAAAACCTACTTAGTGTTTTAAAAGATAATTTCATTATAGGTTAAAGTGAATGGAAACTGTGCACCAGGTAGGAAACCGGAAAAGAGGAGGTGAGTCTATCGGACTACTTAAGTACCAAGCTCCCTTCGGATCCAATCCTAGACATGCACACCGCCATTGCCACACCTTAACGTCATGTATATTTTTAGGAAACCGATTTGATTAAGTCATTTTTAGGAAAAGTGATTAATTTTGGAAAATACTTTCATTGTGGAAGCTTTGCTTGTTGTCGTGTTATTTTGAAATCAATTGTTGTTTTTTTTTTTTTGAAAACGCGCCCTAAAGCTATCCAATTTCAACAGTTAAAATAAGTAATACCTATCTTAGTAATACATATTTAAACCATCAAAAATAATTAAGCGGCCTTATTACATTTAAAAACCCAAACCTCAACGTAAATAATAGGATGTCCAGTTCACCAGAAGAAAACCAAACTTTCAGAACGGGTGGCCACTCCGAATTCCCTCACAGCTCCAAGCCCACTATGGTTGGGGATTTCCTGCGTGGATGAAAATAAAAAGGGGTGAGTTTGGGGAAACTCGGTGTAAGGAAAACCCATTCAAAGCCCAAGTCACTCAAGCCTATTGGGCCTAAGCCCATTCAGTAATGATGGTCTTGGACTAGAGCCCTTTTCAGATTACAATAAACCGGGCCTTAGCCCTTATTCAGATAACAAGTATGGCCCATAGGCCCATTTCAAAATACATGCAACATCAATAACATATGCAAGCCCATTTGGGAGACTACTCAACCCACCAACCACTACACTCCACCGTGCAGTCCTACACTCCATGTGGGAATAGCTCAACCCACCCACCCAACACTCATGAGCTTGACCTTCTTTGCTCGATTAACGATAAATTGAGGCAAAGCCTCTAGTACGTGGACAAGCCACTTTCAGTACTTCCTCCGTCAATATCCCAATCCCATGCATCGATAATAACAACATGGCATGCGATAAATAACAACGATCAAACATGCATTTAGGTCAATTTAACCTGTGGGTATTTTGGTAATTTATCTACTAGGGGTAAAGCGTAAATTTTTACTTTTAAAGGTATTTCAGTAATTTATCTATTTTAGGGTTTTTCATGCATATTCCTACTTTTCACGTACTAATGAATCACGCATCGAGGGTTCTTACCGAATTGGGCCGTTGGCCCATCATTCCAATTTTGGCCCATTAAGCCAAAAAATATCGAGGCACGTAAATCATGCACTTTGCGGTCCAAATTTTGCAGCTTACCAAAAACATTAATCGATTTACCTCACGAGCATTCGCACACTCGCAAATCTACAAAATATCGGTTTTCGACATTTCGCTTTTCGACTTTTGCCGATCCGAGACTAAGAAAGAGGGTGTTAGTTACACACATTTGCATGACGATATCTTGACGAGATCCATACACGAACCGCCTACAATTGGATTACTAACACGTTAATCTAACTATTCAAATACAAACTACGATTAACCCCTTACAATATTCGGCCAACCACACCTACAGATCATAGTAACTTATAAGAAATCAATAAGCAACTCATTAACAAATTTTTGTCAATGTTTACCACATAATCATAATTTCACTGCAAGCTGTCTTCCTGAGCAACAGTCACTAAATCATTTATAACTGGAGCTACGAAACTCCAAATCAAGTTCCGTTAATTTTCCCTGAAAATATACTCATATATCTTATATCCATAAAATTTTCAGAATTTTTGGTTTAGCCAATCAATACCAGATTTTTCTTAAAGTTTCGCATGTTTCACTGTTTGACTAATCTGACCACTCTTCATTACGAATCAAATTTCTCATTGTACAGAATTCAAAATATGTTCTTGTTTATTTCAATTGAAACTAGACTCAACAAGATTTAATTACATAATTTATTCAGCTTCTAATTCATCTTCCACAATTTATGGTGATTTTCCAAAGTCACATTACTGCTGCTGTCCCAAGCAGATTTATTACCAAATTCACTCTTTCACACATAACTTGTATGCATGTTATTTAAACATATATATCACCAATCAATCATCACATATCTATGATTTTACTTAAGTATAATCTCCATTTCATCATTTTAAAGCACAACATGTTAGCCCATTTTTCCCTTTAGCATCTAAGGCACATGCATGTTCATTTGTTTGGCTCAACTTCTCCTATCTTCCATTTTTCATCAAAAGAACATGAAACAACAACCATTTCCTTCATTTTAATTCATGACTAAATGCTCACAACACAACCAAAAACCAAAATATGCTTCAAGAGTTAAGGTAGAATCAAGAAGAACTCATGAACATCAAGATAGAAGCAAACTACCATGAACTTACCTTCAATTTTCTTCCCCAAGTGACCAAACATTCAAGAGCTTTCTCCTCTCCTTTCTCTTCTCTAACTTTCGGCTATGATGAACAAAGATGGACAAAACTTTGTTCTTTTCACCCCTTTTTCATTTAATAAAATTTCATATTTCATCCATTTAATTCTTTAATACAAAAGACATGAAATGCCCATCATGGAACATTTACCTAAACCATTATCATGGAACATTTACCTAACCCATTATCATGGAATATTTACCTAATCCATTATCATGGAACATTTACCTAACCCATTATCAATTTGTACCATGAATTATGGATATCAAGTGCTCATATTGTCTACAACAACATGATGGCTGGCCACTTCATGTAAAATGGGAGGTTTGTCATGCAAATCCTCCTATGTTGCACTCCTATTTATTTGGCCACTTCAATTTAGCCTATAGTATTTTCAAACATTTTCACATAGGTTCTATTTCATAATTTCACCCCCTTTTTCTTATGGAACAAAAATTAACTAAAATTGCCGGGTTCTATCTTAAGCTTGGGCCTTCTAGAGGCCCACTAACATAATTAAACCTATGCCAACATTCACAGAATTCCCGAAAATTGGGGCGTTACAGAAGACATAGGGCAATGAACTCGTTCAAAATTTATTAAAACCATTCCTAAAAAACTAACCACAAAAAATGCCTCACGCTTTGAAGTGCAATACTTTTCAAAATCACATTCCTTACTTCTTGATTTTCACTATAAATGAAATTATAGTGGCCGTATACATATCTGATATTGAGAAGCCCCCATGTTGTGACCACCTTAGAAAAAGACCATTGTCACAATCATCGGGAGAGGGTGGAAGTATCCCAGTGATTTTCTAAAAAATTGCAAAAGGATGGTTCTATGTCATATGCGACATCCAAGAACCATTGTGATCGACCATGTCCGTGTTGGATCTGGTGCCTTAACTATAGTATTTTCGTTTATATACACTTGTATTTTTTTTTGAACAAGTGAGTTTAATAATATCCATTAATTACATTAATACCCTTTGCATATTGTCCTCAATGGTTTTTAATACTAATACTATTATTTTAATGGTTATCTAAAATTTAACTAATACTAAGCATTATTACCTGGTTGGACCATAATATGAAAAAACAACTTATATTAGTAGATGACCCTAAACATGTCATTAGTCTAATCAGAATGAGAAAATCAATTGAAAGAATGATATGTCATTTATTAAGTCCAATTAAGGGGATGCTTTGTCTTTAGTATCGGAGCATATGACTCCTACAAGATAAAGACATAGATGTGACTGACTAGACTGACAGTATATCCAACAAGACCCAAGTAATATTGATCCTAGTTCTGTTTATGGATTTATTCACTTGTGACCTTCATAGAGTGACATACCTTAATCCTAAATGGATGATGGACTATGTATGTGTGACTTGTATACTTTGATATAAGTGAAAGCCTAAGTTCAAATATATAAGGTACCGAAAGATAGTACGTTGGGTGTATAACTTCTGCAGTATGTAGCGTCATTCACAATAGTGTAGTTCATAGCCCGATTAATGGGTAAATGATATCTTCCCATTGACATTACATGGTAAATGAAAAGTAAATGTGACCACAGGTCATTTGTCTTTTTGATAAATGAATCGATTACTATTTGATAGTAATAGACTTATCATGAAGGAAGATATAATGGTTACCATAAGATAAAATAAGATCATATTGGGAGCACAGATTTATCCCAAAGAGATTAAAGATATCCTATGATGGTAACACACTTATGACAAGGTCATTGGACGAGCACTGATTGAGTAACTTTCATAATGGTATGTAATTAGAAAGAGTTGAATCACAATACTATAGTGGAATAACTTCATGACTAAATGAGCTTATAATTAATAAGCGAAAAGCTAAAATTTAATTATAAATCATTTGACCCCTAATTATTTATCTCCAATCGGTCCATCCGCTAGCCCGCTGAAACTAGAAATGACTTGCTTATAGAATCAAATGGACAGAAATGGATAAAAATGATAAGGTTAGACAAATGGGTCACATTTGAAAATGAATTTCTTCTCACTAAATATAAAAATGAATTGAAAATTAATTTAATCTTTTCATATTATTATTTAATTAAATAATTAAAGTTAAAAATGTAATTAAATTAATTAGTCATTGTGAATCTGTTGAATATGGAAATTAAATATATTTCCCATAGTTTCTTTTACGGTAAAGTTGTCATGACTTTAACGAAATTATAATTGGTTTGAGAAAATTATTTAATTAGAAATTTTTATTTATCTAATTAAATTAATTAATAAATAATATTTATTTTTGGAAATAGACAAACATGTATTGGGTTACATTAAATTATAAAATGTTTTGTTAAAAGTCTAGGAAATGCATGTAATTGGACCCAATACAAGAGAAGACCAAATTCCCCTCATATTACATATAAAGGGTGGCAACCCTAGTGTATTTAACTAGGGTGTGCCTCCCCCCTCTTCTAGTTAGAATATAAGACTGATTTTCTATTAAATAAATATTATTTGTGTTTTACTAATACAACTAGTATTCTCCTATCTCTTCCTATAAATAGATGACATTGGTATAATTATTCACACAAGTTTTACATAAGTTCATAACTTTGAGATATTGTTATTCTACTAGAAAGTAGAGAATTTATTTTATAAGTATAAATTCTTTTTTCTGGAAATAACAATTATGTCGATTTCTATTGAGAGAGAATTACGTTCCTACTTAAAGTAATAAGTCGTTTCTGGTTCTTGTTTGATTCGTGATTATTTGAGCCCATGCTTAAAGCAACTCAAGGTACAAGAATAGTGGAGAAGGTCGTTCAATTGAAAGTTAGAAATGTCTAGGATCTATCTTACTCGAAGCATAGGTATTTTTGGGGAAACTTTTATTGTTAAAAATATCACAAACCGAATCAGATTTTAAATTTTTATTTTTTTTCGTTGTGATAAAACCATTTTATTAAACCATATTTTTTCAGTAATCTGCAATAGTGGAATCCTCATGACTTGTTCCATTTCCAATAAACTAATATTTTAAAGGACCAACTCTATCCACCCACTTGTAACACCAAAACTTCACCAACTTTCCATTGTCGATCAACCACTTTGTCAAGATGAATTGCATCGAATTGATTAAGGGAGAACACCTTGAATATTATACTTTCCTTTCAAAACTCTAACCCAAAATGCCTTTATGTTTGTAATAATAGAAAAATCAATTCAAGCTTCAATAAAAACATTTTATTTTTATCACAAAGGCCCCTAAAGCCCAGGCCATCATAGGAAATAGGTTTAAAATTATTAAGTGTTTTAGAGAGTGTTTCCTCTTCAAAAAGGTTAAATTATGTATTTATATTATATGGTTACTATTCATGGACGTGACATTATAGGTAGGTTCCCATGCATGCCAACATGTACTCTACTCTAAGATTAACACATGTTTCCTAAATGTGGGTTCATTTCCATGGTGATGCGAACCCACATCATGCGATCCCATAGAGGGGTGTGAACATCGCACATGCAAACTCAAAGTGTGAATCACATGGGTTGACAGGTCAAGACCCAATTGAGTAACCAGGTCGAGTCGATAATAGCAAGTACCATAATAATTTGTCCCCCGCCTAGTTCAAACAAGAGTTACAAAGTGACTTTTCCAATAACTTGATTTTTCGAAGTAAGAGAAATTACTAAAGGAAAAGCTTATCGAGTACGCTTTTTGCTTCAACTTGTTACATACAGTTCACCATGTGTTGGGGAGTGATAAAATTGTACACAACTGATTGTGCCGTTATTCTCAAATACATGAATTGTTAAAGTGTAAAACCCTTTTTAAAAAGAGGTTACCTAAACCCTAAAAATAAAACTATCTAAATTTGAAATTTTTGAGGAGCTATTGTTGAGAAGAAAAATTTTAGAGGTAATTTTCTTAAAATTGCCATCATTTTTGTGGTTTTTTCTAGGTATATTCAAACACGATGGTTAGGGCGAGAGGAAATGGTCATGTTATTCAAGGTGTCCCTTCATAATTCCGTGAAGTAAATGCTTCGGTGGAGGCAAAAACTTATGTTTGTACCACCAAAGAGGAAGAAATAAGTCGTGTTTTGGCTGCTTGGGGAATTCAACTACCTAATTTTGCATACGACTACTCAATCACCGAAGGATCGAACTGATTAATCAACACCATTGATGGAAGTTTCCTACTTCCATTGCACATGATAGAAGTAGGTTTCCATCTACCACTCCACCCATTCTCTTGCCATCTTCTCGATGAATACAAGATAACACCAGGGTAGCTATCTTACTTTTCATGGTGGGTCCCAATGGCGTATTTCATCGAATGTAGTCGACGAGAGGAAATGTCAATTGTAACACCCCCTTACCCGATACTGTCGTCGGAGTCGAGCACGAGACGTTAACAGACTTAAATTATCACTTAAACAATTTCAAACAATTTATTTCACCTTTCGTAATAAATTGCCCATCTACGTCATAGTTGCTAAAAAAATCATAACTTGAGTTACGAAACTCAAAATTAAAATCTATAAATTTTCCCTGAAACTAGAATCATATATATATATTCACTAATTTTTTTCCAGAATTTTTGGTCAGGCCAATTAGTACAGTTTATTAGTTAAAGTTTCCCTGTTTCAGTGTTTGACTGCTCTGACCTCTATTCACTACGAATCACTTTTCTCTCTATACTGAATTTAGATGAATATGTCATTTGTTTCTATTAAAAGTAGGCTCAATAATAAAAATATAAATATAAATTATGAATCCTAATCATTTTTTTACCATTTTTAGTGAATTTCTAAAGTCAGAATAAGGGATTCAGAAATCGCTTTGACCCTATTCCACCAAAACTCAAATTTATCATAAAAAACAACTCATTTACTTGTTTTGTTTCTTCCATATGAAAATAGACTCAATAAGTTTGAATTTCATATTTTATTCACCATCTAATTATTTCTATATTATTTTTAGTGATTTTTCGAACTCACGTCATTGCTGCTGTATGATACTATTTTATAGCAAATTTCACCTTTTTATGAATTTCCATGGATTAGATAGCACATTAAGCATGCATAACACCAAATATGATCTTGATTAGCCATTCCAATGGCTAATCATTACCAAACATTTCCTTACCACCCAATAGCCATATCATAAGACTATATACAAAAAATGATTATAATGCTATACATGCCATACTCAAAATATATAAGCCACTATACCAAAATGGTCCTCAGATAGTGTGAGCGAGCCTCCAACCGTTCCCGATTTCCAAGCTAGCTTGTCAAAACTAAAAAGAATGGAAAGGAGGGAGTAAGCATAAATGCTTAGTATGTTCACATGCAAATAGCAAGTAACATAATCATGCAATCCAACATAAAACATCATTTGCATAAATATCACCAAGACCTTCATGTTACACTTGCATTTACTATCTTACCACGATTTCATCATACCAAGTTTTCAACCCAAGGGTTTAAGCGCATACCTGTCCAATTTTCTCATTCACCACACTTACCAACATGTCACCTTCGTCTTAAGTATTCTCCTTATTCACTTAAGATTCACCCATTGAACACATCAGAATATAATTTGGTTACACGGATTGCATGCACATAAGTGTCATACCCACAGCTAAACAAACTCAATAGCCTGTGGAAACTATGTAACCAAGCTACGATGTAACCCGCCCATAAGCAAACTCGGACTCAATTCAACGAGCTCGGATGCCTAGTTACATCTCACGAACTCAGACTCAACTTAACGAGTTCGGAACTCAAATATCTTAGTGACATGTCACTTGTTCCTAGTCTATTTCCAAGGTTCAAATGAGATTTTCCTCAATCACACATCTTTGCCGTCTTCCACGGAATGTCGGAACCAATACTTGGTAGCATTTCATATTTATCAAGTAGCTCACATAATTTGCATATTACTCAATAATAACCACAAAGCATAATATTTCATGATAATAATCATCATATCATATAAATAAAATTAAATTACTTAAAATGACAATTATGTTACTACATTTACACATGAACTTACCTCGGTACAAAATGTCAGAAATCGAGCCTATTCCTCGTAAACTTTATTTTTCCCTCGATCACAACTTGAATCTTGTTTCTCTTGATCTAAAATAACAAATTTAGCTTATTTAATACTCACATTTATTAAAACACTCCTTGACTCAAACTTTGGAAAAATTACATTTTTGCCCCTAAACTTTTACATATTTACACTTTTTCCCCAAGGCTCGAAAATTAAACTTCATCCTATTTTCTTATGTTTTATGACATGCTGATCATTTTTCCCTTCTATGGCAACATCAAATTCTCACTCTAACATGTACTTATGAACATTAGGTATTTTTACCGATATGTCGTTTTACTTGTTTTCATGTAAAATCGCTTAGCAAAAGTTGTTTAAAACAATTTCAAGATTCATATTCTACCATAAAACATAAAAATAAACACATTTCACCTATGGTTATTTTTCCAAATATAAACCCTAGATTAAATTATTGCTAGAATAAGCTTAATCAAGTTACCGGGACTCCAAAAACGTAAAGAACATTAAAGACGGGGCTAAAATGGACTTACAATCGAGCTTGGAAGCTTGAAAAACCCTATCTATGTCTTCCTCATGTGAAATTCGGCCAAGGGGTTGAAGATGGACAAAAATTGGCTTTTAATTTTGTTTTTAATTCATTTTAATAACTAAATGACCAAAATGCCCTTAATTAAAAACTTTATTGTTTTATCTTCCTTTAGGTATTTTTGTCCAAACTAGTATAATGGTCTAATTGCTATCTAAGGACCTCCACTTTAAAAACCCATTACTCACAAGTACTTAGTACATTTTTGAACTAGAACACACATTTTACAACTTTTGCAATTTAGTCCTAAATATCAAATTGGACCCTCTAACGATAAAATTTCTAAACAAAATTTTCACACAATCATAAAATCATGCCATAGACCTTAAAATGATAATAAAATAATTATTTCTATCTCAGATTTGTGATCCCGAAACCACTATTCTGATTAGCCCTAATTCGGAATATTACATCTTTGATTGTTATTTTTTAAAATTTGTACCAACTAAAAGTGTGCTATCAATCATCTTGAACTGGGCTTTGAATCTTTGCTAAACTACTGTAAATACATACGGGTTAAGTGAAAGTTTGGAACTAGCTTTGATTTCCCAATCGAATGGTCAATACCTAGTAAGAACATGTGCTTAAAAAAATGAGAGATTATATCTGAAGTAGGGTAGGGTCAATATTATAGGCTTTATAGAGGTCGCGTACTAGATGTAGAGGAAGTTTTAACATGTAGAAATGTATTTCAACCATGTAGAAATGTATTTCAACACTATCTCTTAAATCTGATTCTTAATGGATGGCGATCAATTGATGATAACAATGGTGCGGACATTGTGACTGTATTGTCCGTGTAGTTTGTATGACCATATAAAGCTAATGATGATTTAGGGCTTATTCTCTTCGGAAGGAAGGAAGATCCTAAGAATTATTTTTATACCTTCTGTAAACTAAAACCTCATTTGTGGTCCCCTAAACCTTCAGGGGATCCAGAAAGTGGTGTGAACCCCTTATAATAATTGCTGGTGCTGATGATACACTTATTGGTGATGCATGAACAGTTTGCGCTATTGAGGAGAACTCAGGAGAATCCATAATTTTATCGAGGGAGATTAACAAATACATGAAAGTCAATCATTTATGAAAAATGTGTAAGGTGGTCCCTGTTGGATATGACACCCTAAGTGTAGTATTTTCGTCAGCATATACTTGTAATTTTTTCGAACAGGTTGTTTAGTAAAACAAATTCACTTGTTACATTAATATACTTTGTATAATTGTCCTTACATGGTTTTTGCACACAAATCAAAATGGAAACAAATGTTGCTAATTGGTTGTCTAAACGTTTAACTAATACCAAGTGGTATTACGTGGTCAGGTTGTAGTATAGAAAGATATCTTGTGTTAGTAGACGGACCTAAAAATGTCCTTAGTCTAGTAAAAATTGACAAAACTGATTGAAAGAATAATATGTCATCTATCAAGTCCAATTGGGGAGATGTCTTGTATTAGGCATCGGAGTTAATGACTCCCAGAAGATAAAGACATAAATATGACTAATTGGATTGACAATACATCAAACGAGACCCAAGTAGAATAGATCCTGAATCTATTTGTGGATTTATTCACTTGTGACGTTCATAGTATAGCATACCTAAATCTTAAGTGGATGGTGGACTATGTATGCATGACTCGTACACTTTTATGTAAGTAAAAGCCTGAGTTCAAATAGATAAGGAACCAAAAGCTGGTACGTTGGGTGTATGGATTCTGTAGTATGTAGCGTCATTCACAAAAGTGGATATAATAGCCCAAAACATGGGTAAACTATATCCTCTCTCATTGGCATTACATGGTTGATGAAAAGTAAACATGGTGATGGGTCTTCTATCTTTATGATGGATAACTTGATCACTATTTGATAGTAATTGATTTTTCATGAAGAAAGATATAATGGTTACCTTGAGATAAAATAGGATCATATTGCGAGAACGAATATTATCCTAAAAAGATCAAGGATATCCTATTAGGGCAACACACTAATGACAAGGTCATTGGATAAGCACTGAGTAGTTGATTTCATAACGGTATGTCGTTAGGGAGAGCTCAGTCATGATACTATAGTGGAATGAATTCGTGATTAAATGAGTTTACAATTAATAGGTGAAAAACTAGAACTTAATTATAAATCATTTGAGCCTCAACTATATATGTCCAATCGATCCTTCCTCTAGCTCGTTAAAACCCGAAATGAATTACGTGTTTGAATAGAAATGAACGGAATGAATAGAAAAAGAGAAATGAGAAACATTTAGGAATGATTATTGTTTTCTTCGAAATGGAGAAATGAAATCATTTGGAAATGAATGTAGGTTTCCAAAAATGGAAATGAAAATGAAATGGAAACTTACAATCCTATATAGAATTACTTAAAAAATGATGGAAGAACAAGTTTATGTTTTTGGACTGTTTTGAAGCCTGAAAATGAAAATAAATAATTCAGTCATAGTGAACATATTGAGTTGTGACATACTGAATGGATTTTTCTAGAAATTTTACTGAGGATAAAATCACCAAAATTTTACCAAGGGTAAAAGTGTCAAAATTTTACCAAGGGTAAAATTGTCAAAATTTTACTAGGATAAAATTGGGATGAGAAAATTATTTAATATGTAAATATTAAAGTTTATTTTGGATAATAGAAAAACAGAATAAGGTTGGATTATATTACAGAGTATTGGGTCTTAAAGGCCCAAGAAGTACTCGTAATTTGACCCGATGTAAGAGAGGCCCAAAACCCCTTATATAGCAATAAGGGGGCAGCAACCCTAGTAGAAATACAAAGGTGAGTCGTTCACACCTCTTCGACTTTAACGAGGATGTTGTTTTTCTATTTAAAACAAACATTCATAACTGTACAAGGGTTCTACCTTCTCTTCCTATAAATAGATGGTACTGGTAGAGCTTTTTATACAACTTTCAGAGATTGTTATTCTGCCGAAAAATAGAGAGAATTTATTCTCAACTTATAATCATATTTTCATAATAAAAATTTTATTGGTTTCTATTAAAGAAGAGAGAATTTTCTTTTTCACCCCAAAAGGAGAGAAAACTTTTTCTACTTCTATGTTTCAATTCAATTGGTTCAAGCCCACACTAGAAATAGTTCGTGGTACGAGAATAGCGAAGAAGATCATTTGGTTAAAAGTAAAAAAATAGTAAGGATCCGTTTATTAGAAAACATAGGTATGATTTTGGTCTAAGGTTCATTGATATAAATATCACAAACAGGGTTGGTTTTAAAAATTTTAATTTTTCGCTGTGCAAGAAAACCGTTTTCAAATCGAGATTTTTCCAACAGTCCCTTTGTACTTTTGCTAGGGAAGAAAGTGCAAGTAGTAGAAAGAAACAAAAAACTATTGTTGAAGCTGTCAATATTGGTTTAAGTAATGAGTATAAGGATAGCCCTGTAAGGGAGCTTCTACGAAAGAAAGGGAAGGATCTCGCTGTAACATCTGATGATATGACCAACATTGTTATAGTCTCAATTGTCATTCCTTCTCCCCCTAGTTCTCCTCTTATATCTCTACCTCCACCCAGACAACCTACCGAATATACCTTTGGTTCGTTGTTGATCATGGTCCTCTTGGAGGTTTAATGAAGTTTATGTCTACTAGTAGTGATGTAACAACTCATTTTCAGTGATATCAAAATAGTGGTTTTGGGACCATAATTCTGACAAGCAAAATTAATATTTTTTATTTATTTAGTTTTTATGAGATTTCATTAAGGTCTAATTAAAATTTCATTAAGAAATTTTGATGTTTACACAGTTAATTAAGTAAAAAGGACAAAAATGAAAAAGGTGTAAAAGTTGAGTTCTAATAGTTAAAGGAGTCTAATAGCCATGGAATCTTAAACTAATGGACTTGTATAGTAATTATACCAATAAATGGGGTAGTGGATATTTATCACTGCAGCAAAATTGACTTTTAGCGGCGTTTTTTAAGGTTAAAAGCGCCGCTATAGATGGCGCCACTAAAGTTAGCGGCGTTTATTTGAAAAAAATGCCGCTAAAGATCATGACCTTTAGTGGCGCTTTCCCACAAATGCCGCTAAAGATCAAGACCTTTAGCGGGGCTTTTCCTACAAACGCCACTAAAGATCACGACCTTTAGCGGGGCTTTTCTCAAAAACGCCGCTAAAAGTCATGAAATTCAAAAAAATATTACAAAATATTATAAAGGTCATGAAAATATAAAAATTTAAAATTCATTATCAAATTAAATTTTCTATTAAAATTTTAACTTTAAAACTAAATACAAAAATTAATGAATTTAAATTTAGAATTTAAAATAATAAATTAATAACACAATTAAAATCTAAAAGTTAGAACTCAAGTTATCTTAAATATTAAAATAAAAATAAAATTTACAATCAAAACTAAAATAAATAATAAAAATTAGATTAAATATAAAGATATCAATAAAATAAGATATTATAATGAAGTTCCTTAAATGAAATAAGGACTTAAGTCCCATGTAAAATATCAACATTGATTATTTAAATTGATTAACTAAGTCAAAATTGCAATTTGTATTTTTCTTCTTTCAACTCAAATAATAATAAAATGTTGAAACAAAACAATTAAATAAAAATTAGAATAATTAGTTGACACGAGATTATTATTAAGTATATGCAAATATGCAAGTAGACGATTACAAAATAGGGTGTAGCTTTTGATCAACTAATTAGTTGATCCCACTGTAGGTTCTATCTATAATCTGCTTAACTAACATACAAACATAAGACACTCTAATACTTTTTGCACATAAAATATCTAAAAGTCACACCGAATTCGGATTCATAGAACATACGGTGTCAGCTGCATGTTATCATCCTTATTCGTTGCTGCAATGCCTCCCACAAGCATTCGTAGAGGTAGGAGCTAGTCATTATGCGCCTCCTGCAAATTGTTCTTGGACCGCAATCTAGTGTAGTTGGTTTTTCCTGTTCCATTTGCCACCATTCAAAACATAAATGAGCTATTGCCACACAAAAGTAATCATCAAAACGATATCCAGAAAAACAATATACAGTTAAATTATGAGAATGCAAAAATACGAAACGATACCGCTGTTCTTAGATCCCACAACATTACTTTCCCATCATAAGATGAAGAAAGTAAATGAAAAGGAGACGTATTGTGCCACTTGCAAGCTGGAATCCAATAACTATGTGCCGAGAACTGAAACACAGGTGTCGATGTTCCTTGAAAAATAGAAAAAAAGTTTCAAGTGAGATGGAGTTTTAGTGGTTTCATGTGCCTGCACATGCAACAAGTAGGAGAAAAAGAAGGGAAAAGAAAAAAATGAAAGCAACCTAAGAAATAGTATCCTTTTACCCTTTTTTCTCGGATGAACAAAAATGGTACATCCAAAAATGGAACATCCAAACATCAAATTAACAATAATGATTATGACAAAGAGCTCATTCAACTAATTTGATATAATTTAATCAATTAATTCAATAGTCAATTAACAATATTAACTATTATGGTTAAAATGCAAAAAATTATATTTTTAAAATATATAAATTCTAATAATAACATTCAAATCAGCATTTTGATAGAGTCAACAATACTAACTGATTGAACTAACAGATAACAATTAAATTAAATTATGTCAAATCAAAGTATAAAGATTAAATATTAAATTTTAGCATGATAAAGAGGAGAAAACTATAATTTGACCATTTTATTGGTTATTTCAATTTAATTTTAATTTATTCAAATAAATTGATTTCAATTTGATTCACTGTTTGTAAGTTAGAAAACTATAATCATCCGAACCAAACTAAATTTAATTTTTTATTTTATAACTAATTTCTTTTACAAATATAAAATAAAAAATTTATTTAAATTAGTAAAAAATTAAAATATTTTATACAAATATATTTTAAAACTAATTAATCAAATGTATACAATGTTAACTAGTGCTAAGAAGTGGTATTTACCTCACATATCAAAGATCATTCATCGCACCATATCATTAAAAATACGTTCAAATCACAAATGATCAACACAAGCAAGATACTTCTTGATGGCATTTCTATCTACCTAATCCTCATTAATATATTTTATATATTTCTTATGCATCATGGTATTTCTTTGTTGTTTTCCATTACTTTATATTGTGTTTTATTACAATCTATGCTAATACGATATGAATGAGACTTAGTTTGCAACAAGAGGACAAGCATGGATGTAGCCAAATCATCTAGCAGATCATAAAATATGGGACTACAAGTACAAATTCTATTTAATAGAATTATACCGAAGATGGATATTCTTGAAGAACAAAAAGGCTTCTTAACAATATAAACCAAAAGAAACTTACCTCAGGCGGTTCAATCCCTTTCTTCATTTGAACATCATCCGTAGCAACCCTCTTTGGACCCTCTCGCTTTACACTTTAAGCACCTTGTATTTCTAGAAAAGTTCATGAAAATGCACTGTAACATAAAAAGCAATGAATAGCCAAGGTAGAATACTGATAGGACAGTCAAGTGTAAAGTCCAAAAGATAGATATAAGCATTCACACGTATGAAAGCGGGTCATATTTTACTTGTAAAAAACCATCTTGAATTTTAAAAAAAACTGAATTGCAAAAGAGCTATCCTGTCTTTCAATTACTAATTACGAAGCAAAGGGAAGGCCATAAAATACTTGATTAAACTTCCGTTTAAAGAGACAGAGACAAAGATCATTTGCTCACCTCCGTGATAGAACCAAAAGAACACACCCATGTATTAATAATGGTTTAAAATAAAACAATAACAGAAAAATGATAAAAAGCCTCAGCAAAATAAATATCATTAAGGAAATCGATCAATATCATACCGTCTCCGAAAGAAAGCCTGCATGACTTTTGCATGATAGTCTCGATGAATGCTAGAAAAGACATCCTGCATATAAAAAAGTTGTCGGGGAAAGAAGTCTGAGAAGCGACAAATTGATTGAAAGAACTTTAAAATAAACTTCTTTTGCATTAAACCTAGAAACATTGATGTCTTTGTCAATTATACAGGTGATAAAGTCATGAACAAACAAAGTTATACACAACCAACTTTGCTGAATAAATTTTCGTTCCCCATTCAACAATGTATCCGTGAGTCTTGCGAACTTCATCTCCGGATACTTTGGACCACATGTAGACAACAAAGAAGCAAAAGCAGTGCAAAAGAACCACATGAACAATATGGTTTGACCCGTGCTTGATTATACTCTTGTTCAGTTTCCTGATGTTGTTCTTCACCCCTGCTTGAGCTTTAATCATGGTCATTTGCTGTCATAAATGGAGATTATATGTTCAGGAAGCGGGAAATCAAAAAGAAAGCATTTTTTTCAAATATAAATCACAAAGCACTACGTTATGCCGTGCTATCTTCAGCTATCTTCAACCAACAATCATCATTCAAGACAAGAAATTGATAGAAACTATTAGCAGGCATGCTAAAAAGCAGAGAATCACTGCAGATAATAGTTTTCTTTTGCATTAAGGCTTAGCAACCATGAAGTACTTGATGACTATCGTAACTTCACTTCCTTGTCTACCATAAAATTCAAATAGATGGATAAAAATAATAACAGGATGAATCATAGAACAAGGCGGTGCATTTTGTTCAACCATAATCAATATTTTCTTAAATAATACAGCATATGAACTGAGAGGATAAAGAAAAGGACATTTCCTACCATACAAATTCCAAAGGGAAAACTATTCCTTAATAACTCTAGTGACAGATGAAGATTTTATCACCATCTTTTTACACAATACAGATGATGAATACCATGTCAAGTGCAGATAAGCAATGATTATTATTTCCCCTTTTTTTTTCAGGTTATTTTTCATGACTATAATGGTTCAAAGAATTCAGAAATTTAGTGCCCCTCCACTTCACTTTGATATTATAGTAAAACCACAAAAATGTGTTTGATAAACTAAAGTGGTCATTCCTTATTTGCAAGCAACAAAATATCAAATCAACAAACCAACAAAGCAGCACATCGTTATAATCATTAGTAAATATCAGGATTCAATTTACAAGACTATATTGAACAATGTTTAACTTTTAAATATAGATAACAGGAGGTCAGCTAACCCTATTGAAGACGAATCAAGCTCTTTCTTAGACAAAGTAATAGTGATTATTGAAACATGGCATGTGGTTTTTAGGCTGCACAAGCAAAAACCGAAAATTAGTGGCAATGATGTTAGTTCTAGCAAGAAGATTAATACATTTACTCAATGTTACTCAAACTTAGGTGTGAATATCAAATATAGGTATGTATCCAACATGGGTACTGTTAGATTTTTCAAAATTGTTCCATATTTTTGGAAGATCATTGAAGTTCATATCCCCATAATCAAGAAGTGATGTTAGTTTTTCCACCAAGTGATGGCGTAAGAAATATAAGTCCTCATCCTCTCTTGAGCTGTAATTCTCGATTCATATCTCGGTCACATCTCGATCAACAATGCCACTCTCGATCCACAATCTGTAGGAAAATTGATGAACAAAATGAAAAAAATTTAGACAGTATACTGAGCAGAGTAATTTGAAGAAGCTTTCCAAAAATATAAGCAGATCATACAGAAAATATAGAAACTACTAAAAGAAAACAAAAATAGACAACCTACTCCAGATTACAAGTAATTATAACTAAGACGGCATAAAATAAATAACAACTTCAAATGATAAATAAGGAAGAAAATCATTGAGTGAAAACTTCCAATATGTTTGAAAAGGAAAGAACTTCAGAATCACACCAAGCAATGAAATAAACTTAAACAAAATGAAAATGAAGGAGATATATTTTAAGTATCTATAGTAAAAATATCAACCTTGAACATACATGTCTATAAATGAACAAATCAAATATACCTATATATACCTATACCAACTATTCACAAAGTAATTAAATCGTTTCATTTTGAGCTCCACTAATAATAGAAAATTTTCCAAAACCACTAGTCGTGGTTAGGAATGAATAACGAATATCACCGACTTTGTTTCTCAAATGTCCAAAATACAAATCAACACAAAATTCCAACAGTGTGTCATTGATTGCCGAATGAGTAAGCCAATGTATATAACATTCTATACACACTAAATCTACATTCCTGTATGTTAGAATTAAGTGACCCAAATTCTTATTTAAATAAAATACGATGGAAAATAAAATAAAAGTAAAATCCATATAGAACTAGACTTCTTTTATTTTATTTTAGAATAAGGTTTTTAAACCTTATTAAACTCCATCTATTTTATATTGATTAGGATAAGGTGTTTCAATCCTACTAGAATATGGCTTTGCAAGCCTATAAATAGACATAGTCTATTCCTCTTGTATTTGAGTAAAAATTTTTCGACATAGTGAATTTTCTTCTCCTCTGCCCGTGGTTTTTTTCCCGAAAGGGTTTCCACGTAAAATTTATGTGTTCTTTATTTTTATTTATTTTATTCTATTTTATTTTTCTCAAATTGGTATCAGAGCTTCCGGGTTATTCATCTCGATCACGGTAATGGCGTCTTTGAAGTATGAAATTCCGCTGTTGGATCGCAACACCAGATTTGCGTTGTGGCAAATTAAGATGCAAGCAGTTCTTGCACAGATGGATCTCGAGGATGCCTTGCTAGGGATAGATAAGATGCCTTCGACATTAACAGATGAAGAGAAGAAGCGTAAGGATCGAAAGGCATTAACACAATTACATCTGCATTTGTCCAACGAAAGGGTTTCCACGTAAAATTTATGTGTTCTTTATTTTTATTTATTTTATTCTATTTTATTTTTCACACTGTACATTTAGAATGTGAGATTAAATGAAAATTTCCTAAAACCCAACAAAACAAAAACATTCATATATATATATATATATATATATATATAGCATCGCTTACTAGTAATTTGGTATAGCAGTGAATGTCACAGGCAAAGCCAATGGTGATGGTTGACTGCATTGTTCTTCATTTTCTAAACTTCCATGGATGTAATTGAGACAACAGCAGACTTCCTTCACAGAAATAGAAACCGCAACTTCCTATGCAACTTTAATATGTTTCTTTCCATGAAGATCCACCACAAGATCCCGCAGCTCCAGGGAAAACATATATGCAACATGCTCAACAAATTTCACAATATAAAAATAATCTCAATAAACATGTTATGGACCACGGCAACCTAGACCCAAAAGGACTTCAGAAATTGTCAATAGAAATATAATCATTCAACTCTGGACCAAGGAATTGGATACATAGGGCTTTAAGAAACAGATGAAAAGAAGAGGGAGTAACGAGCGGGTAAGCAAAAGTTATTTTTTAGGAGTGGAGAGCGACGGCGACGGTGACGCAGCAGAGAGGTTAGTCGAGGGCGATGCACCAGGTGGTCCGGTCGGCGTCTTCGGTGGCAAATGGGTTGGGAACTTGGGGATGAAAATTTAGGGATTAAAGGAGAAGAGATGGAATGGGGGAAATTTTGTTAAGGGGAAAAAGAACAGCTATCGGGAGCATTGGGAATAAATTGGATGAAACAGTTGTGGCGTTTTTTATAAAAACACCGTTAAAGGTGATCTATTGCTGCGTTTATATGCTAGCGCCGCTAACTTCTTAAAATTATTGTAAAAATCAATTAAACCCATTCAAATTAAAATAAAATTTTATTAATAAATTACTGTTGCACATTACATATATAATAACAAAATTAGTTTATATAATTTTATAAAATCATATTTATTATTTTCATATAAAAATATTATTTTGATAAAAATAAAAAGATCTTTTATCATTAATAACATTATGTGATATAAAGTTAATCATGGAAATTATGCGTATGTACTAAAATAATTAAATATTATGAAAATTTTATTAATACAAGCATTATTCTTTTAAGTATGGTCCGCATTAGTTGTTTAGATTTTTATATAAATGGCATACTGGTTATTACATCAAATTTTATTAATTTTGTTATATAAAAATTCAATGAATGTGCCATATTCTAGTATGATTATTTTACTTTACTTAATTCAAAACATCCATTGTTTTGAATCGACTTTTAAATAAAATTAATTGTAATTTTATAATTTATATCAATTTGAGTGCAATAATTGTTTGTCTATATAAATTAAATATTAAAAATATTTTTAGTTGAATCATATAAATGGAAAGAAAAATTTATAATTATAGTTATTTTTTATTAAGTTGGTGTTATGGGTTAATCAAGTATATTAATTAAGTTGTGAAATTATTAATTTACCCTCTCACATATAAATTAAGTTAGAAGAATGAATTTATATATATATATATAATAAAAATTGAAACACAATTAACTTTATGATTATAACCAAAATAACAATTAATTTTTATATAAACTTTTAACAAATATACGAGTTAAATAATATCTTTTCGCATAGGAGTGTTAAATCTTAAAAAGAAAAAGTAATTCTCTTAACATACTTTAACAAATTGAATACTAAACCACTTAATCTGTAAAAGCTAAAATATGAGATAAGTATTTGTACTTTTCGTAAAATTAAAATTTAGTCATTATATTTCTATTCTTAAGAATTTAATTCCTCTATGTTTCAAATTTTTGAATTTAAGTTTAATTTAACATTAGCAGCGTTTATAACCTAGCGCCACTAAAAATGCACCAATTGCGGCGTTTAGGGTTTTAGGGGTTATAGTTTAGTGTTTAGGGCTTGTTAAGGTTTAGGGGTTTACTATTTTAGGGGTTATAGATTAATGTTTTATTTTTTTCTTTGGGGTTTAGGATTTTAGGTGTTACAAAACTTTTAGTGGCGTTTTACCAAAAGCGCCGCTAATGCTCTAGTTTTTTTAGCGGCGTTTTACCAAAAGCGCCGCTAATGCTCTGGTCTTTAGCGGCGTTTTACCAAAAGTGCCACTAATGCTCTAGTCTTTAGCGGCGTTTTACCAAAAGCGCCGCTAATGCTCTATTTTTAACGGCGTTTTAACAAAAAAACGCCGCTATTGCTCAGTTTTTAGCGGCGTTTTTGTTAAAACGCCGCTATTGCTCTGTGTTTTACAATTTTTGTGGCGTTTTTTGATAAAACGCCGCTAAAGCCCTATTTTCCTGTAGTGTATGGATATGGTTTAATTGAAATAATGATAAATTTTTAAGGTTAAAATGGTAATTAAGTAATTAAGTTTAAAACAAAAGAAAAGAAAATAGATATCATTTTCATTTTCTCAACCTTAATTCGATTCTAAGAAATAAAAACCTCCATGGATGAATGCTTCATCCGGCTAGGTTCTTACTAATGCATGGTTTGTGTTTTTCATCCCGTTTTTAATGATTTTTTATATTTTTGAGTTTGTTTTAGCTTAATCTAGTTAGCCGGGATCAATTTGTAAAACTATTAAAGGTTGAAGGTTATGCCATGGATGTTTTTGAGTATGTTTTGATGTAAAATGATAGATTATGAACCTTCGTTGAAAAATAAACAAGTTTTGTAAAGTGATTTCTGATGAAAATAACATTTAGGGACTAATTTGTTAAAGGTATAAATTCTAGGGTTTTATTGTGATATGATGGTGAATATGAGTTGTTTCAAAGTCCCTTGCATGTTAGATTAACATGGATTTAGATTAAAATGGTTAGATGTAACACCCCTCACCCGTACCCGACACCAGGATGGGGTTCGAGGCATTACCAGGACTTTACATTTTGAAACGTACCAAATTGGGTCACCAAGTTTTACTCAAATTTTAAGCTTTTCATCCATGAACAACTCGTCCATCATATAGGCCTTCGAGGCCTATAACATACCTAGTGGCAATGCGGGACAAATTCGGGTACGTTCGATAAACCTTGGGCTCCTTAGAAAATTTTTCCTTATCATAAAGTGTCACACGCCTGTGTGACTTGGGGCACGTCCATGCCCTTCAGCCGTGGGCAACACTGACTTATCAACACGGCCATGGCACACACCAATGCTGCCTGCTCGTGGACGACACTGTCTTTTTAACACGGCCATGTGCACGCTCGTGTGGCCTACCCGTGTACAACTTTGAGCTAAAATTTTAAGTGCAGGGGACACAGCACACGCCCATGGGAGGGAACCGTGTGTCACACACGGCCTAGACACACGTCAGTGTGTCTAACCATGTGGACTCTAATAGGCTATTTTCTAAGCCTTTAGTCACCCCTTTCTACTACTTGTGCTTAGTGGTTACCAAGTTCAAAGTAAAACACAATTATACACTTGTAATTAATCTTGATTAAACTAGATGATGGAAACCTCATATCATTGGTTTCATACATGATAGGTTATTTCCCATTTAGTGTACATGGGTTCCCATGTCACTTCAATTCGTCTGAAATTGGCTCGTTCATGTGACTCATTGCCAATTGGTAACGACCCATCACTTGTAAATAAAACTATGCATAAATTTGTAGGTCATAGCCTACTTCAATTAAGCCAATTTTCGTGGCCATATACAAAGAGATAAACATATTTTTACATGCCTTCATTTGGAAAATCTAATGACACATATAACAAAATACTCAAAAATACTGTACATGCCATTGAACAAAATAAACAAAGTTTTTATACCAAAGCTTGTCTAGTTGATAGTATGTTGACTCTCCAATCGTCTTCCAATCTGTTCGAGTCCTCGAGCTCTGTGAGACAGGGAAAAAGAGAGGGGTAAGCATTTACATGCTTAGTAAGCTCGAATAATCGAAAAGTAAACTTACCGAGTAATTAGCATACATCCATATTTAAATCATGAAATCATCAATTATGAAATGATTCCTTATCACATGCACTCAATCAATGAGTTAGTGACATAGCAAAGCATCATGTAATTTATGTAGATGAGCTCATCATTCATCATCTTATTTTCATACATCATATTAATCCTGTTGAGTTTCTAGGAAATCTCGATGGAATACCCATTATCCTTCAATTCTTACGAATGATCATTTCACATATATGCACTCCCACGAACCTCACATCTCATGGCCGGATTACCAGTCCAGGCTAAATCCCCCATATCATGAACTCATACGGTGATGTCGGGATTACCAGTCCAGGCTATATCCCTTATAACGACAAACACCATTAATAAGCTCGAATTTGAATTACCAGTCTAGGCTAAATCTAAACCCTAATCGGATTACCCGTTCGAGCTAAACCCATAATGCACACATATTCTTCGGGAGGCTTGATCATTCAAGGAACACCCGTCCGGGCTAGATCCTTTTCATACTTGAGATCACGGATTACCTGCTCGGGCTAAATCCTTACTGCAACACATGCAGGATCTCTTTACACATATCGATGAGGGTTTATCCATCGAATTCCCTTTGTCAACCTCATCCGAGATATTTTTCACATGTTACCATCAAATATGCATTTCTATGATATTTCATGCCAATAATAAATGCAATCATCATGCATTCATAAATCATACAATTATGCATATCAGGGGTTTACTTTAAGTTATCCGAACTTACCTGATATTCTTTTCAGTTATTCCGAAACCTTGCGTTTACCACGATCGACCTTCAAAATTTGTTCCTCGGGGTCTATAACAAGAAAATTAACTAATTAATACACTAAATTATACATTTCAAGTTTAATATCTACCCTTGGTCCAAATGATCGTTTTGCCCCTAACTTTTCATATTTTTATGATTTAGTCCCTAGGCTCGTATAATGAAACACATGCACTTTCTATCTTACCCAAGCCTAGCTAAACACTTTTCCTTCTTATGGTAGCCCAAATTTTCCATTATTTTCTCATTTCTACCACACATTTACATTTTTTGCAAAATAGTACCTATAAGGGTTTTTCATGAAAATCAACTAGGAAAAGATATTTAATACACATTCATCTTTTAGATTCCTCCATAATCCATCAAAATACAAGCAACTCATTAATGGGTAAATTTTTAAACATGAACCCTAGCATGAAATATGGGTAGAAATGGAGAGAGCAAGCTACTGGGATTTCAAAAATACATAGAGCATGAAAAACGAGGCTTGGGAGCACTTACTATTGAGCTTGGAAAGCTTGAAAACCCTAGCTATAGAAACCCTTGAAGTTTCAGCTGGACAAGGAAGAGAATAGGCTGATTTTGGTCCATTTTTCCCATTTTATTTCATTAAAATACTAAATGACCAAAATGCCCTTAAGCCCTTTCCTTAAAATTCCATCCATGCAAGCCCATTTTTGTCCAAAAACTTAGAATTTGGGAAAATTACTCTCCAAGACCTTATAATTCATAGCCCAAAGCAATTTCATACAAATTGCTTCTAGAAATCAAGTTTTTCAATTTATTCAATTTAGTCTCTGATTTCCAATTGAACACCTTACTCAAAGAATTTCTTCATGAAACTTTAACAAATGCATATACTCATATTCTAGGCCTCATAATAATCATAAAGTAAATATTTTGATGTTGGATTTGTGGTCTCAAAACCACTATTCTGACTAGGCCTTATTTCAAGATGTTACATTAGATTTTAAATTATTAGCTTAAGGACTAAATTGTAAAAAAGTTAAAATATTAGTGGAAAATTGGTAATTTTTCATAAATATGAAATGTGGACTAAATTGAATATTTAAGGTTAATTTAAGTACTTAATTGAATATAATTATCTATTTAAATCAAGATAAACCATGTACAGACCTAGATCGAAGAAAAGCAAAAGCTTTGAATTAGCTTGATTTAATCTCCACGCCCCTAGTCATCTAGGTAAGTTCGAATGAATGGTTATTGTATTAATGTTCTTTAAATTGAATGTTATTATGTTAATTATAATATGAATGGATCGACATACAAACCTATCAATGCTACGTCGAATATCGAGTCCTGATTGAACTTTAGGAATTCTTAGGATACGAATGACATGTCATTAGGGATTTCATGTTTCGAGTGCTGGTCTTGAATGTCCTACCAATGGCTGAGGTCCTGTATGTATTGCGGATACTCCACAGCTCGTGTGAGCAGTATCGTGTAGCTTACATTCCAACCCGCAAATCGTGTGAGCAGACCCATTTCATAGCTCGTGTGAGCAAAGATGTAAAGAAAAGGTTACAGTTATATGTAAAGGTAAAATTTGTGTGAGTTTTCCTGAGTATCCGATGAAATTCTAGATGGTTCAACGGGCAAAGAAAGGAAATGAAACAATAAGTATTCAAATGGAATTAAACATAATCTTATGGAAGGAATGCATAAAATACGTGATGAATTTCATATGGAAAATTGACTTATCTTATGGTTAATTCATTTGAGTTATGTACAAGGAGCTAACTTGTGTATTTGACGGTGATGTATAGGCTTATGTCAAACTTATTGTTTTGGTTGACATTATACTTATGCTTTATAAATTGAAAATGCATTAGTAAGTTGTGCGATGTAGGCAAGTGTACCTATCGAACAGTAGTATAGTTTTAGCAAGACCAGATTGTCGAACCCAAAGGAACTAAAAGTACTAGTAATGACTATCTTTTTATTATCTAGCGTAAGAATAAAGAGGTTTTGTTTTAACTAACTAATTATCTAACTAAGAATTCACAGAGAATAGAATTTGGGAATTGCTTTTGGGAAAATCGATTGAATTAAGACAATACCTAAGGAAAAATCCACCAAAATTGTACTTGTTATTCTGGCTCCGAATCGGACGATTTATTCATTTAACTTATTCCGTAGAGATCCCTAAGTTATGTTATTATCCCTATTCAAGACTAATAATGTCTAATCCCTAGATTGAATAATTGAGACCTTTCTCTAATTAACACCCTAGGGTTGCATTAACTCGATCTATGGATCCCTTTATTACGTTTCACCCTAATCTGGCAAAATCTTGTCACCCTATGTCTAGGCGCGTAATCAACTCCGCTTAATTATAACAAATGTACTCTTAGACAGGATCTATTGCTCCTCTGAATAAGAGCTTATCTTGAATCAGTATCCTGGGATATCAAAACAAGAATTAAGAACACATAATTAAGAACAAGTTAAATATTTATCATACAATTCAGAAAATAATAATAAGATTCTTCTTAGGTTTCATTCCCTTTAGGTATTTAGGGGATTTAGTTCATAACTAAATAAGAAAACATCTCAGAATAATAAAGAATACAAAACATAAAGAAAACCTAAAACTCTTGAAAGGGAAATTGAGGAGAGATCTTCAGTTTTGATGATGAATCCAGCTTTTAAGATGGATCAATCGGCTTCCTTGGAGTAATTCCTTACCCCCTATTCTGTGTATTTTCTTTCTTCCTCCTCTAGGGTGTATTTATAGGCTTTGGAATGCCTAAGAGCCCTCAAAATTAGCCTTTTTCAAATTGGACTCAAGTTGGGCTCGACAGGGACACGCCTGTGTAACACGCCCCTGTCCGATTACTTCATGTCGTGCTCGAGCCTGCCAAATTGACACGGCCGTGTGGTCTGCCCGTGTGAGGAAGTCCAGGCCTAGTTGATTTCGTACTTTGGCCCATTTTCTCCGTTTTTGGCCTGTTTCTCGTTCCTTTCGCTCTCCTAGGCTCTTCTAAGTGTAAAACATGAAATTAAAGCATTATGAGCATCGAATTCACCAATTCTAATGGAAAATCATCCATAAAATGCGTTAAATATGGGGTAAAAATATGTATAAATTACGGTTTATCAAATACCCCCACACTTAAGCATTTGCTTGTCCTCAAGCAAAATTCTCAACTCATAATCAAAATAAATTCTTCTCAATTTATAATTTCTATCGATAATATCTCAAAAGAATCCATAGGTAATCATACATTGATAATTCAACTAAAAGAACATAAAAGTTTCAAACATTCCAAGTTGAGTATTTAATCATGCAAACACAGGTGTCTCTCCTCATTTAAGTAATTACCTTTGATTCGGAATATCACAGAGTTTCACATCCTCACTAAAGATTCACTCAAATCACTTGAGGTGTTTTAAGGATAATAAATGAAGCACTCAATAGTCAATAATGAAAAGTCATTACCATAGGCTTGCATGAAAATAAAATCTCCACCACTGATAAATTGATATGAAACATCAATCAAAAGGTCTTTAGAGGGTTGTAATGAGGCTTGGTTTAGGGGATGTGGCCACAAGCTAAAAGAAAGGGTTAGAATCGAGATTGAATTGAAAAATTGTCTAACTAGAAAAAGAGTTAATCATCACTTGCGTACAACAGAGCTTTTTCTCAAAATATGGAATTACTAATGTATATACATAGTTTTTTTTAAAAAAAAACAAGTTAAAAAAACCATAGACTAACTATTAAGAACAAGACATAGATAAGTAAATTCTTCAACTCAAATCTCGACAAAAATAGGGATTAATTTAGGGGATTTCAACAATAATGGGTTAAGGGTTAATATTAAGGGTAATACAAGAAATGGCTTGTTAGGCTCAAGGGGGTTTACTAGGGGTTAATCGTGGAGGTAGACTTTTCATGGCATGAGTGGGTTAATCCTAAGTGCCTTAATCATTTTGACATATCAAATCAAATGGTGTGGTCTTGACATGCATAATTAAGCAAGTTCTAGAATAACAGTTCGATATTGACGCACTCAAAGCAATAATAAAAGTGAGCATGGAAGAATTAATAGATGCTCATAAGGCTCAAAAATCTCGCAAAAATTATGGCTTTTTGATGTTTAAAACTTGTGAATTCTAACTCAAAGTAATACCTAACTTTGGAGAAACAACCTAATATTTTAAATTCTTAAAAATCAACTTATCATGTTTGATTCTCTAATGTCTTAAGGTTTAAACAATCAATGCATAAATGCCTATGTTTTAATTCAAGGTATATCAACAAAAATCAAAAATCAATGAAAATTTATCCTAAATATGATATGAGAGCTTTTCAAAAGAACAAGGTAGTCATTCAGGGATTTTTCTGATAATGAAATAAATACCCCCCACACTTAAGATGTACATTGCCCTCAATGTTAAAATATAGATATTAGAGTATAAAAATAAGATAGGGAGAGGAGTGAAACTTCCTGAGTTTGAAAATGGATGAAATTCTTGGATTAGCGAGAGCGAGTTGCTGGGAATACAACTGGAGGACAAACATGATTCTAAAGGACAAAAGGATAATTGGGGGAATAATTTGATAGTAATCATAAAGATAAGCCGTTTTAAAAACAAATGAATCTTCAAAAATAAATAAAATAAAATCGATAATCTAAATATTTTTTTTCAAGTGGCACGGCCGGTTCACATGCCCGTGTGGATCGTGTCCTACCCGTGTTTGTCGTGAAGTGAGATGTCGTCCACGACCTTCGGCACGCCCATGTTATTTTGACAATTTTGTCCACGAGTGATAGACACGGGCGTGTCGCACGCCCGTGGCCACTTATCACATCCTGTGTCGGGGCAGATAACTTTTACCCTGATTTCGCACGACCATCTCGCACGACCGTGTTTCCGTCTGTGGTGGTCACACGACCTTAAGCACGGCCATGTGATCGGTCGTGTGGAGTTAGGAACCTTTTGCTTCAAAGACTCTGTTAGTGACCTAGATGTTTGAAAATTGAAATTTAAATAATTCAAAACCGTTAGTACCCGGGTTGCCTCCTGAGAAGCGCTTGTTTATAGTCTAAGCTCAGCTGTTACCTTGTTGGTTTATTCAGGGTGGCTTGTGGAGTCGTAGTTCCTCTCCGTCGTTTTTAAAATTCTTTCCATTATAAAGTTTGAAACGATGTCTATTTACTTTGAAAGTACCATGTGATGGGTGACTTACCTCTATTGTGCCATATGGCAGCACATATTGAATTACGAAAGGTCCTGACCATTGTGATTTAAGTTTCCCAGGAAACAGTTTGAGTCTTGAGTTGTATAGGAGGACAAGATCTCCAACTTCAAATTATTTTCGTTGTTTTAAACGATTGTCATTGCGCCACTTTGTTGCTTCCTTATATAGGCGTGAGTTTTCGTATGCATTGGCTCGCCACTCATCAAGTTCATTCAACTGCATCAACCTATTTTTTCCTACAAGTTCGAGATCAAGGTTTAGAAATTTAATAGTCCAAAAATCTTTATGCTCTAGTTCGAATGGTAGATGATAACTTTTTCTATAAACAAGTTTGTACAGTGATGTCCCTATGGGGGTCTTAAAAGAAGTTCTGTAAGCCCATAAGGCATCATCTACTTTCATTGCCCAATCTTTTCTGTTTGATTTCTCGGTTTGCCACTTCAATTTGTCCATTAGTTTAAGGATGGTATGGGGTGGTTGTTCTATGATGAACTCCGTATTTCTTAAGAGTTTTTTCAAATTGGTATTACAAAAATGAGTACCCCTGTCACTGATAATTACTCTAGGTGTTTCGAATCTCGAGAAGAGGTTCTTAAGGAAACGTACTACCACTCTAGCATCATTAGTAGGTAGAGCTTGGGCTTCCACCCATTTGGACATATAATCGACTGCTACTAAGATGTATTTATTCCCAAATGAACTGGGGAATGGGCCCATGAAATCGATACCCCAAACGTCAAATATTTCACATGAAAGCATATAGTTTTGAGGCATTTCATCATGTTTAGATATGTTACCTGTTCGTTGGCATTTGTCACAGGAAGTAACGTACCTGTTAGAGCCTTTAAATAATGAGGGCCAGTAAAAACCTGATTCAAGTATTTTATGTGCGATCTTAGTTCCACTATAGTGTCCTCTAGTTGGCCCTAAGTGGCAATGTTCCAATATTTTTTATGTTTTTGACCTTGTAAGGCATCTTCTAATGACTTGATCTGCACATCTACGAAAAAGAAAGAGGTCATCCCAAAAGTAGCATTTCACATCATGAAAGAATCGCTTATTTTGATGGTGTGTTAACCCTTTTGGGATAATGTTAGCAGGTAAAAAATTCAAGATGTCTGCAAACCAAGGTACCTCGGAGTCAGATATAGTGAAAAATTTTTCTTCAGGAAACGAATCATTTATTTCAACTTTATCTAGTTCTTTGGTATTGGAGTTCTCAAGCCTAGACAGATGATCAGCCGCGAGATTTTCAGCTCCTTTCTTATCTTGAATTTCCAAGTCAAATTCCTGTAATAGGAGAATCCATCAAATGATTCGAGGTTTTGCATCAGTTTTAGTCAAAAGGTAGCGAAGAGCGAAATGGTCAGTGTAGACAACAACTTTAGACAATATGAGATATGATCGAAATTTATCATATGCAAAAACCACAGCTAGCAATTCTTTTTCCGTAGTAGTATAATTCTCTTGTGCAGTTGTTAAAGTTTTGCTAGCATAATAGATAGGTTGAAAATGCTTGTCTCTTCGCTGTCCCAATACTGCACCTACTGTAAAGTCACTCACATCACACATGAATTCAAATGGTAAGTTTCAATCAGGTGCAATTATAATTGGAGCATTAATTAATTTATCCTTTAAAGTATTAAATGATTCTAAGCACTCCCGATTGAAATTAAAAGGTATATCTTTTTCTAGCAATTTAGTCAAAGGCTTAACTATTTTAGAAAAATCCTTAATAAATCTTCAATAAAAACCAGCATGTCCTAAAAAGCTTCTAATAGCCTTAACCGAACTAGGAGGGGGTAACTTTTCGATTGTTTCTATTTTAGATTTGTCCAACTCAATCTTTTTACTAGAAATTTTATGCCCTAATACAATACCTTCTTGAACCATGAAGTGACATTTCTCCCAGTTAAGCACAAGATTCGTTTCCTCACATCTTATTAAAACTCGTTTTAAATTTTTAAGGCAGAGATGGAAAGAGTTACCAAATACCAAAAAATCGTCCATAAATACTTCCATGATATCTTCCACTAGTTCGTCAAAGATGGCCATCATACAGTACTGAAAATTGGCAGGAGCATTACATAATCCAAAAGGCATTCTACGATAAGTGAACATACCATATGGGCATGTGAATGTCGTCTTTTCTTAATCTTTAGGAGCTATTGGGATTTGGAAGTAACCAGAGAGTCCGTCTAGAAAGCAGTAGTACATGTGCCCGGATAATCTTTCCAACATTTGGTTAATAAATGGCAAGGGGAAGTGATCTTTTCTTGTTGCATCATTCAGTTTCCTGTAGTCAATACAAACTCTCCATCCTGTGACTATCCTCATTGGGATTAATTCATTCTTCTCGTTGGTCACTACCATCATGCCTCCTTTCTTAGGGACAATCTGCACTGGACTTACCCAAGAACTGTCAGAAATAGGATATATAATTCCAGCATCTAGAAGTTTAATTACCTCAGCTTTAACAACTTCCTTCATGTTGGGGTTCAGTCATCTTTGAGCTTGCACACACGGTTTATATTCATCTTCCATAAAAATTTTATGGGTGCAAAAGGAAGGGTTGATTCCTTTAATGTCAGAAATTTTCCAAGCTATGGCCTTTTTATGTTCTTTTAATACTTGGATTAATTCCTCTTTCTCCTTGGGTTGCAAGTTAGAAACAATAATAACTGGTAATATAGAATTTTTTCCAAGGAATGCGTATTCCAAGTGGTTTGGTAATTGTTTAAGTTCCAGTTTTGGAGGCTCCTCAATAGAGGGTTTTTGCTTAACTGCATCGTTTATCTTAATTCCCTCATATTCTACTTGTCTTGATGAATGCTCATTAGGTTCATCATCTGTCTCCTCTTCTTGAGCTGGATACAATTCCGTTGTCTCCTTCTGTACAATTTCCTGAAAAGAGTCTCGAGTAATATGATCAATAGAGTCAATAAAATAACATGAATCATCCTGTTCCCTAGAGAACCTCATAGCATCATAAATTTTAAAGATAATCTCCTCGTCACCTACTCTAAGTACCAATTTACCGTCACCTACATCGATTACAGCCCTAGCAGTGGCTAAAAATGGCCGTCCTAAAATTAAAGGTACTTCCACATCTTCATCCATGTCAAGCACAACAAAATCAACAAGAAATATGAATTTATTTACTTTCACAAGTACGTCTTCTATAATACCCCTAGGGTATTTAACAAATCTATCGGCTAATTGAATACTCATCCTAGTAGGTTTAGGTTCCCCAAAACCAAGTTGTTTGAACATTTTATATGGCATCAATTTAATGCTAGCGCCTAAATCAGCTAGTGCTTTCTCAACATTCAGACTATTAATTAAGCAAGGGATAGTAAAACTTCCTGAATCTTTCAGTTTTGTTGGCAGCTTGTTTTGGAGTATGGCTGAGCATTCCTCGTTGAGTTCTACTATAGATAAGTCCTCTAACTTCCTTTTATTTGTTAGAAGCTCCTTCAAAAATTTTGCATATGTAGGCATCTGCACGATGGCTTCAACAAAAGGTAAGTTGATATGTAATAGCTTAAAAAGTTCAAGAAACTTACCGAATTGTGCATCAATGTGATTTTTTTCAATTTTGCTGGGTAGGGAACTAGTGGTTTATATTCCTTCGGCACTAGTTTGTCACTATTTTCAGGTTTTTCTTCCCCCCTTTCGTTTACCACGGCTTCTTGTGCTAGCTTCTTTTTAGATTCCGCTAACACTTTCCCACTCCTTAGTGTAACTGCTTTTACATGCTCTTTTGGTTTGGTGTTACTAAGTAAACTTCCGTGTGGTCTTTTCGAAATCAATTTGGACAGCTGGCCTATCTGAGTTTCGAGCCCTTGGATTGACGCTTGTTGATTTTTAAGTACCGTTTTAGTGCTCTGAAACCAGGTTTCTGACACTGATATAAACTTTGAGAGCATCTCTTCAAGGTTCAGTTTCATTTCCTGTTGATATGGTGGCTGTTGGTAACTCGGAGGTGGTCACTGATTTCTTTAGCCTCCCCATGAGAAATTTGGGTGGTTCCTCCAACCTGCATTATAAGTGTTACTATATGGATTGATTTGAGGTCGAGGAGTATTACCCATGTAATTTAATTGCTTGTTATCCATGTTGTGGCCATAAGGCTGGTATTCCGAATGGCTTGTTCCACCTCCACTTGCTTTGCACTGCATTACTGGGTGAACCTGTGAAGAACTAAGAAAACCAACAATCTTTTTATTCAAGATTTCTACTTGATTAGAGAGCATGGTGACCGAATCGACGTTATAAACACCGACTATTTTCGCTGGCTTTATCCTCATGACTTGCCACTGATAGTTATTCAATGACATCTCCTCTATGAACTCATAAGCATCATTAGGTGTTTTTATTATTGATGGTTCCGACAGCAGCTGCGTCAACCATTTGTCGAGTCGAAGGATTCAGGCCATTATGGAACGTTTGAACCTGGAGCCAAAGTGGTAACCCATGGTGAGGGCACCTTCTCAAAATGTCCTTGTATCTCTCCCATGCATCGTAGAGTGTTTCTAAATCCATCTGCACAAAAGAAGAGATATCATTACGTAATTTACCTGTTTTAGTCGGCGGAAAATATTTTAGCAAAAATTTTTCGGTCATTTGTTCCCAAGTAGTAATTGACCCTCGTGGTAATGAGTTCAACCACTGTTTAGCTTTGTTCCTCAATGGCCAAAGACGAATGGCATCGTCAGAAACGCCATTAATTTTAAATGTATCACATAGCTCCAAAAAGTTTGCTAAGTGAACGTTGGGATCTTCATCCTACAAACCATCAAACTGAATAAACTGTTGTATCATTTGAATTACATTAGGTTTCAATTCAAAAGTATTTGCAGCTACAGTAGGTCTAACTATGCTTGATTCAGTTCCTGTTAAAGAAGGTTTAGCATAATCATACATAGTGCGTGGAGCAAGATTTTGATTAGCTGCAATTGTAGGAGGTAGCTGATTGTCTTGGTTTTCAGCCATCTCTTCGGTTGGGAGTTGAGTATCGTCTTCTTACACGTTATCTGTGTATTTTAGTCTTCGCCTTATTTCTCTTTGGTTTCTGCGAACTATGCGATCGATTTCTTCGTCAAAAAGTAATGGTCCTAACGGGTTTCTTCTAGTAATAAACTATAAAAACCTGCCAGAAGAAGGAAAAAGAAAATTAGTAAATTAGAATAAAATTAAAAATAAAATTAGATTGCAAGAAAATAAATGGCTAAATTAATAAAAATTGAGTGTTCCTAATATTTTAATTCCTCGACAACGGCTCCAAAAACTTGATCACTTGATTTCGTGATAGGTTTTAAATATTTATAATTAATCGTTCTTGAAACTAACTATTATCGCATTGTAGGCAAGTGTACCTATCGAACAGTAGTATAGTTTTAGCAAGACCGCATTGTCGAACCCAAAGGAACTAAAAGTACTAGTAATGACTGTTTTTTTATTATCTAGCCAAAGAATAAAGAGGTTTTGTTTTAACTAACTAATTATCTAACTAAGAATTCACAGAGAATAGAATTGGGGAATTGCTTTTGGGAAAATCGATTGAATTAAGACAATACCTAAGGAAAAATCCACCTAGACTGTACTTGTTATTCTAGCTCCGAATCGGACGATTTATTCATTTAACTTGTTCTATAGAGATCCCTAAGTTATGTTATTATCCCTATTCAAGACTAATAACATCTAATCCCTAGATTGAATAATTGAGACCTTTCTCTAATTAACACCCTAGGGTTGCATTAACTCGATCTATGGATCCCCTTATTAGGTTTCACCCTAATCCCGCAAAATCTTATCACCCTATGTCTAGGCGCGCAATCAACTTCGCTTAATTATGACAAATGTACTCTTAGACAGGGTCTATTGCTCCTCTGAATAAGAGCTTATCTTGAATCAGTATCCTGGGATATCAAAACAAGAATTAAGAACACATAATTAAGAACAAGTTAAATATTTATCATACAAATCAGAAAATAATAACAAGATTTATCTTAGGTTTCATTCCCCTTAGGTATTTAGGGGATTTAGTTCATAACTAAATAAGAAAACATCTCAGAATAATAAAGAATACAAAACATAAAGAAAACCCAAAACTCCTAAAACAAAAATTGAGGAGAGATCTTCAGTCTTGATGATGAATCCGGCTTCTCAGATGGATCAATCGGCTTCCTTGGAGTAATTTCTTACCCCTATTCTGTGTGTGTAACACCCCGAACCCGAGACCATCGCCGGTGTCGGACACGAGGGGTTAGCAAGCTAAGTTCACTTGTTTTGCCCATCCATTGGACATTTCCAGTCAGGCTGGAAAAACTGCGTCACTGTCGCCTTAAAAATCATATCTCGAGTTTCAAAGCTTGGAAACTGGTTTCGTAAATTTTCCCTGAATTTAGACTCATATATCCATCCATGGGTTTATTTCTAGAATTTTTGGTCGGGCCAATTGGTACAGTTTATTAGTTAAAGTCACCCATGTTACAGGGATCGACTGCTCTGACCTTCGCGCGGTATAACTTTAATATCTCTCTGTACAGGGATTTAATGCTGGTGCCGTTTGTTTCTAATGAAACTAGACTCAAAATTGAATCTGTACATATAAGGTATGTCTCCTAATTCTTTTGGATAATTTATAGTGAATTTTAAAGTTGCGACAGGGAACCCAGAAACCATTCTGGCCCTGTCTCACAATAGCTTTAATATCTCTTAACCTGTAACTCCTATGACCATTTCGTTTCTTCCATAAGAAAATAGACTCATCAAGGTTCATTTACATAGCTTATTCACTATTTAATTCCATTCCTATGAATTTTGGTGATTTTTCACATTCACGCCACTGCAGCTGGCAGCATCTGTTTTTAAGGTAGGGCTTACCTATTTGGTAGTCTCCATGAATCAACTAGTCTTGCCATACATAGGTTCATATATGATCATTTTAACCATACCAATGGCTGATCCTATGACCAACATTTCTATTTCCAAGCCATAGCCACATCATGACACCAAATATATATATATATACAAACCACAATTAGTCTAAGTTCATGCTTCCTTTTTCGAGCCATTTTCGCATGCCCGTACATACTTACATTACAACATATTTAACAAACATGAGGTAGTCCTATACATGCCATCTCAAGTTCAACCAAAATTTATACCAAAATGGAGGCTTGATAGTGTGGATGACTTCGACTTCAACGATCCCAAATCCGATTGCTTGAGCGAAATCTAGAAAACCGAGAGCCAAAGCAACGGGTAAGCATTTTTATGCTTAGTAAGTCTCAAGGAATATAATCAACTCTAATTAAAGCAATACATTCACATAACCAAATGCATCATTTCATTAATGCACATTCACATAATCGTACTTACTTCACCATCCCAACACTTATGTTCATACACAAATAACGGCTTCATTAAGGCCGATAACTCGCTCCATCATAGGAGCGGATATTCATACGCTCTTACTCCTAGCGCGCAAAGCACACCGCACTTACCTTGTCATTGGGAAATTTCACAAGTGCATTAGCTGAAATTTTCCAGCAAGCTTATAATTTTCAAATCACATACCTTCGAGTTTAACCGGACGTCGCTACTCGCTCAATCGCCTTCGGGACATAGCCCGGTTATGGTAACCCGCACCAAGGCCTCACGGGACTTAACCCGGATATCACGATTTGCACAAATGCCTTTGGTCTTAGCCCGGATTTAACAACTTGCACGAATGCCTTCGGCCTTAGCCGGATATAGCTACTAGCACAATTGCCTTCGGTCTTAACCCGGATATAATTTTCAGCATAATTGTCTTGGGGCTTAGCCCGATATCATTCAATTTCTCATGCACACATACATCAATAATCATTGGACATACATATTTCATTTTCCTTACTAAGGCTCAAACACAATTATAATCATTAGCATATTCGCCTTCGGGACTTAGCCGGGTGGAATTCAAATACTCATACACACATAATCAATAATCATACACATCCATATTTCATCTCACATAATTCAAGTAAGGTCACTTCTTGAGGACTTACCTCGGATGTTGTCGAACGGCTTTTACGGCTATTCGATTACTTTTTCCTTCCCCTTGTCCAATTGTGGCCCTCTTAGCTCTTGAGCTAATTCAAACAAATTCAATTTATCAAAACCTCATTGTGCTAGCTTATGGCCGAATATGACAAGGAATTTAAATCGTCATATGGCCACCCTTTAGCTTGAATACACAATGGTCATGCACATTTCATACTACATCAAGCAATTCAATACAATTTATTCGAGCATCAAGGAAAAGCTAAGGCCTTCAATAGGCTACCCAAGGCCGAATATACTTGTCCATGTTGAGGCCAATTATGCACTTAATACCACACAAAAACAGCATGCATTTTACTAGTTAATGCTTTGCATATTGTAGCTCAAAACTTACAATATAGCATCAAGCACTCATATGTGTGCTAGGCCGAATGTGCTTACAATTTCACAATTATTCTTCAACATCTTCTTCTTTAAACAAACTTATTCATCACTTCCTTCATAACCAAAACATCATGTGCAAACATATATATACATATATGAGCATGGCCGAATTTCAAGGTGTCCATAGCCATCCAAAACACAAATTTTAACTAACATGCAAGAAGCATGAACCATGCTCATGAATGCATCATGGCCGAACATGATAAAACAAAAAGAAAGCTCAAAATCTTACTCAAGAGTAGACAATCCATCATTGCATGCATCATCATCAAGCTTCACACTTAGCATGCAATGGCTTTATCACCATAACAACTTTGGCCAAACACCATTTCCATGGCATAACAAAGATTTGAGCCATGGCTAACATGCACATCAAGTTAGCAACCAAAACATGCATGAAACTCCCAACACAACCTCATACATACCTTAATCTTGATGCAAATTTAGCCAAATCTCCTTCTTGTTCTCTTCCAAACCAAGCATGAAGCAAAACTCCTATCTCCTCCTTAGTATTTTCGGCCAAAAGGAAAGAACAAGGATGAACAATTTTTTCTTGTTTTTCTTTCACTTGCACGGCAATGGGGGGAGGATGAGCTATTTTCTTGATTTTTTTTGTTTCTCCTCCAACATCATTAATTATTTTATCATTTAATTCATCATGCATTAACAAAACATGTTTCAACATGTTTTCTTTGCCCATAAACCATGTCATGGCCGGCCACTAGCTTCTTTTGGGGAAATTTGACATGCAAATCCTTTATTTTTGCATGCATGAGCAACTAGTCATCACACATTTCCCCATCATACTTTCAAAGTTCACTACTAGGTCCTTTCTAGTGAAATTCACCTTTATAACACTAAATCAATCATCAAAAAATGTCATACATGGATACACACATATTATAGGCATCGAAATAAATTTTAAATTATTTTTATGCCTCGGTTTTTTGTGGTCCCGAGACCACCTTCCGACTAGGGTCAATTTTGGGCTGTCACAGTGTGTCCTCTTTCTTCCTCCTCTAGGGTGTATTTATAGGCTTTGGAATGCCTAAGAGCCCTTAAAATTAGCCTTTTCCGAATTAGACTCAACTTGGGCTGGGCAGGGACACGCACGTGTAACACACCCGTGTACAATTACTTCAGGCCATGCTCGAGCCAGCGAAATTGACACGGCCGTGTGGTCTACCCGTGTGAGGAGGTCCAAGCCGTGTTGATTTCGTACTTTGGCCCATTTTCTCCGTTTTTGGCCCATTTCTCGTTCTTTTCGCTCTCCTATGCTCTCCTAAGTATAAAACATGAAATTAAAGCATTAGGAGCATCGAATTCACCAATTCTAATGGAAAATCATCCATAAAATGCATTAAAGATGGGGTAAAAATATGTATAAATTACAATTTATCATTGTGTTTAGTTTATAAGAGCTTACTAAGCATTCATTGCTTATGTAATTTCTTTCCTATGTTTTATAGATTATCAGATGCTCGATCTGGTTGGAAGCTTATTGGCGATATATCACACTATCTAGTAGACATTTCGATAGTTTTTTAACGTTTTGGCCAAGGTTTATAGTGGCATGTATAGGATGAATTGTAATGGTGTTTTGATGAATGTTTAGTTGGTATTTTGGCATGTATAAGTTTGGAAGTTAACTTAGTTGGTAGCATTTGATGCCTTGTCAAATTGTGTCATTTTGGTTATCTTAATATGCATGTTTTGTATGGCTCTTTATGGTAAGTTTGGAATGGTATGTCAATGGTCATAATTGTGGTATGTTTTGGTGAGTATTGAACTAGAACATGATGCTTGGGTTGTGGTATTTTTTGACAGGTTTAGGTAGGCGATGTTTGTATGTGTTTGAGGTGCCTTTGAATGGCATATTGGTTAGTTGTATTAGGACTTTGAAATGACATCTTGGTGTATGTTTTAGTAATGTTTAAGTTCCTTTAAAGTATGTGTAACAACCCGTTTTTAGACAAATCGGAGCAGTGGTTTTGGGACTACAAGTCCGAAGTCAAAATAATTATTTTATTATTATTTTAATATCTATAGCATGATAATATGATTGTGTGAAAATTTCGTTAAGAAATTTTATCGTTTGAGTGTTTAATTCGATAAAAAGAACTAAATAACATAAAACGTAAAACTTGTGTTATATTAGCTAAAGGTGTCCAATAGCTATAGAACTTTAAAGTAGAGGTCCTTAAGTGGTATTAGCCCATTTATGAGATAGTGGATGATAGTGGCATGGTATATAGTGTAATTATTGAGTATTTTTAAGGTTAATTTTGGTAATTTGTAAATAATGTTAAATTAAATAAAACAAAAACACAAATTTTGAATCCATTCATCTTCCTTAGCTAAAATAAGCAAGAAGAGAAGCCATTGTTAGGGCTCTATAATCAAAAAGCTTCCTAGCTCAATTGTAAGTCTATTTTTGTCCCGTTTTTAATGATTTCTATACTTTTGAAATCGTTGCAGCTTAGTCTAGCTAGCCCAGGGACTATTTTGCAAAACTATTAAAGATTTAGGATGTTTCCATTTATGAATAAGCATATATTTTAATGATTGATGATAGACACAAGTTTTGTTAAGTGAATTTTAGTGAAAATGTCAAATAAGGATTTAATTGAGAAATATGAAAAGTTTGTGGGTAAATTGTGAAATAAATGAAAAATATAGGTTGATATGTCTACCAGGAAAATTTGGCTAGCATGGGTTGGTATTAAATTGCATGAATTTGTGATTTTATAAAATAAGGAATATTGTGAAATACTTAGCTTTAAAGTGTATTTTGGATTAAATTGAATATAGTAATGATTGAATAAGCTAAATTTGATATTATATAGATCAAAAAAAATGAAACTCAGATCTAGATCGGGGGAAAAACAAAGTACTCGACTAATCAACCTATTTCATCGTTTTTGTGAATCTAAGTAAGTTTATATGTAATAAGTTTTGTTATAAACGTATTTTCAATGCTTTGATATTGCATAAACTGTGAATATGAGACTACGAACATGTTCGAAGATGATTAGACAAACGTGAAAATCCCGATTGAACCTTAGGAATAGATTAGGATACGAATGATATGTCATTAGGGGTTATTGTGATATTGTGATCCAGGTGTTGGACCTGTACGTCCTACCGATGGCTGAGTATACCGGTAAGTGTTGCGGTTACTTGACAGCTTGTGTGAGCAAAATCGTGTAGCTAAGTCTTGACTGACAGCTTGTGTGAGTAGTCCCATCGATAGCTCTAGTGTGAGCAATATATGTGATACGAGATTAAGATAGCTTCGGCTAAATATGTGGCACTTAGGGTGCGAGTTTCCTGAGTATCCGATAGTATTTCAAATGGTTCAACGGGTAAATGAAAGATGTGGTTGTGTATGAGATTGATACGAGATGGTACAGGTATGTACATGAACCGTATAAGCTTTAAATTGAAGAAATTTGTGAAGGACACGTATAATCTTATGATTGAATATATGAAAGGTTTGTTAGTTAATATGAGTTACATGTTGATATATTCAATTTGTTGAATTGTAAATTTATAATCAAATTGAGTTTATTTCATACGAGCTTACTAAGCTATAAAGCTTACTCTGTTTAATTTACCGTGTTTTATAGTGATTTCAAAGCTAGCTCAGATTCGGGGATCGTTGGAGACTTCGTCACACTATCCTACTATCACTTTGGTACTTTTGAATTTAAGTATTTTGAGTATATGGCATGTCTAGGGACTTTCGTCATTTTAGTACATAAGTGGATGACAAATGTAGCTATTTGAATTGGCTTGTAAATGTTCTAAGTTTAATTTTGTATATTGCCATAGGAGTTGGTTTATTTTGGTATGGTTGAATCATGTATATATATATATATAGATATATATGTGTATGTATGTATATGGCTTGTGTGATGGTTTGAATGTTGGATATGCGATACTTGTAGATAATTAGCAACATAGATATTTAATAGTTAAGTTTTGAATGATTGATATGCTAGAGAATATAGATCAAATAATGCATAGTTGAAAATGGTCATATTGATGATTTGAGAAATTAAAGCTTGGTATGAATTTGGATGGCATATTATGATATTTGTGTTTGGTATTGGTTGGTAATGAAATGGCATGGATTATGCTTGAATGAAGTTAGGTTAAATGCTTAGACATTCTAAGTTTTGGTGCTATTGAGTTTGGTGTAGGTGTGCAGAAATTTGGGTGGCAAGTTGGCTTGGTAAATAGTTTATTTTTGTCCACACGGGCGTGTGTCTCAGCAGTATGTGATACATGGTCAGGGTACACGGCCGTGTGTCCTCTGGTGTTGAATTAAAAATCAATTCAGTATGCTCCACAGGGCATGTAAGTGGCCTGTGGCCTAAGTCAGTATACCCTACAGATTTGGCACGGCCTAGCACACGGCATAGTACACGGGCATGTGTGGCCATTTTTAAGGTACACGAGTTGGCTACACGGGTGTATGTGTTGGCCGTATGATCCAAGTCAGAGAGTTACAGGAGGTCGGACACGGGCTGAGACACGGCCATGTGTGTAACACCCCTAACCAGTATCCATTGCCGGAATAGGGTTACGAGGCATTACTAGAAATCACACACAATTCACATTCATTCATATATTCATAATCAAAATCTATTCATATCAATCATAATGTCCCTTCTAAGGTCCCATAAGACCTTAAAACATGCTTAGAAGAGGTTCGGGACTAAACCGATAACATTTGTAAACTTTGAGGTACTTAGAAAATTTTCAAACATATAAGGGTTACACGCCCGTGTGAACAGGCCGTGTGCCTCACACGGCTACCAGACACGCCCGTGTCACAAGCCAGGTGAAAACAGGGCATACATACTGACTTGCACCGCACGGCCGAGGACACGCCCGTGTGCTAGGCCGTGTGAAATCTAAAAGGGTTACTGAATTGAGTCACACGGCCGACCATACACCCATGTGCTAGCTTGTGTACCCCACACGGCCAATAGACACGCCCGTGTGTCTAGTCCGTGTCAAAACTGTAAGGTATATTGCCTTATTCCGAAAGGGTACCACAAGGGACACACGGCCGTGTAACATGACCGTGTGTCACACACGACTGAGACACATGCCCGTGTCTCTGCCCGTGTGGACAAAAGTAGGCTATTTGCAAAGCCAATTTGCCACCCTATCCACAAGCATAGAATTCAACCAAAATAGTATCATTTCCAAATACTTATAAGTAGCCAAATATATCCATTCATACATAAATCATATCATCCATACATTACCATTTCAACCTTTCAAATCCATAACCAAAACATAACATTTCAACATGTCAAAATCATCAAGCTTGCTTAATTCTCAAATGCATATTATCAACATCATATTACCTATATCATGCCATAAAACTTACTATTTCAACTTCCCATATTCAAGCCAATGTATAAGACTTTATATGCATCACATATATCATTTACCAAGCAAATGACTTAAGCCACCTTATGTGGCTAAAATCATACCAATATTTACATCATTAACAAGCCAAATCACATGACAAGAAATACACATAACACATATCATAACATCACTAGCCTATACATGTCATACATTAATATTTAAAACTTCAAAAGTACCCCAATATCGATTAATAGTGTGATAATGATTCTTGACGATCCCTGAGCTCACGATAGCTTCGATAATCTATAAAACAGTTGCAAAACACACAAAGTAAGCTTTCCAAAGCTTAGTAAGCCATATACAAATAAATTTATCACATAAACAATTATAGACAAATTCACACATATGAATCATGGCAAAACACAATTGTAAGATCATATTTCTCATATAGCTCAATTGTTCATAATCACTTGCTTATAAACATATCACATTTTCATATAATTCACATATCAAATGATCATATTTATCCTTACTTCTTATTGCAAAATTTTATATACCTTTCGTACGTACCTGAAACAGATACACATTCACTTGATCATTTATTTCTCAATAATACCCGTTGAACCATTCAGAAGCAATAATGATACTCGGATAGGTCAGAAAGCTTGTACAATGCCAACATCCCAGACATGGTCTTATATGTAATCAAATATCAATGACACTGTCCCAGACAAGGTCTTACACGAAATCATATACGATGCCGATGTCCCAGACATGGTCTTACACGTAAATCTCAAGTCGATGCCAATGTCCCAGATGTGGTCTTACACGATCTTACACCTCAGAATCCTATGTCATGACATATATATTCTATACTATTCCTATGGTTCGTACGGGGCTTTCAGATGTCGTAACTTTGTCGATACTTTCTCGGATTCAATTATTCAGCTCTCATAGCAATTCAATACATTTCCACAACAATCAAACATATATTATTCAATTGAAATACGTTTATTTGCATATGAACTTACCTCGAAAGTGAGAACGGCTAAACGAGTCAATTATTCTACAACCTTCGACTTTCCCCGATCTAATTCTGATTTTTTTCGTTCTTGATATATATAAATTTAGATTTCACTAATTTAATCACGCATTTATACATTTCAATCCACAAACACATAATTATGAAATTTTACACTTTAGCTCCTTCACATTTTGACATTTTAGTCCCTATTTCATAAAATCACAAAATACACATAATTTCACATTTCTCATGCTTAGTCGAATTTTCATAAAGTCTCTAGTAGTCGATAACTTTCACTTGTTTCACATTTTAACACTTCAATTTCTCATTTTCACAAATTAGCCTATAATAATCAAATTCATCAAAAATCCCAATACCAAACATATTAACCCAGCATAACTTTCATTTTTCATCAATTAACAACACAAAACTCATGGATTCATCCATGGCATATCTCAAATTCATCATCAAATTCAAAAATTCAAGCATGGGCTTGCTAGAGTACTAAGAAACAATCATAAAAATGTATAAATTATCAAAAACCGAACAAAAATGAACTTACAATTAAGCTTAGTAGTAGTCGAACCCTAAAACACCATGGATGAACACTTTCCTTCTCAATTTTCGACAAAAAAAAGGATGAATATCACTAATCTTTTGTTTTGTTTTACTTTATTAGCATCAATAATCCTTTTACAAATTTAACCTTTAATAAACCATTATAAAATCACTTAATGGATGGTCATTTATGTCCATTAACCTTATCAATGGAATAATAACAACATAAGGACCTTTGCTTTAATAAGCCATGGCAATTGACACCTTTATAATATAGAATGCAACTTTTGTATTTTCTACGATTAGGTCCTTTTATCAAATTGAGCACACAAACGGTGAAATTTAATCACAAAATTTTCACACATACTTATTCACATGATGTAAACACATAAAATAATATTAAAATATTTTTAAGACTACGAATTTGTGGTTTCATAACCACTGTTCTGACTAGGGTCTAAACCGGTCTATTACAACGTGCTCCCATTTTGAACGTCCACACGGCCTGCGACACGGATGTGTCTTTGGCCGTGTGAGACACACGGCCGGGCCACATGAGCGTGTATCCCCTATTTTTTGAGAAAATTTTCTATGTGTTTCAGAAGTTTTTAAAGTTATCAGTTTAGTCCCAAACCACCCCGAATGCATGTTTTGGGCCTCGTAGGCTCGTATTAGGGATGATATGAATTTTTTTGATTGATAATTGCATAAAATTGAAAATGTATAAGAAAATGTTTGTGTAATTGTATAATATGTTTGGTAATGCTCCGTAACCATATTCTTGCATTGAGTACAGGTGAGGGGTGTTACAGTATGCTTAAATGGGTTGAAAGATTGCGCATGGAATAGTCTTGAAAATGGCTTGATTTTAGGTAAATTTAGGTCCACATGGTCTGAGACACAGGTGTGTGACTTGGCCATGTGAGACACACGACCTAACGACACAACCGTGTGTTATCTGATGATTTCTTAGGTTACAAGTCAGTGAGTTACACGGCCTAACACATGGCCTGACACATAAGCGTGTGGGGCAACTCAGAGAGTTACATGCTTGGCACATGGGCGTGTGACCCTGCTCAGAGAGTTACACAGGTGAAGACACTGTTTGGGACACGGTCGTGTGTACCTAGTTCAAAGGTTACACGACACGGGTATATGTCTCAACTGTGTGAGCCACACTACCTGGCCACATGGCCGTGTGACCCCTATTTCCAAATTTATAAGGCCATCCCTTTTTGCTATTCTATAATCTCCATAGCCTATTTTTCTCAAAATATTTATAGGTTCCCTCCCAATTAGGGGCCATTTTTCTTATTGTGATGTTAGGAAACTGGCTTCAGTGTTCTACTCAACAAGATCACCCACTTGAAACTACTTGATCTTCACTCTAGAATTATAGTATCGAGTGACTTGTTGATCTTGTGTAACATTCCTAATTTTTGTTGTCTTCCTAACTTCATCAATAAGATCTAAGTTGAATCAGATGGCCTCTTGGTTGCCACTTTATCAAAATAAGATGTCTTGTGAGATCACAAGCCTATCTCAGCAAAGATTACTACTTCTGCCCATATACTAGCGAGAATGTTGTCTCTCTAATTACTAAGTGAGGTGAGCATTGCAGAGCCCATACAATCTTTGGTAGCTCTTCTAACTAGGCACCTTTGGCCTCATCAACCTTTTTCTTTAAAGCCGTTAAAATCTTGTTGTTCATTGTCTCTACTTGACCATTTGTTTGGGGAGCTTTTACAGAGCTTTGAGCGAGAGAAATCTGTACTCCTTACAAAAGTTCTTGAATTTTCCCTGGAATTTGGTTTTATTGTCTGCTATAATCAGACATGGAATGCTAAACCTGCAAATAATGGATTTTCGAAGAAAAAATTCCATTTGTTTTTCTATGATTGTAGCTAGACCTTCAGCTTCTATCCACTTTGTAAAATAGTCCACAGCTACAACTATGAATTTCTTCTAAGTCGCGTCTATTGGAAAATGACCCAAAATATCGATTCCCCAATTATCAAATGGCCAAGGGTCAAACATTACTTGCAGAGATTCACCTGGTGATCATTGCACTTGAGCATGTCTTTGGCAGGAATCACAAGTGCGAACCATATGGTGTGCATCTATCTGTACAGTTGGCCAGTAATATCACTATCTGAGAACCTTCTGTGCTAACAGCCTCCCACCTAGATGATTTGTAACACCCTTAATCCATATCTGTCATCAAAATAGGGTTACAAAGCATTACTAGAATATACAAATCAAATACAGACAATTCATATCACTTAACATTCATATCAGAAATTATTCATAAAGTCCCTTATATGAACCCTCAAGGTCCAAAATACATATTAGAAACAAGTTGAGACTAAACTGGGTACTTAGAAATTTTTTGCAAAATTTCAAAATTTTTCCAAGGTGCAGGGGACACACGCCCGTGTGGTCAGGCCGTGTGGCTTGACCGTGCCATGTCTCAGGCCGTGTGGGTATTCAAAATAGGGACACACAGCCATCTCCCAGCCCGTGTCCATACCCACGTAACTCTCTGACTTGGGTCACACAGCCAAGCCACATGCTTGTGTGCTAGGCCATGTTTAGGTGTAGGGGTCACACAGCCAACCCACGAGCCGATGTGCCAGTCTAAGCATTCTATTTTGAAATTTAAAGAATGTAGAGGACACACAGCCAAAACACACACCATGAGACACACGCCCATATGGACAAAATAAGGTCATTTCTAAGCCTTATTTTTCACTCAATTTGTATTTCTCCTTCATCAACACTTTAACATATTCTCAAGCCAATACAATACATCCAAATCAAGCCAAAACGAAGTCTTATACATGACATATCAACTCGTATATTCAATTATCCAAACTTACCAAAACAACCATGCATACATATAGGCATATTTTACAAAATTTATACTATCTCAAACCAAGCCTCAACATACCTATATGATTTCCATCATTTATCATTTCAAACACACATCAACATATTAAGGCTACTTTTTACATATCAAAACATACCAATTACTAGCTATACCAATGGCTAAATTTTAACCAAACACATACATGCCGTTCTTGACCACTTTTAGCCTATACATGCCATTATAACCTAAAATTTAATTTACTTTTTTATACCGAAACGAGCTGATGAATAATGTGAGATATAAACCTCCAACACAATGAACTTTCGAAGCACTATAAAATAGAGGAAATAAAATAGAGTAAGCATTTAATGCTTAGTAAGTTCGTATAACAGGAATTTAACTTACCATTTAATTCACATTTAAGGTGAGCAAATAAAAATTCTCAAGCCAATTTGGCCATTTGCATAAACACATATCCTCATCAATCATGTTAGTCATGAATTCACATAAATACCAAGAAACATGAATGAGCTCATCAAACTCAATTTCCACATGCGTGTATTTATCACTTCAAGTGTCCATGAACATATACATATCATATCCTTGTATTTCAAGTATATCTCTTAGTAATTCATCTTCAATTCATATCATCTCATATTAGAACTTTACTTTTTGAGTCATTTAAAATATCAATGGATACAAGGGTAGTACACATGAAGTGTACCAAATTGTAAACCATCAATTCATATTTGGGAATGCTCAATCGAGCACATAAATGGGAAGCTCTCTCTGAGCCATGTAACAGAAAGCTCATGTGAGCCATGTAACGGGAAGCTTATCCGGGTTGTATAACGGGAAGCTCATAAAAGCTATAATTAGGAAGTTCATGCGAGCCAATAACGGGTAACTTTGAAGAACCATTAATCAGGAAGCTACGGATAGCCATATATCGGGAAGTTCAAGCGAGCCAATATCGAGAAGCTCTGGAGAGCCATTAATCAGGAAGCTCACAAAGAGCCTTTAATTGGGACGCTCCTAAGAGTTATGGTGTGTTTACAACACATGCAGAATCACAACAAATCGGGATACTCCGAAGAACTATATAACGGGAAGCTCGCAAGAACTATATAATGGGAAGCTCGAGAGGGCTGTAACACCTCTAACCCATTTCCATCATCGGAACAGGGTTATAGAGCATTACCGGAGTTTACAGAATAGATACATTTAATTTAGGTCATTTACTATTCATATCCAAAACCAATCATATTCAATCGTATTGTCCCTTAAATGGACCCTCGAGGCCCAATTTATGCATTAGAAACAAGTTGGGACTAACGGAATCTCAAAACAAATTTCGTGAAATTTCAAAATTTTTCTTAGATGCAGGGAACTCATGCCAATGTGGGTAGACTGTGTGGGCATTTATTGTGAGGCACACAACCGTTTCCATACCCATGTAACTCTCTGACTTGAGTCACACAGCCAGCCACACACTCATGTGCTAGGTAGTGTAGACAATTTAATTTTCAGATAGGTGCAAGACTCACATGGCCAAGACACACGCCCGTGTACTAGGTCGTGTGTCAATACCTGGGCATTCTGTTTCTCAATTTTTAAGGATGTAGGGGACACACGGCCAAACCACATGCCCGTGCACATGGCCATGTGTGACACACGACTGAGACACACGTTCGTTTGTTTACCAGTGTGGATGAAAATAGGTCATCTTCAGGGCCACTTTTCTCACTCGTTTGGTCTTCCACCTCCAACCACATTTAAGCACATTCGCCAACCAATTCAAGACATTTAAATCAAGTCAAAAAAAAAATTCTTATGCATGATATACCATGAAATTGATTCAAATATCCAACTTACTCAATTAAACATATTCTTACTTAAGCATGTTTAATCTTATAATACCAATCATGCACAGTTACATATCAAACTTAGTATAATCTCCTACATATACATTAACCATATTATCACTAGCCATTCCAATTGCTAGTTACAACCAAAACATTTCATCATTTGATCTAACTTAGCCTATACATGCCATTATACCAAAAGCAGTTTTGTTAATTATACCAAAGTAAGCTGAAGGATAGTGTGACAATACTCCGACCAATTCCCAACCTTTATAAGCTTTCGAGCACTATAAAACAGAGGAAATAAACAGAGTAAGCATTTTAATGCTGAATAAGTTCGTATAACAAGAATTTAACTTACCAATCGTATTCATTCAGTTCGTATAACAAGAATTTAACTTACCAATCATATTCATTCAATGTATACAAACATGCATCCAAAATATTTTGACCAATTTCCTAAACACATACTTTTATCAAACAAGGTAGTCATGATATTCACATGATTATAAAGGAAATAGAGATGAACTCATCGTGCAACAATTTCCAGGTATTTTAGGGATATTTGAGATATAATTCATTTAAATCTCATATTTTCTCACATCAAGAGTTTTGTCTGTTGAATCATTGAAATATCGATGGATACTCGGGTGGTACACACGAGGTGCACAAAACAGTGATCTATCAATTCATATTTGAGGGTGCTCATTAAAGTACATAATCAGGAAGCACTCTGTCAAGCATATAATAGGAAGCTCATGTGAGCCGTGTAACAAGAAGCTTATCTAAGCTATATAATGAGAAGCTCATGAGAGCCATATTTAGGAAGCTCATGTGAGCCAATAACAGGTAGCTCCGAAGAGCAATTAACGGGAAGCTTCGATTAGCCATGTATCAGGAAGTTCTAGCGAGCCTTATCAGAAAGCTCACAAAAAACCAATTTAATGGGAAGCTCTCGAAGAGCCATGTAACAGGATGCTCATAAGAGCTACGATGTGTCCACAACACATGCAAGATCACAACCGAATGGTATGCTCCGAAGAGCTATAACAAGAAGCTCACAAGAACCAAATAACAGGAAGCTCGAAAGGGCTAATACAGGATGCTTTTTTGAGCTATGGTGTGTCTGCAACATATGCAAGACCATAACCATTATGGGAAACTTGTATCCATCTATTTTCATTTGTTCAAATGGAATTTAACACTTATCGAGCATTATCGGATATTCAATCAATTTCATTATACAATATTAAATTCAAACATATAAATGTACACAATTTAGTTACACGAACTTACCTCAACACTTGCTCGTGTATGAAAATCTACTAATCTAATACTTTTTCTTTTCCTCGACCTAACTCCTTATTTGGTCTTTTTGGATCTATATAAATGAATTTAATCATCAATTTATTACATTTCACATTCAAATCAATCCAATTTACATCTTAGGAAAAAGTATCGTTTTGTCCTTATACTTTTTATTAATTCCAATTTCATCCCTAGTCTCAAAAAATGAAATTCATGCAATTTAATCCTTATTCCAAGCCTAGTCAAATTTTTCATATAACAACAACAGTCCATGTAATTCACAAAAATCAAAAAATTTTCATGAATTTTACATTTTTTCTGTTTAGTCCCTAAATCACAATTTCATCAAAATTCACTTTACAAAAGTTGTTTATCTATCAACAACCTTTCATTTTCTACCATAAATTTCAAAATTTCAGCAGACTCATCTATGATAAAATTTTAATACTTTGATAACTTTGCAAATTAATCCCCAAAATAGATAGATTAGGTTATTACGATATCGAAAATGTAAAAATTACTAAAAACGAGACATGATTACTTAGCCAATTAAGCTTGATTGAAATTCTCTCTCTTAGCTAGGGTTTCCATAGAAACCTTTTGGGGATGAAGATGAAATAAGATGATACTAGCTTATTTCCATCTTTAATTAATTTAATTTCTAATTTAGTCCTTTTTTTTCTAATTTTCCATGGATGAATCATCATAAATATCTACTAACTACTCTTAATGGTCTATTTTCCTTATAAGGACCTCTAATTTTGAATTCCATAGCTAGTTAATCCCTCTAGCTACTAGAATTCAACCTTTGCATTTCATGCAATTTGGTCCTTTCTGCAGAATTAAACATATAATCGGTAAAATTTTCATAACAAAATTTTCATATGTCTTTCCTATCATAATACAGACCATGCAAAAATATTAAAATAACTTTTCTTTCTGACTCGATTTGTGGTCCAGAAATCACTGTTCCGGTTTCACTAAAAATGGGCTATTTCAACTCTCCCCCCTTAAAGAATTTTCATCCTCGAAAATCTTACCAGTAAAGAGATTTGGTTACTACTTTCTCATTGTTCCCTCCGGTTCCAAGGTAGCTTCTTCTATTCCATGTCGTTTCCAAAGAACTTTCACTAAAGCTACCTTTTTATTTCTTAACTCTTAAGTTTCCCATGCAATAATTTTGATCGGTTCTTCATTGTAAATCATGTCAGACTGAATCTCAACTTCTATTAAAGAAACAACATGTGAAGGATCTGACCGATACCGTCACAATATGGACACGTGGAAAAAATTGTGAATTTTATCAAGCTCTAGTGGTAATGCTAATCGGTACGCAACAGGTCTAATTCTTTCAATAATCTCATATGGTCCAATAAATCGTGGACTCAGTTTTCCTTTACGACCAAATCGGAGAACTTTCTTCCAAGATGATACTTTTAAGAATATCTTATCACCAACCTGAAATTCTATCTCTTTTTATTTTAGATCGGTATAAGATTTTTGATGATTAAAGGTCATTTTCAAACTATCTCTGATCACTTTCACTTTTTCTTCAGTTTCACAAATCAAATCAACTTCGTGTATCTTTTTCTCACTAAGCTCAGTCTAGTATAATGGATTTTTACATTTACGACCATACAAAGCCTCGTACGGTGCCATTTTAATACTTGACTAATAGCTATTATTGTATGCAAATTCAACTAAAGGCAAATATTTTTCAAAGTTACCTTCGAATTCCAAAATACAACACCGAAGCATATCTTCCAAAATCTGCATAACACTTTTAGATTGTCCATCAGTCTGAAGATGGAATGCAGTAATGAAATGTAACTGTGTGCCCAAAGCTTCTTGCAATTTGCTCCAAAATCGAGATGTAAACCGGGGATCCCTGTTTGAAATAATGGAGACCGGCACTCCATGTAATCAGAAAATCTCAAAAACATATAACTCTGCTAATCTATCCAGGGATAAATCCATACGTACTAAAATAAAGTGTGTAGATTTCATTAAAAATCAACTATTACCCATGTAACAACCTAATTTTGGGGTTAGTCAGAACAGTGGTTTTGAAACCACGAATTTGACATGGAGAAATCCATTTTTATTATATTTTTATGATCTATAGTTTTATGGAACTATTTTGTGAAAATCTCGTTCGAAAATTTTGACGTTTGGGCACTCAATTTAGTCAAAAGGACTAAATCGTAAAAAGTGCAAAAGTTGAATTCTACTTGTTAAAGGTGTCCAATTGCTATGAGATTTTAAATTAGAGGTCCTTAGTTGGTAATTAGACCATTGGATAAGTTAGTGGACAAAAATGGACATGAATAGGTAAAATTTCAAAGTTATGCATTAAGGACATTTTGGTCATTTGGTAAATAAAAGAATAAAAAGGGAAAATAAAGTCAAAATTGGTGTCCATCTTCTTCACCTTGGCCGAGTTTTACAAGGAAACCATAGCTAGGGTTTCTTCAACTTTCAAGCTTGATTGTAAGTACATCCTAGCCCCGTTTTTAATGCTCTTTACATTTTCAAAGTCCTCATAACCCGATTCACCAATTTCTACCATTATTTTGAAGTAGGGTTCATGTTTAAAAATTTAACCATGTGTGACATGCATGTATTTTGATGTTTGATGGAAGATATTATATGTTTAAGGTGTAATAAATTTGATGGAAGATATTCTATGTTTAAGGTGTAATAAATAACTTTTACTAAGTGATTTTTAGTGAAAATGCATAAAAAGGACTTATTTGTAAAAGTTGTAAAAATGGGTAGTAGAAATATGATTGGATGAAAAATGCAGACTGTTATGAGCATAAATTAGGTTCGGTTAGGCTTGGGTAACAAATAAAATGGATACATTTCATTTTACGAGCCTAAAGACTAAAATGTAAATATGTCGAAGTTTAGGGGCGAAAATGTAATTTTTCCATAAGTTAATTTTTTGATAGCATTGAGTAATGTGATAATTAAATAAGTTAAATTTTCTATTATAAATCAAGAAAAAAGAAGTTCGGACCTTGATTGGGGGAAAAACAAGGTTATTGACGATTAGGTCAATTTCCTACTATTTTGTACCAAGGTACGTTTGTGTGTAAATAATGAAATGTTATATTATGTATTTAATGCTTAATATTGTATAAATTTTACGATTGTTTCTATGGAACTATTCAGTGAAGTTTCGACGATGACAAATCCCAGTTGAACCCTTAGGAATAGTTTAGGATACAAGTGACATGTCACTAGGAAACATGAGTTATGTGATTTATGTGAATCCGGGTGCTAGTCATGTACGTCCTACCGGTGGCTAGGTAGTTCGGCATGTGTTGTGGATACTTGACAGCGTGTGTAAGCAGCCTATGTAGCTACGTCTTGACTAACAGCTTGTATCAGTAGGCCCATGATTAGCTCGTGTGCGAGCCCTATGTGTTATAAGATATGAGGTAGCATTGGCTACACAGGTGGCACTTACGTGCAAGACTTTTCATGTATCCGATAGTATTTCAAGTGTTCAACAGGTAATCCGAAGAGTATGTCAAAGATGACAGAGTATGTGACTATGTTACGAGTTGGTACAGGTACGTATGTATAGCACATAAGTATGAACTTTGGTATGTGATGAACTCTTGGTAAGAATGCTAATGAGTGAATTATGCCTAAGATACATGATGATATTTATTTTAACTTATGTTGAATAATTATATGATAAATGTATGATTTATGTTGCTTATTATTTACATGCAAACTTACTAAGCTTTAAAGCTTACTCTCCTTTTCTTTCCATTTTTTTATAGTGTCGCCAAGCTAGTTTGGGGATCAAGGGATGTCAGAGATTGATTCACACTATCGAACGATTGTTTTAGGTATACCTGGTTTCAATATTTTGAGTAGGGCATGTGTAGGGACTTGGTCATTTTGTTATGTGTCATGTTGGTTTAGCCAAATGTGTTGGCAATGTAATAGTTAATGATTCATTTGTATATGGCCATTGGAAGTTGGCTACTATTAATCTTATTGGTCATTGGTATGTTTATGTAATGTTTATGCATAATAGATGTTAGTATGTGCAAATGATGTATTTATATCTTGTTTGTGGCTGATTTTGGTTATATGTATATCCTTGGATTTGTGTTGCTTGTTGTTGTATAGGTTGGTGCAACTAAGGGTGGAAAAATGGCTTGGTAAATAGCCTTATTTTTTTATACAGACAAAGATACGGTCGTGTGTCTCAGCCGTGTAAAGGACACGACCTAGGGACATGGGCATGTGTCTAGGGCGTGTGAAGTCTACACCTATTTTATTGAAAATTTCAAAAATTAAATTCACCACATGGCCTAGCACACTGGTGTGCGACTTGGCCTTGTGACTTCCTTTGGTGCATGACATCATAAACAGAGAGTTACACGGGTTAGGGACACGGGCATGTGTGACCACACAGCCTACCCACACGGGTGTGTCCCAAGCCATACGAGTGTGTGACCCAGTTTTGATGAAAAATTTTCTAAGTGTTTTAAAAATTTCTAAAGTTCTCGGTTTAGTCCCAAACCACTTTTAATGCATGTTTTGGGCCTCGTAGGCTCGTTTTAGAGAGATATGCTTGTAAATTAAAATTTTTAAATTTGGATGGAAATTTATGTCTCGATTTTGTATGTTATTTTGTGTTTAAGTCCGTTGATACCTCGAACCCTGTTCTGGCGTCGGATACGGGTAAGGGGTGTTACAACCCAGATAGTGTCTTCCTTTTTCAGAGATAGGTGTAACATTGATGCAAAGTCCATAGTAACTCTTTCCTATTTCCATTCCAGTATCGTAACTAGCTATAATAATCCCGAAGGTACCTGGTGTTCATGTAACACCCTAACCCGTATCCATCGCTAGAATAGAGTTACGGAGCATTACCAAACTTATAACACAATTGAACATACATTTCACATACATTTTTCCATTTCAAATATAAAACATTCACAATCATTCATAAGATCCCTAATATGACCCTATGAGACTCAAAACACATTTTAGGAGTGGTTCGAGACAAAAATGATAACTCAGGAAAATTTCAGAAAACTTAAAAAAATTTTACAAAATATAGGGGACACACGCTCGTGTGGTCAGGACGCGTGTCTCACACGACCAAAGACACGCTCGTGGACTGAATTGTGTAAAGTGTAAAAATTGTGTTCTATTAGCTAAAGGTGTCTAACAGCTATAGCACTTTAAATTGAAGGTCCTTATGTGGTAATTAGCCAATTAATTAGATAGTGGATGAAATTGGCTTGGCATTATGGAAATTTTGAAGTTAGTTAAAGGTTAAATAAGTAAATTAGTTATAAAATTAAAATTAAATAAAATAAAAGATATTTTCTATTCATTCGTCTTCTCCACTGATTTTGCTTAGAACAATAACACCATTTAGGGCTCTTGGACATTCAATCATCTTCTCCTCTTATATGTGAGTAATTTTTGTCCCATTTTTAATGATTTCTATGTTTTTGAGATCATTGCAGCTTAATCTAGCTAGCTCAGAGACTAATTTGCAAAATTGTTAAAGGTTTTATGGTTTTGCTATTGATGAAAGTATGTGTATTTTGATGTTTGATGATAGAAAATGTATGCTTGATGTTAGATAAACAACATTTGTAAAGTGATTTTTGGTAAATTTGTCATTTAGGAATTAAATTGAGAAATGTGTAAATTTTGTGGTACAAATGTGAAATAAATAAAAAATATGGGCTGTTATGGTAATAAAATAAATAAGGCTAGCATGTGTAGGGACTTAATTGCATGAATTTGTATTTTTGTGAGATAAGGACTAAATTGTAAAAATATTGAAATGTTAGGGGCAAAAGTGTAAAGTTGCCTTAAGTTACATTTTGGGATAAATTGAATAGAATGATAATTAAACAAGTTAATTTTGATTACATATAAAACAAGAAAAGTGACGTTTAGATTTAGATTAGGGAAAACAAAGTATCGGACTAGTCGATCTGTTTCGTTGTTTTTACTATCGAGGTAAGTTTGTATGTCAATAAGCATTAATATAATTGTGTTTTAAATGCTTTATTATTGAATTATTTGTGAATACAACCTTCCAGATATGTTCGACAATGATTTGGGAAATGTGAAATCCCGGTTGAACCTTAGGAATAGATTAGGATACGAATGACATGTCATTAGAGGTTATGTGATTTAGGTGCTGGTCCGTACTTCCTACCGATGGCGGAGTTACCCGATATGTGTTACAGATTCTCGTTAGCATGTGTGAGCAGCACTGTGTAGCTACGTCATGACCGTCAGCTTGTGTGAGCAGAGTCGTTATAGCTCGAGAGTGAGCATTATATGTGATATGAGATTGAGATAGCTTTGGCACTTAGGGTTCGAGATTCCCGAGTATCCTATAGTATTCCAAATGGTTCAACGGGTAATATCAAGGATATGGATGAGTATGAGATTCATACGAGCTTGTACAGGTATGTATGTGAATTATGCAATCATCAAATCGAAGAAATTGATGGAAATTTTGTTTAATCTTTGGATTGATTATATCTGTTAAGTTATGCTTCAAATTTGAATTGTATTATATGATGTTTATGTTATTGAATTGTTGGTTGGTAAGTTATACTTACTTTGCATACGGGCTTACTAAGCTTTATAGCTTACTTTGTTTACTTTTAGTGTTTTATAGTGAATATCAAAGCTAACTCGGATTGGGAGTCGTCAGAGATCTCATCACACTATCGAGCTTCTACTTTGGTACTTTTGAGCTTATGTATTTGGTTATATGGCATGTATAGTAATTATGGTCATTTTGGTTTATGGTTTGGTAATGAAATTAGCCATTTGAGTTAGTTTGTCAATGTTAAGTGTTTGGTTTTGTGTATAGCCATGAGAGTTGGCTTATTTTGGTATATTTTGTGATTCATATATTTGTACAAATAGCCTTTTGTTATGTTACGTAATATTTCCATTTATAAGCTTGTTGTGAATTGGTATTTGGAGTACCATATGGTTGAAATTTGAAGATTTGGTATGCTTGTGATTAGAGGTAAGAAAGTGCATATATGAAGTTAACTAGTTAAGTGAATTGAGAATGTGAATTTGGTATGAAATTGAATAGCATATTGTGGTATTTGTGTGCCTTTGTATTTGATGGTATTGAAATGGCATGAATTATGCTTGGTTGAGATTGGTTTGAATTTCTATTGATGCTATGCTATATGCCAATTGATGTTTTTAGGTGGTTGCAATTTGGGTGAGAAAGATAGCTTGATAAATAGCCTATTTTTGTCCACACGGGTAGAGACACGAGCGTGTATCTCAGTCGAGTATGACACACGGTCAGGTGACATGGTCATGTGTCCCCCAGTGTTTAATTAGAAATCAAGTCAGTATGCCCCACATGGCCTAACATACAGGCGTGTGACTTCGCCGTGTGGTGTAAGCCAGTATACCCTATAGGTTTGGCACGACCTAGCACATGGCCTGGCACACGAACGCGTGAAGCCATTTCGAAGGGCACACGGGCTAGTCATACAGGTGTATGGTTGGCCATGTGACCCAAGTTAGAAAGTTACATGGGGTCGGACACGGGCTGAGACATGGCCATGTGATCCCATTTCGAATGTCCACACGGCCTATGATACAGGCGTGTCTTTGGCCGTGTGAGACACACGGCTTGACCATACGGGTGTTTGTCCCTTGTATTTTGTAAAAAATTTCTAAATTTTCTGAAAATTTCTTGAGTTATCAGTTTTGTCCCAAGCCACTCCTAAAGCATGTTTTGGGCCTCATACGTTCATATTAGGGACGTTATGAATAGTTTTGGATGTTTTATATTTCAAACGGAAAAATATATGTGAAATGTATGTTCAATTGTGTTATAAGTTTGGTAATGGTCCGTAACCCTATTTCGACGTTGGATATAGGTTAAGGGTGTGACACTTATTGGTATCAGAGCTACGGTTTAGTCGATTCTAGGACTAACGTAGCGTGTGTGAGAGTCTAGCTGTACATGCCATATATAACCTGTGATAGTGTGATATCTCCTGATAATTCGAATCATTTTTTCATATAGTAATGGAACCTAATCGAGCTGTGGCTGATAATGTTAAGAGTAATGCGCTAGCCTTCGTTCACAGAGTAGCACAATCTGAGTCGATACTCATATCGGGTAGTCAAGGAGGAAAGACTAATGAAGCCTTCTCCCAAATGATGAGCGAGTGGTTTACTGAGTTTGTCCGAACAAATTTGACTGCTCTGCAACCTCCACCCCACCTATTCTCTAATCAGTCCTCGTAGCTCCTCACGGTTTGGAACCTTTACGATTGAATAAGCTGCCATTTGATAAAATCTGAAAGTATGGGGTTGAAGAGTTTAGAGCTACAGTTGACGATAATCTTAAGAGAGCCAAGCTTTGGCTTGAGAATACAATTCGAGTATTTGATGAATTATCGTGAATGTCAGCTGAATGTGTAAAGTGAACCGTATCACTTCTAAGAGACACTACATATTAGTGGTGGAATACTTTGATATCCGTGGTACTGAGAGAAAAAGTCACATGGGAATTCTTCCAGATCGAGTTCAGAAAGAAATACATAAGCCAACGGTTTATTGATAAAAAACGTAACGAATTTCTGGAACTGAAACATGGTCGAATGGCTATGACTGAGTATGAGAGAGAGTTTGTGAGACTTAGTAAGTATGCTCGAGAACGTGTTTCCATTGAGACAATTATGTGTAAGAGATTTGAAGATGGGTTAAATGATGGCATCAGATTGCTAGTTGGGATTCTAAAGTTGAAAGAATTTGTTGTGTTAGTCGATAGAGCATGCAAAGCGAAGGAACTGGGCAAAGAAAAGAGAAAAACTAATTTCGAGGCTAGAGATTTGAGAAAGAGGTCAAAAAATAAACCCTATCAATCCTTGTCAAAAAAATCACGAGATTCGTATAATCGTTTAGCAGCTTCAGCGGGGTATTATAATAGAGATCGTGAAAAGCAATACACGAATCCTAAAGGCCCAGCTACTTCAGTATCGAGTGTGGGTAGTGTGAGAAAAAATAAACCTGAGTGTTAACAGTGTGGAAGGCTACATTTTGTCGACTACTAGATGAATAATAAAGGTTGTTTTAAATGTGACTTGCAAGATCACTTTATTCGGGATTGTCCTAAGTTACCCGAGAAAGATAGATATCAAAATGCAAGACCGAGTAACACAGCCGGTAGAGGAAGACCACCTAGAAATATAGGAAATGTGACTGGTAGCAAATGAATGACAAAGGACTCTGCTGTGAGATCTGAGGCTAGAGCACTAGCCAGAGCTTACGCTATTCATGCTCGCGAAGATACGTCGTCACCAGATGTTATCACTGATATATTTTCTTTTTATGACACTAATTTAATTGCCTTGATTGATCTTGGATCTACTCATTCATATGTCTATATAAATTTAGTGTCTAGTAAGAATTTTCCTGTTGAGTCTACTGAATTTGTGATTAAAGTATCGAACCCCTTATGCAAGTATGTCCTAGTTGATAAAGTTTACAAGAATTGTCCTTTGATGACTCGGGTTACTACTTTTAGAAAAATTTGATGCTTTTACCATTTGATGAATCCGATGTGATTCTGGGTATGGATTGGTTGACTCTTCATGTTACTGTTGTGAATTGTAGATGAAATACCATTGAATTAAAATTTCAAAATAATAAAATTCTTCGAATTGAATCAGATGAGTCGAGAGATTACTTGTTGTGATTTCGTCGATGTTGGCTCTAAAATATGTGAGAAAAGGTTGCAATCCTTATCTTGCGTACATACTGGATACAAAAGTATTTGAATCAAAGATTAAATCAGTGTCAGTAGTTTGTAAATATCTAGATGTGTTTCTAAAGGAATTACTTGGGTTGCCACCGATAAAAGAAGTTGAGTTTGCTATTGAATTAGTACCGGGAACATCATCGATATCGATAGCTCCGTATAGAATGGCTCCGACAGAATTGAAAGAGTTGAAATCTTAATTGCAAGAGTTAACAAATAGAGGTTTTACATGACATAGTTTTTTGCCCTGGGGTGCACCAGTGTTATTTGTAAAGAAGAAAGATAGGTCGATGAGATTGTGTATCGATTATCATCAACTCAACAAGGTTACAATTAAGAATAAGTATCCTTTGCTGAGAATTGATGATTTATTTGATCAGTTGAAAGAAGTAACCGTATTTTCAAAGATCGATCTGAGATCTGGTTATTATTAGTTACGAGTTAAAGATTCGAATGTGCCGAAGACTGCGTTCAGAACAAGGTATGGGCATTATGAATTTCTTGTTATGCATTTCAGATTAACTAACGCTCCTGCAATTTTTATGGATTTGATGAATTAGATCTTTAGACCATATTTAGACAGATTTTTTGTTGTATACATTGATGACATTCTGATCTATTCCCGAGATGAGTTTGAGCATGCTGAACACTTGAGAATTGTATTACAAACAATGAGAGATAAGCAATTGTTTGCTAAATGCAGTAAATACGAGTTTTGGCTTCAAGAAGTTGGATTTTTGAGGCATATTGTTTCACCGGAAGGTATCTAAGTTGATTAGAGCAAGATTTTAGCAGTTGTTGACTAGAAACCACCAAGAAATGTGTTTGAAGTCAGAAGCTTTCTGGGATTACTTGGATACAATCGGAGTTTTGTAAAAGGATTCTCGATGATTGCTACATTGATGACTCGATTGCTACAGAAAGATATGAAATTCAAATGGTCTAATAAATGCCAACAGAGTTTACTGAAGCACCATGTAACACCACGAACCTGGCCTAGACGTTTATGGCTGAATTCGTGATGTCACATTGGAGTGAGAGTTGAAACATGTAGCTTTATCAGAAATAGTCCTTTTGTGTAAAAACCTTTATTTTAAGTTATCTTAAAAGAAGTTATCTTGTTCGTTCATTTGTTAATTCACACGTTTGTTTAGCAAAACATATCCCATGCTAAAGCGTTATTACATTTTGGAAACATTGTTCATCGCGAAAGCTTCTAAAACCCGTTAAGTTGTAAGGTAGTTGAAAATTATTTTCTTTTTGAAAACCCGCATCCTACGGCTAACAGATATAATTCTATTTAATAAAATCCCCAAATAAAAATAAAAACTTAAAACGGCCTTATTACATAAAACACCCCAAATAAATCTACTTTTATTAAAGTCAAAGCAAAATTATAGACAGTGGTGTGGCCGTCTCCGAGTTCCTCGCAGCACCGATCCGTCTAAGGATTACCTGCACAATTAAGCAAAGAAAATGAGTTATGAAATTCAGTGTGTAATCCCTAATTAATAAACAGTCAAACATACAGTGTTGAGCAGTCCGGCTTAAGCCTATATCAGCAACAATTTCAGTGTAGGCCTTAGCCAATTACAGTAGTATTAACAATGTGGGCCTTAGCCCAATTCAGTACAGTATCAACAAGGCATCATGAGATCTTACCCAACCATCCTCTACACTCCACTCCGTCCACCCTTACACTCCATGCAGGGAATAAATCAACCCATCCATCCTTAAACTCCAAAATAAAGTACTGATTTTGGTACTAACAATATTTGCAGCAGAGCTGCCAGTAATAGGCGTATAGCCTTTTAGTACACTTCCTCCAACAATATATATATTCCACCCCATGCAATGCAACATAATATAAATGTACATACGATAAGAATGGCATGCTCAAACAGTCATACATCAAATAGGGGTATTTTCGTCATTTATCTCATAGGGGTATAATAGTTATTTCATAAATTAGGGTTTAGGTATACTTACTAACCCAACAGTAGGTCCATAGTCGTCTCGTGTGGCCCATCCAACCTTAACAGTTAAACAGCCAATAATAGGCCCAGGCCCATCGCACGACCCATGTGGGCCCACACGCTCGTGTGGCCCAATAAGCCCAAATAATGGCCTTGGTCGTGTAAACAACATAGCTGGCCAATAATCTCCACACATTCATGCAGTTTACCCGTGTGTAACACACAAGCCCGTGGGGCCCACACAGCCCATTCATCCCTTCGTGGCCTAAAATCGGCCTACGCCCATGAAATCATTCATGGTGGCCTCTTCGATCAAATGCCCACATTTTGAGCACTCGGCTCACCACACGTGCAAGCATACGCTCGTGTAGTATCAACAGTCGAACATTATCGACTTTTGCTGATCTATTGCTAATGATAGTGTGATTACACACCTGCTGCGAAATGTATGACCAACCCAAGTGCTTCCCAAACCTACATTCAATCATGATGTTCCATTAGTCATTCGATATTAGAGTTAATCACCCTTTTCTATTACCTAACCCGAAATAATACCCAAAACTTGCCTTGATTGCGAAAGTGAGATTAGCCCTATATGAACCGTTTGACGAAGGCTGAATACAACTCCTTGACTAATCTGCATACAACCAAATTCCATTAACCTATATTGATATCAATCACATAAAGATTGAACCAATATAATCACTTACCGAGAATGTAAAACTGGTTGTGGGGAAAAAAATAGTCGGCCCTATTCCCGAAGTGAGAATCCAAAACAACAGGGGCAAGGTTCGATACCCACATGACCCTAATCATAAACGGTAGTAGGAAAAGGTATCAAAGAAATTACTACATCGAAAAGAAAAAGGAAGAACAAAGAGGAAAAACAAGAACCTACCGATTGTTCCAATAACCAATTGAAAAAGCTAAAAACAGAAGTAGGGAAAAGAGTAATGCCATAACTGTTACAGTACTAAGCGGTGAAAAGATAACAAGAGGAGAGGGGAGAAGGAGTATTCGAAAAAGGATCAAAAGAAGGGAAAGATGATAATAGAAGTGATTAACAGAAGAAAAAGGTGCAAACAGAAAAGAGAGAACAACTATTCAGTCACCAACAAACTAGAAGAGGGAGAGAGAAGGTAAAGAAGTGGGCCAAATGAAAACCCGAGAAACAAAATTGTCAAATCCCGAAAGTACAAAGAGTGAGAAAACTAATTGGTAAAAGTCGAATAAGCAAACGCAAAACCCGAAAGAAAACCCCCAACACTATTCGGTAAAGAGAAAACTGATAGCTTGAGCAAAACACTTTTGCCGACTTCCTGAATGCCACCAACCCAAATCCGGCACACTATCCCTCTCTCCCTAACTCCCCCAAAACTTCTCCTAAAATCTCTCCACACATCACTCAACCTCATCACTATCCAAATCCCCCCATAATCTCCTAGTTTCTCTCCTTCCAAACACCATTCAACCACTTCTATTTTAGTCAACCTAGGACACTTCCACGACACTGCAACAAAAAGAACACCTTGTGCGCAACAGGGCTCGAACTCCAGACCTCCAAGATCACTCCACACGCCCCTTGCCACTAGACTAGCAAGCTTCTTATGCCATACATTACCCAACTTAATTTAAAAGACCAACTAACTAGAGGTAGGTTTAACTTAAACAAACCAACAATTTAGTACAAACCAAGGCTTGAACACAGGACCTCTCCAGCACTTCTAAGTACACTCAACCATTGAAAAAGGCACATGCTTAAGCAACACAACATAAAAAAATAAAGACCTAATATTTATGGGGTGTTGCACACCAGTTTTAGTTCAACCAGAGTAGAGTAAAGAGTTTGTGATTTTCAGCGACGCGTTATTGAACGGTTTGGGATGTGTTTTGATACAAGAAGACAAATTGATAGCTTATGCTTCCAAAAAATTTAAACCGTATGAAAAGAATTACCTGATGCATGACTTAGAATTGGCCGCTATTGTTTTTGCATTGAAAATTTGGCGACATCATTTATTCGATGAGAAGTGCCACATCTTTACCGATCACAAGAGTTTGAAATATATAATGACTCAGAAATATTTGAATTTGCGACAATGAAGATGGCTAGAGTTGTTGAAAGATTATGAATTAATAATTGATTATCATCCGCAGAAAGCGAATGTAGTCGCGGATGCTCTCAGTAGAAAATCTTTATTTGCTTTGTGGAAGATGAACATACAATTAACTTTGTAGAATGATAATTCAATTTTAGCTGAGTTTAAAAGCTAAACCATTATTTTTTCAACTAATTTGTAAAGCTCAGAAGTACAATAATGAATTGCAAGCTAAAATAGTGCAATGTGAGTCGATTACTAATTCAGAGTAACAGATCAGATCTGATGATTGTTTAATGTTCCGAGGTAGAATATGTGTACCGAGAAACAAACTCCGAGCTTATTCAAAAAATTCTACACAAAGCACACAGTGGTTGTTTATATGTTCATCCGAGAAGTACAAAAATGTACAATAATTTGAAACAGTTGTATTGGTGGTCAGGCATGAAACGAGACATTTTAGAGTTTGTGTCGAGATACTTAGTTTTTCAACAAGTTAAATCTGAACATCAAGTGCCTTCAGGATTACTACAGCCTGTGATGATACCAGAGTGGAAATGGGATAGAGTTACGATGGATTTTATATCGGGATTACCCCTATCTCTGAAAAAGAAAGATGTTATTTGGGTTGTCATTGATCGACTGACAACAGCTGCACATTTTATTCTGGTATGTACAGACTATTCACTTAATAGATTAGCTGAGTTATGCATCTCTAAAATCGTTAAATTGCACAGGATGCCAGTTTCTATTATTTCATATAGAGATCCAAGGTTTACGTCACGATTTTGGAAGAAATTGCAATAAGCTTTGGGTACGCGGTTGCACTTTTGTACTATTTTTCATCCGCAAACTGACAGTCAGTCTGAGAGAGTAATTTAGATTCTCGAAGATATGCTTCGATGCTGTGTTTTAGATTTTGAAGGCAACTGGGAGAAATATTTATCGCTAGTTGAATTCGTATATAACAACAGCTTTTAATCGAGCATAAAGATGGCACCGTATTAAGCATTGTATGGACACAAATGTCGAACTCCATTGTACTGGACCGAGCTTAGTGAGAAAAAGATTCACGGGGTTGATTTGGTTAGAGAGACCAAAGATAAAGTGAAAGTAATTCACAACAATTTGAAAGCAACTTCAGATCGATAGAAATCATATATGGATTTGAAGAATTTCAAATCGGCAACAAAGTATTTCTGAAAGTATCTCCGTGGAAGAAGATTCTTTGATTTGGTCGTAAAGGCAAATTGAGTCAGTGATTTATCAGGCCGTATAAGATTATTGAAAGAATAGGGTCAGTGGAATATCGACTAGATTTACCGTCAGAATTAGAAAAGATCCATAATGTGTTTCATGGGTCGATGCTACGCTGATATAGATCAGATCCATCACACGTAATTTCTCTGGCAGAGATTGAAATTCAGCCTGATATGATATATAGCGAAGAACCAATCAGAATTTTAGCTCGTAAGGTTAAAGAGTTAAGAAATAAGAACATAGCTTTAGTGAAGGTTTTGTGGAAACATCATGGGGTTGAAGAAGCTACGTGGGAACCCGAGGAAGCTATGACAAAACAATACCCAAACCTCTTTTTTGGTAAGATTTTTGGGGACAAAAATTCCTTAGGGGGGAGAGTTGTAACAGTCTTTTTTTAGTCAAATTAGAATAGTGGTTTTGAGACCACAAATCTAAGGTCAAAATAATTATTTTATTATTATTTTAAGGTTTCTAGTATGATAGTGAGATTGTGTGAAAATTTCGTTAAGAAATTTTATCGTTTAAATGCTCAATTTGATAAAAATGACTAAATCGCATAATGTGTAAAACTTGTGTTCTATTAGCTAAAGGTGTCTAATAGCTATAGAACTTTAAATTGAAGGTCCTTATGTAGTAATTAGCCCATTAATTAAACAGTGGATGATATTGGCTTGGCATTATGGAAATTTTGAAGTTAGTTAAAGGTTAAATAAGTAAATTAGTTAAAAATTAAAATTAAGTATAAAAGATATTCTCTATTCATTCATCTTCTCCACTAATTTTGCTAAGGAGAATATTACCATTTAGGGCTCTTGGACATTCATTCAACTTCTCCTCTTGTATGTGAGTAATTTTTGTCTCGTTTTTAATAATTTCTATGTTTTTGAGATCGTTGCAGCTTAATCTAGCTAGCCCAGGGACTAATTTGCAAAAATATTAAAGGTTTAGGGTTTTTCCATTGATGAATGTATGAGTATTTTGATGTTTTAAGATAGAAAATGTATGCTTGTTAGATAAACAACATTTGTAAAGTGATTTTTGGTAAAATTGTCAATTAGGGATTAAATTGAGAAATGTGTAATTGTGGTAGAAATGTGAAATAAATGAAAAATATGGTCTGATATCGTAATAATATAAATTAGGCTAGCATAGGTAGGGACTTAATTGCATGAATTTGTATTTTTATGAGATAAGGACTAAATTGTAAAAATGTTGAAATTATAGGGGGAAAAGTGTAAAGTTTCCTTAAGATACATTTTGGGCTAAATTGAATAGAATTATAATTAAATAAGTTAATTTTGATTACATATAGATCAAGAAAAGCGAAGTTCAGATTTATATCGAGGGAAAACAAAGTATTGGACTAGTCGATTCGTTTCGTTATTTTTACGATCGAGGTAAGTTCGTATGTTAATAAGCATTAATATAATTGTGTTTTAAATGCTTTATTATTGAATTATTTTTGAAAATAACCTTACGGATATGTTCGACAACAATTCGACATATGTGAAATCCCGGTTGAACCTTAGGAATAGATTAGGATACGAATGACATGTCATTAGGGGTTATGTGATTTGGATGCTGGTCTGTACGTCTTACCGGTGGCTGAGTTATCTGACATGTGTTGTGGATTCTCTTCAGCTTGTGTGATCAGCACCGTGTAGCTACGTTATGACCGTCAACTTGTGCGAGCAGACCCTTTGATAGCTCGAAAGTGAGCATTATATGTTATATGAGATTGAGATAGCTTTGACTATGTATTGGCACTTAGGGTGCGAGATTCTCAAGTATCTGATAGTATTCCAAATGGTTCAATGGGTATATCAAGGATATGGATGGGTTTGAGATTCATACGAGCTTGTACAGGTATGTACGTGAATTATACAATCATCAAATCAAAGAAGTTGATGGAAATTGTGTTTACTCTTTGGATTGATTATATCTGTTAAGTTATGCTTCAAATTTGAATTGTATTATATGATGTTTATGTTATTGAATTGTTGGTTGGTAAGTTTTACTTACTTTGCATACGAGCTTACTAAGCTTTATAGCTTACTTTGTTTACTTTTCAGTGTTTTATAGTGAATATCAAAGCTAGCTCAGATTAGGAGTCGTCAGAGATCTCATCACACTATCGAGCTTCTACTTTGGTACTTTTGAGCTTATGTATTTGGTTATATGGCATGTACAGGAATTATGGTCATTTTGGTTTATGGTTTGGTAATGAAATTAGCCATTTGAGTTGGCTTATAAATGTTAAGTGTTTGGTTTTATGTATAGCCATGAGAGTTGGCTTATTTTGGTATATTTGGTGATGTATATATTTTTGCAAATAGTCTTTTGTTATGTTACGTAATATTTCCATTTATATGGTTGTTTTGAATTGGTATTTGGAGTACCATATGGTTGAAATTTGAAGATTTGGTATGCTTGTGATTAGAGGTAAGAAAGTGCATATATGAAGTTAACTAGTTAAGTGAATCGAGAAACTGAATTTGGTATGAAATTGAATAGCATATTGTGGTATTTTTGTGCCTTGTATTTAATGGTATTGAAATGGCATGAATTATGCTTGGTTGAGATTGGTTTGAATGTCCATTGATGCTATGCTATATGCCAATTGATGTTTTCAGGTGGTTGCAATTTGGGTGAGAAAGATGGCTTAGTAAATAGACAATTTTTGTTCACACGGGCAAAGACACGAGCGTGTGTCTCAGTCGTGTGTGACATACGGTCAGGCAACACGACCGTGTGTCCCCTGGTATTTAATTAGAAATCAAGTCAGTATGCTCTACACGACCCAGCACACAGGCGTGTGACTTGGCTTTGTGGTGTAAGTTAGTATACCCTACGGTTTTGGCACGGTCTAGTACACTGCCTGACACACGGACGTGTGAAGCCATTTTGAAGGGCACACGGGCTGGTCACACAGGCATGTGGTTGGCCGTGTGACCTAAGTCACAAAGTTCCACGGGGTCGGACATGGGCTAGGACACAGCCATGTAATCCCATTTCGAATGTCCACACGACCTGTGATAGTTTAGCTTTAACTTGTTGACATATCAAATGCTTAGACACAAATTCAGAAATCTCACGTTTCATTCTCGACCACCAATACATCTTTTTCAAATCATTATACATTTTATTACTCCCTGGATGCACAGACATAATACCATTATGAGCTTCATTTAAAATCTTCTGAACAAGTTCTGAATTCTTCGGTACACATATTCTGTCTCTGAATAACATACAACCATTAGACCCAGTCTGAAATTCTGAATCAGAATTTGACTCACATTGTACCTGTTTAGCTTGTAATTCATCATCATTTCTCTGAGTTTTACAAATCTGCTGTAGAAATGTCATTTTAAATTTTAGTTCAATTATGATTGAACCATCATTTGACAGTGACAACCGAGTATTCATTGCTCACAAAACAAACAAAGACTTTTTACTCAGAGCATCTGCAACCATATTAGCTTTTCTCGAGTGATAGTCGATAACCAGATCATAATCTTTCAATAATTCAAAACATGCGCTGTCCCAAATTCAAGTCTTTCTGTGACATCAGATACTTTAAACGTTTATGATCAATGAATATATGGCATTCACCAAACAGATAGTTTTGCCAAATTTTCAATACGAACAAAATGGTAGCCAATTCTAGATCATGTATCGGGTAGTTCTTTTCATGTGATTTTCACTGTCTAGAAGTATAGGCTATTACTTTACCTTCTTGCATTAAAACACAGCCTAAACAATTTAATGACACATCATTGTAGATTACGAATTCTTTACCCAATTCATGCTGAACTAGTACGGGTGCTTCAGTCAACAAGACTTTCAATCTATCAAAGCTCTACCGGCATTTATCAGTCCATTCAAATTTTACATCTTTATGTAACAATCATGTAACAGCCCGTTTTCAGTGAAATTGGAATAGTGATTTGGAACCACAAATTTGAAGTCAAAATTATTATTTTATTATTATTTTGAGGTCTATAGCATGATAGTATGATTGTATAAAAATTTCTTTAAGAATTTTTATCGTTTGCATGCTTAATTTGCTAAAAAAATAATTTACTAAATCACGTAAAGTACAAAAGTTGGGTTTTAATAGCTTAAGGTGTCTAATAGGTATAGAAATTTAAAATAGAGGTCCTTATATGGTAATTAGCCCATTAATGAGTTAATGGATGATAATGGCTTGGCATTTAGTGAAATAAATAATGTTTATAAAGGTTAATTTTGTAATTTGGTTAATAATTATATAATAAGTTAAAACAAAATTAGAAAAGCTTTCATCTTTCTTTCTTCTTTCAACTGAATATCAAAGTGAAGGGAGCCATTTTTGTTCAACTAGGGTTCAGCTACTTTGAGGCTTAATTGGTGAGTGATTTTTGTCACATTTTTAATGATTTCTATGTTTTCGGAATCATTGTAACTTAATCTAGCTAACCTAGGGACTAATTTGTGAAACTGCTAAAGTATTAGGGTTTTACCATTGATGAATGTGTATGTGTTTTGATGTTTGATTGTATAAAATAAATGGTTGTTGTTAGATAAACAAGTTTTGTGAAGTGATTTTGGTTGAAAATGTTAAATAATGATTAAATCGATAAAATGTGAAAATTATGTGGTGAAATGTGTGAATTAATGAAATGTGTGGGCTTCTATAAGCTTGTATGAAATTCGGCTAGTATGGGTGTGGATTAAATTGCATGAATTTTTATTTTTATGAGCTAGGGACTAAATTGTAAAAAAGTTAAAGTATTAGGGGTAAAAGTGTAAATTTGTAAAATATGTATTTTGGGCTGAATTGAATAGAATGAATACTAAATGGATTGAATTTGATTATTTAGATCAAGTTAAGCCTCGTACGAATCTAGAACAAGGGAAAGATAAAATATTAGACTAGTCGATCCTATTTCGTCGTTTTTGTGATCAAGGTAAGTTCGTATGTTAATAAGCATAAAATTAATTGTGTTTTAAATGCTTTATTATTGCATTATTGATGAATACGACTTCACGGAAATACTCTGTCACAGCCCATTTTTAGGGTTAATCGAAATAGTGATTTCGGGACCACAAATTCGACATCAAAAATTTTATTTTATTATTATATTAATATTTACAGCATGATATTAGATTTGTGTGAAATTTTCGTGAAGAAATTTTACCGTTTGAGTGGTTAATTCAATAAAAAGGATTAAATCGCGTAAAGTGCAAAAGTTGTGTTCTATAAGTTAAAGGTGTCAAATAGCTAAATAACTTTAAAGTGAAGGTCCTTATGTGGAAAATATCCCATTTGTGAGTTATTGGATGATAGTGGAGTGACATTTGGTGTTATTTCAAATGTTTTAAAAGGTTTAATAGGTAATAAGTAATTAAAGTTAAAATTAATAAAACCAAAAGCCATATTTTATTTCTATCATCATCCCCAATGAAAATTCAACCTAAAATCAGCCATAGGAGAAGCTTTTTGTTCAGCCAAGCTTCAAATGCTTGATTAGGTACGGTTATAGCTCCGTTTTTTATGATTTTTACGTTTTTGAAATCGTTGCTTCGTAATCTAACTAGCATGTATCTCCATTTTTGAAACTGTTAAAGATTTTTTGAGATGCCATTGATGAATATTCATGATTTTTTATGACTGATGATGAAATATGGAAGTTAGATGATAGTTTTACATATTTTACAAAGTGATTTTGTGTAAAAATGAAAATTATGGACTAATTTATGAAATTATGAAATTATGTGGTTAAAAGTATGAATAAAGTGAAAATATGGGCTGATATATGATTGGATAATATTTGGCTAAACATGGGATTGTTTAAATTTCATGAATTTTATATTTTATGTGTTAAGGACTAAATTGCAAAAATGTGAAATAATAGGGCAAAAGTATAATTTTTCCAAATGTGTAAATTATGTTAAATTGAATAAATTAATGATTAAATGAGTAAAAATTTTTTATTATATAGATTGAGAAAAAAAAATGAGATTCGGATCTAGAACGGGGGAAAACAAAGCATCGGATTAGTCGACTCGTTACAGCGAACGAGGTAAGTTCGTATGCTAATAAATGTATGTAAATTGAGCTATAAATGTTTTTTTTTTTTTTATTATTGAATTGAATTGAATTATATGCATTTATTTGACATTGAACTGCTATGAATGTCAAATGAGCAATTATGAGTAAGAATAGACAGAGTTACGACATCCGAAAGTCTTGTACGAACCTTTGGAATAGTATAGGATACGAATGTCATGACTTTAGGTTACAGAGATGTGATTACATGTAAGACCATGTCTGGGAAATTGGCATTGTATTGTGATTACGTGTAAAACCATGTCTAGTACAGTGGCATCGTTAATCGATTTCGTGTAAGACCCTGTCTGGGACAGTGGCATCGATATGTGATAACATGTGAGACCATATATGGGATATGGCATTGTACGAGCTATATGTGATTGCCAAGTATCCTTAACAATTTCGAATGGTTCAACGGGCATAGTCAAGACAAGAATGAAAGTACGATCAAAATAAGTAATACAGGTATATACAGAACCTATGTGAGAATCGAATGAAAGTAAATTGGTGAGTTCATATTGTATTATGTAATTAAATAAGAAAGAATTGTGTATAAGTATGTTTCATGTCAAAATGTGTTTATTTGACTATAATGAAGTATGTATTGAATGTTATGTGAGATATGAATAATAGTTGTTTTAACTAAATATACATATAGCAATCGACTAATAAGACCATATCCGGGTTATGGCACGTGAAAGAAAGACCACGACAGGGCCTTGGCAATGTATGTGTAAGACTATATTTGGACTATGGCATCAGAAAATTAATGAATTTGTATCATAAGCACTTATAAACCAGAGAGGTTTGATAAGAGTAGGGGTGATAAATAGAAAGGTATCAGTATAGGTATGTACGGAAGTATCAAGTTATATGAAGTTGAGAACTTGCAAAGGAGGACATGAATAATTTGATGTTAGCTCATGAATTGATTCTTTAAATGTTAATGATTTATCTATTTCGACTTGCTATATGAATGTTGTGATCATTTTAGGCTCACATACAAACTTACTAAGCTGTGAAGCTTACTTCGTGTTATTTTTCTATGTTTTATAGTGTCTCGGGCGTTCACTCTGGTTGGGAGTCAACGGAGATCGCATCACACTATCCGACTATTGATTTTCAGTATTTTACACCTTGTGGCTTGGTTTTATGGCATGTACAAGCTAGTGAGTTGATGATATGTTTTAAAGTTTAATATAGTCATGAGATTTGGCTTACTTTTGCTGGAAATTTTGGTATGTATTTGGCCATTTAAGTTGGCTTAAATTATGTGTTGGATAAGTGTTATATGTGATGTATCTAATGTCTTGTGTTTTCACATTGTTTTCCATGGTTGTTGATATGATTAAATGGTTACTCATTTGGTTAGTTATTAATGCTTGAGGAATGGTATATTATGGTATGATTATAGATGATGATAAGGCGTGTTTTGATACATGATATAGATGATAATTAGATGAGTAAATGCATTTAGTAGCTATGTGAGATTGATGATTGTGGCATATTGATTTGATATGTTTTTGAATATAGAATTGGGTAATTGAAATGGTTGTGGATAGATGGCATGTTATATGTATGAAATGGCATATTTTGGTTGTTAAAATGTGTATTGAAATGGTACCAAATTGGCTGCTATGTGAGCATGAGAGAAGGGTGGCAAATTTGTAACACCCCTAACCCGTATCCATCACCAGACTAGGGTTAAATGCGTTACCGGACAAATTGAAACATTTAACATTCATTTCACAATCATCATAGCATCATAGTCACACATATCTACACAAAACATCCATCTCGTTCTGCTATGACTTTTCATGTACTCCCACAGCCTCATCCTTGAAAGGGTGACATGATCTTCAATATCAGAGTTGCCAAAGTGCATCTTCCTCTTCAACTCCTCGTTTTGTCTTAACAGCTTTTGTTGAAACACTTGTTGCTATTCGAACCTAGCACTTTTTTGAGTCATTGGTTCCTTCATCAACCTCAATTGCTCTTGTAAACCCAATAATTATTACGGTGATGCTCCCTGGTCAAAGGGAAATGACGGTCCCTGACCCAATGGAGCATTGACGTAAAAAGAATTGGAGGCACTTGTTTAACCTAAGTTGCCTAAATTTTCTGGTCGGTTAGCAAGCTAACCAATGAAAAGGTCCATTTCTTTAGGTTGATTACCAATGCCAAAACCTCCTGTCTAGTCCGATAAAAAATTACCGAAGAAATTCTCGTTTGGGTGAGTCATCTTGTTTTTTGGCAATCTGAAGATTTGAAGGTTGGAAGTCTGTCCACGCTCACCGTACCAAATTATTGAGTGTTTTAGAGTGAGTGTCTTCTTCAAAAGGGTTACTGTTCATAGACGTAACGTATTAGGTAGGTCCCATGTATGCCAACATATACCCTATTCTAGAATTAACACGTGCTTCCTAGATGTGGGTTCATCTACATGGTGATGCAAACCCACATCATGAATGGTGGTACGAATCCACATCATGCGATCCCATAAGGGGGTGTGAACATCTCACATGCAAACTCAAAGTGCGAATCACGTGGGTCGACGGTCACGACCCAATTCGATAACCAAGTAGCAGGTCGATAATAGTGAGTACCATAACAAAAACAATGCTCCTAGCTCACCAACGTCGATTTTGTGGACTCCGAAATGGAACCCCAAATAAAAGCTTGAACAAGGCTTTCAATAACCTTACAAGTTGAAATCGAGATTAAGGTTGTGACCATAAAATAGTTAGGGATTGATAACAATGTCGTTTTGATTAGATTTATTCTAAAAGTTAATTTAATTAATTATTTTATTTATTATTTGTAATGATTAATTTTGATTATATAAATTGAAAAAAGTCCAACTCAAGATATTTGAGGTGATATATTAAAATAATTAACTATTGGTTTTCATTTTAAGACTGAATTTAGAAAGGTTAAAATATGCTCTTAGTCCTTAAACTTTTTATATATTTGAAATTTAGTATTTTTACTTTTATTTTTAGGAATTTAGTACTTTTACTTTTTCATAGTTTAAAATTTGGGTTAAATTGTTACCACAATTAAAATCCTTCGTTAAAATTTATTGGTGTGACATTTGAAATGAAAGAAATACTCAGTTAGTAGTCATGTAACAAAAAATGACTTAAATTGAACCTAAATTTAACGAAAAAATTTAACCATATTAATAACTGGACTTATGTTTTTAAATAAAAAAGTAGATGAACTAAATTCTTTATAATAAAAGTAAAAGGACTAAATTTTAAATGTGCAAAAGTATAAGAACCTAAAGCATATTTTAACCATTTAAAAATATTTCCATAAATTAAGTTTTTAACCTAGTGAAAATAAACACAACCCATCACCACCCCAATTAGATATATAAAGAATACCTAATATAAGTGTGAATTAATTATCAAAATCTCGTATCATTTGTCCATAAATTTAGATTTAAAATCTCATATATGATATGCTACATGAATGTCAAGTGAATTATAATCGATAATTCAGATTTTTACATTATTAGTAAATTTTTTTTCAAGAAAAGTCATTAACATAGGGATCGAAGTAGGTGAAGTTATGTAATGTCTTTGATTAACAAAATCCTATTATATAACCTTTATTTGTTTCATTTAATCACTATTTAGCCCACAATTTTAGGCATTGTCAGTGGCTGTTGGAAATTTGGTAATATGGTCTAATCTTAAATGTCTTTTTCTCCAGCTTATAATAAGGTTGAAAAATTTCTAGTCATAAAATACTGGGAAAATAAAACAAAAACAAAACAAATATAAAAATCTTAGACAAAGATTTTGAAGGGAGGTATTAGATTCCATTTCAAAAGCAATTAACTTTTCAAATAATCAAATCCAATCCAAGTGGGGGTGACTTGTGATCCAATACATATATTTCAAATCCCAGATAATATATATTATAACATATGCCAATATTTGTCGATTGAGTCTTAGTTTAATTGGTATGAACATTGTTATCAATACAGAAACACATGAGCCCTAGTGCGCTAAAGCGTAGGGGTGAGTATTCGATCGAGTTGAGTCGAATCGAGTCAAAAATTTTCGAGTTTGTCGAGTTGACAAATCCTATTTTAGCAACAGAACTCAATTTGAATTTTTTTTCGAATCGAGTCAAAAAATTTCGAGTCAAGTTAACGAATCCTATTATTTATACTTAATGTTGCGTTTAGATGGACTGATTATTTAACTAGTAAACGAAGTATAAGATTATTTAACTACATGAACAATATAATGATTTTACCTTTTAACTTAATGAATAAACATTTATCAAAACGACGTAGTTTTACCTTTTAACTTAATTCTTTTGAATTTTAACTTTTGAAAAAGTAAACATTTATCAAAACGACGTAGTTTTGTCTTTTCTTATTTGGATTTTCGGATAACTCGAATTGTATAATTCATATTCGAGTTAAACCAAAAAACTTAATTTTTTATTCGAGTTGATCCGAATAATTTGATTAACTCAAATAATTCGAACTATTTAATTCAAAATTTGAATTTTTTATCAAGTTTTTCAAATCGAATCGGATTTTGCTCACCCCTACTAAAGCGTATTATTTTCCTATTTATGGATTGAAGAAGGATTATGAGTAGTTGTAGGTATTATGTCAAAAAAGAGTATATATAATTAGAACCTATAATGAAATTATTAAAAAATTAATTAATTTTTTGAGTAGTTCGATTATTCGCCTTTCCTTAAATTGATATGTTAATCCCGGTTTCATGTTGGTTACTTTTTTTTAGCAAAATTTAATAGTTAAAATATACTTTTAAGTTTGAATATATTTTATACATTTTAAATTTAGTTCTCCTACTTTTATTTTCAAAATTTATTCTTTTTACTTTTTGAATTTAAAAGTTTATATCTTGTTATTGTCATTATAAAATTCTTCTATTAAATTTAATTATGTAAAATTTTTAAATTAAAAAATCATTTGATAGTCATGTTGCGAAACATAACATTGAAAATGCTTAAGTGGATTTTTTTCTTTAAAACTACCACTTTGAACTTCTCATGATAAAATCATTTTTCTTTTGATGGAATAGTATTCTTAAGAAAAATTGGCGTCAATATTTTGATTGAAATAGTTAATAATATTAACTATTTAGATTAAATAATGACATTACAAAAGTAGAGAGACCAAACTACGTCAAAAATCAAGTATATAGATTAAATATCAAGTTTCAACATAATAGAGGGCCAAAACTAAAATTTGACCATTCTCTTAAAACCAAAAATAATGCAAGACAAACTTAAAAGAAATGAGAAACTCCACAACATTTTAATAAAAAGTTAACAAATATTAATTATTTAAAATAAATAATAACATTATAAAAATATAAAGATTAAATAATGTTAGAAATTAAAAATTAAATATTAAAGTATAAAAATAAATATCAAATTTAAACTAAAATTTAAATTTAAATATATATTAAAATGTAGAAAAAAATCAATATGTAGGTGGGGCACATGTCAATTTAGTTGTATAGATATGGAATGTTTATTAATAAAAATTTTAAATGGTAATTATTATACTTTAGTTTAAAAAATTATCAAAAGACTTTTATGCAGATGGAAGTACACAAAATTGTTGCACCATGTACTAGATTAGCTATCCGTAATGTTAAAAAGTTTAAAGTTTATGGATTGTTTATTTTAATTTCAATTTTTTCCTCCATTCTTGAAGTCGTTAATAATTTGTTTTATGTGTTACATAAATTATAATCTTTTATAAAGAAACAATTATCATATTACTTATTTAAGTTTTTATATATATATGGGAGGATTTATTTACATCGGTATAAAATTTAAGTGATTTTAAATTTTTTCGTAATTTTTTGTACGAGTAAAATTTTAACAATCCAATCGTTGAATTTATGAAGATATTTGTACTTGTCATGCATGTAAATTTTTAATCAATATGATATTTGTATTAAATTGATCCAACATGTTGTCTATATTAATATATATTTAACAATTGAATTTTTACATAAAGCGAATAGTTAGAAATTTTAATTTATATCAAACTTGACATGTGTGATCTACATAAATGGGGAATGAAATATGACGGTTGGATTATTAAAATATTAAATGTATGAAAAATTATAGAATGTGTAAAACCACTAAAGTTTTACACTGACGTAAGTAGATCCCCCACCCGCGGCACCCCCACACACAAACATACTGCTTATTTAGATATCATATGGAAAGTAGAAGGACTAAATTTGAAATTTAAGAAAAGTATAGGGACATTTGACATATTTTAACCTAAAAATAATAAAATTTATTATATATGGTTGAATTGGTCAAACTGAAAACGGGTGGTCTAATCGGTTAGACCACCGATTCGGTCCTGAAAACCTTACGAGTTGGGGATCTAGGATGTAACACCCCATTACCCCATTGCCGAAGCAACTATAGTTGAATTACATTTATTTACCAACCATTAAACATTCAAATAATACTAGAACGAGTATAAAAAATGATACATAATCCTTTTCAGATCTTATATGAGGTTGTGAAAGCTCTTTTGTTAACTCGAGGTCAAAATATGACCAAATTGTAAGGATTATAAAATTTTGGGTTGACATTGTGAAGCAACTCACTATTTGGTGCGTCATAACCTTGAGCAACAGCGTCGCCACTTGAATTTTGCTATATTTCTCGTTGCGAGGTGACTCACTATTTTTACAAGAATGAACCTGGTACAAGTTTTAATGACCTGAAAACAAGTTTTAGTACCTTCCATACTACCATATCATTCATCTATCAAAGCATACAATACATTTTGTACAAAAGTTAGCACTTCCAAGTACCATCAATTACTAATTCCAATATCAACTAATCAATTTGGCACCTACTATACATGCTTCCAAAAACCAACCAAAACATACTCACAACCTTAAGCTTCAAAGATAACTAAATCAACATATCTAAAATACCATTTCAAATCATTAGCATAAGATTATAACCTATACAAGACTTATACCATACATGTAACTTAACGTTTGAGACATTTAACACAAATTTCCTAGGTACATGCCCAAAAGACCAAAATGAGTTACTATATACAAAATTTGTTAAGTCGAAAACGGTTGTCTGGATGCTGGATTCAAGTCCCGGAGCTTCGAGAAGCACCTTAACCTGTGCATAGAGAAAATAAATTGTATGCTGAGCAATAGACTTAGTGGTGCATTTATAATTCAAGTATAGTATATGATATAAGCATTAACAAATTAGTCCTAAAGTAAACATGTATTACTATATGCACATATCAACCATATACTTATAACTTAGAGTTACCAAACTTTGCATCTCCAATAAAAACATATCAAGTGTACAAGGCTAACACCAGTTTATCCCAATTCAATTCAATATATATAAACATATCATTATACTTATAATAACAACATTTCAAACATACTAATGTCAAAACATTCAATTATAAATTCTATTTTTAAGATACCACTTATAATATCACATAATTCATTCGTTTCTGAAGTCTTCTAACTTGTTTGAACCTACTTTCGACCCTTAGCGCTTGATTTCATTTGCTTTGTATACTCAATTGTGTGATTTCAACATTTCTTTCGTATTTAAGTACAAATCATTCAAATAACATCATTATTCCCATTCGTATCATTCACCAAGTTACATTCGACAACCCCTATTAACCTGACCTGCACTCGGGCGGATACTTGGATCTTTCAACCAACTAACACTAAAGTGCATCCTGGCGTATAAAATGCATACTTGGTACACGAAGTGCATCCTAAAACATAATCATGTATCTAGCACACGAAGTGCATCTTGGCACATAAGCGCATAATCTATACACAAATCAATGACATGCCAACTATATCAGACTCAACCCAACCAGTTAATAGGGTATCGAATTTCAATTCTATTTATAATTTAGTACACATCAATTTTTCAATCATATACACTATAACAATTCAATTCATTAACATAACATATATATTTCATATCATTCAATACATACTCTCACTCAATTCCTTGGCATATCTCATATCTCAAACGATTTATGTTATTTTCTATTTTATTCAATTCAATCATCTATTCTGAGGATTCTCATTTAAACTCGATCCAATAACTCATATCATTACTATATACTTGCATTGGTATTCTCGTATACATATAATCATGAAAATGCAAGCAATTTCTACAACTTAAATTATAAATGCACAAACTGAAATTTTCAGCTACTCGTTGATCACTTTCGTTTTACCTTTCTCTCTCGACATTTATGTTTTGATGTTAGCTACAAATAATCATAAAACACATCCCAACATCAAATTCCAATCAAAACATAATCAAATACCAAATTTTGCAAACTTTTCAAATTATTCAATTTAGTCCCTAAAACTGGAACAAGTATAACTTTCAATTTAAAGCCTTGGATTAAAATCCGATTTCACCCAAAATCATTAGAAAACCTCTATTTTGTATTCCTACCAATAATTCATTACCTCCAAGCTTACGGTTCCTCACTAACAAGCAAGTAATCACCCTGTATCAGCAGAGGTGGGTTGTTAAGATGCTTGGCTATGATTTTGTTGTGTCTTATAAGTAAGGGTCCCAAATGCAGTGGCTGATGCCTTATCCAGGCAACCTCAGATACAGGAAGGTTAACTCTTTCAATATACATGAAGCATAATCCTTATTAAATTGCGGCAGAAGGTATTGGATTCCTGGTTATTAGACCCACAGCTGCATACTATTTGCAAGGAGATTCAACAGTAGCTTAACCTGCATCCTAAATACTCCTAGAATGGCGCATCCTAAATACTCCTAGAATGGCAAAGTGTTGTGTAGTGAGGGAAAGATAGTCATTGGTGACATTGGGGAACTCAAGAAGAAACTTTTCTAATAGTTCCATGAGAGCATCATTGGAGGACACTTAGGTGTTCACGTTACTCACTATAGGATGTTTAGATTAATGTATTAGAAGGGTATGTCTAAGAATCTTAAGCAATGAATCAGAGAATGCTTAGTTTGCAAGTGTTGTAAGGTTGACAATGCTACTTATTGTGGTTTATTGTAGCCACTGCCAATTCTTAATTGAGCCTGGGTAGTGGTCAACCTTGATTTTATTAAATTACTAATACTGTTTTCGATAAAACATCTGTTAATAAACACTGAAACTATAAATTGATACATAAAACTATTAATATAGATAAAACGCAATTCGATAATGAGCACCAGAGGTACTCGTGGAAGGGGTACAAAAGGCCGCGGCGGAGGACGTGGAGGTACTCGAGCTGGATATTTGTCATCTGGCCACATGCCTAATGTTGAAGCTAGGGAGGCACCAGCTTCACCTGTGACTGAGACTGGGTCTCATGATCGTACGATTGGGGACAACGCGCTGTTCCAAGCTATGTTGAGAATTTTAGAGAGGGTCGCTGGGCCCAATATTGATGCTGTGGGCCGTGGGGCGGTTAGGAAAGACTCCGGTCTAATGGAGTTGAGATTTTTAGGGGTATTACTGGAGTTGCCCCTAATGTGGCTGAGTATTGGATTGAGGCCACAGAGAGGATCATGGACGATCTTGACTGCACCCTCCAAGCAACAACTAAAGGGTGTAGTGTCACTGCTGCGAGATGAGGCTTACCAGTGGTAGCTTACGGTTAAAGAGGGCATTCAGATCGTTCGCCTGATCTGGGAATTTTTTAAAACTGTTTTTCACGAAAAGTATGTAGGTGCTAGTTATGTGGATGCCTGGAGGAAAGAGTTTCTGAATCTGACTTAGGGGGATAAATCAGTGGCTAAATATGAGGCTGAAGTTTTGCTATTAAACTGCTATGTGCGAGAGATGGTGGCAACCGAGTACGAGTGGTGTGTTCATTTTGAGGATGACCTCAAGAATAGTCTACAAGTTCTGATAGCTCCACAGAGGGAGCGAGATTTTACTGCATTAGTTGATAAGGCGAAAATCACCGAAAAGGTGAAGCACGCTGAGAGCCAGAATCGTGAGAAGGAGAGAGGTATGAACAAGAGGGATTCGGAGCCCTCAAGTTCCATTCTGAGGCCTAAGAAAAAGGCCACAGTTGATGGGCCAGTCAGAATTGTGGGCTCTGTTGCTGTTACTAGACCATAGCCCTGTGCTAATTGTGGGAGACGCCATTAGGGCGAGTGCTGGAAAAAGACTAAGGCATGTTTAAGATGCGGATCATTGGAGTATCGTATTAGAGATTGTCCATGGAGGCTCAATCAGGTGCAAGCTACGAGTATGGGTTCTACACAACCGCCTAAAAGTGTTCAGCAGCCACTAAGAGGCCGGGGTCAGGCCAGAGGTGGTAATGGTTTGGGTCGTGGTCAGAGGGCACCGGGCAGAGGTACTAGTCATACTGAGGCAAGGCAGCCAGCTCTGGTTTATGCTGCACATTACCGAGAGAATGGAGATGCCCCAGATGTTTTCACGGATATGTTCTTTATCTATAATATACTTTATATTGCACTGATAGATACAGGATCTACTAATTCCTATATAGCTTGTAATGTGTCTGACACTTTGGGCATCTTGGTTGAGAGTACTACTCGTGATGTTACTGTACTGAGTCCTTTAGGGCAGTCGGTGAGGCCAAATAAACTGTTCAGAGATGTTCCCTTGGAAGTTCAAGGGGTTATCTTTTTGGCGAATTTGATGGAATTTCCTTTTGGAGAATTTGATTTAATACTGGGAATGGACTGGCTGGTGAAACATCGAGTGAGCTTGGATTGTACTACTAAATAAATGGTACTAAGAACTGCGGAGGATGACGAGGTAGTTGTAATTGGGGAGTGTCAAAACTACTTGTCGAATGTGATCTCTGCATTAAGGGCTGAAAAGTTGGTTCGTAAGGGTTGTGAGGAGTACCTGGCCTACATTAGTGTTTCAAATTCTAGGCTTTCTTCTGTTAAAAATATCATAACGGTTAAGGACTTTTCAGATGTCTTTCCTAATGAGCTATCTGGGTTACCTCCAAACCATAAAGTTGAGTTTAGGATTGAGCTCCTGCCTGGTACAGCTCCGGTGTCCATCGCCCCTTATAGAATGGCATTGAAAGAGCTGGTGGAGCTTAAAGCTCAGATTCAAGAATTATTGGATCGTGGGTTCATTCATCCTAATGTGTCTCCGTGGGGAGCACCAGTTTTATTTGTGAAAAAAAAGGTCGGATCCATGCATATGTGCATCAATTACTGGTAATTGAATAAACTAACCATTAAGAATAACTACCCCCTACCGAAGATAAAGTTTGACTAATCCGAGATCGACTGAAGGTGGCATCAGACAAACAGAAGTCATATGCAGATCTAAAGTGTAAAGAGATTAAGTATTCTATGGAGGACTTCATTCTTCTCAAGGTCTCGCCATGGAAAAAGGTATTGAGGCTTGGACGGAAGGGCAAGTTGAACCCTAGGTTCATTAGGCCTTACTGCATACTGAAACGTGTAGGACCGGTTGCCTATCAGCTAGAGTTACCTCTAGAGTTAGTTCAAATTCACGATGTATTCCATGTCTCTATGTTGAGGCGCTCTCGCTCTGATCCCACGCATGTTATTTTGGTTGAGGAGACTGAGGTTAGACCAGATCTGACTTTTGAGTAAGAGCCGGTTCAGATATTAGATCGTGATATAAAAGTTTTAAGGAGGAAGTCTATCCCACTGGTTAAGGTTCTTTGGCGTAATCACAGCTCTGAGGTGGCCACGTGGGAATTTGAGGAGGCGATGTGATAATAATACCCTCATCTGTTCTGATCAGGTAAATTTTAAGGCCGAAATTTTCTTTTGGGGGGTAGAGTTGTAACGCCCTAAAAAAATCCTTAAGATTATTTTTGCATGTTTGTGTTACACAAATGTATGTCTGCTTTAGTGGTTAAGTTTCTTGGGAAGAGCCTGAAAAGTCTTGGGTTCAAGCCTTGGCTTGTGCAAAAGTTTTGTTTTTAATATGAATAAACTCTATCTCTAGTCAGTAGGCTTTTAAATAAATGGGGGTAAAACATGTCAAAAAAAGCCTGCTGGTCTAGGAGATAGGTGGCTTGTTGTTGTTCCATGATGTTTGAGGTTTGAGTCCTACTTTGAGCAGTGAGAGCGTTTTATTTTGCTGCTAAAGTCATGTGGGAGTTCCAGTCAACCTAAAATACTGAAAAGTTGTGGTGGAATTTGAATTAAGTGGTTGAGGAATGAGTGGATAGTATAGAGGGATTTGGGGAGGAAAATATGGGATTTTGAATAAGTGGGAGAGTAGTGCCGAATTTTAACTCTTGCTTAGAGAATTTCGGTTGTGGTTGGAGAATTTTGAGGAGCCAAGTGAAGGGTGTGTTTTGAGGTCATACCGAAATGGGAGTCTCATTTTGGTTAAGAATCTGTCATAGCTCACCTTTTTGCCTTTGGTGCCGAAATTTTGCTTCTATTTTCTTTTCTCTCTGCTTCTCGTTTTATCATTTTTCTCTGTTTTTGAGGTCAAATATTGCTTTCACATATTTGTTCATTCTGAATTTGCACTTCTCTCGAGTTCACTTGATGATTAATTGGCTCACCTCTAACGGTCGTTCTCTCTGTTTTCTTTACTTTGACCAAATATATCTTCTTCCCTCTTTTCCAATCGGTCTTCTTCTTTGACTAATTACTGCTTCTTCTCCCCTCTCTCAATCTATTTGCTCTGGCCGAATACTCTCTTTTTTCTCTCTCTCGATTCTTTTCTCCTTTCATCTTTTGTTTTGGTCTAATACTCCATCTCTATCCTTTCAGTTTTGGCAATTGTTCTTTGATTAATCAGGTTCAAATGCACAGTTATTACCTTTTCTCTCTCTTTCTGCCATAATAGTCTTTTACCTAACACATTTCCTTGCTGTCGATTTTTGCTAGGGGTGTAGTGGTGCTAGCCTTTGCCTCTGTCGTATCATGCGCTTTCAGCTTTCGTTTGGGGTGTGGGTTGATTGCTTCTTTCTCCTATTCTGAGTTTAGCATATTCGGTAAGTTGTTATGCGATTGGTGAAAACTACTGGTGTGATCAATAATGGTTTAGGTTATTAAGTTTTGGTTGTATTGCAGGTTATCTCTAAGGGGTTTGTAATCAGTCTCTTGCAACGGGTTAAGTGTGTGAACCTCAATCGATCGATCAAGGCAACTGATAAGTAACCTTTTGGATAAGTGATTTAAAAAGGGATTGTTTAATCCTGTTGATTAAAGGACTAATGGTCTGTCGTGTTTGAATCTAGGTTTGGAGCACTTGTGGACTATTTGCATACTTTCGCAACAAGATGTGTAAACACATTTTTAACTATGAAAATTGGCAAAAGCCAGAATGAGTAAATCATGACGCTACACGGGCGTGCGCTCACTCGTATGATGGTCCGTGTGACTAAACATGGGCGTTTGATCGTTGAGGCCGACCATAAGCGATTCCATGAGCCGAGGTCGTTTTGGCTCATTTCAGGCCGAATTGGGCCGTGCAAGTAAACCACACAAACGTGTGAAGAATATTGGGCCAGGCTGTGTAATCTACATGGCCAAGGCCATTTCTGGGCTATCTAGGCCACACGGACATGTGGGCCCACATGGGCCGTAATATGGGCCATGGGCCTATTTTCACTGTTTAACTGTTAAGGTTGCACGGGTTGTCCGAGACTACTGGGGCTTACTGTTGGGCTAGTAAGTGTACCTAGACCCCCTAGTTTATAAAATGACTATTATGCCCCTATGAGATGTATGATTACATTTGAGCATGCCATCTTAAACATATTGAATACATGTATGATAGTATGACATAACATGATTTGATGTATGATATGTTGCATGGGGATGGAGTTTATTATGATTGGAGGAAGTGCACTATACTGGAAGCTCTGCTGCAAATACTGTTTAGTGCCGCAACCGGTACTACTTGGAATGTAGGGATAGGTGGGTTGATTATATCCCCACATGGAGTGTAGGGTTGGACGGAGATAGAGTGTAGAGGCTGCTTGGGTAGGATTTCTTGATTGCATATCTGTACCATTACTGTTACTGAAATGGGCTCAGGCCCAAACTGATACTAATATTGTAATGGGCTAAGGCCCTAACTGAAACTGAACCATTACTGAAATGGGCTTAGGCCCAGACTGTATATGCTCACTATTTGGTTATTTGATATAGGGTTACACACTAAGTTTTCATAAACTCACCCATCTGTTTATCTGTGTAGGTAATCCCCAGTCTTAGGCGGATCGGTTGTTGAGAGAGACTCAAAGGTGGCCACACAACCACACATACTTTCACATTTGATTTTTAAAATATAAGTAATTTTATTTTGGGTATTTCTACTATAATAAGGCCTTTATGGATTTTTACTTTAATTTAGGTTTTTATTTGTTTTGATTTATAATTGCTAGCAGTAGAGAAAGATGCGAGTTTTCAAAAAAATAACTGTTTTTCAAAAACACCACGAATATGCAACATGTTTTAAGTGCTTCCGCAAGAAATAATATTTTAAAATACAAATATACTAATGACATTTTAATATGATTAACTTTTTGACGAACAACTTACATTTTGAATTAGACGAACGTCTTTAAGATCACACAATGAGGTTAAATAAAGAATGGGTTTTCATCAAACATCACACTTACAAAAAAAAAACACTTTAATGTGACATCGCCAGATTCGGTCATAACGTCTAGGCCAGGTTTGGGGTATTACAGCCTATCTATGTCCAAGGGCAATGATACTATCCTTGTAGTGGTAGATAAGTTGACCAAGTATGGTTATTTCCTTGCCTTAACCCATCCCTTTATTGCTATCACAATTGCTCAACTCTGTTTAGACAGTATTTTCAGATTGCATAGAGTTCCAGAGGTATTGATGTTTGATCGAGATCGAGTTTTTATCAACCAATTCTGGCAAGAAAATTTCAAACACCTTGGCACAAAGTTTCACATGTCCATTGTTTACTACACCCAAACCGATGGCCAAAACATGGTGCACAACTGATGTCTCGAAGGGTACCTATTTTGTATGACAATGGAGAGATCCAATGATTGGTACTTATGGCTGGCTTTAGCTGAGTGGTGGTATGACACTACCCTCCATTCAACAATACAAAACACACCATACAAGGCATTGTATAGGTAGGAACCACCAACCTATTTACGTTACCTAACAGTTGGTATCCGAGCTATTGGTTCGAAAGCACTGTTGGGATGTCAAAAGAAATTGTTGGTCAGATTGAGCCAATGGAGACCCGAGAAAGGGCTAGAAAAGCAAGTTGATCAATGGACTTGTTGTCAGCTTTGGAGGATCGAGTCGTCACTCTCGAAGAGTCCATGGGGGACGTCAAGGAGAGGATTGGTGATGTTGATGATAGACTCAATGATGGGTTGCAAACAATGTAAGAGCAGCTCAGGGAATTTGTATGGGATACTATCAGTTCCTCAGAGAATAAGCTGGCTGGGAAGGATGATGCTCCCGAGGCTATGGTGACAGTTTTGAAAGAGGAGATCAATGAGCTTAAGGGAAAACTCAAGATTTTCAAGGTTGTCATAGGTAATGGAATGTTGGCTTCGAAGTCAAAGCAACAAGCAATAGATGTGCCCAAACCGAAAGCGTTTAAAGGGGCAAGGTCCACAAGTGAAATGGACAACTTTCTTTGGGCCATGGAGCAATACTTCCTTGCGATGAACATCGAGGATGATGTCACAAAGGTCAATACCATTGCTATGCATTTTATTGACATTACTTTGTTATGGTGGCGACATAGGTCCACTGATGTGAGATGTGGTGGCTTGGGAGGAGTTTCAAAAAGAGTTTAAAGCACAGTTTTACCCTAAGTATGCCGAGAATGAAGCTCGAGCAAAGTTGCGGTGGCTTACGCAACGAGGCACTGTTAAGGAGTATATGCGGGAGTTCAGTGAACTCATGCTCCAGATTTCTGATTTGAGCGAGAAGGAAGCATTTTTATCCTTTACGGATGGGTTGAAACCATAGGTGAAGCAAGAATTACAACGTCGAGGAGTTCAAGAACTTACCAATGCCATAATGGTAGCGGAGTCCTTAGTGGAACTTGTTCCGAGAAGAGACCGGTTTAAATCTTCCAAGCCCAACGGGAAGGGTAATGGTAGGTACCATGAAGAAGATAAAGGGGGAAATAGCTATTATAGTAGCGGTAGTAGTAGCAACGATGGTAATGGGAAACCACAAAATGGGAAGTGGAGACCTAATAGCCCGAAAGAAAAGGGGGAAAGTTGATATGCTATTTTTGTAAGGGACAACACATAAAGAGGGACTGCCCAAAGATATCTTCAGTCTCGGCTATCAAGAGAAATGATGAGCCGAAAGAGGCGAAGCCTATTGAAAAAAAGACATCGACGGTCAATTCGATGGTGCTCATTCTGAAGAAAATGAATGGTGGAGAAGGGTTAATATTTGTAGACATCAACATTGCAGGTCAAAAGAAGAGTGCTCTTGTCAATACGGGAGCATCAGACTTATTCATATCTGAAAAGGCTGCGAAGAAACTTGGTCTCTCTATTAAGAAATCGAATAGGAAGATCAAGACGGTAAATTTCGAAGAGGACCCAATGGTGGGAGTAGTTCATAATGTGGAGCTACAAATCGACGAATGGAAAGGCAAGGAAGAATTCGAGGTAATCTAATTAGATGATCACGATTATGTGCTTGGCTTAAACTTCCATGACAGGATTCAAACATCTCTGTCTCTATAGGCCTATAAAATTCATATTGTCACCGGCACGTTATCAAATATTGTTGTACCGATGCATCGAGATATGAAGGTTGGGACAAAAGTGTTGTCATCAATCCAACTAGTCGAGGATGTTTCGTATGAAAGGAACATTGACTCGATAGAATGGAATGCCACCAAAGCCCTTTCGAAAGTGTTAGTGGCTCAAAAGATCGATATGAAGCCTGCAGATTCAACTGTGGAGCCGAAACCTTTAGAAAAGGTGGGTTGTGCATCGAGCTTCGAGAAAAAATGAGCGATACAAAGACAGTCGAGACAAGTAAATGCTACGAGTAAGGTACATTACGAACACTTTGATAATGTTTTAAATTCTGACTTGTTGGCTTGGCAAGGTCATAGGGGCCCTTTCAAAGTTCATTAGCAAGAAGACCAAAAGATTGTAGGCAATATGAAGCCAAGGTGTGAGAATCAAGGCCATTCAAAAGGGAACAAGCGAGTGTAACGGTTCAAGATAAGAAGCAACAGAAGCCGAGATAAAAGTTTCGAAAAAAGAAAGAAGCCAAGACAACGAGAGGAATCCGAGGTGAATCAAGTCAGTGCCATTTGGAATTCGCAACGAGGGCGTTACGAGAATGGGTAGGGGGAATGTCATGAGCCGCATTTTAAGGCCCATAACCATCGCACCAAATGCATCCGATGGAGGTCTATTGTATAGATGAGGATCATTTGGCCCGCAAGAACTGGCCCGATTAGGTAACCTGTTGGAGAAGCCTGTCAGATTGAAGCCTGGTTGGCCCAATAATGAAGATATGACAACTTAGGCTATTTTTGTAACTAATCTTAGAAAATTGATAAAATTATATCTTGTAAAGATTAGATTAGATTTGATATGGCATATCTTTTAAATCCCTAAAATCAAGGGATATAGTTACTCTCGTCCATCGATGTAAATGTATCTTGACCGTTAGTTTTAGGGGAGCTCAACTATAAATGGAGAGCCCCCCTCATTTGTACTCACTCCATCCATTGTGTATGTGAATTCTTAAAAGTAATAGAATTCTGAGAGCATTTACTCAAACACTTTGTGTGTGATATTTTCTATATCTTTCTGTTGTTCTTTGTTGCTTCTTTTGGCATAAGTTTGCTTCCGTTCTATAATTGGTGCCTTTGAAGAGTTCTTAAGGAATCCTGACCTGAATAAAGGCTGAGTTAGGCGAGTTTGGACGAACGAATCTCCTAAGGTCTTACGATTCGCGAAACGAAAAATCTAGTCCCATGATAAGGTTGGCCTTTCGAGTGTGGACAAAGTAGTTCGAAACCTCCAGCAAAGGGAAGCTGTCAGAAAACTTATTTAGTTCCATCTCACTAGGTCCAAAACTCGAATGAAGCAAGTGGCAAAAAAAAAAAAGAAAAAGAAATGGTTGTGTATTTCAAGAGGGTGACCTAGTCTACCTGGAACTGCAGCCATATTGGCAGACTAATGTGTCAGGTGCATCCAACAAAAAACTTACCCATAAGTACTTTGGGCCATTTGCAGTAGAGGCTAAAGTGGGTGAAATGGCTTAAAAGTTGAAGTTACCTCCGAGATCCTACATCCACCACACATTCCATATCTCCTAATTGAAACAACACATTGGCAAGGCTCCTCACTAGGCTCAATTGCCTTTAGTGGGTTCTGATAGGGCTATGATAAAAAAAACCCATTTGAGTACTCGACAAACGCATGGTTAAGCATGGCAATTGTGCTGCAACTAAAGTCCTTAAAAAGTAGGCTAATATGTTTCCAAAGAACTCTACTTGGAAGAGACTGGAGGACCTGCAGCACCAGTTTCCATATTCTAATTCTTGAAGTCAAAGATCTTTTGGTAAATGATGTTAATTGTTACGAGAGAAATTGCTATTGATGGGGTAGTTAGTAGTTTTAAATTTCAATTGTAACCGCTAGTTAGGATGGAGGGAAATATTGCTTAAAATGATGAGTTTCATTGTTCAATAAAATGATGCACTTCCATTAGTAATACGGTGCATTTTGTATTACAACTTAAATGTGAGTTTTGACAGTTGTATACTAACAGTTGTGGTATCTAATTAACTGTTAGTTAGTTCATTTCAGCTACTTAAGGAAAACAGTGAAAATATGATATTTTCACTGAATTTTGGATCAATCAAAACCGTCTCTTCTTCTCAAATTCTCTTCTGCTATTCTGCTCATTCTCTCTTCTTTTCTTCACAGGAAAATTTGCAACACAAATCTTGAAAGTAATCTAATTATATATATTATAAGTTATAAGTTGATTGGGTAAATTCCTTTAAAAAAAAACTTTTGAGGCACTGATGTAAAATAAATTTAGGACTTCAAAGTCTCATAAAGCCTAACATTTAATATACCATATTAGTTTTGCAAGAAATGAGTATTTCTTGATAAAACTAAATGATACGAGTTGATCCAGCAAAAAGAAGAAAAAGAAATCTAGAGAAGAGAGAAGAAAGCAAAGAGATTCAGAGAGCATAAATTCATTCCAAAACTTCCATAATTGTTTCCCGTTTTCCCACCTTGCTAAAAGGGCAGGGAAGGTAGTTACAGGCAATTCAAATTCGGTTAAGGAGCTGTTATATAATAGTTGTTAACCCATTAGTCCAATACGTTCCGTTTCATTAAACAAAAATACAGTCTCTCGACACTCACCTAAAGCACATCATTGTCGATTGAGTTTTAGCTTGATTGGCATAAACATTGTTGCCAATGCAGAAGGACATGGATTTGAGTGTGCTGAAGCGCTCCTCCTATTTATAAGTTGGGGATGGGTAGTTCTAAGTATTGTGTCAAAAAGAATAGATATAACCAGAACTTATAATCAAATTTTTAAAAAAAAAAAAACACACACAAATTGTTTTGACCCTTTTCATGAAACTCATGGTTTTGCTAACATATTAAACTCTAAACGTTGCGTTGCATCAACTAACATAACCGCTTATTCCTGATGCTAATTCAGACCATAACACTAAACTGTTGTTTCCATGAATTACGTTTCCTTTTCAAGATGTTTAAATATTTATAGTTTTTTCATGATGATAGAGACAAAAGAATTTTTACAAGAATGATTATTACAATTTCAAACAATAACAGATATTGAGTCGTACTACATATGAAAACCTTGTACTTCCTTAATGTCGTAACGTAGACCGAAAATCAAACAACAGCCCATCATTTTCGTATTGAGCTAGGCCCAAAAGCCCATGCCCAGCCCAAACTAGCTAGATATTAAATAGTAAGAGAAAAACCCTAATTCTAACATTTTTAAGCATCTCCAAAACAACAGCCAATTACTCTTCAGTCTCAGCCGATCTTAAACCATGGGTCGCGTTCGCACAAAGACGGTGAAGAAATCGTCCCGTCAGGTAATCGAGCGGTACTATTCTCGAATGACCCTCGATTTTCACACCAACAAAAAGATTATCGAAGAAGTAGCTATAATCCCATCCAAGAGGCTCCGTAACAAGATTGCCGGTTTCTCGACCCATCTTATGAAACGTATCCAGAAAGGACCAGTTCGCGGGATTTCTCTTAAGCTTCAAGAAGAAGAGCGCGAGCGTCGCATGGATTTTGTCCCCGATGAATCGGCCATCAAGGTCGACCAAATCGAAGTTGATAAGGAAACACTTGATATGCTTTCGGTTCTTGGAATGGGTGATATTCCCGGCCTTGTTAAGGTTGACCCGGTTGCTGTTTCGGTTCCTCAAGTTGGGTTCGGTCGCGGTGGTGGACCCGGGAGGAGGTTTTGAGTGGTGGGTCTACATGGATTTCATGGGTTTTTTTTTTTAAGCTTCTATGTTTTTTTGTTCTGTTTTGGGGTAATTTCTAATTTTGTGTTTTTTATGGAACAATACTAGTTAAGTGGAACTGAAATTTTATCAAGTGTGATGTGTACTTTATTTTTGAAGAAATCTGAAATGGGTAATTTTAGTTTCTGGTATGGTCGACTCCATTAATTTTTTTTTGAATGTCATTTTAGATTCTGAGCTAAGAGTTTAGTTTGTTTGATTGATGCGCCCATTTGCATTCCAATTGGAGTAATGAATGCCAATTCTGGTTCTGCAGAAATTTCAAGCAAGACGTTAAAAAGATGTTTGCTTTATTAGGTTTAAGTATGGTTTAATTCCAAATTTGTATGCTTTGGTGCTGTATCAATGCAAAATTTTCAATGGAAATTGTAAGCAAGAATTTGATAAGATGGTCTTCGTTGAGCTTTAATTAACAAACAAATGTTTATATATTTTAGATTATAGCAAGCTCAAAAAAAACTGCAACTATGTAAAATCCATTTAACAATCATGTAATTGTTCAAGTATATTTATACCAAAGAATACAGAAACTGCTTTCTCAATCTGCACAAAAAACTCACCAAGCTTAACAGATCATAAAATATTTGACAGAAAACAAACCCTTATAAAACAAATCATAAAATATGTGATTATGTACTAAGAATTGAGGATGATCTTCATTTCTCGCTTCACTTTGGTGATATTGCTTTTGGTTCTTTTGGATGAGAAGATTTACCAGTAATTGCTTTCTTCACCTTAGAAATTGAGTTCTTGACTTTGGATCCAACACCTGATAGTATGTTTTGAGATTTCTTGGGTGGTTTAGTTTCAGCTTCTCTCGGTGCTTCCACCATCACTGGAGCATCCGAGCCGGAGTCGGTCTTATTCTGTTCCTCTCCTTCAGGTACTTCATCAGTTTTTAATTCTTTGGCTTGAATAGTTCCTGCAGCTTCCACCGTTGCTGCTTCCTTGCTTACTGTAAGTTCCCTCTCTTCAATCACACGTTCAGCCACCTCCACTTTCTTTTCTGTAGATTGTTGGAGTAGATCGGACAATAATAAATTACCACTACCTGTGGATGCAGGTTCCAATTTTATTTCAACACCTGAATTATCTGTTTTCTCTTCTCCATTATCAACCTCAGCTTTTTCAGGTTGCAAATCTCTTGCTTCAGGCTTCTCAATGGCTTCTCCTGGAACCTGTTTGTCAAGATTTACGTTAGTCTTCTATGTCTAAGCCTGGACCTGAAACTATTTATGTGTCCTATGTTATTCAGATTCGGACTAGAGTATTACATACAATTATGAGCTGGACACAGGTATTTTCAGTGTTTTAAAGTTTTTCTATGTATTTGGAGGGTTATTGAAGAGACTGATATGGATAATTCAAGGAAAATGAAGAGTCGAAACAATACAGTTTATAGCAGCTCAACTTGCATTTGCTTCTAAAGTCCCTTGAAACTAGATTCTAGCCTGAAATTGTTTCTTTGCCTTCCATTTAAAATATCTCATCTCTCTTATATACTGTATTTTCACTTACAGTTATGGCTTCTTTCACGGCAACTGGCGCTTGTTCGTGATCCTTCACAGTTCGATCTTCTTCAACAATCTCTTTCTTAAAATTGTTGTTTGAACCATCGTCCTTTAGAGCTTCCACAGTGAGCTGTTTGTAAAATTAAGAGTGAAGATGAAAAGATTTGAGGCAAGAGAAGAACAAGATGAATAAAAGATGAGTGCCTCTATACTGACCTTCTCATTTTGATTTTCTAATATTGGGGTTTCTGAGGTTTCATTTGTCTTGTCTCCCGCATGTTCATCCTTTAGCTCCTTAATCTGTCATGTTTGTTTCCACCATTAGGAGTTGTTGAGTTCATAAATAAATAATCAAAGCAAAGACAGGAAGAGAAAATAGATGTCACGAGTATGTGTCCAACATGAGTATGTTCAACTTATTTTTTCCAATTTTTTTAGAAATTTGGAAGGTCCTTAGAGGATCAACTCCCAAACCCATGTCCAGGATGCATCAGATACCTCAGTTGAATCCTCCACCGATGTAGACTTCTTGGTTATTTCTTCACTGGATTTGTCTGTTATTTTGTTTCCACCATGGCCAACTTCTGCTTCCTTTAGGTAAACCTCTTTGACATCTTCAACTTCAGCTTTCTCAGAGGATTCTGCAACTTTGTCCTGCAAATCTATTGGAACATGTTCTTTAACTGGTGAACTTGTTATCTCTGTGTTTTCAATCGGCTCTAATTCCCTGGAAATCTGATTATCTGAACCCTTGGTGCCTTCTGGATCTGACTTTGGTAATTCTAAGCTTGACTCCTGATAAAAGATGAAATAACTCAGGTAGATTTTATAATTTCAGTAGTGTGAATGTCCAATATCAGGAAACGTGTTCCAAATACTTTAAAAAAAACTGAAGAATCCGAATAACATAGACTACTCTCATGTATTTATCTCCCATTGAATCAAATTCTTTTTGCCTTTGCCTTTTAAAAACATCATTTAGTGCAAAAGTTCGAACCTCTTGTACCACTGTTGCGGTTTCTATCTTTGCAACTGAAGCTTGGGCAGGATTTCCAACAGTTTTATCCTCACAAACAATCTGCTTTTCAGCTATCTCATTTTCACTCATCTTTTGAGCTTCCACAACTTGCTGTTACAGATTAAAGCTTCAATATAGATAGATATGTAGATAATCAAGACAAGAATAAGATTAACACATTTGAGTTTTCTTACCTCTTCAGTTTGAGTGGTTTCCGATGCTTTGTCTTCAATCAGTTTACCCTTTAGCTCGTCTTCTCCAAGGCCATCTTTCACTGGCAGTTCTGGTTCTGAAGTCAGATAAGATGTTTCAGCAACTCCCTGAACCTGTCAACATATAATCGAGAATGAATAAAGAAAGTAGATGGAAATTGTTAAGTGATGCATTTGCTTGATTACCTCTTCTTTTGAAACTTCATTCACTATGATTTCATTTGTTTTGTCACACTGATTTTCTTCATCTATTGCTTTGACAAGTTCCTCTTTGATTAATTCATTGTCAAAAGCCTTTTCACTTGTCTCAACTTCAACATTTGAGGCTCCTTCAATCTCTGTTGCTTGTTCTTTGATCTTCTCTGGACTCTCACCTTCTTTCACTTCAGTTTCCATTGTTTTATCATCTTCCTTTGTTTCAAGCTTAGTTGGTTCCTCAGTTATTGAAGCTTGAGCAACAGTAGTTTCTTGACCCGCAACAGCTTCAGGCAATGCTGAAGCTAGAATTTGATCCTTTGGTTCCTCCACTTGAATAGCACAAGCAGCACCAGTTTCAGCTTTCTTACCATCTCCAAGCTCATCAACCTCTTCTTTTTCCAAGCATATCTCTGCTGTTTGCTTTGCATCAGATAATTCATCCTTAGAAGGCAATGTCGAAGATGTTGTCTGAATTTGATCTTTGAGTTCCTCATTTTGAAGACCCTGATCAACTACGGTTTCTTCTACTGAAACAACCTTGGGCTCTGTCTCTTCTTCCTTTTGCAAGCTTACCTCTTCTATTGTTTTTGTTTCCGAAGAATCCTCCGAACTCTCATGTTTAACTATTTCAGCAACCTCTTGTATCTGTTCTTCTATCTTCTCACTCAATTGTGTGGTTTTGATTTCTTCCACGGAAGCCAACGTCGCTGTAGAAGTTTGAACACTTTGAGATAAGCATTCGGGTGATGTTTCAGGCACAGCTTTGGCTTGTTCAACTTCATTCACTTCTGGTTCCAAGGCTGATTCTATTTTCTCCAGTTCATGTTGTGGATTTTCGACGTCTTTAGTCTCTTGATTAGCGTCACTCTCACAAGTTTCTAGACTCGTCTTGACTGAGCTCAAATTCACAAGCTCCTCATTCACCTTGGTGTTGTCTAAGCTTGTCTCAGCTCCGACTTCTGTCACAATTTCATGACTCTTGTCTTGACAATCATGCTTGGATTCATCAACAATGTCCTTAATTTTTTCTTCTGATTCTGCTTCTTTGGTGCCTGTACTTACAGGGTCTCCAGACTCTTGATCCTGTCTCCTATCTTCCGATTCTACGATGAGGGATGCTCCTCGGTCCTTGATTGAATGATCTTCAACCTCCAAGTTTTTCGCTTCTACCTGTTCCTTCGAGTCTCCTTCCTTCAGACATTCTTTTGAGATGGAACTGTAGTCTTCCACCTATCAATACATAGTTAAAAAGTTTCAAAAATTAAAGAAAATTTTAGAACATCATTTAAAAAGTCATGATGGAATAAAAAACATGTTCTTTACCTCTTCAGACAAGATGACAGCCTTGGTAACCTCATAGGCATTTTGTTCAACCTCGGGTTTGTCTGACAGTTCCTCGTTTATCTGTTTTTCACTTTCTTGGTTCTGAACCTCGGTGATGGTTTCATCAGCTTGGCTCTTGCTCAGTTCGGGGATTGGTTTCTTACTTTTTCCTTCATTATCATTCATGTTTATGACCTCGGGAATCTGATCCTGAGCTCCTTTTGGCACTTCAGTTTCTGCCAAGCTCTCAGCTAAATTACCTTCTTCTTGGATGGCCTTTTCGACATCTTTGTACATGCCCGAGGTGTCTCCTGAATCCACGGCTTCATCTGATGGCTTTCCATCTTTGATCTTCTCTTTTTCCAATCCTAAATCTGATAATTGTTCATCTTGCGATGTTTTTGCTACAGAGATGCATTCTCCAGTCTCCTGTTCTGTATGCACATATGATTCCTCGGCCAAGTGCTCCGGCCCAGTCTCTTTGGACTCTATTGTTGGATCATCTGCCTTTTCCATTAATTTCTCATCTGTTGCTTGTGGCAAAGGAGTTTCAGAGTGCTCATATGGAACTTTATCCTGCATTCCATCTTCTTCCCTGGATATCTCCATGTCCTTCTCGCATGATTGGGAGGACTTGTCCTGTTCCACCTCATTGTCTGCACCATCTACGTGGACACTTTCATGTTCGGTTGTTGCTAGGCTGTTTTCTTCAGTGGCAACAACATTTTCTGTTTCCTGCTTTTTCTCTTCTGCATCTGCTTCAGCTGCCTTTAGCTTTGTCTCTTCTGGTTCCACTGCAGCCGGTGCAGATTCCCTGTCAGCAGCATCGATACTTTCTTCTACTAAGGTTTTCTCTTCAGCATCCTTGTTTGAGTCCTCAAGCTCAGATGAAGAGATTGCCTGTAAAAAGATTGGATGTGCAAGTTAGCAGCTAACAATGGTCAAAAAGAACACATTTTTGGACCCAAATCAACTTTCATTTATATTAGCTGACCTTTTCTGTTACCTTCAATGGGGTGCTTTGATCTTCCTTTTTGCTTTCCTTCAAAGTTTCATCACTAATCATTGAGCTCAAGATGTCAGATATAGGAGCTTCCTTTAGCTTTGTCTCTTCTGGTTTTGCTGCAGCCGGTGCTGATTCCCGGTCAGCAGTATCAATACTTCCTTCTACTAAGGTTCTCTCTTCAGTATCCTTTTTTGAGTCTTCAATTTCTAATGAAGGGCTTGCCTGTAAATCATTGAATGTTTAAGTTAGCAACTAACAATGGTAAAAAAAAAAATTAACAAATTTTTGGGCTCAATTTTCATTTGTATTAGCTGACATTTTCTGTTAACTTCAATGGGATGCTTTCATTTTCCTCTGTGCTTTCTTTCATGGTTTCATCGCCAGTCGATGAACTCGAGATGTCAGCTATAGGATGTTCCTCCAGTTCTTTACTCACCTGCATGACGAGCAAAATTTGAACACAAAAGTACTACAAGGTAACATATAGAATAAGATTATAAACACGAATAAATCACACTAATGTTTTATGATTCCTAATTTCCATAATCTTTACATATGGAACTTTCACTTGATTCCGTTGTAGCTCCACTTACCTCTTCAAGCTTTGTTTCCACTTCCGCTGCAGGTTCATGCATGCAAGTGGCCTCCTCGTGTGGATTCTCATTCTCTTTCTTGGCGATCTCACTGATTTCCAAGGTTGTTTCATTGTCCTTGATCTCTGAGGTTTCAGCTACTTTCGAGGTTAAGGTGTCTCCAATGCTATCAGAAATGATTTGGTCCTTTTCTCTTGCTGATGTTTCAATCAGATCAGTTGCCTCAGCACTCTCTTCCTTTCCCACTATAGCAGGCAGCTTCTCTGGTTCGGTGTCTTTTGTTTCTTCAATGCTTTTCTCTTCAAGTTTCTCTTGAACAATATCAGAGTGATCGTCCTTGCTAACTATTTCATTAGCCTCATTCGAGCTTTCAATTATCAGATCATGGTTATCACTTAAAGCTTGTTTCTTGAGCTCTAAGTTAGCCTCTTGTTTATTGGACCCAACATCAGCATTTTGGCTTGTTTCTTCTACAATACTCCCACATTTCTCTTCCGGAGAAGAATCATGGTCTGCAGTTGCCTCACTCTTCGACATCTTTCCATCATTCTCCAGTATCTTATCAGCTTTCAATGGAGTGTCATCAATTGTGTTTTGATCTGGCATTCCACAGGTCACAGAAACCTCAGGTGACATTGAAAAACTTTCACCCTTGGATATTTCTGGATTCCCTTGAGAGACAGCACTCAAGGCTTCAACCCCATTATTACTGGCTAATTCTTCGTTGGTTGCTTTGTCCAAACATTCATCCATTCCGGCAGGTTCAGCGACTCCACCTTCGGATTTCTTCAAATCCAAACTAGGTTTGCTAATCTCCTCTTCTGCTTTCTGCATAGATAATGAAGTTATTATTATTATTATTTTCATTGTATATTGGAGAAATTTATAGCTGGAAAAAATATGCTTCTTTTGGTAACAAAATTAAATTTGGTAAATTTATTCATTTCTGATCATTCTTTCCTTTCCAGTATGAACAAATCTTAATTCCTGCAAAACTAAAACATATCCGCCAGAAATCAAATGCATATGCAGCTCACTGTTTTTACGAAGAACAGCGACATTAAGGCAAGTTAGCTGTCGGATTGTGTTATATCAGAATCAGATTCCTAATATCTTAGCCCACCATATTCAAGTTTAAGGCAAAGTCAGTCTATCTTATCACATTACTGTCAGTGGATTTCTATATTGGCAATGCTACGGCTTTGCCAAATTGTTCGTGAGCATTTTAATGCATGAACCTATATGAGATAGACCTCTTCTCATGAATATGCCAACCATTTATGCTAATAATTACGATAAATCGATTCATGTTAACAAATATTTAATGCTAGTTTAGCTAATCATGATCATATTTGATTGAACTTTCTAGATGTTTTGTTTATGAATCATAACAGAAGTTACCAGAAAAGCTAAAAAGCTAGATCCATTAAAAGTGAGAAACTTTCAGTGAAACACAAGAAACTGATCTCATGAATCTGGTTTCTGAAAGGGGATAGAAAAAGGATCTAAGGACCAGATCAGCTTTTGTTTTCGCCCTTTTATGTCTTAAAGAACTCAAAGATCATCATGTTTTAAGTGTTTCAACAACATCAAAAAGGTTGCATACTGTTAAACTAAAGTGACCTCTCTTGTTTTTCTGGTCAGAAATTGCAGTATCCTTGTTGGAAAACATCATATGATCTTTACTATACAGAGACAAAATACAAAGCAAAGCAAAACAAAAACATGTAATAGAGAAAAGAACTATTTACCGCTACAGAAATGGGTTCTGGAATGATTTCTGCTTCAGTTGCCATCTTTTCATGGAGAAAAAAGTGATCAACTCCGAGCCTGAATCGGAAAATCCGAACTTGAGAATACTATAGAAAATTGACTATGATTCTTCTGAAACTTTGATGAGTTTTTGAAAAATCAAAGGTTGGATTGTTAGATATGTAAGAATGATCAAAGGTGACAAATCCCACTTGGTATATGCTAATACACTTGCTGAGTTGGCCATATATGTAAATTGGCCCTACTGATTTGTCACTCACATGGCTTGGAGTGGGCTAATACAGCGCTGTTGATATTTGCAATAACAGGTCTTTTGGTTAAAGATGGATTGATTTTCAGAGTGGGGGAAAATTTTAATTTTTGAGATGTTTCCACTAACAGAAAGGATCGGACAAACCTTTTTAACAGTTTCCTTTTTGTCTGAAGGCTAAGTGATTAGTTGTCTTGTGGGGTTCTAACACCTTTTGTAAATTAAAATTTGGGACGAGTTCTTCCCAACTAACCATTTGTTGTGGGCATGATTAAAGGCGTCTAAATCCAAAAGTTAATTCGAAAAAATTTAAATTCGATTAACGATTTGATGAAAAATAAAAACTTATATTCGAGATATTTGAATCCGAAAAAACCCGAACCTTCCCTCTGTTTTTTCCTTTTTAGCCTGTCATATTCACGTACCAACCTGACCATGCAACAGGAGGGGAGCACTTCAAGTATAAAAACTCCTAGACAAACTTTAAAGGAACGATTCCAGCTACGATCCCTGTACCTTTTAAACTTTTATAATTTAGTCCCTCTAGTTATGTGGTTTAAAAATTAAAGTGGAATTAATAATGCGATTAATGAACTTCCATTAATTTTGAATCTCACATATTTTAATGTTTAAATGTATGACTTAAAATTAAAATTCAATTAATAACATAGATTCAAACAAGTTTGTATTCCCATGTGATGTATGGTCAATTGTGTATATTAAATTTATAATATTAGTTTTTGTTTAAATTTTAATATTTTTTTAAAAATTATTAAAATTTAAAAATTAATGTAATTAAAAATATTTAATTATTTTTGAATCAACTATATTAACATCATTTAATTTTAAAGATATTTAATGTTAAAATAATACAAAAAATGTCATGATTTGAATTAACATTAATATATTATAATTTAAATAATATTATTAATAATTTTTACATGTTATTTATTTGATATATTTTTTAAATTAATTTTTAATTTTGAAATTGTTAATATTCATTTTTGTGATTTTATATTTTTTGTCATACTTTAATCAATAAATATAATTAAATCTCAGTATATTTAAAAATTTTAATTTAATAAATTTTATTAATATGTATCTTTTAAACTATATTTTAATTTTAATAATTTAATAATTATTAATTTTAATATTATAAAATTAAAATTTAATTTAATTAAATAAAATCTTAAAATAAAGAGATATTGATTTAAAATAAAATTCATCTTTAACATATAAAAATTATAAAGAAAAATTTAAACAAAAGACATGAAATGACTTTAAAAAAATTAAAAAGGTAAAGAGTAAAAAATAATTTACTTAAAATAAATATGTAAAAAAATTGTAATATGAATATTGTAACCTTATATTGGTGTAGCATTTATATATGATTTAACAAACTCATTTAACATAGATATCAATTAAATTTTAATTTTTAAATTAAATAAATAGATAGACTAAATTTAATTTTAAAAGTGAAAAATACAAAAATCAAAACAATTAGACCAATTTTAAAGTAAGATATAACATGTTTCAAAAAGCATTAACATTGGTTAATAGAACACTTTTAATACATGAAATATATTCATATTTAAAGTTTTTTGAATAATCTTATTATAGGTTTCAATTATATTTGTTTTTTAACATAATTCTTAGAAATAGGTATAGTCCCTCCCCAACCCATAAATAGAAGGATAATGCGATTCAGCACACTTAAATTAACGTCTTCTTGCATTGATAATAATACCCATACCAATTGAGTTAAAACTGAATCGAGTATTCATGTTTAAAATTTTAATAAGTTTAATTTATATTTACACAAATTAACACGAAACAAGAATTAACAAGTGGAGTAAGATTGAAGTAGAAGCTCCAAATTTAAATTGGTAAAATGCATCATTTTCAAGCATTGAATTAGTGCAGAAAGGAATTTTTTTCAATACGAAAATTATGTACACTTTTGAAGATAATGATGAGTTATATTTAAGAATTTTCAAACCTAAATACTTATCTTAACAAAGCATGGGAGAATCTTCTTTGTTTTTTTTTCTTTGCAATTTAAATATGTTTTGTCTTTTATAATATTATCATAATAGTTTAATTTTATTTTTATTTTTTATAATTCAATTTAAAGATTAAACTAAAATTGAAATTATAATTTAGGTAGTCTGGTGAGGTCACATCATTTGGCGCCACTATCTCAGACAGTGACTATGAAGTATTAATATAATAATTGAAGAAAAAAAAGAAGTATTGGTTGGAAATTTGCTCAGAGATAATAAAGCAATGCTTTTGAAATTGAAATGTCCATGAAAAGAACATTAAAGGGACAGTTTGCTTATCCATGCCTCAATTATTATTATTATTATTATTATTATTATTATTATTTTAAGAATGAAAATAATCTTATTTAAATGTAAAATTTTAATCAATCTCACATATTATATATTTACATTAAACAAATAATGCTAAAATATTAATTTTAAATAATTTTTTATCCTAGATAAATTTAACTGTCTCATTTCACCAATCATTAAATAGATACTTTATCAACATTTAATTACTAATTAATATCTCAAAATTGATTCTGTAATAACCACGTCAGCTTTCCATTAGATTAAAAGAGAAGTCCAAGCTGGCATATATTTCTGAATTATGAGTGCAAATAATTATTTTAATTTAATTTATAGATATAAGACTCAACATGACGATCCAACAGGTATAGATTGTCTGTGTCTGCCGCCCCTGACGTATACACACAAATATACCACAAATTTAGTTTCATTTAAGAAAATATTTTTAAGTATTTCAATCAAATAGTAAAATAATTGGGTTTTTCTTTTAAGTAAAGATGATAGGACCCTTGATCAACAATATTGTACAAAGGACCACAAGTTTCATACCTATACATAATTTTGATTTTTCTACAATTAATTTTAGTAAAAATATCATATATACTCAATTACAAGATAAAAGATTATTTTAATAAAATTATATATATAAAAAATATTTAATCTATTGTTAATAAAATTTTTAAATTTCACAAATAAAATTAAAAATTAACAATATACCACAGAATCAACTTATACATATAAAAATGGGTGTCTCAATTGAAGAAAATAGAGGCCAATGGTGCCCCAATTCATTTGGTCACAGTCAGTCAATAAAGGGAATTAATAATAGATAATTAATGGACGGTTCATGCTTGGGTCCATCTTTTGATGTGAACTACTCTTTTATCTTTAGCTTCCGTATCTCATTTGCCTAAATTAATCCCTTATAATTCCTTATTTTAGTCAAAGTTTGCTCAAACAATTTAATAAATGAATATCATTTTCTATTGATTTGGATATCTATAAATCACGTCTATCTAATCTAAGGAAAACCACAGCTTACAACAATATCATATATATATATATATATATATATATATATATATATATATATATATATTCCTCCAAATTAGGATTTAATACATGGATATATATATATATATATATATTATAATTAATTTTAAAATAAAATTATTTTATATCAATATTTATATATTTAAATTTATTTGATTAATTATTCAATTAAAATTACTTTTAAATGATACTTCAAAATTTTAATTATCGGTTTAAAACATTATTAAATATATATATATATATGTAATGAAAATTAATTTTCTTCTCCTAAACTTCTCTCTATATATATTGGTTTTGTATTTACTGAATTGGTGGAATCTTTCAAGTGAGAATTTTCTCTCATAAAAAAATAAAATTTTAACATCATTAATAAATTTAATGCGAATACGCCCCGTAGTATATAGGGTGGCTGCCAGCCTAAAGATTATGAAAATATTTATCCTTCCGGATGGTCAAGGCTGGCTACCCATTTGGCAACCGACCCACCACCACAAACAAACTGGTCCACCCATTTTAATTAATTACTTGATTTAAACAACTAAATACGTTTTTTATATTTTTACCTCCTAGTATATATTAGTCACTCAGTTATTAACATATTTTTGTTTTGCTTATCAAATTATAAAAATTTTAATTTTTGTCACTAGTATTATCATTTGTTTTTGTTTTGGTCACCATCTATTAAATCATTAATTGAAATCATGATGTGGCATTTTTTAATTAGTATAATTATATATTTAGTCATCAACGATTACACATTCTATCAATTTAATCATAATTCTAAATAATTCAACAAGTTTAATCCTCTACATTATTATAAAACTCTACCGCATGTGTATCAAATAATTATCCAACTATTATTATAAAAAATATTTTTTAGTATCTAAGTTAATAATTAAATTAATGAATTATAATACTTAAATAATGCAATTAAAGTAGTTGTAACACCCTTAGCCCATCAAGAAGACATGGCATGTATGATTCAACCAGATAGACCGCTCAACAGACTGGGGCATTACTATCGGATTCAAATCTTTCGGCTTAACTTAAAATTTTTAGAAAAACAATTATAAAGATTCTCCTTAGTGTAAAAATCATTTTGGTAATGTATCTTTAGAGAAAATAATAGGAGTTATATAAAAAAAAATTTGTTATTCAACTACTGCCTAGTTATGGCATATATATTTAAATCATAAAAATTCATGATAAAAAAATCAAGAGGATTCAGCAAACACTTTCAAAAGAATGGGCAATTCTCTTTTAAGATAAAACAATACAAACGACGTAGGTAATTACAAAAGTTAAATACAAAACATATGCATACGCCATCCGCCACATAGCCATGTATGATACAAAAATAAACAAGTGGCTCACTCACAACTACAACTCAGGCTTAGTTCACTTCGATAGATCCTTCTTCTACTATCAAAATGTCTGAGGATGAAAAGTAACGTAGTAAGTTCATTTGAACTTAGTGAGTTCCACAATAGACACAATTAGTTTGACAAGAACTTCGATAACCAACAAGCATCAGTACTCGTAGGAAAAGAACAACGGGCTTTTTCGTGAGACTATGTTATACAAACATAATATGCTAATTGCCATCCACAATTCCTTGGTGGCAATATTACAACCCTGCATGGTTATCAACGATTCATCCTTGTGTCCACCTCGAACCCATATCTCAGAAATCAGAATCACATATCAGCCATATTTATTTTCATTTCATATCTTTGTTAAGTCGAACACGTGTTCTCTCGCAAGGTCAAGTTGTGATCTACCAGTCCGATTTGTAATATAGCTGTCCTGTCGGAGGCATCACATATAGATCCCATTTCCACAATTTTCACATATCATAAATTTTTTGGCACTGGGCTCATGTAACAAGAAAGGTGTCTTTATAATGGTCATACTCACATACACGTCCGGACACAACACATCGACTCATTTACAATAAGAGCAACTTACCGCATACAACCTACATATCATGGAAGTTTCATAACTCAAAGGAAGTAAGAAGGAACAAATCAACAAACTTCAGAACAGAATCTACTCTACTGGTCATTTGCCTCGATTACTCAGACCATCACTAGTACTGGTCATTTGCCTCGATTACTCGAACCTTCACTAGATTCTTAAGCTAAATAAGAAACAATTATAACCATCCGACCAGTTATCTAATTTAATCATGCATCCACTAATGCAAAAACGTAAATCCCTTCGACAACAACCTGAGGGTTTTCCAAAAATTACCAGTAAGCTTGTACTTAATAAGGGTGATTTGACTAGCTATTGGAAACTTTCCTTGTCTTTAGTAACGAAGATACCTTAAAATTTTTTAGAGACTCAGAAAAGAACACAGAGAAAAACAAAGGTGAAACATGTTGGCAATCGACATCCTTATATAGCACAGGCAATGAGGACAAAGCTTAGTGGAAGGGTTAGAAAATCCCACTATAACCCTTGAAACCCAAGAGTAGATTTGCATAAACATCTACCAAACTTAACTACCACCACTAACCAGTTTAATGAGTAGTAAAACATAGGTTGTACACTAAAATAAGTCAACTAAACAAGTCATTCAGCTACCTAAACATATCAAGCTATCATCTACAGTACTCTAGCTCAATTCCAACTAGGTTTCAACTAAACTTTAACGATACTCACTGAGCCATCGTTTTCATGCTAAAACATGAAAAACAAGTCTATCAATCTGCTAACTAACAATTTTGCCTCAAGTATTTGGGGTTGGCAAATTGTCACTCAAAAGAGTCACCAAATGGTGAAATTCCAACAAATCGTTCTGCAAATGGGCATACTATTGAATCCATGCAATACGCCACCAAGATATATAATAGATAGTTCACCCCCTTTTTCTACCATGGCTTACTCAACTATATGCCAAACAACATATCGATACAGTCTGCATCGGGCAGGCTATTACAACTCTTCCCCACTTAGAAAATTTCATCCTCGAAATTATTAATTGTGAATAGCTGAGGATATTGTTCTTTCATCAAACTTTCTCTCTCCTAGGTGGCTTCCTAGAACAATAAAAATGTGCAAGTGTACACAATCGTTATCAAGTAATAAAGGGACAAGTAAATATCGAGTTATGCTGTGTAAGAAATTATTTATGAAATGCAATTAAAAACACTTTGGTGAGGGAAAATTTATTTTGAAAAATGGTTTAATAAAACTAGATTTTAAATAAGTAAATTAACTAAGAAAATTAAAAGGTAAAAATTTCAATGCACAATTTTTGAAAAACAAGTTTAATCAATATGACATAACTATGTTAGATCAATTACATTTCTTAACTTAATATTATTAAAACAATGTTCATGTTGTTATGAATAAATTCATGGCAACTTGGTAATTTGTTAACTATAGCACATACTGAGACTTACAAAATTAACTAATCTTTTGAAGATATTACTATGTCAATTCAAATGATTAATCAAATTTAATAAGCAAGTAAAAGATTAAGTGGAGTAACAACATATTCCTACATCAAAATAGTTTAATCACAATAATATTACAAGTTATGCAAGGCTAATGTACCGTTTAATACCGTCGCTAATTTAACCATCAACTATCTTAGAAGATTAAACATGCACTGATTAAGTATCATGTCAATTAATTACAATTTCAATATGATTAATAATTAATTCATTAGTTACCTTACAATTGTAATGCAAGTATAACATAATCATGGTTTTACTTAATCAAACAACTTATTAAGACATATAACAACATAAACATGATTTTAATAACTTAAGTAGACAAAATGCAATCAACCTAACATGAATTAAATTTAAGTCATTTTAATTAAATTTAGAATAACAACATGACAAATATTCATAGACATGTTCATAACAACAAGAAGAAAAGTTAAAGGATAGGAAACTAGAATCAAATTCGATGTTTCTCCGAAGCCTGACTAGTTTGCTCCTCTCCTTTTCCACTCGTTTCGTTGTTCCACGACTTCTGTAAGCACTTGAATACTGCTACCCAAGGTGGTTGAAAGGCTCTTCTCTGAGAGGAAATTCGGCAAGGGAAAGTAGAAGGGAAAACGAAAAACAAAGGAGAGAATGTGAGTGAAAGAGAGAGAGAGATGTGTGGAAATGAGAGGTGTGTTGTTTGAATAAGAGACGAGGTATTTATAATTGGGAGTGGCTTCTAAAAATGGAAAATAATTAGTAGTCATTAACTACCCCTATGTTCGACCACCACTCATGCACAAGTTGAAGATTTCAACTTGCTATATTTTGTTAGGGGCAAATCTACAAAAACAAAATAAGTGGAGGGGTTTGAATGCGATTTCAAGGAGACTTCAAGGGATGGTTTGCAAGTCAATAGATCAACTAATTTTAGCTGATTGGATTAGCATTTTGGATGGATTTGGGCAGCCTGATTGCTCGGTTGGATCAATCTTTCGTTTTAGCACAACTAGGCCTCATTTCCATAATATAACTAATAATTATTATTTAACCCAAAATAAATAGGATAAAAAATAAAATTAATTATTATATATTAATATTCATAATTTGGACCATCTTAGGCTGAAAAATTAATTCGCCCCAATGCTTCAGAAATAACTTCACGGATTTGAGCTTTTAAGAATGTCTCCCAAGCCAATTTTCACCCTTTGTGCAATCTGTCGAAAATGAAACAAAATTTATGAAAATTTATTATAAAATTAATCAAAATTAAATATGTAAATAATTTAATTAAATTTTAATTATTTTATAATTATATTATATTTTTCGACAAAAATTACTACAAAACTGCATGAATTTGAGTTAAAAAGGCATGAAAAAGTCTATATATTTTCGTGTTTCCACTTCCTCTGTATTGTGGTTCTTTCATAATACTTTCATCAGTAGAATTATTTTCTCAAATCTTTTACTTTTCTTTCCAAAATACGAACATGTTCTTCCTCATACGATAAATTGGGTTCCTCCTCCAACGTTTCTACTAGCATCACATGGTCTGGATTCGATCGATATCCCCTCAGCATAGATACGTAAAACACATTATGAATCTTTGACAATTCCAGAGGTAGTGCCAATAATACCTTATCTCTCACTTCAAACGAAACATCATTCATTTCTTTTATCAGCGTAAACATTCTATCGATCTTGAGCAGCCTTTAAATGGGTTCGAATGATTGAAACTTTCTCTTCTGTTTCTAGTACCAAATCAGGACCAACTATCTTCCTTTCACCAAGCTTTATCCAATAGGTGGGTGATCTGTACCTTCTTCCATACAGTGCTTTGAAAGGCGACATTCCCTACAAACTCTGCCAAAAAAAATGTATTTTTTTCAATTCAATCTAAAATATATTACAGAACTTCTAAGCATGTCTTCAAGAACTTGAATTACTCTTTCTAATTACCCATCTATCTATGATGGAAGGCAGTACTAAACCGTAGCCTGGTTCCTAAGGACTCTTGCAACTATTTCTAAAACTTTAACGTGAACCTTGGATCTCGATCTAATACTATGGACGTTGGTATACCGTGGAGGAGTACAATTTCAGATGTTTAGAGTTTGTGCGTACTGGCAGGAAATGGGTTGATTTAGTAAGCCGATCTAGAATCACCCAAATTGTATTCTTTAGAAGGACTGAGACGAAGACCCGAAATAAAAATTATTGTGATCTTGTCACACTTTCACTCAAGAATTTTGAGAGGATACCATTCCCTTGAGGGAACTTGATGTTCTACCTTCACTTGCTGGCATGTAAGAAAACTTGAGACATACTCTGATATCTCCTTCTTCATTCCAGGCCACCATACAAACTCCTTAAATCATGATAGGTCTTAATGCTTCTTGGATGAAGTGATAAAGGTTATTGGTGAGCCTCCTTGAACAATTTTTTCCTCAAATCACTTCTTGCTGGTAAATGCATTCTACCCATAAATCAAAGTTTGACATCCTTTCTCAGGTTCAAGTTCGTTGCTTCACTAGACGTCATCAGCCACTTGTATTCATCACACTTCGCATCCTTTAACTATTTATCCAAAATTCAAAAAAGGAAGATAGGTCAGACAGTCAATCTTACAAGTAGCAATCCATTATTTGTCATGTGAACATTCACTTGAAGAGATGCCAAAGTTGCCACATTTTTCTTACTTAAAGTATTCGCCACTACGTTAGTCTTTCTAGGATAATACTCGATTGTCAGGTCGCAATCCTTCAGTATCTCCATCCATCGTCAGTAGTATAGATTCAAATATTTCTGTGTCATCAAGCTCTTATGGTCTGAGAACACGCGACACTTCTCCCCTTAGAGATAGTGTCTCTAGATTTTTAATGCTAGCACCGCAGCTACTAGTTCCAAGTCATGTGTTAGATAGTTCTTCTAATGCAATTTGAGCTGGCAAAATGCATATACCACGACCTTCCCTCTTTGCATAAGAACACATCCTAGTCTATTTAAGGATGCGTTAGTAAACACAATGTACTCCATGCCAAATTTCGGTTGAGCTAAAATCAAGGCCTCATTAAAACTGCTTTTAGCTTGTCAAAACTCCTTTAAAACGCCTTTGTCCAATCAAATTTCTCTTTCTTTCTTAATAGTTGAATGAGAGGTGTCGCCAACATCGCGAACCCTTTTATGAACTGCATGTGGTAGCCTACCAAACCCAAGAAACTACGTACCTTAATGATGTTTCTTGAAAAATTCCAATCAAGCAAAGTTTTGATTTTATCAGGGTCTATCTTAATGCCCTCAGCGAAAATAACGTGGCCCAAAAAATGGACTTCCTTTAGCCAAAATTCACACTTACTAAAACTTGGAGTAAAAGTTGTTCTTTCATATGGTTCTTAACACAATCTTCATGTGTTTTTCATGATTTGCCACACTTTTAGAGTAGACCAAAATATCATTAATAAAGGTGACTATGAAATGGTCCAAGTAAGGCTAAAAGACTCTATTAATCAGACCTATGAATACTGTAGGCGCATTCGTTAATCCAAATGACATCACTAGGAACTCATAATGTCTATAGCATGAGAGAAACACAATTTTTGAAACATCATCACCCTTAATCTTCATATAGTAGTAGCCAAACTGCAAGTTGATTTTGGAGAAAATTGTAGCTCCACTTAGTTGGTCAAACAAGTCTTTTATCCGATGTAGCAGGTACTTGTTCTTCACAGTCACCTTAATCAGTTGGTGATAATCGATGCATAAGTGGAGAGTCTCATCCTTCTTTTTCACAAACAAGATTGGCGCACCCTAGTGTGAAACACTTGGTCAAATAAGTCCTTTGTCTAGAAGATTTTGTAGTTGTTTCTTTAGCTCTTTCAGCTCCAATGATTCTCGTATTTTCCTAGATACAATTGGGAACCCAAGTCTAAATTTTCCAAAACCTCCTCTGGGTAAATTTCTTTATTTTAGTTAATATATTACTCTTATTTGTTTGTGCATATTCATTTTAATTTAAAAAAAAAAAGCTTTTTAATTTTGTGGCTTTATTTGATCATGCTTAAGCAAATATTACTTAGCAGGCAAAGGGTACCCTGAAAGACAAGACTACGTGACACATTATCATAAAATAATGTATCACCAATCAGAGTTCCGTGGTGCAAATCCAAGAGGGCCACAAGAAATTTTCAATCAAGCTCATTCATCCTTAAAGAAATTGTATTGAGAGGGCATTTGGCATTTTAAAGGCACGGTGGAAGCTTTTAGTGAAAATGCTAATATATTCGTCTCAAGATCAAAATAAAATAATTTGTGCTGCATTTGCATTAACATAGCTACATAAAATTAAGTAAAGTTCTTGACTCAGCATTTAGGGTCATAGATGCAAATCCAAATTTTATTCCCCTTGAAGTACTTTCGGATGCTGAATGCATTTCCACTCAAGAAGTTGAGTGTATGAGTACTAATGAAATGACAAAAGTTCGCAATGACATCACTACTAGTTTGATGGCAGCTAGACTACAACGCCGTGTTTCTTAAATATTTATTTTTACTTGTTTTAATATGTATCCATTTCTTGAATATTTATGTATTCTTAATTTATTTCCAATTTACTTGTGTAAAATAATTTCTTATGCAACTTTATATTAATTGAAATATGTCACTTGACAAATGTTTTTAGAGTGTGACATAATTATCACTAATTTATATACTAAGAACATGACATAATTATCACTAAAATATAGTTTACAATTACATTAATACACTATTAATATTTATCAATTTCCACAAGGTTAATATCTGCAAATAAAGAACTTAAGTTTATTTAAAATTTCAAAAATGTTCACTAATTAATTTTTATAATGAATGTTTTAATTTTTTGTAATAGTGTTTTATTTTAATAATTTCACCCAATAAAGACTAAAGTATTATAAACAAATAAATACTTAGCCATAAAATGTGTCATGCCCTTTTGTCATTTTACACATCAACTTTCAGCTATCAACTAAGTTTTCTTGAACACTTTTAAATAAGCAGTTAATAGAATTAGTTGGTCAAATCAATTAATAGAATGAATTGATCAAATCAGCCACTGCAATCAACAAGCAGCTATCAACTAATTGTCAAGCTAAGTCAATTATATAGAATTTAATAGATTTATATATTCGTATTGTATTTATATGGGTTATTTTACAATATTTTTCATAATATTTAAATTTAATAAATTCAAGTAAACACAATGTCGTAGTTTTTGTGAGCGGTGCAGTGTTGCACCCTTGCTACGTGCAGATAAATATGGTACTTAGAACGTTGCTTTCGGCTTTGCATTGTTCCACCTGAATTTTCAATACCCTCCCAAATTTATTCGTTTGTCCTTTTGTATTTTTTCCCCTTATATATACTAATATTTAGTTGTCGTCTTGCTGGGGTTTTAATTTTTTAATAATTTATTTATTTATATAATAAGTAATTTTAAATTTTATTAATTAAACATTATTTTTGAAAATTCTTGTCAACTATGAATATTTAGGGTTGGTTATTAATAGGATAACAAACTTCAAACTGTATTTTAAATCGGTCATTTCTAATAGAGTGAATTTTTTCTTTTGAAAAATGGATGTGGAATGAAGAAAAGTGATTTTTTTTTTAGATAATATGTATAGAGCGGTTATGATAATTATTTACTCCATTATATTACACGAAATTACAATTTTTTTCTTTGTCTATATATAATTATGGGTAAATTACCCCATTGATCATACAACTTTTGAGGCGCTTTCATTTTGGTCACCTAAAAAAAGTTCTTGCAATTTCATCACTCAACTTTTAAGACACTTTCATTTTAGTCACCGAGACGTTAAATCTTAACAATGACTGTCTATACATTCCAAATCATATCAATATCAAGTTTATACTTTCGTTTTGGTCACCAATTTTTAGGTCGCTTTCATTTTGGTTATAAAAAAATAATTTTTAAGTCTTAATTTGAGTAAAAAAAGGATTAAAATGAATAATACATTAAAAGTTTGTCAAATTGTACTTGTTTATCCTATTGTTGAAAATTTTAATTTTTCAATCTTGAAATTTTAAATCTAAAATAGTTAAATAAATTGTTAAAGAAACTTATTCCTTGATAATGTCAATCGATTTATTCTTGTAATATTGAAATTAATTAATTTAATCTCCTAAAATTAAAAATTTTATTTAAGTATTCTGCATTATTGTTAACAAAATTAACTCAAATAATCCATATTTTAATTTGTTTACGAAATTTAAATATCTTTTGATTATATCATTTGAATCTTCCATGCTAAGCTAAAAGCAAAAAAAAAATCTTGCAAATGATTAAATTAATTGCTTATTTTTCATTTGAGCAAAGAAGTGATAAAAAAGTTTGTGAGTTTTGTATGGCATGAAAAATAAAATTAATTAATTAATTGTAAGATTTTTCTTTAATTTTAGCTTAGCATGAAATATTTAAGATCATATAATAAAAAATTAGGTTTCATAGCTAATTAGTAAAGATGATTTATTTGAGATGATTTATTTAGAAATATTAAATAAAACTTAATTTTAGAAGGAGATTAAATTAATTAATTTCAATATTATAGTAACAAATCGATGACTTTATCAAGGGATACAAATTTTCAACAATTTATTTAATTGATTTTATATTTTGAAATTTAAATTTTTAAATTGATAAAAGAATTTAGAAATTTCGGCAATGGGGTAAACAAGTAAAATTTGACAATGTTTTTAATGCATTGTTTTAGGTTCTATTGCTTTTCCACTTTAATCATTAATGTTTTGTTTCTTTTTACTTTGATCAACACTTTTAAATAATGATATTTTTGGGCGACCAAAATAAAAGTGTAAACATGATGTGGCGTGTACAGTTGACCATCGTTAGAGATTTAACACTTGAGTGACTAAAATGAAAGCGTCTTGAAAGTTAGGTGATGAAATTGCAAGGATTTTTTTAGGTGACCAAAATAAAAACGCCCTAAAAATTGGGTGACCAAATGGGTAGTTTACCCTATAATTATTAAAAGGGTAAAAATGTAATAATGTGTTACAGAAAAATCCATATGTTTTATGTTTAATTTTTTTTAAATATATTTAAATATTTACTTACCTCGGAAAAGATTAAAAATATTAAACATAAGTAGAACAATTAAATTAAAGCGAAACATGGTGGAGTTTTGATGGATGCATCCAAAATCTATAGGGTGTTTATGGTTTTCAATTAGGATAATTATTCTTTCTATTGTCAGTGAAGTAAAAACACCACAAGTCCATTCATAATAATGTTAGATGTCTTTCCTAATTATTTTATTATTATTTTACTATATCCATAAAAACAAATAGCATCATCCTAAATGCTTGTGGAGTTTTTATTCACTTCATCGGCAGTGTGCAAGATAATAATCTATTAAGAAAATTATCCCATATACAACTTGTGAAAATTTTAAAATTTTTCAGTGAATTAAGAGTGTGACATGTGTCTCATGAAATATAACAAAAATTATTTTTAAATATTATATTTTATAATTTTTAAATATATAGTTTCAATTAAATGATTGATATAATTTGTATAAAAAGCAAGTTAATTTAAAAATAATTAAGAGAATAAAATAATATTTTACAAGTAAGAAAAAAAAGTGGAAACAACATTTTAAACTATTAATTAAATTAGATAAAATAACTTGTTATTAGAATATGATTCAAAATATTATTTACACAAAAATCATTATTTTAATAATCCATTGCTTTTAACATATTATTACAAAACACAAAGGTAAAACATATTCACAATTGTGCAAGTAAATTGTTTTCTAAGAAAAGAAGAGCATAAATTGTAAATATTATTAAAATTAAATAATAATAAAAATATAAAATAATAATAAATAACCATAAAAATATTAATGAAAAAATTGCTGATGAAAACAAAACCTATTAAATAATTTTAAAATGTGATTTTTCTAGGAATTCGATAATATTTGATTAGATGAAATTAGTATTTATAAAAATAAATTTTAATTTAATTATTAAATATATTTATTTTTTGAGGTTTGACATATAAAGTAAGAATAAATAATTTATAGATTATATATACTACTAGATTACTAATATATTGATATTATCTTTTATATATATAATGTTAATCTCACATATTTATTTTCTATTAAATATAAAAACATATTAACCTGAATTATTAGTAACATATTTAAAATAAAATTTTATTTATTTATAAATTTTATATTTATTTAATTAAAACATTTACTTATAAAGAACTTAGATTTTTATTATTTTTAATTTATCTAATTACATTAATTGTTTTTATTAATTAATAATATCTTATTTTATTTTTAGGGATAAATATGAAATTTATATATAAAATATGACCCAATGTGTAATGCCCCAAATTTGTTAAGTTTGCTTCTGTAAAATTTTAACATAATTGTGTATCTGCTTTAGTGGTTAAGTATTTTGGGTGTATGTGTGAGGTCTTGGGTTCAAGGCTTACCCTTGATAACTTTGTTTTTTTTTTTGGAATTAAACCCTATCCTTGATTGGTGAGCTTATATTAAATTGTTTGTAGCTTTATATTAGAATTGGCCTATTGGTCTGGTGGTTAGGGGGAGTGTGGGTTTGCTAAAGTTTTTGTGTTCGAATCGCGATGTGTATATAGGAGTTCATTTTTGCTCATTTGGAGAGTTTCGTTTGAACAGAAATTCTGAGTAAGTGGGTAGTGGGAGGAAAATTAGGGAGGTTATCAGAATCTGATTGCTTTCCTATTTCCCCAAAATTCTTTCCTGTCGTTTTCCTCTCTTTTCCCTACTCTTTAAAATTCAATTTCTTTTTGCTTTTGCTTCGGTTACTGTTGTTTTTCTCTCGCAACGGTCCTTGCTACGATTTCTGTGGGATTCGTTGTTTGCGTGGTAAGTGAGATTGGGTTCGTTGTTAAGTTTTGGTTTATGGGGTTATGGACAAACTCTTTGATGGTTGACAAACGGTTGTGTTGATAAATACTGTGGCGTAGGAGAAGGCGGTGAGGCAGAGGCTGTCACTCTGGAGGTTTAACTTACCACACATAGTCGATTCTATGGGGTAAGTTTTTAGGTTTTAGTCATTTTAATTTTGTTAACTCGATTTTGGTTGGTAAAGTGTTGGGTATTCTGATTGTTAGGTTCTAGAAGGCTTGGGGGTGGATTTACATTGAAACGATACCAGATGTGTACTCGGAATGCAGAAAAACGAGATTCAGTGAAAGCCAAAATTACAATTTGTCGATGCCACACGAGCGTGTGGCTGCCCGTGTGGTAGGCCATGTGATCGACGAAGGCCAGGCGTGCGCAAGACATGGCCGTGTGATGGCCAGGGTGTGGCCGTGTGGGCCACACGGACTACGCCAAATTGGGCGTGTAGGCCACATGGGCGTGTGATATCTAGGTCAAGCCGTGTGATCCACACGGGCAAGGCCAATCTAGACATGTGGACCACACGGGGGTGTGGGCCACACGGGCATATAGGCCTATTATACTAAAATTTTTCATAGGGTCACACAGGTCGTCCTAATCGACTGTGGACCTATCGTAGGGTCAGTAAAGGCTTACTAAACCTTAAACCTATGTGCTCTGTTAGACTGATGTACTGTTATGAGCATGCCTACATTTTTTTATCTGTTATCTGTATATGAAAGCATGTTAAGCTTGATTTATTTGTTAAATTCTATATGCATGTTCTGTTAATTTGATTCGGGTGAGATGATGTATATTAGAGGAAGTGTTCTGAAAGGCAGATTATGGCTAATATTTGGCAGCATGGCTGCACTATATTTGTTATGTGCCACATCAATACAGTATAGTGTGTAGGGCTGGGTGGGTGTTTTAAACCCCACATGGTGTGTAGGGATAGACGAAGATGGTGTGTAGAGGATGGGGTAAGGATTCTGATTTCTGATTCTGATATACATATCTGTATTTGTATTTGTGATGTGCTTAAACCCGAATCTGTATCTGTCTAATTCTGATTTTCTGTTGTGTACATGCTTAATTCTGCGGGGCTACACACTGAGTTTACGTAAACTCACTCTTTTCTGTTTAATTTGTACAGGTAATCCATAGTCTTAGGCGGATTGGTGCTGCGGAGCCCCTCGGTGACCACACGTTTGAATTGAACTTAGCTACGATTTAATTTCTATAATCTAGATTATGTTGTTTTTATGTAATTCGGACTTCGAACTGTTTTCATTTATACTTTGGATTTGACTACCATTTTAATGATTTATAACTACCAATCACGATATAACTCAGTTTTCACTAAAACTAAGATTTTTCTAAAGTCTTGAACGTAAGATTTTTCTAAAATCTTGAACGGTTTCTTAAAAACAATGATTTTCCTAAGCTTCCACTAAAATGGTATGTTTTAAGACAAGTCGCCAAACGGTATATACGTTTTGAATCAAATAAAAGCGATTAAAGGTTTTATCGAGTTAGCTCTGTTTTCAAAAGCCCTTCCATGTGACATCGCCATATTCAGCTATAACGTCGAAGCTGAGTTTGGGGTGTTATACAATGTGTAATTTGGTACATGAACTTTTATTTTAAACTTGAGTTACGATTCATATGTATTCATGAAATTTTAATTTTAATTCAACCATACACATGTAAAAAATGAATACAAATTTTTTATTTTAGATTAATTATTTGTGTATGCAATATATAATCATAAAATTGTGTTAATTCAATAATGTCGTCAATGATTTGTGAAAACTGAATCAAATCAATATTTCATATATAAATTGCATAAGATTAAAATTGACATATAATATTACACCTTGGATCAAAGTTCATGTATAGATCGATATTTATCCTATTTTTTAAAATATGATTTTTAAAAATATTACCAAATTAATCAATTTCATATTAACATACTATATATCATGTTAATTAATAGTTAATTAAAATAATTTTGTTATTATCAAGTCGTAATTATTAACAGTAGATTTTTTCACATCCATGATGTGAGTCCATGATGTGAGTAAAGAATAAATGTAACAAATAAAAAAAGAGTAATGTTATATTTGGTACCTGAGCTTTATCAAATCTTTATCAAATCTTCTAAGGTGGTACTTTTACTTTCAAAATGTCTATTTTGGTACCTATACTTTTATGTCGTTTATCAATGTGGTACCTTTTACTAACGGTGTTAATTTTTAACTTGTCAAGGTACGTGGACCACTAAAATGATGACACATGTCACTTTTTTGTCAGGATTATTTTATTTAAAATAATACAATGGATGTTAAAATTAATTATACCTAAAAAAATCTAAGCGCAAAATAATAATAATAAACATTAAAAAAATTGATTACAATTACATTAAAAAAATGTGAAATCTATTTTATTAAAGTAATTAAATTGAAAGTATTTACATTTTTCTTTCTTTCTTTTTCTTCTCTTCTCATCTTTTCTATTTTTTTCTCTTTTTCTTTAATGAAGAATCTTAGCCACTGTTTTATTCAATTGATGTACAATCTCCAATTAGTCTTATCTATTTGGTTTGAAGATCAATAGTTGTCTGGCCACACCACTTCGTACGAATTTCGAGCAGAGAATTAGTACAAAATATAAGGATTTAAAAGTGACTTTTACTACAAGTGTAACAGATCAGTTGTAATATTTATAAGTGTTACAATGGAACACTCTAAGTATTTCAAGGATCGAACCCAAAGGGTCACCAAATTGGTAAAAATGTTTGTTAAATTAATTATAAGCTAGCAATTACTGATCTAATCAAGTTGGAAATTATTAGTGCAAATTCAAATATAAATTATTTATAAATTAAATCTAAATTATCAATTAAACAAACTAAGCTAAACTTTCTTCCTACTATTTTAGACAATGTAAATGAATAAACCAATGGTCGATTGATTTGTTAATTACTAACTAAGCTAATAAATCTATATCGATTATATTGTTTGTCACTCTTGGCTAAGAATCTCCTCTAAGTCTCATCCTAGACTAAAAGATACCACCTAGGATCTCCTCTAGGTGTTAAATCTTCTCTCGATCTCACTATTTGACACAGTTTTATTGAACTATGTAATGATAAACTCTCTTTTCATTTTCGTTTATCTAGATTTTTCACTAAAGGCATCAATTCTAGAGTATGAAGCATTTCAATAAAAAAGAACAACCAAACAATCAAGCATAGACATTAACTTAATCTAACAATCAATTCATCAATTAACAAACAAGCAATATTAACACATAATAAAGCTTAACACCAAAATAGACATTTCAATGAACAATTAATATACACAATTTAAAGGTAATTAAAGGTAAGGGTAAGAAATGCTCATTTAGGTGTAGAACTAATGGCACCCAAAATATTGACCCATCTCCATTTACAAAAGTCTTTAACAAGAAAGAAGAAATAAAATAACAACAAAATAAAATCTTATAACAATCCAAAAATTAATGGTGTCAAAAATTACAATTTCGGGACCTTGTTTCCATAAATCGGGCTTGTAATTATTTAATAGAGATATTTATGGAGCTATTGTACCATTGAATTGAATTTTAGATAGGTAATTTGGTCGAATTAGTGATTAATTAAGATTCAGGGATTAAATTATAAACGTCCAACCGCTATAGATTTTTAATTAGGAAATGATTTAAGGACTTAAATTGCAATTAGTTAAGGGATTAAAATGGAAATTAGACCAAATTAAAATGGATGACAGTGGATGGTGATTTAATAAGACATTAGTTTATTTAATTAAAGGTTTATGTTTAATTAATCAAAATTAACTTAATTAATTAATTTTAATTAAAAACTAAACAAGGTATATATATATATATATGAAAAAATAAAGGTAGGAAAAAGAAAGAAAAACCTTGAGGAAGCTTTGAAAACATTCAGCCAAAACTGGTAAGTTCATTTGGGTCATTTTCTTGTAATTTTTGTATATTTGAGGTCATGGGAGCTTGATTTAGGTCCCATGTACCAATTTGTGAAACCGTTAAAGTTTTAGAAAGTTTCTATGGTTGATTTCTTGAATATTTAGGCATGAATTTGATAAAAATTAAGTTTTATTTAAGGAAAGGGCTAAGTTGTAAAGGTTAATTGATTGTTTTATATATTTGGGTCCAAATTGAATAAAATGTAAAATTGACAGTAGAAATGAAAAATAGGAGGACCCTAATGAATAATTGTGAAATCAGATTTTAATATGAAGGTCTAGATTGAAAGTTATGCTTGTCTTGGTTTTAGGGACTAAATTACATAATTTGAAAAATATGTATGACTTTGAAACTGAATACGATTTGATATGGAATCTGATATTATTATTGATATATTATCCATAGCTAAAGACGATGCAGGACCGTTGAGAGCAAAAGTGTAACAACTCAACAGTCACGGGTGTCGAAAAGTGAATTTTCAGGACTCCGTTTTCGTAAATCAAACTCGTAAATACTTACGAAGATAGTTGTGTGGTCAATTAGGTTTTGGTTAGGTGAATTTGCATGAATTAAGAGTAATTATGTATAAGGATCAAATTGCATAAATGATGAAAGTTGAATTATAGATTAAAGAAAAATTAAAGGGACTAAATAAGAATTATGCTATTGCCTATAAATGAGGCCTCATAAGATAAATATTTATAAAACTTAAAGTTAAAATATATATTATAATATTATAATATTATATCTTAATTATTAAGTATATATATTATATTATATATTATAATAAGTAAATATAATAAATAAAAGAAACAAAAAGAAAGACAAAAGATTAAACGAAATAGAAAGAAAAAAAAGAAATAAACAGAGAAAGCCAAACGAAACAGGGAGAAAAAGAAAAAGAGAAAGAAGGAAGGAAAAAGACACAAAGCTAAGGATTTCAATTGTTCAAAGCTTAATTGGTTAGTCAATTTAGTCCATTTTTCTTATAATTTTTATGTTTTTGAAATCCTGGTATTAAATACTACCTGAACCATGTCAAAATTTTAGAAATTATTGAGTTTTTAAGTGTTGTCTATGTTGAATTGATAGATTTTTAAGTTAGAAATGAAAAATGATTGAATTGTAGAATCAATTGTAAATTTTGAGTAATAGGGACTAAATTGTGAAATTTTGAAATTTATGGATTTAAGTGAAATTAGGGAGTTAAATTTAGTTTAAAATGGAATTTGTATGAAAATATAGGATTAATTGTAAAGAAATAAAGTTAGTCTCGGTTTAGTGACTAAATTGGAATTTAAGTAAATATTGAGTAAAAATTTAAAATATTAAATATGAGATTGAATTGTGTTGTATTAATGAATTTTAGTTGTTTTAATTCCGTAGCTAACGTCGTACCGGAACCCTCGACTAAAAAGGGAAAAGATAAAGTAGACGAGGAATAGCTCGGAATTTCTGGTTTGTATTTCTGGTTTGTGTTATAATTCAATTTAATGTATATGGTAAGTGTTGAGGTGAGAATTATTGTGTTTTGCAATTGAAATGGATTGATTTAGTATGTGATGAATTTAGTAAATTTATATTGATTGAATTGGTATATATATTGAATATATATTGATTATTTGAATTGAATTGAATATTGGTTGTATTTGAAAAGTGAAATTAAACCCTATTAACTGTATCGGGTTGAGTCGGATATAGATGGCATGCCATAGGATTGGTAGAGTTCAGGGATTTCTTCGACTTCGAGTCATTGAGACACAGGGTGTCAATTTACTACTTCGGATTAATTCGATGAGGCACAGGGTGTCAATTTACTTCGGTTTAGCCGATGAGACATTGGGTGTCAAATTATTACTTTGAAATATCCAATGAGGCACAGGGTGCCAAACTTGTGTGTTTTGGTTGGATTCATGTATCCGTCCGAGTCTGAGTCATGTTAATAGGGGTAAATGAATAATAAAGTTCTAAAATTGATATTGAAATGGCATGGTATGAGAAATGGAAGTGAAATAGTGAAGTGAAAATAGAATGTAAAATATGTTGCAAATACATGGAATATATGAGTTATATACTCATGAATTGAATATGGAATGGATAAAGCAATTGTATAAATGAAATGTGAATTAAATTATGAAAAACTATTTATATAGCAAGTATGAGAACTGAGATATTTGTGAAACAAATTAAATATGATATGCTATTATGTATGAATTCAAAGAGTTGGCATATGGTTGTTGTAATATTTAAATATTAATATGTGTCTATGTTTCAATTATACATTTGAAATCTTTTATCTTTAAATATTCGGATTATAGAAATACCACTGAGTTTTACTCAGCGTACAGTTTTGTTTTCCGTGCACAGATTAGGTACTTCAATTTTGATCGTTGATTCAGCATCCAACAACGGTCCCGAACTCAAACATGGTGATGTTTTTCCTTTTGTGTCGGCATGTACCTAGGGTGTCTAACTATTAATCATTTTGTGGTTTGATTGTAAATAAGATTATAAGTTAATATTGGTTGGTTATATACATATAAATATGTGTTTATGTTTGAGGTCATATTATGGCATGTTTAAGTTAATGTTTAAATGAACATGAAATAGGCAAAATAGATTAAATTTGGCATGTTTACAAATTAGACTTGAATGATACTTTGATGATATAATTGTGATACCAATGAGGGTACATTGGTTAGACATCTAGGATGCATGTTTTGATATGATTGGGATGTGTTAGATTGTGTTTTGAATTGGTTAAATGAATGACTTGTTTCTATCACGTATTTTAGGCCTCGAAGGCTTGAAAAAGAGACAATATGTATGAGTTTGATTGATTTTGACTTGAATATTATATGATGTGAAATGTGACAGCCCAAAATTGACCCTAGTTGGAAAGTGGTATCGGGACCACAAAACCGAGTCATAAAAATAATTAACCGTCATATTCGATGCTTATTATATGTGAGCATGCATGTGTGAAAGATTCAAGCTTTGATTTGGTCATTTGCATGTGAATTTATTTAATAGGACTTATGTGAGACACTTTTGAAATGTGATAGGTTAATTTTAAAATGGGCTATTAATGCATGTGTTGAAAAGGATGGTTTTGCATGTTAAATTACCCATTTTAGATAGTGGCCGGCCATGTTACTAGTTAAAATATAATATATGAATTTTATATTAACATTATTTTAGTTAAATGGCTTAATATCATGGAATTATAATAATTAAAAGTAGAAAGTGGGTGAAAAAAAAAAAGGGTGTTCATCTTGTTCTTTCTAGCCGAATGTAAAGAAGAGTTGGGGAAAAGAACCATTCGGCCACCTTAGGTTTTCATTAAGGTAAGAAGTTTAAGTTAAATTCTTGAAATTTAAGTTAATTTTGAGTTAATTACCAAGTTCTTTAGGTAACCCATGTTAAAATTTTGATTTTAAGAATGAGTAGAACTTTCGGCCATGATAGTTAATAAAAGATATGGTTATTGTTTCATGCTAATTTAGATGAATAATGGTAGATAGGTGTTTGAACTAAACAAATGATCATATGGATGCATTAGATGCTAAGTGGGAAGAATCGGCTATCATGTTTGATGCCATTGCCGAATATAAATTTGTTTATAATTGAATAATGTGTGTGTTTTGAGTTGATAGAATAAAAGAATGCTTAAAATGTGTTATAAGCAAATAAGAGTTAAATTAAAGTTGCTAAATTACCATTGTTTTTGCGAATATGTGCTTAATTTAAAGAGGAGTTTGTTGAAGAATGTATGTGAACATGGTAAGTGTATTCGGCTTAGTGAGTAAATGAAATGAAAATTTGGAATTGATTTTTTTTTATGTGTATGCATGACCAAGTATATTCGGCCACATAAGTAATATAAGTACATGATGTTATATTATGATTATTTAGCTTATGTATGTGGGTGCATGTATATTTAGTAATAAAATGACGTTTGGTTTTGAAAGTTGAATGATAAATTATTACCTTAATTACATGAGCATTTGGCGAAAGTAGCATTTGTGTATGAACATGTATTAGTTATGAAATCGGTAGGTTTAAGACTAATTGTGGTAATGATAATATATTATAAAATGAGTTTGATATTTGATTACCAAATGTGAATAATAAGTAAACACTATTGATCAAAATATTAAACATCTCTATTTATACTTATTTAGCTCAAGAGCAAGGGGATCAAAGTTGGATAAGGGAAAAGAAAGCTATAGAGTAGTCAATCCACAACCGTCCCAATATCTTGAGGTAAGTTCGGATAGTCACATTTAGTGCATCTTGATAATGTCTTGATATGACGAATAAATTATGCTTCAAGCTTATAGCAAAAAAAAAAAAAATTTATATAGTTGGTGCATGGCATATCACTATTCGAATGAGTAAATAAACCAAAATTTTGAGATGTTATGTGAATTGAATTCATTGTAAATAAATATGTATGGTGCTCATTGAAGAAATAGATATCCGGGTTAAATCCCGCAGGCTTTGTGCTGGTAATAGATATCCGGGTTAAATCCCGCAGGCTTTGTGCTAAAAATTGGACTCGGGTTTTAAAAACCTAGCAGGCTTAATGCCGGTGATTTGAGTAAGATTGTGATTTCGAATGTTCGGAGGAAACCACCATTGAATTTTTTCAATGCATTAAGTTGGTCAGGTATGTATTATATACTTTTATATGTTAGATTGATCGGAATTGAATCATGAATGAGAAATGAGAAGTATATGTGAAAATCTCATATGTGTATGTGTGTATTCGGTTATGGTGAAAGGTTACATGAGATTGATTTGGTGATATACATGTTAAATAATATGAATGTAAAGAATGTGTAATAAATCTGCTTGGGACAGCAGCAGTAACGTGATTTCAGAAAATTACCATAAATTGTGGGAGTTGAGTTAGAGGCTGAATAAATTATGTCATGAAATCTTAATGAGTCTAGTTTTTTATAAAAGAAACCGTGTAAGCAAAAGAATTTCCAATAATGAGATATTTGAAGTGGCATCGAACAGAGTCAAAATGACTTCGAGGTCCCCTGTTCTGTTTTCAGAAAATCATTATAAATGGTACAAAAATGGTTATAAGATAAAATTTATATTCTTAGACTCCTTAATGAGTATAGTTTCAAATGAAATAAACGATAACATATTTTGAATTCTGTATAATGAGAAATTTGATTCGTAGTGAAGAGTGGTTAGAATAGTCAAACAGTGAAATAGGGGAAAACTTCAAGAAAAATCTGGTATTGATTGGTCAAACCAAAAATTCTGAAAATTTGATGGATGGAAGATATATGAGTCTATTTTCAGGGAAAATTAATGGCACTTGATTTGGAGTTCCTTAGCTCCAGTTATAAATAATTTAGTGACTATTGCTCAGGAAGACAGCTTGTAGTGAATTTGTGATTTTGTTGCAAACATGGTTAAAACTTGTTAATGAGATGCTTTTCGAGTTCTTATGATCTTATTTTCTATTTCAATATTTGGTTTTAATTCAGTTTAGATTCAAGTGAGGTGAATTTGCTACATATGCATTATGTTCATGGATACTTGGCCAAAATGGAAATTATCTAGGAATGATTTCTTGAAAATTTGAATAATCGATCTATAAGTAAATTAATTGTTTGCATTGCTTAAAACTTACTAAGCATAGTAATGCTTACTTCGTTACCTTAATTCTCTGTTTTGTAGATTTTGTTCGTCAGCTACGGTCTCGGGGATCTCAAAGTCGAAGTCGACCACACTATCTAAGCTTCTTGGTACTCTAGTAGTTAAATTTCGATAATGGCATGTATAGGCTTGACTTTTTGTTGTTAAATAACTATCTTTTTGATGATGTATATATATGGCTAGCCATGCGAAAATGGCTTGATAAGTTACTATATGTGTTCCAAATGGTTAATGTTAATGCGTGGTTGAGATTTGCTTAATGTTTTCAATGTCTAATTGAATTGAACTTAAGAATAAATCGCTATACCTAATTATCTTGATATGACTCTTTTGTATATGATAATACTCTTTAACCCTCCGGCGACGGGTACGGGTTAAGGGTGTTACATGAAATGTTTTGAAACTATGTCTGTTTGATCGGTAATACTTTAAAACCCTATTTCGACGACAGATGTGGGTTAGAGGTGTTACAAAAAGGAAAGGCGAGAGTTAACAACGAGTGACGTGAGCTTTCGATTTGTATTTCTATAATTCAAAAACCATTTATTTTTGCATGTTCATGTTAATTTGCATCATATAATATTGAGGTGAGCTGTTATTGGATTTTTAAATTGAATTGTTTCGGTTGAGATTGAATATCGAGACATGGATTAAATTGAATAAAATAGAAAGTTGTATGGCTTAACTGATATAGGATATTTGTATGAAATTGAGCTAAATTATGTTATTGTATGGCTTAACTGATATATGATGAATTAATGTTGAATTGAGAATGATGGGATGTGAATTGAACTATGTGATGAAATTGGAAAATTGGTTACTCTATTAACTATATAGGTTTATACTTCGGTATATTTGATGATGCACTTATGTGCCAGTATGATTACTCCAATGATGCAATTACATGTCAGCGTGATTTGTAACGGCCTAATTTTCAGTGGTGTCGGAAATGGTGATTTGAGATCACTAAATTCGACAAATAAGATTGAACAAGATAGTAATTTAATATTTATGAGTCAAGTAAGAATTTAGAAGAATTTGTGAAATGGTGAAATTAGTGAATTAAAAGAATTTATTAGGTCAAACGGGTCAAAAATGAGGTATCGAGACCTCAAAGTTGAAAATCGAGCTATAAATATTTTTATAAATATTTATGGAGTGTCATTGAGTTAGTATTAAAGTTTCGTTAGAAAATTTTAACGTTTGGATGGCTAATTAATTGAAAAGGATTAAATTGAAAATAGCACAAAATTTGTTAAATTGTGAGTAAATAGCTTAAGTATTTAAAAAGATGGATTTAAAGAGCAATTAGACCCAAAGGTTAATGGCTGGACGGTTTGGGTATGAAATAAGCAAGAAAACAATGTGAACAAGGGCAAAATTGGAAATAGATAAAAGTTAATAGTTAAATAATGATGTAATTGAAAAATCTAGACATTTTCTTCATAATTTCTCAGCCAAAACGCCATAGAAGGTCTGGAGAAAGCTGGTTTTTCATATTTTTACATCATGTGAGTCTAATTCTTGCTTTTTCTTGATAATTTTATGTTTTTATGACTTTTACAATTAGGTCCACTTGTAGAATTCATTAGTTTTTGATTTTATGGGTGAAATTGGAAGTTACCCTGGATGTATAAGGAATTTTATGATGAATTATTATGAAATTTAAGTTCTAATTTCATATTAAGGTGGTTTTATTAAGTGATTTTGATAGGAAATGATATTTAGGACCTAATTGTGAAAAAGTTGTGAATTGAAGGTTGCTGTTGAAATCCAGAATATAAAAGGTTTTGAAATAGTTTATAATGATAAAATAAAGTGTTAATTGAGAAAAATTAGTTCAATTGATGGGTGAATTGAGTAGGGACTAAATTGTGAAAGCTGTAAATTTTGGGGTAAAAGTGCAATTTCGAAATTTGAACAGCATAAATTGTGAAGTGAAATAGAAATCAAATAAATGCTAATGAGTAGAAATATTTTATATTATAGATCAAGAATCTAAAGAAGAACGAAGAAAAGAAAAAGTTGCGGAATAGTCCCAAAATTTCAATATCTTCTACAAATTAGCCGGGTAAGTTCATATGGTTGAAATTAGATGTTTATTTGTGAATGATTGAAGTATATAATGTGTTATTATATACGAATTTGTTGTGGGATTGTGTAGATTTTGTTAATGAAAGAATAAATGTGGAAATGCAAATTAGGAAAAACGCAGGATTGAGTACGTTCGTATCGTGACGTGTGATGAATTGACGGATAAGACCATGGTTGTTCCATGGCAAAGTGTGAAATGTAGGTATGGTATCATCCATCTTGAGTTGTGAAATGTAGGTATGGTATTATCCATCTTGAAATGTGAAATGTAGGTATGGTATTATCAAATCCATCTTGAGTTAAGAAATGTAGGTATGGCATTTCCCATACCGAGTTAAAAAATGTAGGTATGGTATTTCAATGAGGAAAACCATACTGAGTTGTGAATCGTGGCATTGAGCAACGACGTACTCAATTTCGTAAGCCATTTCCTAATTTGATTATAAGAAATAAAGAGAAGTGATCCAAATGAAAGAGATTGAGTAGTTATTCTGTTGAGCTCAACTATGTGAATTATTATAACAATGGTTGTGAATCGCAGGAAACTTTAGTAAATGTTTTGGTATTGTTTGGAAATATTATGTTTGGTAAGCATTACTTTTAACCTATGAACTTACTAAGCTTCAATAAGCTTACTTGTGTGTGTTTAATATTTTTATGTAGATTGACTTGAAGTGAAGTGGGTAGATCGGATCAACACAACAAAGCACACTATCCAGATCAATTTCGGTAGCTTTTGTTTTATGTTGAAGATTTATATGGCATGTATAGAGTTTGAATGAATTGAAGTAAAGATGTTATAAACTAGTTAACAATATTTGTACTAAAATAGTTTTCGGTAAGTAGCAGTAGTTTGACTTTGAAAAATCACTAAAAATAGTAGAAATGGAATTAAATAATTAATAAATTATAGAATCGAATCTCGATGAGTCTATTTTCATATGGAAGAAGCAAAACAGGTATATGAGCTATATTTTATGAGATGTTTAAATTTTTGTGAAACAGGGCCAGAGCAATTTCTGGATCCCCTGTTCTGACTTTGGAAATTCATCATAAATTTTACAAAGATAATTAGAAGTCATACTTTATATGTACAGATTCCTTATTGAGTCTAGTTTTATTAGAGACAAACGACATAGTCATTGAAGCTCTGTACAGAGAGATATCTGATTCGTAATACACAAAGGTCAGAGTAGTCAAACCCTGAAACAGGGGAGAATTTAAATAATAAACTGTACTAATTGGCTTGAACAAAAATTCTAGAAAAAAATTGGTAAGTAGATATATGAGTATAAATTCATAGAAAATTTACGGATTTGGATTTCGAGTTTTATAACTCGAGATATGAATTATTTAGCAACTATGACACAGTTGGACAGCTTGTCTGGAAAGTGTGATATAAATTGTTTGAATTTGTTTAAGTGCTCAAATAAGTTTAGTAATGCCTCGTGCTCGACTCCGACGACGGTCTCGGGTAAAGGGGGCGTTACATGATTGCTTTGATTTATCTGATAATGCACTACGTGTACCTGTCACACCCTGAAATGTCAAGTTTAAGTTGTAATGGTGATTGTGTGTACTAAATTGAAAAGCTTACAAATTGGACAGGTTCTAGTGGACATAAGAGAAATTGGCAAGCTAGTTGTGGAAAAGTTGGATTTCAACCTTGGTTCCGTTAAGTTTGAACTAGGAATATATCTTAGTGAGAGACATGGTGATTATGGACGTGTACACTTGGCTATTAAAATTGTGGTTAGTGAAGGAAGTACGAGAGTATTATATAAGGGTGAAACGTTTCTCTCCAGGCTATTCTTTTTATTTTTTTTATCTTCTTTCATTTTTTTCTCTGGTTCGTTCTATAACAACCCGCCTGACGAAGTCTCTGTATTTGGTTACTATTTGGCATATAATTGGTAAAATAAGGATAGACATGAGTAAGTAACATGTTTGTTTTGGCTAAGTATATAATTATGTGTATTTCGCCATTTGGCAAACTCTTAGTTTTGACGGGTTTTGTGGTTTGGCGAACTCTTCTATTAAGTATCCACTCATGCTTTGGGCAAACTCGTTAAGTTTGTAGCTGTTTAGATTTGTTTATTATTTAAGTATGGTAATTTGGTTAGTTAAGTTGAGATTCAGTTAGAATAGAATTAGAATACTGTAGATAATAAGACTTAAATTATGTTAAGTGTACTTAATCACTTCCACTAATTCTTGTTTTTAAGTTTAAGTATATAAAGATAGTGGTGGTCTTTCTGAACATTTTTACGTTTTCTTTTTCTTCATTGATTTCCTCTGAAAACTCCTTAAAAACCGAAGTTCAGAAAACCTCTTTGAAGTAAGGTTCGCAATATTTAGCTAATTTCTACGTTAGTACAAGCACAATGGTAATTACTGATAAACCCTAAGTTACCCTCTAAGTCATTTACGTATTTCTCATTCTGCATGCATGATCTTCCTGATTCTGGATTGAGCGTTGTTGATTCTTTCATGCATGATTAGATTTGATTGATTGATGATCTAATATAGTTAATTATCTTTATTTTAGCTCAAGAAGTTAACGAATGTCCAAGTGATAAAGGCAAAAGACTTGCTTTATAGACTTGTGTTAAAGTTTATGGTGAGTTCCATTTTACTTCCATGTGTTGTAATTTTATTTATTTTATAATTTGTGTAAAGTAAGTAATCCTCCTTTGTAATGGATGAAAGATGTTGTGTGGATAATGGTTATCCAAAGTCTTCAGTTTGAGTGCAGTCTGTTTGTGATATAAAGTAAACGTCATTCTTCATGCTTAAGCCACTACCATCTACTTCTGATATATATGATATAATATGAACTAATATAAGGTGATGGAGATGAGGATATATATTTGTGTAGCTTCCGGTAGGGAAACTATGTTGCAAATCGAATTGGCATATCACAATAAAACATGTTGATCTGAATGAAAATGACCTGAGGGAGTTAAGGAGGAGAATGTATATGAATAACACTGAATGATATGATTCTGAATTTTGGGTATGTGGCTAGCATGAGAATGAATTTGTCTGAGTTAAGTTGAGCTGGCGTACAGTATACACCCAAGTGATAAGTAAGTTGGCGTACTGATTCTATCGGTGTTTTGTATACATAATTGGGCGTACTATGTAAATGTGTGTAAATGTTTTAGAAAGGTTCAATTGTACTATCAGTAATGTTATGTATGCTTTTTCTTTGGAACTCACTAAGTTCATATGAACTCACTTTTTACCTTTTCCTTCTCAAGCTTGTTGATTGAAGGAAGGCTTTACTGCTATTGTGAGCTGACTACTTTGTTTTGTATCATGCATGACTCGTGGGGTGGCGCATAAGTGTATTTGGAAATTACTTGTACTAAGAACTTTTGTTTTGATAAGATTCTGTTTTATGAGATTTCTACGAAGCATTAATACTTGGTTTTTAAATTAATATATTATGTTTAATGAAGTTATTATATTTGAACTTATATGTCGTATGGTTTGTATATAATTTTTAAATTGTTGATGTTTTTATTTAAACCTTGGTAAAGTAACAACTAATATATGCCTTATATTTATAATTTTGTAAGAATTATATAAAGCTTTAGCCAAAATGTTTTAAAGTTAATTTGATTTTAAGTAGTGGCACACCATATTCGGATCCTATTATAGGGTCAAGTTTGGCGTGTTACACGTTCCAGAAGAAAGAAAGGCTTAGAAGCGTTATGCATGGAGGGAAAAGACTGAAATGATACAACAACAAAAAATGCATTTGATTGAAATGATAAACTTTAAAGATTATAATGTTTTGAGTTTCAATCCTGTTATGAGCAAATATTTTTACATTTTATATGAAATGACAAAATTACCATTACAATAATATCTATTACTTATTACAAATGAAAAACTTTTGGTAACTTCATTATTGAGTTTGTAACATAATTAAGATTAACACCGACACAATAAAACACTTAAATATAGTAATAGATACTAATAAATTATTTTAATATCAACTTAATAATATAATTAACAGTGCGAAATATTCTCGTCAATTCAAAAATTTCTCCAAAGATAATTTTACAAGAAAATTAAGCAGATGTAAATATAAAATGAGAAAATATACATTTATAAATTTATGTTTAAAAACAAACCCAAAATGTTTTTCTAATTACTTATCCTTCTTGCCCGCCACCAATATAACCCATGTATCTTGCTTTATTATATAGATTTATTTGTCTCTTAATAATGATTCAAATAATTAAAGAAGACATTGGATCAAATCATAGCTGAAACCTAGAAATATAGGTTTATAAATGAAGAGAAATTAATTTTGTTGTGGAATCTTTCATCAATTAATTAATTCCACTGTTGACACTGGTTTTAAATATGGTCGGAAACTTTGAAAATCAACATGATTTATGGAATCAAAATATGAAAATAAATACTTTTTTTTATTTTTTTTATTTTATGGTGTAAAAATAATTTTTTTAAAGTATAGAAATAAACTTAAAATATTTTTTTAAATATCATATAAAATTTTAATTAATTTTTTGAGTGAGTATTTGATATATTGGTAGTATATTATTTTTTATTTTTATCTTAAAAATTAATTTATGTTTATCTTTTTTAATATTTTACTATACCCTTATAAGATACTGTCAACCTCTTTTTGCTTGTAGAGTCTAAAACTCTACTATAATATATCAAATAATTTCTCAAGTTTTATTTACTTAAAAATTATTTTTTAAATATTCATAAAAATCTCTAAAATATTATTAAATAACATTTAAAAACATAAAATAAAGTTTAATTTTTTAAAAAATCAGAAAATTAAAAACTAAAACTACACAAGTCAAAAATCTAAAAACATTAACCCAATCAATCTAGATTCGAAATATTAATACCATAAGACATAGTGTCTTAAAACATAAATGGGATATGTAAGGTCACTTAATAGAAAGTTGAAAATTTTATTTTCTTTATCAAAAATTACATTGAGAATAAAGCGGATATTTCTCGAGAAATTAGTTGCAGAATAGCCCTTGATTTTTGGCTTAATTGGCGATGCCTAATTAATTCCAAAAATAAAAACTCAGCAATTTTTCTAACTAGTACTACCATGCCAAACGGTGTCGTCACGTAAACTCCTTTCGCCCATACGCCGGTGATTGTGCCCCCACTGGCAGGCAAGGGCATCACTTCCTAGAAATCAATAATGTCAAAAACAAAGGTCAAAATGGGAAATTCATAAACCTCGGCGGGAATAAGAGCCGTTGCTCATTAGACTTGCCCAGTTTGGCGCCAAAAGAAAAAAAACACTCTTCACTCGGTTTCGGCTGCCCGTAAATATCCGGGCAGCTAGCCGCCCTTCTTTTCTCTTTTTCACTTCACAAAATCAAAGCTTAAATATTAATATAAGCTCTTTTCTCTCTTTTTCTATTTTTCCCCCCACTGATTCAAAGCTCTCTCCTTTTCTCTTATTCCATTCCTCTGTTTCTGATCAAAAACTTATTTTTTTCTTGTTGATTTTAGCCCAAGTTTTAAAAAACCCCATTAGCTTTTCCCCTGTTTTCCCTCTGTTTTCTTGCATTTTCTCACCTTGGGTGTCTTTTTATTGTTTGTTTTTTGCTTCAAAATCCCCCTTTTTGTGATTAAAAATGGGGTTTTCGAAAAAATCACAAGTGGATGGAGTACTAGATTCGGAAGGGAAAAAATGGGTAATAGCGGGTATTGCTATACGGACATCATTGAAGCTAATAAACACAAAGCCAAGAGGAAAACAAAGTGGAGAAGATGACGGTGAAGAAGAAGAAGAAGAAGCTTGTTCAACGACTCCAACTTCAAAAGAAGCAAGAATACCAGACAAATTACCTTGCCCTCCACCGCCAAGAAAACGCAGGCCTCCTTTAAGACACCATTATAATGGAGTTAGGGACTTCTTTACACCTCCTGATTTGGAATCAGTTTTCAAGCTTCGCCATGTCGAGAAACCTATTTGAGTTTGACATTTTAGAGTAAAAGTTCGTGTTTTTTTTAGCATTCTAGGGTTTATGTTATCTTTTTTTTTTTTGGTTGGGGGGGGGGGTCTTTTTTGCATTAGTAACTCCTTCTCTAAGCAATATAGTGGAGAGGGTTTAAAAGGTGTACAAAGATATCATATATTTATGAAATAACTAGTGTAGTTTAAGTTCATACTTTATTTCTTGCTTGGTGCTTGTATGAGACTGGTTTGGATTATGATGTTTGTTGTGCTGGAATTGAACCTTAAAGAATGGTGATGAATGGCGAATTTCTTTTTCTATTTCTTTTTTTATGTTATGCAAATGAAAAGATTTGGGATTTTTTTTTTAGGGGTTAGAATTATTGGAGGTTTGTGTCATTCAAGTTTAGCTACAGAATCTTGTACCGTACCGTATAACTTGTAAGGAAAAAAACAGGTCTAGTTACTGAGCAATGGCCAAACTTGCCTTCGAATTTGCTCCATTAACAGTATAATTCATCACAAGTTTCTATAGTGTTGGGTCATCAAATTCTTTTCTCTATTCACTGATCAGTGCAGGGCTAGTTGCAGGGTCTCGGTAAATGATTGGCATTAGATATTTTCAGTTAAAAAAAAATGTCAAAAGATGACATGGTACCAAAACAAAATTTCAAACTTGAAATTAAACTCGGAGCCTATTTAGCGCTGTTTTGTTATTTGAACTTGCCTCAAAGTACCTCTGCAAATACCATATTTAATCTCAGTACGTGACCCGCTTCTAACCTGGCTGGAACTTCATAGTAAACCTGTTAGGGTTTAAATATAGACTGCAACACGAGGTTACAAATATTTTAAAATTTTATCGTCATTCGATATTTACCATAATCTTTATAAACTGATTTAAGGTAAAAATGAGTGGTGGATTAGAATGAATTGTGGTTTTTGACAACGAGAAACTCCTTTTAACTCTTTCTTTTAGGCTTTTCGTTTTGGAAGTAATATCAAAGTACCATATTCAAACTTGATAATTAAACTTTCCAGCTAATAAAAATCTTTTGTCTCCATGCTATATGGCAAAGACACAGATTTTTTTTTTTAGAAAAAAAAAAAAAAAACAGAACCGGTTTCAAAAGTCTGGTGGATTATATATATAGATATGTAGTGTTTTAACTATCGGAATTTGGTGTTTTCCAGCTATTGTTAAAAAGAAAACCATGGAATCCAATGCCAGGGCTTGTAAGCATATATTTTTTTCAAAGCAATTGATGGCTAAGTACAGATAGTGAATAGCGTGGATAGGACTTTCAGACATGTTTATCATTAAAAAAAAATCCATATATTTGGTTGTAATGGATTAGACATGATATCCTATTATCCTCTCCATGATCTAAAAGAAGTAAATACCTACTAAAATTTATTAATATAAAGGATAAAAAAAAAAAAAAAAGTGAGAGTTTAGGCTTATTTATTGAGTATTAACCAAAGGCTTATCTAGGGATTAGCTTCCTTTATTTAATGAAAGCATATAGTAGTAATTAAGGTGTAGAAAATATTTTTTAGGTCTGAAGTTTGTCAGATTCTACACATTTTTCACCCTAAACTTTGTAAATAAAATTTGTCACATGAACTTGGCTTGTTTGTATTAGGTTTCTTTTACTTAATTTTCTTAGGGGATTTTTCCTTTCTGTCTCTGCATGGGAAACAGCATACATATTTTTTTCCTGCTAGCTTTTATTTTCGTCAGTTGCTGTATCACATACGTATTTTAATACAATTTCATATATATAATAGTGAACATCTTTCAAAATATTGAATCCAGTGTAGAATCAATGGCTTTTAAAAGGGTGTCTTTTAGGGTTTTTTTTTCTTTTGATTTTTGACAATCCAAAATTCAAAAGAAAAAAAAAAGGGACTTTAAAGAAAGGGTTTCATACCCAAAAGGAATTATTTCTTAATGAGCAATGAAAATTATTTATATAATTTTGGTGTATTTTGCTGTATATTATTTTGATATGATGTTACAAAATATAAATAAAAATGAGGTAAGATGAAGGGAATGACTTGTGTTTGTCATGGTGTTCGAATGTGGTGTTACCAAATCTTAGTTGGACAACTTGATGATTTATTTATTTATTTTCTTCCTTGTTTGTGGGGGGACCAATTATAGATAATAACCAGCAAATTTGATAAGGACATTAGGTTCATTTAGTAGCTATTTTAAGTTCATTTTTAAAACATATATATTCCGCAATTCATAATTCATAAACCCATTGGTACATTCCTTTAATTTTCTTCTCCATCAATAATAGGAGCTAGATTGACCAAATCCTACATAAAATAAAGTTTTTCCCACCATAAATATTGTTTCATTAATGTTTAATTAATTCCAATAGCTGAATTGTTGTTCATTGTCATTATAAATATTTCAATATTATTAAAATTTATTTAGATTTGCAAACTAATCTTTGCAAAAAAAGAAGGATCTATAATTGTTTGAGACTCCTCCAAAAGAAGTTTTAGATTTTTTCGAAGCAGACAAAGAAAGGGGATTTGTATCCCTCAATGTTTTTTCCAGCATAGCTTTTTTTTTTATTCACCAAAAATATATATATATATATATATATATTTAGATTTTAGTGTTGAATATACTTTTGATAAATTAAAATCGAATCGTTATTGATAAGTATTGTACTAATTTTATTTTAATATTAAAACTAATCTAAAAATAAAATTATAAATTAATATTGAGATATGAATATAAGCAAGTTCTTCAAGTTTGAAAAGCACCTAATTAACTCAACCCTAAGGGCTAGGGCTTACCAATTAAGTATGTGTATGTTTTTATAACCTGAAATTGTTTGGCATTAAGTTGTAGAATTATTATTATTTCATTGTTTACAATATTTAACCTAGTGAGTTGAAATTAAAAGTAGGATATTGAAAAATTTTCATAAAAGATTTCAGTTAACTAATACTCAGTTAATATTGATATTGTTGTCAATGTAAGAGGACGAGGATTTAAGTATATTGGAGTGCATTATACTCTTATTTAAGAGTTGGGAAGAAGCTATGAATAATTCTAGCCATTATATATATCTATATATAAAAAAACTAACAATCATGATGCACATACCTAAATGTAAAAATATTTAATATATATTTTAAACTTTTTAACAATAATTGCCTAAGGAAAAATTATTTTTCAAGATGAAGTGTTAATAAAAATGTTAATATAAAATTTTATTTTATTTGAATTAAAAGGAAATAAAGGTAACTTTTTAGTATTCAACCATTATTATTATCAAATAATATAATTAAATTCAGTATTTAATTTTGTATAAAAATACTTAATTTTTTAAATATAAAAAAATATAATTTAAATTTTATTATTAAAAATTAATAATTAATTTTATCAAACTAAAAATAAAATTGTTGATAGGTGAAATGTTGGATCATTGACTTTGAAAATTTTATTTTGCAAAGAATTGAGATAATTAATGTTAGAGAAGAGAAGAGAAAGGATTGTAAATCAAAATTAAATAAAACAAAGGAATCCAATGTAAACAATAAAAATAAATCAAAACAAAGGGTAAAGAGAGATAGAGAGATGAGATGTACAGATGGGCATAGCCAGGAATCCTAAGAGCAAGAGAAATTTTAAATCCGTTAAAAAAAAAAAAAGGAAATATAAAATTAATAATCACAGCAGTAGTACGCTTCTTATTTTACAAACCAATCATCGGCTTTCATTTTGGTTTTCACGCGGTTTCATTTGTTTATTTATTTTAGTTAAGTGAGTCTCCGCCCGGCCCTCTCCTTGGCTGCCCCGACTGCCCGGCCTTTTCTGTTTGGCGGGAAACTTGCCCTAGCTGGAAATTTTAGGGTTTCTTCCCTCCAAAATTTAGCCACAATTTGGGGGGCTATATGACGGCCTAATCCTGATAAGAATATTTCAGTGTTTAAGCAACTTGCCCAAGTATTTAATAAAGTATTATTAGGATCGTCCACTAGTTTGACTTTTGTTTTCTTCAGGTGATTGGACTGTGGTGGTAAGATAAGAAGTAAACTAATCATTTCTTGTCATAAATTATTATAATTTCTTCTGGAGAAAAGTTTAAATGGTCTCCGGAGGATATAATAAAAGTGATTGCTAATATTTTTATCACTTATTTTAATTAATTTTGGAGATTAATTCTATTAATTTTGGTATTTTATTGATTTTTTTTTATGTTAGTACAACAATTGTTTAATGCGTGGGAAAATAAGTTAAAAAGATGGAAGATTTGACATGGAGCTAGAGTGATATGCAACACTCTTAGATTTTAGCATTATTTTATTTTATTTTTATTTATTTATTTATTTATTTATTTGGAAAGATATTTATTTAAGAGATCAATTAAGTAGAAACTTTTTGGTTAGATTTTTTATATTTTATCATTGCATTTAAGTTTAGGGTTTTATTTTTATTTGACCTTTTAATTTTGTTCCTAGTTTTCTCTGTAAAACTTTTTCCCCCATGGTTTTTTTTTGAAAGCTCATACTTTTCTTTTCAATCTTTTTGATCCTTCTCTTTCATCTTTTAAGTCTTAATGGAAGTAGATAAAGATGTCAATGCATATTATTAACCACCTCTAAACGTAATAACGTCTAGAATGTGAATACTGCAACTAAATATATGAATTTGAGGTGATGTCCGCAAGTATACAGGTCAGGTTGTAATATAGTTTTTACAATAGAATCAGTAAGTATTTCGAGTAACATACCTAAAGGAGGTACTAAATTAAAGTTAACCTAAACGCAAATAAAATTAATTAGTAGTTTTGTAACACCTCTATACCCGGTTCGACCCAATGAACCTGATATAGGAGTATTACATTTAGTGCCAAAGTGATTTTGGCGAATCACTAATATATTTGAACATTAAAAAAAAATAAAGTTTTCATAACTTATATTTTAGTCCCTACTACTTGGGACACACTTGATCTTCCTAAGTACATGCCATTCTATTTAAAATTTTGAAACATGCCCTATTGGCACTTAGAGATGTAATGAGATGGATGCTCATAACCCCAATTACAGCTCTTCAAAATCACTGTACCTACGCGTTGAAAATAAATGCGTTAAGTCAATGAAGACTTAGTAAGAACCCATGATACTTAAATTCTATTAAATTTCTTAATTTACAATATCTTGTTTCTCTATTTATTTATCATATTCATTTGTAACTTTTACTTATTTTATAATTTAGTCCTTAAGTCCTCAAATAAACTTATAAAATTACTACTCTTTTCATACATGTATCATATTTCACCATTTAATGTAAATTTTCATGATTTTCTTACTATTTCTTTCACAATTTATTTTTAATTTAATATTTCAAACATGAATCAAAGATAAACCTTTACCTTGTAACAAAATTATTTGCCTTGCCCAGTAGACTAAACAGAACACTTAGGATATACGAAACTGATACAGATGTGCATTATTATGCACTATTTAACAGAAAGCACTAAAGTGCTATACAGAGAGCACAAATGTACTAAACGGAGAGCACTAATGTGCTAATAATCGGAGAGCACTAACATGCTAATAATCAGAGAGCGCGCTAAGGTTCTCTAATGGCATGCCACTAATATCTTAGTAGTTCTAATCTCGTCTACTCGGGCAAATTATATCATGTACACATATCACTTTTACACTTTTCGCATAATGCTTTTACATGCTTTACAATTTAATCCTTGTACTAATAATCCGTATACTTATATCTTCACTATCTTTAATACATGTAATATATTTCTAAATTCATTATTCATCCATAACTCACTAATAATCTTTATCATGTATTTCACATATCACTTCTATATATTTTGTAATTTAATCATTAGCACAAAATTTCATGTAGCAATAAATTTTACTTTTAGTAACACATATAACATAATTCAATACTTATTAATATTCCAAATTTCACTACAACATCAATGTTTCTCATTCTAAGTGTTATGCACTTCACTTTTCTATTTCTTAGTTTGGATTACAAAATTCACATATTCTTTTATTTTCCACTATATGTTTTATTATCAATATTTCCTTGTAAACTTTTATACCTTTCCTATTTAATCACTTTTTTAAAAATATTCTTTATTCAACGTTAAACAAATTTTCTTTCACATCTCACTTAATCCACATAATTAATTCCACTATCTCATTTTCCACATCAAATTTCTATGTATTTCACTTGTATTATTTCCACCACATATATTTCTCAAATCTTTCAATTTAGTCATTGTTTCCATAAAATTTCACAATTTCCCATAATTTCGCTTATTTAATACTTTTATATTTTTGCTAACACATAACCCAACCCAACTATTATACTTTTATTATAATTTCCTCCTTCACTTAAGAAATTATTTCACACTATATATATATATTACTTAATTACCACTTACTTTACAAAATTACATTTTAATCCTTAAATAACAAGAAAGTTCATGGGTACTTACCTCTTTTCTACTAGAATCTCTTGTTTTTCTCTTCTCCTACCACTTGATTCACTTACGCAACTTCTCTCTTCATCAACATGTCAAAAACACAATATTTCCTCATGAGAAATCTTTACTTTAACACCATTTTTATGATTTTCTATCACTACTAAGTTTAAAAATAACATAAAACTTTAACATCCATACCTTATTCTCTTGAAATCAAACTTTAACTTGACTTTCTCTCCCCTCCAACTTCTATTTTCTTGAATTTAACTTGATATTCTAGCTCCCCATAGTTTCCTTAATATTTTTCTCTCTTGATGGCTATGGAAATTTTTTTGATTTCTAAGTGAAAATGGTAAATTTTTAGTAAAAGAGCCAAATTGTAAAGAAAAAAAAAATTCTTTCTTTCTTTTCTTCTTTTCAGGTTAGTAGCATGGAAAAATGAAGAGAATTCTTCATCTTTTTTTCCTTATATACTATATAAAATTAATAAAATATAAATAAATTTCAAATCAAAATATTAATAAACCAATATTTATTTATTTAATTAATCTAAAATATCACCAACATCATCATTGCTCTTCAAAATTATCTTTCTTGCTAAATGACTATTTTGCCCCATATGATCCTTCAAAATTCCTCCATTGAATCATCACTCATTTTAGTAAAATTGTGATTTAACCCCTCATACTTTTTCCACTTATTCAATTTGGCCCTAATTCATCCATTTTCCTTAGTTTCTAGATCCTTCCACCCTTAAAATATTTGCACTATTAGTCCTTCAACTTTTTCATATTTATACTTTAACCTCTCAAATTTTAAGTATTTACTCTTGGGTCACAAATTTTTTTCGCTTTTGAGATTTAGTCTTTTCTTGAATTAATACATCTTAATATACTTCCCAAACAGATTTTGTTGACATAACTCAAACTTTCCCCCTCTTTTTTTTTTCACTTTATTTCCTTATTTTACTATATCAAAGATAATATCTCACTTTCTTATTGTAGCAACTTTTGGGGTATTACAAGTGTAACACCCCTAACCCGCCTCCATTGTCGGATTAGGGTTACAAAGTATTATAGTACAATTCAGAACATTTAACTTCATATAGAAACAATTATTCAAATTTAATACTAACAGTCAAATATGCATTTCATTCATAGCATAAATGCACATACGGGCCTTAAACCAAGTCTATGGGGCCTTAAAAATGGTTTGGAAACATCTAGGGACCATTTTGGAACAAAATAGTAAATTTTAAAAAAATTGAAAAATTTTGAAAATAGGGGTCACACAGCCCTATGACATAACCCAGGTCATGTGGCCAACTGTGTAAAATTTGAAATATGGATCACACGGCTGTGTCCCAATCGGTGTATCCAACCATATAGAATTCGAAATAGAGTCACGCGGTCGTATCGCAGGCCATATGTCAGACCGTGTATGCACTGGAAGTTAGGTCACATGACTATGTCGCCAGGCTATGTAACCCTTTGTGACCGTATGGTTCATCTTGCACTTAAAATTTAAATGACACATGGTTATGTGGTGTGGCCGTGTGTGGCACACGGGTAAGTGACAGCCCATGTCCCAGATCGTGTGCTTCTTAAATAACCTCTAATGCAAGCCAATTCAACCTCAATTACTTGGGCACCAAACCAAACTAATTCCACACACATTCATAAGGTTAAAACATGTTCAAACACACATAAATAATGTCAAATCATTCATCTTATGTGCCTAACCAATATGTTATCATTTGACACCACAATTCATACACAAATCAAATTAAATTCAATATTTCAAGTTCACACATCAAACATATAGCAAACATACCAAATAATCATTTCAATAGCATTCCATTCTACCATAAGTTACCTACTTTCAAAAGGGCATACATAAATGTCCAACAACACATACTTACACCAACATTTACAAAACAACAACTAAGGACATTTAAACACAAATAAGCTTAGCACAAACTCAAGACATACCATGTTGCCAAGATAGCATTATAGCCTTATTACATGCCATACCATTAACAAAAATAACCAAAAACTACCAAAATGGTGGATGGATAGTGTGATTGTGCTTCGACGAGATTCCAACCGTTCAAGCTTTCCGATGATCTACAGAAAAGAGAAACAAACAACTAACATAAGCAATTAGCTTAGTGAGCTCGTATAATGAAAACTCAACTTACCGACATATTAAGTCTAAAACAACCAAATATAATTTCATTAGATCATGAGCATACTTTTATTTCTTATACACACCACTTCACAAGGTTAGTAGGTGTATCAATGAATATACGAATTCAACCAAATCATGGAGCATATCATAATAAGCATTTCAATAAATATATTTCATCCATCATATAATCAAATAGCACCCTTTTCACTCAAGTACACATATCAACATTTTCCATTTCATCTTTCCATATCATAGATCACTTCATATACATACATATTCGATTTAAGCTTTAATCACCCGTTGAACCAAATAAAATATCATCGGATACTAAGGAAATGCTCACATAAGTTGTGACTATAACATGTAACTGTATATGCTCACATGAGCTATGAAATGGGCCTACTCACACGAGTTGTGGGTCAGGATGTTAAGCTACACGATGTTGCTCACATGAGCTCTGGAGAATCTACAACAAATGAAGGATCTCAACCATCGTTAGAGCGTCCGAGACCAAAACCCAAAACTGTAATAACCCCTAATGACATGTCATTTGTATCCTAAGTATTCACGAGGTTCAAATGGGACCATTGTACATATCCAGATCCTTTAAATGCATTGCATTATACCATTTGAAACATACTTCCATAAAATGAACAATTTTCAAACATAATCATCAATTTGATTATCATTACAATTTAATCTAAATCACTAGCTAACATTATATAAACAATTAAAATTATACAAAGCACAACATTAATTAACCATTCATCCAAAATAAAAATTAACAAGCTTAAACAATATATGAACTTACCTCAACTAAGATAGTTACAAAAACAGAGTTGACAACTAGTCTGAAATTTTAGCTTTTTCTCGATTTAAATTTGGTTGATGCATTTCTTGATCTAAATAGTAATTTCATTCAATTAATACCATTCTAGCACTTAAATAAACATTTTTATACAACTGAGCCCTTCCATCATCATTTTCAAAATTACCCCAATATTTTACCTTTTATGCAATTTAGTACTTGAACCTGAAACTTGCAAAATTACCATTTTTAGCTACCAACCATGCTAGCTGAATTCCTTACGGCTTCTAACTAGCCCATATTTATCTCCAATTCACCCTATTTTCAAGAAATTTTACTAATTAAACACTTTAATCTATAAACAATAAAATTACTAAAAATCACTTAACAAAATACTTATGTTTAGCTATTAAAATCAAGAATCTATCAACTATATTCACTAACACACCTACTCATTCATGGTAAGTCCTTAAAACTTTAACATTATTATGAATTTACCTCCATATTAGCTAGATTAAGCTGCAACAATAACAAAAACATAAAAATCATTAAAAACAGAATCAAAATCGCTCACATGCACACCAAGGTAGCTTGGCTGAATGTTTTACACCTTTAGCTATGGCTTTTTCGGTTTTCACAAAAAAAAAATGAAGAAGATAATGATAGTATTTTTACAATCTTTTGATTTTATTTACAAATTACTTAATTACAAACTTAACCTTTAAAAATCATCAAAATTGCACTAAAACCAAACCATAACCATCCACTAACTAATGAAATGGTATTTTTACCAATTAAGTCCATTAGTTTAAGATTCCTTAGCCATTTAATACTTTTAGCTAATAAACATCCACTTTTGTAACTTTTACGATTTAATCCTTTTACTTAATTAACTATTTAAACCTTAAAATTCTTAACAAAAATTTAGTATGACATTAAAAATACTCGTAAATATTAAATTAATAATGTTTACTAACTTGTCAAAATTATGTTCCTGAAAATACAGTTTTTGACACCACTGATAATGGGATGTTACAAGTAGTTTAAATAAATTATATTACGACAAAGCATAAAAGAAATATTTTAGGATTTCTATAATCAAAGAAATAAAAACTGCATAAATAAAAAGGGACTTCAAAAAACTGATTTCTAAACTTAATCAAGTGTAGACATGGGTGATTAGCTCGCTTTGGTGATCATGACTAATTCCTATTTCGGGTTTCTATTCAATCAACTAGTCACTACCCTAGTAGAATCTCTCAATCTTCCACTAAACTAATGAGTCGGTAAGAACTATTTATCTCTCGACCTCACAGTCCAAACCAGTTCGGGGCTAAGGTGTTCACGAATAGACAATACCAATTTTGGGTTAATTCACACCAAAATGACTTCTTAGGGTCATCAAGCCTAGGGTTTAAGTTCTTTCTCTGCCAGACAACTGATCCACTAAAAAAACCCTACATAACATTTAATTAATGACACCTTTACTCGCTAATCCCCCATTAGAGGATTAGTTCCTCCTGGAATCCATAAACTTGATAATAAAGATATGCATAAAGAGTAAATCAAGAATAGAGTTTAGAGAATTCTGTTTGTATTGGATAGATGAAGTGCAGAAAATCCATTAACGTTTGATTGCGCCTACAAATCACGTTCCTCGAAGAACACAAAATAGAAAATAACTGAAAATAAACCTAATGCCTAAAAGGAAGGAAAACTGAAACTAAAATTATAAAGAAAAACGTAGAATTTGAAAAACTGTCCTTAAACAAGTGCTAAATAAGCCTAGTTATAGAATTAGGGTAGTCATCGTCCTCAACCCTAGTTTAGCTGATATTCTCGTGTTTAATTTCCATTGTGTAGATCAAAACACCCCTAACTCATAATTAATCTTGTACAGGGTCGGTGTCCTAGTGTTTGTGTTGTGACATCGAAGGCAGTATGCTTGGGTTCAGAGGTGACTTCAGGGCTGTGTCGTAACATCTCATTGTTGTGTCGCGATACCAAATGTATACTTGAAATTCTTGTATTCTACTCCTTATGTTGCAACATAAAACTCCTCGTGTTGCAACACAACGACCAACTTTGAGTTCCCACGCCTTTGAACAGTCCCCTACACACTTATTAAGTATGTTAGCTCGCCTTTAGGCCTCATTTGGACCTTAAGGTCAATAAAGACTCAAAATACACTTTTTATTGAATTTAAACTATACTAAGAAAACATAACTAGAATATACTAAAATTACTCGTATTCAAGCTCCTTAAATATGAAAATTAGTTTGATCTGCTACATTGAATTACGACAGATCAAACTCCTCCACACCTAAGTGATTACTTATCCTTAAGCAAAGCAAAAAAAAAAAAATAAATGACGACCCTTAAGCAAGTATGGTATAAGGATTAGTTTTGGAGGACATAACTAGGCATTTTCATATTTACACATAATCCTGGCATGATATATAAACGACTTACCCCTTTTAATACCAAACTCCTAAGTTCAATATATTACAAAGTATACAGGCATTAAGGTTTTCAAATATATGCATCCATCAATAAATCGTACAGGTAATTTGGTCGCCTAGCATAATACAAAATAATCATTAACACAATTGTTTTAAGCATATGTATTCATGAATAAGTTTACCTAGATCACATAGGACTTTTTGACTTGTAATAATCTAAGGCTTAGGACAGGTATGGAATTTAAGAACAGGGAGCATCAAAATGGTTTCCAGCATGAAAATAGTTTGGCACATTGTATTGTTCCATATTCTCCCTCCCTAAGTAACCCTTGCCTACTCACCACCTTATTTCTCTTTCTCTTACCTTCCTTATTGCTCCACATAGAAACTTGCAACATAATATAACAACTACAACTAGCTCATGAGTTTTTGTACACTAATGGTTGAGTTTTTCTACCTTTGTGACTTCGTCACCTTTTGATGTTTTTCAACATATCTCACTCATAATGTTTTTTTTCTTTCATGTACTTTTTCTACTTGTTTTTCTTACTTTCTTTTTGAATTTTTCTTTTGTTTTACACATTTTGGCTAATCTGTAATCAATATATCACATTGGTTCTTCCTATTTCACTATGTTTTTACAAAATCCGTCTTGATGTATCTACTTAAACCTTAATACGTATAGCCAGACGTCTATATTCATGTAGTTTAGGACCAAATAAAAATGGTAAGTACAAATAAAAGAGCTTTGAACAAGGATTAGGCATAAAGTAGATATCTGAAGAAGAATTTTGAGCCTAAAATGTAGATATCTTTTGTCATTAGACCCCTCTAGATATTTTATTTTTTAGATCACTAGGGACAATGATTTGAAGCAATTGATGAATCTCATTGCTCTAGTAAGAATATTATACTGGAGTTATATGTCGTCTTCGTCGAAGAGGACGAATGTGACCCGAGCTTGATTACGCTGTGTCCACTAAATTCCATGTCAGATCAAGAAGCTGAAAGTCCCACCACATAGTTGTACGGTGGATTCACATCATTGCTGCAAAGCTTATACCAAGACCTATTGGAATCATCATTAATGACGAGGCATTCATCAGTTTCACCCCTCGATTATTAGAGTGAGAGACAGTTGAGAGTATTTGATCACTGAGTCTATGACACACCCGCACGATATTCTATCAATGCCTTTGATTTTAACTTCGGCATGTCAATGTTCAACACCAGTAATACTTATATGGGTACGCCATCAAGTTACTGGGGTGGGCCAAACAAAAGTGATTTTAGGGTTGATATTGAATTTACAAGAATGGATGGTCTACTCTCAACAACCTCGACTGATGAGGGCACATCCAACCCTGGACTTGCAACTAGAGTTAATAACAAAAAGAGAGAAGAGAACGAAGAGGTTGAAGAGGATAAAGAAACAAATAATGACCTAATAGAGGAGACAGGCCCCGATGGTGTAGAAATTACAGTAATTTCATAATCAGATCCCATTCCTACTAAACTAGAAGGTAATGGATCTAACAATGAAGCTTCAGATATTGTTTGATGGGATGACCTGAGTCTCATGGTATACAAACCCCTACCCTACATGCAAACATTCAATCTTGCTGCTAAAAGAGGTTTAGAATTCAAAGACCTCCCTCATAGAAGATTAAGGTATGCAACTTCATCAACGAATTTCAGCCATTTAGAGGTTGGGATGAAGTTTACCTCCAAATATGCTTTTGTAGCTACAGTCAAGGGGTATAACATACAGTTTGGTGTCAACTTCACCGTTACATGCTTCTGATCCAAGAAATATGAGGCGAAGTGTGCAATGTATGAAACATGATGTCTATGGAAAATCAAGGCATTTATTAGGAAGAAGTCAGCATTCTAGATGATAAGGAAGTTTACTGCGCCACATACATGTGTTGTAGCTAATATGTATCATGGTTAACAACATCGACTTGAATTCTGACATTCTATTAAGTATGGTGACCCAATCTATTGTTTTTCAAGTATGTTGAATGATTATCCAAAATTGGATTCGGACATGATATCTGACTTTATATTACACATGGTCAAAACGAGTCCTAAGATTTTAATATTTGTTTTGATTGCATACATCTATAGCAATTTCGATCACATTGTGTCCTACTACAATGAATGGTTGGCAAAGCAGAAGACGTTGGAGAAGATGCACAGCGGATGAGAGAAATCATACAATGAATTGTGGTAATGGTGTCAAGTACTGGAGTAGTACATATCAGGTTCCGTAGCCGAGCTGCAAATGAAGCCTGCGCATTATGGCGATCGCTTGGTCTCTAGAAAAGAGTTTTCCATCATTTTTTTTTTACTTTCAAGTAATATGTAACTGCATTTCGGTACTGTAAGCCACTTGTCCAAATTAAAGGCACATTCTTGTAAGGAAGATATAAGCATAAGTTGTTATTAGCTGTTGCACAGGATAGTAACCGAAGAATCCTGCCAATAGATTTTGCAATAACTCTGGAAGAATCTAGTGATGATTGGGATTTCCTCCCAACCTGAGAAGGCATGTTGTGCCACAATATGATGTGTGCATCATTTTCGATAGGGGCACCAAAATACAAGTTGCATTCGACCATCGTTCAAGCCTATGGGATCGTACACACCATAGGTATTGTTGGCGTCACATAGGGTTTAACTATATGGGCCAATATCATAAGAATGCGGAGTGGCGACACGTCATTAACATGGGTACGTTATGCATAGAATTAGTTTCCTGTAAAACAGTTTAACATGTACATTTGGATCGCTTTTTTTGAATGCATTATTGACTGCCATCAATTGGGTATGGTCTCATCCAACATCGATTCCATAAGATGTTAGAGGATGAGACTATAGACTGTAAACTGACTGGTTGCGAAGACCTCAATAGGATACCAAAGAAGCAGTGGACGCAGTCTTATGACTGAGGACTACGATACGAACACATGACATTGAACCTAGTGGAATGCATTAACTCCGTACTAAAAGAGACGTGCCATTTACCGGTAACCTCGATGGTCAAGGAAACGTATTTCTGATTAACAGCCTTGTTTCCAAAGCAAACTGAGACATACGAGAGACAGATAAAGGGTGGTCACATTTGGTGTAAGTCAATGCTAAAAGATATTGGGGAAAATGTAGAAATCGTGAACTCAATGACTTTAGCATGTTACTCATGACAAAATCTAATATTCCGGGTTAAGAAACCCCATAGACCTGACCATGGAGTTATCGCTGGAGCGTATCGCATAGACTTGAGACAAATGACCTCTAACTGTGGGAGATTTCAAGCACTTTGTTATCCATGTGCACATGCAATTATGGCATGTTCCTTGGAACGTATAGATTACATGACCTATGTTGATGAAATTTACAAACTTGAACATGAGTACAATGTTTGGAAATTTGAATTCCCCCTATCCTGAATTAACGCATGTGGTAGCCTACTTCACACACTCCTTTCGAGTTGGTACCGGATAAGAACTCACAGCGCAAGCCGAAAGGTCAGACGAACTCAACTCAGATATGAGGCAATATGGATATTCAGGAGCTGGGAGACACACCAAGGTTATACAATTATTGTAGGAACTCAGGGCATACGAAGCCAACATGTCCACACAACCCGGGAGCATCGAGAAGAAGAGCTAATTAAAACACTAACTTTTTCGTTTAGTCATGCCATTTTTTTGTAAAGTGTAAGTTAATATTAATTATTGAAGTAATATATATTATAATACACAAGTCAAAGTTTTAATCTTTTTTCGTACTGACATTCTATTCTTTATTTTCTCAAAACATTTGGGTGAATAAATGGAAGGAGAAAAACTTAAATGAAAAAGTAACAAAAATAATTGTAAATTTTAAACTCACAATATAATATGGTACAAAACAAACCAATTTAATAAACAACTTTCATATATTGTAAATAAATGTGCATTTGGGATGTAAAACAAAATATACAATTTGGGAAAATTAGAAAAAAAAATTGAAAATTGAGGATTAGGAATATAAGATGGAAGAATGAGTATTGAGTACTTGGTAGAAAAGAATAAAGTTTGGAGGGGTTTATATAGGAAATTTTACGGTTGTTGAAACCCTTGTAGCCGTTGGAAAAGTTACAATTACTGTTGAACTCTCTCCAAAAATAGTGTAGATTGGTAAATTTTTTAAAAAATTAGCATAGTTTCTCAATTTTTTTTCCAGCATATTTATATAAATTAACCTTTTGGGGACCTAAATAAGTTAATTAATGATTCAAGCTTATCATACTAAAGTATGTTTTTTTTTTCTTGCTTTGAAAAAGTTTTCAAATATATATGGTTTCAAATTTACGTACTCCAACATGGAATTAATTACTGTAACAAGATTTTAATTTAACATGTTTAATTTTTTAATTTAGCTCGAATAATTTCACTCAATTTAATTCGACTCGATTTTTATTTTACTTGACTCAATTCAAGAAAATTTCAAATCGAGTTAGGATGATAAAATAGGGCTCATCAACTCGATTAACTCGAAATTTTTCACTCGATTCTACTTAATTCGATCGAACGCTCACCCTTAGACAACTCCCACCATCTTTGCTACACATTTTGAAGTTAATAATGATTCCATCAATATTAGTCCCTATACTTTTTGAATTTTGAAATTTTAGTCGTAGCAATTAAATATGTTTGGTTAATTTATGTTATTAGTCCTATATTATGCGCAAAATTGTATATTTACTCCGTGTTCTCCAACTGTATCATTCTTAGTTGCTATATTTTTTTAATTCCGAAACTTCAATCTTAATGCAAATTATAGTCCTTAAATCTATTAACTATTTTTTTTCGACTAACATGTGAAAATAACAAGCTGACATAGCATTACACATGCAATAATATGTTTGATTCATCATATTTTGAAAATAACATAATTTGATGAATTTAATGTTACCATTTGACCAAGACTAAAAGCTCAAATTCTAAAAATACAAAGATAAAAATGACCAAATTAAAATATAAATACTAAATGTACTTACACAAAATATAAGATCTAATAGTGAAATTTCAACTTAAATATTCAATCTAAAAGTAGTGTCAGATTAAATAAAAATATTGAATGTAAAATGTAATGTAATGACTACTTTTGGGTTATATTTATGTAATTGTTGGATATAATTATATATAAAATTTTTAAAATTAATAATTTGCATAGTTAGCTTTTTTATATAAATTTTACAGTTATCCATAATTTTAACATTTAAAATAAAAATAATACATATTTAAAGTACATTTAAAGTCATATTCTCTTTATTTTTACAATTATAACAATTCAATTGAATTAAAATCCAATAAGGATATAATTTAAATTCTAAAATATTAATTTACTTGTATTATTTTTATTTTACTTTATGTCTCTTGTGATATTAATTGTTAAGTGTCCAATCAGTCCATTATGAGGTCTACTAATATCTATACTATATATATATGAGCTGAAGCCTATGTTGGTCCCATAATATGTAGGTTACAAATGGCCCAATAAACTTGGGCTAAAAGATTGAAAATCATACACTATTATATTACACTTGAATGCTTTAATTAGAATAAACTCAATTCAGTTCCCAAATAGAAGAAAATTCTAATTGTTCATTGCAGTTATCTTATTACAATAACAAGCTTTTCCAAGAACATCATAATTAGATAGAAATTTAGATGTTGTTGGTTCCAACAGAACATGAATAAATGGCATATATAAGATGATTCTTCAATCACAGTTCATGAACCAGAAGTTACCTCTATAAATTTATGACAAGCCCATGTCCTAGCCATGTCTGAAACCTTGCTCTCCTCAACCACAATTTGTTTCATCTGAGGGCAATTCAAGACAAAGAACTCCACTGCCTGAGCCCCAATCCCAGGACAATTCATAATATCAATACTTTGCAAGCCATTGCAGGTCTTAGATATGGTAACCATGGTCATACTTGTTAGCTTCCTGCAACCTCTCAACTTCAATTCTGTCAGATGATTGCAAGAAACTAGCATTGAAATCAACTCCTTATCAACCAACATTTCATTATAAGACAAGTCCAGTTTCCTTAACATCCCCAAATTTTGTCCTAATGTGGCTAGCAACCCTACTTCTCGATCGACAACGTCGCAGTTTATTAAAGCCAATTCTTCGAGTGTGGGGTTCAAGGCAACCCCAAGAACGTGCAGACCTTCACCAGTAACCAGACAGCAACTTTGAAGCCTAAGTGTTGAGAGACCTCTTAAATTCATAGCAATGGCTAAGAGGTGATCATTGTTGAGGTCTAATGGCAATCTAAGGTCAAGTTTCTGCAAATTACACCTGCAAGTTGTTATGAATTCAAGCAAACCCTCTCTACTACATCCATCATAGATCAATAGAGAAATCAATGAAGCACAATTCTCAGCTAATCTTAATAGAACTCTATCGATTATACTCCTACATTTCCTTAACTCTACTTCTTCAAGACCTTCCACACAACAGATAAATGATGCAAATGACTCTCCATGACCAACACTCTCACAGCTCCTCAGCTGTAATTTTTTAAGCCTTTGACAGTTCCTCCATAGCCAACTGATACCCTTATCATCTGCCTGAATTCCTGATACACGGAGAGTTTCTAACCCAAATTTGACATCCAATTCTTCATTTAGAGACAACCCAAATTGCTTATCTCCATCATCAACATCATCAGTTGAGCATACATGTAAACATAACTCCTTTAAGCAAGGAAACGAAACAACCCAGTTGAGAAAAAGAGGTCTAGATAATGAGGTAGTAATTGAAGTAAGTTGGGAACAAGATTTGGATAGAGAAAACAAAGACAGACAAGAAACAGGGCCAGCTAAGAACCTGAGGTGATGCAGGTTAGAACAAGAGGAAGAAACAACGAAAAGCAAGTTGTCGAAAAAGGCAGTGATGCTTGAATTGTTGTTGGAAGAGGGGAAATCGGCTGCATCAGACAGAACAAGAGAAAGGAAAGAAAGAGAAGGGTAGTGAGAAAGAAGAGAAGACAAGGAGATAATCATAGAATTGTGTGGTAGAAACTTGAGAGAAAGAGATGCTTTTGAGCATCTATAAAGGTTAAGCCAACGTTTGGAAACTAAAGAAACAGATAAAGAAGATGGTGGGGTTGATGGCAGCTTTCTGAATATTTCTTGCAGTAGCTCATCACATAACATGTCATCCATGGTCTCCTTGCTGCAAACTCTGCAAACTCCAGAGGTTAGTTGTGAGGCTTTGAGTCCCTTTGATGGGTGTTGACAAACTGACTTTGTGGCTGTGATTTAAAGGTTGAATTGAATGTTGATTATGTGAGAATTTTAGCTAAGCACAGATGGAAGCCCGTGGAGCACATATTGTTGTTGGAACTAAAACAAGCTTCTCCTTGAAAAACCGGAACTAGAACAGACAACTCTTGAACCTTTGAGACTTGGGAAGTTAATGCATTGGGGGAATATGGCTTCTTTTTTATATTCATTTTCACTAATATTATTAAGACTTGATATAATTTCTTTTAGTTAGGAGTACTTCAAAGCAACTTTTAAAATTATTAAAAAAATTATTAACTATTTCATTAAATAGAATAATAATAATAATAATAATTATATTGATTTTCTTGCATTGCTTATTTGTTTTCTTTCTTAGTTAAATTACCTTATTAAACAAGTAGAAAGATGATAACCATTGACTCCACCATACCATTAAATTATTCTTTTCAACAACATTTTCTCTGACTTGACTAAGAGTTTCAATTGATATTTTCTAAAAATAATCACCTTATCTTATTTTTCACTTAAAATTTTATACTTGGAGGCAAAGGAATATAAACCTATAAGTAAGCTTAGAGTTTTTTTAAATAAGTTTTAATTAGAGATTTAAAAAGTCCTATAGTTGGAATTAAGCGACTTCCTTTTTTTTTTTTTTAATTATGTTTATCTTCTAAAGAAATCTTAATATCATTTTTGAAAAGATTATTTTTTTTTCCTCATGAGTGTTTTGGAAATGTTAATTTCATTTACTTTAGGCTTGAGCAAGAGTGTTTGGGTATTGGCTTCCACGTCACAGCAACCTTTTTTGTTTTGGACTCCTCGTCACCCTGATGAACATTTATGCCAAAAATAAAAGTAGAAAATAAATAAAAATTAAGTTAGGTGCTTCGATGTATTCATTGAATTTTCCTCACAAAGTGACGTAATTTGTTGTTATTTTATCATAGAAATAATAACCATTTTGATTTTGTTGCAAAGGTCATACAACTCGTGCCGGCTGTTTCCATCCTTTTCTTCTCAGCCTCTAATTCTTGTCTAAATTCTTATTCTTCCAAACTTTATTCTTATTACACCCTAATAAAAATTTACATTTCGATTTTACATTTATTATTTTTACCTAAATTTAATCATTAACCTTTTAAAAAGAATCAAATCATTTTTAATAAAAATATTGACTACGTCATCAAATAATTTAAAATTTATAAAATATTTAAATATATATATAAATTTTTAAAAATGAAATATATATGGATCATCATGCTGACTGCAATATTTAAAAATTTAATCTTTTAATCCATAGTTCCATTAAAAAAATAATTTGACTCTTTTTAAAAATTTAAAAGTCAAATTGAACTTAAAAAATAAAAATTAAATTGACAAAATGTAAATATTGAATGTTAAATTAAACATTAAGCCTAATAATAACCACATGTTTGCGTATGCGTGGGCGTGCAAGAAAGATTTGAGCAGACGCATCGATGATTTTAAGAACAAAAAAGAAAAGAAGAGATTCCCCGGTGATGACATTTATAATTAAAGCAGGCAGCAAAGAATCAATAGACACATCAATTTGCAATCTTTAAGAGAGAATCAAGTTTGCTTTTTCTCATTGGTTGCTTACCTTTTTATGGAGTGGTTGTAGAATACGGTCCTTTGATATCTTGCATCTTCTTTAGCTCATCCATGACTAAATATATATGTCACTTCAACTAGAAAAAAGAACAAGTTAGGCAAATGAAACAAGCATATTCAGTTGGAAGCTATGGATAGTCAGCAAGGCATCTACTAGTGCCTATCATATTCTTTCGTCTACTTAAATTTATAACTTTCAACAGCATTTCAAAGCAAAACCCCATTGTCTATTCTTAAATAGAGGTTTCAATAGATGATTCCCTTCTATCCGAAGAAAATATGTCGGATAAAATCCAATATTTTGCAATAAGATCCTAATTTTCTATTTCATGACCTATCTTTTTCATGGAAAATTCAATAAGTGGTGCAAGCATTTATTTCTTAGTGGAAGAGTGTGCACCAAAATAAGGCAATCTACATGTAGAGATTCTTCCTCCTTTGAAACTTAAGTTTACCTTTGAGTTGCTGGGTCACTTAAGCTTACTCGCAAGCCCGGATTCTACCTCAAGAGGAAATTTGAATCAATTCAGCAAGAAAATAATCACAAAGGCCTGACAAATCATCCGTGGAATACCACCTTTTCTTGATGTGATCCGGTCAGCCAACGAGCGAATTACAAACTCAGAACCAAAACATCCAAATTCCAGAACATCATGCAGCTTTGGTGAGCAACAACCGCATGTGCTCTCCAAGTTTAGTCTAATTTTCATTAAAAGACTGAAATTAAGTAAGAAGGCAAACACTGAAACTAATGTGCACTTGATATTAAGTTTGCAGGTCCGAACAGAATTAAGACGTGTCAACAAGTATGAAACAAAATGCTAACGCATAAGACCCAGCATGGCAACTGTACCATACCAATAAAGAGATATGTAGCACTGTTCCATGCCCAAAGAGACTCAACCCACATCCAGAAGTCACCCACGTTGGCATTGCCAAAACCATCAAGCATCCCTTTCAACAGAAAAAAAGCAGCTGGTGGAAAAGCAATATGCCCTAAAACCAGATTGCAGATCAGCCGGCAAAAACTTCTCAAAGTACCAGCTCTAACATCAAGCTTTAAAGGTCGAGCCAGTAAACACATTGGGACCATCAATAAAGCTCCAATTTCTGCGGTAGCAAAATTAATGACTGACATGAGCCCCAATCCAATGAACACCAATGAGATAGTCACCGATTTCACAAGAGCCCATTCTTTTTCTTGAGTTGCTTTAGCACAAGCTAAAGGAGAAGCCAGAACTGAGTTCAAGGTTAGAAGGCTGAGGATTGAAAGCAAAACCCAGATCATGAAGCTGGTTGTTGGGCTGCAATCAGGTATTTGGGAGATAAAATACGGAAGCAATGAAACAATAGCACCCCATAGGTGAACAATAAAAACTAGTTTAGCTGAATTAAGCCACCTCCAGGATCTGATAGCAATACTGTGTTCATCAGTATCAGTGATTGCAGATGGAGTTGAGCTATCACCTTTTGAACAGTTGCTTGAACTATTTGCATCCACATAGAGAGAAGCCGCAACCATTGGAAGTGATGCTATGAGAAGTGCAAACGCAATCATGTAAACCCCTACTGACACAAACTTACTAGGAGATGTTAAGAGGTACAAGAAAAATGATTGGTGAAACTTCTCAAGGAGGTTATTTACTGATCGTATAACCCCTTCAATCAACCTGCACCAAGCAACATGAAATCTTTCAGAAAAACAAAGGTGGCAATAACAAAGTTATATAAAATTGATCTACAAACTGTAGGACTTATCTAAAGGCAACTATCTCCTGTATGTACCATATGCAACTTATCTACACAATTATTCACATCATCTAGAGTTCAAAATTTCAAGACAATCTCCTTTCGTAAGCCACTTGCTAATGAGAACTACAACAGTAAAATAAATGAAAACAATGGGAAACATAAATTACCGGCCGCCTCTTAGAAGAATGTCATTGCGCCAGACTTTGTCCAATGAAAATTTAGGTGAAATCTCCAACGTGATTGCGTCAACTTGGTAGTCACGGAAAGCACCATGTGGGCCTGTAGGCACACCTAGAGCCTAAAAAAACAAAAGCACTATTGATAGAGAAACCAAACATCTTTTCAATCAACAGAGAGAAGCACAAATGTGCAACTCCTTAAAACTTTACTTCATCTATTTGATACTATTAGAAGTAGAACATTTGTCACAATGTAACAGAGAAAAGGAGGAAAACAACAAACAAAATCAGAGAGTACCAAGTAACAACAGTATTCTACCTGATAATACAATGAACTTGCAAGTGTAGCAGTGCCTTCAACATACTCTGTTGCAGGGATACCAAATTTCCACTTAGGGTATAAGCTTTTAGCTACTTTTGCTAGAGATTCAAAGATTTCACCCAAACTTTTAAGCCAACTGGAGTTAAGAAGGGGCCACAATTTCTCCACGTTTACACGTAAACCTTGCCTATGCACTGCCAAATAATTCACAACATTGATGAGGTCCAAGTTTGGCATTTGTCCATTAGATGCCTCGGCATAAATGCTAATAGTGTCTTCAAATTGTTCATTTTGATCTCTAACCTTCAAGACCAGAGCAGCAGCCATAGTCCCAGCACGTCTAAAACTATTGGAGAATTTACTTCCAGAAATAGAATGACCTTTCAACTCAAAAAGATTATTAACATCTGGACACATCTCAGCATTTGGAGTACTCAGACTGCTAAATTTAGGAGTCTGATATTCTCTTAACCAAGCAGCAACCGCTGCATACTCTCCATATTGCGAATCAGCAACAAGCCATATAATATCCTTGGCTAGCCAAGTAACTTGAGTGAGCAACGAAAATACTGAGTATGCAATGCCTAAAGATAAAGCCTCACCAAATCCACTCTTTAGAGCATTGTAAGGTGTTACCAAGACAATAGCCTCCTTCCCATCACCACGAGGAGCTCTTATAATCCCAACAGTATTGATACCATATGATGAACAACTGTAATTCTCTTGTATCTTACCGGAAACCGGGCTAGAGAAAAAGTGCAAAGGATGAAACTGATTCATCTGAGGGTGGAATTTGTGGAAACTAACTTCAGCACCCAAGTCTAACATGTACTGTGCTATGATTTTGTGACTTTCTCTGAAATGGAAATACAAACAAGGTAAACAGAATCAGATCACATTTCTTTGACCTATTTTTATCCATGTATTGATCAGTCAGGTAGATTATAACTACAAGAAGACCAAGGTGTGGACAGAAAACATATGGAAACAGCAAACAATCCCAATGTAAAGATAAGAGATATCAAATATTTAACATTTTAAGCGATAACTTATATTCAGAACATTTCTATATGTTTGTGGGTATGCTTATGTCCTTTACTTTAACATAGCCCAGGTTTAGCCAAATAACATATGACTCATAGCAATATACAATAACGGGAAAAAAGGGATGCTACATCCTAGAAAACACAAGATCATGCATAATAACTATAACTTGCTAATAAACATAAACTCTCAAGTATTCCCTGTAAATGCTACATGCTACAATACTCAAACTCTTTGTGCATGGAACAAAAAAAACCACAAAACCAAAATTTTAAACCATACATTCCTGTTTCTGAAGATTTCGAGTTTGGATTAGTTAGATCCTTCACCAATCTATTTCCATCCGAAACATGCTGATTAGAAAGCATGGGACTCGCAGAACCTGCATAAGTCAAAACCACACTTCAAACATCAATAGCACGGATTGAAAAAAATCGAAAAAGTATTATCATTACTAGGACATCCATAAGGAATCAAATGCTGAAATCAAATAAATAATGAAAATAGAACACAATCTTATATCAGCTTTTTCTTCTTCTTCTTCTTTCCATGATAACTCCAGTGTTCTGTTTTATCAATTTGCATCCAAATGAACGGTAAATTTCACTCAAACTTAAATTCAAATTCTGTACAGATAAAATAAGTATTGAACAGAATCCATTCAAATTATTCAAACTGAAACATAAAGCAATGAAAATGAAAGGGAACCTGGCATGAGGGCATTTTCGGAGATGTAAGTATTTTTAGCAAGAACAGGCAATAGAAACAGAGCCAAAACCCCAGCAGTGCAGCAAACGACACTGAAATAAACATCAAAAGATTCAAAACGACAAACAAACATTAAAAACAATTTATTTAAACCCCAAAAAAAAGGAAAAAAATAAATTCAAATTAATTAGTGATACCTAACGAGGAAGCTGTGAGAGATGAGGAAGATCCCGAGGCGAACAATTGGGCGTACTCTTGGCTTCGGTTTTTCGTCGCTCAGGCTCTTCTCTTTGGTTTCGGCCATTTCTCTTTACGATGAGAGCTTCGATTCCGCGATGTAAATTCAGACGCTGAATTTGAAAGATCCCATAAACAATCTTCTCGGTGAGAAGAGCTAAAATGAGGAAAGGTTGGAGCTTAGAAGAGCATAGGAATGGGGAGAAGCTGAAATCGAAATCTTTGAGCTTTCGAATAGAAATGGGTCGGGTCGGGTCGTTTCTGGGTCAGAGTATGTTCGACTTCCAAGATTGTTGGCCCATTTTATAAGCATGGATTGTATTCAGCCCGTTTAGGTTTTCCTGAATATACGGGCCATTTAAGTTTTTTTTTTTTTTTAAATATATTTACTAATACTGGTTGGCAGTGCAAAGGCCATTTAGTTTTTTTGGTAAAATGCCTTTTTTGCCCTCCAACTTTAGAAAAAATCATTTTAACCCTCTGATTAATTTTTTGCCTCTTTACCCCTAAACTTGTATTTTTTATCAAATCACCCCAAAATAGATAAAAAAGTTATTATTTGTTAATTTTTGCTTAAATTACATACATGTGGATGACATGTCAACATTTAATTAATTTTTAAATTTTAAAAATAGTTAAAAATATATTTTTTTATTTTTAATAATTTTAATAATTTTATAATAGTTTTTGAATTTTTAAAAATTTAAAAAACTAATTAAATATTGACATGGGATACACGTGGATTGTCATGTTAGCAAAGTTAAAAAACGTTACCTTTCTACCATTTTTGAGTGATTTGACAAAAAAAACACAAATTCAATGACTAAAAAGACAAAAAAATTAAATGAAAAAGCTAGAATAAATTTTTTTATTAAGTTAACGGCTAAATAAGTCATTATGTCAATTTTTTTCCTCTATATATATACCCATACTAGTTTTTAGTGTACGAGTGCAATGTACAAGGTAATCATATGTATCAATATAGTAACATTAAATTAGTTGCTTTAATTTTTTCTAAATTTTTTTGGTATTTTTCATGTCCATTTTATGAATATGTTTGTAGTTTGTGATTATCCTCCTCAAAATTATCGCTTAAGAAAGTTCGAACATATATATCTCATAGAGAATGCAATGCACCATACACCTAACACTTATTATTATTTTAATTTTATTAAAATTAAATTGTTGCACTTATAATTTTATATTAAATAAAAATCAGAATAACATAAATGTTTTATTAGTTAATTTACAACTATGATATTAAATTATTATAAGAAGTGAATATAAATTCTTAAAATCATTAAAATAAAAACAAATTTGAAAAGTAATATTGTAATATGGAATAAAAAATAAGTTTATTATGTAATTAAATAATTAATGATATCATTGTTGAATCAACTGATTTTTTCTCCATTTTATTAAAATTATTAATATTATATGTAGTGTTAATTTTAATATTCATGATTTATTAAATTTTTAGAAGTATAAAATCATCATTTATTTATAGCTTTCAATTTCATGACCCTCTTGAGTTTAGCATGTTGGAAATTAATGTGACTCATTTGAGAAATGATATTATTTAAATAAATCTCATTAAACTTTTGTGACAAGAGTAAAAGATACTTACTTTCTAAATTGTTGATTATTATAAAGTTTCCTTGATGGTAATTTAACTCTATTCAAACTTTTAGCATAAATTTTTAATCTAGATTATAAATTCCATGTGAATCGTGAAAGTTAATTGAAAAAGGTTAGAAGAGAAATATACTTTTTTTACTTAAATAATATAAAAATAAAATTAATAACTGAAATGGCATGCTCATTAAATTATTTACCAAAATGGTATGTTTTTACTGATGTCGCCTGTCAAATTAACAGCATTGGATTGAAATGTAATGATCTAAAGTATTCAAGGACTTGATATGCAAATTTTCTATTTCGAGTGGCTATTGGAAAAAAAAGTGGAAGGGTGCCGCCATACTGTAATGTGGCTAATTGCCTAGTAAGCCCACCTTATTTATTATTTTCTTTTTATTCCTCTTCAACTCATTATATTGTGTTTAAACAAGTCCTTAACCTATTTTTGTAGTTAAATAAGCTCTTAACTTATCATTTTTACTCATAAAATCCCTTTATTTTAATATTAAAGTAAATATATTTTACCCAAAGTAAAGCTATTTAAAAATATATAAACTAATTTGCATTTATGTTGATATGAATTGATAAGAATAGTTTATTAAATAAAAATAAAATTTTAAAATTTCTTGAGAGTGCAAATACATTATATTCTTAACTACTCTTTTGAAATTTTTGACTACTTTTAAATTTTATGTTGATGTTAAAGTGTGTATAATTTAATTCAAAATATATTTATATAAATTAATTCAAAATATATTTAATTTAATAGTAAAATAAAGGGATTTTATGAGTAAAAATTATAAGTTAAGGGCTTATTTAACTATAAAAATAGGTTAAGGGCTTGTTTAACACAATATAGTGAGTTGAAGGAGAATAAAAAAATATTAAATAATGAGAGCTTACAAGGTAATTAGCCACATTTAAGGTTTGGTGTCGCTACATTGTTAGGTGGCATCTTTTCATTTTTTTTTAGCAGCCACTCAAAATAGAAAATTTGCATATTAGGTGTAACACCCCTACCAGTATTCCGGGCCTAGAATAGGGTACGAGGCATTACCGAACTTAATATGATCAATCATGTAAAAATCGGCCATAAAATTTCTTCTAAATTAAAAACTTTCATACATATGTTTTAACGTTCCTTATATGGGCCTACGGGGCCCAAAACATACATTCAGGGTGGTTCGGGACCAAACCGTAAACATATGAAACTTTTGCAACACTTAGAAAATTTTCACACTTTGGAGAGTCACACGCCCGTGTTTTCAACCCATGTAACTCTCTGTTTATAACTTCATCACCCTTGTCAGTCGTATACTTCATATAAATAACAAGAAACGTGTATGGGTTCAATTCTCATTAAATTTCTCATATATATACACAATTTCACGTTATGTAATCATACAACATATATCAGCCATATCTCTGTAATCTAAATATATTTTCATAACAACTTATCTTGATTTCATACTATTTCATATTTAAGCTTAAATAACCAAAGTATTTGAAATATCATCTTTATGCAAATAGTACACATGAGGTATATAATTCCATAATTATGAATAAACACATTTATCAAACATTTTCCATATTCATATATCAATGTCTCATGTCTCCATATATCAATAACCGTCATTTTCATGAATTCCGAGTTCAATTTCATAATTATTTGTCTCGTGTTCAATTTATTCCATGTCGGAACTTTATTCATTAAAACATTTGAATTATCAATACATATGGACAGTACATTCAAGATGAACAATTATATAATCACAAATAAATTCATTTATCAACAAAGTTCTATACTCATATCTTATTAACTCGTACTTCCTTGTACACATAATTCCATGTAACACTTACCAAACTTTGTCAAATTAGTGAACGTCTTACGGAATTGAGTACTTCGTTTTCTCGATGCCATAGTTCAACTATGGTCTTACACATCTTCACATAATGATGCCATAGCCCAGCTATGGTCTTACACATATTCATATATCGATGCCATAGCCCAGCTATGGTCTTACAGAATCACATATCTCACTGATGCCATATCCCAGATATGGTCTTATACAGTAGCATATATCACACCGATGCCATATCCCAGATATGGTCTTATATGGAAATCACTTGTCACCTGTAGCCGAAGCTACCACTATTCACTGAACAGGTAGCCGAAGCTACCATTTTTCACTGATCAGGTAGCCGGAGCTACCACTTTTCACTGATCAAGTAGCAGAGCTACCGCTTTTCACTGATCAGGTAGCCGAAGCTACTTTTCACTTGTCATTTGTCCTTGATCAGATAAGTGTAGCCGAAGCTATCACTTATTACTTTCACTTGTCTTTGATCAGATAAGTGTAGCCGAAGCTATCACTTATCACTTGTTGCCATGGTCCAACCATGGTTTTTTTTTTCCTTCAATTCATCTTGTCACTGAACTGAAATGCTCAATTTGATCATTTATTCAATTTTCATGCTTTGACATTATTCACGATTTTATCATCAATACATATGAAATAACACATCATGAAATTCATAAAATTAACAAATAATCACTAAAATTTAGTCATATAAACTCACAAGTTAAATTTTTGTATTATAACGATAATCATAATTTCATAATAAATATTCTAAATAAAACATTATATCATTTCTAATCCAACACTTATCGATTATAATCGGGCATGTGATTAATTTATACACGAGTCATTCATATATTTTTCCTCCTCCTCCTCTCCATCCACATCCTTGGTATAAATAACACAATTGTAAGTGACCTTATCCATGATTTTCACTAATTACTTATATGAATATTCAAGCTATCCACCCGTGTCATAGTCACTAAATTATTTATATCTGAAGCTACGGAACTCAAAATTAAGATCCGATATTTTTTCCTGAAACTAGACTCACATATCTTCTTACCATAAAAATTTCATATTTTTTGGTTGGGCCAATTAATACAGTTTATTCATTGAAGTCTCTCCTGTTCTGCTGTCTGACAGTTCCGACCCTTCTTCACTAAAAATTAATTATCTCCTAGTAAAGGATTTGAATGATGTTCCCATTTATTTCTATTGAAAATAGACTCATTTAGGATTCTAAAAATATAAATTTAAGCCCATAATTATTTTTATCCAATTTTTGATGATTTTACAAAGTCAGAACAGGGGAACCCGAAATTATTCTGACCTTGTCTCACAAAATTTATCATATCTCATGATTTACAATTCCATTTCTTATATCATTTCCTCTATAAGAAACTAGACTCAATAAGCTTTAATTTCATATTTTATTAATCCTATAATTCCATTTCTACAATTTTTGGTGATTTTTCAAAGTTAGACTACTGCTGCTGTCCAAAACAGTTTTAGTGCAAAATGTTGATTTCCATTTTGACCGAAATTTCACAATTCATACAATTCAGTCCTTACTAAATTAACCCCTCAATTAAGATAATTTTCTCAATTAATACTTTTACTAGACATTATAAGTTATTTCATAACTATTGAAATTCAGAATTTCTACATAAAACTCTAACTTCAAACTCTTTTACAATTAGGTCTCAAACATTCACTTTCTATTCAATTCTTTCAATAAAATCAGCATATAAACAATTTAAAACTCTAATTCCATGCCAAATCATCATATACTTCCAGCACATATTTATAGAAACTTTCAATTTCTTTCATAGAATCAAAAACTAATGAGTTGAACAAGTGGACCTAGTTGTAAAAGTCACAAAAACACGAAAATTTCAAGAAATAATCAAGAATTGAACTTACTTGAAGTAAAAATATGAAAAACCAGCTTAAGGGAACTCTTCCATGGTGTTTTTTCTGATGAGAATGCAGAAAAGTAATGAGAAATCTAGATATTCCAATTTGGTCCCATTTTTATTTAGTTAATTTTGGCAAATTTCCAATTTTGCCCTTAACCAATTTCCTGATTTTTCTCAGCTATTGCCGCCCAAAAAATCTCCTATGGGCTTATTTTCACTTTAGGTCCTTCCTCATTTGACAATTGAGCTATTTAATCCTTTTAGCAACTTTTACACCTTTTTCAATTTAGTCTTTTTTATTTAATTAACCACCCAAACGTCAAAATTTTCTGACGAAATTTTAATACTACTTCACTAACACTCCATAAATATTTCTAAAAATATTTATGGCTCGGTTTATGAAGTCGAGGTCTCGATACCTCATTCTCGACCCAATTTACCTAATTAATTCTTTTAAATCACCAAATTCACTAATTCAAAAAATACTTCTATATTCACATTTGACTCATAGGTATTAATTTATTAAATTTTTGACTCAATCGTCGGATTTGGTGATCTCAAATCAATATTCCCGACACCATTGAAAATTAGGCTATTACATTAGGTCCCTGAATATTTTAGATTATTACATTTAGTCTGGTGCTGCCAATTTGACAGGCGACACCAGTCCAGTGCCGTCAATTTAATAAATAATCTTATGGGCATGCCATTTCAGTTATTAATTTTAGTTTTTGAATTATTTAAGTAAAAAAGCTAGAGAAATACTAAAGGTGAAAAAGTTGGAGTAAAGTTACTTTATTGACCAATAATGGTTAGAGGTACAGATAAAGTATTTTAGGTGTATTGAATTTTCTTACATATGGTATTAGAGCTAAATTATTTGACTATGTTAAATGTGTGTTTTCTCTTATTGATAAAATTTACAATGATATTTTGGCATGTGCTAATTGATTAAGAATCTTAAGGTAATTAATTATGATTTTTGTGTCTCTAATTAAATTTATTTTATGATATATTGAAGTATCTCATAATATTTTTGCTTGTATATATATATATATTTAATTCTTTTGAATTTAAGAAAATCAAATTTTTAGAAACAATAATAAAATTTTATAATCGAATTTTAAATTCAAAATAATATACTTGTTATTTAATTGGTTTTTTATATATATATTTGTAAAAAATGTATGCATCCTAAATTACAATTTATTTTATAAAAGGCGGACTTTTTCTTTTTGCTTGTATATTGTTTTCTTTAAACTTGCAATTTGCTCAAGGCTACATTGCTTATAACCCTTTAATAGCACTGCATGTGTGTTGATCTTGGTTTCTTTTTCATTTTGGGAATGCTATTAGCTTCAAGTTTTACCTTCCACAATAATAATAGTCTTTGCAAATGGTAATACAGTTTTTTTCCAAATTATGTTTTAAGTAAGCGATTGTATGTAAAACAGTTTTCATACAATTTCAATTTGATTTCTTAATTTTCACGTAAGAAGACTTCCAATAGTATATGAAGCTTATAGAAATATATATAATATTATATTTTTAAAATCAATAAGTTAGAATAAAAAAAATAATGTTGTATTTAATTTTAAATGTTATAAAATAAAGAATGTGTTTATTAGTTCAAATGTTTCTCTAAACTTTTGTTTATATATATATTATAGATTAAACTTCAAATTACATGAGCAAAAGTATAACTTTGCATCATTGAATATTCTTATAAATTGAAGTTATTTTAATGAATATATCATATAAGTTTCATCGATTAGATTGGTGATTACTGATTACCAAAGTATTAATTTATTTCTTTTAAAAATTTTGTTGGTGCAACAATAGATAGTGTGCTTTGCAATATAGTTTGCAATGTTAATACATCTCTTTTCATACTTTGATGGTGTGATTTGTAATATAGTTTAAAATGTTGACACATCTTTTTCCATTGAGACTTCTTTAGTTGATAATGTGATGGCTATTTCGGCTACATACTGTTTAAAAACAATCATATTCAATAGTGATCATCTAAATAAAATATTTAGAGATAATGCCATGTTCTGCGAATGTCTATGGCACACCTCACTAGCACTTTTATATTCACTTTTTTAATTACAGTTTACAACTATGTCAACTACCATAATAAAAACCAATCATTATAAATACTAATTAAATAATTAATTTAACAAATTAACTCTCCGATTCCAACCCAAACAAATTGTGAAATGACATTTAATTGTTGTTAAATTAAAAGCATTAATGGCAGAACTAACACATTGCATTCTTTTACAATACAAAAATACGTAAATTAAACTACAATTTGAGAACTGAGATGAAATGCAAGAAAACAAAACTGAAATCATGAAAGTATGAGAGTGATGGGATTAAAGTTTCTCGACGGCTTCAGTGGAGAAATCTCCAGGCTGAGGTACTTGCTGGTGAGGTACCCCTTTCACCACTCCCTCACTGTCCTTCCCTTTTCTTTCCCTCTCATTTTTCCCGGTATCCACTGCACCACCACCTTTAACTTCCTTCGCCGTCTTCGACTTGCGGCTTTGACTGCTTTCTTTACTTTTATTACTGTCCATTGCTCCGGCTAAGCTATATATAGAATAACCCTTTTTAAGTTTAAAAGAGCTTCTTTTATATCTGAAATTGTCATTGCATGAAAGTGTAACAGGTGTAGTATATTTGGAGGCAGCTTTGACATCTGTCTTAACGAGCATAGTTGTTTTGGCCTTGAGCCAAAATTTGCCGACTGAATTGTTTTTGGAAATTCAGCTGTACATTGCATATCACAAAATCTTCATATATTCGATTGTAAATTTTGGGACAATTAATGGACCTATTTTGTACTCATGTTTCTGCTTGCTTAATGAGTTGTCAAAAGTGAAGGGCCCCTTCGTCATGTGTCTTAAAAAGCTAACAATAATACATAAAAACATCTCTTACATTAATCTAAGAACAAACCAATCAAACAGCAAACTTTAAAGATCACCTGTCAAAGTTGCTACGATCTGTCAAAGACACCATTGTTTTTCTTGTTGTCTTTGTATAACTAGAAGGGGAAAAAGCCCATTACATTAGATTACATGGTATCACTGTTGGGATGGGTATTTATGTTCCGTTGCTGTCACTTCTGTTTGTTTGTTCTTTATGTATTAGAATTTTCAGTGACAAGGCAGTCTTAATCCATGTTATCCCAACTTTTTTATTTTTATAAACAAGTTGATATATCCAAGTCTGCAATATCTTTCCTTGCATTTTCTACTTAAAGAAAGGACATTTCGATACCAAACAGATCCAACTGTAAGGATTTGACATCCATGATCCAACACTTTATATCTTGCTTTTTTTTTTTTTTAGAAAATAAAACAGAACAGCTTCTTCTGTCATGTTTGAACTTTGAAGAGTGTTTTAATTCATGAATATCATTACCAAGCATTATTGTCAACTCTTTGTTTCTCTTTCATTATTCTTTTTCCTATTATTATTATTATTATCATCATCATCATCATCATCATCATCATCATCATCATCACTGGTTTGCTGTAATTAAATTTTCTTCCTATTATGTATAAAAATACTAATAATTTCAATTAAAATGCATGCTTAGCATAAACCCGGTACAGGAGATAATATTATCCTGTTCCTTGAGAGAGATGATTTAATGCCAAAATGCACACTGACAATGATTGTTGTAACAATGTTTGTTTGATTGGGTGACAGAGGGTCCCATAGATTTGGAACCTGTCTGAATATCCACCCAATCATTACACGTGTCAGCAGCAAAAAGCTTGAAAGAGACGAATGGCGGACTCAATCAAACATCCCTTGGGGACCGTCCAAATCTGGAGAAAATTCCCTTTCACCGTTAGATCATCATAAAATCATATGGTCAAAAAGAGATGGGTAGTTAAATTGGACCCAGTTCAAGTGAAGCATAATCAGTATCACATTCATAGTGTCACTTTAGTTTTTATTTTACTTCTTACTATTTGAATCAACATTTTTTAAGGAATAAAAATAAATGTTATTCCCTTAATTAATAACTTAAAACGGATTGTTTATCACTTCACATACGACTCAATCGATTAATTTATGTTTTTTTAACTTATTTGATTGTTTAACCAATTTCTAATATTTTCTTATCAAATTCATTATATATATTTAATAAGCTACTAAATTAATGTCATGTTTGATAAAGTGTTGATTTGATAATCTTCAGTAAAAACTACTTAGATAGAAATTTTTCTACAAAAAGTATAGAAAATGATAAATAGACATAGACCTACTTATCACTTAATAGAAAATAGAATAAAATAAAATATATTTCATTTAAGATTAATTATCATTTATCAAACAATCTAATTATATTTAATATTCAATTTTGAGTACACTAAATAAATTTTATAACTTAAATTTAACACTTAATATTTTCAAATTTATTTTTCACTACTTAATGTTTCAATTTATCAAATATAGACTAAATTAATATTTATTTAGCTAATACATTAAAAAGTATTGTTCTAGTAATCATTATGCTTGTGTTACAGTTAAATAAGTCTCTTTTCATTTTTATTCATAAAATCTCTTTATTTTAATTAAAATAAAAAATAACTTTTACATATTTTATCGATTTCGAGTTTAAACGCAAATAGTCCTTCCTCCTTTCTCTTATATAAAAATATATTTTAATTATATGATTTAAAATTATGCTAACATGTTAAATTAAAAAAAAAACTCGAATACTAACTTAATATTTTAATAAAACTATTTGTGACTTAGGAATTTGAGTTTTACTTTAAGTTGTATATATATAACAAACAATGTAAACTCTTTTTAAATTTATTTTGATTATAAATATTGAAATTTATATTATATACAGATGAAATAAATAATATTAAAAAACTTAAAATATGAAACCAAATACATTAAATAAAGCAATATCTACTTTAGAATTAGATTTAGGTCTGACTATGCCTGACAATTGCCCTACAAAAATTCAATAAAGAACTCTTTAAATAGGGTCCCATTATTTGCCCCTACAAACCACATTGTGGGACCCTCCAGCGTGGCATGCTGACCCCATGTGTCTCAAGGTGCCCCTATCAAAGATTAGACATTGATTTCCCCAAATTTTTTTTACTTTTAAAAAGATAGGGTCAAATGCGCAAAGACAATTTTACCCCGTGATTAAGGGCGCTAATCATTAAATTAAAGTTAGGATACCCTTACAGGAATATTAATAAAAAAAATCATGGGTAATCTCACCTTACGGTGCACGGTAATACCATGACAGCCGTCCATGTGCCTCTTGTTTTATGTTCACATTCCTGCATGTGAAGGCCTTTCGTCGTTCCCGCCAGATAAGTAGTAAAATAATGGTTACAATTTTTTGTTACTCTCTGTACTTAGATAAAATTTAAAACTTAGTCCCTATACTTAAAAACCTAAAAATTAAGTCCTCCTATTTTTCTTATTTAAAAATATCAATCCAATTATTAACATTATTTGCGGTTTCGTCAAAATTTACAAACTTAGTACATTCAATATTATGTTGCATATGATTGATAAAAATAAACATATTAAGTTGATAAATTTTGACTAAAATTATAAACACAATAATGATTGAACTAGAATTTTCAAATTGAAAACGTAAGAGGATTGAATCTTTAACTTTTAAAGTATAAGATTAAATCTCAATCTTTTTATAAGTATAGGGACTAATAGCATGTATTAACCTAAAATAAAAATTAATGAGATTTGGTTAACCAACCATGTGATTTTCTATTATTTTTACCTTCCAAAATTTAATAACATTAAAAAGAAAAATATTAAAATATTAAAAAAGCCATAACTATTTTTTTTATAAAAGCTGCTGTTTTCTTGTACGTAAATCTGAAAGTAATAAAAATATAATAAAATTTAATTAAATAAATCATAAAGTTCAATGAATTTATCATTGTTTCTACCATAAAATTTTTTATTAATTAGTAGTATTTAATTATTTACAGTATAATTATTATGCCCAATTATTTAATTATGGTATGATTAAGAGCTATCTAAATTATCATGGTCAATAGAAACAAAACTGAAACATGTAAATTGATAAAATAAAATGCGTTATACTTTTAATTATAAAAAAAGTAAGTTTATTTAGAGAATCTTAATGTTGACTAATGCTTGTGGATAATCATGATTAATTGAAATTCAATTAATTTTATACATTCTGATTTGTCTAAAATTTATTCTTTTATAATCTCGTGTTATGGCATGATGGTTAAGAACGTTCATTGCCTCAGATGTGACCTGGATTTAGTCACACCAATCGCATTGGTTGTTTGAATTTTTTCTTATTATTATAATTCACCAAAAAAATATATATTTTTACTAAAACAATATTAAGAGGAACTTTATTAATGTAAAAGCTACAAATGACAAGTTTTGGTTTAGTAAGACAGAAGGGGGGAGGGGAGATTGAGGATGTAAAGAGGAGCTACATCACAACAAATTGGTATTGTTGCTTTTTTTATTCCTTCTTTATTGAGTATATGTTGTGGGTTATGGTACTAAAAAAAACTAGTATGAAAGTTCTTACTTTAATTTTTTTTTTCTTCTATTGAACTTGTAGAAATGCTAATAAAGTTATTTATTTTTTAATAATCGTGGTTTTATCTCAAGCAAAACACTTTGATTTTGTTATGTCTTTTTTCTATTGCAAATATTTTAATTTCGGGTTGTAATGGTGATAATGAGAGGAGTTAAGATGGTGTGTACTAAATAAGTCTATTGACTTGGGTTTAGTTTCTCTTCTCTTTTTCTCCTTTCATCCGTTTTTGTAAAAATAAAAAAAACAACTAATATCAAAATTTTTGATTTGAAAGCAAAGATGGTAAAAAAAAAAAAAAATCCAAAATCAATGGTTTTGACTCAATAGGGTCTTTTTTTTTAAATGGATTCGAGTTAGATTGCGTCAATTTTAAAAAATAGCCAAAATTAGGCTGAGATTGGGTTTACAATAAGTCCGCCCCGTCTTACCTCATAATATTTACAAAATTACCCCTCCACTTGTATATATATTTATATATAAATATATATATATATAATATTAGTTAGGTCAAATCTTTAATGTTGTCCTCTCCTAGGCCTTCAAATTTGCCATTGTAGCTACTACTTCCTTGAGAAAGGATTGTATGAAACTATAATTTCACGTCATCTCTATCCCTTTTCAATAGGAGAATGATAAGTTAGATTTTTCCTCCTGATTTTTAGTATTTTTAGTTGGATTTGAATTTTTTGAGAAGGAAAAAATTGAAAATCAGGAGGAAATATATGATGTAACATCCCTACTTTGGCCCTAGCCAGAATAGTGATTTTGAGACCACCAATCCGAAGTAGAAATAATTATTTTATGAATGTGTTGAGGTCTATGATATGTTTGCATGAATGTATGAAAGTTTCGTTAAGAAATTTTATTGATAGAGTATCAAATTTGATTTTTAGGACTGAATTGCAAAAGTTGCAAAATATGTGATTCTAGAAGCTTTAAGCATGAAATAGCTATGAATTATTAATTATAGGTCCTTAAATAGCAACTTGACCAATTTCTATTTTTATGGACAAAAATGGGCATGAATAGGTAAAATTTCAAAGTTTAATAAAAATGGTATTTTGGTCATTTGGTAAATAAAAGAATAAAAAGGGAAAAAGGAAAACAAAGCCAAAAATTTGTCCATCTTTTTCAACCCTTGGCGAATTTCATAAGGCACTCTATAGACAGGGTTTTGTCATTTTCAAGCTTGATAGTAAGTGCATCCTAACCCCGTTTTTAATGTTCTTTACATTTTTGAAGTTGTTATCAACTAATCTAGCCATTTATACCATTTATTTGAGCTAAGGTTGATGTCTAGAGTTTGACCCATGTGTGACATGCATGTATTTTGATGTTTCATGGTAGATTATGAAAGTTTGATGTGTGATAAATAACTTTTTCTAAGTGATTTTCGTGAAAACACCTAAAAAAGACCTATTTGTAAAAGTTGTAAAATGTGTAGTAAAAATCTGATTTGATGAAAAATGAGGGCTGTTATGAGCATATGTGTGGGTCGGCTAAGCTTGAGTAACAAAGAAATTGAATGCATTTCATTTTACAAGCCTAAGGACTAATTTGTAAATATGTAAAAGTTTAGGGGCAAAACTATAATTTTGCCAAAGTATGGTTTTTGGACTGATTTGAATAATGTGGTAATTAAATGAGATAAATTTTCTATTATAGATCAAGAAAAACGGAGTCCGGACCTAGACCAGGGAAAGAACAAGATTGTGGACTAAATCGAATTAGTTAGTTATATTTTGTACCGAGGTAAGTTCATATGTAAATAATGTAATATTATGATCATATTTTTAATGCATTAATATTGTATGAATTGTATAATTGATTCGATGAACACATTTGATAAGTTCCAACAAGAGAAAGAAAATCCCATTTGAACCTTAGGAATAGAATAGGGTACGAGTGACATGTCACTAAGACCCGATGTGATATATATGATTATGTGATTCGAGTGCTGGTCATGTACGTCCTACCGGTGGCTAGGTAGTCTGGCATGTGTTGTGGATACCTGTCAGCTTGTGTGAGCAGCCCGTGTAGCTACATCTTGACCATCAGCTTATGTGAGCAGACCTGTGATTAGCTCGAGAGCGAGCCTTTATGTGATATGAAATATGAGGTAGCTTTGGCTACATATGTGGCACTTGTGTGCAAAGACCTTCCACGTATCCGTTAGTATTCCAAGTGTTCAACGGGTATGTCAAAAACGAGAAAGAGTATGTTAAGTCACGAGTTGGTACAGGTATGTACAAAAAACTCATAAGAATAAGCTCGTTAAGTGATGAGCTTTTGGTAAGATTAAGAATAATAAAGTTATGCTTATGAAATTATGATGATAAATATGTGATTTATGTTAAGTTAAATTGTATGGTATTGATGCTAAATGTTGCTTAATATTGTTTATTATTACATGTGAACTTACTAAGCTTTATGCTTACTCCTCTTCCTTTCCATTTTCTTATAGTATCGCCAAGCTAGTTCGGGAATCGAAAGACGTCGGAGCTCGATTCACATTATCAAATTAATCTTTTGGGTATTCATGATTTCACATTTTGAGTATGGCATGTATAGGGGACTTGGTCTTTTTGTTTACGTGTCATATTAATTTAGCCAACTGTGTTGGCTTATAACGATTTGATGATGCATTTTGTATATGGCCATGAGATTTGGTTTATATTGATTATTGGGTTGTAAGCCTATTTATACATGCATGCATGTGCCTATGCCTTTGAAATGTGGTTTGTGATTGAGTATATGATGGAATATGTTATTAATTATGAATGCTTGTTGATTTAATTGAGAGATGTTAATACAATGATAGTTGAGGTCCCAATGTGAAAATGGAAGCAAACTTATAACTTTTAATGAATGAGAATTTGTAGGCTTGGGCTTTACAATGTGTGGTGTCTTGTATATGTACTAGTTGATACGATATTGTCATGATCATGACTTCCTTGATTGTGTCTAAGTACTCAATTATGCAATGTTAAGTGCCTTTGAAGTTATGTATGTGTTTGAGTATATAAGGGTGGAAAATGGCTTGGAAAATAGCCTCAAAATTGTCCACATGGGTAGACACACGGGTATGTGTCTAGGCCGTGTGTGACACACGATCTGCCTCCATGGGCGTGTGATCCGACCGTGTGTCCCCTGCACCTTAATTTTAGTAATAGAATGCTCAGTATTGAGTATGCAGGTGCGAGACATGACTGTATGTCTCAGTCGTTGAGGGACACGGCCTTGGGACATGGGCGTATGCCCTAGCCATGTGTAGTCTGCACCTATTTTGTAAAAAAATATGGAATTTAATGGTCCACACGGCCTAAGCACATGGGTGTGTGCCTTGGCCGTGTGACCTCATTTAGCACATGACGTCATAAAAAAAGAGTTACACGGGCTGAGGACATGGGCGTGTCCCCAGCCACACGGGCGTGTGTAACCACACGGCCTACCCACATAGGCGTGTGACCCTCTAAAGCATGAAAATTTTTTAAGTGTTGTAAAAGTTTTGAAAGTTCTCGGTTTAGTCCCAAACCACTCCCAATGTATATTTTAGGTCTCGTAGGCTCATTTAAGGGACGATATGAATGTTTTTGAAAAGTTTTAAATTTGAGTGGAAATTTATGTCTCAATTCTGCATGATAGCTTGTCTCTAAGTCCGGTAATGCCTCGTACCCTATTCGGCATCGAATATGGGTAAGGGGTGTTAAATATGATTTGTCATTCTTCTATTGGAAATGGATAAGGATAACGTGGAATCACAGTTTTAGACAATCCTTTCTCCTACTTCCCTTTCTAGTTTCCATTGGTAAGTTTCTCTCTCTCTTTCTCTCGGGCACACATACACACATAGTTTCTTTGACTCATCTTATTGACTTTATATTGCAACTACTAGCTACTACTACTAAAAAATGCATAGGCAACTAATTGGAAACTAATAGCTTTAAACTTATAAATATATAGATTAAACTACACTAGTAGTCACCCAACTATAGTAATTTTTTTGGCCACTCAACTATGGAAAGTTATAAAATGGTCACCCACCTATTAGTAAATTTCTTTTTTCGAACACCCAACTATGAAAAGTTACAAAATGGTCATCCGACTATTTAGTTTTGTCTTTTTTGGTCACTAATTGGCTAATGGTGGTAGCTTTTAAAAATTAACATAATAACAACTTTAACCCTCAATATTTATAAATTGTGTCAATTTAGTCTTGGTTTTAAAAAATCTAACCCTCAACATTTACACATTGTGTAATTTCTTTTTTACAGTTTTGCTGTTATTTGTAACCTTTTCACCTAAAAAGCTAAAAAACAAAATTATCTGTGGCATCTCCTAGTTGGACCCATATTATACCGATACCACGATGCCCTATACCTACAAAGTTGTGTTTTTAAGTTCAAAAGCTAATTCAAAGGTTCATTACCTCTTTTGTGGGCATGACTTGAGCTGGGACATGTCATAGAAATGTTTTTAAAGTCTTAAAATTAAATTTATCATTATGAACTGGTTTTATAAAATAGTTTAAACTCGATTACTTAGTGAATTCAATGTATGGTCACAACTTGAATTGTTCCGATAATGAATGTGACATATTGCATTCAGACCTGTCGTCTGAGTCGAGGTCTGAATACGAGATGTCATATTATCAACTAAATTTAATTGAAAATATACAAAAAATAGAAATACCCTAAAATCCAAGATAATATTTTCATATTTTCTCATTCTTTTAAAATTAACCCTCATTATCACAAAGAAAAGCAAAACTACAAAAAAAAAATCAAATTACACAATGTGCAAATATTGAGGATTAAAATTTTTTAGAATCAAGAGCAAATGACATAATTTATAAATGTTGAGGGTTAAAATTTTTATTATGCCAATTTTAAAAGTTTTCACCGTTAACCAGCTGGTGAGAAAAAAATAAAATTGAGAGGTTAGATGACCATTTTGAAACTTTTCATAGTTGGGTGACCAAAAAAGAAATTTACTAATAATTGGGTGACCATTTTGTAACTTTTCATAGCTGGGTGATCGAAAAAGAAATTTACTAATAGTTAGGTGACTATTAATTTAATTGTCCTAAATATATATTATATGTTTGCAAGCAAAGCAAAATTTGTTAGTTAAATATATTATATGTTTATATATGTTTGCAAGATCAACTATATTTTATGTTATTTGTTTGCAAGATCTATGATAACACTAGAAAGAACATAGGTTTTCCTCCTTACTTATTGGTTAAATTGCTCCCATTTAGTTATTCTTAGCATAAATTTTAGCATTTTCAGTTTAGTAAATCCTAGCCTATTTTATCCTTAATTTTGCTATATTTTTACATTAATTTCTTTGTATAAGTTAATTCCTGATTGCGTCCAGAATTATCACCACATCTGACAACTGTCTGGATAAGAACTAAATGTGTGAACTGTCTAGTCTGGTATAACCAACCTGTATGTACAAGAACATAATATTTCTAAGGAAATGACACTTGTACTATTGGAGGAAAACATAAAAGGTTGACGTGAGAAGAAAAATAGAGAGAGAGAACTTTTTCTTGACCATCATCTTCTTCATCCTACCTTGAAGCTTACGGCTATGGTAACTTAAGCCTGTCACTGGTGAGCTAATGTGAAAATTGATGCAGATTAGCTTTTGATGAGGAGACCTAAGTGCGAGACAAGAGGGAATAGAGAGATTCAGTTGAGTTGTCTAGGAATAGTATTCTCCACTCGATTCTTTCTTATTTCTTTCTAAATGCTGGTGATTACTCTCTGTTTTCTATTTGGATGGAAGTACACATGAATTCTTAGTTAAATGTTATCTTATCCAATTTTTCTTTTATTGTTTAATCTTGAGGTTTGAATGTTTTTTAACACGGAAGTGTTATTGCGGCCACTGATACTAAAAAATACAGTGACAGTTCGAGCTAACAAACATTACAACGGAAGTTAAGTGAGGATTAGAGGAATTTAGTCCACTTGTTCTTAATAGTGTCATGTTGCCATCATCGAAAGATGGGTTTAATGTGCATGTTTAAGTCTCGGATTAAATAGAGTAGTGATGCTTGGTAAGATATACATTGAAATTTATTGCCTTGACAATCACTGTAACGCCCCCACGCCCGAAACCATCACCGGAGTCAAGCTTGAGGTGTTACTAAACTTATCTTACCTTTTAAACAACTCTAAATCACTTATTTTAATTTTTAGAATAAACTGTTTTTCTGCGTCATAGTTACTTAAAAATTCATTTCTCGAGTTTCAAAACTCGAAATTAAGATCCGTAAATTTTTCATGAAACTAGACTCATATATATATCTACTAATTTTTTTCTAGAATTTTTGACTTATCCAATTAGTACAGTTTATTAGTTAAAGTTTCCCCTATTTCAAAACTCGACTGCACTGACCTCTTCTTACTACAAACCATTTTTATTCCTGTACAAAATTCATATGACTAAGTCGTTTGTTTCTATCAAAACTAGATTCAACAAGCATTCTAACCATATAAATTATACCTTATAATTAGTTTTGTACAATTTATGGTGAATTTCAAAAGTTGAAACAGGGGATCCAGAAATTGCTCTGACCCTGTTTCACTAAAACTCAGATATATCATAAAATATAATACTTTTACCTGTTTTGCTTATTCCATAAGAAAATATACATAATAAGCTTTAATTTCATATATTATTCATCTTCAAACTATGTTTCTACAATTTTAGTGATTTTTCAAAGTTACATTATTTCTGTTACTTGAATCTGTTTTTAGGTTACTTTCACATTTTCATAATTTTCATGTGATAATCATCATTCAATCATACATATTAATAAACATGTATATCATCAGCTATTTTCTTATCTAATCACTAGCAAGTATTTACACATCATTCATTATTCATATTATACCAAAAGTAGCTAAGTTTCTATACATGCCATACCCAAAACAAAACGTCTAGTTATACCGAGTTATTTCTTTGATAGTGTGATCGGCCTCCGACATTTCCTTCGATCCCGAGTGACTAGATAAGTACTATAAGAAGAAGAAAATAAAGAGATTAAGCACTAGGCTTAGTAAGCTTACAAGCAAATAAATCACAACATTCAACATAATGGATAATTATGCATAATATCATCTAACATCATAAATTTCTTTACTTCTCAATTTCTATCTTCTTCTTTATTCCCTTACCTTCTTTCTTACCTGACCTTTCCTTTTTCATAACTATAATCTACTTTTCCTTTGCTGTTAATTCACTGTAATTTAACTCGTATCCTGACCCGTTGAACCACTCGGAATACTAAGGATACTAGGGTCGTTCCTGTCTATCAATATCCTGCCAATGCCATGTCTTTGACATGGACTTACATGAATTATTCTTGTCTCCAATGCCATATATAATATGGACTTACATGGCTCAATCCTGTCTCCAAAGCCATATTTCTAATATGGACTTACATGGCTCATTTCTGTTCTGTCCTGTCAACCCTAATATCCTAACATTCCTAGGGTTCAACCGGGGCTTTCTAACACTTTTCCTGTCACTTCACCTTAAATTCGACTTTAAATATTTTCATAACATAATATATAAATGCTGTAAATTGACAATAATAATGTAAAATAAAAGAATATTGCATTTATTTACTATAAACTTACCTCGATACAAAATGTGACTAAACTTTACAATTTAGTCCTTTACTTTTTCTTTTCCCCGATCTACTCTCGAATTTCGCTCTTCTTGATCTATAATAGCAAATTTAGCTTATTTAATATCAACATTTATCAAAACAACCCTTTACTCAAACTTTGGCAAAATTACATTTTGCCCCTAAACTTTCACATATTTGCACTTTTGCCCCAAGGCTCGTAAATTAAACTTCATCCTATTTTCTTATGTTTTATGACATGCTGATCATTTTTCCTTCTATGGCAACATCAAATTCACACACTAACATGTACTTATGACTATTAGGTATTTTTACCGATTAAGCCTTTTACTCGTTTTCACTTAAAACCAAGTAGCACAAGTTGTCTAACATAATTTAAAACCTCATATTCCATCATAAAACATCAAAATACACAAATTTCACCTATGGGTATTTTTCCAAATTTGATTCCTAACTTAAATTATTGCTAGCATAAGCTTTATCGAGCTACCAGGACTTCAAAAACGTAAAGATCATTAAAAACGGGGCTTGGAATCACTTACTATGAAGCTTGAAAGTTGAAGAAACCCCAGCTATGGAGAGAGGTAAGGTTCTGCTGGTAACTTGAAGAAGATGATACAATTTTATCATCTTTTTTACCTTTTTATTAATGTTAATAACCAAATGACCAAAATGCCCCTCCTTACTAAACTTTCAAAAATTCCTTCCATGTCCTAATTTTGTCCATGAACTTAAAATTGGTCAAATTACCATTTAAGATCTCCTAATTAATATTCCAAAATAATTTCATACTAAAAACTTCTAGAATGCAAGTTTTGCAAATTATTCGATTTAGTCCCTAACCTCAATTTAAGCACTTTATGCATAGAATTTTATCACGAAATTTTCACGCAATCATGTAATCATACCATGAACCTCAAAATAATAATAAAATATTTTTTATTTTATTTTTTTTACCCTAAATTTGTGGTTTCGCAACCACTGTTCCGTTTAGGCCCTATTTCGGAATGTTACAATCACCTATCCTTTTATACCTTGTGAGCACTTAGTATTTTGCTGAAGATTCATGTTGGGATCCCAGTTTATCATTCTTGTATTTTATTTTATTATTTTCAAGTTGTTGCTCCAACAACTATCCTCACATTTTATCCCGTTTCTATCTAGTTATTGTTCTGAATTTAATAGACAAAAGACAACCATCCCTGTGAGATCGATATCCGGCAGACTCACATCTATCTATTATACTTACATCGACAGTGTACGCTTGCACATTATTGTTGTGATGTTAAACAACCAATTAAGTTTTTGGCGTCGTTTCCGGGGATGGCATTTGTTTGATGTTTATTTTTGTTTTTGTGTGTTTTTGCACTGTATTTTCCTTATATAATATTTAGTATTTACTAATAGGTTTTTCTTTGTTACTATTTCTTCAACTTCATTTTAGGTGTTTTATGACCCGAAGCAAGTCAAATTTTCTTGCTGATTTTGATCAATAAATTAAAAGGACTGTTCGGAGTAGACTTCGAGAATAAAGAAATATAGCTCTACCAGGGAACAATGCAGCCATACCCCTGATGCAACAGCAAAATGTTAATAACCCATTGTTGCCGCAAGATGCTCACATACAAAATAGGACTATACGAGATTTTGTAGTACCTATCTTGGATGATTTACAATTGGAAGTTGTTAGACCAACAATTTAAGCTGGGAATTTTGAACTCAAGCCAGTAATGTTTCAAATGCTGAATTCTAATGGACAACATGCTGGACTGCCACATGAAGGTGCGAGAGAACATCTTAAATCCTTTTTATTGATCTGTGCTTCATTTAGTCAACAAGGCATTCCTGATGATGCCTTGAAGATGCAATTATTTTCTTATTCCTTATAGAGAAAAGCCTGTACTTGGTTTTTTGGGCTACCTGTCAAATCAATTACTTCTTGGGATGCATTAGCAACACAGTTTATTTTGTGATTTAACCCGCTGACAATGAATGCTCGTCTTTGAAATGATATTACTGCTTATCATTAGCTAGATGATGAAAATCTTCACACCACACGGGAACGTTATAAATCTTTACTTCGACATTGTCCCATGCATGACATTCAAATAAAAACACAAATTGAGATTTTTTATAATGGGCTGAATTCACATATAAGGAATCTTGTCAACGCATCAGCCAATAGACCTTTGTTGGATTGTACTTATAATGATGCTGTGAGAATTCTTGAGAGAATTGCTCAGAATAATTATCAATACCCTATCTCCAGAGCTGCACAAGCAAAAACTGCTTCAAGAGTTATTGAATTAGATGCAATAACTACACTAAGTGCTCAAGTTTCTTCTCTCACAAACATGATTAAAAATATGCAAGGGACTAGTGGCGTTGCACCTACACAAGTCGCTCAGCAAGTTGATGTTCCTACCTTTTGTTGTGAGATTTGTAGTGACAACAATAGCTATGAAGATTGTCCACAACAAGTAGAGAATGCCTGTTATATTAGTAATATCTACAATAATTCTTACAGTAACTCTTACAACAACTCCACATGCAACCAACCGTTTTGGGGAACTAAGAATGCTGGACAAAATGTTGCGACATTCAGATATGAGAATACATCTAGTCAGGGCAATTATAATCCAAGACAAGGGAATTACAATCAACAACAGTAGAAATACAATCAGCACACTCAGATGCATCCACAACAAGGCCAAACACATCCACACCAAAATCTGATGCAACCACAACACTCTTCAATATCGAATTAGCATGTTCAAGACATCGACAACAACTGTACACTCAAGCTTCTACTTCTGACCCGTTAGCAACTCTTGAGACATTAATGTGTGAGCATATTACTCATACGGAAGCTATAATACAAGAGAATTCATTTTCCATTTGAGCATTAGAGGTACAATTAGGACAACCACTAGGCTCATTACCCAATGACACGGAAAATCCTAGTCCAAGGGGGAAAGGACATTGTAAGGCTATCACTCTTAGGAGTAGTAAACAAATTGGTGAACCATTTATAATCCTACTGTAGCACCTCAAGATACGAATGGAGTGATCACTGGTGAGAAGGTTGAATCTGAAGAGTTTGTCGATGCATCAGATAAAGAAGTTCTACAAATTGTCACTCATATGCCTAATGCCCTACCTTCAAAAATATTGAGGCAATCAAATTTGTCGGTGCAAGCAGATGTATCTCTACCTTTACCTTTCCCACAAAGAATCAGGAAGAATAAGCATGACAAGCAGTATCAGCAGTTCCTGAACATTCTGAAGCCACTGCAGATCAACATTCTTTTAGTAAACACTCTGGTACAGATTCTGAGTTATGGGAAATTTATGAAAGACCTCTTGTCCAAGAAGAAAAAGCTTACTGATATTAAACTGTTACGCTCACAAAAGGCTGTAGTGTTGTTTTGACAAGCAAGTTGCCCCCTAAATTGAATGATCCTGGAAGCTTTACCATCCCATGTTCAATTGGCAATCATTATTTGGGCAAGGCTTTATGCGAATTGGGAGCTAGCATTAACCTAATGCCGCTATCTATTTACAAAAAGTTGGGAATCGGTCACATGAAATCTACTGCAGTGACATTACAACTAACCGATCGTTCCTTGGCACAACCTGAAGAGCAAATTAAAGATATCTTAATTCGTGTGGATAAATTTATTTTTCTAGCTGATTTTATCATACTTGACTACGAGGTAGATAAGGAGGTTCCCATAATCTTGGGACGACCATTTTTAGCCACCGGTCAAACTCTTATTGATGTTTACAAAGGTAAACTAACCATGCGACTTAATAATGAGCAATTCACCTTTAGTTTTTTGAATCTATTCAATGCAAGGACAAAGAAGAATGTCATAATGTCGATGTACTAGATGATTTAATTGAGGAAGAATTCAATTACCAAAGTACAATACTTTTTAAAGAGTTTGCAGTGACATCTGATGTCGAGTCCTTAGATGATTGTGACAGCATGGTTAAAGCTAACAATCTTGAACTCAAGCATAGATGGCAGATTGAATCCTTAGACCTAGCGAACAGAACAACCCTAATTTTCAAATAATCTATTGAAGAAGCTTTTACTCTGGAATTGAAACCACTACCTCCTGATCTCAAATATGTCTTTTTGGGCGATCACAATACTTTCTCAACTATTGTCTCTGCAACACTAGATGTAACTCAAGAAGAGAAATTGATCCATATTCTCAAGCAACATATACGAGCTATTGTTTGGAGTATTGTCGAAATTCAAGGTTTTAGTCCTTCTTTTTCCATGCATAAGTTCAAGTTGGAAGATAAAGGAAAGTAATCGATTGAACAATAAATAAGATTAAACGAGAAGATGAAGGAAGTTGTCAAGAAGGAAATCATAAAATGGCTTGATGCTAGAATTATTTACCCAATTTCTGATAGCAATTGGGTAAGTCCAGTGCAATGCGTACCTAAAAAGAGTGGCATCATTGTGGTTCGCAACGATAAGGACGAATTAATTCTTACACGTATTCCACTGAGATGGCGAGTTAGTATGAATTATCGCAAATTGAATGCAGCCACAAAGAAGGATCACTTCCTACTTTCTTTCATTGACCAAATGTTGGATTGGCTTGCTAAAAGAACCTATTATTACTTTTTAAACTGCTATTCTGGGTACAATCAAATTTCTATTGCACCGGAGGATTAGGAGAAAACAACATTCATTTGCCCTTTTGGTACTTTTTCTTTTTGCTGTATGCCTTTCGGTCTTTGCATCTTTTAAAGGTGCAGGATAACAATATTCTCAGATATGATCGATGACTCTTTAAAGGTTTTTATGGATGATTTCTCAATCTATGGGAATGATTTTGATCATTGCGCTGACAATTTGGATAAATTATTGAAGCGCGATGTGAGGACACACCTATTGTCCTGAATTGGGAAAAATGTCATTTCATGGCAATTGAAGGCAGTGTGTTAGGCCATCGCATGTCTAGTCAAGGCATTCAAGTAGACAAAGCTAAGGTGGAAATCATTGAGAAATTATCTCCACCAAAAAACGTGAAAGGTATTCGCAGTTTTCTTAGACATGCGAGGTTTTACCGAAGGTTTATTAAAGATTTTTCAAAAATTGTAAAGCCCTTATGCTCATTGCTTGAACAGAATAAAAAATTCTTCTTTGACGATGCATGTCTGGATACCTTTATTCAGTTAAAAAAGTAGCTAGTGAATGCAACCATTTTCATTGCACCAGATGGGTCTCAACCGTTTGAAGTTATATACAATGCAAGTGACTTTGCTATAGGTGCAGTTCTAGGAAAACGAAAGGGAAAAATATTTCATGCCATCTATTATGCTAGCAAAACTCTTACAGAGGTTCAATTCAATTATACCACCACAGAGAAAGAATTGACTGTTGTAGTCTTTACTTTCGACAAGTTTCATTCCTATCTTGTCGGCACAAAGGATACTGTATTCACTGATCACTCGGCGTTGAGATATCTCTTTGTGAAAAATGATGCCAAACTAAGACTGATGTAACACCCCTTACCGTATTTGACACCGGAACAGGGTACGAGGCATTACTGGACTCACATCACAAACAATCATACAATTCCGAGTCATAAATTTGCGTCCAAATTAAAACCATTTGAAATTAATCATAAAGTCTCTATTACGAGACTACGATGCCCAAAACATGCATTGGAAGTGGTTTGAGACTAAACTGAGCACTTCAAAATTTTTTACAAAACTTAGAAAATTTTTCCACTAAATAGGGGTCACACGCCCGTGTGGATATGGGACACGCCTATGTGATCAGGTCGTGTGGTCACACAAGCCCGTGCTCGACCTCGTGTAACTCTTTGACTTGTAACCCATAAACAAATTGAGATCACACGCCCAGGACACACGCCCGTGCCTGAGGCCGTGTCATCTACACGGTTGAGACACACGCCCGTGTCTCTGCCCATGTGTTCAATTCTAAGCATTTTGTTTCTCAAAATTTAAGGTGCAGGGGATACACGGCCGGAATACACGCCTATGGGGCAGACCGTGTGTCACACACGGCTTAGACACAGGCCTGTATGTCTATCCGTGTCGACAAAATAAATGATATTTACCAAGCCATTTGCCACCCTTATTCACACCTACACATACATCAACTCTGTGGCACAAAACACAATATACTTAAGCAACGAAATATCCACAAATATGACTAACACATGCCAATAAAATAGCAACATCTATCATATTCACAACTTTTATTATGCCCTAAATCAATCATGCAAATTTCACATTCATTAAGCCTCAATTTACTGCTTTCAAAACACTTAATTGTGCCCAAATTTATCATCTCATCAATATAACACATTTCCAAACATTTCACATTCATGCTATGAATCACATTCTATCATTCACTAAGCATACCATGACCATATCAATAAAGTCATTGGCACATATATGAATTTACTTAGGCTTACAACCATGTTAGCCAAAATAAGTCAATTAGCATGACAAGGTACCAAATCAACCAATAGTTATTACAAACCATTACATTTGACCAAATAAAATGATACATATAAAAAAATGATCAAGTCCCTATACATGTAATACTTTCAAAATACTAATATCATCAATACCCAAAATGAGAGTTTGATAGTGTGATTCAAATATCCAAAGATCTCCGATCCGAGTTAGCTTGGCGACACTATAAAAACATGAAAAATAAACGGAGTAAGCTATATAGCTTAGTAAGCTCGTATGCAAGAAATAAACAACCTTACCATGTATATAACATTTAAATAATACAACATAATGATATGTAAATTTACCATAGTCTCATGATCATGATTCATTTTATCACCAAACTTACCTCATTTTCATCATTTCAAGCATTTAACAAACATGATCTTTACATATATACCTGAACCATCTCGAAATGAACTTACACAAATTCTCATCTTTAACATACCCGTGAACCACTCGGCAATGTCAGATACTCGGGAAATTGGCACACTAAGTGCCACATATGTAGCCAATGCTACCTCAATCTCATATCACATAATTGCTCGTTCTCGAGCTATCAACGGGCCTACTTACACAAGCTGTCAGTCAAGACGTAGCTATACGGTGCTGCTCACACAAGCTGTCAAGTATCTCCAACATATGCCGGTATACTCAGCCACTGGTAGGACGTACAAGACCAGCACGTAGATTACATAATCACATAACACATAATGATCCTAGTGACATGTTACTTATATCCTACCCTATTCCTAAGGTTCAGACGAGATTTCTTGCTTGCCAAATCGTTGTCGAACTTGTCCATGGAATTAAAATCATTCATACAATCAAACATACCATTCATGCAGTTCTAAAGCTTATTTTTAATATACGAACTTACCTCGGTGCAAAATGGCTAATTGTTCGATTTAGTCCACAACTTTGTTCTTTCCTTGGTTTAGGTCAAAACCTCGTCTTTCTTGATCTATAATACCATATTTAACTTATTCAATCATCACATTATTCAATTTAATCCCAAAAACACCTTATGGCAAAAATTACATTTTCCCCCTAATTTTTCAACTTTTTACATTTTAGTCCCTAGGCTCGTAAAATGATTTTCATTCGATTTATTCATTACCCAAGGCTAGAAAAATATTATTAGTACTCATATCAGTCCATATTTTTCATTTATTCACATTTTACACACATTTTACAACTTTTACAAATAGGTCCCTATTTGATATTTTCACCAAAAATCACTTTGTAAATGTTGTTTACCTAACATCAAACATACATTTTCTACCATTAGACATCAAAATACATAAATATTATACATGGGTAAAATTTTAGACTTTGATTTTCTTTCAAATTAGTCATTGAAATAGCTAGATTAGGTTACACCGATATCAAAAATATAAAAATTATTAAAATAGGACAAAAATGGACTTACAATCGAGCTTGAAAGTGGCCAAACCCTAGCTATGTCTTCTCTTGAGAAATTCAGCTATGGAGGACTAAATTGGGGAAGATGACATATTTTTATTAGTTTTATTTATCTTTATTTACCAAATGACCAAAATGCCCTTAATGCCAAACTTTGAAATTTCACCTAACCATGTCCATTTTTGTCCAACTTAAAGTATAATGGTCTAATTACCATTTAAGAACCTCCAATTTAAAATTTCATTTCAATTAGACACCTTTAGCTTCTAGAACACATATTTTGCACCTATTGCAATTTAGTCCTATTAGTCAAATGGACACCCTATCGATAAAATTTCTTAACAAAATTTTTACACAATCATTCAATCATACTATAGACCTTGAAGAAATAATAAAATGGATTCGTAGTCCCGAAATTAGTGTTTTGATTTTATCCTAAAACGGGATGTTACAACTGATATGTTGGATATTACTGCTGCAAGAACTTGATATTGAGATAAAAGACCGTAAGGGTTCAGAGAATCAAGTTGCAGACCATCTATCTCGATTGGAAGTTGGCAATAAAGACGAAAACATACTTCAATTTGTCAACGCATTCTTAAATGAGAAGTTATTTACTGTAGATGCAACTCATTAGTATGTGGATTTTGTTAATTATTTAGTGTGTGGAAAACTCCCATTGAGTGTCACAGGCCATAAAGAAAAGATTTCTTTGTGACGTAGTACAGTATCATTGGAACGAGTCGTATTTATTTTAGGTATGCAATGATAACATTATTCGACATTGTGTTCCGAAAGAGGAGATGCTTTCAATCCTGAAGCATTGTCATGATGCTCCTTATGGAGGTCATTTTCGGTGGTATGAAAACTACTACTAAAGTTCTTCTCTAATCAAGATTCTACTGGCTGTCATTATTCAAAGATGCCTACAATTTTGTGAATCAATGCGATAGATGTCAGGGTATTGGTTTTATATCCTGACACAATGAAATATTGCAGCAGCAACTTATAGAGGTTGAATTATTCGATTTTGGGGTATGAATTTTATGGGACCATTTTTGAGTTCATTTGGAAAGCTTTACATATTAGTAGCTGTTGACTAAGTCTCGAAGTGGGTTAAAGTTGTTGCAGTCCTAAAGGATGATGTAAAGACAGTGCTAAATTTTTTTTCACAACTATACACTTACCCCTTTTGGCACACCAAAGGCATTGATTAGTGATCAGGGTATACACTTTCATTGCAACCAAGTGGCAACCGCGCTGAAGAGATATGGAGTTAATCATAGAATGGCTACTACTTATCATCCACAAACCAATGGGCAAGCCGAAATATCGAATCGACAAATTAAGAACATTCTTGAGAATGTTGTAAACCCTTCGAGGAAAGATTGGTCTTTTCGATTGGATAACGCTTTATGGGCATTGCGAACAGCATAGAAAACTCCATTGGGGATGTCACCGTAGCAATTGGTTTTTGGGAAAGTATGTCACTTGCCAGTTGAACTAGAACACAAAGCAATGTGGGCAACTAAGCAAGTGAACATGGACTTTGAAACGGCTGGAAAGAAAAGGCTATTGGATATCACTGAACTAGAGGAGATAGGAGAAATGCTTATAAAAATGCTGTAATTTATAAGGAAAAGACTAAACGATTGCATAACAAGATTGTTTCACAACGATAATTTATCGCGGGTCAACAAGTTTTATTATTCAATTCTTGACTTAAATTGCACCCAGATAAATTATGTTCCCGTTGATCTGGACCTTTTGAAGTTGTCAACGTATTTCCTTATGGTACAATCGCAATTCGAGATTTACGTGATGAACACCAGTTCAAAGTAAATGGACAAAGGCTGAAACACTATTTTGGCAACAGTGATCAAAAGCAGTCAAAGACCATTAAATTGGTCAAAAAAATTTAATTTTTAATTATTACTCCGTAATTTTAGTTTATTTTATTTATTTTTGTTAAAGTTTATTTTTCTTTTTGTAGAATAATTAGATACCATTGTCGATGCATTGAAATTTTACTGTCAACGTATTCCGTAATTTTGTACTACCATTTATAACTCATCAAGATTTAGGGAAATTTAGATTTCATCGTTGGATAAAAAATTACTCAGCTATTTGATCCTTTTGAGCGGGCTCAATTTCTATTGGACAAAACTATTCTCGCCAGCTTTATATCTCTCCACAAAACAACACACCTCTCTATTTTGCTCTTTCACTCACTACAAATCCTCCTCCATTGTACTAACTGTAACGTATTCAAGCAATCATTTTTATTTCCTTTTTCTTCTCAAGATCATATCTTTTCAACTTTAAATCATTTTCCCTCAACAAAAGATGGTAAAAACGAGAGGCTCGATCAAGAAAACCATCAAATCTTCTGAAGAACACGCGTCCTCTGCTATTGCAGTTCATGAATTGGAATCCCCCAGGCCAGTGCAGAACAAGGAGCCAGTAATCTTTTTGAATAAAGCGGCAACGAAATGATTTCAAGACGACATGTTGAAGTGAAACTTCCACCGCGAACAAGGCATTTCCCTTTCGCAACAACAAGACTTAGGTAAGCAAGTATACAAAACCATCTCAAAGTTGAAGTGGGAAACTTTTTGCACCAATCTTGGAAGCTATTTTGTAACAGCCTAATTTTCAGTGGTGTCGGAACAGTGATTCGAGATCACTAAATCCGACAAATGAGTAGGAAATATTATTAATTTAGTGAGTATAAGTTAAATGTGAAGTTAGGAAAAATTTTGAAATAGTGAATAGTGTACTAAAAATAAATACTAAAATAATTAGAATCGAAAACGAGGTATTGAGACCTCGGGAATTTTAAATCGAGCCATAAATATTTTTATAAATATTTATGGAGTGTTAATAAGTTAGTATTAAAGTTTCGTCAAGAAATTTTAAAGTTTTGATAGTTAATTGAACAAAAAGGACTAAATTGTATCAAATGCAAAATTGTGGGAAATGATTAAATAGCTTAAATGATAAAAGAAAGAGGGTTTAAAAGGAAAATAAACCCAAGTTCTATTTGGGCTGGACGGCAAGAGCATGAAATCAACAAGAAAATAAGGAGAATTAAGGGAAAAATTGGAAAATTGCAAAATTTACTTAATAAAGCTAGGACTAAAGTGGAATTATCTAGATTTCTCTTTATTTTTCTGCATTCTCATCAGCAAAAACGCCATGGAAGAGTTCCCTTAAGCTGGTTTTTCATATTTTTACTTCAAGTAAGTTCAATTCTTGATTATTTCTTGAAATTTTTGTGTTTTTATGACTTTTACAACTAGGTCCACTTGTTGAATTCATTAGTTTTTGATTCTATGAAAGAAATTGAAAGTTGCTATGAATATGTGCTGGAAGTATATGATTATTTGGCATGGAATTAGAGCTTCAAATTGTTTATATGCTGATTGTTTTGAAAGAATTGAATAGAAAGTGAATGTTTGGGACCTAATTGTAAAAGAGTTTGAAGTTAGAGTTTTATGTGGAAATTATGAATTTTAATAGTTATGAAATAACTTATAATGTCTAGGAAAAGTATTAATTGAGAAAATTATCTTAATTGAGGGGTTAATTGAGCAAGGACTGAATTGTATGAATTGTGAAATTTGGGGCAAAATGGAAATCAACATTTTGCACTAAAACTGTTTTGGACAGCAGCAGTAGTCTAACTTTGAAAAATCACCAAAAATTGTAGAAATGGAATTAGAGGATGAATAAAATATGAAATTAAAGCTTATTGAGTCTAGTTTCTTATAGAAGAAATGATGTAAGTAATGAAATTGTAAATCATGAGATATGATGAATTTTGTGAGACAAGGTCAGAATGATTTCGGGTTCCCCTGTTCTGACTTTGTAAAATCATAAAAAATTGGATAAAAATAATTATGGGATTAAATTTATATGTTTAGAATTCTAAATGAGTATATTTTCAATAGAAACAATAGAGGACATCATTCAAATCCTGTACGATAAGATAATTATTTTTTAGTGAAGAAGGGTCGGAACTGCCAGACAGCAGAACAGGGGAGACTTCAATGAATAAACTGTATTAATTTCCCCAACCAAAAATTATGAAATTTTTATGGTAATAAGAAATATGAGTCTAGTTTCTGGGAAAACTTATGGATCTTAATTTGGAGTTCTGTAGCTCGAGATAAAAATAATTTAGTGACTATGACACAGATGGGCAGCTTGAATATTCACATAAGTAGATAGTGAAAATTATGGATAATGTTACCTACAAGTGTGTTGTTTATACTAAGGATGTGGATAGAGAGGAGGACGAGGAAAAAATATATATATATATATATATATATATATATATATATATATATATATATATATATATATATGAATGACTCGTGTATAAATTGATCACATGCCCGATTATAATTGATAAGTGTTGAATTAGAAATGATATAATGATTTATTTGGAATATTTATTATGAAATTATGATTATCATTATGATACAAAAATTGAACTTGTGAGTTTATATGGCTAAAATTTTAGTGATTATTTGTTAATTTTATGAATTTCATGATGTGTTATTTTATATGTATTGATGATAAAATCGTGAATAATGTAAAAGCATGAAAATTGAATAAATGATCAAATTGGGCATTTCAGTTCAGTGACAAGATGAATTGAAGTAAAAGACCATGGTTGGACCATGGCAACAAGTGATAAGTGATAGCTTCGGCTACACTTATCTGATCAAGGAAAAGTGAAAGTGATAAGTGATAGCTTCGGCTACACTTATCTGATCAATGACAAATGACAAGTGAAAAGTGGTAGCTTCGGCTACCTGATCAGTGAAAAGTGGTAGTACCGGCTACCTGATCAGTTAATAGTGGTAGCTTCGGCTACAAGTGACAAGTGATTTCCGTACAAGACCATATCTGGGATATGGCATCGGTGTGATATATGCTACTGTATAAGACCATATCTGGAATATGACATCAGTGAGATATGTGATTCGTGTAAGACCATAGCTGGGCTATGGCATTGATGTGTGATATGTGATTACGTGTAATATGGCATCGATATATGCATATGTGTAAGACCATAGCTGGGCTATGGCATCATTATGTGAAGATGTGTAAGACCATAGTTGAACTATGGCATCGAGAAAATGAAGTACTCAATTCCGTAAGATGTTCACTAATTTGAAGAAGTTTGGTAAGTATTACATGGAATTATGCGACATAAGGAAATACGAGTTGATGAGACATGAGCATAAAACTTGGTTGATGAATGAGTTCATTTGTGATTATATATTTCTACACCTTGAGTGTATTATCCATATGAATTGGTATTCCAAATGAGTTAATGAGAAAACTTCTAGTATGAAATAATCTAAGTTCGAAATGAAATATCATGAAAATGTACTTGAAATACATTGGTATGTCTTGTATATGCTATTTGAATTCATAAATGTAGAAAGTAAATGTATGTGGAAATATGAGATGATAATATCTGTACATGGAATTTATTGATGAATACGTACATCCAAATTTATATGATAGATTTTAGTGAACATTGAAATTGGACTCAATAAGTGATTTGGCAATTTAAATCGTGATTGGTAGGAAGAGTTAATGAATTGCATATTTATGAATTGTTACACGTATTTGTCTGAAATACGAGGAAGTGATGGTAATTGATACATGGAAATATGAAACTATGATATATATAAAAACATGGAATATGTTTGATAAATGTGTTCATTCATAATTATGGAATTATGTACCTCATGTGTGCTATTTGCATAAAGATGATATTTCAAATACTTTGGTGAATAAAGCTTAAATATGAAATAGTATGAAATCGAAACAAATTGTTATGAAAATGTATTTAAATTATCTGTAAGTGTTTCGTGCTTCTCGATAATGCCTCGTACTCTATTCCTGTGACGGATACGGGTAGGGGGTGTTACAATTCTCCTTCACTGGTACGTGAGTTTTATGCTAACCTCTATGATCATAAGTTGGAGTTCATTTTTGTTCGAGAATGATTAATACCATGGGATGCTAAAAAAATCAACAAGCTATACAACACCAAGGTAGATGTAGACGAACACTCCGAGTTCATTGAGGATATCACAGATGAAAAACGAGACCTGTTGGTGAAAGACTTGTGTGCCGAAGGAGCATTGTAGACGGGTTCCCATCAAAAGAATTATACGATGCACCATCACTTCCTGACGTTGCAAAGCAAAATCTGGTTTCATTTTGTCAATTGTAGGCTGAAGCCCTCTACTCACAGCACCGCAGTCACCCTCGATAGAATGTGTCTGATACATTCCATCGTTAAGGGAAGAAATATTGATGTCAGCGCAATAATTCACTAGGAAATTACTGACTGCACTGCAAGGCAAACTGGAATCTTGGTTTTCCCATCATTGGTGATGTTATTGTGCCAACAAAGAGGAATTGTGCCCCGTGATGGTGAGAAAGTCCTAAAAATAAGGGCCCGATCAGTGAAGCCTCTATAGAAAGAATGACTCGTGGAAAAGATACGTCGATACTGAAGGAGGTTAAGACAAGTAAAACAAGGAAGGGTAAAACCAAAGTCGACAGCAAAGGAACAAACCTAAATACAGAGACATCATTATGGTGCAAAATGAAAGATGTCAAAAAAATGGTCAATTCCATCAAACAATAGGTAGATCAGGCTTGTCGCTACAATAGAGGATGTTAAGAACTCCCAGAATTTGTTTTATGCTTATTCCAAAGCCTGAAGCAGTTCTATTGTAGCCACATTAAGCAATTGGGCCCATCTTCACTATCAGAATTCCTAATGTTTCCACCAATTGTAACAACCCGTTTTCAGTGAAATCGGAACAGTGGTTTTGGGGCCACAAATCTGAAGTCAAAAAATTTTATTATTATTATTATTTTATGTTCTACTATATGATAGAAATACAGTAGAAAAAATTCGTTTAGAAATTTTATCATTTACATACCTAATTTGATGAAAAAGACTAAATTGCATTAAGTGCAAAAGTGAGTTCTCATAGCTAAAGGTATTAAATAGCTATAGAATTTTAAATTTGAGGTCTTTATATAGTAAATAGACCAATAAAATGCTTAGTGGTTAAGCATGAATAGCCATCATTGGAAATTTCATGAAATATTAAGGTTAATTTTGGAAACTATAAATTAAAGTGATATTAAATAAAATAAAAAAAATCTATTATCATTATCTACCACCAAAAAAAGAAAAAGAGAAAACCTAGCCATGGAAGCTTGACATATTAGCAAGCTTGTTTTGCTTAATTAGGTCTTATCCCATTTTTTATTATTTCTATATTTTTGAGATCGTAATAGCTTAATCTAGCTAACTCGGGGATTAATTTGCAAAACAGCTAAAGTATTAAATTAATGAGCATGCTTGAATTTTGAAGTTTTATAACAGAAAATAAAAGGTTGTTGTTAGATGAACAACTTTTGTAAAGAGAATTTTGACGAAATTATCAATTAGGGATTAAAATGAAAAAGATGATAAAATGATGGTAAATTTGTGAAATTGTGAATTATGTGGGTTGCTATTAATATATATAAAAATTGACTAGGCTTGAGTAAAGATTAAATTGCATGAAAGTCATTTTCTAAGCCTATGGACTAAATTGTAATAAATTAAAAGTATAATGGTAAAATAGTAATTTTGCAAAAAAAAGTGTGTTGGACTAAATTGAATATGAATTATATTGAATTGAGTTAAATTCATTCGTATAGATCTGGTTAGACCTAGTACAGAGTTAGATCGAGACAAAGGAAAAATGTCGGATTAGTCGTTTTCGTATCTATGTAAACTTGACGAGGTAAGTTCGTGTAATTAAATTATACATTAATATGTGTTAAATTGAATTATTGTTTGTGAATTGTACAATTTCCGTGAATAAATACAAGTTGTATATTCGACGATTACCGAGTCTTATTTGAACTTTATGAAATTCGTAGGATACAAATAACATGTCATGAGGGTTACTGATTTGGTTTGAGTCCTGCATGTGTAGCGGACACACAACAGCTAGAATGAGCTTCTCGATACTCAACTCGCATGAGCTTCTCGATACTCAACTCGCATGAGCTTCTCGTTATTCAGCTCGGAAAAGCTTACTGTTTACAGCTCATATGAGCATACATGAATATGAATTGACGGACTACAGTTCAGTACACCTCATGTGTACTACCCATGTATCCAACGATATTTTAAATGGTTCAATGGGCCTAGTTCTGTTATGAAATCATATGAGTCTGATATGAGCTATTACTGGTATATACATGAAATATGATTATTTGATGAATTCAACCATGTGTGTTGGGTTTTATATGTGATTTTCATGGTTAATATGTTGGTGATCATGTGTTTAGGCTTTTAGCCAAATTGATTAAGATATGCTATGTTTACTTACCTATTTTGTGGAAAAATGGTAAGTTAAATTCTGTATTATACGAATTTACTAAGCTTAAGTGCTTACTCTGTGTTATTTTCCATGATAGTACTTCGGAAGCTCATTTGGTTAGAAGTTGGTTGGAGCTATTTCATACTATCCATCAGCTTTTTTGGTACTTTCAGTAAATTAATTTTGGTTATAATGGCATGTATAGGATATTTTGGCCAATGTTGATATATAAATGTATTGTTGAGACAAGCTATTTGAATGGCTTGTGTTTGATGTATTTTGATGTGTTTATATATGTGGCCTTAACATATTTAATGAGTGTTTGATATGGTTGACATGTTATTAACTTTTCATTTGAGGTGTCCAATGGCATATTGGTTGTATGTTGTGACAATACATGTTTAAGACTTGATTTTAGCATGATTGGAATGTCTTTTAATGGCTTGTTGATATGCAAATTGTTGTGTTTAGGTTGGTACCAAATTTAGTGAGAAATGTGGCTTGGAAATGACCTATTTTTGTCCACACGGGCAGAGACACAGGCGTGTGTCTCAGCCCTGTGTGACACACGGCCAGGTGAGACGGCTATGTGTGACACACGGCCAGTGTCCCCTATATCTTTAAAATTGAGCAAGTCAGTATGCTCAACACAACCTAGCACACGGGCGTGTAACTTGGCTGTGTGACCCAAGTCAGAGAGTTACATGGGCGTGGACACTGGCTGGGACACGACAGTGTGTCCCTATTTCGAATGCCCACACAGCCTGAGACACGGGCATGTCTCCTGACCGTGTGAGTCACACAGCCTGACCAAACGGCTGTGTGTCCCTTACAACTTTGAAAAATTTCAATGTTTTTTGAAAATTTTTTTAAGTACCCGATCTAGTCTCGACTTGTTTCTAACGTTTATTATAGGCCTCGAGGGCTCATATAAGGGACAATATGTTTGATTTCGATTGATTTCTGATATGAATGCTATGTTATATGAAATGTCTAATTAATTGATCTGTAAACTCCGGTAATGCTCTGTAACCTTGTTCCGGCAACAAATTCGGGTTAGGGGTGTTACACTAATCATTCAAAATTATGAACTCTCATCTGTGGATGACAACTTAGAAGACCAAGACAGATCGGTGACATCCTCTTCCATTGTGCAGGTCTCTGATAATGACAAAGAAAAAGAATCCAGGGGCATTGAAGAATACCTGTGAAAGATTGATAGCTTGTTCGATGATGGTATTTTTGCTAATCGAGAGGACATTGTTGTTGAGAAGAAAGTTGCTGCTGCAGAAGTGAAAGTTGTTGCTGAAGAAGAAGAAGTTGTTGAAGATGGAAAAGAAAAAAAGAGAGGAAGATTCTGTTGTGAAAATTGTCACCGCACCCAAGTCTGTGGGTGCAAATATTGATAATTTGGGGCAAGATGAAGCTAAACCGACAAAAATTGCAGAAGTAACCAGTGAAGAGAAATGCAATTTATTGGCAATTGTAGTTTATATTAGACTAATCCAAGTGCCCTCTCTTGCACAGGAAGGAGCAAATGATACCGGGGTAAAGCTGGAAATTGAGGAGCAACCCGAGGACCGTGCAAAGCCCAAAGAAAAGAAGAGAAAGCGTTCTAAGGATAAAAAATAAAAGAATGAGGAGAAGAAAAGGAGGAAGAAACATCATGCAGCCACATCGATGGCTGAGGATAACTAAGTTAGTTTATTTTAAGCTTTCACTGTAGTATTCATGCATTGCAAGTAGCTGTGAGTTTTATTTTGATAGGTACACATTTTCATTGCATTTTTATTGTCATTACATTTTCATGTTAGTGTATTGGGGACAATGAAAACTTTAATTTTTGGGAATGCACATGGGGCTTGGAAATGCACCTACATTTCAAAAAAAATTTGGGTAATGAAGCATGCAAGGTTTAATTATAGTTAATGAAAATTGTTTAAAAATTTTTGTTACATTCAATGCTTAATTCTTGAATCATATGAATTATCAACGAATGAGTTGGATAAACTTGACTGAACGTGGTATCTTCAATTTGCTGATGAATAATTTAGGCTTGCATTTGTAATGGATGACTAGTAGCATTCCTTGAATCTTGAATAAATCTACCTTTTACAGCTACTCATATGTATATATAGTTATGAATAAGTGACACTCCAAAGTGGGTGTATTGTGAAATGTTAAAAAGGGAACACTCCAATGCAAACGTTAGAAAAATGAATCTAGCCAAAGGCTATCGTTGCATAAGTATGTGTCGGCACAATTACGTACTTTCTGGAGGTTTGTTGCACTCCATCGTCACTTCTCAGAAACAAGGGTACAGTAATTCAACGATATCCCTTATTCACACACAAAATATATATATACAATAAATGTTGTATTGGTAAATAGAATTTAAGATTTAAAGCATGATGCTGGTTTTGATAAAGATGTTCTGTCAACTGAATATGAATCATTCATTAGGATTTTAGGTGATTCAAGTTGCTAGAATGAAAATTATTGTGTAACCTTGCTAGTTTCTATTTTACTTGAGGACAAGTAAAATCTCAAGTTTGGGGGTGTGATAGCACTAGAAAGAACATAAGTTTTCCTCCTTACTTATTGGTTAAATTGTTCACATTTAGTTATCCTTAGCATATATTTTAGCATTTTCAGTTTAGTAAATTGCATTTTATAAATCAGTGAATCTAGCCTATTTTATCCTTAATTTTGCTATCTTTTTGCATTAATGTCGCTGCATGAGTTAATTCCATATTGCGTCCAAAATTGTCGCCACATCTGACAACTATCTGATAAAAACTAAAAATGCATGAGCTATCTATTTGTATGGAAGTACACATGAACTCTTGGTTAAATGTTAACTTATTCAATCTTGCTTTTATTGTTTAATCTTGGGGTTTGAATGTTTCTTAACACGAAAGTGTTAATGCAGTCACTAACACTAGAAAATGCAATGACAGTTTGAGCCAACAAGCAATGCAACGGAAGTTGAGTGAGGGTTAGAGGAATTTAGTCCATTTGTTCTTAATAATGCCATGTTGTCATCATTGGAAGGAAAGATTAATGTGTATGTTGAAGTCTCAGATTAAGTAGAGGAGTGACGCTTGGTAAGATATACATTGAAATTTATTGTCTCAACAATCACCTATCCTTTTATACCTTGTGAGCATTTAGTATTCTGCTGAAGATTCATGTTGAGGATCCCAGTTTATCATTCTCATATTTTATTTTATTGTTTTCAAGTTATTGCTCCGATAACTATCCTCACATTTTATCTCATTTCTATCTAGTTATTGCACCAACATTAATAGAAAAACGACAACCATCCTTGTGGGATAGATATCCAACAGACTCACATCTGTCTACTATACTTGCATCGGCAGTGTATGCTTGCACATTATTGTTGTGACATTATACAGCTAATCAATTCATTTACAAAACAAATCTATATCTACAAATTAATTGATTTGAAGCAATAAAACTTAAAAATGAAATGAAACTCCATCAGGTCTGTTACACCTCACCTAGAATACATTGTCAATCCTACACCTTAATGGAAGTCTCATTGAATAGTCCTCACCAAACTCACCAACTGGAAATCTCGGGATAAGTCAGTGGACAACAACTTGCCTAACATATGGGTTCCATAACAACCACCACATTGAATCCCAACTACAACGTCCCATTTAAAGAGATCTAAATCATATCATAGCTCAACCCTACTTGGACCTATAACACCAGACCACTTGGCCACTTGTCCCTAATTCTATAATAATGACACGACACATGGCACCTCGGGACTAGAGTTAAGGGTATATAAGACCCAAACCCTAGATCTAATAAAGGGGAACATACGTCAGTACTGTTGGATCTAGTACTCTAAGTGTAGTATATTCGTTTATAAACTTGTAATTTTTTAAAACAGATTGGCTAATAAAATAATCCATGGATTACATTAATTTTCTTTGTATAATGTCCTCGTATGGTTTTTTCATGCAAAGTAAAATAGAAGCAAATATTAGCTCACTAGTTGTCTAATTGTTAGATTAATATTAAGCGGTATTGCGTGGTTAGATCATACTACAGAAAGACAACTTATATTAGTAGATGAACCTAAACATGTCCGTAGTCTAATTGAAAATGAGCAAATTGATTGAAAGACTCATATTTCGTCTATCAAGTCTAATTGGGGAGATGTCTTATCTTGGGCATCAGAGTGGATAACTCTAAAAAAATAGAGACATAAATGTGGCTGACTGGACTGTCAGCACATCAGACTAAACCCAAGGAGAATAAATCTTGAATTCGTTTATGGATTTATTCACTTATGATGTTCATAGTGAGACATACCTTAATCCTGAGTAGATGATGAACTATGTATGTGTGACTCGTATACTTTGATGTAAGAAAAAGCTTGAGCTCAAATAGATAAGGAACCGAAAATTGGTGCTTTGGGTATACGAATTCTGCAGTATGCAACATCATTTACAATAGTAGAATTCATAGCCCGAGATATGGGTGTTGGGAAATGTGCCCATATTATAGTAAACATGTAATTATTTTCTATGTATTTGAACAATGAAAAATAAATAAATTTAATTTCACACTTTATTATTATGTCTTTTGTGTTTTGCACTCATAGTGAGATTATGAAAAACAAATATTAGCTCATTGATTGCCTAAGTTCAAACTGATGGTAAGTGGAACTGTAAGAATGTTTACATTGCAAGAAAGACAACTTATTTCAATAGATAATTTAAATGAGTCTGTAATCCCGTAAAAGAATCAAAGTGAGCATTTGATTCAAATGCTTAAAAGGATTATTATGTCATCTATAAGTTCAATTGGAGAGATGACTAGTCTTGACTATCGGAGCAGTTGACTCCACGAATAGAGGCATAGATGTATTTATTGGAAGAATAATACATTAGACTAGACCCAAGATGAATTAATTTTGAATCCGTTTGTGAATTAATTCACTTTTAACGTTCATAGCATAATTTACCTAAATCTTGAGTTAGTCATTGACCGTGTGTATTATAAGTGGAGGCTTATGCTCTAAAGATGACCAAGCCCATAGCCGGTATGTTGGGTATATGACTTGTGTATGACATGACTTTACTAGCAACAATAGAATTTATAGCTCGATTAAAGAATTAACGATATCCTCTCATTGGCATTGTGTGGATTGATAAATATGAAACGTGATAAAGGGTTGCTTGTTTTCGAACAAGCAATTTATCACAGTCATTTGTTGATGGTGATCATATTTAATCATTAAGAAAACACAACGGTGACAATGAGATAAAACAAGATTGTATTGAGTGAACGGATTTAACTCAAAGGAATCAATGATATAGTATGAGAGTAACACACATATGACAAGGTCATTTGACAAAGCAGTTGGATGAATTGTTTTCCTAAAGAGTATACAATAAGGAGTTTTCAATCATGGTACTTCTTGTGGACTGGCTCCATGATTAAGCAAATTGTGAATTATTAGAAGGATGCTTCTGAACATAATTGCAATTACTCGAGCCTAATTATATATGTCTGATTGGACCCTTCGCTAGCTTAACAAAAGCTCGACCTAATTGCATTTGAATCAAAAGAGATTTCTAAAACTTTGGAAATAATTTAATTGAGTTGATTTATTCGATGTGGAATTAAATTAGGCGGTCGTGAGAATTGTTCAACTAGAGAATTTAATTAAAGAATTTTCTTGAAAAATTAATTTGGAAAATCTAAGTGATTTTTTAGAAAATTAATTTTGATCAAATAAAATTAAATTAATAAAATTAATTAAAATTAATATGATATTTTTAGAAATTAATTTTCAAGTCAAACAATTGACTCAATGGATAATTGAACTTGAAAATTAGACCTGAGATCGAAAATTGGGCCCGAGAACCCAAAATTGAGATCAAGACCTAAAAACTGGTCGAACCAAGCCTGGTAAGTGAAACCATATTGATGGTACAACCAGTGGCAAGATCGAACTGATTGGGCTGTCACTAGCCTAGATCAAACTGGCAACAGCCAAATCGGCTCAGGGTGCCATGAGGGTGTCGCACTTGTGATGGCATCACCGGACATAACGATTTCGGTTACGGCGACGACAACATTCCGGTGGTCGACGGGTGGTCTTTCAACAGTTGGGCAGTGGAAGAATCACACTCCTACTAGGAATCTACCGGATAATTTGATTTCAGATTAATTATTCCAAAAAATAATAATATTTTAATACATTTAATATTAAATTTAATCTAATATTTATCTTGATAAGTATTATATTAATTTAATATTAAAGTAATTAAGTTTAATAATAGTTGAACTCTCTAAACTCTCCCTATATAAAAAGAGTCATGAGGTATTATCTTTACACACTTGAATTCAATAGAAAGTTGTAGAGAGAAAATTCTATGAAAAATTATTTTAGAAGATTTCTAGAGATATTTTTCTTATTTACAACTTGGCTCAAAAGTTTAAAGAAATTACGAAATTACTCCAATGGTAATTTTGTGGAAAATTTTCTAATTCAAAGTGATCTCACACTCGGTAGACGTGAGCTTGAGGATAACGGAGAAGACTACACGATCAGAGCGTTCATCCTAAATGCGGAAAGGTACAATTTTGATTAAGTGTTTATTACTTTAGATAACACAACCAAGTTTTAGTTTTGGAAAAAAAATTAGAACTCTGATTTTTCCTCACATCTATTTTTCGTTGCATTTTCCAAACTCGATTTTCCAATAATGGGTAAATGATATTCTCTCATTGGCATTACATGGTAGATGAAAAGTAAACATGGTCACGGATTGTTCGTCTTTGTGATGAATGACTTGATTACTATTTAATAGTAATTGACTTTTCATGAAGGAAGATGTAATGATTACCATGAGATAAAATAAGATAATATTGGGAGAGTGAATTTATCCCAAAGAGATAAAGGGTATCCTATAAGGGTTACACCCTTATGACAAGGTCATTGGACTAGCATTGGTCTAGTTGTTTTCGTAATGATATGTCGTTAGGAAGAGCTCAATCACGATACTATAGTGGAATGACTTAATGACTAAGTGAGTTTATAATTAATAAACGAAAATTTGTAACTTAATTATAAATCATTTCAGCCCTAATCACATATGTTCAATCGATCCCTCTGCTAGTTCGTTGAAACTGAAAATGAATTGCATGTTGAATCAAATGAACAGAAATGGTAAAGTTAGAGAAATTGGAAACATTTGGAAATAAATGTGGTTTTCTCTATGTGGAAATGACCTGATAATTAATATATGATTTTTAAATTATTAATTAATTAATTGCGTTCAAAAATTAAATTAAATTAATTGGTCATAGTGAATATGTTGAATGTAGAAATATTAAATACATTTTCTCAGATTATTTTACGATAAAGTTGTTATGATTTTAACAGAATTATAATCGAGTTGAAAAAATTATTTAATTGGGACATTATGATGTTTATTTTGAGAAATAGAAAAATAAGTATTGGGTTGGATTGAATTATAAAGTGTTGGTTAAAAGTCCAGGAAGTACTTATAATTGGACTGGATATTAGAGAGGCCTTAAAGCCTTTCATGCTAAATATATGGGATGACAAAACCTAGTATATTTAACTAGGGTTGCCCTAAGCAGCGGAGCCAGAAATTTTTTTTAGGAGGGTCAAAGTTAAACTGTAATTTTTACGATAGTAAAAATGCAATTTCACTATTTTAATAGCCTTTATCTTTATATTTTTTAAAGGATTAAATCAATTTTTTTTATCATTTTTAAGGGGGACAAAGTGTATACCTTTACTAATTTAAAATTTTAAAAATTTCAAATGGCCTAAATGGAATTTTTTCATTTAGGGGTAGGGCCCTCGCCAACAGTATAACACCCACACCGTATCCGTTATCAGGATAGGGTTCGAGGTATTACCGAAACTTTATACTTTCAGTATACTAACTCGGGTCACAAAATTTCATTTGAATTTAAAACTTTTCAATCATGAACATTTTGTCCCTTGTATAGGCCTTGGAGACCTATATCATATCGGAAGGCAATGCGAGACAATTACGGGCACATTCGATTAACCTTGGGCTCCTCAGAAAATTTTCCTTAACATAAAGGGACACACGCCCGTGTAGGTGGGCCGTGTGGACTCACACGCCCGTGTGGCCTAGGGCACGTCCATGCCTCTAACCGTGGGCAACATTGACTTTTAGACACGTCCAATATACACGCCGATGGGCTCACCCTGTGTCCAAAACTTGAGCATTCTGTTAAATTAACACGGCCAAGACACACGCCCGTGTATCCTACCCGTGTGATAATTTGACTTAAAGTTTTAGGTGCAGGGGACACACGACCATACCACACGCCCATGGGGATGGACCGTGTGTCACACACGGCTTAGACACACGCCCGTGTGTCTAACCATGTGGACCTTAATAGGCTATTTTCCAAGCCTTTAGTCACCCCTTTCTACTTCTTCTTCTTAATAGATACCAAATTCAAAGTAAAACATGATTATACACTTGTAAATGATCTTGATGAAGTTAGTTGTATGGAAACCTCATATCATTGGTTTCATACAAAAAGGTTATTTCCCATCTAGTATTTATGGGTTCTTATGTTATTGTAGCACATTCAAAATTTGGCTCGTTTTTTAACTCATTGCCAATTGTAGCAACCCATCATATAAGAACATAAACATGCATATAAAGGCAGGTCATAGCCTACTTTCAAATATGCCAATTTTTAGGGCCATATACAAAAAGATAAACATATTTTTACATGCCTTTACTTGGCAAATCAAATGACACATATAACAAAATACTCAAAACTACTATACATGCCATTGGACAAAATAAACAGAGTCTTTATACCAAAACTTGTTTAGTTGATAGTGTGTTGACTCTCCAATCGTCTTCCGATCCTTATGAGTCTTCGAGCTCTGTAAAATGAGAAAAAGAGAGGGGCTGTAAGCATTTTCATGCTTAGTAAGCTCGAATAACCGGAAAGTAAACTTACCGAGTAATTAGCATACATCCACACTTAAATCATGAAATCATCAATTATGAAGTGATTTCCTATCACATGCACTCAATCAATGAGTTAGTCACATAACAAAGCATCATGTAATTTATATAGATGAGCTCATCATTCATCATCTTATTGACATACATCATATTAATCCCGTTGAGTTTCTAGGAAATCTCGATGGAATACCCATTATCCGTCAATTCTTATGAATGATCATTTCACATATATGCACTCCCGCGAACCTCACATCTCATGGCGGGATTATCAGTCCAGGTTAAATCCCCCATATCATAAACTCATAAGGTGATGTCGAGATTACCAGTCCAGGCTAAATCTCTTATAGCGACAAACACCCTTAATGAACTCAGATCTGAATTACCAGTCCAGGCTGAATTCAGACCCTAATAGGATTACCCGTCCGGGCTAAATCCTCAATGCACATATATTCTTCGAGAGGCTCAATCATTCAAGGAACACCCATCCGGGCTAGATCCTTTCCATACTCGAGATCACGGATTACCCGTCTGGGCTAAATCCTTACTGCAACACATGCAGGATCTCTTTACACATATCAATGAGGGTTTATCCATCGAATTCCCTTTGTCAACTTCATCCGAGACATTTTTTACATGTTACCATCAAATATGCATTTCCATGATATTTCATGCTAATAATAAATGCAATCATCATGCATTCATAAATCATTCAATTACACATATTAGGGGTTTGCTTTAAGTTATCCGAACTTACCTAGTATTCTTTTCGGGATTGTGTTTCGATTATTTCGAAACCTTGCGTTTACCATGATCGACCTCCAGAATTTGTTCCTCAGGGTATATAACAACAAAATTAACTCATTAATACCCCACATTATACATTTCAAGTTTAATATCTACCCCCAGTCCAAATGACCGTTTTACCCCTAACCTTTCACATTTTTACGATATAGTCCCTAGGCTCGTATAATGAAATACATGCACTTTCTATCTTACCCAAGTCTAACCGAACAATTTTCCTTCTTATGGTAGCCTACATTACCTATTATTTTCTCATTTCTACCACACATTTACATCTTTTGCAAAATAGTCTCTATAAGGGTTTTTCATGAAAATCAACTAAGAAAAGATGTTTAATACACATTCATCTTCCATATTCCTCCATAATCCATCAAAATACAAGCAACTCATGCATGGGTAAATTTTTAAACATGAACCCTAGCATGAAATATGGGTAGAAATGGAGAGAGCAAGCTTGGAAAGCTTGAAACTCTAGCTATGGAGAACCCCAAATTTACAGCTGGATGAAGGAGAAAATGACTGATTTTGGCTTGATTTTCCCATTTTAATTCATTAAAATGACAAATGACCAAAATGACCTTATGCCATTTTTGTCCAAAAATTTAGAATTTGGGAAAATTGCTCTCCAAGACCTTATAATTCATAATCTAAGGCAATTTCATACAAATTACTTCTAGAATCCAAGTTTTGCAATTTATTCAATTTAGTCCCTAATTTCCAATTGGACATCTTATACTTAGAATTTCTTCATGAAAATTTAACACATACATGTATTCATATTATAGGCCTCATAATAATCATAAAATAAATATTTTGGTGTCAATTTTGTGGTCCTAAAACCACTATTCCGACTAAGCCCTATTTCGGGATGTTACACCAGCCCCCTGGTTTCGCCCATGGTTGCCCCCTAGTTCTAGTTAGACTAGGATTTTGTTTTTATGTTGAAATATACTTATACTAATTCAACAAAGGTTTCACTTCTTCTCCATATAAATAGATAGCATCGATAGGGCTAAATACACAACTTTGAAATATTTTTATTCTGCCCAAAAATAGTGAGAATTTATTTTCTAAGTATAAATTCTATTTTTTGGAATAACAATTCTACCGGTTTCTATTAAAGAGAGATTTGCTTTCCAATTGAAAGTAAAGTAAATAATTTATGGTTTTGTGTTTGACTTGAATTCGTTCGAGCCCATGCTCAAAGCAGTTCATGGTATGAGAATAAAGGAGAATGTCATTCAATTGAAACTCGAGAACGATGAAGATCCGTCTAGCTAAAAAATAGGTACGATTTTGGTAAAGAGTTTATTGCTATAAATATTACAAATCAGCTCAATTTTCAGAATTTTAATTTTTCACTGTGCAAGAAAACTGTTTTCGAACCAGATTTTTTTCCAACAATCTAATACAACCTACCATTTCTCTCGACCATCTTGCCTACTTTGACCACCTTATATGACACCCCTCTGCCCTCTCTTTAGCCTAGTGAACCACCCATCCTTACCACCTCTATATCCGCATATATCCACTTATAATAATTGGTAAGGTTAGCATAGACTAACTCCTGCCAAGTCACTATGATGGCAAACCTAAAAACCAACATCCCAATCACCCTAAACAACTAAAATAACCAATCCCAACAACAAAACCAAAATGCCAGAATCTATTACTATGGCCTATATACCCAATACCCTCAATTGTACCCATATTAATAGAGATATTCGGAGGCTTACCTCAATTAGCAATACCCAAACCAAACATACACCACCCAAAATCAAAATGCGAGTTCTCAACAATTATCTGAATTGCAGCAACAATTTAGACACTTACAGAAGCAATATAGGCAATCTCAAAAGTTCTAACATCAATAATAATTGGCTTATAAGTAGAAATAAGTGTTGTTGTAGCGTAATATGTAAGAATTATTAAATATCCAATTGTAAGAAAGAAGACAACACAATGATAAGGAGGAAGTCCATCTGTTAGGACCAGGACCATAACCCAAATCATGATACCTTGTAGAAAAGAGAAGAAATAAGCAATAATCCAGTAGGGGTCAAATGGACAGCACATTAGAGGGACCAGGAGTGTGTCTCATAACATGTCTCAATATATAAGGTGGAAAGAGGAAGTATAGACTCTCTCCGTAAGTACAAGACTTGTGAGCTGCACAACATGGTTACACTAAGTGGATGTTTAGTGGCAATGGTCCTCTAGCCTCCCATATCATTGGCACGGTATACCTAAACAATTTCAAGCTTCCAAAAAAATGTTTAATGAAAGAAAAGACCCTATCGACCATCTGTCCCAATTTAAAATATACATGGAAATCTTAGGGATATTGGACGAGTTGAAATGCAATGTATTCCCTTAACACTTCGAGGTAATGCAAATAGTTAGTACAACTGCAACCGAGGCCAACCACTAGCTTCGAAGAGCTATCCAAATTTTTTTAGGACATTTCTTGGCTAATAAAACAACACTGAAGTTAAAAACCAATCAAATGGTGGTAAGGCAACAACCTAGAAAACCTCTTGAAAAATATAGTCCACCTTGTTGAGGCCCAAACCACTTGGCCACTTGTCATTGATCTTACAGTAGTGACATAACATGTGGCACCTTAGAATTTGAGCTAAAGGTACAAAAGACCCAAGGCTCGGAGCTATAAGGGGATGAAAGAACATATATCGATACAACCCATCCTTTCTTTTGACCATCCTAACCACTTTAACCACCTAATTTGATGGCCCTCTGCCCTGTCTTAACTGGGTTAACCGCCTATTCTTACCATTTCTATATCCATATATATATATCCGCGTATCGAAGCCTTATATGAATAAAAAAAAAAGTGAATGGTTCCTTATTTAGAGGAAATTTGCTATCATAATTAAGTTAACTTTTATTATAGCAATTAAGTACAATATGCTAATGAGAAAATAACTATCAAGATTAGAGTAAAAACAAGATTTATGCATCGAAATCATTAAAGAATCATTTATGCTTGAGTTTAGACTTACATATATTGAGAATGGAAGAATAAGGTAATCTACTTGATCATATTAATAAGTTTGAGCAGCAAGCTTGTTAGTTGTTCAATGAGGAAGAGAAATTAACTACTCTTCTATAAGAACATCAACAGATGCATAGAGAGAATCATGCTAATGAATGGAAAAACATTAACTATGAATATATATATATATATATATATATATATATATAAAGGAAGAAACAATTCCAATAGTAAAAGTGGACAACAGGAAATGTTTGAATGGAGAGATTATAGTAATGTGAGGCGATACTACTATGAAGAATATGGGACATTCAATCTCATTGTACATAGATGTGAGAAGATTTGAAGAGTTTAAAAATGTTAAAAAGGACTGTGATGAACCAATAATGATACTGATGTGCTTTATATATAAGTAATGATTTTGTGGAAATTTATTTTAAATTGGTGGTAGATTTTGCTGCCAATGTGTATGTGTGTAAGGATTAAATAATGTTTACTACTTTGCAAAAGAATAGAGATTTTGGTTGCATCAACATGGAGAAAAACAAAATTTAGAAGGTAAAATATGAGAAGAATCAAATTGAAGCTCCAACGGTAATGTTCCCAATGTAAGGTATGTGCCTGTTGCTACTGTTAATAATTTTTTAGGGAGATAACATTGCATGAGTATAAATACACTAAAACTTGAAAGATGTGCAAAAGGTATAAAGAGAATCGTTTGTAACTACAAGGTAGAAAAGGGGAGAAGAACATTTGCTATTTAGATTGCCACTTGGTGAGAGAAATGTTTACGAAAAAAGAGAATGCTATTGTTAAAGAATTGAATGTTAATGTTTCGATGGAATTTGTGTCAAAAAGAGAGATTGTTAGATATTGATCAAATTTTGATTCTCATTAAGATTATTAATGATTAACATTATTTAATAAATGGATTTTTATATTGGATGGAAAATTAAGTAATAAGCCTAGAGAATAAATTTTAGTCATGTAAAAGTAATTTGAGAAAGAAATTGAATAGATTTTTTATGTGGCCAGTAGTAGGGCAAAAGAGTTGAATTATGTCTAATTTATAATTTCTTAAGGACATTACGAAGACTTCTTTCAAGAGAGAGTCCAACTTCCCCTGAACAAATAGTTTTTTGATTTAATGAAGGTGAGAAAAGTCAACGATGAATAGAGGGAATAGGTTGACCCTACTGAGTGACGAAAGTTTAGTTAATTTAATAAGTTTCCTCTTATTCATAATAAGTGAGAGTTATATATATTGAGTTTTATTTTTTTATGTTTATAGAATGAGTCATGTGATCTTACTGATGTGTTAGGATGTATCTCCTAAATCAAGTTTTATTTCATTAGGCCTTAAGAGTTTAATCGATAAATCTTACGGGTAGTGTAGGAGACATGGGGGATGTTTATTCTTGATTAGCTAATGAACTTTGGCAACACCTCCACTCGAACGAACGGAGAGCGTCAGATGTATTACAAAGATATTGGTGTGTTATTAATTTCAAAATTAAAGTCCCCATTTGAAGGCTTTTGTTCGCGTTGAAAAGTTGGGTGCCCCAAATTGAATCTCTTTGTTTACACTTCTAATTTGGAGGATTTTTATTTGCCAAAAACAAAGAATAAAAAAAGCGAGGAGACAAAGCAAAGAAAATAAAGGGACATAAAGAAAAGCTTTGTTTAATATTTATAAGATTATCTCATATTTTATTTTTCAGTTTCGATTAATTGAATTATAATACTAAAATACCCTTATTGTTTTACTTAAAATTATATAAATAGGAATGCTTTCACTCAACACATTAAAAATAGTAATAAAATCATTATATAAATTAAAAGTATTTCCTTAGAAAAAAAAAAAAGGAAAAAGAAAAAAGCAAGTCACTAAACAATCCAAAGACAAAGACAGCTTTAAGCTCAGCTTTGCTTTGCATTGCCGGTCAAGTTATAGCTTTGGTTTTGCTTCTTTCATAAAGCGACGAAAAATAACAGAACACACACCTCTTTCATTCTTAATTTATAATTTGAGAGAGAGAGAAAAATACCAAAGCTATTATCATTGTTTTCTTTCACTTTCTCTTTCTTTCCTTGTTTGGATCGGATCTGGAAGAGTTCTAAGAAGTAGAGAAGCTCAAAAACAAGGCAAACCCCTCAAAGAAACAGGAAAGCTGTTTCACTTTTCTCTTCAAAGAACAGCTTCTTCTTTCTTTTCTTTTCTTTTCTTTTTTTCAAATTTCCTTTCTGGGGTTTTCATTTCATGAAAGATTTCACCTTCCACTGCATTGTTTTCTCTGTTCTATGATAAGGTAACTTGGTTTTAGCCTCATTAAAGTCCTGCTCTTTGGTGGGTTCTTTTGCTTTTGCTTTATTGATCAAGGATTTCTTTTCTTGTTAATGCATTTTCTTAGTAAACAAAGTTTTCATTTTAACTCTGAAAAAAGAAGAAAAAAAAGGTTGAGTTTTTGGGTTTTTGAGAAACTTGAAAGTCATGCTTCCTTTTCTAGCTCAATTCATTGTTAATTATGATTTATTAATCTGTTGTAAAGCTCAGAATCTCTAGTCTTTTCTGTAATTGTGAATGTTGGTGGTGATTATATTTGTTTCTTGGCAGAAGATTCTGGCAATTAATTGAACTTTAGTTTGTCAGTGATAGGTTTTGTTGAATTTGTTCAATGGAATCACTTGTAATTTCTTCATCAAAGAGTAACCCTCCTTCAACATCTGGGACTCCTAGGCCATCTCGGCCTCCGTCTCCGAACCGATCCGAAAATGAAAAGACTATTTCGACATCCCATGTAGCTACTCTTAACCATGGCGTAAGGATTGTTCGACATCCCAACGGTTCTATAGGTTATCAAAAGCATTCTTCCAAACCAGCTGATGGCAATGTGCAGCATGAAGAATTGCCTGATGCTGCAAAACAATGTTTCGATTCGAGTAAAGGGAAATCCGAGAAAGCGGAAAACAAATCTTCCTTCAAACATCCCATTGATGATCACAAAAGTGCTAGTTCAAGTGGTTCATTGGAATCTGAAAAAGTTGTGCAGTTGAACAACCATACTGTATCTCGAATGGAACCGAGCTCTTGTCCAAATCCAGCTTTGAATATGTGCACTGGCACACATTACGCTGAAGCCAAACCAAGTTTCAGCAATACTGAAGTTAGCGAATATGCAAGCAGTGTTGAAAAGTCCGGTGAAAGCGGTGAAGTGAGTAATTCCTTCGATTTAGGTGAGAGTAGGAAGACAAGCATCTATAGAGAGAGCACTAGTAGTGATGTTAGCGATGAAAGCAGCTCGAGTTTTCTAAGCAGTACAGTGTATAAGCCCCATAAAGCAAATGATATAAGATGGGAAGCAATTCAAGCTGTTCGATCTCGGAAGGGAGATTTGGACTTCAAGCACTTCAGGGTGCTGAAGAGACTCGGATGTGGGGATATTGGCAGCGTTTATTTATCGGAATTGACTGGCACGAAGACTTATTTTGCCATGAAGGTTATGGATAAAGCTCTTTTGGCTAGTCGAAAGAAGCTTCCTAGAGCCCAAACAGAGAGAGAAATTCTCCAGTCTTTGGATCATCCCTTCCTACCTACATTGTATACACACTTTGAAACGCAAAAGCTTTCTTGCTTGGTGATGGAGTTCTGCCCTGGAGGCGATTTACATGCTCTCCGGCAAAGACAACCTGGAAAGTACTTTTCTGAGCAGGCTGCCAGGTTAGCTTTTGATCTTCTCATTATTCGATAATCAAGCATGTATTATTGCATTTTTAGTTTATTGCTGGTCAGATTAACAATGTTTTATGATAAACCTGTGGATCCATTCCTGCTAGAAACTCGATGTTAAATTTTGTTGGTATTGTGGTTCTCTATAAAGAACCATAAGAAACCCTTTGTATTGAGTTGGTCGTACTCATATACGTGGCATTATCATCTCCTGTTGCGCACCATGGGATCCCGGGTTTCAGGCATCCCTGATTATATACCGTTCATTCAGGTTTTTTCAGCATATCAGATGATGATAATGCGTGGTCTGGCATGGACTGATTGATGTAAAACGGTTAAAGCTGAGTAAGTACTAGTACTAACTAGTGTTATCTGCGTTGATCTTTTCTGATGATCCGCAGATTTTATGTGGCGGAAGTTCTACTTGCTTTGGAGTACCTGCACATGCTTGGGATTATTTACAGAGACCTTAAGCCGGAGAATGTTTTGGTAAGAGAAGATGGGCACATTATGCTTTCAGATTTCGACCTCTCTCTTAGATGTTCCGTCTCTCCTACTCTGGTTAAATCTTCGAACTCAACCCTGGAATCTAAAAGTTCAGCGTACTGTGCTCAGCCTGCATGTATTGAGCCAACTTGTGTGATGCAGCCAGATTGTATCCAACCTGCATGTTTTGGGCCACGGTTTTTTTCGAGCAAGTCCAAGAAAGAAAAGAAGAGCAAAGTAAAGAACGAAACAAGTCATCAAGTAAGTCCTCTTCCCGAGCTCATTGCAGAACCAACAAATGCTCGATCGATGTCCTTTGTAGGCACTCATGAATACTTGGCACCCGAAATCATTAAAGGTGAAGGCCACGGAAGTGCCGTAGATTGGTGGACATTTGGGATCTTTTTGTACGAACTTTTGTTTGGTAAAACCCCATTCAAGGGGGCCGGGAACCGTGCAACTCTATTTAATGTCGTTGGCCAGCCATTAAGATTTCCTGAGTATCCTAGTGTGAGCTTTGCTGCTAAGGACTTGATCAGAGGTTTACTCGTAAAAGAACCGCAGCATCGGCTTGCCTATAGGCGTGGCGCAACTGAAATTAAACAGCATCCATTCTTTCAAAGTGTGAATTGGGCTCTCATTCGTTGTGCAAATCCACCCGATGTGCCGAAGCAAGTTGTGATGGACTGTTCTGCTGGAACAAACTCGGCAAAGGTACCACCAACCAATGACAAGGTTCCGGGTTTAGATGTGAAGCCTTCTGGTAATTATTTAGAGATTGATTTCTTTTGATTCTCGTAATCATTTTCTTTCTTAGAAACAATGTTTCCAACACCATGCACCTTCACTTCAATTGTGCACAACTGGTCTATAATCTTTTGCTAAATCATTAGTTTCCTTTGATAGGGACATGTACTTTGAAGCCCCCCTCCCACAAACAACTGCGTTTTCTTTGAAAAAAATATCATCTGAATTCAAATGAATTGAAAGGATGTATGGTGTTTTATTGGATTTTATTTTAATATTATATTGAAAAAAATAAAGAGAAAATTAAACGGACTATTGACTTGGGCCAATAATTACCAAGTGACGAGTTCGTCATGAAAGGCCCAACTAAAACATTCCACGTTTGCAAACCAGAACTCATTTTTCTTTTTCTCCCACGCGCTTCGTCAGCTAAGAGTTACGTGGGACCTTGCAATTGGGAGGGGTCCCACCTACTTGGCGTACACGAAAAAATATCTTCGTTTCTCCAACGTGATCGGAGGGGGAAATCAAATCACGTAAGGTCGGGCCTAGGTGGTCCTTGGTTTATTACTGTGATTACCGTGTAGGTGGGACCTGCTTCCTTTCTAGAAATTTTTACTAGTCCACCGGCTATCCATGGCGGTAATTGCACCTATTATTCTTTGGGTTTTTCAATAACGACGCCTATGATTTATATTTTATTTTGTGATTAAAATATGTTATAAGTTCATCTACTTTTAAAATTTTTGAATTTAGTCCCAGTCCTGGTTTTTTTATTTCCAGATATTTAATCTTGTTATTTTTCAAATTTTAAAATTTAGATCTAACTTTTAACATGATTTAATTTGTCGGTGTGACATTTTAAAAAAATATTTATTTAGTAACTATGTAATTAAAAATTGTTGTAATTAATCTAAATTTAACAAAAAAATTAAATGAAGTTAACAATTGGACTTGAATTTTAAAATTTAACAAGTAAATAGACTAAATTCATAAAAATAAAAGTATAAAGGTTAAATTTTAAATTTTAAATTTTAAAATTTCAAATAGTATAAAGACCTATCACATATTTTAATGTTATTTTATTTCATAAATGTTTTTAGGTTTTTAAGAATTTTTGCTAACCATATCACATTAATACCTTGATCTCATCTAATATATATGTGGGTAAACTGAACTATATCACTAAATTATGAGTAAATTTTCGTTTTGGTCACTTAACTAAAAAAGTTACAATTTGCTTATTGAACTATTCAAAAGTTTTTATTTAAGTCACTGGACTGTTAAAATCGATGCTACATGGATTTCTTTATCTGTACTATCTGCACTAACCGAAAGTTCTCTTTCCCCTTCTCTTCTATAGTTCAGTTTTTTCATGAAATAACTTTGAATGTCACAAATTGTGAACCAAAATTCAAATGAATTTTTTTCTTCAATCTTCGACACTGACTGTTAAATCAACTTAGATCTAAAGTATGTTCTTTTACTCATCGATAGATATTGATCTCCCGTATCAATCGTCGAATCATCGCTTGGAATTCACTTCTGGAACTTTAAAAAAATACTTAACAACCCAGTGATTTAAATAAAAACTTTTGAATAGTTGAGTGACTTAAATGAAAACTTTAAAATAATTTAAGGACCAAATTATAACTTTTTTAATCAAGTGACCAAAACAAAAACTTATCTATACTTTAGTTGCTAATGGTGTAGTTTAACAATATGAATACGTATACTATTATTTGTGAAGTTTAATTTTTTTGACTATTCCGTTGGTATGAATTTGCTACTTCCTATAAATTTCATTTTAATTAGGCACAATATAATTTTCGGCCCCTGAACTTGGTAAGTAGGTCCATATTAGTTCCTAGACTTTATTTGTATTCATTTTGATCTCTGAATTTGAAAATTGTTATTCATTTAAGTCTATTCTGTCACGTGAAAAAAAAGGGGATAATGTAACTTTTGGCCCCTAAACTTGGCAAGTAGGTCCACATTGGTCCATGAAATAGACAATTAGGTTTCCTTTAAAACTTGTACTCTTTTTTTATCCATTTTGATCATTGAAATTGAAAAATCTAAAAGTTAAATGTTGCGGCTCTCTAAGATTGTGCCACAACATTACTTGAAAAAAAAAAATTTAGATGATGAGGTGGTACAATCTCAGAGTGTTATATTTAGTGTTTCAATAAACTCAGATAGTTGAACAGGTTAGACCACCAGTTCTCAATTCAACAAGTTTAATTGGTTCAATTGTCAAACTAACAATAATTAAATAATTAATTAAAATTCATAAAAATCTAAAAGAAGTAAAATCGCATTTATATTTTTTACTTCTTTTTAGATTTTTATGAATTTTTAATTAATTAATTATTTATTATTGGTTCAATGGTTAACTGGTTGAATTGAGAACTGGTGGTCTAACCTGTTCAATCATAGGTTCGATTATTAAAACAAAAACTATGACACTTTAGGATTGTACCACATCATCATCTAAAAAAAATTTTTTTTAAAGAGTGTCACATCATTAAAATTTTAGGTTTTTTAAGTTTAGGGATCAAAATAGATCTAATTGTCAAGCTTAAAATTAACCCAAAAAAGTATAGGTACTAAAGTGAACCTAGTGGTCAAGTTTAAAGGCTAATGTGGACCTACTTGCCAAGTTCAGGGGCCAATATGGACCTATTTGCCAAGTTCAGAGATAAAAAGTTATATTATGTTCTTTTTTTTCACGATCATTAACAGAATGAACTTAAATAAATAATGATTTTTAAGTTCATGAGTCAAAGTCGATAAAAAAAAATTCAGGCCAATATAGACCTAGTTACCAAGTTCAAGGCCAAAAGTTATATTACCCCTTATAATTAACTCAAATTGAAAAAAAAATAAAAAAAGAAAATAAAAGAGAAAGAAAGCAGTTCTACCGAACCTTCAATAGCCCAAACACCAGCTAATCCGCTCCTTCAATCTCAGTCCGCGCGTATGATTTACGCTCGATTCAATTTTTCTTTCAAAGCTCCCCTTATGCGCATTGCGCACCCTTCCCCCTGCTTCTTCACATCCTCCATTTCCTTTGCTCGAACTCAGCTTAACGTTTCTCTAAAACCTTTGCCTTCTGTTTCTTCTTCTTCCATGGCGGATCCTAGCAACTTCTCAACTGTATCCGCCGAAGATGAGGCGAAATATGGCTTCACGCGCGAGGAGATGTACTCGAGTAACCTTGCTGGCACCGTCAATCCTTACGACCGTCACTTGTTCCTCCGCCATAGGTCCTATACCGATTGGGCTTCCCGCGTCGAAGAGGATTCCCTTCCTAAGCTTTTCTCCTCCACTCTTAAGTCTCGCAAAAACGACATCCCTGTTAAGGTTCGTTCTTCTTGTTTCGATCAGTTCACCATTGCCTTTAAGGTTTGCATTTCAATTGATCTTTTTTTTTTCCTTCTCTTTTTTTCTTTGATAGACACTGTTGACGGTTATTGAAGGAGAGCAATCTGATGGAGATGTGCTGATTTTCCCTGAAATGATCAAATACAAGTAAGTTTTCCTTTACTGTCTTGAATGTTTTAGAACTAATATCCTTTTTAGATATTGTTGACTTTCCTTTACAAGATCGGATGCTGTAAAACCGAATAGATTTTTGGTGAGAAATTTACTTTTTAAAAAAATTATCGGTTTAAGAATCTGATTCCCCAAAAAAAAAAAAAGTAAAAAGATTTCTGATTTGGTTTTTGTAAATCATGAAAGTAGCCTCTCTTGAATTATTGACTTCATTTTTTTTATAACAGTAGACAATAATTTTCATGCTTAACTAAATGGTGAAATGTGTCAAAAGTTGAAGGTCTGACTGTGTCAATGCAATCCTCCTGTAAATTGTAGGCCAGCATATCATGCGCTAGAGTTTGCTTTATTTACTATTTTCTAATGCTTATATGTTGAGTTGAGATAGAATGTTTTTCTTTTTTTGTTTGAAAAATAATGGGAAAATTCTATTAATAGATTATGAGATAAGGGATTCTTATGCTGAGGATCTTTTGTTGTTCTGATGGTAGGTGTTTGACTGAGGGTGATGTGGATGGCTTTGTTGAGGATGTGCTTGTGAATGGCAAACCATGGGCTTCTGGAGTGCAGGAGACGTTTACTGGTTCTTATGTCTTTGTGTGTGCTCATGGTAATCGTGACAAGAGATGTGGTGTATGTGGACCAATCCTGATTGAAAAGCTGAATGAGGAGATTGCATTGCGAGGATTGAAGGATCAGGTGTTTGTAAATGCTTGCTCTCACATTGGAGGGCATAAGTATGCTGGGAACTTGATTATCTTCAGTCCAGATTCCAAGGGAAAAATTACGGGCCACTGGTAATATCTACATCCCTGTCTCATCATGCTTCTTTGTATTGGATGGATTTTGATGTAATTGATTACTTCGCCTCAAACAATTGCAGGTATGGCTATGTTACTCCTGAAGATGTACCTGAATTGCTGGATCAGCACATTGCGAATGGCAAAATAATAGAACGTCTTTGGAGGTTTGTGGATTTTGACATTTTGTTTGTGCTGAACCTAAGTTAGTTAATGTGTAGTATGCTCCTTTTGTTCCATTTCTGATGATATTCATCTATTCAAAATGGGTTTACTACCTCAATCTTTTGTCTGAACATGCTTAAAATGCATAAATTTGAAGTTATTCATTGAAAGAGTATCTAATTTACCATTAGACCTGTATGATTTACTGCAGCTGCTGAAGCCGTTCCTAGCATTGATTATCTTAACTGCTGACAAGGCAGTAGCTAATTGACTCTTAGCTTTATTTTGCACTAATACTACTTCAGAACTCTCTCTGGAGGCTGTCCTTTACTTGATTTCTGTGTAATGTTCTGATGAATGTTTCTTTTCTGACTTCATGCTACTTATGTTGGGCCTTTTTTTTTTTGTATTTTTTTTGCTAGGATTTTAGGGAAAATCATTTAAACAAGTGCTATTTACGCAATATACCGTCCTTTTTGTTTATGGGAAGCCCCATATCTATCAAATGGCTAATTCCTTATGCCTTAACAAACTTTTAGTTATTCCTTTTTCTGTTTTCTTTTCTTTTATAGTTAGTTTTACTTGCCATATTGCTTTGACTCTTCATTTGAGTCCCTGTGTCTGGCATTCGTGTCTAACCCGTATTTGGACATGGTACCAGGAGATGGCCCTCCAAAGATCCTTAAAATACATGAAAAAACTTAGAAATTTTTATTGCATTTGTGCTGGACACGTACTGTAGCTGATGCAATTAAGTTTGAATAGCATAGTTCCTTGCAGCTACATGTGAAATGAAATAAATGCTTTTAACCATGTATTAACCCATACATCTGCAGGGGTCAAATGGGGGTTTCTACTGAAAGTGGTGATGGAACAGGGGAACAGAAGCTTCCGAATGGGACAGAAGTGAAGAAAAATGAGAAGCCTGAAGAGTCAACTGTTCAAAAGACCAGGGAAAATGTCGGCGGTTGTTGCCAGGGTGCTAATGGGTCTAGCTGTTGCATGACTGCTAGCTCGGAAGTAAGTGAAACAAAGAAAACTGAAGAAACAACAAAAGCTCATGGAAAAAAGGGGCTGTGCGGTTTGACAAGTTGGGTAGGATCATGGGATCAACGTGATGTTCTTACAGCAGCAGCGGTGGTTGGAGCTGTGGCAACCGTTGCTGTGGCTTATAGCTACTATAGAAGGTCAGGCTGAATTAAGGACATGTAATCCAATTTCGTACTGTTTGCTCAAGGGTTGTACACCCCTGTTTTTTGGTTGCGGAGGCAATGGTGACAATAAAATAATCCTCCAAACGACAAACTTCATTAGGGGATGGATACAAATAGTCATATTACTTTTATTTTGATATCTACTTGCATTGAGATGTTTCAGTAGATGCAATTAGACATTTGGAATGCTTCAGCTCAATACCGAAATTATGAGTAGAAAAATGCTTGCTAAAATTTGTTGGATACGATGGAATTTAAAGTTTTGGTTTGTTTGGTATTGTTTTTCTTAATGCTTTAAAGAAATACCTCCTTCAATATCTGTTTATTTGGCATTGATTCGACTATATGACACCCCCAAAACCCTCCATGTTCATGATCACTGATGTTAAAAGACCAGGTAATTAAAACGGGAAACTCGAGATTTCGGCCTTTAATCTTAAAGGCTAAATTACAACATCCTGAGATTGGTTATAATCTGTTTTACCAACTTTAGTGTTCTTCCTACAAAAATTCTCTCCATCTGCATGCTAATTCTGTATTTTTGTCATCCTAGTCCAATAAAGCTTGGGACAAAAACTTGGGTGTCTTACGTTTGGAATTAGAATTTACTAGGTTTAGGATTGCCTTGCTTCAAAATTACAAAGTTGGAGGCCATGTTGTCCCGAGAGCCTTCTAAATTATTCTATAGGAGATTAAATAAATAAAAATGTACATAAGCCTCTCATTTTCTTCTTGTATCAAGCAGAAGATTTTCTGTCAAAAGAAGCTGATGGCAACTAACTATTGTTTAAAGAAGAAATTTTGAGTGAGTTCAGGTACTATAATAAAAGATTTAATGCTAAACATGCATAAATTTTTAAACCCAAACTAAAAGATTCTTCACCATATATGGGTTATTTTACTAAAATTACTCCCAAAAAATAAATAATTATAAAAATTATTTAAGTTAAAAAATAATCACCCAAATGACTTGAAATGAACAGGAAAATAATGTTAGAGGGACTTAATGGCCGGCACCACCTTAATTTTTGACCTAATCATTACCTGATGATTATGTTAGACTTAAAAAAAATAATTTTTGGGGTTGGTGGACTTAATGGTCGACACCCCTGTATTTTTTTTTTCGGATGGTAGCATACTAGTATACATTTGTTCCACTATTTGAAAAAAAAAATAGGTTGGGGGTGTAAGTGGTCAACACTACTTTTACACAAAAAAATATTTTTTTGGGTGCTGGCACATTGATGGTCGGCACCCACTTTATTAGATTAAAAAAAAATTGGGGTTAGAGGTACTAGATGGTCAACATCAATTTTTTCGGTAATCGAAAATTTTTTCGAGTAGTGGGACACTGATGGCCGACATCCTTGTACTCGATTTGAGGAAAAAAAATTAGGTGTTGGGACATTGATGGCCAACACCCTTGGACCATATTTGAAAAACAAAAATTGAGGGGTGTTGGGACATTGATGGTCGGCACCCCCTTAGCCTATATATATAAGCTATGTGGTTGTGGTATTGTAATTAGATGAGAAAAAATTGTTGAGATTATCATCAAATGTGAGTGTTTGGGTGTGTACCATCAAATGGGGATACTGTATTTGGGAGTATATCATCAAATTGGTGTGATGTAGTGGATTGCAGATGGGAGTGTTTTAGAGTGTACAACCGAATTTCGCGGTTGAATTATATACTGTCACATGAATTGCATTGTGTCATTAAGGGTCAGATGACTACTTTCACCATAGATGGCGAAACTATATAGACCGTGACGATTAAAAAATATGGCGGGCAAACATGGCCGAAATTACTAAATGCAACATAGACTTGATTCAAGCAAAAGACGACTAACTGTGGAGAAACTCCTATTCAAAATTAGTCAGTATTATTTGTTGGTCGAATTGTATATTTTTGTATATTAGTTTTTTAGGATATTCGTATTTTCTTTTATATGTAATTTTTTTGGGGTATTATCATTTTTCAAATTATTACTTTTTACTTATTTTGCGCTCATCTATGCCCAGAAATAATTAAGTTAAAAATTTAAAATTTTTTGTATTGTAAGAATAATTACAAAGTTAATATCTACAAAAAAAAATCGAAATTGTCTAGATCTTACAACATCCCGGGGCCAACGTATAATGATAGGGCAGCCTCCGTTGGCAAGGGCGTGCACCTTGAAGAGGCGTTTGATAGTTGCTCAGGCCGGCGTCTGGTGTCCCTCCCAGTGTACTTAAGAAAGTTGTATAATTGTATACCCCATCATCGGAGGTGAAGGGGTATTGTGAGACTAAAGGTGCCGAGCCAAAAATATCCTCAATGTTGGTTGAAGGTAGGGGTGTTCAGTCGGTTAACCGACCCGAAATACCATTAATCGAATTAACCGACCCTTCAAAACTTTTAACCGTTAATCGAACCAAAAATTTTTTGGTTAATTCGGTCGGTTAATCGAATTAACCGAAAATTATATGTTTTTTTTTATTTTTGGCTAAAATAAATATAAAATTAACTGAATTAATCGAAGTAACCGAATCAACTAAACCAACCGAATTAACTGAATTAAAGTACCGAATCACTACATAATTAAAAGCATTACATAAGTCTTGAAATTAACACATAATTGAAATGTAAGTCTTTAATATTCTTCATTTGTATCCCTTTCTTCTCTCCAAAAGATCTCCATTTGCATTAAACCGACAAAAAAACATGTGCAAAAAATTAGCATAGAATAGAAATATACGCATTTAAAAAAATTAAATAATATAAACAAATGAATAGATTGTAAGTTAATATAGCATGAATTGTTTGATTGTGGAATTGAGATGGTATGTTGATAATAGAGATAGTAGAGTTCATGCTTGAACCTAGGAAATAAATCTGATATTCATGCCGTGACATATGGGTTGTTGTTGGCTAGTCTAAACATTGAATCAATTAAATAAGTAGGAGTGATATGGTAAAAAAATTGAAACTATTAAAATAAAACAATAAATATATCATTTTCAATCTTGTCAAGTTCTTGGATTTGTTCTTCAATCTTTTTGATGTCTTCTTGTAATAATGATTTCCAAATCCAATCTTGAGTACAAACAAGAGCTTGTACAATTTTAGGAGTTCAAGAACTCCTATATTGATCAAGCACACGTCCCTTGGTGCTAAATGCAGACTCTGAAGCAACCGTAGAAACCGGTATAGCTAACACATCTTTGGCCATTTTTGAAAGAGTGGGAAATCTAGGGTTGTTCACTTTCCACCACAAAATATCAAAATCTTCAACAAATTCCTCATTAGCCTCAGCTAGATATTTATCCAACTCAGATATTTTATCCTTACCACCATTTTCCAACTCATGGTTTTTAAACAAAGCCTACATTTGCCTTTTCATTTTTTGTTGTGGTTCAACGAGAGAAACATGTGTTGGCATACTCAATTGGCTACAAGTACAATGAAGTGGAGGCTTATACTCATCAAAAAATTCATACAAAGATTCCTTCAATTTTTGCATCATTTCACAAGCTTTTTCAGAACTAGACATTTCACTAAGTGCAAATTCAAGATACTTTAGTTTTTGTCTAGGATCTAAAACACAAGCAACAAACATAAGCAAATTCATCTTATCAATATCACCCCAATACTTATCATACTTCTTTTTCATCTTGATGGCCATAACATTGAAATCAACATTATTATTTAATTGAGCATCTCGTAAAAGAAAATCAATTTCAGAAAACTCGTCAAAAAAATTATTGGACGTGACATATGAAGTGCCAGATATACGCAAAGTGACTTCATAAAAGTGTTCCACGAAATCCCCCAAGTTTCTAACATTAGCCCAATCATCCACACTAGGCCAACCCTCTCCACTTTCAAGTTCAGCCTCAAAGTTTGTATCTTGCTCCTCAAATCTCTCAAAAGCTCTCTCAAAGTTCTGAGCAGTGTCTAACATTAAGTAGGTCGAGTTCCACCTAGTACAAACATCAAGATACAACATCTTCTTGCACTCTATCTTTTCCACCACAACCCACCCCTTAAACTTTTGTAATCTATCTAAAGATTGTCTCACATATCCAACATCCCTCCTAACACATTCAACAGATTTATTCATTTCCTTTAAGCCTTCAATAATAATCAAATTCACAATGTGTGACGTGCATCTCATATGAAAATATTTACCATTTTGAACTAAACCCCTTTGAGGGTTAAATTTCTTTCTCAAATAACCAATAGCAATATCATTTGAACTTGCATTATCAACAGTAATAATAAATAACTTATCAATCTCTCAATTCAACAAGCACTATTCAATCACCATCCCAATGGACTCACCCTTATGACTAGAAATTGGACAAAAGTTTAAAATCTTTTTATTCAATTTCCAATCGTTATTAATAAAGCGAGCAGTGATACACAAATAATTAACTCTTTGCAAAGAAGTCCATGTGTCAGTAGTTAAGCAAACTCTAGAACAAGAACTTCTCAAAAGTTATTTTTATCTTGACCCTTTCATCTAAATACAATTGATAAACATCCCTAGTCATTGTAGTTCGTGAAGGAATATGAAACCTAGGACATGCCACAAACATAAATTTCTTAAAGCTTTCACTTTCAACAAACTTGAAAGGTAATTCATCAATCACAATCATTTGTGCTAATCTTTTCCTACATGCTTCTTGATCAAATCTCCAAGTTAAAATATGCCCTTCCTCTCCTTCAACTTCCTTTCTAGGTAAAACTAGTTGTCCTTGAGTAGTATCAACAACATTACTAGTATTTTTCTTGTATGAACCAATATGATATTTTAATGATCCTGTATCATTTTTTTTCATATCACAACAACATTCCTTTTGACAATAATTACATTTAGCCTTACTTGCACCCTCACTATTGATAATCTTAGTGAAGTGAGCCAAACTTCTGACCTTTGAGGAGTGGCTTTTCATTTCCTAATAGTCCCTTTGTTTAGCTTGAAGCTCTAACTCCCGAATTTTCAGAGTCTATCGAAGTAGGAGGTGTAACACTACCCTCAATAGATGTTGGTTCAGTGGACATTTTGCAAGAAAAAAATTATATAATAAATTAAAATACATTTATAATATTAGACATATTTTGATGTTGAGTATTAGATAAATAAATTCTGCTTTTAACCAACCATTACACTCCATCTAACCATCTAATCTTTCTAGGCCTTATATGTAAGTTATAACAGTGACATTCCAGATGATGCAGAAAGAATTAAAAGACACAAGAAAAACTGTGAACTTTTTTATTAGAATTTTGATTAGCTTCGAACATTCAAAAATTGGAATTAATTATCATTAATGTAGGTTGATTGAATGAAAATGTGGCTTATGATTTTCTTGTGTTCTGAATGTAATTTTTTATAAAATAAATTATGACAATTAAAAGAATATATGGACGGAAGATTCCTTCTGCTCCATCTGATTTAGTTATTTAAGACCAGTTGCAGTAGGCTCCACTCTCAAACTGTAGTGGAATATTATTGCATTAATGTAACTAAGCTATAGAAATTTTTGTGACATATTTGGATTTATTGAAAGGTTTAATATGTCACATTTTTATTGACACTTTGTAACAGTTGATTTTTTAAACACCGTTCAAAAAAAGGTGAATGAGATAACATAATGATAGTTTAAGTACTAATTTAAGATAAAAAAAAAATTAGTTACCAAAGTGAGAGAACAAACATAGTTCAGGGTCAAAATGAGTATTAAACCTAAAAAGAAAGTCCAAAATAGAGGAGAATCATACAAACCAAGAGAGTAGCAACATCAAACCAAACAAACATAACCACAGTCAAAAGCAGACCACACATAACCAGGAAAACCAACAATAACATAAAATGAAACAGCCATAGAGATTGTTTAATTATTTATGATTTCCACTAGGGAACCTTCAACATTTAGCAGTCAAGCGATAATTCCAGTACCCATTAATTTGAAACTTGAAAGCTTGCAATTACCATTAATCAATGGAGTTTCAACAAAAGAACCATAGGACAGATGTGTTTTGACTATAATTTGTTGACCAAAAGAGTTTAAAGCTTGCACAATAGCCATTAATCTATAATACTTTTATTTATATAAGTATTTGCAAGTGGAGAGGTATAAGAGAATCCCTTAACCTTTTTGGTTTATTATAATCATGCTTCATGCAAATGGACAAAATAAATTTGGAACACCCTAAGAAAATTTCTCATAGCATCATAAAGAATCACATCCATTCTCTGTTAAGTTCAGAGTTTTAAGTTTGGAACTATATCTTATGCAAATTCCCTTAATTTCCAACATGTAATAACACCATATGATTAGTTAGCGTCAAAGCAGCTAAGTTAAAGAACTGTAGTCATTTAAAATTTATGATAGACAATCTATATTGTTCAAAGCTTCACTGCTTCATTTTAAAAGATGTGGATAGGATAAGAGGGGTTGAAAGAAGCCATATAACTTACAACTTCAAACTTGCACTTGAACAATATAGATTATCCAAACAGTTGACATTAAGGATATCAAGATTGTAGGTTCAAGGAATGTGTATGAAGGAGATTAGTAGGCAATCCACAGCTTAAAATATTCCATGATTCCAAACAATGAACTACAACATTTCAAAAATGGAATCGTGACAAAATAAAATAAAATAAAATAAAATAAATAATTTGCTTTCGTTATTTATCGGCTTAAGAGATATTCAATATGTTAATAACTGTAGTTTCTTAGTTAGTTTGCTTCAGTGTTAATGTTTTGTTTTATAGTATTAAAGACTTAATTGGTTTCAATGGATGTGCTTTGCTTTGCAAGTCAAGATTTTTAACCTGGCGAACCAAATTACCTGAACCTTTGTTTTGAATGATTGAGATATTTCTTTTTATTTTACTTAAAAGATACAGAAACTTAGGAATTGTTTGAACCAAAAAAAAAACCTTAGAAATTGACAACTACCTTTTACATCTGGCTTTCTTTGTCTTTTATCTGCTATCATATCCATTCTCATAGTGCTAATATTTCAACAAATGTCTTACTAGGTTTAAGCCTTTTTTGGTTTTTTTTACTGTACCATGAGCTTTTTACAAAGAAACTGAGATAAAAATGGTGACATGGTAGAATAAGCAAGCAGTTAAATAGTGCCCAAATTTTCAAGAGTAAAAACCTACCTTAACTCGCCGGTGATGGTGACCTAGTAGATGCCAGAGGCTCACGAAGGTGGTTGGTCTCGCAGTGACAATAGAAAGATTTTGGGAGATTTTAATTAGGGGTTTTGAAGGTTAGGTAGTTTTATTTATTTATATTGTTTGTTACTTTAGAGTTTAGACTTTTACTTTTACTTTTACTTTTAGATTTTTATTTATTAAATTATTTGTAATTTTTATGATTGAGTTGGGTAATTGGGTTAGGTACTTAGGTTTATGTTAGATTGGGTTTTGGTGAATAGTGGGCTATTTATATATTATAATTTTATTTATTAATTTTTTATGTTAAATCGAAAAAATTTAGTTAACTGACCGATTTCGAACCGAATTAACCGTTAACTGAAAACTCAAAAAATTATTAACCGACCCCCGACTGAAAAAATTCAATTAACCGACCGATTAACCAAATTCGGTCGGTTAATTGAATTTTTTGATTTTACCCGAATTTTGCACACCCCTAGTTGTATGTGCTTACTAATGGAGCTCTAGGTGGTGAACCTTTGCTTGAATCTTTGCAGTTCTAACTCATACCTTGTTTATGCAATTTTGAATCAATATTTTTAATCAATTACACCGTTATAAATTTAGAAAAAAAAATTAAAATTACAAATTGATAAATATTGAAAAAAATACAAACAAATTCAAAAAATAAAATATGATTAGATCAATTTTGGAACAATGTTTTTTACCCGTTATCACGATTTTTCTGCATCATTCTTTATTCTTATACTATTTGTAGAAGTTTGATGCGATGTGTTGAATGTAATAAATGAACCTCCATGAAACCTTCGAACGTCTTATCGCAACAAGTAGTCCCTTCGATCTGTCCGAGATTAGGCAAATGTTGTTTTTCCTGACAACGTGCCTCTGCATATTTGACAAGAAAAATTTTCAAGACTCGAAGTTCTCACTCTCCATAATGGAAAAAATGATGGGAAATATATTCCGATTGTTGTCTTATGCAACCGCAATCAGGAGTATTTGTGTGTATCTACCGTAGAGCTAGGTTTCGTCCACCTATACCATCGGTTTGCAGTGAATGAAGGCCTTAACACACAGCTTAAACGTCTAAAACAATCAGTGGAAAACTCGTTTCCCGGGTTCTATTTCACCGTCCAGGCCTCTATACCGTAATGTTTACAAATCAGTCACCGTTCTCAGCACATACTCCCACATCATGGCTTACCACCCTTGTAGTTCGTTGTATGACACATCAAAGTCACCATACAACTGCTGCATCGCAATTTGCTTCGCCCACCATGCCTTCCTGTAGGAAACCTTGTACTTGAATCGAGTTTGCAAATCCACAATAAGCGTAGATACAGGGATGGTGGGCGACTCTTTCACCAATGGGATGATGCAATTGCATATGGTTTTTGCATTCAACTTTCAATAGTCTTGTGACATACGAGCGGTCGTGCATGTATGAGGACCTTCTATTTTCCTGGTTGTCCACATCTGTGCCTGTTGTACTAATGTAGCTGGAATATGCCACTTACAGCCACTTGAGGATTTCCAGCATTCTTCAACATATAAAGATTGCGTTGACTTCGTGACTTTGTAGTCGACAAACAACTTCAAGTTGTACTATTTTATTGCATGTAAGTAGTCTTTCTTGTTATCGAATTGTTGTCCTACGAACAACTCTTCATCTTTCGATTCTTCATCCAATAGGTGAGCTGACACTATATCTGGATATTCAAAAAACTTGTGCAAGTGCTGCATCAGGAGGTATATCACTCATGAAGGCCTCTAGATTATTATGGATAACTATACCAGATCCTGTGTTTAGGCTGAATGACTCTTCAACTTCTGATTCTTCATTCAATAGGTGGGCTGACACTATATCTAAATATTTAGAAAACTCATGCAATCGCTGCATCAGGAGGTATATCACTCATGAAGGCCCTTGGATTATTATGGATAATTATACCGGATCTTGTGTTTCGGCTGCATGGGGATGTATATCTTCACCTTCCACTTAGCCTTCATTGTCTATGTCTTCAGGGATGTCTTCAAATCGAGGTCACTCGAATATTCACTATCAGACCCTTCATTACTGGACCCTTCATCACCATCTTCTATGGTGGCCAACACCTCTAGATAAGTCTCTAGATGATGACACAGGATTGGAATGTTGTACAAACATCCACCGTAGTTTGGATTTTTGGAAGTTTGCAGTGAACCTCCACAACCTGTTTAATCTTCTCAAAAGACATTAAGATCAAAATCAATTCCCAAACGCTGGTTTACTAGAATTACAACTTGAACAAGTTCCGGTTCAACTATCTCCACAAACAACTCAACTGGGCTGAGATCATCTATCTCAGGGGATAATAAATTGCTATCATTGTCCCTAGATCATCATCATCTTCAAGCTCGATTTTCGAGAACTTCAATAGATTTGTTGAAACCGAAAAATTGTAAAACAGCCTCAACATTTGCTTCCCACAACAGGTAGCCATCTTTGTACTGATCTTCTGTTTCAAATCTGCCAGCAAAACACGCTTGTTGGATCTTATTATTATTTTTTGATGACTTTGGAAGACACAACTTTCTTCAACTGTATTTATCATTTCACCATCAAAATGAATATAAACAGGCAGAATTTGGAAACTCATCTTCAGCAATTTCTACTTCCTCCTCAACAAACAAAACTGATAATTTTAGTATTGATTTTCAACTAATAAAACAAACAAAAAGCTCAAATGAAAGACAAAATAACTCTATATATTGAAGGGGTGTCGGCCATCAATGTCCTAACACTCCACATTTTTTTTGAAATCTGGTACAAGGGTGCCGATCATCAGCGTCCCAGCATCCAAATTTTTTCTCAAATCAGGTACAAGGGTGCCAGCCATCAGTGCCCCAACTCTTGAAAAAAAAATTCTGATCCCCGAAAAAGCTGATGCCGGCCATCTGGTACCCCCCAACCCAAAATTTTTTATCTGATAAAGTAGGTGCTGACCATCAATGTGCCAGCACCCAAAAAAAAATATTTTTGTTTAAAAGTGGTGCAGGCCACTTACACCCCCAACCCAATTTTTTTTCAAATACTGGTATAAATGTATATCGGTAAGCTATCGTCTGAAAAAAAATACAAGGGTACCGGCCATTAAGTCCCCCAACCCCAAAAATTAAATTTTTTTTTAAAGCTTGACACAATAATCAGGCAATGATTAGGTCAAAAATCAAGGTGGTGCCGGACATTAACTCTCCCAACCTCATTTTATTGTTCATTTCATCTCATTTGGGTGATTATTTTTTAACTTGAGTCATTTTTATAGTTATTTATTTTTTTGGGTCATTTTAATAAAATAAGCCAGATATGATCTCACTACGGGGTGCTATGATCAATGAAACCATGTCTTTTTTGGTTTATTAGACTCTTTTACCTCTTCTGTAAAAGAGCAGCTTGGAAAAGCCATGGAACATCACAACCATAAATACAATAAAAAACAAAACCTGTTCCAAAAAAGATGAGAAAAGTTATGGCAGTGGACATGCTTGTAGCGATTCTCTTGATTGTCCTTTATCTGTTTCTTGGCCATTGGTATCGAAACCAAAACTCAGGGGTCAAGGTTTGGTCTATTGTTGGCCTGTTGCCTGCACTTGTTTCCAATGCAGAAGGAATCTTAGATGGGGCACGTTCAAGTTCAAGGGACTCTGGTTTCCAAGCTTGGACTTTGTTATCACCCATCCTATGAACATTCAACCAAATTTTACAAAGAAACCATGAAAACACTCGAGAAAGGTGCAGAGTTCAGGGAAATCTTTGAGCCCTTCGGCCAAGGAATTCTCACTTTGGACTCACACGTATGGAAGAGGCAAAGGAAGGTGCTGCAGTCATTAACCAAGAACAACAAGAAGTATGCAGCCTATTAACAAATGCTCGAGGGAAGTCTCATCCCGGTCCTCAAACATTTTCTGAGGCTTGGAACTGAACTGGACCTCAAAGATGTGCTTCACTTACGATTACATAGAGGCTTTGCTTTATAGGAATGTGGTGCCTCAAATGGTTTGGAGATTGCAGAAATGGTTTCAACCTGGTGAGGAAAAAAAGCTGAGCAAAGGGTTGGGAATTGTGGATGATTTTGTGTACGATTGCATTTCATCAAGATAAGAGCAGTTAAGGTGATCCGAAGGCCGATGATCACTTCGACTTGTTGACAGCTTATCTAGTGGAAGAAGAATCAGACGTGTGATTTAGGAAAATCAGAAGCATAGGACTCACATGATTTTTCTTTTCTGGATCATCACATCGCATCTGTCCGTTGAAAACAAGATTTTGGAAGAGGTCAAAGCCCCAATTGTCCACAAAGTAATGATGGGAAGATGGTGTGTTTCAGTGCAAAAGAGCTGAACAAGTTTGTTTACATACATGCAGCATTGTGCGAGACATTGAGACTGTATCCACCAGTACCTGTGAACAACAAATCTTCAATCGAAGCAGATATACTTCCGAGCAGGGATCGTGTGGGTCCAAGAACAAGGATTCTTCTATCAGTGTATTCAATGGGAAGAAGCGAAGAAATATGGGGTGTGCAATGAACATAATCCTCAATAATCTTCCATTATGTTTCAAAACAACAGTTGTGACGTATTGCTATTGATATACTTCAATTCATCTATAGATGTACTAAAATGGTTATCTTTAGCCAAAATATGTAAGAGTGAGAAAGTTTTCCATCTACTTATAGTATATATATATATAATCCCTCTCAGACAATGTGAAATGCCCTATATTGGCAACTACTACACAAAGAAGTGCATTTATATTTTACAGCAAATAGGACTAACTATTTGAATCATGAGAAAACCTTGATTTACTCTGAACCTGAGTATCAGTGAAAGCCGTAAAGAACCTTTCGGGGATCCAATTGTCCGCTGCAATAACTAGAGGAGACTGTGGAGATCTCTTGTCGGCCTTTCCATTCTTCAAATGGTTTCAAGATGATCGGGGTTTCTATAACAGCAGAATCTACACATAGCATGGATTGATAATCCTCATCCCCCAAATCTTGCAGAGCCTTAGCCTTTTTATCCCATGGATTCCATACAACTGCACACAAAGTGAATGTTTAGATCCTTGGAAAGAATCAAGCATTACAAAAGCAAAGTAACTTAAGAAATTTGAATGAACCTGCATCCGGCATCCCATCCTTCCACAGTTCGAATGTCCTCTTCTTCTCGTGGTCAATGATGGCAATCTTTGTTGGGGTGCTCAAATATACTCTTTCAAACTAAAGCATAATAAATATATGTTTTTAGTTATGGTTTTAAGGCTTTACACATGCATACGAATATACGAGAGGACTACCTCGCCATCAAAAGTGATTGCATCAGCTTGCTCAGTGAACCTTTGCCTGTTATTCAAATTGTCAAAATAATCGAGCGTCTCCAAGCCCTCCACACGCACTTCACTGCAAATTTAACAGAGTTTTCCGACTCTTCTAAGCAAAGAATGTGGAACTTCTTCCTCAATCATCAATGCATAATGCATAAGCAAAATAAAGCAAAAAAATGAGCAAAGCTGTCCTGATATGTCATCACTACAGTTCATATTCGAATTTATATCGATTAGGGCAGTTCAACATTTAAAACCTTCTGGCCATTATTGCATGAAAAAGAAGAAACAGCGGTCAAAAAATCATGGCCCCAACCTGATGTCAGAGACAGAAAAATAGTTGCAGAGTGTGAACATGAAAGAGAAGGCCTTGTTATCCGTATTCCTCACACGAGGGATCAACGTCAGCCTGCCAGCACTGAGAGTTACACGAAGACGCAATTCGAAGCTGCAAAATTGCAGGGTGATCAACATTCATCAGTGCATACATGAAGTCCGCTTTTCCACGTTTAATCTCAAAAGAACACAGGATACACAAGCATACCAACGGGGCCAGATCTTTAGATCCTCTTCTGTAGACTTCAATATAAGATCCACCGATGACTGGTTGTTAGCAGGAGACAAAGGCGAAGGATCACTGTCCAGTGACCACATTCGGTTCCGTGCAAACCCATGCTGCTCCAGCGAACCAAGATTTCCGAACTGCAACAACCAGCAATAAAATAAAGAACATACACCCTACCTTATCCTCAAGAATGTCTCTAAGCTTAAGGTTCTCCCAACTCCGTGGTATATACTAACCTGAGGAAAGCAGATGGGTATACCTCCCCTGATGGCTCTAGGTGGCTTCCAATTTGCCTAGGGATCACAGGAAAAACAAGTAAATACAAAGACAACACCAGCATTTTAAGATCGAAAAACATATAGAATAAAAGAAGAATTAATTCACCTTGCTGCTCATAAAAAGCAGTTCTTCCCTTCTTTCGTTCTTCCATGAAACAACTTGTCCACCATAGAGTAGCACCTGAAACTCTTTTATGTCAATTTTGAAGCACCCTTTATGTACTAATCTGATAGAAATTTCCAGTAGCAAAGAAAAGGGAGAAAGATGGTTAACATATTTGATAAACACATCCACCCACACACATACATCTTTCGAAATGTTATCAACTTTTATCCATCAATTCAAGAGTTATAATCATAGCAACAACCCCATTATTTGATAATCAGATTATATCTGACTTGTTTAATTATGTAAACTTTAAAATAGAAAAGGACTTGAGCTTTAAAACAAGATATTTGTCTCAAAGTAAAAATATATCTGATAACCATATTCACCGTTAAAATATCAATCTCCCCTACTTTTCACTCTATTGCTTCAGATCACCTGGCCATTTCCTTTTTCACTGCAAATTGCTCTAAATTTCTTGTTGATAAAGATTCAGGGAAAAGAAGGCAAAACAAACCTCAGCAGATGAACCAGTTGGTTCAGTGAGTATAATTCTGTGCAATCCATCAACATCATGAACTAGATTCATTGGCATAGCTTTTGGCCTTAATCTGGCCCTTATGCTACTTGAAAATGGATTTACTTTCCCTTTCCTCCACTCCAGCTACACCATAAATATAAAAAAAAAAAAAACCCCAGTTAAATAAACATGCAAACAAACAAGAAAAGCAAGAAAATTTTCACATCAAGATTTCATATTTGAATAAGACAAGTTAACACGACAAACCCACATTAGAAAAACAAAAAATTAGAACTTACATTTACAGGTGTGAATGTGATGATAAGGAATATATATATATTTAATGAATAAAAAAAGAAAAGAAATGGAAGATTTTGGTAGTAATATCAGTTTCGACTATGAAGAACACCCAACTTTTCACCAACTCCCAAGTTGGAGAGAAAGCTGTGAAATAAGGAAGTAAAGAATATTAAAAATTGAATATGAATATATATGTGTGTGTCTAGAAGAGAGAAAAAGAAAAAGAAAAAGAAGGGGAAGTTATGGTGAAAGGAAGGATATCCAAAGAAAACCCATCAAATGTTAACTATTTGTAATGCTTTTTGTCATTGGATACTCTGTCTTCCTTCTCTGTCTGTCTCTTTCATTGTACATCTGATGTTGTGTGTTTTGTCTTTGATTTTTTTTCTCTTTACATCTTCTTTCTTTCACTTTGCCATGTCTATTCTCAACCTATTTTTATTTCACTACATCAAATATTTCTTGCTCTTAAATACACTTATTAACTGTCAATCAAGATTTCATAATAATTTCTAATTTAACTGTGATGATCATTTTTCATTAATTTTAAATATTTATTAACTTTCTCAAACTCTTAAATAAATAAAAATATGTGTTTAAAGGCATTCAAAGAATTTTTTAAAAAAAGTTGCTTATTTGATTTTTAAAATAAATTTCTAAATATTTTTGTTTAGATGCTTTTATTTTTATATGTTACATTTAAAAATAGTATACTAAATCAGAGGTGCTTAACCATTGAAGAGGAAGAATCTCAATCTCAGAGGCTTATGTTCACTGAAGTTTGACACGTACATAAGTGATCTTTTAAGGAAAATTTTAAAATAATCAACGGTTCTAATTGGTTTATTGAAATCTAAATTTTGTCTGTTTTCATTATTAGGGATGGGAAAATATTGAGTCCACGTCACTCACACCCCTAATGAAAATGTTCAAAATGTAAAAATTTCCCTTTCATTTTTAATTTTTACTTGGAGGGCCCATACTCTTTCATATTATATTTCTTGGTTACTCTTCCAATATTTTATCGTTTATTTTCAAATTTTCTAATCGACATAAATACTGGAAAATTGTTGAAATATTTTTTAAATAAGTCTTATGTTTTTATTATATTAAAATATTATTTTTACAAATTTTACTATAAATAAAATTACATTAAAAGGTTAACTGGCCTAGAGATCCTCATTTTACTATTACTTTTATATAATCAAATTTTAGTCTTAATAAATTTAATGATTATCATATGAATAAGAGTTGAAATTTTAAATTTTAAAAAATATAAAAATTAAAAAATAATTAAATTAAATAAAAAATTAAATTCACGCATAATATCTAAATAATTTAATTATTATCAAGACTAAAATTTAAATAAATTGAAAAAAAAGAAGGGTAAGATGGTGTTAGGAATAGGGTAGGTAGGTAAGAGAGATAAGGGGGTAGGCAAATTGCAAGCAAACAAACAAATCTATTGTAAGGCAAAGGAGGAAATGCTTAGGTATTCTTTTCAAACTTTCGGTGTATTTCTCATTTCATCCAGTCTAATCTTAACCCTACCTTACATCATTTTCACTCTTTTAATATTTCATATCAATCCTTAATTCCTATCATTTTCTATAAAGTATATTATATAATAATACATTATTAAATATTTTAAAAGAATTTATTTTTAAATATGCATTACCATTTTATTCACTAACCATGTCTAACCATGTTGATATTAAAATTTATCATATATCCAATTTGTCCTCTCCTTACCTTAGGAGTAAGGGGCGATGCTTGAGACATGCCCTCCAGTATCCCCCCTTTTTTTTTGATCCGAACATTTCCCGTAGACATTGCTAGGGTTCCACCACCAGTCCACAGAGGACCTAAGCTACCATATTGTTCGAATCGAAAGCCCTCAATTCATTACGAGGCTTTCAACTCCCGCCCAACTCAAATTCAACACTGTAGAATCCATTCAAGCTAGCATCGAACAAGCAATAATAATGGAACACTTTCTGGAGGGTAATGTATCGGGCAGAGGTGATATCGGTTCGGTTCGATTAAATTTTTTAAATCATTTATTATAAATCGGTTCATTTTGATTTTTGATTTTTTCAAATAAATTTTTGTTTTGATACTTTTAGATTTATTTTGATAAAATAATTTTGTTTTATTGCTTTTAAACATTATTTGACAAAATTTCAATGTCTTTTCTATAAATATTTTTAAAATCAATAATTCTTTTAAGAACTTTTAAATTACATTCACTATTTTAAATATAAAATATTTATTTTTATATCATAATAAATTAAAATTTATTATATATTAAATAAAAATAGAATTTGGTTCAGTTTCAGGTAATCCTAATTTTTAAACTTACATTTCATAAACCGTCAAAAGACTTTGATTTGGGTTGATTTTTGGTTTGGTTGGTTTTTTGGTCACCCATAATCCCGGGGCACAACAACAAAGCCCTCTCATTTAGATCAATTGACACTAGAAATTTTATCACATGTGTATATGGGTGGAAATCACAAATTTAGAATACAGACGTGTGTTTGAAAATAACATACAACAAATAATAAAACGTATGTTTGAAGCTAATTAATAATGACACATAAAATATGTACAATATTAAAACGAAAATAATTAGATTAAACTATGACACTAACTTAATCAACAATATTATTAATACTAGAAATTTTATCACACTCTATGCATGTGTAAACTACATACTTAGAACTAAAAATAACATGTAATTGGGCACACAAATTTTGAATTGAATATTGACTTTTAAAAATTTGGAGTCAACTTTGAAAAAAGCTACAATTTTTAAATACAAAGGAAACTCTAATTTTTTTTCCCGATTTAGCTTTGATCTAATAGTCATTTAAACTTGATCTAGGAATGATGTGGTTTGCTTCAAGGGTTTTGAGAGCTCATCTTCAAGTTAAGTTTGGCTAGAATTTGATTTGATTTGGATTTAAGAGTAATCAAATTTGATCTTAAAAATAAGTTTAGTGAGAGTTTGAATCTAAGGGTCATTTAAATTTGATTTTGGATGATTAAGTCTGTTTAATTATCATAATGACTTGTTCTTGAAACGAGTTTTGATCTCTCTTCTTCAGTTGAACAAAGACGACTTTTCTTTAAAACTGATATTGTATTATTCAAAATTTCTTCAAAATTTTTAATTTTTTCAAATTTTTTTGTAAAGAGCTTGTAGAACCAATGCCGTTGCTTCCAAATATAATAACAAGCTGACGCGAAACAACTCTTCCAATTTGTGTCCATTATTATTCTAAGTATTAAAAAATATTAATATTAATATATTTTATAATTAAAAATAAATATTTAAATATTTAAATAAAGTTAAAGTGGAGCTAAGGTGATCTCTTACCCAAGATCCGATTGGGCGACCCATGGACAGGTTTAATAGCTTATATGGCAACTCCTCTGTTGGTTCTCTCGGATGAGCCTTTAGCAGTGATATTTGGGCTTCAAAAACACAAGTATTGACTTAGAATGGCTTGAAAACAGCCCAATTCCTCTGCAAAAACCTTCGCCCAATTCTTCTGCAGGAATGATTCCCTTGGCTTAAAACAAAGAGCAAAGGACTTTGGAAGCTGCCAATAATAGAGCAGAAAACCAGAGACGATGAAAGAAGAACAAAGCAGAAAGCGGAGAAGGGGGAAAAACAAGAAACCTCAAAAAACCCAACCATCTTTGCTACCTAAACACTCAACAAAGCTTCACAAAAAGACCCATCAACAAAAAAACCCTGCCCATCAATCTTCTTCTTCTTCTTCTTCCTTAAAATCCTCTAGTTTTCTTGACAAGGTTACTTCTATATGTATTTGCATATATGTAAATATATATCCGATATTGGATTTATTTTTATGGGATTTATTTCAATATGCAGATGAAAGCAAGGCTAGCTGGTGGGCATTTTAGGATGATCAATGAAAAGCTTTACACTTGCACGTATGTTCTCTTTCTTTTCACTTCTCTTCTATTTGAATTTAGTTGCGTATTGGTTTTGCTCAAGTCCGAAGGAGGAAAAGAGAGAAGTTTTGTTTCTTTGCCTTATGTACAAGCGGTGCTTTATTTTTGTATTTAGTTAATTTTTAGTTGAAGTTGTAGCTTTTCAACTTAGTAATGCAAATTCAGCTTCGTTTCTTGTGTCTTAGTGGTAAAGAAGCACTGGACTATTTCAAAGAAGACCCAGAATTGTTTGACATGGTAAGCTTTAAAATTATTACTATTCTTCTATTTAGCTTCTGTTTGATATTCAATTGCATTCCATGAAATTATATGTCCTTATTTTATTTTATTTTTATGTTTTCTTGTGATAACTATTTGCTTCTGAAATTGAATCCTTAGGTTACAAACTTTTTAGACAGCTTACAACTCACCTGCAATGACTTCTAGTAGGATCTTTGCTTTGAATTCGTTTGTTATGCTTGTGCTAGGCCTAACAGATGTTGAACTATTATTGTTATGTAACCATGTTGATGCATCTAAACTGCCTTTTGTTTCCTTGTCATTCATGGTTCATGAATGGTAGTTCTAAGTTCGAGCTGATGTTCTTAAGTCTGATATTGAAGCTGCATTCAGGACTTATACATTTCGCTCACTTGGCCAGTACCATACAGGATATCAAGAGCAAATGTCACATTGGCCTGAGCTGCCAGTCAATATAATCATAAAATGGCTGAAGGAACTTAGTTCTTCTTTGATTGTAGCTGATTTTGGATGTGGTGAGAATTTGGTTAACTGGATTTTGCCTTTGTGTATTGCAATGATAATTTCTTGAACTCATATCCATTATAAATGTTTAACTACATCCGTTATATCTTGTTTTGGCTCTTCTGCCATTGTCATCCTGCTCAATTTTATCACAGGTGACGCACGCCTTGCAAAAAATGTGAAGAATAAAGTTTTCTCGATCGATCTTGTCTCAAACGATCCTTCAGTAATTTCTTGTGATATGGCAAACGTAAGCCCCTCCTTCATCCTTTATACGAGCTTGTTATGATCATTGCATGAGTCCTTGCTGTCATCACTGAGTGTTATTACATAATTTTGATCCATCAGTAGGTACACTGCATATGCTATCAGTTATATAGCATCTGTAGGGAAAACTACTGTCTGCCTGCAACTATCAGTTGCCTGATGCAAAATTGGTTCCATAGGATACCATACAATCAAACACCGAGTTTAATTACCTTTTAAAACGAAAGAAAACACAACAAGCAGATGGTTCCGTTTATAGGTTTCATTTTCGACAATGAATGCAAGCTGTTATATATGGATCGAAGATAAGAGTTTAAGAATCTCTGCCTCTCTACATGTGCACACATGTGTCCGAATGTTTGAGAACATGAAGTATTGGGTGCTTCCAATGTAGTAATTGATTTTTTTTTGAAATTTTCTGGCAGACGCCACTTCGTCCTTCATCAGTAGATGTTGCTGTCTTTTGCCTTTCATTGATGGGGACGAACTATGCTAGTTACCTTAAAGAAGCATGTAGAGTTCTTAAGCCAAGGTTTGCTGAGCTTTAATATATTGTTTAATGTTTGTTGTTACCCTTTTTTTAATGAGTTTTTCGTTAATTAACCCACTTGTTTTGGTTCTTCACAGTGGTTGGCTTTTGATAGCAGAGGTAAAGAGCAGATTTGATCCAAATAATGGAGGAGCAGACCCAAATATGTTTTCAAAAGCTGTTTGTGAGATGGGATTTACTTCAGCATTGAAGGTTATTATCTTTCTTTTATCGGTTAATATGTGAAATCAACCCTAAACTTATACGCCCTTTAACAATTTGGTCAAACTAGCCTAATGGACTAAATTGACTAATACTAAGATGGCATTAATATTTAAAATATATATATAAATTTGACTTGAGAATGGCAATTTGATATTGGCTTTACCACATAACATTAGCATTTTATATAACCACTCTGTTGGAGTAATCTAATACAAGGTTTGGTACCTAATTGTGATTTTATGTAACTTACATATGGACCCTTTTATTTACATCAAAGCATACCATTTATCCTTGGCTAACTCATTCAATTCAACCCTATTTGCAGGATTTCTCAAATAAGATGTTTGTTTTATTATACTTCAAGAAAAAGGTTAGTGACTTTTTTTTCTCTTTATTGTGTTGTTCCGACTTTCCATTTTTATTGAAGTACTCGTGTTTGACCTCTGTGTCCGACACATTTTAGATATGGGTATGAGATTTGACCTTCCAAGGATCCTTCAAATGCATGTAAAAGACTTACCAAACACATACCACTATTTGACATTTGCACCAGACTTCGAGTAAACAAAGCTGATATGGGATGGCATGGCAAGAATTATATGTAGTTCCATTCATATCCCATTGTTCCTTAACCTCTGTTCATATTTTCCATTGTAGGAAAACCAAAGTTCACATGGGAGAGAAATTGAATGGCCAGAGTTGAAGCCTTGTATATACAAGCGTCGTTGAGATTAACCTGTTCTTTTATTTGCTTTGATAAGTCACTTGTTGTCAATCATAGATCCACTTTAATGTAATTTTAGGCCACATTTTAGCAACTGTTTTTGTTCATTGTTATCATTTTTATTTGAGACGATCAAAGAACAAGGCATGATCATTTCATGACTTTTGAGTTTTGGCAGGTTTAGCTATGTTGCCTGGATTTTTTTTCTTGAAATATCTATTTAAATATGAATATAGCTTTTAATCATTCAATGCGTAGAAAAACTTTACAAAGATTAACATATCTATTACGTTTAACACTGGAATCAATCTTCTCAACAGACCATGTTAGTTATATTTTACTTGGACGAAATAGGCTCAAACAAAAATATCATCGAAATTAGTCCCACAATTATTATATATTATACAAATACCATAAAATACAATAGAGAGAAAACATAGATATATACTTGTGAAATATATGATTATACTGAAATAAAAGGTAAAGAATAAATAAAATAAGGAAAGGTTAACAAGAAACATGTGAGAAGCAATGGAGGGTGGAAGAAGCTAACATGTCTGCCCTACTTATCCTTTTTATTTCCAACACCACCAGAATGCATCACATGAAAATACCCAACTCTCAATCTCATGTCTCTTCCAAATTTTGCACTAGCTTTCATTTTCAAATTATATAAAACACCCAAAACAATCTAGCCCTACCAAAAGAGAGAGAGCAACTGCCTTAATAATTTGTTTTCAGTGCATGGTTTCATAAGAAAGTGGATTTAATCAACAATTATTTGATCTCATTCTCATCATATGATATGAACCATCTCATGAATCTTATGCAGACTGATTTTTTACTTTTTCATGTTTGGTTTATGATCAAATACAAAATTAGTTCAAGAAACAAACAATAGAAATCACTGTTGTTTAAGACTCACAAAGAATAACGCAAGGAAATCAGAAGGGAAAAAAAGAACCCAGCTTTCATTGCACTTCCATAGTTCTATTACAATAACTTTCAACAATTAAATAATCTCTGTGTCTGTCTCTTATTAATAGCCAGTAACCAGTTCTTATCCCACCATTAATGCTCCCAGTACTCCAATAATTCTTCCTTTCATTTCCTTTACCTTAATATAATTCAACTATTTCATTTCTTTGCTTACTCAGCTCACATCCCATAAAAAAACTTATCTTTGTTTTTAAAATTATTTTCTTGTGTCAGTACTTGCTTGTTTGCTGAAGGGTCTTTTCTATTGTGTGTTATCTCTCTCTGGGTTTATATATTTCAATTTTCTATTACTACATATTCGTTTTATTTTAATTTTTTGTTTGTTGCGGGTTGTCTGCTGAGAACATGTGGGACTTTATTCCTTGCCTCCCAGTAAAGGGCAGTTCTTGATGGTTTTTTGGATCTACAATCCCTGATTTTTGGGATGGTTTTATTGTTTTAAAGCTGGGAAAATAAATTTAAAAAAAAAAGAGTAAAAATTCAGGCTTTAGGTTCTTTAATGTAGGCAAAGGCATGTACTTTATTTCCTCTTTTTTTTTTTTGCCCTTCAGCTATGAAAAGTTTTGAGTTTCTGAGCTTTTCATGTTCACTTCAAATGCGGGATTTTCGAAAGGGTACCTTATTGTTTGTTCAATAGATTTAGTTTGTTTTATTCTTGTTTTAAAAAGGGTGGTTTCAAAGTATGGGGTCTGGAAATGATTTTTTTTCAACTCAAGAGTTCAATTTAGATGCTAAGTGGTTGATTGATCCTCAGCAGCTTTTTGTTGGTCCTAAGATTGGTGAAGGTGCTCATGCTAAAGTATATGAGGGAAAGTAAGTCAATTTCCTTTGGATTCTACTTCATCCTGTTTGACCTTTTGATCAACTGTGAAGAACAAAAAGCTTGTGTTTCTTGATAATTTGATTATCTGTAGCTGTTATTAAGTAACGGTTATCTCATGTAATCTAATACATTTAATGCATTTAGATACAAGGATGAGACTGTCGCTATTAAAGTTGTTCGAAGAGGGGAAACCCCTGAAGAGATTGCAAGGAGAGAAGGAAGGTTTGCAAGGGAAGTTGCAATGTTATCCAGAGTTCAACATAGAAATCTAGTGAAGGTTGTTGAATTATTATATATGCCATTGATTTCTTGTTGCTGACTTTTTTTTTTTTTTTGTGTGCGTGTGGATATTGTTAATGAATATCTGCAAATCATGAAGTTTGTAAGTTATCTCAATTGGAAATAGGTTCATATCATATCTTAGTTATCTGAGATTTTATCTGTTTCCAGTTTATTGGAGCTTGCAAGGAGCCTATCATGGTCATAGTAACTGAGCTCTTACAAGGTGGGACATTGCGAAAGTACCTTCTGAATTTGAGGCCGAAGTGCTTGGACTTGCGTGTAGCGATTGGGTTTGCACTTGATATTGCTCGTGCAATGGAATGCTTACACTCCCATGGAATCATTCATCGGGACCTGAAACCTGGTATGACTAGTGTGTTATTAAGCCTGATTTAGTAGTGTTCTTAGAAAAGGTTAAAACTTCTATGTTTAATTGCATTTTTGTCTCCATGTATCTGTAAGATTTGGTGTTTAGAGCTTTATGGCTTTTGTTCCTTTATATTGTTCTAGTCCAACTCGTAAAACAGCAAAAGGAATCCATGATAACCAATGGTGTGTGTTGCAAGTTATGTTATCCACCATAAAGAGTTTACAACTGATGAGTCCTGTTTTCCATATTTGTATGTGGCCACTGATAATTTGATCAGTATAATTTACTTACCTTCGAAAAGAAATACGAAAAAGAAAAAGTTTTTCTTTGAATACCAATGCATATTCCAAAGATCTATTGCTTATAATGATAAACGTAAGATGATTGGCACGCAGGCCATTTGACATAATATAAGATGGCTTAACGTTCAGGGTGTGGCATTTGGGGTTTTGCAGGATCCAGTTATTTTGCTTGTTGACACCCTAGTTGTTTTCACCAATGCTTTTATTGGGCCATATAGTGGGTGTTGGAGGGATTGAATATGCTATTAATGATTCCAACAGCAAATTTAACTTGAAGTAAATGAAAGTAGCAAGAGTCTTTAATGAAATTTATGAAATATTGCTGTCACCTCTCATAGGTATGCATGATCCTGATTCTTTTCTTTTCTCAGAGAACTTGATCTTGACCGAAGACCATAAGACAGTTAAGCTAGCAGATTTTGGTTTAGCCAGGGAAGAATCGTTAACCGAAATGATGACTGCTGAGACCGGGACATATCGTTGGATGGCTCCTGAGGTAATGTACTGACTTATTCAGAACTTAAAATCAACTTTTCTTCCCTTTAGGTTTTTTTTTTTTTTTTTTTTCTGAGATGCCAACCCTTTTACATATGTTAACAGCTTTATAGTACGGTCACACTAAGGCAGGGAGAGAAAAAGCATTACAATCATAAGGTGGATGCCTACAGCTTTGCTATTGTGTTGTGGGAACTCATCCATAACAAGTTGCCTTTTGAAGGCATGTCAAATTTACAAGCGGCTTATGCAGCTGCTTTTAAGGTAATGATGTGCAGTCTTTTTCTTATAATAATTTTTTGATATTAATGATTTCTTGAGTATGTGCTTGTTAGCCTGCCTTGGAAAACCTCGCCTGATACTATGTACCATGAATGTCACCGTAATACTAATATGTTATGGTCGAGAAATTACCTGACCACTGTTGAACCTGGATAGTTCTACCTTATCTTATACATAAGTGATTTGGAGAGTGTCCAGTTCTCGATGATGCTAGAGTAGCATTCATCTTGAAAGCTGTTCAAAGTTTGTGTTTGCCAAGAATAAGCTCATATACGATTAAGTTTCTTCAAATGCAACTATGGTATTCCAGTATTGGCATTTGGCATCGTGGTCTAAGTTTTAACTATGTTGTTTCAGAATGTCAGGCCTAGTGCTGAGGACCTTCCAGAAGATTTGGCATCAATTGTGACTTCATGTTGGCAAGAGGATCCAAATGCTCGGCCCAATTTCAGCCAAATCATACAGATGCTATTACACTATCTCTCAACCGTTTCACCACCCGACCCTGTGATGCCTCCTAAGAGAACGACTTCAGAAAATGCTGTATTGCCACCAGAGTCTCCTGGTACAAGTTCATTGATGGCTGCAAGAGATGACGTAGTGGAAACCCCAAAAGCCACTGAAGAAGACCAGCCTAGAAGCTTCCTGTTCTGCTTCAACCAGTGTTACTGAATCTCTCAGACGCACAACTTCACTTTCGAGGATATCACAAACTAATATTTAGGGGAGTTCAATAAGATAACTAGTCTCGGATATTAGAAAGAATGCAATCTAATCGGATTAGTTTAGTTCAGTTATAACATGTATATGACAGAAAGCTGTCTGGTATGAATCTGATGTGTCTGTTAGCTTTATATACTGATTTACATGAATTTTAGAATGCCCTGACCAAGATGGATCAGAAAACTTATGGGGTTTAGGAGTTGCTGTGATGGAAATATCAATGTATATAAGGTGCATCCTAATGCCTATGCTCCTGTTTTCTTCTTTAGAATTTGCATTAGCTTTTACGTTTTGACATGCTATGCTACTCCAACTCGGATACGAGTGTTGTCTGTATAAAATTTCAAGGGGTTTTAGAAGGGTTATATTACTCTATCATGTTCAATATATGTAAGATGCCAATACTTCAAAAAAAAAAAAAAAAAGGTTAATGAAGAGCTGGAACAACCAAGTTAATAACTTCAATTGCATTATTCATAATCTTTGATTTCGTTTTTAGTGAACTGAGTAGCTGGCTTGAGAATGATTGAAAGATCTGCAAAAATGGAACGAAAAGGTTAAAGAAAATTAATGTGTGAGTGAATCTAAGAGAAAGAGAGGAAAACTAGCAAGACTTTGGTCTTAATTATCATAATTTTAATGTTTAAGAACATCCTATCACCTAATCTTTTCTTGATTTTAATGTTAGCTGCCAATAAAACCTGAAAGTTAGTAGAAGACTATAAATCAAAAGAGTGTGAGGATACTAAGAAAGAAATTGAAGTTTGATAATTATAGATTCAAGCTAGTAGTCAAAGGCTTTAGACAAAAAAAAGGTACATTTTTTTCTGAGCAGAATAAGATCAATAAGAGTTGCTATCATCTAACAATCCATCAAATGGATGTAAAAACAACTTTTTTAAATGTCAAGTTAGAAGAAAAAATTGTATGGGCCAACATGAGAGCTTTGTTGTGCCAGGTAATGAAAATAAAGTGTGTAAATTGTTAAATGGTTTAAAATAAAACTCTAGATAGTGGCATGTGAAATTTGACATGTCTTTAATTTTTAATGGTTTTAAAACCAACAAAAGTGATTGGTACAAATTAGATAAAAATTCACATGCCATAATCTATTTATATGTTGATAATCTTCGTAGGAGAAGTAAATGTAATACTTGGCATGAGGTTGCAAAGACTTCAACTAGTATTTTTTAAATCAAAACTCATTATATTGAAATTTTTTAAAAGAAATATAAGTTTTTTCTATTATAGACTCTTGTGCTCTCTTTTAATCCAAATATACATTTATTTCTTATAGAGAATTATCAAGATGTATGTAATAAAAAAATATATTATTGGTAGCTTGAGGTATGCCAATGATTACACGTGACCTAACATAACTTATGTTGTAAGGGTGCTAGCTGAATTTACAAGTAAACTAAACTTGGAGCACTAGAATGTAGTTAATAACGGGATGAGATATTTAAAAAAGGATTCTAAGTTATGGTATATTTTATCAAAAGTATTTTGTACTAGAAGGATACAATGATGCTAAGTGGAATACATTGTCCGATAATTTCTATATATTTTTACATTGGGAGATGGAGCAATTTGTTTGAAGTATAAAAAGCAACAAATTATAGCAATCTCCACCATGAAGGTTGAACTTATGGCATTAACCTCAGTTAGTGAAGAAGTAGGTTGATTAGGTTTTTTTTTTTTTTTATATATATATATGAGATTCCAATATAGAGAAACCAGTGTCACTTGTCTCAGTCTATTGTCATAATACTACATCTATTGGAAGAGTTGATAGCAAATATTATAAAGGAAAATCCACATCTACAAAAAGAAAATATGGTTGTGTGAGATCTCATATAACTAATGGTACCACGTTCACAATATTCAAAATGGTAATAATCTTGTAAATCATTTGAAAAAAAAAAACTCTAATTAGAGGAAAGATTTGGATAACATTGTCAAGGGATGAGATTAAAACCTAAATAAGAATAAAAATCAATTACGAGGATACCTACCTAATATATATAAATAATATATATAAATCCTTCCCTATGATGTAGTGCATGAATTTTGTAACAATAATAAAGGTCAAATGTAATTTATATGCTTAATGAGGTCTATAGCTTATTTGAGTGGATGTAGAGTTACAGGAGCATCCTTGATAGCATCACCCATATGAGTTCGGAAGTGAGGTTGTTTCCTATGAGCATTAGGGTTTATTTTCTAAAACACTTATTATAACTGAGATAAAGCACATGATCATAACGTGTAAACTTATGAAGTTCATTCTAGAGCACTAGAAATCTTTGTTTTCTCAAAGCAACATTAATTCAAAACTTAGTTCATTATTAATTTTGGAGAAGAGATTGTTCAACACTAAAGTGTAGGCTTAAGTAACTGACAACTGTATTATGCATAACTCTTTATCTTCATCTGAAAATTTTAGTTAAATCATTTCATTAAAATAAGTGAAAAAATATTGGAGTATTTTAATAAGAGAAAAGTTTATAAACTCACTTTATTAAATGTTTAAAGTTGCATTAAATTTTTAAAATTTTATAACCATTTAAAATCCAACATTTGCTTTTAAAGTTTTACTTTCATTACTTTTAATTTAAGGTATTGTTTGATAGATTGAAAAATTAAATATTAAAAATTAAGTATTAAATTTAAATTATAAAATATATTTGATATATTACTTAAAATTAAGTACGGAATATAATTAAATTATTTGATAAATAAAACTCTTAAATTATAAAAATATGCATTCTACATTTTCATCCTTATTTGATCTATTTGTGATGCTAATTACTTGTGATAAAATTCCACCATTTTTTGATGCATTTTTTAATTATCTTCATCTTCATTACCGACATTTTCTAAGAAAGCATCTGTAATGTCTAATTTTCTAATATAGTTATGCACAATTACACAAACAATAACAATATTTCTCTATACTACATACGGATATGGTTCCATCCTCTTCAAAATTGAAAAACAAACTTTTAAAACTTTGAAAGACCGCTCAATCACGATTTTTAATTTGACACATGCATAGTTAAATATCTCTTCTTTTGTATGAGGGCGAACACCATTACAAAAATTAGGCAACCAATATCGTGCATTACGATAAGGTACCATAAATCCTCGAGTATGTGTGTATGCGACATCATAAAGATAGTATTTATCTATTACAAATTATATAAACATTTTTATGAATTTATTACATAATTATTTATTGAAAAAATTTACTAACTTGGTGGAGGATATGGAAAATTATTTTCAGCATTTTGCATGGTTTCTGCTAATACTCTTGAATCATATGCTACACTTTCCCATTCAACCAGCACAAATGTAAATTTCATATTAAAATTACATGTAACCAGCACATTTTGATAACATTTTTCTTGTCCTCTTCCTCGATAAGGAACTTGTTTGTTAGTTAGTATTACTGCATGAACAAGGGTCCCATCAAGTGCACGAATGGCACCCTACTTGTAATTAATAAAAAGAAAATTATTAGAATAATAAAAATAATAACTAATCCTACAATAATTAATTTACTACCTTAAATACAATATATTTAAATCATCATCTTATATAAGCTCACTTTATTAAATGTTTGAATTTACTTTAAATTTTTAAAATTTTATAGCCGTTTAAAATTCAAAGTTTATGAACATTTGCTTTTAAGGTTTTACTTTCATTACTTTTAATTTAAGGTACTGTTTGATAGAATGGAAAATTAAATGTTAAGTATTAAAATAATAGTCATTATAGAGAATGTCTACTGTGATTTCTTCCAGCGCTAATTCCGGTGAGGCTGAGGACGGTGGTTCGCCTGAAGGTCGTTCAACCAAAAAATTTTGGAATAAAGATCAGAGAACAAAGTCTGTTATATCAGTAACGAAGAACATGGTCCATATGCCAACAGTGACATAGAATGATAAATTGGTAGGTACTTTGTCAACAGCAGAAAAGACGAACAAATTTCTAGAGATGGATTTAGATTATGAACTAGAATTTGATGAAGGGGGCATTAATAAATCATATATTAACGATGTCCCTGCTATTGACTTTTCCAAGAGGATTAATTACTTGTTAGTTAAAGATATGGCCTTGACGGTCGTTGTCAAGTTGCTAGGCAAGAGTATTGGATTTAAGACCCTTCAAAACAGAATTTCAAATCTTTGGAGACCTTCGAAGCCTTTCCATCTTATAGATATCGACAATGGTTATTACCTTGTTAAATTTCAGAACAAGAAAGACTATGGAAATATGCTTTCACAAGGGCTTTGGATTATATTCGGGCAATAAGTTATGGTTCAGCCTTGGTCATAGGACTTCGATCTGGCGAAACCTTATCTGAGCGTGCTGAAAACATAGATCCGACTCCTTGACCTTCCAAGCCACTTCTACAATTGTAAGATTCTCTGGGAGATTGGAGAATTAATTGGTAAGGTAGTGTGACTGGATTTTAATACCGATAATAGGGCACGGGGTAGGTTCACACGGCTAGCTATTTTCATTAATTTGGAGAGACCCCTGATTTCCCAGATTCTAATAAACGGAACCCCCCAACGAGTTAAGTATAAGGCTTTGCCTGTTGTTTGTTTTTCTTGTGGTAGGTACGGACATGGACAGGATCTGTATCCCAATGGGAAAAGAAATGAAGCTAAAGGGGGAGATCGATTTGCAGAAGTTAAAAATGAAAAGTCTGATTGGGTAATAGAGTCTACCAGAACGGAAGGAGGGTCAACGAGCTACGGTCCTTAGATGTTAGTAGAGAGAAAATCAATGCGAAAACCTAGAGGGATTGGAGGAGTTGACGGTGAAAATAAGGGGAGTGGATTTTCAGGATCAATATTCAACATTCTGTTTACTAAAAATAAAGGTAAGAGCTCTAATAGTGGGATTAGGGATACCCGTGAGGAACAACAGGTTGAAAGAATACATGGTAGAAGGCGTGGACCAGTTTTGACGAGCTTGGGAAGCGGTCTGGTACAAGGGCCAAGTAAGTCCTTTTTTAATGGACCAAATGTTTACAATGAGGACCTTTTAGGGAAGACCACTTCTGGTGACGTCTTTTCTTAAGAAATAGAGGCCTTTCGAGGGTAAAAGGCTCACTTATGATGGAGAACCTGGGGGTTTCAGTCCTCCCAAATGCCGTGGATTTGTAAAGTGTGTTAACCGCAGCTGATGTTTCTACTTTGGATGGGGCCCCATTAAATTTTGAGCATAATTTTAATGGTAGTAAAATGGGGGTGTGTGTTTGGAAGCTGTGAACCTTATTATGGATAGAGAGTCTTCGCCCTTTTCACCTACTGCTAATTTATCCCATTTTAACCCTATTTTTTAAGGCCCTATTGATGTAGAGGTCGGGGTCAAAGAGATGTTGCTTGATAAAGAGAAACATAGTGCAATAATTTTTAAAAATAATCAAAGTCATGATACTAAAGATCTTGTTTATGCTAATAGTGATGGTTCTTCTAGGAATGCTCTCACCTCCTCAACTAATCACGGAAATCACATGAAAACAGGTATTTATCGAAGATGAAGAATTTGAGTAAAACCATTCGTGGGTCAGGCAATAGTTTTAAGGTTTCAAGCGATCCTCAAGTGTCGTTGGCTGAGTTGGTCAATTCAATGGTGGAGTTTATTTCGTCTCAGTTTACGACACCAAATGGTAAAGGTTAATAGGTTTACTTACTTTTACATATGGATTTAAATTTCAATATTATGTCCTGGAATTGTCAAGGTTGTGCAGGGTCTAATTTTTCTCATATCTTTAAATAATATGATCTGGAATTTAAGTATGATATTGTGAGCTTATTGGAGCTAAGAATTAGCAGTTTAAAAGTTGGCGTTGTAATCGCTAAATTGGGTTTTAAACACTCTTATCAAGTTGAAGTGGTGGGATTTTCATGAGGAATCTAGATTGGATTAAATGATTCTATTAGGGTCAAAACAATTCGTAATAATCACCAATTTATTTTGGTTCATGTCTTATATAATAATTTTCATAAAGATGTGTTGATAGCCTTCGTTTATGGAAGCTCAAACAAGACTAAGCAAAAATCTCTTTGGGAATTTCTGAAATTAGTGATTCCTGAAGAAACGATTCCTTAGATGATAACAGAAGACTTCAATGCTATTTTTTCAAAGAAAGAGAAGTATTGTGGTCTCACAAGGGGTAAGCGTTGCCCCTATTTTGGTCACTTTATGGATTCTTTTGCCTTGCATGACTTGGGTTTTAGAGGTCTGAGTTTTACTTGGCAGAGGAATATGATCTCTAAAAGACTCGATCGTGCTATTGGTAATGATGATTGGGTTAACTCCTTCCTTAATTGTACGATCTCTCATCTTTTTAGAATCAAGTCTGATCACCGGTCCATTTTTCTTTCCATTAGACTGGATATCCATATTTTGAGGGGACGTTCATTCTGTTTCTTAGTGGGGTGGATTGAACATGGGGGGTTTTCTTATTTTGTCAAAGATAAATGGTCTTTTGAGGGCAACATGAGTAACACTCTTTCTTATTTGATAACTGATATCAAGATTTGGAATAAAATAGTGTACGGCCATATTGGATCAAGAAAAAAAAACTTCTCTCGAGGTTAGCAGGTATCTAGAGGGCTATGGAAAAATCCTACAATGAACGGCTTGCGGGTATTAAGAAACAGATTAGAGATAAGTTGGGGCCTGTTTTGGTTCACGAAGAGTTGTTGTAGAAGCAAAAGTCCAGATGTGAGTGGTTTAATCTTGGTGACCGTAATACAAAATTTTTTCATAGGAGTACGCTTAGAAGAAGGAAGCTCAATCTCATTTCGACCTTGCGCATTCATGATGGTGATTAGTGTTATGACCTTGAAGTTCTTCAATCTGAGGCTGTTACTTTTTATAAAAATCTCTATGGTGAGATGCCAACCCTTCTAATTAATTTACCGCTTAGTTCGTTTCTAAGATTGGATGCTAGAGAAATTGATTTTCTGGGCAGGTTGGTTTCCAATGAAGAGATTAAAAGGGCTCTGTTTGACATGGCTCCTTTAAAGGCTCTCGGTAGCGATTATATTCATGCCATCTTTTTCTAGAAACAGTGGAGTATGGTGGGAAATGATGTTTGTAATTGGGTTAAAAAGATTTTTGAATATGGCATCTTTTATCCGGATTTGAACAATACTCTCATTACTCTAATCCCTAAAGTTTCTAATCCTGAAAATTTTTCATAGTTTTGACCCATCAATCTTTGCTCCATACTCTATAAATTAGTGATGAAAGTTATAACAAACCATTTCAGGGTTGTCTTTCCCAGAATTATTGTCGAGGAACAAGTAGGGTTTATAGTTGGGAGAAATATTAACGATAACATCTTTATAGCCTAAGAAGTAATTCACTCTATGAGGGGTAAGAGGAACAGAAAACCTTGGATGATGATCAAAATCGATCTTGAAAAGTATATGATAGGGTGAGGTGAGAGTTAATTGGTGCATATATTTAAACAACTAGTATTTCAGATTATTTGGGTAAAGTTATGATGTCTGCGATCTCAAACTCTACCATGCAGTTATGTATGAAACATGCCTCTTACTCAAAAGTTTAAGTCGGCCAAAGGAATACGCTAGGGATGTCCTCTATCCCCTTATTTGTTCGTTCTTTGTATGGAGTGGCTTGGACATGACATTCGCTCTAAGATAGCTAAATAATCAGTGGAGTCCAATCAGACTATCCAAGTTACGTCCTAACTTGTCTCATCTTTTTTCGCTAACGATTTAGTTATTTTTAGTAGGGCTGATATGAAGCACGTCAAAATCATCAAAGGAGTATGGATTGCTTTTATGCTTACTCATGCCACAAAGTCAACGCTCACAAGACAAATATTTGTTTTTCTCATTGTGTTGATGTGGATTTTGGAGAACGAATTAGCAACTGGATGGGGTTTCAAAAGGTTAATGATCTTAGATCCTACTTAAGGGTTCCCTTATTCCATGTGAGAGTCACAAAAGGTACCTTTAGGTTTGTGGTGGAAAAAGTACGCAATAAGCTTTCTAGTTGGGATACTAGACAATTATCTTTTACCGGGAGAGCTACTTTAGCTCACTCTATTTTACTTTTCCTACCTAACTATTTTATGTAGACTATGATGATTTTTAAAGGGATTTGTAAGGAGATTGAGAGTTTGATTTGGCATTTCATCTGGGGTTCTTCAAATGGGAAGAGGAAGTTGGGTCTTATTAACTGGGATTTAGTTTGTCAACCACGTTCGAATAGAGGTCTTGGTTTGAAAAAATTGGAAGACCAAAATGTTTCATTTCCCATGAAGCTGGGGTTTAATCTGATTTCTAACCACAACGCCTTATCGATTAAGGTTATTTAGTCTAAGTATGGTTTGAAAAAGAGCTTACCTAATAGCATTACGAAGAATAATTGCTCTTTTCTTTAAAAAGGTCTGTCGAGGATATAGCCCTTGTTTAGAGACAATTTAATTTTGTCAATAGGTAATAAGAAGTTTATTCAATGCTGGTTGGACCATTGGATACCACAGATTAAACCTTTAGTCAATCAGATTCCTTCGCACCGAAATTTGAAAGCAGATTGTCGACTTGAAGACATGGTAACTTCGGGAGGCAATTGAAATCTATATCTCTTTCGCTTATGGGTCCCTAAGTCTATTATTAGACGCATTATGAGCATTCTTTCACCATACCCTGTTGATAGATCATATAGGATTTCTTGGGCGCCGGGCCCTAAAGGGGACTCCTCTGTGAAAAGCGCCTATTGATCGTTGAAGGAAGATTGTTGGAGCCCAATAACCCTTTGTGGAATACTCCTTGGAAATTCAAAGGCCCTTATAGAGTTTGACTTTTTCTTTGGCTCACTTTCAAGAAACATTTACTCACAAACTTGGAGTGTGTTTGGCGAGGTATTGGCTATGAAACTTCGTGCCCGATATGTCGTCATGTAGACGAAAGCATTTTGCATGTTCTGAGTGACGATTCGACGGTAAAAGAAGTTTAGAGATAGGTTATTCCTTCGAATCATGATAATTGGTTTTTCTCTTCCAACATTTCAAATTGGCTACTTTCTAACTTATAATCTATTGAGAGATTTGACTCCTTAGAAGTTAGTTGGACAAGTCTGTTTGGAATTATAGTGTGGAGGATATGGAAGAATAGAAACCTTTATATGTTCCAAAAAATTATGTGGGAAGTGACACAAATCATTAAAGCCTTTATCACTTGGGCGAAACAAATTTGAAACACCCATAATATAGTTTTGGATCGAAGATGTGATATTGCTCCAATGAACTCTTTTTCAATTAATTGGATTTATATGCATACTGATGAAGCTGTCAATTTAAGTATAGGTTATGCATTGCAGGGGGAGTGATACTATAACAACCCAATTTTAGTGGTGTCAAAAATAATGGTTTCGAGACCCCAATTTTGACTAGAGAATAAATATTTTAATATTTATTTAAAGTTTATGGGATTATATTAGGGTCGTATTAAAGTTTTGTTAAGAAATTTTGAAGTTTAAATGGTTAATTAGGTAAAAAATACTAAATTGAAAAAGGTGCAAAAGTTGAATTCTATTAGTTAAAAGGACTAAATGGCTATGGAAAGGTAAATTAATGGACTTAAATGGTAAATACATCATGTGCTTATAGATAGTGGACGGTTATGAGTGTTGGTTGTATAAATTGAATGTTTAATTAATGGCAAACTGGTAATTAACTAATTAGTGTGAAATTAAATAAAAAAATTAAGGCAATCATCTTTCTCTTTGATGTTTTGCTGAAATTAAGAAAGAAAGAAGCCATGGAAGGGGTTTAAGCATTCAATTTTCTCTTTGGAGCTTGCATGGTAGGTTTTCAAGCCTTGTTTTTATTAATTTTTATGTTTTTGAGCTCGTATTAGCTTAATCTAGCTAGTCTGGGGTTAATTTGCAAAAATGATAAAGGTTGATGGACTTGCTATAGTTGAGTTAACTGTGTTTTGATGTTAGTTGATAGATTATCAATCTTAGTTGTTAAACAAACTTGTTTTGTTAAGTGGTTTTTAATGAATTTGGGATTAGGGATTAAATTGTTGAAAGTGTAAAAATCCATGGGTTTTAATGTGAAATGTTGGTAATTATGGGTGGTTCCCAGATCCCTCGTAGAGCTGGTTAACATGGGTTTAGGTTAAAATAGTTAAATTTCAAGTTATGAGCTTAAAGACTTATTGAAATATTAGGGGGAATTTCATAATTTTACATTAATATGAATTATTGATTGAATTGAATACTTGAAGCTATTTAAAGTACTTAATTAATTGAAATTATCTATATAGATCAAGATAAACAACAACCGGTTTTAAATCGAGGAAAGGCTAAAGCTTTGGATTAGTCTCAAACTCTACTTCTACGACTATAGTTATTGAGGTAAGTTTGTATGAATTATAATCGTTTTAATGATAGTTAAATTGATTATCTGCTATATTGTGTTAGTTATAAACAGACTTGAATATACATATATCAATCTTTTGAGTAACTGATGGATAAATAGTCCTGCTTGAACCTTAAGAATTTTTAGGATACGAATGACATGCCATTTAAGAATTTCATGTTTCGGGTGCCGATCTTGAATGTCTTACTGATGGCTGAGGTCCTACATTTATCATGGATTTTCCATAGCTCGTGTGAGCAGCATCGTGTAGCTAACATTTTGACCCACAACTCATGTGAGCATTATTGAAAAGGAAAGGTTACGGTTATATGGAAAGGCACACTATGTGTGAGTGTTCCCGAGTATCCAATGTAATTTTAAATGGTTCAACGGGTAAGTAAAAGAAATAACATGATATGTAGACAATTGGATATTGATTCATGATCTTATGAAAATGATTAATGTGATTAATTATGTGTATATGAAAATCTACTTATGATATAGTTGAACTTATATGTATCATGTATGAACCTACTAACTTGTGAGTTTGATGGTACTTATATAGGGTTTTACTAAGCTTATGGTATTGGTAATGATGTATGCTTATTTTATAATTTGTGCTTAAGAAATGGTAAGTTATGTTTGAGTTTATATGAACTTACTAAGCACTAGTTGCTTACATAGTTATTTTCCTATGTTTCGTAGACTATCGTAAGCTCGATCAGTTAGAAGCCTTTCAGATATCTATCACACTATCCAACAACCATTTCGATAGCTTTTGAGTTATTCTGGCCAAGGTTATAAATGACATTTATAAGAATGGTTGTTCTTGAATGCGTAATGGTTAATTTGGTATGTATATGCTTTTGAAGTTTATGTTTTGTTTGATGGACTTTTAGTGCCTTAACGAGTTTTAGTCATTTTGGCCACTTTTAGGTACTTGTAATATATGGTCTTTTTGGTATGCTTGAGGTGAAATGTGAATGGTTAAATTGATGTCATATGGTAGTTAAAGGAACTAGGTTTTGTGCTTGAAATGTGGCTATGTTGCTTTGCTTTGGTTAATGATGTTTTGGTATAAATGTGGTGCCTTTGAATGACATATTGGTTAGATGAAATAGGTTGATTGAAATTTTATGTTTATGTGTTTGAAAGGTGTTTAGGTATTTTGAATGTAAGCAAAAATGAAATGTTTGATTGGTTATGTTTTGGTCTTGAAATGGCTTAATTTTAGGGTCAATTATGGAGCACACGACCTTAGACATAGACTGTCACACGGCCATGTGTCACTTATTATTTTTGGTGTAAATCTAACACTGCCTAAGACACGGTCGTGTGTATCAAGTCCGTGAGTTACACGGCTTAGTACACATACGTGTGTCATAAGTTAGAGAGTAACACGACCTGTGATAGGGCCGTTTGACCCAACTCAGTGAGTTACACGGTTTGAGACACGGGCTGGGACAAGGCCGTGTGTCTCTTTGTTCGATTGTTACACAGTCTGGACTATGTCACACGACCATGTAACTTGTAACACCCCTAACTTATCTCCATCGCTGGATTAGGGTTACAGAGCATTACCGATCAATCAAAAATTATTTAACATCATAATATTAAATAGATTAATCTCATTCAAAATCATATCAAACATATGGATTTTGTCCTTAAATCGAGCCTTCAAGGCCCTAAAAATAACTTAGAAGTAATTCGAGACTAATTTGAAATAAAATAGAAGTTTTAAGAAAAATTGCAAAAAATATGAAAATAAAGGTCACATGGCCGTGTGGCCAGGCTGTGTGACATAGCTCAGGCCATGTAATAGTCGAACAAAGGGACACGGCTCTTTGAGTTGCCACACGTAGCCGTGTGCTAGGCCGTGTAAGTCACTGACTTAAAACACTAAGAAATTTCAAATGACACACGATCGTGTGACAGCCTGTGTCCTAGGCCGTGTGATCCCAAAAATTGACCTAAAATCAAGCCATTTCAAGGCCAAATCATACTTAACTAATCATTCCATTTGGGTACACATTCAAGGGATTTAAAAATCATTCAAACACAACTAAACATACTATTTCAAACATTCTAATTCATCTAACCAATATGCCATTCAAAAGCACCACAATTGTACCAAAACATCATGGATTAAACTAAAGCAACATAGCTACTTTTCAAGCAAATAACCTAGTTCACATATCTACCAAAACATATCACAAATGACCATTTTCAACCCATCACAAACATACCAAAAGATCATGCATTTCAATTACCTAAAGGTGGTCAAGATGATCTAACTTAACAAGCATTACAAGTCCATCAACCAAACATAAACTTCAAAAGCATAAACATACTAAATCAACCAATTACACTTTCATGAAGTACCATTACAAAAGATCCTATACATGTCATTATTAACCTTGGCCAAAATACACAAAGACTATTGAAATGGTTGATGGATAGTGTGATAGGTCTTCGACGAGCTTCCAACCGATTAAACTTTCAATAATCTATAAAACAAAAGAAAGTAACTACGTAAGCAACGAGTGCTTAGTAAGTTCGTATAAACTTAAACAAAACTTTCCATTTCATTAGCACAATTCATAGATTAAGCATAAAATCATTAGCAATGCCATAAGCTTAGTATAAGCCTATACAACATCATCAAACTCACAAGTTAGTAAGCTCATCCATGATACATATGAACTTAACCATAACATAAGCAAATTTCCATATGCATATCATTTATTACATTTGCCTTTTCATAGATTATGAACCATTTCATTTACTTACTTACCATGACAATCCCTTTTCTTACCGGTTGAACCATCTAAAATTGCATCGGATATTCAGGAATACTCACACACATAGTGTGTCTTTCCATATAACTGTAACATTTCCTTTTCAATAATGCTCACATGAGCTGTGAAGTGGTCCTGCTCACACGAGCTATGGAGAATCCACAACAAATGCAGAACCTCAGTCATCGGTAGGACATTCAAGACCAGCACCTGAAACATAAAATCCCTAATGACATGTCATTCATATCTGAAGAATTCTTAAGGCTCAAATGGGATTCGTTGTAACGCCCCTTACCCGAGACCGTTGCCGGAGTCGAGCACAAGGCACTACTAAACTTATTTGAGCACTTAACCAAATTTAGATAATTTATATAATACTTTTCAGACAAGCTGTCCAACTGTGTCATAGTTGCTAAATAATTCATATCTCGAGTTATAAAACTCGAAATCCAAATCCGTAAATTTTCTCTGAATTTATACTCATATATCTACTTACCAATTTTTTTCTAGAATTTTTGGTCAAGCCAATTAGTACAGTTTATTATTTAAAATCTCCCCTGTTTCAGGGTTTGACTACTCTAACCTTTGTGTATTACAAATCAGATATCTCTCTGTACAGAGCTTCAATGACTATGCCGTTTGTCTCTAATAAAACTAGACTCAATAAGGAATCTGTACATATAAAGTATGACTTCTAATTATCTTTGTAAAATTTATGGTGAATTTCCAAAGTCAGAATAGGGGATCTAGAAATCACTCTGGCCCTGTTTCACAAAAATTTAAACATCTCATAAAATATAGCTCATATACCTGTTTTGCTTCTTCCATATGAAAATAAACTCATCAAGATTCGATTCCATAATTTATTCATTATTTAATTCCATTTCTACTATTTTTAGTGATTTTCAAAGTCAAACTACTGCTACTTACGAAAACTGTTTTAGTACAAATATTGTTAACTAGTTTATAACATCTTTACTTCAATTCATTCAAACTCTATACATGCCATATAAATCTTTAAACATAAAACAAAAACTACCGGAATTGATCTGAATAGTGTGCCCTGTTGTGTTGATCCGATCTACCCACTTCACTTCAAGTCAATCTACATAAAATATTAAACACACACAAGTAAGCTTATTGAAGCTTAGTAAGCTCATAGGCATATAAACACAAATCATATCAAATATTGTACACAATCATATATCTATTAGTTTAACTATTTCATCCTCCAAATCACAATTTCATTAATAACTCATTGGAATAATTTCCATATGGCAACTCACAATTTAACTCCCTTAGGCCCATTTCTCATTTACTTCATTGTCAAATTAGGGAACAATAAGGAATTGAGTGCTTCATTATCACATTGCCATAGTAAACTATGGACTTTCACATTGATACGCATCACACACGAAGCCATAGCCTTGCCATGGTCTTACACGGTTCACATATCATATCGAAGCCATATCCGGACATGGTCTTATACGGAATCACATTATCACATTATACCGATGCCATAGCCCACTATGGTCTTATCTGAGTCACATTATCACATTGCACCGATGCCATAACCCAGCTATGGTCTTAAGCAGGCGCACTTATCACATATTTTTCGTCAATTCATCAGGGTCACAGAATAGAAGCACTCAAATCCATTGTTCCTACTAATTTGTACTTTTAGTTACACATTATTTATTAGTTAATGCAAATTGATAGTATTCATCAACAATAAAATACTTTAACAATCATAAGATTTTCATAACAAAACATTGAACTTTGCCATATGAACTTACCTGGACTAATTTGTAAAAGTCGTAGAAATTCAGGGACTATTCTTGAATTTTCTCCTTTCCACGATTCAGTTCGTTTTCTTGATCTATAATTATAAAATCATTCCTTCATTAGCATCCATTTCAATTCTATTTCACTTCACAATTTATGCTGTTCAAATTTCGAAATTGCACTTTTACCCCAAAATTTACAATTTTCACAATTTAGTCCCTTCTCAATTCGCCCATCAATTGAACTAATTTTTCTCAATTAACACTTTATTTATCATTATAAACTATTTCAAAACCTTTTATATTCTTAATTTCAACAGAAACCTTCAATTCACAACTTTTTCACAATTAGGTCCTAAATATCATTTCCTATCAAAATCACTTAATAAAACCACCTTAATATAAAATTAGAACTTAAATTTCATAATAATTCATCATAAAATTCCCTTATCCATCCAGGGTAACTTCCAATTTCACCCATAAAATCAAAAACTAATGAATTCTACAAGTGGACCTAATTGTAAAAGTCATAAAAACATAAAATTATCAAGAAAAGTAAGAATTAAACTCACATGATGTAAAATATGAAAACCAGCTTTCTCCAGACCTTCTATGGCATTTTAGCTGAGAAAATATGAAGAAATGTCTAGATTTTTCAATTACATCATTATTTAACTATTAACTTTTATGCTATTTCCAATTTTGCCCTTGTTCACATTGTTTTCTTGCTTATTTCATACCCAAACTGTCCAGCCATTAACCTTTGGGTCTAATTGCTCTTTAAATCCATCTTTTAAATACTTAAGCTATTTACTCACAATTTAACAAATTTTGCGCTATTTTCAATTTAGTCCTTTTAATTAATTAGCCATCCAAACGTTAAAATTTTCTAACGGAACTTTAATACTAACTCAATGACACTCCATAAATATTTATAAAAATATTTATAGCTCGATTTTCAACTTTGAGGTCTCGATACCTCATTTTTGACCCGTTTGACCTAATAAATTCTTTTAATTCACTAATTTCACCATTTCACAAATTCTTCTAAATTCTTACTTGACTCATAAATATTAAATTACTATCTTGTTCAATCTTATTTGTCGAATTTAGTGATCTCAAATCACCATTTCCGACACCACTGAAAATTAGGCCGTTACATTCGTTATCTGTCAATTATTCATAAAATTGATACATTTATATTCAGATTCATTTAAATTAAAAAAAATAGCAATTAATCAATTTAAATAACATTAATACGATCATAATTCATACGAACTTACCTCGATAACTAGGGTCGTAGTAATAAAGTCAAACTAATCCGAAGCTTTAGGCTTTCATCAATTTAAGTCCGATTGTGGTTTATCTTGATCTAAATAAATAATTTCACCCAATTAAGTACCTCTAGTATTCAATTTAATCCATAATTCATATTTATATAAAATTATAAAATTACCCCTAACATTTTAGATTTTTACAATTTAGTCCTTAAGCTCCTCCATAATAGCTAGCCTAATTTCATAGGGACTCATACCAACCCACATAAACCAACATTTCATAATTTTAACATGAAATTTTACTATTTTCACAAATAAATCCCTAAATGCAATTTCATCAAAAATGACTTACAAAACATGTTTACTTTACAACCAAGATTAATAATCTATCAAATAACTTCAAAACCTATTCAAAAACAACCATATAAAGTCCCTCAACCTTTAACAATTTTGCAAAATAATCCCCGGGCTAGCTAGATTAAGCTAAAACGAACTCAAAAACATAAAAATCATTAAAAATGAGATACAAAATCATACCATGCAATGGATTTAGCCCTAGCCGAACTTCAAGCTTCTCCTTCCATGGAGAATTCAGTTGAAACAAAAATAAAATGAGGACGATGATAGTATTTTGATATTTGTTTTGTTTTTATTTAACTAATTACCAAATTACCCTTACTAATTTCACTTAAAACTAGCATAAATAATGCCATATTTTTCCACCATCAATATATATTGTATATTTACTATCTTAGTCCATTAATTTAAGATTTCATAGCCATTTGACCCATTTAACTAATAGAACTCAACTTTTACACCTTTTATAATTTAGTCCTTTTTACCTAATTAACCATTTAAACTTCAAAACGTTAAGAAAATTTTAATATAATCTTATAGATATTAAATAAATATTAAATAATAACTCACTCTTTAGAATTGTGATCCCTAAACTACTGTTTCCGGCACCACTGAAAACGGGCTATTACATGACCCCTGTTTTCAAAATTTCTTACTTTTCCCAAATTTTTTGATTTGTTTCAAATTAGTCCCAAATTGCTTCTAAGCTGTTTTTAGGGCCTCAAAGGTCCAATTTAAGGCCCAAATGTACATATATGCTAGGGTTATAATGAGTTTCAGGTAATTGTTGTTAAATGACATTATTGATATGTTTTGATATTAATTGTTCGAATTTGGGTAATGATCTATAACCCTAATCTGGCAATAGAGACGAGTTAGGGGTGTTACATATACGGAATCATTGAGGAAATTGGATTTTGGGCTTTAATCATTCTCTTGGGGTGTGTTCGATTTTTTATGTTGAGCTGTGGGGTATCTACGATAGGCTCTCTTCTTCATAATCAGGTTTGAATAGGATTTTGATTTACACTGATAGCCTTGAGGCAGTCCATGCTTTGCAAAAAAGGAGTTTCACAACTATTTCAAGTTCAGCATCGGTTAGGCAGATCCAACTGAAGCTATGAAGTTTCGAGCAATGGGAGATCAGACATGTTTTAAGAAAAACTAATTTAACTACTAATCGGATTACCAAGATGGTGTTTACAAAGATGGAGGAGTGAATGTTTTGGCTTCTATTCCTACAAATCTTCTTGATGTTCTTGAAAGTGACAAAGCTAGTTTGCTTTTGATTGTATTAGTGTAGTATAAGCTTTCATGATTTGTCTTTTATGACCAAAAAAATGTTAAAAAATTAAGTCTTGAATTTAAATTATAAAATATATTTGATATATTATTTAAAATTGAGTACGTAATATAATTAAATTATTTGATAAATAAAAATTGTAAATTATAAAAATATGCGTTCTGCATTTTTATCCTTATTCGATCTATTTGTGATGTTCATTCTCCAACTTGTGATAAATTTTCACCATTTTTTTGATGCATATTTTAAATATCTTCATCTTCATTGTTGACATTTTTCGAGAAAAACATCTGTAATGTCTAATTTTCTAATATAGTTATGCACAATTACACAAGTAATAACAATATTTCTCTATACTACAAATGTATATGGTGCCATCCTCTTCAAAATTGAAAAATGAGCTTTTAAAACTTCGAAAGACCACTCAATCACGATTCTTAATTTGATATGTGCATAGATGAATATCTCTTCTCTTGTACGAGGGCGAATACTATTACAAAAATTAGGCAACCAATATCGTGCATTACGATAAGGTACCATAAATCCTCGAGTATGCATGTATGCGACATCACAAAGATATTATTTATTAATAAAAAACTATATTAAACACTTTTATGAATTTATTACAGAATTAATTATTGAAAAATTTTACTAACCCGGTAGAGGATATGGAAAATTATTTTCAACATTTCGCATGGTTTCTGCTAATACTCTTGAATCATGTGCTACACTTTCTCATTCAACCAACACAAATGTAAATTTTATATTAAAATCACATATAAGCAGCACATTGTGATAACATTCTTCGAGTCCTCTTCCTCAATAAGGGACTTGTTTATTAGTTGGTATTACTACATGAACAAGAGTCCCATCAAGTGCACGAATGGCACCCTATTTGTAATTAATAAAAATAATAATTAATTTATTACCTTAAATACATCTCTCAATTGTTGGTGTTGTTGCTACTATGTTATTATAGTTGTGTACAATAATTTCTTTTGAAAAAAGAAACATTGCATTCAGCACTTAATGAAAGTAGAAATGTATTGTTGAGTTGAATGGTAAAATCTTCTTATAACATGATTTTTCACATTGTGATGAAATATTTTCACTTTCTCTTCAATTTTGATATATAACAATTATATTTCAACCATCCTTTAGTTTTGAAATGTTCACACATACGTATAAATGTTTGGTTATTCATTCTTAAAATTTCTAGACAATATATTGAACCATTCAACATCGAAATAGTATCCAATCTCCTCATAACTTGTTTCTTTCTCATTATCTTTTTTATAAGAAATAATGCAATAATTGTCATTTATTTTTCATTTAACATCCTATAAAATAATGAAATAATCATTAAAATCAAAAGATAAAAAGAATAAAAATATATCAAACAGAAAGAAACTAATGTTTTTAAAAAACGCAAAAAGTCTTCCATAATACAACCATTGTAATACTACTTGAAAATAAAAATAAAAGTAATTCACAAGTAACATGGCAGAATCAACAAGCAATTAACAGGCTTTTTCTCAAGTGCATTTGAAAATAAAAGAACTATGGTTGAACCCAACATTAGTGCTCAGCTTAAATGAAACATACTTCAATAAGTTTTCAAAGGATTTTGTCTGTGAGTGAACATTAGCCGAAAACAAGATAAAAATAATCCATAAATTCATAAATGTATATGCATTGAAATTAATAATAAATAAACATCTCCTGCCAAAAACAATTAATTGATCATTCAGAAAAAAAATAGATTAATTTTTTTCGATGAAAAGCAAGGTATACAATGAATTATTTGGTTTGTGCATCTTAACAACATGTGCGGCAGTTATCCTTACCAAAAGGACGCATCTTCTCTCAAAAGAGTGACTTAATCTATACCTCAATCTCCGTTACCTTATTTTAACCAGTGAAATTGTAATAGTTCAGCTTATATACTTGTATCCAGAAGAATTATTATGCAACCTTCTTCAATAATTCTATTTCCCTTGCTGGATTAAAGAGAATGAAATTGTGCCGAAGTTTACGTACTTGACTCGATTGTTTATAGGCCTTTGCTTACGGCCTTGAATTGATTAGGTAAGTGTCCAGACTACCTTTCTCTTATTTATACGCCTTTGCTTACTGCCTTGACATGATTAGGTAGAATTGCTAAATTCTTCTTACATTTTGTGCTGAGCTGAATACAGAAACTGTAAAAACTTGTTAAATCTGATAGAGGAGGGTGGTGTTCTAGTGCGGTAAAGATGTGTACTTGTTGCTTATAGATTTTAGAAAGTGAAAAAGAAAAAGAGTCATTTCCCAGACTCAATGACCATGAGTGAAGTGAAACGGCGTCGTTTAAGGGCATTATAGAGATTATATCTAACAGTAAATTAATGGTTTGTCCCTCTCGTTAAGCGAAAAACCAAAAACCCAAAACCCTGGAAACACTTCACCGTTACCCATTCTATTTCGGCAAAGATACCATGAAATCAAAGAACTGATTTTCGGAGTGAAGAGGAAAAGAGAGGTCTTTATTGCCAGATTAAATGTTTGCTGCTAGGCATCTTCAAAAACACTGCTTGAAGACTCTGTCTTCTCTGTTGCAATCAAATCCCAACAGGTACATTTCTCCTTCTTTCCCCATAAATAAGACTAAATCAAGCTCTGGGCATCGTCTTTTCTTGTCATGTTGTTAGTTCCCATCAATCAGACCTATAATCTAAGACACCTTTGTTCTTCAGTTTCCTTTACATCGGAACAGAGTGTTTTATTAGTTTTTCATTACTTTTTTGGGTTTTATTCGTATTCTTTAGTTTGATTCTTGATGGACTTTTAACAATTTCTTATTTCTAACAAGTTTCCTTTTTTACTGTAAAAATTGGGATTTATTCGTTTGACTGTTTTATTATTATTATTATTTAAAATGCAGGAATGTTGTGGCTTTTAAGGATACTGCTCCCAAACTAATTTCAAGCAATGTGATACGGTTAGATGGATGTTTTGAAGATAATTTTGCATCATTTCCTTCCTTCACTGATCCCTTCAATGGATGGTTTCGGATGATGTCGACTTCAAGGGGGAGAAGTATGCGAAGCAAGGTCGAAAGACGAATGCAGAAAGAGTCTGGTAAAACAGCTAGGGAAATCCGGAGGGCAAAGAAGATTAAGAAAAAGCTTATGACTGATGAGGAGAGGCTTATTTACAACCTCAAGAGAGTAAGTTTTTTGTGCCATTAATAAGTGACAATCAACTATTTCTTGCTGTGATTCTATGTTTGACGCTTGCCTGTAGCATCTCGTAGTTGATTTAGTGTAAATGAGTTTTAATGTTTTAACTCCTTTTCAAGGTTAAACAATCATTCAGACGAAGAGTTTGAGTGTTCTCTTCTGTTTTCCAGTGTGGTAGTTTTATTGTTGCTAGAGGATTGTTAGAATGATGCTTTACTGTTGAAAAATGGCAATTCTTAGCTGAGAAAATGAGTCATAAGTTCTGGTAGTTTGCTTTGGTCGTTTATTATTGGTTTTCTGAAAATAATTCAATCGGCATATGGTTTGTACAACTAACTCAGGCTAAGAAGAAAGTTGCACTTCTATTACAAAAACTCAAGAAGTATGAGCTTCCAGAGCTGCCGCCTTCTGTGCATGATCCCGAGCTTTTGACCCCTGAGCAGCTTCAAGCATTTAAAAAGATTGGATTCAGGAACAAAAATTATGTTCCCGTTGGAGTCCGTGGGGTCTTTGGAGGAGTTGTCCAAAATATGCATCTCCACTGGAAATTTCATGAGACAGTGCAAGTTTGTTGTGATAACGTCCCCAAAGAAAAGATAAAGGAAATGGCAACCATGCTTGCGAGACTGAGTGGTGGAATTGTCATTAACATACACAACGTGAAAACAATTATCATGTTCCGTGGAAGAAATTATCGCCAACCAAAAAATCTGATTCCCATCAATACTCTTACCAAAAGGAAGGTAAGTAAATTTATCATGGTCCTTACACATGAAATTGCATTTGTTTTGCATCAATGTTGTATCTGCAAAGTGTTTAGAATTATATATTCCTTGTCATTCGTAAATGCAGGCATTGTTCAAGGCCAGATTTGAACAAGCTCTTGAAGCTCAGAAGTTAAACATAAAGAAGATAGAACAAGAACTTCGGCGAAAAGGTATTAACCCTGAGGATCCAGTTGCAATGGCCAGTATTCAGAGAGTTGCTGCAACATTCTTCAATGCAATCGATGAGAAAGAAGGCAGTCCATATGTCTTTCGTGGTGACAAGTTGCCTATAGCAGAAACTAAGACAACTTTGGCACATGAAGAAGCTCCCGCTGAGAGTGACCAGGAGGATCTAGACAGATTCATAGCTGAGATCGAGCATGCAGCTGATCGAGAGTGGGCTGAAGGGGAAGAAGAAGAAAAAGACGAGATTGGGAGAATTAGATACTGGAATAGACAAGAGTTTGGAGGAAGGCCTGGGAGATTCGATAACCTTCAAAATGATTACTCTGATGATGAGTTTAGAGGGTCAAGGGGTTGGGAAGGTCCACGTGGAAACAAGAGGACTGCTGGTAGTGAGGATGAATATGAAGATAATTTTGGGGATGCTGCTGGGCTGGATCGGGATAATGCTGGTGGTTTAAGTGAGGCTGGAAGTGAAGATGACGATGCTGGTTCGGAAGAAGATTTTGAGTTCAAGAGACCTATGGTGGAAAAAATAAAGCAAGATACAGTTGGAAGGTGGAGTAGCACTGCTGGTATCAAGAGAAATGCTGGAGGTAGTTATAGACGAGCAATGGCAGAAGAAGATTCTGAGATGGAAAGTATGTTGGATGACCTCGACAGTGCAATGCGAGAATCGGAGGTTGAGGAAGATGAAGATGATGATTTCAGAGCATCAAATCGTAGTAAAAATTTCAGGAGCAGCAGTGATGAAGAGGATGGATTTTATACCACAAAGGGAAGGGAGAAAAATAGGGTCAAATATTACGAGAGTGACGGTTATGAAGATAATACCGAGCTTGAGAAGTCAAACAGAGCCGCATATGGGAAGGTGGATAGGATTGGTAGAGACAGAAACGCGGATGCTGAATATAGGAAAAAGATCACCAAGGAAGCTGATGATGTGTTCAGTGACTAAATCTAACAGGATCTGAATTATATTGTTAACATTATTCATATTGCGGGATAAAATGTAGCATCATATACAGAAAACTGGGTGGGAAATACTTTGTGAGTGCAAAATGAAATGTTGAATGAAGTTTCTCGTCCTCTGGTTGGTTCTTAAAATTCATTCCATGTTTATTGATGATGATGATGTATTACAGTGCTGCTGTTATCTGAGTCTTCCTCTCCTGATGAGTGGTAGACTTGTTAGTTCGGCTGAAGGTCTCATGGGGAAAAGAAAATACATGTCCTGATAGTTTAATCTAACTGGATGGCGCATGATAAAATTTAAAAAGAGGCTTCAATGAGTTCCACAAACATCAGTTCTCCACAACCGCATGCATCAATCATAATCGCCAAAATCAACACCAATTTGAATGTCAAATAAAAAATAATATAAACATCAAATCAATATATACGATATATGCAAACACATGGGTACATAAAATATGTAGCTTTATTTTCTCAAGTTAGTACCCAATAATATAGAATTTAAAGCAAGTAAAGTCAAGGGGGACGGTGCACACCGCACAGCAAAACAAGCAGAAGCCTAATGTAGCTCAACACGTTTGCATGCCATCAATCACAAATTGACAGATTAAAAACAGGTAATCTAATTTTAAACATTTCTTTAAAACCTAGTCGGCTTAAAGTTATTTTTTTAATATTTAAATATATTATTTTTATATTTTTCTATATATTACCTTCATCCATTGTAATGAATATGATATGTTATGTTACATGGACAATTAAATTAGTAAATTTTAGATACAAACGAGCATATTCATTTGTTGTTTTTTTAAAAAGGATTATTTGTTTAAAGAAACACTTTCAAAAACATATTTCAGCATAAATATTAGAAGATTGAAGAAGCAAGGCGTATGCATTCAAGCAATCAATGCAGAAGAAGCAATCTTCAGATTGGTGAAACACTTGTTTGACCTCAATTTCACGACCCTTTCCCATTAGTAGTTTGAATTTTTCGTCATTTACACCTGGAAGTTTCAACTGTCGTTCCTTTATTTTATAATTTATATACATATACGTATATGGATACTGTGTTCTCTGGAAGTTGGGAATAAAGAAAAAACCAAGATTGAGAGTTCAACTACCAATTAAAAACATGTAAGAAGTGTCCCTGTTCTGTTCTGTGTTCTGTCCTGTCCTCCAAGTGCTTGTTTAGAAGATTGTGGGTGAAATTTATTTAAAATAATAATTTAACTCAAATTTTAGTCAAAAAGAACCTTACTTTATTTATAAAGGTTTATTTATTTATGACAAAGGCAAAGGGCCCCAGATTTTGTATACTGAAAAATATAAAAATGTCTTCTTTTCCATCCATAAGGAAAGCCAAGCAAAAAGATAAGAAAACTTTGCACCATCCATTATGTTTAACATCTTACTGAGAATATGATCACTTAAAATAATTTATGAAATAATAAAGCAATATATGAATAACTCAGCAATATGACCAATAGAATAAGCAAACAGCAGTCAAATGGTACAAATCAACGAGTTATGGATCAATTACTTGAAGAAAAACAAATTTCCCACCAATGAGAAAAATTCGGCGAAGATGTCATTCGACCGCTGAGAGATATAATAAGTAAGCGTTGCAAACCAGTAAATCTATCTTCTCCTACAACAAGTTATCAGATATGCCTCCGAATTTGTATAATGACTAGATTTTGTTGGATAAAGGTATTAATTTTAGCAATGTTAAGCTGTAGCCATTAAACGGCCAATGGAGGCCCTTTCCTGTTCGTGGAAGGACTCGTAATTTAAGACTTTCGAGCAGGTTGTTTTCTTGATTCAGCCACTCTCTCTTCTGCAGTTGCCGGGCAAAAGGTATTTATATTTCTCTGCATTGTTCAACAGATAAGCAGGAAGATGGACGGCTGAATACGAGTGGGGGATCGGTCCCATCTTCCCGATGATCTCCTTGAATGTGTATTCTTCGGGAAGCATGTCGAATAGGTCAGCCCCTTTGCAAATTACATCCTGAATCCTCTTGGGGTTCAAGTAGTGAGGGAACCTCACTCGGTCGGTATGGCTGTAAGCTTTCATCTTGAATATGAACTCACTGACGTACCGAAAACAAAAGCTACAATGCCACCCTGAATCAGACAAGATTATATCGGATTGACGATAATGAGCATATCTGGTCTTGCCCGGCTTGTACCTGTGGACCGAAGCTCTCCAGCTCTTGTTGTCAACATGATACTCGAAAGAGTACAAATAGTTTCTCAACTGAAGATGAATGACAGGCGGTATATCATCACACCACCTCAATAGATTAATCGTATGCCCACTAGGGATCTCATCGACATCAGACATTGTCAATAAATCATCCTCTTCTATCCCGGCTATTCTAAGAAGCTGATCCAATGCAACTCTCTGATACGCTTCTTCGACAAAAGGATTTTCACCCTTCTTGAACCTCCCACCAATCATCCCATATGTCAAACGAGGCTCGACAAACTTAAATTGATGTCTGTTGCCAGCGAAAAGCAATGGTTTCGGTAAGCTAGTGAACGTGGAGTTAGACTCGAGAAGCACAAACTGCGTTACGTAGGGAGACAATTCATTCCAACGAAGTGCGAGGATGTCAATCTCGTTGTTGAACAATACCGCATCGAAGACACGTCTAGGGGACTCACGGACTTTCCATCCATGAAGATGGCAGAGTCTCTCCATTGTCACATTCTCATTATAATAGTGGGGGATTTCATGGAATGGCTTAGGAGGTGATTCCCATAGCGGTCTGAGGAAATAAGTGATCTTCTGACCGTGCAAATATATGCCGAACATGAACACCGGGATTGCGATGAGAAGGACGATACAAATCCGGATATCGATCCCCCGCAACATACACCGCAATCTAGACATCGTCAATGCTGCAAAGGATGCCTGCTGCAGTTTATACACAAATGCAAAGCTTCTAAGATGAAGAAATTAAGCATAAACAAACAAATATTACGAAATTCAATGTCAATTTATGTATACTTAACAGCATCATCTCTAATAGAGAATATTATTTTCCCGAGAAAATCATTTCTTATCAAAATTCATTTTGTATTATCAGAAAGCATTTTCCCACCTTTCAATTGATTTCAAACGATCACCAGACTAGAATCATCAACTATCTAGAAAAAGAAATACCCATTAATCCAAACCCCAAAATAAGCTAAAAAAACAAAGTGAAAGCAGAAAAATTACCTGTCCACAAACTTTTTCATAGATATCATCAGTCTTCTTTGAATTAGAGTAGCCGCCAGACATGATTAAACAACCGCAGAAAGAATGCTGATGTTGAAAATAAAAAACTATTTCTTTTCAGAATTCAAATAAAAAGAAAAGAAATCCCCAAAGAAAAAGGCCAAATTTTTGAAGGAGAGAAAATCTAGCGAAATAAACCCAGTAAAGAGTTAAAGTTTAAGAAAGAGTTGAAGAAAAGAAAAAATCTAAAATTCCCTTCCTTGCCTCTGCTTCGTGTTGTGTAACGTCAATTATAGCCGTTTGGTTGTTTTTCGCTCCTTCACCAGATTCTTCAATTCCAAAGATAAACGAGAATTTATAACCCCACAAAAATTCCTCCACCAAAATAAATTCATAAATAAAAATTAAAATAAAATCCTCCCCACGTCCCATCCCCAACGTAACTTCCCAAGATTGTTATGTTATGTTGAGGTGTTCGTAGAGGATTATACCTCACATGCGCTGATCTGTCAAACCTAGGCGGTTGCTAAAACCTGTCACCTTACTTTTTGAGTTAACTCGTCCGCGTTATTCGTTTCTTAATAAAATGGAAATTTTTTATTTTTAACTATTTATTTCGATTTTTAAAACTCATGTGAATTAAGATAAGATTTAATTAATATAAAATTTTATTTTCCGAGGCTGTCTTTTACAGTTTATTTATTCATTTCTGCATTTTTTTCTTTATTTTTATGTTTTACACACATTTTTAAAACTAATTTAATAAAAATAATTAAATTCATATTACATTATATTTATACCTTTTATTTTTATGCTTATTACAATCTAATTAAAAATTGTTTATTCTTTGCTTAATTCGTTACTAAGAATTTATGTAAGAAATATACTTACTGTAAGAATTAAATAAAATTTTAGTTGAAATAGAAAAGTTAAAAATTTTAAGAATTTATAATATTATAGGTTTGTAAGTTTTTTAATTTTATATAAAAGATGAAATATTTTATAATAATATAAATTACTCTATAATTAAATCTATGCCAAATTAACTCGTGATATTAATTAGTTAGGAATTTTAATTATAATATAAATTTTCTATACTTTTACTTGCTATTTTTTCAATTATTTAAAAAATTAAAATGTGTTTTTTTTCTGGAGTTGCTTTATTTGAAAGAAGATTACTTAAGTATAAAAAAAGAAAGGCAAAAAGTTTTCTGGTAAGCCAAACATGGCCTTTCTGTTGGGATTGGTATGAAATTGATAATTAGTAACTATAGATAATGTATATAATCTTTTGGAGGGAAAAAAAGACAAAGAAAGGTTTTTTTTTTCTTTTCATTTTTTTGTAAGAATGAGTAGTGATTTTAAGATTTTAAACAAGTTTTAGGAACAAAATTATTTTAACTACTTAACTTTGGTTTTGAAATTTTAGAAAATAATAAAAATTAAAACCATATAATAAAATATATAGAATGAGTATGCACATAATAGTATACTTTTTAATTATGGAAATAATTACTTTTAAAAATAATAATTTTTCGAGTTTAAGTTCAGTTGGGATTGGCATTGTTGCCGGAGTAGGAGAATGTGGGTTTAAGCGTGTTGAGGTGTGTTTATCCTCCTATCTACAGATCAGAAGAAGTATTGGATAATTTTAAGCATTGTATCAAAAAAATGTTTAATTCATGATTTAGCCCCTAAATTTTACCTATTTTCCCACTTTGGTACCTAAAGTATCAATTTCCTTCTATTTTTGGTCCATTTTGTAGTGGTTGTTAAAAAAATTCATTATACAACTTCGGCTAACGAAAAAAACGCAATGTGGCATGTTTTGGCCAATGAAAAAATACCGCGTAGCAATTAAGTTTATTTAAAATAAAAATATTAAATTTAAATTAAAAAATAGAAAATTAATAATATTAAATATTTAAATGTTAAAAAATATTTTTAATTTTGATCAAGGTTGACTGATTGTTGACTAGTCGTTGACCGGTATTGCCGGTCAACAGTCGATCAATGTTGGTCAATGATCAGTCAAAGTCAAAAGTTTTTATATTTAAATATTTAATATTATAATTTTTATTTTTAATTTAAATTTAATACTTTTTATTTTAAATAAACTTAAATATCATGTGACATTTTCTTTCATTAGTCAAAATATGCCATGTGTCGTTTTTCATTGACCAAAGTTACTTAACATATTTTTGTAACCATCATTAAAAATATAAGAAATTAATACTTTAAATGTTAAAATGGAAAAATAAAGTTTAGATACTAATATGCTTTTGAAGTCAAATCATAAATTAAACTGAAAAAATAATTTATTTTTACATTTATGGTCGATTACTGATATTTTCATAGAAGATAAAAAGAATTAAATTTTAAAATAAAACCTTATTTTAAAAATCTCAAATTATAAAATGAATAATTTAAGATAAGAAAATATTACTCCTTATAATGTAATATTATTCCTTATAAAAATAATTTGTTGTATTTATTTCTTTAAATCTGTATAATTGAATCAAAATGAAAGTTTCATGTATATATTTAAACCACAATTGAAATTTCATGTATAATTGCACCAAATCAAAGTTCATATATCAAATTGCACATTGAATTGAAGTTTATGTACAATTTTGGGATTTATCCTTATGTTAGGAAGTAAATAATGACATTGGTTAAGGAGATTAATTTAATTTTTAAACGTATTTTTAAAATGGGTAAATATCAAAATTATACATGAATTTTGTTTTAATGTGCAATTTGATAAATGAATTTTGATTTGGTGCAATTATACACATTTAACTTGAATTGTGATTCATATGTATATATGAAACTCGGTTTTGATTCAAATATATAAATTTATTTTCATATTGGATTAATATAATTAGTTGTGCATAAAATAATCAATGCAAAATGAAGTTAATTGGATAATGTTGTTATTGATTTGTAAAAATGGATCTAATCAAAATTTCATGTATAAAATTATATAGAATCGAAATTTATGTATAATATTACACATTATAAAATGTTGAATAAATACCTACATGCATGTGTAAATTAAAACCATGGTTAAGAGTTGTGGTTTAAATTATGGGTAAACTATAAAATTAATCACTTTTGTTTGCCTCAAATTACATTTTAGTCACTTATATTTGAAATGTTACGTTTTAGTCACTTATATTTTTTTTTGTTACGAAGTGGTCATTATCGAAGTTGGCATTTAAAACCCATTTGGACTGCCACGTAGGATTACTGTTAGGGAGGTAATGGAGCTTAACGCTAAAGTGACCACTTCGTAACAAAACGATAACGTAAATGACTAAAATATAATATTTCAAACATAAATGACTAAAATATAATCTGAAGCAAATAAAAGTGATTATTTTTATACTTTATCCTTAAATTATTGTAGACCACTCTCGTTCAATCATTAGGTTTTCCTTAATATCTTTTTCATTTGTATATCATAAATGCTTTAGTGATGGTTAGAGATTTCCCCAACTTTTTTTTTTTACACATTTTAGGTCCTTCAATATTAATTTCTTTTATACATATTGAGTTTTAACTCGATTAGTATAGACATTGTTGTCAATGTAGGAGGACGTGAATTTAAGTATGTTGAAGCTCGTTATCCTCTTATTTATTAAATTAAAGAAGAGCTATGAAATGTGAAACATGAACGTGTTTAGAAAACAGAAAATAAACCCTTTATATTTCTATTGCTATGAAATGATTTGCCCTAAATTGTTTGCTTTCTCAAATAAGTATTATTTAGCTTTTTGTACGTGTTTTCTGAATGCAACGTGATGATAGTAACATCCATTATTAACTTCTTCAAAGTGGGTAAGTTCAGATAAATTATTTAATTGATCCTCAATGAATTTTACAAATATATATACATTTAATAGTATATTTAAAAATTTTAAAAATAATTTACAAAATACAGCCAGGAATTAATTTTTATTTAAAATAAAAACTCCATACCAATGTCTAGCAAATGAAATATTAACATCATACTATAATATTAAGCAAAAACAAATCAAAAATTAAAATAATAATCGGACTAAAACTTGCACATAATAATACATTATAAAATAGAGACTCATACATGGCAATTATCCATGATAGAACTCAAGCTATGAAATCAAGTATCCAAAGGAGAGGTGTATGACTCTTTATACCATGTAATTTTTTTAAGTTGTAAATTAATATAAATATAAAATTTCATTTAACTTTTTTAAAGTTTCTCCTTAAAAAGTTTTTTTATCTTTTATTTTTATTTTTATTTTTGGGAGAGTTAGCCTTGGTTGCAAACTATGCCACACAAGGAATGATAATTCTATGTATCTTCCTAGAAATTTCAGACTATTTTATTTAAGAAAAAAAAAAAGAGGAAAGCATATTCTTTACATTGTATGGTTTAAACTCAAATGATGGAAAATATTTGTCTTTTTAGAAGGGTTTGTTTGAGAGGGAAAGGGATTGTTTCCCATTCCTTTATGTCCCTATTTTCTAGAGGAGAATGTGTAAAGACGGAAGATTTAAGATATTGAATGTTTAAGTTTAAATTTTGTATAATTAAATTATTTTATATTGATTTATTTTTGAAAATGATAATATATATATGAATCAAATGTTGATAATGAAAAATAGTAACCTCATTCTTGTGATTAACATATTATATTCTTTAATTTCTAAAGTTGTTACATATATCACATGAAAAGCTACATAAAATAAAGATAGTTTAGGCGATTTGTTCTATTTGCATTATTGATGAAAGCTAGTTGGAATTAATGTCTCACTTAAACATTGTAATAAGCTCCATTATAGGATCTCATTGTTAAATTTACAAGAAATTAAGATCATTAGCTGTTGTCGATGAGATTTTAGGTCCCTTTTTGGATCAATTTTTTGATGAATTTGACAACAATATGTTTAAATTATATTTGAAGAAAATCATATATAAAATGGGACCACGTGGTTCTTTCCGCTTTCAATACAACAGTTTAATGCTTTTAGTGACGATTTTAACTTCCACAAGTATAAATTGTGAAATTTTAGTGACAAATGGCTTTTTGAGTGTGATGGATAAATTGATTTGTTGACCAGAAATGTTGAATTTCCTACCAAGTTGCTGTTGAGATCTCCACCCATGTACATTGTCACCACATAATTCTCTTTTTCTTCATAGTGTTGTGTGACAAGATTTGAATCGTTCATTTGTCCTCTTATATTCTTAGGGTATCTCAACTTAATGGATATTTCAAACAAAACTTCCTCAAATTCAAAGCATAAATGCCTACTTTACCAACAATTTGCCTTTTCAATTTTATGTAGGAATTCAAAGCATTTATATCGTTTTTATGAAATGATTCTACAAATCTTTATTGTTTGGAGTTAAAAGTGGATTAGATTATGAAAAGTGGTAAGTGAAAGTACTTTGAAACTAATTTGCATGGGTGAAGGATGTTAGAATAAATGTTGGGATTTGATTTTGATTCTCAACACACAAATATTCTTAATCCTATTAATTAACAAAATCGCCCGATAACAACTAATGAACATTTTTAAGTTGAATAAAATAAAATAAATAACATTTTGAGTCTCGTTTATTAAATGAATCCTACATAACTAAAACAAGTTCAATTTATTTACGTTCATGAACAAGCACATAATATTCATTCAAAGTTCCCTAAATAAATATATAAAGCTTGTTTATTGTTCAATTATCATATAATTGATGATATCACAATTGCTTGTGAGTTTATATTTTTTAATTAAGGTATCTTCCATATTTGTTTTACCATCCATAGTTATCAACCCTTTCAAAATTTGTAGTTGTCCAGAAATATCATTTTTAGGATTTAAACTTGAGTTTTCTCTTACTAACAATACTTGTTGGTGAAGAATGTTTAATTACATGCTCATGAGCATGTTCCCGAAAATATCCACTTACTTCTTACAAACAAATTCATTTAATTTAAATGAAAATACACAAATATAAATAATTTTAAATAAACGAACCCAATTTTAAAATTCTGTGTTTCTTAACAAATACAAATAGAACACAAAATTTTAGAAAAAATAGAATAAAAAGAGTTCTGGGTTTGTTTAGGGATGATATTGACTATTAACAAGATAACCAAAAGAGAAACTAAAAAATAATCTTAGCCTATGGGTATTGTGTCTTAAATCTACCTTCATTTAATATTTTGATAGGATAAGGAAAAACTTTGAGTGGAGAATATGTTACATGCCCCTTTTTGTTCCTAGTAGTTTTGACAAAGAAGCAACAGGCTTTACTTGAATTCATCTAAGAAATTATCCAATTATTCTCAGTTTCGGGCTTCTCAAGTGGTGTTTCTAGCCGGGCTAAGCTTCGAAACTCATTTCATTATTTTAAAATATTAATATTTTTATATTTAAGATTTTTTTGGTGTGATCATATCAACACTAATACATCGGATTTCATCAAAACTCTACAGATAAATGTATTTGGACGAGGATAGTATTAAGATGAGTGACAATATACGAAGTTCTCGTGTTGTACCTCTCATATTTTACGATGTGTTTGAATTTTATAATTAATTTTTCACAATATTAATATTCAAAATTTGATAAAATAATCAAGTTATGGTTTTTTTGGTAAAAAATATTTAATACCTATTTTGACCTATGTATTATATACAAATTCTTAATGGAGATTTTTTCTTCTTTTTTTCTGTCATTTATTCTATCTCTCCATCTATCTTGATACCTCATTTCATATCTCTGTTAAAAGAATCCCACCAACCCAACAACAAATGCCATGTGTGATGTGTCAAACAAATAAAAAGTAAATAATAAAAATTCATAAAAATGAAACAAGAGTTTTTTTTAAATATAAGTCACTGTCTTTTAAATTAGAAATATATATATATATATATATATATATATATAATTATTAAGAATGAATGCTCATAGTGAACATGAATGGATGCATGTCTAGATTTATCCCATCAAAATTTAAAAAATAAATGAGAAATTATTTTGAAATTATAAAAAATAAAATTATTGAAAAATCACATCTAATATAAATCGTTTGGATATGAATGTCGATTTGTCTAGACTCATTTTAAACTTCTATTTTAGTAGCTAACTCATAAAAATTATAAAATTATAAAAATTATCAAAAACTATTTTTTAATTTTTGTTTTTCAATTTAGAAGAAGCATATAATTTTTTTTAAATCATGTTTGAAGTGAGCACAGATGAATAAACGTCTAGATTCATCTTATTAAAATTCAAAAATATAAATTTAAAATTATTATTTTTGAAATTATAAAAAATAAAATTATTAATAAAAACCTTATCCCAGACAAAATGGATGTCCAAATTCAATTAAATTTGTATGTCTAATTGTTGAGGCTTATTCTAGACAAGCATTTTAGTATTTTTTATATTTTATAATTTTAAAAATAAAAAATGGTATTTTAAGAAAAATTATAAGTTTTATTATTTTAATTTTAGATTTTTCATATATATTTAAATTTTAAGGATTTTTATTTTTGAGTTTTCATATTTAAAAGAATTTTGACTTTTTTACATGTGGCACTATTTTATTAGTTGATATGATGTTATTTTAATGGAAATCTCAAACGGAGGTAACAAGATAAACAAAATGATAGTACAAGAACACAAGTGATCAAAAAATTTCTTGAGGTACCAAACTGAGAATTTGTGTGTAGTATAAATATTAAGATAGGTATGATGTAACAATTCGATTTTTTATTGTATCAGAAAATGTGATTTTGGAATTTCATTTCCATAGGTGAGTTTGTTAATATTAAATATGAATATTTATAGAGTTGGTATAAAAATATTTTTAAGTTTAGTCTAGTAATTTTGTTGAATTAATAGCTAATTTAAGTACATGGAGTAAATTGTAAAAGTCTAATTGCTATATGTTTTTAACTGACGAAAGACTTAAGGACTTGAATTGCAATTAATCAAATGTCCAAAATGATAATTTAACCATTTTGGAATATGTGTCAGTGGATGTTGTTGTTGGAATCCACTAAGGTTACATACATATTATTTTAAGCATGTCATTTGTTCATGAAAATGAAAATTAATTGATTTCTTTATGTCGCTATAATGGGTTTTATAATTTAATAATATATTTGATTAAAACATATCTAGTATGTAAATTTGTGTTAATAAACTAATGAATTTTATGGTTATTCAAATCGATTTAGTTCAAAGAATTGTTAAAGGTATACATTTTATATTATTTCATATGTTAATTATTTAGAGAAATGATATGAATTATTGTAGATAAAAATTCTATGAGCATGAATGGTTGGACTTTGAATTAAATTTCATGCATGTTTATGATGATGGTTATGAAAGGAAAAATTGTTATTTTTATTATGTCATATTTTTATGTTTGAGATATGACTTTTATTAATATATTTAATTTAGGCTTGTTTCTATATATGATCTAGCCAGTTATTCTTGGTAGTTATTTTGAATTGATCTCATATCTTATTATGGCTAAACAAAATAACGAGTTATTTGTTTTACCAATTTTGCTACATTCCCTGAAGTGAATGTAGCTATTCATAACAATTATGAAAATTTAACTTATTATCATTATTGACAAATAGATAAGAAGAAGATGGATGATTCAAAATGTTGCCAAATGTTTATTCTTAGTACAAAATATTCAATGATTTATATTAATTTATCATTTCTTGAAGCAGATGATATCTATATAATCTTATTGGTAAAAAATATGATATATGCTTACATTATTGTTCGAATTACTTTTTGCACATTTATCAAGTAAATGTTTGCAATAAATATAATAATTTTTTTTAGATATTTGAAGATTTTAACATATTTTCTAAAGCGAATATTGCACATATTTGTTTGGAAATTATATTTATTTTGTTGACTTAGTGGCATTTTAAACTTCACATTGATTTACACATTGATTTAGACATTTCTAATAGTAAATGTCACAGTAGTAGTTATATGTGGATATAAAGTAAAAGGAATGGCAGTAAAATAATAACTTGTCAAAAATTATAATGCCATTATTAGTATAATTGAAATGCATGTTAAAGTAAACCAGAATTTTATTGATACAAATACATTTACTACTTGGCGTGACCAGTTAGACCATCTTGGATCATATATGATGCGAAAATTAATTGAAAATTTATATAGACATTGGTTGTTCTCAATGAAATTGATTATTAGAAATTCACTAACTGAAATTGAGATTTAGGCTCCGTTTGTTTGCAAGAAAACATTTTTCGAAAAATGTTTTCTTGCTTTTCCGGTGTTTGTTTAACTGAAAACATTTTCGAAATGGAAAATATTTTTAAGACACGGGTAAAATGCCTTACGTTTTTGGGAAAATGTCTTATGGATTTCATTTCTGTAAGACATTTTTCGTTTCCTCCTTCATCCAGGTAAAAGTCTTCTTTTTCCCTTCTTCATTCATTTTCCTTCTTCCGTTCTTCATCTTCTATTCTCAGGCTGCTGTTTCATTTCTTCTCTTTCTCTCTTTCTCGGGCAAATCTCGCTCTTCTTCGCTGGGTCTTGGCTAAGGTATGGCATAAAGCTCTTTTTTTTTCTTCTTGTTCTTTAATTGTTCACATTTTTACCTATTTTATGCCTGAAAATTTATGCCTTTCTTTGTTTCTTTATTTTTAATTTTTTTCTGGGTTTGGGTAAAATCTATTGATTCAGGGTTTTACCTGTGCTTCTGTAATTTCAATATCATTTCAGATTTTGATGTTGGGTTTATGTTTGAGCCAAATTTCATGAAATACATGTTTAAGTCTTTGCGAGCAATAAAGAAAGTTTTTTTTTTCAGTCATTATAGTTTCAGGTTTTGAAGTCTCTCCAATCACTTCTGGTTGAACTGGGATTAGGACACCATTTTTCAATTTCCCCTCCCCACTACTTTTGCTTCAGTTTTTCGGTGCTTTCAGCTTTGCTTTGCTTTGTTATATATCTTCCTCAGGCAAAACGAGCAACCTTAATTAGTGCCTTAAAACAGTTTAAACCTTACCAACTTTCACTATTAACAAAAGCAAAATATATATACATACACAGACATATATATACACAGTGCTTAAAAGCTTGTATTGTTTGCCTTCTTCCCTTTTTTTGCTCTTTTTATCAAACTGAGAAAAGCTGCCTTTTTTTTTTTGGTTGCTTGGAGCTTTCAAGGTCAGAGATTAAACGGGTGACTAACTCTTTTTTTTGGTTGATCTTTCTTGGATCCAATTTCCTTTGAGGTAAGAGAAAGGAAAAAAAAGAAAGTTCTTCTTTTCACTTATTCTATGCATAAAAGTTTGCAACTTTCTCCTTTGTTTAATACCCAAATTAATTCCCAGTTCTGTGCTAAAAGATTGAATTTTTCTTTTGATGGAGTTTTATGTTTCAAATTATACAAATTTCAAGAATCCCATCAGTTTTGTCTCTAAAGTGTTTGTAATTTTTTATTTTTGATTGATCTGTTCTCAATCTTTTATACTATTTGGATAAATTTTGAGTTTTAGTTAAGTTGTTTAAGGTTATTTATTTCTGGTTATGGTGTTTTTAAGCAATATGTTTTTGTTTATATATATATATTTGATAGATATGTTTTTGTTTATTTCCTTTGTGGTGTGATTTAAGTTACTGTAATTGTGCTAATTCGAATAGAGTAACCTTGAGCTTCATTCGGAGATGTAGACTCCCTTTGGCCCTTCTTTCTCATAGTTGTGAATGAGTTCTCCAGTTGTGATGCACATGTATGGCCCTATTGATTGCATATTTATTCCTTCAGAGGGTGCTCAAACATGGACGATGCACCCTTGAAAACTACATGCTACTTTTAAAAAGACAAGTTTCAAAAACAAGATTCTCTTCAAATGTAAATGGTTTGTATAGTTTCCAAGAATAATCTACTCTACTAGAGTTTGGGATGTATAAGATATGCTCAAATGATGTGATGTCATTAGTTACTCAACTTGACATACTACCTAAATGCTCACATGAATAAGATACCCTAACAAATGGTTCCAAAAAAATATGCAAAACTAAGATACCCTAGGGATTCACTGCTGATATGGTGAAAAAAGGATGGGAAAAATAGAAGATGCAAAGGCGGATATTTGTGTTTAAGATGCCAATACTAATACTAGATTTCACTTTGTCAAAGGCACGTGGATTCGGTGATCACATTATATATCCATTGGTGCACAATCTTTGACTTTTGTTTCTCCTGGATTCTGGAATAAAGAGCCAATGTGTTTGATTTTATTGACAAATTTTTATACTTGTTCATAAAGCTTTGGGTTTCTAGCATAGAGCAGTTACCGTCCAGTCAAAATTTTCTTCATTAGCGTGAAAAACATGTTGGATTCTACTTTTATAGGGGCTTTAAATTAAAGTTTGAAAATGGTCCATCAACTTCTAAATAAATTTATTCATACTATTTTTATTTTCATAAAACTCTCCTAAAGTTTTCTTTGATTATGAGCTTGGATGTCATGTTTTATCTGTTTTGTGTATATTTTCTTATGTATGCTTTCCAACAAGGTGAAAAAGGCTTATCCTTTGCAAGTTTAGGCAGCTGGTTTTACTGTTGCTATACTGAAGAAACTCAACTCAAAGAATGGATCCGAAAATGGAGAGACCAATTCCACATTACAAAAAGCGGAACCTCAAATGGTTGAAGTTGTAGTGCTAGCTTCCCTGGAAAAGTTCTTTAAATCCATTCTAAATATGCCGGAAGTGGAAAGGTAGGTTTTCCTTTTATGATCCGATTTTGCTTCCCACATAAATGTTAAATGAACACATACATGCCATGCTATTTGCTCTCTCCGAATGCAATCAAATCTTGTGCTTGTGATAAACAACTTGTGGTTCCTACTGCAGAAAGTTTAGAGCGGTGCTTGATGCAGTTTTGGAGGCCCATCCGCACTGTCTACAGCTATATCTTTATAGCACAGTTGATAAATTCGTTCCGTATAGCACTGTCCCCCTTCCTCTACTGTCAAAACCCCAACAGATGTGATTTGTAGCTCTTCCCTTTAGCATTGATGACCAGATCAAGGCTCAACATTGCACATTCTACATGGTGGCCATAGGCTGTTTCAGTTACTAGCCAATGGTTGGTTTTAGTTTTAAAGTTATTTAGAGCTAGCAATGCTTGCATTGAGTTACTGATGACAAACATTTGAAATAACATGCATTAAGACGCACGGACATTGAGAAAAATGGTATTGTAAATATTTCATTAAAGAGATTTGAAAGAAGAATGGATAGTTCTGTACTTATGTCAAACTTATTTATACATGCTTTTTTTCTCTTCATGTATTTGGTATTATGGATCTATTTTTCAGAATTCATATATTATGGATCTAGCTTAATAATGGAGTATTATTATATATTTTATTTTATTTATTTATTTATAAATAAATCATTCCAATATATATAAAAACAATTTAAAATATAATTTTATTGATATATGTAAAACAAATTTTCGGAAAATATTTTCAGGAAATCTGTCAAACAATAGAAAATATTTTACACAGATTCATCCAAACACCAGAAAAGTAAATCATTTCCAGAAAAGTAAATTATTTTCCAGAAAAAATTTTATTGGCAAACAAACGAACCTTTAATGTCTTGCATTTCTGACATGAATATGAGCTCATTTTTCCACCATGTGGATGGTTTTGATATTATATGATTTTGGTAGATGCATCAACAAAATAATCTATTATGTGTTATCAATTTGCAATCTGTCGTTTGCAAGATTGATTGTTTAAATAATTAATTTCATATTATACAATTAAGAGAATTCATATTGCTCAAGCTGTTGAGCTTATATCTTAGTCTTTTATTGATTGAGTTTGAAAAACTTTTGTAAAAGTTTATTATTTATGCGCATAGTAGTTTAGAGAAATTATTAATTGAACGCCTGTGATTAATATCTAAACCATTACTTATGAGAACTAAACTTCCTAGTTCAACATGAGATTATGTTGATTTACGTGTTGTACGCATCAAGCCAATAAGTTATAAATACTCCTCATTACAATTAGTTTTTGATCAAGAGTTAAATATTTCCCATCTTTAAACTTTTGTATGTGCGTATATATTCTAATTGTTCCACCACAACGCACAAAGATGAATGAATCCTCAAAGAAAGTTAGGAATGTATATTAATTACGAGTCTCCTTATTTTATTAGATGTTTTGAATGTATTTGATATTCAATTATGACATAATCTGTGATTACTATTTTGATTTGTCAGTTTTCTCGACATTAGGGGAGGAAAATCATAGTTGAATGAAATCACTGCTTGTAATGAGTTATCATTATCTAGATCCTTATAGAGAGTAATTTAAACCAGAAGTTCAAAAATGATAACTTTTAGATATATTATTAAACTGACAGTTCACAAAAGATTTAATTTGCGTCTAATGGTTGTTGTTACAACTTTTTATGAATTACCATGTTGTAAAGTTTATATTAAAATTCTTGAAGGATTTAGAATGGTAGAAGTATATTGAAATTATCGAGAAATTATTCATTTATATGACTTGAAATAATTTGAACATATGTGGTAAATTTGATTCAGTGAATAGTAGTTGACAGAGGATTATAAAATGATCCAAAATACTTATTTATGTTTTTATAGTAGAATCATGATTAAAATTTGTTATAATTATTGTTGAAACTTCTGAAGAGATCAAAATATATTTCTCTAAAATTTTTTTCACTCATGAATTTCAAAAGAGTGGTGATATAAATGCTTAAAAAATACATTCAAATAGTCATTTTCATGAAGTTGTACTCTTTTTTCCTTAATCAAAGTTTTGTTCCATTGAATTTTTCTGGTAAGATTTTTAATGAGGCAGCATATTATGCGTATTATAGATATGTGTTTGATATATTTTAAGTTCTAGTAATTATTAGAATTTATGTTCTATTTCATTTATACTTCTTTACTTTTTACCCTATTTTCTTAACACAACAATTTATTTAAAATAAATTTGGAGAAAACCTATATACAATTTATACAACATCCACATTGATTAAAGCCTAAATCTAACAGATCACCGCCGTAGCATGGGCCTCGCTTGACCCAAATCACCATTAATACGCACAGTTTATCTCTCTCTCTAACTTTATTTATTAATTTTGCCTTTTGGCTCAAAAATCTATCTTTCGATAATCGTCAACTCGCTGTGTCAAAGAAACGACGATCAAAATCCACGTACAACGCAGATCCAAATTGAAATTTGTGTCCTATTCCTTCTCTTTCCACATCACTCGATCCTAATCAAGTCTTTCCATTTTTGCCCTAGACTTGCTTCTCCTGCCCTAATTGTTAACTTCGATTAGGTCAATCCATGATTTTCACTTTTCAATAATTTCGTATTTCTTCGCTTTTCTTTTTCTTTATAATCAGGATTTTCTGTGCTCCTTCATTGAGCTTAGATGGATTTGGCGTCTCGTTACAAGGTGAGTTTTATGTTTAATTCTTGTGATTATTACTTTCTTTCTCGATCATTGGTTGGGGTTAATGTTATTCTAGTAAATCTTTTATGTATACATATTTAAATTGCAATTTTGATTTGGTTTTAGCTCAAGATTGATGTTAGAATTAATGTGATGAACCAAATTAGCAAATATATAAGTTCGTGTCGATCCTATAGTTTCTCTGTGTTTGTAAATTAGATTCAGCCTATTGATTTTCTTATTAAAAGCACGGTTTGTAGTCTTGCATTTTCTAGAAAAAGTAATTAGAGAAGCAACAGCTTTTTGTTCCTCTTATTGCGTGTGTTGGTTAAGGTCATGGATATATGTTCACTGGATGTTGCTTAAATGGATTCTATTGGTGCACTGATTATGAGTGAAGTGATTGGTTGAATTTGTTTTGTGATTATTAGTTTTAAACTGAGTTCTTGTGCAGGGGGTTGTTGGGTTTGTTTTTGGCAATGAGAACTCTAATTCCAGTGAGGATAGGTAACTGAAATGAGAATATCAGTACTTGCTGTTTAATTTGCTAATTCGATATTGATGACGTGACTGATTTACCATTTTTCTCATGTCAATAGTTATGTTGAACGGTTGCTCGACCGTATAAGCAATGGTGTCCTTGCGGAGGACCGGAGGCATGCTATTGCAGAGCTTCAGACCATTGTGGCTGAAAGCCGTGCTGGGCAGCTAGCTTTTGGAGCTATGGGTGTGTGTTTCTATCTTGATCAATAAAGCTAGTACTGAAGTTAAATTTGTCCAGTCTTTCTTGACTTGTCTTTCTATGTTGTTTAATAAAGCTAGCATGTAAATTTTTTCAGGTTTTCCTGTACTCATGGGTGTCTTAAAGGAAGAACGAGATGATGTTGAAATGGTTTGAAATCATTTTTTCTTTCTGTGTTTCATCTATTTGTTCTTCTTGTTGTTTGTCATACAATGTTTCTCTGTAGTGATATACAGTATCCCCAAGAGAACTTTTGGCCAGAAGTTTGCAGTTCAAAGGGCCTTTTTTATTCCCTTGTAGACCAAATATTGTTGTTTCCCTTTATCCTTCCATTTGAAACAGTTGATTGCAAATTTCCTGAAACTTGATAAAAACGATTGACATTCATTCCCTTTATGCAGGTTCGTGGTGCCCTTGAAACTCTTGTTAGTGCTTTGACACCTATTGATCATGCAAAAGGGCCTACAAATGAGGTTCAGCCAGCTTTAATGAATACTGATTTGCTTTCCCGAGAATCAGAGAGCATTTCTCTCCTACTAAGTTTGCTGGTGAGAGTTCTTTGTATGGATCGGGAACTTATTTTATCTGTTATTATGGATCTTTCATGTGATATCATCATTTTCTTCTCTGTTGGTGATTTTGTAGTCTGAGGAGGATTTCTATGTGCGGTATTACACTCTTCAAATTTTAACAGCCCTTCTCACTAATTCTCCAAATAGGTATGAGTTTTACAAAAATTCCTTCTATCCTAACTGGATGTTTATTTTTGTTGGTTTCTGCTCGAAAACCTCTTGCTGAATTCATATTCAGGTTACAGGAAGCCATTCTGTCTATTCCTCGTGGTATTACTCGACTTATGGATATGCTGATGGACCGTGAGGTAAACAGTTATTAGCCAATTGTTTTTCATGCAAATTTTGTTAACTTCCATGTTCTGCTTTATTGTAGGTCTGCTTTTTTAATATGTCTCTTCATGAACCTTCTGCTTATCTTACCTAAATTTTCTGTTTGTCTCAGTTTTTTTGGGATAGGATATTGATGATATTATGTACGTCCTTTCTTTTTTTATGATGTTGATCACTGTCGGTCTTCCAGGTTATACGTAATGAAGCCTTACTGCTTCTTACATACTTGACTCGTGAAGCTGAGGTGAGCCCTTTGTGTTTGTTTATACCTCTTCCCTCTTCTGCCCTTTAAATTTCATTCTTTTCTTTTTGCACGTGAACTTCTTTAAATATGTTTGATTGCCTTTCTAACTAAGAGAGTCCTATGATTTCAGGAGATTCAAAAGATTGTAGTCTTCGAAGGTGCATTTGAAAAAATTTTTAGTATCATGAAGGAGGAGGGAGGTTCTGATGGGGGTGTGGTTGTGCAGGTGGTTCATCAGATTTAATTCTGGACCTCAATGAACTTGTTCTGGCTTGTTTGCTGTTTGAGCAATTTTTTTATTATTTTCCCCTTTTTTTTTTCTTTTTTTTTTTTGTAAATTCTTTTTACCATGTCTGTGACTTCTTTAGATAAGTCATGTGTGCAGTCAATTCTGTTTTGGCAATGCCACTTTTGGAGAATCCTATTAATGAATTAATGAGGTAATGATATATTATTCTTGCCCAGGATTGTCTTGAGTTGCTGAACAACCTTCTTCGCAGTAATGCCTCAAATCAGGTACACTCCACGTTTTATTTTCATTGTCATTGCTCTCTGTTTACGAAGTTTTCTCTGGTACTGATTTTAGGTGTGTTTCAGGTGCTACTAAGGGAGACTATAGGTTTTGATCCCTTAATATCAATCTTGAAACTAAGAGGAAGTTCCTACAGTTTTACTCAACAGAAGGTTAGATACTCAAGTATTTACAGCTTTATTTTCTTTTCTTTTTTTCTTTTGTAGCCATTCCAGTTGATTGTTCACAAGCTTACTGGTGATTTTCCATTTTCGTGAAACAAACAACATGCCAGTAGACAATTAATTTACTCAGTGCGTTGGAAACTATTAATTTGTTGATGATGGGAGGCTCGGAAGCAGATCCTCAAAAAGATTCAAACAAGATCACTAATAAAACAGTCCTAGCTCAGGTTAATTATAAATCATGTCTGCTTGAATTGACTTCGTGGAGAGCTATCTGTTTTTGTGATATGTTATCCCTGTTTCCTTAATTGTAGAAGAAGTTATTGGACCATCTACTAATGCTGGGTGTTGAAAGCCAATGGGCTCCAATTGCTCTGCGCTGTTCGGTGAGATCACTTTCTAGATTTGTTCTATTTCTTCATTTCAGCATACCCTCTTCTAATGCTTATATTTTGCCAGGCACTAAGGTGCATTGGTGATTTGGTTGCTGGGCATTCCAAGAATCTGGATGCCCTCTCCAGCAAAGTTCTTGGTGAGGAGCGACAAGTAGAACCTGCTTTGAATTCTATTCTCCGAATTATTCTGCGAACATCTAGTATGCAAGAGTTTATTGCAGCAGACCATGTTTTTAAGAACTTCTGTGAGGTTTATATCGTAGCATTCTCTTTACTTGATATTTTTCTTTTGTTAATAGTTATGTCTGTAATTTACAATAAGTCTCTTGGTGAAAGCTGCTGTTGCTTGATTGTGAATTTTGGATCTTATGTTTAGAAAAACACGGATGGGCAAGCAATGTTAGCGTCCACATTAATTCCACATCCAAATTCAATGACTGATGCTTCTCTTGAGGAGGATGTGAACATGTCATTTGGAAGGTTTGTTTACTCATAGTTCTTTATTTTTCTCTATTATAGGCTATTCTGACTAGGAATTGAAATCTATGGTGCTAGTTAAATCTTAAATTTTTATTTCTGTTTGTTTGTTCTGTATAAAACTCCTGCATTTGATGAAATTATTTGATTGCGGTGTATATATGTGGCAGCATGCTTTTACATGGTCTTGCATTGAGTGAAAGCGATGGTGATCTGGAGGTAATCTGATGTTCTCACTTCTCCATGGTTAATAATCAACTTAGAAGAACAATACAGAGAGCCTAAGTTTGTTGGACCATCTCATGATATATGCATTAAGATTCTATAAATATGAATCTCTATCATTTAGCATACTATTAGATTTTCTTAATGGTGCTTATCGCCTGAGAATTGTCCAACTAATATTGTGAAGTACAGACTTGTTGCAGGGCTGCTAGTGTTATTACTCATATTCTTAAGGACAATAGTCAGTGTAAGGAAAAGGTATGCTGTCACTTTTTTTTCTTTCTTTTTCACTTGCATCTAGAGCAAAATGACAATTTTATGCCTCTGCTTTTCTGTAATCTAATTTCATTGGAGATTTGCAGGTTCTACAGATTGAGCTTGAAGCGCCAATGCCATCCTTAGGGGCTCCAGAGCTACTATTGCACCGAATTGTTAGGTACTTGGCAGTTGCATCTTCAATGAAAAATAAAGATGGGCAGCCAGGTTACTCGTATGTTCAACCAATTATCTTGAAACTGCTCATCACTTGGCTAGCAGATTGCCCAAATGCAGTGCAATGCTTCTTAGATTCACGGCCCCACTTAACGTATCTGCTGGAGTTGGTGTCAAGTACATCATCAACTGTGTGCGTTAGGGGGTTGGCTGCAGTTCTCTTGGGAGAATGTGTGATTTACAATAAATCTAGTGAAAATGGAAAGGATGGTTTTACCATAGCTGATGCCATAAGCCAGAAAATTGGGCTTACATCCTACTTTCTGAAGTTTGATGAGATGCAGAGAAGCTTCATTTTCTCTTCAGTGAAGCCAGCTCAGTCCCATAAACCATTGACAAGATCAACTACTGCTAGTATGGCAGAGATTGAAGATGATGAGAATGATTTGACAGATCAAAAGAATGAAGATCATCCAATCCTCACATCGGTATTTGATGCTCAGTTCGTTAATTTTGTGAAAGGTTTGGAAGTTAATATTAGAGAGAAAATGGTAGATGTTTATAGTCGCCCTAAGAGTGATGTGGCAGTTGTGCCAGCCGAACTGGAACAAAAGGGTGGAGAAAGTGATAAGGAGTATATCAAGCGGCTAAAAGCATTCGTGGAGACACAGTGCTCTGAGATACAGGTAATTGGAAACTAAAAATTACAAAAACTCATTAGTTGAAAATCACTTTACTATTTATAGACCTGTATTGGATTTCATTTGTTGTCAATTACTTGTATTATTTTCATTTTGAAAATTAACCGCTATTATAAACTAATTATGTTCATTCATTGACAACACTATCTGTGAATATTTGTTGTTTGTCAATTATCTTCAGGTGTTCTTACCTGTCTGATCTCCTGTTTTCTTTTTTCATTTTCATATCTAGAAACTTCTTGGCCGAAATGCCACTTTGGCTGAGGATTTGGCAAGGACAGGTCATTCCCATCCTGAGCTTATGGCAGGCAGTGGCTCAGATAGAGTTCAGATAGAAACGCTTCGTAGAGATCTTCAGGAAGCATCTCAACGGGTAGAGATGCTGAAGGCAGAAAAAGCTAAGATTGAATCAGAGGCATTAATGTACCAGAATTTGGCAGGGAAGCTGGAGTCTGATCTCAAGAGTCTTTCAGATGCTTACAATAGTCTTGAACAGACCAATATCCACCTAGAAAAAGAGGCGAAAACTTTGAAGAGTGGAGGGACATCAACATCTCCCGATATCGGGGCAATAAAAGCTGAAGCTAGGGAAGAAGCCCAGAAGGAAAGCGAAGCAGAGCTGAATGATTTACTCGTGTGCCTCGGACAAGAGCAGAGCAAGGTGGAAAAGTTGAGTGCAAGGTTATCTGAATTAGGCGAGGATGTAGACAAACTGCTCGAAGGTATTGGAGACGATATGGCGCTTCCTGAAGATGAAGACGAAGAAGATTGATGGAGCTTGTGTTAGTACTACTAGTACCAAATATTATTATGTCTTCAACCTCTCTTGAGGTAGGCTGGTTGTATGTTGTCAGCTCCCAATTTGTACATTTCCTGGGGAAACTGTGCAGTTTATTATTTACCAAGGAGGATTAATTAATCTTTGTTCATTTGGATTTGTGTCATGATTTCTATAGACCTTTCCGGAGCATGTCAGAAAGCTGGATTTATCGTCCACCCAATACAACCTGTTCATGTCTAAATCATGTCGGATTTATTTATTTTATTTTTGGAATTATATTTCGTTGTTATAAACTTAAACTTATGATTACTTTGTTAAATAGATTTAGAAAATAATTAGGACAATCTTTTTTTTTTCATTTTTAAACTATTGGGCCTTGCCTAAAGCCTTAAATTTTAGACCAAAATCCTATTAAATCTTTGAATTTCAGTGCTTCGACAAGGGCTCTGCTGAACGCCTGAATCTTTAATTAAAAAGAAAGAATCGCTGCTGTAAACCTTCTACTCTCAAAGCTTGAAACTTCAGTGTAGGCAAGATTTCCCCTCCTATAGCTACAAATGTCGCTTCATTTGCTACGTCCAAAGATCCTATATTTCTTTACAGCAACTGGGTCTAGTCGTCTCTTATCATCAAAATCCTGTATTTTCACCAACAAATTGATCTTTTCAAAGCAGCCATTTTCTTCATTTTTCTTCTCCACAACATCGACTCCTTACCCTCTTCAATATGACATGATCATCAACACCCCGACTCAGTCCCAACCTACCCCAACTCGCCGCCGACTCAGTAAACCAGACTCTCCCAACTCACCTGAGGAAGAGGACCCAGAAAAAGAATTGGGTTTTGATTCATGGGTACAAAAGAAACTGACTTCAGAAGAAGAAATGGATAAGTCTAAGAGGAAATATTATAAAAAGAGAAGGAAAAGAATGTATGGTTCAGATTCTGAGGATGATGATAAGGGGAAAAATGAAGATGGGTTTGTTGAATTGAAGCCTAAAGTTGTGGAATTTGATAGGCTACATGAGAGGGAAGAAGAGCTCTACTTTTATGATACATTTGCCTATCCTTGGGAAAAGGATAAACATTATAAAATGGTTTATCAATTGGAAAAGAAGTTTTTTCCTGACCAGTGTTTTGATAAAGCTTTTCTTGAGCCTGGAGAATCAAATGAGAAAATCAAAATTAAGGGAAAAAGTAAAAAGACTGATGATAATAATAATAAGAATAATAAGGTGGAGGATAAAGGGTTGGTTTTTTTTGAGGAAGAAGAAAATTCAGGTGAGGATGTGAAGGAGAAGGTTATTGAGAAGAAGGTGGAGGAGTTTTTCAAGTGTTTGAAGAAAGTTCCCAATAAAGAAACCGACGATGGGGAGCCTTACCTTGTTAGTAGGAGTACTGGGCTCCCCCCGAGATGGGATGGTCCATATGGGACGGTAATTTTGGTGAATAAGCCCAAAGGTAAGCTAAGAGTATACTTTTGAATGCTATATCTTGATCAGCGTCTTATTTTGATTTCCTTAAATCTGTAATTTATCTATCAAAGAGTGGAGGTCTTTTACTCTTGAAAGGGTTGCATTTCGTTAGTGTTTTTGTGCATTTAATGATTTGTGAGCCTTTGTTCCTAGTGAAGTAGGCATGCTTCCTTATTTGGTATTATGTAGCTTACAGTCTGATGTTAGCCAACGCCTAGGACAAGGTGGAAGGTTCGTTTTTACTGCTTGCTTTTGGCTTTAATATAGGGACTCTTCTACTTCCTGTTTCTAATTCGGAGAGGGTGTGAATCAAATTTGTTTGGCCGCACTATTAATTGTTAGGACTCTTTATCTAATTCTTTGACTTGCTGATATACGAATATTGAAAATCCTCAGAAGATAAATGCAAAAGAACTTTCGGAATTATGATATTGACTTGTATCAAATGATAACACTATTATATTGCAAAACAGGATGGACCTCATTTACCGTTTGTGGCAAGCTGCGCCGCTTAGTCAAAGTGAAAAAGGTAGTGTTTTGCGTTTTTACATCTTGATTATTGGATAACTTATTACTTATTTTCATATATAGTTTTAACTTTTTGGACTGTACTTATTACAGGTAGGGCACGCTGGAACACTTGATCCTATGGCAACTGGTCTATTGATTGTATGTGTTGGTAAAGCCACTAAGTTGGTAGAGAGGTATGTTTGATCTGATTTCATGTCTGAATTGTAAAGACTAGCTCTTTCTTTCAATGTCCAAATCCAGACTCCATACCCTTACTTTCCTGGCTTTTTGGCTTGAAACTGTAGATTTTCTTTCTCTTACATGCACCAAATGAATTTATCTGAGGGGGTTTGAATATTTCAATTGCAGATACCAAGGAATGGTAAAGGGATACATCGGAGTTTTCCGATTAGGGGAGGCTACTTCAACTTGGGATGCTGATTCACCGGTGTGTATATCATTCATCAGTCAGTCTGAATAGGATCTGCTGTTCTTTGTCCAGATTATATATATTCACTCCACTATACTGTTATGTGCTGTTTAATGTTTCTCTAGTGACAAGTCTAGAAGAGCTCAGCATGTATTTATTTAGTTCTGGGACATTAAACCTGCTATATTTTGAAGAGTCAATTTGATCTTATATAGGTTATTCAACGTGAGCCTTGGGAGCATATCAAAGACGAGGACATAAAAAAAGCTGCTGCATCCTTCTGCGGAGAGATATGGCAAGTTCCTCCAATGTTCTCTGCCATCAAGGTAAGGTAGAAAAATGCTTTAGGGGATTTAGAATTATTTTTCCGAACTTTGTATAGAAATACTTTTCACCTGCTTTGGGGACAGAGGTATTAATAAAACTCTGATACAGTTGTATGTGTTTGGAGTGCTAAATGTATAAACTTCTATTCCTTCTTCCTTATATGCGGTGTAGAGTGTACCTTACTGGTTTCATCTCAGATTCTCGCGAACTTGGGAATTTACTGAGTAATAAAAAAAATTGTCAATATTGTGAATAGGTTGGTGGTGAAAGGATGTATGAAAAAGCAAGAAAAGGGGAGACCGTTGAACTTTCACCCAGACGAATTTCAATTTTCCACTTTGACATTGAGCGTAGCTTAGAAGACAGGTGCCTATTTCTTCTTCTTCTTCTTCTTATTTTTACCTCAAAAAGAACTGGTTCGGTCATCTTAATACAACATAACTCAATCTTGATTTTAATATTTCTGATGTCTTTGCAGACAGAACTTGATTTTCCGAGTCACATGTTCAAAAGGAACATATATCCGATCATTATGTGCAGATTTTGGGAAGGCTTTGGGCAGGTAATCATTTTCTAATAATTTGATCATCAAAAGTTTTATGCCTTGTGTTTAGGCCTGACCCTGAATTTTATTTAGCTCATTCATGATGATAATAGTTTCTGGATTCTAGAATAAGTACTCAGCTTCATCGCTTCAACATTTGAGTTAATATTTCTCTTATTTCCTTGGCTGTTTCAGTTGTGCTCATTTGACGGCTCTGCGAAGAGATTCAATTGGTAAGATCCCATCATTATGTTAATAGATTGGTGCTCTGATCAAATAGATCTTGATGATTTCACAATATAAAAAAGAAGATAGTGAAGGAAAAGAGAACAACTGCTATATAAATTTATCATTTCTTTCTTTGTTTCTGTTTCTCTGCGAGGTGCCCTGGCACATTTCTTTTACAACAATCCTACAATTCTGTGCAATCACCACAAAGACTGTGTATGGTTCCATACCAGATCCTACACAATTTTGAACCCCTTGATTTTATCGTTGTTGTAGTTGAAATGGTCCTAGTCTAAAGACGGTCTTTATGTCAAAGTTAGGTATAATGCTAAATGAAGAAACAAAACACGAGATGCATTTGTTTTTTGTCAGATTAGAAGGGAATAAAGCAATTTTTTAGTGGATTTTTGTTTTGAGGTGCAATAGTTGGTTAAGAGATCATGTCTTTTCCTCATTGTAGGGGAATATCCAGCGGAGGATGCATGGGAGTTCAAGGAACTAGAAGAAGCAATCACTAAAGGTTATTTCTAGCTGCATCTCCGTTGTTTCAAGAGTCCTAACATTGATGATCAATCAGCTCCAATCTTCAAATCTTTCTCCCCCATATTTGTTTGTAACGATTAAAACTGCAATAATTGTTAACATTAATTTCTTTTTGGCTACTAGTTTTATTCTTTTGAAGGCAAATTTTCCAAGTTGTACAGGGCAGAGACGACTGTCTCACATGAATGCTTAACGATCTAAAGCATTTACAAGTTTATATAGTTGTTAATCGTTTACTTATGTTGATAATGCGGGCTAAGGTGCCACCAATGCCTTTCTGAGCTTAAGCCTCAATCAACACCTTCGCCATTTGTTCATACTGCAACTTTTGGTATGGATTGATTTGCATCAGGAGAAGAAACAAATAAGAAACTTCATAAATCTGAGTGGGATTTAGTTGAGTTAGTTCCGACAATTACTTTTAATATATATGATATAGACAACACTTGTGCATGTACTCTGATAGGATCAAAGTCGCCTTTTCTTGTATCCAAAAATCAAAGTTTACTAGGTCACATATAGAAGTGACTGACTTGTACAACTCTAATGCTATTGTAAAAAAAAAAAACTATATAATATCCATTAATTAATTAGCTGTTAAATTGTAAGGATCAGTAATTCCCAGTGATGCATAATATGCTTTCTCTGCAGTAGTCATCCGATCCTGGAACATTGTCCATTCTTTCCTACACCTTTGCCTCACCTGCCATTAACCCAACTCTCATCAAACACATACATATATAAAATTGAGTGAGAGAGGAAAATGTAGTTCATACCCCTTCCCATGGAGCCCTTCCACCCTCTGCTTCTCCCTGTGAGAAAAAAGAAGAAAACAGAAGTGAATGATATACTGTGCATATGAATATGGTAATATCAATGGTCAATGATTACCTGGTTCCCAAGAGAAGGTACACTTTGATGTACAATCCACTGAGCATCTACAACCCCGATTTTCTCGTGAGGAGGCTGCTCAAGGACAAAATTGCCAAATCAACATAGGATTGTAAGAATGGAGAAAGCTAACTAATGTAGGAGGAATAAAGACGGTCTCTAAGACTCTGACCTCGACACACTTCCTAAGAGAGAAATCTAGACCCCATCCGTGAACCAAGTCGTTCTGCGTTTCAAAAGAGAAACTATATTATAAAAAGGTAATGACAGCGAATTGGCAACATCCAAAACCATAAGCTCATTGCTTACTTGAATCATATGCCAAACACATCGCCATGCTTCCCGAGAGAACACTGTAGCCATGATCTCCACAAACCTAAGCATCCAGTATGCAAGAGTGATTAGCTACGATTCAAGAAATAAGCAACAATATGTTTAATCATTTTAACAAAGGGGGTTAATTATGTTTCATACGCTGCACATGGAGGCAAATGCGGATCGTTACACCAGCCAGGTCTCTCATCAGTATCCCTATAGGAGCAAAAGCAAATGCCAAAGATGAAACTACCTTTCTAACAAAGAACACACTCCAACCTACGCGGAGTTACCAATTAGGAATATGTAAACTGCAATCAAGCTGTTAATGTAAAATGCTCTTACTTGTGAACTTCGGTGTCATTTCTCTTCCTTGTCATTGCCCATGTCAGCCCAGCACTATTTGCATCTAAACCTGGCTGGGATATTTCTAAACCATGTTTTTTGACAAGTTTTATGTATCTGAGAATGGAAGGGGTTCAATTTTAGCTTTATGCAAACGGACTTTCACTTGAAGCAATATAGTCAACTTATGGACTTACTCCTCCGCATTGAAGTTCTCCACTCCAAGATCCTCGTCCCACATGAAGATGTACTCATAGGGTGCAACAATATCAGGGTGCAAAAAGCGCTTCGCATACCACCTATATGAAAACTTAAGGAGTTCATATACAAACACAACTGGAGCTTGGGAAAATCCCATACAACCAACTACACTAAGATAAGATTTATAAAGATAAAGGAGTCGGTTGCTAACCATTTAGCCTGCTTTTGAACACTCACGTGAATTGCTCGCTTTGACCACTCAAACTCATCCCATTCACTGGTTAGGCCATCGTAATGAAACAACAAAATAGTGAAGTTCTCCGAGAACTGTAAAATATTGGTTTTAGATAAGAGAGTATAAACATGCCAGAGAATATATATGTGTATGTGTGCATGCAGTGAGGGAGGACAGACCTTTTTCACAGCTGCATCAATGTTGTTTTTCTGATTATAACCAACGGTAAAAGTTACAAGGTACTTTGGCTTGATGGTTAAGTCCTGCAAATATGACCCATCAACCCGGATTAAATCAGAGAAAAATGATCATTGCCTTATTCAACTTCATCAGGTTACAAGAGTTGAGAATGCGGTAACACAAATTTAGCTTTAATAGAATTCTTCCATACCTTAGACGGCAACCAGTTTGAGTTCTTTGACATGAACCAAACTAGGATGACAAAACATAAAAAAAGGAGTCAATGTGAAGCAGATGATGCATACCTCACTTGGCAGACCCCATAGTCGACGAAGGAATAAATCGGACTCAGGTGCAACTATACCAGGGGGAAGTCTTTCAGCACCCCGTGGATTTGTTGGAATCCAGATCTGCCGTAATTAAGGATTAAGAGTTAGTACTCATGCTAAAACCTGAAAGTGTTAATGCTTATTGATTTTCCTTGAAAATTGTTACACCAACCACAGAAAACAGGCACATATTAACCTGAAAAGGAGAATCTAATCCAAGTGGATTTTCAGCTCTATCGCCAATCACATAATGTATGAATAACAGTGAGACACCATCAGAGGTTGATGCACACAAAGTACTATACAAGGCAAGGAGTAAAGGAGATTCACAATGTTTGTCCGGCCTAAATTAACAACAGTTAAAAAGCGTGTGCATCCATACCCGGGCAAAATCTTATAAAACGATTAACTTTTGTTTCTTTAGTTCACAAAACGATTCTAACCAACACATGAAATTTCCTTGATATGACATAATCATCAAACCAGAACCAAGAAGTTGTACATGCAATTCATTAGAAACATTCTAAGCTTCCAAGCTGACATTAGCAAACATCATAGCAGATTAGGCCATAAAATACCCCCTACTTGAGGAGCTTCTATTAGATTTCATGGTTAAAATTTTTATAATTTCAAGACAAGAAGCAGCCTACAGTCCAAGTTCCTGAATTGCAATGCTGCATATATAACCAAAATAAAGGGGATTTACCTTGGTCTCGGTGTAGCCAGAAGATGACATTGAGTCGACCTTATTAGCTTTGATAGTGTTCAAAGCATTAAATAGTGCTTGGGTTGAAAGGCCGGAATATTTGTCCTCAATATATGTAAGATCAATGGAAGGGAATAGGCTCGACGGGAGATGCATCTACCAAAATTTAAACATACCGAAATGAACTCATTATTCCATGTTAAAGAGTTTGTGAAAGGGGGAAAAATGGAAACAAAACAAAACATATAACAGCTGCATATGTATGAGATAGTGCGAGTGGCCGTAGTACCTTAGTCAATGAAACAGTTGGAAAAGATACTCCTAAAAAAAAGCCAAATATAACTCCAGCAAAAGCCATTATAATAAGCCTCATTGTCTCATTTGGTATCCTTAAATTGCTGCTGCAGCCCAACAGAGGTGAATGTAACTCATATTAATACCACTTCTGGTGTTACCGAACCTTGTAAAGCAGTAAAAATGTCAATGAACAGTTTCCCGTAAAAGTATAGTATGAAAGGTGATACCTCCGTAGGGGAACTCCCATTATGCTCAAGATCTTATTCTAGTTTTACAAAGATAACTGCACCAGATGCTGTCATCAAGTTTGAAGTTCAAATGATAACCTGCAGGACATGATAAACCAATGCAGAATAAAGTTTACTAAAAATTACTGTTAATTACATAGCACAAAAACAGAACATTAGTTTGAATCTATTCCTGTTGGTGATAGATTCATCTCAGCTAATCACACTTTAGCTATCGAAATTCTTTATTCTTCATGCATTAATTTCACCTATTTACTTGACTTTAGCAGTAAGAGTTTGGCTGTTAAATCCTGAGCTCTATTTTACCATTTGAAATACAGATCAACAGAAAAAGAACTGTCTTTCTAGTACATACACACAGATATATAAAATACAAAGTTGGCTGAGAAAAAAAGATTTCAACTCTAGATTTCCTTTGAAGGAAAGGTGTTTCTGCCAATTAAGTTATGATTCAGCCACAGCATACAAACATGAGATCTAAGGATATGCTAATTAAGTTGAAAAAAGAACAATTTTTTTTTATGAACCAGTGCGAAGCTTTCAAGACTGATCTTCCAAGTTCCAGCATCTAAATTCAGCTAAAACAAGCTTGAAAATTTTCTTTGTAAACGTACCCACAAATTAGAACAGCAGGAAAAGAAAAGAAAAGGCAGCTGAAATCAAATGAACCAAGTAAAATCAGATATTCTTCCTAACCAAATACACCTGAAAATATATCAAGGTTTCCATTAGCATGAAATCCCAAGCTAAAAATATTTCCCAACATCCCCTTTTACCATGAAAAAAAAAAGAGAAAAAGTTCCTGTCTTGGAATAGCTTAGCGCCATTTCAAGCCAACAACCTTAGTCGAGCTTTAATCACAGCTATTAATGAAACAAAAAAGAGAAAAAACCAAAAAGACAACCATGGAATTGAACATTCAAAGAACACAAAGAAAAGCTCATTCCTATCCAAGAGGAAAAAAAAAGAAAAAGGGGACATACTTGAACCACAACGGGGATTTTCAATCTGGATTTTCCTTGAAAGAGAGAGATCGTGAAAGTTTTTGAACCTTGAAGCCAAACAAATTTGGCAGCCAAAACCCAATCAGCAGCCAGAAAAGAACTGGTCCCAAGGATAGCAGCTACCCCCCTTTTTTTTTCAGTCTTTAAAAACGTAGTATAGTAACTGATGAAGGCTTCGTTGTTAAAAACCCTGTCAAGTTCTGTTATCTTTCTTCCTGCTCACATAATTGATGATGTAAAAAGGAATTCCCATTTTTCACCGTTTCTCTTTGATTAGGGGTTAATACTTGTGTGTGTTTGCCATTATTAGGACTCCTTTAATAGCTTCATTATATGTCCCAGTCAAGGTTTTTTGGCTAGTCATTTAAGTTCCCCCAAGAGTGGGACCCTTTCACTGATATCCTCAAAAGCATTTTTTGCCATATGGAACCCAATATTAAACTCTGTTTTGTCTCTTAGGCAGTTCACTATTGAAATCTTTTCAGAATTTTAATCATTTCTTTTTCTTCCATGTTAACAACATTGAAGCAGAAGAGGATGTTCCATTGACTTCTTATTAAAACATTACCTAAAATTGACGCTTTCTTCAAGTTTAGGGTTTTTTTTTTTAGGGGAATTCATGTGACAATGAAGAATTTAAGGTTGTTATTTATAATTTGCATCAAGAAATAAAAGGAACTAAGATGAGATTTCTTTCATAAAAAGAGGGTAGTGTATTCAGGGACTGAAATTCAAATTTGATGTTATTTTAATATCTTTTATTATATCATAGGCTAAATTAATAATTAAGATGACGGAAGTTCTAGGTCTTAAGTATCTAGATAAGAGATTCATCATGTACAATTATATGTTCATATGTGGGTCTCTAAAATGTTTTGTAATTGTTTAATTCCCACTTTGTGATTACTCAGGCAGTTTCTACAAATGGTAACTTAATTATACCGGTTTTCCTATTTTGGTAGTTCAACTTTAAAAATTTTCAATTTTAGTATTAATGTTTGAATTTGTCTTTGTTTTGGTCATCCATGGTTAAATTGATAATGAAAAGTCTTATTTTAATTGGTATAATAACACATTTAGTCCTCAATACTTATATACCCAATCAATTCGATCATATTTCTAAACAATTAAATTAATTTAACCTTTCATATTTACAAATTCTATCAATTTTATCCTCAAACTTTTTAACCAAAGCTTTCAATTTTTCAAACAGATCATTCCACGTCTAATAATTTATAAAACCCAAAGAAAAAAGATGCTCCAATAAATTTATAAAACCCAAGCTAATATTATTCAATGTAATTTACAATATTATTATGGATTTGGAATGTTTCAGGCTGTTATCCTCTTAATAATTTATTCACATTTTAATGCATTAAATAAAAAGTTGTTTTACATGATATAAATTCCTAAAAGATAATATTAAAATAGTTGCCGCAAATCGTAAAATAAAAGAAAAAAATATTTTTTTTCCTTCGTTTTTATCAATAATACAGATCGTATTTGGGCCTACAATAATTTTTATTTTTTCAATTTGGGCTATAAAATTTTTATTTTCCAATATTAAGTCCAAACTTATTAATTTCAAAGGGAGCCCACAGAAAAACAAGGGAGTTGTGGCATTTGAGTCTCGCATGTGGCAAAGTTTGAATTTCATTTTTTGATACATGTGTGCAAGCAAAACAGAAATTAAATAGAAACTCAAAAATCAAAATGATCCACCGATTAATTTTTTTCCCCGGGGTAAAAGAATTTAAGAAAAGATTTACTATCTATAATTACTGTTATAATTTATAATTGTAATCATGAAAAGTATTACTTTTTAATTCAACAAAAATTGAACTTTTGATCGAAGTTAAGATTAATTGGTGCGAAAAATTATAGCTTGAAGTTATCCTGTAAAACGGACAACATTGTATTTCCGACCAAGACAGGGAACAGATACGATGTCGTCGCCGGACATTGCTTCAATCTTGGAAAACTCAAGGGAACTCGATCGGTTAAGGAAAGAGCAAGAAGAGGTGCTTGTCGAAATCAACAAGCTTCACAAGAAGCTTCAAGCTAGTAAATTTTCTTATCCTTTTTTTCGTTTTAGCTTCAATTTTATGATGTGGGTTTGTTTTAGATTATTAAAATATGGTAATTTTTTTGTGGGTGTCTCTGTTTTATTTTTCTTGTAATTAACAAAAGTTCTTTTTTGAGGTGGGTTTGGTTTAAAAGAGCTCAAGTTTTGTTGATGATGGATTTGTATTTGATAAGAAATTTATATTTGTTATGCATTATTGGTGATTGTTTTGAGTTGTGATTCCTTTAGGAGAAAGTGAGTTCAAAGAGTAATTTGCTAAAACTTAGCTACATTGTTTCCAAAAATAATACTTAGCTACATTTGTTTTTGAGAAAGAATTTAAGTTCTGCTAAGTGCATGTGATCTGAATTGAGGTTTAGAGCTAAGTGGAGTATCTGTTTCATGTAATTTTTGTGTAAAGTTTTTGCCTTTAGGGTACAAAATGATGCTGTTTAGCTGAAATGGCTGCTCATGGCATGCTGACATCTGTTTTCCGAAATGTTTCGAACGTTTGCATGAAAGATGAATATTTTTACAAATTAAGAACTGATTGCACGAAATAGAAACAAGAGGGAAAACGAAAATTTTTGTTGTTAATTCAATAGCATTTAAGTTTGCTTAGCAGCTTCTTGGATGTGCATACCTGGAATCTTGTAGAAGTATCAGAGAAGGAACTCTGAAATCTATATACACATTATCTAATCAATGTCTGGAGTGTCATCTTGCATCAAATTGATTTACTGCATATTTAATGGGTAAAAAACTTGGCGAAAACTTGAGAATATGTACATATATATTGTTTTCTGTTACTTTACTTGGCCTTGTTCTTTCTAAACTTATGTATATTGATGCAGCTCCTGAGGTAGTTGAGAAACCTGGTGATTCTTCGTTGGCAAGGCTAAAAGCTAAATATATTCAAGCTAAAGATCTTTCAGAGAGAGAAGTAACGTATGTTTGTTATCTCTGATATAACCTTTTACCATTTTGTTTGCCCTTTTTCCTCCCCCATTTTATGGTGAATCTGGGTACAAATGTCAAAACCTTTTCTATATAGAAGTTCGGGGCTAGTGTAGAAATGAACTTTCTGGTTTCAGTTGTAGACCTTTTATGATTTTCAGTGTTGTATTCCATTGTTTTGACCAATCCTATTTTTTGGCATGATACAGTATTTCCAACTTGTTACTAAGTCAACTTGACACTTTCCTGCCATCTGGACTTCCCGGACAACAACGAATAAAGATGGGTGTGTGCTACCAACTATGTCTACATGAGACATTTCCATTGCTTTAACCTCTATATTGAGTTCTCTCTTTGCCCGGTATTTACGAATTAGATTATTATAAAGCAAAGAGTTAAGTCATCTCTTTGCCTTAACTGTGGAAGTGTTAGTTTTTTTTTCTAAATGATAATCAAAGAAAATGTTCAGATAATGCTGTAGTTTTCTGCAATTTTATTTTCTCCATCTTATCCTGTCTCTCTCTCTCTCTGTCTCCCTTTCTAAAAGTGCAACCTATGAGCGGTTTAATGAATCATGGAATTGCTTTGGCTAATGAGAGGAAAGTTGTTGAGTTGATATGACAATGGATTCCTAATTTTATTATGATAGTTAAAATCATATAATTTCTTAGCAATTTTTGTCCCAATTGAGAACATTTCACAATCTATTCCAAAACAGAAAATTGTTTACATGTGTAGATTCTAGATACTAGTATGAGAGTATTGAAGCTTCCTATTTGCATAGCTGACTGTAAACAAATTGCAGATGGTAATGATCAGAAAAGAAAAAGGATGAAGTGTGACTCAGATATATCTCGTCTTTCTCCTTCTATGTGGAGATATATCGAGGCTTGTGTTAGTCTCAAAGATGAACAGGCAAGCTTGTAGACAATGTAGCAAATAGAAAAACAAAATTGTTGTTCGTATAGATATATCACAATCAATTGTTGATGTTTGTTGATAGACCTAATTTACTCTATTTGATCTTAACTCTTATAGCATACCAGATAACAGAGTGTACTCTTTCATATACTTATGAACTAAAGAGATTGAAATGTGTTCTTTTTCTCAGGTGGCCGCAAGAGTCACCTCAGATGCTGAGAAGGATGAGTGGTTTGTTGTAAAAGTGATAAATTTTGATGAGAAAACAAAAGAGTAAGCACGACCTGACATTTCATTTTTGGCTCGTGTCAAGGTTCCATTAAAACTCTTCTTTGTTTTTAAGTTGTATCTTCAAATGCAGATTTGAAGTACTTGATGAGGAACCAGGTGACGATGAAGAGGGTAGTGGCCAAAAGTAAGTTTTTATTCTTTCAGTTTTTCTAAGTTATAAGTTTTTATTCTTTCATTTTTTCTAAGTTACATTGAAATATTTTTCTATATTATGCTTGTTCATGAAGGAACTCTTATCATGTTTTATTTGTCGAATTTGACTTTTTCCTATCAAAACTACAGGAAGTACAAGCTGCCTTCTTCTTGCATTATACCTTTCCCCAAGAGGAATGATCCTTTGAGCACTCAAGAATTTCCTGCTGGAAGAAATGTTTTGGCCGTTTACCCAGGAACAACTGCACTCTATAAGGCAACTGTCATCAGTACTCCTCGAAAGGTGAGTATCCTGGCGATCACTGTCATTAATAACCATATTTCAATTCAGATAACTTGTTCGAGTTCTTATTCCTTAGTCAATTTGCTAAAATATCATCGTTATTTTCTTATATATGTTGAACTGACTACGAAACTCCTCGTGCATATCTTTGGGGTGCAATCGACCATTCTGTATCTTTCCAGAGGAAATCAGATGAGTAAGTAACATCCTTCATTGTGGCCCTATTATAGCAGATTTGGCCTGTTGCATTTTTACTCGTTTTGTTAATCTTCCGAAACTAGAGTAGCAGAGCATGAAAGTTCCCTTTTGGAGTCCTAAGTTGTATATAAATTGCTGGTTATTTGTGTTACTGAAATACTCGAACATTTGACTTCCTTGTATAGGTATTTACTAGAGTTTGATGATGATGAAGAAGACGGAGCCTTGCCACAGAGGACGGTACCTTTTCACAAGGTGGTTCCATTGCCAGAAGGACACCGGCAATGACATCTGTGTATAGATGTGCATAATACAGAGCTTTAAATTTTGAGCTGGTGTTAAAACATTTGAACAGAACCATAATTTTCACGTCTCCTGTGGTGTATTGGGTTAGTAATGGAATATATATATATATATATATATCCCTTCTTGTTCAGGATTCTAAAGTGATTCTTCGTTAATTGTAAAGGCTGGCAATTCATTTCTCTTCTTCTTGAAAGGCACAAAATTCCATTCAAATCGCATTAACAGACATTTTTTAATTGGAGAAAAATGAATACCTACAAAATGAAGTTCGCTGCTGTAGGATTACATGTTGATTATTTTTCGTGTATAAGAAGATTTTTGGAGTATTATATCTCATTTCATGTTTAGATATGCGTTAGGCATAGATGTCAAACATTGATTTAAAAAAACACAATGAAGAGTTGAAGCAATATAAACAAACATTTATTATCATCAGTGCGGTTGCAGAAATGAAGGGAACTCAGTATCTGATAATTGAAAAATCAGTGATCTCTAAAATTAATTTCCTGCATGATTAATACATCTCTTTAATTGGCAGACGCGGATCACTAAATGAGCCATTGTCCATACGCTAAGCAAACCTACGAATGGCGACCTCATTGTAGTAGACACCATCCGCAAGGATCTTCACAAGAACCGGCGTAGATTTCCCGTACCCTTTATTTCTTGTTTGTCACCACAATAAATTTGAATCTCATCATCATGAAATCTGCTGCATCAACAAATCCTACCGACCAAAACACAGATACCATTTTCAACATCAACCATTGGTTTATGTTATTCGGAGTCAAGAGTGAATAATATATAAGCATAGGACGATTACTTTGAGGAAACAAAAATCCAGATGATATAAACATTCTATAATCATAAATTTATTCACTGTAGAATGAGTGTTAGACGGGCTAGAAAATGAGTGTTGATTGCGGATACTTCGGCGTATATGGGAAGAGCTCGGATGTCTATAAGGCATATGACAAAGGTGCCAAGTACCAATACTTTTGAGAAAACAAAGAGTTGGGATATGAGATTTGCTATAAACCCATTGGACGTTATCCTCACAAATTTATCTACACTAGTGGTAAATACGTAAACAAAAAAGTGGTTTGGGAAAACGAGTACTCGTGGTAACAAAGTTTATATAAATCATTAAGAAACACCAGGATGAGATTGTTTGAATGATTTACCTTCCTTTTTTTTTTGCACTGCCAATGACTTTATTATACTTTGCAACACGCATATCCGCAAATGTGATTACATCATCTGTAGCTCTGCCTAAAGTTTGATTATTCTTTCTTGGCTCCTTTTAAGGTGTATACAAGGTTGTTTGTAGTACCCAACCGCGGAGCCAAGTAGAGGCCCGGGGAACATGCCCCCATAGGTTTTTTTTTTTTTTTCAATTTATTCTTTTGTAAATATACTATGACTCTCCCAAACATATAAGTATCCTCCTCAAGGTTTAAGATTTTGTAATTTCCTCATTTGTGTATATATTATAGCCCTTTTAAAAATATAAGTAGGCACCTTCAATATTTTTATAGTATTAAAATAATATTAAAAAATTATTCTTGATAAAAGCAAAGAGAAAATTTTATCGAAGAAGTTAAATTTCTCATGATGATTTTTGAATGATATTTTGTTAAATAATAATTATTTAATATCTTACTTAAAATAATATTTTATAAGTAATATAATAATATATATAAAAAGAAAAGAAAAGATCGTCTTTCTTCTTCATATTGGTGCCTAAAAGAAAAAAAAATCTATAAATTTACCTCCAAATTTCAAGTATAATATATGTTTTTCTTCAATTTCTTCATAAATTTTGAATCTTTAAAGCTTGGTTTACGATACTAACCAATAGTTTTTATTTTATCAAGTGTATTAAAAGTTTTCATCCAAGGATATTGATAGAAATTTATAAAATTAGGTGAAATGTGTATTTTTGAATAGAAAATAATTAGGAGGCGCTTTCTAACTTGTTAGAAGTGTAAAAACGAAACAAAAATAGCTGGATAATCTTATGGTAAGTTTCAGCCAAAGTGAAGGAAATGAAGAAAACCTGTTTAAAGTTATGTCAAACGATAGTTTGTGAAACAATAAATATTCTGATGAAAACGGAATAAAAAATAGTTAACCAAATTAAAAGTCATTTGAATTTTAAATTAGAAAATTTAAATTACCAACTTGATAAATCATGTATATTCAAACTTTACTTCCGCCCTTAGTAGAACTCATGTAATCTTACTAAGCATAGGGTCGCTATAAGGTATAGAATATATTTATGCATAACTTTTAATGAAAAGTATTTGTATGGTAAAGATTCGTACATCTTCCAAGAATATAAAATTAGTGACAATTGTTTTTTCTTTTATTTTGACCAAAAATTAGTGACAATTGTTTTTCTTTTATTTTGACCAAAAATTAGTGACAATTGTTGTATATAATAATATGGGGTGTTTTTTTATAAAAGTAATTTAAAAAAATAATTGATTACTTAAATGATCTATTTTTTTTAATAAAATATGAAAATAACTCAAAACTTACAGTAAAAGTTAGTGGAGCCACAATGTTTGGCGCCACAAACATGCCACATCAACAATCTGTATTAAAAATTAATTTTTTGGTGAAGCTATGTAAAATGACGCCACTTATATAAATACTAGAAAAATATTGTGATATTTGAAAATATGGGGAGATTTAAGCAACTTTACCTTTTTCTAATAAAGCCAAATAAATTGGCACTACTAAATTCTAAGAGAGTGGCCTGTTTGCCTATTTGCCTATTGAAACAGGTAAATTTTTTATTTTTTTTTCATTCAAGTTAAATTTTTTAATTTTTTTCATTCACGTTATTTTTTTTTTTATTCTTTGTCCTTTTTCATTTTTTTTTGTTTTTCCTTTTAAGTTTTTTTATTTATTTACTTTTTAAGTTTTTTATTTGTCATTTATTTATTTATTTGTTTGTTTATTATTGGTTTTATAAAATTTAAATTTAAATTTTAAATATTTTATAATATTTTTTAAATATAATTTTTAAAATTTTAAATATATTTTTAATAATATAAAACATTTAAAATAATTATTTTTAAACATATGACATTTCAATTTTATTATTTGTTTTATAATATTTTAAATGTATATTTTAAAATTTTTAAATATATATTTATTTAATTATGATTTATTTAATTATTTTTAAAGATATTCAAACTTTTTTAAAATTCTATTTAAAATTTTAAAAATAATATTTTATTTTAAAAGTGAAAATTTAATTGATTAAAAAAGATTTATTTAATAAAAATGACTTTTTAAAAATATATATATTAAAAGTAAAAATTTATATTAAATAATTAAAAATATTATAACTGGTCACATTGTGTCAATGACATCAACAATGTGATCAGTAATTAGCCTAATTGTTATCTTTTAAAAAGAAAAAGAAGAAGATGCACGTTTTATTTAAGAATGTGGCTTTGGTCTCCCCATCTAATATTTGCACAATGAAGGAAGAAAAGAGAAAAAAAAGGTAAGTTATTTATAGTTTTTATTTTGTATTTTTATATTTTATAGTTATTGTAATATAATAATTAATTATATTTAATTTATGATATTTTTTTAAAATTATGCAGATATTAAAATATCTTACGGAGTAAATACGGATTACACTTCATCGAGTATCAACAAAGCAGTAAAATTAATTATAAATTAAATAAAAAAATCGTTTTAGCTTCTCGTTTTTTCTTGCTAAGAGTTACTTTGCTCAACGTGTTTTGATTGCATGAAATTGATCTCTATTTGATTGTTATTATCCATTTTTAACTCTTTTTTGCATGAAATTAATCTCTACGTGTTAGTTATAATTTTTTTAATTTATGACATATTTATAAATTTATATATTAATTTTTTTAATATGACGACATTTCTGCTTAATTTTGCATTGTTACTATGCTTGGTTCCATTTGTGGGGTACAAAAAAGTTATATTTGTCTTTAACAAGTGAATATATATTTTTTATAAAAGTTCTCGCATGTAAGATAAATTTTCGAGTTTAAATATGTCTAGTTTATATTATACGTAAAACTCGATGTATTATTATACATATCGATTCAATAAAAATAAGTCTTTTTTATTTTTATATTTACCCATACCACCTATGTTTTTTAGGACATTATTGTTTTTTTAATGTACTTTTGTAGTTTTATGGTTGCCTTTAGTTTTAATGCTTAACTATGATTAGAACATAATAATCACATTTGGTTTTTACGTGTTATTATTAATATTTTATGAGAAATCTTCATTCTATTATTAATATTTTATTACTTATTTAATTTAACTTAAATAAAAATACTTAGAATGGCTACGTTGGTATAGTATAAGTGTAATGTTTTTGCTTTCTCGACCTTTCAATTTTACTCTTCAATATATAATTTTTCTTTAAATTATATAGATAATAGATTTATCATATTTTTATAAAAATTTTACCATACAAGATAGGTATCGGGTTTTGAGGTCGCGGTTTTATTTTCCCTAGTACGATCTAGACGAGCAGATCATACCATACTTAAAGTTGGCAGGATTTGGGGATGTCGCATTGATCCAAAGGTTTGACTTAAGTGCAAACTTAATATCCGCCTTGATTGAGCGGTGGTGTACGGAGACCCACATATTCATATGCCGTGAGAGGACACTATCACATTGGAAGACGCCGCTATGCAACTTGAGTTACGAGTTGACGGTGCTGTGGTCATGGCTCGAAGCAAAGTGTTGGAACCTTCAGTACTATGCCACAAATTTCTTGAACGATCCCCTAGTGATGGGGAATAGAATTTCACATGATTGACATTGACATGGTTGAAAAAAAATTTTAAGAAGTTATCGAGCACTGCAACTGAGCACGAGGTGATGTGTGCTGCTAAAGCTTATATTATGTAGCTGATTAGGGGGTAATTATGCGAACAACACATCTAATAGGGTCCACTTAAAGTATTTGCCTCTATTGGAGGATTTCTCTCGTGTTGGTAGTTACAGGTGGGGATCGGCAGTGTTGGCCATATTGTACCATGAGCTTTGCCGAGCAACATAACATGGTGTTAGTAACATTACTGGTTGCTTGGGTTTGCTGCAGTCTTGGGCACTATACAGCCTGTCGTTTCTAGCGCCTGTTAGGCACCAACTATATTCGTGGCTACTTGTAAATAGGTAAAAACAAAATTATACTTAGCATTTAAGGACTCATAAATGTGGATAATATTTTCTCAAGTTTAACTGCTAACGTGTTTGTTTCGGTTTTGTCGAAACCATTTTTAAATTTGAAAAATAGGGATCAACTTTAAAACGAGGTATGGAGTCGCCACCGATCTTTTCTAAGGTGTAATCGGATCACTTTGAGATTGATCATTTTAATAAAACATTTTTATTTATTAAAACAATAATTTTAGGTCTACGAAATTCGAGAAAAAAATGTTGGGGAGTCGGTTATGTACGAGGAAGGGTTAGCACCCTCATAGCACCCAAAATTGGTATCAATTGACTATTTAATGTCCTATCGTTGAAGATTTGGAAAAAAACAGTGAAATACAAACCCTCTGTCACCAAATTTAACTTTTGCTGCAACGATGACGATGCTGCCCCTGCCGAGTGAATCCATAGCCTCCCCAATAGGCAATTATAAGAAAGCTTGATATCCATGACTAAGAAATCTACCTAGTATGTGTTTGGTCCGATCAGAAGAGGCATCTTAATCCTTTCCACTACCTTCCTTTCAGTGCTATCTGGCATGTCTTCATGTGAGAACTATCTATTGGCAACCTATTCAATATAGATAGGGGTAAGACATTCAACGTCGATCCATTATCAATTAGTACCCCTGGTAATGTATACCCCTTGCAGTGAGTGGTGATGTGCAGAGCTTTGGTGGATCCCATGCCTCTAGGTGGTATCTTGTCGTCACAGAAAGAGATGAAATTATTGACGCTTATGTTGCTGACAAGACGGTCTAGCTTGTTCACCGAAATGTCTTTAGCGACATAGGTTTCATTCAACACCTTCATCAACGCATTACGGTGTACCTCCAAATTTTGGAGCAGAGTTAGTCTGGCTGCGTGTGCAACTGTTTCACAACACTATACTCACTGTGTTTTAGGAACTTCAAAAATTCTTTAACTTCATCCTCAGTTACCGGTTCATTAACCAATGGTTTTGTCCTCTCTTTCCCCTGTTCAAACATCAAAGGTTTCCCTTTTACAGGCTCAGCTTTCGTATCTGGCATGCTGACCAGGCTCCCCTCTTCTAATGATGTCACATTACAGTAATAATTCAAGGCACCCTTTTGCTATCCTTGTAAGGAAAAACCACGGGTTTCTAAATCACAACTCTTAGTGCCATTCTTGCTCTAGCTTCATTGATTCTCGGTAGTAAAATGATCACCACTGGGTGATTGACCTCACAGACCCTCTCTATCAGCCCCTCCTCCGAGGTGCATACATCTTCCTCATCAGCAAATTCAAAGAACTCCAGTTCTTTTTTGTCCATTAGATCCTGTACCAGGGTTCTGAATTCATTGCATGTTTTAATCTCATGGTCCTCCTCTCCGTGGAACTCACAATAGTTCCCTGCTTCTCGGGATTTGCTTCTAAAGTCTCGCATGATTAAACCTCTCTCCACCATCTTCTTCAAAACCTCCTTCATCGGGGTTTTCACTTCTGCCACATCCAACTTAATTCTTATCCCCATATTCTCGACTATCTCGTTTACCCCATTATCAGTATGGTTGGGTAACGGATTTCCTACACCAGGTGCATCATCGAATTCCACAACACCCATTTTGATGAGCCTTTCGACTACCTTTTTAAAAGAGGTATAGTTCTCTATCAAGTGTCCCATGATTCCTGCATGATATTCACATTGGGAACTTGCATCGTACCATTTAGGGTATGGGAGTTGGAATAGTCTTAAGTAGAACGGGGATACAATGTGTGCATCGAATAAACTTTTGTACAGTTCCCAATATGTTATTGGAATGGGAGTAAACTAGGGCTTCTCCGTGTTCTGCTTTGTATTGGGCTCTTGCCTTGACGAAGCTTGCTGGCTCGTGGCTACCGCTTTCGGCTGGTTTACCGTGATTGGTTTCGTATAACCCATGCTTATATTGCTGACTTCATTTTCTCTCTTTTTAGGGGCCGACCTCCTAATACTTTCCCCAGCCTCTATCTTTCTGCACCTTATCGTATTTTTTGTCATTTCACCGGACATCACTATGCCCATGAAAATCTTAGTCGCACTCCCCAGCATGTGATTAATAAAAGGTGCCTTCAAGGTATTAATGAAAAACATGGTTGTTTCTTTTTCCAACAATGGCGGTTGGACTTGTGTAGCAACTTCCCTCAATCTCTGAGCGTATTGCCTGAACCTTTCATTCGACTTTTTCTCCATGTTTTGTAACGTGATTCTGTCAGGCGCTATATCCGTCACATGGCTATACTACTTCATGAAGGCCTGTGCTAAGTCTTTCCACGATTTAACTTGGCTACGATTCAATTGATTGTACCATTTGGTCGCAGCTTCAGATAAACTGTCTTGAAAACAGTGAATCAAAAACTGATCATTATTGACATGACCAGTCATCCTCCGAAAAAACATCATGATATGAGCCTCAGGGAAACTGGTTCCGTTGTATTTCTCAAACTCTGGCATTTTGAACTCCGGAGGGAGTACCAAATCCGGAACCAGGTTCAACTCCTTAGCATCCATTCTGCAATGATAATCAGTGCTTTCCAACGCCTTAAATTTCTCATCCAACCACTTGTATCGGTCTTCCAGCTGCTTTGGGAATTTCGCTCCTGCCTTTCCTACTTTCGCTACATTATCAAGATCAGGGACTGCAGGATTTGGCTGACTGTCTTCAGGGTTAGAATACTAGCCCATTGGAAAATTTATGGGTGCTGAAGTACCGGTCTGATATTGGGGTTTGATATTGACAGACACCCCTTGTGGTGGTATTGAGATATTTATTGAGGTGAAACCAGGTGGGTAAGCAAGGATCTCACTATCGTCCTTATTATTGATAATAAGACTTTTCTCTTTTCTGGCCTTCCAGCCAGTAGCTGAGACAATTGGTTTATCATTTTCTTTTGAGATTCCAACATATGATCCTTCATATCCTGCTGAATCTTGGCCAACTATTCTTGCATCTATAATTGCAGTTAATCCTGCATCTCTTTCTGCATTTGCTCTAATTTTTCTAATTTTTGATCCATAGCTTTGGTTTTTTTCCGTGTGTAGTATTGATGTTCCAGGATAACTATAATGTGATTTCGAATTAATTAGGATTCTTTTGTATTTCAATGCACATGATGCGATGAAATAAAAATGCATGAGATGAATACAAAATAAAAAGACGTCGATTCTGATTCAATTCCATTTAAAAAACTTTATTAGATAAGCAAAATCCTTTACATAAAACAGATCATATATACGACTTTGCCCTAATGCCCAAAGTTTTAACTTTCTTAAGAAGGCAAGCTAGCTCACGATCCCAGTCTGACTCTAATTCATACTTCACACTTAGCACATCAGCTTGAACCGCTAAGGTTTGTAAATGATCGGCCACTTCTCGAATTTGAGCCACAGCTTCACCCATGATATGATCTCTATCTCTGACCTGGTCCTGCGATCGACGGAGCTGTTCCTTCCACTGCTCATTATTCAACTCAAGAAATTTGATTCGAAGTTCACAATTCTCTAATGCAGACTCGAGTTGTTCTACCTTTTTTTTCAAATCCTCAATCCTGCTCAGGCTGGCTCTTAATTCAGTGTCGGAGTTACGACCACGGTACTAATGTAATGGCTTCTCTAGCTCCACTACCCGAGCTACTAACATCTTCTTATCGTCTTGGCCTTCAATCAAGCTCTTCTTTAAGGCATTTTCACGTACTCGAGCATCATGAAACCTCTTCTCCTACTAATCAGCCCTAGCTTTTTCCCTTTGAACTTCTTGTCGCCATTGCTCCTAATCCAGCAGTTCTCATTGACATACACAGTTTCTTATAATCAGTCTTCAAACTGTCCAAGTCTTCTTCAACCTTTCTTTTCCCTTTTCTCAACTTCTCGATCTCGAGTTTCTGAACATTGACATCCAACCTCAAATACATCTTTTCCTCCTCCAATTGTTCTATCTTTTTCCCTAACTCCTAATTTCTCTTTTCGAAGTTATGTTTTATGATTTCTAGCTCAGAGGGGATTACTTGCAAGTATTCTTCCATCGATTGAATGTCCTCTAAATTCGGCTCAGGGACATTATCATTGGTTCTTTTACTTAACCATCCTTTGTATTCAAGAGTCGTCATTGATCCTACAGCCAACCTCTTTATCCGGCGTATCTGTTTCCAAGCATAAAAAATCTCTCGAACTTTCTTCTTATAACTATTCTCCCTATACGAGAACTCACTCTGGGCTAGTCCATGTGTCATCGATATAAACTGCCTTGACCTGTATTATCTTAAAACGAGCAAAGGGGCATATCTAACAGCTCCCCAAATTCTAGGCAAAGGTACCCAATCAAAACTTCCACACCGATAGAGGATTTTATCAGGAACAAACCAAGTAGCTCTCCACTCAACATCCTCTTCCTGAAGATTTTGGAGGAGCGCGATCCAATTTTTTCTGATATGTCATCTCTCCTGGACATGACTATTATTTCCTTTAACAGGGAGTAACTCTCGGAAAAAACCTGATAAGAAACCTTATCCACTTTTCAAAAATGGCTGTGGAACCAAGCCAGCAATAACTGCACACACCCTATAAATCTACCTTCACCTGCCCTCGGACATGCACTCAAAGATCTGAATGTCTCGGCCAGAATTACCGATACTGGTGTAACCCATTTGTTAAGTCGATCAAAAAAGTCAGCAACTGCTTCATCTATATACCTTAAAGCTTTTGGGAAAATTACCAAACCATAAATGCTCAAGGCGAAAATTTCAACTTTCCTCTTTGTATCTAGATGTGCTACGATCAGGTCCCTCAAACTCACCCAATGAATGTACTTACCATCACCCTTTTGCTGAATTCGGGCTGTAACCCATTGTTTACTCATCCCGGTGATACTCATTAACTTCTTTACAAAATCTGGGGCATTAGTAGCCTTGGAATAAATTTTGTCGACTTGAACCTTTAGACAACGAAGCAAAGCTGTATACTCTTCCACATTAGGCACCAAGTCTACCTTCCCGAAGGTGAAACAACTATACGTCGGGTTCCAAAACTGAGCCATAGCCCGAAACAAGTACTTGTCCACCTTGATATCGAGCAAGTAGGGCAAGTCACCATAACTTTGATAAAACAGCTGCTTAGTCTCATCATCTCAACGAGCCCATATATCCCTCAATTTCTGGAACTCGTTCTGGTTCACATTGATGTGAGTGAAATCCAACAAACCCGATGTATACCCCTCAGCTAGGCTATCCCCTTTCTCAAGTTGCATCTTCTCTAACCACATACAGATAGCCGCATTATCCTCTACTTTATCAAGGAATTCGCTCTACATAACAAGCTTTCTAATTTAGCAACCGAACAGAAATTGACACCTCTTTAATATGAAATGACATGCAAACATAACCAAAACAAAACACAACAAGTTAGTATCGAAAAATAAAGATCAAAGCAAATAGAAAATAATCAAACACCTAACTGGGTAATCGCTAGGGTTCCACATAGCTCTACCTAGGGCGGGTTCCTAGAGTTCACTATATGTGGCTCGATTCTAATAAAATGGTACCTGAACCAGCAGATTCCTCAACCCTCACCCATTATAGGCTCATGTAGATCAAGTTCGATTCAAGGGAATACATTTTCTTATAGCTACGTGGAGGTGAAAACCTCACGAAAACATAGGTACGGATGTATCTCGGAAGCAGTCCACCAGCCCATGCGGAGGTGAAAACCTTATGAAGGCATAGTTTCTCACTCCCACTTAAAAGGTGTGACCACAACATTCATGCAATGCAATGCGAGGGGACATAAAAAACTCCAACATAAAAACATTAATAAGATGATGAAAACCATAACACCAATTAAAAGGATCATATGTCAAAAACCAAATTTTAAATTTTAGGAAAAAGGACAGAAAATAATCAATTTTACGGCTTGACTCTCTTATTGGTCCCCAGTGGAGTCGCCAAGCTGTCGAAACCATTTTTAAATTTGAAAAACGGGGATTGACTTTAAAACAAGGTATGGAGTCGTCACCGATCCTTTTTAAGGTGTAATTGGATCACCTTGAGATTGATCATTTTAATAAAACATTTTGATCTACTAAAACAATAATTTTAAGACTACGAAATTCGAGAAAAAAAGGTTTGGGAGTCGGTTATGCCCGAGAAAGGGTTAGCACTCTCGTAGCACCGAAAATTGGTACCAATTGACTATTTAATGTCCTATCGTTGAAGATTTGGAAAAAAACATTGAAATACGATCCCTTTAAAAATATGTGAACAAATCGAGTTGGATTTTAAGATTCACTCGTTCCAAAGGAATAAAATATCACATCCAGCACGTCAGGATACGATATTTTAAGTCTCCAAAAACCGAGATCACCTCACACAACAAAATTAAAAAAAGGATATTCGGTTATTTGGTCCAACGATAAACCGAAACCCAACACGTTAGGGTACGATCTTTCGAATTTCCAAACATAAAACATTGCCTTGTTTTGAAGTTTGGAAAACACAAACGAAATTTTAAAGTGATATTCGATTATTTGAACAAACGGGAAATCGAAACCTAGCATGTTAGGATACGATTTCCCAAATTTTCAAACATCAAACATCTCTTTTATTTTATAAAATTGGCTCAAAACGCATTAATTTGATTTGAAATAAATTGGAAATTTTGGATCAATAAATTGAAAATTTCAATTGTAGTGTGACACTCACAAAAATTTGAATTATACAAATGAGGGACAATATATGAAAATAAAATAAAAACAAATTAAAACATACACAACAGTAATAAACTCACGTCATACATTATGCAAATGTTAACATTGACGCTCAAGAACTTATGTGCCGAAGAAATAATTTTCAAAGAAATATAAAACCAATCAACACAAATAAAATGCAACGGATTTTAAAATGATGATAAACGAGTTTAAAATAAATGATGTGAAATCAAATAAGAAAATTTGAAATTATAATACATACAACAATTTAAAATTAATTTACATAAGTAGCAAATGTGATAGTTTGAAATATGAAAAGAAAAGATAAATAATATATAAAATAATAACATATAAACAAACATTAAAATAAGTATTATATGAAAGAAAATTTAAATTTAGTAATATACAAAACAATTTAAATGACGTACATTAACCCAATAGAAATTTTATTCATGGAATAAAATTAAATTAATATGAATTATGCATCCATATATATAAAATAATATATAAAGATATTTAGATTAGCCATCAGAATAATCTAAACAACACAAAAACATAAAACAATTAATTCTAATGTAATGCACTACATAAATACGCAATATAAAAGTATATACAAACGAATATATATAAAAACAACAATTGATATAGCATGAAATAAAAATAATAATTCCAAAGAACCTTTATTAAACAAATTTTTCAAAGAAAACCATGAATACTTACAATAATTTAAAATGAAATAAAAATAATAATAATGAAAGGACTCAATTGAAGTAAAAATGAAATCACAAGGATAGTTTACAAGCAAATAAAAACTGTTAAACAACAAGGAGGACTAAAATGCCATGTGCAAAAACCCGTAGGGATTAAAAAAACAAATGCACTAAACCCCCAAAACGGAACGTTTCAGCTTGGACTGATTTGAAACAACACGCAAACTCGAAGGGAAATTTTAAAAACAAATAAAATCCAAATAAGCGGCCAATTGAAAGCTAGCGTGAAGGGGAAGGACTAGCCACGCAAATTTCCCATTTAAGTGAAAAATGCGCGTGGACCAAGTCAAACATGGAAATCAACCTATGGGGGAGCTAGAGGATCAATATATGATAGAGCCTGACTTGGAGGATCAACCTTTGAACACATTAGATCAATGGGTTGACGTTTTTTGTGATGAGTCGTAAAGCAGTTCATATCACTCGGACATGGGCAGTTCGAGTTCATATCACCTTAACATAGGTGGTTCAAGTTCATTTCACCCAGACCAACCATTGATATCACTTGATATGTTTGGTAATAACATGTACTTCATCTCGCCTCAGGCCACGTATGATTTAGCTGTCGATCCTCCTGATGTGTACAGTACACCCTAACGTCCACCCTGTCAATGAAAGCCTGTAAACTGCTATACCTCGAAAGATGATACCAACCCCGGTTCTTTCCAATTTTGAGTTATATAAATTTCAAGTGTTAAGTAATATTTGGTGTATTGGTTTATAATTCCACAACTTATGTATTAGTCTTTTTTTGTATAATTTATAATATCTTTTAAAGTATTAAAAGTTGCAACTGTTAATTTTAAATAAAAGCTTAACACTAAACAATACAAACTTTATTTCCAAAAGACCATAAAATGTAAAAATCAGGTACAACATTTAATTTCTTTCATACCATGATGATTGACCAATATAGACGTTTCTAAGGGGACACTTGCTTCGATTGTGGCCAACTGTTCTACATATGGTGCAACACTTTGGATCGACCTGTTCTTTTATATCCATGTCATTCTAAATCCTCATTGTTGTCGATCAACCTTTGACTCTCCTAGGTAGTGGCCGATCTAGCAACATCTCAAACTCAGGCGGTTGCACTTCCCATGTCGATACATCCCTTAACACGGAGAACTCGTTACCCCAAGTTCAAGTGTGTACACATCGTCAATATATTGTTTGACATTCAAACTGTAGGTAACACACCCTGCAACTACATGCGTACACGAGTACTATAGTGTTTGGAACATCCCGTACTCACACCTCCTGTTTTGGAGATTAACTTTGTAGGACCATGGCGAGATCCTCGGCCGACAACTGATGTACTCTGTCACTTGAAAATTTTCCAAGTTTCGAGAATATAGTTCTGTATTCATCGACCTAGCTCTTTGAGCGTTCTTTTTTATGGCATCCTTGATTTTTTTGATGTGCACGTGTCCTGCCTCCAACTGTTTTGTTTGTTTCAACCCCATTTTTGGCATTAAGGTTGCTAGCCTGTAAAATGTGGCTGAAAAAACCCCTAAAATTGGCAAGTGATGCATACGCCTCAAGACAGAGTTAACAGGCTCAACAAGGTTAGTTGTCATATGACCATATCGGTACCCCTCGCCAAAATATTAAACCTATTTCCACGACTTCATGTTACCTAACCACTGTCTAAGAGAAGGTTTGGACCCCACTATATCAATCTCTAACCTCGTCAGCTTATGTCTGAATCGGTGTGCTTCCAGCTCATGTCTTATGTATGTATTCCGATAAAACACGTTACCGTCTCAATTGGGAAACAGATTCGAAATATTTACAAATACGAATTTAAGTATGATATTTTTACCCATATTCATGATTCATTTACGCTAGTCTTTGTTCTTGTACTCATTGTGGAAGTTGACATTGGTGTGATGAATACAGTAGATGAACCTCTACGGAACCTCAGATTGTCGAATCGCAGCAACAAAACCTTTCAATGTGTCAGAGATAATGTAAATGTTGCCTTGCATGACAAACTGTCTCTACAAGTTCCGAATGAAATATGCCCATGATTCAGAGTTCTCTGACTCCACGATGGCGAAAGCGATTGGTAGTACATTTCCGTTACTATCTTATGCAACCGCAATTAGAAGTATCTGCATGTATTTTCCATAAAGCCATGCTCTATCAACTTGTACTAGCGGTTTGCAGTGGGAGAAAGCCCTAATACATAGATTGAAAGTCCAGGAAAATCGACGAAAAACTCTTCTCCCTAGTTCCAATTGTCCATTCGGGCCTCTATAAGGCAACGTTTGCAAGTCCATGACAATTCCTGGGACGTACTCTACCATCGTTGAAATCCAACCCTGAAGTTCATTGTATGACTCATCCTAGTCACCATACAATTGTTTCATGACCATTTGTTTCGCCCACCTTGCTTTCCTGTACGACACTCTGTACTGAAACCAAGCTTGTATGTCCGCAGTCAATGTCGACACAGGAATGATTGGGCTATCTTTCACTAGTGGCATGATACAGTTGCAAATACTTTTGACATACAATTTTCGGTGGTTTTGAAACATACGTGCGACAATGTATGTGTGACGCCCTTCTAATTTTTTGTATTTTCCATTATTGAATCCTCTGTATAAATGCAGCTCGAACCCACCAACCACACCCATTCTTTGGATGTGTTTGCTATCAAACAACATTCTCCAACATATAATGTCGGTGTAGACTTAGCAACCTTGTAATCAATTGACAACTTCATGATGTGCTGTTTGATGGCAAACATACAGTCCTCCTTGTTCTCGAACCGTTTCCCAACGAACAACTCCTCCAACTGTGAAATTGACGCTAATTTATGAGTAGGTACTATATCGGCATACTCAAGGAACTCGGATGCATACGCTGCATCTGGATCCACGTTCAACATGTCGCTCCCAGGTTCATTTTATAAAACAATGCCATGATTTGGGTTACTGAATGAAGGGTCGTAAACATCTTTAACCTCCTCTGGGCCTTCATCATCGATATCGTCCAAAACCTCATCAACATCGGGGCACTAAAATCTTCAACGTCCTAATCAGAATCTTCACCATTATTAGTCATTTCTCCGACATCAACCTCTGTGCTTATTATTACCTCTAGATGTATTTGTAGACGGGGATCAGGGGGAGGGTTGTTATATGAACTCCCACCATAATTTAGATTTTTGGGTATCTGCGATGTCCCTCCACATTCTAACTGGTCTGTCAATCCAACATTAAGATCAAAGTCAAATTTGCGATGTTGACTTATTGGACTAACATTCTCAATAGGTTTTAAGTTTGCTAACTCAACAAATAACTCAATTGGTTAGGGGTTCTCACTCCCAGTCGACCACCATATTTCCATCATAGGACCCAAGTCATCATCATCTAACAGTTGCATCTCACAAAATTTGAACGAATTTTTAGAGATGAAAAACTTGTAAATTAATCTGGACATCGCCATTCCACAACGGATAGCTATTTTCGCACTAATCTTCCTTTTATTTTTGCTAGCTTCACATTTTTTTTGAATCGCAACCCTACTCTTTGCCGACTTTGAAATACACAACCAACATCACCTTCTATAATTTCATCATAAACAAGAACGTACACTAAAAATACCTCATTATTCATCTTCAACAGAATTTTTGAACTCTCCTACTAAACACAACAATTTCACCATTCTATATATGCTAAAGAACCAAGAGGTAGAACCATAAAGAGTGGCTCCACCAAAATAAAATATTAAATATTAAATTTTTATATTAAAAAATACACTGTAATAGAATGGCTCCAACAAACAAAATATTAATTTTAAAATCTTAAATATAATTTAAAAGTTTAAATATCTTTAAAATAATTTAAAAATTAATAATTTAAAAAATTAGAATTAGAATTTTAAAATATTTAAAAATACATTTAAAATATTATAAAATAAATAATAAATTTGAAAGGTCATATCTTTAAAAATAATATATTTGAAATGTTTTATAATATTAAAATTGTATTTAAAATTGAAAAATAATATTTAATTTTTAAAAATAATATTTAATTTTTAAAAAATATATTTAAAATTTTTAAAATAATATTATAAAACTTTTCAAATATACATTTCAATTTTTATAAAACCAATAATAAATAAATAAATAAAACAAAGAAATAAAATAAATAAATAAAGGACAAATAAAAAACTTAAAAAGTAAATAAATAAAAACTTAAAAAGAAAAATAAAATAAAAAGGATAAAGGATAAAGAAACAGAAAAAGTAATGTGAATAAAAAATAAAAAAATTACCTGTTTCAATAGGCAAATAGGCAGATAGGCTATTGTCTTAGAATTTGGTGACATTAATTTATTTGGCTTCACCAGAAAAAGATAAAATTACTTAAAACCCCTATATTTTTAAAAATCACAGTATTTCTTTAATATTTATATAAGTGGTGCCATTCGACATGAGTCCACCAAAAAAATAATTTTTTAATGTAGATTGCTGACGTGGCATATTGATGGCACCAAACACTTTGGCTCTACCAACTTTTACGGTAGATTTTAAATTATTTTTATATTTTATCAAAAAAATCATTTAAATAATTAATTATTTTTTAGGTTATTTTTATAAAAAATCCAAGTTACTTTCTTACAAGTTTAGAGAACGTTATCAAAAGTTCAGACCATGATCTAAAGATGGTAGTATAAAAGGAAGGTCATAGAAATCAAAAGTGTAAAACAACAAAAAATGAAAACAAATTAAGACAACAATGAGAAGTACACGAAAAACCGTCTGAAATAAAGATTCTTAACCGAATGTAAGGATCTAAAATAAAGGTCTTATTTTGACCTCGACTCAAGTCATCGGTGAATATAATGTTACGAAAGAAATTTCCAAGGACACAAAACAACAAAAAAAGAAAGAAAAGAAGAAAATGTAAAAACATCGACTAAAGTTTCAAACATCTAAAGAACAGCCATAATCTAAAACAACAAATCAAATCTGTAGTGGGTGGCCCTGAACTCCTGGTTCCTCCTTGCTTCAAGGGCTCTAAAATCAAGGGCTGAAATCCTTGAGAAATAACTTTGAGGAAGCAAAAATTAGAGAAACAAGGAGAACCTCGAGAAAGGAATTAAGAACAATGGAGGGAAGGAAGAAAAATGAGCAAGAAAACTCAAAACCATAGAAAGGGAGGAAATACTAGGATTTGAAAAGTGTAATAAATTGAATTTTGACATATTGTTAATTCGTGTTGAGTAAAAAAAAAAAAACTCGTGATAGAATGTGTTGAAAGATGCAAGTTTGAATAATTGTACTTGCAAGGATTATTTGTTGTTTCACAAGAATTCTTGTACTCTGCAGGCAGAAGGAATATTTACAGAACTGACATGATTTGAGCAAAAACTAGCTAAGGTGAGTCAATATCTTCAAGTTTTGTTTGGGCGTGTAGACTGGATCACCAAAATAACTAATCGGTGCCAAAATAGCGATCCCCGAACTCCCCCATGCCTGGAATCACCCCGTAATTCTTATCTAGCGATGAATCTATCTCGGATGTCACTATTTTTAGCTTTGGGAATTTCCTACACACTGCATGAATTCCTTCCGGTGCCTGCAGTTTCACAATACTCATCTTATGACACGTGAATTTGGGAATAGCTGAGAAACAGCAGGTGGCTGAACTTACTGATATAAGATTAAGAAAGATGATGCTGGTTTCTGGGACGCCTTTACTAAGAAGCAGAGATATAGCCTTGATTGCCGAGTTTCCTAACCATGCATACATTTGAGAAAGGTCATCATAGATTTAGAACAACGATGATATAAGTTCATGTTGTCAAACCTGAAGCTAGAACAGGATCTAGTAACAACACATGGCGGCTTGAGATGTCTGCTGGTAGCTTCTCATAAATTAACTGCAGTAAATGTTATTAGTTAAATGAGAACTTGGGTGTGTGCCTGCATGCCTGTATGGCAGAAAGATTCTTTGAACATTGGTTTTTCCAACCTACCTGCCGCCCATTTTTTCCATCTCCATGGATGAGAATTTTACCAATTTTGATTCCCTTGCAGCATGCTCTTAGTGCATTCTCCATGCTTTCTCCACTGGCATCAACAAAGTCTCGTTTATCAGCAACTTTGTTTTTATTTATATACACACATATAAAATTCTTCTTAATTAACAGTTTGGTTTGAACTTTGATTTGACTCTTGAATTTGGTTTGACTTTTCCATAAAACAAAGCGCATCTTTTATTTTCTAAAAGGTTCCATTATGAATCTTTATTTTACTGTTTTACCGACGAGCAAATAATAATACATTAACAACGCGGTTAAACTAATCATAAATAGTGATAATGAATACTCTGACATCTATTCTAGTACTTTGACACTCAAGATCATAGTCAATCATTTAAAAGTAGTGCTTTGTAACAGAGGGAATCAGATTCCCCAAGAATGTTGTTATGAAAAAAAAGATAAGAGCATCTTTTTTTTAAGAAGTCCAAATTGCAAATGAAAAAATCGGATCTTCTTTTTAAGAACTCCTTTGAGAAAGTTTCAAGTGGTATATCATTCTTTCGAATTTTCAAGTTTTTCTTATGATATTTCAACTAGTATTGCATTACCTGGTTGGTTTTCAATAAGAGTTCTAATATAGCCCAATTGTTTTGTATGGTATGAAGACTTAGATTTGTCGAATTGTTTTGTTCTACTATCATTTTATTATTCTTTTGAGGAAATTTGTTCTCCTATATCAGGAGCACACAAAGGGGTCGCAATCTAGGTATAAAAAGGAAGGTTGCAAAACTTATGAGGTTGATAAAAATGATTATACGAACCAACTTACTTAAAATTTAGACGATGAGTTTGAGACTTGGTTGTTTAGTGAATCCATAAATGATTGAGACGACTAAGCATAGAGAGAACAATTATGGCCTGAAAAGAGAACAAAAGAAAATATGGATAATTGGTTATTCACCCACCTTCTAATAACGGAGACCCCACATAACCTTTTACAGAACACAACTCCAGAATACACAGAACCTGCAAGCAAGAAATGAGAGAGAAAAAGATAATTAACAAATCATCAAAGAATTTCTAAGTGCATATGGCATGAAACTAAAAGGAATAGCATGATGAGTGGCTATCTTGTGGGAAAGACGAACAAAAAATATAATTGCTGAAGAGTTACCTGTTGGAGTAATAATCTGTTTCTCAGTGAAAGGAAGGTGCCCGAGACCATGCTCCACAACCTGAAACATGGAATTTTATACCATTCTATATCATTCTGATTGTTTTTGACTTAAATTTCCTATTCATTTAAGCTTCATTACCAAGCGAATCAATCGATCTGAATAGAATACAAAGTCATGCTTTGTTGTTTTGACATCACGGACAAGGGTGTGCATTCCCCGAATCTGAACACCATGCCAAAACATCATTCAACCCACCAAAGAATTCAGACACAAGAGCAAGTTAATAAAATAATTACTACATAAATAAATGCTACCTGAAATGTTGAAAATATAACATTGATATTTGGATATATTTTGCATAGATCATGCTGGCCAAGCTTGGTAAGAATATGTTGTACTATTAAATCAATGGCGACATCATTATCTCCTCCTCTAGGGATGATTATGTCTGCAAACTTCTTCGATGGTAGTATGAATTCTTCGAAACTTGGCTTTACAAATCTCGAGTACTGCAAAATTGATACAAAGATTTGTAAGAAAAACCTAAAACATTTATTGCATGCCCACCTTGTAATAATTTGTATTATGCTTACATCTAACACTATTTAAACATGGAAAATAAAAACATGAACATGACACACATAAACATATATTACCAGCTTTGCGTACCAATGTAGTAATTAATGAGATAAACAAGTACTAGAACTAGTACTAACTTGATCGAGAACATTCTGAATGTTCCTCCCTCTTTCCACTGTATCCCTTTGAATTCTTCTTGCAAGCCGCACATCGGAATCTGTTAGCCATTATCATTGATAAATGAATTCTATGCTATGTTTGACTTGAATGACATTCAAGCACCTATCTCTTTTTCTACTTTTTAAATATTAGGGTATCTGATTGTGATAACATTTATTACATAACAATGCAACCAAAATCGTATTTAAAGCCCTTAATACCAGTGATTACTTAACCAGCATAGCAAGTAAGCAAAAACAGCAGGAAAAACGGATAAACCTATATCAACAAAGATCTTCATGTTCATAAGATTGCGAACGTGGAAATCATGGAGAACGAGAATTCCTTCTAAAATGATAACATCCGCTGGATTAACCTACATTAACACAAAATTTAATTTGTCAGACATTTCTGATTTAATTTCAACAAAATCAAAATTATTTGAAAAGAAATATTTAAATTTACCAGACGTGACGGTTCAATACTTTTATGACTCTTGAAATCATAGCTAGGAATGTTAACTGGATGTCCCCGTCTTAATTTCTCCATACATGAAAGCAAAAGCTCAGTATTAAAAGCAGCTGCAAAAGAAAATAATAATGTTTTAAAAAATATTTATTAGAAAAAGATTAATAATTGAAGAAGTTTGATTTGAACCCTTTACCAGGATGATCGAAATTGTATTCGTGAACGTTCACTAATTGATCATCGTTGAGTGAGCGATAAAACGAATCCTAAGTTTTTGAAAAAATATATAATAAAAAACCGGAAAAGAACATAATAATAAAAGAAGAATAGAGATTAAAAGATTTACTTGATTAACAAGAACAACACGTTGATCGTGAAGCTGTGAAATGATCTGGTTGCAAACTGTCGTTTTGCCAGATGCCGTTCCTCCTGCAACTCCTGGATCAAAAAAATTAAAAATAAATAAAAATAAATTAAAGAAACAAAATAGAATTTATGGAAAAAATGAAAAGAGATGGAACCGATTATGAATGGTTGCTTATTTTTTGGACAATCAAATCCGCCGTTAGATTCGACTGAAATATGATCATTGAATCCACTTCTCAATGCAGCAGGCTCCATTATCAATCGAAAAACGATGAAGTTGAATATTAAAGTATCTTAAAAATTGAAAAAAAAAACGATTTTTTGAAGCTTGCATTTATTTGTTCCTTTTTTATGCTGCTTGTGTGAAGGAAGCGAGCGAATTACGCGGGAACTAGCTTACGTGGCGCTTTTGTTTTAGTTTGATTTCCACTTCCAACTGGGCTTCCTAATCGTTTTTTCTACTAAATAAAAATTAAATAAAGATTTACTTCACAAACTAGGTCAAATTAAAGTATGATATTAATATAATTGTACTTGCTTAAATTCATTTCAGTTTAAAATATAAATTTAAAAGTTTCCTTAAATTTATTCATATTTATAAAAATTAACCTAAATCGATTTCAAATCTGCTCATATTATTTTAATATTTAATAATTTTATATATTTTTATTTATTAAAATTTTTATATAATTATCTTAACATTATTTTAATATTTATATTAGAATAACATTATATATTTAGTATCTGTTTATTTTTTAATATATTTTAAATTACATAATATATAAAAATAACATAATATAAAATATTATAAACTTAAAAACAAATTGAGCCGAGCTAAACTCAAACTTTGAATGCTCAAACCCAAGTCAAGCACATATTTTAAACAATCTAACTTTTTTACTCAAGCTTATTTTTCAAAAATGATCCCAAACTTTTAGACCCAGACAGATAACCCAACCCATAAATAAGTATACTTGCAACCATCTTAAATTTAAAAATAAAACTAGATGCAGCTCCATTTGAATTTGGAATAGAACATCTTAACTATTTCAGCTCGAATATGCTTTTTGGTTACACCTTTAGGACAAGGTTCAGACGGACAAGGTTCAGACATGTACTTAATGCACAAAGAAAATTGGGACTTTAAAACAGGTTTTTCAAGGGGGAATAAATTGTTTACAAATACATATGAAAACAAGAACAATATACGAAAGTGATTTTAGGTACTTTCAACAAATACATCCCATTGAGTGCAAAACAAATGTCTAAGGCTGAGCTTCGCTCTTTCTTTTCTTCATGGATTGCCGCTGTTTGCAGCAACCAGCAGGCATTATATCATTCTATAGTTTGCACATTCAACGTGATGCCAATTACTCTTGAGCTTTGGTCCTGTTATTATCTACAAAGAAAACAAAGTTTTAATCTCAAATGTATAACAAACCTAGTCATATATGTTACTTTCACTTGAATGCGAGTGTCATAACCCACATGCTCAATATGCATGGTTTTTTTTTGGGGGATCATATCCTGATAAGCCTATCTGAATGTCAAATCAAGGTATTTTTAAAAATAAAAAGAATCGGAGAAACATAGATGGCTAAAACATTCAAGAGCACAAACAAAAGAAACAAAATCTGCTCCAAAGAATAGCTGAAGCCTAATTGCATTTGGTTATGATGTGTATCTTATAATTTAGCAGCTTCACGTGGAAGAGAGAGTCAAGAAGACGAGTAGCATTCGAAACAATCAGCAAATGCAGAGATCTAAGCATGTAGACCAATCAAGGAATGATACTAAGTTAAGAAAAAACCTGAGAGAGAAAGTACATTCACATTGTCATAAACCCATCAGTCCACAACTTCTTTCTCGCTATTAACACTCGTTCTTCACCACCAGTGAGAGCATCAGCTCTGGGTTCAACCTCAGATAACCAGCCATCCCACCGCAATGCAGTGATAAATTTCTGGATGTAATTTATCACTGAGTGTTTATCTCTTATAATGACAAACCCATCAGGACGAAGTATCCTATCCATTTCAATCAGGAAGTCCTCTGGACTACAACCGCGCTCCTTAATCTCCGAAAACACCGCCCAAGCATGAAGAAGATCATATGTACGTGGGTATGTAGAAAATGCTTCGCACCTACAAAACCAAAGGTGAAAGCAATTAAGCCAAAAAAGAAGAAATGGCATATCTGATTATCAGAATGATATGGAAAAAAAAAAAAAAGGGTCAAGGATGTATATGTACAAAAAGTGAAGGCATACCAATCATGAACTGTTCCAATCAAGCCTCGGTCATAAATAATTTTCAATCTTGCAGACATTTTGACAGAAGCCACATTCATTACCCAAACATCCTTATCTTTGAGTGCAGTAGCAAACCCTCCAAGGTTCGAGTTCATATCCATGACATTTCTGATGGAATTCTTTTGTATAACAGATTTCATCTGTTTCCAATACTCAATCACTCTAAAATGCCATATTTTCTGCATCATAAGAAATATCATAGACATCAAAACTTAAGACTTTATATGGGAAACCAACCAATAAATCAAGATCAAGAAAGCATGGCAGAAGTAAATCACTTGGGACTCTATTGTGATCTCAGAAACTTACAGTATCTTCATGGAATTCCTCAGAGCTAACACCAATTTCTTCAAGGCGAGGTGGCGCTGCAGTAAGCCTCTGTGGCCAAGGAAGTAGTCCACTCCATCTTTCTTTGTGCATCCCTGTAGCATCAAGCAACAACCGAGTTAACACTTGCGAAGTAGTTCAGACCCTATTTCCAATTTTTAATAACAATAGACCAGTATCTTCAAGTTGATAGAGAAACATTCACAATGACATTACAAGTAATGAATTATGCAGTTTTACAACAAGGAAGCAATCACAACTTTAAATCCCATCAACATACACATGGTACTTCTACTTACTTGCAGAGTACGGGGTGATGCAAGCCTTCATAGACACATTCCAACTTGCATCTGGGTCATCACTGGAATTGCACAAAGGAGGCAGAGTCCCAGGATCTCTCTTCAAGTAACAGCTATTGCTCAGAGGCTTAGACCACATCACAGTTTGGCCTCTCTTTGCAACAACTTTCCAGCACATTCTTTTCAAAAGGCTGTACATAGCATTCCAGATCTTTCTATTTTCTGGATCTTGTTCATAGGCTTCAGGAGAAGAATATGCAAAGTACCCTCCAGGTCTCAGTAATCTATCGAGTTCCAATAGGAGAATCCCATCTCTCTGAAGCCAGTCAATTCGGCATCGTGAACAATGAGCTAACTCAAATGATCTGCTTGGATAAGGAAGCCTTTTTGTTCCCAACACACCAAGTGTTGAAGGGATACCCCTTTCCAGTGCAAATTGTATTTGATTCTCATGCACATCATTAGGTGCAAGGGACATGGCTATGATATCATGGTGTAGGAGATAGGCTCCAAAACTTGCAACTCCACATCCCACATCAAGAACATTTCGGATATGTCCACCATTGTTCAGTTTATCACCAGGAAATTTTAGCATCTATATAAATATAACGACTCAACATCAAGCTCAACAAAAATAAACTTCTAAGAAAAACAAAAGAAAAAAAGTTGCAATTATTTGACTCTTGCAAATAACAAAAGGATCATTAGCACAATAAGTAAGATTTACCTGAGCAAGACCAACAATATACTTATCAGCACCATAATGAAAATGGGTTCCACCACCAGGGAACTTTATCTTTTCCCCATCAACAACCATCCAATGCTGATCTGATTTCTCTTCCGCAAGATGCGTATGGGGTATATTGGCTTTCCAGACTTCATCTCTACTTGCAGGCCATCTTATAGGAATCTGAAATTCTAATAACAATTTCGTTGGTATCAAAACTAACTGAAACTATAAAGATTTTAACTATTAACTTAAGCAAAAAGGAACATCACTGACCTTGTAACCTTTTGGCGGTGGAATTAAGCAATTGTAACGTCGTTCTGGTGGCGGACAATGACGCTCATAGTGCTCCATTACTGTTAAATTAGGCTTTAGTTTCAACTGATATATAAGGTTCCTATCCAAGCAGGGTATCAACTCTGAATATTTCATGTCACATATCTGAAAAAACTCATAAAACACCATTACTTAGCTAAACTAAAAACAAAATCCAGAATAAACTTAACGACAGTTAAGAAGACTCAAAAGTAAGAGATTTTAGAGAAGCACGAAAAAAAAAAAGCAAATGAAAAGAACAATTTTTAGTAAATATTTTGATGGAAAAAAAAAAGGAAAAGAAAACTTGATCTAATAAAAATGAAATACTTACAGGGATGCTCTTAGGAACTTCAAGGTAGTATCCTTGCTCGTCAAGCAAATCAACCAAATCTCGGTTCCTTGAAAACCCACCAAAAACTGGGTCCGATCCATCCAGCCGAGAATCTGTGTCGTCATATCTCCTCGACCCCGGAGCAACTGAAGATCCATAGTACAAACAAACCAACCCCAGAACCCCGATTAACCCGATTAAAAGATAAGTTAACAGCCTTGTAGTATGAATTTGCTCATTCTTTTGCTTCATTTTGGGATCAGAAAATCCCAAAGCCTAAAACCCTAAAAATAATTTCTCTGGTTCTTTTTTTGTGTCAAAATGAGAGTGAGAGAGGGCTTAACAAAAGCGCTCCCTAGATTTAGCTGAGCTGATTTTTCGCTGGATTGAATTTAAGAGAAAAATAATAGATAATACGTTGATTCTTTTTTCTTTTTTACTTGGGCTCAAATTCTCCTATCCGCTATTGTACAGATTTCATTCCTCAATTTTTATCTTTTTAAATTTTAAAAACGTTTAACTTTATTAGGTTTTTCCCAAAAAATATTGTACGGTTAAATTTTAGTGTTAAAAACTCACCAAGCTTGCATTTGTTGGGTGATTAGGAGCCTAGCCTTGCAATGTATTAAGGCTAAATTACTCCACAGGTTATCCAACTGTAGATCTATTTTTTTAATCATTTAATTATAATTTTTTTTAAATTAATTACTTAATTAATTAATTTTGTTTTTAATCTTTTTCAGTTAAGGGTGAAGTAAAAATTTAAAATTGATATAATAATAAATTTCGCTTTAATTTTTATATTTTATTTTAATTTAGTTATAATTTCAAAAATTTGCTCTCAACATTAAAAATATCTCTATCTAATCCTAATTCTAAAATTTTCAAAAGATATATTTAAAAATACATAAAAATTTACATTGCATTTTATATAAAATAATAAGTTAATTTGATTTTTATTTATTCTTTTCTAACATTATACAAACTACCTTTTTAACTCCTTTTCTTTTTTTTCCAGAAAACGCTAGAACTCCCTACAGTTCTCTCGTTAGCGTTATTGTTGTTATCGTCGTTCAGTGTGCCACCACTGATGTTGGCACTGTCACCGGTTAGGAAGGCGTCGACCTTCTCTCCCTCTCCCTGAAGCTTGGAAATGGTATGGTGATGATGCTCATGAAGGATAATGAAAACAAGAATGATTTTCTTTTCTGCTTTTTCTTCAATTCAGAATATATCATTATTTATTTTTCTAGGATTGGTTTGTTGTTCATCTTCATGGACTTTTTCGATTTCATATTGCGATTTAAAGGTTATTTCTCGGTTTGGTATGTTTTAACTTTCTTGAACAGTGAACACCCATTTTTACTGCTCTATTTCCATCACTTTCTCTGTTTATTTTGCATTAAAATTGCTTCTTGTTTCAATTTAGAATATTACATTATTTTTTGGGTTTGGTTTGATGATCATTCTCCTGGGTTTTTTTTTTTTCCACTTCAAATTGCAATTTTAAGTTTTTTTCTTTTTTGGTTTTGGTTTGCTTTAACTCTCTTGAGCACTAAATACATCAATAGCAGTTTCTGCATATGGTGTTCATGTGCACTTAAGATTGCAATTTAAATTTTTTTCTTTTATTTTATTAGGTGTCCGGGTTTTTTACTCCAATATTATTATAAAAAAAATACATGAAAATGAGTTGTTAACTAAATTAATTATGAAAATGGTATATTTTTTAAGTAGCGCCTACTTGATAGGCGTAACTTATTTTTTTAATATTAAATTTTTTGTTTAAAAATTATTATTATTATTTTAATATTTATATTAATATATGTGTAAAAATACGAATTTTATATGTGTAAAAACACCGAACGGGTCGAACTGTTGTAGGCGCGACTAGTCGCGTCGACAGTAGGCTAACACCCCACACTGCCTCCTGCTGCGCCATTGCTTTTGGTCATATTCTTGCTGTTGCTTTTGTTGCCCTGCATGTTGCCCATATTTTCTTCATGCATGAGTCATATCACTCATGGAAAAAAAAAACCTTTATGGGGACCTTAAATTTATATATATAGAGTGAATCTACTAATACATATTTTATCCAGATAAAGTATGTATTATTAAAATTAAATTAAAATATTAAATAAGAAATAAAATTACAAAACAATATATTATTTAGAAAATAACTATTATTGTAATGAGATACATGTTTTATTAGGTATAAGTATTTAAATTTTTGTTTTTGTAATGTGATACATGCGTAAATATCTATATATATATAATCATATTAGTGAATCTGCTAATACATACTTTATCCGGATAAAGTATGCATTATTAAAATAACTAGTTGAGCCTGTCAGATAGGCGCAACATATATGTATGTTCCCGTACATATACTTGGGTTCTATACTAACCCGAAAAAAAATATAATAATAATTTTTAAATGAAAAAATTTAATATTAAAAATAGGTTGTGCACTGTAGTAGCGCGACCTAAAAAAATATACTATTTTCGTAATTAATGGTGATAATCCATTTTCATGTATAATTTTTTATAGTATTGGGGTAAAAAACTCGTTTAGTCTGTTTTGTTGTCTTGAATAGTGAATACCGAACATGGGAAGAGGTTGTAGGAGGTTTTCGGGTAATTATATATATATATTTAAAACTAGGATCAAATTGAAATTATTTGTGATATTGAAAGTTAATTTTAAAATTATGATTAAATCAACACAATATATATAAATGTTGAATATTAAAATTGTTATTGTACTAATTTTTAAGTTATCACATCACCTTCTCGTTAACCTCAACAAAGAAAGATAAAAAATCTAATTAGTTAAGTAATTAAAATAGAAACGAGCCCATAGTTGAGTTACTTATGGTATAATTTACCCAAATATTATTGACCTTTATCTTTTAAAGAAAAATATTTACCTTTTATATTTTTTTAGTATTAATTTAACATTATTTCTAAGAAATACTTTCGAGATAAAATATTATTAAATAAAAATATTATTGAGAAGAAAATATTTTATAAAAATTATTTTTAGTCAAAAACAAAATTTTAATTTTAAATTTTACTCAAAAATATTTTTGACTCAAGAAATACTTTCTTAGAAGTAATACTAAATTTTTGAATTTAACCCAAATTGTTGACGAGTGGAATACGTCTTAACTGACACCATTATAGGTTGCCAAAACAATCTCTATTCCATGCAACTTTGATCGGCTGAACGGGGGAGAGTAAGTGCTAAACATTTTGGTAGTACTGACAAAAGAAAAGAAAGAATAAAGAGAGGAGACAGAGCAAAGAAGTTAGAGAAAATTTGGCTAACAATTGGCCAAGCTAGTAACGTAAAAAAGGGAGGCTAAATCGTGACCCACAAGTGATTAATCCCTTAGATTACCATTACAATTTGAGTGAGGAAGGTGTGCCTAGCTCATTCAATTTTTTACTATCAAAAGGGAGAAGAGAAATTGAAAGGCATCCATATTCTGTCACTATGAGATACTACCTTTTTTTTTTCTTGAAAATCTAATTCTTAATTTGATGAAGTTTAGCATTAAACTCATGTTTAATGCTGTTACTGAAGGAAAGAGTATCAATTAAAGAATTTGGAGTTGGGAGACGTTAAAAGAGGAAGTAAAAGACCGGTTAGTTAAGTGTAAATTGTGCAAGTATTACCAAAAGAATAGTCTTATATATTAAAGAGAAATTATAACCAATTGCAAGAGTGTAATCTTATAGTGTTTTTATGGTGTTTGTCATTACCGACCCGTTACTCGGATACCTGATTGGGATCGACTCAATTTGATAGCAATGGCCTCCATAGTTCGCTTACATGGGTTCGCACATGTTGGGTTCACATCATCATCATGGGTTTGCATCACTATGCAAGTGAACTCATATTGAGGAAACATGTGTTAATCTTAAAATAGGGTACATGTTGGTATGCATGGGACTTACGTAGGACGCCACATCTAGGAATCATATCATATAAATAGGAAAATTAGGCTCCCTTAGAGACAGACACACAAAAATACTCAACAATTTGGTGCGGTGAACATGGACAGATTTTGACCATCAAAAAATAAAAAAACCAAATGACTCACCCTAACGAGAATTTCCCCAGCAACTTCTCATCGAACTAAGCAGGAGATTCTGACACTGACAATTAACCCCGAGAAATGGATCTTTTCACTGGCTGGTTTGTTGATCGGCTAGAAAACTTAGGTAACTTAGAATAAGGAGATGTTTCTAATCGATTTAATCTTAATGCCCCATTTTGGTCAAGGGCCATCCTTTCCCATTGATCAAGAAGTATCATCGCAACAATTATTTGGTTTACAAGAACAAATAAGGTTTATGAAAGAACAAATGACTCAACAGAGTACCTGGTTTGAATAGTAGCAATTGTTTTACTAGGAGCTGCTCAGATAGATAGAGGAATTAAAAAGAAAGGTGTAGTTTGACCTTTTTGATCTTCAGGACAATGTCACCCCCCTCCAAGAAGAGGTTGTAGAAGTACATGCAAAGCCATGGTAGAATGAGATGGATGCTTTGTGTAGAGATGTTCAAGCATTGCACCCTAGTATACAAGACATGCACTGGTTGTTTTGTTCTAGCAACCTTTTGTCACTAGAGGTTGCAGTTGTGAACCTACCATTTGAGTCTAAAGTGCCGAAAGAGATGTTTGAAGGTAGAAAGGATCCCAGAGCATATCTCATGCAATATAATGATTATATGAATGTGTTAAGGGCCTCGGACGCGGTGAAGTATAAGGCTTTCTAGACAATTCTTAAGGGAAATGCGAAAGATTGGTATTTATCTTTACCACAGGGTTCCATTTAGAACTTTTCACAATTAAGTTAAATGTTTCTTGGTAGATTTCGTGCTCATAGGCCAATAACAAGTACTCTAATGGGCTTAATGTCAGTAAAGTAGAAAGATGGTGAATCTTTGCAAGATTATGTGAAACGAGTTCATACAACCACATTGAACACGAAGAATTTGGAAGACCAATGGGATATTGATATCTTCATTATGGGGGTTCAAAACGAGCATGTGCAGTACTCATTTACTGATAATAGACCACAGAGTTTGGCAGACTCATATAAAAGGGCACATAAGTTTACTAAGGTGTAGGAAATCAAGAAAGCAGCTCGTAATACCTTTTAAAGGGATGATAGGCAATTTAGAAGTCGCCAGAATACACGCGGCTAGTAGAGTCCTTCTTCTTAGAGTCTACGGATCTAAGGTGGGGGACAATAAAGGAACTATTTGCAGAATAAATCATCAAGGGCATTCTAGAGGCCTCAGGGTAAGCACACGATAATGTATGTTTCCCATAGAAAATCTGAAGCTTACACTCCTTTAAATGCTTCGCGTACCTACATATTTAATTAGGTCAGGAATTTGGGAATTTTGTTGAGTCCACCACCTATGTGACCCAATCAGTTGAAGTTCAACTCAAGAGACAAATGTAACTTTCACAACGACAAGGGACATAAGATAGAAGATTGTTTCTTTTTGAAGGATGTTATAGAAGAGGCTATTAGAAACGTTAAACTAAAAGATTTTGTAGTACAAAAGGCTTCACCTTCAGGGCAGAGTTTGCGAGGTGCAGATAAAGGTAAATAGAAGGTCAGAGGCACGATACATGTAATAATTGGTACAGATAAAGAGTAGGCAACATCAAACATAAAAAAAGAAGGCTCATCTCAAGAGGCGATGTCGATTAGTTCATCGAAGAGGTTAGTCAGCAAGAGAGATGGAACGTAGAATTTAATGAGGAATATGAAGATTCAGTGTGTGATGAGGAAAGCAACGACCCTATGGTCGTGACAACAACCATTGCTGGATTCGAGGTTAAAAGGATTATGGTTGATGGTGGAAGTGTTGTAAAGGTTTTAACTTGGGACATGTAATAAAAGATGGGGTTGAAGGAACATGCTTTGAAGAAGGTGAACCTTTTATATGGATTTGCTAATCATCTAGTTGAAGTAAAATGATGTATTACTCTGCCTGTCACCCTTGGGGATGACGAGCACACTACTACAAAATACATTTAATTCTTTGTGGTAGGCCATCTTATGGCTTGCAATGCCATTTTTGGGTGTCTTATTATGAGAATGGTCAGAATGATTATTTCCACCTCTTATATGAAAATTAAGTTTCCTACCAAAATGGGGGCAGGATTCATGAAATCTGACCAGCGGTTAGCCAAGCAATGTCATATGTTGTTAGTTAAACAAACTAGCGAGTAGGAAACGCAGGTCAAAGTTCACAGTAGTTAGACGCAGGGTCACCGTTCGTCTCCTCTTTCTCTATATATGGTTTCGAAGCTTTAAAATGTAAAGAGAAAGAATGCTTTCTATTTCATTCCACCAAACTTTTATCTTTTCTTTAATTTAATAAATTTTCATTTTATAATTTTAATTACTAAAGTTTTATAATATAAACATGCATACTTAATTCATTTACCATCCATAATTTTCTAGGGGTATATTTACTTCTTTAATCCTTATTCTATTTCTAATTAATGAAAACATATAGTAATTGAACTTTTACCACTTTTATTATTTAGTCCTTGGACCCTGATTAAACACTAATTCGATAAAATTACCTGATCAAAATTCGGTTCACTTCTAATATAACTTCGTAAATATTTAATAATAATATTTACTAAATAATAATATTTACGCGTTCAGTTTACAGAAATAGGGTTCCAAAACCACACTTTTTGACACCATTGACTTTCGAGTCGTTACGTCATTACTGGTTTTAGACTACGAAATTAGAAAAGGAAATCTACCTTCGCATACTTATTCAACTTCGATATATTTCTCCTTTACTAAGTGCATATTATTTCTTGTGTTATCCAGCATCAAAATAGTCCCCTTGTGAGCTGTCAATATCATAAAACCTTTTTGGTAAGTACCACTAGCAAAAGACAATATGTAGTTCTCCTAAACACGTCAACCAAAGCTACTTCCTCCATTTGGTGGCAATGTAAAAAAATAGGCCACCAGAGCTCACCAAGAGGTCCTATTTAATTGCCCCACTACAACCCCAAAAGAATTCAAAATTTCCATGAAGAATAGATGCAAACCTACCTCGAATACATATGGTGGTATGAAAAAATATAGCAAATCATCTTCCTTCAACCCACCTCACTTAAATAATTATTCCCTTAAGGATTGAAAACCTATATCTAAAGTTAGAAAATCATTCAATCACCCTACATCTCAATAAGTGCCACATCTTCTCCATAGTGGTTGTACGTTCAAACTCATCACTTTCAATAAGGACATCTTTAAATATTTTTAGTGCCATAACTTTTGAAAGATAATCAAAATAGAACAAAAAGAAAGAACAAGAAATAAAGAAGAATGATAGCAAAAAGCAAAACAAACTTACCAATTTAAACTCTAATTATTTGAAAGCAAACTCTCCAAAATTTGAAAAAATGAAGGTAAATCAAAAGCAAAGATGAACTTAGATGAATTGGAAAGACTTCAAAAAAATTCCCACAAAGTAAGCATAAAACAACAAGATAAGAGTAAATAAAAACAATCGATAACTATCTATATTTATAAAGAAGGGGGCGACCGTTCAGTCACACTTAATGAATAACAGCCAAGTAAACACGCGCCACCCTCGCGCACGATTCTCAACAAACAGAAAAGATTAACCACTCACGATAAGACGTAATTCGCTTGCATCACCATTACTATTGCCTTAGTTGCCAAAAAGGTGCGTCCCCATTCTAACATATGCCCTCATAACTTCTTCATCGCGCCTAAATTCAGAGCTTGCTTTAAGTGGTAAACTTAAATTTTAAAAATTTAAAATTTCAAAGTCATAAATTTTACGAATAATTCATTTTCAAAATTACATGAAACTCAGTTAAGTCTGAATTGATATCAACAAACATCCTACCCTTTCAATAGACTTGGTGGACTTTATCTATCAACAAACTTGGGAAGGTCACTTTATAACCTTCTTTTGTTTAGGGGAGCAATTGTTTTACCACATCTGTAAGTCCTTTACATGTGTCCCTAGCAGGCGAACCTCATATCATATATGTATTGATGTAATCCCGAGACTAACTAAAATATGACAAAGGCAAGTGCACCTATTGATAAATAGTATAGCTACGGTGAGCAGAAATATCATATCCATGAGGACTAAAAGTACTAGTAATTACCGTTTTTCTATTATTTAGCTGACAAATTGGAGTGATTGGTTTAAATTAAACTTACTAAATTAATCTAACTAAAGAACTCAACAGAGAATAAATCAGGAAAATAATTGAATAATAACCAATGAGAGAAACAATAATAATAACCAATGAGAGAAACAATAACCAATGAAGAATCCACCTAGACTTCATCTATTATTATGAATTTGAATTAAATGATTTATCCACTTGATATCTTGATCCGTAAAAATCCCTAAATTATGCTAATATCTTTTTTGAGAGTAAGAGCAATTGACTCTAGGTTGATTAATTGAAACTTCTTTCTAATTAAAACCCCTATCGTCGCATTAACTCCATATATGGATTCCCTTATTAGATTTGACTCTAATCCGATAGATTTATGTCATCCTATTTCTAAGATTGCATATAACTCCACTGAATTATGCTAGATCTACTCTTAAACAGGGACTTTTCCTCCTCTGATTTGAGCACATTAAACATGAATTAACATCCTGAAAATATTAAAACAAGAGATAAGTACACATAACTGAGAATAAGAATCCAGTTTTTATCACATAAAATAGAAATTAAATAATAGAACTCATCATAAGGTTTATCTCATCTAAGTATCTAGGAAATTAGTTCATAATTGTGAATAAAAACATCTTAAAGATAAAATAACCACAGGAAATAAAGAAACTCATAAAAACTTCAAAAGAAATTAAAATAAGGTCTTCAATCTTAATAAAAATCTGTTTCAAAGTTGGCTCTAATGGTGTTCTCCAAGTTGTTTTCTTCAATATTCTTTCATGGCCCCCTCTTTTCTTCTTTTATTTGGTATTTATAGACTTTAGAATGCCCAGAAAGCCTAAAAATTATGTTTTTCTGCATGTTTGGGATGCGAATCGCGAAATCGACATGGTCGCTTACATGGCCATGTGTCCACCCCTTATAGCTCTTGAAATCTACTCTATTTGTTCTATTTTCACTCGTTCTTTGTACATTTTACTCTCAAATGCTCTCCTAAGTATAAAAACATGAATTTAAAGTATTAGAAGCATAAAATTCACCAATTTGCATAAATAATCATCCAAAAATGCATTAAGAATGGGATCAAAATATATTACTTTTATCACTTATCATGACGAACAAGGAGATGAGATATAGTAATTTAGAGAAATACTGATTCATAAAGTTACAAAATTTAAACTTAATGGATTAGTTTTGACAACCCAGTTAAAGTTCTTATATATATTTGCTCCGTGATCAGTTATAGTATGAATATAAAAATAAAATTATTGTTCTATTATTTAATTATTTATTATTATAAATTGAATAGTATGAAAATAATAAATTATTATAACATTAACATAATAAATGGGCGATAGGAAAATAAGAATCCCCAACCAATTCATATTACTTCAAATCTATTTGTCATACAAAAAACTTTTTAATGAAAAAGCTTTCAAGGCTACATAATATTTTTCTTTTTCCAAACATTTTTCAAATATGCTTTTTTGATATAGAAGTATGTTTTTTTTGAAACTGTCATTCAAAAAAAAGTTATTAAGTGCTATAGTTTGATGTTAAAAACATCTATTTTTTAAAACAAAATGATCGATATTTTGATGTCATTATTTATCTATTCCTATAGATTTTCTAAATTATAATTATATATATACTATGATACAAATTGCATAAAAATGAATAGAGATGGGAAAATTGCACGTCAAACAAACCTTATGCATCAGGCAGCATCGTGGTGAACTCTATCTAAGCAATCTCTATAATAGCTGACTTTCAATGATGTCGGAAATAGTGGTTCGAGACCACTAAATTCTGAAAATAAGTTCGTAAATTTATTTATTTAATAATTATGAACCAAATGTGATTTTTAAGAGATTTTTTGAATTAGTACTTTGTGTTTTATAAAGATTTATTAAGTTAAGAAATTGAGGAAAAGAGGTATCGAGACCTCAATGTTATAAATCAAGTTGTAAATATTTTTATAAATATTTACGGAGTGTCAATAAGGTAATATTCAAATTTTGACAGAAAATTTTGACATTTGGGTGGTTAATTAAATAAAAAGGACTAAATTGAAAAAGGTGTAAAAGTTGCTAAAAAGATTAAATAGCTCAATTATCAAATGAGGAAGGACCTAAAGTGAAAATAATCCCAAAGGAGATATTTTGGACGGCATGAAATAAGGGCAAAATTGGAAAATTGCCAAAATTAGCTAAATAAAAATGGGACCAAATTGGAATATCTAGAATTCTTTTCATTTTTCTTCATTTTCATCAGCTGAAAAATAACCATGGAAGAGGGTTCAAGCTGGTTTTCATACTCTAGCTTCATGTAAGTTTAATTCTTGCTTTCTCCTTGAAATTTCTAAGATTTTGGACTTTTACAATTGGGTCCAACTTACTATGTCATTAGTTTTTGATTTCATGGCTAATTTTTAAAGTTGCTATAGATGAGTACTGGAAGAATATGATGAATAAACATAGAATTGAATCTTTAATTTTGATATATGATGATTTTATCAATTAAAATTGATGGAAATTGATTTTAGGACCTAATTGTGAAAAATTTTGGAATTATAGTTTAGTGATGAAATTCTGATCTCTAATATTATAAAGTAGTTTAAAGTGATAGAATTAAGTATTAATTGAACAAATTAGCTCAATTGAGAGGTTAATTGAGCAGGGATGAAGTTGTCACTTATTAAAAGCCTAGAGGCAAAATGGTAGTTAACATCTTGCATAAACAGTTTTGGACAGCAGCAGTTATATGCCTTTGAAAAATCACCAAAAATTGTAGAAATTGAATTAGAGGATTAATAAAACATGAAATTAAATCTTATTGGGTCTAGTTTCTTATAAAATAAACGATGTAAGCAATGAAATTGTAAATCATGAGATATAATCAATTTTGTGAGACAAGGTCAGAATGATTTCAGGTTCCCTTATTCTGACTTTGGAAAATCATAAAAAAATTTAAGAAAAATAATTAGGGGCTTAAATTTATATTTTTAGAATCTTGAATGAATCTATTTTCAAGGGAAACAAACAGAAACATCATTTGAATCCTGTACGATGAGATAATTAATTTTTAGTGTAGAAGGGTCGAAACTGTTAGACAGCAGAACAATGGTGAATTTAAAGAATAAACTATACTTATTGGTTAAACCTAAAATTATGAAAATTTTATGGAAAGGAAATATGTGAGTCTAGTTTCAGGGAAAATTAGCTAATCTTAATTTGGAGTTCTGTGGTTCAAGATAAAAATAATTTAGTGACTATGATACAGATGGACAGCTTGAATATTCATATAAGTAAATAGTAAAAATTATAGATAATGTTACTTACAAGTGTGTTATTTATACTATGGATGTGGATGTAGAGGAGGAGGAGGAGGAAAAATGCATGAACGACTTGTGTATAAATTGATAACATTCTTGATTATAGCTGATAATCTTTGAATTAGAAATGATATAATGTTTTATTTGTATTTCTATAATCCGAACTTAATATTTAATTGTTGAAATTATTATCTAATATGTATGGTAAGTGCATTGAGGTGATTATTTGAATTGGAGTGAACGTTGGTTGAAATTGAAAAGTGAATTTAATTATTAATTGTTGTATTTTGATTAAATGTTATAGTAAGTAATTTAGGTGAGAATTATTTGTATTGTGTTTTACAATTGAAATAGATTGATTTGGTATGTGATAAATTTACTGAAATTATATGGATATATGTGATTGATGTAGAAATTGAATATTGAATGTATGTTATATTGAAAATTAAATTGATTGGGAATGTGATGAAATAAATATGCATATGTGATATTTGTGGAATTTGAATGTATGTTAATGAAAAGTAAATTGAATTGTATTGAATTATTAATTTATGTGATTAAATTGAAATGTGTATTGATTGAAAACTGAAAATTGATCAAAACCCTATTAACAGTATCAGTCTAAGTCGGATATAGTTGGCATGCCATAGGATTGGAAGTGTTCAGGGATACTTCGACCTTGAGTCGATTAGGCACTATAAGTGTCGTACTGTTACTTCGACTTCGAGTTGATGAGGCACCATGTGTGTCGTACTGCTATTGTTACATCGGTTTAATCTGATGAGGTACTGAGTACCGTACTGTTACTGCACTGAGTGCCGTACTGGTGTGTTGGTTGAATCCATGTATCCGTCTGTATCCGAGTCATGTTAATAGGGGTAAATAAAAGTATTGGATGACTGATTTCTCTAATGATTGATTGTTACTAATTAACAAAGATCAATTGATCGTTATCGAAAAATACTAACTGTTATTGAAATGGATAAGTACAGAATACTGATTGAGAAGTGAATAGTTGAATACTATTTATTGATATTGAACAGTGAACTGAAGTATGAGTGAGACATATGAATTATGTATCTCTGAACTAGATATGAATGGAAAATATTATTATTCAAATGAAATGTGAAGTAAAACGATAGTATTTAAGTAGTTAACAATATTGAGTTCACTTATATAAATTTGTTAATCGAGATTGTGATCGACAAGAAGAGATAGCGAATTATATGATTAACAACATGTTGAAGACATGTGTTAGAGCTCGTGATCAATTTGAATGTTTAAGCTTTGCAAATTTATATTAAACATAGAGAAACGTTATTCGGAAGCTCATTGGATTGGAAGCATTGATGGAGATCGATCATACTAACTACAGGTATATTCAGCATATTTATATATATGTGCGTGTGTGTGATAAATCACTAGATTTATAATGGCATGTATAGGTTTATTAACCAATGTTGAATTATAACTTGATATGCAAGTATCTAGCCACTAATATGGCTTGTATTTGATATATTTGAGACATACATTTATATGGTCTTAACATGTTAATGGAATGAGAGTGTGAATAATAAAATAGTGGTAAACATATAGAAGAATTAAAATGAGATAATAAAATTAATATATATTAAGCCTATATAAATAAAGTGGATGAAATAAGTAATCTTGCATATACAAGTATAGAAAAAGATATAATAAGCATAAAGCTTGATTTGGACTTGGTTAAATATCTTGAATTAATTCTTTAATGTGTTTAAGTGTTGGTGTAGGTAAAAGATCAATTGGAAGATAAATAAGGCTTGGAAAATAGCCTAAACAATGTTCACACGGGATAGACAAGGGCGTGTGCCTCGGTCGTGTATGGCACACGGCCTGAAGACATGGCCATATGATATGACTGTGTGAAACTTGTACTTAATTTCGAAAATTAAAATTTACCACACGGCCCAGCAACACGGACGTGTACTAAAGCCGTATGACCCAAGTTTATTCATAGATGCAAGTCAGAGAGTTACACGCCCCAGAGACACGGCCATATGATCCACACGGTCAATCCACACGGACGTGTCCCCAGTCACATGGGCGTGTGACCCTTATATGTGAGAAAAATTTAAAAAGTTGTGAAAAATTTTCCTGAGGATCCGGTTTAGTCCCGACCCGATCTTAATGTATGGTTTGAACCTTGAAGATTCGTTAAAGGAATGTTTATAATCAATTTCAATATTTGAACGATAAATGACTTAAATTATCTGTAAGTGTTCTGTACTCCTTAGTAATGCCTCGTAACCCTGTTCCGACGACAGATACGGGTTGGGGGTGTTACAATCTCTGCTAGGAGCACATGAAACCTTGGACCTATTGATTACTTGGTCGTCTTAAGATATCACATCTTCGACCTAGAAGGTCATATCACTGTCAATGCCAGAAGACAAGAGATGACACATAAGCCAATGAACTCAAGTCGCCTAACATCCTTGTTTCTGATATATAAGCCCACTTATAGCACCAAAAATACCATTAAACAAATAACCAAACACTTAGAACCTTCTTTCTTTATCATTCTCATCCTTCCAATTCCCTTCACCATCATCTAATCCAGCGACTCTCCACTCCAAACCAAGATGAACCGCCATAAGCCCAACTATCTACTCATTGTTTTTTTTAAACAATCTCATTATAGGTTTTGATCATATCTGTTCTTTTTAACATAATGCCTAAAACTACCCATTACCCCTCCCCAACCCATAAATAAGAGGATAACGCGTTTTAGCACATTCAAACTCATGTCCTCCTGTATTGACAACAATGGCCATGCCAATTGAGTGAAGATTCAATCGAAAAACTATCTACTCCTTGTTAATTACACTTGTCAATCGTATTTAATTAAAATATGTTAATTTTTATTTAATTTTGGGTTAAATATAAAATTGGTATCGAAACTTGTCCACTTCTCCCAGATTGCTACTTATGGTTTTTTTTGTCCTAGATTAGTACCTGAACTTTTTTTTTCCGTCAAATAAATTGATACCCGAGTCTAATGTCGTTAACTAAATTGGTATCTTTTTCTCTTTTTTTTCCCTTTTTCTTCCCTTTTTCTTTTCTTCTTCTTTTCCTGGCCCTACTTCTACACTTATTCTTTTTTCTTCTTTCTTTTTTCACCCCCCAAATTTCCCCTCACTTTCTCATCATCCAATCACCACCAAAACCATAATTGGCCACATGACAACGCACAATTGGCTAGCGCTGTCACGTTAGCAAAATTGGATTTCTTTCTTATAACATAATGATAAATGTAATGATAATGTCGAAACCATTTTTTAAAAAGATGTTTGAAAAATGGGGATCAACTTTTGGAAAACGAAAACGGAGTCGCCACCAACCTTTTAGGTGTGATTGGATCACCTTATAAAACATTTTGGTCTACAAAATTAAGAAAATAGGTTCGGAGTCGGTTACGCACGAGGAAGGATTAGCACCTCATAACGCCCAAAATTGGTACCAAATTGAATAGTTTTACGTCTTAATGTCAAAATTTGAAATGATTTAAAAATAGGATCCCTTTTTAAATCCGAAATTATTAAGTTGAAAATCGAGATTCCTTAGCTCGAAAGAATACAAACATCACATCCAACATGATAGGACACGATATTCTTAAACTCTAGAATCGAAATCATCTCGTGATTTACAAAATCTATTTAGAAGGATACTTTAGACATTTAGACAAATGGGAAATCGCAACCCAGATATTAGGGCACTATTTCCGAATTCCTAAATCTGAAAAACATTGCCTCATTTTAGAAAAATTTATGGATAAAATATGACAATTAAATGAAATATATTTTAAAAATAATGATTTGAGTAAAATTTAAAAATAATTTACTAAGAGTAATACTAAAAAAATTATTAAAAATGAAATAGTTTGATATGATACTAAAATTATTAAAAATTAAAATATATAAAAAATCAAGGAAATATGGATTAAATAAAAATAAAAAGGTTGAAAAACGAAGATGAACAAAGAATAAAATAAGAACAAACCGTAGAAAATAAGAACGTAAAAGGGAGAGAAATTTAAGTGAAAGCTCTCAAAAATTTTTATTGTTTCCCAAAACTCTAGTGTGTTTACAATGAAGGGAGAGGCCTCTATTTATAGTTGAACCTCCTCAAATCCAACGGTACAGATTAATTACATCAACGGTTAAGATTAAAATGTATCTACAATTAAATCTTTCAGATTACAAAATCATATCTTCTAAGATTGCATATCATATCTAAGATTGCAATCATATTTAAGATTGTATCATATCTAAGATTGCATATCATATCTAAGATTGCATATCATTGAAGATTATATTTCCATATGAGTCAAGCTTGTAGATAGACCTTAGATCTTTTCAAGTAATGGGCCATTCCGATCGGGCCAAATTATATTTGTAATTCTGGACTGAACTTGAACTTCGTTTTTTGGGGGGTTTATTATTTTTGTTTTTAGACTTATTTCTGGGCCCGAGCAAAATTGAGTGTCTACAGCTACCCCTCTTTGCTCATTGCTATGTAACAGGAATAGAGCAAAGACTATAAAAGGACCAATTTTGCCCGGGCTCACCGAGTCTTGAGTTCTTGATCCTTGATCTTCTTTAAATGGCCTCTTGACTGCTTCAATCTGCTTCACTGCAACTCAGGAAGGCTATATCTACTATCTTTGATCTGTTCCCCGTCTAATACAGAGATGCCAAATTTGTTATCTTCGATCTGCTTCCCGTCTAATACAGAGACGTCAAATCTGCTTCTTCAATCTACTCCCCGTCTAATACAGAGATGCCAAATCTATTATCTCCGATTTGCTTCCCGTCTAATACAGAGATGCCAAATCTGTCATCTTGGATCTGCTTAGATGTAAACACATGAAGGCCAGATCTGCTATGTCTTCGATCTGCTCCCCATCTAATACAGAGATGCCAAATCATCTTGGATCTGCTTCAATGAAGGTCCAATCTGTTATGTCTTTGATCTGCTCCCCGTCTAATACAGAGATGCCAAATCATCTTGGATCTGCTTCAATGAAGGTCAGATCTACTGTGTCTTCGATCTGCTCCCCATCTAATACAGAGATTCCAAATCTGTCATCTTCTATCTGCTTCAATGAAGGTCAGATCTGCTATGTCTTCAATCTGCTCTCCGTCAAATATGGAGATGCCAAATCTGTTTCTTCGATTTGTTCTCTGACAGTACAGAGATACCAAATCATATTAGATCTGCTTCAGCATAAACACGTGAAAGCCAAATCTGCTATGTCTTCGATCTGCTCCTTATAAACGCAAGGATGCCAAATCATCTTGGATCTACTTCAATGTGAAAACATCCAAAGGTTAGATCTGCTATGTCTTCAATCTGCTCTCCGTCGAATATGGAGATGCCAAATCTATTTCTTTGATTTGTTCTCTGATAATACAGAGATGTTAAATCATCTTGGATCCACTTCAGCGTAAACACCTGAAGGTCAAATCTGCTATGCTTTGTCCCTTGAAGGACATAACCTGTATAATGTGTATGAGTTCATGCCTAATGATTAGGATGCTATGATCGAAATGAGTAAAATGCTCCTAATTAAACCTGTTATAATGCAAAATGTTTATGAATATGACCTCTATTCCAGATGTCACCACTCATTCTTTCGTCGAAGTTTATCCTTATTTCTCTCGAAGTATCACTCCTACTCAGCCTGTGGGTTTGTACCATTCTTCAAATGCTATGACCCACCAAAAATGTCTGTAAGATGATCCTCTCTTAGGATCGAATCGTTTGATTTGTCCAATCATCATTTTGGACTAAAGAAAGAATTTCCTCGAGTTCTTTCAAACCTCACTTACGTGAATTCTTCGAACAATTGTTCTGTTTTAGTTTCTTGTATTATCTAGAAATTTCCAGAGTAATGAGCAAAATTTCATTTGTGAAAATTATTTAGTTCATCTATCATTATTTTAATGCAACATACTTTAGGAATAATGGAAGATGAATTTAATCTTGAGAATAATTAAATTTGAATAAATTTGTCAAAAATACAAAGGAAATTAATCTGAAAGCCTATCTTTGAGAAGAAAAAGAATCTAAAGATAGCAAACATGACAAAAGTTAGATGCCCTAGATATCGCCGCTTGAGCGTTTATATGCCAGCTCCATGAAGTCTTTCTTGAATTCAACATGTGTTTAAAAGATCCAAAGTACTTTGTTGATGCCCTGATATGCAACGCGCTTCACTCTTCGTTGAATCAGATATAGCAAGATTACCGTGTGCTCTTCAAAATTTGAGCTGCCCTATCGGGTTTTCAACTCAAAACTCTTTTGGTCACAAGGTGCCCTTTGCGGGTTTTCACCTTAACCTCTCCATTTTTTTTTCAAAAACTCAAGGCGCCCTTTCCGGGTTTTCACCCTGAATTCTTCTCTCCTTTATACAAAGTACTTTTTGACTGAGTCTGAATTCACTGGATTGGGCAAACTCTTCCCATCCATTTCTGTTAAGATCAATGCACCCCCAGAGAAGGCCTACTTCACGACATACGTCTCTTCCCAATTTGGCATCCATTTTCCTCTAAAGTCCTTCTGAATAGGGAGGATCTTTTTCAGCACAATATCCCCCTTGTGGAATTCTCTTGGTCGCACTTTCTTGTCGTAAGCTCGCATAATTCGCTTTTAATACATCTGACCATGACGAATGGCCTTTAGCCTCTTTTCCTCAATCAAGTTCAACTGATCATATCACGATTGTATCCATTCAGCTTCATTCAACTTTATCTCTGGCAAGACTCGAAGAGACAGTATTTCCACTTCAATGGGTAACACTGCTTCCATCCCATAAACCAACGAGAAAGGAGTTGCCCCGGTAGAGGTTCTGACAGATGTTCGGTAAGCTAAGAGTGCAAATGGTAACTTCTCATGCCAGTCTCTGTAGGTTTCAGTCATTTTCCCCACTATCTTCTTGATGTTTTTGTTAGCAGCTTCCACTGCCCCATTCATCTTTAAGCGATACGGCAAAGAGTTATGATGCTTAATCCTGAACTGACTGCAAACTTTTGCTATCGTTTTGTTGTTCAAGTTCAGTGCATTGTCTGATATGATCCTTTCAGGCATCCCATACCGACAAATAATATCTTTCTTCAAGAAACGACTTACAGCCGACTTAGTAACATTCGCATAAGAAGTAGCCTCTACCCACTTCGTGAAGTAATCAATGACCATAAAAATAAAACGATGCCTATTTGAAGCTTTTGGTAATATTGGCCCAATGACATCTGTGCCCCACATAGAAAAAGGCCATGGAGAAGTCATAACGTGTAGAGGTGAAGGTGGTACATGAATCTTGTGTAACACCCCTTACCCGTTACCGTCACCGGAACAGGATACAAGGTATTACCAGAACATAACATATACCATTAAACATAACCAAGATAGAAATATGTCATCCCATTTGATAATGCATCGTATAACATATATCTTGAACAATATTAGCCAACTTTTATGGCTTGTACAAAGTAATCGGTCGAAATCTTTGTAACTAATATTTTAAACCTAGACAAATATGACACATAACAAAATAATTTTTGCCTACTATACATGCCATAATTCAAAACATTTAGTTCAAATACCCCAAAGTATGATAGTGCGGGTAGATCTTCACGATCCTTGACTCTGAGCAAGTGGAGAACACTATAAGACAAAAGAGAGAAAACGAAGTAAGCTTATAGCTTAGTAAGTAGTATGTAAATACTAATTTAAGAATCTAACATGTTTACACAACAATTCAAGTATGTCTACTTTAACTTCACTACTTATTCCACTTGATTAAGCTGTCTCTGCTGTGTCATATTCACTAAATAAATCATAACTCGAGTTAAAAACTCGAAATTCATATCCGTAAAATTTCCTGAATCTAGACTCATAAAGCTTCTTGCTAAATTTTTTTATAATTTTGGTTCAGCAGATTAGTACAGTTTATTAGTTAAAGTTTCCCTGTTACACAGCTCGACTGGCCTGACCTCTGTCCACTACGAATTGAATTTCTCTCAGTACATAACTCAAACAACCCTGAAGTCTGTTGTATTTAAAACTAGTCTCAATAAGGAATTTAGGCATGTAAACTATATTTCTTAGTTTGCTTTGTACAATTTTTAATGATTTTTCAAAGTGGAAACAGGGGATCACGTATTCATCCTGAGCAAGTCAGTTACAATTGTAAATATCTCAAAATATAGAATTCCTTTGCTTGCCCTGCTTCTTTTATATGAAAGTAGACTCATTAAGCTTTAATTTCACATCTCATTCAACCTCTAATTATATTCCTCCTATTTTTGGTGATTTTTCAAAATCACGTCACTGCTGCCATCTAAAAACAGTTTTAATACTAATTTCACTCTTTCACACATTCTTTATGCTAACCTCATTTTATCGTATATATGTATATGCCACAATTCATTTTCACCACATTTCATTCACTATAAGTGTAGGTCCAAACCACAATGTCACCACAAAACCATCCCGTTGAACAATTCGGATCAATCCTCGATATTTAACGGTCAAAGACACTGACCCCACCATCATACTTCATTTAGTTCGGCTCTCTTGTACACATGGGGAACACTTAGTACCACTCATGCGACCTAGCCGATTTGTCTCGTAGCTCTCTTGTCTACATGGTGTCCTTCACTTGGAATCACGCATGCGACCTAGCTACATTTATCTTTCACGTAGCTCTCTTGTCTACATGGTGTCCTTCACGTGGAATCACGCATGCGACCTAGCTACATTTATCTTTCACGTAGCTCTCTTGTCTACATGGGATACATCTCGTATCACGCATGTGACCTAGCTACTACAGGGTGTCTCGTAGCTTTCTTGTACACATGATGTGCACTCAGCATCATACATGTGACCTAGCTACGCTCCCTTTATTTCATTCGATCTCTCCGAATGTTCAACCGGGATCTCTCTCTCTATATTTATTTCCATTCTTCCAATAGTCAATTTATATTTTAGCATCAGCTAGTATATTTATATAATAGGCTGAAATATAAGAATGTACATGAAATTATTGTAATATTTACATACAACTTACCTTGGTGCAAAATATGGAAATTTTGCAATTTAGTCCAAAACTTTTTCTTTCCCCGGTTCGAGGTCGGTTCAGCGCCTTTCTTGATCTATAATAACACATTTAGCTCATTTAATACTCATACTATTTATTTCAATCCAAAAATCACATTGTAGAAAAATTACATTTTGCCCCTAACTTTTACAAAATTACAATTTTGCCCCTAGGCTCGGAATTTAATTTCAGCCCTTATTCTTATGTTTTATGATATGCTGAACATTTTCTCTTCTACAACAACATCAAATTCCCACTCTATCATATAGTTATGAACATTAGGTATTTTTACCGATTATCTTTGTTTTACTCGTTTTCACTTAAAACCGAGTAGCACAAATTATTTAACACAATTTAAAACCTCATATTCTATCATAAAACATCAAAATACACAAATTTCACCTATGGGTATTTTTCCAAATATGAACCCTAGGTTAAATTATTACTAGCATAAGCTTAATCGAGCTTCCGGATTCCAAAAGCGTAAAGAACATTAAAAGCGGGCTTAGAATCACTTACTATGGAGCTTGAAAGTTGAAGAATCCTAGCTATGGAGAGAGTGAAGTTTCGCAGCAACTAAATGGGGAAGATGACTATTTTGTGTTATTTTTCCCATTTTATTTCATTTAATATCAAAATGACCAAAATACCCTTACTACTAAACTTTCCAAAAATTCCTTCCATGTCCTAAATTTGTCCATGAACTTAAAATTGGTAAAATTGCTATTTAAGACCTCCTAATAAATATTTCAAAACAATTTCATACTAAAATTTCTAGTATGCAAATTTTGCAACTTATTCGATTTAGTCCCTACTTTCAATTTAAACACTTTAGGCATAGAATTTCATCACGAAATTTTCACACAATCATGCAATCATATCATAAACCCCAAAATATTTATAAAACAATTATTTCTATCTCGGATTTGTGGTCACGAAACCACTATTCCGATTAGGCCCTAATTCGGGTTGTCACAATTCTCCCCCCTTTAGAGATTTTCGTCCCGAAAATCTTACCCAGAAAGAGGTTTGGGTCTGTTTCCTCATAGCTTCCTCAGTTCCCACGTAGCCTCTTCTATCCCATGTCGTGCCACAATACTTTCACTAAGGCTATACTTTTGTTTCTTAAGCTGTTTAACTTCTCGAGCCAAAATCTTTATTGGTTCCTCCTCATAGGTCATATCCGATCGAATCTCAATTTCGTTGGGAAATCACATGTGAAGGATCGAACGATAACGTCATAACATTGATACATGAAACACGTTATGAATCTTTTCTAACTCTGCGGTAAGGCCAACCGATATGCCATCTGGTCCAATTCTCTCAAGAATCTCGTGCGCCCAATAAAACGCGGACTCAACTTGCCTTTTGACTAAATCTCGAATCTTTTTCCATGGTGACACCTTCAAGAACACCTTATCACCCACTTGAAATTCAATCTCTTTTCTTTTTAAATCGCATATGACTTTTGTCGATCTCAAGCGACTTTCAAGCAATCCCGAATTACTTTTATTTTCTCTTGGTTTCTTTAACTAGATCAACTCATGAATCTGCTTCTCACTAAGCTCGGTCCAATATAAAGGAGTCCGACACTTACGACCATATAAGGCTTAAATGCGGTGCCATTTGTATACTTGATTGATAAGCTGTTATTGTAGGCAAACTCAATCAAAGATAGATATTTCTCCCAACTACCTCCAAATTCTAAAACACAAGATCTAAGCATATCTTCGAGTACCTGGATTACTCTTTCCGTTTGACCATCTGTTTGTGGATGAAATGCGGTACTAAAGTTCAATTTTGTATCCAAAGCTTCTTGTAACTTTTTCCAAAATCTCGAGGTAAATCTTGGATCTCTATTTGATATTATAGACATAGGTACTCGTGCAACTTCACAATTTCAGCAATATATAATTCGGCTAATTTATCAAGTGAGTAATCAGTGCGTCTTGGTATAAAGTGGGTGACTTTGTTAATCTATCAACCACTACCCAAACAAACATCCTTCTTTTAGGAGTTAAAGGCAAATCCATGGTAATCTTGTCCCATTTCCACTCGGGCACCATTACGGTTGAAGTAATCTGAAGGTACTTGATGTTCAAACTTTTACTTGTTGAGATCAAACACTTAGTTACAAATTCGAAATGTCCTTTTCATACCGCCACCAATCTGACTTCTTTAAATCATTATACATTTTTGTGCTACTGGGGTGAACGATAAATGACCATTGTGCGCCTCATGTAATATTTTACGAATCAATTTATCATTTTTTAAGCACACATATTACGTCTCGAAACATCAAGCAGTCATCTGGTCCAACTCGAAAATCTGAGTCATAACTCGATTCGCATTGAGTTCTCTTGATCCGCAACTCACTATCATTCTTTTGAGCATCACAAATCAACTGGAGAAATAACGGTTTAGCTCTCATCTCTGCTAAAATTGACCCGTCATCGACAATGCTAACCCGTGTTCATGGCTCTCAAAGTGAAAAGAAATTTTCGCTCAAGGCGCCAAGAACTACATTTGCTTTTCCGGATGATAATCAATCACTAGATCATAATCCTTTAATAATTCAAGCCATCTTATTTGTCGCAAATTTAGGTCCTTTTGATTCATCAAGTACTTCAAACTTTTGTGATCGGTAAAAATTCGGCATTTTCACCGTATAAATAATGTCGCCAAATCTTCAAGGCAAAAACAACAATGACGTTCCAAATCATGTGTAGGATAGTTCTTCTCATGCGGTTTTAAGCGCCTCAAGCATAAGCTACTACTTTGCCCTCTTGCATCAACACACATCCAAGGCACATCAATGATGCATCACTATAAATTACGAACTCCTTTCCGACTCGGTCAGTACTAAAATTGGTGCTTCAATCAATCGTGCTTTCAACTTTTCAAAAATCATTGACATTTATCAGTCCATTCAAACTTAACATTCTTACGCAACAATTTAGTCATAGGAGAGGCAATCATCGAAAATCCTTCAACAAAACGCCTATAATACCCGGCCAAGCCTAAAAGCTTCTAACCTCGGATACATTCTTGGCGGTTTCCAATCAACGATCGCGAAATCTTGCTTGGATCCACCGAATACCATCACCGAGACTATATGCCCCAAAAATCCGACTTCACGAAGCCGAACTCACTTTTACTAAACTTGGCAAACAGTTTCTTTTCTCTCAAGATCTCGCAATATAGTTCTCAAGTGTTCGGCATGTTCAAACTCATCTCGAGAATAAATTAAAATGTCATCTATAAACATTACTACAAACTTATCCAAATATGGCGGAAAATCCGATTCATTAAGTCCATAAATATGGTGGAGCATTTGTTAAGCCAAAAGGCATCACCGAAACTCATAATGTCCATACCTTGTCCTAAAGGTGGTTTTCGCACATCGACTCCTTAACTCTCGGTGGTAGTAACCGGATCTCAAATCAATCTTTGAAAACACTTGTGGTCCCCTTTAACCGATCGAATAAATCATCAATCCTCGGCAATGGGTACTTGTTCTTTATAGTCACCTTATTGTCGACGGTAATCAATGCAAAGTCTCATTGAACCATCCTTCTTCTTCTGAATAATACAGAGCACCCAGGGAGAGAAACTCGGTCTCACAAATCCCTTGTCCGTTAACTCCTGCAATCGAGCCTTCAATTCTTTTAATTGATGAGCCATTCTATATGGAGCAATCGAGATCGGTGCGATGCAAGCAACAAATCAATGGCAAAATCTATCTCTCTGTTTGGAGGCAACCTGGCAATTCCTCCGAAATACATCCGAAACTCACAGACTATAGGTAATGATTCAAATTTCGGTTGAGACATCTCAACATTCATTACATAAGCAGATAAGCTTCACACCCTTTTCTCATGTATTTACGTGCGGACATGTGCGAAATCACCATAGGCAATTTATTTGATTCGTCTGTTTCAACCCACGAATTTCTCCATTTTCACATTTTAACTCTAGTGTCTTTTGTTTACAATCTACCTTAGCATCATACAATGTTAACCGGTCCATTCCCAAGATAACGTCAAACTCACCAAATGGTAATGACATCAAGTTGGCGGAAAACAGTGACCTTGAATCATTAATGGGCAATTCTTGCAAACCTTGTCAACTAGCACATATTGGCCTAAGGGTTCGACACTTTAATCGTAAACTCGATAAATTCAACAGCAACTTTTTATTGGATACTAAATTCATGCAAATATAGGAATGGGTGGACCCGGGATCAATCAATGCAATAACAATAGTATCATAAAGAGAAAATGTACCAAGAATGACATCGGAGATGATGCATCTTCTCGAGCACGTATAGCATAAGCTCTAGCAGTGCTCTAGCTTCGATCTTGCCGTTAAATCTTTCATCACAGTTCTACTACTAGTCCCACCTCCAGATTTCTCGGTGGTCTACCTCTACTAGCGGTGGTATTCATCTAACACTCTGAAATCTTTCTTCTTTAACCTTCTCCGGACAGTCTCTAATAAAATGCTCATGAGAACAAGACTTTGAAACAAGCTCGCTCGGTCCCCCAACACTCACCATAATGTTGCTCGCCACATTCTTCGACACTCGGGCTTTTTAGGTCGCACATTACCCACACTTGCCACCAAGTAGCTTGAGCTTTAGACCCGAATATGCTCTACCACGATCTCTGTAAATCCCCAATTGAAACTGTCATTCGAGGGTTTGTCTCTTTGGACCTCTTTGGTTGAGATTGAAATGGCTTACTTATCTGTCTTTTTTCGACATCTCGAGCCTCAATAGCGACTTTTCTTCTTTCTTTGTTCAATTCTTGACTTTAAGAGCTCGATCAACCAATACTACAAATTCTTTCAACTCCAAAATCCCTACAAACACTTTAATGTCCTCATTCAGCCCATCTTCAAATCTTCTACACATAATGGCCTCGGTGGACACACATTCACGGGCATACTTGTTGAGTCTTACAAATTCGCGTTCATACTGCGACAGACATTTTCCTTGCTTCAATTCAAGGAACTCCTTCCGTTTTGATCAATAAATCGCTGACTTATGTATTTCTTTCTAAATTCTTCTGGAAGAAATCCCAAGTAACTTTTTTTTGGCACCACTGCAACCAAAGTCTTCCACCGGTGGTAGGTAGAATCTCTCAAAAGTGATCAAGACACTTTAAGCATTCCTCGGTGTACATGAGAGCTCATCAAATACACGGTAGAATTTTCAAGCCGAATTCCGCTTTCTCGGGATCATCATCAACCTTTGCTCTAAACTCTTGACCCTTGTTTTGAATCTTGTCAACCGGAGGCTTGTTCATTCTTACCAAATTTATACCTTGGCAGCCTACAGAATCGTCGAGGTATAGGAGGGGTGGAGGAGGTTGAGCATTTGGATTTGCTCGAATAAATTGAGATACCAATTGTTCATCATTTGGAGAAAGGCGCCCCGAGCCTCATCTCCTTGTCCCAATGTCTCGGTCTACTTTCCACGGTAGCGGTCCCTTGTGCGGGAGCCGGCGCATTACTAGCAAACATCATCACCGCAGTTCCTTCAGGATCCATTACTATATTAAAACAAAACACAGTTTAGAATAATCAGGAGTCACCACACTATCACAATATTTTTATGGCATGTATAGCTAGACTTTTACACACACTTTATTAGTCCGAGAACCGACTAAACCATAGCTCGATACCACTAAATGTAACACCCTTACCCGCTTCTGTCATTTAACAGATACAAGGTATTACCAGAACATAACATATACCATTAAACATAACCAAGATAGAAATATGTCATCCCATTTGATAATGCATCGTATAACATATATCTTGAACAATATTAGCCAACTTTTATGGCTTGTACAAAGTAATCGGTCGAAATCTTGTAACTAATATTTTAAACCTAGACAAATATGACACATAACAAAATAATTTTTGCCTACTATACATGCCATAATTCAAAACATTTAGTTCAAATACCCCAAAGTATGATAGTGCGGGTAGATCTTCACGATCCTTGACTCTGAGCAAGTGGAGAACACTATAAGACAAAAGAGAGAAAGCGAAGTAAGCTTATAGCTTAGTAAGTAGTATGTAAATACTAATTTAAGAATCTAACATGTTTACACAACAATTCAAGTATGTCTACTTTAACTTCACTACTTATTCCACTTGATTAATTTGTCTCTGCTGTGTCATATTCACTAAATAAATCATAACTCGAGTTAAAAACTCGAAATTCATATCCATAAAATTTCCTGAATCTAGACTCATAAAGCTTCTTGCTAAATTTTTTATAATTTTTGGTTCAGCAGATTAGTACAGTTTATTAGTTAAAGTTTCCCTGTTACACAGCTCGACTGGCCTGACCTCTGTCCACTACGAATTGAATTTCTCTCAGTACATAACTCAAACAACCCTGAAGTCTGTTGTATTTAAAACTAGTCTCAATAAGGAATTTAGGCATGTAAACTATATTTCTTAGTTTGCTTTGTACAATTTTTAATGATTTTTCAAAGTGGAAACAGGGATCACGTATTCATCCTGAGCAAGTCAGTTACAATTGTAAATATCTCAAAATATAGAATTCCTTTGCTTGCCCTGCTTCTTTTATATGAAAGTAGACTCATTAAGCTTTAATTTCACATCTCATTCAACCTCTAATTATATTCCTCCTATTTTTGGTTATTTTTCAAAATCACATCACTGCTGCCATCTAAAACAGTTTTAATACTAATTTCACTCTTTCACACATTCTTTATGCTAACCTCATTTTATCGTATATATGTATATGCCACAATTCATTTTCACCACATTTCATTCACTATAAGTGTAGGTCCAAACCACAATGTCACCACAAAACCATCCCGTTGAACAATTCGGATCAATCCTCGATATTTAACGGTTTGATTTTGACACACCCCACCATCATACTTCATTTAGTTCGGCTCTCTTGTACACATGGGGAACACTTAGTACCACTCATGCGACCTAGCCGATTTGTCTCGTAGCTCTCTTGTCTACATGGTGTCCTTCACTTGGAATCACGCATGCGACCTAGCTACATTTATCTTTCACGTAGCTCTCTTGTCTACATGGTGTCCTTCACTTGGAATCACGCATGCGACCTAGCTACATTTATCTTTCACGTAGCTCTCTTGTCTACATGGGATACATCTCGTATCACGCATGTGACCTAGCTACTACAGGGTGTCTCGTAGCTTTCTTGTACACATGATGTGCACTCAGCATCATACATGTGACCTAGCTACGCTCCCTCTATTTCATTCGATCTCTCAAGAATGTTCAACAGGATCTCTCTCTATATTTATTTCCATTCTTCCAATAGTCAATTTATATTTTAGCATCAGCTAGTATGTTTATATAATAGGCTGAAATATAAGAATGTACATGAAATTATTGTAATATTTACATACAACTTACCTTGGTGCAAAATATGGAAATTTTGCAATTTAGTCCAAAACTTTTCTTTCCCGCTCGAGGTCGGGTTCCGCGCCTTTCTTGATCTATAATAACACATTTAGCTCATTTAATACTCATACTATTTATTTCAATCCAAAAATCACATTGTAGAAAAATTACATTTTGCCCCTAACTTTTACAAAATTACAATTTTGCCCCTAGGCTCGGAATTTAATTTCAGCCCTTATTCTTATGTTTTATGATATGCTGAACATTTTCTCTTCTACAACAACATCAAATTCCCACTCTATCATATAGTTATGAACATTAGGTATTTTACTGGATTATCTTTGTTTTACTCGTTTTCACTTAAAACCGAGTAGCACAAATTATTTAACACAATTTAAAACCTCATATTCTATCATAAAACATCAAAATACACAAATTTCACCTATGGGTATTTTTCCAAATATGAACCCTAGGTTAAATTATTACTAGCATAAGCTTAATCGAGCTTTGGATTCCAAAACGTAAAGAACATTAAAAGCGGGCTTAGAATCACTTACTATGGAGCTTGAAAGTTGAAGAATCCCTAGCTATGGAGAGAGTGAAGTTTCGGCAGCAACTAAATGGGGAAGATGACTATTTTGTGTTATTTTTCCCATTTTATTTCATTTAATATCAAAATGACCAAAATACCCTTACTACTAAACTTTCCAAAAATTCCTTCCATGTCCTAAATTTGTCCATGAACTTAAAATTGGTAAAATTTCTATTTAAGACCTCCTAATAAATATTTCAAAACAATTTCATACTAAAAATTTCTAGTATGCAAATTTTGCAACTTATTCGATTTAGTCCCTACTTTCAATTTAAACACTTTAGGCATAGAATTTCATCACGAAATTTTCACACAATCATGCAATCATATCATAAACCCCAAAATATTTATAAAACAATTATTTCTATCTCGGATTTGTGGTCACGAAACCACTATTCCGATTAGGCCCTAATTCGGGTTGTCACATCTTGTCTCCATAAATCTGACATTTATGGCATTTTTTGGTGTAGTTGATACAATCGCCTTCCAAAGTAGACCAATAATATCCAAACTTCATGATTTGTCTAGCCATCATGAAACCATTAGCGTGCGTCCCACAAACACCATCGTGAACTTCTTCTAAGATTAACTTAGCTTCTACGGCATCAACACATCTCAACAGTACTTGGTCCTTTCTTCTTTTGTACAATATGTCCCCATCCAAAACTTAATCGCAGGCTAATCTCCTTAAAGTTCGCTTATCATTTTTAGTTGTCTGTTCTGGGTATTAACGATCTCTCACATATCGCAATATATCCTGATACCAAGGGTTATCATCCTTTTCTTCTTCCTCAATGTTACAACAGTGAGCTGGAGCCTTGAAGATACTCATCTGAATGGGTCTCATCTCCTCCTCTTTATTCACTTTAATCATTGAAGCCAAGGTTGCTAGAGCATCTGCCATCTGATTTTCGTCTCGTGGGATATAATTGAAAGTGATGTCATCGAACTCCTCAAGTAACCCCAAAACTACCTTTCGATAATTGATCAATTTAGGATCCCTTGTCTCCCATTCACCTTTAAACTGGTAAATTACCAACGCGGAGTCTCTATAAACTTCCAAGGTTCTTATTCTTCGCTCTATAGCCGCTCGGAGTCCCATGATGCACATTTCATACTCGGCCATATTATTTGCTCAATTAAAATCCAACTTGCACGTGAATGGATAATAATCACCATTTGGGGATACCAAGACTGGCCCAATTCCATTTCCCACTGCATTGGATGCCCCATTAAAGCTCAACTTCCAAGGATAATCCTCTGTAGCTGCTACACACATCAACTCCTCATTTAGAAAATCAAAATTCAACAGCTCATAGTCTTCTAGAGCTCTACTAGCCAGAAATTCAGCTATCGCACTTCCTTTTATAGCCTTCTGGCTCGCATAAACTATGTCAAACTCTAAAAGCAGAATTTGCCACCTTGCCATTCTTCCATTCAAAGTTGTTGACTCCATCATATACTTCAGAGGATCAAGTTTTGAAATAAGCCAAGTAGTATGATACAACATGTATTGCCTCAACCTTCGAGTCGTCCAGATTAAAGCACAGCACAATTTCTCAATTGGCAAATATCTCATTTCACACTCTGTGAATTTCTTGCTGAGGTAGTATATCGCCCTCTCTTTTCTTCCTGACTCATCATATTGGCCAAGCACACATCCCATAGAATTACTAAACACTAATAAGTACATAATTAATGGTCTACCTGGATTAGGTGGAGATAACACAGGAGCATTTAACAAGTATTGCTTAACCTTATCGAAAGTACTCTAGCATTCCTCATCCCAAGTACCTTGGTTGTGTTTTCTAAGGAGGTAAAATATAGGGTCACATTTCTCAGTTAATTGTGAAATAAACTGAGTAATATAATTTAACCTTCTAAGAAAACCCCAAACTTCTTTCTGAGTACGCGGTGAAGGCAAATCTTGTATTGCTTTCCCCAACCTGGCTTAGAAAGTGCATTTTACCAGATTAAGTTTTAACTGAAACTTCCTTAATCTCAAGAATAGTTTCTTTAAAACCTCAATATGTTCCTCCTCTGTTCGAGATTTGGCAATCATATCATCAACATACACCTCAATTTCCTTGTGCATCATATCGTGAAATAAGGTTACCATAGCCCTTTGATATGTTGCCCCTGCATTATTTAGCCCAAAGGGCATTACCTTGTAACAGAAAGTCCCCCACAATGTTATGAAGGTGGTTTTTTCCATGTCTTCAAGATGCATCTTTATCTGATTGTACCCTGAAAAACCATCCATGAAGGAGAACAATGAATATCCCGCTGTGTTGTCTACCAAAGTGTCTATGTGAGGTAGAGGGAACTTATCTTTTGGGCTAGCTTTGTTCAGATCCCTGTAATCAACACACATTTGTACCTTTCCATCCTTCTTAGGAACTGGTACAATGTTAGCTACCCATTCAGAATACTTCACCTCTTGTAAGAATCCTGCATCGAACTGTTTCTTGACCTCATCCTTTATTTTTAATACGATATCTGGTCTCATTCTTCGCAACTTCTGTTGAACTGGCTTACAATCCTGTCTTATTGGAAGACGATGCACCACAATATCAATATTTAACCCTGACATATATTGATAGGACCATGCGAAGATATCCTTGAACTCACGTAACAACTCAATCAGTCCTTGCCTTATACCATCAGCAATATGCGTGCCAATTTTCACCTATTTCCCTTTCTCTAGGACTACATTCTATACTGCCTCTTTCTCATGTGGCACGATTTGTTTCTCCTCCTGTTTCACCATCCTCAAAAGACCTAGAGACACATCACGATCCTAGACATCTTCAAAATCCTGTGATTCCTCTGAACACATGTCTTGCTCATGAGAGAAATCAGGATTTGTAATATCAATGCTCATGTCATTGATATCTAGGGATCTGTGAAGTATAAAGAATATACAAAGAATGAATGAATTTAAGAATGATTATTTATGTGCTATGAATGAAAGAATAAGAATTGCCAAAATTTAACGGAATATTGGTTGATAAAAATGAAACAATACTCGTTCAAACTGATAAAAATTATGCTTTATTAAAAATAATAGATGATTGTAAGCCCATTTCACAAATGAAATCCTATTACTCCTAGGCTCTAGAGTAACAAGAATGTTTCAAGAATTACTCTGAAAAATTCCTAAAGACTGCAGGAAGTTCCTCCACAGTCCAATTGTTCAGAGAGCTTCCCGGTTCGTAAGGGCGAATGCCCTCAAGGTTTCCTTGCTTCGATCATTTGTCGTGTATTGCTCTCTTTCTCCTTATTAATTTTAACTAATTAGGGTCTTTCTATAAACTTGAATGCATATGATACAATGAGATGCTATAAAATGTAAATGCATGAATGCAAAAAGATGTCGATTCTGATTCAATTTCATTTTAGAAAACGTTATTTAAGGAACAAAAATCTTTTCAAAAAGCGGATTACAAATACGCTTTACCAGTAGGCCTAGAGTCTTAACCCTATCTAATAACAATGTTAACTCTCGTCCTCATCGATGATGACTCATACATTATACTCGGCGTTCTAGCTTGTCTCGCCAAATCTCGCAAATGTTCAAGAACCTCTCGAATCGAACTAAGGCTTCCCCATGAGATAATCCCTATTTCCAACTTGATCCTCGAAGATGGTGAAGTTCTCCTTCCATTGTTCTTCTCTTGCCTCGAGTCGCTTAATCCGTAGCTCACATACCAGTAATCTTGCTTCCAACCTTCCGATATCGTGTTTCATTTCCTCGATCTTATTCAAGCTTGCCTTTAACTCGATTGCAAGGTTACGACTTGGTGATGATGAAGAGATCGTCCAAGTTCACCACCTTAGTTTTTAATCCTTGATTTTCCTTCAGAGGGCACGATTACGCTGATCGCATCTCTTGGAACTTCTTCTCCCAATACTCGGCTTTGGCTCTTTCTTCCTGAATCTCTTGCTGCCACTACTCTGGAGATCTCCCTAATCCGACCCTTTTCAACGTTACCTGGGCCTTTTTGTAGTGAGTCTTTAAATCATCTCGATCTTCCTCGATCTTTCTCTTTTCCTTTTTCACCTTCTCGACTTCCATCTTTTGAACATCGACGTCGAGACTTAAGCACATTTTTTTGTCTTCGAGCTTCTCAATCCTCTTTTCAATCTCCGAATTTTTTCTCTCGAACTCTTGCTTCATAACCTCCAACTCTGATGGAATCACTCGTAAGCTCTCCTCTAATGATCGAGCCACTCACAAAATTGGCCTAGGGACATTATCGTTGACTCTCCTACTAAACCACCCTTTATACTCAAGGATTAACGTCGAGCCTTCGGTCAAGATCTTCATACAGAAAGGCTTCTTCCAAGCCTCAGAAATCTCTCGCATCTTCTTCTTATAGTGATCTCATTTATAAGAAAAATCACTTTGAGCTAGATCCTGTGTAACTAGTATGAACTGTCTCGCTCTATATTGCTTTAGAACAAGCAATGGTGCATATCCAACAACTCCCCAAATTTCTGGCAAAGGGACCCAATCAAAACTGCCACACCGGTAAAGGACTTCACTAGGAACCAACAAGGAGCCTTCCACATAAATCTTCCTCTCGAAGATTCTGAAGAATGTCTATCCACCTCTCCTCTAAAATGTCATCTCTCTTCGGCATGTCTACTGCTTCTTTTAAGGGAGAATAACCCTTAAAGAATACTCGGTAAGGAACCTTATCAAGCTTTCAAAAATGACTGTGGAACCAAACCAATAGCAACTATGCACATCCAATGAATCTACCTTCACCGGCTCTCCGACATGCACTCAAAGATCTAAATGTCTCAGCTAGGATTGCTGGTACCGGTGTATTCTGCTTACCAACGCGATTGAACAAATCCACAACTGCCTCATCTATGTGCCCCAACGCCTTTGGGAAAATCACCATGCTGTAAATACTCAAAGCCAGGACGTCAACCCTTTTCTTTACGTCTGGATGTGTCGATATCAAATCCCTCAAAACAGCCCATGAAACGCACTTACTATCACCCTTTTGCTGTATACGAACTACAGCCCATTGCTCACTCATCCCAGTAATCATCACCAACTTCTTTGCAAAAGTTGGAAGACTAGCAGGCCTAACATAAGCCTTGTGACCCTGAATCCTCGAGCAACGCAGTAAAGTCGTATACTCCTCCAAAGTAGGTGTAAGATCAACATTACCAAATGTAAAGCAACTATAAGCAGGGTTCCAGAATTGTACCATAGCTCGAAACAAATGCTTATCTACTTTGACGTCTAGCAAATAAGGAAAGTCTCCATAATTCTGATAGAAAAGCTACTTAGCCTCGTCATCCCATTGAGCCCAAATGTTTCTCAGCTCCTGAAACTTATTCTGCATCGAATTAATATGGGTGAAGTCCTATTACCCTGACGTATATCCCTCAGTGACACTATCTCCTTTCTTTAACTGGGTTTTCTCTGACCAGGTACAGACAGAAGCATTGTCCTCCACTCTATCAAGGTATTCATTCCTTATTACAAAACTTTCTAATCTAGAAATCGAGCCGTGAATTGACACCGTTAAATGCCAAATGACATGCAATGACAGCAAAATAAAAATAGGTCAGTATCATAAAAAAAATGATAAACAAGTACTTACAAGGGTAGCTTACTAAAGGCTATCACTATCTTTCCTAAACTCTTTAAAGTTCACTATATGAGTTTTAGCTCTAAAGCAAGGGTACCTGAACCAGCAGATTCCTTGGTCTTCACCCATTATAGGCTCATATTGACCAAGTTCAGTTCAGGGGGACACATTTCTCTATGGCCATACGGAGATGAAAATCTCACGAAGACATAGGTACAGTATCCCGGAAGCAATCCACTAGCTCATACGAAGGTGAAAACCTTACGAAAGCGTAGCTTCTCACTCCCACTTAAGGGTGTGACCACAACGGTCATGCAAATGCAATGTACAGCAATAAGGTAACAAACATATGCAGCAAACACATGTAAAAAGGATCCAATTTTAAATTTAAAAACTTCCGACATTAAGATAGAAAATACTCAATTTCTTGGCTTGACTCTCTTAAGTCCCCAGTGGAGTCGCCAAGCTGTAAAAACCATTTTTTAAAGGGATGTTTGAAAAATGGGGATTAACTTTTGAAAAACAAAAACAAGACTTGCCACCAACATTTTTAGGTGTGATTGGATCACCTTATAAAACATTTTGGTCTATGAAAATTAAGAAAACAAGTTCAGGAGTCGGTTACATATGAGGAAGGATTAACACCCTCGCAACGCCCAAAATTGGTACCAAATTGAATAGTTTTCTGTCTTAATGTCAAAAATTGAAATAATTTAAAAATAAGATCCCTTTTTTAAAACCGGAATTATTTAAGTTGAAAAATCGAGATTCCTTAGCTCCGAAAGAATACAAACATCACATCCAGCATGATAGGACATGATATTCTTAAACTCTCATAACTGAAATCATCTTGTGATTTACAAAATCTATTTAGAAGGATACTTTAGACATTTAGACAAACGGGAAATCGCAACCCAGCATGTTAGGGCACTATTTCCTGAATTCCTAAATATGAAAAATATTGCCTCATTTTAGAAAAACTTTTGGATAAAATATGACAATTAAATGAAATATATTTTTAAAATAATGATTTGAGTAAAATTTAAAAATAATTGACTAAGAGTAATACTAAAAAATTATTAAAAATGAAATAGTTTGATATGATACTAAAATTATTAAAAATTAAAATATATAAAAAAATCAGGAAACATGGATTAAATCAAAATAAAAAGGGTTGAAAAATGAAGATGAACAAAGAATAAAATAAGAACAAACCGTAGAAAATAAGAACGTAAGAGGGAGAGAAATTTGAGTGAAAGCTCTCAAAAATTTTTATTGTTTCCCAAAACTCCAGTGTGTTTACAATGAAGGGAGAGGCCTCTATTTATAGTTGAACCTCCTCAAATCCAATGGTACAGATCAATTACATCAACGGTTAAGATTAAAAGGTATCTACAAATTAAATCTCTAATATTACAAAATCATATCTTCTAAGATTTCATATCATATCTAAGATTGCAGTCATATCTAAGATTGCATATCATTGAAGATTATATTTCCATATGAGTCAAGCTTGTAGATGGACCTTAGATCTTTTCAAGTAATGGGTCATTCTGATCGGGCCAAATTATATTTGTAATTTTGGACTCTTCGTTTTTTTTGGGGTTTATTATTTTTGTTTTTGGACTTATTTCTGGGCCCGGGCAAAATTGAGTGTCTACAGATAATTTTTCAGTCTTTTTTTTTTCACTCATTTTTTATCAGCATAATATTTTTCCTAATTCTTTTTCAATTATTGTTGGACTATAGACTATATATAGTTTAGATAGCCCGTGAAAATTTTCGATATATTTGATTGTGATCTTGATATAGACAGGGCGCTCATTAATCTCAAAATCTGAATATAATAATCTTTATTATTTGAAGCGATTCTTTCGGACAGTTATCAAAAGAGGGCAATTGCTTTGAATTTGATCAATTGAGATATTTGGAAACAATAACAATATCAATAAAACAATAATATATATTTCATTCGAATTCAAAGTGGATTCTTATTTTCTATATTCTATATTCTTTTTAGAATCAATTAGATTCAAGGGTTAAGCACTGAATAAAAAAAAAAAAGGAGAATAGATTCATGGGCCCTTACTTTATAATATAATGGAAAGCATGCTTGATAGAAATATTAGATCACATAAAGTCAACGAATGAGGTGAGTTCATTAACAACTCAGATGAAAAAATGGCAAAAAAGAAAGCATTCACTCCCCTCCTATATGTTGCATCTATAGCATTTTTTTGCCTTGGTGGATCTCTCTCTCATTTAATAAAAGTTTGAAATCTTGAATTACTAATTGGTGGGATACTAGGCAATCTAAAATTTTTTTGAATGATATTCAAGAAAAGAGTATTCTAGAAAAATTCATAAAAGAGAGACCAGCCTCATCGTGGTGATTAGAGGACATCTCTGATCGTTCACCTCTAATGTGACACGTTCCCTCCCAGTTATATGATCAACGGGATCAGTCGGCTAGAGAGCGGGGCTATTCTTCTTCCGGGGGGCAAAGTCGTCCCCTCTACTGATCGAACCCTCAGTTCGAAGGTCTTTGCCAACCAATTTTAATTTAGAAAATGCACGCTTTCGTTTCGACAAAGTTTTAGTAGAGTAAGTTCTTAGGTACTGGCTCAATCTGTTACAAGAGCACAGGCATCGCTGCCATATATATGCAAAATTCCTATCGCATTTTCATCACAAAAGTTAAGTGTGAAATACAATTTGTCTAGACATGGCTTAAACTTTATGTCGATCCCTGCTTTGGTCCCTGGTTTGATGGTTGCAAGTGTGGTCCATTTTCCCATGTAGTTTGTCAGTAAAACCAACGATTCTCTTCTCAAAGTAATAGAAAGATCATTTTCTAGTTAGACTTCTATCAATACAATGAAAGAACCATCCCTTCCATATTTCTTTGTCCTGTCAGATAGAAAGAAAATTAAACCCTAGCCCTTTTTTACCACTTTAGGGAATAGGGGTGAATGGGGGGGTTCACATACAACTGAGGCAAAGTGGTTAGGGCCGTAGGGCCTACACACTAACTTCATCTTGGAATACTAACCGAATTTTGCAATTAGAAGCATAGACACAACCAATCTGCAATGTATATCCCCCGAGAATCGGGGAGTATGTCCTCGTTCCTTACAGACCTGAAGGTCGCATGTGAGTCAGACACTCAATGTGTAACACCCCATATCCATACCCTTCGTCGGAACAGAATACGAAGCATTACCTAACTTTAAACTCATGCTTGCAAACATTGCTGAGTCACCAAAACTTTGCTCAATTTGAACTTTTTATTATGGGCCTACAAGCCCCAAATCGACCTTTGAAAACTATTCGAGAATTGCCCGAGCCCTTAAACTACCTACAGAAAATTTGACATTGAAGCAGGGCACACGCCCATGTAGAGGGTAACACGCCCGTATGGTCATTTCAACATGGTCGTGTTGATGGCCCGTGTGGTTCACATGGTCTAAGTAATACAGGGACACGCCCGTGTCCTCTACTCGTGTAGAATTAATTCTAAATGCACACCTATAGGGGTTTTCACACGGCCTGGCACACGCCCGTGTCCCTGGCCTGTGTGCTTCACACAGCCATGACACGCCCGTGGTTTAGCTCGTGTGCAAAAACATGGACATTTTGTTTCTGACGTCAGCATCCCTAAAATCCACACGGCCAAGGAATATGCTCGTGTGCTAGGCCGTGTCCATCACACGGCTGAGACATACGGCCGTGTCTCTGCCCATGTGTTTACTATCATGCATACTGACTTGAAATCTTTACGTGCAGGGGACACACGACCGAACTACACGCCAATAGGGCAGATCGTGTGTAACACACGGCCTAGACACACGCCCGTGTGTCTACTTACGTAGACAATATAAAGTTATTTACCTAGCCTCTTTGCCACTTACACAACCTACACATTAGCAACCAAAACCAATACAAGTACCAAAACCAATACAAGTCTATCTCATGCAACCAAATCAGCCACAATAAACAACATTCCATGTGTGCATTTTACTCATTTATAAAGATAACATCCTTGCATATAAATCAAAATGGGTATTAGCCATAATTCGAGGTTTAATACAAAATGAAGGGTTCCTAACCCAAGCCAACACATTTGGCCAGTTTTCAATGACACAAAAATAGCAAAGTCTAAGCCCTATACATGTCATATTCAGAAATATAAATCAAACTATACCGAAGGCTTCAATTGATAGTGTGATCGATATCTCTGACTTCCGTTGATCCTTGAGCTAGATAGGTGGCACTGTAAGAAAATGGAAAAAGGAGAGGGAGTAAGCATAAAGCTTAGTAAGTTGCACATAAATAAATATACAACATATCTTTACCAACCATCAAAAAGTATCATAATACACAAGTGGCATAAGCAAAACTTACTCATCAATATTCATTACACCTCATATAACATATATTGAGCTCACATTTCATACATACCATATAGGTACCTGTACCACTCACAACACGGTTATACTTTTCTAGTTAACTTTAAATAATACTTTCACCGTGGAACCATATGGAATATCATTGAATACTCATTTAGCCTTAAATATGGGGTCAGACATCGACGCCATGTCCCAGACATGGTCTTACACTGACACATCTCGTAGCCGATGCATGTCCCAGACATGTCTTATACTAGCACTCATCTCAATGCCGATGCCATGTCCTAGACATGGTCTTACATTGACTTACACAAGTGACCCAAATGTCATGGCATGAATATCTGATTTATTTCCTGAGGTTCATTCGGGAATTCTATTATCTTTATTCTCATCATATTATCTCATTTCCAAAATCAAGCAATTCATGCTATAATAATTCAAATACAATTCAACACATACATAAGCAATGTAGTTGTATTATTTACATACAACTTACCTCGGATTACAAAATGTGGCAACTAGTCAATTTAATCGATTTGCTTGGCTTTCCCCCGATCTAGGTTCGGATTCGATATTTCTTGATCTATAATAAAAAAAATTCACAAATTTAATCACTTTATCGATCTAGGAAAAATAGCCATTTTGCCCCTAGACTTTTACAAAATAATTATTTTACCTTTAGGTTCTAAAATCGATTTTTTATCGAATTTCTTCACATCTTAAGCTTAGAAAAACCCTTTTTACTCTTATAGAAACTTCAAATTCCCACTATTTCACATACTTAACATCTATTTTACAACTTATGCAATATAGTCCTTTTAGGTGTTTTCATGTTAACATTTTTCACAAAAATTATTCATAATACAACCAAGATTTATTTTCTTCCATAAAAACTCAGCAAACATTACAAACCCTATCATGGAAAAACCCTACACTCTTAATCATTTCGTAAAATAGTACCCTTATTTGAAAGCTCATGCTTCAAGGGTCTCAAAAGTACAAAAAATTCAACAAAGGGTTGGAAAATCACTTACTTGTGAAGGCTTAAAGTTTGCTGAAATTTTTAAGCTTTCAAACCCTTAACAATGGCTAAAAAATCGGTGGAAATGAAGAGAGAATGAAAGAAAAAGATGGTAGCTAGGATTAGGTGTTATTTTATCACATAATATGACATTACTTACCTCACATTTTGACTATTCACTCTTCCTTGTCTCATGGCCGGCCAAGCTCTTTTAAAAGGGTCTAATTGCCCTTTAAAGACCCCAAAAATTTATTCTCTAGCTATTTGACACCTTTAGCTATCAAATTAAGACTTTTTGCACTTTAGTTCTTTTACATAATTGAACACACGAATGTCAAAATTAACTCTCCAAATTTTTCATGCACTCTTAAAAACATGCTATAACATCTAAATAATTATAAAATAATTTACTCAACTCCGAATTTGTGGTCCCGAGACCATTATTTCGACTAGGCCCTAAATCGGGTTGTTACACGATACCAGCTTCAAGTAAAGTAATAAAGTCTGGAACAGATAACACCCCACTATTATGAGTTTCCCCATTTTCATTTTAGCCCGCAGGGAACACAGGAAATCAATCATTCCCTTTCTATTCTAATAAGAAAGAAAGTTCTCTAACGCAATGTTAAAGTTGGAGTGACAACATAGCGTTTGAGTTCCTTTGCTAGAGTCACACTCGAGAGCCTCACATTCTGCTTTCTATACGTGACATCTCTTCCTTGCACTTATATACGTGACCACCCCGGAGCAAATAAACCTTATTTCGACGGTAACTTACTTAAAACGAAACAAACTAATCTCCTATCTTTAACACGGGGGACTCCTATAAGATATAAGCTTTAACACAGGGAACTCCCGCATCTAAGACTCCTACCGTCTCTAGTTACCCGGTCATTCTCCTCTTACACCCTTTTTTACTTGGGAACTTGTATATCTATTAAAGTCAAAGTAAGGTTTTGCCGCTATACAAAACGTAGTTTTTTGACGTAGTAGCAGCGAAAGGAACTTCATTTTGTCACCGGGGAATTTACATTGAACTAAGGTAGTGTAAATTAGTTGGTGACAAATTCGAGCCTTGAGAGGGGAATTGAACCTTATGGTAGAGTAATACCGATACGGATTCCCTCAATTAGGGCTACTTTATTAGAAAGTTATATGGTCCCACCAGAACAAACCCGAAGTAGGGGATGCGAATGGAGGATTCCTATCATTGAAGTGAAACTGGATTGTACAATTTATCCTTCCCTTTGATATGCAATATCAGTATGTAAAGTTCATTTCTCTCGTAGGCCTATTCAAAAGCTTTTGAAACTTCTGGTTTGAGGGACTTCACCGGTAGCGGGCAATGATAAGCAGTTGCAAGCAATCAAAAAAAGCTTTTCCCTTCCTTATATTACATATAATCCATCTCGCGCCCTTCCCCTGCCTACAACTATGCTATCCCTATCACTGATAAGGTATATTTTTTTTTATTTGATCAGATATGGAGATTTCTGCCATTGTTTACAATCCTAGTTGGTTCTGGTTGGAAAATTTAATCAAACAAAGGTCTTTTAGGCCCTCCTGTCCCATTCTATTTCCTAAGATTCGTCGATTTATCTGTTATGGTTCGAAGTCTCGTACTCTTATTCGTATTTTTCATATAGATTTGGTGTTTAGTCTCGGATGCGAATCTAAAAAAAAAATCATAAATATTAATTTGGAAGAAATGAATAAATTCGGGTACCAATTTTATATTTAACCCATTAATTTTTAATAGTTTTATAATTTTGTATGAATCAAGTTGAAGTTGAAGAATAATTCAACTAAAGAAAAAAAAAAGAAGTTTTGTGTATTTTTATTTATTTGAGGAAAAAATGGAAAATTAGAAACAAGGGGAGTAAGAACAGAAACTCGAACAGGATTGAAATGCGTTTAGAGTTGAGTTTAGCTGGAATCGGTGGTTCACGTGTGCACATAAACAACACCGATAACTTCCAAAATTTGCGACTTCCATCCATGTGAACCCCATTTCGGCAGTTTAATATTTTAAAAAGGAAAGAAAAAAAAGCTTTTTTAATATATATAAAAAAAAAAAACATGGAAAAGATTATCTTCTTTTCAATCAATGGCGTATTATCAATGTTTTATCTCTAATTTCAAAAGTAATAAAGATGCCCAGATCCTCCATTGATGCTCTGCAAATTTCCCTACTTCAAGAAAAGGTATCGGACTTTCTCTTTTGACCCAGTTCCAAAAACTGTTCATGCTTCAGATCTTGAAAATCAGCTTTTTTTTAGAGAATTAAGCAATTAACAATTGACAAGCTTAATGGGTCTCTTTCAGAATTCACGGTTTTTTTTTTTGGTTGACTACAGCCGCCGTATTACTTTTCTTGTCGTCTTAAGTAATTTGTTTATGGTGGCTGTGGATAAGTTCCAAGTGCTAATAGATGACGCGTTAGTTTATTTGTTTTAGTCGTTTTTGGTAGCATACTTTGCCGCCAGGGCTCTTCTTAAGCTGTTTTAAGGTCGGTGAAGTGGAAGCTTACGTTTCTGAATTGGTCTCTTTAATTCGGCTAAGGAAAAGTTGACGTTTCCTGGAAAAATCTAATTTGGTTGCATCCTTATATATATGCTAGACTGCTTGCTTTGGTGGGTTTTCGATTTCGGTTCGTTTTGATTGGTTTAACTAGATTTCTTGTGCTACATTGATATAGTGAAAAAGGAAAAAGGGTTTTGGAAAAGATTTAAATTGTTTGGTGATTTCATTCCTTAATTGCTGCTATTATTGTTGTTTGCGATTATATCTGGGTGGTTCTTTTTCCAGGTATTCTAGTATTTGGCCTGTAGTTGATTTTAATTGATTTTTCGGAGGAAGGAAGCAGCATTCTGTTTGGTTAATGGGGGGTAGTAGTTCCAAGGAGGGAAGTTGGAGGCAGGGTTCTTCCTATCATTCAAATCCACCTTCATGGGATTCTCATCAGGGGTATCCTCAGACATCATATGGTCAAGAAAACCATAGTTTTCCGCCTCAATATAGCTATGCAGAGCCTCAGTATTATCCGTATTCACAACCAGAGCCACAGCAGCATTATCCACCCCTGCAACCAGAGCCACAGTATCATCCATCTCCACAAGACCGTGTCGGCGACAAAAAGAAGCTACAAAGGAAGTATTCGAAAATTGCAGACAATTACAACTCCTTAGATCAGGTTAATATCTTCATTGGTCGCTTTTATTAGAAGCTTTTATGTATTTATGCTTTCTCCTTTTCTACAGCCATTAAATGATTGTTGCTTAATATTATTCAATAGTTTATTTTCTATTGTTGTTGGTGAAGGAAATTTTAAGGTCAACTAAATCATTTTGTTGATTGCAGGTAACGGAAGCGCTTGCTATTGCTGGTCTTGAATCTTCTAATCTCATTGTTGGTATCGATTTCACAAAGAGCAACGAGTGGACAGGTTAAGATCGACTTCTTATTGCTAGCAACGTATGTCTTTAGCTGTAGTAGAACTTGCTCAATCTGGCTTGTTTTGTAGGTAAAAGATCTTTCAACAGAAGAAGTTTGCACCACATTGGAGATGGTTCAAATCCCTATGAACAAGCCATATCGATTATTGGGAAGACGTTAGCTGCCTTTGACGAGGACAACTTAATTCCTTGTTTCGGATTTGGTGATGGTATGTATTTAATTTGTTTTCCTTATCAGGATGCCTGTTTATTTAAATGGAGATGCTAAGAATTACTTATATTTGTTGACAGCATCAACACATGATCAAGATGTCTTCAGTTTCTACCCAGACGAAAGATTTTGTAATGGATTTGAGGAAGTCTTGAGCCGCTATAGAGAACTTGTGCCTTATCTACGACTTGCAGGTTTCCATCTGTTTTTCATCTGTTATTTTGCATTAACATTTGAAGCTTATCCAATCAAATAATTATTTCAATTTCTTGGCAGGCCCTACATCATTTGCTCCAATCATTGAAATGGCTATGACCATTGTTGAGCAGAGTGGTGGACAGTATCACGTGTTAGTGATAATCGCTGATGGGCAGGTATTTTGCTCCGTGTGAAGGTTTATACTTTATTTAAATTTAAGAAAACTCAATGCAGTACTTAGGTGATTAGCTTGAAAGCAAAAATTAGCAGAAAGGGCTCTTGGTCCAGATTGGCATGGAAAAAATTAATAAAAAAAATGCTGGCATGATGGTTTACTGTACCACTTACTATTTTCTTTCATTGCATTATTACTTTTTTTATTAACCGTTTGATGGTTGTTTAGTAGATTTTGCTGTAGTTCCATATCGGTTTAATATCACTAAGGCTGATGATTTTTCAGGTAACTCGAAGTGTTGATACTCAGCGTGGCCAGCTAAGTCCACAAGAGCAGAAGACTGTTGATGCCATAGTGAAAGCAAGGTAAAGATGGTGTAAACTTTTTCGCCTTTTTTTTCCTGAATACAACCATTTTCTTTCTTATATGTTTCTTCTATTGCAGCAAGCTTCCTTTGTCGATTATATTGGTTGGTGTTGGAGACGGACCTTGGGACATGATGAAGGAGTTTGATGATAACATACCTGCTCGTGCGTTTGATAATTTTCAGGTAAAATCTGAGTGCATACAAGATTTTTTATGGTAGATATGTTCTTTTGGTCATACGGTACTGTTAACATGCTTCAGTTATTAATGTTTTTCTCGTTTTGTTTCTCTCTCTCTTAGTTTGTGAATTTCACAGATATTATGTCAAAGAATATAGCCCCTTCACGGAAGGAGACGGAATTTGCTCTAGCAGCTTTAATGGAGATTCCTTCACAGTACAAAGCAACCATTGAGCTTAATATTCTGGGGTAATAATTCATTCTCTGCTGGTCTTTTGAAAGGGTTTATATTACCGGTTTCGATGGTGATTTTCAATCTATTTGTTGTGCAGTGGTCGAGAGGGAAATATTCCTGAGAGAGTTCCATTACCTCCTCCTAGATACGGTGCATCATCTTTCAACAGCTTGAAAACTTCCCATTCTACCAGTTTTAAATATGGTTCAGCATCTTTCAGCAGCGCAAAACCTTCTCATCCTACCAGTTTCAAACCAAGCGTCCCTCCATATCCCGAAGATACTACTCCTGTCAGCTCAGCTTCGCCAGCTCCAAGTTCTACTTACGATAGCCAGGTATGAGAATGTAGTTGTTTAGTGAGTCCATATATCTTCTACTAATGAGAAGCTTCTCTCGCATTCCACTTTCGAGACCGAAAAGACCAAAGTCTTTAAGATTACGAACTCTTGGAGACTTGTTCCTCACTTTACATATTTGGTTATTTATCATGAAGGCTAACATTTCCTTTGCTGTTGTTTTGAACAGCTTTGTCCTATTTGCCTTAGTAACTCAAGAGACATGGCATTTGGTTGTGGACATCAGGTAAATGTCTGAAATGATTAATTTATTTATTTATTGGCAGTCCAGTCCTCGGTTATAGATTATGGCTGATGAAGTGCTGACATAATTTAACCTTTTGATCTTTCTCAGACATGTGAAGAATGTGCGAAAGACCTCGAAACTTGCCCGATTTGTCGAAGTCCAATACAGACCAAAATAAAGCTCTACTTTTGATTCTTTTATTTTTCTTGAAAAAAAAAAGTATACATTTCCCATGATTCTTTTGTTGATTTGTTATTATAGCGATAGGTTTGAGGAAGTCAATATGTGGTGCCTATGACCAAAAGATGAGATGAAAAAAAATCTTCCTTTTGGATTTCTGATATTTCATTTATGAATTATGATCAATGCTTCTTCCCATACGTTTTAGTCCAGAAATCATTTTTAGAAAATTGTTGTGATTGAAACGAATATGAAGTTTAATTACATAATTTTATTTATATTTGACTTAAATAATAATTTTTAATGCTTAAATACAATTTAAATTGTATAAATTAATATGTACACACCATCTATACATCAAGCAATTAGGCCATGGCCGATGGCCGATAGTGTTGTACATTTGGGTTTGGTTTTACTTCATCACTTTTTTTTGCTTATTATAATCTTATGTTTGACTTTCATCTCATTGTAAAATTAATAGATGAAAAGTAATGAAGTCAATACTAATTATTTGCATATATACGTAAAGAATTTAAGATAAAATTGATTTCTAATAATAGGTCAGACCGTACTAATAAAAATCTATTTTATTCCATTTACTCCAACGGAAGAATTCAACAATTATTTAGCTAAAATCACAAAACTATTCATCCACTCTTGAATAGAAATAAAAAACCCTAATCTTTGATAATTTTGTCATCATCTAATTTATTAATTTTATCAACATCTAATTTATTAAAAATAATGGTAAACTGGCCCTAGAAACACTGCATTAAACCAATAATGCCAATTATTGTTACTATATAAAAGTAAGTAAAACTGTAAAATTCGTAATCGAGCCTCAAGTTTTAGCCAAAAAGAAGTTAACAGCAATGAATAATAAAATCTTTATTTAAATTATGGAAGAGGCAAACTCACAATGATATTTGTATAACAACTCCACAGGATTTAGATTTTAGAAAAAAATAAAATAAAAGAAGATCAAACCCATCAACGGAGCTTCTGATGAAAGAGATCTATAACCCAAGAAAAAGCAAACTAAATGAAGTAACACGAAATTATGAAAAATATGTTACCAATTGTATAATCTTCCCCTCAGATTCTTCAGAGGGAAACCCGTGAAAGATGATAACAATGTCAGCATGCCAACCAACAAGTGAACAAGGACTAATGAAACTAAAGAAGCAGATAACAAAGACTTTGGGGTGCTCTGAAATTCACTACTAACATTTCCATTTGAATCATTTAACTAAAATGTCAAAAACACCTCAAAAGATTCATAAGCCAACAAAATCTTAGGTGAAAACAAACAATTTCAGAAAACTACTGATAAACACTTCTTTGACAGAGCATAAGTGAGGTTATAAAGATGATGTAGTAACATAAATAAGTGTGTCACTCTTCCATCACATCTCCTCCTTCGATGATCTCAACTTTCTCCTTCAATGGCGTGATTTTTGTCAAGAGGACCTCTGTAATCATAGAAATTAAAAACTTAGCAAAGTAACCACTGAAATTATATAGTGAAAATGGATTGACATTGTAAAGTTTATTGTTATTAACCTGTCTTCTTTGGAAACGAATAGCCCTTGGAACTGGTGTAAGTGCGAGGGTTAGGTTGAAGATGGTTTCTCAAGTATTCTTTGCCGCCCTGAGGTATGATTCAAGAAAATGAGAAACTCACACCAAAATGAACATAAGATGTGCTTTCCTAAAAAAACGTGGCTGGTAACTAACACATACCTTGGTAATTACACAAATATCGACATTGCTTCCACTTCCTAGGTCATTGAAGATACCAGAGCATATAGCCTCAGTTACAAGTTTTATTCCTTCATCTCTCTGATAAGAGAAGAATCGGTTGCCCAGATTCAACGGATCAAAATAAAACGCTGTTAAGCTAATTTATTTTACTTTATACCACGAATGCAAGAAAAATTACTTTTGATAAAAGATTTTACAACCAAACAAACTCATAGTTGCAAAACATGTGAAGGTGACTATCTCTTCAATCTTCAAGACACCAAAAGAATGGAACAGATGAACTTACGGTAAGGCCTTCTCTGTAATTTGATTCAAAAACTGCCATTGCTGCCAGAGAACCAGAACCCATAGTAGCAAATGGCAACGTGTCAGTAGATCCATGGGGGTATATCTGCAGATTTTTAACAATTGTAGTGATAAGAAACCAAACTAATAAAGAAGAAAAAATGCTACTGTCATTTTGAAGCGCCAAACAGTTGAAGAGAACTTACAGTATGTAAATGGGGTCCGGTGACATCAACACCACCAAGTACCAGAGCAGCCGAAACATAGCCTTGATAGCTGGACAAATTATTAAGCAGTTACTCTCTATAGGCTTTGTATTATGAGTATGTTGTCAGTCAAAGAATATCAAAGGCAAAAACTTTACTTGAAAAGGTGTCTCTTGAGAAGGGTCAATGCTGTAACAACCCTAGACTCTCTACCAGTATGATAGCGATGTAATTGGAGCTGTGAGCTGACCATGTCTGGAGGCACATATAAGACCATAACAATGGGTCAGCTACAGTAACATGAGAATTCTAATATAATAGTTTAACACTTGAGCTGTTCAAGCATGAAATTCAAAGAAACTACTGATGTTGGCAGAACCATATCAAAGCATCAAACACCAATTTCAGAAAGTACCAGTCACTGCCTCTGTGTCAGCAGCGGTTCCAGCTCCACAGCAATAAATGTTTGGTGCCATGTAATGAATTTTCTCACAATTCTTATCACAAACTATAGGCCCTTCAGTTGCTCTCGTGTCTGCTCCAAGAATAACACCATCCTACATAAAATTTCAAATAAGAACAATGGCATTGCCAAACTAGCGTCAGAATAGCCTACATATACAAGACAAATACAGAGATAAGCTGCAAACATTTACGACAAAATGGTGCCATCTCTAGGTACTTTTCAAGTTCTGCCAAGCGTATTAATCAACAACAGTCATCTCAGTTTCTGTCCTATAACCCACAATTCCATTTGGTTAATCATTTATTTGCAGTGACAAATATCTCGACCTTAAAGCTGAGATACAAATCGTGAAAGCAGTCACTTGAGCAAAATCTTAAAGACTACTACTTTAACCAACTTTTTCCAACTTCAGCCTTTACATAACACTCTTGGAAGAATCAACAACTGGGTAATGACTAATGACATTCTAAAATTTAGCTTCTTTATTTCTATAACATAGATTCATTAGTATAATCTTCCTTTCTACTCTTAAATCTAAAAACCAACAATAAAATCGAAAACAAAGAGTTTAAACTGCCCAGTATCAACCAATCAAAAACCCAAATTGAATAAATAAATAATACACTAAATACAAGTAAAACGAGCAAAAAGATTAAAGCCTAGAATTCAATTTTCCCCAAAATAGTACCTGGAAAATCAAGCCAACAATTGTGGTACCAGTTTTCCGAAACGAAGGCGGATTAACGCCTTTCTTTGCAAGCATCTCGTTTCTTTTACAAAGATCGAAGCTAAAACCGCCCTTCGGAGGCGTTTTGATCACCGATTTCGACATTTCTTTTGTTTATTTATTTTTCCTCAAATCGATTGATTATTTGACCTAAAAACAAAATTTGAATAAAATTTAAAAGCAAGGAAAGATCGGGTAGGGATTTGGCAGAATACAAGGAAACCTATAAAGGGAAGGAAAGAGTTTTCTTCTTTTTTTTGCTAATAAGGTACCGTTTTATTACTTATTTTCATATTATGCTTTAACTTCAAAGGTTATTTATCCAAAGCGGCTTTGGATTTGTTTTTCATTTCTTTTGCATACCTTTCATTTGTTTCTAAATTTGAAAAAAAAAAAAAGAAGTTGATTGAATTTTTTTCTTTTAAAAATGAAGTCACAACCTGAAAATTGAACCAGGTAATTCAAGTATTTCAACATGTATATTTTAGTATCTCTTTACCAATATATATATATAGGTTTACATTATTTTTAAATAAATATAAATAAATTTATTTTAAATCTTTTGATTAAGAGGATTGAGTTGGACTAAAGAAAAGAAAATTATTTAAGGAATGAGACCCTGATGGAATTGATATAAAGAATGATGAAAAGGTGGTGAAAAACAATGTCAACCATGTAAATTGTTTTTGCAAGGAAGTGAAACATGATGAAAGCTTTAGTTTTTTTGGAGTTGGAAAAAGTAGGGAATATGGTAGTTTGGTTCAAATTTGCCCCTTGTCCTTATGCCATTGATAACATCGCCAATAAAATTATTCAAATGATGATTTTTACATTCTTTAAAGGATGATTTAAGTTTAGAAAGGTTATCTATAGGTTGATTTTCATTATGATTCTACTTAGTTGCTTGTTCAATTGCAACTTCTTTTACAACTATCTCCATTGGAACTTCATTAGGATACTCAACCACTAAAGAACTTTCAAGCTTATCTTTTAACCATTACATTGATGGAATCCATCACAGATTTAGTGTATTTATTGTACACTTTGTAAACCTTGTTATTTGTGGACTAACTAATGGATATGCCTTCATCGTTGTGTACTTCAAACTTCCTTTTTTTAGCTTATGTCTTAAAGTAAATAGCACACACTTCCAAACACATAGAAGTATCCCTCAACATTTGATAAGGTGTCATCATTATTTAGGTCTTAGTAAAGCTCTATTGATCACATGACACCCTGTATTCATAATTTTTTCTCAAAACTTTTGTGAAATCCCTTTGGCATTTAACATGATTAAAGCCATATTTTAGATGGTCTTATTCTTCCTTTCAACAACACCATATCACTGTGGAGTTTTGGGAGAAAAATCATGTTGAATGCTTGCATTATCACAAAATTTTGATAATTCTTCTTTATTGAATTCCTTTCCATGGTTGCTCATTATCTTGACAATTTTCCCAATGAGCTAGCCTTTTTCATTAATTAGCTTCTTACACAACTTCTTGTAGGCACCAAATGTGTTAGATTTTTCATGCAAGAATTTAACATAATGTGTTAGATTTTTCATGCAAGAATTTAACATATGTAGACCTAGAATAATTATCTACATATACAAGAACATATCTTTTACCTCTCAACCTTTTATTCTACATCAACCTATCAAGTCCATGTGCCAAACCTTTAAAGATCAGCTTTTTGAATCAATTGTAATTAAGGATGCAACTTATGTTGTTGCTTCCCCTTTAAGCACTCAACACACATTTTGGGAATTGCTCCTTTTAACTTTGAAATTCCTTTAACAGCATTATATTTTACCAATCTTTGCAATCTTTTGAAGTGCACATGACCAAGTCTCTCATGCCATAGCTTAAGACCTAAAGAGCTATCTTGATTGCAAACAAGTGGTTCTACTAACCTGTAGCAATTTTCAAATATCTTGGCTCCTTCCATGATAAATTCATTTAACTTGTTAGTCACATTGTAGCTCTTTTAGTAAAATTCACCAACATGCCTTGGTCATAAGGTTGGCTTATACTGATCGGGTTAGCATTTAAGCGCTCAACAAGGAACATATTTTAAAGTTTGTCATTCCATCCAGATTGGTCACACATTTTCCAAGTATTTTACCTTTTTTTCTATTATAGAAGGTCAGCCTTCCTTCATGGTTTTCTTAGAATTCTTTTAGGTAGTCTTTACTCTTAGTCATATGCATGAAATTCATTGTCAAAATAACATATATGTTCGGTGAAAGCCTTCAAGGATTATTGATTAACTAGAAAGAACTTTTGATCCTCTCTTTTTTAAGACAAGTTTCTGCTTCTGTTTTGTGTTAGTTGTAGCTTAAGTTACAACTGGTGATGCAACTAACTTCTTTCTTCTAAGATCCTTCAGAAGTTTGTAACATATGGGCTTGATATTTCTTGAGACATTACAACAATGACACACTACTCTTCCCTTATACTTTTAGTTTTTAACAATGTAAGTAGCTTCAACCTTCTGAGAGCTTCCAGGTTCATCAACAATTTCCTTTGCTTTCACAAAGGCTACTGGGGTCACATTTTCATCACTTGTGCCCACATATCCTAAAAATCCATGGCTATGACTATGTATTTTCTTGCAACAATAAGGATTTCATCCAACTTCTCACTCTTAGAACTTGCCCTTTTTAAAATAGACTAGGTTGGAATCAACTTCTTCACAACTTCATTGAGTTTGGCTCATTTTTTAGTCAATAAGTAGTCTTTCTCCTCAAGCTTTTTCATGAACCTATAATTATCCTATTTATACATAGATTTCTCATCAATAAGCCGTACATTGATCTTACAAACCCAATCCTATTTTTCAAGCATAGACTTGTAGGTTTCCATGAAATCCTTTGTTGATTCAACATCACTATCATTGTTATAAGAATAAGTTGAAATTCTAGTTGTCACTTGCGAAGTGAAGACAACATAATACAAAGGTGCTTATTATATACATCCTTTTTACTAGCTTACTCATTATCACTCCATGTCACACATGGATGTTTCTTATTTAGTGTATCAACACACTCAGCTTGTATATGGTCACATCTCTTTCATTTGTGACATTGTATGCCTTTTTTTTTTTACAATGGGTTTCTTTTCATTGGCAACATCTTTCTCTTTTCCTTTGTTGAAGCGTCGACCTCCTTCAAATACTTTGCTTTTTCCAAAGAACTTCTTAAATGCCTTATTGAAGTTCTTAACTAAAAGGGTCAATTGCTTTTACAGATTCTTAATGGTAGTTGCAAGTCAAGAAGCATGTTGCAAAGCTATGTTCTCTTTTGTCTTGACTTTGCCCCTTTATTTTCCTCTAGAATCATATCAAATGTTTGCAGAGACCTAATAAACTTATCAATTCTCATTGTGTTAGTGTCATTAACTAGTTTCTCTATGGTTGTCACCTTGATGGAGAAACATTTTGGTAGAGACCTTAATACTTTCAGCACCAACTTGACATTTGAGTACTTTTCATTAAAAATAAATACTTGGTAGTGTTACATAACTTAGCATAGATATCAAACAAAGATTTATCTTCTAGCATTCTCAAAATTTCAAACCCAGATGTTAGCATTTGGAGTTTGGATTGCTTTACAATACAAACCCATTTATGAGCAGTCTCAAGAATGGTTAATGCTTTTGGAGCAATAGTGCACTTGGATATGCTTCTAAATTCTTGAGGATCCATACTATTAAATATGGCTTTAAGATCCTTTGAATTAAAGTTGGTTAGCTTATCCTTCTTAGCGGTCCAAGTAATTTTTGGCTTGGATGTCCTCGCATCATTAACTTTAGAGCTAGCAAAACAGGTCCGAATCCGAAAGCTTGGTGCCGATCCAAGCACATAACAATTCGAATCTAAGAAAGATTAAGACCGTAACAGATTCAAGCTTGAGAAAATCTTAACTGGGAAAAGTTAGAGCCCGCCTAGCTCAATGTGAGCCCGAATATGAAGAAATTCTAAACCAAAAAAAATTGAGTCCAAAAGGGCCCGAGCTTGAGAAAGTTTAAGCCCGTAACAGATTCAAGCTTAAGAAAAATTGAGCTCAAGAAAGCTCGAGCTCGAGCTGATCCAAGCCTAAAAAAATTCAAATCCAAAGTAAGTCCGATCCGAGCTTGTTCGAGCCGTTCGCTTTCCAACTCTATTAACTTTAGTAGTTGGTGGATCTTAACTAGTGAGACAACTCTCCTCACCTTCTTATTTATGGACATAATGAATTCCCTCATGCATGCTTTCTAGTAAGCTTAGTTGGAGGCATTGAGTATAAGAAATTTGGAAATCGAACTTCCTTCCACATCTCAACAATTCAATAACGGAAGCTTTACCAAATTCATCTAGTGTCTAGCTTTGATACCAAATGTTAGTATTGAGTTACTGGTTTAATTGTATTTTAAGTTGCAACTAAGGAACAACTAAAATTGAAAAAATAAATAAGAAAACACATGAATTGGTTACACAATAAAAAACTATAATTCAATTGTACAAGATATAATTTAAGCTTAACTGACTCAACTCTTTTCAACCTCACTTCCATTATCTAACTTCAACTCTCCTACTAAGTCGTTCCTTTATAAAAACTTAGACAAAATTGATACAATATTTCTTTTGTTTACAACACAAAAAAGCTTATGAGTGTTCCTCATTGTTAAATAGATCGAGCTTTCAAATTCACCCACAAAAATCAGTAAATAAATCTTCAATAAATAAGCCTTTGTAGACTTGTGAATCCAAGCTATATGATTGCCATAAACCACTAGTTTTTTACCTCATTTAAACTTCTTGTTATGGTATAAAATAATCCTATTCACTTTAACTTTTTTGACTGTGGTATTCTTTAAACAAAGACAATAAATTATACTAGATTTCTTTAAAAAAATGTGCAACTAGCAGGACTAACATACTTCACTGGAAGTATTCAAAAAACACTAAAAAAATTGTGTTTTGATGGAAGTAATTTTTTCGTTTAAACTTTATCACAATGGAGGTGTGATACAATCTAAAAGGGTCTCAGTGGTAGTATATATAGATTTATATATTATTAATCTATCAAATATAAATCTATATAATATATATGACTTGAACTCAGTCATACCAAATCAATTATATTGTTAATATTTAAGTGAGTCGAATATAGATATATATTATATCATATGATGAGGTTGAATATTTTAAGGAATTTATATTTTATAAAATATATAGGGTAAACTATTTAGGTGATTACTCAATTTTCAAGTAGGTTTTATTTTAATTACTCAACTTTAAAAATTTTCAATTTTATCACCAATATTTTGAAATTTTAAAATTTAGTCACCCATTGTTAAATACTTAACAAGAACTAATATGGGCCTATTTTTATTGGCCTAATAATAAATTTAGCCATTCAATGTTTATACATTTTATCAATTTGATCATAAATTTAAAACTTCAACAAATTTAGCCCTCAATGTTTACAAAAATTGTCATTTAGTTCTAATTTTAAAATTCAATTAATTTAGCCATGAACATTTATAAAATTTGTTAGTTTAATCTTAAATCTAATAGTTAAAAAAAGAAGCAAAAGTATTTAAAAATCATTTTGGATAAAAATGATAAAATTTATTTTTTAAAAATATAAAAAGCATAAATAACAAACCAAAACATATGTATTAAAATAATTTTATTAATATTAAATAAAATAAATTATAAATGATGCAGCTCTCAAAATTGCTTCTTCCCTTGCGGTAATTTACTTACTCTTCATTTTCATCCTTTCTTCATTAGTCTTCAATTTCAAAACACATTTTAAGCGACCTTTAGCATAGGCACAGAGTTTTGACTGATTTGAACAGCCAAGTACACATTGCCTTGATCTTTTGCAATGAATTTTACTTACTTGTTGCCTAGCCCAAATTCATTCTAACTAAAGACATCCAGTTTTGTTTTGGCAACATGGTTGACGAAGAATATAAAGCTTCCTATGAAATTGATTGGAAAGGGTTGCAGTTGAACATTTTCAGAAAGCACTATGAATCAACGATTTTCCTTGCTGATAATTGTAGTTCTACTACCTGATTTATTGCACAGTAGCCTGGTAATGATTGTTTTTACTTTGGAATGGCTGCAACCATGTTATAGATGAGAAGATTTACAATCTGTGTGCTGCTCACATTAATTTAGGGGATTTGGTAAAATGGGCTGTGATCAGGGTGTCTTCTAGATTCAAACCCTGCCAAATAAAATGATTTTTATCATAATTATTATCTTTTTATGTGAATATTTATTTGGTAACTCATATGTGTGAAATGAAATCTTAAGTTTACACAATATCCTGAATTCTATATAATGAATCTGATTTTTACTGCAAGGGAAGAAGTGATTTTGAGACTACTTACATTATTTATAATTTATTTTATTTAATATTAATATATTTATTTCCACACATATCTTTTTGGTTTTTATTTCTGTTTTTAGATTTTTAAAATCATTTTTATATTTTTTATTAAAAATAATCTTCCTTTTAAACTTTTAGATTTAGAATTAAATTGATATATATAAATTTTATAAATATTCATGGTTAAATTTATTAAATTATTTAGAATTAAAATTAACTGATAAATTTTTATAAATATTGAGGGTTAAATTTATTAAAATTTAAAAATATTAAAAACTAAATTTGTTATTAGACTAATAAAAACAGGCCTACGTTAATTTCTCGTCATTTATTGGTAAGTGGCTAAAATTTTAAATTTTAAAAATATTGGTGATAAAAATTTGAAGTTTTAAAATTGAAAACAAAATAAAACTTAGTAGAAAGTTGGGTATCGTGATAAGAATTTCATGGCTGATTCGCATACTAAAGCAGGTGTTCAAAGATCTTCTATTTTTGTGCTCGCTGGTAGTAAATTGCTTAATTTTCGGGTTTTGTTTTTGTTTGGTTGTTTGCTTCACCATCTTCTACTGTATCAATGTTTGGAACATTGGGGTCTGCCCCCCCATCAATAATATGCCTTTCTGCTGAGAATATATTATATATATATATATGAAGAATCCTATACTTATAATTGCATTAATTCCTACATGACAAAGGCTTTTTCCATACCCCTGAACTTTACATCTGAAATTTACCAGTCTTTCAATGGAAACAACCAAATCATAGATAGTTTTATAGCTTAAACACTACTATATGTATACTTAAATACTACATGTCAGGTTTCTATCTTTCCAGCCTTGGCTTGTACTGGCTCAATCTCCAAAAGTAGGCCTCTCCTGAACTCCACATAAGGGTATGCAAGAGGGAAATCATCTGCCATTGTTTTCCACCTTTTTGGAAAAAAAAAAACAGATCCAATTACGATTCATAAGAGAAAGTAATCGATATATTAATGCAGTTTGACATAAACGTACACAAAAATGATGCCTAAATCCCCATACATAAAATAATACAGGAGAAATATCTGAGTCCCGGTCATTATAAAAGAAAGATCAAAGCTAATTATTTTGCTGGTTCCTAAGTGGGAAGCAATGACCATAGATGATCCATTTAACATATATAAAAAATGGGAATTTTAAATTTTATTGATGCTCAAATTTTACCTATAATTGAGGACAAGATGATGAAGGAAGAAAGCAATTTCTACTTTAGCAAGGTCAGCCCCTGGACATAACCGAGGACCACCGCCAAATGGCATCACTTTTTTGCTTGTTGCTTTATTCTGTGTCATCCAAATGGCCGACTATTGAATTACACAAACAACAGAACATAACAAAATAAATATATTGTTTTTCTTTTATTCTAATGCATATGCATGGCTCGCTTTTCTATGTCGACCAACCACCATACCTATAGATATATTACCTGCATCTAGATGAATAATGATGTCTTATTTATTTATTTTTTTTCTCTTTCATTTATTTTCTTATATATATATAAACACTTACAGTCCATCTCCAAGGGTTAAACTCCATAGGATTTTCGTGAAGAGATGGATCAAAGTGAACTGCAGTCAACACTGGAAGTATCTTCCATCCCGAGGGAATGAAATATCCTACAACAGTTAAATATATGTAAAAATCTGTATAGATATAACTCTCTCCCAAATGTAATAGCATATATGACTATGAAACAAAATCATATATAGAGAATGGATGAAGGGTTGTCGTTATTAACCTTTAAATTTGACATCTTGAAGAGCAACCCGGTGCACAAATTTGACTACATTTCCACATCTCATCGATTCATAAATAACCTATATATATATTCATAAATGAGACAAGGCTACCATTTTAAGTTTTGTCCTTTGATATATGTTGTACATACAAATGTCTTGTAAATGAAATACTTTCTTACGTTGCAAGTGAATTCCATTTTCTGGTAATCTTCCCAATTCAAGGGTTCACCATTTTCTTTGTTTTTCCTTATTGCATTATGCTCTTGCTGGCATAAACAATATTGTGAGAAAAGTAAAATATACAGAGAGAAAGAAAAGTTTGATTGATGCATGCATGGAAGAAAGAGAGAGAGAGAGAGAAAAGTGTTACCTTTAAATGTTCTAAAACATTTGGATAAAGGGAAAGAAAGTAGACAATCAAGGCCATGAGTGTTGCAGTTGTTTCATAACCAGCAAGCAACATGTCCAAGACAATGCTTACTGTTTTCTCATCACTTAGATTTTCTTTCGACAAAATTGCATCCAAGAAATCTCCTTTAACAGGCCCCAACTTCTCCTTTCTCCTTTCTTTTATGATCTCCATAACAGTTGCAGAAAGCCTTGCCCTAGCCTGCAATATATGCATATAGTGAAAGATGGAAAGGGTGACTTTAGGTATCATATCATTAGAGAACTTGAACTGTAGAGCAATATTAGCCCTAAATTTGGAAATATAAGCCACAAAAGCGAACAAGACATCATGAAACGAATAAATATGTGTCAAAATCTATATAATGTTGCTTATGAAAATAGAAAATAATAGAAAATGGGTCTAATCAGTACCTTCACTGCACTGGCATAAGGTGTACCAGGGAGGTAAACTGGCAAAGACACGAAGCCTTTCATGTAAGTTAGAAAATCTTCCAGGATCTTGAAGGCTAGTGGCTCTTCTGCTTCAATACTTAAAAGATGCTTCACCATAAGATTGAGTGTGAACTGTTTATAAGAAAACAAGATTGTTAATCATGGATATTAAGGCATGTATAGCTTTTGACATCTGATTAATCCCACCTTCTTAACTTCTTTATAGAAGCCAATTTCCTTGCAATTTTTCCATGAATTCATCATTGAGATAGTCATCTTTTCCACACAGTCAAGGAACTCCGGGTTCGATTTCGAGGAAGTGATGAAACTGACGCCAATATTTCGCAGCTTCTTATGAACATCTCCAGAAACAATAAGCAAAGAGAATTTGCCAAGAATGCCGTGCATGGCCTTGGGGTAGCATACCTGAAATAACTTCTCTTCATTTTGAAGAACAACCATGTTAAGTTCATGGTCGCAGGAAACTATAGTTGGGGAGCCAAATAGATGAGATTTGAACACTCTCCCGTACCTGTCTAGCAGCAATGAATGCAAACATTTTCAGTATCATTCATTAAATATTTGCAAATGTTTAGATTGTTACAACTAACAATGAAAGTGAGTATAACATTAGTGATTAATCTTGATCGCTGCTTATAATTAAATTTGTTACCTTGAGCAATGTTCTTGCAGAAAACTTCCCATGGAGTTTGATCTGTGAGGCTTAAGGAAACCAAGAGTCTCCCCGAACAAAGGCCACCCCATACTTCCACGGAGTAAATTTGCAGGCTCCTTTCTTGCAAGTACTTGTAGAAGTAAATAGAATCCTAGTCCAAGCAAGAAAGCTGATAAAATTAAAGGAAAGAAACCAAACATTTTTTACAGCAAAGTTTGTCTACTAGTTTTAACTTCTTTTCGTAAGGGCTAGATTTATGTGTATTTAAACCCAATTTAATGGTATCTGGATTCTGTTTTTTTTTTTTTGAAATAATTTAATATTCAATATTTCATAAAAAGGTGAAAATGGTCAAAACTTTGGGACGCTTGTGTTTTTTTGGAGTTAATATATGAGCTGGATTTAAATTTAAAGCCTCTTTTATGGTAAACTTTATTTGATTAATTGATACAAGAGGAAAACATGTGAGCAAATAAATCAATAACATCTGTCATAGCTTATTCAAAAAAAAAAAAAAAATCTGTCATAATCTGTATAGTGTTTCGGAAATTAAATTGGTTTTAATTGGATAAATTTTTTATGGAAAATAAAGTAAAAATTTGATAGTCAAAAAATATGACAACATAAACATTAAATTGAACTAGATTATGTTCTTCTCATGGCCAGAGAAGAGAAACCATTATCATGTTCCCGCTAAATTAATGATTAAAAAGAAACATCAAATATATATATGGCTTACCAAATCTTCTCCCTTTTAAGTCGTATATATATATATTGATATAAGGTAGGGGTTGTAGCAGCTCATGATGGTTCATTCGGTAGACGAAAAGGCATAAGTGATTAAGTGTAATTAAAATTTAAGTTTCTTATGAAGAATAGAGTAAGAGAGGAGAAAAAGTGATAGTTGAGAATGTGAATAAAGGGCACATTTGGTTATTCTCAAGAAACCATGTGTCATCCTTATATTGATTTTAAACTCTCTAGAATTCAATCGACCTACTGATGTCTTATTCTCGTAGGAATGGGTTGTTATAGGTGTTTTGTTTGTGTCAAGGGTGTGGCCCTGCAATGTGAGTCCGCTAGGTCTAGAGCCTAAGAGATTATGGGCTTGTAGAGTCTTGAGCTCATAGAGGTCTTGGCATCGTGGGTGCTCCTGCCTTACAAGATGATTCTAGTCTGTGGCATTAACTAGTGAGTTTGGCAGGACATGAAATGAGCTTGTTAGGTATGGGTATAACAATTTCCCCATAATTGAAAGGAGGTTATAAAGTAACCTCTCCCTAGGCATTGATTGTTTTGTGGCCTACTTTTTGTCTTGGTGAGGATTGTTTCAATGGTTATGAGATGATTGACATTGTTACGAAGTATAGGCTTTTGTGAGCTAAGGTCTTACTAGGAGTTGTAGGTGGATGGACTTAGAAAAAATTTGGTGTGTTTTAAGGGTTGTGGATTTTTAAAATATTTGAATTTTTAATGAATGTTGATTTGTTGGGAGTATGGTTTGAGGTGAGATATGCGTCACAGTTGCCGTAATGTTAACTATTGTTGCGTACTAGGCCATATGTCACCTTTTTATTACTTATGCCTAGCTAGCTTGCCTCATGTCTTGCCAACTTCTCTAGTCAACACCATGTACTAGAGCCATTTTGTAAGTTAGGAGCACTTACGAGGCTAAGATCTCGTGAACTTAAGATTTTTTAAGCCTATGACCTCGTAAGTCCAAGAACTCACGAACTTATTGTTGGATCTGGTGCCCTAAGTGTAGTATATTTGTTTGTAAACTTGTAATTTTTTTGAATAAAATTATTCGTGAATTACATTAACATCTTTTGTATAATGTCCTTATGTGGTTTTTTCATGTAATAAAAAGAAGAAGCAAATATTAACTTATTGGTTGTTTAATGTTTAACTAATACTAAGCGGTATTACGTGGTTGAATCGTAATACAAAAAGACAACTTATATTAATAGACGAACCTAAACATGTCATTAGTCTAATCAGAAATGAGCAAATTGATGAGCAAATTGATTGAAAGACTAATATGTTGTTTATTAGGTCCAATTGGGGAGATGCTTTGTGTTGGGCATTGAAGTTGATAACTCCCAGAAGATAGATACATAGATGTGACTAACTAGACTGACAATACATCGATTGGATCCAAGCAAAAAGATCCTGAATTCGTTTATGGATTTATTCACTTGTGATGTTTATGTGTGGTATACCTTAGTTCTGAGTGGATGATGGATTATGTATGCGTGAATCATATATTTTGATGTAAGAAAAAGTCTGAGTTCGAATAGATAAGGAATCGAAAGTTGGTATGTTAGGAATACAACTTCTGCAATATGTAGCATAATTCAAAACAGTGGAATTCATAGCCCAAGAAATGAGTAAATGATATTCTTTCATTGACATTACTTAATAGATAGAAAGAAAAATGTGGCCACGGGTCATTTTTTTTTTGTGATAAATGACTTAATTATATTTGGTAGTAGTTGACTTTTCATGAAGGAAGATGTAATGGTTATCATGAGATAAAATAGGATCATATTGAGAGAATGAATTTATTTCAACGATATTAAAGATATCCTATGAGGGTAATACAGTTATGACAAGGTCATTGGATGAACATTGATATCTTTCGTAATGATATATAATTAGGGAGAGCTCAGTCACATTACTATAGTAAAATGACTTCATGGTTAAATAAGTTTATAATTAATAGGCAAAAAGCTAGAATTCAATTATAAATCATTTGAGCCCTAATCACATATGTCCAATCAATCCATCTGTTATCTCTTTGAAACCAGAAATAAATTGCATGTTAAATCAAATGAACAAAAATAGATAGAAATGATAAAGTTAGAGAAACGGGTAACATTCAAAAATGAATGTGGTTTTTTCACTAAGTATGGAAATGATCTTGGAAATAATTTATGGTTTTCAAATAAATAAATAATTAATTAATTGGAGTTAAAAATCAAAATAAATTAATTGGTTATTGTGAATTAAGTAGAATGTAGAAAAATTAAATATATTTTCTCCTGATTCTTTTACGGTAAAGTTGTCATAATTTTAATGGAATCAGAATATAGTTGAGAAAATTATTTAATTGAAAAATTAATTTAAAATGATTATTTTCAAAAATAGAAAAACATGTATTGAGTTGGATCGAATTATAGATGATTAGCCATATTATAGATGCATACACTTTTGCACAGAGTCTTAGAAAAATACATGCTTGAATAAGCAACTCACCCATTACATATTGATAAAGAAAATGATTTCTCATACAGAAACGAGTTCATATACACAAACTATTTCACGAGCTTCCCTAAGGAGGAATCCACATATAACTATCATGTAAGCAAATCTGGTGGACTATCATGTCTTACATAGGCAAACTCATAAAATGCAAATTCCTAAAAGGAATTCCTCATATAAAAACAAATTTACATACGTGAACTATGTCACCAGCCTCCACTGGATTATGCCATGTAGGCGAATCTGGCAAACCGCCCTGGATTATGCCTTATAGGCAATCTGGCAGACCTCCCTGAATTATGCCGTGGCTATGGATTTGCTTTTATTCATACAAATTAAAGCCTTAGACTCCGCAGAGTCTCATACTACCCTTAAAAAGCTTTCATACTACTCGTAAAGGGCTTTCACAACTATGTTCATATATTCTCCATACAAACCAAATGAACCTCCGCAATTAATTTGAACACATACATGTTCCCCTGCAAGGCCGGAACAATTCGCCAATCTCGGTTTGCATTCACATGCCTTACTGGAGGTAAAATGTGTAACATATCATATTCTCCGTTACTCCTCCCATCTTAACCACACTTTGATAGACCTCTATTACTCCGCATATCATTCATATACATGTAATTCATATACAAGCACTCAACCAATACCACGGTTAATACATGGCACATTATTATGCCAAACAGTTCATCTACACAACATGGTTAAACTTACAACTAGCCATGCATTTTCATATCAACACACATCATGCAATACGATACATCAACATTTAGTCGTAGAATAAACTCATCATTTGCGAAAGACTAAGTTAAACATATCCAGTACACGATACTAAAAAAGTGAACAACCATTTAAGACTTGAGTTCTGGAACTCAAGTCTTAAGCCGACATTGAATCCATCTACTTAGCTTTTCCCTTATTTCTCAAGCTTCCTTAGCCACTAAACATAACAACCAAATAAAAAATTCAACGAAGATAATTCACAATTATAAGAACCATGATTTGTTTGCTTGCAGAGGCAATTTAATGATTATCCGCAAATTTAACCATTACAAATCAGAGTCAATGGATTATGTTAGCTCAAATAATCAAACCAAAATTGCCAAGAGGGGGTGAATTGACTTTTAAAAATTTTTGAAATCTATAGAGAAATGATAGAAAAATTTGACACAAGAATTTAGAATGGCTCGGCCTCAATTTCCTACTCTACTACCTTAACTTTTCACTACTAAGGATTTTCCCAAAATCACTAATTTGATAACCTTTGAAGACAAGGTTTAACCTACAAACTCCCTTAATGTTTCTACCCAAACCTTAAGATACAAACCCTCTCAAAGAGATATAAAGAAGCAAACAAAGAAATAATCCTTACAAGATCAATATGTTTACAAATTAAGCTAAATTACAATGAAAAACAACTGAGCAAATAGAGTGGAAATAAAGCTCACAAGTGTGTAAAGGAAAAATATGGAAATATTTGGCACAAAGTGTCACATCCCAAAATCGAACCTAGTAGTTTTGGGTTAGTAGAACTGGGTTTTTTTAACTGGTGGTTGAGTCAGATAACTAAAAATAGGGTTGTAAATGAGTAATTTAAGTATGTGAGTGTCATAATCAGACTTTTATTTTATTATATAGCTTAAAACGAAATTTAATTTTGAGATTTAATTTGAAAAAAAAAGATTTTAATTGAATTAGGACTGAATTGAAAAAGAGGAGAAACAAGGACTGACCTAAAGAGAAAATTGCCCAATTTTTGAAAATTGTTCTTCTTTAAGTCATTCACGTCTTCTTCCTTTCAAAACACCAAATCATTCAAAAATTTTCCAAAACCTAAAATTAAGAAGTTCTTTCAAAATTAATTCATTACTTCATATTTATTAACCTCCCAAAAACCAAAATAACCCCAAATTTCAAACAAAAATCGTGTTTTCTTCCCTAAATTTATCATTGTTCTTCTTGAGTTCAAATCCCGAATTAGAGTTGTATATCGTCGTTTTCATCAAATTAAGGTAATATTCTGACATTTTAGGATTAAATGAAGAGTGCTATTAATTCAGTTTGAATTTTAAATGATTCTATGGAGATTTATTTAGATTTGATGTTTTTAAAGTAAGCTCGGATTAAAAAATGGTAGATCTTGAAATCTAGGGTAAACTTGTGTCTTCAAAGTGATTTTTAATTTATTCTATCCTAATTAGAATTTATTTCACTTCAATTTGATTGTTCATAACCGAACTTTTAGGAATCGAGAGTTTTCCCCTTTTTCATATTCTTGAAAACTTAATTTTTTTTGGAAAATTTAGGAGGATTTAGGTGAAATTAATGGTTTAAATATGAAATTAAATGTTATTTAGGATATTTGTAATTGAAATGGAGGTTAAGAAATGGGATCAAGACATCGAAACTTCAATTTCGGCAAAACTAGCTAGTTTTCGATAGTGAGAAAGAAGAGAATTGAATTGTGTTTTCCTTGTTGTTTGGTTGTGTTCAAGGCTATTTTTGATGAGTTTGGAATGTGTTTGTTATGTGTGTTAATTGCCAGATCAATCAGGAGCCACTTTGAGCAAGTCTAAAGGCAAGGAAATGCTTGTTTGAGCTTTCGGCTTGTAAGCGGAAGTATGATTGGTGAGTGGTCGGAGTCACTGCTAGTATGAGCGAGTAACTACTGGTATGAGTGATTCATAACATTAATTGGGAGCTTAGGAATAGCCTAAACCCCTATCCTAAATTCTGATTGTAAGCCTTTATTATTGTTTATTTGTTGTGAAATTATGTTTAATGAATGTTGAATTATGGATTGAGATGTTGATATAATAGGTAATGTGTATGAATACTTGTATGTGATAGACTAATTTTAATGCACACGCTTGTGGTCAAATATGTGATGGCTCAATGAGTATAGTTGTGGCATTTAAGGTGCAATTAAATGTGAATCCAATAAGCATGCATTGCGTACAAGTTTGTGATATGAATTGATGATTATGAACAGAGATTATGTGCATTAAAATAATAATTAAGTGTGTGTATTTGCGGATATTTTGGCCTTGTGATCTCTTGAAATCGTTGGATATAGTTGGCATACCATAGGATTATGAGTACTCAACTTTGTATTTTGTGAGTTGGGCATTGAGGCCCCGGTATAGATTGGAGGGATAAGGGAATGTCGAGTTAAGCTTTATTCACTGGGATAGGTTGGTGTGTTGGAGAGTGCTTAACTTTATTCTATACTTATGTGATATATTAGACTCTTTGAGTCATCGGTGTGATTGAGATCCGCGTATCCAATATGTGGTGATAGAGTTCACTTTTATGTTTCATGTTTCCAAGTTGCCAAATTATCATAAATTGATTAATATATGAAAATGTTGTGTGTAAATTCATGTGAATATATAAGCTAGACTTGTGATCATCAAAACATGAATACATTGTTTTGTCTTGATGAATTATATATATAAGTTGAGTCTAATTGCATATGAGAGTATATGCTAGTTTTATGATTTAATGAAGCGTGAATATGTTGTTTTGACTTGATGAAAATATGGTTATGAGTGAGTCATAGTATGCTCTTGCTTGACATATGTTGTTGTGTATGCTTGTGGTAATTATGAACATTCACTGAGCGTATTTAAGCTCATACTCCACATGAACATCTTGCAAATAAGTAGTTTTTTCGGTGTGAGTGGAGCGGCGAAGGAAGTGATCTAAGCAAGACAATAATTTTGAGTAGTTGGTTTTTGCAATTCTTTTGAACTCACTAAATAAAGGCAATGTGGGTTAGAGTTTTAGTTTTGATTATTAACATTATTTTATTAATTCTATATTGGTATTAGATTGATGGAATATGGATGTTGTTTTGGACTTCATTTGCGACTAAATTGACGTTTGAGATTAAGATTGATAATGCTTGTTAGATATTCTTATTTAAATGTATGGATGTAACGTGATAAATGTTTAAAGGATGTTAATAAGTTCAGTTAAATTAGACTATAATTGTGTGTTGAGTAGAACATTATTTTGAGCATGGATAACATTTTAACTTGCGAATTTTTGGTATGTTGGGAAAATATATCGATACTTGGTATAAAAATATCGATACCTCGAAGTTGGCATGTTTTCAAAATTTGACAAAATCTAACTTTGGTATCGATACCCATATACAAGTATCAATACTCGTGCTAAAAATATCGATACCTGCTCATTCGATATCAGTACTTATGTGGTTTTTCAAGATTTATTAAAAATGAACCTTAATTGCAGTGAAAACTATTTTTATTGTTGTTTAAATGTTTAAATTAGCAATGAACTTTTCTCTAAATGTTAATTTTAGTAGCCGTTGCTCTTATTCGAAACTGTATACACATGTGATTAAGTTTCGTTGGTTGATGTAGCATCTTATAACTTGAGTTTGGAGACCACGCTGGGTGTGGGGTGTTACACAAAGGTTGTTTGATTTATCTTTTTGCTTGAATATGCTTTCTTATTGTTGTAGGATATTTGAAAGTTGTACCCTATTGATTTATTTCTAACCGTTGTGGTTGTTGTAGATATGAATATAGCCATTGGGGATGTGAAAACCAATGCAATTAATTCAACAACGAGTATCGATACCAACTAAAAACGTATTGATAATTTTTGCATTAAATGCAGAGTTCAGTGATCATTGGAGTTAAATATAGATACCAGAAAAAAATTATGAATACCACATGAAATGTATCGATATCAGATCGATACTTAGCTGATTTTGTGAAAAATAGAAAGTCAATTTGGTACTGTTTTTAAAAGAGGTATCGATATTTTAAAATCATTGGTACTTTTTTGCCTGAAGCTATTCTAATTTGTTTCAAAAACAGTTTGACTAGTTGAAAAAAAAATTCTTACTTGATGAAAATCATTTTAACTTGATTTTAAAACTGATTTAAAAATTTTCTAAGAATTCAAAGTAAGGATTGAAAATTTTATCTTTTAGACTTCATTTGAGAAATCATTTTCTCAATTTTGTTCAACTTTAACTTTTATTCAAAAACACTTTAATTTGTTATATCAAAACATATTATCAAAGAAAACTTATTTTAACAGATTGACCAAAATCCTTAACTTTTTTCCCTTTTCTTAAATCCACTAATACAAATAGTTTAGAAAGCTTAACAGCTACGAAATTTTTAATTTCTTAGGCTCAAACCTCAGTCTCTTCTCTCCATGCATAACACTTATTAATGCTTCTCTCTTCCAGAATAAACCAGAGAAAAAGATGAAGAAAGAACATAAAAAAATGAAAGAATAGCACAGGAAAAATAACATCTCTCTTTTATATAATCCTCCCGCACTTTCTTCTCTAAAATCAATTCAACAACAACTTGTAGATATCCCTAATCATTGTGTCTCCCATTACAAAAGATGTCTAGCTCAAAAGTAACTAAACTAAAGTTCGAAATCCAATCTTTTTCCAACCAGTCCGCAATTTGCTCTTATTTACATTAGAGTCTGCCCAAATTGAAAGCTTTTCAAACTAATACCTAAAGTTACTATTGAAACTCTAGTTTTAACATTTTCGGATGTGGCAACTCTCCCATTCTTAAAAACAATTTCGTCCCCGACATTTCTTACTTACAATCAGGAAAGAGGTGGAATCTTTGTGGAATTCTTTTTTCCCAGTGGCCTCCTTTTTAAGCTACTAAATATATCTTCTCTCATCTTACTTGAACTGAACGTTTAGCATTATATGTACTTGTACTAGTTTTCTTGCAGATCGATTTCACATGGCTAATGGTAAACGAGGATTACATAATCCACACTAGGGTGACATATACTAACAAATAATTTCATACTAGATACTTCGAATAATCTTTGTACCCCAGTACTTGGCAGAGTAATACATGCATAACATAATATGACTAGCACTACATAGCCTTTTTACAGAATGTTTCTTCAAACAGTCACATGAATAGTCGCACTATAAATAGATTCCGCTGATAGACTCTTTTACGGGTAGTCCTAGCAAAGACACATAAAATATACCCTTGTGGAGTGTCAAAGTATATAGCTTTAACGGATGGCTACCTTTCTTTTTGGCAGATGCTTGCTTACATGAACTATATTGGCAGATTTTCTCGTTTTCTGAATACCAAGGGTTTAAGGAAACCCTTATAAGACATTATCAACTGTCATGCACAGATTAGAAGATTTGAACAATTTACTATAATTCTTTTAAACTAGAAACTTCTAGTGGATGATTGGCTTATATATAAGCAATCATAAAGAAGCATAAATCATTACTTTCTCAATTTGTTTTCCTTCAATTTTCCAGTCTCTTGAGTTCTTTCTAAACCCTAATCTCCTTTCTCCTAGTTTATCATCTTCTTTTGTTTTTCCATTTTTCATCACTAGAGCATTACTTCCTTCTCTTTTAGAACGCAATCAATTCTAAAGGTAATCCTTTCTTGTCTATGATCATTTTCTTTTCATTCTACTTCAAATGGCTAGAGTCAGTGTAGGTTTAGGGGGTAAGGTAGAGGCCGTAGAGTGGTTCTACTGTTGAAGGTGACAAGGAGCCACGTAATCATGAAGCCAGTATGTCGGTAGAAACTCTATTTTACAGATGCATGACCACTGAAGAGGAGATGGTTCAGCATTTGGAAGCTAAGGGAATCTGATTGCCCAACTTTGCCTACGATTCGAAATGGTTCGAGGAGAGTGTTGTTTGAGCGAATTCAATAATGGGTTCATTCTCCTTCTTTATCTACTAGAAGCAAGTTTTCATATCCTACTAAATACCTTCCTTTGTGCGGTGTTGAACGATTATGGAATTGCACTGGGGCCACTTGCGGGCCTCTCATAGTGGACATTGGTGGTCTACTTCATAGATTGCTGCATTCAAATGGAGCGACCCCTTATTGAATTTCTCTAGCATATATATTAGCTGAAGGTCATCACCCAAGGGGTCTCAGTTGAAATGGTTCATTTTAGTGCCCGCATGGGTTGTGAGCCCATTGTTAAGAACTGGGCTTCCAATTTTCACCTGAATCGCCATAAATATATCTGGGTAAGGAGAAAGCTTAATGGTGATTTTGACTTCCCCACTGAGTGGTCTATCCCTCGAGAATCCACCTATATTCAACTACAAGTATTTGATTGTGAAATTGCCATGACGTAGTACAACCTATTGAAATTGGGCTGTATACTAGAGCTGGAGAAGTTTCTAACAATTAGAAACATATTCTGAAACTATTTAGATGGGAAAAACCCTAATGGCTGTCGGCTAGCTGACTTGATGCTCGGTGCAGATCCCAGAAGAGTACAATCTGCCAACGAAGCATGGCCTATGAGACTAATAATGACTGAGCCTTGGCATTGGTATGGAGGAGGAAGAAACCCACCAACTTCTTTTACACTGTCTGTAATAGGCGTTCCCACTGTTGGTATTCCTCACTAGCGGGTGATAGAGGTGAGCTATCGAGTAGAGCTCTAGCTCCTAATAGGGCTGACATTGTTGTTGCTACTACAGGTTCCTCCCGTTCCTCTAGTTCTTCCAATTTTTAGCATAGTATAGACATGGGTGCTTTGATGGACAATATACGGGAGAGTGGAGGAGTGGTTGCCTTAAGAGAAAGGGTTAGCACTAGTGGCTGCAAGAGGCCAAGGGTGAAAGAACAATTCCAGAGTGCTGAAGATAGTAGTGGGGGTTGGCTGATAAATCGCAGACATGGAAAGGAACCGGTGATTCCCTAGAAAGAAGTTTCTCCCCCAACTATCCCTACCATACCCGAATCTTACCTCTATACCCGTCAATCCTGCGGATCTTCTTGCCACTATATCAGCATCTTCTCTTGCGGTGTCAAGCTTTGGCACTGCCTGCACTATTCTGTGCACCTCTCCTCTCTACTCCCTCAACTACTCTATTGGTGAAATCACCTTAATGCTGGGTAATATCCTTTTTCTCCATCCGTTGTCAAACAAAAATAAGATGAAAATTTACCCTAAGGATTAAAAGAGTTTGTCTACCCTTTTTCCTCTTCCTTTAGTTTTCATAAGCCTTCATTAACAAAATTGGTAGGTTTATATCAGATGATAGTAGCGAAGTATGGACTTATCTACTAGTCCCTTTAGGAAGCCTATAATTAACAAGAGGCTAAACATGCAGAAATTGAGAAGGCTATTCATTATGGTAAATAAACACTAATCCAACTTCGCCAACAACATGAGGTCACTATCCACTAGAATTAAGAGCTCACTGTCTCCACTTGGGAGACTAAGTTCAAATCCTTGGAGGCTAGGGAGAAAGAGTTGAAAGAGAGGGTCCGCGAATATGAAGCCAAATAAGCTAAATAGGAGGGGAAAATGAAAGCCTTTTAAGAACGATGCCTCATAGATCTAGAGCAGTTGCAGAATAAAAACAACGAGGCACTAGAGAACTTCAAAGTAAATACCAAGGACAATATGAAAGAATATCTGCCCAAGTTGAGGTCCAACCTTATGTTGCATGCCCAAGTCGCCGTGGGTCCTTTTAATGTGAGTTAGGTGGACTTCAACTGCATGAAGAGACTTACCAATGCGGACCTTAGCTTTGATGTTTTCAACCCTTTGGACGTGGAATATGTAGAATTCCAGAAAGAGTGGAAAGATTCTGGTGAACTCTTCCTTCTTCAAGAACCTGAGGTAACTAACCTTGCTCCCACAGAAGGAACTAGCCATGAGGAAGAAGCCCTAAGGAATACCGCCACTCCTTCCCCACCAGTTGAGGAAAGGAATTAAAATTTTTCTTGTAGTTGTTCTTCCTCTCTTCCAATTCGTTCCATCAATGAAATTTTTAACTATTCTTTTATCTTTTATGATTGCTTATTTTCCTTTTTTGTTGATTTTGGGGTACTTGCATTCAAATTTATAGCTTGCAGGGTTTTCCCTCCCACTTTTCACGAACTATCTACCAGCATAACTTAACTCTACAATACACAGCACATCTTAATAATAGTTCGAGGAACTAACCCAAAATTCAGTAACATGCATACAGGGGCTATAATACTCCAAAAATTTTTACAGTAGGATATTATTCTTGATATAGGAAAATAAGGAAATAAAATGACAAAAAGGGAAATTTTGAGTTATTTCAACATTGGGGAGTATATTATGATATATTAATTCAAGAAAGGACTAAATCGTAAAAGTGAGAAAAGTTTTGTTGCACAAAAGTAAATACTCAAAATTTAAGGGGTTAAAGTGTAAATATGAAAAATTTGAAGGACTAATAGTATAAATATTTTAAGGGTGAAATGATATAGAAACTAAGGAAAATGGATGAATTAGGACCAAATTGAATAGGTGAAGAATTATGAGGGACTAAATTACAATTTTACCAAATTTAAATGATGACTCAAGGATAAAATTTTAAAAGATCATAAAGGGAAAAATGGTCAATTAGTAGGAGAGAGAAATCTAGAAAGTAATGATGATGTTGAAGATATTTTAGATTAATTAAATACATATTAGTTTATTAATATTTTAATTTGATTTTTAAATGATATTTTATTATTTTATTTAGTATATATAAGGAAAGAAAGATTAAGAGCCATGATATTTTTCCCATGCACCCAACGTATGAAGAGAAAAGAAAGAAAGAAACTTTTTTTTTTACAATTTGGTCCTTTTACAAAAAAATCCACCATTTTCACTTAGAAATCAAAAGAATTCTATAGGCATCATGAGAGAAAGATGATAAGGAGACTATGGGAGCTAGAATATCAAGTTAGATTCAAGTAATAGAAGCTGGAGGAGAGAGAAAATCAAGTTAGAGATTGAAATCAATAGAACAAGGTAAGAATATCAAGATTTCAATATATTTTTAAGTGTAATATTATTGAAAAAGCATGGAAATGATGTGAATGTATAGTTTTCTTATATGAAGTTTTATGTTCTTGATATGTTAGTGAAGGAAAATAAGAGAAAGTGATGGAAAATACTGTAGAGAAAGGAAATAAGGGTGTTATAAACCTAGTAATCAACATTTTGTACTAAAATAGTTTTGGACAGTAGTAGTGGTCTAACTTTGAAAAATCACCAAAAATTTTGAAAATCAAATTATAGGCTGAATAAAATATGAAATTAAATAGAAGAAACTATGTAAGCAATGGAATCGTAAATTGTGAGATATAATAAATTTAGTGATACAAGGTCAGAATGATTTCGGGTTCCCCTGTTTTGACTTTAGAAAAATATTTAAAAATTGTATAAAAATAATTACAGGCTTAAATTTATATTTTCAAATCCTTAATCAGTATATTTTCAAGAAAAAAAATGGAAACATCATCCGAATCCCGTACTAAGAGATAATTAATTTTTAGTAAATAAAGGTTGAAGCTGTCAAACAGCAGAACATGGATAAATTTGTAGATTTTACTGTAGTTATTGGCTAAATTATAAATTCTGGAATTTTTGTGGTAGAAAGATATTTGATTCTAATTTCTAAAACAACAAGCAGATCTTGATTTAGAATTCTGTAGCTCAAGATATAAATAATTTAGTGACAATGACTCAAGTGGACAGCTTTATATGAGTATGTAAGCATATAGTGGAATTATGTACATATCAAGGATGTGGAATGGAGAGGAGGAGGAGGAAGATATATGTGAATATTCAGCTAACATGGGTTTACATTAAAAATGGCTAATTTTCATGTTGTAGGCTCAGGGATTAAATTGAATAAAAGTAAAACTTTAGGGATAATTTTGTAAATATGTCAAAAATGACCAAATTGCATGAAATCCATTGTTTTATTATTTAAATTAGTAAATTGAATTAAGTTATCAATTTAGATAAATATCGGGTGGAAAATATAGAAAAATAGAAAATTTCTAAAATGCCCCTGAATTTTGGTATTTCTGCAATTTAGCTAGGTAAGTTCATATGGTTGAATTTTCATGATTATTTGCTAAATTAGGACTAATATAATGTATTATTTCATATGTTTGCTATGTGGAAATTGGATCAAGATTTCAAATTGAGCTGAACGCTGAATTGAGTATGACAATTCAGTGATCAGTGATGAATTGACGGATAAGAGCATGGCTGGGCCATGACAATATATGTGTGAGACCATAGCTAGGCTATGACATCCTAATGATAAGACCGTATCTGGGATATGGCACTAAGAGTGTCAGACCATGGCTGGGCCATGGCAATACACGTGTAAGACCATAGTTAGACTATGGCATCATAACAGAAATGAGTAAGACCATAGCTGAAAGACGCTATGGCATCACGATTCAGACGAGTAAGACCATAGCTGAAAGACGCTATTGCATCGCGATTCAAATGTGTAAGACTATAGTTGAAAGATACTTTGGCAATATGACGATAAATGAATAAGACCATGGTTGAAAGATACCATGACAACATGACAGGAAATGAATAAGACCATGGTTGAAAGATACTATGGCAACGTGACAAGAAATGAATAAGACCATGGTTGAAAGATACCATGGCAACATGACAGAAAATGAGTAAGACCATAGTTGAAGGACATTATGGCATCATGTCAAAGATAAATAAGACCGTGGATGGGAGACGCTATGACATCTGTTGAACAATTGATATTCAGGTAATATGTATTAGATGACGAATGGTTATATGAATTGGTTGTACAAAATGGTTGTGTGAAATGTTTACAAGAATTGGTCATATGGAAATATATGTACAAAATAGTTGCATGAAATAATTATGAAGATAGATAAACGAAATAAGTATAGGTACATGGAATATAATTTATGTTTAAGTTGGATATGAACTATTATCGGAATAAATATACATAAAATATATGGAAATGATGGTGTATGAAATATTGATATAATGAAATGAATGATATATACTTATAAAGAAATGGTAAGTATGTAATTGAAATTTTGTTAAATGATATGTCAATTTTACTACTGCCCAAAACTTTGTTTCGGCGATGATATGGGTTAGGGGTGTGACAGGGGCTAACTTTCAAAATCTAACTTCCTAAGGATCGGTTAAATCGATGTTCCGATATGACTAAAATTATAACACCCCATACCCGACATGATCCTTGGATCCAAACTACAGGGTGTTATGCTCTATGTTTCAAATTTAACTATCACTTCCATTAATATATTCTACAATTTACATAATACAAATATTATTTAACATGATTAGCTAATTGACTTTGCAATTTACAAGAATTTATTGCAATTATAGAACTTGAATTTAAGATACAATTTTTAAAAAAAAATGACTTTACCATATTGAATTTTACTTGCTCTTGAAATTAATATTTTTGAGAATATTTAATTACAATATCGACCATGACCCTGAGGCTCTGCCTCTAGGTCGCCCCGTTGTTTGCATATTACAATTGAGAAGTAAGTTTGCTTGAGCACGACAAATATAGCCTAGTCCCTCCTCGAATCCTTGAATTGCCCTTTTTACTTGCAATTCATTATAAAGCACAGTTAAGTTCGAATGAACCTAGTGAGATGTCCATACCTTGTATCAGCATAACACTATTAAGCTTGTACTTCATGTTTGAATTTGTCTATGCTAGGATAGTTCGCCAATCTTATTGGCGTAGTATTGACATCGCATAAATCGACTCAGCTTGGAGTTGGTATATTATCTTTAATGACACCATCGCTTATCTGCTTGTACATCCTAGAGGACAATTCAACTTGCTCGACTGCATTGGAGCTAATACAAGAGAATTGAAATAGGAGATTTGACATTCGGACTATACACAATCCTGCACATATAAGACTTCCATTTATGAGATTACATAGACGTATAATTAGAAATACAAATTTATAGACATTATAAAATTTGGTGGATTAGAACCGCAGATTCCTTCTTCAATACTTATCTTTACGGACTCCTGCACAATTAGTTCCCTGATAAATAATCCTTGCGGATTCTTACTTACAGACTTATGGAAGAAGACCCATAGATAAATCCTGTGATACATGACTTGTACTAACATATACAGATAGCCAAGTGCGGTAGGTCTTGTTAGATGGTTTCTATAGTGGATTGCTATTAGTAACTTGTCTTAATGGACTCAATTTTGTAGGATGATCTTTATGAGCCCATGTTTCAGACTCATATATGCAGATCCATAATTGCGAAACATATAGATGGATTCATGAGAGAAGACTCCCATCTAGGGGTGGGTTTATGGGCAATTATCCATATTGTAGATACATACACTTTTCGCAGAGGCTCTTCATCAGATACATGCTTGAATAAGCAACTCACCCATTACGAATTATTGAAGAAAATGATTTCCCATATAGAAATGGGCTTATATACATGAACTGTTTCACAAACTTCCTTAAGGAGAAATCCCACGTATAACTATCATGTAAGCAAATCTGGTGAACTATCATATCTTGCATAGGTGGACTCATAAAATGTGAATTCCTATCGAAATGAATGTAGGTTTTTGGAAACAGAAATGATCAATTTGCAATCCTATATAATTACTTAAAAAAATAATTGGAAGAATGAGTTTATGTTTTTGGACTAATTTGAAGCCTGAAAATGAAAACAAACCGTTCAATCATAGTAAACATGTTGAGTTGTGAAATATTTAACATATTTTCTCGAAATTTTAATATGGGCAAAATCGTCAAAATTTTACCAGGGGTAAAATCGTCAAAATTTTACTGGGGGTAAAATAGGGATGCGAATTTTTTTATATATAAATATTAGACTTTATTTTCAAAAATAGAAAAATTGAATTGGGTTGGATCACATTACAGAGTGCTGGGAAAAAATGCCTAGGAAGTACTTGTAATTGGACCCTATATGAGACAGACCCAAAAGCCCCTCATAGACATGAAGGAGGTGGCCACCCTAGTAGGAATACTATGGTGCACCGTCCACCCTAGTCCTATTCTAGATAGGATGTTTTTTTTTTCTATTTGAAATAAACTATTACAACTCAACAATAGGTCTACCTTCTCTTCTTATAAATAGATGGCATTGGTAGAGCTATTAACTCAACTTTGAGAGATTGTTTGTAACCTCTCAAACCTGACCAAGACATTATGGCTAGATTGAGGAGGCAACATTAGCCACCGAAATGGCTAAGCTAACTTACGTTACTTTTACATTACTTTTGAAGACTTGAAATAAACTCATTTTTGAGAAAAAACGTATTTGCACTTTGAGTTAGTTGAAAAGAGTTGATTTATTAGACAATCTATACTTAAGGCTCATTTTATTATAGATAGTGTTGTTTAAGAAAAAAAATCGTTTACTTTTCACTCTTTTTTGTAAAAACTCAATGTTAAACTAATGAAGTGAAAAAACCATTTTTGAAGTCATTTTGGAAACTCTGTTGCCTTATCGATTTGTTTTTAAAAAATGACTCATTTGTAATACAGCGAAAATTAGATAACAATATCAAATTTACTTAAGCCCAATATCATGCATATTTTGGTTATTATGCTTGAGTAATCCATGCATGCAAAAATCCCCAAAAGCAAAGTTACCGAGCCACAGACCAGAAATAATTAAAAATTGCAAATCAAAACCAATAAAGACTTAACAATACTTATTAAGAATAGTTTGAGGTCTAAGGTGATTCTTCGAATTCCAAGTCTGGTCCTTATTTCGAGGTTTACCTGCAAAGTTAAACACTATTAGGGGGTGAGCTTATGAAAGCTCAGTGTGAGTGGAACAATTATTTAAACATGCATAAATATCAAATATAGTGAAACAAATTAGCTTTAATAAAAGAAACAGAACCAACATTAGAATTTCATATCATTATATACCCATTATCAAATTGATGTCAAACGGTGTATGAGCATGGGTCATCATTCATTTGAGTAACAATCATTAATTTCGATATCATTCAATACAACATAATATGATACGTAGCATAAATTAATAACATTCAAAGATGTCATGAGCATGATGCAATGAAAAAAGGTTCCTACACATACCATCTGCTATACACCATGAGTTTCCAAAACTTGTCTGCCAAACTCCAACAAACGTTTGCATAGCTCGATGTGGCAAATCCACTAAATAATCAATAATGCATAAAATCTGTTGGATATCAAATAGTGCGATACAATCACCAATAACATGTAATATGTAATAAAATCCTCAATCCCCTCGGTACTCCAAGTGCAGTGCACTGACTACATATAAATGCAGACTTAATATGGCACTGGTACTCCATAGAACTCCTCCGTCATCCACAAGATATCGCATCCCAATGCAAATGCAATATGTCACACAAACTCATACATAATCATATCTCAATACTTTTCACATTTATTTGACATGTTCAACATGCCCTCAATAATCACATACTTTCATTAAATGGAAACAATGTTCCAACTTTCAAATTACCATTAAGATGATATAATTTAGTATTACATAATTTCACATACTTTTACGATTTTCCATTGTGCGTGTATAGCAACATTTCTAATATAACATAGCAAATTATCCATGTAATTATATCATGCATAAACTCATATCTCAGAAAATCATGTTATATATACAATCAACCTCATACCAAATAACACAATCATGCATCATAATACCATTCACACAGTCACACTGTCAAACTAGCAACTTTGCTAACATATCAATCTTTTATGGCTCGAAAAGTATTTGGTTCGACCACTTACAAAATTAATTATTTGGATATTAAGAAAATCCAATCAGCAAGCTAAATCATTAAATATATCAAAAATATTATCATTTTTAATCAAGTTTTTTAGTTTAGGACCCACACCTTATTTTTCGCTTTCTCACAATACACTTTCAAATCTTCCAATTTTCCTTAAGAAACCTTAAAATGAACCTAAGTAGAAAATCAGTATAAATTCAATCAATTCATCTCTTAACCAGCCCTTAAACACCCACTTATGGGATCCAACCAATCGTCAAAATTAATACTATTTTACGAATCCAAACTAGTTAGAATTCTTACACTATTTTGTTGCAAATCGTTTCCGTGAATGTCTTTCGATTTTACGGTTGATTTTCAACACCTAAAAAAATTACATATTGGAAAATCAGTAGCTAATATTGATTAAAATCCCTCTTTTAATGAATCCATAGCCTTTTCCCAATAAGTTTGTCGAAAAAACAAGCTAGTTTACAATTAATTGCACTTACACTTCCCGAATTGTGAGATCCAAATGGCTAATTGATCAATAAAATCTTTTGTTTACAATTAATTGCACTTACACTTCCCGAATTGTGAGATCCAAATGTCTAATTGATCAATAAAATCTTTTCCTAATTAAAATGTGATTAAAGGCTAATTAGGAGGGTTAAAGAACTCAAATTAATTCTGGGAAAAGATGGGCAAGAACTAAGAGACAAAACAAGCCCCTTTCTTGCACATAGGCGCACGCACCACCACCTGTAGTGGAAAAATTCAGGGCTAATATGAAAACGATTTAAAGATCAATTAAAAATATGGAAAAATACCTTTAAAATATTTAAAATTCTCCTAAATTCCAGATCTTTAAATTTAGGTTTTTAATTGACAAGATTAATCAACAAATTGAAGAAAGAATAAAAACAACAATAGCATTTTCTTGGCAATGTTTGGGATCTATCTCGGAGTTCAAGATTTCATATTTATGGCTGATTTTAATGAGATAAAATATAAAAAATATGGTGGAGAAGATGTTAAAAAATCTTGAGACAAAAAGAAAAAGAAAAAGAAAAAGATGGTAACACTAGGTGTAAGCGATGACAACAATGGAGAAAGAAAGAAAAAAAATTGAAGATCAAGGAGGAGAGGAGAGGGGAGGAACGACTAGGGTGAGTAAAAATAGAATAAAATCTGATTATGTTGTGTAAAATTACTATTTATAACTAGGGTTACAAGGGTATGGATGACACACACATTAAAAACAAGGAATTTTGTAAAAAAAAAAGAATTATTTTGCATTGGAAAGGATGTGAACTTGGGACCTCAATTTAATTTTCATGCTTTTGCATTTATCAATTAACTACTAGGCTATTTCCTTATTTTTAAAATAATTTTGCAATATTTATTTTAAAAACAATGCGTGTCACATATAGGGTTTGAGGCAAAATTAGCAAAATAATAAAAATGGAGAAAGAGAAGATATTTGAACTTAGGTTTCAAGGAATATTTCACTAACACTTATCCAACAAACCAATGCCTCATTTATTTCTAAATGTACGTAGATAATCTCAAAATTAGGGCATAGCCAATCTCTTTTAACTCTCAAACCCGATTCTACTAACCCCCGATTTTTGGGATGTTACATTGTTATTCTGTCAAAAAATAGAGAGAATTTATTCTCAAATATTACATATATTTTTTTAGAATAACAACTCTACCGGTTTATATTAAAAAGAAATAATTTTTGTTTTCACCTCAAAAGTAGAGAAAACATTTTCTAGTTCTGTGTTTTGATTCAATTGGTTCGAGCTCACATTTAAAGCAGTTCGTGGTACAAGAATAGTGGAGAAGACCATTTGGTTGAAATTTAGGAACAACGAATGTCCACTAAGCTGAAACCACATATACAAATTCGGTTAAGGTTTATTGCTATAAACATCACGAACTGGGTCGATTTTTAAAATTTTAATTTTTTGCTGTACAAGAAAGTCATTTTCAAAACAAGATTCTTCCAAAAGCTACGAGGGAATTGGAAGAAAGTATGAAATCTCAATACCCACATCTTTTCTTGGCTAAATTTTGAGGATGAAATTTTTTAAAGAGGGGAGATTTGTAATAGCTCAATTTTTAGTGGGGTCAAAAATGGTGGTTTCGAAACCTTATGTTCGTAGTTCAAGTCCTTAAATACTATATTTTAATATTTACAAGGTTAATATATATATTTATATATTAAAGTTCGGTCCTGTAATTTTAGGGAATTGATAGTTAATTAGCTAAACGATCATGAGAGAAATTGGACCAATTATTAATACTAGATAGTGGAAAATGATGGTGGAATCCACCATGTATGATTAATAGCTTAATTAGTTAAGTTAATTATGTTTAATTAACTAAAATTAAGGTTAGTTAATATTATCTAAGATATAAAAGACAAATAAAATATTGTCATCTTTATTTTCCTTCTTCCTCCCCCATACGAAGCAAAATAAAACTTAAGAAGCCATTGTTTTAAGCTTCAACACTTCCAGTCCCTCAAATTGGTAAGATTTCAAGTCATTTTCTTGTAATTTTTATGTTTTTGAGGTCACGAGAGCTTGATTTAGCTAGCCCATGTACCAAATTACAAAAATTTTAAAGTTTTTGAAAGTTTCCAATGTTGATTTCATGAATAAATTGGTGTTAAATTGATAGATTTTAAGCTTAGACATGAAAAAAGGACTAGATTGTAAAGTGTAATTGTTAGTTTTTGTCAAAAAGGACTAAAGTGTATAAATTGAATAATTGATGTGAAATTTTTGTAATAATAGATAATAAAGGGTCATAGAAGGATGTGATTGAGATCAGTTTTGAAACCGGAGCTCAAAATTGAAAGTTATGACTATTTTAATTTTAAGGACTAAATTGAATAAAACAGAAAAATCAGGGGTATTTTAAAAATAAAATTAAACTAGTTCATGCATAGTATGGGATTATATAGAAGTGTTTTATATTGATAGATTGAATCGAATAATTGTATAGATTGGGAATTGAACCAAAATGGAGATAACTGCGAAAAAGCCAAAATTATCGGTTAGCCCTTGCAAATTGAACTTGTTGGCTGATTTGACCAGGTAAGTTCATATGGTATGATTGTATTTAATTTTTTTTATATTTGAATTATGAATATGTGTGTTTTTGGTTTAAATTTGGATTGTTTTCAATTTGGTACAAAATGTGAGATTTAGACTAAATTGTAAAGAAATGTATGTATGTGTGTGTTGAAAATGCCCGAGTGAATTTAGTAAATTTTTTGTGCACGTTTGTACGGATTGATTATCGATGATTACTGAGATCCAACATTTTTTGTGGACTCAAAGATACATGTGACATAGGTTTAGCCTGGACTAGTAATCTGATGTCGTTTTAAAGGTTTAGCCTGGACTGGTAACCTTGTATATTTTTAGCTTGTCCAAGAAATCGAATGTGTCATTAAAGGTTTAGCATAAACTGGTAACCTGACACAAATATATATTTTCAACTTGAACGAGCAATTGATGTATCAAAGATACTTGTGACATAGGTTTAACCTAGTCTGGTAACCTGATGTCAGTTTAAAGGTTTAGCCTGGACAAGTAACTTGATATGTGTATTTATATTTAGCTCAGATAACTGGTGTAACAAGATACTTGTGTATGATATGAATTTGATGTTCAAATGGTTAAACGTTGGATTGATTATAAAAATGGTTTTGAAATGTTGATTATAAGTGAATTGAAAGGTTATATTGAATTACTATATGATATGGTTATATGTTAAACTCACCTTATTGTTATGTGATTTCCATATTCAGGAAAACTTTGCCAAGCAAAGTAGTTTGTTTTTTTTAGTTGTAAGCTAAGTTAAGCTTTTGTTTAATGCTTATGGACTTATTAAACATTCGTTATGCTTCCCTTGTTGTTTTTTCCCTTTCCTTGTAGATTTTAAGTTGCAGAACATGTCTAGCGGATCAAATTTAGCATCCTATAGCTCAAACCTAGAGATCAGGTCAGGCTAGAGGTGTTACAGGTACGATTTTAGTTACAACCCATTCTAAATGCAATTTCCCTAATCATTTTATTCAACATTAAAATAATGCAAAATAATAAAGAAAAAGGTTAAGAAGTCCTTAGAAATTCCTAAGAGTCCAAGGTAGAAGATTGTTTGAGCGACAACTACAATATGTGAAACATGTTGATTATCAATCGGAAACAAAAAATACGTGAAAGTAAAAGATCTCCCTCATCTAATGTTAATAATAGATGAAAAATAGACTAACTCTGAAACTAAAAGGTAACAAGAACAATGTTGAGAAATTTAAAATAATCTAAATCCTAAGAGATCTCCCTCATCTGATGTTTACAAGTTATATTTATAGTCTAAATGTACTTTGACCTAATTAGGTTGGCTAAGCATTGAATTACAAGCTCATTTGGATTATACGAATGGAAACACCTTTTTGTAGAATTTTGACTCGTTGAGCTTCAATGTCGTAACATTCCAGGTCCAAGTTTGTAACTTTCCAGGTCCAAGTTTGTAACTTTGTAGGCAGTTTACTTGAACTTCTAGGACTAAGGTTGAATGACACAACTTTTCTCCTTAATTTCGTGACATTGTTGCATTTTGGTGTCAACTATAATCTTTAGGCTTCTGTCTTGGATGTTGCAAATTTAGGGAATGGATGTGATTGCCCTTTCCCTACTCTCACAAATTAGGGAGAGAAATCAACAGTTAGAGACAAAAATCGAATAATATACTACGTGCGGTCTCTGCAAGTGTGATAGTCCTGTTGTAATATAATTGTACAATAAGGTACGAAATACTCCGAGGATCGAACCCAAGAGAGTTGGCAATTGAAAATTTTCTACTAATGAGCATGCAAGATATTGAGTCTAACTAAATAATCACAAAACATTATATTACGGCAAGCTATAAAGTCAATAATAATTATACTAAATTATGGACTAGCTACAAAGGGTTAAATTTTAAAACATGCAAAAATTTTTAAATTGACAAATAATTAACAAATAGTGGTTGGTTGATTTCGATGTGGTTTACCAAACCTCAAATTATGGATCTAAATTGCTTAAACTTCTAAAATGGTTGCATTTTACCTGTTGGTTTTAATTTTACCAAAGAAGACAAGTTAATCTGGTTTATCTCTTGATCTCACTAGCTAACCTAGGACTAACGAATTGGTGCTCAACAAGATTACCTCTGGATCTCACTTTTTTTAAATATTCACTTAGGATCGTTATTCCTAAATTTTTAAGTTTAGTCTATTTAGTCCAATTTATAACAATTTAGCCCCTTATCCAAAAATTAGTTTATCCACTTTTCCATCAACCAACCCTGTAACACCCCGAACCCGAGACCATCGCCGGTGTCGGACACGAGGGGTTAGCAAGCCAAGTTCACTTGTTTTGCCCATCCATTGGACATTTCCAGTCAGGCTGGAAAAACTGCGTCACTGTCGCCTTAAAAATCATATCTCGAGTTTCAAAACTCGGAAACTGGTTTCGTAAATTTTCCCTGAATTTAGACTCATATATCCATCCATGGATTTATTTCTAGAATTTTTGGTCGGGCCAATTGGTACAGTTTATTAGTTAAAGTCACCCATGTTACAGGGATAGACTGCTCTGACCTTCGCACGGTATAACTTGAATATCTCTCTGTACAGGGATTTAATGCTGGTGCCGTTTGTTTCTAATGAAACTAGACTCAAAATGGAATCTGTACATATAAGGTATGTCTCATAATTCTTTCTGGATAATTTATAGTAAATTTTTAAAGTTGCGACAGGGAACCCAGAAACCGTTCTGGCCCTGTCTCACAATAGCTTTAATATCTCTTAACATGTAACTCCTATGACCATTTCGTTTCTTCCATATGAAAATAGACTCATCAATGTTCATTTACATAGCTGATTCACTATTTAATACCATTCCTACAAATTTTGGTGATTTTTCACATTCACGGTACTGCAGCTGGCAGCATCTGTTTTAAGGTAGGTCTTACCTATTTTGTAGTCTCCATGAACCAACTAGTCTTGCCTTACATAGGTCCACATATGATCATTTTAACCATGCCAATGGCTGATCATGTGACCAACATTCCCATTTCCAATTCATAGTCACATCATGACACCATATATATATATACAAACCGCAAATAGTTTAAGTTGATACTTCACTATTACGAGCCATTTTCGCATGGCCGCATACATATACATCATAACATATTTAAACCAACAAGGGGTAGTCCTATACATGCCATTTCAAGTTCAACCAAGAATTTATACCAAAATGGGGGCTTGATAGTGTGGATGACTTCGACTTCAACGATCCCGAATCCGATTGCTATCGAAATAAATCTAGAAAACCGAGAGCCAAAGCAATGGAGTAAGCATTTTTATGCTTAGTAAGTCTCAAGGAATATAATCAACTCTAATTACAGCAATACATTCACATAGTTAAATGCATCATTTCATTAATGCACATTCACATAATCATACTTACTTCACCATCCCAACTCTTATGTTCATACACAAATAACGGCTTCATTAAGGCCGATAACTCGTTCCATCATAGGAGCGGATATTCACACGCCTTACTCCTAGCTCGCAAAGCACACACCGCACTTACCTTGTCATTGGGAAATTTCACAAGTGCATTAGCTGAAATTTTCCAGCAAGCTTATAATTTTCAAATCACATACCTTCGAGTTTAACCGGATGTCGCTACTCGATCAATCGCCTTCGGGACATAGCCCGGTTATGGTAACCCGCACCAAGGCCTCACGGACTTAACCCGGATATCACGATTTGCACAAATGCCTTGGTCTTAGCCGGATAGAATGACTCGCACGAATGCCTTCGGTCTTAGCCCGGATGTAGCCACTAGCACAATTGCCTTCGGTCTTAACCCGGTTATAATTTCCAGCATAATTGTCTTCGGGCTTAGCCCGGATATCATTCAATTTCTCATGCACACATACATCAATAATCATTGGACATACATATTTATTTTCGTTACTAAGGCTCAAACACAATTATAATCACTAACATAATCGCTTCGGGACTTAGCCCGGTATCATTCAATACTCATACACACATAAATCAATAATCAATACATCCATATTTCATTCCACATAATTCAAGTAAGGTCACTTCTTGAGGACTTACCTCGGATGTTGTCGAACGGCTTTTACGGCTATTCGATTACTTTTTCCTTCCCTTGTCCAATTGTGGCCCTCTTAGCTCTTGAGCTAATTCAAACAAATTCAATTTATCAAAACCTCATTGTGCTAGCTTATGGCGAATATGACAAGGAATTTAAATGGTCATATGGCCACCCTTTAGCTTGAATACACAATGGTCATGCACATTTTATACTACATCAAGCAATTCAATACAATTTATTCGAGCATCAAGGAAAAGCTAAGGCCTTCAATAGGCTACCCAAGGCGAATATACTTGTCCATGTTGAGGCCAATTATGCACTTAATACCACACAAAAATAGCATGCATTTTACTAGTTAATGCTTTGCATATTGTAGCTCAAAACTTACAATATAGCATCAAGCACTCATATGTGTGCTAGGCCGAATGTGCTTACAATTTCACAATTATTCTTCAACATCTTCTTCTTTAAACAAACTTATTCATCACTTCCTTCATAACCAAAACATCATGTGCAAACATATATATACATATATGAGCATGGCCAATTTCAAGGTGTCCATAGCCATCCAAAACACAAATTTTAACTAACATGCAAGAAGCATGAACCATGCTCATGAATGCATCATGGCGAATATGACAATCATGCTCCTTTTCAACTTCAATCATGATAAAACAAAAGAAAGCTCAAAATCTTACTCAAGAGTAGACAATCCATCATTGCATGCATCATCATCAAGCTTCACACTTAGCATGCAATGGCTTTATCACCATAACAACTTTGGCCAAATACCATTTCCATGGCTTAACAAAGATTTGAGCCATGGCTAACATGCACATCAAGTTAGCAACCAAAACATGCATGAAACTCCTAACACAACCTCATACATACCTTAATCTTGATGCAAACTTAGCCAAATCTCCTTCTAGATCTCTTCCAAACCAAGCATGAAGCAAAAATCCTCCTTCTTCCTTAGTTTTGGCTCAAAGAAAGGATGAACAAAATTTTTTCTTTCCTTCTCTACAACTCACTAAGCAATGGGGGATTACCACACTCACACACATTTTTTTTTCATTTTTTATCACCCATACACCTTTGTTTCTTATTTCACCCTAATGCACCAACAAAACATGTTTCATGACATGTTTAGCCCATCCTCCTTGTCATGGCCGGCCACCACCTATAAAAGGGGAATTTGACATGCAAGTCCATTATTTTGCATGCATGCTTTAATTAGTCATCACACATTTCCTATCATACTTTCAAAGTTCATTACTAAGTCCTTTCTTGTGGAATTCACCCTTATAACACTAAATCAATCATCATAAAATGTCATACATGAGCACACACATATTATAGGCATCAAAATAAATTTTTAATTATTTTTATGCCTCGGTTTTGTGGTCCCGAGACCACCTTCCGACTAGGGTCAATTTTGGGCTGTCACAAACCCCCTTGGAGTTTAATTACCCATATTAAAAACTAAGCTAGTAAACATGAAAGAAGAAACCATTGCAACCATTAACATAAAACTTAAGAAAAAAATGAAAGTTTGCATTTTTAATGTAGAAAACTTAAAGGAAAGATAAAGATGATAAACTAACCTCAAAATAAAGAGGAAAAAGCATGAAAGATAAAGTTTTTAACAACTGAAAATAAAGGAAATTGAAATAGCATTAAACAAAGAGTATAATGTCATTACAAGTAAAAGAGATGGGTTAAAAGTGGAAATAAACCTAAGCTACAGTGTAACTAACTAGCTCACTAAGAGTAGAATGTCATTACAAGTAAAAGAGATGGGTTAAAAGTGAAAATAAACCTAATCTATAGTGTTAACTAACTATAAGAACAACAAGAACAAGAAGAAAAATGAAGAAAAGTAAACACTATAGTTATGGAGGAAGATTAAAAATAGGAAACCCTAGAAGAAAATAGAGAAAAACTAAAAAAAACCTAAGAGAAAACTATCTAAAACTAAGGCTAAGTGTGTCTCCTCTCTCTTCAGCAAAATTTGGTTGTTTTTAGCAACAATTTTCTAACCCTATTTGTCCCTAAAATGCCCTTGAACGAGCCTTCAATGATTGGTGCTTCGGTTGGACAAAGACTACACATCGTGTCATTTTTTGTCCTTTTACGATGTTGGTATCACTATAACCAAGGATAGGATATCGCGATACTATTGACAAACTTGAATTGGGGTGCTCACTGTGTAGTTGGGTATCGTGATACCATTGAAGGGTGGTCCAAACTTGGGGCCAGTTGGAGGTATCACGATTATAAGGTTAGGATATCGTGATACCCTCTCCTGTGGTAAAGTTCTCGCCCGAGTTTAGGCTCCAAAGCATCCCTACAACACTTAATCACATATTAGGGCCCCCAATGGTAGATTTGGTCAATTTGTGTCTCAAAATAAGTAAAAAGAGACTTTTACGCTTATTAAATCAAAATTCTAAAAACTACGAAAAACTATAGAAAAGAAACTAATTTGCTTGAAAACAAGCTCCGTAAGTATAACGGGATATTCTAATTTTTCATATCAAATTACGACAGATTAGGATGTCACGACTTTGTAGGCCAATGTTACGACTTTGGTCCTCCAATGTTGTGTCTTTGGGACCAATGTGCTTGCATTGTAGATGTTGGATGAAAAATTCGTCTAAGAGTTGGAGCAGCTTTGATGCCGTGACTTTCGTGCTAAATGTTGCAACATTCTAGCCAATCCACTAACTCCTTACCTTCAGATGTTTCCTACACCCTTAGTTAACTTGTTAGAGCTACCTTAGGCCCGAATTGACCTAACAGGTCATGAAACATCATCAAAAGCTCATTTTATTGAATTTAAACTACATCCTCAGTAAATCTTAAAACTAGAGTAAATATTATGTAAAACACTTGATTACGAGCTCAAGTAGTGAAAATAACCTAATTTTCCATAATAAACTATGGTAGATCATTCATCCAAACACTTGGGTAACCATCTTCATTATTATATTCAAGTTCTTTATTGTCATTGCTTGAGATTTATCATTGTAATATCTTCATTTCAGAGGTGTCTTTAATCCTTTTTATTTCTCATCTTTGTAAGGTTTTGGTTAAGGTTTTTGGGTAGAAAACCTTAAAAGAAGTGGCTCTACCTTGCCTAGTGAAAAGATAGTGTTTTTTAGGGATTAAACCTCGTTCTTGGAAGGTTTAAATCTAGTGAATTTTGGAAATCCTTAGTCATGGTAAGCTAAGGTAGAGAATGTAGGCAATTGGGGCTGAACTACTATAAATTTTTAAGTCTCCATTGTTTGCCATAGTTTGTTAAATTTTTTAAAATACCAATTCACTCCCCTCTTGATGATTATTGAGCTTAACAATGATCATAAATTGAAATCTCAAACTCAAAATAAGGTATTTGGAAGTGCATTGCAAAGCTAAGACAAAACTATTTGGTCTGTATGAAGACAACTCAACTTATAAATGCCTAGATCTCATCCAAAAATGCGCCACAAGTTATATGATCTTCCAAACATGAAAAACATCAAATTTGGTGAAATTAATTTAATAAATTTCAACCCATTCGCACATGTATCACGTTAATTCAAGGTGATAGGTAGGTTAATAGAAATCCTAAAAGGAATGTGTAGTTGAGAAAACTCTCGACTCTATCTTAGAAATATAGTAGAAAATTACCCAAAGAATAGCTTCGAGCATAACGACCAATTGATGACCACATTGCACTAAGTAAGAAGTTGGTAAACCATTAAACTACTTAGGGTCCTCAAGAAGGTGGTGGCAGTGACACTTGCACTATTAGCACTTGGCCTAAATCTGAAGGTGCATCTGAGTCATTAATCCGAGATTAGGTTGAATTTAGAATAATTTCCATTAATTAAAAGATATCATGGCCACTTCCATTGTGAATTGAAATGAATAGTAACTCAACATTTTATTACTTTTTCTGTTACATTTTTGTTTATATTACTCATTGTTGATACTATTTTATTATTTCTTCTTTAATTATATTAGTAGTTTAGTTAATTAGTGATTTGAGTAAATAGTTCAAATCATCTGTAGCCATTTTTGTATGGATTCGATCCTCATAATACTTCTTAATGGATTTATTTTTTTGTAATTATTACTTAACACGAATACTATATCTTTGCAGTTATCGAAGGAATAATGAACATCTTTTTAAAGTCTAATTGAATATCTATTTTGAATTAAATTTATAGTCATTATTTGCACCAATAAACTAAAACATGTAAGACATTATTCAACTTGATGTTTGAAACTAAATCTGTAATACTAACGAAGATAGGGCTTGGCACATACAAGCATCTTATTGATCGATCGTAATTCGGTGTAGTAGATTAAACTAGTTTTCGTACTCGAAGAGCTTGAATACGAGCAATTTTAGTATGTTTTACTTTTCTTAGTTTAGTTCAATTCCATAAAAAGTACATTTTGAGTCTTTTATTGACCTTAGGGGTTGACTAATGCCTAAAGGCGAGCTAACAAACTTAGTAAGTGTGCAGGAGACCATTCAAAGGTATAGCAACTCAAAGTTTGTCACTATTTTGCAACACAAGGAGTTTGATATCGCAACACAAGGAGAAGAATGTCAAGATTGCTATACTTCCTTGGTTGTCGCAACATAGCCAAAGGATGTTGCGACACACCCATGAAGCTAGCCCTGAACCATGCACACTGCCTTCGACATCTTAACACAGGACAAGGATGTTGCAAAATCAGTCTTGTACGAGAAGCACTTACGATCCAGGGGCGTTTTGGTTTGCATAATAAATATTAAACACGAGAACGTCGACTAGCCTAGGGTTAAGGACAGCAACAACCCTAACTATACAAATAGGCTTTTAAAACAATTGTTGAAGGATAACTTTTACATTCTAGGTTTTTTTTCTTTGTAAATTTTGTCTTTAGTTTTTCCTTTGGTTTACTATTAGTTCTTTTCTATTTCGTGTTCATCGAAGAATGTGAGTTGTAATTGTAATCAAAATACTGTGGATTCCGCGCTTCAATCAATACAATTCAGGATTCTCTTAACCTTTTCTCTTGATTTATTATTTATGCTTACATTTATTATCAAGATTATTGTGTTCATGAGATCCATAATGAACTAATCCTTTTATGGGGGATTACTGAGTGGAGGTGTGACTAATTAATTTCTATGTAGGGTTTCTTAGCGGAGTAGCTATTTGGTATGGCCTATCTGTGAACACCTTAGGAAGTCGTATAGGTGGGAATTAACCCAAAATTGGCATGGCCTATTTGTGAACAGCTTAGCCTCGAACCAGTCTGGATTGTGAGGTCGAAAGATAAATAGTTCTTGTCTACTCATTAGTTTAGTGGAAGATCGAGAGATCCTACTAGTGTAGTGACTAGTTGATTGAATAGAAACCCAAAATAGGAATTAGTTATGATCACCAAAGTGAGCTAATCACCTATGCTTAGATCTGATAAAGTTAGAATTCATTGTTCCAAAGTTCCTTTTATTTTTTTATTTTTATTTCATTATTTGTAAAAACCCAAAAATATTTCTTTTTTAGGTTTTATCATACTATAATTTATTTAAACTACTAATTACTTCTATTTGCTTTTAGGTTAACATTAATTTAGCACTCACTTCGCTTGAGTATAATCCTTGTAACAGCTCGTTTTCTAATGGTGTCAGAAATAGTGGTTTCGGGGCGACCAAATTCAACGAGTAAGTTCATAAATATTATATTTAATATTTACGAGTTAATTGTGACTTAGAAAAGTTTTTTTGATATGGTGATTTTTGTTTTATAAGCGATTTATTAAGTTCAAGTGGTAAGACCCTGAGGTCAAGTGGTTTTAGAAAATGAAGTATTGGGACCTCATTTCTATAAATCAAGTTATAAATATTTACCGAGTGTCATTAAGGTGGTATTAAAGTTTCGTTGAAAAATTTTAACGTTTCGATAGTTAATTAATTAAAAAGGACTAAATCGTAAAAGAAGTAAAAATTATCACTATTTGATTTGATAGATTAAATGGTTAATTCAATAAGGGAAAAGGTACTTAAATGGTACTAGGCCACTTAAGAGGTTAGTGGACGATTTTGGGCAACTAAAAGCATGAAATTGGATGCTAATTTAAGTGGAAAAAAATGGTAATTTTGTAATTAAATTATTAAAATAAAAACCAAAATGTTAATATCATCATAAAATATGAAAAGGGATGGTTACAACCATCGTTTAGCACACTTCGTACAAGCTTCAGTAAGGATCCTGAGTGACTTCACTATGAAAAATGTGGAAAGGTATGATATACCATTGATCATGACTATGAAAGGTATGATTTAAGTGATGCTATATTTATGTATCATATCTTACCCTTTGAAGATATTATTAAGTTATGTGTTTAATTGTGACTATGGTAAATGTTATGTTTATGTCTTTTGTGTTATGTTGTGTTCAATATGAACCAAGACATGTGTGTATGAAAATTATTGAAATGGTGTTACATAGAAAAACATGATATGTTATGAAGAATGATAAATCCAATTGAATCATGTTTAAGTATAATAGTTATCCATGTCAAATTTATAAAAATTATGTTTAAATTAACTAACATGTGCTGTCGAGGTGCTTAGGCTTGTACTGAGCTATTGGTTGGATTATATTATGTTAGTTTTCAAGAAATGCATTGAAATGGTAATTGACCAAATGGAAAGATGCTTAGGTGCATGAAAGGGTGGTAAGAATTGAAGTATTCAATTTCTTATGAAATGGTTTATTGTATAGTTGATTTTAAAAGAGTCATACTTAAATGCACTAGTTTGTGGTTATAATTGATGTTTATGCTCATGTATTGTGTTATACACAAATGAAATGATTGAGAATAGGTGAAAGAAATGGTAAGTAAGTAAATCAAATGGATTACCGTTTTAAGAAAAGGGAGATGATTATGTAATTCAACGTATGAGACATTATTATGTTATAAATTGAAAGTGTTTGGGTTATTAATGAACCTATTCATTTGTGAGATGATATTTATATAGAATGGTAAATCTTGGAGCATTAATATAGGTTTATTCATGACATATAAAGTTCATATTTGAAATGAAAGGTTATGTTTAAAGTTTAGGTGAGCTTATTGAGCATTCATTGCTTACGTGGTTGTCTTTCTCTTACTTTATAGATTATTAGAAGCTCGATCGGGTTGGAAGCTAGTTGGGGATCCATCACACTATCCATCGGCTATACCGGTACCTATGGATGTTGTTTTGTTCGGTTATAATGGCATGTATAGGCTTTTTGGTTGTTGAAGTTGCCATATTCTTGGCTTGTGTTAAGGATTTTGTGTGTTAATGTAAACTTAGTTTGTTATGTAAATATTTAGTCTTAAGGTGGTTGTTACCTTTGATCATGATGCTTGGATGATTGAGGATGAAATGGTAGTGTAACAGCGCGTTTTTAGTCAAATCAGAATAGTGGTTTCGGGACCACAAATCTGAGGTTGAAAGATTATTTAATATTATTGTAAGTGTTTACAGCATGATAGTATGTATGTGTGAAAGTTTCTTAAAGAAATTTTACTATTTGAATGGTTAATTCGGTAAAAATGACTAAATCATGTAATGCGTAAAACTTCAGTTCTATTAGTTAAAGGTATTAAATAGCTATGGATCATTAAAGTAGAGGTCCTTAAGTTGTAATTAGACCTTAATTGAATTGAGTGGATAATAATGGGCATAATATCATGAAATTTGGTGGTTTTTAATTAAGGTTAATATGGTAATTTATAAATAAAAGATAATAAAATATAGAAAACAAAAGAATCACTTTGTTTTGTTCATCTTTCTACTGAAAATAAGGGTGGAAAACTCCATTGAAGGAGCTTTAACATTCGGCTACACTAATCTCAAGCATGTAAGTCCATTTTTGTTTGGTGTTTAATGATTTTTACGTTTTTGAGATCGTTGCTTAGTATTCTAGCTAGCCCGTACCCTAGATTTTGAAATGGTTAAAGATTTAACATGTTGCAATTGTTGAATGTTTGAGTAATTTGATGATTGGTGATAGATTTGGAAGGTTTAATGTTAGATTCATAGTTTTTGTAAAGTGATTTTTGACAAAAATGTCAAAAAGGGGTTAAATTGAGAAAATGTGAAATATAGTGGTTAAAAGTGTGAATAAATGAAAATTATGGGCTGCTAGGGGCACTATGGTAATTCGCATAGGTTATTCTTGAATTTCATTAATTTGTGATTTTGTGAAATAAGGACTAAATTGTGAAAAATGTGAAATTTGTGGGGCAAAAGTGTAAATGTGTTTTAAAGTGTATTTTGGACTAAATTGAATGAATAGATGATTGAATAAGTTAATTTTGAATATAATTAGATCAAGAAAAGTGGAATACAGACTTGGATAGAGGAAAAGATAAAGTTACGACTAATCGACTCGATTCACTGTTTTAACATCCGAGGTAAGTTCGTATGTATTAAGCATTGTAATAATTATGCTTTTAGTGCTTTGATATTGCATAAATTGCATATACAGGACTACAGATATTTTCGATGACAAATCGGTTATTTGTGGCACTTAGTGTGCGATACAACATAACTTTAGCTATATATGGCACTTAGTGTGTGATTCGACATAGCTTCGTCTATATATGGCACTTAGTGTGCTGTTTGAGATAGCTTCGGCTATGTACGGCACTTAGTTTACAAGATATTGAGTATGTCACTTACTATGTGAGGTATTGAGTATTCAACGACATTCTGTGTATGTATGAACTTGTTATGGATTGGTACAGGTATGTACATGTATATTATGAGCTTAAAATCGAAGAGGTTATAAAGTTTGTGTATAAGCTTATGAATAAGCAGATGAAAGGTTTATTAGTAATCATAAAGTACATGATAATATGTTTAGATTGATGAATGTTGTATCTATGATTAGTTAAATTTATATCATACGAGCTTACTAAGCTTATTAGCTTACTTTGTGTATTTTTCCCGTCTTTTATAGTGATATCGAAGCTAGCTTGGATTCGTGGATCATCAGAGACTTCATCGCACTATCGAACATCTGTTTTGGTATTTTTGAAGTTATGTATATATGGTATATGGCATGTATAGGCTTGTTTCATTTTGGTATGTTTGATGAACATGTAATTAGGCCATTTGAGTTGGCTTGTGATGATGAATTTGTTAATGTATAAAGATGTGTAAATGGATTTGTTTTGAGTTAAGTAATTGACCTATATTGAGTAAATGAGGTTGAATGAATAATGCATGTTTGGAATGGTTTAACTAAATGAAATATATATGTGAATTATGTATAGTAAGGCAAGTTGAATTGATAGGTATTTGAATAGGTAAATGGCATTGAATTGAGTATTGAATTGGTTGAAATGGATATAGTATGATATTGTGTATTGGTTGATGACTTTTGGTTGCATTTTTGTGTCTTAAATTGGTGTCAATTAGGCTTGTATAAGTATGTGCAAAATGGGTGGCAAAATGGCTTGGTAAAATGGCCTATTTTTGTCCACAAGGGCGTATGTCTCAGCCATGTGTGACACACGGTCATGTTGCACTGCCATGTGTCCCCTAGTGTTGAAATTAAAATGAAGTCAGTATACTCTACATGGTCTCACACAAGGTGTGTGACCGGCCATGTGGTACAAGTTAGTATACCCCCTAATTGGCACACGGCCTAGCACATGGGTGTGTGACTTGGCCATGTTGCATAAGTCAATATACCCTATAGGTTTGGCATGGCCTAGTGCATGGCCTGGTACATGGGTGTGTGTTGCCACTTCGAAGGGCACACGGAGGAGACACACGGGCATGTGGTTGGCCGTGTGACTCAAGTCAGTATGTATAGCCTGTTTTCACACGACCAGAGATACAAGTGTGTCTAGAGCCGTGTGAGGCACACGGCCCATTCACATGGGCGTGTGACCACTGTATGGTTGAAATTTTTCTAAGTTTCCAAAATTTTTATATGTTATCTGTCTTCTAAAGCATGTTTAAGGCCTCTTAGGCCCTTATAAGGGACAATGTGATTGTGTTGAATGATTTATGAGAATGAATGCTTTATGTAAGAGTTATGTATGTTAAATGTTGTGAATTGATGGGTAATACCTCGAAACCTACTCCAGTGATGGATACGGGATAGGAGTGTTACAGGTAGTCTAAATGGAAGTTACAAATGTCTTGTGATGTGTTGGAAACGTTACGAATTGGTACCTTGTTTTATATGAAATATATGTATACTTTGGTGCTAATTGTTGAATGGAAATTTTGGTACCAAGTATGTTTAGTAGGTGAACTCAATGGTTAGTTATTGATGTAAGATTAGTTCAAGTTTAGTTGACCATTTTATTCAAATCGAGGTTGTATTTATACTAGATTAAATGTTGAGTTTGAGGTGCCCCATGGGCATATTGGTTGTATGTTTTTATACTTTAAGTTTATAGCTTGATTATGTTTGAATTTGGTGCCTTGTTATGGCTTGTACCTATATGAAATTTTCATTGTAGGTTCATGGCATGTTGGGTAAGAAAAATGGCTTGTAAAATAGCCTATTTTAGTCCACACAGGCAGAGACATGGGCGTGTGTCTCAGCAAGCCAGGTGACACGGCCATGTGTCCCTCGTAGCTTTCAAGGGGTTGCAAGTCAGGATGTTACATGGCCTGCCACACGAGTGTGTGAGGTTACTTCGAAGGGTACATGGCCTAGCACACGGGCGTGTGGCTTGGCCGTGTGACCAAGTTAGAGAGTTACATGAGCACGGACATGGGCTAGGACACGGCTGTGTGTTCCTATTTCGAATGCCCACATGGCCTGGCCACACGGTCGTGTGACCTTTGCAGCTTTGAAATTTTTCAATGTTTTCTGAAAAATTTTCAGAGTTTTCGAGTTAGTACCGACTTGTTTCTAATGCATATTTTGGGCCTCTAGGGCTCGTATCTGGGACAATATGAATGATTTTGATTGGTTTTTGATATGAATATTGATATGTTATGAAATGTTTGCAATTTTATTTGTTTGTACTATAAAATTTGATAATACTCTGTAACCTTATTTCGGCGACAGATACGGGTTAGGGGTGTTACAATCCTTGGTGTACTTACCTGCTTCGTTGTAACTATATTACAACCTAACCCTGTATACTTACAAACACCGCTTCAATTCTATATCTTTTGGTTACAATATTCACACTCTGGACATTAGTACATCTGGATGTGGTCACTCACTTTGATCCTTAACAAAATGAGGAAGCAGTTAGAGCAAATCTGGGCATATTTGAGAAAATGAGGGACTAATTAGAAATAATGCTTGCCACAAGAACTTGATAAGTAGCCAACCATTATAACTAGAATAGACAAGGTCAAGTTGGCAATATAGTTATGAGGAACATAGAAGCTAGCCTACCCACAAAACAATAGGAAAAGATGGCTCCTAGTTAAAAAGTTTCGAACAAAGTTGCTAGGGTCATGGGTTTTATAGCTTCCAAACTCACCCAAATGAATAGAAAAATAGTCCCTAGGACTTGGAATACAAGGCATATAAGGAATTTTTATCTGCAAAATGTTGCCACATGTTCCTTTAAGTGGAAAAGTTATGAAAAATGAAATCATATTTACCGCACAAACATGCAGTGATTATGAAAGAATAGCTTTTCAAATCTCTCGGCCTTCCAATGTCACGTACTTCTTAATGTATTGAGAATTCTTAAGCACTTAGCTTTTAAAGCTCTCAACCTTCCATGGTCACATACTTTTTAAAATACTTAGCCTTCTTCAGCACTTAGCTTTTTAGAACTCTTTACCTTCCAGGCACTTAGCTTTTCAAAGCTTTTGACCTTCAAAGGTTGCGTACTTATTAAAGTACTTAGCCCTCTTAAGAACTTAGCTTTTCAAATCTTTCAGCCTTTCAAGGTTGCGTACTTCTTAAAGTATTTAGCCTCCTCAAGCACCCTCCTTTTCAAAAATCTTGACCTTCTAAGGTCTCATACTCTTTAAAGTATTTAATCATCTCAAGAACTTTTATTTTCAAAGCTCTTGACCTTCTAAGCTCATGTACTTTTTAAAGTACTTAACCTTTTCAAGAACCCAAAATTTCAAAGCTCTCAACCTTCCAAGGTTGCGTACTTCTTAAATTATTTAACTTTCTCAAGAACTTGGCTTCTTAAAACCTTCAACCTACCAAGGTTGCACATTTCTTAAAATACTTAACTTCCTATGCACTTGGTTTAACCTTCTATGCACTTGGTTTTTTTAGGCCTTTGATTTCTTGAGATTGTAAACAACTCAAAAGTACTTTATTCCCACAAATGCCTAAAGGTTGTAATCATTCACATTATAAAAAGGACGAATAAGTCAATCATTACATGCAAAAATAACTAATAAGATACAAAAAATTCCAAAAAATTATATAAAACTACTCGGAAGAAATTAGCACAAATAATATTTATAGAGATAAATTTTCATTAAAAAAAAGAAAAAGATTATAAAAGCTATTTTATACAAAGAAAATACAAAGTCAAAGAACAAAGTAAAAAAAATATTGGGAATCAACTTTCCCAATGGGAACGTCAATAGAAGGCTCAACAATGGGTTCATATTGGCACCGATGACAATGGATAGCTTGTTCAACAAGCTCACCTTTATCAAGGACCTCAACATCTGGAATCTGAAGAAGAGTAAGAGGCAACAATATTAGATCCTTCATCTTCTCTTTATATTGCTCCCACTCAATGCCAAATGGAAAAAATGGATCAAAGTTTACCTCTAAGTAATTACATTTGGAAAAATCCAAATTGTGCATGTTGATTGGACCTTTCCCCACTCGAACTGTCAAGCATGTGCCTTACATAAATTAAGGCCTCAACTTTTTGTATTTGATTGATGAGGTCGTTGTTAAATTTTCAACATATCTCACAATTCCATGATTGACTTATCCTTGTTGCTAAGCTTGGTGAAATACTTCCCTTGTAGGCCTTCTAATCTCTTACAATAATTTTCAAACTAGGCCTACAACTCTTTTTATATCTCTTCTAGAGACCCCTAGTACTTAAGATATGGAGTAGCTTGGCCAAGCTCTACATTATCCTTTGTGAGATTTGTCAGAAAAAAATCAAGCCTTGTTCACCTATTTTGTGGCCTCATCCACAACTTTATTAAAAGCCTCCTGAAGAGTTTTCTTCTCCTCCTCTAACTTTCCCTTTTCCCAATTAAGGGTATTCTCCCTATCAAGATCACATTGAAGTCGATCATGCAAACTAACCACTATCAAATAATAATCAGAACATGAATAATCTAATAAGCTCGCTAGCATTATTAGTATGGCTAAAATCTTACTACTTCGGAGTGTATCATGATAATAGTTGGACATTCTCATTATGTCAATGGTTGTAAGTGTTTCCCTTGTTTCATAGGAAAGGAATCGAACCAAGTACTTTCTTTCCTTTACCTTACGTGCCAATATGAATATCAAACTCATTCAAAATAGGGTTTAACACTTCTATTGTGATCGAAATTGCTACACTAAAAACACATATAGCATCTGAGCCTTGTAGAACGGATCTAGTAACTTGAGCTTTATACCCCCACTATAGTTCAAATTGAAAAACTCACATGGACATCCTTAAAGTTGGGCATGGAAATAGTGATGCAATGTAGTAATCTTAAGGTAGCTTTTGCAATATCACCCATTCGACGCTTTTGCCTTGTTCGTAATTTCACCTTAGCAAACTCGTTAGATGAAAAACTACTTCATTAACAATGTGAGCTAGCCAAAGTTCCTAGTGCAACCACTTGCAGTTAAGGATTTAAGTGAACTATTGGATAGTTGGAGAAAAAGTCACTACAAATTGTCTTAGGTTTGAATAATTGCCAAAATCCATGACCCATGCTAAATGAGGTACATTAAGGGGAACCTCCTCCTTATTAGAGCTAATCTCTATTATGTAGTTACAAAAAGAGCTCATCATAATGTCTCACCTGCAGGATTGATGACCTAACACTTTTTATCGAGTACTCCCGTATTAGAAACAACAAGTATGTTAAGTTCAATATGAGAACTTTTAACAACTATAGAACTTTAAACCTCACCTCTATCAACCTTATCAATGAGGTCTAAGGGTATTGGTGAAATAGAAACAACCAAAGCTCAACAATATGACCATTTGTGCTCAAGGAAACCAACATACAACACCAAGAAATTTTAGGGCTCTTGCTCCTGACCTAAAAGAACCTTCACAAGGAAATAGTCCTTCTCGATGTAGTTGAGGCACATGCTATTGTGTGATAATCTCACCTCCTCATCTGTGAGCTCTCTCTCCAAGTCCTTATCCTTGTAGCTATTAGGGTTCTTTTTTTTTAAACAATAGAGGTAGAAATTCCTTGCAATAATCAATTTCTCTACCTCTAAAGAATTACCTATGCATATCTTGTCGCACTATCTCATTGTGAATTATTCATTTAACGATGGCCTTTGGTCACAAGTATTGCTTGCATAGAATTGCCACCCTATCAAAAAAGAAAACTCTTTGGAAAAGTTATGGAGGACTAAAATAAACTTCTACTTCTAAGGAGGAGGTTGCTCATGGGGTTTGTGAGAACGTGATCAATGATTAACCTATTTTTCTCTATCTCTTGGTGAAATACAACATCCTCTACATCCTTTGATCTTTCTTCTAGCCTGCTAATGTCAGAATGAAGAGATTTTGAACATGAAAGTTCTCTACAAGTATAGCAATCTAAGAAAAATGCTACTAGGTTCCACTAAGACATCCTTAGAAGATGCCTAAGAGCTATACGATATATTTGTAGCACCTTGCAAAAGAAAGGATGTAAAGGCAAATGGAATCTTAACTCAAATATGTACAAAAAAAAAAGAAAAAGAAGGCAAGGCTCCCATATGGATTCTCCAGCAAATCACTATAGGTCTTGAAGGATGGTTGAACTTGAAATTGTGATTATGTAAATGCAAACTGCAATATCATAACAACCTTTCCACCTCCCTTTCATTAGCAATGCACCATACTGTCAACCAACCACAATTACATCCTTTAATCTCCTTTGTTTGGAATCCTGTGAAACTGTAGATGATGAAATCACTCCAATTTTATCTCAATAAGCCATTATCGTTAACAATTGTAGAAAGTCACAAAACAAAAATAAGGAAATAAGGAAAAAAAATAAATCTAACCCAAAGAAACAAAGGTAGGTTTTTCATCGAAAGGAAGCAACTGAATAGAGAAAGCTTGTTTGGTATAAAGCACTAGAAGCAATATGAAAGTTCAAGGAAATTTAGGCAATCTTAGACACAAGTAGTTAGACCATGTGAAATTCAAAAAAGAGTATCCTCCTTTTTATAAACAACAAAAGAACAAAAAGTGCTCTGAAAGTTTCATGGGTAACGAGCAATGCCTCAAGCACATGATGCCACACCCTCAAAAAATTGTCCTTGAGGCCATAAGAAGGCAATATGTGGCCTAGTAAACAACAACAATCCTCTCTTTCCAACTGTTGCGCCAGTTGTAATGCATATCTTGCATCAAATTACACTCTCATCAATTAACATTCACTTCAAAAAGTTTAAAGATTTTCAAGATTCAAAACCTTTGAAACGCACCATAAGTTTTCTAAGCTCATGCACTTATATCTTTAGGAAGACCGTAACTTGAAAATACAGGTACATCACAATAGAATCAATCACCTCACAACCATCAAAATAATCCTCAGTCTCACCAAGAAAACTAGTAGGTCATAGAACAATCAATGTCTTTAGAGGTCATATTATAACTCTCCCTTCCACGAGGATCAATTATTATACCTACACTTAACAAACTCACTTTACTTTGTCGACTTTACTGGTCAATGCCATGGACTAGAATAATCTTACAAGCTAGGAATACCTATAAGGCCAAGACCCTTCGAGCTCAAGACTCTGTGAGCCTATAACCTTGCAAACTCACATCATGGGGTCACACCCCCGTAATGGATGGAACATTTTCCCATTTCTACATCATGCATATTCATTGGTTTAACATGATAGCCCATACATATGAGGACAAGACACCAGTAGGTTGGTTGAATTCTAAAGAGTATGGAACCAATATGGGACAACATGTGGCCTCTTTGGAATGACTAGACTGTCCCTCTTTTAAGGCCCACGAACATCAGAACATGACAACTAACTCTCAATTATCTCTCTTCCTTTAATCGAACTCTAATCTTCTTAGGGAACCCAAATTTCAACCACTCTTAATCACATACAACTTTCTGCCCACTAAGTGAAACGTCACTAATTGCTACAAGTCCAACCTATGTATTCAACAATATACATTTAATTTAAGTAAAAACAAATTTTATTGATTAAACAAATTAAGTTTAGAGTAAAACATATCATTTCAAACCTAAACTTAGTTAAATTGAATTAGAATACTTCTCTCAAAAGAATTCTCCTTAAAAGAGAGAAGTCTTAAAGATGCTACCAAATTTTATATTGTAATTAGGCCATCCAAGATCTAAAATAATTTTCCTTTTTGTTCCAAAAATAATTAGGGCAAAGGTTTGGACACATGTAGAAAATGGAACAGGTTCCCTAAAAGAACAACAAAGAGGGTCCATTTTGGTTGGTGAATACCCTTTTTGCTAGCTAAAGACAGCAACACCTTTCGAAAGCCTTCCCATTTTTATTTTTATTTTTTTGTAATCTTTTATACTGCTCTAAAAAAAAAGAGTGCTTGATGGAGATGTTTGTGATAGTCACACGACCAAAAACTTGCCTATTTGCCTACGATCATATACACATTTTTAGGGTTTTGCGATTGATTAGTTCTTAACTATTATCAGTTTTAAAGAGAAATCATGAATTATACATCAGTTACGGTTATGTATTAGACTTTAGTACATAAATATACGCATTATTTTCAACATGTAGGCATCTTTTGAATAAAACCTTAAGATTTAATGAGCTAAGAGAGTTAGTGCCCATGGAACTTTTGACACTTAAAAAAATTCTTATAGGGGGTGCAAATCATGATATTTGATATTAAAAATTACTTTGGGATATTAAATAGTTATTACTAGAGTTCAACTAAATATATATAGCACTTAAACATGAGTCAATTTGGCGCAAAAAATCAAGGAAATTTTGGCTGAAGGCAAGAGATCGAAATATAACATGTGTAAAAAGGCAACAAGAATTAGAGCTGGGAGAAATGCTTTAGTGGGGATCCAAAAGTGATTAAGGAGAAGTCGGTTGTAAATCAAGAGGGTGAAAAATGAATTTGAGACTGGATTTTTGTAGGTTTCAGTCGAGCGAGGTGGGTATGATGTTTTCTGAATGGTGTGTATTTTGGAGAGTAGGTGCTGTCATGGTACCCTTTTAATTAAAACATTTCTTATTTTATGAGAAAAAAAAGGGCTGAATATATCAGTGTTTATATCATGTTTAACTTACTTGAGATATTTTGTAAACAAAATTGTGATACTCCAATGAGTCAAAGTAGATAATAGTTTATAGGTTGACACGAAAAAATTGCATATACTATTGATTTTTAAAAATGATTGCAAGAATATTGGATAAAATTCTGGTCGGTTGCTTGAATATTAGTGTTAATAATAATTATAAATGTTTGCATGGTGCACGTGCAATGGATAATGGACCCATAGGCAATCAAATGGTTGGCATTAGAAGAACTAATTAGCTGTATATCATTCATTATTCAAGTTTCATGATTGCATGCCTCTTTGATCTTGGCATTTCCCATTTTCACTTTTTCTTTTCTTTAACTAGTAGTTAAATTTTGAGGTTATTTTTTCTCTAACTTTGAACCTTGAAAAACCCTCTTATTTTGTTGTTGTATTGTCTTGTTATATTTATGTTTTTTATTTGTTCAAATAAAACATCATTTCGTAATTAATTTGAATTTTGTTGGGGTTGTGTTGTCTCATTGTTGGTTGCTGGTTGCTCATTTGTGTGGCATATATATCCCACTATGTTTGATATATATTGAGATATATCGATGAAATATTCGTCTTGACTTTGAAATGGAATATTATAAAATATTATTAATAATTATTTAAGGTTGGCTTAGGACTTAGAAGCATGCACATTTTAAAATGAATGTAATGAAAACAAGCTGGCCCATGCATGGCATATGGTACCCAAAGTTCATTAACACAATAGCGATATTTATGAAAATTTTGGAGTTTTAAAGCAATAAGTTTATACAATTGAGTCAACAAAATCTTGCTACTAAATCGTTTGCAAATATAATTTCGGTTAGATGAACTTAAATAATAAATTTATGGTTATATTTGTATGATTAAATTTAAAATATAAATTATAAAAATAGTCGTTTATTTATTAGTGTGTTTCTATTTTAGTCACCTAAATTTAAAATTTTTATTTTCATTACTAACGTTATTAAAATTTAATATTTGGTTAATCTTCTGTTAAATCACTAAAGTAGCATTTTTCTATTGACGTAATAACAAATTTAGTCATTCAATATTTGCCGATTTTATTAATGTAGTCCTAAATCCAAAAAGAAATATATGAAATTTGTTTATTAAAATAATAATTTTATAAATAAAACAATTTAAGACAAAAAACGATAAAGAAGACTTACGCGGATATAACTTTTTTCTTTTTTCAATATCAACGACCAGCGTGTTCAAGTTGGATAAAAAACTATAGTCGAAGGTTGAGGAGGGTGAAAATTGATGTCTTTAGGTTGTTATGATATAAGTGTGGGCCCCAAATTCCAGCCCAAAAAAATGTTGGGCTTAACCTTTTACAAGGCCCATTTGACAAGCCCAAAAGATCAAGAAATTGAAGCCCAACTTTGGATGTGATACATGTAACAACCCGTTTTCAGTGAAATTGAAACAGTGGTATCGGGACCACAAATTCGAGTCAGAAAGAAAATTTATTTTAAAATTTTTGCATGGTCTACATCATGATAGAAAAGACGTATGAAAATTTCGATAATAAAATTTTACCGATTTCATGTTTAATTATGGACAAGACTAAATTGCATAAAATGCAAAAGTTGAGTTCTAGTAGCTATAAGTATCAAATAGCTATAAAATTCAAAATTGAGGAACATATATGGTAATTAGACCATTAAGAGAAGTTGGTAGATATTTTTTTATGAATCATTAATTGAAAATTAGAAAAGAAAAGGACTGAATTAGAAAGAAAAAAAAAGATGATATCTATATTAAATAGAAAATACCATCATTTTATATCATCTTCCCCAAATTTTCTATGGAAACCCTAGGAAAGAGAAAGAAAATCAAGCAAGCCTAATTGGGTAAGTAATCTTGTCCCGTTTTTAGTAATTTTATATATTTTTGAGATCGGAATAACCTAATCTAGCAATTTTGGGGATCAATTTGTAAAGTTATCAAAGTATCAAAATTTTATCATGGATGAATATGTTGAAAGTTTGAAATTTGTGGTAGAAATTGAAAGGTTGTTGATAGATAAACAACTTTTATGAAGTGAATTTTCATGAAATTGTGATTTAGAGACTAAATTGTAAAGATGTAAAATTCATAGAAAATTTCTGATTTTGTGAATTATATGTGCTGTAAATGTTATATGTAAAAATCAATTAGGCTTGGAATAAGGATTAAATTGCATAAATTTTATTTTCCGAGCCTAGGGACGTAATTGTCATTTATGGAAATTATAGGGGCAAAATAGTAATTTTTCCTAGGATATAAATTGAATGAAATTGAGAAGGAAATGGATTAAATTAAGGTTAAATTCATTTATATAGATCCGGAAAGACCTAGTACTGAGTTGGATCTAGGAAAACAAAAAGTGTTGGATTAGTAAATTTTCGAAACGAATAAGTATTGAGGTAAGTTCGTGTAACTAAATTGTTTACATTTATATATTTGAATTAAATGTTGTGTCCGTAAAATTTGTAATTGTCATGTATATGAAATTGATTGAAAATCCGATAATACCCGATAAGTGATAAATTCTGTTTGAACCAATGAAAATCGATGGATAAAAGTTTCCCATATTGGTTGTGGTCTGGCATATGTTGCAGACACACCATAGCTCAAAAGAGCATCTCGTATTAGCCCTCTCCAACTTCCTGTATATGGTTATTGGGAGCTTCCTGTTACAGCTCTTCAGAGCGTCTCGATAGGTTGTGATCCTACATTTATTGTGGACACATCTTAGCTCTTATAAGCATTCCGATTATATTGTCTTCATAAGCTTCCTGTTAAATTAGCTCTTTGTGAGCTTCCCAATAGTGCTCGCTTGAAATTCCCAATATATGGCTACCCGGAGCTTCCTGTTACATGGCTCTTTGTGAGCTTCCCGATATGCTCTTCATGAGCTTCCCGATTCAAAGTTCTTTGTGAACTTCCTAATTATGGCTCTTATGAGCTTCCCGTTATATAGCCCAGATAAGCTTCCTGATATGGCCCTATGTGAGCTTCCCGTTACAAGGATCGAGAGTTTGCTTCCTGATTATGTACTCTAATGGGCACCCCCCGTATATGAATTGACGAATTATTGATATGTGCACCTTGTGTGTACTACTAGGGTATCAATCGATATTTCAATGATTCAACGGACAAAAACTCCTGATGTGGAAAATCATGAGAATTAAATGGATTATATTTTGAATATCCTTGAAATACCTAGAAATGATTATGTGATGAGCTCATCTCTATTTCTTTGATATTCACGTAAATTTCACGACTAACTTGTTTAATGAAAGCATGTGTTTAGGCAATTGGCCACAATGTTTTGGATGCATGTTTGTAAACTTATTTTAAATGAATATGATTGGTAAGTTAAATTTTTGTTATACGAACTTACTAAGCATTTGAAATGCTTACTCGATTTTTTTTTCTCTGTTTTATAGTGCTCGGAAGCTCATAAAGGTTGGAATCAGTCGGAACATCATCACACTATCCTTTAGCTCATTTTGGTATAAATAGAAAACTTATTTTGGTATAATGACATGTATAACCAGTGTTGGCATTCAAATGGTTGATTATAATATAGCCATTGGAATGACTAGTGATGATATGTCTAGTGAACATATATATATGAGGTTATAATACAGTTAATATATGTCATACAAAAGGTAAGTTTGAATACATGTGATGATATGTTATGTATAATGTCAATGTTAGCTTGGTTTTAATGTCTTGAATTGGTTGGTATATGTCTGCAAGTATTAATGTAGGTATAAGGAAAATTTTAGGTGAGAAATAAGGCTTGAAACCTTAATTTTTCCTCACGGGTAGACACACGGGCATGTGTCTCAACTATGTGTGATATACGGCCATGCGCACAGGCATGTGGTTTAGCTGTGTGTCCCCTACGTCTTAAAAATTGAGAAATAGAATGCTAAAAATTGGTCACATGGGTAGAGACACAGGCATGTGTCTCAGTCGTATGAAATATATGGCCCAACACACGGGCATGTGTCTTGGCCGTGTGAATTCTGCACCTATTTTGGAAAATCACGGCCTAACACATGGACATGTGGCTGGCCATGTGACCTAAGTTAGTAGCTACCCTAATTTGAGCATGGGCTGGGACACGACCGTGTGCCTCATATCAAATGCCTACATGGCCTAAGACACGAGCATGTCACCTGGTCGTGTAAGCCACACAGCCTATCCACACGGGCATGTGACCCTTATATTTAAGAAAAATTTTGAAATTTCGCAAAAAATTCTCTTAGTTTCTGATTTAGTCTCGACTTGTTTCTAATGGGTAAATTAAGCCTCGAGGGTCCAATTAAGGGACAATATGATTAAATATAATTGGTTTCGGATACGAACAGTAAATGATATAAATTAATTGTGTTTGTTCTATGAACTCCAAAAATGCTCTATAACCCTGTTTCGACGACGGATATAGGTTAAGGGTGTTATATTTATTGGTATCAGAGCTACGGTTTAGCTGATTCTCAGACTAACGTAGCAAGTATGAGTTTAGCTATACATGTCATTGTATAAGTTGTGACAGTGTGATATCTCCTGACCATTTTAAATGTGTTTTTCATATAGTAATGTCGTCCAACTTAGCTAAAGTTGAATCCGAGGAACTTGAGAATAATACTCCAGCTTCAATTTAAAGAGTTGCATCTACTAGTAGTAGAAGGCTCAAATTTGAGGGCCGAGGTAAGGAGGCAAAAGAAGGCTTCTTTAAAATGATGAATGAATGGTTTATAGAATTCTTGAGAACAAATCCTGCAGTACAATAACCTTCCCGTCCTGCTCCTCAACCGATTCCCAATATGCCACAAGGTGTTGAACTTTTTAGAACTAGTAAGCCTTCGGTAGATAAAATCCATAAATATGGGGCAGATGAATTCAGAGCAACAGCTGATGACGATCCGAAAAGGGCTAAATTTTGGTTAGAAAATACTATCAAGGTTCTGGGTAAATTTTCTTGCACGCCTGAAGAATGTTTGAAATGTGTTGTATCTCTGCTAAAGACTCAGCCTACTAGTGGTGGAATACCTTGATTTCTGTTGTACCGAGGGAAAATGTTACTTGGGAATTTTTCCAAACAGAATTCAAAAAGAAGTACATTAGCCAAAGATTTCTTGATCAGAAATAGAAAGAATTTTTAGAGCTCAAACAGGGGAATATGATTGTATCTGAATACGAGTGGAAATTTTTTCGGTTAAGCAAATATGCCAGAGAATGTATCTCGACCGAAGTTGCTATGTGTAAACGATTTGAAGAGGGATTAAATGAAGACAATCAGTTGTTAGTTGAGATTCTAGAATTAAAAGAATTTGTTGTATTGGCCGACCGAACATATAAAGCTGAAGAACATAATAAAGAAAAGAGGCAGTCAGATATGGAAGCTTGAACTCCAAGTAAAAGATTTATGGGCAAGCCACAATCATCAGCTTCAAAGAAATCAAAGAAATATCATAATCGTTTTACCACATTTGTGGGATATTCTGGGAGAGACTAAGAGTCTCAATACTCTAATCGGAGATCTCTGTATCCATCCATGACAAGTGTAAGAAGTGTTGGAAGTCCTAAACCAAGATGCAAACATTACAATAAAAGGCATTTCAGTGAATGTCGCATGAGAAGTGGAGCTTGCTTTAGGTGTGGTTCTTTTAACCACTATCTCAAAGATTGCTTGGAAAAGCCTGAAAAAGATATTGTTCAGACCTCTAGGCCGAGCAATCCCACCTCGAGAGGTAGACCACCCCGTCACCCTGGTAATGTTAATAGTAGCCAAGGTGTGACAAAAGATTCAACAGTCAAATCTGAAACACGAGCACTGGCAAGGATATATGTTATACGTGCATGAGAGGATGCTTCTGCACCTAATGTTATTACTGGTACATTTTCTCTTCTTAATACTAATATTACTATTTTAATTGATCCTGGTTCAACACATTTATGCATATGTACGAATTTACTGTCTGTTAAAAATTTACCTGTTGAATCCACTGAATTTGTGGTTAAAGTTTCAAACCTCCTGGGCTAGTATGTGATCATGGATAAAGTTCTTAAAAATTGTCTGTTAATGGTACCAAGTTATTGTTTCCCGGCTAATTTAATATTGTTGCCATTTGATGAATTTGTCGTAATTCTGGGTATGGACTGACTAATTCAACATGATGTAGTGGTAAATTGTAAACAAAAATATATTATGTTAAAATGTCAGAATGGTGAATTGCTTCGTATTGAATTTGATAAACTGGATGGGTTGTTTAATGTTATCTCAGCTATATCAACACAAAAATATATCAGAAAAAGGTATGATGCTTATCTTGCATATATGTTGGACACTAAAGTATCTGAATTGAAGATTAAATCAGTGCTAGTTATCTGCGAGTTTCCTAATGTATTTTGAAAGAATTACCTGGATTACCACCAGTCAGAGAGGTAGAATTTTCTATAGACCTTGTTCCAGGGACAATACCGATATCTATAGCTCCCTACAGAATTAAAAGAGTTGAAAAGATAGTTGCAAGAATTAACAGATTGAGGTTTTGCTCAACCCAGCTCATCACCTTGGGGTGCACTGGTTTTATTTGTTAAGAAGAAAGATGGATCATTGAGATTATGTATTGATTACAGACAGCTCAATAAGATTACAATCAAGAACAAGTATCCATTTCCTCGCATTGAAGACTTGTTTGATCAATTAAAAGGTGTCATTGTATTTTCAAAGATTGATCTCTGTTCTGGCTATTATTAGTTATGAGTGAAAGACTCAGATGTACTGCAGACAGCCTTCAGAACTAGGTATGGCACTATGAGTTTCTTGTGATGCCTTTCGGCTTGACTAATGCACCTGCAGTATTTATGGATTTAATGAATATAATTTTTTAGACCGTATTCAAAAAGATTCATGGTGGTATTTTTTGATGATATCCTGGTATATTCTTGAGATGAAAATGAACATGTTGATCATTTGAGAATAGTGCTGCAAACACTACGTGAAAAACAATTGTATGCCAAATTTAGTAAATGTGAATTGTGGCTTCAAGAAGTCAATTTTCTTGGACATATAGTATCTGCAGAAGGTATCAGGGTGGATCCAAATAAAATTTCATTGATTGTTAATTGGAAGCCACTGAAAAATGTGTCTAAATTCAGGGGTTTTCTGGGATTAGTCGGTTATTATCAGAGATTTGTATAAAGGTTTTCTATGATAGCTTCTCTGATGACACGATTGTTGCAAAAAGATGTGAAGTTTGAATGGTCTGATAAATGTTAGCAGAGTTTTGACAGATTGAAAATCTTGTTGATTGAAGCACCCATGTTAGTTCAGCCTGAATTGAGTAAGGAATTTGTGATTTATGCTTCTAGAAAGCTAAAACCACATGAAATGAACTATCTGATTCATGACATAGATTTGGCAGCCATTGTGTTTGGATTGAAAATTTGGTGACACTACTTGTTTGGTGAAAAATGTCACGTATTCACCAATCATACAAGTTTAAGGTATTTAATGTCGTAAAAAGACTTGAATCTGAGACAGTGCAAGTGGCTTGAGTTATTAAAAGATAATGATCTAGTTATTGATTATCATCCAGGAAAAGCCAATATGGTTGCAAATGCACTGAGCAAAAAATCCCTATTTGCCTTGCGAGTAATGAATACCCGGTTGTCTTTGTCTGATGATGGTTCAATCATAGCTGAGTTAAAAGATAGACCGGCATTTCTACAGCAGATCTGTAAAGCTTAGAAAGGTGATAGTAAGTTACAAGGTAAACGGGTACAATGTGAGTCAAATTCTAATTCAAAATTTTAGATTGGGTCTGATGATTGTTTATTATTCAGAGGCAGAATATGTGTACCGAAGAATTCAAAACTTGTACAGAAGATTTTAAACAAAGCTCATAATAGTAATATGTTTGTTTATCCAGGAAGTAATAAAATGTACCATGATTTGAAAAAGATGTACTAGTTCCCAAGAATGAAACGTGACATTTCTGAATTTGTATCTAAATGCTTAATATGCTAGCAAGTAAAAGCTGAACACCAGGTACCTTCAGGATTATTACAGCCAGTTACGATACCAGAATGGAAATGGGAAAGAGTTACTATGGAATTTGTATCACGATGACCCCTATCTCCGAAAAAGAAAGATGTCATTTGGGTAATTGTTGACCGATTAACAAAGCCTGCACACTTTATTCCGGTACGTATGGATTTCTCCCTGGACAAGTTAGCAGAATTATATGTTTCTGAGATTGTTACACATGGGGTACCAATTTCCATTATTTCTGATAGAGATCCTCAATTTACATCTTAATTTTGGACTAAGGTGCAAGAAGCTTTGGGTACACAGTTACATTTTAATACCGCATTCCATCCTTAGACTGATAGACAATATGAACATGTGATATAGATTTTAGAAGATATGTTTCGGTGTTGTGTGTTGGAATTCAAAGGTAACTGGGAAAAATATTTGCTTTTAGTTGAATTTATATATAATAATAGCTATCAGTCAAGTATTAAAATGGCACCGTATGAGGCTCTGTATGGTCGTAAATGTATAACTCTATTGTACTGGATAGAACTCGGTGAGGAAAAGATACATGGAGTTGATTTGATTTGTGAAACTGAAGAAAAGGTGAAGGTGATTTGGGATAATTTGAAAGTAGCCTATAATCATCAAAAGTCTTATGCTAATCTTAAACGAAAGGAGATAGAATTTCAAGTTAGAGACAAGGTATTCTTAAAATTATCACCTTGGAAGAAAGTTCTCCAGTTCGGCCGTAAAGGAAAACTAAGTCCACGGTTCATTGGACCATATGAGATCATAGAAAGAGGCGGACATGATGCATATCGATTAGCATTACCACCTGAGCTTGATAGAATTCATAATGTTTTCCATGTTCTATGTTACGATGATATCGGTAAAATCCATCACATGTTATCTCTCTGATAGAAGTGGAAATTCAGTTTGACATGACTTACAGTGAAGAACCGATCAAAATTTTAGCACGTGAGATTAAAGAGTTAAGAAATAAAAAGGTAGCTTTAGTGAAAGTTTTTTGGCAACGACATGGGATTGGAGAAGTTACCTGGGAACCTGAGGATACCCTAAGAAAGCAATACCCGAACCTATTTACTAGTAAGATTTTCGAGGATGAAAATTCTTTAAGGGGGAAAGTTGTAACAGCCCATTTTCAATGAAATCGGAACAGTAGTTTCGGGATCACAAATCTGAGTTAGAAAGAAAATCTATTTTAAAATTTTTGCATGGTCTGTATCGAAAAGAAAGACGTATGAAAATTTCGATAAGAAAATTTTATCGATTTCAATTTAATTATGGAAATGACCAAATTGCATAAAATGCAGAGGTTTATCAAATAGCTATGGAATTTAAAACTTGAGATCCTTATATGGTAACTAAACCATTAAGAGAAGTTATTAGATATTTTTTTGATGAATCATCCATGAAAAATTAGAAAAAGAAAAGGACTAAATTCGAAAGAAAAAAATAAAAGATGATATCTTAATTAAATAGAAAATACCATTATTTTATATCATCTTCCCTAAATTTTCTATGGAAACCCTAGGAAAGAGAAAGAAAATCAAGCAAGCCTAATTGGGTAAGTAATCTTGTCTCGTTTTAAGTAATTTTTATATTTTTGAGATCGGAATAACCTAATCTAGCTATTTTGGGAATCAATTTGTAAAGTTATCAAAGTATCAAAATTTTTCCATGGATGAATATGCTGAAATTCTAAAATTTTTGGTAGAAATTGAAAGATTGTTGATAGATAAACAACTTTTGTGAATTGTTGATAGATAAACAACTTTTGTGAAGTGAATTTTCATGAAATTGTGATTTAGGGACTAAACTGTAAAGATGTAAAATTCATGGAAAATTTCTGATTTTTTTGAATTATATGTGCTGTAAATGTTATACGTAAAAATCAGTTAGGCTTGGAATAAAGATTAAATTGCATGAATTTTATTTTCCGAGCCTAGAGACGAAATCATTATTTATGAAAATTATAGGGGCAAAATGGTAACTTTGCCTAGGATGGAAATTGAATTAAATTGAGTATGAAATGGATTAAATTGATGTTAAATTCATTTATATAGATCTGAAAAGACCTAGTACTGAGTTGGATCGAGGAAAACAAAAGGTGTTGGATTAGTAGATTTTTGAAACAAACAAGTATCGAGGTAAGTTCATGTAACTAAATTATGTACATTTATATATTTGAATTAAATGTTGTATATGTAAATTTTGTAATTGTCATGTATATGAAATTGATTGAAAATCTGATAATACTCGATAAGTGTTAAATTCTATTTGAACAAATAAAAATCGATGGATACAAGTTTCTCATATTGGTTGTGGTCTTGCATATGTTGCAGACACACCATAGCTCAAAAGAGCATCTCGTATTAGCCCTCTCGAGCTTCCCGTATATGGTTCTTGTGAGCTTTCCGTTACAGTTCTTTGGAGCGTCCTGATAGGTTGTGATCCTACATTTATTGTGGACATATCTTAGCTCTTATGAGCATCCCGATTATAGGCTCTTCATGAGCTTCCTGTTAAATTAGCTCTTTGTGAGCTTCCCGATAGTGCTCGCTTGAACTTCCCGATATATGGTTATCCAGAGCTTCCCGTTACATAGCTCTTTATGAGCTTCCCGATAGGCTCTTTGTGATCCTCCCGATTAAAAGTTCTTTGTGAACTTTCTGATTATGGCTCTTATGAGCTTCCCATTATATAGCCCGTATAAGCTTTTCGATATGGCTCTATGTGAGCTTCTCATCACAAGGCTCGAGAGTGTGTTTCCCGATTATGTACTCTAATGAGTACCCCCGTATATGAATTGACGGATTTTTGATATGTGTACCTTGTGTGTACTATTCAGGTATCCATCGATATTTCAATGATTCAACGGACAAACTCGTGATGTGGAAAAGCATGAGAATTAAATGGATTATATTTTGAATATCCTTGAAATACCTGGAAATGACTATGTGATGAGCTCATCTTTATTTCTTTGATATTCATATAAATTTCACGACTAACTTGTTTGATGAAAGCATGTGTTTAGGCAATTGGCCACAATGTTTTGGATGTATGTTTGTAAACTTATTTTAAATGAATATGATTGGTAAGTTAAATTCTTGTTATACGAACTTACTAAGCATTTGAAATGCTTACTCGGTTTTCTTTTCTCTGTTTTATAGTGCTCAGAAGCTCTTAAAGGTTGGAATTGGTCGGAGCATCATCACACTATCCTTCAGCTATTTTGGTTTAAATAGCAAACTTATTTTGGTATAATGACATGTATAGCCGGTGTTGGCATTTAAATGGTTGATTGTAATATAGCCATTGGAATGGCTAGTGATGATATGTCTAGTGAACATATGTATATAAGGTTATAATATGGTTAATATATGTCCTACAAATGGTAATTTGAATACATGTGATGATATGATATATATAATGTTAATGTTGCCTTGGTTTTAATGCCTTGAATTGGTTGGTATATGTATGCAAGTATTAATGTTGGTACAAGGAAAATTTAGGTGAGAAATAAGGCCTGGAAATAGCTTTATTTTGTCCACACAGGCGTATGTCTCAACCATGTGTGATACATGGCCATGTGCACGGGCGTGTGGTTTGGCCGTGTGAACCCTGCATCTTAAAAATTGAGAAATAGAATAATCAGAATTGGTCACATGGGTAGAGACACGGACGTGTGTCTTAACTGTGTGAAATACATGGGCGTATGTCTTGGCCGTGTGAATCCTGCACCTATTTTTGAAAATTAAATTGTCCTCATGGCCTAGCACACGGACGTGTGGCTGGTCGTGTGACCCAAGTCAGTAGGTACCCTAATTTGAGCACGGGCTAGGACTCGGCCATCTGCCTCACATCGAATGCTCACACGGCCTAAGACACGGGAGTGTGACCCCTGTATTTAAGAAAAACTTTGAAATTTCACAAAAAATTCTCTAAGTTTCTGATTTAGTCCTGACTTGTTTCTAATGTGTAAACTAGGCCTCGTGGGTTCAATTAAGGGAAAATATGATTAAATATGATTGGTTTTGGATATGAACAATAAATTATATAAATTAACTGTATTTGTTCTCTAAACTTCGGTGATGTTCTATAACCTTGTTCCGGCGACAAATATAGGTTAGGGGTGTTGCAATACATTCATTGATGGGGTAAATTTTATTAACTTAAATTCATCAAAATTGTTGTTTTTCAAGCTCAAAAGATCAATCGATTTGCGACAAGTTTTTGTATGGGATCCAAGCATTTTTGAGTTGAGATGTCTTCATATCAATCTAAAAGCTATCTTTTAGTTTCGAAATGCATTTTGAATAACTTTATTTTGAGTCTGAGAACTCAAATTATAGTCATTTTAGTGAAGGCTACGTGAGCAGAATTTCTAAACGGGATTATTACAAGAAATTACTAATTTTGAGCTTTAGTTCGAGTTTCAATCATATTGGGTTCAATTTTAAGGCTTAATTTTGATTATACATGAGCCCAGTATTTTATTTTTTTAGGTTTTCTATTTTTCTATTTTTTATTCCGAATTTAAGAATATTTTTTTAGTATTTTCAATTGTTTAGAAGTTTTACGTTTCTTAGTCAATAAGAAAGTTTAGTTCAACTTAAACTACTTCTTAGATAAAGTTTTATTATATTTAGGAGTTTTATCATTCATTAGAATATATTTCTCTTGTGTTTTTTTAGAAGTAGTTTTCTTCTTTTTTTTCTTCTTGAAGTTGTGGGAAGCACCCTTCACTCTCCAATTTACTAGGTTTTGACCTTAGGGGATTGGTTAGAGGCATTTGTGAAGCGTGTTGAAGTTTTTTCTTCAAAGGGTTTCATAGGATATCGACTTTTCATCACCTTCTATTGAATCTTTTTCTATGTCTCTACTATCTTTATTAATCTTGACTATGTTCATTTGAATCTTTTTATGATGTTCCCCGTCTTGTTTAATTTAGGTGTCAAGATCCTAGGGTTTCTTTTTAAGAAACTTGAATCAAAGTTCAAGAGACCTTGATCTCCTAATCCATTTGATCTTTTCCATTCTTTTCTTTATTTTCTAATCTACTTAAAACAGAAGTTGTTTGATGATTCTTTTCTTGCATTTCAGGTTACTTGGTTGCTAAGATAGGAGTTTTCCTAATTTGATTTGGTTTTCCCTCATGCCAAACAACTTGAACTCGATCCTGTCCATTTTGTTCTTATTACATATTTATCATGCACCATAGTATTTTAATTGTTAAAAGAAGTGTTTCATGCTATCTTCATTAATCGTATTGTGTAAGATAGGGTACTCATGTGTCCAAAAAACATTTTGTATAGTGTTACTTGGGTAGCTAATAATCATTAAATTGTTTAATGTGAAATATCAAAAGTGCCTATCAAATATCAATAATTGACAAAGAAATTAAATATGTTTGTTTTTATTACTGTTGATTTGAGTTAGTATGCTTTTAGATTAATTATAAGCATATAGTAAATGTTAGAATGTATTGGATCACCATAGAGCTTGTAGAAGCTTAGTGCTTCGTATTGTTTTTTCGTGCACAAGTCATAGGTAAAGCATGAAGGATTTTTTTGCAACAACTTGTCTCTAAAGGTTCACATACTATTTTCGTAAAGACTTAGTTTCTTAGTTTGATTTGTTAAGGCGTGTACTTAGAAGAATTTGAGTTTTTAGTTCCGTCATTAATTGGTTGATTTGTTTTCATAAATGCTTTTGGCTACATTGGCTTAAAACTATTGTTTTGATCCATTTGTGAAGGATGAATTTTGGTTTTTGGTTGAATATTTTCAAGGATTCAAGTGTTTAAAGTTTATGACATTAATGTTGAAGAAGTGGGTGTTAAATCTACCAAGCATGTTATATTTTGCGTTATTTAGTGATTGGGAATGTGTGATGGAGTATTGATTGTGTTATTAAGTATTAAATGTGTTACTTATGTGTCTAGAATACCTATAGAATGTTTTGGTTTGTTTTGGTTGAGTCTAAGTTTTAAATTTTTGCACCTTTTGGCTTCAAGTCTATATTTCTGGGCTTGGGTATTGGAACCTCAAGCCTAGGTACCGCTACCTCTTAAACTGGGTATGGGAACCAAAACCCAATGTATCAGTATTTTTTGAAAACCGTAACCAAATTTTTGAAAAAGGGGAGTCAAGTTTCAAACTCGAGGCCAAGTTTTATGGACCTCCAAGTATCGATACTCGTGCTCGAGTACTGGTACAAACCCCTTAAAGTCTCAAAACTCCAAAACATCAAAGCTCACTATTCCAAAATTCAAAGTCAAGTATCGGTACATACAACCAATATATCAATGCTTCGGTTGCAAGATGCATATTTAGGGTCGCTCGACATTTTAAAGTCCGGTTAACCTCTGTTTTCATTTGTTTTAGGTCCAGGAATGATTGGGATGTTGTTGAAAGTTTATAAGTTGTGTTTAGATGCATTTTTTGTGGAAAGAATGAATCAGTGGATTGCTCTGGCGACCAATATAACACTTCATATCTTATCAGACTCCCATGCCGAGTTTTGAGTGTTATAGGCAACGTGATTTACACTGCTCAACCTATCCTTGTTCCATTGCGAACCATCCCCTTCTACTACCTGTTCAACTGCTTCCATCATTGCCTCCACTGACTCCAAAAGACCAAGACCTTGTTATAAGCTATATCAGAAATCAAAGGGGAGTTAGCAAGTAGTGTTCTGGAAAAATATCTAAGAGAAGAACAAGAAAAATTCTCAGTCGCATTGCCTCACCAAGAATAATTGTTCACCATCTAAGAACCTCTCAACACTTTCGCCACACCCCAACACCATACCCACTACACCTACCAGCAACTCTCCACTCAATATAACCCTCTGTCACCTTAACAAACAACCTCCTCCTTTTCTAGAACAATAAACTTAACATATTGCCCCTGCTAAACAACCTCATTTACCGAAGAATCCTCACTACTAATAGTCAACTCAATCAAAATTAATAATGATTTTAATTTTAAATAATATTCTTAATGTTTTATTAAAAATATTTTTAGTAATATTTTAATAATAAGTGTATATTACAATTTATAAATATTTAGTATTAAATGTTTTATAGTATAAAATATGAATATTTTCATAATATAAAATGAGTATTTGTTTAAAATCTTCTCACTTCATTTTAGTTTCCAATATGTTATCATTCACTCTCATATACTTCAAATTAGTTTTAATTAGTCATTAGTTATTATTAAGTCTATATAAATATTGGCTCGAATAGTTGTTGAGTTACAAATTATGTGCATGGAATGAGTGGCTAAGGGAGTGGACACTCCTTCAAGCATTGCGATTACAGGAGTAAAACAGGGGACACACAAATTGTTTAAGCAGTTCAGTTTCCATATGTTTATGGAGCCTAGCTTAGAGAGAAATATTCACTATCTTCAACATTTACAACTAGTGGTCCTAAATCTAGCACACAACCATAACAATTTCCTCACCTTTGTACCTTGAAAAATAGTACTCTCACCACTAAATTCACCCTTGTGAATTTAGCATGTAAAACCACAACTCAATAGGTTTTACAATCACAATGCACTCATAAAATGAAGTTCCTTGCTAGAACAGATTAAGTACCATATCTCTTTGTGTACAATCACCTATATAAGTCTCTCAATTATATAGAATATTTCAAGACTTGCTAACATAAAGAAGATTTATCACAATCCCCATTAAAGAGCAAGTAAATGAGTTGAATACAGTATAATAATAATAAACAAAGTAAACAAGGACTTTTGGCAGCTAAGATATCAAGGCTCTAATCCAATCTAATATCCTCGATCCAAGAGATTAGATAAGTAAGACCCAGTCTGATTCGATCTTCCATATATGTTTCCTTAAGTGATATAATCTTCAATGATGGGCTAGATACATTCCACAATATCAACATAGTCCAAAAATCCAATTCAATAAATTGTCAATAATTCAAATATGGAAATTGTCTCAACTTTAGCAATCATCTAGGGAGTGTGCATTCCTACAAGCACTCCTTCACCCTTCTCATATTTTTGAACATAAAATATTAGTTATTATAAAATGAAACTTCAGTTGTTAAAAGGAAATACTTTTATGATATTTTGTTACAAAGATAATTTATATTGTTTTTGTTCACTCAAAACAACTTTCAAAATCTTAGGGTAGCGTTTGGGAACTAAGATTTCGAATTTAAATTTAAAAGTAATGTAAATTGAGTAGTAAGCTATTTAAAAAAATTGTAACATTCGTGATCATTTCTCAAATCTATGAATTTGCTAGAAGCCTACTTAGTAATAACTTTGATATCTTTAAAATATTTTTGAATTTGACAAATCCATATTTTTTATATTTTTTGATATATATTATATTGAATCACAACTAATCTTACTATAATATATGCATTTCATTCTTATCATTTATGTAATTAAAATTCAAATCCAAATTTTAAAAATCTAAGTTACCATAAAAAATTTGCTAAACAACTAAAATATATATAAACTTTATCCTTAAAAATTATTTTTCAGAAAAACTATTTTTAGAAAGGATTCCACAAACACAACCTTATTTCAATTGACTTGTGAATAAAAATAAGGAGTTGTTTCTATAGTGTTGAAGTGTCTCACCACAATGTATAAACTATCATACAAAAACATATATGTTACTAAACATCTTTATTTTAAAAATGAAAAAATCCAGTGGGCTAATAACTAATGAATGAGACGGCGAAAAGTAGTTGGAAAATTGGCATCTTCTTCAATCATAATCATGGCTTCTTTAGCTTTAATTTTCAAACTCCCTTAGATGGTTCTTTGTCTACCCCACGAATGCATGCTTCATCCCTCTCTATTTCACATTGCTATATTTTTAATTAATTCCAAAATTGGTTTCTCCAAAAATGTCATCTTATTTTTATTCTAGTGGGAATTAAATACTATCACAACACAGTCCATTTTTTTTTCTTAATTTTTTTTTTAAGTTAAATATGCCTCTTTATATATTATTATACACATATGACATACGGTGGAAAGCATGATAACTTTATGTACACAAACGTTGAACATAAATTTGAAGGTTTGTGAATGTTTGTCTGAAAAAGAGGCGAGGAGACCCTTCCTTTCCGGTAATGAGTGGGAAAGCAATAATTATTTGAGACCATTGTTTGTTTTTGTTTGTTTTAGAAAAGCATCATCTCAATTTTCATATGATGTTTTTTTGAGACCTTATTTGCACGTTTGATGCAAACCTAAATCATGATTCCTTCTTTGTCTTTGTCTTAAAATCACTTTTGATGTTAAGTTTCATCTCTTCTTTTCAAAGAAACAACAACATTATTTGATAATTAACTACTTTTTGAATTTTGATAAATAATTTTACAAAATTTGATTAAGGTAATTATTATTAATTTTTTATTAAATTAGATAAAATTATACATTACCACAAAAAAAACACTATGCAATAATAATTGAATAATTCTGTTCAGAGATATCTGTTAGACTTATTCAAACATCTGGTTATCCACTCAAGTCAGAAATATGGTCTAATAAACAAGTTTAGTTTCCAACATTCAAAACTCGAGCGCTATTTGACTTAAACTGTTTTTAATTTTATATTACAAATATTATTTTGTTTTTATGTAAATACTATAATGTATATACTAAAAGTATGTTTTTCAAGATATTAAAATTTTAATAAAATTAGTTTAGAGTGGTGATTAAAACTCATGTCAAACACCTTCGGTACATGTTCAAATCTTGTTATCTTCATTCTCACTCTCAATATTGTATAAAATGTTAACAAAACAATTAAATTAACATAAATTATTTTTTACTTCTTTTATTAAATATGAGAGGCCTAAAATTAATTTGAGCTAATCATTTATAAATATAAATAGACTTAGATAAGATTTGAGTCTCAAATTTTGGATCAGACCGAACAGAAACAAGATTAATTTATGTTAATACCATACAACGGTCCGACTTAAACCCAATTCAACCAAACCATAAACATCTCTAACACTCGTTGGAGTTAAAAAATTAATGAGCTTCTTACTAAACTGCTAGGAGTATCCTCAGATTTGGGGGTTTAGGCCATTGAACCCATTAGTAGGATTGAAAAGCCCAAATTCGGCCCAATTATACCAATGTTTAGTGGGCCCTAATTGATATCTGCAAATGTTTACAACCATAAAATTTAGCAAGCTTTTCTGCAAAATCAGATGATTTCCCTGGAAGGAGTTTCAAGTATTCGGAAAACACATGATATGCTACCTATTCACTCAAAACCCAAGCCATGGAACCCATCCAATGCACCAAATCCACCAACATTTAAAAAAATTCTTCCACTAAAAATTTCAAACACTTGGAATGAAAACAAGGAAGCAAATGAATCAAAAGCAGGCAGAATCAAACGCCTGGTGCTTACCAATGAAGGCAGAACCAAGCTCAACACCTTTCCCGACAGGGAATTCTATGCTTACCCCAGGTTTGTAACTCATGTTGATGATGGATTCATTGCCACACTAACAGATCTGTACAGGAAGAGGCTAAAGCCTGGCTCAGAGATTCTTGACCTCATGAGTTCATGGATTAGCCATCTACCAAATGAAGTTGTTTACAAAAGAGTGGTAGGGCATGGACTTAATGCTCAGGAGCTTGCCAGGAATTCTAGGATGGATTACTTCTTTGTCAAGGATCTAAATCAGGACCAGAAGCTCGAGATTGAAGACTCAAGTTTCGATGCTGTCTTATGCACGGTCAGTGTACAGTATCTTCAGCAACCTGAGAAGGTAAACTGTATGAATATGAAGTTGTATAGGAATCAATGAGATCATGAATCAACGATTGCTTGTTATAGGCTTTTGCAGAAGTTTTTCGGGTGCTTAGGCCAGGAGGCGTGTTCATTGTGAGCTTCAGCAATAGGCTTTTCTATGAGAAAGCAATCAATGCCTGGAGAGATGGAACTGCATATAGTAGAGTACAACTTGTTCTTCAGTATTTCCAGTGTATTGAAGGGTTCACACAGCCGGAAGTGATCCGGAAATTACCGAGTGCTGGTAATTCTCAAGATGACAAGTCGCCGTTCAGCTGGTTCATGAAGTGGCTTGGGTTATTTTCGGGTTCAGACCCCTTTTATGCTGTCATAGCTTACAAGAACTTCAAACCTGTATATGATTAAAAAAGAAGTCAAGTAGATACTGTAATCTACATTTGAGCTTAAACTGCATCAATTATTTACCGTTTTAAGTTGGAATTTAGAGCTCCTTGAAAAAAAAAAATTGCATTGGTTGAAGGTTTTTTTTTTTTTTTTTTTTTTACTGGTGTAATAATTCTTTTTTGCGTCATACTATCCTTGTCCAAAATTACCTAGGTCGCACTCCACGGCTTAAATCCAGCCATTTGTTAACAAACTAAGAATGTTTGAATTGCTATCAATTGGAAAACTAATTAGTACTACAATTTAAAAGGCTGAAATTCTCCCCAAGTCCAAATTTTCACTTAAATAGACCAAAATTTGCATGCCTTGAAAGCCGTTGTGCTGCCCAAGAAGCATAGAACATGCTTGTTTAAACAACTGATAAACCAAAATCTAGAAAAACTTTGATCTTACTGCTTAGCTAATGAATTTACAGATCTGTTTCAATCTATACTGCATAGATCCATCAATACTAAATATAGGGGCTATACTTTGAATTATAGTCCAGAGGTGTTCTGGCAAGAACAAAAAGAAAACTAAAAAAGCCTGTCCTATTGTTTCAAATCTACGAGTTCATCAATAACTCGAAGACAAAAAGATCAAGTTACTAGGATCGCCAGCAATCTGCAAAGAATCTTAATGATGACCATGAATATTCGTTGAGCAACTTTAAGCGACACTCATATAATGGTCTCAATAGAAGGCCATGCAGAACTGCTGTAGTGGTCTCAGAAGAATGGCTATGATGTTGGGGTTGTGCTACATTGCAATTGCGCAAGCATTTTGGCTTTCTCGACTGCTTCAACATAGTAATATAATCTCCAAAGCGTCACATTTTCCTGCAAGACAAGAAGACATTGCCTTGGCCCAGGTTAGAAATTCTAAATTAACTCAAGAAATCAAGTTCCTCGAATCTATTTCTTTACCTCTTTTTCCAGATCAACAAAGATTTCTTCACAAGGCTTTTCAGCTGGCCTACCACGCTGGATAATTTCAACAACACGGACAAGATTTTCCTTGGGTAGCTGTTGTATCAATTTCTGAAGCTGCCGCTTCTCAGTACGAGTCATAGGCCTGTAAATTGGAGTTAAAAGTGTGAAACTGCTTGGGATGAGGTGAGAAGTGGCTGTATTATGACATCATATGCACATTTGAAACGTCAAATGCATAACATAGCCCCTAATACCCATTGCAAAATAGCATCATGTCTAGACCATACTTAAAAGTTATAAGTTCCTCGGGAACAAACCCATACCTACACTTGGACATTATAGCATCTAAAGTTTCTTCAAGCTTCTGCTCCATATGCACCAGCTGAAAAGAGAAGATGCCTCCTCAGTCAGCTATAAACAATTTGCCAAAGAGGCAAACATGACATAGAAGGGTCGAAAATGTTTTAAACTAAGAATACAATTTTCAGAAAATCACCGTTGAGGATAGTTCATCAGAATATTTTTTCATTGTTTCCTCTACCAGCAGCTGGTTATCATTCTTTAGAAGGAACTCCAAATCATCTTCCACCTTTAAAACAATGAAACACATTTATCAATAAGTTACTGATTATAACGCCTGATTTTGTAAGCTTACATGCTCAAGAGTCACGTGCCTCTGCTGATTCAAATAAGAATATGCATACATGAATATAGAATATAGATGCATAGACATACAAAAAAGAATATGAGAAAATATATCTAATGCCACAAAAAGTTCCACAGATGAATAATCATGACTGTTGGACTGCAAAAGAATTTAACCTAAAGCCTGTTTTCTCTTCAGTATAGACAATTTGGCATTTCTTACAATCTAATTTTCTATTTGAGAAAATGCATGTGCTCCTCCTTTCATCATGCAAGAAATATTTTATGGTGAATCATGACCAAGACTGAACAATAGGATGAAGAGTAAAATATACCTCTTTGCAAGATCCAGATTTGATGGGATGAGAATTTCCAGTGATGCTGATTGGTGATAAGGAAGATGATAATTTAGGTTTCTTACTGGCAACTTGGGCTGCATCTCCATCTAAAGGTGAAGTCACCAAACTGTTGCTTCTGATCTTATAACGTAACTCAGACATAGACACAACAGGATCTAACATCTGCAACAATCAAGTTAATCAGTTACAAAAATAATTTCCCTCTGAAAGATGGAAGCCAAAAACCAATTCTACATTATTGTATCATTGATCATTACTTTGAAAGAAGTATAGAGAAAGAGACATAAAGAACCAGCAATTTAGGTAATCAAAATAGATGGGCACAATTGAGGCAGCAAGCAAGCTAAAGGTTGCCACAAGGTGCTAAGAGCTAGAAAGGGGCGCAAGTGATAATAGGCATTAACATGTCCTTACCTTCCAAAAAATTTAAAATGGCATATCCAACGCAAGATTTTTTATGACTTGCACCCTCGACAACATTGGTAAAGAACAACACAACCTATAAAACTGTTATGAGTATTCTAAATTGAGATCTATCTTGATCATTAGAGACAAGATTAGTGCTTTGTTGTAGCACAATTTAAAACAACTGTTTATGAAAGCAAGACAATGTGCAAGTACACAAGCATGAGACAACGGGGCTTTCAATTTTATCTATTAATGGTTTTCACTTGTCTTGGGAGAGAATATGATTGTTGGATATTACAAAAGGTTAAACAAAAAAGGTAGACTGTATTCTGTACTAGCTCTAGAAGTTCAGAGTACAAAAACCATAAGCACTTCTAATAAATCAAATTCTACAGGTCCCAAATGGTCGGAACCATAACTCATTTATCTTCAGAAAACAGGAATAGCGAGTTGCAAAAATCTATACCTCCTCAACTTCCATTGAGAGATCATTCACACTTTGCCTAAGTAATCCTTTCAATCTTCCTTTCTTGAAATCCGAAAGCTCAGCACCAATGCTGTTTTCAAAAAGTGAATCAACATCTTTAGGACTGCAATCCATAGACTCTTTATCATTGACCACCACATACTTCCCTTGAGACAACTCGGATGCATTGGAATTGGACAGAGTATTTTTATCTTCTGACAACAGGTCAGCTATCTGACAAGCATAGAAGCTGAAGAAATCAGGTCCAGCTTTACATTGCTCACTCGAACCATCCGAATTTCTCGGCATCTCTGACATGATAGAAGAACTACTACTCTGCATACGACAACTACATAGATACGAATCAGTCCAGACTCCAGATAAATAACTGAAGCAAAAGAGGAAGAAGCACCATTATACATACTATACAAAGTTCTCTCTAAAGCTATATTTAGAAACATGAATTTGAACATTTGGATTTAATTTCATTTGTTATAAAAAACTGTGAGTATGAAATCCATCAATTATGTATAAATTCATTAACATTCAATATGATTATATTTCTGAAAGGTGTAGAAACATGAATTTCAAATTCAAATATATATATTTAAAATTCACAAATATATATATATATATATATATACACTTCAAATTCAATAATTAATGGACGTGCAACCTTCGTTACCCGGGCTCGGCAATTGGAGTGCAGTACCTGAATCGACACGTTCCGACACGGGATACGGGTCAGATCCGAAAAAAAAAACCAGCGGACATGGCGGTGGCTGAGAACTGAGATGAGAAGAGAAGAAAAAAAACTGATTCGCAGAGGCGAAAGAGGGAGAGAGAGAAGAGGGACGATGGTACGAGACAGGTGATGATGACGATGGTAGAGTTAATATAAATACTTTATTTATATGGGTAAAGTACTGAATTAGTCATTCAATTATTCGAGAGCTTTTATTTTTTATTATTCAGAAAAATATTATTACAATTAGAATTAATCTTTAATTGAAAACTTAAAAAATTATTAACCGACTCCAAATTGAGTTAATTCGGTTAACCGACCGATTAACCGAATTCGGTCGGTTAACCAAATTTTTTCGATTTTACTCGAATTTTACACACCCCTACTTACGTCCTCTTATATTGGCAACAATGCCCATGCCACTTTAGCTAATGTTCGATCGACCAATTTAACAATTTTTAATGCATTATTTTAGTTTCTATTGCTTTTTTACTTTAATTCTTACTCCTTTTTTACCTGGATCAATACATAAAGAAAATTTGATGGCCACAATAAAAGCGACTTAGAAATTAGGTGACCAAAATGAAAATGTAAACATGATGTGAAAATAATTTGGCGTGTACAGTCAGTTATCGTTAAAGACTTAATGATTGGGTGACTAAAACGAAAGTTTCCTAAAAGTTGAGTTACGAAATTATAAAGATTTTTTAAACTAAAATGAAAATGCTTTAAAAGTTGGATGAGCTATTCATATTTGCAGATAGTTTTAGAGAAGAGAGAATAATATATATTAAGTTTAAATACGTCAAAAAGTCTCGTATTGTAACGCCCCAATTTTCGGGAATTCTGTGAATGTTGGCATAAGTTTAATTATGTTAGTGGGCCTCTAGAAGGCCCAAGCTTAAGATAGAACCCGGCAATTTTAGTTAATTTTTTTTGTTCCATAAGAAAAAGGGGGTGAAATTATGAAATAGGACCTATGTGAAAACGTTTGAAAATGCTATAGGCTAAATTGAAGTGGCCAAACAAATAGGAGTGCAAAATAGGAGGATTTGCATGACAAACCTCCCATTTTACATGAAGTGGCCAGCCATCATGTTGTTGTAGACAAAATGTGCACTTGATATCCATAATTTATGGTACAAATTGATACAAATTGATAATGGGTTAGGTAAATGTTCCATGATAATGGGTTAAGTAAATGTTTCATGATAATGGGTTAAGTAAATGTTCCATGATAATGGGTTAGGTAAATGTTCCATGATGGGAATTTCATGTCTTTTGTATTAAAGAATTAAATGGATGAAATATGAAATTTTATTAAAAAAAAGGGGGTGAAAATAACAAAGTTTTGTCCAGCTTTGTTCATCATAGCCTAAAGTTAGAGAAGGGAAAGGAGAGGAGAAAGCTCTTGAATGTTCGGTCACTTGAGGAAGAAAATTGAAGGTAAGTTCATGGTAGTTTGCTTTTATTTTGAGGTTCATGAGTTCTTGATTCTACCTTAACTCTTGAAGCATATTTTGGTTTTTAGTTGTGTTGTGAGCATTTAGTCATGAATTAAAATGAAGGAAATGGTTGTTGTTTCATGTTCTTTTGATGAAAAATGGAAGATAGGTGAAGTTGAGCCAAACAAATGAGCATGCATGTGCCTTAGATGTTAAAGGGAAAAATCGGCTAACATGTTGTGCTTTAAAATGATGAAATGGAGATTATACTTAAGTAAAATCATAGATATGTGATGATTGATTGGTGATATACATGTTTAAATAACATGCATGCAAGTTATGTGTGAAAGAGTGATTTGGTAATAAATTTGCTTGGGACAGCAGCAGTAACGTGACTTTGGAAAATCACCATAAATTGTGAGAGATGAGTTAGAAGGTGAATAAATTATGTAATTAAATTTTAATGAGTCTAGTTTCAAATGAAATAAACGAGAACATATTTTGAATTCTGTACAATGAGAAATTTGATTCGTAATAAAGAGTGGTCAGATTAGTCAAACAGTGAAACATGGGAAACTTTAAGAAAAATCTGGTATTGATTGGCCAAACCAAAAATTCTGAAAATTTTATGGATAGAAGATATATGAGTCTATTTTCAGGGAAAATTAACGGCACTTGATTTGGAGTTTCGTAGCTCTAGTGATAAATGATTTAGTGATTGTTGCTCAGGAAGACAGCTTGCAGTGAAATTATGATTATGTGGTAAACATTGACAAAAATTTGTTAATGAGTTGCTTATTGATTGCTTATAAGCTTACTATGATCTGTAGGTGTGGTTGGCCGAATATTGTAAGGGGTTAATACGTAGTTCGTATTTGAATAGTTAGATTAACGTGTTAGTAATCCAATTGTAGGCAGTTCGTGTGTGGAACTCGTCAGCATATCGTCGCAAACAGGTGTGTAACTGACACCTTCTCATAGACTAGATTGGCAAAAGCCGAAAAGCTGAAATGCCGAAAAGTCGGTATTTTGGGAATTTGCGAGTGTGCGAATGCTCGTAAGATAGTTGGGTTTGTATATTTGGTAATCTAAAGTAATAAACTGCAGTACGCGTGATTTCGTACATTTTGATAATTTGGGCTTAATGGGCCAAAGATCGGGTTCATGGGCCAACGGCCTCAATTCGGTAAGTATGCGCGGTAAGTGTTCTGATAGTACGTAAATAGTTAGGATATGCATGAAAACCCTATAAGCAGTTAAATTACTATAATACCCCTATGTATGGAAAATTACTGTTATACCCCTAGGTGCAAAATTATCGTTATACCCCTAGGGTTAATTTTGACTGAAAAGCATGACGATCTGATTCTGTATGATGTATGCCATGATTATATATCTGTTGCATGAGAACATGGGTTATATTATGGAAGAAGCGTCCTGGTGGCTATGCCACAATTATCGATCCGTGGCTCGCCCCATATATCTGATTCCGTGGCTATGCCACGATTATCGATCTGGTGGCTCGCCACATATATCTGTTCTGGTGGCTCTGCTACAATATCTGTATCTGGTGACTTCGTCACAATATCCGGCACCTCATTGCGGTTTCGTGGTGTGTAGCGGTTGGGTGGGTCGAGTAGTCTCCCACATGGTGTAAGGCTGATGCGGGGTGTTATGGATGAATCTGGGTTGGGTTTCGCATAAACATGTAATATCTGTTTTGTTCATTATGGGCCTATGGGCTTTATTCGAATTTCATTTCGGGCTAAGGCCAACTTATTCATTTACGTGGGTTGAGTGATTTAGACAATGGTTGGGTTATTTTACACATCGAGTTTCCCCAAACTCACCCTTTTATTTTCATCCACGTAGGTAATCCCCAACCATAGTGGGCTTGGAGTCGTGAGGGAATTGAGTGGCCACCCGCTCGAAAGTTTGATTTTCTTCGGTGAACTGGACATCCTTTTAATTACGTTTGAGGTTTTGGGCTTTTAAATGTAATAAGGCCGCTTATTTATTTTTGATGGTTTTTATATGTTTTATTAAGATAGGTAATATTTATATTTAACTGTTGAAATTGGATAGCTTTAGGCGCATTTTCAAAAACAAGAATTGATTTCAAAATAACACAAAAACAGCAAAGCTTCCTTAATGAAGATATTTTCCAAAATTAATCACTTTTCCTAAAAGGACTTAATCAAATCGGTTTCCTAGAAATATACATGACGTTAAAGTATGGCAATGGCGGTTTGCATGTCTAGGATTGGATCCGAAGGGAGTTTGGTACTTAAGCAGTCCGATGGACTCACCTCATCTTTTCCGGTTTCCTACCTGGTGCATAGCTTCCATTCACTTTAACCTATAATGAAATCATCTTTTAAAACACTCAGTAAGTTTTCTTTCTGGATCGGAAATGTTTTGAATGCTTCGATGTGGCATGTCGGATCCGGCCATAACGTCTGGGCCGGGTAAGGGGTGTTACATTTAGTGGTATTAGAACCTAGGTTGCAACAACTCAGCTGTGGAATGGGTTTACAAAAACAAAGATTTTCGAAAACAAAAATTTTATAAAGAATGCGAAAAACTCGATTTTCAAAATTTAGATCTTTAGAAGGTGGCATTCGAATCTCGGCTCAAGCACGTAAGTATCACTTTGAACTTTTTCGAATATTTTCTGAATTATCATGTCATCATGAAACCCTATTAGGATACTCTAGATAGGATGATCTGAAACCATAGGAAAATCGATAAGAGACTGAAAGCGTAGCTAGACTTGATTCTGCGAAAATAAACTCGAACTCTTTATCGATTCATAAAACATTTGTAATAAACATTGGAATATTAATTGATGCATAAAAATTTGTAATCAAGATAATACAATATGAGTACAAGAGGCCGTGGACGGAGCTGAGGAAGTGCTCGAGCGAGAGCCGGCGGTGGATGCACCGGTACCACCGACAACAGAGGTAGAGTCTCATGACCGCGGTGCCGAGGATAATGCCCTGTGACAGGCAATGCTTCGTGTTCTGAAAAGGGTTGCCGGGGCAAGTACGGGCAATGAAGTTTGAGGATCTATTTCTGAACGACTTCGGGCTAACGAAGCGAAGATCTTTAAGGGCGTGTCTAGTATAGCCCCGAATGTGGCAGAATATTAGTTGGAGGCCACAGCACAGATTATGGACAACTTGGACTGCTCTGAGGAGATTGTGAGTGGGGTATCTGTACTAAGTCCTTTGGGTTACTCGGTTAGGGTAGACAAACTATATAGGGATGTACCCTTAGAAACTCAAGGTAAGATTTTCCCTGGAGATCTGATGGAGTTACCGTTCGGAGAGTTTGATCTTATTTTGGGAATGGACTGGCTTGTTAAGCATAAGGCGACCCTGGATTGTGCTACTAAACGAATGGTGTTAAGGACCACAAAGGATGAGGAGGTTATGGTGATAGGTGAGCGAAGGGATTATTTGTCCAATGTGGTGTCGGCATTAAGAGCCGAGAAGTGGATTCGGAAAGGTTGTGAGGCCTATTTGGCATTTGTAAGTCAGTCAGAAGAGGAGGGACTGATAGTGGATAAGGTTAGGATCGTAAAGGAGTTTCAAGATATTTTTCTGGAGGAGCTTCCAGGATTGCCTCCGAATCGAGAAGTTGAGTTTGGAATAGATTTGTTGCCTGGAACGGCGCTTGTGTCCATCGCACCGTATAGGATGGCACCGAAGGAGTTAGTGGAGTTAAAGGCTCAAATTCAAGAGTTGTTGGATAGGGGCTTCATTAGGCCAAGCGTGTCTCAATGGGGAGCACCGGTGCTATTCGTGAAAAAGAAGGATGGTACAATGCGGATGTACATTGATTATCTCCAGTTGAACAAACTGACGATTAAGAATAAGTATCCACTGCCAAGGATTGACGATCTGTTCAACCAGCTTAGAGGAGCTTCTGTATTTTCCAAGATCGACCTTCGATCTGGATATCATCAGTTAAGAGTCAAGGAGGCAGATATCCATAAGACGGCATTCAGGACTCGGTATGGTCATTACGAGTTTCTGGTTATGCCATTTGACCGATTTAACGCTCTGCAGCATTTATGGATCTGATGAATCGTGTGTTCCAACCATTTTTTGATCAGTTCGTAGTCGTCTTTATTAACGATATCCTGGTATATTCTGAAACTAAAGCGAAACATGATGAGCATCTTTGTATAGTGCTGCAAGTGTTAAGGAAGAAGGAACTCTTTGTGAAGTTCAGCAAGTCTGAACTTTGGTTAAGGGAGGTAACCTTCTTAGGACATGCGGTCTCTACTGAGGGGATTAAGGTGGACCCTCGGAAAATTGAAGCGATTTTGGAGTGGAAGCCGCCTAGGTCAGTGTCAGAAATATGGAGTTTCCTAGGAGTGGCAGGATACTCTGAAGGTTTGTGGAAGGTTTTTTCGTGATGGCGGCACCTTTGACAAAACTCATAAGGAAAGGAGTACCGTTTGTATGGACTAAGAAGCAGCAGGAAGCTTTTGAGAAGTTGAAGAAAGTTCTGACTGAAGCACATGTGTTAATTCAGCTGGAGTCTGGGAAGGATTTTACTGTGTACAGTGATGCATCACACTTGGGTTTGGGCTGCGTGTTAATGCAAGAGGGTAAGGTGATTGCATATGCATCACGACAGCTTAAACCTCACGAAGGGAACTATCCTACTCATGATTTGGAGTTGGCGGCAGTGATATTTGCACTTAAGATTTGGAGACATTACTTGTACGGGGAGAGGTGTATTATATACACAGACCACAAGAGTCTTAAGTATTTGTTGACTCAGAAGGAGCTGAACCTTAGGAAAAGGAGATGGATTGAGTTGCTTAAAGATTATGACTGTTCGATCGAGTATCACCCAGGCAAGGCTAATGTGGTAGGCGATACTTTAAGTCGTAGAACCGTATCTGATCTGAGAGCAATGTTTGCTCGTTTGAGTCTGTATGATGATGGTAGTTTGTTGGCTGAATTGCAAGTAAGGCCAACTTGGGTGGACCAGATTAAGGAAAAGTAGTTAGAAGATGAGTCTTTAGTTGCTCGTTTTCAACAAGTTAAGGAAGGGGAAACTTCTGAGTTCGGTTTAAATGGTGATGGAGTTCTGTGTTTCCGAAGAAGAATTTGTGTTCCGAGGGACTCTGATTTAAGGCAGACAATATTGAAGGAAGCTCATAGGGGACTATGTGCCATGCATCCTGGAGGGAATAAGTTGTATCACGACTTGCGAGAATTGTACTGGTGGCCTGGACTTAAGCGAGAAGTAACGGAGTTTGTAGGAAAATGTCTGACATGCCAACAAGTGAAAGCTGAGCATAAATTACCTTCTGGACTGTTACAACCGGTGAAGATACCACTTTGGAAGTGGGAGAGGGAAACTATGGACTTTGTGAGTGGGTTGCCTTTGATACCATCAAAGAAAGACTCGGTGTGGGTGATTGTGGATAGGTTGACCAAATTAGCCCATTTCATACCTGTACGTATTGACTTTTCGCTTCAAAAGTTAGCCAAGCTGTATGTGGCAGAGATTGTATGACTTCATGGAGTTCCAGTTTCGATTGTCTCTGACTGGGATCCCAGATTCACATCTCGGTTTTGGCAAAAGTTGCATGATGCGTTGGGGACGCGATTGAACTTTAGTACGGCTTTCCATCCCTAAACTGATGGTCAGTCAGAGAGGGTTATTCAGATTCTGGAGGACATGTTGAGGGGATGCGTGATTGACTTTCGAGGTAGTTGGGAGGATTACTTGCTATTGGCAGAATTTGCGTACAATAACAGTTACCAGGCGAGTATTTGAATGGCACCGTATGAAGCACTGTATGGATGAAGGTGTCGTACACCTAGTTGTTGGACTGAACTAGGAGAGCGACAAATTCTTGGACCAGAGTTGGTGTTGATACTGAGGATAAGGTCAGAATAATTAGGGACTGGTTAAAAGAAGCATCTGATAGGCAAAAGTCGTATACAGATTTGAAGCGTAAGGAGATTGAGTACTCAATAGGTGATATGGTCTTCTTAAAGGTTTCTCCTTGGAAGAAGATATTAAGGTTCGGTAAGAAGGGCAAGTTGAGTCCGCGGTTCATTGGGCCTTATCGAGTTTTGAAGCGAGTAGGCCCAGTGGCTTATCGATTGGAATTGTCTCGAGTTAGACAGATTCACGATGTTTTCACGTCTCCATGTTAAGGTGTTATCGTCTTGACCTCGCTCATGTCCCGCCGATTCAGAAATTGAAGTTCGGTGATTTGACCTTTGAGGAGGAGCCTGTGCAAATATGGCTCGAGATGTTAAGGTTCTCGAAGGAAATCATCCGTTAGTGAAAGTACTTTGGCGTAATCATGGAAGGAAGAAGCTACTTGGGAATCGAAGAAACTATCGTCAACAATACCTCAACTAGTTGGATCGTAAATTTCGAGGACGAAATTTCTTTAAGGAGGTAGAGTTGTAACGCCCAATTTTCGAGAATTCTGTAAATGTTGGCATAGGTTTAATTATGTTAATGGGCCTCTAGAAGGCCCAAGCTTAAGATAGAACCCGACAATTTTAGTTAATTTTTTTTGTTCCATAAGAAAAAGGGGGTGAAATTATGAAATAGGACCTATGTGAAAATGTTTGAAAATTCTATAGGCTAAATTGAAGTGGCCAAATAAATAGGAGTGCAAAATAGGAGGATTTGCATGACAAACCTCCCATTTTACATGAAGTGGCCAGCCATCATGTTGTTGTAGACAAAATGTGCACTTGATATCCATAATTTATAGTACAAATTGATACAAATTTATAATGGGTTAGGTAAATGTTCCATGATAATGGGTTAGGTAAATGTTTCATGATAATGGGTTAGGTAAATGTTCCATGATAATGGATTAGGTAAATGCTCTATGATAGGAATTTCATGTCTTTTGTATTAAAGAATTAAATGGATGAAATATGAAATTTTATTAAAAAAAAAGGGGTGAAAAGAACAAAGTTTTGTCCATATTTGTTCATCATAGCCTAAAGTTAGAGAAGAGAAAGGAGAGGAGAAAGCTCTTGAATGTTTGGTCACTTGGGGAAGAAAATTGAAGGTAAGTTCATGGTAGTTTACTTTTATTTTGAGGTTCATGAGTTCTTCTTGATTCTACCTTAACTCTTGAAGCATATTTTGGATTTTAGTTGTGTTGTGAGCATTTAGTCATGAATTAAAATGAAGGAAATGGTTGTTGTTTCATGTTCTTTTGATGAAAAATGAAAGATAGGTGAAGTTGAGCCAAACAAATGAGCATGCATGTGCCTTAGATGTTAAAGGGAAAAATCGGCTAACATGTTGTGCTTTAAAATGATGAAATGGAGATTATACTTAAGTAAAATCATAGATATGTGATGATTGATTGGTGATATACATGTTTAAATAACATGCATGCAAGTTATGTGTGAAAGAGTGATTTGGTAATAAATCTGCTTGGGACAGCAGCAGTAACGTGACTTTGGAAAATCACCATAAATTGTGAGAGATGAGTTAGAAGGTGAATAAATTATGTAATTAAATCTTAATGAGTCTAGTTTCAAATGAAATAAACGAGAACATATTTTGAATTCTGTACAATGAGAAATTTGATTCGTAATGAAGAGTGGCAGATTAGTCAAACGGTGAAACATGGGAAACTTTAAGAAAAATCTGGTATTGCTTGGCCAAACCAAAAATTCTGAAAATTTTATGGATAGAAGATATATGAGTCTATTTTTAGGGAAAATTAACGGCACTTAATTTGGAATTTTTTAGCTCCAGTTATAAATGATTTAGTGACTGTTGCTTAGGAAGATAGCTTGCAGTGAAATTATGATTATGTGGTAAACATTGACAAAAATTTGTTAATGAGTTGCTTATTGATTTCTTATAAGTTTACTATGATCTGTAGGTGTGGTTGGCCGAATATTGTAAGGGGTTAATACGTAGTTCGTATTTGAATAGTTAGATTAACATGTTAGTAATCCAATTGTAGGCAGTTCGTGTGTGGATCTCGTCAGCATATCGTCACAAACAGGTGTGTAACTAACACCCTCTCATATACTAGATTGGCAAAAGCCGAAATGCCGAAAAGTCGGTACTTTGGGAATTTTTGAGTGTGCGAATGCTCGTAAGATAGTTGGGTTTGTATATTTGGTAATCTAAAGTAATAAATTGCTGTACGCGCGATTTCGTACATTTTGATAATTTGGGCTTAATGGGCCAAAGATCGGGTTCATGGGCCAACGGCCCCAATTCGGTAAGTATGCGTGGTAAGTGTGCTGATAGTAAGTAAATAGTTAGGATATGCATGAAAACCCTAAAAGTAATTAAATTACTATAATACCCCTATGTATGGAAAATTACTGTTATACCCTTAGGTGCAAAATTACCGTTATACCCCTAGGGTTAATTTTGACTGAAAAGCATGACGATCTGATTCTGTATGATGTGTGCCATGATTATATATCATTGCATGGGGACATGGGTTATATTATGGAGGAAGCGTCCCGGTGGCTATGCCACAATTATCGATCCGTGGCTCGCCCATATATATCTGATTCCGTGGTTATGCCACGATTATCGATCGATGGCTCGCCACATATATCGTTCGGTGGCTCGCCACAATATTCAGATCTGGTGACTTCGTCACAATATCCGCACCTCGCATTGCGGTTTCGTGGTGTGTAGCGGTTGGGTGGGTCAAGTAGTCTCCCACATGGTGTAAGGTGATGCAGGGGTGTTATGGATGAATCTGGGTTGGGTTTACGCATAAACATGTAATATCTGTTTTGTTTTGTTATGGGCCTATGGGCTTTATTCGAATTTGCTCGGCTAAGGCCAACTTACTGCTTTTTGTGGGTTGAGTGATTTAGACAATGGTTGGGTTATTTTACACTGAGTTTCCCAAACTCACCCTTTTATTTTCATCCACGCAGTAATCCCCAACCATAGTGGGCTTGGAGCCGTGAGGGAATTGAGTGGCCACCCGCTCGAAAGTTTGATTTTCTTCCGTGAACTGGATATCCTTTTAATTACGTTTGAGGTTTTGGGCTTTTAAATGTAATAAGGCCGCTTATTTATTTTTGATGGTTTTTATATGTTTTATTAATATAGGTAATATTTATATTTAACTGTTGAAATTGGATAACTTTAGGGCGCGTTTTTAAAAACAGTAATTGATTTCAAAATAACACGAAAATAGGCAAAGCTTCCGCAATGAAGATATTTTTCAAAATTAATCACTTTTCCTAAAAAGGACTTAATCAAATTGGTTTCCTAGAAATATACATGACGTTAAGGTATGGCAATGGCAGTTTGCATGTCTAGGATTGGATCCGAAGGGAGTTTGGTACTTAAGCAGTCCGATGGACTCACCTCATCTTTTCCGGTTTCCTACCTGGTGCACAGCTTCCATTCGGATCCGAAGGGAGTTTGGTACTTAAGCAGTCCGATGGACTCACCTCATCTTTTCCGGTTTCCTACCTGGTGCACAGCTTCCATTCACTTTAACCTATAATGAAATCATCTTTTAAAACACTCAGTAAGTTTTCTTTCTGGATCAGAAATGTTTTGAATGCTTCGATGTGGCATGTCGGATCCGGCCATAACGTCTGGGCCGGGTAAGGGGTGCTACACGTATACTCTGTCGAAATTTCAAAATCAAATTCCTCTATCAATTTTTCGGTTAAAAACATTAATGTGACTATTATATAAAAAGTAAAACAATTTTTTAACCCTTAACATTTACGCTTTTTGTTAATTTAATCTTTATTCTTTAAAAATAAATAAATTATTACAAAAATATGTTTTAAAATTAAAAGCTTTTGTATTTTCAATAAAAATTATGAAAACATTGTCAAAAACTAAAAATAAATAAAATAAAAATAATTTTATAAATGAATTTAAAAAGTATGAAAATATAATAATTTCCAAATCTTCAAAAAACATGTTATTTATTCCATGAATGGTAATAAAATCTTTCCAAAGTTTAAGCTATTTGTTCTATCCATATTAAATTAAATTTATACAATTTTTTAAATTTTAAATCAGTTAATTTTGTATAAAAATATTTTTATGTAAATTTAATTATAAAAGATTGGACGGTTAAAATAATGGTCTGTAAAATATATTAAAATGTATATTAATAAATATTAAATTTAATTTAAAGTACATTAATATTTAAAAAATGAATGCTATAAAATAGTGAGAAAAGCTTGTGGATTAAAGAAAATGTTGAATGGGAAAATAGAGATTGAAAAATAGTTTAGGAACAAACCTAAAAGTTGGAGACATCCTTTTCTTTTTCTTTTTCTTTTTTTCAACGTTTAGTTTAGTTTAACATTGTTTCTTAAATGTGATTTTGGGTAAAAAACATTTTTAATAAAATTTAATATTTTTGTTTTTGTTTTGGCTAAATAATTGTTTTTGTAAAGTATTTTTTGACTAAAATATTTTAAAAAGTTAAAAGTTAATTTCTTTTTCTCGTGTGATGCATGATTTTAGTTGTATATATTAATTAAAATATATTTTTATATATTTGCTAAAAGAGAAATGTTATAATTGAGAATTTTAAAACATAATAATATAAATGTATATTTTTAAAATATATATTTTATATTATGATTAATATAAATTAAGAAAAAGAAATTAATATGTAAAATGAATTTAAATTAATAAATAACAAGAATTTAAAATTATTTTTAAAATATGAATTAATTGTATTTTTAATTTTTAATTTTAATAATTTTAAGAGTATTTAAAAGTTTGAATCCTTATAATCAATATTTACTTTTTGAATTTTTAATCAATGTTTATAAGTTTGTAAGTGTAAATCGTTTTTAATCAGTATTTACTTTTTTTATTTTTTCTCAAAAACTATTTTCTCAAAAATTATTTAATATTTTTGCATAAAAATTAAAATTATTTCAAAATTTAAAGAAACTTATCAAGATAATTTTAAAACTATTAAGAAAAGGTTATAATTTTTAATTTAAAATAATTACCAAAAATATTTTTGTAATAAATTATATTTATAATTTTAAAGAAATTTGTTTTAATATATTTTTATCTTTCTATAAATTGAATTTAAAAAACAGATTTTAACATATTTTTAATGTTTTTATTGTCTACATATGCCATTTTAAATAAGAACTCAAAGTATATTTTCAATAATTACATTAATATCATTTTGCAAATTATTCAGAGCGGAAATATCAATTTATTAGGGAGGAGAAGCAAGCTCCTAGAAACCCAACTGATAGTGAAACTTCATACTCGCTAAGACATTAACCGCTCCATTAATTTTTTTTATAAATACGCTCGATGTGAACCACCGGACTCGAGCACAAAACTCTTTTATTCTACGAACCTCTTTTGTTTTAAATTTTTTCCTCTTTACTAGTCGTATAGACGGCAGCGGAAATCAGACTCGTTCTTGATATTTTGGGAGCCTTAGGCGAAACAATAAATTGGACTCTTTTAAAAAATTATAAAAGGTAATACAATAAAATAAAATCATATACTAGTAATTTCATTAAAACAATACGTTTTATGACATTAAGCGAATAATACATTTTCTAACAAAATAAAAAAAAAATATTTTTTATTCAATCTACTCATATGTCATCAACTACAAAAACACAAAAAATCATAAAAAAAAATGAGTTCTACGACCATTCTGAGATGCAAAATCATTAATGATAATATCAACATTAATGTTTACAAAAAATCATTCTCGATTGATAAAATTGCCAAACCATTCAACCGTTCTTGTGACATTGACGACCTTAAGTAGGTTTTGATTAACTTTAGTTTTGAAAAACTTCTTTTAGCTAATGTCACAGTCACAGGAACCGTTAAAAAATTATATAAGCAATTGAAATATTCAGATAGCAATCTACAGATTTGACAAACTCAAGAATTTCAGTGGCTGCCGTTAATTCATTCAGTTAATTAAACTACAACACTTTCAATTTAGAGAAAAAATCATTTAAATCAATATCTAATGAATCACCGTGGGAAACGGTAGAGTGAAAAGTAGCACAGCATTTTCTTAATTCCTTTTCATCTAATAATTTAACTTGTTTGAATCAAACAAAAACCCAAAAATACTTTCAAATGTTTTTAGTTGCTCAAATCTGCTCTTCAAAGAAGTAATTGACATGTTTACAATAACTAAAAAATAATCAACTCTAAATAATTCATTAGACGACTGAATTTTTTCATCCTTTTGGTTATTCTCATCAAATTGTTCTTTTTTCTAATAACACGACGCTTTGTTAGAAGGGTAAACTCTACATTCATATCAAGTGCAATAATTTTAGCAATATTCATACTAGAAGTAAAGTTTTCTTCCCTATACTTTTCAGAATATGACAATACACCTTCCAATTGCTTTATGGTGTTGTCAATGCACGTAGACTTAGATTGCAATTTCTTGCTCACAATATTTATGGCAAATAAAATTTCATACCAAATTACCATACCAAGCAAAAACTCAAAACTCCCAAGTGTATTAACCAAACTCTCCGTTTCACTCTTTGACTTTGCATCACCACAAGATTCATATGATTCCGACAAAGCCAATCTTATTTGGGGAGTTTGAAATCTAATAGCTTTAACACTTTTAATTCAACTCTCCAAACGAATGTTAGATAAAAATTTCGCAATTAATTCAGGGACATTGTCAAGCAAAATTTTCCATGCTTTTGTAGAATCCGAAAATAATGAATATATGCGTTGGACAATTTCAAAAAATAAAATAGCTCTAATACAAGAATGTGCCATATCACCTAGAGTAAGATTCAGACTACAATAAGCACAACCCTGCCGAAAATCGTATCTAAATCAATATTTCAAAGCTGAAAATAAAATAATAGATGGATGTCTCTCCTGAAATTAATTCTTAAAAACTAAATCATTAAGATTCCACTTACCTGGTATTCACCTTTAAAACATTTATGTAAAACTTAATATATATTGTTCTTACAAATTTTATGTAAAACTTAGATTACTGCAACGCAAATGGTATTTATAGATAATCCGAATAGTTAACGCACATTATTGGCATTAACATTTATGAAAGTATCTAAATATGGTAAAATTTTAAAATACATTGATGACAATTAATAATATTAATTTTGCAATATTAAACTTTTGGTTTTCCAAAATTTGTGTTCATTTTTTCCTGTATCAAACTGTCTTAAATTATTTGGAAAGCATTTGGTGCAACATTCATTTTTTTAGTAATTGACGATTGATAAAAGTAATTTTCCTAAATTAGGTTAAATTAATTGTGGTGCAATATTTAATAAATTAAATGTAAATATCTCATACATTTTATGAAATTTTATTTAGATAATGATTTTACTAATAATAAATAAACAAATGTAATTACGGGTTTTGGGAAAATATAGTAGAAATAGTTAATAATTAAGTATATTGTTGAGTAATATTTTTCTCGTGTTCTATTGAGAGGAATATTGGGGTGTATTTATACATGTTCCTACTGTTATTATTACCGCTCATAACTGGGCCTACTATTTTGTCTTGGCCTTGGGACCTCTGGTACTAACATTCCTTGCCTCTAGTGCTGACATTTTTTGCGCGCCCCCTGGCTTGCTGGACGCGTGTCTACGTAGCACGCGGTCCTTTCTGATCCTGGTGCTGACATCTTCAACGAGCTCCGTACCCGTTGGTCACGAGTCTGGATTACTTTTAGGGCTCGCGATCCCTTCTGTGAACACAGTTTGCAACCCCATCCTACGAGGTGTGCCCGCGAACTCTTCTTGCGAGCTATCTTGACGAATACACCTCTTTCGAGTCGAGTCCATCTGGGTCAAGGGTCGAGGACCCGAAACCTTTTAGGACATTTAGGTTGGCAGTTACGGATATATAACATACATATATATATATATATCAAAACAGAGGTTTAGTTTTATACAAATTAATTATAAATTATTATTATAAATAGTATAAATAGATGGAATCTTTAATAGGAATTTAGATTTGCTTTTCAATCTAATCTAATTAATAGAAATTAATTTTTTCATTTAATTGAGTAGATGAGGTAAAATGCAATACAACTCCAAGTACATGTGCTTTTATGGTACTTTTATTTATTCCTACTCATCTTTTATTTTTAGGTCATTTCTATAAAAAAAGAAATTCCAGGGCATCATTTAATAGCACATATGATGGAATTTTTAACGAAATGATCAATTTGTAATTTTTTATCATACAGTTACTAATTTGTTCATTTTTTTTAATAAAAAAAGGCATAATGTAATTCACCTCTTAATACAAAATCCTCCACACTACTTTTATGAACACAAATTCAATTCATCCAAGTTTAGACATTCATTTTCACATCAAATAATGCAAAATACCTCTTAATGCATTAAGACACCAGTTATCATCTCTTCCCACCAGTGCCAAAACTAGGGGGGCTAGTAGGGGCCTAGCTCCCCTAAAATGAATTTTTTTTTCATATGACCCCTTTAAAATTTTTAAAATTTTAAATTAGTAAATGTAAAATTATACTTTGGCACCCTTAAAAATATAAAAGTTTGATTTAATCCTTTAAAAATTATAAAGATATAGTCTATTAAAATGGTGAAATTGTATCTTTTCTTGTTAGATTTGTAAAATAAATCTAAAATAAAACTTAATAAACCAGGATCTATCATGTCAACTCATCAAGAATAAATCAAGAACAAAAATAGATGCGGAAGCGTACCTGAATCCATGAACTTCTTGAAGTTTTATCGGATCCTGAGGATTTGATCTTCCAAATTAGCACACAAGAAATTAAGAGAATATCTGCTCTCTCTTTCCTAATGATGGGATATTAGAAAAGATATCTTGTGTATAATTTGGGGACCATAACCCTAATATTTATGACCTTGGCATATTAGTTCTAATCAAACTCTAGTTAGCCTATCATTAATTAGAATTTGATTAGAATTTAATTACTAGAGTATCTACACATATTTGACCCATAATTTATTTAATAATTAAAGCCCAATAAAATTTTAACCAAATTATATCACTTTTAATTTGGGCTAACCTATCATGATAGTAAATAATAACATGTAATTACCCTTATTATATATGTGATGTCTATATTTTCCAACAAGCTCCCACTTGGGCCACATATATATACTAATTACTCTATAATTACATGTCATTATATAACCTTATGAGCTCAAAATTTTACTATCATATCCAAAAGGTATTCCGAATAATCTTGTCCATTAATTATGTTAACATAAAACCAAGGCAACTTTCGTTATATATATCGTAACCAAATCCATCCATGATCACGTATATTAACACAACCAAATGATATAGATCAAGTATGGATGTGTAGCATGGAAATTACATGCAGTATGATCTAAACATTTCTATTTCCAACTGGTCCTCTTTAAACTTAAGTGAGGTCAGTACCAAAATAATAAACATAATGAATAAACTGAATACTTTATTTCTGATTAGAAAATAACCAAATACATAAATGTCTGAAAACAAATATAAAACAAATAAAATATAGACTCCCACTAACTCATGATATCCTCAAACAATGTAACACCCATATGAGCAATGTGCTCATGAAAGACCTTGGGTGGTAAAACTTTTGTGAACGGATCCACTATTATGGAGTTCGTCCTAATGTGCTCTATGGATATTTGACCATTTTGCACTCTTTCTTTTACAACTAGGAACTTTATGTCAATATACTTTGACTTAGATGAACTCCTATTATTATTGGAATACAGCACTGCTGACTTATTGTCACAAAACAATTTGAGTGATCTTTCTACATTCTCAAAAATGCGCAGCCCTGTGACAAAGTTCTGTAACCATATTCCATGGTTTGATGCCTCATAGCATGCTACAAACTCTGCTGCCATAGTGGACGAAGCTACAAGTGTTTGTTTGACACTTTTCCAAGATATAGCTCCTCCAGCTAACAGGTAAATATAGCTTGATGTAGATTTCCTACTATCTTGGCATCCAGCGAAATCAGAATCAGAATACCTTATGACCTCCAAAAGATCTGATCTCTTATAAGTAAGCATGTAATCTTTTATTCTCTGAAGATATCTCATAACCCTTTTGGTTGCTATCCAATGGTCTATACTAGGGTTGCTTAAATATCTTCCTAACATCTCAACAATGTACGCAATGTCCGGACGCATACAAACTTGAGCATACATTAAACTCCCAACAGCTGATGTATAGGAAATCTTTTGCACTTCCTGAATTTCAAGGTTACTTTTAGGGCATTGAGTAAGACTAAATTTGTCTCCTTTAGCAACAGGGGTGTCACCTGGTCTACAACTCTGCATGTTAAACCTTTTGAGTACTTTATCGGTATAGCTATTTTATGATAATCTAAGAATACCTCGAGATTGATCTCGATGTATCTGAATTCCCAAAACAAAAGAGGCGTCCCTAAGATCTTTCATCTCAAAATGCTTAGATAACAATCTTTTGGTTTAGTGCAATAAGCCTATATCATTAGCGGCAAGCAAAATGTCATCAACATATAGAACCAGAAATATGTACTTACTCCTATTGAATTTATGATACACACAATCATCAACAATATTCATCTCAAAACCGAACGAAACAATTATTTGATGAAACTTATGGTACCATGGACGGGACTAGATAGCTTAATTAAGAGAATTTAGCTTAATTAAGAATAATTAAGTATAAGGATTAAATTGAATAAAGAATAAAAGTTTAATTATAGAATAAAGAAAAGTGAAGGGACTAAATAGGCAAATAACCAATAAGGGGTGACAAATGTATGGTTAAAATAAGTTAAATGTGTACAAATATAAATGGTACACATGTATTATACATGTGTAATTACTTAATATATAAGTAAAATAATAATAATTAAAGTATATTATATTAATATAATATTATAAAGTAATTAAAATAAAAGAAATGAAGAAATGAAATAAAGAAAAGGAAAGAAAGAAGGCCACGGTTAGCAGGGAAAGAAAGAAAAAAAGAGAAAAGAAAAAGAAAAAGGGAAAGCTACGGATTAGGAGCTTGAAGTTTAAATTGGTAAGTCAATCAAGCCCTTTTTACTTAATTTTGATGTTTTAGAAGTTTTAGAACAAAGTTTTGATGAAATTAAGTTGATATTTTGAAGGTTATTGATTTCTAGATATTATTCATGTTGAATAAAATGATGAATTATGAGTTTTATTGATAGAAATTTAAGTTAGAAGTGGGAAGAGGATTAAATTATAAAGAGAAAGTTAAGTTTTGACATAGTAAGGACTAAGTTGAAAGAAATTCAGAATTTAAGTTTTATGTTGAATATGAAAAGCTGGAATTTATTTTAAGCAAGTATAAAGATGAAAACTTAAGTTAATTTTGAAGAAAAAGAATAGTTATGGTGGAAGGACTAAATTGGAATTTATGGAAAAGTTACATGAAAATCTTAAGAATGTGATATTAATGACTTTGAATGAATGTAAATTTTTCCGTAGCTAATGTAGCACCGAAAATGTCATCGAAGAAGGGGAAAGAGAAAGTGGACGAGGATATTGAGTAAACTCGAGAATTACGATTTGTATTTCTATAAACCGAATCTAATAATTATTTGTTGAATTTATTATTTATATGAATAACAAGTATTATTATTATTATTATGGTATTGATTTGAATAAAAATTCATGAATTATTAGTGATTGTTGATATTGAATAGAATATGTGAATATTGAGTGGAAAATTGAAAAATGTATATTGCATTGAAATTTATTTGCATGTGGATTGATATGGAGAAATGTATTAAATTGGATTGAAACTAAATTACAATTGAAATTGAAAAGTTGAAAGTTTATTGAATACCCTATTAACTGTATCGGACTAGTCGGATATAGTTGTCATGCCATAGGATTGGAAGTGTTCAGGGATATTCCGACTGTGTGTCGATGAGGCACTATATGTGTCGACTACTGTGACTGTTCCAGATTCGTTCCAAAGTGGTACTCTGTACCTGACTGTTACTGTTACTGTTCCGGATTTGTTCCGATAAGGTACTTTGTTTACCACTACTGTTACTGTTACCCTTATGGTGTATTCCGGCTTCGGCTGATGAAACACTGTATAGTATCCCCGGTGTGTGGGTTGGATGTGTATCTGTCCAGGTACGAGTCATGTTAATAGGGGTAATGAAAAGTATTAAAGGTCGTCTACTCTTGAATAATTATGCATTACTGGAATAAACGATCGATCTTGAATAAATGAATATTACTGATTAACCAATTATTACTGTCGACTGACTGGTACTGAATGATAAAGACCAAATGGTTGTTACCAAAGAATATTGATTGTTATTGAAATGAGATAGTACGGAATATTGAATGAAAGGTGAATAATATTATTACTCAAATGAATTGTAAATAAAAGTACTGAAAAACTAATTGTTATTGAATAATGGACTGCTACTGAATGTCTGAATGATATTGAACACAGGTTATTACTGAATAAATATGAAAAATCGACAGATAATGAACTAACATTGAAATTGTATACATTTCATCGAAAGTGATTAACAAGGTCTTAGCATTATATTTCAAAAACAAATGATTGAACTATTAGGAGTAATAGATTGAATTCTCAAGGTTCATTGATATATGATTTATTATTGACTTAAGTATTGGTTTATAAAAATACCATTGAGTTCATACTCAGCGTACGGTTTGTTTCTGTGCGCAGGTTAGGTTAAAGAGAGATCGTCGAATCAGTATCATAAGCCGATCCCGAACTCAAAAAGGTAAAGCATGTTAATTATCAGTAATGACATGTACCTAGGATGTCTTAAGTGTGTTATATTGGATTGTGATTGTAATAATGAAATAAGTAAATTGATAATTGATAATGATACATGATAAGTATTTAAAATTAAGTATTGGATAGTATATAAAATGCGTTTGGAGTGGTTTAGTATTGGTATTTGTATTGGTTGTGGATTGAAATTTGCAGGATTGGTAAATTATAAAATACAAGGTTCATTTCGAGTCCACATGGTTTGTCCCACGGGCGTGTGCCTTGGTTGCCACGGTCGTGTCTTAAAGTCAGTTTAGTACACGGGTAGGCCAAACGGACGTGTGTTATGGTCATGCTTAAAAGTCAGTGTTGCACACGGGTTGAGGACACGGGCGTGTTCCATGCCGCACGGGTATGTTAAATTAGCCATACAGGCATGTGGTACTGTTCAAAAGAAGTGAATTTAAAATTTCACGAAAAATTTACTAAGGTTTAGGATCAAATCCCGGTTTGTTTTAATTACACTTGTAAAGTACTGTGGACCCATTAAAAATTATATTTAGATGGATATATTGCATTTATACTCGTTTATGTGCAAATGTACTGTAATGACTGGTAATACTCAGTAATCTTGTTCCCGTAACGAGATAGGGTTAAGGGTGTTACAAAACTGGACAGAAAGTCTCTGTAAAATCAACACTTTCTTTTTGAGTATATCCTTTAACTACAAGACGCGGCTTATACCTTTCCACAGTACCATTTGCATCTCTCTTGGTTTTAAATATCCATTTACAACCAATTGGTTTTGCACCTTCAGGTAATGGGACAAGTTCCCAAACTTTATTGTCTTGCATAGATTTATACTAATCTTTCATGACATTAATCCACTTTTGAGAATTAGAACTTTTCATGGCTTGATGAAAGTTGATTGGATCATTTTCCATCATTCCATTATCATCCTCATGTTCTTGGAGAAATACAATATAATCATTTGGAATAGCATTTCTCCTTTCTCTTGTGGACCTCCTTAATGGCACTTGTTCTTAAGGTTGTTGAGTTTGTTCTTCTGGAACAATTACCTTATTTTAAATTGAAAGTTGTTCAACTATTTCTTGTAGAGGTTCTGGATTCACTTCTTGATCAATGATAGGTATAAGAACCTGAACATCATCAAAAGTGATAGTAGGAATTGAGTTACAATCCAATTCCTCCCCAAAAGCAATATCTCTAACCTTATTTCTCCCCCCAATCTCAACATCCTCAAAAAATGTTGTAGTTCCCGTCTCAAAAATATTCCTTATTATGGGATCATAAAATTTATAGTCCCTAGATCTCTCAGAATAACCAATAAAGTAATTGCTTACTATTTTGGAGTCCAATTTCTTTTCATATAGCCTATAAGGCCTTACCTCAGCTAGACATCCCCAAATGTGAAAGTGCTTTAGACTAGGCTTTTGACTTGTCCAAAGCTCATAAGGTGTTTTGCAATTGCTTTATTGGGTACTTTATTCAGAATGTAAGGTGCTGTCTTTAATGCTTCTCCCCAGAGGGACTCAGGTAAAGTAGAATGAGCAATCATGCTCCTTACCATATCCTTAAGAGTTATGTTTCGTCTTTCAGCTACACCATTCATACTAGGTGATCCTGGCATGGTGTACTATGGGACAATACCGCATTCCTCTAAGAATTTTGCAAATGGTCCTAGACATTATTCATTTGAGCCATCATATCTATCGTAGTACTCACCATCATGATTAGATCTAACGTTTTTAATCCTTTTGTTGAGTTGATTCTCAACTTCAGCTTTATAAGCTTTGAACATGTCCAAAAACTGAGATTTCTCATGAATGAGATATAGGTACCCATATCGTAAGTAATCGTTTATGAATGTTATGAAATATTGTTGTCCATTCCAAGATGCCGTAGGGAATGACCCACAAATATCTGTATGAATTAATTCTAAGACATCTGAAGATCTATTAGCACCCAATCTTTTGGTTTGGTTTGTTTTCCCTTAATGCAATCGACACAGACATCAAAGTCTGTGAAGTCAAGGGACTCTAAAATACCATCAGACACAAGGCATTCAACTCTAACTTTTGAGATATGACCTAAGCGCCTATGCCACAATGATGCTGAATTTTTCTTTTTTAATTTGCGTTTAATACTACGTGATTCCACATGCAAGGTTTCATTATAAGATGCAACTGTTTCTAGCAAATAAAGGTTGTCATAAGTATTTAAATAACCAGTTCCAATAACATTTACATTTAAAGACAAATTAAATTGATTGTTTCCGAATGAACAATAATATCCAAATTTGTCTAACGAAGAAACAGAAACTAAATTCCGTCTAAATGACGGTACAATAAAAGTGTCTTTTAAATCCAAATAAAAACCAGTTCCTAATAACAACCTAAAATGCCCAATCGCTTCCACTTCTACCGATTTTCCATCGCCCACAAAGATTTGTCTTTCGCTATCACTTGGCTTTCGGTAACTTAGGCAACCCTGCATAGAAACACTTATGTGAGTAGTAGCACCAGAATCTATCCACCAAGTGTTTCTAGGTACTGAAGATAAATTAAACTTAGAACAGACCAAATTAAGAATTATACCTTTCTTTGCACGCCAAGCATGATATTTGGTACAATCTTTCTTTACGTGTCTAGACTTGTTACAAAAGAAACAACTCTCTGTAGCTTGTTGTTGTTTCTTTTGAGTTGGACCCTTAATAGCTTCATTCTGATATTTTCTTTTCTTACCTTTGTCTTTAGGGGCATTGGCCAAATGAGCACTTTCAGACTTATCACGCTTCAACCTTTCTTCCTCTTGCACATAATGAGAAATGAGCTCATTTAGGGTCCATTTCTCCTTTTGACAGTTATAACTAATTTTAAATTGATTAAACTGTGCAGGAAGCGATACCAAAACCATAGGAACAACCAATTCCTTAGAAAGCTCGATCTTAAGTGCCTTAAGTCTTGAATCAATATGGAACATCTCTATAATGTAATGCCTTACGTTTCCTTAACCTTTATAATTCATAGACATTAAAGAAGTCAGAAGTGATGTCATCTCAATCTTATCGTTTTTAGCAAAACATATTTCAATTTCATCAAGAAAACCCTTGGCTTGAGTAATCTCTTCAGATTCTGTGCCCCTAACATCAGGAGTGCTTTCCGCAGTGAGAAGTGCAGGTTGTTCTTCCCTTAGTGCAGGGTCTATGTCCATATAGCCAAGCATTATAAGTAAGTGTCTTTTCCATTCCTTAAAATTAGTCCCATTAAGCATAGGTATAGAATTTATATTAGCAGACATTGTGGCAGCAGAAGATGAATTAGCTGAATATAGAACAAAAACAAGCTTAAATTAATATTCATAAGTAAACAATAAATTCAAGATAATGGCTAATCCCATCTCAAGATACCAAACACAACATTAATATCAAGTCTTTGGACAGTAATATTAACCGTAAGCGGTACTCTTGTTGTAACAATCAAACATTGACAATAAATCATGTCAAACAATGAATTAATCTTTGGACTAACTTATTGCTCACATAAAACACCATATAATTGTCATATATTTATCACCACATATGTTGTTGAAATTCTACCAAATATTAACTTACCTTTGGGTCAATTAATAAACGTATGAATCACAAAAACATATACTCATCTTAATATTTCAAATAAACTAATCTACACAGTCACTTTGGCGGCATTTTGTTTCAACTAATTTATTTAAAATATTAGATATCCTTAATTAAAATCCAAAATTTGAATTTATTTGTTTCAAAATATTTACCTTAATTTCATCTTTCAATCAAATTAAAAGATAATTATATATATTTATATAAATTTCCAAAACAACATGCATTTATTATATATGTATATAATCAAAAAAATATATGAATTAAGTTATGCCTATTTATCGTTAACTTTTTTAATCCATCGAAAAAATAAAAGAAAAGGAAAACCTTAAAAAAATTATAAATTAAAAAATATACTTTAATATAAGCCTTCAAAGATCAATATATATCCGAAATATAAAACCCATAAAATTTTATGAATCAATCGTTTAAAGAAGAAACTTTAATAAATTCCCAATAATTTAACATGACAAGGCTCTAATATCTCTTGTTAGATTTGTAAAATAAATCTGAAATAAAACTTAATAAACCAGGATCTATCATGTCAAATCATCAAGAATAAATCAAGAACAAATCAAGAACAAAACTAGATGCGGAAGCGTACCTGAATCCATGAATTTCTTGAAGTTTTACTAGATCTTGGGGATTTGATCTTCCAAATTAGCACACAAGAAATTCAGAGAATATCTGCTCTCTCTTTCCTAATGATGGGATATTAGAAAAGATATATTGTGTATAATTTGGGGACCATAACCCTAATATTTATATCATTGGCATATTAGTTCTAATCAAATTCTAATTAGCCCATTATCAATCGAATTTCATTAGAATTCAATTACTAGAGTATCTACACATATTTGACCTATACTTTATTTAATAATTAAAGCCCAATAAAATTTTAACCAAATTAGATCACTTTTAATTTGGGCTAACCTATCATGATAGTAAATAATAACATGTAATTACCCTTATTATATATGTGATGTCTATATTTTCTAATATTTCTATCATAAAAATTATAATTTAATTTCGGTCCCCTTAAAATTCTTTTACGATTTTGCCCTACTTCCCAGTTACATATTTCAAACTTTAATCCTATCAAAATAACCAAATTGCTGAATAAAGATCAACTCAACATCCATTCAAAACTCCAAAACCCTATAAATTTTAATCTTTGTTTGTCTAATGTAAAAGCTCTCACAAAAACATTTTCCTAACCTATACTCTCAAAGCTTTTGACCAAGAACCATCACAAACAATTATCCATTCCACCATATATAGTTAAGAGGTTTAGGATATTGTTTTATTGTAGTATAGTATTAATTATACACTTGGAGAATATTGTTGTTTTAATGTGGTTTGTTATTAATTATACACTTGAAAACTAGCTTATGTATGTAATTTTAAATCTTTTGTTTATTTTTTCAATAAAGACATAACGTGTAAAGTAAAAATACACAAGTCATAATATAAAAGATAATGTTGAAAATATCAATGATAAGAATTGATTACAAAATAATGTATTTATAACCTAAGTTATGCTTATCATTCTTGTTAAAATTAAATTTAAGTTATGTTAGATCGAAATTCACTTTAAGATAACATTGTTCTTATTTTAGTCATTTTAATTTTTTTTGTCAATTTAATCATTGCTGTTAAAATAATTTCTTAAAATAGTCCCTTAGCCTTAGAGGTGCACATGGATCAGGTTGAGCTAGGCCAATGCAAGACTTTTCTAAGCCCGAGCTTGGCCCAAAAAATGAGCTTACTTTTTTATCCAAGCCTGGCTCAATTTAAGAAAAATAAATCTGGGCTCGCCCATATTTAATTTTATATTAATTTTATTTAAAATTAATTTTTTAAAAATATAATACACTACATGCACTAAAAAAACTAAAATAAAAATTTTCTAACACATTAAAATTCATTAAAAAGTATGTATATTAAAAATACTACCATAAATATAATAAATGTTTTATTATATTAAAAACATAAATAGATATAATAAATATTTTATTGTATTAAATATAAATTTTAAAATTTTATATTTTGGGATGGGTTATTTGGTTTGGGTAAAAATTTTTTAGGCATTGAGCAATGTGTTTAATTATTATTGGATTAGTGATTTAATATAAATATAAATATATAATAATTATTTAACATGTATAATTAATATAATATTGTAACACCCCCACGCTCGAAATCGTTACCGGAGTCAAGCTTGAGGTGTTACTAAACTTATCTTACCTTTTAAACAACTCTAAACCACTTATTTTAATTTTTGGAATAAACTATTTTTCTGCATCATGGTTGCTTAAAAATTAATTTCTCGAGTTTCAGAACTCGAAATTAAGATTTGTAAATTTTTCCTGAAACTAGACTCATATATTTATCTAATAATTTTTTTTCTAGAATTTTTGACTTAGCCAATTAGTACAGTTTATTAGTTAAAGTTACCCCTGTTTCGGAATTCGACTGCACTAGCCTCTACTTACTACGAACCACTTTTCTCTCTATACAAAAATCATATGACTATGTCGTTTGTTTCTATTAAAACTAGATTCAATAAATATTCTAACCATATAAAGTACACCACCTAATTATTTTTGTAAAATTTATGTTGAATTTCTAAAGTTGAAACAGGGGATCCAGAAATCGCTCTGGCCCTATTTCACCAAAACTCAGATACCCTATAAAATACAAAACCTTTACTTGTTTTTCTTATTCCATATGAAAATAGACACAACTAGATTTAATTTCATATATTATTCACCATCAACCCATGTCTCTACAATTTCTTGTGATTTTCAAAATCCGTTATTTCGATACTTGAATCTGTTTTAAGTTACTTTCACATTTTCTTAGTTTTCATGTGATAGTTACTACTTAATCATACATACTATTAAACATGTATATCATCTGCCACTCTATTATCTAATCACTAGCAAGTATTTACACATCATTCATTGATCATATCATATCAAAAGAAACCAAGTTCCTATACATGCCATACACAAAGCAAGCGTCTAACTATACCAATGTGATTTCTTCGATAGTGTGATTGGGTCTCCGACGTTTCCTTCGATCCTGAGTGGCTTGATAAAACTATAAAAAAAGAAAATAAAGAGAGTAAGCACTAGGCTTAGTAAGCTTACAAGCAAATAAATTACAACATTCAACATAATGAATAATTATACATAATGTCACCTAGCCTCATAAACTTTCTTTACTTCTCATTTTCTACCTTCTTCTTTACTCACTTACCTTCTTTCTTACCTGACCTTTCACTATTCATAAATATAATCTACCTTCCCTTTGGCTGATAATTCACTATAATTTAACGTGTACAATGACCCGTTGAACCACTCAGAATACTAAGGATACTAGGGTCGTTCCTGTCTATCAATATCCTGCCAATGCCATGTCTTCGACATGGACTTACATGAATTATTCCTGTCTCCAATGCCATATATATATATAATATGGGCTTACATGGCTCATTCCTGTCTCCAAATCCATATAACTGATATGGACTTACATGGCTCATTTCTGTCCTGTCTTGTCCTGTCAACCCCAATATCCTAACATTCCTAAGGTTTAAACGGGGCTTCCTAATGCTTTTTCTTTTTCACTTCGCCTTTAATTCGACTTTAAATATTCAAAGAAAATAAGTATATAAATGCTGGAAATTGATAATAATAATGTAAAATAAAATAATATTGCATTTATTTACTGTAAACTTACCTCGATACAAAATGTGACTAAACTTTACAATTTAGTCCTTTACTTTTTCTTTTCCCCGAATTTCACTCTTCTTGATCTATAATAGCAAATTTAACTTATTTAATATTCACATTTATCAAAACAGTCCTTGACCCAAACTTTGGAAAAATTACATTTTTGCCCCTAAACTTTCACATATTTTCACTTTTGCCCCAAGGCTCGTAATTTAAACTTCATCCTATTTTCTTATGTTTTATGACATGCTGATCATTTTTCCCTTCTATGACAACATCAAATTCACACTCTAACATGTACTTATGACTATTAGGTATTTTTACCGATTAAGCCCTTTTACTCGTTTTCACTTAAAACCGAGTAGCACAAGTTGTCTAACATAATTTAAAACCTCATGTTATATCATAAAACATCAAAATAAACACTTTTCACCTATGGGTATTTTTCCAAATATGAACCCTAACTTAAATTATTGCTAGCATAAGCTTTATCGAGCTCTGGGACTCAAAGCGTAAAGAACATTAAAAGCGGGCTTGGAATCACTTACTATGGAGCTTGAAAGCTTGAAACAAACCCTAGCTATGGATAACCCTTGAAATTTCGCTAATGAAGAAGATGATGAATTTTGTGTTATTTTTCCTTTTATTTCATTTAATATCCAAATGACCAAAATGCCCTTCCTTATTAAACTTTCAAAATTCCATCCATGTCCTATTTTGTCCATGAACTTAGAAATTGATCAAATTTTTATTTAAACCCTCCTAATTAATATTCCAAAGCAATTTCATACTAAAACTTCTAGAATGCAAGTTTTGCAAATTATTCGATTTAGTCCCTAATCTCAACTTAAGCACTTTATGCATAGAATTTCATCACGAAATTTTCACACAATCATGCAATCATATCATGAACCTCAAAATAATAATAAAATAAATTTTTCTACCTCGAATTTGTGGTTTCGCAACCACTGTTCCGTTTAAGCCCTATTTCGGGATGTTACAAATATTATTTTATAACAAAATATTTGGGCCGGACCAAGCCAAGCTAGGCTCAAATAAAAAACCTTATCCAAGACTTGACCCATATAAAAAATAGGCTTTAAATTTTATCCAAGCCCATTTAAGCTTTTTATTTTTTTCCCAAACTCTTTTATTTTTTAAATGAGCCTTCGAAACTGAGTGAATTGTACGACTCACAACCAGACTAGTGTTGATAGAAAGCTGGCTAGACTTGCCACATCAACATTTTTATATTCTGTTGTAAAAATTACAAAATGAAAAATTAGTTCCTTTTAAAATTTAAAAATTTCCTTTTCTTTTTCTTCTAGTACCGTTATAATAATTACTTTGTTTTTTTTCAATTCTACTAACTTTTTTTCCCGGTACCCTATATTTACTTCTTTCTAGTCCCTTTCTCTTAATCAAGTTCCGGGTTTTATTTTTTATTTTTTTAAAAAATTCTTGTTTGATTTGCTTATCTTCTTCTTCGTCTTCAGAAAGTTGATGATTGTTCTGTTTTCTTCTTGGAGAAACCAAAATGATACTGTGTCCAACAAAATTATCGTTTTCAATAATAATAGTTCTTTTTCTTAGCTCCCAAACAAAATCTGTTCATTCGGAGAAGAATAAGTGCCATGGCTCCTGCGCAACCAACAATTTCACAGGACCCTTACCGTTTCCATTCGGATTCTCATCGGGTTCTCCCATTTGACTCACATGCACCCGAACCGATGTCAGGATCGGAGAGTTCCATGTTCTTAACCTGGCTTCTGTTACGAACCAAATAACTGAAGCATGAGAGAGAAGAGAGAAAAGAAAAGAATAAGAAGAAGTAGAGAGGAAAGCACGAGAGAATTGCAGAGAATGAGAGAACAATTCAAAACTTTCATAACTCTGGCCGTTGCACAAGAAATGTTTTTAGCTATTGATACAAATTTCATACAAATCAATGAAACACATTTCATTTAAACACAAAGTGCTCCGTTTTACTAAGATGTAGGACCTAAACTATCAGCACACAATATCAATTCGCACTGTATCAGCACGCAGTGCACCGTTTCATTAACACAATTTTAAATAAAATGCAGCGTTTAGGTAACTGCCAATAACTACCACATCAACTTCCACATACATCAGCATCGGCCTTCCCACCAAATGCGACTGATAGGCTTCTTTGATATCCGTTTTCTTCGGCAAAAACTATGTCGTTTCGACTTCCAACAATCTTCTGCTCCAAAGTTGTTTAAAACCCATTGAAGCTCCTTGTGAAATAAGGCCAAAGTTTTTAGAACCATCATTCAATCTCAACCCTTGTGTTTCTAAGGGTGGGTGCATTTTTATCACTAAAAAGAAAAAGAGCAAAAAAAAAAAAAGCCAGCCTTTCCAAGGGCAAAGAAGAAAATAGAAGAGAGAGAAGAAGGAAAAACATAAAAGGAGGTGGTGACGATTGTTTTGGCCGGAAGAGGTGCTAGGCAGTGAAGTAATTGAGTAACGACTAGGGTTGTGAAAGGAAAATAAGAGAAGCAAAAACAAGAGGAAAGGGAAAAGAAAAAGAAAAAGAAAAATGTAAATTGTAATCGGAGCAAAAGAAAAAAATCTTTTTTTTTTTATTTTTACAATAGAATATAAAAATGTTGATATTGCTGGTTTAGTTAGCTTTCCATTAATGAGATAATGGTTGAGAGAACATTTTGAGAAATTATTTTAACAGTGACTAAATTAAAAAAAAAATTAGAGTGATCAAAATAGGAACTATGCTATTTTAAGGTAACCTTCGATGTAGTTTACCCTAAATTTAATTTGAAGTTGAAAGGGAAAAACTCGATATTTTGCAAGTAGAAAACAAGCAGTGCTATAGATTAGTGCCAACTACTTCAAGCACCAGTGAAGAACAAGGCAGAAAAATAATAAACAATGCTATAGACTAGTGCCAACTACTTCAAGCATTAGTGAAGAACAAGGCAGAAAAAAAATGAACAATGCTATAGACTAGTGCCAAATACTTCAAGCACTGGTGAAGAACAAGATTGGAAAATAATGAACACTCGAGATTCTTATTCAATTCAGTTTTCCTATGTTTGCATGGTTCTGCCCAAAGAGAGAATCCACTATCTTAGCAACATATACAACAAGTGATTACGAGCTTTAACACTTACTAGATTAGATTCTTTAGTTTTGTATCTAAGTGATCTATCATACTTTGTTATGTCAAATTGGGCTCTCTGTCGAGTACTTAATAAGCTTGTTTTCAAGTAGCTTACGAGTTTTTTTAGTACTTTTTATTGATTCTTAGCTTTTAGTGTTAATGATAACTTTTCTTAAATTTTACTTCTTTTGAAGCCCAAATTTGTAAAACTATGCCATTGGAAGTCTAATGGTTGATTTGGGCTTATGTAGGGAGATGACTAAGGCCAAACATGAAGGAGAACCTCAACTGCTATGGGTGTCACAATACTGATGCATGTGTACCGCGACACTTACTCCCCATCACCTGAAGGAAGCAAACTTCAACGAGAAATCAACTTGGAACAATCTGCCAAGGATGTTGCGACACTAAGTGTGTTGTGTCGTAAAACCGAGTTGTGATGTCTCGACTCCATGCCTTCAAAGTTACGACTCCACTGCTGATGGTTGAAGTGAAGGAAACAGAGCCACTGTTAAGGGTGTCGAGACACCAACTAGTTTGTTAGCTTGATTAATCAATCCGAAATCGCCAAGAGGGGGGTGGATTGGCTTTTCAAAAAATTGTAGAAGCTTGAAATAAAATAAAACAATTGAACACAATGATTTAGAGTGGTTCGACCCCAATTGCCTACTCCACTACCTTAACTTTCCACTACTAAAGATTCTCCCAAATTCACTAATTTGATAAACCTTTGAGGATAATGTTTAAACTTACAACTCCCTTAAGGTTGAAAATCCTCTTAAAGAGTGAAACAAAATAAGTAAACTAAGAATTAATCCTTACAATATTGGATTGTTTACCAATTGAGCACAAATAAAACAATAAAACACTTGAGCTGAATAAAAAATAATGAAAGCTCATAAGTGTGTACAAGAAAAGTATGAAAATTTTAGAAGGTTGTTTGATTGAAATTTGAGTTTGGATAATCTCTTGTTGTTGTAGAAAATTTTGAGGATGGTATTTATACTCCCAAATTCATTTCAAACCATTGTAGTTGTTGGAATATTGAATAGAGTTGTTGGGGATGAAAATACCAGTGCATTTATGTCACCTACAACAATAGGTATCAATACTTTTTCTACGATATTGATAATATTAACATTTAATGTCTAATTTAGTAACCGTTGGAGCCATCAATATTGATACCAAGGAAATTCTATCGATACGAAATAGAAGGTATCGATACCGTATCGGTGCTTGATTAGACCTTTAAAAGTCAGAATGTCAATTTCGTATTGATATAAAAAAAATGTATCAATAAAAGTGTAACACTATCGATACTTGAAGAAATTTATTGATACCAAACAAAAGGTATCAATATCGTATTGATACTTGATAAATACTTTGAAAAAAAAATGTCATTTTTGTATCGATACCAAAAAAGGTATCGATAAAAGTGTAAATCTATCAATACTTAACAAAATTTAATGATATACTTTTTGGCCTATAGCATTTTTAACTTGTTTGAAAAATGTTTGAAAGTTTGTTTAATTAACTTGGCCTTAAAATATTTTCTAAGTATAAGTTCAACAATTTTTCTTTTTAGATATCATTTGAAATGGAAATTTTGCCAAGTTTTGTTTAAAATGATTTTTATTCAAGAACATCATATTTGTTATATCAAAATAATTTGTTAAATAAATCTTGGTTCAACATAGTATGTTTTGCGACATCAAAAACCCCCAAGTCAAGATTATGCCTACTATTGAGGATGTCGTGACACCAAAGCTTGGGTGTCACGACACTGAAACCTAATGGAGAAAAATACTACAGGGGCAATTTTGTGTCCAACACCAGCTCAAGTGAACTCATGCATTTCAAGGGAATTTTTGTAAAACTTTAGGGTTGTAAATGTGGTTATATTAAAAGCACATGATGGCAAACAAAAGGAGAACCTCCTTTATAATCTTTTTAATTCTCTATTCTATTTCTTTAACCACTTTTACGTTTTTAGTTTTTCCTTTCTTAGCTTAGGTAGTTAGTAGCTGGTAGTTCTTCATTTTTACTATAGCTTTCACTCTCTTTGAATGAGATACAAAATTTTATCTTTTTTTTTTATTTCTCTTTAAAGTATCCAATATGGTTTATCTTTGAGAACTTTCAAAAGTGTAAAAATATTAACTTTGGCTATGCTTTTGCTACTATTATCTCCAACAAAGACTTTTTCAAGTCTCATTGATATTTTCTCAATCTTGCCTTTTTATGTTTTCTTTGGTGTTTCATTTAAGCATGAACCTAGTTGATATTTGTATTTTGATGATGGATAGTCACTAAATCTTAGGGTAGTTGGTTGATTGAAATGTTGCATGGTTAGTTTTTGGGTCAAGGACTAAATCGTAAAAATTGGACTAAATTGAATAGACTTCAAAACCTAGAATTGATGCCTTTAGTTGAACATTTAGATAGGTGAGACCGAGAGGAAAACCTATTGTGAACCAATTTGATTCTCCCAATTTAGTTTAGCAAGGTCGAGAGATAAACCAAACTAAATCGTCTAATTGAATAAAATGGTGACCAAAAGGTAAAATTAAACCAATTAAGAGTTTAAGCAATTTAGATTCCTAATCCAAGAATTGACTAGAAACATGGATATCAATCGACCACATTATTTTATTGAACTGATATTTGTGCACTTTTGTCTGATATTTAATTTAGTCCTCCTAAGTGTAGTTTAATGTAGTTAGCATTTGATGATGATTTGTCGTAATATGACACTTAGTAACTAGCTAGCTAGACTTCTTATTGTATGCATTATCATTGTTAGTCACCTTATCACCCAATCTTTCTTGGGTTTGATCCTTAGAATAGTCGAAGTGTTCCATTGCAGCACTTACAAATATTACAACTGACTTGTCACACTTGCAGTTATGTCACCTTAGTGCTTGATATTTTGTGTTGATTTTTCGCTTAGCGTTCGTACGCTGTGGCATGGTGACTAAGATCTAGACAACTCTCCTTTAAGTTTTCCTTAAAAACATAGGACATTAACTAATGCACTTTATTTTTCACTCAATGCACTCAAAAGAAACATTTCTCAACAAACAAGAATAAGTGCTCTCAGTTCAGTACATTATCTATACAAGTATCCTCAATTTAGCTATAAACTAGTGTCAACTGTTTGAGGTGCTGGTGAAGAACAAAGGAAAATAATAATAAACAAATGAACACTTGATATGTCTATGTAGTTCGATTTTCCTATATCTGCGAGGCTTTATCCAAAGAGATAATCTACTATCTTAGCAACTCATACAATAAGTGATTACGACCTCTAACACTCATTAGATCAAACTCTTCACTTTTGTACTTAAGATCTAGAAAAATCTTTTCTATGTTTTTCACTGAGAACTTAGGACATTAACCAAATAACACACTTGATTTTCACTCAATGCATCCAAAAGAAATGTTCCTCAATAAATAAGAATAAGTTTTATCAGTTTAGTACATTATCTATACAAGTCTTCTCAATTTATAAAGAATTGAGACTTGCTAGCATACTATATCAATTACAACTAATCTTACCACAAAACTAGTAGAATAATAAGCATAAAGAATATCTCCAATGAGCTCATATAAGTCTTGAATCTTTAAGATATACTTTTAAGTTTACTTGATTCAATTCGATATCAACACAGATGGGAAGATGATTTTCCTTGATCCAAATCCAAAGCAATCTCTAAAATATGTTGTTATATGCAATTTGGATACCAAGGATGGTGATAAGGGAGGGAAGCGAAAGAAGATCATATTCAAGTTATTCGACTCGAGAAAGAAAGATTTGAAGCTGACCTAAAAAGAAAAAACCAAATAGATTTAGGAAAAAAGAAAAAAAACTTAAATAAAAATTTAAGAATAAAGAATAAATATTCAAAATAATAAATAAATAAAATATAGAATAAAAAGTGGAAGATGGATTGAATAAATTGATGAATATGACATATAGATGGATAAGTGTCAAATTGGACCCCTTGAGATATAAACTCCAATCAACTCAATTAATGACTCTAACCAACCTTCTAAGAAATAATCATTGGAAAATTGAAGGATGAAGAATAAATTCCCACGATTCCTTAAAGAAAATCAAGAAGAAAATTGCCTCTAAAAATCACAAAGGAACTAACCCCCAAAGTAAGTTGAAAATTTTGTTAACAAAAACAATTGTGTCTTTAATGAACAATGAAAAACCTTTATATAGACTAGCTAAGTACATCTAAATAAAACTCTCAAGTATATTGAAATTTTAATTAATCTAAACAAGTAGTTTTAAACTAAAATTTCTTTATTGATTAAGAAACATAAAACTCCTAAATAATTTAAAATACTTCAAAAACATCCAAAATTTGCCTAAAAATCGAACCCAATATGATTTAAATTCGAATTAAAAGCCCGAAACTCATAATTTCTGTAATAATCTCGTCCAGAAATTCTACTTGCCCAGTCTTTACTAAAACGATCATAACGAGCTCCAAATCTCGAATCGAATGATTCAAAGTGTATTTTGAAGCTAAGAGATAGATATTGAACTTTATGAAGACATCTCAACCAAGAAATTCTTTGAAACCATCCAAAAAGTATTCTTCACAAGTCGATTAATTTTCCAAACTTGAAAATTAACGGCTTCAGTGAATGGAATTTAATAAATTTCATCCCATCCATGCATGTATCATTCCCTCTTTGCTTGAAAAGGTTCGTCCTCGAATATTGTCTTTGGTTGAATAAGAAAGAATCTTTATAATAGGTGGAATGGGTTAATTGTGCAACTCTCAAAGGATCAACAAATTCTTGAAAGAATGAAATAAGTCTACTAGACAAATTCAAGTTAAGGTTAGTGAAAACATAATCATTCCTCTCTTTTGGATATGTTATCTCTTTCTTTAATATTTTGCAATGTAAACTGAACTCTCTAATTTTACTGTAACACCCCTAACCCGTACCTATCACCAAAACAGGGTTTTAGAGTATTATTGGAACATTTAAAACATTTTATAGGTAATTCTTATAAATTACTATTCATTTACCAAGATAATTCAAAACGTCCCTTAATTGGACCCTCGAGGTCCAATATGAGCATTAGAATCAAGTCGGGACTTAATCGGAAACTCATAAAATTTTTTGCGACATTTCAAAAATTTTCCAAGGTTGCAGGGCTTACACTCCCATGTGGTCTAGGGACTCGCCCATGTGGTCAGGCCATGTACTACATACGCCTGTGTCCCTAACCCGTGTAACTCTCTGACTTTTAAGGCATGAAGAAATTGAAGTAACACGGTCAAGTCACACGCCCATGTGCTAGGCCGTGTGGCGAATTTTATTTTCAAAATTTACGTGCAGTTTTCACACGGCCGTATAACACGCCCTTGTCCAAGGCCGTGTCAACCACATGGCTGAGACACACGCCCGTGTCTCTACCATTGTGACCAATTCTGAGCATTCTGTTTCTCATTTTTAAGATGCATGAGACACATGGCCGGACCACATGCCCATGGGACAAGCCGTGTGTCACACATGGCCAAGACACAAGCCCGTGTGTCTGCCCGTGTAGACAAAATAAAGCCATTTCCTAGCCTCATTTGTCACCCAAAACTTATCATTTTCTTGTACCAAAACTCACAAGCATATATCCACCAATCCAACATCATATTCACATAAAATTTGACATCAATCATGTGGTATTATCTCATGTAGCAAAGGATATAAGTTACTCTTAACATAAACTTATATGCTAACATAATTCCAACAAACTAACACATAATGAGAACTTATGTGATTACTAAAATTTTACTTCAAAAATAACCAAACTTAGACCATCACTAGCCACTCCAATGGCTAGATTACAAAACCACAATTACAAAGCATCATTGGCCAAATAAGCTTATACATTCCATTATACAAAAATGAGATTTCTATTTATACCAAAATGAGATAGTGGATAGTGCGATGATTGCTCCGACCGACTTCCAACCTTCGTGAACTTTGAGCACTATAAAACAGGGAAAACTAAACGGAGTAAGCATTTTATGCTTAGTAAGTTCGTATAACGAAAAATAAACTTACCGGTCATATTTATTAATACAAGCATACATAAATTTACATTCCATCGATTTTAGGTAAGTTACCTAAACATATACACTTATTCAACAAGTTAGTCACATAATCTCCTATGAATAACAAGTAAACATAGATGAGCTCATCACATTATAAGCTTCCATTAATTTCACCTTTCCACACTTCAAGAATCTTTTCTGTCGAACTATTGAAATATTGATGGATGTTCGGTTAAAATACACATGTGCAAAAGTACCCATTAGGGTACATAATAAAAAGGCACACTTTTGAGCCGTACATTTTACAGTAGGATTACCAGTCCAGGCTAAATCCTATCCGTAGCATATGCTCCAAAGAGCTTAATATGGATTACTCGTTCGGGCTAAATCCAATTTATATCCTAAACTCAAGAGGGCGTACATTAGAATTACCCGTCCAGGCTAAATTCTATTTGCAACATATGCATTATTATTCTTAACCCATCGAAATTCAACATTCGATCGGAACATGATAATTTGTCCATATTACACAACTTAAGACTATTTCATTATGTATATATCATCTCACACATATCAACACAATCATACAGTTCAATTCAAGCATTTAACATACATTTTTAAGTTACAAGAACTAATTACCTTGAAAATGGTTCGTATTTGAATGTCAACTAATTCGAAAACTTTTGCTTTCCTCGATCTAGTTCTGTAGTTGCTCTTTCTGGATCTATATTGATAAATTTAAATATTAATCTATCTCATTTCATTTACATTTGCATTCTATTACAACCTAGGAAAAATTACCATTTTGCCCCATCTTTTTCAAAAATTTTGATTCTGTCCCTAGGCCCGAAAAATGAAATTCATGAAATTTTGCCCTATTTCCAAGCCTAGCCAAAATTTGTATATTACACTTACAGCACATACATTTCACAAATTTCAAAATTTTCCATGGGTTTTATCACTTTTTCATTTTAGTCCCTAAATCAAGTTTTCATCAAAAATTGATTTGTAAAAGTTGTTTATCTATGAATAACTTTTCATTTTCTAACATAAATTTCTAATTTTCAGCATATTCATCCATGACCCAAATTTCGTACCTTGATAACTTTTCAAATAAATCCCCTAAATAGAAAGATTAGACTATCCCGATTCAAAAAATATAAAAATTACTAAAAACGGGACTTGATCTCATACCTTATTAAGCTTGAAAAGTTTTCTTCCTCTCTCCTAGGGTTTCCATAGAAAAATTGGGGAAGATGATGTCGAATTAGATGATTTTTTTTCTTTTTAATTAATTATCATCTAATATTTTTATTGATTTCCAATTTAGTCCCTACCCTTTTCTAATTTTTCCATGGATGAGTCATTAAAATATCTACTAACTACCCTTCAATGGTCTAATTACCATATAAAGATCCTAAGTTTTTAACTCCATTGCTATTTGATACCTATAGCTACTAGAACTCAACTTTTGCATTTTATGCAATTTAGTCTTTCCCTAATTAAACATACAATCGGTAAAATTTTCGTACCAAAATTTTCATGTGACCTTTCTATCAAGATACCAACCATAAAATAAAATAAAATAAATTTTTATTTTTGGCTCGGGTTTGTGGTCCCAAAATCATAGCTCCGATCCCACCGAAAATGGGCTGTTACATTTACCTCGTAGGAATTTTCACTCACCAAAGTTGGACCATCAAACTGACTTTAATCGCTTAAGGTCTATTTTCTCTTAGTCTTTTGGCATGAATCATCCTCACTTCTCTTTAACCCCTCATAAAAATTTTGAACATTGAATTCATCATAATACAACTCTTTATGAGGACAATAAAGGTCTAACTCGTCCAAATTCATAGGCTCTAAGAAACAATTCTCACTATCAACTTTTTCTAGTTCACAAAGTTCATTATCACTATTATCATAGTTCTCACTATTATTATTACTATTATCATAGTTCGCACTATTACTATAAACTTCCTTGACATCAAATTTGAAACAAGGTTCAATGCTAGATCTAGAATAAAAAATAGGCACAAAATTACACTTACTGTCTTCACAAATGGTGTCTCTTGAAGTTTCTTGCTCATTCATATCATCATTGTCAATGATAGCAACAGATGAAGATTCCTCAATAGGCTCTATGTCATACTTACATTCCTCGGCTTGCAAGGATCATGTGACTACTAGCATTGAGTCAAGTTAAGAGAGCCTGTATGAGAATTTCATGGATGTTTTCTTAAATGAATATGTTAGACATTCAGAGTCTTTGTGATCCATCGCATCGCACCACATGAATCTTCTAGCTCATTCTCTTTGCTATTCCATAAGTCATTTAAGCTTGCAAAACTTGCTATGTGTTCTGTACTAATGTATTCTTGACAAGTCCATGAACAATAGAAGGTTGAATGACATTGGAAACAACATCCATGAACAATAGAAGGTTGAATGACATTGGAAACAATATATTCACATGAGGTTTATTTATTTATTTACAAATGTGACATTTATTCCTTACCCAAGGTTTATTATTCTCCTTTTCCATTCTATGTGTGTGTACCATTATTAGAGGTTGAATAAAAAATGCTCAAATAAGTAAAGTTGATCAAAAAAAATTAAACCTCACTATTATTTACTTGTAATAAAAATTAAACAACTCTAAGAGATAAAGAAAAAAAGTTAAGATTTTTACACTTGTAACTTTTAGAGAGTAATCAAACTAAATAATATTCAAGAAGATGTGGAATCACTATCTAGCAAAGCTAACCTAAGACTCAAAGAAGCCAATGAAAAACTTAACTCCAAAGGAAGTAAGTTGCACAGAGAAATGAGAGACAACTCTTTTCTTACCTATTAATACAAGAAGCAACAATGTGTTAGAATGCGTAATAGAATAAGAAAATTTAAAAACAAAAGAAAACCTAAGGCTAGAATCAAAGAAAATAAAGTACCCAGTAGGAAAAAAAACTCGAAACAATGGAAAACAATTTGAATTTTCCACTCAAGGTATTCCTGATGTGCTAAAATCACAAAAATTAAACTAGAGCCTCTCTATATGATAAGAAAAACTAATTTGAAAATATTTGGCACAAAATTTCACCCACAAATATTTTTCGATTTTTGCCACTTGTTTAAATTTTTTTAGAGGCTGTTTAAGTAAGGTCAATGAAACACTTTATTTAACACAAGGAAACAACTCAAAAATGCCAAATTTGATACCAAATGATAAGGGGGCAAGTGGAAGAAAATCATATTTAAGTTGTTCCACTTGAGAAATAAAGATTCGAAACTAACCTGGAAAAGAAACAAAAAAAATTTAGGAAAAACAAGAAAAACAAGAAGAAAAAATTAAATAATAAATTCAATAATAAATAATAAAAATTCAAAATAATAAATAAAGAAATGATTGAATAAAAAGTGGAAGATGGATCGAATAATTCGATGAATATGATGGATAGATGGATAAGTGTCCAATTGAACCCTTTAAGATATAAACATCAAAAAACTCAATTAATGACTTTAATCAAGTCTCCAAGAAATAATCCTTGGCAAATTGAGGGATGAAGAATGAATTCCCATGACTTCTTGAAGAAAATCGAGAAAGAAATTGGTTCTAAAAATCACAAGAAAATAATCTTGCACAAAGAAACTAACTCCCAGAGTTGAATATTTTATTAAAAAAATTGTTTGTAGTGGACGATGAAAAAACCTTTATATAGGCTAGCTAAGTAAATCTAAACTCGAAATAAAAGCTCAAAACTTGTAATTTTCGCAATAATCCAGTCCAAAAATTCTACTCGTGTAGTCTTCACTAAAATGATCATAACTTGAGTTCCCAAGCTCAAAATCGAGTGATTCAAAGTCCGTTCCGAATATAAGAGATAGCTCTATGCTTGGATCCTATCCAAAAAGTCATCACAATTAGATTGATTTTTCAAACTTGAAAATTGGAAACTTTGGTTAATAAAATTTAATAAATTTCACCCAATTTGTGCATGTATCAAATGGACTTACAAATATTCAAAGTATCAGCTAGAATAAAAGCCCAATGATTTTTGTTGTCAAAATTTTCCAAATTAAACATGACAAGTTTTTAACTGAGCAATGGCAGATGTGGCGCCCCAAACTTAACTGGGACAGACTGACTCGAATCCGGAACATTACATTAGCCACTTACATAACTCTCCTTACCGACCAACATACACACCAAAACCCACCAATCACACCAAGAAATTGCATGCTTAATCAAGTAATTTAAACATAAAAAAGCCTAAAACATGCTTTATCTAGCAGAACACAACAAAATATCTACAGGGGTACAAACACCATTTTGCATAATGTATGCGAAATACTCATAAATGATGAAATTAAATAGATAAGTTTCTTGAGAATTTTATTTAAAACCATATTTAAAAATTTTAGTTCAAAATAACGATTAAAACCCATTCAATTTCAAAACGAAATTTAAGTACGAAAATGTAAATTTTACAAAATATCTAGGAAAACCTTTTTATAAAATTGAAGATAGAATTTTGGAATTCAATGTATAAAACCATGTCATGTAAATTTTTGAAACATTTCATGGTGTTTAAGGCTTTTTATTGCATTGTATAAAAATTAGGATTTAATGGCAAAGTTAACAAAATATGCCCAAAACACTCAGCGAGCCATGTCAAGACTGCACGAATTTTCACATCACAATGTAACTTGGAATTGGGCTTTCATCCCAATGACCAATTCTCATCGTAATGTCATTTAATGCTTGTCACGACGTCGACTACAATATTTGCAAAAAAATTATAGCAACTTGCATATGACACTTTGACACCAATCTTAACATACTATTTCATTTTTTCTTTCCAATTTCCTTATTCTGACATGTCATATGGCATCCATAGATCACTCAAGACATGCTCAATTACATTTAACATACTTTAACATGCTTTGGCCAATCAAATAAGTTGGTATGCTAACATGCATTTCTAAAGTCCTAATTTAATTTACTCAACATACCAAATTTGCATATAAGGAAATTTTAAGTGCAATATAGGTCCATACCTTGCCATTTGGTCAGTTTGGATTTGTCCAAGCATTCATCCAGTCATTTAAGCATTTATAACCACAATTCACTAAGGGACATGTATGCTAATCAACAGATAACCTAACCATTTATCTAACATCATTCATGCAACAATTCAAGCAATAAAGGCATAAAAAAACTAGTTATAAAAGTGCTTAAACAGTGCATGGAATGTCCATTTACAAACGAAAACAAAAGCTAAAGTCTAATCCCTCAAAATGATCCCACATTGCCATCCTTTATTATCCAAGAAAACCATCTCACATATACAATTAAGTTGCTTTGCCTTAGGATCACAAGCTTGGTCACTTCACCACTCCACACAAGATATTTCTCTGCAAAAATAAATTCAAGAGAGTGTGAGCTTAAACAAGCTTTGTGAATGCTCAAGATGCTACAATAAACCACAATATCAAAGGTTAAAAGCAAGTCTAGAAAGCACATAACACTTATCATCAATTATCATTTAATCAAGTTGATACATGGGCATCTTGTGATTATGAAATATGTATAAAAATTCAACACACCAGATACTCAGATCCCCATCACACCAATGACTTATAGAGTTTAACATGTCTCAAGTAAATGTAGCATTAAGCTAACACTCTCCAACACACCAAACATATCCCTTTGAATAGAGCTTTGCTTTACATTCCCTTATCCCTCCAACATGTCCCAATATCAAAAAACATAAATGAGTGCTCAAATCCTATGACATGCCATCTATATCCAATGCTTTTTATAGATCACAAGGCCAATATATCAATATTATACATTCATTTTCTGGTTTGTGCTCACTTACACACATCATACCCATATCACATTTCAAATGTTCATATCATGCACTTTCAAGTGCAATCACTTTACTCATTGAGACACATACACTTTCATATCATATGTGTGTGCATAAAACCAACTGATCATAAGTTACTTTCTGACATATTCACACTATGTGTAATCATATTAACATATCATATACATAACACATCACATATAAGCTTAGTTTGCAAAGTAACACAAGCTTAAGTAAGAACACTTACTCTTGGAACTTAGGATAGGTGATTAGGCTACCTAAGCTCCCTTTTAATACTCTGATTTTTACATTAATTATAGTACACCAGTTCACTCACCTTTGCAACCTTTACTTCAATGTCAAAAGCTCAAGTAAACTTTTGTTTGCTTTTGTCCTTGCTTGTAGAAGCTCCCAAATGATTTGAAGCTTTACATACACATCAAACACAATGCAAATACATTACAAACAAAAACAAGCCCAATGAACTCACTCTAGAATCACAGATCTAACCTTCTCATTCACAATATCGAAAACTAACTAGTTTTGCTGAAATAGGGATTTCAACACTCAAACCTCGTTTCCAAGCCTCAATTTCGATTCAAGCATCTTAAATATCATTTAATTACAGATCTAAACCATCAATTTCATTTAATTACACGAATCTAACTTTATAAAATTAAGCTTGTATTAACATTAAAAGGGAAAATGTCAAATTTATTAAATTTTATTAAGGATTTGTTAAATTAAGATAAAATACCTTTTAATTAGATTAAATGAGTTGAAAATCAGTTTAAAATAGTTACTTACCTTAGTATTACGAGATCTACCATTTTCAAGCAAAAAATTAGTTTAAAATCATTAGATCTATTGAAATCTTGATTAAATCAATTAAAACTTGAATTGAATTAACAACATACTTAATTTAATCATAAAAAGTCGGGATGTTACCTCAATTTTGAAGAAATCAATGGGTTAAGGATCAAATTCGAGCTAAAAAATGCTAAGAAAAATGGTGAAATTAAAGGAAAAAAATATGAGTTTTCTTTAAAATTGAAGAAGGAAATTGTGTTTGTTTGGTTAGAAAATAAATAAAGATGAATCAATTTTGAGAGAAACCTCACATTTAGATTTTAGAAGAAATTTGAACGGACGTTGAAATGGGAGGGACGAGATATGGGTGACCTTTAAATAGCCAAACAATTTTTTAAAAATTAGGCAATTGTCATTTTGGCCACCTTCAGCATCTTCCCTTTTTTCAAATCAATCATTGTTTTCAATTAAAGCTAATTTTCTAAATTATTTTCAAATCAAATCTTGTTTTAAAAATTTGTTTTAAGCAAATTAGTTTCCTAACATCTAATTTTAATTTCTTAACCTAAATTTTTAGTTCTATTATTTTAATATTTTATTTTATTTATTCCTATATATTTATTTTAACAATCTAACTTAATTCGATTTACGGTTCACTAATTCTCGATTTACTAACCTAATTTTTAGAGTGTGACATCAAATACCAGTGAGACTTGCTCCCTTGACATTGCTCAAAAACTGCTTAATCAAATGTATTTATAAAAAATATAAAATATTGCAAAATGTAAGTTTATAGCAATAAAATAAATTCAATAAAAATGAAAAGATAATTATTTTAGAATATATCTAATATATTCAAAAAATGTTTTAAGAAAATTTGCTAAACAACAACAAAATTCTACACAAACTCTCCCAAACACACACACAAAAAAATTAATTTTTCTAAAAAATTAAATAATTTTTTTTCAAAAATTGGTTTTAGGGAAAGAATTGCAACCTTAAATACCTCAAAAAAATTAAAATTATTGTTTATAATAATCATCCCAAAATGAATTCACCTCATGAGGTTTCTACAATTTCATACTCAATTCTAAATAAATACAATGAAGATCATGATTAATGAACGATTAAATCTCTAAAAGTAGGTATCAAATTCACTAAAAACTGAATATCTAACCCAATGCACAGAAATCAAAACCAACAAATGCCATCTTCTATTCTCCAAAAATATAGAGCTCAATAAAATAACCCCCCAAATCTTCATAGATAAGAATATATCCTTCACACCATAGACCTCAAAAGAAAATAAAAGTTATTCTCACCAAAATTTCTAATTCCAAAATTACTTTATTATTTGAGAAGATTTCTAAGATTCTCCAAATATATAAAAATTAAGATAATCCCGAAAGATTTACCAAAACTTTCTCATAATTCAATCCTTTAAATTCTATGAATTCACTCCAACTTACATATATTTTTCAAGACAGCTTTGCTTCATATTTGTCCATTCATTGGTTTCATATATTTCAAAAAGTACATATTTGATTTATTTTTATTCTAATTTATTATTTTTAATTGTATTTAAAATTGATTATTTCTATTATTTTTGTTTGGTTTGAATTTTGAAATGATGATATCTTTGTTTTATAATATTTAATTATATAATAAAAATAATTTATGGTAAGAATAAATAAATTAAATATTATAGTAACAAATAAAGATCCATGATAAATTATAATTAAAATTAGTTAAATATAATATGGAATGAATATCAAAGACCAAAATAAATTTAAATATAATTTCCTCATGATGGGACGTAAACTCAGCATAATTTGGAAAAAAAAAAATCCATATAAAACATTTGTACATAAACTATTAACTTTACTAAAACACGAGTGTATCATGGATAAGATTGCAAGTATTTAGATTCCAATTCCAATTACATCTTAAAAATAATGATATGATTTAATTGAACTCCTTTTATTTTTACTGTTATTTATGAACAGTAATAAACCTTTATCCAATGCCTAAAGAAGAAGCAACGAACAAAGCTTCATAACTTGTCACCTTTTCTTTCCTCTTCACTTTGTTTGATTCTCAATCATGACATTGGAACAAATGGTAACAAAAGGGAGATAAACGATCGTTTTAATTATCAACTTCTAGCGAAAAATGCTAGAGCAGCCTGTTTGAATAACCCATATTTTTATGCAGATTTTCGTGTGTTATCTTTGAAAATTTTCAAGAAGCAAGCAAACAAGGAAGTAGATTCAGCTTGGCTTTATTATATAAGCACATTTCGTTTGTTGTTTCCTTCCAACAGTACCCTCAATGTGGAGTACTGCATTAGAGGCCTAATTAATGGAATCCATTCTAGAACCTGCAACTAAAATGCAGCAATCCGACAGAGGTATAAGGCTGAGCTTTTCAACATCCAATGATGGTTTGATGTTAAAGAAAATTCAGGCAGTTCATGTTCCTGATGGACGAGCCATTGATGTTCGACCTCTTCTGCATATTGTTGAAGACATCTTAAGTTTTGCCGCCCCAGGTGGTGATGCCATTGTTGAAACTGTAACAATTCCATGGCCTAGACTCTATTGCTTGTATTTTGGATTAGTTTCCTACACTTAAAGCAAATATAAACTTCCCTACAAATTTGTCTTACAGGGTAAGCAAGCTACAGGCACTGAAGCATTCCAACACCAGACCAACTACCAAACCAATATTACTGACATGCTTGAAACTTTTTCATTTCTCATTGATAGAATCTCCATTGAGGTTATTAATTATGAAATTCACTCTCTATATACATGTCAGTATATATATTTGTGACTAAAAAAAGGAAGTAATTATGGTATTGCAGATGGCACGCAAATGCAGTGAAACTATGGAAGAACATGCAACAACAATGTCCATATTGAGTATGGTATCCAACTACCCATGGGATGCCAAATTGGTGATAGCTTTATCGGCTTTCGCAGTTAACTATGGCGAATTCTGGCTCCTAGCCCAGTGCTACAACTCAAACCAACTAGCCAAAAACCTTGCAATCCTCAAACAAGTACCAGGAATTTTACAACGTTCAACCATGTTGAAATCTCAGTTTGACACAATCAAAGATCTCATTACAGCCATGCTAGATATTGCCAAGTGTTTAGTTGAGTTTAAGGAAATACCGTCTAATTATGTTACGGAAGATTTTGCTGCTGCAGTATCGGCAGCCATGGATCATATACCGGTAGCTATCTACTGGACCATCAGAAGCATGTTGGCTACTGCATCTCAGATTACTGGTCTTTCAGGATCAGAAAACGAGTTAAGTTCGCATAATTTATATGCCGTTGATGCTATAATTTATGAACTGCAGTCACCTAGAAAAGCTCCAATTTGGCACCATTAGTATAAGAAGTTCCATGTTTCAGGTTTCTTTCTTCCTTGGAATCCTGGGAGCTATCAAGCTTAGTACACAAGCTCAGCAGCATGCACAGCCATCTAGTAGGTCTACTGGCTATCTGCCATAAGCAAATAGGTGAGCTTATTTATACTGGCTAATACGCTATTCTTCAGAAATTGACTCGAGTATTTAAGAAATGTGATCTTATATTTATATGGTCACCGTTTTAATGAGGTTCCTTCCTAGTGCAGATGAAAGAAAATTTATAGAAGCCTATCAGAACCTTCAATATTTGTTTAATGCTGCCCAAATTGACAACAGTAAGGTTCTCAAGGCGTTGATTAACCCAAAGGATGATCCACTTCCACTAGTTGATGGGGCCAACAAGAAAAGGGTTTGCTCTTATTTCCTATTATTCTCTGCTTTATTTTAACTATCTCTTTTAAGCCATTTAAATAGCAAACTAAAGTTACTTGGAGTTTAGCTCAATTAATTCATACAACACTTGCATTTCGGTCTAGGTGCATATCCATAAGGGATTGGTGATATAAACCTCTAAATACATGGAGAAACTTAATACTACCCATGTTGGATGTATATCGAAATCGGAATAACATAGATGTTAGAGACAGTCTAGTGTTTTGTTTTCCAAGTTCCTGATTAGCCGTGCACCAATTTATATGACAAAACCAGGTTAGTGTTGATGTTCTAAGGAAAAGAAATGTTCTATTGCTGATATCAGATCTAGACATCTTGCAAGATGAAGTTGTCATTCTTCAACAGATATACGAGGAGTCCAGAAGGCAATCAAACAGCCTGGACCAGAATCCATACGAGTTAGTGTGGCTACCAGTGCTAGACTCATCTGTCTCGTTGTCTAAGATCAAGCAACGTAAATTTGAGAATCTGGCAGCAACTATGACATGGTTCACATTGCACCACCCTTCATTGCTTAATCGGGCGGTGTTCAGGTTCATCAAGGAAGAGTGGCGTTTCGAGCAGAAGCCTATCGTTGTGGTTTTAGATCCTCAAGGAAGGGTTACATGTTCTAATGCAATTCACATGATGTGGATTTGGGGCAATTTGGCCTTCCCTTTCACCATTGCTAAGGAAGATGCTTTATGGAAAGCTGAGACTTTGACACTTGACTTTCTCGTGGATGGTATTGATCCTGTGATTTTGAAATGGGTACGTTTATTGTCATTCTTTTGCGGTTTTCGGCTCATTTCGTTATCCATATAAACTCACTCATGCATTAATAACATGAAATTGTATGATTTATCAGATATCAGAAGAAAGATTCATATTCTTGTATGGGGGAGAGGATATAGAGTGGATCAGGAATTTCACACATACTGTAAAAACTGTTGCAAGAGCTTGTGGCATTGCAATGGAAATGGTTTATGTCGGAAAGAAAAATCCAAAGGAGAATATCCGTAGAAACATGGCTATTATCAATGAAGAAAAACTTAGCCATTGCTTGCCAGACATAACTGCTATTTGGTACTTCTGGATTCGGATCGAAAGCATGTGGAACTCGAAGCACCAACTTGGTAAAGCAGATGAGAATGATCCCATAACTCAAGAAATCATGACATTGCTTTCATATGATGGCAGTGAAGGGTATGGATGGGCCTTGCTTAGTAAAGGTTCAACAGAGTTCACCAGAGCCAAGGGGACTACATTTTTAACTTGCTTATCAGATTATGATCTGTGGGCTGAAGATGTGCAAACAAAAGGATTGGTGTTGGCAATTCATGATTACTTTTTGCTGAATCCGACCCCACATCATTGCAACCGACTTGTTCTACCGGGCACTGCCGATCGGTTGCCGGAAATGGTGACTTGTTCTGAATGTCGACGAACCATGGAGAGGTACATTTTGTACCACTGCTGCGATGAATAACAAAGTAACATAAGCAACAACTGGTGAGGTTTAGGAAATTGTGTGCTTGTATTTTTTTCAAGTAACATGCATTGCGAAAATGTGAACCCAAACTAATTATGATCAGTTTAATCTTCATAACAATTATATTAGAAACAAATAGATTTTATCATATGATTATATGCCAAAATAAGTTTGGTGTGCATATCTAAATAGCCCTAGATGTGCAGTGCAGCACTATTGCTTCATCAAAACTGAGTTTGCAAAATCTGGGCATAAATGGTTGTCTTTTTCTTCCGGATAGAATGAAGCCAGTAGAAAGACATGAAAAGGAATTAAAGCTTAAAGCCATGAAAAAGTTAGGGAACAATGTATATTCTATACAACATTTACATACAGACATTGTTGGTGTTTTGCAAAGAGAGAAACAGAGAACAAAGGAACAAAAACAAGCAGCAACAGATGCTAAATTGATCTATTCATTCCACCAAAAGTTACATTATATATGGTCAAACAGGTACCAAATACAAAGCAAATTTCAACCACTTGCACTAAACATTATGAAAAATTGTTTAAAGGTAACTTATGAATAAAGAGAACTAGCAAACTAGAGTTTAAAATTAAAAAAATTAAGCTACAAATGAACTAACCAGAACTAGCATGCAACTAAACAAAATCTGCATGCACCAGGGCTCTTTCAGCTGCATGGTTGGCCAACTTGTAATACTCGTCCTTGGCCTTTATGTAGCAAACACCAATGTTGTTTCTTAAGTCCTTGAATCTAGTAGCTACAAGGGGTTTTGTTAAAATGTCTGCAAGCTAGTATTTCGAACTGCAACGAACCAATTTCACTTCAGTTAATTGTTCAACCTCTCTTACAAAGTGATATTTAATCTTGAAATGTTTTGTCTTGCCATGGAAGACAAAGTTCTTTACAATTGTAACAGCAGATTGGTTATCTCAATAAATCTCTGTTACTTCCCCTTAATTCAAATTTAAGTCACACAACAACTTCTTTAGCCACATGGCTTAGTTTACTGTTGCTACATACTCAGCTTCAGTAGTTGATTGTGCAACAACCTCTTGTTTCCTTGAGCTCTAATAAAAAACAACTGACCTTAGTGTAAAGAAGTAGCCTGAAGTGCTCTTCATATCTTCAATTGATCTTGCCCAGTCACTGGCTGTATAACCAACAAGTTTTAGCTCCTTAGTCTTTACAAACTTGACACCATATTGCTGACTGAAATCCTTTACAACCAACCTGGCTTTGAGCTTGTTGACAGATCCATCAGGATTCAACTTTGTCTTGAACACCCATTTCACTCCAATGAACTTCTTGTGGATTGACCTATCAATCAGCTCTTAGGTTTGATTTTTCTAAATAATGGACATTTCATTTTCCATAGCTTCCTTTAGAGCATTTTCCTTGGCTACTTCTTTAAAACAGGCAGACTCCATTATAGCTACATCACATCTTTGGTACACCTTAGAAAGAGGCCTAGTGCCTCTGATGGGAAAGTCATCAAGGTCTTCATCTTATAAACTTTAACTTTAATAGGATGTAGGTGATGACCTTTTTCAAGTAATTCAGCTTCAGTTGCATCCCAATTCCATACATTATCTTCATTGAATTTTTCATCTCTTCTTATAAAGATTTCATTGGTGAAAGGATCAAAGATCTTATATTCCTCTTTGCTGCTGCTATAGCCAACAAAGATGCCTCACCAGTGACCTTTTCTCCAATTTACTTTTCTTCACAATTGGAACAAGTGCATAGAAAATGCAACCAAATATCTTCAAGTGTGAGACTGATGGTTTGAATCTAAACCAAGCTTCAAAAGGTTTCATGCCCTTTACAGCCTTAGTTGATAGCTTGTTTAGCAGATACACAAAGGTTTTTACAACCTTTGCCAAAAAATTGTCTGGAAACTTCCTTTCAAATGACAAACATCTTGCCATGTCCATCACTATTTTATTGAGGAGTGTAGGTGTTTGTCAGTTGATGCTCTCTACCTACTTTTTCACAGAATCTCTCAAACCTTTCTGATGTATACTCAAATCCATTATCTGATTTGAGTATCCTCAACTTGTAGCAAACTTGGTTTTCAACAACTACCTTAAACTTCCAAAAAACCTCTGCCTTTTCTGACTTGAACTTCAAAAAATAGACCTAACAATGTCTTGAGTTGTCATCAATAAATAGAATAAAGTATCTATTCCTATTAAGTGAAGCTGTCTTCATAGGTCCACATACATCAGTATGGACCAAGTGTATTGTCAATGGCTTTCCATGTAACATCCCTAACCTATATCTGTCACCGGAATAGGGTTATAGAGAATTACTGGAGTTTACATTTCAAAACAAACAAAACTTTTAAAAATTTTAATTCATATCACTAATCATAGCAAAACCAAACAATAACATGCATATCGTCCCTTATACGAGCCCTCAAGGCCCTAAAAACACGTTGGAACCAAGTCAGGACTAAATCAGAAACATTTAGAATTTTGAAGGGGTCACACGCTCGTGTGACCAGGCCGTGTGACTCACACGACCGAGAGACATGCCTGTGTCTCAGGTCATATTGACATTCAAAATAGGAATACACGAGCATGTCCCAGCCCGTGTCCATACCTGTGTAACTCTTTGACTTGGATCATACGACCAAGCCACACGCCTGCGTGCCAGGCCGTGTAACTTTCGAAATGCAACCTTTAAAAACCTACAGAGGACACATGGTCGTGTCGCCTGGCTGTGTGTCACACACGGCTGAGACACACACTCGTGTCTTTGACTGTGTGGATGAAAAATAGGCCATTTCCAAGTCATTTTTTTCACCCATTCTGTAACACCCCTCACCTTTATTTAATGCCAGAATAGGGTTACAGAGCGTTACCGGGCATATTACACAATTACACATACATTTCACGTACATTTTCAAATTTCATATAATCATCAATCAACAACATTCATATCGTCCCTAATACAAGCCTACTAGGCCCAAAACATGTATTCAGGGTGGTTCGAGACTAAACTGATAACTTTAGAAACTTTTGAAACACTTAGAAAATTTTCCCAAAAACAGGGGACACACGCTCGTGTGGTCCGGCCGTGTGTCTCACGCGGCCAATGACGCGTTCGTGTCCCAGACCGTGTGGACATTCGAAATGGGAGCACATGGCCATGTCCCAACCCGTGTTAGACCTTGTGTAACTCTTTGACTTGGGTTAAACGACCAACACACATGCCCGTGTGCCATAAAAATGGCCACACATGCCTGTGTACCAGGCTGTGTGTTAGGATGTGCCAATCCTGTAGGGTATACTGACTTAAGCCACACGACCAATTACATGCCAGTGTGCTAGGCTGTGTGAAGCATACTGACTTGGTTTTTAATTCAACACTAGGGGACACACGGTCGTGTAACTTGACCGTGTATCACACACAGCTGAGACACACACCTGTGTTTCTGCTCGTGTGGACAAAAATAGGCTATTTACCAAGCCATTTTGCCGCCCAAATTTGTATGCACCTACAAAAAAACCAAATGGCACCAAAACATAGCATATATAGGCATTCAAAACAACTAAATCAAGCCTAAATCATGCCAACTCAATTTCATTATCCACAATATACACAAGTCACAAAATAGGTCATTACATTATACCTAGTTCACATATACAATTCAACTAAGTAAACATTTCCAAACATGCATCATTATGCTCAAATTTACAAGCATATATTTTCTCTAATATCTACTATTTGACAACCACAATACCTACTAACAATAAGCATCACAAAGCCAACCTCAATCACAAAACATAAGCCTAGAGGCGAAGCCAGGGGGTTGGCATGGGCCCCGCCCCCCTTAAAATGTAAATTTGCTTTTTTGGCCCTTAAAATTTTTCAAAAATTTTAAATTAGTAAAGGTAAAATTGCACTTTGGCCCTCCTAAAATTATAAAAATTTGATTTAATCCTTTACAAATTATAAAGATATAAACTATAAAAAATTAAAATTTTATATAGCCCCCCCTAAAAATTTGTTCTGGCTTCGCCCCTTGCATAAGCCATATGCACACATATATATACATAACCAAACCAACCAAATTAAACCAACTTTCACTATTTGTATATGTAAATTGAAAAATATATAGGATTTTTCCTATATAATTTGTTACCTTTTACTTAATTTTTTTAAAACCAAGTAATTGTTTAATAAGTTAATGAAATGTATGAAAATATGAAATTGGGACATATAAAATATTAAAATGTGATTTTATGCTTTATTATATAGTTTTCATGCAGAAAATGGCTTCTTTTATATTAATTTGAGCATATTATATTTTCAAGCTATAAAGTGGGCCATGCATGATTAAATTGAATAATAAAATATAAATTTATATTTAATAATTTATTTTAATATATTTCATTAATAAATTGGTTTTAATTAATTAAGTAAATTAATTAATTAAAGCGGTTAAATTATATTCTTTGGTCCTCTAAATTATCTACTATTGTTGGACAGGTCTAAGAGCTTTATGTTGATTACAAAACCATCCAAATGGAGGACCAAGTCAACCCAAAATTCGGTTGCATATGGATGTTTATAAATCAAATTTTGGTTTAATTACACAAGGTCCTTGAAGAGTTGAAGAAATCAGAGATTTACTCGGAGATTTGCAATTGACAAAGTCTTGATCCTGATGATGTTGTGGCATTTAAATCAAGCAAAAATCAGCCGCACTCCCACAAATCATGGCCAACCACTCTTGGATGAAGTTTAAAATGATGGACACTCCCATTTTTAGCAAACTAGCTCCCTTGCCTCACCTATAAATAAGACCCTATTTCTCACTTATCCCTCATCCCTCATTCATCCCTCACTCATTCATCATTCTCTCCTCTCTCAACTCTCTTAGCTTTCTTTCCCCCCTCACGCCTATCATCATCTTTGCATAAGGATTTTTAGAAAATTAGCCTCTTAAAGGGCCCTTGGTTGGCCACCTCGAAGAACCATCAGCAAAGGAGCAAAGCGAAGGAACGAAGGAGCCCTCGTCAGTCAGAGTCTTAGGTGACAGCCATTTTGATTTGGGGTTTATCTTTCTTTTTTTTTTAACTTAATTCAAGAATGTTTGCCATGTGTTTGCTGTTCTTGTTTACAACAATGATAGCTTAATTTTATTTAAGTTAGGATGATTGCTTTGATTAAATAATAATTATTTGATTCATGCTTATAATGTTTGTGCCTTAATCGATCATATTTTCAATTAAAATCAAGTCTGTATTTCGTTCATACGTGATTGAAATACACCTAAATTAGCTGAGCGAACCAGACGATGACTAATGGACACATAATTAAAATGTGCATGCTCAATTTAGATCCTAACTCGATTAAATTACAGGTTACATAACAACCCTAACCAGGCTCTGTTATTTGTATAGTTTTTAGATTTTTGTGATTAAACTGTTTCAAACCTAACACGTCTCTGTTACCTCGCATGAATACTAAGAAATCCTTAGTAAATAAGGATCAGTAAAATTCATATTTACTAAGTAAAGGATTCCGAAAGGACCTAATGTGGTTTCCAAACTCATGAAAGATCGAGTTGCCATGGAATGTTTTTCTGAATATTGATAAGCATGTTGATAATAATTTGAGTTAATTAAAGTAATTTTCCTAGCTTATTTATGTTATAATTGTTGATTATTGTGTTAATTGTACTAAAATATATTTCATTAATATAGTTGCATGTTAGGATAAATCACATTAGGGATCATTGCATCTAGATTAATTTTACATAATTTTAATCAATACTTCCAAATCGAATTGTGTTTCTATTTACCAAGCTATTAATAATATTTTTATAATTGAGTGACTTAGCACGAATACAATCCCTATGGAGATGATAACTCGATACTTATTTATTACTTGATAACGACTGTGTACACTTGCACAAACCCGAGCATTACAATAAACAAGACTAAACTTTAAACATTTACAAGTCAATTCTAATGGCTAAATTCATCATCAATTTATATACCAAAGTGACCAAAGTTCCTATACATGCCATATATTCCAAAAACATAGATTCAAAAGTACCAAAACTATAGCTTGATAGTGTGATGAAGTATCCGACGATCCCAGATCCGAGCTAGCTTTGAAATCACTATAAAACACGGTAAAACAAACAAAGTAAGCTTTATAGATTAGTAAGTTCATATGATTAATAAATATAATTTGCTAGTTCATTCATCATTTAAAGAGCATAAATAAATACAAGTATTACATTCAAATCAACAATTTGCACCTTGCCATAGTTCTATGTATCAAATATAAATTCATCAACTTTCACTTATTTTTCATATGAACTTATCAATTATCACTTACTTGTCAAACTTATCACGAGTACCTGAACTGATCCGTATCATTGCTTACATTCTTGTACCATCATCTTTTCCTGTTGAACCATTCGGAATAATATCAGATACTCGAGAATCTCACACTGAAGTCCCATATACATAGCCAATGCTATCTCAATCTCATATCTCATATATAATCACTCTCGAGCTATCAATGGGCATGCTCACACAAGCTGTCAATCAAGATATAGCTACATGGTGCTGCTCACACAAACTATCAAGTAACCGCAACACATGCTTGTATACTCAGCCATCGGTAGGACGTACAAGACCAACACCCTGATCACACAATCACAATAACCCCTACTGACATGTCACTAGTATCCTATCTATTCCTAAAGTTCAACCGAGATTCTCACTGTGTCAATGCTTTGTTGATAGGTTTTGCAGTGTTGTAATATTACAATTATAATATTCCAGTATACCAACACATATAGCATTAAGCTTATTAATCATATAAACTTACCTCGGATGCAAAAACGACGAATTAAGTTGATTAATCCGAAACTTTGTTCTTTCCCCGATCTAAATCCGTATTTCACCTTTCTTGATCTATATAATATCAAATTTAGCTTATTTACTTACCTCTCTATTAAATTTAATCCAAAAAACTTATTAAAGCACATTTACACATTTTCCCCTACTATTTCACAACTTTTACAATTTAGTCCTTTTTTCATAAAATCACAAATTCATGCAATTCAACCAAAACTCATGCTAGCCAAATTTCAATTAGGTCCCTAGCAGCCCATATTTTTCATTTATTTCACATTTTAACCATAGTTTCCACATTTCATAATTTAATCCCTAATTTGCATTTTCGCTAAAAATCACTTAACAAAACTTGTATAACTATCATCAAACATTCATAATCTATCATAATTCATTAAAATACATGCTTATTTATCAATGGAAACATCCTAAATCTTTAACAATTTTGCAAAATACTCCCTGGGCTAGCTAGACCTAGTTGCAACTATATCAAAAACACAAAAATCATTAAAAATGGGACAAAAATCATACATAATTGCAAGGATTTAAAATGGCTAAATGAAGAACCCTAATATCTTGTTTTTCTTCTTCAATTTCAGTGGAAGATGATAGATTAAAAGATGATGGCTTTTGTTGTTTTGTTATTTTACTTATGTAATTTACTAAATTACTTTATTAACCTTGTTAATAAACCATTAAAAACACTTAAAAGATGTCCAAAAATGTCCATTCACATTCCAAATGGTTTAATTACCATTTAAGGACCTCCACTTTAAAAACCATAGCTAATAAACACCTTTAGCTAATAGAACTAAAGTTTTTCACTTTACGCGATTTAGTCCTTTTTATCTAATTAAACACTCAAACGATAAAATTTCTTAACGAAATTTTCACACAAACACACTATCATGCTGTAAACATCAAAATAATAATAAAATAATTATTCCAACTTCAAATTTGTGGTCCTAAAACCACTATTCCAATTTGACCAAAAACGGGTTGTTACACATTCATGCACACACCTATAATCAATTTCCCACATGTAATCAAGCACTCCGAAGTGCACCAAACCATGCTATAACAAGCTATCCAATTAAGGTACATAAGCATACAACTAATGTGTCCAAAAAGTACCTCAATCACAATCATTAAACATGTATATCCATATACATAAATTGGCCAAAAGTTCAACTAACTTATAACTAAACTTATGTCATAACTTACCACTTTGTTTACCTATCAAATTTCACACTAAAAGTACCAAACATGCCATTTTACATCTAGCACCAATAGCCATACATGTAATCTATAAGAATTATACCAATTTACCACATTCAAACATATCAAAAGACCATTTATAATATACATTTTAATTTACCATTTGAACTTCCATCATATAGTTATTATGCATCTCAAATATACATATATCTAACTTATACATAACTAACCATAACTCATCCATATATATAGTTTAATTCCATACCAAGTTATACCATAATTGGCCACATACCAAAATTATATGCAAACATACCAATTTGGTTATTCAAAAGACCACTTCAAATGACCATATCAACTCAAACTATCAAGGCCATCTAAATGACAAAAATCTAACCATATCTAGATGGTTCCAACAATCAACATGTATACAAACCATATTTCAACCATGCACATCTATTCAAAACCTTTCCAAGGCATACCATATCTTGACCATGTTGAGGTCAATTCATTATATATTACTTTGGCTATTCAAACATGATTTAACACATTATCAAATTAACACATATCAACAAAGCATCAAATGTACTAAGACTACATCACCTAAAACGACATGTACATGCCAAAAATATCAATTAACATTCAACTAATCATCAACCATAAGTTCACCTATACATGCCATTATAACATTAACCAAAATATCAAAATCTGCTGGTATAACTGCTGGATAGTGTGATAGATCTCCGATGAACTTCTAACCCGATCAAGCTTCCAATAATCTGAAAAGTAACGAAAAAACAACTACGTAAGTAATGGATGCTTAGTAAGCTCGTATAAAATTTAGTCATATCAATCCATTTCAAATATGAAATTTATACATATCAGGAATAATCACATAATAATACTGCAAGGTTTATGAAACCATATCCAACAACTCACAAAGTGAATAAATCCGTAGCATCACATATACATATCATCCCTCGAATAGTAGGACTTTATAAAACTTTAAACCCTTTCAAATTTTATTATTTTTATTTGTATTTCATTACTTTCTATTGCATTTACTCTTATACGCTCAAATAACAACATCAATTTAATTCATCATTCCCTTTTCCATTATTCTACTCTTCAAGTATGAATTTACTATTTCATTACCTTTCCACACCCGTTTCATATGCATAACACACAAGACATAAGCATATCATTCAATCATAGCCACAAGCTAGTGCATTAAAACATAACTCCTTTTGGAATTAGTCACACGATAAACCATTTCACAAGAAATTACATAATTTAATCTTTCACGAACACAAGCATATTTCCATTGGAGCACTTACCATTTCAATGCAACTTATAAGTAGACATAATACCATTCAATCAATAGCTTGGTAGATGCCTAAACATCAAACAACAACACATGTTAGCCATTTAAATACATATATAAACTAATAATCACGGATGGGCATAACATTTGATTAATTTTCATATACATGTATCATCCAATTCAATTTTCCATATACCATGTAACAACATTTCCATGTAATTCATATATGTCCCTGTAATAGTCCGTATTGAACTCTTACCATTTCATATTAGAATATTGCCCGTTGAACCATTTAGAATATCGTTGGATACTCAGGATAGCTCACACAAAGTGTGCTAAACTGTAATCCGTCAATTCCTGTACATGTATGCTTATATGAGCCATGAATTGATATGCTCTCACGAGCTATAATCAGTAAGATCATATGAGTTGAGAATCGGTAAACTCTCACGAGCTGAAGTCGGTAAGCTCTTACGAGTTGAAATTAGTAATCCCTAAAGACATGCCATTTGTATTCTACGAATTCCTAAGGTTCAAATGGGGCTTGGTAATCGTCATACGTCGTTGGATTTACGTTGTTTCATAATACGTAAATTGCATACTAATATATATATATATTGATTTAATCATAATATAATCACATATTAACATTCAATTCAATAAAAATTATACATAATACAGTTCATATGAACTTAACTGGCTAAATTGCAGAAATACCAAAGTTCAGGGGCATTTTGGTAATTTTCTATTTTCTTCGATTTTCCACCTGATCTTAATCTAAATTAATAAATTCATTAAATATATTAATTTAGAAAATAAAACAATTCATTTCATGCAATTTGTTTGATAAATGCCAGTAGAGTTTTGATCAGTTGAAAGCTTTGTTAACCAAAGCCCCGGTATTAGTTCAACCAAAGTCCGACAAAGAATTTGTGATTTATAGCGATGCTTTGCTAAATAATTTGTGTTGTGTTTTGATGTAGGAAGGTAAAGTTCTAGCTTACTCTTCTCGTCAGTTGAAACCTTATGAGAAAAACTACCCGACACATGATTTGGAGTTGGCAGTTATTGTGTTTGCTTTGAAAATTTGGCGATACTAATTATACAGAAAAAAAATGTCGCATTTTTACAGATCACAAAAGCTTAAACTATTTGATGTCACAGAAAGAACTAAATTTGTGACAATGTAGATGGTTGGGTTGTTAAAATACTATGATTTGATTATTGACTATCACCCGGGAAAAGCTAATATTGTTGCTGATGCTTTGAGTAGAAAGTCATTGTTTACTTTGAAAGCTAGGAATACTCTATTGACACTTTTTGATGATGGTTCAATTTTAGCTAAATTAAAAGCTAAACTGATATTTTTGCCACAAATCTGTGAAGCTTAGAAAAATGATTCAGAATTAATTGATAAACAAGAACAGATTAAAAAGTCACCGTATTGAGATTTTCTCATTAGTACATATGGTAGTTTATATTTCTAAAACTGATTATGTGTTTTGAGGAATTTTGATGCTAAACGAGAGATTTTGTAGGAAGCACACAATAGTAGTTACTTGACTCATCCTGGTTGTAATAAAATGTACGGTGATTTGAAACAAATGTACTAGTCGCAAGGTATGATACGAGAGATCTCAAAATTTGTATCGAAGTGTTTGGTTTGCCAGTAACTTAAAGTTGAACATCAAGTACCTTCGGGATTACTATAGCCTGTTATGATTCCAGAATAGAAATAAGAATGGGTTACCATGGATTTCGTATCAAGGTTACCATTATCTTCGAAGAAAAAAGATTTGTAACACCCCTAATGTAACAGCCCGATTTTGGGCCTAGTCAGAATAGTGGTCTCGGGACCACAAATTCAAAGTCAGAGAAATTATTTTTTTATTATTTTGATATTATAGCATGCTTTTAAGAGTGCATGAAAAAATTGGTGAAGTAATTTTAGTGTTTGTGAGCTTAATTGATAAAAAAAGACTAAATTGCATAAAATGCAAAAGTCCTAAATTGATAGCTAAAGATGTCAAATAGCTAGAGAACCTAAATTGGGGGTCTTTAAAGGGAAATTAGATCCTTTAGAGAGGGATGGCCGGCCATAGGAGACAAAGGTGGTCAAATTTTCAAAGTTTGGTAAGTTAGGTGGCTTATTTTGAATAAAATAGAAGTAAATAAAGGAAAGATGATATCATCCCTTTTTCATCTTCTTTCTCCACCGAAAATCAGAAATTGAAGGGGGTTTGAAAGCTTAAAAATTTAAGCAACTTGTAATCCTCACAAGTAAGTGATTTTGATAGTTTTTCTTGATGATTTTTTAAAATCCTTACAAGTAAGTGATTTTGATAGTTTTTCTTGATGATTTTTACATTTTTAAAACCCTTGAAGCATGAGCTTTCAAATGAGGGTACTATTTTGCAAAATGATCAAGAGTCTAGGATTTTTCCATGAAAGGATTTGTAATGTTTGCTGAGTTTTTATGGAATAAAATGAGTCTTGGGTGTCTTATAAACAACTTTTGTGAAAGGTGTTAGCATGAAAACACCTAAAAGGACTATTTTGCATAAATTGTAAAATATATGATAAGTGTGTAAAATAGTGGGAATTTAGAGTTGCTATAAGAGTATAAAGGGTTCGACTAGGCTTAAGATGTGAAGAAATTTGATAGAAATTGATTTTCGTGATTAGGGGTAAAATGGTCATTTTGTAAAAGTCTAGGGGCAAATTGGTTATTTTGCCCAACTATGAATTTTTGAGTGCCTATGTTGATAAAGTGATTAAATAAGTGCATTTTTTTTATTATAGATCAAGAAATACCGAATCTGAATCTAAACCGAGGGAAAGCCAAGCAAATCGACTAAATCGACTAGTCGCCACATTTTGTAATTCGAGGTAAGTTGTATGTGAATAGTACAACTACATAAATAATATATGCATTTGAATTGTATTGAAATTATTATAGCATAAATTGCTTGATTTTGGAAATTAGAAAATGTGATGAGAATAAAGATAGTAGAATTCCTGATTGAACCTTAGAAAATAAATCGGATATTCATGCCATGATGTTTGGGTCACTTGTGTGAGCTAGTGTAAGACATGTTTGGGACATCATCAGCCACATTTTGAGAGCCAGTGTAAGACCATGTCTGAGGCATGGCATTGGCATTGAGACGAGTGCTAGTGTAAGACTTGTCTGGGACAAGCTTCGGCCTCGAGACGTAAGCCAGTGTAAGACATGTCTGGGACCTGCATCGGCTACGAGATGTGTCAGTGTAAGACCATGTTTGGGACATGAAAATGACACATATATGCTATAACTTGTGTAAGACCATGTCTGGGACATGTCATCGGCACCTGACCCATGTTTGAGGCTAAATGAATATCCGATAATGTCCAAATGGTTCTACGGTGAAAGTATGATTTCAAGTCAACAAGGAAAGTATAACCGTTTTGTGAGTGGTACAGGTACCTATATGATACGTATGAAATGTGAGCTCGATATATGTTATATGAGGTGTATTGAATATTGATGAGTAAGTTTTGCTTATGCCATTTGTGTATTATGATACTTGTTGATGAATTGTAAAGCTATGTTGTATATTTATTTATGTGCAACTTACTAAGCTTTATGCTTACTCCCCCTCCTTTTTCATTTTCTTATAGTGCCGCCTATCTAGCTCAAGGATCACTGGAAGTCAGAGATATCGATCACACTATCAATCAAAGCATTCAGTATAATTTGATTTATATTTTTGAATATGGCATGTATAGGGAATTAGGCTTGTGTTTTGGGTTATTCTTCATTTGGTCAAATGTGTTGGCTTGGGTTAAATCCCTTATTTTGTATTAAACCTTGAATGATGGCTAACATTCATTTTTATTTATATACAAAAATGTTATTTTCATATATGAGTGAAATGCACAAATGGAATGTTGTCTATTATGGCTGATTTGGTTGCTTGAGATAGTCTTATCTTGATTGTGGTTACTATTATGTAGGTTGTGTAGGTAAGGGTGGAAAATACGCTTGGTAGATAGCCTTATATTGTCCACACGGGTAGACACACGGACGTGTGTCAAGTCCTATATGACGTACGGTCTGCCCTATGGGCATGTAATCCGACCGTGTGTTCCCTACACGTAAAAATTTCAAGTCAGTATGAATGATAGTAAACACATGGGCAGAGACACGGCCGTGTGTCACAGCCGTGTGATGGACACGGCCTAGTACACGAGCGTGTACCTTGGCCGTGTGACATTTTGGGTATGCTGACATCAAAAATAGAATGTCATGGTTTTTACACACGGGCTAGGATACGAGCGTGTCATGGTCGTGTAAAGGACACGGGCCAGAGACACAGGCGTGTGCCAGGTCTGTGAAAACCCCTGTAGGTGTGCATTTATAATTAATTCCACATGGGTGTGTTGCCCTTCCATACGGGCGTGTGCCCTGTTTGAAAAATAAATTTTCTATAGATGGCTTAAGGACCTAGGTTGAGCTCCAATAGTATGCAATGGTCGATTTGGGACTCATAGGCCTATGTTAAGAAGTTTAAAATAGAAATTGAAAAGTTTTAAATTGAATCGAGTTTGGTGACTTAGAAATGTATGAAAGCACGGGTTTAAGGTTAGATAATGCCTCGTATTTGGTCCCGACGAAGGGTATGGGTGTGGGGTGTTACATTTAGTGGTATCAGAGCTATGGTTTAGTCAGTTGTAGGACTAACCTAGCGAGAGTATGTGTCTAGCTATACATGCCATAACTGTATTTTGATAGTGTGATGACTTCTGATGATTATAAATTGTATTTTCATATAATAAATGGATCCTGATAGAGCCACTGCGGATGATGTGGAGAGGAATGCGCTGGCTCCCGCTGAAGGGACCGCGCTAGTTGAGAGTGATCCCGTAATTATGGGTCAAGGCAGAGGGGCCAGAGAAGTCTATCTCCAAATTATGGATGCTTGGTATACGGAGTTTGTTGGTGCGAATCCGAACACTCCACCTCTTCCACCTCTTCCGATTCCTCAGTTTGCCCCGGTAGCTCCGCTAGGCGTGAACTTGATCAGGAGGGAGAAGCCTCCTGTAGATAAGATTAGGAAGCAAGGGGTTGAGGAATTTTGGGCTAACTTAGATGATGACCCGGAGAAAGCAAAGCTTTGGTTAGAGAATACCATCAGGGTATTTGAGGAGCTATCGTGCACGTTTGAAGAGTGCGTGAAGTGTGCAGTGCCACTCCTACGGGATTCAGCTTATCAGTGGTGGAATACTCTCGTGTCCATTGTACCGAGAGAGAGGATCACTTGGGAATTCTTTCAGGAAGAATTTAAAAAAAAAGTATATTAGCCAAAGGTTCGTAGATCAAAAGAGGAAGGAATTCTTAGAGTTAAAGTAAGGCCGAATGTTGGTGACAGAATATGAGCGTGAATTTGTAAGGCTCAGTAAGTATGTACGGGAGTGAGTGTCTACAGAAGCCGCTATGTGTAAGAGGTTCGAGGATGGTCTTAATGAAGATATCCGAGTATTTGTTGGCATCCTCGAACTAAGAAAATTTGTAGCGCTCGTTGAGAGGGCATGCAAGGCAGAAGAGCTGGTCAAAGAGAGGAGGAAAGAAGCTATTGAGTCGCGAGATTCAAAGAGGAGATAGATGGGGAAATCACATCAGTCCTCATCTAAGAGATTGAAGGAATTCTCTACCTGATCGAATGCTTCGGTGGGGTTTTCGAATAGAAACAAGAACTGGTAGAACACAACTTCTAGACCCAGACCACTTCTGTCGTGAGCATCAGTAGTGCTCAGCCGAATAGGCCATAATGTTCGCAATGTGGTAGGCGTCACTTCGGCGAGTACCGGGGGAATGAAAGGGGTTGTTTTAAGTGTGAATCAGTAGAACATTTCATTCGAGATTGTCCTGAAATGGAAGAGAGAAAGAAAAAGCAAGTAGTGAAGGTAAGTAGTGCTCCTTTGAGGGGTAGACCATAAAGGAATCCTGGAAGCTGAGCTGCTAGCAGAGGTGCGCCAAGAGATGCTGTAGTAAGGTCCGAGGGCAGAGTGCCTGCAAGGACTTACGCTATTTATGCCCGTGAAGAGGCAGAGTCTCCCGACGTGATCATGGGTACCTTTTCTATCCATGATATATCTGTTGTTGCTTTAATTGATCCGGGGTCTACCCACTCTTATATTTGTATAGAATTGATACCTCGTATAAACATGTTAGTAGAGCCCACAGAATTTATGATAAAATTATCCAACCCCTTGGGTAGATATGTGCTAGTAGACCAAGTGTGTAGAAATTATCCTTTGACAATTAGGGGTCATTGTTTTCCGTCTAACTTGATGTTCTTGTCGTTTAATGAATTCGATGTAATCTTTGAGATGGATTGATTAACTCCTCATAGTGTTGTAGTGAACTGTGGGAGAAAAGTTATTGAGTTGAAAAGTGAAGATGGAATTGTTCTTTGGGTTAGACCAGATAAGTCAGATAATTTGCCTGTAATAGTATCATTTTTAACTACTAAGAAATATTTGAGAAAAGGATGTGAAGCTTACCTAGCTTTGGTGCTGAATACTCAAGTGTCTGAGTTGAAGATTGAATTGGTACTAGTGGTTTGTGAGCCAGTGAGGGAAGTTGAGCTTGGAATCAAGTTGGTCCCTGGTATGACACCTATCTCGATTGCTTCGTATAAGATGGCTCTGACCAAATTAAAGGAGTTAAAGGCTCAGCTTCAAGAATTGGCGGATAAAGGTTTCGTGAGACCTAGTTATTCACCATGGGGTGCACCAGTGTTATTTGTGAAAAGGAAATATGGGTTGATGAGGTTATGTATCGACTATAAACAGTTCAATAAGGTAACAATGAAGAACAAGTATCCTTTGCTAAGGATTGATGACCTGTTTGATCAATTAAAGGGAGCCACTATATTTTCCAAAATTAACCTAAGGTCAGGATACTACCAGTTAAGGGTGAAAGAGCAAGATGTACCAAAGACTGCATTTCGGACAAGATACGGGCATTATGAGTTCCTTGTCATGCCCTTTGGTTTGACTAATGCCCAGGCGGTATTTATAGATCTGATAAACCGCATTTTTTGATCGTATCTAGATAAGTTTTTCGCTGTATTCATTGACGACATACTGATTTACTCGCGTGATGAGCGTGAGCATGCGAAGCATTTGAAGACTATATTACAGACCCTGAGAGACAAACAATTATACGCCAAGTTCAGTAAGAGCAAATTCTGGCATAAGGAGGCTAGATTTCTAGGACACATTGTGTCAGGTGACGAGATTAAAGTTGACCTAAGCAAAATCTCGGCTATTGTTGAATGGAAACTGCCGAAGAATGTGATTGAGGTTCGAAGCTTTTTAGGTTTGGCCGAATACTATAGGTGGTTTGTAAACGGATTCTCTATGATAGCTACCCCGATCACAAGATTGCTGCAAAAAGATGTCAAGTTCGAATGGAAAGAAAAGTGCCAACAGAGTTTCGAGCAATTAAAAGCTTTGTTGACCGAAGCCCCAGCGTTAGTGCAACCGGAGTCTGGTAAGGAATTTTTGATTTATAGCGATGCCTCCTTGAATGGTTTGGGGTGCATGATTATGCAAGAAGGCAAGGTTATAGCCTATGCCTCAAGACAGCTAAAGCCACATGAGAAAAATTATCCGACGCACGATCTAGAGTTGGCCGCCATCGTGTTTGCATTGAAGATTTGGAGGCACCATTTGTATTAAGAGAAATGCCGAGTATTCACCGATTACAAGAGTCTTAAGTACTTGATGACTTAAAAGGAGTTAAATTTGCAGCAACGACGATGTTTAGAGCTAATAAAGGATTATGAGTTGATTATCGGCTACCATCTGGGAAAGGCGAATGTAGTCACTGATGCTTTGAGTAAAAAGTCATTGTTCGCTTTAAGAGCCATGAATACCTAGTTGTCTATGTCTAGCAATGGTTCGGTCCTAGTAGAGTTTAGAGCTAGACTGACATTTTTTCAAGAGATCCGTGAACCTCAAGAATGTGATAAAGAGTTGCAAGCTAAGATGGCTCAGTGTGAGACGGAAAATGAATCCGAGTTTTGTATTGGTGTTGATGGATGTTTAATGTTCAAAAATAGAGTTTGTGTACCCAAGGACAGTGAGCTTATTCAGAAGATTCTGCGAGAGGCACATAGTGGTTGTATGTCCATCGACTCAGGTAGTGTAAAAATGCACAGCGACCTGAAGAAAATGTATTGGTGGTCAGGGATGAAAAGAGATATTTCAGAGTTCATTTCCAAGTGTCTTGTGTGTCAGCAAGTGAAGGCTGAACACCGAGTACCTTCAGGACTACTTCAGTCTATCATGGTCCCCGAGTGGAAGTGGGATCGAATCACTATGGATTTTGTGACGGGTTTACCAGCAACCCCGAAGAAAAAGGATGTTGTTTGGGTGGTTGTGGATAGGCTAACAAAGTCAGCACATTTTATAGCAGTGTGTACCAATTACTCTCTCGAAAAACTGGCCGACTTGTACGTTTCTAAGATTGTTAGGCTACATGGAGTGCCTTTTTCGATTATTTTGGATAGAGACCTTAGATTTACCTCGAGGTTTTGGAAAAAGTTACAAGAGGCATTGGGGACAAAGTTGAGTTTTAGCACGGCATTCATCCGCAAACTGACGGGCAGTCAAAAAAAGTGATTCAGATTTTAGAAGACATGTTGCAGTGTTGTGTTCTCAAGTTTCAAGGCAGTTGGGAAAGGTACTTTCCATTGGTTTAATTCGCCTTCAACAACAGTTATCAGACAAGTCTGAAAATGGTGCCTTATGAGGCTTTGTATGGGCGAAAGTGTCGAACGCCCTTATATTAGACTGAGCTCAAAGAGAGTCAGATTCAAGGGGTCAATTTAATAAAAGAGACTGAAGAGAAAGTTAAAGTGATTCGTGACTACTTGAAGACTGCCTCGAATAGACAGAAATCCTACGCGGATTTGAAACGAAAGGAAATTGAGTTTTAAGTCAGTGATAAGGTATTTTTGAAAGTATCCCCGCAGAGGAAAGTCCTCAGATTTGGTAGAAGAGGCAAGTCGAGTCCTCGTTTCATAAGATCTTATGAGATTATTAAAAGAGTAGGACTGGTTGCCTATCGATTGGCTTTGCCACCAGAATTGGAAAAGATTCACGACGTGTTTCATGTATCCATGCTACGCCGATATAGATTAGACCCTTCGTATGTGATTACGCCAACAGAGGTCGAGATTCATCCGGACATGACTTATACCGAAGAGCTGGTCAAGATTTTAGCTCGTGAACTCAAACGGTTGAGGAATAAGAGCATAGCATTCGTGAAAGTTTTGTGGTAGGGACATGGAGTCGAAGAAGCCACATGGGAACCCGAGGAGGCTATTAGAGATTAGTACCCAGATTTATTCGCTAGTAAGATTTTTGGGGACGAAAATCCTTAATGGGGGAGAAATGTAACAGCTCGATTTTGGGCCTAGTCAGAATAGTGGTCTCGGGACCACAAATCTAAAGTTAGAGAAATTATTTTATTATTATTTTGATATTATAGAATGCTTTTAAGAGTGCATGAAAAATTTGGTGAAGTAATTTTAGCATTTGTGAGCTTAATTGAGAAAAATAACTAAATCGCATAAAATTCAAAAGTCCTAAATTGATAGCTAAAGATGTGAAATAGATAGAGAACCTAAATTGGGGGGTTTTTAAAGGGCAATTAGAGCCTTTAGGGAGGCATGGCCGGCCATAAGAGACAAAGGTGGTCAAATTTTCAAAGTTTGGTAAGTTAGGCGGCTTATTTTGACTAAAATAGGAGTAAATAAAGGAAAGATGATATCATCCCTTTTTCATCTTCTTTCTCCACCAAAAATCAGCCATTGAAGGGGGTTTGAAAGCTTAAAAATTTCAGCAACTTGTAATCCTCACAAGTAAGTGATTTTGATAGTTTTTCTTGATGATTTTTACATTTTTGAGACTCTTGAAGCATGAGCTTTCAAATGAGGGTATTATTTTGCAAAATGATCAAGAGTGTAGGATTTTTCCATGAAAGGATTTGTATTTTTTGCTGAGTTTTTATGGAAGAAAATGAGTCTTGGGTGTCTTATAAACAACTTTGTGAAAAGTGTTAGCATGAAAACACCTAAAAGGACTATTTTGCATAAATTGTAAAATATATGATAAGTGTGTGAAGTAATGGGAATTTAGAGTTTCTATAAGAGTAGAAAGGGTTCAGCTAGGATAAAAATGTGAAGAAATTCGATAAAAATTGATTTTTGTGCTTAGGGGTAAAATGGTCATTTTGTAAAAGTCTAGGGGCAAATTGGTTATTTTGCCCAACTATGAATTGTTGAGTGCTTATGTTGATAAGGTGATTAAATAAGTGCATTTTGTTATTATAGATCAAGAAATACCGAATCCAAACCTAGATCGGGGGAAAGCCAAGCAAATCGACTAAATCGACTAGTCGCCACATTTTGTAATCCGAGGTAAGTTGTATGTGAATAGTACAACTACATAAATAATATATGTATTTGAAATGTATTGAAAATATTATAGCATAAATTGCTTGATTGTGGAAATGAGAAAATGTGATGAGAATACAGATAGTAGAATTCCTGGTTGAACCTTAGGAAATAAATCGGATATTCATGCCATGACGTTTGGGTCACTTGTGTGAACTAGTGTAAGGCATGTTTGGGACATGCATCGGCCACATTTTGAGAGCTAGTGTAAGACCATGTCTGAGGCACGACATCGGCATTGAGACGAGTGCTAGTGTAAGACATGTCTGGGACAAGCTTCGGCCTCGAGACATAAGCCAGTGTAAGACATGTCTGGGACATGCATCGGCTACGAGATGTGTTAGTGTAAGACCATATCTGGGACATGGAAATGGCATAGATCTATTAGAACTTGTGTAAGACCATGTCTAGGACATGGCATCGGCACCTGCCCCATGTTTGAGGCTAAATGAATATCCAATAATGTCCAAATGGTTCTACGGTGAAAGTATGATTTCAAGTCAACAAGGAAAGTATAATCGTTTTGTGAGTGGTACAGGTACCTATATGGTATGTATGAAATGTGAGCTCGATATATGTTATATGAGGTGTATTCAATATTGATGAGTAAGTTTTGCTTATGCCACTTGTGCATTATGATACTTGTTGATGAATGGTAAAGTTATGTTGTATATTTATTTATGTGCAACTTACTAAGATTTTTGCTCACTCTCTCTCCTTTTTCATTTTCTTATAGTGCCGCCTATCTAGGTCAAGGATCAACGGAAGTCAGAGATATCGATCACACTATCAATCGAAGCATTCGGTATAGTTTAATTTATATTTTTGAAGATGACATGTATAATGAATTAGGCTTGTCTTTCAGGTTATTATTAATTTGGCTGAATGTGTTGGCTTGGGATAAATCCCTCATTTTGTATTAAACCTTGAATGATGGCTAACATTCATTTTGATTTATATACAAAGATGTTATTTTCATAAATGAGTGAAAGCACAAATGGAACGTTGTCTATTGTGGCTGATTTGGTTGCATGAGATAGTCTTATCTTGATTGTGGTTGCTATTATGTAGGTTGTGTAGGTAAGGGTGGCTAATAGGCTTGGTAAGTAGCCTTATATTGTCCACACGAGTAGACACACGGGTGTGTGTCTAGGCCCTATGTGAAGCACAGTCTACCCTATGGGCGTGTGGTCCAACTGTGTGTCCCTACACGTAAAAATTTCAAGTCAGTATGCATGATAGTAAACACATGGGCAGAGATACGGCCATGTGTCACAGCCGTGTAATGGACACAGCCTATCACACGGGCGTGTACCTTGGCCGTATGACATTTTGGGTATGTTGACATTAGAAATAGAATTTCCTGGTTTTTGCACACGGGATAGGACAATGGCGTGTCATGGTTGTGTGAAGGACACGGGCCAGGGACACGGGAGTGTGCCAGGCCGTATGAAAACCCCTGTAGGTGTGCATTTAGAATTAATTCCACACGGGCATGTTGCCCTTCCACACGGGTGTGTACCCTGTTTCAAAAATAAATTTTCTATAGATGGCTTAAGGACCCGAGTTGAGCCCGAATAGTATGTAATGGTCGATTTGGGACTCATAGGCCTATGATAAGAAGTTTAAAATAGAAATTAAAAATTTTTTAAATTGAATCGAGTTTGGTGGCTCGAAAATGTATGAAAGCACGAGTTTAAGGTTAGATAATGCCTCATATTTCGTCCCAACGAAGGGTACGGGTGTGAGGTGTTACACCTAACCCGTATCCGTCGTCGGAACAGGGTTTCGGAGTATTACCAAAACATGCAGGAAATTTTATAGATAATTTATGTAGATTACTATGAATTTACCGAGATCATTCAAAATGTCCCTTAATTGGACCCACGAGGTCCAATACGAGCATTAGAATCAAATCGAGACTTAATCGAAAACTCATAAATTTTTTCGTGACATTTCAAAAATTTTCCAAGGTGCAGGGCTCACACGCCCGTGTCCTTAACCCGTGTAACTCTTTGACTTATAAGGCATGAAGAAATTGAAGTTACATGGCCAAGTCACACGCCCGTGTGATAGGTCGTGTGCAAATTTATTTTTGAAATTTAGGTGCAGTTTTCACACGGCCATGTAACACACTCGTGTTTAAGGCCATGTCAACCACACGGCTAAGACACACGCCCGTGTCTCTACCGTGTACCCAATTCTTAGCATTCTGTTTCTCATTTTTAAGATGCAAGGGACACACGGTCGGGCCGCATGCCCATGGGACAAGCCATGTGTCATACATGGCCAAGACACACGCCTGTGTGTCTACCCTTATGGAGAAAATAAGGTCATTTCCTAGCCTCATTTGTCACCCAAAACTTACCATTTTCCTACACCAAAACTCACAAGCATATATCCACCAATCCAACAACATATTCACATAAAATTTGCCATCAATCATGTGGTATTATCTCATGCAGCAAAGGATATAAACTTACTCTTAACATAAACTTATATGCTAACATAATTCTAACAAACTAACACATAATGAGCACTTCTGTGATTACTAAAATATTACTTCAAAAATAACCAAACTTCGACCATCACTAGCCATTCCAATGGCTAGATTACAAAACCACAATTACAAGCCATCATTGGCCAAATAAGCTTAGACATGCCATTATACCAAAATGAGATTTTTATTTATACTAAAATGAGATAGTGGATAGTGTGATGATTGCTCCGATTGAGCACTATAAAACAGGGAAAATTAAATGGAGTAAGCATTTTATGCTTAGTAAGTTCATATAATAGAAAATAAACTTACCAGTCATATTTATTAATACAAGCATACATAAATTTACATTCCATCGATTTTAGGTAAATTACTTAAACACATACACTTATTCAACAAGTTAGTCACATAATCTCCTATGAATAACAAGTAAACATAGATGAGCTCATCACATTACAAGCTTCCATTAATTTCACCATTCCATACTTCAAGAATCTTTTCTGTCAAACTATTGAAATCTCGATGGATGTTCGGTTAATATACACATGTGCAAAAGTACCCATTAGGTTACATAATAAAAAGGCACACTCTTGAGCCGTACATTTTACAGTAGGATTACCAATCCAGGCTACATACTATTTGTAGCATATGCTCTAGTGAGCTTAATATGGATTACCCTTCTGGGTTAAATCCAATTTATAACCTAAGCTCAAGAGGGCTTACATTAGAATTACCCGTCCGGGCTAAATTCTGTCTGCAACATATGCACTATTATTTTTAACCCATCGAAATTCAACATTCGACCGGAACATGATAATTTGTCCATATTACAAAACTTAAGACTATTTCATTATGTATATATCATCTCACACATATCAAAACAATCATACAATTCAATTCAAGTATATTAACATACATTTTTTAAGTTACACGAACTTACCTTGAAAATGGTTTATATTTGAATGTCAACTAATCCGAAACTTTTTACTTTCCTCGATCTAGTTCCATAGTTGGTCTCTCTGGATCTATATGGATAAATTTAACTATTAATCTATCACATTTCATTTACATTTGCATTCTATTACATCCTAGGCAAAATTACCATTTTGCTCCTATCTTTTCCAAAAATTTTGATTTCATCCCTAAGCCCAGAAAATGAAATTCATGAAATTTAACCCTCTTTCCAAGCCTAGCCGAACTTTGCATATTACACTTACAGCGCATACATTTCACAAATTTTAGAATTTTTCATGGGTTTTATCACTTTTTCATTTTTGTCCCTAAATCAAGTTTTCATCAAAAATTGCTTTGTAAAAGTTGTTTATTTATGAATAAATTTTCATTTTCTACCATAAATTTCTAATTTTCAGCATATTCATCCATGACCCAAATTTCATACCTTGATAACTTTTCAAATAAATCCCCTAAATAGACAGATTAGACTATCTCGATTCCAAAAATATAGAAATTACTAAAAATGGGACTTGATTTCATACCTTTTTAAGCTTGAAAAGTTTTCTTCCTCTCTCCTAGTGTTTCCATAGAAAAATGGGGGAAGATGATTTTAAAATAGATGATTTTTTTCTTTTTAATTAGTTATCATCTATTAATTTTATTAATTTCCAATTTAGTCCCTACCCTTTTCTAATTTTTCCATGGATGAGTCATTAAAATATCTACTAACTACTCTTCAATGGTCTAATTACCATATAAGGACCTTAAGTTTTGAATTCCATAGCTATTTGATGCCTATAGCTACTAGAACCCAACTTTTGCATTTTATGTAATTTAGTCCTTTCCTTAATTAAACACATTATCGATAAAATTTTTATACCAAAATTTTCATGTGACCTTCCTATCATGATACCAACCATAAAATAAAATAAAATAAAATTTTATTTTTGGCTCGGATTTGTGGTCCCGGAACCACTGTTCCTATCTCACCAAAAATGGGCTGTTACAGGATTTCATATGGGTTGTTGTGGATCACTTGACTAAATCTGGACATTTTATTCTTGCACGTAAAGATTATTCACTTGAGAAATTGACAAAGTTCTACGTTTTTGAGATTGTCGAAACTACATGGGTACCGTTTTTGATTATTTCTAATCGAGACCCATGATTTACTTCTAGATTCTAAAGTAAATTACACGAAGCTTTGGGTACTAAATTGTAATTTAGTACCAAATTTCATCCACAGACATATGGTTAGTCTGAGCGAGTGATTCAAGTACTCGAGGATATACTCCGTTGTTGTATTTTGGAATTTGAAGGTAGTTGGAAACATTTCTTTCGTTAGTTGAATTTGCATATAATATCAGTTACCAGTCGAGTATTAAAATGGCTTCGTACGAAGCTTTGTATGGTTAAAAGTGTAGAACTCCATTATACTAGACTGAATTGAATGAGAAAAAGCTTTTCGAAACTGATTGGATCCGCGAAACCGAAGAAAAAGTCAAGGTGATACGAGATTTCTTGAAATATGCTTCCGTTTGTTAGAAGTCATATGTTGATTTGAAAAGAAAAGACATCGAGTTTCAGGTTAGCGACGGAGTGTTTTTGAAAGTATCGCACTGGAAGAAAGTTATTCTTTTTGTCCAAAAAGGAAAGCTTAGTCTGCACTTCATCAGGTCATAGGAGATTATGGAAAGAATAGAGCCAGTATCTTGCCGTTTAGCTTTACCGTTAGAATTAGAGAAAATTCACAATGTCTTCCATGTAGCGATGTTGTGATAGAATGTAGTATAACGATTTCACAGATCTGACCCTCCAAATGTGATTTCATCAACCGATTTAGAAATACAGTCGGATATGTCGTATAGTGAGGAACCGATTAGAATTTTGGCCCAGGAAGTTAAAGAATTAAGAAATAAACACATAGCTTTGGTTAAAGTTCTTTGGCACCATTACAAAATTGAGAAAGCTACGTGGGAACCGAAAGAAGCTATGAGAGTGGAATACCCAAACCTATTATTTGTTAAGATTTTCGGGGACAAAAATTCATTTAGGGGGAGAGTTGTAACAACTCGTTTTTAGTGGCGTTGGAAACAATGGTTTTCGAATCACGATTTTAGTGAGTAGTATTTTTATATTTATTTAATATTTACGAGTATTTATTAGAGTTGTAGTTAAGTTTGATTAAGAAATTTTAACTTTATAATAATTAATTAATTAAAAAGGAAAAAATTGTAGAAGATGCAAAAGTTGAATTCTACTAGCTAAAAGGGTCAATTGATTATGGAATTTATAAATAATGGACTTAGATGGAAACTAAACCATACATAATTATAGTGGACAATTACGGGTATGTTTTTGTTAAATTCATAAGGGTAAAACGATAAATAGATAATAAAATGTAAATTAAGTAAAAATTAAGTGGCCATCATCTTCAATTTGGCTTTTCACAACCGAAACCATTGTTGTGAGGGGGAAAGCTTTTGGGCATTGTGTTTTTACTTGCATGGTATGTTTTTGAATACCGTTTTTAATGATTTTTATGATTTTGTTATCGTTTTAACTTAATCTAGCTAACTCGAGAGTCCATTCGAAAAACTATTAAATGTTATAGATTATGCAATTAATGAGTTTGATGAGTTTTTGAAGTTTTATGCTGGATTACTAAGCTTGGTTGTTAAATAAGCTTATTTTGTTAAATGATTTTTTTTAGTAAGTTTAATGCTGAAGGATGTAGTTGTTTAATTAGTAAAATTTTGTGTAAATTGTGTGAAATGATGATAGATATGGGTTGTATTGGACCCTAGGAAAAATCGGCTAGCATGATGTTAAATTATTTATGGTTAATTTGCAAGCTTCGGGTTTAGGGACCAAATTGCATAAAAGATAAAATGATAGGGTTAATTTTGTAATTTTGCATTAAAATGGAATATAAGCTTGAATTAATTAGTTTAAGCTATTTGAATTTTTTAATTGAATGAAATTATTATATAGATCAAGACAGAAACTAGTTGGACCTTAATTGCGGTAAAGCTAAGGTTTCGGATTAGTCATCGGCTCTACTTTTGCATTCGTGTTAGTCGAGGTAAGTTTGTATTTATATTAAAATAATTTATTGATTCCATTATGTAAATTGATATATTTAATTACATATCTATGAAATGGTGTTGGATCTTGTAACACCCCAAATCCGGCCTAGATGTTATAGCCAATTCTGGAGAGCTACAATAAATCATTTTTGGAAAATCCCACTTTTAATAAAAATGTTTGAACGTTTTGAAGTCATATAAAGGATGATAAACAACCATAAAATCCATTCATTAAAAACAAAAATCTTAAAAAGAAATAATGACGAAAATATTTTTTACATAATAAGATGATTAAGCAGAATGACCGAGCTCCCGATACGCCGATCTGATCAAGTCTGTGGGTTAACTGAAATCCAAGCATACAGACTAAATGAGTTAATAACTCAGTGTGTAACAACCAGATTTTGAGCCTAGTCAGGACAGTAGTTTCGGGACCACAAATTTGACATAGTAAAATTCATTTTTATTATATTTTTATGGTCTACGATTCTATGGAATTAGTTTGTGAAAATTTCGTTCGAAAATTTTGACGTTTCGGCACTCAATTTAGTCAAAAGGACTAAATTGTAAAAAAGTGCAAAACTTGAGTTCTAGAAGCTAGAGGTGTCCAATTGTTACGAAATTTTAAATTATAGGTCCTTAAATGGTAATTAAACCATTGGATAATTTTTTGGACAAAAATGGATATGAAATAGGTGAAACAGAATATTTTTAAGTTAGGGGCATTTTGGTCATTTAGTAATTAAATGACTTAATAGACAAAATGAAAGCCAAAATTTCTTGTCCATCTTCTTCCTTGGACAAATTTTACATGAATAAACCATGGCTAGGGTTTTCTAAGCTTCCAAGCTCAATTGTAAGTTCGTTCTAGCCTCGTTTTAAATGATTTTTACGTTTTTAAAATCCTGGTAACAAGATCTACCTATTTCTACCATTTATTTGAGTTATGATGAAGGTCTAGGGTTTGAAACATGTTATAAATTTGTGCATTTTGATGTTTAATTGTAGATTATGCATGTTTATGGTTGGAGAAACAACCTTTACTAAGTGATTTTCAGTGAAAATGTCTAAAAGAACTAAATTGTAAAAGTTACAAAATAAGTAGTAAAAGTTTGTTTTAATGAAAAATATGGGTTGCTATAGTTATAAAAAGGGTTCAGCTAGGCTTAAAGTACAAAGAAATTGAATAAAAATCATTTAATGAGCCTAGGGTTAAAAGTGTAAATAAGATAAAGGTAGGGGCAAAAATATAATTTTTCCATAGTATGATTTTTGGATCACATTGACTAATGTGACTAATAAATAGACTAAATGCGATATTATAGATAAAATAAAACGAGGTTCGGACCTAGAACGGAGGAAAATGAGAAATTGACGGTTAGGTCCCTTTTGCCATTTTGGTGTCGAGGTAAGTTTGTATGTAAATAATGTTATGTTATATTTGTATTTTAAATATTCTAAATGCTTTGATAATGTATGAAATAAATGATTAATTTTATGGTTGTATTTGACGAAGTTCGGATAAGTGAGAAAAATCCCGTTTGAACCTTAGGAATAGTTTAGGATACAAGTGACATGTCACTAGGAACCAAGTGATTTATGAGCTCATGAGATATATGATATATGTTTATGTGGTTTTGGGTGTTGGTCTTGTACGTCTTACGGTGGCTGGGTAGTCCTGCATGTGTTGCGAATGCCTGACAGCTTGTGTAAGCAGCCTGTATAGCTACGTCCTGACCGACAGCTTGTGTGAGCAGACCCGTGAGTAGCTCGAGAATGAGCTTTTATGTGTTATGTGTTATGAGGTAGCTTTAGCTACGTATGTGGCACTTATTTGTAAGATTTCCATGTATCCTATAGTATTCCAAGTGTTCAACAGGAAAATCAATGAGTTATTTGACAAGTAAGCCAATGATGAGGAAATATATGAATGTGCTACGAGTTAGTACATGTAAGTACTTATAACTCATGAGTAAAGGACTCGGTATACTATGAAAATATGGTAAGAATGCTTACGAGAAAGTATGTAACTATATTACATGAGGTACAGGTGTGTACACAGAACCCATGTGAATTGAATTTGGTATATGATGAATTCTTGGTAAGAATGTACACGAACAAGTTATGCTTGTGAAACATTAATAACCTTCTGAAAAATGATCTACATTTATGATGAATGGATACATGATAAGATTTGATAATGATCATGTGATAGGTTTATGAGCCTAATTGAGTATGATATAGTACGGTTATTTACTTAAATTGTGTTTCATTGGATATGAGGAAAAGGAAAGACAGGCATAATTGCCTAATAAAGTCAATATGAGAATATAGTAAAGATATGAGCTTAGACAAGTGAAAGGTGATTGAATCATATGTTGAAATTATGACCACTCATAAATAATGTGCATGTGATTAAGAGGATAGAAATAACGTGTTAAATAATGTGATATGTTCTAATGGGGAGACTATGGTGGCTAGGCTAATGCCAAGGCATGTAAATGGTGTTTATAAGTTAAATGAGTAAGCATTAAGAATGAGTAAGTCGTAATCATGGGATTTAATGCAAATTGTAATAATACTATTCTTATGGATGGGTAAAGTAAATGAATATTAATAGTTGTTTATTATTTGCATATGGACTTACTAAGCTTTGAAGCTTACTCCACTTCTTCTCTTATCTCTTATAGGTTAATTTAGCTAGCTCGGGTTGGAGACAGCCGGAGATGCCATCACACTACCAAGCTATCATCTGGGTATAAGTGAATGCAAGTATTTTAAGTTTATGGCATGTATAGGGACTTAGTCATTTGGAGTATGAGATATTATGATTTGGCTAAATGTATTAGCTTGTGAGGCTAAAGGTTGGATGCAATTTGTAGCCATACAAATTGGCCTATATTGGCTCATTGGTTGTAAGCTCATATAATTATGCATGTGCATATGTCAATTTTTTGTGATGTGGTTTATATTTGCTTCATATATATAATGGATATGAGTTTATTCATATGTTAATGCTCTTTGGATGTGAATTTAGCATGATATGAATTGGTAAGGCATGATGTTATAATGCATGATAGATGATGGTATGAAAATGATATGCTATTGCTTGATGGTAGTTGTTTTGAAGGCATTTATATGCCATGAATTGTGTCATCTAATGTTGTGTGAATATGTGTAAGTGAAGGTGGAAAAATGGCTTGGAAAATAGCCTTGTATTTGTCCACACGGGTAGACACACAGGCATGTGTCTAGGCCGTGTGTGACACATAGTTATCCTCCATGAGCGTGTGATCTGGCCGTGTGTCCCCTCTACCCTAATTAGGTAAAACAGAATGCCCAATAGTAAACACACAGGTAGAGACACGGCTTTGTGTCTCAGCCGTGTGAAGGACATGGCTTTACCACATGGGCGTTTGACTTGGCTGTGTGAGCCTATTTTGATTGATGACGTCATAAACAGAGAGTTACATAGGCTAAGGACACGGGCGTGTACTAAGCCACACGGGCGTGTGTGACCACATGTGTAACACCCCGAACCCGAGACCATTGCCGGTGTCGGACGCGAGGGGTTAACGAGCTAAATCCTCTTAAAGCACCGACCAATTTGGCATTTCAGACAGTTTGGAAAAGCTGCGTCATTGTCGCCTTAAAAATCATATCTCGAGTTTCAAAACTCAGAAACTGGTTCCGTAAATTTTCCATGAATTTAGACTCATATATCCTTCCATGGATTTATTTCTAGAATTTTTGGTTGGGCCAATTGGTACAGTTTATTAGACCTTCGCGCGTTACAAATTGAATATCTCTCTGTACAGGGCTTTAATACTGGTGCCGTTTGTTTCTAATGAAACTAAACTCAAAATGGAATCTTCACATATAAGGAATGACTTCTAATTATTTCTAGATGATTTATAGTAAATTTTTAAAGTCGCGACAGGGGACCCAGAAACCGTTCTGGCCCTGTCTCACAATAACTTTAATAACTCTTAACATGTAACTTCTATGACCGTTTCGTTTCTTCCATATGAAAGTAGACTCATCAAGGTTCAATTAAATAACTTATTCACTATTTAATACCATTCCTACAAATTTTGGTGATTTTTCAAAACCACACCACCGCTTCTTTGCCAACATCTGCTTTCAAGGTAACCTTTACTAATTTCATGATTTCCACGATTCAATTGACCCTTTTTGCATACATAGCACAAAGTGTGATCATGATTAACCATTCCGATGGCTAATCTTTTCAAAACAATTCCATACCCCATAATGATCATCATACAAACGATTATAGAATCATACTAAAAACGTATATAAGCCATTTTTGCATGGCTATCCAAACTTACACAAAACCAAAAGGTACATGACTTCAACAATAGGGTAGTCCTATACATGCCATTTCAAAGTTCAACCAAAATTATACCAAAATGGAGGCTTTGATAGTGTAGATGACTTCGACTTTAATGATCCCGAATCCGATCGCTAACGAGCAAAATCTATAAAACAGAGAAACAAAGGAACGGAGTAAGCAATTTATGCTTAGTAAGTTTGAGCCATAATTTACACACAACCAAAGCATAGCATTCAAGTAGCTAAACAATAATTCATATGCACAATTTCTCAATGACATGCTTACTTCACAATCCCAACTCTTATATTCATACACAAATAACGGCTTAGTTAAGGCCGATAACTCGTTTATCATTGGAGCAAATATTCATACGCACTTACTCCTAGTGTGCAAAGCACTCACAACACATACCTTGTTGTTGGGAATTTCACAAGTGCATTAACTGAAAATTTTCTAGCAAGCTTATAATTTTCAAATCACATACCTTGAGTTTAACGGATATAGCTACTCGTTCAAACGCCTTGGGACATAGCCGGTTATGGTAACCCGCACAAATGCCTTGGGACTTAACCCGGATATCACAACTCGCACAATTGCCTTGGGCTTAGCCGGATATCATAGCTTCGCACCATTGCCTTGGGCTTAGCCGGACATCACAACTCGCACAATTGCCTTGGGCTTAGCCCGATATCACTGGTCGCACATTCATACACATCTTTGTTTCAATTTCATAACAAACTTTTATGCACAATTTACTTAATCAAGAATATCATTTCGCTCAATGGCCACATACAAGGGCACAATTTCGATTGCTTATTACTTTGTTCAATCGAATCAAAATCTAAGTTTCGATACTCAAAACTTACCTTGGAGATTATCGGCGCTTCCAACGGCTATTCAATCACCTTTTCTTTTCCTTTATTGGAGCTAGTTCCCTTTGCTCTTGAGCTTAATGTTAACAAATAAATTGATTTAATCGTTTTGAATATCAAAGGGAATCCAAGGTACTTAGCCCTTATAGGGCCGCACACTTACATCCACATACTTAAGCTCAATAATTATAACATAGCATCAAGCACTCATATGGTCGATTATACTTAGTCATACTTGCACAAATCAACAATAAATTTGAGATTTTCACACCATATAAGTACTAGGCCGAATATACATGCAAGTTTCATAAACATTCTTCAACCATTTCTTCTTTAAACAAACATATTTATCATTTACTTCATAACCAAATCATCATGTGCAAACACATATACACATATAGGTGCAAGGCCGAATTTCAAGGTGTTCATAACCATCCAAAACACAAGTTTTAACTAACATGCATGAAGCATAAACCATGCTCATGAATGCATCATGGCCGAATACATCCCAATCATGCCCCATTCAACTTCGGTCATGGTTAAACAAAGAAAAACTCAATGTCTTACTCAAGATTGCTACAAAGAAATTTCAAGAGTAGACAATCCATCATTGCATGCACCATCATCAAGCTTCACATTTAGCATGCAATGGCTTTATCACAATATCAACTTTGACCAAATACCACTTCCATGGCATAACAAGGATTTGAACCATGGCTAACATGAACATCAAGTTGGCAACTAAAACATGCATGAATCTCATGACACAACCTCATACATACCTTAATCTTGATGCAAATTAGCCACATCTCCTTCTAGATCTCTTCTAAACAAAGAAAATGAAGCAAAAATCTCTTCTTCCTCTTAGTATTTTCGGCCAAAAGGAGAGAACAAGGATGAACAAAATTTTTTGTTTTCTTTCTTAGTTACACGGCAATGGGGAATGCTACACTCTCACACACATTTTTTTTTTTTGTTTCTCTTCCCACATCTAATTATTAATCATTTCTTTCATGCTCCATTAACAAAACATGTTTCAACATGTTTTCTTTGCCCATAAACCATGTCATGGCCGCCACCACCTATAAAGGGGAATTTGACATGCAAGTCCATTGTTTTGCATGCATGCTTTAATTAGTCATCACACAATTCCCTATCGTACTTTCAAAGTTCACTACTAAGTCCTTTCTAGTGAAATTCACCTTAATAACACTAAATCAATCACCAAAAAATGTCACACATGAGCACACACATATTATAGGCATCAAAATAAATTTTAAATTATTTTTATGCCTCGGTTTTGTGGTCCCGAAACCACATTCCGACTAGGGTCAATTTTGGGCTGTCACAACATGGCCTACGCACGCGGGCATGTGACTCCTGTTTTGATGAAAAATTTTCTAAGTGATATGAAAGTTCTAAAAGTTCTCAGTTTAGTCCCGCACCACACCCAATGTATGTTTTGGGCCTTGAGGACCCACATAAGGGACGATATGCATGTGAATGAAATGTTTTAAATTTGGATGCAAATTCATGTCTTGGTCTTGTATGATTGTGCAAGTTTATGTCCGGTAACGCCTCGTACCCTGTTTTGACGTTGAATATGGGTAAGGGGTGTTACACAGTGTGCGTAGTTTATGTATACAACTAATCCGAATTATATATAATAGATATACTTTTGATTGATCTTTAAACAGATAGTTTTCAAAATCGATTACAGAGTCAAAAACATAAGATATTAGGTACAATTGTAGAACATATAAGATATAGATGCAGAATAGATTAGATACAAATGTAGATTCCTAACCCCATCCGCTACACACCATCTTCGTCCATCCTTACATACCATATAACGTATCAAGTACCCGTCCATCCCTACACACCACATAGTGACTGTATGTCACGTTTCAAAATAATGGTAGTCTAGCTGCCAAATCAGAATGCGATAAATTGCCGTAATCAGATATATGCTTATGGCTTAGCCACCATATCAGCATATTTTTAAACTGCCCACACTTCCTTCTCTACACAATCCCAACCCAATGCAGATGCAGATTTAATAGATATAAGATATATATACAATGATACAAATTCAAGTCATACTCATGTAATACTGTCTCACTTACTTATCAGATTTCGTCTGAGATATATATGTGTGAATAACAGATTATTCGGTAATAGGTCATCATATAATAAATTCCATTGCCTAATTTAGATCATATGGACCCCACGGTAGGCCTACGTTTGATTCAAACGACATTTACGAACTTAGGAAAATTTTTTGGTTTTTTGCCCACACACCTATGTGGCCCACCTTAATGTCACACACGGCGTAGCACACAATTGTGTGTCCTTAAACAGTGAGTTACATGATCTAGCATGTAATGCCCCTAACCTGTATCTGTCATCGGATTAAGGTTACAGAGCATCACAGTACAAATAGAACATTTAAACATACATTTCATACATCATTGCAAACATAACCTAAATAAATTCAATCACATACATAACATCCCTTAATTGAGCCCTCGAGGCCCTAGAAACACCTTATAAACAATTCAGGACTAAATTGAAAACATTTGGAAAGTTCAAGAAAAAGTTAGAAAAATTTGACTACAAAGGGTCACACGGGCGTGTGGCCAAGCCTTGTACCTTACACGACTGAGACACACACCCGTGTTTCAGGCTGTGTAACAATTGAAATAGGGACACACGACCGTGTCCTCGATTGTGTAACTCTCTAAGTAGGGTCACACGATCGTGTCACATGCCCGTGTGTCAAGCCGTGTAACTCTCGAAATAGCCCCACACAACTGGGTGCTAGGTCGTGTAACTGCATGACTTGTGTGCAGTAAAACCTATAGGGGACACGGCTGAGCCACACGCCGGTGTTTCAGGCCGTGTGGACATGAATTTGCAAAAAATTAAGCCATTTCCAACACCAAATAATGCATATACCTAAAGACCTTTTGTACACATAATTAAGACACAAAACAGGACCAAAACTTACATTTAATGACCAAATCAATAGTCCAAAACCAAACAACTAATATGCCATACAAGGCACCTCAAATACATTCATTCAAATCTTACCTAAACATGAATACTTTACCACATTTGAATCATACACATCTATTTCAATACCATCTCAAACCATACCATATATTGACCATATTGAAAACAATTCATCACATGCCATTTTGGCCATTTCTCACATACATCATAAAACAGCCATGTGAACATACTAATAAGGTATCAAAAATACCAAACCAAGTAACTTATGCAAACCAATTCATCAAAAAAACATTTAACTAAACATCATTATAAGTCCACCTTTACATGCCATTATAACCTTGGTCAAAACATCAAAAACTACCGAAACTTATCCTGGATAGTGTGATAGATCTTCGACAAGCTTCCAAATAGATCGAGCTTTCGATTGTCTATAAAACATAGGAAAGAAAATTACGTAAGTACATAATACTTAGTAAGTTCGTAAAACATGAAACATAATTTGCCAATTCATTTACATAACATTTAGTATAAACATCATCATCAATACAGAAGTTAGAGCGTTCGCTTGAATTAAACATAAGGTAAGTAATTTCCACATGAACATACACCATTGAATCCATTCATCTTTTCATGAACATATACATTAATTCATTTGGAAACTTACCATAACCTTTCCTTTTCATTCTCGTTGAACCATTTAGAAAATCATCAGATACTCGGGAAAGCTCACATGAAGTGTGCTTAAACATATAATCGTAACCTTTCATTTACATCTCACAAGAACTGTGGATCGGAATGTAAGCTACACAATGTTGCTCACACGAGCTGTATCCTACGAATTTAATCCATCAGTAGGACATTGAAGACTAGCACCCGAAGCATGAAATCCCTAATGACATGTCATTTGTATCCTACGAATTCATGAGGTTCAAATGAGACTCGATAATCATCATGGCATTTCTTTGGATATACATTGATTAATAAAGTTATAAATACATCATAACATACAATTTAATAACATGAACATAGTAATCCGTACATACGAACTTACCTTGACAACTAGGGCGTAAAAATGAGATTGACTAATCCGAGGTTTTAGTTTTTCCCAAATCTAGACCGTACATGGTCTATCTTGATCTAAATAGACAAATTTATTCCATTTAATATCTCTAGCATTCAATTTAGTCCACATTTCATATTTTACAAAATTATAATTTTGCCCCTAATATTTTAACTTTTTACAATTTAGTCCTTAAGCTCTTAAATTGAAATTTAATCATGTTAATCCTCTTCTCATGCTAGCCAAATTCTATAGGGACCTAAATCAATCCATACAAATCATAATTTTACAAATTTACCTTGAACTTTTACCAGTTTTACAAATAAGTCCCTAAATACAATTTTCATTAAAAATCACTTTACAAAACTTGTTTATTTATCAACAAGGACTCATAATCTACCATTAAACATCAAGAATCAAACAAAATCATTCATGGCACAACCCTAAATCTTTAACAGTTTTGCAAATTGATCCCCAGGCTAGCTAGATTAAGCTACAACAACTTCAAAAACATAGAAATCATTAAAAGCGGGCCTAAAAATCATACATGCAAACAATTGTTGCAGTTGAATATTCAAACCCTAAAAATTGTTTCTTTCTTCTTCAATTCCGGTGGAAGCAACTTTTGAAGAAGATGAATGCCTTTTGTTTTATTTAATTAAACCTTTAATTATTTATTTACCATTTTTCCCTTTAAAAACATTCATAATTTCAACAAAACCAAGTCCATAAATATCCACTATCAATTCAATTGGTATATTTACCATCCAAGTCCCTTAAATTAAAATTACATAGTATTTGACACCTTTAACTATTAAAACTCTACTTTTGTACTTTTTACGATTTAGTCTTTTTCACTCAATTAAGCATGCAAACGTCAAAATTTCTTAACGAAATTTTAATACGAGCCTTTTGACATCCCATAAACATTAAAATAATAATAAAATAATAATTTAATCATCAAATTTGTAGTCCTGGAACCACTGTTTCGATTTCATTGAAAACGGGCTATTACTTAGCATATGACCAAGCACATGCCCGTGTGACTCAAGACCCTAAAAATCTCTTACACTGTTTGGACACACGCCCGTGTCTCTAGATCGTGTGACTTTAATTTAAAACAGTGAGTTACACGACAAGGGCACCCCTTACTCGAGTGGCATTGACAGTGAGTTACACGACCATGTGGCATTGATAACCATGGATTCTGACTTTTTTCGTTCTTAAAAATTTGGGTGTGGTATAGATTCGATGCCGGAGCAATCCCGAGACTTCCAAAGCCTAAAAATAAGATTTAATTTGTAACACCTCTTACCCGAGTGCGTGTCCGGGACGGGGTATGAGGCATTATTCGACTTAAACACAAGCATGTGAGCATAACCAAATCATAAAAACTCGATCAAATTTAAAACTTTTCAATAATTGTCCATAAGACCATGACATGGGCCTACGTGGCCCAAATCACACTGTGAAAATGGTTCTGTAACGCCCCCACGCCCGAGACCATCACCGGAGTCGAGCTTGAGGGGTTACCGAACATAATTTCTCAATTTAAGAACTTCAAATCATTTGTTTCTACATTCACAGCTTTCTAGCTACTCGCGTCACAGTTACAAGAAAAATCCTATCTCGAGTTACGAAACTCGAAATCAAGATCCGTAAATTTTCCCTGAATCTAGACTCATATATCTATTTACTAATTCTTTTCTATAATTTTTTATTAGGCCAATTAGTACAGTTTATTAATAAAAGTATCCCCTATTTCAGGGTTCGACTGCTCTGACCTCTGTGTATTACGAATCAGATATATCTCTATAAAAAATTTCAATGACTATGAGGTTTGTTTATATTAAAACTAGACTCAATAAGGAATCTGTACATATAAATAAAAACTTCTAATTATTTTATTAAAATTTATTATGAATTTTTAAAGTCAGAATAGGGGATCCAGAAATCACTCCGGCCCTGTTTTGCAAAAGTTTAAATATCTCATAAAATATAATTTATATTCCTATTTTGTTCAATCCATATGAAAATAGACTCATTAAGCTTCAATTTCATAACTTACTCATCATTTATTTCTATTTATACTATTTTAGTGATTTTTCAAATTCATGTCATTGCTGCAGCAATATTCTATTTTAAGGCAAGTTTCATCTTTCCATGAATTTTTATGAACTAGATAACCTGTTAAACTTCCATCATATCAAACATGATATAAATTAGCCATCACCATGACTTATCAATATCAAACATTTTCTCAACCAAACATGGCCATATCATAAAATTATTTACACAAAATAGGTATATTGCTATACATGCCATACTTAAGTAGTTGTACAAGCCATTTACCAAGATAAAAGTCCTTTGGATAGTGTGATCGAACTTTCGACTGTCCCGATTCTGAGTAAGCTTGTTCAAAACTACAGTGAATGAAAAGGAAGGAGTAAGCATAAATGCTTAGTAAGTTCATATGTAAATAACAAAGTAACATAACAATACAAATATATCAAACAACTTTAGCATGGTACCATCAAAACATATATCACATCTTTAAACATCATTCATCATCTTACCACCTTATCGTTGTTGTATCTATTTTCAACCTGAGGGTTAAGAACATACCTGTCCAAAGTGTCCATTTCACAACACTTACCCAAAACGTCACTTATATCTCAAGTGCTCTTCCATTAAACTAGAAATTTCACCCGTTGAACACATCGGAATATAACTCGGATACATGGATAATTTGCACATAAGTGCCACATATGTAATCAAGAAATCATGTAACGCGCCCCTAAGTAAACTCGGACTCAACTCAACGAGCTCGGGCGTTCGCATCCATAAATGAACTCGGACTCAACTCAACGAGTTCGGGCATTCGCATCCATAAGTGAACTCGGACTCAACTCAACGAGTTCGGATGCTCAACCATCCTAGTGACATGTCACTTGTATCCTAATCTATTCCTAAGGTTCAAACGGGCTTTTTCCCTCGATCTCACATTTGCTGTCTTCTATGGAATATCGGAACCGATACTCGGTAGCAATTCATATTTATCAAGTAGTAAACATGATTTGCATATTACTCAACATTAAACACAAAGCATAATATTTCACGATTAAAAATCAGCGTATCATATAATTAACATCAATAACTTAAAAATAACAATTATGCTACATTATTTACACATGAACTTACCTTGGTACCAAAATATAAAGATTTTGCAATTTAGTCCACAATCTTTTCTTTTCCTCGATCACGACTTGAATCTCGTTTTTCTTGATCTATAATACCAAATTAATCTTATTTAATACACACATTTATGAAAACAGCATTTAATACGAACTTTAAAAAAATTACACTTTTGCCCCTAAACTTTTGCATAATTACACTTTTTCCCCTAGGCTCGGGAATTAAACTTTATTCCTTATTCTTATGTTTTATAACATGCTGATCACTTTTCCCTTCTATGGTAACATCAAATTCTCTCTCTAACATATACTTGTGACTATTAGGTATTTTTGCCGATTAAGCCCTTTTACTCGTTTTCACTAAAAACCGAGTAGCACAAGTTGTCTAACATAATTTAAAACCTCATATTCTATCATAAAACATCAAAATACACAAATTTAACCTATGGGTATTTTTTCAAATATAAACCCTAGGTTGAATTATTGCTAGCATAAGCTTAATCGAGCTTCCGGGATTCCAAAAACGTAAAGAATATTAAAAACGGGGCCTGGAATCACTTACTATGGAGCTTGGAAGCTTGAAACAAACCCTAGCTATGGAGAACCCTTGAAATTTCGGCCTAATGAAGAATATGGACAAAATTGGCTTTTAATTTTGTTTTAATTCATTTTAATAACTAAATGACCAAAATACCCTTACTACTAAACTTTCCAAAATTCCTTCCATGTCCTAATTTTGTCCATGAACTTAAAATTGGTCAAATTTCTATTTAAGACCTCCTCATTAATATTCCAAAACAATTTCATACTAAAACTTCTAGAATGCAAGTTTTGCAACTTATTCGATTTAGTCCCTACTTTCAATTTAAGCACTTTAGGCATAGAATTTCATCACGAAATTTTCACACAATCATGCAATCATATCATAAACATCAAAATCATTGTAAAATAATTATTTCTATCTCGGATTTGTGGTCACAAAACCACTATTCCGATTAAGCCCTAATTCAGGATATTACAGGTTCGGCGATGGTTTGAACATTTTTGGAAACTTTGAAAAATATTACTTGAAACAGGGGCACACGCCCGTGTGGTCAGTTCAACATGGCCGTGCTAAAGGCCTGTGTGGCTCACATGGCCTAAGCAAAATAGGGACACGCCCGTGTCTCATACCCGTGTGGATTTATTTTCTAAGTTGAACCTACTGGGGTTTTCACATGGTCGGGCACACGCCCGTGTCTATAGCTTGTGTCCCTAACACGGCCAACACGCCGGTGTCGTAGCTCGTGTGTAAAAACCATGACATTCTGTTTCTGACGTCAGCAACAAACTAGGGGCACACGGCCAAGGCACACACCAGTGGTCAGAGGCCGTGTCCTTCACACGGTCGAGATACACGGCCGTGTCTATGCCCGTGTGTTTACTACCATGCATACTAACTTGCAAATTCGAAGTGTAGGGGACACACGACCAGACAACACGCCTATGGGGCTATTGTGTGTCGCACATGGCTTAGGCACACGCCCGTGTATCTACCCTTGTAGACAAAAAATAAGGCTATATACCAAGCCTTTTTTCCACCCTTACTTGCATTAATTCGTACCACATCAAGACAAAACAATTTCATACACAACCACATGGCTAAATTAGCCCCCAACTGAACATTCCATACATTAGGGTCACTCTACTTATTCACAAACAACTCAACAACATGCAAAATCATTCAATTTACTTATTCCCAAAATGAGATCATCATTTGCATTTATCAATAACCAATATTAGCCATCATCCATGGCATTATACAAAATGACTCAATAGCTATGACAAGCCACTCATTTGGCCCAAAACAATGTGACCATTACAAAAAGACTAGTTCCTATACATGGCATAATCAAAATAATAAAACTAGCTATACCAAATGCTTCAGGGATAGTGTGACTGGCTTTTTCGATGTAAGGCGATGATCCACGAGCTACTTTGGTGGCACTATAAGAAAATGGGAAGGAAAAAGGGTCAGCATAAAACTTAGTAAGTCGTATGTAAATAATGAAATAACTACAGACTACCATAAGGGATCATACTCCCAAAATAGTTCAATTTGCACACGAAGGTGAGGATTCATAAATATCATTGTTCATATTCATCTCTCACCAAGCATACAATGATGATTGAATTCACATTTCATACTTTAGGTAAATACACAAGTGGTCATAAGCATAACTTACTCATTTTCCTTCCTTACTAAACATACAACGTAAATGAAGCTCGTACTTCGTAATTCTCATTTAGGTACCTGTACCACTCACCACATGGTCATAAGTTCTCTCATTTTGATATAAATCATAAACCTCCCGTTGAACCATTTGGAATACGATAGGATATTCAATAGCCCCGAACATGGGATAAGATACCGACGCCATGTCCCAGACATGGTCTTACACTGGCTAGCACATCAAAGTCGATGCTATGTCCCAGGCAGGTCTTACACTGACTTTCATATATCGAGGCCGATGCTGTGTCCCAGATAGGTTTTACACTGGCTCTCATCTATCGGTGTCAATGTCATGTCCCAGACAGGTCTTACACTGACACACAACAAGCTGACGCCATGTCCCAGACAGGTCTTACACTAGCTTATATATCTCGAGGCCGATGCATGTCCTAGACATGTCTTACACTAGCTTGTATATCTCGAGGCAGATGCATATCCCAGACATGTCTTACACTGGCTCTCATAATGTGGCCGATGCATGTCCCAAACATGTCTTACACTAGCACACATATCACCCAATGTCATGGCATGAATATCCAAATCTATTCCTAATTTAAAACTGGAGTCTCTATTACATTAATTTCTCAACATGCATACTCATATTCGCAATCAAAGCAATTTATACAATATCAATTTAATCACACATCATAACAATATAGTTGCATTATTAACATACAACTTACCTTGAATTACAAAATGTAGGCGACTAGTTGATTTAATCTACTTGCTTCGTCTTCCCCCTGTCTAGGTTCAAATTTTGTATTTCTTGATCTAAAATAATAAAAATTCAGTCATTTAATCACTAAATAAATTTAGACAATCAAAATTCAAATTTTTGGTGAAATGACCATTTTGCCCCTAGACTTTCACAAAATGACCATTTTACCCCTAGGCTCGAAAATCAATTTTAATTGAATTTCTTCATGTATTAAGCCTAGCTGAACCCTTCTTACTCTTATAGAAACCTAAAATTCTCATTATTTCACAATATTACTATCTATTTTACAAATACTACAAACTAGCCCTTTTTAGGTGGTTTTCATGAACACCACTTCACAAAAGTTGTTTATTAAACAACTAAGATTCATTTTCTTCCAAAACATTTCAGAAAATATCATAAATTATCTCATGGTGAATCTCTAATCTTTTAACCATTTTGCAAAATAGTCGTCTCAATAGATAGCTCATGTTACAAGGGTTCTAAAAGTACCAAAATCATCAAAAATAACCATCCAAATCACTTACTTGAGAGAGGAATACATGGATGAAATTTTCAAGCTCCCATGGCTATTTTTTGGAGGAAAAATCGGTGGAAGAAATAAGAGTAAAAATATGACAACATTTTTCTCTTTATTTTATTTCTAGACAATATTAGGTCATCAACTCACCTAACCATTTGACCAATTGATTTTTCTTGTCCCTATGGCCAGCCTTGCCTCTTTAAGGGGTCTAATTGCTCTTTAAAGACCTCCAATTATGGTTCTCTAGTCATTTGGTATATCTATCAAGTAAAATAAAACTTTTACCCTCCATGCGATTTAGTCCTTTTTCGCAATTAAGCTCACAAACGCTAAAATTAATTCACCAAAATTTACATACACTCATATAATCATACTATGACACCAAAATAATAATAAAAATAATTTCTCGGCCTCAGATATGTGGTCCCAAAACCATTATTTCAACTAAGCCCGAAATTAGGTTGTTACACAATTGACCAAAGAAACGATCTATCCACAACTAAACACTAAATTAACAGACAACCCCGAAGTTATATCGAAGAACTTCAACATAACTTCCCAAATCAGAACAATTCACTTACCGAAAATGAATAGTAGGAACACTAATCAAGTTGTTGGAGGATCGTCAAGGGTCACTTGTTCCTCTCCTAACAGAAAAGCTAAGAATCAGAACCACAAGCAAAAAACCTGAAAAAGGGTGTCGCGCGAAGCAAAACCATTCACTTACCCAACAATCTCAACCCGACTAAAAAGAGGATAGAAAACGAACAAGAATGCACCTGCCAATTATGAAGACCAAAAGAAATAAAAAGGTTGATTTGAGAAGAAAAAAATAAAAAGAAAAAAGAAAAGAAATAGGACATACAAAACAAAGAAAGAATTTGGGAAGAAAGAAAAAGAAAACATGGGAAAAACTTAATTAGTTAGTTTAAAATAAAACTTATCAAATTTTCAAAAAAGTGCAAAAAATTCCCTTATCACTTACTTAGAGACTTGAACACATGAATGAAGGGAATATGAAAGCTTAACCATTGAACCACTAGGTTCATCGTTGACACAAATTAACGCAGAAATAAACTTAAGTTGAAAGTTCAAGGATAGAGGTTAAGTCAAAATAAAATAACAAAAATATTCCAAAAGTGAAACTTAAATTCCTGATCTCTAACACATAAATATAGCATTTAGCCATAGAAACAGAGACTTAATAACGATAGAGTTTAAGAATCAAACATTCAAAATTTTAGGGCGTTACAACTCTCTCCCCCTAAAATAAATTTTGGCCTTAAAATTTACCTGACTCAAATAGATGAGAGTATTGCTATTGAATTGAATCCTCAGGTTCCCACGTGGCTTCCTTTGTGCCATGATTCTACCACAAAACTTTAACCAAGTGAACGATTTTCCTTATAAGGTTTTAATCCAGAATCTAAACAGGTTCCTTCTCAAAGGTTAGATCTGGTCGTAGAGAACAATGTGAGATGGGTCAAATTGGTATCGTCTCAACATAGAGATGTGGAACACATTGTGAATACGATCTAACTCAGGAGGTAGCTCTAGCTAATAGGTGACAGGCCTGATATGTTTCAGAATACGATAGGGTCCAATGAACCTCGGGCTCAACCTACCCTTATGTCTGAGTCAGAAAACCTTCTTCTAAGGTGATACTTTTAGAAAAACTTGATCCCCCATAGAATACCTGATAGCTCCCCTCTTTAAATCCACATATGATTTCTGTGGGGTTGAAGCTGCTTTAAGACAGTCTCGACTCAATCTAACTGTATCCTTAGTCTTAGAAACCAAATTAGGACCCAACACTCAACTCAATCTAACTGTACATCTGGCCTTGGGAATTTAACCATTTTATAAATACATACCACCTAAAAGAACTCTTATTACTTATGCCAACCGATATTCCTAAGAGCACATACACAATAACCAAACAACGGTTACCATTCAGGCAACTTAAATTTGAGTTTATTTATTGACGTTTGAGACCCCACTTATTTAGCATAATCATGATATCTAAATGTAAGCATGTAGCATAATCTACTAATATGACCGAATATACTTATCAACTAAAGGATATTATATTATTTATTACAAGACACAAATCACAAATAAACATACTCAAAGCATAAACCTTGCATATCACGTGTGAAACAAATTGAGTCAATTTATCATAAGCATAAATAATTATATAAACATATGCCAAATCGCAAGATAGTCATAACCATCTTTATACCTTTATCTTATAATTTTCAACTAAAATAAGACTTCGACCACAAAAAGACATATAAAAAAATCATGAATCTTACTGCCATCTAATAACCCAAACCGAATTCAAACCTAAAAATTAAGCCATTTTCGTTACATAAAATACCTACCACAAATCAAACCATAATCAAGCATAATCGCATATATCAAAACCAAGATCATAAAACATTATAACTAAGCACACATAAAATCAAATTTAAACATAAATAGAAAGCCATTTTCGCATGGCTTTTAATACATAACCAAAATCAATACTTCAGAAATATGTTCCAGCCTATACATGCCATAGTTCCCAAAATGCAACTTATAAAATACCGAAGGTGGCTGATAGTGTGATAGACTTTGCTGACGATCCCCGAGCTTGTAACTTTATCCAAAATCTATAAAATATAAACACATATAAAACAGAGAGTAAGCTTTTGAAGCTTAGTAAGTTATAAGCAAACAAGCAAACCAATAATATAATCAACTTAAGTTAACCAACCAAATTACAATGTCATTAACAAATTTATTCTTAACTTACAACTTCAACACATATCTCTATTAGCTTGGCCAAATATTCACAAAATTAAATCATCAAATCATAGTTCAATTTTCAAAAGCCAAATTGTCTTAATATAATCTAACATACACTTACACAATTATACAAGTTCAAAAACCATAATTTAATATCATGCACTTATACCACTTATATGGCCGAATATATATGATCACTTATATATGCATATCAAATAATCAATTCCATAATATACATACCATTTGTTCAAAACCGAATACACTTGTTTAATTTATGTATATTTAACCTTGCATCACATATAACTTATCAACTTTCAAGTCACATACATACCTTATTATCGATAGCTAACAAGCTAAATCATACCTGACCTTTTAGCCCACTTTACACATTCGATCACGATTTACCTTTGCCCGACGAACCATTCGGAATTGGATAGGACACTCGTATAATTACATATATCGTACAATGTTAACGTCCCAGACGTGGTCTTACATGTAGTCACATAACGATGCCACTGTCCTAGAAAGGGTCTTACTCGTACACATATATTGGAATCACATATCGATGCCATGGTCTTACTCGCACACATATATCGGAATCCTATGTCATGACATATGTATCCTAGCTATTCCTAAGGTTCATACGGGGCATTCAGACATCGTAACTCGGTCGAAAAGAATGCTCGAACATGATTACCAAGCTTATACACATTCGAAACTGGCATATATAAATTCATATTTTCCATACCAGCATAATATTTAGCATTTAACTACAATTAGATACGTCTATTTGCTTATAAACTTACCTCGGACGTTATAAAACGAAACAAGATTGTTGGTCGACAACTTTCGTATTTCCCCGATCCAAATCCGATTTCTTTGGTTCTTATATAAACATATTCAAATTAAGCTCATTAAAACATATTTTCATTTAATTTAGTCCAAAAACATATAAATGGGCAAATTACCATTTTACCTCTGACATTTACAATTTTTACAATTTAGTCCCTATTGCACAAAACACAAAATATTCAAAATTTCAAGGTACCCATGTTTGGTCGAATATTCATAGTGTTCATACAAGCCCATATATATCATTCATTTCACATTTTAGTCCCTCAAATTATTATTTTTTCAATTTAGTCCTAATTACTCAAAATCATCAAAAACTCCAATACAAAATATGTTAACATCATCAAACAACAAAAATCACAAGCTATCAACAATGGCATAACTCAAAATATTCATCAAAAAAAAAAATTAAAGCTTGGGTCTTGAAGATTACTAAGCAACGATCTCAAAAAAATGTAGAAATTATCAAAAACCGAACAAAATCGAACCTTGATTGAGCTTTACAAAGTGCCGAACCCTAGCCTTTGTTTTCTTTCTTTTTCTTTGTTTTATTTTCGGTGCAAGAACATGAAATAGAATGATTATGGCTTATTTTATGATATATTATCCTTAATGAAATAATAATAAAATTATATAACATATGTCCATTACCGTCCACCCATTTTAATAATGGCCTAATTATCTCTTAAAGGCTTCTATTTTAAAAGCCAAGTGCAAAATAGCCCCTTTTAGAAATAACCACCTAATTTTCATTTTATGCGATTAAATCCTTTTATTTAATCGAACACCTAAACGGAAAAATTAAATCACAAAAATTTCATAAATATAAATTCACACAAAATAAACACAGAAAATAATTTTAAAATATTTTTTGACTCGAATTCGTGGTCCCAAAACCACAGTTCTGATTAGGGTCTAAATAGGGCTATTGCACCGTGTGTCACACACGGCCTAGACACATGCCCGTGTGTTTATCCATGTGGACAAAAATAAAGGCTATCTACCAAGCCAATTTGCCACCCTCATTTGCACACACATACACAACATCAAATGGCACAAATCATGGCATACTTAGACAACCAAAACATCTACAATCAAGGCTAAAATATGTCATTTCAATACCTAACATACTTACAACATCATATTTTATGACACCAAATTATACCACTCACATTCTACAAGCTTCAATATGGCTACCATTAATATGCTTTGTATCATATAGATTGTAACACCCCCTAACCCCGAACCATCATCGGAACAGGGTTACGAGGCATTACCGAACATATCAGACAACTTATGAATAATTCACAAATAAAATAACATTCATAGTATAATTTAATAACTAAGTCCCTATAATGAACTCTCGAAGTCTAAAACATGTATTAAAAATGAAACGAGACTCATTCAAGTACTCCGAATTTTTTTTTTTATAAATTTCGACGGCATTTCTGCTTATTTTTACATAAAACCCCCTACAATTAAAACCGTATCATTTCAAACATAACCAATTCAACCAACTCATTTCACATACTCATTTTTTATTCTAAATACCTTCTAATCAAACTCAATTAATATAATTTCAATTTAAATTTATCAATGTACTAATTAAATTGAAATGGATAAACTTCTTTCATTATAATTCTTAGACTTGTAATACTAACATTTTCAACCATTTATATTCAAAACATAAAAAAACTTTATACACATCCTATGTACATGCCACATTACCAAAAGAAAATATACATCACAAAAGTTTTGTGAAGTCGGTTCGGCTTTGGATCTTTGGTTCAAGATGCTTGACTTCTGACTGCAGACGAAACAAGCGTACTCGAGTATGCATATACTCGGTGGTATCACTATAATTCAATTTATAATTAAATACATTAAATCACACTTATACTTTTACATTACAATTATCATCACTTAATGAAAAATTCAATCTTTTTATGTTATCATTTGATTATATATATACCATTCTTATTTCTTTATTTCAATTCTCACCTTTCACATATGTCATTTCATTCAAATTTAATTTTATCAGTAAATTTATTTCATTTGTTCTTATTAACTTGACTCGGACTCGGCGGATACACGGATTACAACCAACACACCAGTACGGAACATTGTACCTTAACGGTACATAGTACCTAAATAGTAATCGATGCTTGATAGCGATATGATATGATAATGATATTCAACACACAAAGTACTGAATCTATAATAGTAACGGTAATAGTATTCAACACACAAAGTGTCGAATCGGTAACAGTAATAGTAACAGTAATAGTAGTCGACACATAAGTGCTTGATCAGTAAGCCGACAAAAACCCATACTCTTCCATATCCTATGGCATGCCAACTATATCCGACTAGTCCGACTAGTTAATAGGGTATTCAAATCATTTTTCAGTATAATTTCCATTTCGATTCAATATTAATTATAATTTATTATTTCGATCAATTTTCACAGTAATATAGTAATTAGTTTCATCAGAAATTTTATAGTTCAATGCAGTATACATAACAATATTCAGTAATTTCACAGTTCAATTCGGTATTCAAAACAATATTCAGTACCCATAATTCAGTTCAGTATCAATCTCAATTTTAATACCCAATCACAAATTTTATCAGTTCATTAAATACTTATCTTAAAATACTTACCACACATACATATTAAATTAAACACATATTAATTATAAAGCTTGAGTTATAGTGATACAAACCAGAATTCTCTTCGTATTTAATTCTCGACGATCTTTTCTTTTCCTTTTTGGGCCGATGCTTCAGGCTCGATATTAGTAATTAAACTTCAAGCTTTAAAACCTCAATTTTCCCTATCTTCTTTCTTTCCTTTTTCTTTCCCACTTTCGAATAGCTTTCTCTGTTTCTTTCTTTCTTATTTATTTATTTATTTATTTATTTATACTTTTGTGCTTTATTTTATATTTATAATTAAGTTAATTTAATAATTATAAAATATCTATTTAATAACAATATAATTAATACATTTGTATACATGTATCTTTGTACATTTGTACACTATTATTACCATCCATTTGTCTTTCTTTTATTTATTTAACAAATAAAAATATTATAATATCAATATTTAATTAATAAATATCTTTAACTTAAAATTTAAGTAAATACATAATTATAATACAAATGTATATATTCATATTATTACAAATGTTATTATCTAATTTGTTTTCATACCAAAAATCTTATAATTTTGAATTATTTATCTAATAAATATCTTTAACTTATTAATAATAAATAATAAATATCTAATTAATAAATAATACTTTTATTACAATTGTACATGATCCTACATTTGTCAACTTATTAATTTATTCACTAATATAATATCAATTAAATAATAATAATCAATAGATATCTTTTACTTATTATTTAAGAAAATATGAAAATATATTACAAGTGTATTTTCTTATATTTTACACATATATTTAATTATAACCATACAATTGGCATGTTTTGGTTTATTTACTTATTTAAGTTATAAATTCATAATACTATAAATTAACATACCATAATATAATATATATATATATATATATAATAAAACAAAAATCTTAGATTTTAATGCATATATGCAGCATCATTTCATATAAATGGCTTAATTGCCATTTTAGCCCTTTTACTTTCTTATAATCTATAATTAGACTTTCACTCTTTATTCAATTTGATCCTTTTTTCCTAATTACTTTAAATTAAGCTAAATTCTCTAAATAAAATCTAATTAAATACACTATTAGACTCATAATTACTCCTAATAATTATTTACTAACTCGATTTACTAAGATGGAGGCCGATAATATATTTTTCCAGTGCCCACAGATTTTGGGTCGTTACATAGATCTTCTAGCATACTAATGAACCAAGCTCAATCATTTAATAACAAAGCTATATAGCCATAAATAAACATATAGTGAACCATTACAAAACACAAAACAAAAGGCATTGGCACGTATACTTATATAAATAGGCTTACAACCATTTTAGTAAAAATAAGCCAATTACATGGCTAAATACCAAATCACCTTAAACAAATATAAGCCAACACATTTGGCCAAATTCATAATGAAACATATACCAAAATGACCAAGTCCCTATACATGCCATATACTCAAAATGTTTAAAATCATCGATACCCAAAATGACAGTTTGATAGTGTGATGCGATCTCCAACGATCTCCAATCCGAGCTAGCTTGGTAACACTATAAAACATGGGAAAATAAAATGGAGTAAGCTATATAGCTTAGTAAGCTCGTCTGAAAGAAATAAGCAAATCTTACCATACATTTTACCTTCAAGTAATATAATATAAGATAATGTAATTTACCATAATCTCGTGATCATAATTCATTCCATCACAAACTTACCTTGAAATCATTCATTTCACAAATTTAATAATCATAAGCTTTATGTACATACCTTACCATTTCATAATAATTTCCTACTTATTCTCATTGTTGGCATGCTTAATGAACCACTCGGAATAATAATACTGAATACTCGGGAAACTTTGCACATAAGGTGTCACATAGGTAGCCATTGCTACCTCTATCTCATAACACATATATGATTGCTCTCGAGCCATCAACGAGCCTGCTCACACAAGCTGTCAGTCAAGAAGTAGCTACATGGTGCTGCTCATACAAGTTGTCAAGTAACCGCAACATATGCCGGTACACTCAGCCACCGATAGGACGTACAGGACCAACACATGGATCACATAACATAATACCCTAGTGACATGTCACTTGTATCCTAATCTATTCCTAAGGTTCGATTGGGATTTCCCGCTTGCCAAAACGTCATCGAATGTGCCCGTAGATTCGTTTACACAATTCATACAAAATTAAAGCATTTAAAATACAATTATAATAAAGCTTATTTACATACAAAATTACCTCGAATGCAAAAACGACAGAAGGAATCTATTCGTTAATTATTTTATTTTTCCCCGATCTAAATCCGAACTTCGTTTTTTGTAACACCCCGTACCCGAGTCCGTTACCGGAGTCGAACACAAGGTGCACACAGACTTAACTTAATTATTTTCACAGTCCATAAAAAATATTTTCCAGACTAGCTGGTCACTGGGTCACTGTCGCCTTAAAAATCATATCTTGAGTTTTAAAGCTCTAAAATCAGTTTCGTAATTTTTCCCTGAAACTAGACTCATAAGTACATCAATATATTTTTTTCTAGAATTTTTGGTTGGGTCAATTAGTACAGTTTATTAGTTAAAGTCTCCCCTAATCCAGGGTTCGACTACACTGACCTTCACGCATTACGAATTGGATATCTCCCTGTACAGGGCTTCAATACTGATGCCGTTTGTTTCTATAGAAACTAGACTCAGAGAGGAATCTATAAATATATGGCATGACTCCTAATTCTCTCTGGTTAATTTACAATGAATTTCCAAAGTCGGAACAGGGGATCCAGAAACCGTTCTGGCCCTGCTTCACGAGAACTTTAATATATCTTAACATACAACTCATATGACCGTTTCGTTTCTTCCATATGAAAGTAGATTCATCAAGGTTCATTTACATAATTTATTCATTATTTAATACCATTCCTACTATGTTTAGTGATTTTTCACATCCACATCACTGCTGCTGTCAACATCTGCCTTTAAGGTAGGCCTTACCTATTTCATGATTTCCATGATTCAATTGGCCCTTTTTGCATACATAGCACAAAGTGTGATCATGATTAACCATTCCAATGGCCAATCGTTTCAAAACAATTCCATACCTCATAATGATCAACATACAAACGATTATAGTACTATGCTAAAAACGTGTATAAGCCATTTTCGCATGGCTATCCAAGTTTACACAAAACCGAAAGGTACATGACCTACAACAAAAGGGTAGTCCTATACATGCCATTTCAAAGTTCAACCAAAATTGTACCAAAATGGGGGCTTTGATAGTGTGGATGACTTCGACTTCGATGATCCCGAATCCGATAGCTAACGAGCAAAATCTATAAAACAGAGAGCCAAAGCAACGGGGTAAGCATTTTAATGCTTAGTAAGTCTCAAGTAATGAAATCAGCTTTGACTAAAGTATTACATTTACATAACTAAATGAATCACTTTATTAATACACATTCTCATAATCATACTTACTTCACATTACCGACCCTTATGTTCATACACAAAAGAACAACTTAGCCAAAGGCGGTAGCTCGTTTATCAACCGGCGAATACTTATTTGTAAGGACTCAACTAATTCAAGCACATACGAACATATCTCATTGCTGGAATTTTCACAAGTGTATAAACTGAAATTTTTACAACAAGATTGCTCATTTCGAGTCACGCACCTTGGATTTAACCGGATATAACCACAAGCACAATTGCCTTGGTCTTAACCGGATTTGGTAACTTGCACAATTGCCTTGGTCTTAGCCGGATATAACAACTCGCACGAATGCCTTGGTCTTAGCCGGACATAATCACTAGCATAAATGCCTTGGGACTTAGCCGGGTATCATTCAAATGCTCATGTACACATATATCAATAATCACGACACATCCATATTTCATTTTCGTTACTAAGGCTCAAACACAAAATATTTATCAAACCTTTACAATTTCGGCTCAATAGCCACATACAAGGAGCATGATTTCAATATAATTCAAGTAGGGTCATTACTCAAGACTTACCTTGGATGTTGTCGAGCGATTTCGATGGCTATTCGATCACTTTTCCTTTCCCTTATCCAACTGTGGTCCTCTAAGCTCTTGAGCTAATTCACACAAATTTAACTTATTAAAATCTCATTATGATAGCTTATGGCGAATATGACAAGGAGTTTAAATGGTCATATGGCCATCCTTTAGCTCAAATACACAATGGTCATGCACAATTTTAAGCACAACAAGCAATTCAATACAATTCATTCAAACATCAAAGTGAAGCTCAAGGTACTTAGCCCTTATACACATTAGACATTAGAGTCACATGTATGCGAAATCACGAATCGAATTCAACACATTAGTTAGTACCCTCCTTAGCGAAATTTCCAAGCCAAGAATAGGCATCAATATGCTTGCCTCTAACCGAATGCATGCACACCAACCCCCTTCATGTGGCGAATATGTATGTCCATGTTGAGGCCAATTATGCACTTAATACCACACAAAACAGCATACATTTTACTAACTAACGCATTACATATTGTAGCTCAATACACATCTCTCATGTACTTCATAACCGAAACATCATCACAAGCAAATATATACCTTGAAATAGTATATATGTCATGCCAATACATCATGTGCAAACATATATACATATAGGTGCAAGGGCCAAATCATAAGGATGACTATGACTATCTCATATATTTTCATTATGGCCGAATGCTCCTTCTACCCCATTTACCTTCATAAGCATGAACTTCATCATCCAACTTACAAGCTTACAATGTCATGAAGTTTAACCTCATGGTATCTATCAAACTCTCACTCAAAAGTGTTAAAAAGAATATTCAATAATCATCAATCCACCATCACATGCACCATTACAAAGCTTCACTTTTAGCATGCAAATGATATCAACACAACCTCACCTTAGCCGAATATCATCTCCATGACATAGTAAGGATTTGAACCATGGCTAGTTAGAACTCAAGCTAACTACAAAAGTATACATGAATCTCATGGCAAAACATCAAACTTACCTTAATCTAGGTACAAGTATGGCCAAACCTCCTCCTAAACCTCTTCCAAACCAACATGAAACAAGAATTCCTTCCTTCTTCCTTAGAATTTTCAGCCCAAAGGAAATGAAAAATGATGAACAAAAATTCTTCTTTCTTTCTCAACAACTCACGGCAATGGGCATGCATGAGACTATTTTTTTTTTCTTTTTTCCCTTTCTTTATTACCCATGCTCATTAATTTATTTTTTTTCACCCATGATGCACCAACAAAACATGTCTATGACATGTTTTGCCCATATTCTTTGTCATGGCGGCCATCACTTGTAAAAGAGGGATATTTGACATGCAAGGCCATTGTTTTGCATGCATGCTTTAATTAGTCATCACACATTTCCCTATCCTACTTTCAAAGTTTACTACTAGGTCCTTTCTAGTGAAATTCACATTTATAACTCTAAATTAAAGCATCAAGAATGTCACACATGAGTTAACACATATTATAGGCATCAAAATAAATATCAAATTATTTTTATGCCTCGGTTTTGTGGTCCCGAAACCACATTCCGACTAGGGTCATTTTAAGGCTGTCACAACTTTCCCCCACTTAAGAAATTTTCGTCCCCGAAAATCTTACCGTTAAATAGATTTGGATATCGCTCTTTCATAGAGTTCTCGGGTTCCCAAGTAGCTTCTTCTATCCCGTGTTTGAGCCATAACACTTTCACTAGCGGAACCCTTTTGTTTCGCAACTCTTTCACTTCACGAGCTAGGATACGAATCGGTTCTTCTTCATAACTCATATTGGCTTGAATTTCAACCTCTGATGGACTAATTACGTGCGACGGATCAGATCTATAGCGTCGAAGCATTGAAACATGAAAGACGTTGTGAATCTTTTCGAGTTCGGGGCAAAATCAAACGATACATAATCGGGCCAACTCGTTCGGAGATTTCATGCGGCCCAATGAATCTGGCTCAACTTGCCCTTACGGCCAAATCGAGTATCTTTTTCCAAGGTGAAACTTTAAGAAACACTTTATCTCCCACGATACTCAATGTCCTTTCGTTTCAAATCGCGTCACGATTTCGACGATCTGTGGCCGCCTTGGACTTTCACGGATTACCTTTACCTTACATTCAGCATCTTTAATTAAATCCACTCCAAAATTTTGTTTTCACCGAGCTCGGTCCAAAACAATGGTGTACGGCATTTACGCCGCATACAAAGCCTCGTAAGCGCCATCTTAATACTTGATTGAAAACTATTGTTGTAAGCGAATTCAATCAAAGGTAAATACCATTCCATGAACCACTTGAATTCGAGGATGCAACATCTCAACATATCCTCAAGTATCTCGAATTATCCGCTCGGATTGACCATCGGTTTGGGGTGAAAGCGGTCTTTGAAATGCAACTTGGTACCCAAAGCTTCTTGCAATTTCTTCCAAAATCGCGAGGTGAACCTCGGATCTCTATCCGACACAACAAAAATCGGTACCCGTGTAATCTCACAACTGAGAAAGCGTACAATTCAGCTAGTTTATCCAATGAAAATCCGTGCGACGACAGGATAAAGTGAGCCGACTTAGTCGGTCTATCAACAACAACCCAAATCGCATCCTTCTTACTTGCGACAATGGCGGTCCGGACACAAAGTCCATTGTGACTCGATCCCATTTCCATTCGGTATCGTAATCGGCTGAAGTAATCCTGAAGGCACTTGATGTTTCGCTTTCACTTGTTGACATATTAAACATCTCGAAACAAAGTCGGAGATGTCTTGTTTCATACCATGCCACCAAAATCGACGTTTCAAATCGTTGTACATCTTTGTACTCCCCGGGTGGATTGCCATTCGGCTACAATGGGCTTCGTTCAGAATTATCGAAATAAGTTCCGAATTCTTTGGAACACACAGACGACTTCTGAACCTCAAACAATCATCATCATCAATTTGAAATTCGATTCCTTGTTCGAACACACTCATTTCGCGTTTTGCAACCAACTCATCGTCAACTTTCGAGCTTCACGAATTTGATGAGTCAATAATGGTTTGGCCTTTAATTGGCTACTAACACATTGTCGGGTAGAATAGACAGTGTACATTCATCGTCAGTAAAAGCAAACAGTGATTTCGGCTTAAGGCGTCCGCAACCACATTAGCCTTTCGGGTGATAATCAATGACAAGCTCATAATCTTTTAACAACTCGAGCCAACGTCTTTGTCGCAGATTTAAGTCTTTTGAGTCATCAAATATTTGAGACTTTTGTGATCCGAATACACATGGCACTTCTCACCAAATAAGTAATGTCGCCATATCTTTAAAGGCGAATACGATGGCGACCAATTCGAGATCATGGGTCGGATAATTTTTCTCATGTGGCTTTAATTGTCTCGACGCATAGGCCACAACTCGACCTTCTTGCATCAATACGCAACCTAACCCAAGTAGGGAGGTGTCACTATAGATGACAAACTCTTTGCCGATTAAATTTGTACTAGTCTTGGAGCTTCCGTCAAATGAGTTTTCAATTGGTCGAAACTTTTTCGACACTTTTCCGTCCATTCAAACTTGACATCTTTCTCAAGCGGTTTACGTCATGGGTGTGGCTATCATCGAGAATCCTTTTACAAACCGTCGGTAAGTAACCGCAAGTCCCAAAAAGCTCGAACCTCGATAATATTTCTTGGAGGCTTCCGGTTAAGTATGGCTGAAATTTTGCTCTGGTCGACTCGAATACCCGATGCAGATACCACATGACCCAAGAAGCTAACCTCTCTTAACCGAACTCACACTTCTTTGAACTTAGCGTATAACCGCTTATCCCGTAAAATTTGCAACACTAATCTCGGTGCTCGCATGTTCGGTCTCATCTCTTGAATAGACCAGGATGTCGTCAATGAACACAACTACGAACCGATCCAAATATGGTCGAAGATTCGATTCATCAAATCCATAAATACCGCGAGGGCATTAGTGAGCCCAAACGGCATCACTAAGAACTCGTAGTGACCATATCTCATTCAAGGCGCTTTTGGGTATGTCCGAATCTCGAATTCAGAATCGATAATAGCCCGATCTCAAATCTATTTTGAGAACACCGAGGCTCCTTCAGTTGATCGAACAAATCATCGATCTGTGATAGCGGATATTTGTTCTTTATTTTCACTTTATTAAGTCGACGATAGTCAATGCACAACCTCATGGTTCCGTCCTTCTTTTTCACAAACAACACTGGTGCACCCCAAGGTGAAAAACTCGGGCGACCAAAACCTCTATCCACCAACTCTTGCAACTGAGCTTTCAACTCCTTCAATTCCGTTGGTGCCATACGATACGGAGCTATCGAAATCGGTGTGGTCCCAGGTATAAGCTCAATACCAAACTCTACCTCCCGAACAGGGGGCAAACTCGGTAATTCTTCGGGAAAAACATCCGGGTATTCACAAACCATCGGCATAGATTTGGGTTTTGTCTCTAACTTCTTATCATCAAGTACATACGCAAGGTATGCTTCGCACCCCTTTCTTACATATTTCTGGGCCAACATTGATGATATTGCAGCTGGCACCCCCTTCAAGTCCGTAGACTCAACTCGGATCATCTCGTTATTTGCGCACCTCAAATCAATAGTCTTGCTTTTACAATTCACAACCGCATCATGCACGGTCAACCAATCCAAACCAAGAATAACATCAAATTCATCGAGCGGTAAAAGCATCAAGTCCGCGGAAGCAGAACCTCGAATTACTAGGGCATTTCCTACACACTTTGTCGACAAGCACGTAACGACCCAAGGGATTTGACACCGAATTACGAACTCGATGAGACTCAATAGGTAAAGTCTTCTTTGGATGCTAAGGTTTCGCATATATAAGAATGAGTAGAACCGGGGTCAATCAAAGTAATCACATTAGTATCAAAGAGAGTGAAAGTACCGGTAATAACATCTGGCGAGGAAGCATCCTCACGTGCGCGTATGGAATAAGCCCTAGCAGGAGCGCGAGCCTCGGATCTGGTCGTAGCATCTCTAGATCCTCTCTGACCACCACTAGTATTGCCCATATTTCTAGATGGTCTACCTCAAGCAGTGGTAGCACCCGGTTTCCCACTCTGATCTACATTTTGTTCAGACAACCTTGGGCAATCTTTAATGAAGTGGTCAACTGCTCCCCACTTGTAACAGGAGTGGTCACGGAATCTACAACTTCCAGAATGCCATTTGCCACAATACTGGCACTCCGCTCTCTCTCGACGATCATTTCCACCACTGGCGATCGAAGTGACTCGTGTGGTCACAGGGGGTCGGTCGCGATCTCGTCTAGAAAAGCCGGAGTGTCTCTAGACCGTCTAAGCCATCTCTAAATTTCTTTGATGATGTGGGAAGGGCTTCCCAAGACCTCTTCTGAAACTCCCTTGCTCCCGTTCAGCTTTTCTTTTCTCCATCTTGAGCTCCTCGGCTTTGCACGCTCGCTCGACAAGAGCCACAAACTCTCGGATTTCCAAAATGCCAACATACAACTTTATATCATCATTCAGTCCATCTTCGAAGCGTTTACACATCACAGCTTCTGAAGAAATGCACTCCCGCGTATACCGGCTAAGCCTCACAAATTTTTGTTCATAGTCGGTAACCGACATGGAACCTTGTTTAAGTTCAAGAAATTCATTCCGTTTTTGATCCATAAATCTCTGACTGATATACTTTTTCCGAAACTCAGTTTGGAAAAACTCCCAAGTTACTTGCTCTCGTGGCACTGCTGTAAGTCAGAGTACACCACCAATAGTAGGCAGAATCACGTAGTAAGGAGATAGTACACTTTAGGCATTCATCGGGTGTACAAGATAGCTCATCAAGTACCCGGATAGTGTTGTCCAACCAAAATTCAGCTTGCTCGGCATCGTCGCTATCCGTAGCTTTAAATTCAGTAGCCCCATGTTTTCGGATTACATCAGCTGGGGCTTATTCGACCTTATTTGGTCGATTCGGAGGCATTATACGTCTTGGGGTTGTATTAGTCGGGAATGGAGGTTGTGGAACAGCCGTGTTAGTTCGAATGTATTGGTTGAACCAATCATTCATCACGCTATAGAAAGCTTGCCTAGCCTCATCATTCGGATTGCTAGCAATTGCTAGCAATAGGTTGAGAGTCCACCGGCGCTGTCCCTTGTGCGGGAGCAGGCGCCACACTCTCCACATCATCAGCTATCGCTCGGTTGGGATCGGGATCCATTACTATAAATAAACACAAATTCAAATGTCAGAAATCACCACACTATCAAATAATCACATAAAATGGCATGTATAGCTAGACCCAAACGCATTACGGTAGTCCTAGAATCGACTAAACCGTGGCTCTGATACCAATAAAATTGTAACACCCCGTACCCGACTCCGTTACCGGAGTCGAACACAAGGTGCACACAGACTTAACTTAATTATTTTCACAGTCCATAAAAAATATTTTCCAGACTAGCTGGTCACTGCATCACTGTCGCCTTAAAAATCATATCTTGAGTTTTAAAGCTCAAAAATCAGTTTCGTAATTTTTCCCTGAAACTAGACTCATAATTCCATCAATATATTTTTTTCTAGAATTTTTGGTCGGTCCAATTAGTACAGTTTATTAGTTAAAGTCTCCCCTAATCCAGGGTTCGACTACACTAACCTTCACGCATTACGAATTGGATATCTCCCTGTACAGGGCTTCAATACTGATGCCGTTTGTTTCTATAGAAACTAGACTCAGAGAGGAATCTATACATATATGGCATAACTCCTAATTCTCTCTGGTTAAATTAAAATTAATTTCCAAAGTCGGAACAGGGGATCCAGAAACTGTTCTGGCCCTGCTTCACGAGAACTTTAATATCTCTTAACATACAACTCATATGACCGTTTCGTTTCTTCCATATGAAAGTAGATTCATCAAGGTTCATTTACATAATTTATTCACTATTTAATACCATTCCTACTATTTTTAGTGATTTTTCACATCCACATCACTGCTGCTGTCAGCATCTGCCTTTAAGGTAGGCCTTACCTATTTCATGATTTCCATGATTCAATTGGCCCTTTTTGCATACATAGCACAAAGTGTGATCATGATTAACCATTCCAATGGCTAATCGTTTCAAAACAATTCCATACCTCATAATGATCAACATACAAACGATTATAGTACTATGCTAAAAACGTGTATAAGCCATTTTTGCATGGCTATCCAAGTTTACACAAAACCGAAAGGTACATGACCTACAACAAAAGGGTAGTCCTATACATGCCATTTCAAAGTTCAACCAAAATTGTACCAAAATGGGGGCTTTGATAGTGTGGATGACTTCGACTTCGATGATCCCGAATCCGATAGCTAACGAGCAAAATCTATAAAACAGAGAGCCAAAGCAACGGGGTAAGCATTTTAATGCTTAGTAAGTCTCAAGTAATGAAATCAGCTTTGACTAAAGTATTACATTTACATAACTAAATGAATCACTTTATTAATACACATTCTCATAATCATACTTACTTCACATTACCGACCCTTATGTTCATACACAAAAGAACAACTTAGCCAAAGGCCGGTAGCTCGTTTATCAACTGAGCGAATACTTATTTGTAAGGACTCAACTAATTCAAGCACATACGAACATACCTCATTGCTGGAATTTTCACAAGTGTATAAACTGAAATTTTTACAGCAAGATTGCTCATTTCCGAGTCACGTACCTTGAGATTTAACCGGATATAACCACAAGCACAATTTCCTTGGGTCTTAACCCGGATTTGGTAACTTGCACAATTGCCTTGGTCTTAGCCGGATATAACAACTTCATACGAATGCCTTGGTCTTAGCCGGACATAATCACTAGCATAAATGCCTTCGGACTTAGCCCGGTATCATTCAAATGCTCATGTACACATATATCAATAATCACGACACATCCATATTTCATTTTCGTTACTAAGGCTCAAACACAAAATATTTATCAAACCTTTACAATTTCGGCTCAATAGCCACATACAAGGAGCATGATTTCAATATAATTCAAGTAGGGTCATTACTCAAGACTTACCTTGGATGTTGTCGAAGCGATTTCGATGACTATTCGATCACTTTTCCTTTCCCTTATCCAACTGTGGTCCTCTAAGCTCTTGAGCTAATTCACACAAATTTAACTTATTAAAATCTCATTATGATAGCTTATGGCGAATATGACAAGGAGTTTAAATGGTCATATGGCCATCCTTTAGCTCAAATACACAATGGTCATGCACAATTTTTAAGCACAACAAGCAATTCAATACAATTCATTCAAACATCAAAGTGAAGCTCAAGGTACTTAGCCCTTATACATATTAGACATTAGAGTCACATGTGTATGCGAAATCACGAATCGAATTCAACACATTAGTTAGTACCCTCCTTAGCCGAAATTTCCAAGCCAAGAATAGGCATCAATATGCTTGCCTCTAACCGAATGCATGCACACCAACCCCCCCTTCATGTGGCCGAATATGCATGTCCATGTTGAGGCCAATTATGCACTTAATACCACACAAAACAGCATACATTTTACTAACTAACATTACATATTGTAGCTCAATACACATCTCTCATGTACTTCATAACCGAAACATCATCACAAGCAAATATATACCTTGAAATAGTATATATGTCATGCCAATACATCATGTGCAAACATATATACATATAGGTGCAAGGGCCGAATCATAAGGATGACTATGACTATCTCATATATTTTCATTATGGCGAATGCTCCTTCTACCCCATTTACCTTCACAAAGCATGAACTTCATCATCCAACTTACAAGCTTACAATGTCATGAAGTTTAACCTCATGGTATCTATCAAACTCTCACTCAAAAGTGTTAAAAGAATATTCAATAATCATCAATCCACCATCACATGCACCATTACAAAGCTTCACTTTTAGCATGCAAATGATATCAACACAACCTCACCTTAGCGAATATCATCTCCATGACATAGTAAGGATTTGAACCATGGCTAGTTAGAACTCAAGCTAACTACAAAAATATACATGAATCTCATGGCAAAACATCAAACTTACCTTAATCTAGGTACAAGTATGGTCAAACCTCCTCCTAAACCTCTTCCAAACCAACATGAAACAAGAATTCCTTCCTTCTTCCTTAGAATTTTCAGCCCAAAGGAAATGAAAATGATGAACAAAATTCTTCTTTCTTTCTCCACAACTCACGGCAATGGGCATGCATGAGACCATTTTTTTTCTTTTTCCCTTTCTTTATTACCCATGCTCATTAATTTATTTTTTTCACTCATGATGCACCAACAAAACATGTCTATGACATGTTTTGCCCATATTCTTTGTCATGGCGGCCATCACTTGTAAAAGAGGGATATTTGACATGCAAGGCCATTGTTTTGCATGCATGCTTTAATTAGTCATCACACATTTCCTATCCTACTTTCAAAGTTTACTACTAGGTCCTTTCTAGTGAAATTCACATTTATAACTCTAAATTAAAGCATCAAGAATGTCACACATGAGTTAACACATATTATAGGCATCAAAATAAATATCAAATTATTTTTATGCCTCGGTTTTGTGGTCCCGAAACCACATTCCGACTAGGGTCGTTTTAAGGCTGTCACATTTTTCTTGATCTATAATGTCAAATTTAACTTATTTAATCATCACATTATTCAATGTAGTCCAAAAACACATTATGACAAAAATTACATTTTTACCTCTAACATTTCATCATTTTACAAATTAGTCCCTAGGCTCGTAAAATGAATTTTTGTTAATTTCTTCTCAACCCAAGCCTAGTCGAACCTTACCCTTACTCATAACAGCCAGATTTTTCATTTATTCACATTTTTCTACACATTTTATAACCTTTTACAAATAAGTCCCTATTTGACCTTTTTACCAAAAATCACTCTGCAAATGTTGTTTAACTAACAAATAACATGCATTTTCTACCATCAAACATCAAAATACAAACATATTCAACACGGGTAAAATTTTAGACTTTAAATTTCTCTCAAATTAGTTCTTGAAATGGGTAGATCAAGTTACCACGACCTCAAAAATATAGAAATCATTAAAAACGAAACAAGAACGGACATACAATTGAACTTAAAAGTTGGCCAAACCCTGGCTATGGTCTCCTTGAAATTTTCAACTATAGGGGATGAAATTGAAGAAGATGGAAACTTTTATTTTAGTTAATTTTGTCTTTATTTACCAAATTACTAAAATTCCTTAATGCATAACTTCAAAATTTCACCTAACCATATCCATTTTAGTCCACCAATTTAAACAATGGTCTCATTACCACATAGGTACTTCCAATTAAAATTTCATAGCAATTAGACACATTTAATCTATAGAATTCAAGTTTTTCACCTATTACAATTTAGTCCTTCTAGTCAAATTGAGTACTCAATTGATAACATTTCTTGACGAAATTTTCACACAATTATTCTATCATGCTGTAGACCTTAAAATAGTAATAAAATAAATATTTTTACTTTAGATTTGTGGTCCTGAAACCACTGTTCCGATTTGACCCATAAATGACTGTTACAGGTGCTCAACCTTAACCTACTGACACATTAGATAATGCCAAACAAAGGTGATTACCTCCCGTTTTAGATTGGGCCACTAGTATAACTCCCGAATATCCCTATAGATCTTATTTCCACTGGGATACATAACATAAGGGCTACCATACGCTTTTGGCTAAATCGATTGCCTCAACTCAGCATCGTTAGGTAGATAGACCTGACCTTGGAAAGATAAAACCCTGTCATTGCTAAGCCCAAAATCAGAATTCTTGCTATTCTCAACCTCTCAGAAATGCAAAATGAGAGACTCACCACTCAACTGTTTAGCTTTAATTTGATCAATTTGAATTGGTTTAACCTGTAACTCAGCCATCCTACTACCATCCTCAAACAAACTCAGACGAGCAAAAAGTTCTATCATATTGGTCATCGCTCTACAACTAAGAGCATCGACCACAATATTGGCCTTACCAAGATGGTACTCTACAGTGCAATCATAATCTTTAAGCAAATCAATCCATTTACGTTGCCTAAGATTCAACTCTTTCTAAGTCAACAGATACTTGAGGCTCTTGTGATCGATGCAGATAATACACCTCTCACCATACAAATAATGCCTCCAGATTTTAAGAGCGAAGACAACTGTCGCCAATTGCAGATCGTACGTAGGATAGTTGCCTTGTGTAACTTAAGCTGCTGAGACGCATAAGCCACAAACTTACCATCCTGCATCAAAATGCAGCCCAATCCAACATGTGAACTACCTGTGTGAACTACCTGTGTGAGGAAGTCCAGGCCGTGTTGATTTCCCATGTTGACCCATTTTCTCTGTTTTTGGCCCGTTTCTCGCTCTTTTTACTCTCCTATGCTCACCTAAGTATAAAACATAAAATTAAAGGATTAGGAGCATCGAATTCACCAAATCTAAGGATAATTCATCCAAAATTATGCTAAGCATGGGATAAAAATATGTATAAATTACGGTTTATCGAATACCCCACACTTAAGCGTTTGCTTGTCCTCAAGCAAAATCCTCAACTCACAATCAAAATAAATTCTTCTCATCTTATAATTCTAATTAATAGTTTCTCAAAATAATCCATAAGTAACCATACATTGAAAATTTAACTCGAAGAACATCAAAGTTTCAAACATTCCAAGTTGAGCATTTTATTGTGAAACCTAGGTGTCTCCCCTCATTTAAGTAATCACCTTTGATTCAAAATATCACAGAGTTTCACATCCTCACTAAAGATTCACTCAAATCACTCGAGGTGTTTAAGGACAAGAAATTTAGCACTCAACAGTCGATATGAAAAGTTATTACCATAAGCTTGTGTGAAAATCAAATCTCTACCACTATATATTGAGATGATACATCAATCAAAAGGTCTTTAGAGGGTTGTAATGTGGCTTTGGTTAAGGGGTGTGGTCATAAGCTGAAAGAGAAAGTTAGAATCGAGATTGAATTGAAAAATTACCTAACTAGAAAAATACTACAATTGACAATTTACGTTTCTAATTGAGCTTTTCTTCATAGATAACATTGTTTTAATCTAAGCATTATATAATTTCATAATATATATTTTTTAAGAACAAGTCAAATAAAACATAGGTAAACAATTTATTCAAATCGAATCTCAACAAAAATAGGGATCAAATTAATTAAGGAGATTTCAGCAATAATGGGTTATGGGTTAATATTGAGGGAAAATAAATGAATGGCTTGTTAGGCTCAAGGGGGTTCACTAAGGGTTAATTATAGAGGTAGGCTTTTTATGGAGTGAGTGGGTTAAACCTAAATGCCTTTATCATCTCAACATATCAAATCAAAGGTGTGGTCTTGACATGTATAATCAAGCAAGTTCTAGAATAACAATTCGATATTGACGCACTCAAAGCAACAATAAAAGTGAGCATGAAAGAAATAATATATGCTTTAAAAGCTCAAGATCTGACAAAAATTTTGGCTTTTTGATGTTTAACCTGTGAATTTCAACTCAAGATAATACCTAAACTTGGGGAAACAACTTAAAAATTTTTAATTCTCAAGAATCAACTTTTCATACTTGATTCCTTAATTCCTTAAAGTTTAAACATTCAATGCATAAATGCCTATATTTTAATTCAAGGCATATCAATAAAAATCATAAATTAATCAAAATTCATTCTAATAGTGATATGAGTGATTCACGTGAGAATAAGACAAAATTCAAGGATTTTTCTGATAATGATATAAATAACCCCCCACACTTAAGATGTACATTATCCTCAATGTACAAAGATATAATTACTGAAAACTATAGATATAAGATCATAAGATAGGGAGAGAAGTGAAACTTCCTAAATGTTAATTGGAATCCTTGAATTGGATTAATAGAGAGTAGTCGGCTAAGGCAAGTATGAGATTGGAGGAGGATACTCTGGTGGTGTTAGAGGTTCGTTAGTCCATAAGTCCTGTGCCAAAAGAATATTATATCTGGTGGTAGCTATGGTCATGGTCGAGCAGGACATGGCAGTCGTGGAGAACCTTTTCCAGTGGAGTTGCAATTTCCTAAGTAATAGTGAGCTTTGGGACTCTTTAGAACTGCGGTACAACTAATAATTCTTTAGGAAATATAAAGTAGTATGATTACTTGTAAAGAAATACCCGAAAGTAAAAATTGTTTAATATAAATAATAAAACCTAAGGATGTAGTAAAAATAAAATTAAAGAAAAATAAAAAAAGTAGTTTTAAAAAGATAAAAATAAAAACATAAAAATAATAAATAACAGTCTTTAAACATCTTCATCGCTAGATGGTTCGCAAGGTGGGGGCGGCGATAAGATGTGAAGGTGCTAAAAAATCTGATGTAGAGTTGCATCAATGTGATCAAAGCACTGAAAATATTGCTGCCCGAATCGAGTGAGGCACTCAGAAATGCCCTCGTGAGGTGGAGGGGCATATTTGGCAACGTCCTCTGAGTCCTCCTGCTCAGCTAACTGGACGAGGCGGTACTGGGGAGGATCAAATCCACGTCGTCACTCAATCATCCTCATATGCAGCATACTCAAAATACCCTGTGGGGACATCTGACCGATGAAAGTGAGGGAGGATGCTTGTGCCACCGTGTTGAGGAGACCAAAGTACCGTGCCAGACGAGTCACATAAAGGGCGATGGATATGACTCCCTTCCTATACCGCTCCGTCTGATGGCGAATGGCGAGGGCGATGAAATAGGTGAGGTCGAACACGTGCCCATTCACCAAGCTCCATAAAAAGTAGGCGTCGTTGGTGTTGACGACGTTGGTGCTCTCTCTCCTCCCTGTTAAGGTGTCTTCCCTGTTAAGGTGTGGGCTAGGATGGCATGTAGGTACCTCAGGGATGGGGCGAGAGCCGATTTCTTAGAGCGGTTGGGGTCATAAGTAGCCGAAACAGGGATAAAGGCCCTCCAGTAGCTTGATGAAGAGTAGTGGATGTGGCAATGGAGGCTGGTGAAGTCGTCGTCGTCCATGAATTCCTCCGTGTATAGTCCCAGTGCGACTCCAAACTCAGGCACACTCAGCTGGTGAACTAAACCCCTGAGACAAAACTGGACCGTTCCAGGATCATCGAACTCTGTCATAACGACTTGGAGGTGAAAAATGGAACAGAGTTCGAGTGTGAGTTTGAGGTACATCGGCTCAACGATCTCGAAGAATAGCCCCTACGGGTCAGTCGTCAGAAGGGCCCAAACTGCGTCAGCTAGTTGGATCTGCTCTAAAGCGGTCCAGTCGATGCAACGGCCCACACCTAGGGGTCGTGCCTGTAATATCTTGAAAAGTTCCTCCTATGGTCCCGGTGGAAATTGGAGGAATGGATGCCTAATCTCAGCGGTAGGACTCGAGGAAGATGCTGCTCCTTTCCTCTTCTTCGAGGAGGGGATGGCGGCTTTCTTGCCTCGTGGATTTGACATGATATACTTGCAAGAAACATATATTAACAAATTCAAAAAGGAATTAACCATGAATTAAACTAACAAATGCAATAAAAAATTACTAACATTAACAAGATTCAACCAAAAGCAATCAAACTTGATAGAGATTTTATGGCAAATGGCAAAGTGATAGCATGACTAAATTAAAAACAAACTAGATGGAAGTAGCTAAGCATGGTAAAAATATGGTACAAACTATGTGAACTAAATCCTAAGAATGAGGATGATAATATATACAATCAGTAGAAATATAAAAGAATAAAATTTAGGACTATCATGTTAGTAAGCATCCAAAGAAAGTAAAAGAGAAGAGAAAATCGTTAGAAGAGGACAGGTGGTCGGAGGAGCGATGACGTGAAGGTTGGGTACGGTTGGGGTTGGCCACAGGAGTGGGTGGTGGGGTCGTATAAGTCACGCAAAGGGAGAAGGGGGGAGAAGGGGGAAGAAGGGAAAAAGAGTAGAGAAAAATAGAAGAAGAGAAGAGGGCTAGGGGTGGCCAGTCGGTGGTGGGGAAGAGGATTTCGACGGCTAGGGTTAGGTTTTGGGGATGAGGATGATGAATAGTGAGGGGTTTATATAGATTTTGAGGCACACTGCCATGAGGCACGCCCGTGTATCCTTAATTCAGCCCGTGTGTTTCTTGATTTTCAAATTTGGGCGCGTCTGAAATTTGGCCCACGCCCATGTTCTTTGGGCGTGTTGGTGCATACGGTCGTGTCGCACGACCGTGTCCTACTTCGTTCGCTTCTCCCACGCCCGTGTATGGATGCACACACCTGTGTTAATTTCACATTCTTAAGCACGGGTGGTGGGCACGAGCGTGTCGCATGCCCGTGTTAATTTCTCAGTTTCAACCATGGCTTCTAAACACGGACGTGGTGTAACTCCCCAATTTTCGGGCTTTCTGTGTTTCTGTGATTTTTAAAATTTGTGTCTGTTTTGGTTAGTTAAAATATATTTTTTAGTAGGTTAGTGGGCCTTTGGAAGGCCCAAACTTAAGTTAAATCCGTGGTAGTCTTCGAAATTTTAATTTTATGAACAGGTGATGCAATTGGCATTTGGGCTTTTAAGAGTAAAGGGGTAAAAGATGACACAAAAAGGAGTGTGGCGTAGTGGCAAGGTGGCGCCACTTAGGGGACAAGGAAATGATGCCATAGAGGAAGCAAGGGGTCTAAGGTTCAAGTCTTGGCTCTTGCAATATATTTTGATTTTTCTTTTCAATAAATCTGGAAGCAAGTAGGTGCGCTTTAAAGTTTAATGTGTTGGGTTTATGACACAAATGAGTTGATGGCCTAGTGGTGGTGGAGTGAGTTGGCATGTGAGAGGACTTTGGTTCGAATCCCTTGGCATGCAAAGGTTGATTATTTTGCTATGTTGGGACGGCAAGAGTTGGTGTTGGTTTTAAACTCAGGTGATGGAGGGATCCCACATCGGGAAGCTAACATAAGAGTAGATAGAGAGCTGGCTTTAAATAGAGCAAACCATGAGGAGAGTAGGCATACCCTTCTTCGCTGATCCCTTTCGCTTTGTAACGTGCTCGTTTGGGTTGGGCGTTAGCTAAGAGTGTTTGGAGCGCAGATTAACTGCAGTCTCCTAACAGGTGTGTATTTCTCATTACTCTAGCAGTAGGACGGCTATTTTGGGCCGCGATGAGCTGAAATGGGCCATGTGGTCCCAATGGGTCCGTAGGCCCAAGTGGATAAGTTGTAGAATTACTAAAATACCCCTGTAGCGTAGGACTACCGATTTACCCCTGGAGGGTAAAATGACTATTTTGCCTCTCGTGCGTAAATGGCTAACTTGTGTGATGATTGGGTTAGTTGACGTGGATTTATGTTAGTTATCGTTAATTCGTAAGTCTAATGTGTTAGTGATCGATTGTAGGATTATTGCGTGGGAGATATCGTCATCAATCGTCATCAACTAGGTGTGTAAACGGCACCCTCCCTTAGACTGAATTGGTAAAAGCCGAAATACCGAAACGTTGGTATTTTGAGAACTCGCGAGCGTGCGAGTGCTCGTGAGACAGTTATTAATGAATATGGTGCATTTGGATGATTAGAGTGCAGAGTGTGCATTTTCGTGCACAATGGTATTTTTGGGCTTAATGGGCCGAAAACTGGCCAATGGGCCAACGGGCTCACTTTGGTAAAAAGATGAGGTAAGTACTTCTGATTACTTGGTAAACGTTAGAATAAGCATGAAACCTTAGCAATAGGTAATAATTATTGAAATACCCTTATGCATGCAAAATTACGATTTTTCCCCTAAGGTTATTTTTTTTCCGAAAAGCATGATGTTCTGTTTCTGTATACGTATGCCATGACATATTATTTCTGTTGCATGGGAGATGGGTTTATATTGATGGAGGAAGAGTTCTGGCAGCCTCACTGTAATCTGGTGGCCTCACCACATATATCTGTTCTGGTGACTTCGTCACAATATCCGCGACCTCATTTGCAATCTGTGTAACCGCACACATATATATATATATATATATATATATATCTTTTCTGGTGGGCTAGCCACAATATCTGTATCTGGTGACTTCGTCACAATATCTGGCAGCTTCGCTGCAATTTCTGTGGTGTGTAGCGGTTGGGTGGGTCGAGTAGTCTCCCCACATGGTGTAAGGCTGGTACGGGGGTGTTATGGATGGCTCTGGGTTGGGATTTCTTGTGACAGCCCAAAATTGTCCTTGTCAGAACGTGGTTTCGGGACCACAAAACCGAGGCATAAAAATAATTTAAAATTTATTTTGATGCCTATAATATGTGTGTATTCATGTGTGACATTTTTGATGTTTTGATTTAGAGTTATAAAGGTAAATTTCACTAGAAAGGACCTAGTAGTAAACTTTGAAAGTATGATGGGAAGATGTGTGATGACTAGTTGATCATGCATGCAAAATAAAGGATTTGCATGTCAAATTTCCCCAAAGGAAGCTTAGTGGCCGGCCATGACATGGTTTATGGGCAAAGAAAACATGTTGAAACATGTTTTGTTAATGGATGATGAGAGAAATGATTAATAATTAAGATGTGGGAAGAGAAACAAAAAAAATGTGTGTGAGTGTAGCATCCCCCATTGCCGTGTAGGTAAGAAAGAAAAACAAAAAAATTGTTCATCTTTTCCCTCCTTCCTTTGGCGAAATTTCTAAGAGGAAGAAGAGATTTTTGCTTCATTTTCTTTGTTTAGAAGAGATCTAGAAGGAGATTTGGCTAAACTTGCATCAAGATTAAGGTATGTATGAGGTTGTGTCATGAGATTCATGCATGTTTTAGTTGCTAACTTGAACTTCATGTTAGCCATGGTTCAAATCCTTGTTATGCCATGGAAATGGTATTTGGCCAAAGTTGATATTGTGTTAAAGCCATTGCATGCTAAAAGTGAAGTTTGTTGATGATGCATGTAATGATGGATTGACTACTCTTGAAATTTCTTTTTAGTATTCTTGAGTAGGGCATTGAGTCCTTTGTTTAACCATGACCAAAAATTGAAAGGGTGTGGTGTGTGATGTATTCGGCCATGGTATGCTCATGAGCATGGTTTATGCTTCTTGCATGATAGTTAAAATTTGTGTTTTGAATGGTTATGAACACCTTGAAATTGACCTTGCACCTATATGTGTATATATGTTTGCACATGATGATTTGGTTATGAAATAAATGATAAATATGTTTGTTTAAAAAGAAATTGTTGAAGAATGTTTGTGAAATCTCCATGTACATTCGGCCTAGTACATATATGGTGTGAAAAACCTTGAAATTTATTGTTGATTTGGTGCAAGTATGACTAAGTATAATCGGCCATATGAGTGCTTGATGCTATGTTATAATTATTGAGCTCAAGTATGTAGATGTAAGTGTGTGCTGGCCTTATAAGGGCTAAGTACCTTGGATTCCCTTTGATATTCAAACGACTAAATCAATTTATTTGTTAACATAAAGCTCAAGAGCTTAGAGGCCACAATTGGATAAGGGGAAAGAAAAAGTGATCGAATAACCGTTGAAGCCGTTTGACAACATCCGAAGTAAGTCTTCAAGAAATGACCCTACTCGAATTATGTGAAATGAAATATGGATGTGTAATGATTATTGATATATGTGTGTATGAGTATTTGAATGATACCGGGCTAAGTCCGAAGGCGATTATGCTAGTGATATGTTTGTGTTTGAGCCCTAGTAACGAAAACGAAACATGGATGTGTAATGATTATTGATGTATGTGTGCATGAGCAATTGAATGATACCGGGCTAAGTCCCAAGACATTTATGCTAGTATTTATATCCGGTTAAGACCAAGGCAATTGTGCTAGTGACTACATCCGGTCTAAGACCCGAAGGCATTCGTGCAAGTTGTTATATCCGGGCTAATACCCGAAGGCATTTGTGCAAGTCGTTATATCCGGGCTAAGACCCGAAGGCATTTGTGCGTGTGGTTATATCCGGTTGTATTTCAAGAAGCTTGGGCTGAAGGTGGCGTTGGTTGCTGTAATAAATTTAATTAGTACTCGAAAGGCCCAAAAGATAAGGTATGTTTACATGTGCATTGGAAAAGTCAATACGTTTGAATAATATTCGTTCAATCGACTAACGAATTTTCAGCTCTTGAATTGGTTGATATCTTGTGAATGGATATAATGATGAAGTGTGAAGTAAGTATGATTATGTGAATGTGTATTAATGAAATGATTCATTTGGCTATGTGAATGTAATGCTTTAGTTAAAGCCGATTTCATTGCTTGAGACTTACTAAGCATAAAATGCTTACCCGTTGCTTTGGCTCTCTGTTTTATAGATTTTGCTCGTTAGCGATCGGATTCGGGATCATTGAAGTGAAGTCATCCACACTATCAAACCCCTTTTTGGTACTCTTTTAGTTAAACTTTGGATATGGCATGTATAGGACTACCCTCGATTGTTTTAAGTTCTTTGTGATGTATATGTGTACGGCCATGCGAAAATGGTTCGTAAAAGTGGAGGATGGAATTTGACCATTTGTGCTTTGTAATTATATTTGGTTTCATGATGTGATTATGGTTTGGAATGAGAGTGTTGGTCACATGATCAGCCATTGGAATGGCTAAATATGATCATATGTGGACCTATGTATGTCAAAATTTTAGTTGGCCCATGGAAACCACAAGATAGGTAAAGTTTACCTTGAAAATAGATGCTGGCAGCAGCAGTGGTGCGGATTTGAAAAATTGCCAAAATTTGTAGGATTGGTCTTAATTAGTGAATAAGTTATGTAAACGAACCTTGACGAGTCTATTTTCATATGAAAGTAACGAAACAATCATATGAACAGTTTACCGAGAGATATTAAAGTTCTTGTGAGACAGGGCCAGAACGGTTTCTGGGTCCCCTATCGCGACTTTGAAAATTTACTATAAATTATCCAGAATGAATTAGGAGTCATGCCCTATATGTGCAGATTCCTTTTTGAGTCTAGTTTCATTAGAAACAAACGGTACCAGTATTAAAGCCCTGTACAGAGAGATATTCAAGTTGTAACGAGAGAGGGTCAGTGTAGTCAACCTCTGTAACATGGGTGACTTTAACTAATAAACTGTACCAATTGGCCCGACCAAAAATTCTAGAAATAAATCCATGGGAGGATATATGAGTCTAAATTCGGGGAAAATTTACGGAATCAGTTTCCAAGTTTTGAAACTCAAGATATGATTTTTAAGGCGACAGTGACGCAGTTTTCCAGCCTGTCTGGAAATGCCAAATTGGTCGGTGCTTTTAGAGGACTTGGCTCGTTAACCCCTCGTGTCCGACACCGGCGATGGTCTCGGGTTTGGGGTGTTACAATTTTATTGGTATCAGAGCTACGGTTTAGTCGATTCTAGGACTACCGTGATATGTTTGGGGTCTAGCTATACATGCCATTAAGTGATGAATTGATAGTGTGGTGATTTCTGACAATTTGAATTTGTGTTTGTTTATAGCAATGGATCCCGATCCCAACCGAGCAATAGCTGATGATGTGGAGAGTGTGGTGCCTGCTCCCGCGCAAGGGACAGCACCGGCGGACTCTCAACCTATGGCTAGCAATCCAAATGATGAGGCTAAGCAAGCCTTTTATAGTGTGATGAATGATTGGTTCAACCAATACATTCGAACTAACACGGCTGTTCCACAACCTCCATTCCCAACTAATGCAACCCCCGCACCTACAATACCTCCGGTAACTGACCAAATAAGGTCAAGTAAGCCCCCATGACAGAATTCAGTAAACATGGGGCCTTGAATTCAAAGCTACGGATAGCGACGATGCCGAGCAAGCTGAATTTTGGTTGGACAACACTATCCGGGTGCTCGATGAGCTATCTTGTACACCCGATGAGTGCTTAAAGTGTACTATCTCCTTGCTACGCGATTCCGCCTACTATTGGTGGAGTACTCTGACTTCTGTTGTGCCTAGAGAGCAAGTAACTTGGGAGTTCTTTCAAACCGAGTTCCGAAAAAAGTATATCAGTCAGAGATTCATCGACCAAAAGCGAAAGGAATTTCTTGATCTTAAGTAAGGCTCTATGTCCGTTGCTGACTACGAGCGAAAATTTGTTAGACTCAGAGATACGCTCGGGAATGTGTTTCGTCAAAAGCTATTATGTAAACGCTCGAGGATGGGGCTGTATGATGATATAAGGATGTTCGTTGGCATTCTCGAAATACGAGAGTTCGTAGTACTTGTTGAGCGAGCTTGTAAAGTCGAAGAGCTTAGAAAGGAGAAATAAAAAGTTGATGTGGGGGGCGGAGAATTTGAAAAGATCCTCGGAAAGTCTCTTCAACAGCATCGAAGAGATTTCGAGATGATGTGAGCGGTCTAGAGGCACTTCGGGCTTTTCTAGGCGAGATCGCGATCGACCCCTTGTGACCACACGAGTCACTTCGATCGCCGATGGTGGAAATGATCGTCGAGAGAGCGAGTGTATCGCATTGTGGCAAATGGCATTCGGGAGTCAGAGGTTCCGTGATCGCTCTGCTATAAGTGTGGATCGGCCGACCACTTTATCAAGGATTGCCCGAGGTTGCTTGAACAAAATGTAAGTCAAAGTGGAAACCCGGTGCTACCAACGCTCGAGGTAGGCCATCCGTAAATACGGAAATGCTAGTGGCGGTCGAGAGGGTCGAGAGATGCTACAACAAGACCCGAGGCTCGTGCTCTGCTAGGACTTATGCCATACGCAAGACGCGAGGATCTTTGCCTCACCGGATGTCATTACCGTACTTTCACTCTTTTCGATACTAATGTGATTGCTTTGATTGACCCCGGTTCTACTCATTCTTATATATGCGAAACCTTAGCATCCAAAGAAGACTTTGCCTATTGAGTCTCTCGAGTTTGTAATTCGGTGTCAAACCCTTGGGTCATTACGTGCTTGTCAACAAAGTGTGTAAGAAAAGTCCCCTAGTATTTCGAGGTTCTTATTTTCCGGCGGACTTGATGCTTTTGCCGTTCGACGAATTCGACGTTATTCTTGGTTTCGATTGGTTGACCATGCACGATGCGGTTGTAAATTGCAAAAGCAAGACTATCGATCTGAGGTGCGCGAATAACGAGATAATTCGGGTTGAGTCTACGGACTTAAAGGGGTTGCCAGCTGTAATATCAGCAATGTTGGCCCAGAAATATGTAAGAAAAGGGTGCGAAACGTACCTTGCGTATGTGCTCGATGACAAGGAGTCAGAAAAGAAACCCGAATCTGTGCCAGTGGTTTGTGAATACCCGGATGTTTTCCCTGAAGAATTACCGGGTTTACCACCTGTTCGGGAAATAGAGTTTGGCATCGAATTGGTGGATAGAGGTTTTGCTCGTCCGAGTTTTTCACCTTGGGGTGCGCCAGTGTTGTTTGTGAAAAAGAAGGATGGAACCATGAGGCTATGCATCGACTATCGTCAGCTTAATAAAGCGACGATAAAGAACAAATATCCGTTACCGTGTATCGACGATTTGTTCGATCAACTGAAGGGAGCCTCAGTGTTCTCGAAAATAGATTTGAGATCGGGCTATTATCGATTCATGAATTCAAGATTCGGACGTGCCCAAGGCGCCTTGTAACAAGATATGGTCACTACGAGTTCTGGTGATGCCGTTTGGGCTTACTAATGCCCTGCGGTATTTATGGATTTGATGAATCGGATCTTGGACCATATTTAGATCGGTTCGTAGTCGTGTTCATTGATGACATCTTGGTCTATTCAAGAAATGAGACCGAACATCTTTGAACACCGAGGTTAGTCTGCAAATTTTACGGGATAAGCAATTATATGCTAAGTTCAACAAGTGTGAGTCTTGGTTAAGAGAGGTTAGCTTCTTGGGGCATGTGGTATCTGCGACGGTATTCGAGTCGACCGAACAAAATTTCAGCCATACTTAACTGGAAGCCTCAGAAATATTACCGAGGTTCGGAGCTTTTTGGGGCTTTAGGTTATTACCGACGATTTGTAAAGGTTTCTCAACGATAGCCACGCCAATGACGGCTACTCCAAAAGGATGTTAAGTTCGAATGGACGGAGAAATGTCGAAAAGTTTTGATCAATCGAAAACTTATTTGATGAAGCCCCAATTCTAGTGCAACCCGAATCTGGCAAAGAGTTTGTCATCTATAGTGACGCCTCCCTACTTGGGTTAGGTTGCGTATTGATGCAAGAAGGTCGAGTTGTGGCCTATGCGTCGAGGCAATTAAAGCCACATGAGAAAAATTATCCGACCCATGATCTCGAATTGGTCGCCATCGTATTCGCCTTAAAGATATGGCGACATTACTTAGTTGGTGAGAAGTGCCATGTGTATTCGGATCACAAAAGTCTCAAATATTTGATGACTCAAAGAGACTTAAATCTGCGACAAAGGCGTTGGCTCGAGTGTTAAAGGATTATGAGTGGTTATTGACTATCACCGGGAAAGGCGAATGTGGTTGCGGATGCCTTAAGTCGTAAATCATTATTCGCTTACGAAGCGATGAATGTGCACTTGTCCGCTCGATCCGACAATGTGTTAGTAGCTAAATTGAAAGCCAAACCATTATTGATACATCAAATTTGTGAAGCTCAAAAGTCGACGATGAGTTGGTTGCAAAAGCGGTGAGTGTGTTCGAACAAGGAATCGGAGTTTCAGATCGATGATGACGATTGTTTGAGGTTCATGGTCGTCTGTGTGTTCCAAAGAATTGAACTTATTTCGATAATTCGAACGAAGCCCATTGTAGCCGAATGGCAATCCCCGAGAATACGAAGATGTACAACGATTTGAAACGTCGGTTTTGGTGGCATAGTATGAAACGAGACATCTCGACTTTGTTTCGAGATGTTTAATATGTCAACAAGTGAAAGCGGAACATCAAGTGCCTTGAGATTACTTCACCGATCACGATACCGAGTGGAAATGGGATCGAGTCACAATGGACTTTGTATCCGACCGCCATTGTCGTGAGTAAGAAGGATGCGGTTTGGGTCGTGGTAGATAGATTGACTAAGTCGGCTCACTTTGTCCTCGACGCACGGATTTTTCAATGGACAAACTAGCGAATTGTACGTTTCTCGATTGTGAGATTTCACGGGTGCCTATTTCCATCGATCGGGTAGAGATCCGAGATTTACCTCGCAATTTTGGAAGAAGTTGCAAGAAGCTTTGGGTACCAAGTTGCATTTCAAGACCGCCTTTCACCCCCAAACCGATGGTCAATCCGAGCGGATAATTCAAATACTTGAGGATATGTTGAGATGTTGCATCCTCGAGTTCAAGTGGTTCATGGGAACGGTATTTGCCTTTGATTGAATTCGCCACAACAATAGTTTTCAATCAAGTATTAAGATGGCACCCTACGAGGCTTTGTAGGGTCGTAAATGCCGTACACCATTATTTTGGGACCGAGCTCGATGAAAGCAAAATTTTCGGGTGGATTTGATTAGAGATCTGAATGAAAGTGAAAGTAATCCGTGAGAGTCGAAGATAGCCTCGATCGTCGAGAAGTCGTGACGCGGATCTGAAGCATAAAGACATCGAGCATCAGGTGGGAGATAAAGTGTTTCTCAAGGTTTCGCCTTGGAAAAAGATACTCAGATTCGGCCGTAAGGGCAAGTTGAGCCCGAGGTTCATTGGGCCATATGAGATATCCGAGCGAGTCGGTCTAGTTGCATATCGTTTGATTTTGTCCCCTGAACTCGAAAAGATTCACGATGTCTTTCATGTTTCGATGCTTCGACGCTATAGATCTGATCCATCGCACGTGATTAGTCCATTAGAGGTTGAAATTCAAGCCAATATGAGTTATGAGGAAGAACCGATTCGTATCCTAGCACGTGAAGTGAAAGAGTTGCGAAACAAGCGGGTTCCACTAGTGAAAGTGTTATGGCTCAAACACGGGATAGAAGAAGCTACTTGGGAAACCGAGAACTCTATGAAAGAGCGATACCCAACCCTATTTACCGGTAAGATTTTCGGGGACGAAAATTTCTTAAGTGGGGGAGAGTTGTGATAGCCCAAAATTGACCCTAGTCAGAACGTGGTTTCGGGACCACAAAACCGAGGCATAAAAATAATTTAAAATTTATTTTGATGCCTATAATATTTGTGTATTCATGTGTGACATTTTTGATGTTTTGATTTAGAGTTATAAAGGTAAATTTCACTAGAAAGGACCTAGTAGTAAACTTTGAAAGTATGATGGGAAGATGTGTGATGACTAGTTGATCATGCATGCAAAAATAAAGGGTTTGCATGTCAAATTTCCCCAAAGGAAGCTTAGTGGCCGGCCATGACATGGTTTATGGGCAAAGAAAACATGTTGAAACATGTTTTGTTAATGGATGATGAGAGAAATGATTAATAATTAAGATGTGGGAAGAGAAACAAAAAAAATGTGTGTGAGTGTAGCATCCCCCATTGCCGTGTAGGTAAGAAAGAAAAACAAAAAAATTGTTCATCTTTTCCCTCCTTCCTTTGGCGAAATTTCTAAGAGGAAGAAGAGATTTTTGCTTCATTTTCTTTGTTTAGAAGAGATCTAGAAGGAGATTTGGCTAAACTTGCATCAAGATTAAGGTATGTATGAGGTTGTGTCATGAGATTCAAGCATGTTTTAGTTGCTAACTTGAACTTCATGTTAGCCATGGTTCAAATCCTTGTTATGCCATGGAAATGGTATTTGGCCAAAGTTGATATTGTGTTAAAGCCATTGCATGCTAAAAGTGAAGCTTGTTGATGATGCATGTAATGATGGATTGACTACTCTTGAAATTTCTTTTAGTATTCTTGAGTAGGGCATTGAGTCCTTTGTTTAACCATGACCAAAAATTGAAAGGGTGTGGTGTGTGATGTATTCGCCATGGTATGCTCATGAGCATGGTTTATGCTTCTTGCATGATAGTTAAAATTTGTGTTTTGAATGGTTATGAACACCTTGAAATTGACCTTGCACCTATATGTGTATATATGTTTGCACATGATGATTTGGTTATGAAATAAATGATAAATATGTTTGTTTAAAGAAGAAATTGTTGAAGAATGTTTGTGAAATCTCCATGTACATTCGCCTAGTACATATATGGTGTGAAAAACCTTGAAATTTATTGTTGATTTGGTGCAAGTATGACTAAGTATAATCGGCCATATGAGTGCTTGATGCTATGTTATAATTATTGAGCTCAAGTATGTAGATGTAAGTGTGTGCTGCCTTATAAGGGCTAAGTACCTTGGATTCCCTTTGATATTCAAACGACTAAATCAATTTATTTGTTAACATAAAGCTCAAGAGCTTAGAGGGCCACAATTGGATAAGGGGAAAGAAAAAGTGATCGAATAGCCGTTGAAGCCGTTCGACAACATCCGAAGTAAGTCTTCAAGAAATGACCCTACTCGAATTATGTGAAATGAAATATGGATGTGTAATGATTATTGATATATGTGTGTATGAGTATTTGAATGATACCCGGGCTAAGTCCCGAAGGCGATTATGCTAGTGATATGTTTGTGTTTGAGCCCTAGTAACAAAAACGAAACATGGATGTGTAATGATTATTGATGTATGTGTGCATGAGCAATTGAATGATACCCGGGCTAAGTCCCGAAGACATTTATGCTAGTATTTATATCCGGGTTAAGACCCGAAGGCAATTGTGCTAGTGACTACATCCGGGCTAAGACCCGAAGGCATTCGTGCAAGTTGTTATATCCGGGCTAATACCCGAAGGCATTTGTGCAAGTCGTTATATCCGGACTAAGACCAAGGCATTCGTATGCGTGTGGTTATATCCGGTTGTATTCAAGAAGCTTGGGCTGAAGGTGAGCGTTGGTTGCTGTAATAAATTTAATTAGTACGCTCGAAAGGCCCAAAGGATAAGGTATGTTTACATGTGCATTGGAAAAGTCAATACGTTTGAATAATATTCGCTCAATCGACTAACGAATTTTCAGCTCTTGAATTGGTTGATATCTTGTGAATGGATATAATGATGAAGTGTGAAGTAAGTATGATTATGTGAATGTGTATTAATGAAATGATTCATTTGGCTATGTGAATGTAATGCTTTAGTTAAAGCCGATTTCATTGCTTGAGACTTACTAAGCATAAAAATGCTTACCCCGTTGCTTTGGCTCTCTGTTTTATAGATTTTGCTCGTTAGCGATCGGATTCGGGATCATTGAAGTGAAGTCATCCACACTATCAAACCCCCTTTTTTTGGTACTCTTTTAGTTAAACTTTGGATATGGCATGTATAGGACTACCCTCGATTGTTTTTAAGTTCTTTGTGATGTATATGTGTACGGCCATGCGAAAATGGTTCGTAAAAGTGGAGGATGGAATTTGACCATTTGTGCTTTGTAATTATATTTGGTTTCATGATGTGATTATGGTTTGGAATGAGAGTGTTGGTCACATGATCAGCCATTGGAATGGCTAAATATGATCATATGTGGACCTATGTATGTCAAAATTTTAGTTGGCCCATGGAAACCACAAGATAGGTAAAGTTTACCTTGAAAATAGATGCTGGCAGCAGCAGTGGTGCGGATTTGAAAAATCGCCAAAATTTGTAGAATTGGTCTTAATTAGTGAATAAGTTATGTAAACGAACCTTGACGAGTCTATTTTCATATGAAAGTAACGAAATGATCATATGAACAGTGTACCGAGAGATATTAAAGTTCTTGTGAGACAGGGCCAGAACGGTTTCTGGGTCCCCTGTTGCGACTTTGAAAATTTACTATAAATTATCCAGAATGAATTAGGAGTCATGCCCTATATTTGGAGATTCCTTTTTGAGTCTAGTTTCATTAGAAACAAACGGCACCAGTATTAAAGCCCTGTAAAGAGAGATATTCAAGTTGTAACGAGAGAGGGTCAGTGTAGTCGACCTCTGTAACATGGGTGACTTTAACTAATAAACTGTACCAACTGGCCCGACCAAAAATTCTAGAAATAAATCCATGGGAGGATATATGAGTCTAAATTCGGGGAAAATTTACGGAATCAGTTTCCGAGTTTTGAAACTCGAGATATGATTTTTAAGGCGACAGTGATGCAGTTTTCCAGCCTGTCTGGAAATGCCAAATTGGTCGGTGCTTTTAGAGGACTTGGCTCGTTAACCCCTCGTGTCCGACACCGGCGATGGTCTCGGGTTCGGGGTGTTACATTTCTACATTCATGATATATTTGTTCTGTATCAGCTATCAGCCTATGGGTTTCATTCTGATTTCTGTACTGGGCCAAGGCCCAGATAAGTCTAACTCTGAGGTTTGATCTATTTTGGGCTATGGTTGGGTTATGTTACACACTGAGTTTACCGAACTCACCCTTTATTTTCATCTCTGGAGGAAATCCCAAACCACAGTGGGCTTGGAGCTGTGAGGGATTCGGAGTGGCCACATCATCTACAAAGTTGGTTTTTCTAAGTTAGTTTATTTTTATTATTTTTATATTCTGATTTAATTTTGGGTTTTAAGTTGTAATAAGGCTGCTATTTAAATTTCTTTTTTCGCTATGATTTTAATTTCTAATTATATTTATACTATGTCGAAACTGCTAGTATTAGACTGCGCGGGTTTTCAAAATTAATGAAAGTTTCCAAGACTCAACAAGCACAACAAATGGATAGCCTAAAGATTGATAAACTGGTTTTTCATTCAACCGCTATTTTTATAAAGACCACCTCAATCACTTAAACCAATGAATGCATACTAAGTCGTAAGTCCATGTGACACGTCAAATCTGGCCATAACGTCTGGGCCGGGTTTGGGGTGTTACATTTAGTGGTATCAAAGCCAAGTTGCAACAACTCGGCTGTGGAACGGGTCTAAAAACGGGAGTTTTTAAAGAAACACTGAATAAAGGTTTTCAAAAATTGTTTTTTTTGGAACTTGATTATAAATTGTTTTCGAGAATGTTTCCAATATTTTCTCTTTACAAATAGATGATTTTAAAGATTAAAATCGGTTTTCTAAAATTAGGTTTTTTAGAAGGTGGCACACCGAATCTCCGGCCCAAGTTTGTAAGTTTTTTGAGCCTTGTTGATTGTTTCTGAAATATCTGTTATATGCTTGTACAAAACCTTATCATGGTACTTTAGTTAGGGTAACACTGGAACTATAGAAACTCTGATATGTAGAATGAGACTGTAGCTAGGCTATCGCAAAAGGAAACAAACTCAAACTCTGAATTACTGTTATTCATAAGACATCTGTAATAAACATTGAAATATTAAATTGATTCATAAAATTCTTAATCAGATAATACGAAATGAGTACACGAGCAGCTCGTGGAAGAGGCTGTGGATGTGGCCGAGGTAATGCTCAGGCTGAATCTTCGTCTTCAGGACATGTGCTGGCAGCAGATGCACCGGTACCACCGGTAACGGAGGTAGAGTCTCATGATCGAGGTACCGGGGACAATGCTCTGTCCTAGACAATGCTCTGAGTTTTGGAAAGGTTTGCTGGGGCAAGTACGGGAAACGGAATTCAGAGGTCTATTTCTGAGAAGATCCGGGCCAATGGAGAAGAGATATTTAAGGGCGTATCTGGTGTAGCTCCAAATGTGGCTGAGTAGTGGTTAGAAGCCACTGAGCGGATTATGGATGATTTGGACTACTCTGTGGAGTAGAAGTTGAAGGGAGCCATATCGTTACTCAGGGATAAGGCTTATCAGTGGTGGCTCACGATGAGAGATGGAACTCCTGCTGATAGTGTGACTTGGGAGCTGTTTAAGACAGCCTTCAAAGGAAAGTATGTTGGGGCTAGTTACGTGGACGCTCGCCGGAAAGAATTTCTGAACCTGGTCCAAGGGAGTAAGTCAGTGGCTAAGTATGAGTCTGAGTTTTTTAGACTGAGCCGGTATGCTTCTGGGATTGTCACTACAGAGTATGAGCTAGCGTATGCTTTGAGGATGGTCTGAGAGATCAACTTAGGGTGCTGATTGCTTCACAGAGGGAGCATAACTTTACTGCTTTAGTGGAGAAAGCTAAGATAGCTGAGGAAGTGAAGCATACAGAAAGATAGAATCGTGAGAAAGATCAGAACCGTTTTAGGAGAGATTCAGGACTTTCAGGTGGTATGAACAGGAATGTTAAGAGAGCAAGGGTAATGGAGCCAGTTCGAGCAGTACCGATGAATGTTTTTAGACTGTAGGGTTGTAGGAATTGTGGGAAGATGCATATGGACGAGTGTCGGAAACGTTCTGCTGCTTGTTTTTGATGCGGATCTATGGAGCATAGGGTTAAGGATTGTCCCCAGGAACCAGATCAGGTTCAAGTTTTAGAGCAGAGGGTCGCTCAACCAGTGAGGGGTGGACCACAGTTTTTGAAAGGACGTGGGCAAGGCAGAGGTGGTAATGGAAACGGTCGAGGAAGAGGAGCGCCAGGCAGGGGTGCTGGATTTGCTGAGGCTCATCAGCCGGCGTTTGTGTATGCAGCTCGTCGTCGAGAGGAGGGTGATGCACCTGACATCATAACTGGTACGTTTCTGATTTCCAGTATGCCGTACATTGCGTTGATAGATGTTAGATCTACCCATTCATATGTTGCATGTGCTATATCTGGATCACTGGGTGTGCACTCTGAGGAAACCGTGAGTGGGGTATCTGTACTAAGTCCTTTGGGTCACTCGGTTAGGGTAGATAAACTGTATAGAGATGTGCCTATAGAAACTCAAGGAAAAGTTTTCTTTGGAGATTTGATGGAGCTACCTTTCGGAGAATTCGATCTCATTTTGGGAATGGATTGGCTTGTTAAGCATAGGGCTACTCTGGATTGTGCTGCTAAGCGAATGATGTTAAAGACCACAAAAGATGAGGAGGTTTTGGTGATAGACGAGCGTAGGGATTATCTGTCTAATGTGGTGTCGGTATTGAAAGCCAAGAAGTGGATTCGAAAGGGATGTGAGGCATATTTGGCATTTGTAAGCCAATCTAAAACTGAGGATCTGACAGTGGATAAAGTTAGAACCGTCAAGCATTTTAAAGATGTTTTTTCAGAGGAGCTTCCGGGTTTTCCCCCGAACCGAGAGGTTGAGTTTGGAATTGAATTATTGCCAGAAACGGCACCGGTGTCCATTGCATCTTATAGGATGGCACCGAAGGAGTTGGTGGAGCTGAAAGCCCAAATTCAAGAGTTATTGGATAGAGGCTTCATTAGACCAAGTGTGTCTCCGTGGAGAGCACCAGTGTTGTTCGTAAAGAAGAAAGATGGGTCAATGCGAATGTGCATCGATTATCGGCAATTGAACAAACTGATGATTAAGATCAAGTACCCACTGCCGATAATCGATGACTTATTCGACCAACTTAGAGGAGCTTCAGTATTTTCCAAGATTGACCTTTGATCTGGGTATCATCAGTTGAGGGTTAAGGAGGTGGATATTCACAAGACGGCATTCAGAATTCGGTATGGTCACTATGAGTTCTTGGTTATGCCATTTGGGTTGACGAATGCACCTGCGGCATTTATGGATCTGATGAATCGAGTGTTCTAGCCATACTTGGATCGATTCATGGTTGTCTTTATCGACGATATTCTGGTTTATTCTGAAACTGAGGAGAAGCATGATGAGCACCTTCATATTGTACTGCAAGTGCTGAGGGAGAATGAGCTTTATCCGAAATTCAGTAAGTGTGAATTCTGGTTGAGAGAGGTAACTTTCTTGGGGCATGTTGTCTCTGCTGAAGGGATCAAGGTGGACCCTCGAAAGATTGAAGCGATTCTGGAATAGAAGCCACCGAGGTCAGTGTTGAAAATTAGAAGTTTTCTGGGTTTAGCTGGGTACTATAGAAGGTTTATGGAAGGATTTTCTGTAATGGCAGCGCCTTTGACAAAGCTTATAAGGAAGGGAGTACCGTTTGTTTAGACCGAGAAACAATAGGAATCTTTGAGAAGTCAAGAAAGTTCGACCGAGGCACTGTGATCGATTCAAATGTAGTCCTGAAAAGATTTTACCGTGCAGTGATGCATCACATGTAGGGTTGGGTGTGTGTCGATGCAAGAGGGTAAAGTGGTTGCTTATGCATCACGACAGCTTAAACCACATGAAGTTAACTATCCTACTCAAGATCTGGAGTTGGCAGCGGTAATTTTTGCACTTAAGATTTGGAGACATTACCTGTATGGAGAAAGGTGTATTATATACACAGATCATAAGAGTCTTAAGTACTTGCTGACTCAGAAGGAGCTGAACCTTAGGCAACGGAGATGGATAGAGTTGCTTAAGGATTATGACTGCGCGGTTGAGTATCACCTAGGCAAAGCTAATGTGGTGGCTGATGCCCTAAGTCGTAGAATCAGATCGATCCGAGAGCCATGTTTGCTCGTTTGAGTCGTATGATGACATGAGTCTCATTAGCGTAACGCAAGTTAGGCCAACCTGGGTGGATGAGATTAAGGAAAAACAGTTGAGGGATGAGTCCCTGGTTTCTCGATTCCGGTAGGTTAAGAATGGTGATACTTCTGAGTTCAGACTGAATAGTAAGGGAGTTCTGTGTTACCGAGGTAGAGTTTGTATTCCGAAACTCTGACTTGAGGTAAGCAATTCTGAAAGAAGCTCATGGAGGTCTGTGTGCTATGCATCCTGGAAGGATTAAAATGTATCTCGACTTAAAGGAATTGTATTGGTGGCCTGGATTGAAGCAAGAGGTAACGGAAGTTGTGGGAAAATGTGTGACTTGTCAGCAAGTGAAAGCTGAACATCAATTACCTTCCGGACTTTTGTAGCCAGTGAAAGTACCACTTTGGAAGTGGGAGAGGGTAACCATGGATTTTGTGAGTGGGTTACCCTTGACACCGTCGAAGAAGGACTCGATTTGGGTAATTGTGGATAGGTTGACCAAATCGCTCATTTCATACCGTCGCGACCGATTATTCACTTGTGGTTAGCCAAATTGTATGTGGCGGAAATAGTGCAACTTCACAGAGTGCCAATGTCGATTATTTCTGATCGAGATCCTAGATTCACATCTCAGTTTTGGCAAAAGTTGCCTGAGGCGTTGGGTACGCGGTTGCACTTTAGTACAGCCTTTCATCCTCAGACTGATGGTTAGTCGGAAAGGTTTATTTAGATTCTGGAAGACATGTTGAAGGGATACGTTATCGAATTTCAAGGCAGTTGGGAGGATTACTTACCGTTGGCAGAGTTTGCATACAACAATAGTTATCAGGCAAGTATTCGAATGGCTCCTTATGAGGCACTGTATGGGCGAAGATGTCGTACACCTAGTTGTTGGGCCAAGTTGGGTGAACAGCGTGTTCTTGGACCGAGTGGTGGCGAATCGAGGATAAGATCAAGTTGATTAGAGATCGGTTTAAGGAAGCATCTGATAGACAGAAGTTATATGCAGATTTGAAGCACAAGGAAATTGAGTACTCTGAGGGTGATATGGTCTTCTTGAAGGTTTCACCTTGGAAGAAAATATTAAGGTTTGGGAGGAAAGGCAAGTTAAGTCCGCAGTTCATTGGGCCTTATCGGATTCTTAAGCGAGTGGGTCCAGTGGCTTATCAGTTGGAGCTACCTCTAGAATTGGATAGGATTCATGATGTTTTTCACGTCTTCATGTTAAGGTGGTATTGTTCTGACCCTACTCATGTTGTGCCGGTTGCAGAGATCGAGGTCCAAATAGACTTGACTTTTGAGGAAGAGCCTGTGCAGATTTTGGATCAAGATGTTAAGATTTTGAGGAGGAAATCAGTTCCACTAATAAAGGTACTGTGGCATAATCATGGTAGAGAGGAAGCTACTTAGGAGCAAGAAGTGGCGATGCGTCAACAATATCCTCATCTGTTTGATTCAGGTAAAATTTCAAAGACGAAATTTCTTTAAGGAGGGTAGAGTTGTAATGCCCCAATTTTCAGGTTTTCTGTGTTTCTATAATTTTTAAAATTTGTGTGTGTTCTAGTTGGTTAAAATATATATTTTAGTAGGTTAGCGGACCTTTGGAAGGCCCAAACTTAAGTTAAATCTGTGGTAGTCTTCGGAATTTTAATTTTATGAACAGGTGATGCAATTGGCGTTTGGGCTTTTAAGAGTAAAGGGGTAAAAGATGACATAAAAAGGAGTGTGGTGTAGTGGCAAGGTGGCGCCACTTAGGGGATAAGGAAGTGACGCCATAGAGGAAGCAAGGGGTCCAAGGTTCAAGTCTTGGCTCTTGCAATATATTTTGGTTTTTCTTTTCAATAAATCTGGAAGCAAGTAGGCGTGCTTTAAAGTTTAATGTGTTGGGTTTATGACACAAATGAGTTGATGGCCTAGTGGTGGTGGCATGAGTTGGAATATGAGAGGACTTTGGTTCGAATCCCTTGGCATGCAGAGGTTGATTATTTTGCTATGTTGGGACGGCAAGAGTTGGTGTTGGTTTTAAACTCTGGTGATGGAGGGATCCCACATCGGGAAGCTAACATAAGAGTAGATGGAGAGCTAGCTTTAAATAGAGCAAATCATAAGGAGAGTAGGCATACCCTTCTTGGTTGATCCCTTTCGCTTTGTGACGTGCTCGTTTGGGTTGGGCGTCAGCTAAGAGTGTTTAGAGCGCGGATTAACTGCAGTCTCCTAACAGGTGTGTATTTCTCATTACTCTAGCACTAGGACGGCTATTTCGAGCCGCGATGGGCTGAAATGGGCCATGTGGTCCCAATGGGTCCGTAGGCCCAAGTGGATAAGTTGTAGAATTACTAAAATACCCTTGTAGGGTAGGACTACCGATTTACCCCTGGAGGGTAAAATGACTATTTTGCCCCTCGTGTGTAAATGGCTAACTTGTGTGATGATTGGGTTAGTTGACGAGGATTTATGTTAGTTATCGTTAATTCGTAAGTCTAATGTGTTAGTGATCGATTGTAGGATTATTGCATGGGAGATATCGTCATCAATCGTCATCAACCAGGTGTGTAAACGACACCCTCCCTTAGACTGAATCGGTAAAAGCCGAAATACCAAAACGTTGGTATTTTGAGAACTCGCGAGCGTGCGAGCACTCGTGAGACAGTTGTTAATGAATATGGTGCATTTGGATGATTAGAGTGCAGAGTGTGCATTTTCGTGCACAATGGTATTTTTGGGCTTAATGGGCCGAAAACGGGCCAATAGGCCAACGGGCCTACTTTGGTAAAAAGACGAGGTAAGTACTTCTAATTACTTGGTAAACGTTAGAATAAGCATGAAACCTTAGCAATAGGTAATAATTACTGAAATACCCTTATGCATGCAAAATTACGATTTTGCCCTTAGGGTTATTTTTTTCCTGAAAAGCATGATGTTCTGTTTTTGTATACGTATGCCATAACATACTATTTCTATTGCATGGGACATGGGTTTATATTGATGGAGGAAGCGTTCTGGTAGCCTCATTTTGCAATCGGTGGCCTCGCCACATATATTCGATTCGGTGACTTCGTCACAATATCCGCACCTCATTTGCAATCGGTGGCTTCGCCACACATATATATATATATATCTGTTCGGTGGCCTAGCCACAATATTCAGATCCGGTGACTTCGTCACAATATCCGGCGACTTCGCTGCAATTTCGTGGTGTGTAGCGGTTGGGTGGGTTGAGTAGTCTCCCACATGGTGTAAGGCCTGATACGGGGTGTTATGGATGGCTCGGGTTGGGATTTCGCATTCATGATATATTTGTTCAGACGACTATGGGCCTATGGGTTTCATTCGATTTACATCTTGGGCCAAGGCCCGAGATAAGTCCGACTCGAGGTTTGATCTATTTTGGGCAATGGTTGGGTTATGCTACACACTGAGTTTACCGAACTCACCCTTTATTTTCATCTCTGCAGGAAATCCCCAACCATAGTGGGCTTGGAGCTGTGAGGGATTCGGAGTGGTCACATCATCTGCAAAGTTGGTTTTTCTAAGTTAGTTTATTATTATTATTTTTATATTCTAATTTAATTTTGGGTTTTAAGTTGTAATAAGGCCGTTATTTAAATTTCTTTTTCCGCTATGGTTTTATTTTCTGATTATATTTATACTATGTCGAAATTGCTAGTATTAGGCTGCGCGGGTTTTCAAAGTTAATGAACGTTTCCAAGACTCAACAAGCACAACAAATGGATAGCCTAAAGATTGATAAACCGGCTTTTCATTCAACCGCTATTTTTATAAAGACCACCCAAATCATTTAAACCAACGAATGCATACTAAGTCGTAAGTCCATGTGACACGTCAGATCTGGCCATAACGTCTGGGCTGGGTTTGGGGTGTTACACGTGGCGTACGCCCGTGTTGTTTTGACAGTTTCATCCACAGCCATGCCGCACAGTCGTGGCAACATATCGAATCCTGTGTTGGGGAAAACTTTCGCTCTATTTTCACACGGCCATATCGCACGTCTGTGTCGACACTCATTGTATGAGCACGGCCTAAGGCACGCCCGTGTGCCTGACCGTGTGGATTTGGACAACCTGTGTTCAAGGATACGGTTAGAGAATTAGATGTTAAAAACTAAAATTCAAAGAAGTTAACCCTGTTAGTGCTCGGGTTGCCTCCTGAGAAGTGCTTATTTATAGTCTAAGCTCGACTTACCCCTCTGTTGTGTGGTCATAGTGGTGCGAGGAGTTTACACTCCTCATTCCTGGTATCAAACTCAAAAAAGTAAGGTTTTACATGGGTACGATTTACCTTAAAGGTGCCGAATTTAGGGTGAATTACCTCGACTATCCCATATGGAAAAATACTGAGTATCGTAAGAAGGATTGCTCCATTAGGTTTAGAAGTGGCAATACGAGGGTCTGCTGCATCTAGTAGTACTTTGTCTCCAACCTTAAGTTGATTTGGTGAAACATTGAGCTCGTCATGGCGTGGTTTTGGTCTATCGTGTGCTCTCGGTTTCTGTGTCAGCCATTCATCTAGTTCCTCGATTTGTAGCCTTCGTTCTTTATAGATGGGTTCTTTGTTGTTACTTGAACAAGGCTCATGTATGCTTTTCGAGCGTATTTCTTGCAAAGAAGGTTGTACCACATGATCAGTATTAGTAGAATTTCGAGCTTGAAGAGTGATTGTTTCATCACCCATACGAAGTGTGAGTTCACCTATACCAACATCAATTATAGTTCCAGCAGTTGCTAAAAAGGGCCTTCCTAAAATTAAAGCACGTCACTATCCTCTTCTATGTCTAGAACAACAAAATCTATTGGAAATATAAATTTGTCAATTTTAATGAGTACATCTTCAATAATGCCTCTAGGAAATCTAATTGTTTTATCTGCTAACTGAATGTTCATCCTAGTTTTTTTGGGTTTCCCAAGACCTAGTTGTTTAAACATTTTATAGGGCATGACATTAATACTAGCCCCTAAATCAGCCAAAGCATTACTAACGTCTAAGCTACCAACTAAACAAGGAATCGTAAAACTCCTTGGATCTTTCAATTTGTTGGCCAACTTATTCTGCAGAATGGCTGAGCAACCTGCATTCATCTCCACATGTGATGCCTCATCCAACTTCCACTTATTTGCTAAAAGCTCTTTTAAAAATTTGACTGCGTTTGGCATCTGCAAAAGAGCTTCGATAAACAGTAAGTTAATATGCAATTTCTTTAATAGTTTAAGGAATTTACCAAATTTTTCATCTGTACGGTCTTTACTTGTCGCATTAGGGTATGGCACCTGTGGTTGGTACTCTTTACTTACCGATTTTTTATCACTGTGGACTACCTCACCTCTACCTTTACTTACCACAACTCCTTGCCTCGATTCTAGTTCAGGTTCAACTAACCCTTCCTTATCTTGAACGGTAATCGCGTTGAGTTGTTCCCTTGGTTTAGATTAAGTGTTACTCAGAAGGCTACCTTGTGGTCGTTCAGAAATTAGTTTAGTGAGCTGTCCTATCTAAGTTTCGAGCCCTTGGATTGATGCTTATTGATTCTTAAGTGCTGTTTCGGTATTCTAAAAGTGAGTTTCTAACACCGAGATAAACTTTGTTAGCATCTCCTCAAGGTTTGGCTTCTTTTCCTATTGGTAAGGTGGTTGTTGAAAACCCGGAGGATGTTGTGGCCTTTGATTCCCTTAACCACCCCACGAAAAATTGAGATGGTTCCTCCATTCTGCATTATATGTGTTACTATATGGGTTATTTTAAGATCTGGAATTATTGTTACCCATGTATTGGACTTGTTCCTCTTCGATGCTAGGGTTGAAAGATTGATATTCTGTGTGTACTCCTCCATTAGAATCGTACCTCATCACGGGATGTACCTGACTAGAACCACATAAACCGTCAATCTTTTTATTTAAAAGTTTTACCTGGTTAGATAGCATAGTAACCGCATCGAGGTTGAAAACACCAGCTGCTTTTGTCGGGTTTGTTCTCATGACTTGCCACTGATAGTTATTCAGTGACATCTCTTCAATAAATTCGTAAGCCACTTCAGGTGTTTTGTTCTTGATAGTCCCACCAGCAGCTGCGTTGATAAGTTGCCTTGTTGAAGGGTTCACACCGTTGTAAAACGTTTGAACCTGCAACCATAAAGGTAACCCATGGTGAGGGAACCTTCTCAATAGATCCTTGTATCTCTCCCATGCATCATAGAGTGTTTCTAGATCCATCTGCACAAAAGAAGAGATATCATTCCTCAACTTAGCCATTTTAGCCGGTAAAAAATATTTAAGTAAAAAATTTTCGGTCATTTGTTTCCAAGTAGTGATTGACCCTCGTGGTAACGAGTTCAACCACTGTTTACCTTTGTTCCTAAACTAAAAGGGAAATAACCGAAGGTGAATGGCATCATCAGAAACGCCATTGATTTTAAATGTGTCACAGAATTCCAGAAAATTTGCTAAGTGAGTGTTTGGATCCTCTTCCTACAAACCATCAAACTGAACAAACTGTTGGATCATTTGAATTATGTTGGGTTTCAGTTCAAAATTATTTGCAACAATAGCAGGCCTAACTATACTCGACTCAGTTCCTGTCAAAGTAGGTTTAGTATAATCATACATAGTGTGTGGATTAGGATTCTGATTTACTGGATCAGTAGCAATCGCGAGAGGTAGTGGATTTTCCTGATTTTCAGCCATCTCCTAAGCTGAGGTGTGAATATCGTCCTCTTGCCCTTCCTCTATGTATCTTAAGCTTCGCCTTATTTCTCTTCGGTTTCTACGAGCTGTGTGTTCAATCTTACTATAAAAAAGTAATGGTCTTTACGGGTTTCTTCTAGTCATAAATTGTAAAAACCTACCAGAAGGAAAAAGAAAATTTAGTAAGAAAAATCAAAATAAAATTTAAATTGCAATAAAATAAATGGCTAAAGTAATAAAAATTAAGTGTTCCTAATATCTTAGTTACCCGGTAACGGCGCCAAAAACTTGATGTGATGTAAATCGTGAAAAGTTTTATAATTTATGAATGTCCGTTCTTGAAAACTAACTATTATCATGACAAAGGAAAGCGCCTTATCGAACAGTAGTATGGCTTATGGCAAGACCGGGATGTCGAACCCAAAGGAACTAATTAACTTTCTTTTTATTATCTAGCCTAAAAATAAAGGGGTTTGTTTTATCTAAACTAATTACTAAACTAAGAATGCACAGAAAGTAAATTGGGGAAATAACTTTTGGGAAAACTGAATGATTTGGACAATACCTAAGGGAAAAATCCACCTAGACTTCACTTGTTATTTGACTCTGAATCATACGATTTATTCACTTGACTTGATCCGTAGAAATCCCTAAGTTATATTATTATCTCTCTCGAGACTAAAAACGTCTAACCCTAGGTTGATTAATTGAAATCTCTTTCTAATTAAAACCCCTAGCATTGCATTAACTCGATCTATAGATTCCTTTATTAGGTTTCACCCTAATCTGACAAAATTATGGCACCCTATGTCTAGGCGTACAATCAACTTCGCTTAGTTATGCTAGATCTACTCTTAGACAGGGAATTTTGCTCCTTTGAATAAGCACATCAATACTTGAACCAATATCATAGAATATTAAAGCAAGAATTAAGAACTCATAATTAAGAACAAGTCAAATATTTATCATATAATTCAGAAAATAATAACAAGATCCGTCTTATGTTTCATTCCCCTTAGGTATTTAGGGGATTTAGTTCGTAAGTATAAAAGAAAACATCTCAGAAGAATAATGATAACAAAACATAAAGAAAACCCAAAAACCCTGAAGGAAATTGAAGGGAGATCTTCAGTCTTGAAGGAGAATCTGGCTTTTGAGATTGATCAATCAGCTTTCTTCGAGTAATTCCTTGCCTCCTACTCCGTGTGTCTCTTTTTAGTACCTCTTGGGGTGTTTATATAGGCTTTAGAATGCTTCTAAACCCTCAAAAGTGGCCTTTTCTGAATAGGACTAGACTTGGTCTCGACAGGGACACGCCCATGTGACACGCCCGTGTGCGATTTCTTCAAACCGTGTTCGAGTCTATTGAATGGACACGAGCATGTGAACTACCCGTGTGAGGAAGTCCAGGCCGTGTTTATTTCTCACGTTGACCCATTTTCTCTGTTTTTGGCCCGTTTCTCGCTCCTTTTACTCTCCTATGCTCACCTAAGTATAAAACATGAAATTAAAGGATTAGGAGCATCGAATTCACCAAATCTAAGGATAATTCATCCAAAATTATGCTAAGCATGGGCTAAAAATATGTATAAATTATGGTTTATCAGCTCTAAAGTGACCGATTTCTTCAAACCCTTAAATGGTTTATTCTCCCTTCAATTTCGGCAATAACAAAGAAAGATGAACAAAATTTTAACTTTGGTTTTACTTATTATTAATTTATTACTAAATTACTTATTTAACCTTAAATATTACTATTAAAAACACTTAATCTCTTGTCCATATTTGTCCATTTAATATAACAATGGTACAATTACAACATAAACCCTTCAAACATTTAAGTTCATAGCTATTAAACCCTTTTAACTTATAGAACTATACTTTTACATTTTACGTAATTTAGTCATTTTTCTCAAATTGACCATTTAAAGAATAAAATTACTTCACAAAATTTTCACACAATCATATATTCATGCTATTTAACTTAAAATAATAATAAAATAAACATTTCAACCTGGAATTTGTGGTCCCGAAATCACTTTTCTGATTTGACTAAAAACAGGTTGTTACAACTCTCCCCCCTTAGGGATTTTCGTCCTCGAAAATCTTACCAGTGAATAGGTTCGGGTATTGTTTTCTCATAGCATCCTCGGGTTCCCATGTAGCTTCTTTAACCCCATGACGATACCATAATACTTTCACTAATGTGATTCTTTTATTTCTCAGCTCTTTGATCTCACGAGCTAAAATTTGAATCGATTCTTTAGCATATGACATATCGGACTAAATTTCAACCTCAGTCGGGGAAAGGACATGTGAATGGTCAGATCGGTATCGTCGAAGCATAAATACATGAAACACATTATGTATTTTCTCTAACTCAGACAGCAAAGATAGCTTATATGCCACTAGCCCAACTCGCTTAGTAATCTCATACGGTCCGATGAATCGTGGACTCAATTTCCCTTTCCGACCAAACCGCAATATCTTTTGCCACGGCGACACCTTTAGCAACACTCGATACCCGACTTGGAACTCAATATCTTTTCGTTTCAAGTCTGGGTATGATTTTTGTTGATCCGAAGCTTCTTTCAAACTATCGCGAATTACTTTCACTTTTTCTTCAGTCTCTCTGATCAAATAAACCCCGTGAATCTTATTTTCACTGAGCTCACTTTAGTACAACAGTGTTCGACACTTACGACCGTATAGAGCTTCGTAGGGTGCCATAGTTACTCTATTCCATTTCTACTCAGGAATCATAATAAGCTGTAATAAAGCTGACGGCACTTGATGCTCAGATTTGACTTGCTGACAAATCAAACATTTCGAAACAAATTCTGAGATATCTTGTTTCATGTCGTGCCACCAATATAGCTATTTCAAATCGTTATACATTTTCGTGCTTCCAAGATGTACTGAAAAACAACTACTGTGTGCTTCGTTTAGAATATTCCAAATGAGCTCAGAATTTCTTAGTACAAATATTCTATCATGAAACATCAAACAGTCATCAGGCCTTATTCGAAACTCTGAATCAGAATTCGGCTCACATTGAGCTCGTTTTGCTTATAATTCATTATTAAATTTTTGAGCCTCACAAATCTGCTGTAGAAATAATGGTCTCGCTTTCAACTCAACTACTATCGAACCGTCGTCAGACAAAGCTAATTGTGTGTTCAAAGCACGTAAAGAAAATAAGGACTTTCGACTCAAAGCATCAGCAACTACGTTCACTTTCCCCGGATGATAGTCAAACACTAATTCATAGCCTTTTAGCAATTCTAACCATCTCCACTATCGTAAATTCAAATCTTTCTGAGTTATCAGATATTTCAACCTTTTGTGGTCGGTATAAATATGGCATTTCTCACCAAACAAGTAATGACGCCAAATTTTCAATGCGAACACTATCGAGGCTAACTCTAGACCGTGCGCCGGATAATTCTTTTCGTGTGGCTTAAATTGTCTCGAGGCATAAGCTACAACTTTGCCTTTCTGCATCAAAATACAACCCAGTCCATTTAACGATGCATTACTAAAAACTACAAATTCTTTACCCGACTTAGGTTGAACTAATACTGGTGCCTCTATCAATAATGCTTTCAATTGCTCGAAGCTCTGCTGACACTTTTTTAACCACTCAAATTTAACATCTTTTTGAAGCAATTGTGTCATCGGAGTAGCAACCATCGAGAAGCCTTTCAAAAATCATCCATAATAGCTGGCTTGTCCCAGAAAACTACGGACTTCAGATACATTTCTCAAAGGCTTCTAATCTATAATCGCAGAAATTTTGCTCGGGTCATCTTGGATACCCTTGGCTAAAACTATATGTCATAGAAAACTAACCTCTCGTAGCCAAAACTCACATTTGCTGAACTTTGCAAACAACTACTTATCTCTCAAAGTTTGTAACACGATTTTCAAATGTTCGGCATGCTCAGATTCATAACGAGAGTAAATCAGAATATCATCCATAAATACAACCACGAATTTGTCTAAATACGGTCTGAAAATCTTATTCATCAAATCCATAAAAATTGCAAGAGCATTAGTCAATCCAAAAGGCATAACAAGGAATTCATAATGTTCGTACCTTGTTTTGAATGCTGCCTACGGTACATCCGAGTCTTTAACTCGCAACTGATAATAACCAGATCTCAAATCAATCTTTGAAAATACTGTTGCACCTTTCAACTAATCAAATAAATCATCAATTTTCAGTAAAGGATATTTATTCTTGATTGTCACTTTGCTGAGTTGTCGTTAGTCTATACATATTCTCATAGAACCATCATTTTCTTTACAAACAACATTGGTGCACCCTAGGGCAAGAAACTCAGTCTTGTAAATCCTCTATCAGTTAATTCTTACAACTGAGCTTTCAACTCTTTTAACTCTGTCGGAGCCATTCTGTACAGAGCTATCGATATTGGTGAAGTTCCCAGTACTAAATCAATAGCAAATTCAACCTCTCTGATTGGTGGCAAACTCGATAACTCTTTTGGAAACACATCTGAATACTCACAAACAGTTGGTACTGTTTCAATCTTTTTTTCTGGAACTTTTGTATCAAGTAGATATGCAAGATATGCACTGCATCCCTTTTTCACATATTTCAGATCTAAATCGACGAGATTACAGCTGGTAAACCCTTCAAATCATTTGATTCGATTCAGACAGTTTCATTATTCTGACATTTCAACTCAACTGTCTTTCGTCTACAATTTACTACTGCATCATGCAACGTCAACTAGTCCATACCCAGAATAACATCAAACTCGTCAAACAATAACAACATCAATCAGCCATAAAACAGTAACCCCAAGTCATTAACGGACAATTCTTGCAAAATTTGTTAACCAAGACATATTTGCCTAAGGGTTCGACACTTATATAACAAACTCAATAGAATTAACAAGTAAATTCTTACTAGATGCTAAGTTCACACATATATATGAATGAGTTGATTCGAGATCTATCAATGCAATTACATTAGTGTCATAAAGTGAGAATGTGCCGGTAATTACATCTGGAGATAACGCTTCTTCACGAGTGCGAATAGCATAAGTTTTGGTAGGTGCTCTAACCTCTGATCTCTTAATAGAATCTCGTGTTGTACCTCTACCACCACTCACATTTCTAGCATTACAGAATGCTCTTCCTCTCACATTCGTGTTGCTTTTTCTTGCACTCTGAGATTTATTTTTCTTATCTAACTCAGTGCAATCTCGAATGAAGTATTCGTGTGAACCACATTTAAAACAGGCTTTATCATTCAGTCTACACTCTCTAAAATGTCATTTTCCACATCGTCCACATTCAGGTTTATTCGGTCTAGCATTACCTACACTTGCCATTGATACGATTAGAGTTTTTGAACCCATAAATTTCTTCCCACGATCTCTATTAGAGTACTCCACTGACACATTTGATCGACTATATGAATCTCGAAATTTCTTTGATGAAGAGTGATAAGGCTTATTCATCGATCTCTTTCTCGAATCTCTAGCTTTAGAATCAACCTTTCTATTTTCTTTTCCCAATTCTTCAGCTTTACAAGCACGCTCAACTAATACAATGAATTCCTTTAAATCCAATATTCCGACTAGAAGTTTAATATCTTTGTTCAGCCTGTCAACAAACCGCTTGCACATTATCTCTTCAGTCAAAACATACTCTCAAGCATATTTACTTAACCGTACAAATTCTCTCTCATACTCAATTTCTATCATATGACCTTGTTTCAATTCTAAAAACTCTTTATGCTCTTAATCTAAAAACCGTTGACTGATGTACCTTTTCCGGAACTTTGTTTGAAAGAACTCCCAGGTAACTCTCTCTCTCGGCACCACAGAAATTAATGTATTCCACCACTGGTATGCAGTGTCTCTCAAAAGAGATATAGCACACTTTAAACATTTATCCGGTGTGCAGAAAAGTTCATCAAACGCTTGGATCATATTCTCAAGCTAAAACTCGGCTCTCTCAGGATCATCATCAACATTAGCCCTGAACTCTTCAGCCCCATGCTTTCGAATTTTATTGACTAGCTGCTTATTCAATCGTATTGGGTCAATAACTTAAGGAACTACGGGAATTGATTGAGGATTTGGTGGGGGTAGAGGTTGTTGATCAGCCAGATTTGTCCAAACATATTGAGTGAACCACTCGTTCATCATCTGGAAAAAGGCTTCTTTAGGCTCACCTCCGTGACTACTCGACACAGGTCCAGATTCAGAAGGCACTGTGTCTTGAGCGGGAGCTGGCCCATTACTCTCAACATCATCTACTACAACTCGTTCAAGATCCATTACTATACGAAAACATAGTTTATAATGTCAGGATTCATCACACTATCACAGGTTATATATGTCATGTATAGCTAGACTCTTATATACGCTACGTTAGTCTTAGAATCGACTAAATTATAGCTCTGATACCAATAAAATGTAACACCCTTAACCTATATCCCTCACTGGCATAGGGTTACGAGGTATTTCTGATCAATACACATCATTTAACATACATAACTCATACATAAAGCATTCATTCTCATAAATTATTCAACACAATCACATTATTCCTTAGAAGGGCCTACAAGGCCTTAAACATGCTTCAGAAGTGGTTCGGGACTAAACCAATAACATATGAAAATTTTGAAAACTTAGAAAAGTTTCAACCATACAGGGGTCACATGCCTGTGCGAATAGGTCGTGTGCCTCACATGGCTCCAGATACGCCCGTGTCACTAGCCATGTGGAAACAGGGCATACATACTAAATTGGGTCACACGGCCAACCACAGGCCTGCATGTCTAGCCCGTGTGCCTTTCAAAGTGGCCACACACGCTCATGTGCTAGGCTATGCCAAACTTGTAGGGTATACTGACTTATGCAACACGACCAAGTCACACGCCTATGTGCTAGGCCATGTGTCAATTAGGGGGTATACTAACTTGTACCACATGACCAATCAAACGTCCGTGTGTAAGACCGTTTGGAGCATGCTGACTTCAATTAAATTTCAACACCAGGGGACACACGGCAATGCAACATAACAATGTGTCACACACGGCTAAGACACACGCCCGTGTCTCTGCCCATGTGGACAAAAATATGTCATTTACCAAGCCATTTTGCCACCCATTTTGCACATACCTATACAAGATCAATTGGTACCATTTTAAGACACAAATATGCAGCCAAAAGTCATCATCCAATACACAATCATACTATATCCATTTCAACCAATTCAATACTCAATTCAATGTCATTTACCTATTCAAATACCTATCAATTCAACTTACCTTACTATACATAATTCACATATATATTTCATTTAGTTAAACCATTCCAAACATGCATTATTAACTCAACCTTATTTACTCAATATAGGTCAATTACCTAACTTAAAACAAAGCCATTTACACATCTTTATACTTAATAAATTCATCATCACAAGCCAACTCAAGTGGCCTAATTACATGTTCATCAAACATACCAAAATGACACAAGCCTATACATGTCATATACCATATTTACACAACTCAAAAGTACCAAATAGATGTCCGATAGTGCGATGAAGTCTCTGACAATCCACGGATCCGAGCTAGCTTCGTAAAACTATAAAACATAAAAAATTAAACAAAGTAAGCTATAAAGCTTAGTAAGTTCGTATGTAAATATGAAATAATCACAACATTCATTAACATTTTAAAATGGATAACATAATTAACATTTAAGCATCAAACAATGAGCTAACATAAAGTTTATCCATATCATAACTCATAAGTTCTCAACTTCATCTATCTTATTACATGAATTAGTTTTCCGTACATTCCTGTACCAATACTTATCTATTTCTCAAACATTGTCTTACCAAACCACTCCGGCTTATAAATGTTTATGATAAAAATACTTTGATTTTTCGATGCCATAGTCCAACTATGGTCTTACACATACATTGCCAAGGCCTTGCTGAGGTTTTACGTTCATGTGCCATAACCTGGTTATGGTCTTATTATCCAATTTTGCCATGGCCTAGCTATGGTCTTATTCAGCATCTCATTTAATTTAACAATACATTAAATTTAATATCTCCACATTTATCTATTAGAATAAATACTATCTCAATTTCATCCATCAAATAAATAGATACACATTTAAGTTCAATTATACGAACTTACCTCGTATACAGAAATAACGGAACGGACTCACTATTCAATTACTTTGATTTTTTCCCTGATCTAAGTCCGGATTCCTCTTTTCTTAATTTGTAAATGATCAAAATTAACTTATTCAATCTACTATTCATTCAATTTAGTCCAAAACATACATTAAGGCATTTTTACACTTTTGCCACACATATTTCACATTTTTCACAATTTAGTCCTTATTTCATAAAATCACAAATTAATAAAAATTCAAAATAGACCTATGCTACCCAAATTACCATAATGCCCTTAGCAACATACAAATTTCATTTATTTCACATTTTAACTACTAACTTTACTCTTTTCTCAATTTAATCCCTATTTTGCATTTTTACTAAAAATCACTTAACAAAACTTGTATATCTATCAACAAGCATTCATAATCTATCAAGAAACTTCAAAATACACATGTATTCATCAATGCAATCATTCAAAATCTTTAACAGTTTTGCAAAATAGTCCCTAGGCTAGCTAGAATATGGAACAACGATCTCAAAAACATAAAAATCATTAAAAAACCGAGCAAAAATGAACTCACAATTGAGCTTTAAAGTGACTGATTGCTTCAAACCCTTAAATGGTTTATTCTCCCTTCAATTTTTGCAATAACAAAGAAAGATGAACAAAATTGTAACTTTGGTTTTACTTATTATTAATTTATTACTAAATTACTTATTTAACCTTAAATATTATTATTAAAAACACTTAATCTCTTGTCCATCTTTGTCCATTTAATATAAAAATGGTACAATTACAACATAAACCCTTCAAACATTTAATTTAATAGCTATTAAACCCTTTTAACTTATAGAATAGTATTTTACATTTTACACGATTTAGTCCTTTTTCTCAAATTGACCATTTAAAAATAAAATTACTTCATGAAATTTTCACACAACCATATATTCATGCTATAGACCTTAAAATAATAATAAAATAAATATTTTTACCTCAAATTTGTGGTCCCAAAACCACTGTTCTGATTTGACTAAAAATGGGTTGTTATATGATGTATATATATAAGTAGTTAGATGTGAATGAAATGTTTGAGTAGTTCTAAATATATGCAATTAGGGTGATAGCTAAAATTGTAGTTATGGTTGATTGGCAAATTGGTTATGTGATTAGTTTTCTTTTGATGAATCTAAATATCATTTGGTTTGATGTTTGATTAGTGTTTGTTCTTGGTTCATTTTGGCTTACAAATTGTGATGTCAATGAAGGCACATTGGTTAGACACCTAGGTTGATTGATTTTTGGTATGTTTTGATGTCTTTGAATGTGTTTTAACCATATGAAATTATCTTCAATTGGTTTGGTTTGGTGCCCAAGCCATTGGGTTTGAATTAGCTTGCATTAGGGGTAATTTTTGGTGCACATGGCTTGGGACACGAACAGTCACACAGCCGTGTCTTACACACGTTCACCTTACACGGCGGTGCAATCTAAGTCAATATGTTACATGGTCTGTACACGGCTTACGACACGACCGTGTGAACTAACATTGAATCAAACATGGTCTAACACATGGCCTATGACATAGTCGTGTGAGAGTATTTTGAATGTTACACAGCTTGGCATGTGTCAATCCATTTTTTAGTGGTGTCGAAAACACTGTTTTTGGGGCCACAAATCTGACGAGTGAGTCCGTAAATATTATTATTTAAATTTATGAGTCAAATACAAAATTATGTTAAAATTTGATTTAATGATTTTTGTTAATTGAAAAAATAATTAGGTTCAAGTGGAATGTCCTTAAAGTCAAGTAGTTTTAGAAAATGAGGTATCGAGACATCGTTTTTATAAATGAGCCAGTAAATATTTTATTAGATTTTTTAGAGTGTTATTAGGGTCATACTAAACTTTGGTTAAGAAATTTTAGTGTTTAGTTGGTTAATTAATTAAAAAGAACTAAATCATAAAGGTTACAAAAGTGGGTTTCTATTAGTTAAATGGGTTAAATGGTTAAAGAAATATAAAAAAATGGACTTAGATAGTAATTAAACCATATAAATGTATAGTGGACATTTGTGGACAAAGACTTATTGTTTATTAACTAAATTATTAAGGTTAAAAAGGTAATTTAATAATAAATAAAACAAACAAATAAGAAAAGATGACTATCATCTTCTCAAAGTGGTTTTGTTCTAGCCGAAACACCATGGAATTTAGCTTAGAAATTTTGGTTCTTACTATTTCTTGCATGTAACTGATTTTAATTTCATTTTTAGTATTTTTATATTTTTGTGATCGATTTAGCTTAATCTAGCTAACTCGGGGTCAATTTGTAAAACTATTAAAGTTTATGGGCTTACCATGAATAAGTTTTGTTGTGTTTTGAATTTGATTAATATAATAATAAGTTTGGTTGTTGAATAAAGTTATTTTGATTTTTGATGATTTTAAGGTTTTGGGACTTATTTATGAAAATGGTAAAATTCAAGGAAATATTACGAATTGATGATAAATATGGGCTGTTATAAGACTAGGTAAAATCTCCTAACATGAATTTGAGCTAAAAATTGTAAATTTGCATGTTTTAGGTTTAGGGACTAAATTTTATAAAAGTTAAAAGGTTGGGGGTAAATTTGTAAATTGATAATAGAAGGGTTTAATTGCATAAAACTACTTGTTAGAATGCTGGAAATGTATTAATTGGGTTGAATTATTAGATCAAGGAAACAATGTAATCGGATTTAAAACAAGGAAAAGCTAAGTGTTGGATTAGTCGTTGGCTTTGTTTTTACAACTGTATTTATCGAGGTAAGTTCGTATAAGGATTGAAATCATTATTTACATTTTGGATGAATGGAAATAGATATTTATGCTATGTTTAAATTATTATTATGGATCAACTAGAGAAACTAATCAAATTAAAGGATATGTGAACAATTACTAATGTGATTGGTGAAATTGTATTTGGTGATTAAGAATTATAGATTGTCTTTTTAAATGTTTACTTTGTTTAAGGTAAATTCATAGTGTTTTGATATGCAAATGTAAATATCTTGTTATTATATCATTGTTTGTTAGTTAGTTGATTATATTTTTAAGAAATATCATTTATTATTATTGGAAATTGATTATTACAAATGAGTACATATGAGAATGAATAGTTGGTGATAGCATTTTTGTGATTTCACACTACTGATATGAATGTAATGGAGTTGTTGTAAACATACGAAAATGATGAAGTGCTTCCGAATGATGAATGTGTATAAAAGTAACGAATTTATGCTTAGTTGAACGTTGTAAATGCTTAGGATATGATTGACATGCCAATAGGTATTATCGCGCACTATACAGGATTGATTAACGTTGAGATGGCGATTCTATTTTATTCTTATTTACTAAATATACCGAAGTTAAACATTTGTTGCGAACGATCGCGTTATATTATAGTGATTCGGGTGTGTTCCAAGGATAGATGTAAAGCCTTTAGGCTTGGCACTAGGTGCCCAAGTGTGTTCTTGGATTGTTAGCGCATTTGAGAGTTTCGGTGTTTTGGTTGGTTAACCGAGTATCCGAGTCAAGTTACTAGTTCATCGAGCTATGAAATAATTGAATTACAATCCATTTATGTGCTTATATATTATGGCATATTTATAGTATTGGTAAGTGAAAGATATTATAATGAGTTTCTTAGTTACATGTATGGATTGTTACTTTGAGTAAATGTGATTTATGGTATGGAAAATTCATTTGAAATAGAGGTTGTTTTGATGTATTTAGATTAAAAAGGTAACATTTGAATTATGTGGATGAATGATTTATATAGTGAAATTCTTTTCGTGATATGAATGGGCAATTAAAGCTTTACAGAGTATATGACTATATGAAATGATCTATGACTTAAAGTAAGGACATAGAATATTTGATAAGTATAGTTAAAATAAAATGAAGGTATATGGTAGTTATATGATAGATGAATGGTGAAATTGAAATGCTTGGTATGTTTTATGCCTCGATTAGGTTGGATTTATATGTGTATTGCTTCACCTACTAACCTTGTGAGGTATGGTATTTAGGAAAAAGGAAATTTGGTCTAGGACTAAATGGAATTATTCATGGTTGATTAATTTAATGCAATTGGTAAGTTTAAGTTCCTTTATACAAGTTTACTAAGCACCAATTTCTTATATAGCTGTTTTCTTTGTTTTGTAGATCATCAGAAAGCTCGAGCAGTTGGAATCTTTGTCGGAGTATGATCATATTATCCATCGATCCACTTGGGTAGCTTTTGAATATATATTTAAATGGTTATAAGTGGCATGTATAGGTTGTATGTCTATTTGGTATATATTGGACTATGCCAAGCCTTGGTGTGCCTTAATGCTTTTGTTGATGGTTTATATATGAAGTGTATTTATAAAATGTTAATGGTTGTGCATGGCCTTCTGAAGTTAGGAGGAAATTGTTGATTAATATGTTTTTGGATGTGGATATTTGGTATATTTGAAGTATGTTAAATGATTGAACTTATGATGTTAAATTGATTTAGGTTAAGTGTTTGAAATATGGTGTCTTTGAATGGCATATTGGTTAGAACATATAGGATGGTTGAATTGGTATGTTTTGTATGTGTTTAAAGTGTGTTTTGGTCATATGAATATGTATGGGAAAGGTGTGTTTTAGTATGCAAGTATAGGTTTTGAAATGGCTTGTTTTAGGGGCTAAATTTGGAGCACACGGCCATGTATCCCTACTTCAAATATTCACATGGTCTGGGCTATGTCACTCGGCCATGCCACACAACCTTGTGACCCTTGTATTCCAACTTTTCATGTTTTCTAAAAATTTCTAATTTGTTTCTAATTGATCCCTAATGGTTCCTAAATTGTTTTTAGAGCCCCGAAAGCTCGATTTAAGGACCAAATGTGTATGTTTGCTATAATTGGAATGAGTTATTAGAAATTCGTACTTAAGTTGAATTATTGTTCTATTTTGAAGTTTAAGATTCTATTTTGTACAATAACGTTTCGTAACCCTAATCTAAAAATAGAGATGGGTTAAGAAGTGTTACATGGCACACGGCCTACGACATTTCGAAAGTTACACGGTCGGTCACACAGTTGGCTGCACGGCCTGGACACACTGCAGTGTAACCCCTGTTTTCAAAATTTTTAAGTTTTTCCAATTTTTTCTATTTTATTTCAAATTAGTCCCTGAATGTTCCTAAATTATTTCTAGGTCCCCATAAGCCCAGTTTAAGGCTCGTAATTGTATTTTATGCTATAAACGAAATGTTTATATGAATGATAGAATTTAAATTGAATATTTTTTTTTGAACTTAAATGTTTCAAAATGTACTATGACACTTCGTAACCCTAATTCGGCAACGAAGATGGGTTAGGGGTGTTATAGGTTTCATCTGAGTTCATATGATTTGTGCAGCCACTGTCAATCAACTAGTCCTTAACTCTACTGCTGGTTGCAAAACATGAAGTAGTTAACACTTGTTCCTCCTAAGCCTGATTTCCATCAACAACTTGAGCTTGCACATTCTACTACCGTCCTTTGTTTTTACATACTCTTTTCTTATGTCCAAGTTGTTTACAGGCTCTCTATTAAAAGTATTGCTTGAACCAACAATATTTCTCCAAGTGTGTGGTCTTCTTGTAGTGAGAGCATTGTGAATACTTCTTTTTTCTATTGTCTCTTTTTTGCTTCTCCCTTCTTTCATTCCAGCTTCTAGCCTTTTTTTCTTAAGGAACTCGAACCTTTCTTGTTCCTATCTTGGAATGTACCTTTAGAGTGCTCCTCTTGCCTACTTGATCTCCTTTGCTCTTAAACATAGAGGACATTTATCAACTCTAACAAAGAGGTTGTTGACAGATCTCTCGAGTCTTCCAAAGATGAGATTTTTGACTCATTTTTCTAAGGAGAGTTATAATGACTTTCTCCACAATTCTGCTATCACTAAATTGGTCTCCAAGTAGTATAATCTTATTGAAAACAACCATAATCCTGTTTGAATTGTAATGACCCAAAAGTTAGTGGTGTCGAAAAATTTGGTTTCGGGGTCCCTTTTTCATACATCGAGGCTGTAAATATATATATTTTAAATATTTATGGGGTTATATTAGAAGTGAATTAAATTTTGGATAGGTATTATTTACGAATTAGTGTTTAATTAGGTACAAGACTAAATTGTAAAAGTAGTAAAAGTTCAATTTCTAGAGAATTGTTAATTACAAACAAAGAGCAACTGTCAAAATGAAAATTATTCCATTTCAACATGCATAGTGGATGGGTGATAAATTGATTTCATTAAAATTTTAATGAAAAGAAAATAAAATAAATGGAAATTTATTAGCTTCGTGAAGAGAAAGAGAAACATTTATTTTCTCTTTATCCTCTCAAAGTTGAACCTCCATAGGTTGGAGAAGAATATTTTGGCACTTAAGGGTTTGATATTTGAAGCTTAAATTGGTGACTTCAATATAGTCCTTTTCTTGTAATTTTTATATTTTTGAAATCCCAGTAACTTAATCTAACTGACCCATATATTATTTTTCGAAACTGTTAAAGTTTTGGAAAAATGTCATTGATGTTATCTTGAAGATTTAGGTATTAAATTGATAGATTACAAGCGTAGGAGTGAAAAAGGATTAAATTGCAAAGCTATTTGTTAATTTCACATAATAGGGAATAAAATGCACAAATTTTGAAATTTGTGGAAGAAATGAGAATTACAAAGTCACAATTGGACTATAGTGCAAATGTATTGAAAATATGAGTTCTTGATTGAAAGTTATGTTAGTATCTATTTTAGGGACTAAATTGGATAAATTATAAAAGTTTCTTAAAGTTTAAATTGAGTGTGAATTTGTTTGTATATTGATGATTTGGTATGTTTATGTTAATTCGTAGCTAACGTTGACCCAAATTTCTCAAAGAAGAAAGGAAAAGACAGTCGTCAATGAATATCTTGGAGTTTACGACTTGTATCTCTATAATCTGAAACCATTTCAATTGCTAAAATTATGAATTTTATTGCTTGGTAAGATCATAAGGTGAGTTGAAATTAATAATTTGAGCTAAACCTATTTGAATTGATTAATTTTTTACAGTAAAGACTAAATTAATTAGATTTGAGATTATTGTATAATGATGTAAATGCAAAATTAAATATGAATTGAGATGAGTTATGTTGACATGTATATGTATTAATGATTGGCTAATGAACATATTTTATTTAATTGAGAAATTAGCTTATAATGGAAATCAAGAATGGTTACCCTATTAATTGTTTGAGTAGAGTCAAATATAGTTGGCATGCCATAAGATAGGAAGAGTTCAATGTTATTACGACTACAAGTTGATGAGTGCTGGGCACACCTATTTTAGGTTATATCGACTAGCGTTAGGCATAATGACTATTTCAGATTTATCCAATAAGCACTAGTTGTCAAGCTGGTGTGATTGGTTGGATCCATGTATTCATCCGAATCTGAGTCAGATTAATAGAGAGTTTAAAATGTAAAATGAAATAATGAATTGGGACAAATATTTATGATGATGATTGATATTGAAAAATCGGAATTGAAATATAAATGTGACAATATACTTTTTGTGATGTCAACTACAGTATAAATGTATTAAATGATGAAATGATTGTAAATATGATAAAATAACATAGTTTAATAGTTGAATGACATATGCACCTTATGATCTTCAATTCATTGCTTTTGTATGATTTATAGAATGATTTAATATTTGGATTATTGAAATACCATTGAGTTATACTCAGCGTACAGTTTTGTTTTCTATGTACAAGTTAAATTTTGATCTTGTACACTTGTTGATATCAACATCCAGCCAAGATCCCAAACTTATCATGTTGGTGATGTTTTATTATATTGGTGGCATGCATCTAAGGAGTCTTATGTTTATATAATGCTAAGTTGATGAATGAATTGATATTTTGATATGGTATATGCATATGTTAATGCTAGTAGATGGTGGTATGAATTATATGTATATTAATGTGTTGTGTTTATGCTTGATATGTGAAATGGGTGTGAGGATATATATATTTAAGTAGATAAGTATCTTGAATGATTATGCTAGTAGAATGATTGAATAATGTGTTAAGCTATGTTTATGTTAAAATTGGCATGATCAAATAAATTTTTAAGGTACTAATGTATGAAAGATATGTTAGAAGTTTAGAAGTGAATATAAAACATGTTATGATTGATGTATGTCTTGATAGTTGAATAGAATAGGAGATAAGTAAATGACAGTCGATTTGGAAGCTTGAAATGCTTGATAGAATGACTTGTATTATTAGATTTTGAATGATGTAAATTGGTTTTGGTATAAGATGTATGAAAGAATTGTGGTTGAATTTTACTTGGTTTACAGTTCTAGAGGTACCATTTGAATGTTAAGTGTGTTAAATGAAATGGGCATGTTAAAGGAATTTTTTGACATTTTAGTAATAAAGTATCAATACTCTAGCATTAGGTATCGATACGTGACCATTTGAATAATTCTCTCAAATAAAAAAAAAAGAATGCCAAAACTGTATTGATACTTAAATGGGTATCAATAATTTCCTTAAGGTATTAGTACCAAGAAGCCAAGTATCGATACCCTTGTTTGGGAACAAATTTTGTAAAAATAAATAGATTCACTTTTTGGTATCAATACCAATTTTTCAATAAAGTATCAGTACCAAACAAAAGTATTTACAATTTAGTCATATTTCATGCTCGGACTTCCAATTTAGGTACATCAATGCTCGGTTTAAATAGAATTGAAGTGTATGTTTATCATCGTACAAGTTTATTTTATATGAAATGTTGACAATGTTGCTTCGAAAAAAATCTGACATCCTGTTACTCCGACAACGAATGTGACATCCCATTACTCAAACTCAACGATCAAATTGGGTAATAGGTTGTTATATGAATACTACTTGAGAGTCTTAGTCTCTTTCATCTTGAAGTTCTCAAAGTCCCTCCTCAAATTGATGAGTTGTTGCTACTGCCTTGTCTTTTGTAAGCCTTAAAACTCCTTATTCAGCTTATCCCAAGCTTGTTTGGGAGTCTCATAGGCCATAATTCTGGTGAAGATCACATCTGATATACCATTCTACAAGGATGAATTTTCTTTATATTTCTTGGCACAATCATCACTATGTTGCTTGATTTGACAAATGATTGGATTTGCTCTCAAGGATGGTGGCTCCCTATCTGTCTCAACCATATCCCATAAGTCGTAAGATTGGAGGTAAGTCTTAATCTTTGTTACCCAAATGTGGCAATTCTCTGCAATGAAGATAGGAGGTGAAAGGGGTAAGAAACTTCCTGATGATATGTTACCAAAAACAATAAAGAGAAACAAATTCTATCTTTCTTAACAAGAAACAAAAACAATGGTCCTCAAAGACAATAGACTCTGATACCAATTATTGATGTTTTGCGAAGAGAGAAACAAAAAACAGAGGAACAAAAACAAGCAAAAATTCATCTATATTCATTCCACCAAAAGTTACATTAAGCAAATTTCAACCACTCCCACTAAACATTATGGAAACTTGTTTAAAGGTGACTTGAACATAAAGAGAACTAACAAATCAAGTCAATCAACACCTAAAACATCATTGCATTAGTAAACTAGAGTTAAAACTTAACAAAATTAAGCTACAAATGAACTAACCAAAACTAGCATGCAACTAAACATAATCTGCATGTGCCAAGACTCCTTCAACTGCATGGTTAGCCAACTTGTAACAGACATGAATGTTAGAAGTCTATGTTACAGGGACTCGTAGTTTTTGTTAAAATAATTATGTCTGACAAACACAAGGATATGAGATATGATCCTCCAAATTGAAAATATAAACCACAGAAATATATTTGTATCTCATGCTTATCCCTTGTACGGATAACATAAGCCAAATTAAATTTCCAATAAAAGAAAAGAATAACCAGAAACCCTCAAATAAAAAGAGGTGAAAGAAGACAAACTATAACAATGATAGACAGAAAAGCTTAAGAGAAAAGAAATGGAACATTTTAACTTGGAAATAGTCAAAAGGAAAAAGAATCTATGGCTTACATTCCTTTTCTCCATATAACAACCAAAAGTGAAACAAAAATTTTGCTTCAGGATGTTAAATGTGCTAGGAGTTGTTAAATCTCAATCTATTTAACTTACAACCTAAAAGAAAAGCAAAGAATCAAATCTCTTAGTTTTGTCTTCATGTCACCCTTTGTTTGTTATAGGAGAAAAAATTCCCAAGTTATAAGCACACGAAAAATATCAAATCAATTAAAAAAAAGCAAAGCACATTACTGGTCAATCAGTTTGATGGGCGAGCTTATTGAAGGCTTTTGATACTGTATATTCTCTCCAGACTCCAAGGGACTTTCTTTATATATATATAATCTTTTAATATGTTGTGGGGAACTGTTTGTTTAATTTTTGACATGCTTAATTAGCTCGGTATAACATGGTTCAATCATGGCCAGCACGTGAAAAACTGAAAAAAATCAAACTGCTCATATTCTAAATTATTATCAAATTCTTCTGATGGTGGTCTATAATTGATAATACTCTAGAACGTCATATTTTTATGTGCTAATTACATGTTTATTTTGAGTATGATCCTACTAATTTGGGCTATTTATGGTTCTTTGTCTTGTAGGGACTAAATTGAAGGCAAAAGGAAATTTGTGGGCAAAAAGCATGAAATTAAAGATGAATTGGGCCAGTATGCTAAGTAAGAGAGAAGTGGTGCTGAAAATGCAAAGTGTGGAAGACTTTTGGGGCAAAAATACAAAAGAAGAGATTTTATAGCACAAGACTCTATTTTAATTCCAATTATATTAGGATATTATTAAGGATTGTTATTTAAATTTAATTTTAGGATTTATTTTCATTTATCTTTTATATTTAATTATCTATATTTATTTGTATTTATTTTTTAGATTTTAATTAGGAATAGACTAGGTTTTCTAGTACTATAAATAGGGGATGGAGTGACACAAATTGGACATATCTTTTTATTCAAACACTCTCTCTCCTAAAAAGCTTTGTTTTTGTTCTCTCCATATTTTTTTCAATAAAATTTCCATTTCCATTATATTTATTTCTTTCCCAAAAATCACGAGCCACTAAATCCATCTAGCCAAAGGTTGTCAAAATTCCACAAAAAGGGTTCATGAGGCTTAGAATCGACGCTTATTCTTCTCAACAGGGTATTCATTGCTTCTCCACATTATGGGGCTGACGCTTTCATCCATGTCCCTTAATATGTGATCTTTTCAACTTGTGCAAGGAACGGCCACTTTGTACGTTTTGGGAAGGTTGCACAGTCGGTTGGTTGGCTTTTTGCGTCAGACATTGGCGATTCCAAGAGACAGAATGGCGTGGTATTCACCGTTGGGAAGTGATGATCTAGTAGAAGATAGTCCCACAAAAGAGATTATTGGCTAAAGTCAGGTTCCACCAAATCTTAAGTCTAAATTCTTGGAGCTGGTGGTCGTAGGCATCCTCTTCCACTATAACTAGCTTATTCTGCTTGAGAAAGGTCACTTAAAAGCCAAAGATTGAACCCAAGGCGAATCGAGACAATCGGAGGCTGGAAAATCACCATAAGAAATCTTTTTCTCAACTTTATTTTTACTTTTAATTTCTGAAATTTCAATTCAACTTTCAATTTCCTTTTTTTTTTTTTTTACTCTCAGATCAAAACTTTAAAATTTTGTTTTTTTATTTTTTCTTTCAAGAACACAGGTTTTCTTGGGCACGATTCTGCCAAAGATTTAGAGAAACAAGCATTCGTGCAATTCGGTCCTTGAGGATTCGACCCTACTTCCCCTTTACTGTTCTTTTTCATTATTTTGTAGGGAATAGTTTATTTTTTGTGCTTTCAACGACTGCATCAAATTTTGGCTCCGTTGTTGGGGACTGGCAACGTACTAGTCTTGTTTTTTGTTTCTTATGACCAGATCTGCTCCAGGTACTCTTGCGTTCGATTCAGAGATTGAAAAGACTACGAGAGCTAATTGTAAGGAAACAAAGCTAAGGAAGAAGCAGTCAGGAGTGGTTGGGACTCATAGTAACCCACCACTAGAAATTGGAATCAACGACGAAGTAGAGTCTAGGGTTAACAAAAACCCTATTCAAACATTTGAATGTGAAAAAGTAGAAGTCGATTCACCAGAAGAAATGTTTAATGCCAGGGTTAACGAAAACCCGAATCTAGCACATCAACCAATAGTTCAAATAACTGGCCGAAGCTCTGACAGAACAACTGCCATTGTGCATTGCGTATCCTACTATGGATACTGATTTTCAACTAAAGTTAGGTTTAATCTAGCTACTGCCAACTTTTCGTGGGTTGCAAAACAAAAATCCCCACAAATATCTGAAAGAGTTTCATATGGTTTGTCTTAGTATGAAACCTCAGGGGGTAATTGAAGATCAAATCAAATTGCATGCTTTTCCTTTCTCCCTAGCAGATTCTGCTAGGGAATGGTTATTTTACTTACCTCCTGGATCTATTACAACTTGGGCTAATCTTTCTCGTTTGTTTCTCAACAGGTGATAAACCGTAATTTATACATATTTTTACCCGATGCTTAACGCATTTTATGGATGATTTCTTATTAGAATTGGTGAATTCGATGCTCTTAATGCTTTAATTTCATGTTTTATACTTAGGAGAGCATAGGAGAGCGAAAGGAATGAGAAACGGGCTAAAACCGGATAAAATCGGCCAAAGTATGAAATCAACACGGCTTATATCTCCTCACACGGGCAGACCACATGGTCGTGTCAATTTCGCAGATTCGAAGCACGATTCACATGGGCGTGTCACACGGGAGTGTCCCTGCTGAGCCCAAGTTGAGTCCAATTTAGAAAAGGTTAATTTTGAGTGCTAGCCTATAAATACACCCTAGAAGAGGAAGAAAAAGAAGACACAGAATAGGGAGTAAGGAATTACTCCAAGGAAGCCGATTGATCCATATCAGAAGCCGGATTCACTGTCAATACTGAAGATCTCTCCTTAATTTCCCTTTTAGGAGTTTTGGGTTTTCTTTATGTTTTGTATTCTTTATTATTCTAAGATTTTTTCTTATTTAGTTATGAACTAAAACCCCTAAATACCTAAGGGGAATGAAACCTAAGACGAATCTTGTTATTATTTTCTAAATTGTATAATAAATATTTAACTTGTTCTTAATTATGTGTTCTTAATTCTTGTTTTGATATCCCAGGATACTGATTGAAGATAAGCTCTTATTCAGAGGAGGAATAGACCTGCCTAAGAGTACATTTGTCATAATTAAGCGGAGTTGATTGCGCCTAGACATATGGTGACAAGATTTTGCCAATTAGGGTGAAACCTAATAAGGGATCCATAGATCGAGTTAATGCAATCCTAGGGTGTTAATTAGAGAAAGGTCTCAATTATTCAATCTAGGATTAGACGTTATTAGTCTTGAATAGGGATAATAACATAACTTAGGGATCTCTACGAAACAAGTTAAATGAATAAATCGTCCGATTCGGAGCCAGAATAACAAGTACAGTCTAGGTGGATTTTTCCTTAGGTATTGTCTTAATTCAATCAATTTTCCCAAAAGCAATTCCCCAATTCTATTCTCTGTGAATTCTTAGTTTAGATAATTAGTTAGTTAAAATAAAAACCTCTTTATTTTTAGGCTAGATAATAAGAAGACAGTCATTACTAGTACTTTTAGTTCCTTTGGGTTCGACAATCCAGTCTTGCTAAAACGATACTACTGTTCGATAGGTACACTTGCCTACATCACGATAATAGTTAGTTTCAAGAACGATTAATTATAAATATTTAAAACCTATCACGAAATCACGTGATCAATAGGCTTTTTCTAGCATTGCGTGCAACTGAGTTAAGAAGGGAGATCATTGGAATAAGGCAAAAAGAATCAGAGTCTCTTTACGACTATTGGGAGCGATTTAAGAAGTTGTGTACAAGTTGCCCACAACATGGTATAACGGAACAATCTCTTCTCCAGTACTTTTATGAAGGCCTGAAACCCATGGAGATGAATATGGTAGACACTGCTAGTGGAGGAGCATTGGTCAACATGACTGCCCAACAAGCAAGAGATTTGATCTCTGCGATGGCTGCAACTACCCAGCAATTCCGAGCCAATTATAAACCCCCTAGGAGGGTTCACCAACTAAGTAATTTGACCTTAGAAGATAAGGTTGATAGAATTGCTAATATTTTGAATTCTCTTGTTGCAGAAAAAGAAAACCTAGTTTGGCTGTGCAGAATATGTGCTACACCTGAACATACGACAGATACGTGCCCTAGTTTATGTGACGATACTATGACCCTTATGCTAATACCTACAACCCAAGATGGAGGGACCACCCTAACTTGAGTTATGAGGCCAATCCATGATGTAACCAGCCATACCAAAATCAGGTTCCACAATAGCCACAAGATTCAAGTAATTCTCTAGAAACTTTGGTCAATAAATTAGCAGCTAATATGCTTAATTTTCAACAGAAAATTGAGGCATCTATAAGATAATTAACCATATCAATTAAGAATTTGAACTTTCAAGGGAAGCTACCGTCACAAATAGAACCTAATCCAAGACAACACGTAAATGCAGTGACGTTGTTAAGTGGAAAGGTACTGGAACCAATTCTTGGTAGGAATCTTGGCCAAGAAATCGCCTAGGAAAATCCCGAAAGTGACGAATAGGTCCAAGCAAAACCCCCATTGCCAAAAATTTAACCTCCATTTCTAGGACAATTAAATCAATGTCGAAAGGGCAAAGAAGACAAGGAGATCCTCGAAACATTTAGAAATGTCGAGATCAATATACCATTGTTGGATGCCATAAGAGAAATTCTGCGATATGCCAAGTTCCTTAAATAACTCTGCACCAACAAACGAAAATTAAGAGGTAATGAAAAGGTAAGTGTTGGTAAGAATGTATCTGCAGTGTTACAACGAAAAACGCCAGCGAAATGTAAATACAGGGGCATGTTTGCAATACCATGCAAAATAGTCCATTTAGGAATTAAGAAGGCTATATGTGATTTAGGGGCCTACATAAATGTCATGCCTTTTTGTATTTATGAATCACTTAATGTGGGTTTTTTTGACAAAGATAGGTGTTATCATTCAGTTGGTAGACAGGTCCATTGTGCATCTTGAGGGAGTCTTTGAGGACGTATTAGTCAAAGTGAATGGGCTTATCTTCCCTGCAGATTTCTATGTGATAAAAATGGAGGATAACGCTCTTGGGTCTTTAGACATCTTGTTGGGGCGATCTTTCCTTAGTACTGCAAATACTAAGATTGACGTACGAAGTGAAACCCTCACGATGGAGTTTGACTGGGAGATTGTGAAGTTGAACGTTTATGGCACTATTAGCCACCCAAGTGAAGTCTTGGACGTAAACCGTGTCGACATAATTGACTCATTAGTAGAAAAAAATTTTGAGTCATCTTATAGAGATAAATCTAAAATGATGTTTAATGATTTTGAATCTGTTAATAAATTCTTGGCTCATATGGAAACTAAACTTCTACCTTCTATTGTTCAGGCACCAGATCTGAAATTAAAACCACTTCTCGAGCATCTCAAATTCACATTTTTGGAGAATGATGAGACCATTACCGACTTAAAAGGGATCAACCCCTTGGAGGAAAATATGAAACCAAGGAAAGAGGCGCAAGGATGATTAAACCCAAATATGGTGTTTGTGATAAAAAAGAAGAATTTCCAAACCCATACGAACGAAAGAATTCAGCTGGAACATCCCCAATACTAGTTGAGGCTCAAGCTAGTGACATTAAACAATTGCTTATTGGGAGGCAACACAATTTTTATTTTTATTTATTTTTATTTTATTATTTTATTATTTTATTATTTATTTATTCATTACTTTATTTTATTTTATTATTTATTACTTTATTTTGTTTGGGTGATAATTAATTTCTCTTCTTTTATCTAGGCACACTGACGTGAAAATAGGGAGAAAAAGGAGAAAAACTAAAAAAAATTGGCATGAAATAACCCTTAACCCTTATCCTATCCTATTCCAACCAAGAATAGTGCATCCCTACTCCTGACTACCCACAACTTGCAACCAAACATCAACCCTTCAGCCAAACACTCCACCTATACACCTTCAAACCCTAAAAACTTATCCCATTTTTCACCCAAACTCCCACTAGCTGCCGCACCTTCCTTCTACCCCTCCACTACCATTTCTCTAACACCATAGTAAGAACCCGAAGTCGAACTGCCATTGAACCATCCTTCACCGTGAATAGCTACCGGCATCAATTCCCGGTGCCCCAACACGTCAACTTAGCCGATGAACGCCTTCCTCTCCTCCCCGCGACGCCAAACCTTCTCTTCCTTGCATCTATGCATACATGATAGTGACGACATGGGGAGTGTTCTAAACTCTTTCTTTTCAGCATATTTATTACTATTACTTTTCACATCGAAGACAATGTGTTTTAAGTAGGGGGAAGGCATTCCTCATTATTTTTGTCATTTTATCTACTGATTTTACTATTGTGTTACTATTGCTACTGCCTTGTGCTCGTTTCTGCCCACATTTATTTTTTAAGAATATTCTGCCTCTTTTCATGCCCAAGATTTTTACCAGGAATTGCTCACTGTTTGACTTACAAGCATGATTTTTGTCTTCTGAGAAAATTATGATTTTGCTATAATTGATTTCATCTCCACTGTTTTATTTATATTATGTTAAAATAATTATGATTAATAGATTTAATCCTATTTTTCTTTTAGTAAATTTGATTAAGTCTAAATACAGAGAGGACACTTAATACAATTACATGCTTTAAATATGTTCATGACAATTAAGGTGGTTGCTGAAACTTATTTTTGACACTTAATTGTTGCTCCTAAGTCCTCCAAAATTAAAATTTTTTTAATACTAATAATGTTTCCGTGGTTATGAGTGTAGCTTAAGACTTGACTAGGTGAGAAATCAGGATAGGGTGCTTAGGTTGTCATCCTATTTCGCGTCAAAAGGTTGTGTGACTTATTAGGTAAAACTTCACCAACCGAAATTAATTTTTAAGAATGTGTTGGGCTGAGTAACCGGGGTGAGGTGTTTGGCTGTCATCTCTTTTCGCGTCAAAAGGTTTGATATATTCTTAAGAAAAAAAAAATTAGGAGTGTGTTGGGCTGAGTAACCGGGGTAAGGTGCTTGGTTGTCATCTCTCTTCGCGTCAAAAGGTTCAATATATTCCTAAGCAAAAATAAATTAATTAATTAATTAAAAAAATTTAATTTAAAAAAAAGAGATGTATTAATAAAATGTGTGGCTAAAGGTAGAAACAAATAGGGTGTCTTGATAGGTTTGGTAAATTACCTAATTTTCATGAAATAATCCGAGTTGATCTTAATTTTTATGTGTGTTAATTGGAACATTTTTTCAATTTTACTTAAATCAAGCTAAGGGTTCTCTTTATTTTTCGTATGCATTTAGACTAATTTTTATAAAACTTTGGAGTAATATTTCTTTCATGGCAGGATCTAATTTCCACAGTGGATAGGAGCCATACTTGAAGGCAAGCATGGGCTAAGTAGGGGGAATTTGATAATACTCTAGAACGTCATATTTTGATGTGCTAATTACATGTTTATTTTGAGTATGATCCTACTAAGTTGGGCTATTTATGGTTCTTTGTCTTGTAGGGACTAAATTGAAGGCAAAAAGAAATTTGTGGGCAAAAAGTATGAAATTAAATATGAATTGGGCTAGCATGTGAAATAGGAGTGAAGTGGTGCTGAAAATGTAAAGTGTGGAAGACTTTTAGGGCAAAAATACAAAAGAAGAGAATTTATAGCACAAGACTCTATTTTAATTCCGATTATATTAGGATTATTATTAAGGATTATTATTGAGATTTAATTTTAGAATTTATTTTCATTTATCTTTAATTTTCTTTATTTATTTTTATTTATCTTTTAGATTTTAATTAAGACTAGACTAGATTTTCTAGTACTATAAATAGGGGATGGAGTGACACAAATTGGACACATCTTTTTTTGTAAACACTTTCTCTCCCAAAAAGCTTAGTTTTTGTTCTCTCCATATTTTCTTCAATAAAATTTCCATTATCATTATATTTATTTCTTTCCCAAAAATCATGAGCCACTAAACCCATCTAGCCAAAGGTTGTCAAAATTCCCCAAAAAGGGTTCATGAGGCTTAGAATCTCCACATTACAAGGCTGACACTTCCGTCCATATCCCTTAATAGGTGATCTTTTCAACTTGTGTAAGGAACGGTCGCTTTGTACGTTTTGGGAAGGTTGCACAATCGGTTCGTTGGCTTTCTGCATCAGAGGTTGGTGATTCCAAGAGACAAAATGGCATGGTATTCGTCGTTGGGAAGTGATGATCTAGTAGAAGATAGTCCCACAAAAGCGATTATTGGCTAGAGTCAAGTTCCACCAAATCTTAGGTCTAAACCCTTAGAGCTGGTGGTCGTAGGCATCCTCTTCCACTATAACTAGCTTATTCTGCTTGAGAAGGGTCACTTAAAAGCCAACCATTGAACCAAAGGCGAATCAAGACAACCGGAGGCTGAAAAATCACCATAAGAAATCTTTTTCTCAACTTTTTTTTTTACTTTTAATTTCTGAAATTTCAATTCAACTTTTAATTTCATTTTTTTGATTTTTTTTAGGAACGTAGGTTTTCTTGGGCACGTTTCTGCCCAGATTTCGAGAAACAAGCATTCGTGTAATCTGGTCCCTGAGGATTCGACCCTACTTCCCCTTTACTGTTTTTTTTATTATTTTGTATGGAATAGAATATTTTTGGTGCTCTCAACGACTGCATGAATAATTGGGAAATAAGTGCTGGTCTTTGTTTCTTTGGAATTGATGACAATCAATTTACGTTTTTTAAACACTGCAGTAAAATACCAAACAAAAGAAAATAAAGTGAGAAGAGGTGGGACTGAAGGACCACATAAAGCAAAATAAATACTGTTAATAATCCAATAATTTAATTGGCTAAGAAAGGAAGTTGATTCAATTAGCCTTTATTCCTTTTACAATGACTATAAATAGACTTGTTTGATGCTAACTAAGGCACAAGCCATCTCTTCCCTTCTGCAACCATACTCAAGTTTTATATTTTTCCTCTCTAGTATATCCAATGGATCAGCAGAAGAAGACTACCTCTGGGGCTCTCCAGGCACCACTGACCGCACCTACCAACAATCTTACTATTGGATCTCAGGCACTCTTCCATAACCCTGGTGCTTCTCAAGCACTCACTAATAATTCGGGTGCTGCTGAGGCTGCTCAGGCATTCCTTGGAAATCGAGGTACTACTTATCAGCCACTCCTCAATAACACTTATGTTGGTCAGCAACACATGGGCGTTCCCGGTGCTAGTATCAGCAAACTTAGTACAGGTGAGGCACTCATGAAGGGTCATAGTGGTTCTCATGCATTCATCTGAAGTGACTGTGAGAGCATGTTAAGCTTGTCATATGACAATGTGATGATGAAGCAAATATTGGCAACTCATGCTCTTGATGGTCGAGAATTTGATGTTAGACCTCTACTCAATCTGGTTGAGAACATCCTCAATCGAGCTACCTAGCATGTTGATTTTCTTGTTAAGGTATAACATATGCTGCATGTTATCCTGTTTAAATCAATGATTGAAAATGCTCATACTTTCTATTGTTTGTTGCAAGGTACTACTCAAGCTCAAACCAAAATGGAAGAGAAAGCCCTACAAGTAAACCATATAGCTATGCTTGAAGCTCTTACATATACCATTGACCGAATTGCCTCCGAGGTTCTGAAAATTATTTTCAGAAAACTCTCTCTCTCTCTCTTTTTTCTATTTTAACTAGTAAAATCATTGCATATTTGTTATTCGTATATAATAACATGTATATTTAACTACCAACTATCATACAAGGCTTTTGGGGATTCGGATAAACATGCAACAACAACTGCAATATTCAACTTACTATCAAGCTATACATGGGATGCTAAGCTAGTATTATCCCTATCAGCCTTTACCTTGAACTATGGAGAATTCTGGCTTCTTGCTCAGATTTACTCAACTAACCAACTTGCCAAGTCAATGACAATCTTAAGGCAATTTCCATCTCTCCTAGAGCACACAGCTCCTTTGAAACCCCGATTTGATGTTCTTAACAATTTGATTTGGGTAATGATAGATGTTACTAAATGTGTTGTTCAGTTCACACAACTGCCATCAACGTACATTTCTCAGGATGTACCGGTATTGGTGACTACCATGAACCTCTTCCCAACTACTGTCTATTGGACCATCAGGAGCATGGTGGCTTGTGCAACTCAAATTTCCAACCTCTCTAGCATGGGTCATGAGTATGTTTGGCTTCATCTTTATATAGTACTTATTTATAACAATGTTGTGAGTTTGGTAGGTTAATACTTCTTAGATTAATAGTTTACTTTGATTTCAGGTTTGGTATATCAACGACAGAGTTGTGGGAGCTGTCAACCTTGGCTCACAAACTTAGAAACATATATGAACTCCTAAGGTAGCAGCTGAACCTTTGCTACCAATATATGGCTGGAATTTGTCTTATAAAATATTATTTAACTCCAAAGAAACTAATTGAAAATAGTAAGGGATGGTTTGATCATTGTCAATTGCAAAGGAAAAGACAGATGCCGCATTTTATCAGGTGCTTCTAACACTCTTTGACCCGAACGCCTTGCACATCGACAACATGAAAGTTTTCAAGGCCTTAATTTATAACAAGGATGATAAACTGTCGCTTCTTGATGGTGCTACAAAGAGACGAGTATCGCTTTCTTACCATATTATAATAGTTTTTTTGTTCATCTTTATTAAAATGTACCTATTGTAGGATATATTTTATTTTTTGTTGTGTGACATTGAACATGTTAGCCTGGACGTGCTAAGAAGAAAAAATGTGCTCTTGCTCATTTCAAGCCTTGAATTCGCCAGCGATGAGCTTGCAATTCTTGAGCAGATATATAATAAATCAATGATCCATGAAAAAAGACTCGAGAGTCAGTATGAAGTCGTTTGGATCCCAATTGTGGACCATTCCATCATTCCATTGCCTGAATAAATGCAAACCAAATTCGAGAACCTACAAAATACCATGCCATGGTACTCAGTCCAAGACCCTTTGCTCATAAAGTGTTGGTGTTTTGGGACACTTTATCTGGATGAAGTATGGATTTTAGCCTGAAGCTTAAATAACAATGTAATGAATCCGGATGAAGAATGAAGAAAACTTGAAAATTCAAGTGAGGTGATTTGAGCTTAAACAACAGAACAAAATTGAAAGCAAGAAATATTTTGGAGCATATGGAAAGAAAATCTGATGAATTTCATTCAAAAAAAAAAAACTTTGGCATAAAACCATTACATATAAGAGACATAGGCTAATCATTACAAGTCAGTTTTACCTAAACATCTACCTAACTCCACTAAAAATACATTGAAACTTGTTAAACTAACTTGTTCACTTAAACAAAGCTGATTTTCAACTCAATCACTACCTAAACACATCAAATACATCAGCAACAAGTTGAAATCAAACTAAATTACATAACAACTACTTAGAGTAACAAAATGATATAGTTTCTTCAACTGCATCTACTAGGCTCGAGTTGCATAGTCTGCTGCTTGTTGGTCTTGGTGCCACCTGCTGGCCAACTTCAACACTCCTCCTTGGATAGCATGTTGCATACTCCCATTTCAGCTCTCAAATGAAGGAATTGTGTCACACTAAGAGCTTTTGTGAAAATATCAGCAAGTTGCTCCTCTGAACTGCAATGATCAGTTTCACCTCATGTGCTTGCTCCATTTCTCTCACAACATGAAGCTTAAAGCTGAAATGTTTTGTCCTACCATGAAAAACTGGATTCTTTGCAATTGCAACAGTGGATTGATTGTCACACATAATCCCTGTTGCTTCCTCTTGATGCAAATTTAGATATGCTAGTATCTTCCTTAGCCATATGGCTTGATTCACAGCCCTAGCAGTTGCTACATATTCCGCTTCAGCAGTTGACTGAGCAACCATATTTTGCTTCTTCGAACTCCAACAAAAAATAGCTGAGCCTAGGGTGAAGGCATACCCTGAAGTGCTCTTCATATCATCCTTTGAGCCTGCCCAGTCACTGTCAATATAGCCATCTAGGCTTAGCCTATCAGTCTTGCTATACAACAAGCCATAACTCAAGGTACCTTTGATGTACCTGAGTACTCTTTTTGCTGATCTAAAATGCTCCTCATTGCAACAATTCATAAACCTTAAGAGCAAACTGACAGAATACATAATGTCTGGCCTTATGGCAGTCAAATATAACGAACAGCCTATTAAGCTTCTGTAGATGGTCTCACTAACCCTTTTATCATCCCCCTGGCTCGATAGCTTTGTTCCAATAGCCACAGGTGTACTTGTTACCTTGCAATTCTCCATAGAAAACTTACTTAGGATCTTTGCAGTAAAAGTTTTTTGCCCTAAGAAGATTCCATTTTCTGTTTGGAACACTTCCATTCCTAGGAAATATGTCATTTGGCCTAAGGCAGACATCTCAAACATGTTCTTCATTTTGGCTTTGAAATCAGCCAACATCTTTTGATCTCCTCTTGTGACCAAAATATCATCAACATACAAAGATACAATAAGCTGTGTTACAGCTCCTTTCTTCTTAACATACAAAGTTGGCTCACTGGAGCTTCTTTGAAATATCAAGCTGAGTAGGTAGCTATCAATTCTGCTATACCAGGCCCTTGGTGCCTGTTTTAAGCCATACAAGGCTTTCTTGAGCCTGTGGACCATGCCTTCCTTGTCTGTCACTTTGAAGCCTTGAGGTTGCTTAACATAGATCTCTTCTTTAAGAAAACCATTAAGAAAAGTAGACTTCACATCAAGCTGGTGGATTTTCCACTCCATCTAAGCTGCTAAGGCAACCAATAGCCTGATGGTGTCTAACCTGGCTACTAGTGCAAAGGTTTCCAGGTACTCCAGGCCATACTTTTGGCTAAAACCCTTCACAACTAGCCTAGCCTTTAACTTGTTCAAGCTCACATCTGCATTGTGTTTGGCTCGATAGACTCATTTTACTCAAATAACCTTCCTATTGGCTGGTCTTTCAACCAATTCCCATGTCTGATTCTTCTTAATCATGGTCATTTCATCAACCATTGCTTGTTTCCAGCCTTCATGAGCTTCAGCATCTTCAAAACAGGTTGGTTCTTCTTGAGCAACATAAGCCCTCTCATAAATTTCAGCCAAAGTCCTTGTACCCCTGACTGGCTCATCATCTATGTCCATTTCAGGACCATTTTGATCAGCCTCAGTTTGATCAGCCATAAGATCCTCAGAAACTACCTTTGGCTCATTCTTGTCCCAATTCCAACTTGCTTTCTCATTGAATGCCACATCTCTACTTATAAGGACCTTATTTGTTGAAGGATCCAAGATCTTATAGCCCTTTTTGACTGAGCTATAGCCTACCAGAATGCTTGCTTGAGCTTTCTTATCCAGCTTGCCTCTTTTTACAGCTGGTACTTGTGCATAACACAAGCAACCAAAGGCTTTCGGGTGAGCCAGTGATGGCTTGAACCTGAACCAGGCTTCAAATGTTGTTTTGTGAGGCAAAGCCTTGGTTGGAAGCCTGTTCTGAATATAAACAGCAGTGTTAACTGCTTCAGCCCACATGTTTTTGGGAAAATTCTTCTCAAATAGCAAACATCTGGCCATATTCATCTAGCTCCTATTCTTTCTTTCACTTACACTATTTTGTTGAGGTGTATAAGTGTTGGTGAGCTGTTGTTTAATGCCTACTTCATTGCAAAAGGTATTAAACCCGGATGAAGTATACTCAGATCCATTGTCTGACCTCAAGGTCTTCAACTTACAACCTGTTTCAATCTCTACAGTAGCTTTAACCTTCAAAAATACCGAAGCTACCTCTAACTTGTTCTTCAAGAAGCAAATTCAACAATATCTTGAAAAATCATCAATGAAAAGAATGAAATACCAGCTGCCATTGAGTGATTTAGTTTTCATGGGGCTACACACATCTGTATGGATGAGCTAGAGCTTCTCTGAGGCTCTCCAGGCCTTGTTTGAAAGAAATGGCAGTCTGGCCTACTTTCCTAGCTGACACACTTCACAAACTTCATCATTTTCAACTGAACCAATGAAATTTTCAGCCAAATATTCTCTGACCATCTGTGCCATTGATCTGAAGTTTGCATGACCAAGTCTTTGATGCCAAAGCTTGGATTCATCAATAGAAGCTGTGTAAGCTGAGTTTGAGGCTTTGTTCCAGTCAACAACAAAGCTTTTATCTGTCATGGCTACTGTCATGAGCATGGATCCACTTGGATCACAGATTTTGCACTCACTACCTTTGAAAACAACTGAATAGCCCTTCTCTAGCAGTTAAGCTATATTCAATAGATTTCTGTCAATTTCAGGAACTAGCAACACATTTGAGATAAGCTTGTTACCTAGGGGAGTCCAAATCAGGACATCTCCTTTGCCTTCAGCCTTGATAAAGTGACCATTTCCAACTTTAAATCTGGTTTTGTAGCTTCTGTCCAATGACTTAAAAATGGCAGCATCTGGTGTCATGTGGTTGGTACAGCCACTGTCTATGAGCCACCCATTTGAGACCTTCTCTTGAGCAGTTGAGCAAGTGACTGTGAAGACCTGCTCCTAATGGTCATTGTCTTTTTCAGCTATCCGAGCTTCAGCCCTTGGTTACTGTTGTTCTGCCTTGGTCTTCCCTTCTCTTTGTAGACCTTTTCAACATGGCCAATCTTTTTGCAGTATTGGCACTGCATATCTAGCCTAAACTAGCATTTGGCCTCTGGATGACCAGGCTTCTTACAATGCCTGCATGGTCTATCCTATCTTCTTGAAAAATCTAACTTTGGTTTGTCTCCCCAAGTCTTCTTGCCCTTGTTGATAAAATAACTTGAAGCAGTCTTTGTTTTGGCTTGAAAAGCACCTTTTTGGATCTCTTCGAGCCTACTGGCTCTTCTTTGCTCTTGTGTATAGAGAGCATTAATCAGCTCTGTCAAAGAGATGCTGGTTAGGTCCCTTGAATCTTCCAGGGATGATATTTTTGCCTCATACCTCTCTGGTAAGATAGATATCACTTTCTCCACTATCTTTGCTTCATTGAACTGCTCTCCAAGGAGCCTTATACTGTTTACCACAGCCATAATTCTGTCTGAGTACTGCTTAACAGTTTCTTCCTCCTTCATTTTCAAGTTTTTGAAGTCCCTTCTCAAGTTCAGAAATTGTTGTAGCCTTGTTCTCTCAGTCTTTTGGAACTCCTCCTTTAGCTTATCACAGGCCTGTTTTGGTGTCTCACAGTCCATGATCCTTGTGAAGATCACATCTGAGATACAGTTCTGAATGCAAGACATGGCTTTATGCCTTTTGGTCCTTTCATCAGCATGTTGCCTAATCTGAGCCACTATTGGGTTGGCTCTGAGTGGTGTTGGTTCAACATCTGAGTTGACCACCTCCCATAGGTCGAATGCCTACAGGTAGGTCCTCATCTTGACCACCCGAATGTGAAACCCTTCACCATTGAAGACTGGTGGTGCTGCAGGAGAAAAACCTGATGAAGCCAGAGTTTTTGTAGATGTACAAAGATAGGTCCACTAAGACAATGGCTTTAGATACCAATTGTTGGTGTTTTGGGACACTTTATATGGATGGAGTATGGATTTTAGCCTGAAGCTTAAATAACAAAGTAATGAATCCGAATAAAGAATGAAGAAAAATTGAAAATTCAAGTGAGGTGATTTGAGCTTAAACAACAGAACAAAATTGAAAGCAAGAAATATTTTGGAGCATATGAAAAGAAAATCTAATGAATTTCATTCAAAAAAAAAAAACTTTGGCATAAAGCCATTACATATAAGAGACATAGGCTAATCATTACAAGTCAATTTTACCTAAACATCTACCTAACTCCACTAAAAATACATTGAAACTTGTTAAACTAACTTGTTCACTTAAACAAATTTGATTTTCAACTCAATCACTACCTAAACACATCAAATACATCAGCAACAAGTTGAAATCAAACTAAATTACATAACAACTACTTAGAGTAATAAAATGATATAGTTTCTTCAACTGCATCTACTAGGCTCGAGCTGCATGGTCTGCTGCTTGCTGGTCTTGGTGCCACATGCTAGCCAACTTCAACATCAAGAAACCGGTCATCAGGTTCATCCAGGTGGTTTGGCATTTCAGGACCAAGCCAATCCTTGTAGTGCTCGACCCTCAAGGGAAGGTGGTTTCCCCTAATGCAATTCACATGATGTGGATCTGGGGAAGCACTGCTTTCCCCTTCACTAGTTTGAGAGAAGAAGCTCTTTGGAGGGAAGAAACTTGGAGGCTTGATCTTCTGGTTGATGGAATTGACCCAACGGTCCTCAATTGGGTATATATGATATCTTCAAACTTTCCCAAATTTTAGGTTTTTTCATTAAGATTTTAAAAATAATGGTACATAAAGGTTTACTTTTACTACAAGTATATGCATCCAACATTAAAATTTGAACTTCAATTGTTCTGTCTAATTTGATCAGATTAAAGAAGAAAAATACATTTTTTTGTATGGAGGGGATGATGTCGAGTGGGTAAGAAGATTTGCAAATTCAGCACGCAGTGTTGCATCTGCGTCTCGTTTTCCTCTTGAGATGGTCTATGTGGGGGAAAGCAGGAAAAGAGAGTACGTGAAGAAAATTATAGGAATTATCGATGTGGAGAAGCTTAGCTATGCTTGGCAAGACTTGGCTATGGTGTGGTTCTTTGAGACCAGGTTAGAAAGCATGTTATTTTCAAAGATTCAGTTAGGTAGGGATGATGACCAGGACCCAATGATGCAACAAATAAAGAAGTTCATTAGCTATGACAGAGAAGGTGGATGGGCAGTGCTAAGTAGAGGGTTTGATATAGTGGTGAATGCCCATTCCACTACAGTTTTGCCTACTTTGGGTGGTTATGATGAATGGAAGGTGAACATAGCTGAAAACGGATTCGGTATGGCATTCAAGGAGTACCATGACAAGCTTCATGATGTTGCTCACCCTTGCTACCGGTTCGAGTTCCCGACCATCACAAGGACCCCTAATAACATGAGGTGCCCAGAGTGCCACCACATTATGGAGAAATACACCTCGTTCATCTGCTGCCATGATGAGCAAGGCATTCCAGGCTCATTATTTTAAGCTCGGTTCGGGATTTCATCACTATTTTTTCATCTACCGTTCTCACTAAATAATGATGTTCCCATGGGACACAAAATTTTTTTATTTCTAAATTTCACTTTGGCTGCTAAGGTTTTGTGGTTGGCATGTATTACCAGTCGCCACTTTGAGGCCTAAGTTGGAAAAGTCTAATTGTTAAAAGTAAAATAATGATGTTTGATTTCAACATTATTGTCAAGGATATGATGTTATAAACAGACAACTTTATTTGACTACGAACTTCATTTGCTTTGCCTTTCCTTTGGCATTTCTTTGGATGAATGCCACTTTACTTGCTTAACTAAGTGTTATATTTCCTCATGACTTACAAATTAACCAACAAACTATTTTGTGATAAGTGCATAAATTGTAATTTATTTGTGATAAATTTTCTTTTGAACTGTACTATTTTAGCTTTTAATTATTTTATTATGACTTGTATTTGATTTTTTATGGATTAGGTGATAAAGTTGAAGGAAAATAAGTTTAATGACTAATTTTGGTAAATTTTGTAAATTGAATTATTTAGTATTTCAATCGTATTTCGAGCTACAAAATTTCAAACTGGGCCCATAATATGTTGTTTTGAATATGATTGAAAGACCTAATTGGACTTATTTCATGACTCGAGGCCAAAAAATTCAAGAAGGTACCCAAAAATGACCTAAATTTTCGTGAAGCAAATTTACTAAAAACCTAAATAAACTGTTTCAATTAAGGGTACTTTTTTCTTTTCTCCCTTATGCAATTTTTTCTGTATATAAATACATATTTATAGGTTTAAAATTAGTGATAACCACCTTTACTGTTATTTTATTTTTGTGTTTTCTTTTTCTCATAAGTTGCTAAAGGGATTTCAAAGTTTTGATTCTTCAAGTTTGTGAGTTCTAATTTATTATTCTTCTTCTTTTTGCATATCATCTATTTTAATTATAAATATTTAGGTTTGTCAAATATAGACCTCATATGTGATAAATTAGAATATTTGTCTTGTTAATTAGAATTGTTAAATTCGTAATTGTTAAATTATTCTAATACTTGTGACAAATTAACTAGTCCAGAAGACCACTACGGATGGGAGATACCACCAGAGCAGATACAATTAGGAAATTTTAAATTATTTAAGAGTTAAAAGTTTACAACATTTTTATAAAATAATTAAATTATGTTTTAGAAAACTTTAAAGTTTTAAAAATAATTTACAATAATTTAGAATTGATTTGGGGTTGCTCAGAGATGATCGGAACCCAAAATGGGCTCAGAAAGGCCAAAACAACTCAAAATAGTGTAAGGTTGGGAATAAATGTAAGGTTGCAATGCAACTTCTTGACGAGATTCTTAGCATACTTCTTTTGTGAAAGTAAAGTTTCATCTTTCATTTTTTTAATATGAAACCCAAGAAAGTATGGTAATTCCCCAACTATGCTCATTTCGAACTCACCCTACATTAGCTTCACAAAGTTATCATTTGAAACTGTTGAGGTTGCTCAAAATATAATGTCATCCACATAGATTTCAGCCAATGTAGTTGTGTCTCTCTATCTCTTAATAAATAATGCTTTATCAATTGAGCCTCTTCGAGAATTGACTAATTAGGAACTAAGTTAGCCTCTCATACCAAGCATGAGGTACCTGTTTGAAACCATAAAAGGCTTAAGTTAACTTGTACACATAGCCAAGATGTGTAGTATCCTTAAAACCTTTTTTTTGTACCACATAAATCTCTTCCTTTAATAATTTATTGAGGAAAGCATTCTTGACATCCATCTATTACAATTTGATGTCAAGATAAGTAGTCACAACAGGCAACATCCTGATAGCGTCAAGTCTTGCCACCAGTGCAAATATCTCCTCGAAATCAATTCCTTTTACTTGAGCGTACTCATGTGTTACTATCCTTGCTTTGTTTCTTGTTATGTTCCCTTACTTATGTAACGACCTGGAACTTAGTGGTACTAGAAAATGTGGTTTTGGAACCCCGATTACGTAAATCAAATGTGTAAATATTTTTATTAAATATTTATAGAGTTATATTAGAAGTAAATTGAATTTTGATTCGGTAATTTTGTTGAATTAGTGCTTAATCTAAGTACAAGGACTAAAATGTAAAACTATCAAAAGTGTAATTTCATAAGGAATCTTTAATTAGAACTCATGTAAGGGACTTATAAAGTAAATATACCCTTAATATGTATATAGTGGCCGGTTACAGAATTAAAAACATGTATGTTTTTATGTTTTAAACATTAATTAAATATAATAGCAAAAATAAAATGAAAATAAAATATGATTAAACAAGTTGCTGGAGAAAGAAACAAATTTTATTCACCTTTCTTCATGAAAAATTCACACCAAACAGGGGAGAAGAAGAACTCAACGTATGGCTAGGGTTGTTTAAGTTTCAAGCTTCAATTGGTTAGTGCAATTTAGTCATTTTCTTGTAATTTTTATGTTTTCGGAATTTCGGTAGCTTGGGCTAGCTGACCCATGTTTTATTTTTTAGTACTATTAAAGATTGAGAAAGTTATCATGGATGAATAGTTGAAATTCTAGGATTAGTTTTATAGATTTTAAAACTAGAGTTGAAAAAGCACTAAATTGTAAAACCGATTGATGATTTTTTGAAATAGGGACTAAAATGAAAAAATTGAATTTAGTGGTAAAAATGTGAAATAGGAAGTTAAATTAGGCATAGAATGAAATTCGTATAAAAATTGGAGGTTAAATTTTAAAGTTAAGCTAGTCAAAGTTTTAGGGACTAAATTGAATAATATGAAAAAGTTTCATAATTTAGAAATTGAATGTGAAAATGGCTATACATTGATGATTTTAGGTGTTGTTTTTAATTTGTAGCTAAGGTTGACCCGAATTCCTCGAAAAAGAAAGGAAAATATAAAGTTTTTGACGAATAGCTTAGAGTTTACGGTTTGTATTTCTATAATCCAAACTACTTGTAAATTGATGCACTTTGAACTATTGTGGCATGGTAAGAAATTAAGGTGATGCATTTTAACATGATAAGCTTTTATGGGATTGAATTGAATTGATTGATGATTTTGAGAACTAAATTGAATATATTTAAAAAATGTGGGTATTTATATAAATTTGAAAATTAAGCATATATTGAAATGATGGTTGTTGCTATATATGTTGGATAAGTGTGTTCATAAAGAGATAAATGTGAAATACGATATTGGATGGTAATAAAATATGAAACAAATACCTATTAACGGTCCGGGCAAAGTCAGATATAGTTGGTATGTCATAGGATATGAATAGTTTAGGGATTAGTTCGACTACGAGTCAATAAGGTATTGGGTGCCAATTTGCTTTGGTTTAACCGATGAGACACTGGATGTTAACTTACTTACAACGTTGGGAGTAACTATTTGCTTCAGATTTATCCGATAAGGCACTGGGTGCCAAACTGGTGGGTTGGTTGGATCCGTGTATCCATCAGTGTCCGATCGTGTTAATAGAGAAATAAACAGTAAAATAGAGGTAATGACATTGAAATGGTAGATAATATTGAAATAGTAATTGATACTGAAATGGAAATGAAATGTGGAATGGAACATGAAATGGTGGATTGAACCATGAATATTGATTTTATATGATCAATGAACTCTTGATTTGAGAAATTGAAATGAAATGTGCCATTACATTAGTTGAATTAGCAAATGACTTATGAAATGTGATTGTCATGTTTTAATGTTAGTATAAAGAGCTTGTTGTGATTAATGATTATGTGAACTAGCTTATTAGACTTACTGATGACATCAAAAACTAACTAAAATACGACAAAGGCAAGAGTACCTATCAAATGGTAGTATAGCTACAGTGAGTAGGAATATCCTATCCACGAGGACTAAAAGTACTAGTAATTACTATCTTTTTATTATCTAGCCAATAAATTGAAGGGTTGTTTTTAATCTAAAATTAAATTAAACTAATTACTAAGCGACAGAGAGCGAATTGGGAAAATAATTGAAGAAAACATATGAGAGAGACAATACCCAGGAAAGAATCCACCTAAACTTCACTTATTATTCTAAATCTGAAGTAAATGATTTATTCATTTGACTTGATCCATAGAAATCCCTAAATTATATTAATATATCTTTCGAGAGTAAAAATAACTAACTCTTGATTGATTAATTGAAATCTCTTTCTAATCAAAACCCCTATCGTTGCATTAACTCGATCTATGGATTCCCCTATTAGATTTAACTCTAATCCGGTAGATTTATGTCGTCCTATTTCTATGATTGCATGCAACTCCACTCAATTATGACAGATCTACTTTTAAAGAGGGACTTTTGCTCCATTGAATAAGCACATCAATCACGAATTAATATCCTGAAAACATTAAACATGAAGGTAAGTAAACATAATTGAGATCAAGAACAAATATTTATCCTGTACTTTAGAAAAATCAAATAATAAGATCTATCATAAGTTTCATCTTTTTTAGGTATTTAAGGAATTTAGTTCATACTTGGAAAGGAAAACATCTCTAAAATAGGAAAAAAAATAGAATATAAAGAAACCCAAAAAACTTCTAAAGAAATTGAATGGAGATCTTTAGTCTTGAAGGAGATCCTGCTTCTGAGTTGAGTCTGTCAGCGTTCTTTGAGTAATTTCTGCATTCTACTCTGCGTGCCCCCCTTAGGTCCTCTTCTAGTGTGTTTTTATAAACTTTAGAAGTTCACAAAACCCTAAAAATTGGGTTTTTTCACGTAACAGTGAAGCGGGGTGCGAAATCGACACAGACTGGCACATGTGCGTATGGCCAGCCCGTGTGGAAATGCCTAAGCCGTGTGGATCCTAGAAATAGCTCTTTTTGCCCAATTTTGGCTCGTTTTTTTCTCCTTTCACTCCCCTATGCTCACCTAAGTATAGAAACATGAATTTAAAAGATTAGGAGCATCAAATTCACTAATTCATACAATAAATCATCCAAAAATGAATCAAGAATGAGATTAAAAACATGTTACTTTTATGGCTTATCAAATATCCCCACACTTAAGCATTTGCTTGTCCTCAAGCAAAATCCTCAACTCACAATTAAAATTAACCTTTCTCAACTTGTAATCCTCATCAATAATGTTTTGTCATAATTCAAAAATAATCACACATTGATAATTCAACTAAAAGAGCCCTAAAGATTCAAACAATCTAAGTCACATTTTTTTAAGACATGAAAACATATGTATCTCCCCTTATTTAAGTAATCACCTTTAATTTAAAATTGATAAGATTTTACATCCTCCCTAAAGATTCATTCAAATCACTCAAAGTGTTTAAGGTTCAAAAATTAAGCACTCAAAAGTCAATTATGAAAAGTCATTACCATAGGCTTGCATGAAAATCAAATCTCCACCACTATAAAATGATATAATACACAAATCAAAAGGTCTTTAAAGGGTTGTAATGGGGCTTCAGTTAAAGGTGTGGATAAAGGTTGAAAAAGTAGGTTAGAATCGAGATCGAATTGATAAATTACCTAACTAGAAAAATAAACTAATGCTGAATAAGTACATCAATCAAAATTATTAAAGAATAACACGAGCTTCTTCTCAGAATATGAAATTAACTACTTAATCTCAAAAACATAGAACTAGTAATAATCAACATAAATATATTTTTTTTCATTTTTTTTCATTTGTTTTGAGAACAATGGATAATAAGAGAAATTTTAACAACTGAAACAAAAGAACATAGTTAAGCAACTAACCAAATCAAATCTCGACAAAAAGGGAGTCAATAAAATGGGAAACAATTTTCAATGAATTAAAAATGAGTTATGGGTTAATATTAATGGGTAAATCAAGAAACGGTTTGTTAGGCTTAAAGGAGATTCACTAAGGGTTAATTATGAAGGTAGACTTATGGGATAAATGGGCTAAAACCTAGGTGCCTTTATCATCTCTGTATATCAAATCAAAGGTGTGGTCTCGACATGTATAATCGAAGCAAGTTCTAGAATAACCAATCAGTATTGACACACTCATAACCAATAATAGAATAGCAAGAAAAGTGTATGCTCTAAAGGCTCAAAATCTCACACAAATTATGGTTTTTGATGTTAATCTTGCAAATCTCAAACTTCAAGGTAATACTTCAATTTAAGGAATCAACCTAAAATTTTTAATTTTGAAAATAGACTTATCATGCTTGATTCTCTAGTGTCTTAAAGTTTAAACAATCAATGCACAATTACCTATAAATTTAATCTAAAACACATCAATGATAATCATAAATCAATAAGAATTCATTCTAATAGTAATGTGAGAAAATTACTTAAAACACAAGACATATTTTAGGGATTTTCTAATAATTCTATAAATAACCTCCCCACACTTAAGATGTACATTTTCCTCAATGTACAAACATATATAATCACAGTATAAACATAATATCATAAGAGAGGGATAAAACTGAAACTGCCCTGAATATTGGATGAAATCTTCAAGTAGTGAAAAGCGAAATTGCAGTCAAATCTAAATGTAACTCATGATTCTGAGCAAAGTAACAAGAAAATAAACACAAATAATAAAGAAGATTAAGGGTTTATAACTCGATTAGAAACAACCATAAATATTTCAAAAGATAATAATGAAAATAAGTTGAAGAAAATAAAAAAATAAAAGAACTAAAACAAAATTAAAAAGAAAGATAAAATAATAATAATAATAATAATAATAATAATAATAATAATAATAATAATAATAATAAACTCAATGATACCAGTAAACTTAAAGGTAATTGTAATGGTAATAGTAAAAAACGAAAAAATAAAATAGAAATAGCAAAATAAAAATAAAATATATATATATATATATAAATTAAAAATATAAAAATTAAAAATATAAGTATAAGAATAATAAATTAATTAATTAATTAATTAGTAAAATAAAATTAATAATAAATAAAATAAAATTGGGGTGATTAACCCAGTTTTCACATGGCCATGGACATGCCCGTGTGTCCAGGCCGTGTGGGTCACATGGCCATGTGCCACACCATGTGTGTTTTCCTTTACTTCTTCCACGCCCATGTGAGATCCCACATGCCTGTGTGGTCAGGCTGTGTAGGTCACACGGCTGTGTACCTTACCCGTGTAACTCTCTGACTTTGAAAAAAATTAGCTCCAGGTTTCACATGGCCTAAGACACGCTCGTGTGTCCAAGCAGTGTGGGTCACATGGCCATGTCGTCTGGCCGTGTGTGTTTTCCTTCACTTCTCCCACGCCTATGTGAGATCTCACACGCCCGTGTGGGTCAAAAACACACTTTTTTTTTTAGATTTTGAAAACTAATTAATTGTTTTAAAAAAATATCATGAAATAACGTTAAGAAAATTAGCAGTGTTAACACTCGGGTTGCCTCCCAATAAGTGCTTATTTAAAGTCTAAGTTCGACTTACCTTGTATTCGCACTATTACGGTGGTTTACGGAGTCAAAACTCCTCTTTCTCGCTGTCAATTCTATTATCAACATAAGGTTTTAGTCGAGTAATATTTACCTTGAAAATGTCAAATTTAGAATGATTTACCTCAATTGTACCGTATGGAAAAATATTCAGTACCATAAAAGGAGTTGCTCTGTTTCCATTAAGCTCTGAAGTGATAAATCGAGGGTCTGTTTTATCCAACAACACCTGATCGCCAACCTTAACTTGGTTTGTCCCATCCTTAAGCTCGTCATTGAGTCGCTTTGGTTCATCATGTATTCTAGGTTTCTCCTTGACTTGTGTCCGCCATTTATCTAGTTCATCGATTTGTAATCTTCTTTCTTCATGGTTTGTTCTGTTTTTGTCATGTAAACTGGACTGCGGCTCTGTCACATTTTCCCGAGGTGTTTCTTGCAAAGAATGTTGAGCCACAAGGTTATTAACATTAACAGAACTCGTAATATCATCTCAATCACTAGATATCCTAACAGAGTCATGAGCTTGGAGTTTAATCGTGTCATCACCTACACGAAATATTAACTTACCTGTACCAACATCTATGATAGTTCTAGCAGTTGCTAAAAAGGGTCGTCTTAAAATCAACGGTACGTCACTATCCTCATCCATGTCTAAAACAACAAAATCAACTGGGAAAATAAATTTATCAATTTTGACGAGTACATCTCCAACAATACCTCTAGGAAATCTAATTGTTCTATCTACCAATTGGATGCTCATCCTAGTTTGTTTAGGTTTCCCAAGACCTAGTTGCTTAAACATTTTGTAGGGCATGACATTAATACTAGCCCCTAAATCATCCAAAGCATTATTAACACTTAAACTACCAATTAAACAAGGAATAGTAAAACTCCCTGGATCTTTCAATTTGTTGGGTAGTTTATTCTGTAAAATGGCTGAGCACACTACATTTAGTTTCATGTGCAATGAATCATCTAACTTCCTCTTATTTGATAAAATCTCCTTTCAAAATTTAACGAAATTTGGCATCTACAAAAAAGCTTCAATAAACGGTAAGTTAATATATAATTTTTTCAACAATTTAAGGAATTTACCGAATTGTTCGTTTGTGTGGTTTTTCCTTGTCGCATTTGGATATGGCACACGAGGTTTATATTCCTTACCGACTGAATCTTTCTTATTTTGGCTTACCTCAACCTTACCATTACTTACCATAGTTTCTTGCCTCAGTTCAGATTCAGATTCAGTTAACCCTTCTTCATCTCGAACACTGATCGTATAAAGATGCTCTCTTAGGTTAGTTTTTGTGTTGCTTGGCAAGCTACCTTGCGGTTGTTCTGAAATCATCTTTGCTAATTGACCAGTTTTATTCTCAAGCCTTTGAATCAACGCTTGTTGATTTTTGAGTGTTGTTTTGGTGTTTTGGAAATGAGTTTGTGACACCACAATAAACTTTTCCAACATCTCCTCAAGGTTCGACTTTTTCTCCTATTGGTAAGATAGTCGAAAGCCCAGAAGGGGTTGTGTTCTTTGATTTCCTTGACCACCCCAAGAGAAGTTTGGATGGCTCCTCTTTGGATGGTTCCTCTAACCTACATTATAAGTGTTACTATAAGGATTATTCTGAGGTCTAGAATTATTACCCATATAGTTAACTTGTTTGTCTTCTGTGCTTAGGTTGTAGGATCGATTTTCTGGATGGTTCCCTCCTTCATTTGCGATATATTGCATCAACGGATGTACCTGCGTAGAACCATATAAACCATCAATCTTTTTATTCAAAAGTTCTACCTAATTTGACAATATGGTGACTGTATTTTCCTCATGACTTGCCACTGATAATTATTTAGTGACATCTCCTCTATAAACACATAAGCCTCCTCAGGTGTTTTATTATTTAAAGTCCCACGTACGGATGCATCGATCAATTACCTAGTTGAGGGGTTCAAACTGTTGTAGAAAGTTTGAACCTGTAGCCATAGAGGTAACCCATGGTGAGGGCACCTTCTCAATAAATCCTTATACCTCTCATATGCATCATATAAAGTCTCTAGATCCATTTTCACGAAGAAAGAGATATCATTTGGCTGTCTTAGCTGGTGGAAAGTACTTCAACAAGAATTTTTCGGTCATTTGCTCCCATGTAGTGATAGAACCTCGTGGTAGGGAGTTCAATCACTATTTAGCCTTATTTCTCAATGAAAAGGGAAACAACCGAAGGCAAATGACATCATCAAAAACACAATTAATTTTAAAAGTGTCGCAAAATTCCAAGAAATTAGCCAAATGAGCATTTAGGTCTTCGTCCTGCAAACCATCATACTGAACAAACTGTTGAATCATTTGAATAGTGTTAGGTTTCAGTTCAAAATTATTTGCAGCAACAATAGGTCTAACAATACTCGATTCAGCCCTAGTTAAATTGGGCTTGGCATAATCGTACATAGTAAGTGGAGCAGATTCAGATTTACAGGATTTACAGCAACCACAGGAGGTAGCTGATTATTATGATTTTCTGTCATCTCCTCGGTATTAATAACAATGTCCTCTTGCTTTTCTATTGTACTCTATCGACTCTGCCTCGTTACTCTATGGTTTTTGCGAGTTGTACTTTCGATCTCACTGTCGAGTACTAGAGGTCCTGATAGGTTTCTTCTAGTCATAAACTAAAGGAACCTGCCAGAAGAAAATAAAAGAAAAATTAGTAAATTAAAGTAAAAATAAGAAAATGGTTAAAGTAATAAAAATTCAGTGTTCCTAATATTTTAATCCCCGAAAACGATGACAAAAACTTGATGACGTCACAAAATAACTAAAATACGACAAAGGCAAGTGCACCTATCGAATGGTAGTATAGTGATGGTCTCTAAACTAACTAAAAATTTCAACTAAGGCAAGCGCACCTATCAAACAGTAGTATAGTTGTAGTGAGATCAGAAATATCGTATCCATAAGGACTAAAAGTATTAGTAATTACTATCTTTTTATTAGCTAGCTTAAAAATTAAACTAAGATTAACTATTTAATTAACTAAGAACACGACAGAGATAAAAGTTGGAAAATACTTTTGGAAAACAGATAGAAAAGACAATACCCAAGGAAGAATCCGCCTAGACTTCACTTATTACTTCTGAATTAGACGATTTAATCACTTGACTTAATCCGTAGAAATCCCTGATTTATGTTAATATCTCTCTCGTGACTAAAAACAACTAACTCTAGGTTGATTAATTGAAATCTCTTTCTAATTAAAACCCCTATTGTCGTACTGACTTGATCTATGGATTCCCTTATTAGATTTGACTCTAATCCAGCATATTTATGTTGTCCTATGTCTAGGATTGCATTCAACTCTGCTTAATTATGCTAGATCTACTCTTAAACAAGGACTTTTGCTCCACTGAATAAGCAAATCAAAACCTGAATTAATATCCTGAAATATTAAAGCAAGGATTAAAACTTATAATTAAGAATAAGAACAAGTATTTATCATATAATTCAATAGTAATAAGATCTATCTTGGGTTTCATCTCCCGTAGGTATTTAGGGAGTTTAGTTCATAACAATGGGGGAAAACATCTCAAAATTGGGAAAATAACAAAACATAAAGAAAACCCAAAGAACTTCTAAGGAAATTGAATGGAAATCTTTAGTCTTGAAGTAGATCCTGCTTCCGAGCTGATTCCGATGGCTGTCTTCGAGTATTCTCTACCTTCTGCTCTCTGTCTCTGGCTTGATCCTCTTCTAGGGTGTTTATATAGACTTTAGAATGCCCAAAATTAGCCTTTTCCGAATAGAATTAGACTTGAGCTCGACAGGGACACGGTCGTGTGCCACGCCCGTGTGAAGGCACTTAGGCCGTGTGCAATTCTGATGTGGTTTAATGTTGACAACGCCATGACACACGGGCGTGTGGCCTGCCCGTGTGCAACACTAAAATCAGCCTATTTCTTTTAAGGTGAAATCAGCCCGTGTGGCCTGCACGTGTCCTCAAGCATTTATAGTGCTAAAATCAACCATAATTTATAATTAAGCACTCAAATGCTTGAAGACATCCTCACTAAAGATTCACTCAAATCACTCAAAGTGTTTAAGGTTTAATAATTAAGGACTGAATAGTCAAACATGAAAAGTTATTACCATGGGCTTGCATGAAGATCAAATCTCCACCACTATAAATGAAATGATACACAAATCTAAAGGTCTTTAACAGGGTTATAATGGGGCTCTAGGTTAAAGGTGTGGATAAAGGCTGAAAAAGAGGGTTAGAATCGAGATTAATTTAATAAATTACCAAACTTAGAAAAATAAAGCTAATTACTAAATTACAAACAAGTGCCAGAATTAAAACTATCCAAAACTAATAAAGTTAGCTTTTTCTCAATATAATAACTTTAACTTATCCAAGCTCTTTATAACAATATGTAATTATATGAATATAAATGTACGGATTTTTTTTAGGAATAAGAACAAGTACAATAATGGAGAGTATATAATAACAAATAATTCAACAACTGAAATGAACGAATATAGTTAGGTAACTAATCAAATTAATTTTCGATAAATAAGGAGTCAATAAAAAGGGAAAATTTCTTAACGAATCAAAAAGGGTTAAGTTATGGGTTAACCTTTAATGGGGAAATATTAAGAAATGGTGTTTAAGGCTCAAAGGGGTTCACTAAGGATCAATTATGTGGGTAGGCTTTTTATAGAATGAGTGGGTTTAAAACCTATGTGCCTTTATCATCTCAGTATATCAAATCAAAGGTGTGGTCTTGACATGCATAATCGAAGTATGTTCTAGAATAACAAATCAATGTTGACACACTCATAACCAATAAAATAAGTGAGCAAGAAAGATATATGCTCTAAAAGGCTCAAAATCTCACGAAAATTATGGGTATTTGATGTCAATCTTGTAAATTCAGAACTTTAAGATAATACCTCAATTCAGGGAAACAACCTAGCAATTTTAATTCTCAAAAGTCAACTTATCATGCTTGATTCTCTATTGTCCTAAAGTTTAAATAATCAATGCACAATTACTTATGTTTTAATCCAAAACATATCACTAAAAATCATAAATCAATTAAAATTCATTCTAATAGTAATATGAGAAAATTATTTGAGAATAAGATATAATATAGGGATTTTCTGATAGCCATATAAATAACCTCCCCACACTTAAGATGTACATTGTCCTCAATGTACAAAGATAAATAATAACAATTTAAGCATAATATCATAAAAGAGCGGGAGAAGCAAAACTGCCCTGAATTTGGATGTAATCCTTGGAATAGCAAAAGCGGATTTATAGACTTTGGACATGAAGTGCATGCGTAACTAGCCAAAGACGAAGGTGGGGTAGGATACTCCGGTGGTGGTAGAGGTTGGATTCCACAATCACAGTGCCAAGGGAAGAGGTTATCGTGGTGATCGGTGTCGTGGTAGCTATGGTCGTGGTCGAGCAGGACATGGCAGTCGTGGATTATCTTTCCCCAGAGGATTGTTTGTATATTCCTGAGTAGTACCAATTGACTGAACCCTTTGAAACTGCGATATCACCAGTAATGTTTTAGGGAGTTATATTGATAGGGTTGTCATGGTTACTCATAAAGGAACAACCATATAAATAAGGGGTTCAAAATATACTAATAAAATTCTTTTAGAACATGATAAATAAAAATAAAAAGAAAAAGAAAAGAAAAAGAAAAACAAAGTGAAAATAAAAAGACTTAAAAGTCCTCATCGACGTTGGATCGTGAGGTGGTGGTGCTAGAGGCAAAATGTGGAAATGCTGTCAAATTTGTTGCAGAGTTGCCTCTATACTATCGAATCACTGAGCGGTGTTGTTGAACTGCTGAGTGTAGTATTGCTCGAATCGAGTCAGGTGGTCAAAAATTTCTATCAATGAAGCAGCCACATGAGCTGGTCTGTGACTCAGCGGTGGCTAAAAAGGTGGGTCCTCATGAAAGGAAGGGATATCGTCAGTAATATCCTCGAGGTCATCTTGATCGGTAGCTCTTGCTAGTCAGTATTGAGGAGGATCGAACCCACGATGACGCTCTATCACTATCATGTGGAGCATACTTGAGATGCCCTGTGGGGACATCTAACCGATGAGTGTGAGTGGTGAGGATTGTGCCACTGTGTTCAAGAGCCCAAAGCGTCGAGCTATACGAGTCACGTAAGGGTCGATGCAGATGGCTCCCTTTCTGTGTCGTTCAGTGCCCTTGCCTCATGCTCCATAAGAAGTATGCATCGTGAGTATTAACGACGCCAGTGCTCTCTCGTCACCCTATTAAGGTGTGAGCTAAAAGGTCGTGGAGATATCGTAATGCTGGAAAGAGAGCCTATGCCTTGAAGCGGCTGGGGTCATAGATGCCCGTAGCAGGAATGAGGGTTGCCCAACATTTGGAAGGTACGTAACGAATGTGACGGTGGAGATGGGGAAAGTTGTCTGCCTCCATAAATTTTTTTGTATAAAGTCCCAAGGTAACTCCGAATTTTGGGACACTCAATTGACACACTAGACTACCAAGACGGAATTGGACTGTGCCTTGGTCATTGAACTCTGACATAACCGTCTACAACGGAAATGTCGAACAAAGTTTCAAAGTGAACTCCAAGTATGTCGGTTCAATAATGTCGAAGAAACAGTCCCAAAGAGCGGCAGCGAGGAGGGCCCGAACTGAGTCAACCAGGTGGACCTACTCTAATACAGCCCAATTGATGTATCGGTCAACAGCAAGGGGTCGTGCACGTAGAATCTGAAAAAACTCCTCCTGAGGTCCTAGTGGGAATTTGAGAAAAGGATGGCGCACCTCAGTGATCGCACCCAACGAGGTCGTACCTGACCCCTTTCTCTTTTTAGAAGCTAAGACTGCAAACTTTTTACCATGAGTATTTTTCATCGTGTCCCTGAGAATATTCAATAAAAATATGAGGATCAAGAACCCACTAAGTCGAAAAATGCCAAAGAATAGATCATAATATAATACATATAGTGGGACTAGCATGAAAGAAAATATGCGCATAGATAGGAATTCTTGGCCTAAGAACCTAATAGAGAAATCAAAGAACCTAAATAAATTAATCCTAAATAGAACAATGAACCATGTTAACATAAAGAGCTATATGTCAAATAACACCGAAACAAGGTTAAATGTTTAAACATGTAAAGTTCAAATGGTAAACTAACTATGAGAGAGAAATTCCAATAATCACAGTATGTTGTAAATGAATGATTTTTAAGTATAAAAAAAAGGGAAACAATCTATTTTATGAAATATGAGGTAATGGTCTGAAATAGCAATAAAGATAAAATAGCAAAGAAATAAAAATGTAAATAAATAGCTAAATATGATAGTGAAAGAACCGATGGAGATGGGAAACGGTGGTGGTCGGCTGATATTGGGGCGTGGGGAAAAACTTGTGTGAGGGAATAGGAAGGAGAGGGGGTTGTGGGCTGTGGGGGTGAGCAAAGAGGAAGAAAGGGAAAGGAAAGGAAATGAGAGTGGGGGTGTCGGTCGCCGGCGGCTCGTCGGTCGCCGGAGTAGGGAAATGAATAGTGAAATGGGGTGCGATGGGTGAATAGTGGAGTTTAAATAGGAATGAGAGGATTTTAGGGTTAGGGTTTCAATTAAAAAGGGGCCACAGTAGTCCAGGCCCCGTTTTGGACCACATGGCCGTGGCCCACGCCCGTGTGTCTCTCTCTTAGCCCGTGTTTTTCATAAAATTTTAAGTTAGTATCGTACATGGCCTTTTAGACATGCCTATGTACCCAGGCCGTGTGGCATACATGGCCGTATCACACGGCTGTGTGCTCTTTCGTTCACTTCTCCCATGCCCATATGAGTTCCAAGATGCCCGTATCTTAATTTGTGCTTGTGGTCTGATGATTTAAGTCAGTGTTGCCCATAGCCTGTGGACACAACCGTGGGATATGCCCGTTTTCCATATTGAAAATTTCAAAGTGTGTGCTCAGGTTCCCACACAGCCTCAGGCACGCCCGTGTTTCATGACCGTGTGGGTTACACGCCGCATCGCACGGCCATGGTGATTTAATGTATTTCGTGCCTTAGCAAATTTTTGGGAAATCAAAGTGTAGTTTCACCATGGTCTAAGACACGTTCGTGCCCCTCATTCATGTGGTTCGTATGGCCGTATCGCAAGGCCGTGGTTAGTTATCATAGCCCGTGTGTCACTTTGACTTGGTAAAATGTTTGTACTATTTTAACACAGCCATGGACACGCCTATGTGTCCAGGTCATGTTTGCCACTATCGAATGCCAATACTAAAGCTTTAAAAGTTTACACGGTTCAAAGCATGCCCATGTCTCCAACCCGTGGTGAGCACACGGCCTAAGACACGCCCATGTGTCAGGTTGTGTGTGTCAGAAATACTTTCATTTAAACTACAAAAAATGAAAGAAAAATAAACTTATTTAGTGGGGCTAGTGCTTGGGTTGCCTGCCAAGAAGTGCTTATTTAAAGTCTAAGCTCGAGTTTACCTTGTGGGCATATTTAGGCAGGTTCGCGGAGCCATAGCTCCTCTCTATAATCTTTAAAATCTTCACCTTTATAAAGTTTAAGACGATGTCCGTTTACCTTGAATGTGCCATGGGTTGGATGACATACCTCTACTGTGCCATATGGAAAAATGGTTTGGACTACGAGTGGACCTGAGCATCGTGATTTTAACTTCTCAAGGAATAATTTGAACCTTGAGTTGTATAGAAGGACAAGATCTCCAGCTTCAAACTGCTTTTGTTGCTTTACACGAGCATCATGGCGGCGCTTCGTTACTTCCTTATATAATCATGAATTCTCATATTCATTAGCTCGCCACTCATTTAGCTCGTTCAACTGCATCAACCTTTTCTCACCTGCAAGTTTGAGATCAAAGTTTAGAAACTTTATAGCCCAAAATGCTTTGTGTTCTAGTTCAAATGGTAAATGACAACTTTTTCCATAAAAAAGTCTGTAAGGAGATGTTACTATGGGGGTCTTAAAAGAAGTTCTATAGGCCCATAAAGTATCATCTACTTTCATTTTCCAATCCTTCCTATTTGACTCTACAGTCTTTTCTAGGATACGTTTAAGCTCTCGATTTGCTACTTCAGCTTGTCCACTAGTTTGAGGATGGTAAGGGGTAGCTGTTCTGTAGTAAACTCCATATTTCTTAAGGGTTTTATCAAATTGAGCATTACAAAAATGAGTACCTCTATCACTGATAATTGCTCTAGGTGTTCCAAATTGAGAGAAGAGTTTCTTAAGGAACCTCACCACCACTCTAGCATCATTAGTAGGTAAAGATTGGGTTTCCACCCATTTGGACATATAATCAATGGCTACTAAGATGTATTTATTCCCAAATGAGCTAGGGAATGGACCCATAAAATCAATACCCCATACATCAAAGATTTCACATGAAAATATATAAGTTTGAGGCATTTCGTTATGTTTGGAGATATTACATGTTCGTTGGCATTTATCACAAGAAGTAACATATTGTTAGCACTTTTAAATAGTGTGAGCCAATAAAAACCTGATTTGAGCGCTTTATGTACGGTCCTAGTCCCACTATAATGTCCTTCAGTCGGTCCTGAGTGACAATGTTCTAAGATTTTAATTGCTTCTGACTTTGTAACGTATCTTCTAATGACTTGATCTACATATATACGGAAAAGAAAAGGATCTTCCCAAAAGTAGTTTTTAACATCTGTAAAGAATCACTTCTTCTGCTGATGTGTCAACCTTTTTGGTGTAACGTTAGCAGCTAAATAATTTGCAATGTCTGCAAACCAAGGTACCTCAGAGTTAGATATAGAAAAGAGTTGTTCTTCAGGGAATGAGTCATTTATCTCATGTTCATCAAGCTCCTTAAGATGCGGGTTTTCTAATATAGACAGATGATCTGCTGTAAGATTTTCTGCTTCCTTTTTATCTTGAATTTCTAAAGCAAATTCCTGTAACAATAATATCCATCTTGTTAGTCGAGGTTTTGCATCTGATTTAGAAAGAAGATATTGAAGAGCTCAATGGTCAGTGTATACGACAACTTTAGATAATATTAAATATGGTCTAAATTTATCGAATGTAAAAACCACAATCAATAATTCTTTCTCAATCATCGTATAGTTTTCTTATGCGGCTGTCAATGTCTTGCTAGCATAATAGATCGGTTGAAAATGCTTGTCTCTTCGCTGTCCAAGAACTGTACCTACTGCAAAATCACTTGCATCACACATTAGTTCAAAGGGTAAATTCCAATCAGGTGCAACTACAATCGGAGCATTAACTAATTTATCTTTCAGAGTGTTAAATGCTTCTAAACATTCCTGATTGAAATCGAAAGACACATCCTTTTCTAGTAAATTCGTTAAAGGCTTAGCTATTTTAGAAAAATTCTTAATAAATCTTCTATAAAATCCAGCATGTCCTAAAAAGCTTCGAATAGCCTTAACTGTACTAGGGGAAGGTAATTTTTCAATAGTTTCAATTTTCATTTTGTCAACCTCGATCCCTTGACTAGAAATTTTGTGGTCGAACACAATTCCTTCATGAACCATGAAATGACATTTTTCCCAGTTCAGTACAAGGTTCGTTTCCTCACATCTCATTAGGACTCATTTTAAATTTTTAAGGCAAAGATGGAAAGAGTTACTGAATACTAAGAAGTCGTCCATAAATACCTCAATAATGTCTTCTACGAGTTTATAAAAAATGGCCAACATGCATCACTGAAAAGTAGTAGGAGTATTACATAATCCAAAAGGCATTCGTCGATAAGCAAACATACCGTATGAACATGTAAATGTCATTTTCTCTTGGTCCTCAGGAGCTATTGGGATTTGGAAGTAACCAGAGAGTCCATCTAGGAAGCAATAATACATATGGCCAGATAATCTTTCCAACATTTGATCAATGAATGCTAAGGGAAAGTGATCTTTTCTCGTGGCATCATTCAACTTCCTATAGTCGATGCGAACTCTCCATCTTGTGACTGTGCGTGTTGGGATCAATTTATTCTTCTCATTAACCACAACAGTCTTGCCTCCTTTCTTAGGGACAACCTGTACAGGACTCTCCCAAGAACTGTCAGAAATAGGATAAATAACTCCAGCATCTAGAAGTTTAATTACCTCAGCTTTTGCGACTTCTTTCATGTTAGGATTTAGTCGTCTTTGAGCTTGCTAGCAAGTTTTATATTCATCTTCCATTAAAATTTTATGTGTGCAAAAAGAAGGACTGATCCCTCTTATTTCAGAAATCTTCCAAGCTATAGCTCTTTTATGCTCCTTCAATACTTGAACGAAAGGTAAGTTAATATGCAACTGTTTAAAAAGTTCAAGAAATTTACCAAATTTTGCATCTATGTGGTCTTTCTTCAACTTTGCTGGATATGAGATTGGTGGTTTATATTCCCTTAGCATCGATTTTTCACTTGTTTTAGGTTTTACTTCCTCACCCTCTTTCCTATCAGCTTCTTATGGTAGCTTCTTTTCAGATTCAGTTAACACTTTCCCACTCCTTAAGGTAACTGCTTTCACATGCTCTTTTGGGTTGGGTTCGGTGTTACTAGGCAGGTTCCTTTGTGGTCTCTCTGAAATTATCTTAGCCAGTTGTCCTATTTGATTCTCGAGCCCTTGAATCCATGCTTGTTGATTTTTAAGTGCAGTTTCAACATTCTGAAAATGGGTTTCTGCCATTGAAATAAACTTTGTCATCATCTTTTCAAGGTTCAGCTTTTTCTCTTGCTAGTAAGGCTGTTGTTGAAAGCTTGGAGAGGGTGGTGGTTTCTGATTTCCTTGGCCTCCCCATGAGAAGTTTGGGTGGTTCCTCCAACTTACATTGTAAGTGTTACTATAAGGATTATTTTGAGGTCGAAGATTATTACCCATGTAATTTATTTGCTCGTTCTCCATGCTGGTGCCGAAGGGTAAATATTCTGAATTGCCTATTCCACCTCCACTCGTGTCACACTGCATCACTGGATGTACCTGCGTAGAACCACATGAACTGTTAATCTTTTTATGCAAGAGTTCTACCTGGTTTGATAACATGGTGACTGTATCTAGGTTGAAAACACAGGCTAGTTTTGTTGGTTTTATTTTCATAACTTGCCACTGATAATTATTCAGTGACATCTCTTCAATGAACTCATAATCTTCCTCAGGTATTTTGTTATTTAAGGTTCCATCAGCCACTGCATCGATCATCTGTCTAGTTGAGGGGTTCAAACCATTGTGGAAAGTTGGAACCTGTAGCCATAACGGTAACCCATGGTGAAGGCACTTTCTTAATCAATCCTAGTATCTCTCCTATGCATCCTATAGTGTTTCTAAATCCATCTACACAAAAGAAGAGATATCATTCCATAATTTAGTCATTTTAGCCAGCGAAAAATATTTGAGTAAAAATTTTTTGGTCATTTGATCCCAAGTAGTGATTGACCCTCTTGGTAACGAGTTTAACCATTGTTTAGCCTTATTCCTTAATGAAAAAGGAAACAATCGAAGGCGAATGGCATCGTTAGAAATGCCATTGATCTTAAAGGTGTCACAAAATTCTAGAAAATTTGCTAAATGAGTGTTTAGATCCTCGTCCTGCAAACCATCAAACTGAACAAACTATTCTATCATTTGAATAGTGTTAGGTTTTAGTTCAAAATTATTGCAGCAACAGCAGGTCGAACAATACTCGATTCAGTTCCTGTTAAAGTAGGCTTAGCATAATTATACATAGTACGAGGAGCAGGATTTTGATTAACAGGATTTGCGGCAACTACAGGAGGTAGCGGATTATTCTGATTATCGGCCATCTCTTCAGTAAAATCTGTAACATCCTCTTGCTCTTCCTCTATATATTGTAGACTTCATCTTACTTCTCTTCGATTTCTGCGAGATGTACTCTCTATTTCACTATCAAAAAGCAAAGGTCCTGACGAGTTCCTTCTAGTCATAAACTAGAGATACCTACCAGAAGCAATTAAAAAGAAAAATTAGAAAAGAGGAATGAAGCTAAAAATAAAAATTAAACTGCAATAAAACTAAAAATGGCTAAAGTAATAAAATTCAAGCGTTCCTAATATCTTAGTCCCCGGCAACGGCGCCAAAAACTTAATGGTCGCTAAACTAACTAAAAATTTCGACTAAGGCAAGCGCACCTATCGAACAATAGTATAGTTGTAGTGAGACCAAAAATATCATATCCACAAGGACTAAAAATACTAGTAATTACTATCTTTTTATTATTTAGCCTAAACATTAAAGGGATGTTTTAAACTAAGATTAACTATTTAATTAACTAAGAACACGACAGAGATAAAAGTTGGAAAATACTTTTGGAAAACCGATGGAGAAGATAATACCCAAGGAAGAATCCACCTAGACTTCACTTATTACTTCTGAAATAGGCGATTTATTCACTTGACTTAATCCGTAGAAATCCCTGATTTATGTTAATATCTCTCTCGAGACTAAAAACAACTGACTCTAGGTTGATTAATTGAAATCTCTTTCTAATTAAAACCCCTATTATCGCATTAACTCGATCTATGGATTCCCTTATTAGATTTGACTCTAATCCGACAGATTTACGTTGTCCTATGTCTAGGATTGCATTGAAATCTGCTTAATTATGCTAGATCTACTCTTAAACAGGGACTTTTGCTCTACTGAATAAGCACATCAAAACCTGAATTAATATCCTGAAATATTCAAGCAATGATTAAAAGTCATAATTAAGAATAAGAACAAGTATTTATCATATAATTCAAATAGTAATAAGATCTGTCTTGGGTTTCATCTCCCTTAGGTATTTAGGGAGTTTAGTTCATAACGATGGGGGAAAACATCTCAAAATTGGGAAAACAACAAAACATAAAGAAAACCCAAAGAACTTCTAAGGAAATTGAATGGAGATCTTCAGTCTTGAAGTAGATCCTGCTTTTGAGCTGATTTCGATGGCTGTCTTCGAGTATTCTCTGCCTTCTGCTCTCCGTCTCCGGCTTGATCCTCTTGTAGGGTGTTTATTTAGACTTTAGAATGCCCAAAATAGCCCAAAATTAGCCTTTTCTGAATAGAATTAGACTTGGGCTCAACAGGGACACGGTCGTGTGTCACGTCCGTGTAAAGGTGCTTAGGCCGTGTGCAATTCTGACTTGGTTTAATGTCGACACGGCCATAACACACGGGCGTCTAGCCTACCCGTGTGGAACATTGAAATCAGCCTATTTTGTACATTTTTGGCTCTTTTCTGGCTCTTTCCACTTTCCTATGCTCTCCTGAGTATAAAACATGAAATTAAAGGATTAAAAGCATCGAATTCAATAAAACTAATGGTAAATCATCCATAAATATGTCAAGCATGGAATAAAAATATGTATATATTATGGTTTACTATATAGCTACGGTGAGTCGAGAATATCATATCCACGAGGACAAAAAGTACTAGTAATTACTATCTTTTTATTATCTAGCCTATAAAGTGAAGGGTTGTTTTTAATCTAAAATTAAACTAAACTAATTATTAAGCAACAGAGAGCGAATTAGGAAACTAATCGAAGAAAACTTATGAGAGAAACAATACCCAAGAAAGAATCCACCTAAACTTCACTTATTATTCTAAATCTAAATTAAATGATTTATTCATTTGATTTGATCTGTAGAAATCCTTAAATTATATTAATATCTCTTTCGAGAGTAAAAATAACTGATTCTAGGTTGATTAATTGAAATCTCTTTCTAATTAAAACCTCTATCATCACATTAACTCGATCTATAGATTCCCCTATTAGATTTGACTCTAATCCAGTAGATTTATGTCGTCCTATTTCTAGGATTGCACAACTCCACTCAATTATGCCAGATCTACTCTTAAACAGGGACTTTTGCTCCACTGAATAAGCATATCAATCATGAATTAAAATCTTGAAAACATTAAACATGAAGGTAAGTAAACATAATTGAGATCAAGAACAAATATTTATCTTGTAATTCAGAAAAATCAAATAATAAGATTTGTCATAGGTTTCATCTTCCCTAGATATTTAGGGAATTTAGTTCATACTTGGAAAGGAAAACATCTCAAAAATAGGAAAACAACAAAACATAAAGAAACCCAAAAAACTTCTAAAGAAATTGAATGGAGATCTTCAGTCTTAAAGGAGATCCTGCTTCTGAGTTGAGTCTGTCAGCTTTCTTCGAGTAATTTTTGCCTTCTACTCTGCGTGCCCCCCTTAGGTCCTCTTCTAGTGTGTATTTATAGACTTTAGAATGCTCAAAAACCCTAAAAATTGGGTTTTTCAGCGTAATAGGGAAACAGGGTGCAAAATCAACACGGACTGGCAGCGTGTGGCCAGCTCATGTGGAAATGCCCAGGCCATGTGGATCCTGGAAACAGCTCTTTTTGCCCGATTTTGGCTCATTTTTCACTCCTTTCGCTCCCTTATGCTCACCTAAGTATAGAAATATGAATTTAAAAGATTAGGAGCATCAAATTCACTAATTCATATAATAAATCATCCAAAAACACATCAAGAATGAGATTAAAAACATGTTACTTTTATGGCTTATCACTTACATTTTGCATATTATCCTTATTAAGTTTATGCATCATTATGACTTATATTATGTTTTAATGTTCAAGTTATAGAAATACCACTAAGTCATACTTAGTGTACGCTTTGTTTTTCTGTGCGTAAGTTAGGTATTGTACATATACTTAGTGTACGATTTGTTTTTTTCTGTGCGTAGGTTAGGTATTGTACGTTTCAATCATTGACTTAACATCCAGTAGCAAATCCCGAACTCAATTGTGGGTGATATGCTCATTTTGATTTTTGGCATGTACCTAGGATGTTTAATGCTTTTTGACCATTTTCAATCTTGTTCGTCTTTTATGAATATGTAATTAAATATAAGTGTGGTGGAAAATGGTCATTTTGTGGATGATTTGATAGGTTGCTTGGATTATATACTTAAAATCTTCATATATGAGATAGTAACATGCTAAATCTTGTGTTTTGATTGATGCTTTGATGCAAGATGATAATTGTATGTTGAGTTCATACATATCAAGGAGTTGGTAAGTTCATGTTTATATCTATGTTATGTTTGAAAAAGGTTTGGTAGTTCAAATGTTTAGGTTATAAAGCTTATATGAAATCAAATGTTGAATGCTTGAATGCTTAAATATTTAGCTTGATATTGAGGTGCCATTGAAGGCATATTGGTTAAACGGTTGATTGTGTAGGTGATATTGAGATATGCTTTTGGTTAATATAGTTAACTTTTGATTGGTATGTGCATTGGGCATAAAATGGACATTTTAAACATAAGATTTTACCATTTCTAAGCTCAAGTATCGATATTTTGGTATTTTGTATCGATACTTGACCATATGAATAATTTTTAAAACTAACAAAATGCCAAAATGGTATCGATACTTATACAAGTATCGTATCGATACTTTTTCATAAATATCGTTACCCTTGTTTTTGTAAACAAACAGAATCTTGACTTGGTATCGATGCCAAATAACGTATCAAAATGGTATCAATACCAAGAAATTAAATATCGATACCAACTTAAAAATGTTAAAATTTTACAATTCAACCCTATTTCATGGCTGGATTTCGCGATTAGGTCCATATAGCTTACAAATAATTATTATATTTGATTGTATGTGATTTGATAATAATTAATTGAGATTTAAATTAATAAATTACATGTAACTTGTTTGGTTTTTGTTTGTAGCATCATATTACTCGAGTCTGGCGATCGGATTGGGTAAGGAGTGTTACAGCTCATCAGTCTTGTTTTTAAAGATTCACTTAGTGTCAATAATATTAAACTTAGTAGGTCTAAAGTCCCGACTTTTGTCGATGTCAAAAAATGAAATTTCAGAAACCTATTTTCGTAGACCGAGATTGTAATAATAAAATAGAAAGATGATCAGAGTTATTATAAAAATATATTGAATGGAAATTAAGTAATTTAACTAAGAAATTGTTAATTAAAGCTTAGGAACTAAATTGTAAAAGTCTAATAGCTATTGAGTTTTAATTTAGAAAATGCTTTAGGACCTAGTTAGCAATTATCCAAGGGAACAAAATTGTTATTTAACTATATTTAAATATGAGATAGTGTGTAACAATCCAATTTTCAATGGTACTAGAAAAGGCGATTTCAAAAGCCCATTTTTGTAAATCGAGTCCGTAAATATTGAATATGAATATTTACGGAGTTGGTATAAAAGTATATTAAAGTTTGGTCAGGTAATTTTGTTGAATTAATAGTTAATTGGTGCTAAATTGATAGATTTTAAACTTAGATCATGAAAAATGACTTGATTGTAACATTTAATTATTAGTTTTGTACATAGGGACTAAAGTGAATAAAATGTGAAATATCTGAATTTGTGACTAAATGTTTAGTATGTCAATAGGTGAAAGCTGAACATCAGGTTCCATTAGGTTTATTACAGCCTGTAATGGTTCAAACAAGAGGAAATGGGTACGAGTCGTAATGGATTTTGTTTCAGGATTGCCACTGACTTTGAAAAAGAAAGATGTTATCTGGGTTGTTGTTGACAGATTGACGAAATCGACACACTTTATTCCGATTAGAACTATTATTCACTTAAGAGATTAGCTAAGTTGTATATCTTTGAGATCATTCGGTTACATGGCTTGCTTGTATCTATTATTTCTTATTGTGATCCAAGATTTACTTCCAAATTTTGAGGTAAACTACATGAAGCCGTAAAACTCTATTCATCAAATCCATGAATGCAGTAGGGGAAATTGTCAAATCAAGCGTCATAACAAGAAATTCATAATGGTTGTAACGGGTTTTAAACGTTGTTTTCGGAACATCTAGTTCTTTAACAAACGTTAACTTTTCAATCCATTTTGAGGTGATTTGATAAACAATGTTAGTTCAAGGGGTTAAAAGAAGCGAAAAATTAAATAGAGTGCTAAAATAACTCTTTTCTTTTTCTTTTTCTTTTTTGTAAAGTTAGAAGGCCAAATAAGTCTTCTTTTTTTTTAAGGAAATGTAAGGAGAGTTGAATTTCTCTTGCTTCTCCTGAGTTATTTTATTTTTAATTAACCCTAATTTGGGGGAAAGTTAAGAAAGAAAAGTGAGGTACTTCTTAAGAAGTGAAATTATATTTTATCCTATTAATTTTTTAAGGAATATTTGATACATTTTCGATGCATAAGTCTCACACACCATTCGTGAATAAACTTGTGACACCTCATCATTAAATAAAACAAAAAATAGTTGAAGACTTGTAAATAAATACTAATAAATTTATTTAAACATAATTAAACAATAATTAATTATAAATAAATGTTAAAACCCTAAATACTAAATCGAGACCCTAGACTTTATATCTAAGTCTCTAAACCCTTAAATCCAATATATTAAATGTGAGAGTTATTAATATTTATTTATAGTAGGTACGCTTAATGTTTAATTATATTTATATAAATTATTAGTACTTATTTACAAATCTTTCATATTTTTATTTAATTTAATGATAATATGGCATGTTATTATTTATAGATGGTGTATGAAACTTATGCACCAAAAGTGCATCAAATATTATTTCTTATGTTTTACCTGAATTATTTTACAAAAAAAACATAGATAGAAAAAATATTATAATTAATTATTTATTTAACTTTCAAAAGTTAAACCGAACAAAAATTGTAGATATTCTTTTACCTTCATTTAATAATTTTATCTAGCAGACAATAAAATACATAATATCCTTTTCCTGTAATCTTCCTTTTCTTTCTTTACTTCCCTTTATATTCCTTTATGTTTATCCAAAACAGTATTGAAACATTAAACTGCAAGGAAATAAAAGAAAAGCTAGAAACAATCAAATAAAAAGTAGTAAAAAAAAACAAACTGCAATAAGGAAAGACGAAGAAACTTGAGAGAAAAGAGATGGAACATCTTTGGAGCAGTTAAAAGGAAAAAAAGAAGCAGCAAAATCAAAATCTTGCACAAAGATGTTAGATTTGTTGGGGGGGGGGGTTGTTAAATCCCAATCTATTCAACTTATAACCTGAGAAAAAGCAAAGAATCAAATCTCTTAATTCTTTCTCCATGTCACTCTTTGTTTGCTATCGGAGAACAAAATTCCTAAGTTATAGGCACAAGAAAAATACCAAATCAATTAAAAAAGCAAAGCACATTACTTGAATGTCAGCATGTTTGTGGTTTCATTTTCATTTTAATTTGATGGGCAAGCTTATTGAAGGCTTCTACTGTATATTCCCTCGAAGAGACTTTCTTTTATATATATATATATATATATATAATCTTTTAATATGTTATGTGGAAGTATTTGTTAAATTTTTTATATGCTTACTTAGCTCGGTATAACAATTCTATCATGGCCAGCACGAGAAAAACTGAATAAATTCATACTGTTCATTTTCTAAATTGTTAAATTTCTTCTCTTGTCAGTGCATAATTGGGAAATAAAGTGCTGTTTCTTTTTTTTTTTTTTTTTTTTTTGGAATTGACGACATTCAATTTTCGTATTTTAAACACTGCAGCAAGGTGCCAGACAAAATAAAATAAAGTGAAAAGAGGTACAGTCGGAACACCTAAAGCAAAATGATTCCTATTAATAATCCAATAATTTAATTGGCTAAGAAGCAAGGAAGTTGATTCAATTAGGGTTTATTCCTTTGCAATGACTATAAATAGACTTGTTTGATGCCAACTAAGGCACAAGCCATCTCTTCTCTTCTGCAACCATACTCAAGTTTACAATTTTGCCTCTCTAATATATCCAATGGAACAACAGAAGGCGGCCACCTCTGGGGCTCTCCAGGCACCATTGACCGGACCTACCAACAATCCCACTGCTGCAGCTCAGGCACTTCTCCATAACCCTGTTGCTGCTCAAGCACTCGCTAATAATCCGGATGCTTCTGCTGCTGCTCAGGCACTCCTCGGCAACCGAGCTGCTACTTATCATCCACTCCTTAATAACACTCGTGTTGATCAGCAACACATGGGCGTTCCCGGTGCTAGTATCAGCAAACCTAGTACAGGTGAAGCACTCATGAAGAGTCATAGTGATTCTCATGCACTCATCCGGAGTGACCGTGGGAGCATGTTAAGCATGTCAGATGACAATGTAATGATGAAACAAATTTTGGCAACTCATGCTCCTGATGGTCGAGAATTTGATGTTAGACCTCTACTCGATCTGGTTGAGGACATCCTCAATCGCGCCACCCAGCATGTTGATTTCCTTGTTAAGGTATAACATATGCTGCATGTTATATTGTTTAAATCAATGATTGAAAATGCTCATACTTTCTAATGTTTGCTGCAGGGTACTACTCAAGCTCAAATCGAAATGGAAGAGAAAGCCCTACAAGCAAATCATATAGCTATGCTTGAAGCTCTTACGTATACCATTGACCGAATTGCCTCCGAGGTTCTGAAAATTATTATCAGAAAACTGTCTCTCTCTCTTTTTTGTTTTTTTTTTTTTTTTTGTTTAACTAGTAAAATTATTGCATATTTGTTATTCGTATATACTAACATTTATATTTAACTACCAGCTATCATACAAGGCTTTGGGGGTTTCGGATGCACATGCAACAACAACTGCAATATTCAACTTGCTATCAAGCTATACATGGGATGCTAAGCTAGTATTATCCCTATCAGCCTTTGCCTTGAACTATGGAGAATTCTGGCTTCTTGCTCAGATTTACTCAACGAACCAACTTGCCAAGTCAATGGCAATCCTGAGGCAATTGCCGTCTCTCCTGGAGCACACAGCTTCTCTGAAACCCCGATTTGATGCACTTAACAATTTGATTCGGGCAATGATAGATGTTACTAAATGTGTTGTTCAATTCACACAGCTGCCATCAACATACATTTCTCAGGATGTACCGGTATTGGCGACTGCCATGAACCTCTTCCCAACTGCTGTCTATTGGACCATCAGGAGCATGGTGGCCTGTGCAACTCAAATTTCCAACCTTTCTAGCATGGGTCATGAGTATGTTTTGCTTCGTATTTTACGTATAAACAACGTTGTGAGTTTGGTAGGTTAATACTTGTTGGATTAATTGTTTACTTTGATTTCAGGTTCGGAATATCAACCACAGAGTCGTGGGAGCTGTCCACCTTGGCTCACAAACTCAGAAACATATATGAACTCCTACAGCAGCAGCTGAACCTTTGCTACCAATATATAGGTTCATAAATAACCATTAAATATTATCTAACGTCCATGAAACTAATTGAAAATATTAACTGATGATTTGATCATTGTTAATTGCAGAGGAAAAGACAGATGTTGCATTTTATCAATTGCTTCTGACACTCTTTGACCCGAACGCCTTGCACATCGACAACATGAAAGTTCTCAAGGCCTTAATTTACGACAAGGATGATAAACTACCGCTTCTTGATGGTGCTACAAAGAGACGAGTATCGCTTTCTTACTACTTTATAATAGTTTCTTTGTTAATCTTTATTGTAGCATATGTTTTATATTTTGCTGTGTGACATTGAACAGGTTAGCCTGGACGTGCTAAGAAGGAAAAATGTGCTCTTGCTCATTTCAAGCCTCGAATTTGCCAACGATGAGCTAGCAATTCTTGAGCAGATATATAATGAATCAAGGATCCATGCAACGAGGCTCGAGAGTCAGTATGAAGTGGTTTGGATCCCAATTGTGGATCATTCCATCATCCCAATGCCTGAAGAAATGCAAACCAAGTTCGAGAACCTACAAAGTACCATGCCATGGTACTCAGTGCAAGACCCTTTGTTCATAAAGAAGCCGGTCACCAGGTTCATCAAGGAGGTTTGGCATTTCAGGACAAAGCCAATCCTTGTGGTGCTTGATCCTCAAGGGAAGGTGGTTTCCCCTAATGCAATTCACATGATGTGGATCTGGGGAAGCACTGCTTTCCCCTTTACTAGTTTAAGAGAAGAAGCTCTTTGGAGGGAAGAGACATGGAGGCTTGATCTTCTGGTTGATGGAATTGACCCAACGGTCCTCAATTGGGTATATATGATATCTTCAAATTTTCCTAACTTTTTTCTGTTTTCATCAAGATTTTAGAAATAATGGTACATAAATGTTTACTTTTACTACAGATATATGCATCCAATATTAAAATTTGAACTTCAACTGTTCTGTCTAATTTGATCAGATTAAAGAAGAAAAATACATTTTCTTGTATGGAGGGGATGATGTTGAGTGGGTAAGAAGATTTGCAAATTCAGCACGTAGTGTAGCATCTGCCTCTCGCATTCCTCTTGAGATGGTCTATGTGGGGAAAAGCAGGAAAAGGGAGCATGTGAAGAAAGTTGTAGGAATTATCAATGCGGAGAAGCTTAGCTATGCTTGGCAAGACCCGACCATGGTGTGGTTCTTTTGGACCAGGTTAGAGAGTATGCTGTTTTCGAAGATTCAGTTAGGCAGGGCAGATGACCAAGACCCAGTGATGCAACAAATAAAGAAGCTGCTTAGCTATGGCAGAGAAGGTGGATGGGCAGTGCTTAGTAGAGGGTCTAATATAGTGGTGAATGGCCATTCCACCACAGTTTTGCCTACTTTGGGTGGTTATGATGAATGGAAAGTGAACATAGCTGAACTAGGATTCGATATGGCATTCAAAGAGTACCATGACAAGCTTCATGATGTTGCTCACCCTTGTTGTCGGTTCCAGTTCCCGACCATCATAAGGACCCCTGAGAACATGAGGTGCCCAGAGTGCCATCGCGTCATGGAGAAATACACATCATTCATCTGTTGCCATGATGACCAAGGCATTCCAGGCTCGCTATTTTAAGCTGGGATCAGGTTTCATCACTGTTTTTCCATCTACTATTCTCACTAAATAAAGATGTTCCTATGGGACTCAAATTAAAAAAATTTCTTCTAAATTTTCACTTTGGCTGCTAAGGTTTTGTGGTTGACATGTATTACCGGTGGGCACTTTGAGGCCTAAGTTGGAGTAGTTTAATAGTTAAACGTAAAATAATGATGTTTGGTTTCAACATTATTGTCAAGGATATTATGTTACAAACAGAAAACTTCATTTGACTAAGAACTTTTGCTTTGTTGTTCTTTTGGTATTTCTTTAAAAGAATGTGTTAGTGAGTTGGGATAAAAATGAACTTATGAAAAATTAATCGAAGTCTTCAAGGCATGTAACAATATAACTATCTTTTAAGGTTTTATTTTCCCTTCATATATATTAGTGTTTAAACACTAGCAAATGAACCTCGAGCATATAATGAAGCCCCACAACTGTCGATGTTTTGCACTGACGAAAACAGTCCACTAAGCATTAAGTGGAGCATAACAAGAGTGCCAATTTCTATGAAGAACTTTTGCAATAATTCTTTATAGAATAATCTTTAAATAAAAAATGGTGAGATAATAGAAAGAAACTATATTTCTATGTTTTTTTTTTTGTTTATCTTGCAAATGAAAGTTCACTCCTATTGATAATAGTTTTATGTCTCTTGAGAAAGGCATAACTATCCAATATGATTATGTGGATAGTCACATCTATTACTAATAACCTAAACTGTTCAATAGATATATACATGAATAGGTATAATTCTTCATTAATTAACCAAGTTACATAACTTTCAATATTTAAGTGACATATCTTATCACTATGAATAGTAACAACTCTTGATTACTTATAATTTTTCATTTGCAACTATTGAAACATTATATATATTGAAAATATTCTAACAATCTCCCCTATTTTCAAAGTATTCTAGATTTTAATAATCTTTTAAAATCAATTACATAAATAAATGTGTCTTACAATTGAACCTTCACTTAGTGAAAACATGTTAAAGTTAATCAAAATTGCATGGTAAATTATGCATGAACCAATATATTATTTCATTTGATTAACCAAACACATCTTCATCATTAGTTATTTCAAATGATATATTGGTTCATTCTATATTTTAACGCTATGTAGAATTATCATTGTTAGGTATATGGTGGACGGTTTTGATGATTAAAATCTTGAAATTTGATTAGTTTTAAAGGGCAAAAAGGTAAATATGTAAATAAATAATAACATAAACAAAACAACTTGTATCATCTTCATCATTTTCCTTGTTTTGGCCGATTTCACCATTATTGAAGGGAGAAACATTCAGCCATTCTTTCTTACCTTGCATGGTATGTTATTAAATTCCACTTTTAATGATTTTTATGTTTTTGAGCTCGATTTGCTTGGTATAGTTAGCTTAGGGATTAATTTGTAAAGTTTTTAAAAGTCTAGGGGCTTGCCATGAATGAATTTGAATGTATTTTAAATTTAATTGATAGCTTATTTTGTTTGATTGTTAAATAGACATGTTTTGTTAAATGATTTTTTAATGAATTTGCGATTTAAGGATTTATTTGTTAAAAGTGTAAATTTCCACGTATATTTTGTAAATTGTGGAAGAATTTGGGTTAATATAAGCCTAGGGGAAAAATGTTAATATGTGTTTGTAACACCCCTATCCTGTATCTATCGCCGGAATAGGGTTACAGAGCATTACCGGACTTATCAATTAAACTATCATAAATTTCATATTCATTTCTCATATCCAAACAAAAGTCATTCAAATTCAATCATATAGTCCCTAACACGAGTCCTCAAGGCCTAAAACAAGTATTAGAAGTGGTTTGGGACTAAACTGAGTACTTAAGAGATTCTTAAAAAAATATGAAAAATTTTCAAAGTGCAGGGGACACATGCCCGTGTGGCTAGGCCGTGTTTCTTACACGGCCAAGAGACACGCTTGTGTCACAAGCCGTGTGGACATTCAAAATGGGATCACATGACAGTGTCTCAGATCGTGTTCGACCTCGTGTAACTCACTGACTTGGGTCACAAGCCAGACTACACACCCGTGTACCAAGCCGTGTACCCTTTGAAATGGCCTCACACACCAGTGTGCCAGAACGTGTACTAGGCCGTGTGAAAACTTGAAGGTATACTAACTTGTGCCACACGCCCGTGTGCTAGGACGTGTGAAGCTACTGACTTGGTTTCTAAATAAGTATCAAGGGGTACACGACCGTGTCACCTAGTTGTGTGTCACACATGGCTGAGACACACGCCCGTGTCTCTACCTGTGTGGACAAAAATAGGCCATTTCTAAGCCATATTTCTCATCCAATGTGGTACCAACCTAAGTCAAACAATGTACATACAACCATGACATAAATAAGCATTCAAGACTAACCAATTCCAAGTCTATAGCATGCAATATCCACACATTCACTTGACTACTTAAAAGCATACAACTAGCCATTCAAAGTCATACCAATATCACTTCCAATAGTTACCTAAATGGTCAAATGCATATGTACACATTTATGCCTAACACATAACATATATGTCATTTCTTAATCTCAACCATATGATACTCAAAAGTTCTAAATCACAATCAAGGCATTCCCATGGCAATCCAAACAACATATAACATGAGACAAACCACGCACATATACATACCAACATATACCATATCAAGGCATATTAAATGACTAATTACATAACCAAAACATATAGACTTTCATTAGCCAAAAGACCTATACATACCATATAACCAAATACATAAAGTCCAAAAGTACCAAAATGAGAGTTTGATAGTGCAATGCAAATTTTCGACAACTTCCTAACCAAGCGAGCTTCCGAATAACTATTAAACACGAAAAATTAAACAGAGTAAGTAATTAAGTTTAGTAAGTTCGTATAGCATAAAATTTAGCTTACCATTTAATTGCAATTTAAGTAATTAAACATAATATAATGCAACTCAATTTAGTCCACAAACCTAATACATATTCATCAACAAAGTTAGACATGAAATCACAAATCTCATAGATTCAATTCCCACATGATTCACATGCATACTTGTACTGGTTTATATTGAATTCACATGCTCTCGTAACATCACTGTGCCCGTTAAACCATTTGGAATAATATCGGATACTCGAGTATCTCGCAAACCAAATGTCTATACATGGTTGAAACCATTTCTATCTCATATCTCGTATAGATGCTCACTCTCGAGCTATCACTGGGTCTGCTCACACAAGCTTACGGTCAAGACGTAGCTACATGGTGCTGCTCACACAAGCTGACAAATAACCACAACACATGCCGAAAAACTCAGCTACCGATAGAACGTGCGGAACCGACACCCATAACACGGTAACCCCTAATGACATGTCATTTGTATCCTATCTATTCCTAAGGTTCAATAGGGATTTCATAAGTCACCAAATCATCGTCGAATATTTTCATATAGTCATATCATCACAATTATATCAATTAAGCATTTAAACATATATATAATTTAATGCTTATTAACATACGAACTTACCTTGAACTCGTATGAAGGAAAACGATCGTTCAGTCCAAAACTTTATCTTTTCCCCTATCTAATTTCATACATTGCTTTTCTTGATCTATATAATCAAATATAACTATTTTAATTCATATTTTATTCAATTTAATCCAAATTTCATGTTATGGAAAAATAACCATTTTGCCCCTATACTTTTAACTTCTTTACAATTTAGTCCCTATCTCATAAAAATGAAAATTCACGCAATTTAATCCACACCCATACTAACCGAATTCTATATATGTTCATAGTAGCCCACACATTTCATTATTTCACACATTTCACCATAAAATCTTCACATTTTACAAATAAATCCCTATTTGACATTTTCAACTAAAATCACTTTACTAAACTAGTTTAACTATCACTAAACTTTCATTTTCATCCATCAAACATCAAAAACACCTAACACACATTCATGGCAAAACTCTATACTTTTAAAAATATTGCAAATTAGTCCCTGGGCTAGCTAGACTAAGCTACAACGACTTCAAAAACATAGAAATCATTAAAAAGGGATGAAAAATGCTTACATGCAATAGAGAGATATGACTGAATGCTTCAAAGCCCTAATGTTCTTTCTTTTTCTTCAATCTTCGGTGGTAATGCTCAAGGTTGAAGATGATACAACCTTTTGTTTTATTTTATTTTACTTTTATTTACTAATTTACCTTTATAACCTTTTAAATTATCACAAATTTCAACAATACCAAGCCATCATATTCCACTATCAATAATTATGGTCTAATTACCATATAAGGGCCTATACTTTAAGGTTCTATAGCTATTTAATATCTTTAGCTATTAGAACACAACTTTTGCACTTTACTCGATTTAGTCCTTTTTATCAAATTAAGCATACAAACGGTAAAATTTTGACTCTAATATCATGCTAAAGACATTAAAAAAATAATAAAATAAATATTTTCACATCAGATTTGTGGTCCCGAAACCACTGTTTCGATTTCACTGAAAACGAGTTGTTACAACTCTCCCCCTTTAGGAATTTTTGTCCCTAAAAATCTTACCAGAAAATAGGTTAGGGTATTACTTTCTCATAGCTTCCTCAGATTCCCACGTAGCTTCTTCGATACCATGATGTTGCCAAAGTACCTTCACTAGATCTATTCTTTTGTTTCTTAACTCTTTAATCTCTCGTGCTATAATTCTGATTGGTTCTTCACTATACAATATATTGGGTTGAATTTTAACCTCTATTGGAGAAATTATATGCGAAGGATCTGATCTATACCGTCGTAACATGGAAAAATGAAACACATCCAATTCTGATGGTAATTCAATTCGATAGGCTACTGGCCTTATTCTTTCGATAATCTCATACGGCCTAATAAATCGCAGACTCAATTTCCCTTTGCGACCAAATCAAAAAATCTTCTTTCACAGGGATACTTTCAAAAACACTCTATCGCCAATTTGAAATTCAATATCTTTATGTTTCAAATCCACATACGATTTCTATCGATCTGAAACTGCTTTCAAACTATCACAAATTACTTTCACTTTTTCTTCAGTCTCTCTGATCAAGTCAACCCCATGAATCTTTTTCTCACTAAGCTCGGTCTAGTATAACAAAGTTCTACATTTATGACCATATAAAGCTTCATACGATGCCATCTTTATACTTGATTGAAAACTATTGTTATACGCGAATTCAACCGACGGTAAATATTTTTCCAAATTACCTTCGAACTCTAAGACACAGTAATGAAGCATATCCTCGAGAGTCTGAATTACTCTCTTAGACTGACCATCAGTTTGGGGATGAAATGCAGTGCTAAAATACAACCCCCAAAGCCTCTTGCAATTTCTTCCAAAACCGTGATATAAATCGCAGATCCCTATCAAAAATAATAGAGATTGGCACTACGTGCAATCTGATGATTTAAGAAATATACAACTCAGCTAGTCTATCAAGAGAAAAATCATTACGCACTAGAATAAAATGTATGGACTTCGTCAGACGATCAACAACGACAAAGATAGCATTTTTCTTTTTCAGAGACAAGTAATCCCGATACGAAATCCATCGTAACTCTATCCCATTTCCACTCCGGTATGATCACTGGCTGTAACAGTCCTGAAAGCACTTGATGATTGACTTTAACCAGTTGACAAATCACGCATCTCGACACAAAATTAGAAATGTCATGTTTCATACCCGACCACTAGTACATCTGTTTCAAATCACTAAACATCTTAGTACTCCCTGGATGAATAGACAAGCTACCACTATGTGCTTCGAGTAAAATTTTCTGTACAAGCTCAGTATTCTTTGGTACACACACTCTACATTGGAACATCATCAGATTTGATCTAAAAATCTGAATCAGTAGTTGACTCGCATTGTATTCTTCTAGCTTGCAATTCATTATCACATTTCTGAGCTCTACAAATTTGTTGTAAAAACATTGGTCTAGCTTTTAATTCAGCTAAAATTGAACCATCATCAGACAAAGTCAACCGTGTATTCATCGCTCTCAGAGCAAACAAGGATTTTTTACTCAAAGCATCCGCGACAACATTTTCTTTTCCCAGGTGATAATCAACTATTAACTCATAATCTTTCAACAATTCGAGCCATATTTGTTGTTTCCAATTCAAATCTTTCTAAGACATCAAATACTTCAAACTCTCGTGATTAGGAAAAATATGGCATATTTTACCAAATAAATGGTGTCTCCAAATCTTCAATGCAAACACAATCGCAGCCAACTCCAAGTTATGTGTCGGATAATTCTTCTCGTGCATCTTTAATTGTCTAGAAGCATACGCTATCACTTTACCTTTTTGCATTAAAACACATCCCAAACCATTCAATAATGCATCACTGAAAATCACAAACTCTTTACCTGACTCAGGCTGAACTAAAACTGGTGCTTCGGTTAACAGTGCTTTCAACTTATTAAAACTCTGTTCACATCTTCTGTAACAATTGAGTCATCAGTGTAGCAATCATCAAGAATCCTTTTACAAAATGCCAATAATATCTAGCTAATCCCAGAAAACTTCTAACTTAGGATACGTTTCTTAGTGGTTTCTAGTCAATAGTTGTTGAGATTTTACTTAGATCAACTCTGATGCCTTCCGCTGAAGCAATAAGTCCTAGAAATCCAACTTCTCAGAGCCAAAACTCGTACTTGCTAAATTTAGCAAATAGTTTTTTATCTCACAGAGTCAACAATACAATTTTCAAATGCTCGGCATGCTCAGATTCGTCTCAAGAATATATCAATATATCATCAATGAACATAACAACAAATCTGTCCAATTGTAGTCTAAAGATTTAATTCATCAAATCCATGAATACTGCCGGAGCATTAGTTAACCGAAATGGCATAACAAGAAATTCATAATGCACGTATCTGGTCTTGAATTCAATTTTTGGCACATCCGAATCTTTAACCCACAACTGATAATAGCCAGATCGCAAATCAATCTTTGAAAATAGTGTTGCTCCTTCCAATTGATCACACAAATCATCAATTCTCGACAAAGGATACTTATTCTTAATTGTAACCTTGTTAAGTTGATGATAGTCGATACACAGTCTCATTGATCTATCTTTCTTCATTACAAACAAAACCGGTGCACCCCAGGGCGAGAAACTAGGTCGTACAAAACCTCTATCCGTTAACTCTTGCAACTGAGCTTTCAACTCTTTTAAATCTGTCGGAGCCATTTTGTACGAAGCTATTGATATCGGTGATGTTCCCAGTACTAACTCAATAGCAAATTCAACCTCTCTGATTGGTGGTAACCTAGGTAAATCCTCTGTAAAGACATCTGGATATCCACAATCCACTGGTACTGATTCAATCTTCAATTCAGGCACCTTTTCATCAAGTACGTAAGCAAGATAAGCATTACAACCCTTTCTTACATATTTCTGTGCTAACATAGCCAATATCACAATAGGCAACCCATTCGACTCATTGGATTCAATACAAATAATTTCACCATTCTAACATTTTAACTCAATAGTCTTTTGTCTATAGTTTACAACAGCATTATGTAGAGTCAACCAATCCATACCCAAGATCACACCGAATTCATTAAACAGTAAAAGCATCAAATTGGCTGGAAAATAATAACCTCAAGTCATCAAAGGACAATCCTTGAAAACTTTATTAACTAGAACATACTGGCCTAAGGGGTTCGATACTTTAACCACAAATTCAATAGACTCAACAAGCAAGCTCTTACTAGACACTAAATTCGTACAGACATATGAATAGGTTGATCCAGGATCAATTAAAACAGTTACATCAGTGTCATAAAGAGAAAAAGTACTGGTGATAACATCTTCTGCCGATGCATCCTTGCGAGCACGAATAGCATAAGCTCTGGCTGGTGCTCGAGCCTTAGATCTCACAGTTGAATCCTTTGTTGCACCTTTGCTACTATTCACATTTCCAGTATTTCAAGGTGGTCTCCCTCTAATAAATGTATTACTCAACCTTGTAGTCAGAATTTTGTCTTTCTCAGGAAACTCAGGACAATCACAATAAAATGCTCTTGCGAGCCACATCTGAAACAGGCTTTATTATTCATCCAACAATCTCCAAAACGTTGTCTTCCGCATTGTTGACACTTAGGTTTGTTAGCTTTGTCACTACCAACGTTCGATATTGAAGTGGCTTGAGCTTTTGGATTCGTGTGTTGCTTCCCATGATTTCTATTGGAATACCCCACTAAAGCAGTCGAACGATTTCACACACGCTACATTAGTCCAAGAATTGACTAAACTGTAGCTCTAATACTAATAAATATAACACCCCTACCCCGTATCCATAACCGAAATAGGGTTACGGAGCATTACCAGACTTATCAATTAAACAATCATACATTTCATATTCATTTCTCATATCCAAACAAAAGTCATTCAAATTCAATCATATAGTTTTTAACAAGAGCCCTCAAGGCCTAAAACAAGCCCTCAATACCTTTCATGTGATTTATCATCTCCAGTATACATTTCTTGATCAGTATCAGCAATATATTCTTTCGACATCTTTAACTATAAAACAGAAACAAACAAATATATTTGCATCCAATCTCGACTTAATCGGCTCAATTATGGCATGCACCTCTAGACTTAGTTCCGATCTTGATTTAATCTGAGAATCGACTAAACCTGAATAGCTTTGATACCACTAAATGTAACACCCCATAACCCTTTTCCATCACCGAAACAGGGTTACGGAGTATTACCAGACATTTCAGAAAAAATACGAACTATTATATAATATTACAATATACGCATCATAATTTAGTCATAGTGTCCCTTTATTGAGCCTTCGAGGCTCAAATCACGTGTCAGAAATAAATTAGGACTTAATCAGAAGTTTAAAAAAATTTTCGTGAAATTTCAAAATTTTTCCTAAGTACAGAGCTCACACGCCCGTGTGGTTCAGGGACATGCTCGTGTGACCCTAAACACGCCCATGCTTCAGGCTGTGTTTAACCCCATGTAACTCTCTGACTTAAACAAAAATTAAATGTAGTTTTCACACAGCCAGAACACATGCCCATGTGCTAGGTCGTGTGCCTCACACGGATGAGACACACACCCGTGTCTCTGCCCATGTGGAAATTCCTAGGCATTCTGTTTTGAATCTTTAAATTATAGAGGACACACAGCCTACTAGCATGCCCATGTATAAGTCATGTGTATCACACGGTCTGGTCACACGCCCGTGTGCCAAGCCGTGTGAACTCAAAATGAGCCTTTAACATCAAATATACCAAACCTGCAAACTTTGAACCACAAGCAAAACAAAAACCAATCATTCAACCTATTCAAAACACATTCAAATACCTTTAATACATGCCAAATTCATCAATCTAAAACCTAATTAATATAATAATATAATTATTTTACATATATTAATCAAATAAATTCATATATAAATCATTATCACGCATTCAATTTTCATCAATAACTATCTCAATAGCTTTTCTCAACTATGATTTCATATTCATTTTTCAATATCTATTTCCTTTTCATGAATTCCATGATTCATGTTTCTCACTTGTACAATTCAATTCATTATCCATTCCATTTCACATACAATGTCAATCAATATCAAACTTATTATCAATTCATTCATTTACCCCTATTAACACAGCTCAGACTTTGGCGGATACATGGATTCAACTAGAACACATCACTATGGCATCCAGTGCCTTATCAGATAATTCGAAGTATTAGATTGACACCCAGTGTCTCATCGGCCATGCCGAAGTAAGTTGGTACTAGTACCTTATCGAATTTATCTGAAGTAATAATATGACACCCAGTGTCTCATCGACTCGTAGTCGAAGTATCCCTAAACACTTCTAATCCTATGGCATGCCAACTATATCTGACTTAGCTCGATATAGTTAATAGGGTTTTTCAATCACATTTTCAATTTCTAAGCAACATACATTTCAATTCAAATAATCACATATTAATCACAAATCCACATTCATTCAATTCAATCTCATTATGCTATTTACTTACCTTATTCACTTACCACAATCATTAAATTAAAATATAATAAATAATAATTGCTAGATTCGGATTATAGAAATACAAACCATAACTTCCTGAGTCACTCCTCGTCAAATTTCTCTTTTCCTTTCTTAGCCGAGATCTCTGGCACAACATTAGCTACGGAGTTGAAACAATTAAAAATCATCAATACACACAATTTCACATTGAATATTTCAATTTATATTCAACTTTTACATAAATTCCAATTTAATCCTTAATCAAATCTAACCTTATTTTCTTCAAAATATTATTCTTTATTTTCATTCAACTACTCCTTGAAACTAAATTTAACACTCTAATTTCACCATAAATCTCTAATTTCAAAATTCTCTCAATTTAGTCCCTATTACTTAAAATTTATTATTTATTTTACAATTCAATCCCTTTTTCACTTCTAACTTGAAATCCTATCAATTTAACCCCTAATTCTTCAATTTATTCAACATAAACATCATCTAAAAATTCACTAACTTTCAAATTTTCAATATAAATCAAGTAGTATTTTACTCTAGGATTCTAAAAACATAAAAATTTCAAGAAAAATGACTAATTTGACTTACCAAATTTAAGCTTGAACCTTAAAACCCTAGTTTTTCCCTTTTTTTTTTCTTTCTTTCTTTCTTTCTTCTTCTTCTTTCCCCTGTTTCATTCCCAATTTTGTTTCTTTTCCTATCTTTTGTTTCTTTTATTTACTTTAATTATTATAATAATATAATATTATATTATATTCTTAAATATTAAGTATATATATATATATTAGTATTTTATACATATGTATAATATTTTTCCACATGTATTTTACACTTACCATACACTTGTATTTACTTTTTACTATATAAGTGTTACATATGGTTTATTTATTTATTTAGTCCCTTTACTTTTCTCTATCCTATAATTAAGCTTTTACACTTCATTCAATTTAATCCTTATACCTAATTGACCTTAATTCAAACAAATTCACCTAGCCAAATCCTAATTAATCACACAATAAACTTCGTAAATATTTTTAATAAGTATTTATAAATTCATTTTACCAAAACGGTAACCCGAAAATGCACTTTCTGATTACCCGACTATCGAGTCGTTTCATCGGTGGTAACCCGAGTAACTCCTCTGGAAAAACATCTGGATATCCACAAACCACTGGTACTGATTCAATCTTCAATTCAGACACCTTTTCATCAAGTACGTAAGCAAGGTAAGCATTACAACCCTTTCTTACATATTTCTACGCAAACATAGCCAATATCACAATAGGCAACCTATTCGACTCATCAGATTCAATACAAAGAATTTCACTATTCTGACATTTCAACTCAATAGTCTTTTGTCTACAGTTTACAACAGCATTATGTAGAGTTAACCAATCCATACCCAAGACTACATCAAATTCATCAAACAGTAAAAGCATTAAATCGGCCGAAAAACAATAACCTCGAGTCATCAAAAGACAATTCTTACAAACTTTATCAACTAGAACATACTGGCCTAAGGTGTTCGATACTTTAACCACAAATTCAGTTGACTCAACAGACAAATTATTACTAGACACTAAATTCGTACAGACATATGAATAGGTCAATCCAGGATCAATCAAAGCACTTACATTAGTGTCATAAAGAGAAAAAGTATCGATGATAACATCTGGTGCCGATGCATCCTCGCGAGCACGAATAGTGTAAGCTCTGGCTAGTGCTCGAGCCTTAGATCTCACAGTTGAATCCTTTGTTGCACCTTTGCTACTATTCACATTTCCAGTATTTCGAGGTGGTTTCCCTCTGGCAACTGTATTACTTAGCCTTGTAGTCGGAATTTTGTCTTTCTCAAGCAACTCGAGACAATCACGAATAAAATGCTCTTGTGAGCAACATCTGAAACAGGCTTTATTATTCATCCAACAATCTCCAAAATGTCGTCTTCCACATTGTTGACACTCAGGTATGTTGTCTTTGACACTACCAACGCTCAATACTGAAGTGACTTAAGCTTTTGGACTCTTGTGTTGCTTCCCATGATCTCTGTTAGAATACCCCACTAAAGTAGTCGAATAGTTATAAGAATCCCTTGATTTCTTTGACGATGAATGGTATGATTTACCCATTGATCTCTTTCTCAAATCTGTAGACTCACAATCAGCTCTTCTCTTTTCTTTGCTAAGCTCCTTGGCTTTGTGTGCTCTATCAACTAACACAACGAATTTTTCCAGTTCAAGAATTCCTACTCGAAGCTTAATGTATTCATTCAACCCGTCTTCAAACTGTTTACACATAATTTCTTCAGTTGAGATGCACTCTCGGGCATACTTACTCAGTCTCACTAATTCTCTTTCATACTCAGTTACTTTCATACGACCCTATTTCAACTCTAGAAATTCCTTGCATTTTTTATTGAGAAATCGTTGAATTATGTACTTTTTCCTTAACTCAGTCTGAAAGAATTCCCACATGACCCACTCTCTCGGTAAAACAGATATCAATGTATTCTACCACTGATAAGCTGAATCTCTTAGAAGAGACACAACACATTTAACACACTTAGAAAGTGTGCAAGACAAATCATCAAAAACCCGAATCATATTCTCAAGCCAAAACTCGGTTATCTCTGAATCATCATCAGCTGTAGCTTTAAACTCTTCAGCCCAAACTTTCAAATTTTATGCACAGGCGATTTGCTTAAATGTACGGGTTCCAGGACTTGAGAAGCTATCGAAATCAATTGGGGAATAGTTAGGGGTGGAGGTTGCTGAGCAACTAGATTTGTTCAGAAAAACTCAGTGAACCACTCATTTATCATTTGGAAAAAGGCTTCCTTGGCCTCTCCTCCACGACCCTCAGATACGGGTCTCGATCCAGACGACGCTACTCCATGAACGGAGGCTGGCACATTACTTTCTACATCATCGAAGTCTGCTCGATTGGAATCTATTGCTATATGAAAACATGATTTAAAACTGTCAGAAGATATCACACTATTACAGGTTAACAATGGCATGTATAGCTAGACCGTAGCTCTGATACCAATAAATATAATACCCTTACCCCGTATTCGTTGCTGGAATAGGGTTACAGAGCATTACCAGACTTATCAATTAAATAATCATACATTTCATATTCATTTCTCATATCCAAATAAAAGTTATTCAAGTTTAATCATATAGTCCTTAACATTAACCCTCAAGGCCTAAAACAAGCATTAGAAGTGGTTCAGGACTAAACCGAGTACTTAGGTGATTCTTAGAAAAACATGAAATTTTTTCAAAGTGTAGGGGACACACGCTCGTGTGGCTAGGCTGTGTGTCTCACATGGCAAGAGACAAGCCCATGTCACAGGCCGTGTGGACATTTGAAATGGGATCTCATGATCGTGTCCCAACCCGTGTCTGACCCCGTCTCTGACCGCGTGTAAGTCATTGACTTGGGTCACATGGCCAGACCAGACGTCCATATACCTGGCCATGTACCCTTCGAAAGGGCCTCACACACCCGTGTGCCAGGCCGTGTACTAGATCGTGTGAAAACTTGAGGGTATATTGACTTGTGCCACATGGCCAAGCCACATGCCTGTGTACTAGGCCGTGTGAAGCTACTGACTTGTTTTTCAAATGTATCAGGGCACAGACGACCATGCCACTTGGCTGTGTGTCATACACAGCTGAGATACACACCCATGTCTATGCCTGTATAGACAAAAATAGGCCATTTTCCAAGTTATATTTCTCACTCAATGTGGTACCAACCTAAGCCAAACAATGTACATGCAATCATGACATAAATAAGCATTCATGACTAACCAATTCCAAGTCCATAGTATGCACTATCCATACATTCACTTGACCACTTAAAAGCATACAACTAGCCATTCAAAATCATACCAATATCACTTCCAAAAGTTACCTAAATGGTCAAATGCATGTATAAACATTTATGCCTAACACACAACATACATGTCATTTCTTAATCTCAACCATATGATACCTAAAAGTTCCAAAACACAATCAAGGCATTCCCAGGCAATCCAAACAACATATAACATGAGATAAACTAATAAACCATAATATATACATATTTTTATCCCATGCTTGTGGATGATTTATCATTAGTTTTATTGAATTCGATGCTCCTAATCTTTTAATTTCATGTTTTATACTCAGGAGAGCATAGGAAAGTGAAAAGAGCAAGAAACGAGCCAAAAATGGACAAAATAGGCTGTTTTCAGTGTTCTATACGGGCAGGCCACACATCCGTGTGTCATGACCGTGTCGACATTAAACCACGTCAGAATTGCACACAACCTAAGCACCTTCACACAGGCGTGGCACACGACCGTGTCCTTGTCTAGCCCAAGTCTAATTCTATTCGGAAAAGGCTAATTTGGGCTATTTTGGGCATTCTAAAGTCTATATAAACACCCTAGAAGAGGATTAAGGGAGAGACACAGAGAGTAGAAGGCAGAGAATGCTCAAAGACAATCATCAGAATCAACTCGAAAGCAGGATCTACTTCAAGATTGAAGATCTCCATTCAATTTCCTTAGAAGTTCTTTGGGTTTCTTTATGTTTTGTTGTTTTCCAAATTTTGAGATGTTTTCCCCCATCGTTATGAACTAAACTCCCTAAATACCTAAGGGAGATGAAACTTAAGATAGATCTTATTACTATTTGAATTATATGATAAATACTTGTTCTTATTCTTAATTATGTGTTCTTAGTTCTTGCTTTAATATTTCAAAATATTAACTCAAGTCTGATGTGCTTACTCAGTGGAGCAAAAATTCTTGTTTAAGAGTAGATATAGCATAATTAAGCAGAGTCGAATGCAATCCTAGACATAGAATGACGTAAATCTACCGGATTAAAGTAAAATCTAATAAGGGAATTCATAGATCAAGTTAATGCGACAATAGGGGTTTTAATTAGAAAGAGATTTATCAACCTAGAGTAAATTGTTTTTAGTCTCGAGAGAGATATTAACATAAATCAGGGATTTTAACGGATTAAATCAAGTGAATAAATCGTCTAATTCAGAAGTAATAAGTGAAGTCTAGGTGGATTCTTCCTTGGGTATTGTCTTTTCCATAGGTTTTCCAACAGTATTCTCCAACTTTTATTTTTATCGTGTTCTTAGTTAATTAAATAGTTAATTTTAGTTAAAAACATCCTTTTATTTCTTAGGCTAGATAATAAAAAGATAGTAAGTACTAGTACTTTTTTTAGTCATTGTGGATACGATATTTTTGGTCTTACCACAACTATACTACTGTTCGATAGGTGCGCCTGCCTTAGTCAAATTTTTAGTTAGTTTAGTGACCATCAAGTTTTTGGCACCGTTGCCGGGGACTAAGATATTAAGAACATTTGATTTTATTACTTTAGCCATTTTTACTTTTATTACAATTTACTTTTTCCTTTTAGTTTAATTTTTCTTTTCTAATTTTTCTTTTGTTTGCTTCTGACAGGTGTGTCTAATTTATGACTAGGAGGAACCCGTCAGGACATTGCTTTTTGACAGTGAGATTGAGAGCACAGCTCGTAAAAACTGAAGAGAAATAAGGTGAAGCCTACAATACATAGAGGAAGAGCGAGAGGACGATATCCATACTACAACCAAGGAGATGGCTGATAATCAGAATAATCCGCTACCCCCTGTGGTTGCTGCAAATCTAGTAAATCAGAATCTTGCTCCTCGTACTATGTATGATTATACTAAGCCTACTTTAACAAGAACTAAATCGAGTATTGTTTGACCTGTTGTTGCTGCAAATAATTTTGAACTAAAACCTAACACTATTCAAATGATACAACAGTTTGTTCAGTTTGATGATTTTCAGGACGAGGATCCAAACAATCATTTAGCAAATTTTCTGGAATTCTGCGACACCTTTAAGATCAATGGCATTTCTAACGATGCCGTTCGCCTTTGGTTGTTTCCCTTTTCATTAAGGAATAAGGCTAAACAATGGTTAAATTCTTTACCACGAGGATCAATCACTACTTGGGAACAAATGACCAAAAATTTTTACTCAAACATTTTTCAATGGCTAAATTGAGGAATGATATCTCTTCTTTTGTGTAGATGGATTTAGAAAAACTATACGATGCATGGGAGAGATACAAGGATTTATTGAGAAGGTGCCCTCACCATGGGTTACCTTTATGGCTACAGGTTCAAACTTTCCACAATGGTTTGAACCCTTCAACTAGACAGATGATCGATGCAGCAGTCGGTGGAACCATAAATAACAAAACACCTGATGAGGCTTTTGAGTTCATTAAAGAGATGTCACTAAATAACTATGAGTGGCAAGTCATCAGAACAAAACCAACGAAATCAGTCGGTGTTTTCAACCTAGATGCAGTCACCATGTTATTAAACCAGGTAGAACTCTTGAATAAAAAGATTGACGGTCTATATAGTTCTACGTAGGTTCATCCAGTGATTCAGTGTGACACGAGTGGAGGCGAAATGGGCAATTCAAAATATTTACCCTTCGTCCCCAGTATGGAGAACGAGCAAATAAATTACATGGGTAATAATCCTTGACCTCAAAGTAATCCTTATAGTAACACTTATAATGCAGGTTGGAGGAACCACCCAAACTTCTCATGGAGAGGCCAAGGAAATCAGAGACCACCACCCCCTCCAAGTTTCCAACAACAGCCTTACCAGCAAGAGAAAAAGTTGAACCTTGAAGAGATGATGACGAAGTTTATTTCAGTGGCGGAAACCCATTTTCAAAACACTGAAACTACACTTAAAAATAAACAAGCATCGATTCAAGGGCTTGAGAATCAAATAGGACAGTTGGCTAAGATGATTCCATAGAGACCACAAGGGAGCCTGCCTAGTAACACCGAACCCAACCCAAAAGAGCATGTGAAAGCAGTTACCCTAAGGAGTAGGAAAGTGTTAACTGAATCTGAAAAAAAGCTGCCACAAGAAGCTGATAGGAAAGAGGATGAGAAGGTAAAACCCAAAATCAGTGAAAAATCAGTGCTAAGGGAATCAGTGAAAAATCAGTGCTAAAGGAATATAAACCACCAATCCTATATCTAGAAAGGTTGACGAAAGACCGCATGGATGCACAGTTCGGTAAATTTCTTTAACTTTTTAAATAGTTGCATATTAACTTACCTTTTGTTAAAGCTATCTCGCAGATGCCTACATATGCAAAATTTTTTAAGAAGCTTCTAACAAATAAAAGGAAGTTTGAAGAGCTGCCTACAGTAGAACTGAACAAAAAGTGCTCAGCCATACTCCAAAATAAACTGTAAACCAAACTGAAAGATCTAGGAAGTTTTACTATTCCCTGCTTAATTGGTAGTTTAAATGTTGAGAAGGCACTAGCTGATTTAGGTGCTAGCAAAAATTTGATGCCTTACAAAATGTTCAAGCAACTTGGCATTGGGGAACCAAGACCTACTAGGATGAGTATTCAACTAGCTGATAGATCTATTAAATATCCTAGGGGTATTATTGAAGATGTACTAGTAAAAGTAGATAAATTTATATTTCCTGTTGATTTTTTTGTGCTTGACATAGATGAGGATGTTGAGGTGCCTTTAATTTTAGGTCTCCCATTTTTAGCCACTGCTAGGGCTGTTATTGATGTGGGTGACAGTAAATTTGTGCTTAGGGTAGGTGGCGAAATGACTATTTTCAAAATTTATGATGCCATGATATTTTCTAGAGAACAAGATGACTCCTGTTATTTTATTGATTCTATTGATCATGCTACTCAAGATTCGTTACAAGAAATCATTCGTAAGGATACGTTGGAACTGTATCTTATACAAGAAGAGGAGGTAAATGACGATGATTCTATATTAGGTAAGACAAAAGCTGAATTAAATGAGTCTTCACTAAGGCAGAAAAATTATGAGGGTATTGAGGTAAACAATGAATTAAAATTAAAACCCTCTGTTGAGGAACCTCCTAAATTGAAATTAAAGCAACTACCAAATCACCTAGAATATGTGTTTCTTGGAAATAATTTCACATTACCAGTGATTATTGCTTCAGATTTACAACCAACCAAAAAGGACGAGTTATTTCAACTATTGAAGGAGCCTAAAAGAGCTATAGCTTTGAAGATTTCTGACATAAGAGGGATCAGTCCTTCTTTTTTACACACATAAAATTTTAATGAAAGATGAATATAAACATGTGTGCAAGCTCAAATACGACTGAATCCTAACATGAAAGAAGTCATAAAAGTAGAGGTAATTAAACTTCTAGATGCTGGAGTTATTTATCATATTTCTAACAGTTCTTGGGTGAGTCTTGTGCAGGTTGTCCCTAAGAAAGGAGGCATGACTGTTGTGGCTAATGAGAAGAACGAATTGATCCCAACACGTACAATCATGGGATGGAGAGTTTGCATCGACTATAGGAAGTTGAATGATGCCACGAGAATATATCACTTTCCTTTACCATTCATTGATCAAATGTTGGAAAGATTATCTGGGCATATGTATTATTGCTTCCTAGATAGACTCTCTGGTTACTTCCAAATCTCAATAGCTCATGAGGACCAAGAGAAAATGACATTTACATGTCCATACGGTACGTTTGCTTATTGACGAATGCCTTTTGGATTATGTAATGCTCCTACTACTTTTCAACGATGCATGTTGGCCAATTTTTATGAACTTGTAGAATACATTATGGAGGTATTTATGGACGACTTCTCGGTATTTGGTAACTCTTTCCATCTTTGCCTTAAATATTTAAAACGAGTCCTAATGAGATGTGAGGAAACAAACCTTGTACTAAATTGGGAAAAATGTCATTTCATGGTTCGTGAAGGGATTGTGTTAGACCACAAAATTTCTAGTAAAGGGATCGAGGTTGACAAATCGAAAATTGAAACTATTGAGAAACTACCTCCCTCTAGTACAGTTAAGGCTATTCGAAGCTTTTTAGGACATGCTGGATTTTATAGAAGATTTATTAAGGATTTTTCTAAAATAGCTAAGCCTTTAACAAACTTACTAGAAAAGGATGTGTCTTTTAATTTCAATCAGGAATGTTTAGAAGCATTTAACACTCTAAAAGATAAATTAATTAAAGCTCCGATTGGAGTTGCACCTGTTTGGAATTTACCCTTTGAACTAATGTGTGATGCGAGTGATTTTGCAATAGGTGCGGTTCTTGGACAGCGAAGAGACAAGTATTTTCAACCGATCTATTATGCTAGCAAGACATTGACAGCCATACAAGAAAACTATATGATGACTGAGAAAGAATTATTGGTTATGGTTTTTGCATTCGATAAATTTAAACCATATTTAATATTATCTAAAGTTGTCGTATACACTAACCATTCAGCTCTTTGATATCTCCTTTCTAAATCAGATGCAAAACCTCGACTAATTAGATGGATATTATTGTTGTAGGAATTCGATTTAGAAATTCAAGATAAAAAGGGAGCAGAGAATCGTGCAGCAGATCATTTGTCTAGAATAGAAAACCCAAATCTTAAGGAGCTTGATGAACATGAGATAAATGAATCATTCCCTGAAGAACAGCTCTTTGCTATATCTAACTTTGAGGTACCATGGTTTGCGGACACTGCGAATTATTTAGCTGTTAATGTTACACCAAAAAGGTTGACACATCAGCAAAAGAAGCGATTCTTTACTGATGTTAAAAAATACTTCTGGGAAGATCCTTTTCTTTTCCGTATATGTACAGATCAAGTCATTAGAAGATGCGTTACAAAGTCAGAAGCAATTAAAATCTTGGAACATTGCCACTCAGGACGGACTGAAGGACATTACAGTGGGACTAGGACCGCACATAAAGCGCTCGAATCAGATTTTTATTGGCCCACACTATTTAAAGACGCCAACAGGTTTGTTACTTCTTGTTATAAATGCCAACAAATAGGTAATATCTCTAAACATGACGAAATGCCTCAAATGTATATACTTTCTTGTGAAATATTTGATGTATGGAGTATTGATTTTATGGGTCCATTCCCTAGATCATTTGGGAATAAATACATCTTAGTAGTCATTGATTATATGTCCAAATGGGTGGAAGCTTAAGCTTTACCTACTAATGATGCTAGAGTGGTGGTAAGGTTCCTTAAGAAACTCTTCTCTCGATTTGGAACACTTAGAGCAATTATCAGTGATAGGGGTACTCATTTTTGTAATGCTCAATTTGATAAAACCCTTAAGAAATATGGAGTTTACCACAGAACAGCTACCCCTTACCATCCTCAAACTAGTGGACAAGTCGAAGTAAACGTATCCTAGAAAAGACTGTAGAGTCAAATAGGAAGGATTGGGTAATGAAAGTAGATGATGCTTTATGGGCCTATAGAACTGTTTTTAAGACCCCCCATAGGAACATCTCCTTATAGACTTGTTTATGGGAAAAGTTGTTATTTACCATTTGAACTAGAACAAAAAGCATTTTGGGCTATAAAGTTTCTAAACTTTGATCTCAAACTTGCAGGTGAGAAAATGTTGATGCAGTTGAATGAGCTAAATGAATGGCGAGCTAATACATATGAGAATTCACGATTATACAAGGAAGCAACGAAGCACTGCCATGATGCCCGTTTAAAGCAACATAAGTAATTTGAAGCCAGGGATCTTATCCTGCTATAGAACTCAATGCTCAAATTATTTCTTGGGAAGTTAAAATCATAATGTTAGGTCCATTCATAGTCCAAACCATTTTTCCATATGGCACAGTAGAGGTAAGTCATCCAATTATCCATGACACCTTCAAGGTAAATGGACATCATCTTAAACTTTATAATAGTGAGGATTTTAAAGATTATAGAGAGGAGCTACGGCTCTGCGGACCTGCCTAAATATTCCCACAAGGTAAAGTCAAGCTTAGACTTTAAATAAGCGCTCTTCGGGAGGTAACCCGAGCACTAAACCCACTAAATAAGTTTATTTTTCTTTCATTTTTCATAGTTTAAATGCAGATATTTCTGACACACACGGCTTGACACACGGGCGTGTCCTAGGCCGTGTGCTCACGATGGGTTGGAGACATGGGCATGCTTTGAACCGTGTAAACTCTTAAAGCTTTAGTATTGGCATCCGACAATGGCGAGCACAGCCTGGACACACGGGCGTGTCCAAGGTCGTGTTAAAATAGGACAAACATTTTCCCAAGTCAAAGTGACATAGGGGCTACGATAACTAGCCACGGCCGTGCGATACGGCCGTGCGAACCACACGACTGAGGGACACGGGGGTTCCTAAGGCCGTGGTAAAATTGCACTTCAATTTCCCAAAAATTGGCAGAGGCACGAAATGCATTAAATCACCATGGCCGTGTGATACGGCCGTGTAACCTACAGGGTCATGAAACATGGGCGTGCCTGAGGCCATGTGGGAACCTGAGCACACACTTTGAAATTGGCAACAAGTCAGAATGGAAAAGGGGTATAACCCACGACCGTTTGCAAAAGCCGTAGGCAATCCTGACTATAGAACACGGGCATGTTGGAACTCGCACGGGTGTGGGAGAAGCGAATGAAAGCACACATGGCCGTGTGATGTGATGGTCTGAAACTAACTAAAAATTTGACTTAAGGCAAGCGCACCTATCGAACAGTAGTATAGTTATGGTAAGACCGAAAATATCGTATCCACGAGGACTAAAAGTACTAGTAATTACTATCTTTTTATTATCTAGCTTAAGAATTAAAGGATGTTTTTAAATTAAACTAATTTTCTAATTTAACTAAGATTACGACAGAGATGAAAGTTGGAAAATACTTTAGAAAAACCAATGGAGAAGACAATACCCAAGAAAGAATCCACCTAGACTTCACTTATTACCTTTGCCTTAGACGATTTATTCACTTGACTTATTCCGTAGAAATCCCTGATTTATGTTATTATCCCCTTCGAGACTAAAAAAAACTGACTTTAGGTTGATTAATCAAAATATCTTTCTAATTAAAACACCTATTGTCGCATTAACTCGATCTATGGATTCCCTTATTAGATTTGACTCTAATCTGGTAGATTTATGTCGTCCTATCTCTAGGATTGCCAACTCCGCTTAATTATGAATGATCTACTATTAAACAGGGACTTTTGCTCCACTGATAAGCACATCAAGAACCTGAATTAATATCCTAGAATACTAAAGTAAGAATTAAAACTCACAATTAAGAATAAGAACAAGTATTTATCATATAAATCAAAGAGTAATAAGATTCATCTTAGGTTTCATCTCCCTTAGGTATTTAGGGAGTTTAGTTTATAATATTAATAGAAAACATCTCAAAGTTTGGAAAACAACAAAACATAAAGAAACCCAAAGAACTTCTAGGAAATTGGATGCAAATCTTCAATCTTGATGTAGATCCTGGCTCCGAGGTGCTTCAGATGGCTATTCTCGAGTATGCCTCCAACTCCGTGTGTCCCCTCTAATCCTCTTCTAGGGTGTTTATATAGGCTTTAGAATGCTTTTAAACCCTCAAAAGTGGCCTTTTCTGAGTAGAACTAGACTTGGGCTCGACAGGGACACGGCCGTGTGCCACGCCAGTGTGCAAGTGCTTAAACCGCGTGTAATTCTGAGTTGGTTTCTAGTCGACATGGCCATGACACACGGGAGTGTGATCTGCCCGTGTGCCTTACACGGGAGTGTGGTCTACTTGTGTGGAAGTGCCTAGGCCGTGTGCAACACTATTTTAAGCCCAATTTGTCCGTTTTTAGCCCGTTTCTCACTCTTTTTGCTATCCTAAACTCTCCTGAGTATAAAAACATGAAATTAAAGGATTAGGAGCATCAAATTCACTAAAACCAAAGCAAAATCATTTATAAGTATGCCAAGTATGGGATAAAAATATGTATAATTTACAGTTTATCAAATATCCCTACACTTAAGCATTTGCTTGTCCTCAGGCAAAATCCTCAACTCACAATCAAAATAAATTTTTCTCAACTTATAATTCTCATCAATAATGTTCTAAATAATTCACACGTAATCATACATTGAAAATTTAACTAAAAGAACATTAAAGTTTCAAATAATCAAAGTTGAGCATTTTAATCATAAAATTATAGGTGATAAATCGTAATTTATACATATTTTTATCCCATGCTTAGCACATTTATGGATGGTTTCTCCTTAGATTTGGTGAATTCGATGCTCCTAATTCATTAATTTCATGTTTTATACTTAGGTGAGCATAAGAGAGTAAAAAAAGCGAGAAATGGGCTGAAAATGGAGAAAATGGACCTACATAGAAAATCAACACGGCCTGGACTTCCTCACATGGGTAAGCCAGACGATCGTGTCCATTTGGCAGGATCGAAGCATGACTTACACAGGTAAACTACACGCCCGTGCCTATTTAATAGCCTTGACCATGGACTGGAGCAATCGCACACGGGCGTGTCCCTGTCGAGCCCAAGTATAGTCCTATTCAGAAAAGGCCACTTTTGAGGGATCTTAGGCATTCCAAAGCCTATTTAAACACCTGAAGAGGCACTTAAAACACACACACAGAGTATGAGGCAAGGAATTACTCAAGGGAAGCCGATTGATCCATCTCAGAAGCCGGATTCATCATCAAGACTGAAGATCTCCCTTCAATTTCCTTCAGGAGTTTTGGGTTTTCTTTATGTTTTGTTATCTTTATACTTTTGAGATGTTTTCTTTTATAATTATGAACTAAAAAGCCCTAAATACCTAAGGGGAATGAAACCTAAGACAGATCTTGTTATTATTATCTGAATTGTATGATAAATATTTGACTTGTTCTTAATTCTTGTCTTAATATTCCAGGATATTGATTCAAGTTAATGCGCATATTCAGAGGAGCAACAGTCCTTGTCTATGAGTAAATTTGTCATAATTAAGCAGAGTTGATTGCACACCTAGAGATAGGGTGACAAGATTTTTCTGGATTAGGGTGAAACCTAATAAGGGGATCCATAAATCGAGTTAATGCAACACTAGGGTGTTAATTAAAAGAGATTTTAATTAATCAACCTAGGGTTAGACGTTATTAGTCTCGAGAGAGATACTAATATAACTTAAGGATTTCTAGGGATCAAGTCAAATGAATAAATCGTCTGATTCAGAGTCAAATAACAAGTGAAGTCTAGGTGGATTTTTCCTTGGGTATTGTCTTAACCAATTGAATTTTCTAAAAAGTATTTTCCTCAATTTTCTTTCTGTGCACCCGTAGTTTAGTTAATTAGTTTAGATAAATGAATCCCTTAATTTTTAGGCTAGATAATAAAAATAAAGTAATTACTAGTACTCTTGGTTCCTTTGGGTTCGATGACCTGGTCTTGTTAAAGCTATACTACTGTTCGATAGGTACACTTGCCTTCATCGTGATAATAGTTAGTTTCAAGAACGATTAATTATAAATTTTTAAAACCTATCGCGAATATCGCGAATCAAGTTTTTGGCATCGTTGCCAGGGAACTAAGATATTAGGAACACTCAATTTTTATTACTTTAGCCATTTTACTTTATTTGCAATTTAAATTTTTATTTTCTTTTCTAATTTTTCTTTTATTCGCTCTTGGCAGGTTTTTATAGTGTATGACTAGAAGAAACTCATCGGGACCATTACTGTTTGATAGTGAGATCAATCGCATAGTTCACAAAAACTGAAGAGAAATAAGGCGAAGCCTAAGATACATAGAGGAAGAGCAAGAGGACGATATTCACACTACAGCCGAGGAGATGGCTGAAAACCAAGAAAATCCGCTACCTCCTACGATTGCTACTAATCAAAATCCTACTCTACGTACTATGTATGATTATGCTAAACCTTCTTTAACAGGAACTGAATTGAGCATAGTTAGGCCTACTATTGCTGCAAATAATTTTGAACAGAAACCTAACACCATTCAAATGATCCAATAGTTTGCACAGTTTGATGGTTTGCAGGACGAGGACCCAAACGCTCATTTGGCGAATTTCTTAGAGTTTTGCGACACTCTTAAAATCAATGGCATTTTTTATGATGCCATTCACCTTCAGTTGTTTCCCTTTTCGTTGAGGAATAAGGCTAAACAATGGTTGAACTCGTTACCACGAGGGTCAATCACTACTTGGGAACAAATGACCAAAAAATTCTATTAAAATATTTTTGGCCGACTAAAACAGCCGAATTACGTAATGATATTTCTTCTTTTGTGCAGATAGATTTAGAAACACTCTATGATGCATGGGAGAGATACAAGGACCTTTTAAGAAAATGCCCTCACCATGGGTTACCACTCTGGCTACAGGTTCAAACATTTCACAATGGCCTGAATCCTTTGACTAGACAGATGATTGACATAGCTGCTAGAGGAACTATCAATAATAAGACACCTGAGAATGCTTATGAACTCATAGAAGAGACGTCACTGAATACTATCAGTGGCAAGTCATGAGGACAAAGCTGACGAAAGTAGCAGGCATTTTTAACGTTCACCCAGTAATGCAATGCGAAGCAAATGGAGGAGGATCGAGCAATTCAGAATACCCACCTTATGGCCACAACATGGAGAATGAGCAATTAAATTATATGGGTAATAACCTTCAATCTCAAAATAATCCTTATAGTAATACTTAAAATGCAGGATGGAGGAACCACCCAAATTTCTCATGGGGAGGCCAAGGGAATCAGAGACCACCACCTCCAAGCTACCAACAACCACCCTACCAACAAGAGAAAAAGTCGAACCTTGAGGAGATGCTAACAAAATTCATCTCAGTGTCAGAAACTCATTTTTAGAATACTGAGACATCACTTAAGAATCAACAAGTGACGATCCAAGGACTCGAAACTCAGATAGGACAACTCGCCAAACTATTTTCTGAAAGACCACTAGGAAGTCTACCTAGTAACACTGAACCCAACCCAAAAGAGCACATGAAAGCAGTTACACTAAGGAGTGGGAAAGTGTTAGCTGAATCTGAAAAGAAACCACCACAAAAAGCTAATAGAAAGGAGGTCGAACATGAAAACAATGACAATATAATGCCAAAAGAATATAAATCACCAATCCCATACCCAAGAAAGTTGAAGAAAGACCGCATGGATGCACAATTGGGTAAATTTCTTGAACTTTTTAAACAACTGCATATTAACTTACATTTTTTTGAAGCTATATCACAGATGCCTACATATGCAAAATTTTTAAAGGAGCTTCTAACAAATAAAAGGAAGTTTGAAGACTTATCTACAGTGGAACTTCATGAGGAGTGCTCAGCCGTACTCCAAAATAAACTGCCAACCAAACTGAAAGATCTAAGAAGTTTTACTATTCCCTGCTTAATTGGTAGTTTGAATGTTGATAAAGCACTAGCTGATTTAGGCGCCAGCGTTAATTTGATACCATAAAAAATGTTTAAACAACTTGGTCTTGGGGAACCTAAACCCACTAGGATGAGTATTCAATTAGCTAATAGATCTGTTAAATATCCTAGGGGAATTATAGAGGACGTACTTGTAAAAGTAGATAAACTTATATTCCCTGTTGATTTTGTTGTGCTTGACATGGATGAAGATGTTGAGGTGCCTTTAATCTTAGGTCGGCCATTTTTAGCCACTGCTAGGGCTATAATTGATATGGGTGATGGTAAATTGGTACTTAGAGTAGGTGACGAAGAGATTATTTTTAAAATTTATGATGCCATGAGATTTTCTAGGGAACAGGATGACTCATGTTATTTTATCGACTCTATTGATCATGCTACTCAAGATTCTTTTCAGGAAATTGTACACAAGGACACGATGGAACTGTGCCTCACCCAAGGAGAGGGGGTAGATAATGATTCTAAGATAAGAACCAAACTAAACTCCAATGAAACCTTCCCAAAACTAGCAGAATATGAGGGAATTAAGGTAAAAGCTGAACTTCAGCAAAAACCCTCTATTGAAGAACCTCCCAAACTGGAACTTAAACAATTGTCGAATCACTTGGAATATGCATTCCTTGGAAATAATTCTACATTACCGGTAATTATTGCATCCAACTTGTAACCCAAAGAGAAAGAGGAATTATTCCAAGTATTAAGAGAGCATAAAAGGGCCATAGCTTGGAAAATTTTTGACATTAAAGGGATCAGCCCTTCTTTTTGCACCCACAAAATTTTAATGGAAGATGAATATAAACCATGCGTGCAAGCCCAAAGATGACTGAACCCCAACATGAAGGAAGTTGTTAAAGCTGAGGTAATTAAACTCCTAGATGTTGGAATTATTTATCCTATTTCTGACAGTTCTTAGGTGAGTCCAGTGCAGGTTGTTCCTAAGAAAGGAAGCATGACTATTGTAGCCAATAAGAAAAATGAATTAATCCCAACAAGGATAGTCACAGGTTAGAGAGTGTGCATTGATTATAGGAAGCTAAATGATGCCACGAGAAAAGATCACTTCCCCCTTCCATTCATTGACCAAATGTTGGAAAGATTGTCAGGGCACATGTACTACTACTTTTTAGACAGACTCTCTGGCTATTTCCAAATCCCAATAACTCATGAAGATCAAGAAAAGACGACATTTAGATGTCCATACGGTATGTTTGCTTATCGTAGAATGCCTTTTGGATTATGTAATGCTCTTGCTACTTTTCAGCGCTGCATGACGGCCATTTTTGAAGAACTCATAGAAGACGTCATGGAGGTATTTATGGATGATTTCTCGATTTTCGATAACTCTTTCCATCTTTGCCTTAAAAATTTAAAACGAGTGTTAATAAGATGTGAGGAAACAAACCTTGTGCTTAACTGGGAAAAATGTCACTTTATGGTTCAAGAAGGTATTGTGTTAGGACATAAAATTTCTAGTAAAGGGATTGAAGTTGATAATTCTAAAATTGAAACCATTGAAAAACTACCTCCCCCTAATTCGGTTAAGGCTATTAGAAGCTTTTTAGGACATGCTGGGTTTTATAGAAGATTTATTAAAGACTTTTCTAAAATTGCTAAGCCTTTGACTAAATTACTAGAAAAAGATGTGTGTTTTAATTTTGATCAGGAGTGTTTAGAAGCATTGAATACTTTAAAGGATAAACTGACTAAAGCTCCAATTATAATTGCACCTGATTGGAATTCACATTTTGAACTAATGTGCGATGCGAGTGATCTTGCAATAGGTGCAGTTTTGGGACAGCGAAAAGATAAACATTTTCAACTTATCTATTATGCTAGCAGAACTTTGACAGCAGCACAAGAAAACTACACCACTACGGAGAAAGAGCTGCTAGCTATGTTTTTTGCATTCGATAAATTTAGGTCATATTTAATATTGTCTAAAGTTGTCGTTTATACTAACCATTTCACTCTTCGCCACCTTTTGACTAAAACTGATGCAAAACCTCGACTCATTTGATAGATCTTATTATTGTAGGAATTTGACTTGGAGATTAAGGATAAGAAAGGAGCTGAAAATCTCGCGGCTGACTATCTCTCCATGCTTGAAAACTCAAGTACCAAAGAACCAAATGACATTGAAATAAATGATTCATTCCCTGAAGAATAATTTTTTGCTATATCTGAGTCTGAGGCACCTTGGTTTGCAGATATTGCAAATTTTTTAGCTGCTAATATTATCCCAAAAGGGTTGACACATCAGCAAAAGAAGCGATTCTTCATTGATGTGAAAAACTACTTTTGGGAAGAACCTTTTCTTTTCCATAAATGTGTAGATCAAATCATTAGGAGATGTGTTATAAGGACAGAAGCATTGAAAATCTTGGAACATTGCCACTCAGGACCGACTGGAGGACATTACGGTGGAAATAAGACCGTACATAACGTCTTCAAATCAGGTTTTTATTGGCCCACTCTATTCAAAGACGCCAACAGGTATGTTACTTCTTGTGACAAATGTCAAAGGACAAGTAATATATCCAAACATGATGAAATGCCTCAGACATATATGCTCTCATGTGAAATATTTGACGTTTGGGGTATCGACTTCATGGGTCCATTCCCTAGTTCGTTCGGGAATAAATACATCTCGGTAGCTGTTGATTATATGTCCAAATGGGTTGAAGCCCAAGCTTTACCTACTAATGATGCTAGAGTAGTAGTACGATTCCTTAAGAAACTTTTCTCTCAATTTGGTACACCTAGAGCAATTATCAGTGATAGGGGTACTCATTTTTGTAACGCCCAATTTGACAAGACCCTTAAGAAATCATCACAGAACAACTACCCCTTATCACCCTCAAACTGGTGGCCAAGTCGAAGTAGCGAACTGAGAGCTTAAACGTATGCTAGAAAAGACAGTAGAATTAAACAGGAAGGATTGGGCAATGAAAGTAGATGATGCTTTATGGGCTTATAGAACTACTTTTAAGACTCCCATAGGAACATCACCTTACAGACTTGTTTATCGAAAAAGTTGTCATCTACTGTTTGAGTTAGAACACAAGGCATTCTGGACTATAAAATTTCTAAACCTTGACCCCAAACTTGCAGGTGAAAACAGGTTGATACAGTTGAACAAGTTAGATGAGTGGCGAGCAAATGCATATGAAAATTCGTACCTATACAAGGAAGCGACGAAGCACCGCCACGACACCCGTTTGAAGCAACGAAGGCAATTTGAAGTTGGAGATCTTGTCCTGTTATATAACTCAAGGATCAAATTGTTTCCTGGAAAGCTTAAATCACGACGGTCAAGTCTTTTCGTAGTTCAAACTGTGTTTCCATATGGCACAATAGAGGTAAGTCATCCATCACAAGGCACTTTTAAGGTAAATAGACATCGTCTCAAAATTTATAATGGTGAGAATCTCAAAGACGATAAAGAGGAGCTACGACTCCACGAAGTTGCCTAAATATACCCACAAGGTAGAGTTCAGCTTAGACTATAAATAAGTACTTCTCGGGAGGCAATCCGAGCACTAACGGTGTTAACTTCTTTAAATTTTAGTCTTTAACATTTAATTCACTAACTGAGTCACTAAACACAGGATTTCCAGAACCACACGGCCAGACACACGGGCGTGCCGTAGGCCGTGCACATACCACAGGAGGCAACACGGTCGTGTGATACGGTCGTGTGAAAATAGAGCAAAAACGTTTCCCCAACACGAGATCCGATAAGTTGCCACGGCCGTGCAACATGGCCGTAGGCAATCTTGCCAAATTAATACGGGCGTGTGACATGACCGTGCCCACCTACTGTGGTCGAGCCTATCAAAATAACACGAGCTTCCGCCTACATACAAGGGCGTGAGAGAAGCAAATAAAGATTGACACAGCCGCGCAACATGGCAGTATGCACCAATGAGCCCAATTTTGAAAACCACGAAATGCACGGGCTGAAATGAGGGCACATGGGCATGCCTCAATTTCTTTATAAACACCTATTATTTATTTTATTTTTATCTTTATATTTTTAAATTACTTTTTATTTCCTTTTAATACTATTTTATCTTGAGATTTTATAATTTTTATTCGGCTATGTCTTTACGAGTAATTATGCTTCTTTCCTAAAAAGTTTCTAATTCTATCGTAGTTATAAGGAGCTTCAAAGCTCACTATTACTTAAGAACTTGCAACTCTATTGGAAAAGGTTCTCCACGACTGCCAAGTCCTTCCCGACCACCACGATAACCTCTTCGCTGGACACTGTGGTTGTAAAACCCAACCTCTACCACCACCGGAGTATCCTCCTCCACTCTCATCATTGCCTTGGCTGATTATTTTCCATAACTCCAATTCAAGGAGTTCATTCATCATTCAGAAAGTTTCACTTCTCTCCCTATCTTATGATTATATATCTATATTTGTCAATATATCTATCTTTGTACATTGAGGGCAATGTACATCTTAAGTGTGGGGGGTCTTTTATATCATTATCAGAAATCCCTGAATTTGGTCTTGTTCTCATGTGATCTTCTCATACCACTATTAGAATGAATTTTGATTAAGTTATGATTTTTATTGATATGTCTTGAATTAAAACATAGGCATTCATGTACTGATTGTTTAAACTTTAAGGAATTAGAGAGTCAAGCAGGATAAGTTGATTTTTGAGAATTAAAAATTTTTAGGTTGTTTCCCCAAGATTAGGTATTACCTCGAGTTAAAATTCACAGGGTTAACATCAAAAAGCCATAATTTCTGTGAGATCTTGAGCCTTTAGAGCATATATTATTTCTTACATGCTCACTGTTATTATTAATAATGAGTGTGTCAATATTGATTTGTTATTCTAGAACTTGCTTGATTATGCATGTCAAGACTACACCATTTGATTTGATACATCGAGATGATAAAGGCACTTAGGTTTAACCCACTCACTCCTCAAAAGCCCACCTTCATAATTAACCCTTAGTGAACCCCTTTGAGCCTAACAAGCCATTAATTGATTTACCCTCAATATTAACCCATAACCCATTATTGTTGAAATCCCCTAATTTGATCCCTATTTTTTGTCGAGATTTGATTTGAATTAATTGCTTAGCTATGTTTTATTCTTCGTTGCAATAATTAATTTCTATGTTATTTGACTTGTTTTAGAAAAAAACAACAATACTTATATACATATTAGTAGTAATTCATCATTTCTGAGAAGAAGCTCACTTGTATTCAACTGATAATTAGTTATTTTTCTAGTTAGGTGATTTTTTTCAATTCAATCTCGATTCTAACCTTTTCTTTCAGCTTGTGACCACACCCCCTAACCAAAGCCATGTTACAACCCTCTAAAGACCTTTTTGATTGATGTATCATCTCAATATATAGTGGTGGAGATTTGATTTTCATGCAAGCCTATGGTAATAACTTTTCATATTGACTAATGAGTGCTTTATTTGATGTCCTTAAACACCTCGAGTGATTTGAGTGAATCTTTAGTGAGGATGTTAAACTCTGTGATATTTTGATCAAAGGTGATTACTTAGATGAGGAGGGACACCTATGTTTTCGTGATAAAATGCTCAACTTGGAATGTTTGAAACTTTGATGTACTTTTAGTTGAATTTCCAATGTATGATTACTTATGGATTATTTTGAGATATTATTGATAGGGATTATAAATTGAGAAGAATTTATTTTGATTGTGAGTTGAGGATTTTGCTTGAGGACAAGCAAACGCCTAAGTGTGGGGGTATTTGATAAACCGTATTTTATACATACTTTTATCCTATGATTTGCACATTTATGGATGGTTTCTCCTTAGATTTGGTTAATTCGATGCTCCTAATTCTTCGTATTGTATACTTAGGTGAGCATAGAAGAGTAAAAAGAGCGAGAAATGGGCCAAAAACGGAGAAAATAGACCCACATGGGAAATCAACACGGCCTGGACTTCCTCACATGGGTAAGCCACATGGTCGTATCCATTTGGTAGGATCGAAGCACGACTTACATGGGTAGACTACACGTCCGTGCGTATTTAACAACCTTGACCACGGGTTGGAGCAATCGCACACGGACGTGTCCCGGTCGAGCGTAAGTATAGTTCTATTCAGAAAATGCCACTTTTGAGGGCTCTTAGGTATTCTAAAGCCTATTTAAACACCTAAGGATACACTTAGAACATACACACAGAGCAGGAGGCCAGGAATTACTCAAGGGAAGCCGATTGATCCATCTCAGAAGCCAGATTCATCGTCAAGACTGAAGATCTCCCTTCAATTTCCTTCAGGAGTTTTGGGTTTTCTTTATGTTTTGTTATCTTTATACTGTTGAGATGTTTTCTTTTATAATTATGAACTAAACCCCCTAAATACCTAAGGGGAATGAAACCTAAGACGGATCTTGTTATTATTATCTGAATTGTATGATAAATATTTGACTTGTTCTTAATTATATGTTCTTAATTCTTGTCTTAATATTCCAGGATATTGATTCGAGTCAATGCGCTTATTCAGAGGAGAAAAAGTCCATGTCTAAGAGTAAATTTGTCATAATTAAGCGTAGTTGATTGCACGCCTAGAGATAGGGTGACAAGATTTTACCAGATGAGGGTGAAACCTAATGAGGGGATCCATAGATCGAGTTAATTCAACACTAGGGCGTTAATTAGAAAGAGATTTCAATTAATCAACCTAGGTTTAGACATTATTAGTCTTGAGAGAGATAATAATATAACTTAGGTATTTCTACGGATCAAGTCAAATGAATAAATCGTCTGATTCAGAGTCAAATAACAAGTGAAGTCTAGGTGGATTTTTTCTTGGGTATTGTTTTAATCAATCGAATTTTCTAAAGAGTATTTTCCCCAATTTTCTTTCTATGCACCCTTAGTTTTGTTAATTAGTTTAGATAAACGAATCCCTTAAATTTTAGGCTAGATAATAAAAAGAAAGTAATTACTAGTGCTCTTGGTTCCTTTGGGTTCGAAAATCCGGTCTTGCTAAAACTATACTACTGTTCGATAGGTACACTTGCCTTCATCGTGATAATAGTTAGTTTCAAGAATGATTAATTATAAATTTTTAAAACCTGTCGCGAATATCACGAATCAATAGGCATCCCCCTTTATCTAAGTAATTATCTTTAATTCCAAATTGACAATGGTTGACATCCTCACTAAAGGTTCACTCAAATTACTCAATGTGTTTAAGGTTCAATGATTAAGCACTCATTAGTCAAATATGAAAAGTTATTACCATAGGCTTGCATGAAAATCAAATCTCCACCACTATAAATGAGAAGATACACAAATCAAATGGTCTTTGAAGGGTTGTAACGGGGCTTTGGGTTAAAGTATGGATAAAGGCTGAAAAAGAAACAATTAGAATCGAGATTAACTTGATAAATTACCTAACTGAAAAAATAACTAATCACTTGAATAAACATGAGCTTCATCTCAGAATATGAAATTAAATACTTAAGCTCAAAAACAAATAATTACTACCAATATGTATGTTTTTTTTTTATGAATAAGAATAAGTAATTTTATTAGAGAAAATTATAAGATTCGAATGAAAGAAAGTGGTTAGGCAATTAACCAAATCAAATCTCGACAAAAAGGGACTCAATAAATTAGGAAAAATTCTCAACGAATCAAAAAGTATGATATATGGGTTAAAATTTAGGTTAAATTTAACAAAAAATAGTTTGTTAAGCTCAAAGAGGTTCATTAAGGGTTAATTATGAAGGTAGGTTTTTTTATGGGGTAAATAGGTTAAAACCTAAGTGCCTTTATCATTTTAGTATATCAAATCAAAGGTGTGGTCTTGACATGTATAATCGATGCAAGTTCTAGAATAACAATTCAATGTTGACACACTCATAATCAATAAAATCAGTAAGCAAGAAAGATATATGCTCTTAAAAGGCTTAAAATCTCACAAAAATTATGGGTATTTGATGTCAATCCTGTAAATTCAAAACTTCAAGATAATACCTCAATCCAGGTAAACAACCTAGCAATTTTAATTCTAAAAAATTTCAACTTATCATACTTGATTCTATAATATCTTAAAGTTTAAACAATCAATGCATAATTACCTATGATTTAATTTAGAACATATCAATAAAAATCATAGATCAATCAAAATTTACTCCAATAATGATATGAGAAAATTATTTGAGAACAAGATAAAAATTCAGGGATTTCTGATAATCACGTAAATAACCTCCCCACACTTAAGATGTACATTATCCTTAATGTATAAAGATATATAATAGCAATATAAATATAATATCAAAAGAGAGGGAGAGAAGTGAAACTGCCCTGAGTTTGTGGATGAAATCCTCGGATTAGAGAGTGCGAGAATTGTAGGTAAGGCTAATGAAAGGCAAGATTCTGAGCTACTAATAAGAAAATAAACACCACTGTGGAAGATAATTAAGGGATAATTCAATAATAACCATAAAGATAACCAGAGTTTAAAACATAAAACATAAGTCATAAAAAATAAATAAAGAAAAATAAAAATAATAAAATAATAAAAGGGACTCAAAGGTCCTCATCATCAGAGTCGTGAGCTGGTGGGGCTGGAGAAGAGATATGGACGTGGTGGCAAATCTGTCGGAGAGTGGCGTCGATGCTGTCGAATCACTCGAAGCACTGCTGCTCAAAGCAAGTGAAGCACTCGGATAAATCTATCAAAGTGGCAGTAGGAGCTCGGTAACGCTGTGATGGTGGTGGGGTGGGCAAAACCGTACAGTGCTCAGTGGGAATGGTTGGAAAGGGCTATTGATGTTGGCGTTTTAGGGCTGTGCGGGTAAACGGGAAAGGGGGAAAATGAGGAGGAGGTTGCTGTAGTGTGGCCGGCTGCTATGGTTGGAAGAATTTGGGGAAGAAGAAGAAGAAACCAAATTAGGGTTTAGGGGGTTTTAAAAAGGGGCATGGCTGTGTGAGACCCGTGTTGGGCCACACGACCGTGTCACACGGGCATGTAGCTCACGCCCAGCCCGTGTTTATCGTGAAATTTTAATATCTAATTTTCACTTGGACTGGGGACACGTTCGTGTGGTCAGCCTGTGTGGTGCACACAGTCGCGTCGCACGCCTGTGTAGTAGGTTCTTCGCTTCTCCCACGCCTGTGTTGTACCTCACACGCCCGTGTGTCCGAACACACGGTCGTGTGTCTCACCCGTGTGGCTCCTTGACTTAATTAAAATTTGAAATTTAAGCTCTATTTTTCACACGGCCATGTCGCACGACCGTGTGGATTGAATTTATGACCGTGTGGCTCGATACTTGGGGAATTTTTAGCCCTGTTTCCACACAGCCAAAGACACGCCCGTGTGGGCCACTGTACCTGCACAAAAACACTAAAAATAGCGAAGATAGACTAGTTAGTGTTATTATTGCTTGGGTTGCCTCCCGAGAAAAGCTTATTTAGAGTCTAAGCTCCACTTACCTCTCATTCGCATGATTACGATGGATTGAGGAGTTGAAACTCCTCACTTCTGTTATCAATTTTATCAAAATAAGGTCTGAGTCGAGTATTATTTACCTTAAAAGTTCTAAATTTAGTATGTGTTACCTCGACTGTACCGTGTGGGAGATGTTCATTACCGTGAACGGAGTCACTCCCTCTATATTGTACTCTAAAGTATCAAATCGGGGGTCCTTTTTCTCTAAAAACTGTCCTCGACCTTAAATTGTGTTGTTTCATCCCTACGCTCATCATGGTGTCCCTTGGATTCATTGTGTGCTTTTGATTTCTCCTTGACATGTGTTCACCATTCATCTAGTTCATCGATCTGAAGCCTTCGTTCTTCATGAGTCACTCTATTTTTGTGGCATGGATTAGAATGAGGCTCCATCACGTTCTTCCTAGGGGACTCCTGCAAAGAAGTTTGAGTTGTAACATTATTTAAGTTAACTGAATCATCTCGATTGCTAGATATTTTAGCAGGATCATGAGCTTAGAGAGTAATCGTGTCATTGCCTACACGAAGTATCAATTCACCTATGCCCACATCTATAATAGTTCTAGCAGTTGCTAAAAAAGGCCTTCCTAAAATTAAAGGCACGTCACTATCCTCTTCCATGTCTAGAACAACAAAATCAATTGGGAATATAAATTTATCAATTTTAACAAGCACATCTTCAATAATACCCTTAGGAAATCTGATTGTTTTATCTGCCAATTGAATGCTCATCCTAGTTTGTTTGGGTTTCCTAAGACCAAGTTGTTTAAACATTTTATAAGGCATAACATTAATATTTGCCCTTAAATCAGCCAAAGCATTGTTAACATTTAGACTACCAATTAAATAAGGAATCGTAAAACTCCCTGGATCTTTTAACTTGTTGGGTAGCTTATTCTGTAGAATGGCTGAGCAAGCTGCGTTCAACTCCACATGCGACACCTCATCCAACTTTCGCTTATTTGCTAAAAGCTTCTTTACAAATTTAACTACGTTTGGCATCTGCGAAAGTGCTTCAATAAACGGTAAGTTAACATGTAATTTCTTTTATAATTTAAAGAATTTACCAAATTGTTCGTCTGTGTGGTCTTTCCTTGTCGCACTGGAGTATGGCACACGAGGTTTATATTCTCTACTTACTGATTTTTGCTCATTGTGGTCCACCTTATCCTTATCTTTACTTACCACAATTCCTTGCCTCGGTTCTGGTTCTAGTTCAGGTTCAGCTAACCCTTATTCATTTCAAATAGTAATCACATTAAGCTACTCCCTTAGGTTAGTTTCGGTATTGCTCGGCAAACTACTTTGTGGTTATTCGAAAATCAACTTAGCAAGCTGTCCTATTTGAGTTTCGAGCCCTTGAATTGACGCTTGTTGATTTTTAAGAGTTGTCTCGGTGTTCTGAAAACAAGTTTTTTACACTGAGATGAATTTCGTTAGCATCTATTCAAGGTTAGGCTTCTTTTCCTGCTGGTAAGGTGGTTGTTGAAAACCTGGGGGATGTTGTGGCCTTTGATTTCCTTGACCACCCCACGAGAAATTAGGATCGTTCTTCCAACCTACATTATAAGTGTTACTGTATGGGTTATTTTGAGGTCTAGAATTATTATTACCCATATATTGAACTTGTTCCTCCTCGGTGCTAAGGTTGAAGGTTGGTAATCTGTGTGTACTCCTCCTCCACTTGAATCACACCTCATCATTGGATGTACCTGAGTAGAACCATACAAGCCATCAATCTTTTTATTTAAAAGTTCTACTTGGTTAGATAGCATAGTAATCGCTTTGAGGTTGAAAACACCAGCAGCTTTCATCGGCTTCGTTCTCATGACTTGCCATTGATAGTTATTCAGTGACATATCTTCAATAAATTTGTAAGCCTCTTCAGGTGTTTTATTATTTAGCGTTCCACCGGCGACTGCGTCGATAAGTTGCCTTGTTCAAAGGTTCACACTGTTGTAAAAAGCCTGAACCTGCAACCATAGAGGTAACCCATGGTGAGGGCACCTTCTCAATAGGTCATTGTATCTCTCCCATGCATCATAAAGAGTTTCTAAATCCATCTGTACAAAAGAAGAGATATCATTTCTTAATTTAGCAGTTTTAGCCGGCGGAAAATATTTAAGTAAAAATTTCTCGGTCATTTGCTCCGAAGTAGTGATTGGCCCTCGTGGTAACGAGTTTAAACACTGTTTAGCTTTGTTCCTCAATGAGAATGGAAACAACCGAAGGCAAATGACATCGTCAGAAATGCCATTGATCTTAAAAGTGTCGCAAAATTCTAGAAAATTTGCCAAATGAGTGTTTGGATCATAGTCCTGCAAACCATCAAACTAAACAAACTGTTGTATCATTTGAATCGTGTTAGGTTTCAGTTCAAAATTATTTACAGCAATAGCAGGTCTAATTATACTCGATTTAGCTCCTGTTAAAGTTGGTTTAGCATAATCATACATAGTACGAGGAGCAGGATCCTGATTTACTGGGTTCGCAATAGCCACAGAAGGTAGCAGATTATTTTGATTATTAGCCATCTCCTCAGTTGTGGTTTGAATATTGTCCTCTTGCCCTTCCTCTATGTATCGTAGGCTTCGCCTTATCTCTCTTCGGTTTTTGCAAGCTGTGCTTTCGATCTCATTATCAAAAAGTAGGGGTCCTGATGGGTTTCTTCTAGTCATAAACTATAAAAACCTGCCAGAAGTAAATAAAAGAAAATTTAGTAATTTAAGCAAAAATTAAATTAAATTGCAAAAAAAAAATGACTAAAGTAATAAAAATTAAGTGTTCCTATTATCTTAGTCCCCGGCAACGGCGCCAAAAACTTGGCGGTCGTGAAACTAACTAAAAATTTGACTTAAGGCAAGCGCACCTATCGGACAGTAGTATAGTTATGGTAAGATCAGAAATATTGTATTCACAAGGACTAAAAGTACTAGTAATTACTATCTTTTTATTATCTAGCCTGAGAATTAAAATATGTTTTTAAACTAAACTAATTCTCTAATTTAACTAAGATTACAACAGAGATGAAAGTTGGAAAATACTTTAGAAAAACCAATGGAGAAAACAATACCCGAGAAAGAATTCACCTAGACTTCACTTATTACCTTTGACTTAGACAATTTATTCACTTGACTTATTCCATAGAAATCCCTGATTTATATTATTTTCCCTTTCGAGACTAAAAATAACTAACTCTAGGTTGATTAATCCAAACCTCTTTCTAATTAAAACCCCTATTGTCGCATTAACTCGATCTATGGATTCCCTTATTAGATTTGACTCTAATCCGGTAGATTTATGACATCCTATCTCTAGGATTGCATGCAACTCCGCTTAATTATGAATGACTTAGTCTTAAATGGGGACTTTTGCTCCACTGAATAAGCACATCAAGAACCTGAATTAATATCCTGGAATATTAAAGCAAGAATTAAAACTCACAATTAAGAATAAGAACAAGTATTTATCATATAAATCAAAGAGTAATAAGATTCGTCTTAGGTTTCATCTCCCTTAGGTTTTTAGGGAGTTTAGCTCATAATATTAATAGAAAACATCTCAAAGTTTGGAAAAAAAGCCAAACATAAAGAAACCCAAAGAACTTCTAGGAAATTGGATGGAAATATTCAGTCTTGATGTAGATCCTGGCTCTGAGGTGATTGCAATAGCTATTCTCGAGTATTTTCTGCCTCCAACTATATGTGTCCCCTCTAATCCTCTTCTAGGGTGTTTATATAATCTTTAGAATGCTTCCAAACCCTCAAAAGTGGCCTTTTCCGAGTAGAACTAGACTTGGGCTCGACAGGGACACGACCGTGTGCCACGCCCGTGTGCAAGTGCTCAAACCGTGTGTAATTCTGAGTTGGTTTCTAGTCGACACGGCCATGACACACGGGCATGTGGTCTACTTGTGTGCCTCACACGGGCGTGTGGTCTACCCGTGTGGAAGTGCCTAGGCCATGTGCAACACTGTTTTAAACCCAATTTGTCTGTTTTGGCCCATTTCTCGCTCTTTTTGCTATCCTAAGCTCTCCTGAGCATAAAAACATGAAATTAAAGGATTAGGAACATCAAATTCACTAAAATCATTCATAAGTATGGCAAGCATGGGGTAAAAATATGTATAATTTACGGTTTATCACAATGCAGCCGTGTACGCTACACAGCCTGGACACAAGGGCATGTCCACAGGCCGTGGGTGACATTGACTTAAATCATCAGACCACAAGCACAAATTAAGACATGGTTGTGTTGGAACTCACACGGGTGTGGAAAAAGCGAACGAAAGAGCACACGGCCGTCCAATGCGTGTAACACCCCATACCCGAGTCCGTTACCGGAGTCGAACACAAGGTGCACACAGACTTAACTTAATTGTTTTCACAGTCCATAAAAAAAATTTCCAGCCAGCTGGCTAACTGTGTCACTGTCACCTTAAAAATCATATCTTGAGTTCCACAACTCGAAAATCAGTTTTGTGATTTTTCCCTGAAACTAGACTCATATATGCATCTAAAAATTTGTTTCTAGAATTTTTGGTCGGGCCAATTAGTACAGTTTATTAGTTAAAGTCTCCCATGTTACAGGGATCGACTACACTGACCTTCACGCATTACAACTTGGATATCTCCCTGTACAGGGCTTCAATACTGATGTCATTTGTTTCTATAGAAACTAGACTCAAAGAGGAATCTATACATATATGGCATGACTCCTAATTATCTCCGGTTAATTTACAATGAATTTCCAAAGTCGGAACAGGAAATCCAGAAACTGTTCTGGCCCTGTCTTGCAAAAACTTCAATATCTCTTAACATACTGTTCATATGATCGTTTCGTTACTTTCCTATGAAAATAGATTCATCAAGGTTCATTTACACAATTTATTCACTATTTAATTCCATTCATATGATTTTTTGTGATTTTTCACATCCACATCACTGCAGCCGTCAACCTCTGTCTTTAAGGTAGATTTTACCTACTTCATAATTTCCTTGATTCAACTAGCCCCTTTTAGCATACATGGCACAAAAGATGATCATGGTTAACCATTCCAAGGGCTAATCAATTCCAAACATTTCCACATCTCTTAATGAACAACATACAAAATGATTATGATACCATGCCAAAGTGTATATAAGCCATTTTCGCATGGCTATCCAAATTTATACAAAATCAAAGGGTCTATGACCAACAAACGAAAGAGTAGTCCTATACATGCCATTTTCAGAGTTCAACCAAAAGTGTACCAAAAGGGCTTTGATAGTGTGGAGGACTTCGACTTCAATGATCCCGAGTCCGATAGCTGATGAACCAAAATCTATAAAACAGAGATTCAAAGAACGGAGTAAGCATTACAATGCTTAGTAAGTTTTAAGTAGTGTCAACAGATAACAACCAAATTACAACATAGTTGTTCGTATTTTTATTTCACTCTTCCTTCGGGCATACTATCCCTTTACCGAATATGCACATCTCATCATGTATAATAGGCAGATAAATTCTCACTTGATAGTGATCTCTTGTAAACATAGGTACATTACATATTTTCACCTAACTTTCCACATCGACCAAATGCACAATAATCATAGAACAGTCTTATTACTTTACTCACATATGCATCATATAACGACCTTGCGATTTAGTCCAAATCTAGCTTAATATAATCTCAAAATACATACCTGACCAACTTATCGCATTGAATGTATTTATTACCAATTGTTACCGTGAAGTCGTATAATCTTACGCTTTACTCGAATCTTCAATGAAACCTTTAGTTCGGGCTTACGGACAAATTCTCCACCGTAGTCATCGGGTCTTTAGAGCTCGGATATAGTACGAGCACGGAGCCCTCGGACATTAATCGGATAATATTCTCGCATAAAGCTGCGGGGTTTTAACCCGGATATAGTACTGACACAAATGCCCTTCGGGACTTATCACATTTATACACTTTCACATCCATCACATTGGCCACTCGGCCTTATCACATATATACACTTTCACATTCATCACATCGGCCATTAGGCCTTATCACATATATACACTTTCATATTCATCACATTGGCCATTCGGCCTTATCACACATATGCACTTTCACATTCATCACATCGGCCATTAGGCCTTATCCCATATATACACTTTCACATTCATCACATTGGCCGTTCGGCCTTATCACACATATGCACTTTCACATTCATCACATCGGCCATTAGGCCTTATCCCATATATACACTTTCACATTCATCACATTGGGCCTTATCACATATATACACTTTCACATTCATCACATCGGCCATTCGGCCTTATCACACATATGCACTTTCACATTCATCACATTGGCCATTAGGCCTTATCACATATATGCACTTTCACATTCATCACATTGGCCATTCGGCCTTATCACACATATGCACTTTCACATTCATCACATTGGCCATTAGGCCTTATCACACATATATGTATATCATACATATTTCATATTTTTCTTGTACATCAATTTCAGCAATAGCTTATAAGCAACTCAAATAGTTTCATCAAAGTTTACAACAAAATCACATATTCACTACAAGCAGTTTTCCTGAACAACAGTCACTAAGTTGTTTATAACTGGAGCTACAAAACTCAAAATCAATTGCCATTAATTTTCCCCGAATGTAGACTCATGTATCTTTCATCCATGAAATTTTCAGAATTTTAGGTGTGGCCAATCAATACCAGATTTTTCTTAAAGTTTTCCCTGTTTCACTGTTTGACTAATCTGACCACTCTTCACTACGAATCAAATTTTTCATTGTACAGAATTCATAATGTGTTCTATTTGATTCCATTTGAAACTAGACTCATTAAGGAGTCTAAGCATATAAATCTTATCTCATAACCATTTTTGTACAAATTATAATGATTTTCCAAAAACAGAATAGGGGATTTCGGAGTCATTCCGACACTATCCCGCACAACTTTAAATATCTCTTTATAGGAAATTTCTTTGCTTCCACGGTCTCTTTTATAAGAAACTAGACCAACTAAGCTTTGATTACATATTTTATTCAGCCTATAATTCCACACCAACAATTTATAGTGATTTTCTAAAATCACATTACTGCTGCTGTCCAAGCAATTTATTACAATTTGCTCTTAAATTTCCAAGTCCAAACACTTATGAACTTACCATTTGGGTTTAAGACATATCATGGCCACATCATATCTTATCAAATCAACTTATTATGTCCTATTATGATTGAATTTACTCAACGATTAATCGCTTAAAACTTACCTCGGATATTTTGAATAGTTGCGGATAGGCTACTCGATTGCTTTTTCTTTTCCTTTATCTGATTTTGACCCTCTTAGCTCTTGAGCTTGATTCAAACAAATAGATCTTATTTAATAACTTATCAAATTAGCTATTTGATTAAATACATGTATATTATACAATTAAGTGCGAATGATTTTATTAACTAGTTATTCAAGCATTATACATATGCTCTACTCACGCCCCATCGAACATAATACTAGCTTAATACCTTGCATATTAGGATTTCATAGACATCATTTAGTTTCACATAGTACACATATTGTCCCAAATCGACACAAGAGTCAAACGCATCACTCAAAATGCCGAAATCCAATTAAGTCTACCATTATAGCATTATCATATTTATGGTCAAACATAGCAAGAAGACTAAATAGGCTTTACTAGCCACACGTAGTTCAATTATAACATAACTTCACTTACTTATATGTACATTCGGCAGCTTGATAATTAAGTTAATATCATGGTATCATAATATCATGGTATCATAACTCATCATTTATCAATATGTCATTAATAAAATATGTTCATGTCAAATTTACTCCCAATCACATCTCAAAATTCAACAAGCTTAGAACTCATTTAATAATTAAATTCCATTTCAAAGTATCAAAACATTATCAAATGTATACTCATCCTAATGACCGAATGCACATTACCTAAGCACTTAACAATTTTTCTTTAGCCATTAAACTCATTCGGCAATGATAAGTGCAAATTTAACAAACCTTAAATTTAACTTGGTCCAAAACCGAATGCTATTTGAGCATTAAGCTCATGTTCGTTTCATTATTGAGCAAGTATTATAACTCAACTAACTCCATTAGCCGACTACTCAAGCTCATTTGAGCCACACATAGTAATTTAGTTTGTTTATACTCAATTAGAAACATTTCTCCTTACAAATTATCAAAACATACACAATGTAACCCATTGAGCTCATACCGAATGCTTCATGCATCACAAACACAAAATCATATCTGGGGGTCATTTTAGGAGCTTTAAAACCAATTTAAATTTCTCAAAATCCAAAGAAAAACATATGAAATCATACCTAAATTTCCAGCACAAGATGGCCGAATGCCTTAGGTGTTCTTCCTTCCATTTTTCCTTTCTTTTCCTTATGGTTTCGGCAAGTGAAAAAAGGATGATGGAGCTTTGTTTTTATCACCATTTACTAATATAAATTTATTATTTCAATATATAAAAATCATTTTATAATACAATGTTTATTTATATCCTTATTATACATAATCCCCACCAATTGAAAATGGAGACAAGAGAACACATTATCACATGCATGTGTTGGCCGGCCATTTACATTCAAAGTTGGTCAAATTGACATGCAAGTCCACATTTTTGAATGCATGCTCTATTAGATCACTTCATATATTTACCTAACCTATTTTACCAATGTTTCACATAAGTCCTATTTCAAGATTTCACATACAAATGGCAAAATTAATGCTTGAAATTTTCACACATGCATTTACTCACATCATGAACATAGAATATAACTTTCAATTATTTATAAAACTTGGTTTCGTGGTCCCGAAACCACTTTTCAACTAGGGTCAGATTAAGGGTGTCACAATGCGACCATATGTGCTACAGGCCTGGGTACACGGGTGTGTCTAAAAGGCCGTGTACGATACTGATTGAAAATTTAACGGAAAACATGGGCTAGGAGGGAGACACACAAGCTTGGGCCACGGCCGTGTGGTCCAAAACGGGGCCTGTACGACCGTGGGCCCCTTTTTACTTTAAACCCTAACCCTAAAATTCTTCCATCCCTATTTAAGCCTACTATTCACACCCATTTTTTTTACTATTCCCCCTTGCCGCTGCCGCCTTTACTCCAGCCACCACTTCCCGATGAGCCACCGGCGACCGATTCCTCCATGCACAAAGCTCCATCTCCCCCATTCACCATTCTTCAAACCTTTGACTATCTCCATCCCCCTTCCCTCACACAAGTTTTCACTTACAACTCAACTTCGGCCACCAACCTCAACTACCCAGCCACCAGTACACGCCCACAACGAGTTCACCCCCATCATTCGACGTGTCAACAGCACTACCATCGTCACTCCTACACAAAACACCATCAGTTCCCTCATTTTCTTTTTTCCCTTTACTATTTTATTCTTAATAACTCTCTAATTCATTATTTATTTTCTATGTTCTTAGTTATCACTGGTTTCCCTTTATTTATTTTCACGACTTGATTTCAAGATGAGTACTAATTCATGAACATTGTGATTCACATAGCTTGTTGCCCTATTTCTAAACTTCATGATTCTTGGTTAACTATTGATGTTATTGGTTTATTTAGGTGTTTAGGCATTCTTTGATTAATTTTTAGATTCTCATTACTTTTTTTCTGCTATGTCCTGGTTTGTCCATATTATTTCAGTATTTTTTGTCGCTATTGTTACTATAGGTATTCAGCATACTTGAGTCTACATACATTCTTTGTGTCATTTGATTCTAATATTTTATGACTTAATGCATCTTGAGTGATGTTTCTTTGCTTTCTTTCAGGAACACATGACAAATACTCGTGGTAAAAAGTCTGCAGTCCCCGTTTCTAAAAAATAGAAGGGTCCAGGAGCGACATCCTCAAGTACGGCCACTGAGATATGCCATCCCTTTCTACATCTCCCACCAGGATCCCAGGAGGAGTTGTTTCAGATTCTACATGCCCGACCCCTCGGTGTGGACAGGTGCATCGATTGGGCCGCCTTAGAGCAGGTCCACCTGGCTGACTCAATTCAGGCCATTCTCACTACCGCTCTATTGGATCGTTTCTTCGACATCGTAGAGTCGACTTATATGGAGATCACTTTGGAATTGTGCTTGATATTCCACCTCCAGATAGTCATGGTAGAGTTCGACGACCCAAACACCATTCAGTTCTGACTTGACGGTCTAGTGCGTCAACTAAGTGTCCCAGAGTTCAGCGTGGCCTTGGGACTTTATACCAATAAATTTATGGAGGCTGACAATTTTCCCCATCTTAACCGTTAGATTCATTATTCACCCTCATCCTGTTGGAAAGATCTCTCACCTACAGTAGGAGCATATGATCTCAGTCGTTCGAAGGCATCAGCTCTCTCCTCAGCCTTATGATACGTTCACGCACTACTTGCCCACACTTTAACAAGGCGACGAGAGAGCACCGGCATCATTAAAACTCACGACGTATACTTATTATGAAGCATGAGGCAAGGTCATGTTTTCGATCTCGCATAATTCATAGCCCTCGTCTTTCGCCATCAGACCGAACGACACAGAAAGGGAGCCATCTGCATCGGCCATTACGTGACTTGTACAGCTCTATACTTTGGGCTCTTGAACACATCGGTGCAATCCTCATCACTCACACTCATCAGTCGGATGTCCCCACAGGGCATCTCAAGTATGCTCCACATGAGAATGATAGAGCGTCGTCGTGGGTTCGATCCTCCTCAATACCGACTAGCACAAGCCACCGATCAGGATGACCCCGAGGATATTATTGACGATATCTTTTCCTTTCATGAGGACCCACCTTCTCAGCCACCGCCAAGTCATAGACCAATTCATGCGGCTGCTTCATTGATAGAAATTTCTGACCTCCTGAATTGATTCGAGCAATTCTTCACTCAGTAGTTCAATAGCATTGCTCAACGATTCGACAGTATAGAGGTGACTCTGCAACAGATTTGCCATGTGACATCCCAAAATTGACCCTAGTCGGGATGTGGTTTCGGGACCACAAAACTGAGGCATAAAAATAATTTATAATTTATTTTGATGCCTATAATATGTGTTAATTCATGTGTGACATTTTTGATGTTTCGATTTAGAGTTATAAATGTGAATTTCACTAGAAAGGGCCTAGTGGTAAACATTGAAAGTATGATGGGAAATGTGGGATGACTAGTTGATAATGCATGCAAAATAAGGGATTTGCATGTCAAATTTCCCCTAACATAAAGTGGCCGCCATGACAAGGAATCATGGGCTAAACATGTCATGAAACATGTTTTGTTGGTGCACTAGGGAGAAACAATAAACAAATGAGTATGGGTAATAAAGAAAGAAAAAAAATGTGTGTGTGTGAGTGAAACCCCCCTTGCCGTGCATTGTGGAAGAGAAAAGAAAATTTTGTTCATCCATTTTCTCTTCTTTGGCCGAAAATACTAAGGAAAAGGAGGATTTTTGCTTCATGCTTGGTTTAGAAGAGAACTAGAAGGAGATTTGGCTATACTTGCATCAAGATTAAGGTATGTTTGAGGTTGTGTCATGAGATTCATGCTTGTTTTGGTTGCTAACTTGATGTGCATGTTAGCCATGGTTCAAATCCTTGTTATGCCATGGAAATGGTATTTGGCCAAGGTGGATTTTGTGTTAATGCCATTACATGTTAAATATGAAGCTTGTTAATGGTGTATGTGATGGGGATTGATGGCTCTTGGACTTTCTTTTTAGTATTTTTGAGTGAGACATTAAGTTCTTTGCTTAATCATGACCAAAATGATGGTGTTGTGATGTATTCGGTCATGGTATATCCACAAGTATGATTCATGCATGTTGCATGGTAGGTAAGATTTGAGCTTTGAATATGTGTTTGCACATGATGAATTGGTATGACATATATACTATTTCAAGGTATATATTTGCTTGGGATGATGTTTTCGGTTATGTAGTACATGAGAGATGTGTATTGAGCTACAATATGTAATCGTTAGTTAGTAAAATGCATGCTGTTTTGTGTGGTATTAAGTGCATAATCGGCCTCAACATGGACATGCATATTCGCCACATGAGGGGAAATTGGTGTGCATGCATTCGGTTAGAGGCAAGCATATTGATGCCTATTCTTGGCTTAGAAAATTCGCTAAGAGGAATACTAACTAAGGTGTTGAGTTCGATTCATGATTTTGTACATATGCGACTTTGATGCCTAATGAGTAGATATTTATATATTGGCTAGGCATCTTGAATTCCTCTTCCGATGCTCAAATGATAAAACCAATTTATTTGTTAAATTTAGCTCAAGAAGCTAGAGGTGGAGAATCAAGCAAAGGCAAAGGAAAGATAATCGAGTAGTCGATTGGAAATCGTTTCATCCAATATAAGGTAAGTCATTAAGCATATATTTGGTGTTGATGTAAATGACCATAATATATACACAATTGTGTTTAAATGAATTGATGTGTAAATGGGAATGTATGTGTATGGAATGATGCCATTGTTGAATGTATAAAGGCAGCAAAATGCATAAGGTATTGGTCTCGGCACTAAGTGTGCGGGTATAAATGGACACGGTGACAAGATTGGCACTAAGTGTGCGGGTTTAAAATTGTACAGCACTAAGTGTGCGAGTTTGATTATATAGCACTAAGTGTGCGAGCTGAAAATTATATAGCACTAAGTGTGCGAGCTGAAAATATATAGCACTAAGTGTGCGGATTCACTATATGCTCTTGTATTACAATTGGCACTGAGTGTGCGACATTATCGAGTTAATCCGGACAGCGGATCGGGTAAGTACCTCGAGCTCATGATGAATAGAAAATACGTCCATGCTTGGGGTTGAATTGGTAAGCCTTAAATCTATGTGATGATTGAAATTGTATGGTTGTGCTGGAAAATGAGTTAATGTGTAAAAATGCTTCGATTATCTTGTTGTGTAGAATATGAAATGTGGATGTATGACTTGGTACGAGATTGGACCGAAAGGTCCGAGGTATTATGGTATAGATTCGATATGGATGAGTACCTAGCCTCGCTTGCTGTGTACATGTTGTAGTGACTTTATTAGTGGATTGATGAATGCTTATGACTTACTGAGTTGTAAACTCACTCGGTGTTTTTTCTTGTCACCCATTTTAGGTCTCTCGGATTCGTATTGCTTGCGTGATCGGGACCGTCGTTGAAGTCATCACACCGGCTGAAATCTTGTGGTATTGTTTTCGTTGTTGAAGAACATTTGGCATGTATAGGCTATTATATTTTGTCGAATTGTGGGTTGTAAACTTTAAGCCCTGTGAAAATGGCCTATGTGGTCGTCGAGTGGGATGCTAGAACCTATAGCCACGAGTCTTAGAAACTCTAATTTTGATAAGGTGGCCACAATTTGTGTCATGTATGATGGATGATTAAGGCCAAGGAAAGATTCATGAAATTGGCATAGTCTACTGCAGTAACTGTCGCGGACAGCAGCAGTGAGATGAGATTGAAAATCACTAAAAATAGTAGAAGTAGAATTAAATAGTGGGTAAATTATGAAATTGAACCTTGATGAATCTATTTTCATATGGATGAAACGAAACGACCATATGAGCAGTATACTGAGAAATATTAAAGTTCTCGTGAGACAGGGCCAGAACGGTTTCTGGGTCCCCTGACGCGACTTTGAAAATTTACCATAAATTATCCAGAAAGAATTAGGAGTCATTCCTTATATGTACGGATTCCATTTTGAGTCTGGTTTCATTAGAAACAAACAGCACCAGTATTAAAGCCCTGTACAGAGAGATATTCAAGTTGTAACGCGCAAAGGTCAGAGCAGTCGATCCCTGTAACATGGGTGACTTTAACTAATAAACTGTACCAATTGGCCCGACCAAAATTCTAGAAATAAATCCATGGATGGGTATATGAGTCTAAATTCAGGAAAATTTACGAAACCAGTTTCCGAGTTTTGAAACTCGAGATATGATTTTTAAGGCGACGGGACGCAGTTTTCCAGCCTGACTGGTAATGTCAAATTGGTTGGTATCTTGAGAGGGTTTGGCGTTAACCCTCGTGTCCGACAACGGCGTCGGCCACGAGTTAGGGTGTTACAATTTTATTGGTATCAGAGCTATGGTTTAGTCGGTTCTAGGACTACCATAGCGCGTGTGAGTCTAGCTATACATGCCAAATTGTTAGTGCTGAATAATGTGATGACTTCGACGGTTGAAATTTTTATTTTAAATAGCAATGGAACCCGGATAGAGAGACCCTTGGCGGATGACGTTGAAGGTGTAGCGGCTGCTCCGCACAAGGGACACCGCCTGTTGAGCCTCGGTCATCCGCGAATAATCAAAATGAAGGGCGAAACAAGCCTTCTTCACCATGATGAATGAGTGGGTCGCGCAATATGCCCGAACCGACCCGGCTGTCCAACCATTTCGAATTTAAATACTCCACCCCAAGAGCCCGTAATGCCATCGATTCATCGATCCTGTGAGGCTGAGTAAACCACCGTGGACTTGATTAGGAAGCGTGGGGCGAGGAGTTTAAGGCCATAGTTACCGAAGCGATGCCGAAAGGGCCGAAGTTCGCTTGATAACACCATTAGAGTGTTTGATGAATTGTCATGCACACCGATGAATGTCTTAAGTGTGCTATATCTTTGTTGCGAGACTCACCTACTATTGGTGGAGGACCTTGATTTCCATAGTCCCAAAGGAACAAGTTACTTGGGATTTCTTTCAAACGAATTTGGAAGAAATATATTAGTCAACGGTTCATTGATCGAAGCGTAAGGAGTTCTTGGAACTCAAGCAAGGCCGTATGATCAGATCTCGAATCTGAACATGAGTTCGTAAGACTTAATCGGTAGGCTCGGGAGTGTGTGGCTGATGAGGTTGCGATGTGCAAAAGATTTGAAGAAGGATTGAATGAAGAGTTAAAGTTACTAGTGGGAATTTTGGAGATAAAGGAGTTCGTGACACTAGTCTAACGAGCTGCAAGGCGGAAGAACTTGGGAAGGAGAAGAAGAAGGCTGAATTTGAAGCAAGAGATTACCGTAAAAGATCGACGAGTAAAGCTCCGTTCTCTATGTAGAGAGGTTCGGGGAGGACACCAGAAGTCGAGGACGATTGCGGGAATTTCCATTAGAGCCCGACCATTGACGGACTCCGAGCTACTTGATAGCTAGTGTGGGCAATAATCGTCAAGAGAGACCTGAATGCCCCCAATGTGGAAGACGACACCTAGGTGAATGTTGGGGTAAGTCTGCATTAATAGGGCTGTTATGGATGCGGTTCAAGGACCACTTCATTAGAGATTGCACGGAGCTAGATGAGAGGAATAAGACGCAAGGTGCAAGACCTAGTGGAACGACGGTGGAGGTAGGCCCCGAGAATCTCTGGAGGTAGGGGTGGTAATCGAGAGGAGCCTCTAATCTGGCTGTCCGATCCGAGACCCGTACTCTGCTAGAGCATATGCCATTCACAGCGACGAGAGGAGGCATCCTCCCCGACGTTATCCTTTGGTACTTTTACTCTCTTTGATACTAGTGTGATTGCATTGATTGACCCGGCTCTACTCATTCATATGTATGTGAAACCTTAGCATCCGGTAAGACTCTACCTGTTGAGTCTACTGAGTTCATAATTCGAGTGTCAAACCCTTTGGGTCGATACGTACTCGTTGATAAAGTGTGCAAGAGATGCCCCCTAATAATTCGAGAATCCTGTTTTCCGGCCGATCTGATGCTTCTACCATTTAATGAATTCGATGTTATTCTTGGTATGGATTGGCTGACCGTACATGATGCGAGAGTGGATCGCAAAAGGAAAACCATTGATTTGAGGAGTGCAAATAATGAGGTAGTCCGAGTCGAGTCTACTGATTTAAAAGGAGCGCCAGCGATAATATCTTCTATGACCGCTCGGAGGTATGTGAAAAAGGGGTGTGAAACATACCTTGCGTATGTGTTTGGAAGTAAAGAGACGGAAAGGAAACTCGAATCGGTACCAGTGGTTTGTGAGTATTCAGATGTTTTTCCTGAGGAGTTACCGGGATTGCCACCGGTTCGAGAAGTGGAATTCGGCATCGAAGTTGTACCGGGTACTACGCCGATTTCAATAGCCCCGTATCGTATGGCATTAACGGAATTAAAGGAATTGAAGGTTCAATTGCAAGAATTGACGGATAGAGGTTTCGCTCGACCGAAGTTTTTCTCCATGGGCGCTTTTGTATTGTTTGTGAAGAAGAAGGACGGAACCATGAGGTTGTGCATCGACTATCGTCAACTTAATAAAGTGACGATAAAGAATAAATATCCATTGCCACGAATTGACGATTTGTTTGATCAATTAAAGGGAGCCTCGGTGTTTTCAAAGATAGATTTGAGGTCGGGGTACTATCAGTTGAGGGTCCGAGAATCGGACATACCCAAAACCGCTTTTAGAACGAGGTACGGTCACTCTGAATTCTTGGTGATGCCGTTTGGGCTCACTAATGCCCTACGGTGTTTATGGATTTAATGAATAGAATTTTCAGGCCATACTTGGATCGGTTCGTAGTTGTATTTATCGATGACATTTTGGTCTATTCGAGATGAAACCGAGCATCTTGAACACCGAGGCTAGTGTTGCAAATCTTACGAGATAAGCGATTATACGCAAAGTTCGGTAAATGTGAATTTTGGTTGAGAGAGGTTAGCTTTTTGGGGCACGTGGTGTCCGCGATCGGTATCGGTGGACCCGAACAAAATTTCGCCATAGTCGATTGGAAACCACCAAGGAATGTTACGAAGTTAGGAGCTTTTTGGGGCTTGCGGTTATTACCGACGATTTGTAAAGGTTTCTCGACGATAGCCACGCCAATGACGGCTTACTCCAAAAGGATGTTAAGTTCGAATGGACGGAGAAATGTCGAAAAGTTTCGATCAACTGAAAGCTTATTTGATGAAGCCCCAATTCTAGTGCAACCCGAATCGGGCAAAGAGTTTGTCATTTATAGTGACGCATCCCTACTTGGGTTGGGTTGCGTATTGATGCAAGAAGGGCGAGTTGTGGCCTGTCGTCGAGGCAATTAAAGCCACATGAGAAAAATTATCCGACCCATGATCTCGAATTGGTCGCCATCGTATTCGCCTTAAAGATATGGCGACATTACTTATTTGGTGAGAAGTGCCATGTGTGTTCGGATCACAAAAGTCTCAAATATTTGATGACCCAAAGAGACTTAAATCTGCGACAAAGGCGATGGCTCGAGTTGTTAAAAGATTATGAGCTCGTCATTGATTATCACCGGGAAGGGCTAATGTGGTTGCGGATGCCTTAAGCCGAAATCACTATTTGCTTTATGACGATGAATGTACACTTGTCTATCCTACCCGACAATGTGTTAGTAGCTGAATTGAAAGCCAAACCATTATTGATACGTCAAATTCGTGAAGCTCGTAAAGTCGACGATGAGTTGGTTGCAAACGGGATGAGTGTGTTCGAACAAGGACTCGAATTTCAAATCGATGATGACGATTGTTTGAGGTTCAGAAGTCGTCTGTGTGTCCCAAAGAATTCAGAACTTATTCCAATAATTTTGAACGAAGCCCCTTTGTAGCCGAATGGCAATCCACCCGGGGAGTACGAAGATGTACAACGATTTGAAACGTCGGTTTTGGTGGCATGGTATGAAACGGGACATCTCCGACTTTGTTTGAGATGTTTAATATGTCAACAAGTGAAAGCGGAACATCAAGTGCCTTGAGATTGCTTCACCGATCACGATACCCGAGTGGAAATGGGATCGAGTCACAATGGACTTTGTGTCCGGGCTGCCATTGTCAGCTAGTAAGAAGGATGCGATTTGGGTTGTTGTTGATAGACTGACTAAGTCGGCTCACTTTATCCCCGTGTGTACGGATTTTTCATTGGATAAACTAGCCGAATTGTACGTTTCTCAGATTGTGAGATTACACGGGGTACCGATTTCTATTGTGTCGGATAGAGATCCGAGATTTACCTCGCGATTTTGGAAGAAATTTCAAGAAGCTTTGGGTACCAAGTTGCATTTCAAGACCGCTTTCACCCCAAACCGATGGTCAATCCGAACGGATAATTCAAATACTCGAGGATATGTTGAGATGTTGTATCCTTGAGTTTAGTGGTTCATGGGAAGCGGTATCGCCTTTGATTGAATTCGCTACAACAATAGCTTTCAATCAAGTATTAAGATGGCGCCTTACGAGGCTTTATACGATTCGTAAATGCCGCACCCATTATTTCGGGTGAACTTAGTGAAGGTAAATTCTTCGGGTTGATTTGGTGAAGGATGCCAAGCAAAAGTTCGAGTGATTCGTGAAAGTTTGAAGGATGCTACGGATCGCCAAAAGTCGTATGCGGATTTGAAAAGGAAAGACATTGAATATCGGGTTGGAGACAAGGTATTTCTCAAAGTTTCACCTGGAAGAAGGTGCTTAGATTTGGCCATAAGGGCAAATTGAGTCCGAGGTTCATCGGTCCGTATGAAGTATCTCGAACGAATTGGGCGATGAGCGCATCGATTAATTTTACCCCGAGCTCGAAAAGATTCACAACGTTTTCCATGTTTCGATGCTTGACGATATAGGTCTCGACCCGACGCACGTAATTCCTCCATCCGAGGTCGAGGTTCACCTAATTTGAGTTATGAAGAAGAGCGGTTCGCATTCGATGCGTGAAGTAAAAGACCTACGAAACAAGAAAATCCCATTAGTGAAGGTGTTGTGGCATAAACACGAATTGAAGAAGCCACTTGGGAACTTGAGGACTCTATGAGAGAGCGATACCCGAGCCTATTTACCGGTAAGATTTTCGGGGACGAAAATTTCTTAAGTGGGGGAGAGTTGTGACATCCCAAAATTGACCCTAGTCGGGATGTGGTTTCGGGACCACAAAACTGAGGCATAAAAATAATTTATAATTTATTTTGATGCCTATAATATGTGTTAATTCATGTGTGACATTTTTGATGTTTCGATTTAGAGTTATAAATGTGAATTTCACTAGAAAGGGCCTAGTAGTAAACATTGAAAGTATGATGGGGAAATGTGGGATGACTAGTTGATAATGCATGCAAAAATAAGGGATTTGCATGTCAAATTTCCCCCCCTAACATGAAGTGGCCGGCCATGACAAGGAATCATGGGCTAAACATGTCATGAAACATGTTTTGTTGGTGCACTAGGGAGAAACAATAAACAAATGAGTATGGGTAATAAAGAAAGAAAAAAAATGTGTGTGTGTGAGTGAAACCCCCCCCCCTTGCCGTGCATTGTGGAAGAGAAAAGAAAAATTTTGTTCATCCATTTTCTCTTCTTGGCCGAAAATACTAAGGAAAAGGGAGGATTTTTGCTTCATGCTTGGTTTAGAAGAGAACTAGAAGGAGATTTGGCTATACTTGCATCAAGATTAAGGTATGTTTGAGGTTGTGTCATGAGATTCATGCTTGTTTTGGTTGCTAACTTGATGTGCATGTTAGCCATGGTTCAAATCCTTGTTATGCCATGGAAATGGTATTTGGCCAAGGTGGATTTTGTGTTAATGCCATTACATGTTAAATATGAAGCTTGTTAATGGTGTATGTGATGGGGATTGATGGCTCTTGGACTTTCTTTTTAGTATTTTGAGTGAGACATTAAGTTCTTTGCTTAATCATGACCAAAATGATGGTGTTGTGATGTATTCGGTCATGGTATATCCACAAGTATGATTCATGCATGTTGCATGGTAGGTAAGATTTGAGCTTTGAATATGTGTTTGCACATGATGAATTGGTATGACATATATACTATTTCAAGGTATATATTTGCTTGGGATGATGTTTTCGGTTATGTAGTACATGAGAGATGTGTATTGAGCTACAATATGTAATCGTTAGTTAGTAAAATGCATGCTGTTTTTGTGTGGTATTAAGTGCATAATCGGCCTCAACATGGACATGCATATTCGCCACATGAGGGGAAATTGGTGTGCATGCATTCGGTTAGAGGCAAGCATATTGATGCCTATTCTTGGCTTAGAAAATTCGGCTAAGAGGAATACTAACTAAGGTGTTGAGTTCGATTCATGATTTTGTACATATGCGACTTTGATGCCTAATGAGTAGATATTTATATATTGGCTAGGCATCTTGAATTCCTCTTCCGATGCTCAAATGATAAAACCAATTTATTTGTTAAATTTAGCTCAAGAAGCTAGAGGTGGAGAATCAAGCAAAGGCAAAGGAAAGATAATCGAGTAGTCGATTGGAAATCGTTTCATCCAATATAAGGTAAGTCATTAAGCATATATTTGGTGTTGATGTAAATGACCATAATATATACACAATTGTGTTTAAATGAATTGATGTGTAAATGGGAATGTATGTGTATGGAATGATGCCATTGTTGAATGTATAAAGGCAGCAAAATGCATAAGGTATTGGTCTCGGCACTAAGTGTGCGGGTATAAATGGACACGGTGACAAGATTGGCACTAAGTGTGCGGGTTTAAAATTGTACAGCACTAAGTGTGCGAGTTTGATTATATAGCACTAAGTGTGCGAGCTGAAAATTATATAGCACTAAGTGTGCGAGCTGAAAATATATAGCACTAAGTGTGCGGATTCACTATATGCTCTTGTATTACAATTGGCACTGAGTGTGCGACATTATCGAGTTAATCCCGGACAGCGGATCGGGTAAGTACCTCGAGCTCATGATGAATAGAAAATACGTCCATGCTTGGGGTTGAATTGGTAAGCCTTAAATCTATGTGATGATTGAAATTGTATGGTTGTGCTGGAAAATGAGTTAATGTGTAAAAATGCTTCGATTATCTTGTTGTGTAGAATATGAAATGTGGATGTATGACTTGGTACGAGATTGGACCGAAAGGTCCGAGGTATTATGGTATAGATTCGATATGGATGAGTACCTAGCCTCGCTTCTTTGTACATGTTGTAGTGACTGTATCAGTGGATTGATGAATGCTTATGACTTACTGAGTTGTAAACTCACTCGGTGTTTTTTTCTTGTCACCCATTTTAGGTCTCTCGGATTCGTATTGCTTGCGTGATCGGGACCGTCGTTGAAGTCATCACACCGGCTGAAATCTTGTGGTATTGTTTTCGTTGTTGAAGAACATTTGGCATGTATAGGCTATTATATTTTGTCGAATTGTGGGTTGTAAACTTTAAGCCCTGTGAAAATGGCCTATGTGGTCGCCGAGTGGGATGCTAGAACCTATAGCCACGAGTCTTAGAAACTCTAATTTTGATAAGGTGGCCACAATTTGTGTCATGTATGATGGATGATTAAGGCCAAGGAAAGATTCATGAAATTGGCATAGTCTACTGCAGTAACTGTCGCGGACAGCAGCAGTGAGATGAGATTGAAAAATCACTAAAAATAGTAGAAGTAGAATTAAATAGTGGGTAAATTATGAAATTGAACCTTGATGAATCTATTTTCATATGGATGAAACGAAACGACCATATGAGCAGTATACTGAGAAATATTAAAGTTCTCGTGAGACAGGGCCAGAACGGTTTCTGGGTCCCCTGACGCGACTTTGAAAATTTACCATAAATTATCCAGAAAGAATTAGGAGTCATTCCTTATATGTACGGATTCCATTTTGAGTCTAGTTTCATTAGAATCAAACAGAACCAGTATTAAAGCCCTGTACAGAGAGATATTCAAGTTGTAACGCGCAAAGGTCAGAGCAGTCGATCCCTGTAACATGGGTGACTTTAACTAATAAACTGTACCAATTGGCCCGACCAAAAATTCTAGAAATAAATCCATGGATGGGTATATGAGTCTAAATTCAGGGAAAATTTACGAAACCAGTTTCCGAGTTTTGAAACTCGAGATATGATTTTTAAGGCGACGGGGACGCAGTTTTCCAGCCTGACTGGTAATGTCAAATTGGTTGGTATCTTGAGAGGGTTTGGCCGTTAACCCCTCGTGTCCGACACCGGCGTCGGCCACGAGTTAGGGGTGTTACATGCCAGCATTTCCACATTTTGCCTCCAACACCACCACCTCACGATCTAGCTACCGATGAGGACTTTTGAGTCTTTTTATTTTCACTTTGTTTTTCTTTTTCTTTTTCTTTTGTTTTTATTTTTATTTTTATTTATCATGTTCTACAAGACTTTTACTAGTATATTTTGAACGCGTTATTTATATGGCTATTCCTTTTTGAGTAACCATAACAACCCCATCAATATAACTCCCTAAAACATTACTGGTGATATCGCAGTTTCAAAGGGTTCGGTCGATTGGTGCTACTCAAGAATATACAAACAATCCTCTGGGGAAAAATAATCCATGACTGCCATGTCCTGCTCGACCACGACCATAGCCACCACAACACCAACCACCGCTATAACCTCTTCACTTGGCACTGTCATTGTGGAACTTAACCTCTACCACCACCGGAGTATCCTACCCCACCTTCATCTTTGCCTAGTTACGTATGCACTTCATGTCCAATGTTTATAAATCCATTTTCGCTATTCTAAGGATTACATCTAAATTCAGGGCAGTTTTGCTTCTCCCGCTCTTTTATGATATTATGCTTATATTGTTATTATTTATCTTTATACATTGAGGATAATGTACATCTTAAGTGTAGGGAGGTTATTTATATGGCTATCAGAAAATCCCTGAATTATATCTTATTCTCAAATAATTTTAACATATTGCTATTAGAATGAATTTTGATTGATTTATGATTTTTTAGTGATATGTTTTGGATTAAAACATAAGTAATTGTGCATTGATTATTTAAACTTTAGGACAATAGAGAATCAAGCATGATAAGTTGACTTTTGAGAATTAAAATTGCTAGGTTGTTTCCTTGAATTGAGGTATTATCTTAAAGTTTTGAATTTACAAGATTGACATCAAATACCCATAATTTTCGCGAGATTTTGAGCTTTTTAGAGCATATATCTTTCTTGCTCACTTATTTTATTGGTTATGAGTGTGTCACATTGATTTGTTATTCTAGAACTTGCTTCGATTATGCATGTCAAGACCACACCTTTGATTTGATATACTGAGATGATAAAGGCACTTAGGTTTTAAATCCACTCATTCCATAAAAAGCCTACCCACATAATTGATCCTTAGTGAACCCTTTTGAGCCTAAAACACCATTTCTTGATATTTCCCCATTAAAGGTTAACCCATAACTTAACCTTTTCTGATTCGTTAAGAATTTCTTCCTTTTTATTGACTCCCTTTTTATCGAGAATTGATTTGATTAGTTACCTAACTATATTCGTTCATTTCAGTTGCTGAATTATTTCTTATTATGTACTCTCCGTATTGTACTTGTTCTTATTCTTAAAAAAAAAACCTTATATTCATATGCATATAATTACATAATGTTATAAAGAGCTTGGATAAGTTAAAGTTATTATATTGAGAAAAATCTCACTTCATTAGCTTTGGATAGTTTTAATTCTGGCACTTGTTTGTAATTCAGTAATTAGCTTTATTGTTCTAAGTTTGGTAATTTATTAAATTAATCTCGATTCTAACCCTCTTTTTCAGCCTTTATCCACACCTTTAACCCAAAGCCCCATTACAACCCTGTTAAAGACCTTTTGATTTGTGTTTCATCTCATTTATAGTGGTAGATATTTGATCTTCATGTAAGGCTATGGTAATAACTTTTCATGTTCGATGATAAACCGTAATTTATACATATTTTTACCCCATGTTTAACGCATTTTATGGATGATTTCCTATTAGAATTGGTAAATTCGATGCTCCTAATGCTTTAATTTCATGTTTTATACTTAGGAGAGCATAGGAGAGCAAAAAGAATGAGAAACGGGCCAAAAACGGAGAAAATGGGCCAAAGTACAAAATCAACACGGCCTGGACCTCCTCACACGGGTAGACCACACGGCCGTGTCAATTTGGCAGGCTCGAGCGCGGCCTGAAGTAATTGTACACGGGCGTGTCCCTACCGAGCCCAAGTTGAGTCCAATTTGGAAAAGGTTAATTTTGAGGGCTCTTAGGCATTCCAAAGCTTATAAATACACCCTAGAGGAGGAAGAAAGAGGGACACACAGGGAGGGAGTAAGAAATTACTCCAAGGAAGCCGATTGATCCATCTCAGAAGTCGAATTCATCATCAAGACTGAAGATCCTTCCTCAATTTCCCCTTCAGGAGTTTTGGGTTTTCTTTATGTTTTGTATTCTTTATTATTTTGAGATATTTTCTTATTTAGTTATGAACTAAAACCCCTAAATACCTAAAAGGGAATGAAACCTAAGATGAATCTTGTTATTATTTTCTGAATTGTTTGATAAATATTTAACTTGTTCTTAATTATGTGTTCTTAATTCTTGTTTTGATATCCCAGAACACTGATTCAAGATAAGCTCTTATACAGAGGAGGAATAGACCCTGTCTAAGAGTACCTTTGAAATAATTAAGCAGAGTTGTTTGCGCGCCTAGACATAGGGTGACAAGATTTTGCCGGATTAAGGTGAAACCTAATAAGGGGATCCATATATTAAGTTAATGCAACCCTAGGGTGTTAATTAAAGAAAAGTCTCAATTATTCAATCTAGGGATTAGACGTTATTAGTCTTGAATATGGATAATAACATAACTTAGGGATCTCCACGGAACAAGTTAAATGAATAAATCGTCCGATTTGGAGCCAGAATAACAAGTACAGTCTAGGTAGATTTTTCCTTAGGTATTTTCTTAATTCAATCGATTTTCCCAAAAGCAATTCCCCAATTCTATTCTCTATGAGTTCTTAGTTTAGATAATTAGTTAGTCAAAACAATACCTCTTTATTCTTAGGCTAGATAATAAAAAGACAGTCATTACTAGTACTTTTAGTTCCTTTGGGTTCAACAATCCGGTCTTGCTAAAACTATACTACTGTTCGATAGGTACACTTGCCTACATCGTGATAATAGTTAGTTTCAAGAATGATTAATTATAAATATTTAAAACCTATCACGAAATAACGCGATCATTTGACTATTGACTACTTAATTATTAAACCTTAAATACTTTGAGTGATTTGAGTGAATCTTTAGTGAGGATGTGATGTGATGTAAATCGTGATAAGTTTTATAATTTATGAATGTCTGTTCTTGAAAACTAACTATTATCAAGACAAAGGCAAGTGCACCTTATCGAATAGTAGTATGGCTTATCGCAAGACCGGGATGTCGAACCCAAAGGAACTAAAAGTACTAGTATTAACTTTCTTTTTATTATCTAGCCTAAAAATAAAGGGGTTTGTTTTATCTAAACTAATTACTAAACTAAGAATGCACAAAAAGTAAATTGAGGAAATAACTTTTGGGAAAACTGAATGATTTGGACAATACCTAAGGGAAAAATCCACGTAGACTTCACTTGTTATTGACTTTAAATCAGACAATTTATTCACTTGACTTGATCCGTAGAAATCCCTAAGTTATTTTATTATCTCTCTCGAGACTAACAACATCTAACCCTAGGTTGATTAATTGAAATCTCTTTCTAATTAAAACCCCTAGTGTTGTATTAACTCGATCTATGGATTCCCTTATTAGGTTTCACCCTAATCCGGCAAAATTATGCCACCCTATCTCTAGGCGTGCAATCTATTTTGCTTAATTATGTTAGATCTACTCTTAGATAGGGACTTTTGCTCCTCTGAATAAGCACATCAATACTTGAATCAATACCCTAGAATATTAAAACAAGAATTAAGAACTCATAATTAAGAACAAGTCAAATATTTATCATATAATTCAGATAATAATAACAAGATTTGTCTTAGGTTTCATTCCCCTTAGGTATTTAGGGGTTTTAGTTCATATTTATGAAAGAAAACATCTCAAAAGAATAATGATAACAAAACATAAAGAAAACCCAAGAACTCTTGAAGGGAATTGAAGGGAGATCTTCAGTCTTGAAGGTGAATCTGGCTTCTGAGATGGATCAATCGTCTTTCTTCGAGTAATTCCTTGCCTCCTACTCTGTGTGTCTTTTTGGTACCTCCTAGGGTGTTTATATAGGCTCTAGAATGCTTCTAAATCCTCAAGAGGGACCTTTTCCAAATAGAACTAGACTTGAGCTCGATAGGGACACGCCCGTGTGCGATTGCTTCAAACCGTGTTCGAGTCTATTGAATGGAGACGGGTGTGTGAACTACCCGTGTAAGGAAGTCCAGGCCATGTTGATTTCCCATGTTAACTCATTTTCTCCGTTTTTGGTCCGTTTCTCGCTCTTTTTACTCTCCTATGCTCTCCTAAGTATAAAACATGAAATTAAAGGATTAGGAGCATTGAATTCACCAATTCTAAGGATAATTCATCTAAAATTATGCTAAGCATGGGATAAAAATATGTATAAATTATGGTTTATCAAATACCCCCCACACTTAAGCGTTTGCTTGTCCTAAAGCAAAATTCTCAACTTACAATCAAAATAAATTCTTCTCAACTTATAATTCTCATCAATAGTATCTTAAAATAATCCATAAGTAATCATACATTGAAAATTTAACTCGAAGAACATCAAAGTTTCAAACATTCCAAGTTGTTCATTTTATTGCGAAAACATAGGTGTCTCCCTCATCTAAGTAATCACATTTGGTTTAAAATATCACAGAGTTTCACATCCTCACTAAAGATTCACTCAAATCACTGAGGTGTTTAAGGACCAAAAATTTAGCACTCAATAGTCAAAATGAAAAGTTATTACCATAGGCTTGCGTGAAAATCAAATCTCCATCACTATAAATTGAGATGATACATCAATCAAAAGGTCTTTAAAGGGTTGTAACGTGGCTTTGGTTAGGGGGTGTGGTTACAAGCTGAAAAAGAAGGTTAGAATCGAGATTGAATTGAAAAATTACCTAACCAGAAAAATACTAAAACTTGATAAATTAAATTCCTGATTAGAAGATCCTAGAATTGATCTTTTCTTCATGGGATATGAAATTAACTACTTAAGCTCAAAAAAAAAAGTTATTACTAATATGTATGTATGTTTTTTTTTTAAGAACTAGTCAAATAACATAGAACTTTGCTAATTATTACAAAAAAAAATAAAACATAGCTAAGCAATTAATTTAAATCAAATCTCGATAAAAATAGGGATCAAATTAGGGGATTTCAACAATAATAGGTTATGGGTTAATATTGAGGGTAAATCAATGAATGGCTTATTAGGCTCAAAGGGGTTCACTAAGGGTTAATTATAAGGGTAAGCTTTTATGGAGTAAGTGGGTTAAACCTAAGCGTCTTTATCATCTCGACATATCAAATCAATGGTGTGGTCTTGACATGCATAATCAAGCAAGTTCTAGAATAACGATTCAATATTGAGGCACTCAAAGCAACAATAAAAGTGAGCATGAAAGAGATAATATGTAACAGTCCGATTTTGACCTTAGTCGGAATAGTGGTTTTGAAACCACAAATCTGAGTTATAAAAATATTTTTATATTGTTTTTCGTGCCTATATAATTGAATTGACATGTGTGAAAATCTCGTGTGAAAATTTAACTATTTGTGTGCTTAATTTGCAAAAAGGACCTAATCGCATAAAATGTAAAAGCTGAGTGCTAGATGTTAAAGTGCCTATTTGAGTTGGCTTTCTAAAGTAAGGGTTCTTATGTTGTTATTTGTCCATTGGGAATGTTAATGGACTAAAACAACCATTCATTAAAAGGTTTTATAATTGTTCATAAAAGGGCAAAATGGGAAAATGTTTATTAAGTAATTAAAATAAAACAAAAGCATGAAATTAGCCATTTTTTCATGCTATTCCACTGAAAATACAAATAAAAAGAAAAGAGAAAGCTCACTTAGGGTTCGACACTTTGAATTGGTGAATTAGGTATGTGTTTTGCTCGGTTTTTTATAATTTCTATATTTTTGTAATCGTTGCTTCGTATACTATCGAACCCATGCTTCAATTTACGATTTTGGTGATGATTTTGAAATGTGCCATTGATGAAAATGTGAGCTTTGTGATGTTAGTTGATAAATTCTGGAAGCTTGATGTTGGGTTTAAATGTTTTGTTTTTGGATTTTTGATGAAATTGAGTAATTTGGGCTAAATTGTGAAAATATTATTTTAAAGGACTAAAATGTGAAATAAATGAAATGTGTGGACTAGTATGAGTACAAGGAGAATTCGGCTAAGCTTGTGTATATGCAAATTATGTGTATTTTGTGATTTTGTGAAATAGGGACTAAAGTGTCGAATGTGAAAATGTGAGGGTTAGTTTTCAAAATGTCCTAATTGTGTACATATGGATTGTTTTGAATTATTTGGTGAATAAAAGGGTTAATTTTGAATACATTTAGATCAAGAAAAGAGGAATTCAGATTTAGATCGAGGGAAATCGAAGATTGTAGAATAAACAGTCCGAGTCGACAAATTCCGAGTACGAGGTAAGTTCGTACTTAAAATGCGATGTTAAGTAAGTTTTGATACCTTTATTCTACATTTGTATATAATTGAATTGGATAATATGGTGATGAATCAGAAGCTTTGGCACTAAGTGTGCGATTTAAACTAGCTTTGGCACTAAGTGTGCGATTTAACTAGCTTTGGTTACTTGAGGCACTAAGTGTGCGATACTGACTTAGTCTCAGTTATTTGAGATGGCACTAGTCTCGGTTATTTGAGATGGCACTAAGTGTGCGGAAAATATTTAGCTTCGGCTAACCTTATAGCACTAAGTGTGCTGATGTGTAAAATTCGAATAACTTATGGAAAGTCTTATAACATTCAACATGAGGTAAGTACAAAAGTGAATAAGTACAGGAAGTTTCAGGTATGTATAATGCCTAAGTGGTAGATGATGTTATGTATATGAATCTCATTGAGTTGATATAGTTATATGGATTGAAATTGTGCAAATACTCATAGGTTATCATTTTATGTTCATATACTATGAATGTTTTGAGTACGAGCTTACTAAGCTTTTGAAAGCTTACTCTGTGTGATTACTGTCTGTTTTACAGTTATCGTAGCTACTGAATGCTCGGGGATAGTCCAGGATCGTCACCACACTATTGATCTCATTTTGGTACTTTTGAAAATGTAAATATTTGAAGTATAGCATGTATAGGCTAGTAGTTGTGAAGTATGTTTTGTGATATATATATATATTTAGCCATGTGATTTGGCTAATTTGTGTTTGAACTTATGGTTGAGAAAGGTTTATGATATGTGATGTTAATTTGCAACTATGGCATAAATGATGTATGTTTAGCAAAAAGAATGGTTGATTGGATTGTACATGTATGTTTGTTTCCTTGTTGTAGGTTGACCCATAATGGGTGGCAAGTTGGCTTAAACCAAGCCTGCATTGTGCCACACGGTCAGAGGACACGGGTGTGCCTTGTGGCCGTGTAAGAAAAGCAGTATTCTCTTAAAAATTACACGGTCTTGACACACGGGAGTGTCATATGGCCGTGGGCTAAAGTCAATAGCTAGCTTAGTATCACATGGCCATAGCACACAGGCGTGCCTATTGGCCGTGGTTGAAAGTCAGTATGGTCACCCTGTTTTGGCACGGCTGGTTCACATAGGTGTGTCTGATACCCGTGTAAGGCACACAGCCTGGTCACACAGGTGTGTGACCTTAACAGAATAGAAATTTTTCCTAAGTGTTGAAAGTTGTGAACATATTCAGTTTAGTCCCGACCTCTTCCTAATGCATGTTTAAGGTCTCATTGACCTAAGAAAGGGACTCATGTTGATGTTTGACTATGATGCTATGATGTTTATGAAATGAATACGAAGTGTTTAGATATGTTTAGTAATGCCGCTTAACCCTAGTCCTGCGATGGATACGGGTTAGGGGTGTTACATAATATATGCTCTAAAGGCTCAAGATCTCATAAAAATTATGCCTTTTTGATGTTTAACCTGTGATTTCAACTCAAGATAATACTTAACTTGGGGAAACAACCTAAAAATTTTTAATTCTCAAGAATCAACTTTTCATGCTTGATTCCTTAATTTATTTAAAGTTTAAATAGTCAATGCATAAATGCCTATGTTTTAATTCAAGACATATCAATAAAAACCATAAATTAATCAAAATTCATTCTAATAGTGATATGAGTGATTCACGTGAGAATAAGACTAAATTTAGGGATTTTTTCTGATAATGATATAAATAACCCCCACACTTAAGATGTACATTGTCCTCAATGTACAAAGATAATATTACTGAAAAATATAGATATAAGAGAGGGAGAGAAGTGAAACTTCCTAAATTTGTGGATGAATTCCTTGAATTGGAGTTATGGAGAATAATCGGCCAAGACAATGATGAGAGTGGAGGAGGATACTCCGGTGATGGTAGAGGTTCGTTAGTCCATAAGTCTTGCGCCAAAAGAATATTATATCTGATGGTAGCTATGCTCGTGGTCAGCAGGACATGGCAGTTGTGGAGAACCTTTTCTAGTGGAGTTGCAAATTCCTAAGTAATAGTGAGCTTTGGAGCTCTGTATAACTGCGATAAAATCACTAACTCTTTAGGAAATATAAAGTAACATGATAACTTGTAAAGAAATGGTCGAAAATATAAATTGTTTAATATAAATTATAAACCCTAAGGATGTAGTAAAAATAAAATTAAAGAAAAATAAAATAAAAAAAAGTAAGTTTAAACCAAATAAAGATAAAAGTAAAAACATAGAAATAATAAATAAAAGTCTTTAAACATCTTCATCGCTAGATGGTTCACGAGGTGGGGGCGGGGATGAGATGTGAAGGTGCTGACAAATTTGATATAGAGTTGCATCAATGTGATCAAAGCGCTAAAAACATTGCTGCTCGAATCGAGTGATGTGACATCCCTAAATTGACCCTAGTCGGAAAGTGGTTTCGGGACCACTAAACCGAGTCATAATAATAATTAACCATCATAATTGATGCTCATTATATGTATATATGCATGTGTGAAAATTTCATGTTTGGATTTTGTTAATTGTAAGTGAATTTTTATCAAATAGGACTTATGTGAGAAAATTTAGAAATGTGCTAGGCAAATGTAAGGTGGCCTATTAATACATGTGAGAAAGTGTTGTCCTTGCATGTCAAATTAGCCAAAATGAAGCATGATGGCCGGCCATGCTATGGGTGGAAACATGTCTCCAACATGTTAGACTAGTGATGCATGTAGGAAACAATAAAATAAGAAAGTTAGCATTAAAGAAATGGAAAAAGAAAATGATGATAACAAAAAAAAAAGAGTGTGGATGCTTTCCCCCCCTTGCCGTACATGAGAGAAACAAAAGCAAAGAAAGAAAGAAAAAAAAAAAAGGGTGTTCATTCTCTCATTTTCTCCTTGCTTGGCCGAATATACTAAGAAGAAAGGGGGGAAAAAGCTTGAGAAAATCAGCCATGGGAGCTTACTAGACTAAGGTGTTTTGATACAAGAAGGTATGTTTTATGCCACTCTTGAAAATGCATGCATGATTTGGAGGATTGGTTCAAAATTTTCCTTGAATCTCAAATCGAAACTAAGTTGTTAGGTGAGTTAAAATTCGGCCATGCATGTTGTTTTCCTTGGTGAGTGTTTTGATGTTGTTGTGATGAAAGCATGGAAATGAGTAAGTTCGAATGTTTAACAAAAAGGAAATTTTGTGCCATTGAGTTCTTGTTGTTATGTGTGTGTGCATGAGTATTCGGCCATGCTATATAATTTATGTTGCAACATGATTAATGCTTAATGAGATGTATAATAGTACTTGTGAATGAGCTTGAGAGTATTTAAACAATTAGACATGAAAAGGGTGGTAATGAGGCTGAAAAATTGTTGGATGGTTAATTGGGTAAGGAATGAAGCGTTCGGCCATATGGGGTACAAATGGGCATAGGTGTTAAATACCTTGTATTGGAAACTTTGATAAATAAGTAGCAATAAATTAAGATGAGATTGAGTAAATTTTCAGCTTAGTTGTGTTAAGTATTCGGCAATAACCATAATAATGCATGTGAATGCCGTATGTTTGTGTTTGATGGAGAGGTAAATTGTTTGATTTAGCTCAAGAGCAAAGGGGAACTAGATTGGACAAAGGAAAGGAGAAATCAAACGAGTAGCCGATTTGGAACCGTTCTACCCCAAACAAGGTAAGTCATTAAGCACGTATTTGATATTGCTTAAATGATTGTAAAATTTATACAATTGTGTTTAATGGGGGATATATATATATATGAATGAAAATGTATGTGTATGGAGTGATGACATTTGTTGAATGTAAAAGAAATAGTGAAATGTGTAGAAAGTTTGCTTTCGGCACTAAGTGTCTTGGCAATACGTGTATGCGGTGACGAGATCGGCACTAAGTGTGCGTGCTGGAAATATATGGCACTAAGTGTGCGTGCTGGAAATATATGGCACTAAGTGTGCAAGCTGGAAAAATCTGACCTTTGGGTGTGCGAGCTCGGAGGGTATGGCTTGTGTGTGCGGGCTTAAATTACGTGGCACTAAGTGTGCGAAATCGAGTAGTAAGCTTGTGTGTGCGTGCTTTAAATATATGGAGGTGTGTCTCCATTGAATTGAGTATGGACAGCGGATCGGGTAAGTACCTCGAGCTCATGACGAATAGAGAATACGTTCATGCTTGGGGTTGAAATTGGTAAGCCTTAAATCTATGTGATGATTGAAATTGTATGGTTGTGCTGGAAAATGAGTTAATGTGTAAAAATGCTTGATTATCTTGTTGTGTAGAATATGAAATGTGGATGTATGAATTGGTGCGAGATTGGACCGAAAGGTCCGAGGTATTATGGTATAGATTCGATATGGACGAGTACCTAGCCTTATTTGTTGTACATGTAGTAGTAACTTTATCGATGGATTGATGAATGCTTATGACTTCTTGAGTTGTAAACTCACTCGGTGTTTTTCTTGTCACCCATTTTAGGTTTCTCGGACTCGTATTGTTTGCGTGATCGGGACCGTCGTTGAAGTCATCACACCGGCTGAAATCTTGTGGTATTGTTTTTGTTGTTGAAGAACATTTGGCATGTATAGGCTATTATATTTTGTCGAATTGTGGGTTGTAAACTTTAAGCCATGTGAAAATGGCCTATGTGGTCGTCGAGTGGGATGCTAGAACCTATAGCCACGAGTCTTAGAAACTCAAATTTTGATAAGGTGGCCATAATTTGTGTCATGTATGATGGATGATTAAGGCCAAGGAAAAATTCATGAAATTGGCATAGTCTACTGCAGTAACTGTTGCGGACAGCAGCAGTGAGATGAGATTGAAAAATCACTAAAAATAGTAGAAGTAGAATTAAATAGTGAGTAAATTATGGAACTGAACCTTGATGAATCTATTTTTATATGGATGAAACGAAACGACCATATGAGCAGTATACTGAGAAATATTAAGGTTCTCGTGAGACAGGGCCAGAACGGTTTCTGGGTCCCCTGTCGCGACTTTGAAAATTTGCCATAAATTATCCAGAAAGAATTAGGAGTCATGCCTTATATGTACAGATTCCATTTTGAGTCTAGTTTCATTAGAAACAAACGACACCAGTATTAAAGCCCTTTACAGAGAGATATTCAAGTTGTAACGCGCGAAGGTCAGAGCAGTCGGTCCCTGTAACATGGGTGACTTTAACTAATAAACTGTACCAATTTGCCCAACCAAAAATTCTAAAAATAAATCCATGGATGGGTATATGAGTCTAAATTCAGGGAAAATTTACAAAACCAGTTTCCGAGTTTTGAAACTCGAGATATGATTTTTAAGGCGACGGTGACGCAGTTTTCCAGCCTGACTGGTAATGTCAAATTGGTTGGTATCTTGAGAAGGTTTGGCGTTAACCCTCGTGTCCGACTAACGGCGTCGGTCACGAGTTAGAGGTGTTACAATTTTATTGGTATCAGAGCTATGGTTTAGTCGGTTCTAGGACTACCATAGCGCGTGTGAGTCTAGCTATACATGCCAAATTGTTAGCGCTTAATAATGTGATGACTTGACGGTTGGAATTTTTGTTTTGATTAGCAATGGAACCCGGGTAGAGAGACCCTTGGCGGATGACGTTGAAAGTGTAGCGGCTGCTCTGCGCAAGGGACACCGCCCGTTGAGCCTCGATCATCCGCGAATAATCAAAATGAAAGGCGAAACAAGCCTTCTTCACCATGATGAATGAGTGGGTCGCATAATATGCCCGAACCAACCCTACTGTCCAACCATTCCGAATTTAAATACTCCACCCAAGAGCCCGCAATGCCTCCGATTCATCGATCCTGTGAGGTGAGTAAACCACCGTGGACTTGATTAGGAAGCGTGGGGCGAGGAGTTCAAGGCCATAGTTCTTGATGATGCCGAAAAGGCCGAGTTCGCTTGATAACACCATTAGAGTGTTAGATGAACTGTCATGCACACCGATGAATGTCTTAAGTGTGCTATATCCTTGTTATGAGACTCACTTACTATTGGTGGAGGACTTTAATTTCCATAGTCCCAAATGAACGAGTTACTTGGGATTTCTTCCAATCCAATTTCGAAAGAAATACATTAGTCAACTGTTCATCGATCGAAGCGTAAGGAATTCTTGGAACTCAAGCAAGGCGGATTATCAGATCTCGAATCTGAACATGAGTTCGTAAGACTTAGTCGATATGCTCGGAGTGTGTGGCTGATGAGGTTGCGATGTGCAAAAGATTTGAAGAAGGATTGAATGAAGAGTTAAAGTTACTAGTGGGAATTTTAGAGATAAAGGAGTTCGTGACACTAGTCGAACGAGCACGCAAGGCGGAAGAACTTGGGAAGGAGAAGAAGAAGGCTGAATTTGAAGCAAGAGATTACCGTAAAAGATCGACGAGTAAAGCTCCATTCTCGGTGTAAAGAGGTTCAGGAGGACACCGAGAAGTCGAGGACGATCAGGAATTTCCATTAGAGCCCGACCATTGGCGGACTCGAGCTACTTGAGTAGCTAGTGTGGGCAATAATCGTCAAGAGAGACCCGAATGCCCCCAATGTGGAAGACGACACCTAGGTGAATGTTGGGGTAAGTCATTAATAGGGCTGTTATGGATGCGGTTCAAGGACCACTTCATTAGAGATTGCACGGAGCTAGATGAGAGGAATAAGACGCAAGGTGCAAGACCTAGTGGAACGACGGTGGAGGTAGGCCCCGAGAATCTCGGAGGTAGGGGTGGTAATCGAGAGGAGCCTCTAATACGGCTGTCCGATCCGAGACCCGTGCTCCAGCTAGAGCATATGCCATCCGCGACGAGAGGAGGCATCCTCCCCGACGTTATCAACGGTACTTTTACTCTCTTTGATACTATTGTGATTGCATTGATTGACCCCGCTCTACTCACTCATATGTATGTGAAACCTTAGCATCCAGTAAGACTCTACTGCTGAGTCTCTCGAGTTCGTAATTCAGTGTCAAACCCTTTGGGTCAATACGTGCTTTCGTTGATAAAGTGTGCAAGAGATGCCCCTAATAATTCGAGAATCTGCTTTTCCTACCGATCGATGCTTCTACCATTTAATGAATTCGATGTTATTCTTGGTATGGATTGGTGACCGTACATGATCTTGTGGTGGACTGTAAAAGGAAAACCATTGAGTTGAGGAGTGCAAATAATGAGGTAGTCCGAGTCGAGTCTCTTGATTTAAAAGGAGCACCGGCGATAATATCTTCTATGACCGCTCGGAGGTATGTGAAAAAGGGTGTGAAACATACCTTGCGTATGTGTTTGGAAGTAAAGAGACGGAAAGGAAACTCGAATCGGTACCGATGGTTTGTGAGTATTCAGATGTTTTTCCGAGGAGTTACCGGATTGCCACCGGTTCGAGAAGTGGAATTCGCATCGGTTGTACCGGTACTACGCCGATTTCAATAGCCCGTATCGTATGGCATTAACGGAATTAAAGGAATTGAAGGTTCAATTGCAAGAATTGACGGATAGAGGTTTCGCTCGACCGAGTTTTTCTCCATGAGGCGCTTTTGTATTGTTTGTGAAGAAGAAGGACGGAACCATGAGGTTGTGCATCGACTATCGTCAACTCAATAAAGTGACGATAAAGAATAAATATCCATTGCCACGAATTGACGATTTGTTTGATCAATTAAAGGGAGCCTCGGTGTTTTCAAAGATAGATTTGAGGTCGGGTACTATCGGTTGAGGGTCCGAGAATCGGACATACCCAAAACCGCTTTTAGAACGAGGTACGGTCACTACGAATTCTTGGTGATGCCGTTTGGGCTCACTAATGCCCTCGCGGTGTTTATGGATTTAATGAATAGAATTTTCAGGCCATACTTGGATCGGTTCGTAGTTGTATTTATCGATGACATTTTGGTCTATTCGAGAGATGAAACCGAACATCTTTGAACACCGAGGCTAGTGTTGCAAATCTTACGAGATAAGCGATTATACGCAAAGTTCAAGAATGTGAATTTTGGTTGAAAGAGGTTAGCTTTTGAGGCACGTGGTGTCCGTGATCGGGTGTCGAGGTGGACCCGAACAAAATTTTAGCCATAGTCGATTGGAAACCACCAAGGAATGTTACCGAAGTTAGGAGCTTTTGGGGCTTGCGGTTATTACCGACGATTTGTAAAGGTTTTCGACGATAGCCACGCCAATGACGGCTACTCCAAAAGGATGTTAAGTTCGAATGGACGGAGAAATGTCGAAAAGTTTCGATCAACTGAAAGCTTATTTGATGAAGCCCCAATTCTAGTGCAACCCGAATCGGGCAAAGAGTTTGTCATTTATAGTGACGCATCCCTACTTGGGTTGGGTTGCGTATTGATGCAAGAAGGCGAGTTGTGGCCTATCGTCGCCGAGACAATTAAAGCCACATGAGAAAAATTATCCAACCCATGATCTCGAATTGGTCGCCATCGTGTTCGCCTTAAAGATATGGCGACATTACTTATTTGGTGAGAAGTGCCATGTGTATTCGGATCACAAAAGTCTCAAATATTTGATGACTCGAGAGACTTAAATCTGCGACAAAGACGATGGCTCGAGTTGTTAAAAGATTATGAACTCGTCATTGATTATCACCGGGAAAGGCTAATGTGGTTGCGGATGCCTTAAGTCGAAATCACCTTTGTTTGCTTTCTGACGATGAATGTACACTTGTCTATTCTACCCGACAATGTGTTAGTAGCGAATTAAAGGCCAAACCATTATTGGCTCATCAAATTCGTGAAGCTCGAAAGTTGATGAGGAGTTGCTTGCAAAACGAAATGAGTGTGTTCGAACAAGGAATCGAGTTTCAAATTGATGATGACGATTGTTTGAGGTTCAGAAGTCGTCTGTGTGTTCCAAAGAATTCGGAACTTATTTCGATAATTCTAAATGAAGCCCATTGTAGTCGAATGTCAATCCACCCGGGTAGTACTAAAATGTACAATGACCTGAAACACCAATTTTGGTGGCCCGGTATGAAACGAGACATTTCTGAATTTGTTTCAAGGTGTCTGATATGTCAACAAGTGAAAGCGGAACATCAAGTGCCATCGGGATTACTTCAGCCGATCATGATACCCGAATGGAAATGGGATCGAGTAATAATGGACTTTGTGTGCAGGTTACCATTGACTCGAATAAGAAAGACTCGGTTTGGGTCATTGTTGATAGATGACCAAGTCGCTCATTTTATCCTGTCCGCACGGATTTTACGCTCGATAAGTTGGCAGAATTATACGTCTCCCAAATTGTTCGATTGCATGGGGTACCTATTTCTATCGTGTCGGATAGAGACCCAAGATTTACGTCGCGGTTTTGGAAGAAATTGCAAGAGGCTTTGGGTACCAAACTGCATTTTAGCACTGCTTTTCACCCCCAAACCGATGGTCAATCCGAACGGATAATTCAAATACTCGAGGATATGTTGAGATGTTGCATCCTTGAGTTTAGTGGTTCATGGGAACGGTATCTGCCTTTGATTGAATTCGCTTACAACAATAGCTTTCAATCAAGTATTAAGATGGCACCTTACGAGGCTTTATACGGTCGTAAATGCCGTACCCATTATTCTGGTGAACTTAGTGAAGGTAAATTCTTGAGGTTGATTTGGTTAAGGATGCCGAGCAAAAGTTCGAGTAATTCGTGAAAGTTTGAAAGTCGCTTCGGATCGCCAAAAGTCGTATGCGGATTTGAAAAGAAAAGATATTGAATATCGTGTTGGAGACAAGGTCTTTCTCAAAGTTTCACCTTGGAAGAAGGTGCTTAGATTTGGTCGTAAGGGCAAATTGAGTCCGAGGTTCATCGGGCCATATGAAGTATCTGAACGAATTGGGCGATCGCATATCGATTAATTTTGCCCCCGAGCTCGAAAGGATTCACAACGTTTTCATGTCTCGATGCTTGACGATATAGGTCGATCCATCGCACGTAATTGCTCCATCCGAGATTGAGATTCACCTAATTTGAGCTATGAAGAGGAATCGGTTCACATTATGAGGCGTGAAGTAAAAGAGTTGCTAATAGGAAAATCCCGTTAGTGAAGGTGTTGTGGCATAAACATGGAATGGAAGAAGCCACCGGGAACTTGAGGACTCTATGAAAGAGCGATACCGAGCCTATTCTACGGTAAGATTTTGGGGACGAAAATTTCTTAAGTGGGGGAGAGTTGTGACATCCCTAAATTGACCCTAGTCGGAAAGTGGTTTCGGGACCACTAAACCGAGTCATAATAATAATTAACCATCATAATTGATGCTCATTATATGTATATATGCATGTGTGAAAATTTCATGTTTGGATTTTGTTAATTGTAAGTGAATTTTTATCAAATAGGACTTATGTGAGAAAATTTAGAAATGTGCTAGGCAAATGTAAGGTGGCCTATTAATACATGTGGGAAAGTGTTGTCCTTGCATGTCAAATTAGCCAAAATGAAGCATGATGGCCGGCCATGCTATGGGTGGAAACATGTCTCCAACATGTTAGACTAGTGATGCATGTAGGAAACAATAAAATAAGAAAGTTAGCATTAAAGAAATGGAAAAAGAAAATGATGATAACAAAAAAAAAAAAGAGTGTGGATGCTTCCCCCTTGCCGTACATGAGAGAAACAAAAGCAAAGAAAGAAAAAAAAAAAAAAGGGTGTTCATTCTCTCATTTTCTCCTTGCTTGGCGAATATACTAAGAAGAAAGGGGAAAAAGCTTGAGAAAATCAGCCATGGGAGCTTACTAGACTAAGGTGTTTTGATACAAGAAGGTATGTTTTATGCCACTCTTGAAAATGCATGCATGATTTGGAGGATTGGTTCAAAATTTTCCTTGAATCTCAAATCGAAACTAAGTTGTTAGGTGAGTTAAAATTCGCCATGCATGTTGTTTTCCTTGGTGAGTGTTTTGATGTTGTTGTGATGAAAGCATGGAAATGAGTAAGTTCGAATGTTTAACAAAAGGAAATTTTGTGCCATTGAGTTCTTGTTGTTATGTGTGTGTGCATGAGTATTCGCCATGCTATATAATTTATGTTGCAACATGATTAATACTTAATGAGATGTATAATAGTACTTGTGAATGAGCTTGAGAGTATTTAAACAATTAGACATGAAAAGGGTGGTAATGAGGCTGAAAAATTGTTGGATGGTTAATTGGGTAAGGAATGAAGCGTTCGGCCATATGGGGTACAAATGGGCATAGGTGTTAAATACCTTGTATTGGAAACTTTGATAAATAAGTAGCAATAAATTAAGATGAGATTGAGTAAATTTTCAGCTTAGTTGTGTTAAGTATTTAAGCAATAACCATAATAATGCATGTGAATGCCGTATGTTTGTGTTTGATGGAGAGGTAAATTGTTTGATTTAGCTCAAGAGCAAAGGGAACTAGATTGGACAAAGGAAAGGAGAAAGCAAACGAGTAGCCGATTTGGAACCGTTCTACCCCAAACAAGGTAAGTCATTAAGCACGTATTTGATATTGCTTAAATGATTGTAAAATTTATACAATTGTGTTTAATGGGATGATATATATATATATGAATGAAAATGTATGTGTATGGAGTAATGACATTTGTTGAATGTAAAAGAAATAGTGAAATGTGTAGAAAGTTTGCTTTCGGCACTAAGTGTCTTGGCAATACGTGTGTGCGGTGACGAGATCGGCACTAAGTGTGCGTGTTGGAAATATATGGCACTAAGTGTGCGTCTGGAAATATATGGCACTAAGTGTGCAAGCTGGAAAAATACTGGCCTTTGGGTGTGCGAGCTCGGAGGGTATGGCAATGTGTGTGCGGGCTTAAATTACGTGGCACTAAGTGTGCGAAATCGAGTAGTAAGCATTGTGTGTGCGTACTTTAAATATATGGAGGGTGTGTCTCCATTGAATTGAGTATGGACAGCGGATCGGGTAAGTACCTCGAGCTCATGACGAATAGAGAATACGTTCATGCTTGGGGTTGAAATTGGTAAGCCTTAAATCTATGTGATGATTGAAATTGTATGGTTGTGCTGGAAAATGAGTTAATGTGTAAAAATGCTTGATTATCTTGTTGTGTAGAATATGAAATGTGGATGTATGAATTGGTGCGAGATTGGACCGAAAGGTCCGAGGTATTATGGTATAGATTCGATATGGACGAGTACCTAGCCTCATTTGTTGTACATGTAGTAGTAACTTTATCGATGGATTAATGAATGCTTATGACTTCTGAGTTGTAAACTCACTCGGTGTTTTCTTGTCACCCATTTTAGGTTTCTCGGACTCGTATTGTTTGCGTGATCGGGACCGTCGTTGAAGTCATCACACGGCTGAAATCTTGTGGTATTGTTTTGTTGTTGAAGAACATTTGGCATGTATAGGCTATTATATTTTGTCGAATTGTGGGTTGTAAACTTTAAGCCATGTGAAAATGGCCTATGTGGTCGTCGAGTGGGATGCTAGAACCTATAGCCACGAGTCTTAGAAACTCAAATTTTGATAAGGTGGCCATAATTTGTGTCATGTATGATGGATGATTAAGGCCAAGGAAAAATTCATGAAATTGGCATAGTCTCTGCAGTAACTGTTGCGGACAGCAGCAGTGAGATGAGATTGAAAAATCACTAAAAATAGTAGAAGTAGAATTAAATAGTGAGTAAATTATGGAACTGAACCTTGATGAATCTATTTTTATATGGATGAAACGAAACGACCATATGAGCAGTATACTGAGAAATATTAAGGTTCTCGTGAGACAGGGCCAGAACGGTTTCTGGGTCCCCTGTCGCGACTTTGAAAATTTGCCATAAATTATCCAGAAAGAATTAGGAGTCATGCCTTATATGTACAGATTCCATTTTGAGTCTAGTTTCATTAGAAACAAACGGCACCAGTATTAAAGCCCTTTACAGATAGATATTCAAGTTGTAACGCACGAAGGTCAGAGCAGTCGGTCCCTGTAACATGGGTGACTTTAACTAATAAACTATACCAATTTGCCCAACCAAAAATTCTAAAAATAAATCCATGGATGGGTATATGAGTCTAAATTCAGGGAAAATTTACGAAACCAGTTTCCGAGTTTTGAAACTCGAGATATGATTTTTAAGGCGATGGTGACGCAGTTTTCCAGCCTGACTGGTAATGTCAAATTGGTTGGTATCTTGAGAAGGTTTGGCCGTTAACCCCTCGTGTCCGACACCGGCGTCGGTCACGAGTTAGGGGTGTTACAAGTGAGGCACTCAGAAATGTCAGAAAGTGAAGCCGCCGCATGAACTGGACGATGAATAGGTGGTGGCTGAGAGGCTGGATCCTCGTGAGGTGGAGGGGCATCATCGGCAATGTTCTCTGGGTCCTTCTCCTTAGCTGACTGGACGAGGCGGTACTGGGAAGGATCGAATCCACATCGTCACTCGATCATCCTCATATGCAGCATATTTGAGATGCCCTATGGGGACATCTGATCGATGAGAGTGAGGGAGGATGCTTGTGCTGCCGTGTTGAGGAGACCAAAGTACCGCGCCAGACGAGTCACATAAGGGCCGATACATATGACTCCCTTCCTGTGCCGCTCCATCTGATGGCGAATGGCAAGGGCGATGAAATAAGCAAGGTCGAAGACGTGTCCATTCACCATGCTCCATAAGAATTAGGCATCGTGAGTGTTGGTGACGCCAGTGCTCTCTCTTCGCCCTGTCAAGGTGTGGGCTAGGATAGCGTGTAGGTACCTCAGGGATGGGGCGAGATCCGATGCCTTGGAACGGCTAGGGTCATAGGTGGCCGAAGCAGGAACGAAGGCCCTCCAACGGTCTGAAGGCGAGTAGTGGATGTGGCGATGGAGGCTAGTGAAGTCATTGTCGTCCATGAACTCCTTCGTGTACAGTCTTAACGCGACTCCAAACTCAGGGATACTCAGCTAGCGAACTAGACCTCTGAGATAAAACTGGACCGTTCCAGGATCATCAAACTCTTTCATAACGACTTAGAGGTGAAAAGTGGAACAGAGTTCGAGTGTGAGTTCGAGGTACATTAGCTCCACGATCTCGAAGAATAGCCCCTACGAGTTAGTCGTCAGAAGGGCCTGAACTACGTCAGCCAGTTGGATTTGTTCTAGTGCGGCCCAGTCAATGCAACGGCCCACACCTAGGGGTCGAGCCCGTAATGTTTGGAAAATTTCCTCCTGTGGTCCCGGTGAAAATTGGAGGAATGGGTGCCTGATCTCAGTGGTAGGACCCAAAGATGATGCTGCTCCTTTCCTCTTCTTCGATGCGGGGACGACAGTCTTCTTGCCTTTTGGGTTTGTCATGGTATCTGCAATGAAAAGACAAAGTTATAAGAATAATCCCCAAGAACATCATGTAAAAGTATGCAAGCATGTTAAAACTAAACAAGAATACTTCATAGGGGTTACTGACTAAAGGGAAAATCTACTGAAAACGACTAAGTCTTAATAGATATAGCAATTAATTATTAGCATTAAAAGTACAAGAATAGTGCTAACGAAATACCTAATGCATATGGTAATGATAATATGGAATATGGCATGAAATCTATAGAAACACAAGGATGGATATATCATAATGCATCAATTAAAATGGCAAGTTTCTAAATAAAAACAAAGAGTATAAGCATGATTATCATCCAAAACATTCAAATAAACAATAAATAACAATAAATAACAAGAGAATAGAGAGAAAAGAATGGACAAACGTAATAGTTCTTGGTGGAGGAGTGATGTGGTCGGCCACGGGCGTGGGTAATGAGGCTGTTTGTGTGTGCAAGGGTGAGAAGAAGGGATGAAAGAGAGGAAGAGAGAAGAAAAATGGAATGAAAAGGAGGAATGAGTGGCCGGTCGGTGGTGGGAGAGGAGATTTCAGCAGCTAGGGTTAGGGTTTTTGGGGAAGGGGTGATGAAAAGTGAGGGGTTTATATAGATTTTGGAGCACACGGCCATGGGGCATGCCCGTGTGCTCTAATTTCAGCCCTTGTGTTTCATGATTTTCAAATTTGAGCACGTCTAAAATTCAGCCCACGCCCGTGTTCTTTGGCCATATTGGTGCACACGGCTGTGTCACACGGTCGTGTCCTGCTTCATTTGCTTCTCTTACGCCCGTGTTAATTTCACAGTCTCGCGCCCGTGTTAATTTCTCAGTTTTAACCATGGCTTCTAGACACGGGCGTGTCACACGCCTGTGTTATTTTGACAGTTTTATCCACGGCCATGTCGCACGGCTGTGGCAACGTATCGAATCCCGTGTTGGGGAAAACTTTCGCTCTATTTTTACACAGTCGTATCGCAAGGCCATGTCGACGCCCGTGGTATGAGCACAGCCTAAGGCACGCCGGTGTGCCTGGCCGTGGGGATTTGGACAACCTGTGTTCAAGGACTCAGTTAGTGATTTAGATGTTAAAAATTAAAATTCAAAGAAGTTAACACTGTTAGTGCTCGGGTTGCCACCCGAGAAGCACTTATTTATAGTCTAAGCTCGACTTACCTCTCTGTTGCATGGTCATGGTGGTGCGAGGAGTTTATACTCCACATTTCTGCTATCAATCTCATCAAAATAAGGTTTTAGACGAGTACGATTTACCTTAAAGGTGTCAAATTTAGAATGAATTACCTCGACTGTCCCATATGGAAAAATGCTGAGTACCATAAGAGGGATTGCTCCATTAGGTTCAGAAGTGGCAATATGAGGGTCTGTTGCATCTAGTAGTACTTTGTCTCCAACCTTAAGTTGATTTGGTGAAACATTGAGCTCGTCATGGTGTGGTTTTGGTCTATCGTGTGCTCTCGATTTTTGTGTCTGCCATTCATCTAGTTCCTCGATTTGTATCCTTCTTTCTTCATAGATGGGTTCTTTGTTGTTATTTGAACAAGGCTCATGTATGCTTTTCGAACTTATTTCCTGCAAAGAAGGTTGCACCACATGATCAGTATTAGTAGAATTTCGAGCTTGAAGAGTGATTGTTTCATCACCTATACGAAGTGTGGGTTCACCTGTACCAACATCAATTATAGTTCTAGCAGTTGCTAAAAAGGGCCTTCCTAAAATTAAAGGCACGTTACTATCCTCTTCTATGTCTAGAACAACAAAATCGATTGGGAATATAAATTTGTCAATTTTAACGAGTACATCTTCAATAATGCCCTAGGAAATCTAATTGTTTTATCTGCTAACTGAATGCTCATCCTAGTTTGTTTGGGTTTCCCAAGACCTAGTTGTTTAAACATTTTGTAGGGCATGACATTAATACTGGCCCCTAAATCAGCCAAAGCATTACTAATGTCTAAGCTACCAATTAAACAAGGAATCGTAAAACTCCCTGGATCTTTCAATTTGTTGGCCAGCTTATTCTACAGAATGGCTGAGCAAACTGCATTCATCTCCACATGCGACGCCTCATCCAACTTCTGCTTATTTGCTAAAAGCTCCTTTAAAAATTTAACTGCATTTGGCATTTGCAAAAGAGCTTCGATAAATGGTAAGTTAATATGCAATTTCTTTAATAGTTTAAGGAATTTACCGAATTGTTCATCTGTGCTGTCTTTCCTTGTCGTATTGGGGTATGGCACCTGTTGTTTGTACTCTCTACTTACCGGTTTCTGCTCATTGTGGTCTACCTCACCTTTACCTTTACTTACCACAATTCCTTTCCTCTGTCCTGGTTCAGGTTCAACTAACCCTTCCTTATCTTGAACGGTAATAGCATTGAGTTATTCCCTTAGGTTAGATTCAGTGTTACTCGACATGCTACCATGTGGTCATTCAGAAATTAGTTTAACGAGTTGTCCTATCTGAGTTTCGAGCCCTTGGATCAATGCTTGTTGATTCTTAAGTGCTGTTTCGGTATTCTGAAAGTGAGTTTCTGACACCGAGATAAACTTTGTTAGCATCTCCTCAAGGTTCGGCTTTTTTTCTTGTCGGTAAATTGGTTGTTGAAAACCTGGAGGATGTTGTGGCCTTTGATCCCTTGACCACCCCATGAGAAGTTGAGATGGTTCCTCCAACCTGCATTATATGTGTTACTATATGGGTTATTTTGAGATCTAGAATTATTGTTACCCATATATTGGACTTGTTCCTCCTTGATGCTAGGGTTGAAAGATTGATATTCTGTATGTACTCCTCCTCCATTAGAATCGCACCTCATCACGGAATGTACCTGTGTAGAACCACATAAATCGTCAATCTTTTTATTTAAAAGTTCTACCTGGTTAGATAGCATAGTAACCGCATCGAGGTTGAAAACACCGGCTGCTTTTGTCGGCTTTGTTCTCATGACTTGCCACTGATAGTTATTCAGTGACATCTCTTCAATAAATTCGTAAGCCACTTTAGATGTTTTGTTATTGATAGTCCCACCAGTAGCTGCGTCGATAAGTTGTCTTGTTGAGGGGTTCACGCCATTGTAAAACATTTGAACATGGAAACCATAAAGGTAACCCATGGTGAGAGCACCTTCTCAATAGATCCTTGTATCTTTCCCATGCATCATAAAGTGTCTCCAAATCCATCTGCACAAAAGAAGAGATATCATTCCTCAACTTAGCCGTTTTAGCCGGCGGAAAATATTTAAGTAAAAAATTTTTGGTCATTTGTTCCCAATTAGTGATTGACCCTCATGGTAACGAGTTCAACCACTGTTTAGCTTTGTTCCTCAATGAAAAGGGAAACAACAGAAGGCAAATAGCATCATCAGAAACGCCATTGATCTTAAAAGTGTCGCAAAACTTTAAGAAATTCGCCAAACCAGCGTTTGGGTCCTCGTCTTGCAATCCATCAAACTGAACAAACTGTTGGATCATTTGAATTGTGTTAGGTTTCAGTTCAAAATTATTTGCAGCAACAGTAGGCCTAACTATACTTGACTCAGTTCCTGTTAAAGTAGGTTTAGCATAATCATACATACTGGATCAATAGCTATCGCAGGAGGTAGTGGGTTTTCATGATTTTCATCCATCTCCTCGGATGTGGTGTGAATATCGTCCTCTTGCCCTTCCTCTATGTATCTTAAGCTTCGCCTTATTTCTCTTCAGTTTTTGCAAGCTGTGCGATCGGTCTCACTATCAAAAAGTAATGGTCCTGAAGGGTTTCTTCTAGTCATAAACTATAAAAACTTGCCAGAAGGAAAAAGAAAATTTAGTAACAAAAATCAAAATAAAATTTAAATTGCAATAAAATAAATGGCTAAAGTAATAAAAATTAAGTGTTCCTAATATCTTACTTCCCCAACAACGGCGCCAAAAACTTGATGTGATGTAAATCGTGATAAGTTTTATAATTTATGAATGTTCGTTCTTGAAAACTAACTATTATCACGACAACGGTAAGCGCACCTTATCGAACAGTAGTATGGCTTATCGCAAGACCGGGATGTTGAACCCAAAGGAACTAAAAGTACTAGTATTAACTTTCTTTTTATTATCTAGTCTAAAAATAAAGGGGTTTGTTTTATCTAAACTAATTACTAAACTAAGAATACACAGAAAGTAAATTGAGGAAATAACTTTTGGGAAAACTGAATGATTTGGACAATACCTAAGGGAAAAATCCACGTAGACTTCACTTGTTATTGACTCTAAATCAGACGATTTATTCACTTGACTTGATCCGTAGAAATCCCTAAGTTATATTATTATCTCTCTCAAGACTAACAACTTCTAACCCTAGGTCGATTAATTGAAATCTCTTTCTAATTAAAACCCCTAGTGTTGCATTAACTCGATCTATGGATTCCCTTATTAGGTTTCACCCTAATCCGGAAAAATTATATCACCCTATCTCTAGACGTGCAATCTATTCCGTTTAATTATGTTAGATCTACTCTTAGATAGGGACTTTTGCTCCTCTGAATAAGCACATCAATACTTGAATCAATACCCTGGAATATTAAAACAAGAATTAAGAACTCACAATTAAGAACAAGTCAAATATTTATCATATGATTCAGATAATAATAACAAGATCTATCTTAGGTTTCATTCCCCTTAGGTATTTAGGGGGTTTAGTTCATATTTATGAAAGAAAACATCTCAAAAGAATAATGATAACAAAACATAAAGAAAACCTAAGAACTCTTGAAAGGAATTGAAGGGAGATCTTCAGTCTTGAAGGTGAATCCAGCTTCTGAGATGGATCAATTGGCTTTCTTCAAGTAATTCCTTGCCTCCTACTCCGTGTGTCTTTTAGGTACCTCCTAGGGTGTTTATATAGGCTTTAGAATGCTTCTAAACCCTCAAGAATGGCCTTTTCCGAATAGGACTAGACTTGGGCTCGATAGGGACATGCCCGTGTGCAATTGCTTCAAACCGTGTTCGAGTCTATTGAATGGACACAGGCATGTGAACTACCCGTGTGAGGAAGTCTAGGCAGTGTTGATTTCCCATGTTGACCCATTTTCTCCGTTTTTGGCCCGTTTCTTACTTTTTTTACTCTCCTATGCTCTCCTAAGTATAAAACATGAAATTAAAGGATTAGGAGCATCGAATTCACCAATTCTAAGGATAATTCATCTAAAATTATGCTAAGCTTGGGATAAAAATATGTATAATTTATAAACATGTCAGCACTTGTCGATTTGGAATGAAAGGTAATTAATTAGATAAAGAGGGATACCTATGATCTTATGATTAAAATGCTCAACTTGGATTGTTTGAAACTTTAATGTTCTTTTAGTTGAATTCTCAATGTATGATTATTTGTGAATTATTTCGAAACACTATTGATAAAAATTATAAGTTGAGAAGAATGCATTTTAATTGTGAGTTGAAGATTTTGCTTGAGGACAAGCAAATGCTTAAGTGTGGGGATATTTGATAAAACCATAATATATACATATTTTTATCCCATGCTTGGCATATTTATGGATGATTTATCATTAGTTTTATTGAATTCGATGTTACTAATCCTTTAATTTCATGTTTTATACTCAGGAGAGCATAGGAAAGTGAAAAGAGCAAGAAACGAGCCAAAAAGGGACAAAATAGGCTAATTTCAATGTTCTACATAGGTAGGCCACACGCCCGTGTGTCATGGCCTTGTCGACATTAAACCACGTCAGAATTGCATGCGGCCTAAGCACCTTCATACGGGCGTGGCACGCGGCCGTGTCCCTGTCAAGCCCAAGTCTAATTCTATTCGAAAAAGGCTAATTTTAGGCTATTTTGGGCATCTAAAGTCTATATAAACACCCTAGAAGAGGATCAAAGGAGAGACATAGAGAGCAGAAGGTAGAGAATACTCGAAGACAGCCATCAGAATCAGCTCGGAAGTAGAATCTACTTCAAGGCTGAAGATCTCCATTCAATTTCCTTAGAAGTTCTTTGGGTTTCTTTATGTTTTGTTGTTTTCCAATTTTGAGATGTTTTCCCTCATCGTTATGAACTAAACTCCCTAAATACCTAAGGGAGATGAAACCTAAGACAGATCTTATTACTATTTGAATTATATGATAAATACTTGTTCTTATTCTTAATTATGTGTTCTTAGTTCTTGCTTTAATATTTCAGGATATTAACTCAAGTCTAATGTGCTTACTCAGTGGAGCAAAAGCCCCTGTTTAAGAGTAGATATAGCATAATTAGTAAAGTTGAATGTAATCCTAGACATAGGACAACGTAAATCTGTCGGATTAGAGTCAAATCTAATAAGGGAATCCATAGATCAAGTTAATGCGACAATAGGGGTTTTAATTAGAAAGAGATTTCAATTAATCAACCTAGAGTCTGTTGTTTTTAGTCTCGAGAGAGATATTAACATAAATCAGGGATTTCTACAGATTAAGTCAAGTGAATAAATCATCTAATTCAGAAGTAATAAGTGAAGTCTAGGTGGATTCTTCCTTGGGTATTGTCTTCTCCATCGGTTTTCCAAAAGTATTCTCCAACTTTTATTTCTTTCGTGTTCTTAGTTATATAAATAGTTAATTTTAGTTAAAAACATCCCTTTAATTCTTAGGGTAGATAATAAAAAGATAGTAAGTACTAGTACTTTTAGTCCTTGTGGATACGATATTTCCGGTCTCACCACAACTATACTACTGTTCGGTAGGTGCGCTTGCCTCAGTCGAATTTTTAGTTAGTTTAGCGACCATCACAAACCACACATATATGCATACCAATATATATCATATCATGCCATATTAAATGACTAATTACATAACCAAAACATATAGACTTTCATTAGCCAAAATACCTATACATGCTTATTAACATAGGAACTTACCTTGAACTCGTATGAAGGAAAATGATCGTTCAGTCCAAAACTTTAGCTTTTCCCTGATCTAATTCTATACATTGCTTTTCTTGATCTATATAATCAAATTTAACTATTTTAATTCATATTTTACTCAATTTAATCCAAATTTCATGTTATGGCAAAATGACCATTTTGCCCCTATACTTTTAACTTCTTTACAATTTAGTCCCTATCTCATAAAAATGAAAATTCATGCAATTTAATCCACACCCATACTAACCAAATTATATATATCTTTATAGTAGCCCACACATTTCATTATTTCACACATTTCACCACAAAATTTTCACATTTTACAAATAAATCCCTATTTGACATTTTAAACTAAAATCACTTTACTAAACTTGTTTAACTATCACTAAACTTTCATTTTCATCGATCAAACATCAAAAACACCTAACGCACATTCATGGGACTCTATAATTTTAACATTATTGCAAATTAGTCACTGGGCTAGCTAGATTAAGCTACAACGACTTCAAAAACATAGAAAACATTAACAATGGATGGAAAATGCTTACATGCAGTAGGGAGATGTGATTGAATGCTTCAAAGCCATAATTTTATTTATTTTTCTTCAATTTTAGGTGGTAATTCTCAAGGTTGAAGATGATACAACCTTTTGTTTTATTTTATTTTTCTTTTATTTACTAATTTACATTTATAACCTTTTAAATTATCACAAATTTCAACAATACCAAGCCATCATATTCCACTATCAATAATTATGAGCTAATTACCATATAAGGACCTATACTTTAAGGTTCTATAGCTATTTAATACCTTTACCTATTAGAACACAACTTTTGCACTTTACGTGATTTAGTCCTTTTTATCAAATTAAGCACACAAACAGTAAAATTTCTTAATAAAATTTTCATAGGGCTCTACTATCATGCTGAAGAAATTAAAAATAATAATAAAATAAATATTTTCACATTATATTTTTGGTCCCGAAACCACAGTTCTGATTTCACTAAAAACGGGTTGTTACAGTGTTTTAAATAAAAATGATGAATTTGCAAGTTATAAACCTAGGGGCTGAATTGTATAAAGGTTAAAATATTAGGGGTAATTTTTTATTTTTTGATTAATTTGGATTATAGTTTTGAATTGAATGTTTGAAGTTATTTGAAACACTTAATTGAATGAAAATATTATTTAGATCAAGATACGCAAAAACCAGACTTAAATCGGGGAAAAGCTAAGGCTTTGGACTAGCATTCGATTCTATTTTTACAACCATATTTATCGAGGTAAGCACATATTATACAAATTGTTATATTAAATTCTTAGTTAATTTTTCTATTTAATTAGTCAAAGTGGTTGTTATCACAATTTTGTTAATAGATGGAAATTGAGTTTTATTGGAGACATGTATCAGGTTTTGAACCTAGCAGGCTTTATGTTGGTGTAACGATTTAGGCCTTGAGCCAAGCAGGCTTCATGTCGGTGTAATGAATTAGGCTTTGAGCCTAGCAGACTTCGTGTCAGTGTATGAAATTAGGCCTTAAGCCTAGTAGCCTTTGTGCTAGTGCAGTGAATTAGATAACCGTTATGATTCTATTAAGCTCAACGGGTAAGTAAAAGTTGAAGAAAGGCTTGTTTACAATTGATTGTTATTCATGACTATATGAAATGTTAATGGTGAGTTTTTATCATGTGATGGAAAAGATGAATTTTGGAAATTCATGTCCTAGTATATGCTATATCACATAGAAGTTATGTTTATATGTTGGTTATTAACCATGTAGATTATGGTGGATAAGAAGGTATAATGTTTAAATGTTGAAATGAACTTGGTTGAATGGTTTATCAATTAATGTTCAGTAAGTTTAGCTTACTAAGCGACTAATGCTTATGTAGTTGTGTTTCTTCTGTTTTGTAGTCTATCGAAAGCTCGACCGGTTGGAACCTTGTCGGAGTCTTATCACACTATCCAAAAGTCACCTTGGTAGTTTTTGAATATTTTGGATTTGGTTATAAATGGCATATATAAGGCTTAATATATAGGATTTAATGTCATTTATACTTTTGTACGATTATATGCATATATAGTATAGTTGGCTTGTACATGTTAAAAGCTATATACTTATTTTGAATGGTAATATGGGATGATAATGGTTGACATTAGGTAGCTATTTTACCTAAGTTTAGTGATTGAGAAGTGGCATTATAGCTTTGTTCTTAATTAATTTTGTTTTGGTATGAAATAAGGTGTTTTTGAATGGCATATTGGTTAGAAGATTTAGGTTCTTTTAATTTGTATGTTTATGAATGTTTGAGGTGTGTTTAGGTCCATTGATTGTATGTAAAAATGGATAGCTTTTTGGGTAAGGTTTCATTTGTAATGGCTTGTTTTAAGGGCTAATTTTGGAGCACACAACCTACGACACGGCTATGTGACCCTATTTCGAATATACACACGAGCGGACGCACGGCCTGGGACATAACCATGTGACCCTTCTTCAAATGTCCACATGGTCTGAGCCATGTCACACAGCCGTGTGACCCCTATTTCTCAAATTTTTATATGTTTCCAAAATTTTCTGATTTTTTTAAATTGATCCCTAATTGTCCTCGAATTATTTTTAAGGCCTCGAAAGCTCGATTAATGCCCAAATGTGTATTATTTCCATGATTAAATTGAGTAATTAGTAATTAATTTGTAAGTTGACTTATTATTTTGTTTTGAAGTTAAAATTTCTATTTTGTACAGTAATACTCCATAATCCTAATCCGGTAACAGAAACAGGTTAGGGGTGTTACAGATACACTTCCTTCCCTATCAGCTAAAGTTCATAACTCCTCTAGCAAACAAGTTCATACAACCCTAGTAGAGAACTATTTGTTCCTCACCACACAACAACAATAAAACAAGAATTCACTCAAGTGTATCTCAACACTTCAGCTAACCGAATCAACCCTTAAAACAAGAAGAAATAACACAAGCTGATAAGAAAAATATTCAAGCTTTGAAAAGTGATTCACTTTCACAAATTGTGTCGCCCTAAGGGAGAAAAATGCCTATTTGTAGGCTGAGATAGTAGTAAGATAAACTATTTTAATTCAACAGATAAACCTTTGAAAAATACCTTGAGAAAATATAATAATTATCTCTAAAATAAATCTTTAATCACCAAAGAGATAATTATAAGACTTTAATACTTATCCAATAACCTCAAGTACACCAAGGAATCGGTTGGAAGACTTGGCACCCCAGCTGAACCAAGCTACTTGTTTTGTCAAGCATGCCACACTCATGTAGGCCCAACTGAGATGGCTGAAATTGTGCCCGACCCGATTGATAGGTCTAAGCTATAAGATGTCACATCTATTCTCGAAGCAACAACAATCAACTGTTGCATGATTTTTATTTATTCAACACTATATATCTACTAACATGACCATTACATCATTATCTTATAATATTTTATCTTATTTGGGGTCTCTAGAATTTTATTTGTTCAAGGGCTTAATTATCAATTAAGTTAAGGTTTAAAATGGAAATTAAGCTATTTTTTATTATTGATGGATGGTTGGTGGGGCTTTAATGTCTTGATTGCATAAAAAATATATTAATTAAAGTAATAAAAAATGTTTTATCATAAAATCTAAAAGAAAAAGAAACCAACTCATCTCTTTTTTTTTACCTTATTTCACCAAAAAACAAAAGGAGAGTTGGAGAAGCCCTTGTTTTAGCTTCAAGGAAGTTCGGCCCTTGCATGGTAAGGGTGTTCTAAACCATTTTTCATGAATTTTATATTTTTAAGACCATTGCAGCTCGGTTTAACTAACCCATTTATTGATTTTCAAAAATGTTAAAGATTTGAAATGTTTTCATTGTTGAATAGTAAAGCTTTTAGTGTTAAATTGATAGATTTTGTTGCTTAGATATAAATAAGGACTAAATTGTAAAGAGAAATTTGATAGTTTTAAGTATTGGGACTAAAGTGCAATTATTTTTTGAAATTAGCATATTTTTTGTAAATATTAATGCTGGATGAATATAAAGGGATGTGATTGAAATTAGATTGAAAAACGGGCTTAAATATGAAAGTTATGATAATTTAAGTTTTAAAGAGTAAATTGAATAAAATGTAAAAATTCAAGGAATTTTTGTAAAATAAAATTGAACTGTCATATGCATAAAATAAATTGTTATTATGTAATTGAAACTGATAAATTGAAATGAATTACCGTATAGATTTGAATCGATTGATAGATAATCGAGGAAAGGGGAAAATTGCATATTAGTCTCTGACACTTCAATTATCATTGATTTTACCTAGTTAGTTCATATAGTATAGTTATATATGTAATTGTGATGTATTTGTTTCAATTTTGTATTTATGTTATATAAATATACTTTAAATTATTTACAACTTGGTACAAAAAGGTGAGGATTGGACTGAATTATAAATAAATGAACTAATGTGTTAAATGTGTTTAGATGAAATTAAGATAAGATAGGATACAATTGACATGCCAATAGGGGTATTTGCACATTGTACGAGATATGATACGAGATGATTCTGATGTATGGAGAATACACTATTTAAACCAAAATCCAACATTTGTTGCGAATAACTGAGTCTTGTCTTTATGGAGACCCTAGTGTGTTCTGGAGGGATGTATTGTCTTATGAAAGATGATGCCTACGGGCTTAGCACTTTGGTGCTCAAGTGTGTTTTGTTATTGTCACTTGAACGAGCAATCATGTGTGTTTTTGTGGTTACCTGTGTATCCGTATATGTTTATTATTATTCATCGGGTTAAACTATAAGACATAAATTTATAATAACCCAAAATTAAGAATAATTAAGGGACTAAATTGAAAGAGACCGCAAATTGGTAGCCTATATTGGAAGAAAAAAGAAAGCTAGAAGCCAATTTTGACATGGTTGAGATCTAATTCTTATTCATTTAGGATGAAACTCGTCAGTTCCTTAGTGGGAGACATAATGATTGAGAATGCACAGTTCTCCTACAGTTGGAAAAAGTACGAGAAAGGCTATAAATAGCTAAGAAACAACTTCCCATGGATGATTTTCTTCCCGACCTTGTTCCAAATTCTATCGTGCTTCATATTCTTTGATAGCTCGAACAATGAGCAGTCATGGAAGGTTTTGCGTGGAACAGACTTCATGAGGTTGAAGCTGGAAAAGTAGGGAAAACAATAAGCGAGTAAGGTTCATAACCTTTCTATGTACATAAGAGTTAAGAAATAAAATTATGGATTTCCATAATTGTCTTAAGGGGTTTGCATGTTTCTGGAAAACAGGTTTAAGTTGAGATATTGAGTATAACCCATGGTTTTTGGTTAGAATACTTAGCTACTGCCAGGAGAATGGAAGATCTAGCGTTCGAGGAAGTTAAGCTATGGGAACGGTAATGATTTAAATGAGTTCCAGACTCTAAACCTATTGTTATGGTCTACACTGTTTAAATATGTCATGTTCCATAAACATGAGATATGATGGCATGAGCATACATTGCATGATTGTGGGTAAACCTCAAGGGGATTAGATGAAGTTAGAATGGGAATGGGGAATGAACCTATTAGATACCGCCTTGGGCAAAGCTCTAGACTTGCGGAGGGAACATTAAGGTGTTCGAGCATCAAGGTTAGGTGGTGTTAAAGAAGTAATAGGAGGAGGATTTGGGAAATGAAATTACAGAATGGTATTTACTACAACAGCGGTATCGACTAGTCCTTCGGGGTGACACCATGACGACGGTATATAGCATAACACCATAAGTGAAAGAGATTATGGCAGTCGGGTACAAGCTAAATGGCGTAAGAATATAGATGAAATAGGTTATGACAATCTAGTATGAAGTGTAAGACTATAGATGAAAGATGCCACGGTGACATGGTACACGATAAAATGGTAATGGTGTAAAACCATGGATGAAAGACGCCATGGCTGTAAGGTAAATGGTACTTCATATGTAGTTAGTGTTGTTAGTAGATACATGGCCAAACCAAGTTACACCGGCATGTAGTTAAGTGGATATTTAGATATTTACGAGGTACTTCTAACATGTGCTTAGAGTTTAGAAAAAGCCAAAAAGGCTAAGTTGAATATGTTGATTCTGATTATGCAAGAGACTTAGACCGGCGGAGGTCTCTCACAGGTTATCTATTCGCTATTGCAGATTGTGTCTTCAGTTGGAAAGCTACACTTCAAGCTACAGTAGCCTTATCTACTACTAAAGCAGAATACATGAAAATTACCGAAGTAGTAAAGGAAATGATTTGGTTAAAAGGCATGTTTAGTGAAAAAAGGGCAGTTGTCGTATATTGTGATAGTCAAAGTGTCATACATCTCAACAAAGATCAAATTCATCACGAAAGAACGAAGCACATAGACATTTGTTATCATTTTGTTCAAGAGGTGATCATACAAGGGGATGTTCAAATTCTTAAAATTGGCACAGAACACAATTTAGATGACATGTTGACAAAAATCCTTCCGGTTTCAAAGTTCGAGCATTTCTTGGACTTGGTGAGTATCCGAAAAAGAACAAATTAGACCCATAATAGGGCTTGGCAAGGAAATTAAGTCAAATATGAGTCAAGGTGGAGATTTGTGGAGTTATGCCTCGCATTTTCGGACTAAGCAGTGTGTGACATCGCAACAAGGAAGTGTTCTTCATCTCGATGAACAACCGATGTCACAACAAGAACAGAACCTTCGTCCCGACGATGCGAATGCCACGTCACGACGTGGCAACGTGCACCTCAATGTTTTCGACTTTCTTCTCCCAATTAAACTATGTTTTTAGTTTAAACTCTAATTAACCTAGGATTATTCTAGTCATATATGCTACGAATTTCAGCCTATAAATAGGCCTTTGTTACTCTAGCTTACATACAACAAAAATATTTAGTTTGAGAGAATTATGTTCTTTGTTTCGAAGGGTTTTTTCTTTTGGGACTCTGGGTTTCTCCTTTAATTATCTCTATCTTTTGTACTCTCATTTATTATAGTAAAATCTCCTTTTACTTGTGATTTTTTATCCTCTTTTGAAGAATTTTTTCACGTAAAATTTGTGTATTGGATCTTTTTTATTTTACTTTATTTACTTGTTCGTTGCATAGATGAGTTAATTCCCAAGAGAAAATTTTTATTTCTAAATGTAATAATTGAAAAGGGTTGAATACAAAGTCTAAGCTAAACGAAAAGCAAAGATAAAAAAGTAAGTAAATATTAAATTTGCAGACAACGTGTCTTCAAAAACAAGAAGGAAACACAGGGTCCCAAATTAACGCATTTGTTTCACGAAATTCTTACATTGTTTTAGTTAATTTTTTTGAATCTTGAATTTCGAAGTATCACGGTTATATTGTTTGAATTTTTCAATTTTCTTAAAATATTTACATTTTTAAAGGTAAATATGCAGTTATGATATTTCAAATACATAAAAACAATTAAAAAATGAACTTTTTATCCAACAATCTGAATAGCATAAGTAATAAGGCAATGCAATGAAGAGCTAAAGAGAACATAGTTTGAGCAGTAAAAGTGAAGATATTAGCAGCCTAATTGATTGGTTCTGACTCAATACTAGAAATGAAACTAAAATATTAACCTTATAAAGAGCAAAGAATCAAATTTCCTACTTTTTCTTTTTTAATGTATGTCACTTTTTGTTTGTTATAAAAGGATATATTCTCATTTGTTGGCACACCTAAAACAGAATCAAGCAAGGAAGCAAAGTAAAACACACATTGCTCGTGAAGGTTAAGGGCAACAGGAAAACCAATAATCATAATGTTTGTGTTAAAACAAAGGAAATTAAGCAACCAAATGCATTTAAATAAATCTATTTGATTCTTCGATGAGATTAAAAGGTTTGATGGCACATTTCTTCGCTCCATTATTTCCTTCATTTCATTCATTGAAAAAAAATTTAGATTTATAACTAAATCAATCAATAAATTAAATTTTAAAATTTATTTATTACCACTTTCACTACAATTTAAACTATATAACCTACTCAATTAATAAATATATAGTTGAGAATGATCGAGTCTTTTAAGAGAAGTCTTCAAAGTGCTGTCTTTCAAACAGTTGATCGGTCTCCTATTATTCTCATGTCAGGGTTTTGTGATACAACCTCCATGAAGAGTCGTGTATGGTTTACGAAAGGAGAGTGCTTCGATTGGTGGAGAAACAATCTATAAGAGCTCACTTGAACCACCATCCTATGACACACTTGAGCCAGAGACAAAACCCCAACATGGGGACAATACCTTCACTTGTTGAAGGGTCGATCCATTATCCAAGAGACACACTTCAAAAAATTCTCAAAAATATCAACCCTTAAAAATCTTGAATTATATTTTCATTATAATTTAAACTATTCAATTATCCTATAAACAATTTTTATTATTTTTAGTTATTTAATTGAGCAAAAATCCAAACATTCAACCAATTACAACATTAAAATAAATATATAAAATAAATTTATTTATCCAACAATAAAATTATCTCCAATAAATTACTAGATATTTTTACACATTTAGTATTTCTACAAGCCTTTATAAGTTTTAAATAAGTAAACTCCAATACATATTGAATTACATTTGAATTCATATTGATTTATACTTTTATTTTAATATAAAATTTATTAATAAATAATATTTTATTATTTTAAAATATTTTTAAAACATTGTAAAAATAGAATTTTTAATATTATTTAATTATTTTATTTTAGAATTGTCATTATTAAGAGGATTTAGTTAAATATCATACCAACCTGAATATAATTAATATTAAGTAGTAAAATAAATAAAAGCACCTGTTTAATTGTTGCAAGGCTAAATAAGCATAAAAAGGAAAGGAAAAAGACAGATGTTCATATTCTAAATTATTTTCAAATTCGTTCCATACTAAGGTCATCAGTATATTCTGGTTAGCCAATAGTAGTTTTTATTGGGTTTGATTAAAATCAATTAAAGCAGGTTAAACACCAGAGCAGCAGGGTCCCAAGCAAAATAAAATAAAGTGAGAAGAGGTGGGACATGAAGAACAGTTAAAGTAAAGGCTTCTTATTGACAAACTAGCAATTTAATTGGATATGAAGCAAGGAAGTTGATTCAATTGAGCTTTATTCTCTTTGAAATGACTATAAATAGGCTTGGTTCATGGGAATAAACACACAAGCCTTTGTCTTTCAATATATAAATATTGCCTTTGTTTTTCTGTAACTTATCCAATGGATCAGCACAAAACAACCGCAGGGGCTCTTCAGACACCAATGACTGGACCTATCAACAATCCCGCTGCTGTTGCTCAGGCACTCCTCCATAACCCCGGTGCTACTCAAGCACTCAATAATAATCCAACTGCTGCTACTGCTGCTCAGGCACTCCTTGGCAACCATGGTGTTACTCATAAGCCACACCTCAATAACCCTGGGGTTGGTCAGCAACTCATCAGCTATCCCGGAGTTGGTCAGCAACACATCAACAATCCTGGTGTTGGTCAGCAACTAATTAGCTATCCCGGAGTTGGTCAGCAACACATCAGCAATCCTGGTGTTGGTCAGCTCATGGGTGTTCCTGGATCTGGTCAGGGATCCATCAACAAACCTAGTACTGCTCAAGCACTGATGAGGAGTCCTAGTGATTCTCGGGCACTCATCCGGGGTGACCGTGGGAGCATGTTAAGCATGTCGGATGACAATGTGATGATGAACCAAATTTTGGCAACTCATGCTCCTGATGGTCGAGAATTTGATGTCAGACCTCTTCTCTATTTGGTTGAGGACATCCTCAACCGCGCCACCCAACATGTTGATTTCCTTGTTAAGGTATAACATGTATTGCATCTATCTTGTTAAATCAATGGTGTAAAATGTTCATACTTCCTGATGCTTACTGCAGGGTACTCTAGATCAGGTTGAACTGGAAGAGAGAGCCCAAGCAGCAAATCATATAGCTATGCTTGAAGCTCTTACATATACTATTGATCGAATTGCATGCGAGGTTCTGCCATTTTATTATAAGAAACTGTCTTTGTTGATTAGTACAATCTAGGCGTATTTGTTATTCATGTATGCTAACATGTCGACATTATAAACATTTTTACATGCCAGCTATCATACAAGGCTTTGGGAGGTTCTGATGCACACGCAACAACAACTGCAATTTTCAACTTGCTATCAAGTTATACGTGGGATGCTAAGCTAGTGATATCCCTATCAGCCTTTGCCTTGAACTATGGAGAATTTTGGCTTCTTGCTCAGATTTACTCCACAAACCAACTTGCCAAATCAATGGCAGTCTTGAGGCAACTGCCATCTTTGCTAGAGCACGCTGCTCCTCTGAAACCTCGGTTTGATGCACTAAACAGTTTGATTCGGACAATGATGGACGTGACTAGATGTGTCGTGCAGTTCAAAGAGCTGCCATTAAAGTACATTTCTCCGGATGCACCGGCATTGGCCACTGCCATGACCCACATCCCAACTGCTGTATATTGGACCATCAGGAGCATGGTGGCTTGTGCAACTCAAATTTCCAGCCTTACTAATGCGGGTCATGAGTATGTTTTACTTCATTTATGTCCGATATTGTGAATTTTGAAAGTTAAAAATAGTTGGATTAACAGTTGACATTAATTTCAGGTTTGGAGTATCAACCACAGAGTCATGGGAGTTGTCAACCTTGGCTCACAAACTCAGAAACATATATGAACATCTGAAGCAGCAGCTGAGCTACTGCTACAAACATATAGGTTCATAAATAACCATTAAATATTATCTAGTACAAAAAAAAAAAAAAAAAGGATTTAAAAGACTTACGGATGATATAATCATTGTTAATTGCAGATGAAAGGATGGATGTTGAGATTTATCAGATGCTTCTGGCTATCTTTGACCCGAACGTGTTGCACATTGACAACATGAAAGCTCTCAAGGCCTTGATTTATGACAAGGATGATAAACAGCCCCTCCTTGATGGTGCTACAAAGAGACAAGTATTGCATTCTTACAAAAATTATAATAGTTCGTTTGTTAATCATTTAGTTTGTAGGATATATTTCATAATGTTGTGCGACATTGAACAGGTTAGCCTGGACGTGCTAAGAAGGAAAAATGTGCTCTTGCTCATTTCAAGCCTCGAATTCGCCAACGATGAGCTAGCAATTCTTGAGCAGATATATAATGAATCAAGGATCCATGCAACGAGGCTCGAGAGTCAGTATGAAGTCGTTTGGATCCCAATTGTGGATCATTCCATCATCCCATTGCCTGAAGAAATGCAAACCAAATTCGAGAACCTACAAAGTCCCATGCCATGGTACTCAGTGCAGGACCCTTTGTTCATAAAGAAGCCGGTCATCAGGTTCATCAAGGAGGTTTGGCATTTCAGGACAAAGCCAATCCTTGTGGTGCTTGATCCTCAAGGGAAGGTGGTTTCCCCTAATGCAATTCATATGATGTGGATTTGGGGAAGCACTGCTTTCCCCTTCACTAGTTTGAGAGAAGAAGCTCTTTGGAGGGAAGAAACATGGAGGCTTGATCTTCTGGTTGATGGAATTGACCCGACGGTCCTCACTTGGGTATATATTTTAGATTCAAGCTTACCAGTTTTCTCCATTGACCTGTTAGAAATATTGTTAAATAAATGTTCACTTTTACCATAAGTCCATGCATCTAATAAGATATTTTGAACTTGTATGTGTTCAGATTAAAGAAGAAAAATACATTTTCTTGTATGGAGGGGACGATATCGAGTGGATAAGAAGATTTGCAAATTCAGCACGCAGTGTTGCATCTGCGTCTCGCATTCCTCTTGAGATGGTGTATGTGGGGAAAAGCAACAAAAGGGAGCAAGTGAAGAAAGTGACAGGAATTATCAATGCGGAGAAGCTTAGCTATGCTTGGCAAGATCAAGCCATGATATGGTTCTTCTGGAGCAGGTTAGAGAGCATGCTATTTTCAAAGATTCAGTTAGGCAGAGGTGATGACCAAGACCCAATGCTGCAACAAATAAAGAAGCTGCTTAGCTATGGCAGAGAAGGTGGATGGGCAGTGCTTAGTAGAGGGTCTAATATAGCGGTGAATGGCCATTCCAGCACAGTTTTGCCTGCTTTGGGTGGTTATGATGAATGGAAGATAAATGTGGCTGAAAAAGGTTTTGATGGGGCATTCAAGGAGTACCATGACAAGCTTCATGATGCTGCTCACCCTTGCTGCCGGTTCGAGTTTCCGAATACCATAAGAATCCCAGAGACGATGAGGTGCCCAGAGTGCCCCAGGCTCATGGAGAAATACACCGCTTTCCTTTGCTGCCATGATGAGCAAGGCATTCCAGGCTCACTATTTTAAGCGGGGATCAGCCCTTCACTGTTTTTCCTACTACTATTGCTGCTAAATAATGATGTTCCTATGGGACTCAAAATCAATAATTTTCTTCTAAAATTTCACTTTGCGTGTTAAGGTTTTGTGTCTGAGATGTATCACCAATAGCCACTATGGCCTAGTTGGCAACCTATCTATAACAGTTAAGAGTAAAATAATCATGTTTGATTTCCACATTATTGTCAGGGATATGAATATAATAAAGAATAAAGTTTATTTAACGATGACTCTTTGGGCTTTGCTTTTCATCTTGATTTCTGCATGTCTTCAGAAAAATGTAGCTTTTTCCCGGTTTCAACTTCAGTAATCTCTCATCATGAAGTGAGCCAACCCATCAAAACAAACTATAATCTCAATTCCAAAATCCATATAAGTATTACAATTTCGAGTTTAAAATTCAATTATGAGTGATGAATAATAAAACAACTCAAAATTTATCAAAAGAAGTACGAAACTTTTAAGACTCATCAGCGATATAACGTTTTTTTCATTTTGCTTGATAGAACAGAAAGAAAATTAAAAAGATAAAAAGTATTTGAATTGGAAATATACAAAAAAAAAAAAAAAAAAAGTCCCAATTAAAAAAAATAAAAAAACAAAATCACAAGGTAGGCTTTAACTAAATAAAAAAAATCAATGGTTTTTAACATATGTTGGGCCCACAAAGCATCCACAACAATGAGTTTTGTTTGATATTTGGTAAAGTGTTTACTTGTAAACGGGTCTTCCAAACAAGGTTCGCTGTCACAAAAGAAATGCATTCCAAGAGACTTAAAATCAGGCATGGTTCAGAAACGTATCGTTATAAGCTGAAGTTCTTAAAGGTCAGTTTCAGCTTTGCAATAGTTGGTTTCAGTCTATTTGGTCAAGTTCCTTTTTTTGTGTTAAGTGGTAAGAAATTTAAAGTCTCTTGTCGAATTTGAATATTATACGTCAAAAGATAAAATTGAGAGAATTTGCTCTAGTTTAAAATTCTGATTCAATTTCACGTCAAATTTAATCGAGATATAATATAATTACCAGATATCAAAAAATCTCAAAGAGAAAAAAGAAGAAAAAAAACTTTGTATGTGTCTAGTAATGTGCCTTAAGCGGGTAAATTCAATTTTCTTTGATGCGTTTAGGGGATATTTGTTCTTTTCTGATTTTTTTTCCCTTTCATTTGGCCCATTGTTCTTAATAAAGGGGACAGCATCTCCTATAATGGACCAATTTAAATCACTCCAATGCTCACTTTGTTTATTGATGAAGTGTTTATTTTTCTTAAAAATAATTTAGATTTGAATTATTATATAGTTTTCTTTTTTTAAAATAGCTTAAAAGAAACTTTAATTTTTAAAATTTTTTTACTCATTTTAATTCCTAACATTATTAAACATTTCTAATTTAGTCCTTTGAATAATGGCTGGGACATTACAATAAAATTATTAAAAAAAAGTTTGCATTAAATTTGTTTTTTTAATGAACCGGAACCGATTTGCTGAACCCAGTATAAGAGCACAACATCGTTGATTGCTGAAAATAGAAGCATATCAAAACTGAGAACCATCCAAATATATTAGTTGAATTCAAACTCGAAGTTGAACTGGATTCATGGTTTTGTTTTCTATTTGAAACTTATTTGCAACAGACGTGTCCATCATCTCATTAGAGTAACGATAATAAGATGGGGTTAAAGATGAATTGGGACCCTGGTGGCCCACTGCTTCTGTTTCCATTTTGCTTAATATTATGAACACCCTAATGAAACAAGCATCCCATTATTCTTTTCATTAGTCTCATCTCTCATTATCCTTTTGATTATAATATATGAGTTGTTATCGAGTCATTTTCTCTCCGACAAAGTTAGAATATTTGGGTCCTAAGGTTAATGGTTTTTGCAGTTGTTCTTTGAAGGCAGGGTCTCCCATGGCCCAACTTGCAGCATTTCTAGACCAGATCAACATGACTTGTTTTGAGTTTTTACCAAATTAGCATTTTTCCTTGAATCTCAAATCAACTGAAAAGATTTCTCTACCCGGTTCATTATGAACACGATATCAAATCAAATTAAATCATCATTTGCTTTATTTGCTCCAGTGTTGGACTTAATAGGAAAAATGATTGCAGAGGCTAAGAATTGATTAGATTTTGTTCCGAAGAAGCTACTTTTAACACAGGGTTTAAAGTGCTGGAGAAAGCAACCCTCTTTGACATCATGAATCTTTTCCAGGGTTGAGGTCACCACTATTTTTTTTTCCTTTCTTGGTAAACAAGCCAAAGTTCTTGATCCATTTATGGAGCTAGAATTGTTAAACGAGGATTTCACGTGGTAGCCAGGTTTCAACACACATCGGGGTTGAAGCAATGCACAGACAGAAGTGATATTTTTCTATTGATACACAATTATGTCCTTCCATTTAAGCAGGAAGAATTTAAAAAAAAAAAAGCAGCTTTTGTGCCCATGTGACTTAAAAAAGTTTACTGATAAGGGTTCCTCTGTCACCTTGCTGGTAATCGAAGTCTCATTTGTGGATTAAAAAGTCATAGACCTTTCTTCTGCACTTTTTGTTGGCTTAATATGGCTAAAACATGTTGTGCGAACCCCACCTTCGACATTACTGTAACTTATAACAATGAATCTAGCAAAATTTTTATGACGGTAGCATTCCAATCTAGGTTTGCTAGTTTTGGAAGTTCTGAGAGATTGGTCCTATTGACTATCTATCATTCTCACCTTGAATATTAGTTGCCATTTCAAATCAGCCACTGAAGCTGCAAGGGAAAATAAACACACACACACTATCTTGTCCAAAACAATCCTTAAAAGTGTTTGTGTTTGTAGAATTTATTCAAATATATAATACTATTCTTTTTATCGGGTCATAATTGTTTTATGATTCAAGATTTGTGACTGTCATTTCTAAAAATATTATCTTCAAGGTTTGAATCTGTATCTCTTCTTTAAGAATGCAACATGTTTTACGTCTATACTCAACACTTGATGGTATATAATACTAATTTTCATGGCATGTGTTGTATACATTACCTTATCCAATCATAATATATTAAATTTATTTAATAATTTTATAGAAATATAAAGCGTTAATTGCACTAGACATCTCCAAACTATGATCCTTATTCTAAATAGACCCTCAAACTTTAAAATGTTCTAATCTCATCCCTAAACTATCGTTATTATGTCAATCATGTCCTTCTATTATTAAAATTATTAATTCAACCATTAAATGACATGTAAAACCTTATGTGATATAATTTAAAATGAAAATTTTAAAGAAAAGTACACATAGCTGTTAAAATTAAAAGCTAAAATAAAGTAAAATCGGAAAAAAAAAAAAGAAGAGAATGAACGATAATTTCTATGAAAGATACAAAACCTCAAAACCAAGATTTTTACAAAAGATTCAAAAACCTCAAAACTAAGATTTTTACAACATTCATTTTTGTAATAGTCATTTTCTTTAAATTTTTATTTTAAATTAAGTTACAAAAGATTTATCGTCTTATTTAACAGTTAAATTAATAATTTTAGTAACAAATGGACCTTATTGATATAACATCAATAGTTTAAGGATATAATTAAAATGTTTTAAAATTTAACTATCAATTTAGAATAAAGATTATAATTTGAGAATGTTTGGTGGAATTAACTCAAATATATATAAATAAAGTAACCATCATTATATTACATCAATATAAAATATAAATTTGAATTCAAAATATAAATAAATATAATAAAAATTCAAAGTGTAATATCAACCAAATAAATAAATATATAATCTTTATCTATTTTTATATTTTATATGCATTTACAGTGAATTGTTTAAAACATGAATATTAGAATATTTTACAATAAAATTATATTAATTAATTTGGTCTGACAATTTTAAAAACATATAATCATTAATTTAATTATAAGTTAATCTTTTAAAGAATAATTTTTAATGTAAGTATATATCTTTAATTAGTAACAAATATTATGGTATTAATATAAATATATAATTGATTTTACTTAGTTAATAAATATTACCGCAACGGATAGATGTTACATTTTCATGTAACCTAACTATTAGTGAATAATAATTGAGTTATAAAATCTTGAATGTCATTAAATTTATACTTAAATTGATGTGAAATCAAATCTCTAAAATATTATTGTGATCATAATTATAATTTACGTTTTAATTATAAATTATATACTACTATTTTATTGATGGTTTATTACTTTTAGTATTCATTATTATTTTACAGTTACTAATCTTTATATTTACAATCAATTTTTGCTTTTATTTTTCAATTAATTTCTAATTATAAAAGGAATTATTAAATTTATTTTCAACAGGTTTGCAATTATACAAACATGCAATGTAATGGTATATACTTGCTAGCTAACTTAAAAACTTGATATAATTTAAAATATAAAATTGAATGTTACAATAATGATGGCATTTGTAAAGGAATAAAAATAATACTTACAAATTGTTTATCCAAATTTTAAAATTTTAATCATGAAATTTATAATTATTTTCTTATTTATCATAATTATTAAAATTTTCATTATTACTGTAGTATTTGTTATAATAGACGTCGATAATGGCAATTTGATCTCAAAATAAGAAAAATAAAAATACACAGATTTTACGTGAACACCCTTTCGAAAAAAGCTACGAGCAGAGAAGAAGAAATTCACTAATGTTGAAAAACAAATGATACAAGAGGAGTTTCGATTAAATTTATTTAAAGGTTGAAAAACCTTATTCTAATTAATATCAAATAGAAAAAGTGTATTTCTATACGGATTCTACTTGTGCATATTGTCAAATACAAGAGGAGTTTCAGCCCTCGGCCTTAAGCGCTACACAGATCCTCTTGTTTTGCCACTGTATTTTATTTCTTTAACAATGATTCGGGTCACACAACTTTAATAATCTCCACCTTGACACAAATTCTCAAAGAAAAAGTTCTTCACCTCTTCCGTGAAACCCCTAAAGGGGTATTCTTCAACAATGAACACCAACCGAGTCCAAGCAATGCTCAAACATGGTTATAGGAAGTGACTTAGTCATCATATCTTCAGGATTATCATGAGTACTAACTTTGCTCACAACAATATCACCACGAGCAATAATATCACGCACAAAATGATACTAAACATCAATGTGTTTTGTTCTCTTATGAAACATTTTATCCTTCGTAAGGAAGATGGCACTCTGACTATCACAAAACATTGTATTGATTTGAAGGTCTGTACTGTAACAACCCGGTTTTAGCTAAATTAGAATAGTAGTTTTGGAACCACTAATCCGAGGTCATAAAATTATTTTAATATGATTTTTTGTGTTTATAGCATGTGAATATCTATGTTTGAAAGTTTCGTGAAATAATTTTATCGTTTGAGTGTTTAATTTGATAAAAAGACCAAATCGCGTAAAATGCAAAAGTAGCATGCTAATAGTTAAAGGTGTTTAGTGGTTATCAAATTGAATTGTGGAGGTCCTTATGTTGTTATTAGACCATTGGTAGTGGAATTTGACATAGGTAGCCTTATACTTGATGATTTAAATGTGTATTAATAAGGTTATTTAGGTAATTTGTTAATTAAATGATAATTAAAGTAAAACAAAACCAAATGTTCATCTTTATTCATCTTTTTGACAGAAACTAAGGAAAGAAATAAGGGTTGGGAAGCTTTCATGCATTCGACCATCTTCAAGCTTGAGGGTAAGTCTGTTTTAGCTCAGTTTTTTTATGATTTCTATATTTTTGTGATCGTTGCATCGAGTACTAGCTAGTCCGTACCTTTAATTTTAAAATTATTAATTATTTTTTGAGATTCCATTGATGAATATTCAAGATTTTTTATGTTTGATGATAAAATATGGAAGTTTGATGATAGTTTTATATGTTTTACATAGTGGTTTTTGGGTAAAAATCCAATTTAGGGATTAAATTGTGAAATATGTAAATTCAGGGGTTAAATTGTGAAATAAATGAAATTTTTGGGCTGTTGGGGACCTACTTGAAATTCGGCTAGGCATGGGTGTAATGAAATTTTGTGAATTGTGTGATATTATGCAATAAGGACTAAATTGTACAAATGTGAAATGTTAGGGGCAATTGTGTAAATGTGCCTTAAATAGTGTTTTGGACTAAATTGAATAAATATGTGATTGAATAAGTTAATTTTGAATACATTTAGATCAAGAAAGGATGAATTTGGATCTAGATCGAGGGAAAACTAAAGTTATTGACTGAACGATTCGATTTGTCGTTTTAGTATCCAAGGTAAGTTCGTACGTGATAAACATTGTTACAATTATGTTTTAATGCTTTATTATTGCATAAATTGTATATATGAGACTACGGTTCTGTACGATGATAAATCGACTATGATTGACACTTAGTGTGCGTTTCGAGATAGCTTCAGCTATATATATAGCACTTAGTGTGCATATTGGAATAACTTCGGATATATATGGCACTTAGTGCACGAGATCGAGATAGCTTCGACTATGAAAGGCACTTAGAGTGCGAGACTATAATAACTTCGATATGTTTTGGCACTTAGTGTGCAAGATATTGAGTATTCGACAGTATCATGTAAAGGTATGAATTTGATATGAATTTGTATAGGTATGTACATATAAAGCATGAAATCCAAATAGAAGAAGTTATGAACTTGTTCATAAACACTTGAGTAAGTATGAGGAAAGTTTGTTGGTTACCATGATTTAGACATTAATTAGTTCAAATTGATGATTTGTATTTTATGAACTATTGTGTATATTTAGTACAAACTTACTAAGCTTTATAGCTTATCTTGTTTGTTTCTTCCATGTTTTATAGTGATTTCAAAGCTAGCTCGAACTCATGGATCGTTGGGAAATGTCATCACACTATCGATCATTTTGTTGGTACTTTTGAAGCTTATATATATATATGGTATATGGCATGTATAAGCTAGTGTTATCTTGATATGTTTTGAGTTATGATTTTAAGCTATGAGATTTGACTTGTAAATGTTGGTATGTATTTGGCCATTTAAGTTAGCTCAAATTATGTGTTTGATAAGTGATAAATATGATGTATATAATGCCTTATGTGTTGGTTTGTTTGGTATGGTTATATGATTGCTCTTTTGGATAGTTGTAAGTTGGAGTATTATTGCTTGGAAGTTGGTATATTGGGGTTTGATTTTGAGGTGATGATATGGTATGTTTTTGAATATGGAATTGAGTAGTTGAAATGGTTGTGGATAGATGGCATGATATGTGTATGAATTGGCTGCCTTTATATGTATTAAATTGGTACTATTTTGGTTACTTTGTGTGCATGAGAGTAGGATGACAAAATTGGCTTTTCAAATGGCCTATTTTTGTCCTCACGGGTAGAGACACGGGCATGTGTTTCAGCCGTGTGCGACACACGGTTATGCTACACGGCCGTGTGTCCTGTAACAGCCCGATTTAAGGCCAAAACGGAATAGTGGTTTTGAAACCACAAATTCGAGATAGAAATAATAGTTTTATTATCATTTTAAGGTCTATGGCATGATTTCATGATTGTGTGAAAATTTTGTTTAGAAATTTTATCGATAGAGGGTCCAATTTGGCATTTAGGACTAAATTGCAAAAGTTGTAAAATGTGTGTTCTAGTTCACAAAGGTACTAAGTACTTGTGATTAATGGGTTTTTAAAGTGGAGGTCCTTGTATAGTAATTAGACCATTATACTAGTTTGGACAAAAATACCTAAATGAAGATAAAACATCATAGTTTTTAATGAAGGGTAATTTAGTCATTTAGTAAATAAAATAATAAAATGGGAAAACAAAGCCAAAATTTGCTATCATCTTCATCAAGTTGGCCGAAACTCTCGTAGACACCATAGCTAGGGTTTTTCCAAGCTTTCAAGCTCAATAGTAAGTGCATTCAAGCCTGCTTTTTGATGTTCTTTACATTTTGAAAACCTCGTAGTTTCGGTTTACCTATTTCTACCATTATTTGAGTTAGGGTTTATGTTTAAAATTTACCCATGAATGATATGCATGTATTTTGATGTTTTATGGTAGAATATGAATGTTTGAGGTTAGGAGAACGATCTTTTCTAAGCGATTTTTAGCGAAAACGAGCAAAACGGTATAATCGGTAAAAATACCTAATGCTCATAAGTACATGTTAGAGTGAGAATTTGATGTTGTTATAGAAGAGAAAAATGTTCATCATGTCATAAAACATAATAATAAGGGCTGAAATTAAATTTCCGAGCCTAGGGGCAAAATCATAATTTTGTAAAAGTTAGGGGGCAAAAATGTAATTTTTTCATAATGTGATTTTTGGATTGAAATAAATAGTGTGAGTGTTAAATGAGCTAAATGTGTTGTTATAGATCAAGAAAGGCGTGGAATCGACCTCGAACGGAAGAAGGAAAAGGTTTTGGACTAAATTGCAAAATTTCCATAGTTTGCACCGAGGTAAGTTTGTATGTAAATAATACATTAACTTCATTTACATTTTTGTATTTCAGCCTATTTTATATATTTTAGTTGATTGTGAATCATAAATCGACTATTGGAAGAATGGAAATAAGTAATAGTGAGAGAAATCGCGGTTGAACTTTCGGAAAGATTGAATAATATAGATGAAATGTAGCTAGATCACATGTATGGTGCTGAGTGCACATCATGTGTACAAGAGAGCTACGAGATACTATGTAGTGGCTAGGTCACATGTGTGATACGGGATGTATCCCATGTAGACAAGAGAGCTACGGGAGAGGATAAATGTAGCTAGGTCGCATGTGTGATTCCAAGTGAAGGACACCATGTAGACAAGAGAGCTACGAGATAAATCGGCTAGGTCACATAGGTGGTACTAAGTGTTCACCATGTGTACAAGAGAGCCGAATTATATGAAATATGATGGTGGAGTTGTATGCTGAAACCACCAAGTATCGAGGATTGATCCGAATTATTCAACGGGATGATTTTATAGTGACATTGTAATCATGAACCTACACTTGTGATGTATGAAATGTGGTGAAAGTGAATTGTGATATGTAGGCTAAATGAGGTAAATACAAAGAAAGTGTGAAAGAGTGAATTAGTAATAATACTGTTTTGGACAGTTGCAGTAATGTGAATTTGAAAAATCACCAAAAATAGTAGAAATTTAATTAGAGGCTGAATGAGATATGAATATAAATCTTAATGAGTTTATTTTCATGTAAAAGAAACAGATCAACTAAAGGAACTCTATGTTTTGAGATATTTATATTTGTGTGTGACTTGCTCAGAATGACTATGTGATCCCCTGTTCTAACTTTGAAAAATCATTAAAAATTTTACAAAACTAATTAAGAAATATAGTTTATATGTATAGATTCCTTATTGAGTCTAGTTTTAAATGAAACAAATCCCATGGCTATTTGAATTGTGTACTAGGAGAAATTAAATTCGTAGTGAACAGAGGTCAGATCAGTCGAGCTGTATAACAGGGGAAAATTTTAACTCAAGTAATATGAGTCTAGTTTCAGGAAAATTTTCCGGATTTGAATTTTGAGTTTTGTAACTCAAGTTATGATTTATTTAGTGAGTATGATGCAGTAGAGACAGCTTGACCAAAGTGGAGTAAATAGTGAAATTAAAAGTAGATACACTTGAGTTATTGTGTAAACATATTAGATTCTTTATTCATTATTTACATACTTGCTTACTAAGCTATAAGCTTACCTTCTTTTCTCTCTTCTGTCTTATAGTGCCATCCAGCTTGCACAGGAGTCAAGGATCGTTGAAGATCTGCCTGCACTATCAATATTTTTGGGTATTTGAACTAAACATTTTGAATTATGGCATGTATAGTAGACTTAGTTATTTTGTTACGTGTCATAATTGTCTAGGTTTTAAAATATTAAGTATAGTATTTGACCGATTATTTTGTACGAAGCCTTTGAAATTGGCTAATATTATTAAAGGCATATGTTATAATGATTCATGATCTAATTGTATGCCATATTTTTTCCTTGGTTTTATTTAATGGTATGTACTATGATTCGGTAATACCTCGTACCATGTTCCGGCGACGGATACCGGTAAGGGGTGTTACATGTCCCCTGGGATGCCCTTCAAATTAAAGTCAGTATACCCTACAAGTTTGGCATGGCCTAGACACATGGGCGTGTCTACTAGTCGTGTGTGGCACATGGGCTGGTACACGGGTGTGTGGCCAAGTCAGTAACCCCTTCTAGATTTCACACGACCTAACACACGGGCGTGTCCTCGGTCATGTGGTACAAGTCAGTATGTATGCCCTGTTTTCACATGGCCTGTGATACGTGCGTGTCTGGTGGCCGTGTGAGGCACATGGCTTGTTCACACGGGCGTGTGACCCTTAAATGTTTGAAAATTTTCTAAGTTTTTCAAAGTTTGCATATGTGATCGGTTTAGTCCCGAACCTTATTTAAAGCATGTTTAAGGTCTTGTAGACCTAATTAAGGGATATTTTGTATGTGAATGAATGTTATTTGATAATGAATATTTACTGAGTTGTGAAATGTTAGTTAAATGTTGAGTTTGATTGGTAATACCTCTTCACCCTAATTCGGTGACAGACACGGGTTAGGGGTGTTACATGTACTGAGTTTACCAAAGAGTCCCTTTTACTAAATAGCTTCTTTAGAAGCCTTAGTAATCGTCAAGTACTCAACTTCACTAGTAAACAAAGCAACTGTAGTTTGCAAAGTGGCTTTCCAACTAATTGCACAACCCCTAATAGTAAAGACATACCCTGTGAGAGATTTTCTTTTATCAATGTCTCCAACAAAATTAGAATCAACATACCCAATTACTCCATCTCTATTTCTTCCAAACTATAAGAAAACATTAGTAGCACCTCGTAAGTATAGGAAAATCCACTGAACTGCTTTCTAATGTTCTTTACTAGGATTCGCCATATATCTACTAGCTACACTAACTGTATATGATAAATCTGGACGTGAGCAAACCATAGCATACATAAGAGATTCCATTGCACTAGAATATGGAACATGTGACATGTAGTCAATCTCATCATCTGATTGCGAAGACAAAGCCGATGAAAGTCTAAAGTGGGCTGCTAATGGAGTACTAATAGGACTGACACTCTACATATTGAACCTACAAAGAACTTTCTCAATGTACTCTTTCTGACTTAAATACAATTTACATACTTTTCTATCTCTGAGAATCTCCATCCCGAGTAACTTCTTTGCTGCTCCCAAATCTTTCATCTCAAATTCTTTACTAAGTTAGGCTTCAACCTTTCTTATCTTTCCTTTATCTTTGGCTGCTATCAACATGTCATCAACATAGATGAGTAAATATACAAATGATTTCTTAAAATAAACGCAACAGTCAAAGCTACTTCTTTTGAAATCATGAGTGGTCATAAATGAATTAGACCTCTTGTACGACTGCCTAGGTGACTATTTCATAGGGACTTTTTCAGCAAGCAAACATACTCCTCCTTTTCTGAGATATAAAACCCTCTAGTTGTTGTATATAAATATCTTCCTCAAGTTCTCCATGCAATAACGTTGTTTTTACATCTAACTTCTCAAGCTCAAAATCATACATGGCCACAATACTAAGCAAGCCTCAAATCAAACTGTGCTTAACAATTGGAGAAAACACATATGTAAAGTCTACACTTGGAATCTAATTATAGCCTTTTGCAACCAAACTTGCTTTATATCTAGGTTCTTTAAATCTTAAAGTCCTTTCTTTCTTCTTGAACACCCATTTACAACGAACAATCTTTTTATCTTTAGGAAGCTTCACTAGGTCCCATTTTTCATTGTTTTGGAGCAATTCCATCTTTTCTTGCATGGAAAACATTCACTTTCCTAAATCTTCACAATTACCTGCCTTAGAATAAGTACATGATTCTTGATTTGCATATATATTTTCATCTACGTTTAAAGCATAAACAACTAGATCAACCTCGGTGAACCTCTTTGGAGGTTTAATTTATTTTCTAGATCTGTTCCTAACAATAGAATATTATTGTGAAGAAGCAACTCTACTTTGAGTTTCCGTACTAACCTGAGGAGTAAACTCTATTGTAGGTCCTAAGTCAATTTGAAGCTTCACCTGCTTCACATGTGTGTTTGAACTTTGCTGGTATTTATTGGAAGAGTCTTTAAGAGGTAAGTTAGGTAGCATAGCAGTTTCATCAAAAATAACATATATGTTAATTACAACTTTCCTTGTTTTAGGACACCAAAACTTATACCTTTTAACACCAACTTTATAACCAAGAAAAACACATTTAATAGATCTAGACTCCAATTTACCATTATAAACATGAGCATACGCAGGATACTCAAATATGTTCAAATTAGAATAAATAACAAGAGTACTAAACCATATCTCTTATGGAGTCTTTTTCTCAATGGCAACGAACGAAGATCGGTTAATGAGAAAACATGTAGTAGAGGTCACTCCGACCCGAAAAAATTTTGGTAAACAAGCATTCGAAAACATACATAAAACATTTTCCATAATTGTTCTATTCATTCATTCTACAACGTTGTTTTGCTTGGAGTATGGTGAACTATCAAGTGTCTCACAATCCCTTCTGATTTACACAATTCATTAAAGTCATCAAAACAAAATTCCAAGCCATTATCTGTGCGGAGGTGAACTATCCATTTTCCTATCTGCTTCTCGATCATAGTTTTCCAAGCCTTAAACGTGGAAAACACATCAGTTTTTTGCTTAAGGAAGAATACCCAAACTTTTCTGATAAAATCATCAATGATCGTTAGCATATAATTAGTGTCACTCCTCAAAGGCACTCTAAATGGTCCCAAAAGATTAGAATGAATATAATCCAGTGTTCCCTTTATATTAGGGATTCCTCTAGTGAATCGAACTCTATTTTGCTTTCCAAAAATGTAGTGCTCACAGAACTTAGTTTATTAATGCCTTGTCCATCAAGAAGTCCACTTTTGCTTAATTTTGTCATGATGTTCTCACTCACATATCTTAAATGCATATGCCAAAGTCTAGTAACATAATCATCTGACAAGGAAAAGGAAGTAACGGTTGCATCACCAGTAACAATTGAACCCTATAACTTAGTAGTCTTTCTCTAATCTTTCATCATAATGAGGGAACCCTTGCTAATCTTTAGAACCCCACTCTCAGTTGTGTACTTGTACCTTGCTGAATCAAGAGTACTCAACAAAATCAAATTTCTCTTCAATTCTTGTACATGTCGTATGCCGTTAAGTGTTTTGACGACTCTTTCAAAAATCTTAATTTTAATCATGCCAATACATGTGATTTTACATAAAGCACTATTTCTCCTCAAAACAAAACTTCAGACACTGTTTCATATGTTGTAAACCAATCCTGATTGGGACTCGTATGAAAAGTGAAACCAAAATCAAGGATCCACTCCTCGCTTACTTTAGAGCTGTCAACAGAGGCAACTAGGAGTTCACCATCGATGTAGTATTCTACTACATCATCTTCATCAGATTATTCTGGTTGTTTTCCCTTTTTATTTACAGCCTCCCTTTTGATCTTATTCTGCAACATATAACACTCAGACTTAATGAGCCTCCTTTTTTTGTTGTAGAAATTACAAGTTTAACCTCTGGTTGAAGATCTCAATCTACTTTTAGATTTACTGCAAGGATTTTGTTTTTGTGTCTTCCCATGATTATCATTAGCATTTTGTTCTTATCTCCCATGACCAATGAGATCCTCTTCTTGAGATTCAGATCTAGCCACAAGATACTTCATGTCGTCATACAAGGATAAGGAAGCATAGACTTCATCATCTGTGATAGATTCATGACTATATAAAATTGTATCTGTAAAGGTTGAATAAGATAGGGGCAACGAACAAAGTAGAATTAAGCTTAAATCTTCTTTCTCATACTAAACCTCTATAGCCTCGAAGTCTAAGGCAATTTCCTTAAACATGGTTAAGTATTCGAGAAAAGACGTACCTTCTTCCAAACGTTGAGAGTAAAGATGCTGTTTCATATGAAACTTGCTAGTTAGGGTTTTTTAGATGCATAGCTGTTACAGATTTGTCCATAATGCAACGGGTAGTCTTCTCTTTTAACACCTCCTGTAGAATTTCATTTGACAGATGTAGATGTAATTGTGTTAAAGCCTTTCAATCTTTATGCTTATTCTCTTCATCCATCAATGTCAAAGGCATTTTATCTAACCCTAAGAGGGAATCCTCTAAATCCATCTATGTAAGAACTGTCTACATCTTTACCTACCATAACACAAATCTAGTGTTGTGATCCAACACCGAAATATCATACTTTATTTTCACCATTACCGTGATCAAGAAAAGCAACCCGAAAATCTTTGATACATGTTTGCTATAATAGACGTCGATAATGGAAATAGTATGTTTGCAAAAATAAGAAAAATAGGAACCCACAGATTTTACGTTTTTCGAAAAAACACTGGCAGAGGAGAAAAAATTCACTAATGTTGAAAAACAAATGATCCAAGTGGAGTTTCGGCTATATCTGTTTAAAGGTTGAAAAAACTTATTCTAATCAATGTCAAATAGAAGAATTGTAGTTCTATACAGATTCTACTTGTGCATCGTGTCAAATATAAGAAGAGTTTCAGCCTTCGGCCTTAAGCCCTACACAGATCCCTTTGTTTATTCATTATATTTTATTTTTTTAACAAGGACTCAGGTCACACAACTCTAACAATCTCCACCTTGACACAAATTCTCAATTAACAAGTTCTCCACCTCTTCCATGAAACCCCTAAAGGGGTATCTGTAACACCCCACACCTGTATTCAACGCTGAAATAGGGTTACAGAGTATTACTGAACATATAATACAATTACACATACATTTTTTTCATACATTTTCAATTTCATGAAAATATCAATCAACTACATTCAAATTGTCCCTAATACAAGCCTACGAGCCTCAAAACATGCATTTGGTGTGGTTTGGGCCTAAACCGATAACTTTAAAAACTTAGTGAACACTTAGAAAACTTTCTCAAAAACAAGGGACACACGTCCGTGTGGCCGGGCAGTGTCTCTCACTCGGCCAAAGACACGCCCGTGTCACAGGCCGTGTGACATTCAAAATGGAAGCACATGGCCGTGTGCTAGTCCGTGCCAAACTTGTAAGTTATACTAACTTATTCGCCAAGTCACACACCCGTGTATAAGGCCGTGTGGAGCATACTGACTTGTTTCTAATTCATCACTAGGGGACACACGGCCGTGTATATGACCGTAGACACACATCCGTGTCTCTACCCGTGTGGACAAAAATAGGCTATTTACCAAGCCAATTTTCCACCCAAACTTGCACAAACCATCACTAATGCAAATTGCACAAAAACAAGGCATAAATAGGCATCTAAACCATTAACAACCAAGACTAAAAAATGCCATTTCAATATCATCAACCACAAAGCACATGATACCATGTTTTACCAATTCAAAACATATCAATTTCTCACCTAAAAAATTACTTTAATGGTTTCATTCAAATATGCAATAATTACCTAAAATTTCAAGCATATAAATCTAAAATTCAACCATTTGTTACTCAAGCTACTCATCCACCACAATCATTCATCAAGCAATTATAAGCCACATCACAAATAAAGCATTGGCACATACATAAATAGATAACACCAACCCAACCAAATAGGCCAACTTACATGGCTATACACAAAACTAAACCGTGCACATTTACAAGCCAATTCATTTTGCTATATTCATTATCAAATTATGAACCAAAATGACCAAAGTCCCTATACATGCCATATATTCCAAAACATAGATTCAAAAGTACCAAAATGATATCTTGATAGTATGATGAAGTCTCCAACGATCCCGAATCTGAGCTAACTTTGAAATCACTATAAAACATGGAAAAAATAAACAATGTAAGCTATAAAGCCTAGTAAGCTCGTTTGAAAATAATAAGCAAGTCTTACCATTCATTTACCATTCAAATTAAATGACATAATATACAACAATGCATTAATCTCAAGCTAATATGAAATTTAATCACATAATTGATTATAAGCTCACAACCTCTTTAGACTCATTGCTCGTATAGTTTTCCATACATACCTGTACTGATACGTATCCATTTCTTACCATTTCATAACTTCAATATACGCATTGAACCATTTAAAATAAAATTCGGATATTTGAGAGTCTTGCACCCTAAGTGCCAATATCATGACCTGAAGCCAAATCAATGTAACTTGCACCCGAAGTGCCAATATCATGACCAAAAGCCAACTCAATGTAACTCACACCCAAAGTGCCAATATCATGGCCCGAAGCCAACTCAATGTATCCCCTAATGACATGTCATTCGTATCCTAATCTATTCCTAAGGTTCAACCGAGATTTCTAATTCGAATCTTCATCGAATGTATCCACAAGATCGTAATTCAAAATTTATGCAATATCAAAGCATTTAAAGCAAAAATATAGCAATGCTTATTACATACGAATTTACCTCGGATGTAAAAACGACAACACGAGTCAACTAATCCGAAACCATGTTCTTCCCCCGATCTAAGTCTGTATTTCTCCTTTCTCGATATAAATATAATCAAAATTACTTTTTTAATTATCTCTCTGTTCAATTTAGTCTAAATTCACATTAAGGAGCTTTTACACATTTTCCCCTAATGTTTCACATTTTTACAATATAGTCCTTATTTCATAAAAACACAAATTCATGCAATTCAACCAAACCCATGCTACTCGAATTACAATTAGGTCCCTAGAAACCCATATTTTTCATTTATTTCACATTTTAACCACAGTTTCCATATTTCACAATTTAGTCTCTAATTTGCATTTTCACTAAAAATCACTTAACAAAACTTGTATAACTATCATCAAACATTCATAATCTATCATTAAACATAAAAATACTCATGTATTCATCAATGGAAACATCTAAAATCTTTAACAATTTAGCAAAATAGTCCCTAGGCTAGCTAAACCTACTTGCAACGATCTCAAAAACATAGAAATCATTAAAAACGGGACAAAAATGAACTTACATGCTCAAGAAGACAAGGGAGAATGCTTCAAACTCTTTTCATGGTTTTTCTATGCCCTAGATTCGGTTAAGAAGATGATGAATGAATAAAATTACCTTTTGTTTTATTAAATCATCTTTTAATTAACTATTTACCCATTTAACCTTAATGTATAACATTAAAAATTCACCTAACCATGTCTATCTTTGTCCACTCATGTTTCAAACGGTCTAATTATAACATAAGGACCTCTACTTTAATAATCAATAGCTATTAGATACCTTTAACTAATAGAACATAACTTTTACAGTTTATGCGTTTTAGTCATTTTTATCGAATTAAACACTTAAACGATAAAATTTCTTAATGAAAATTTCACACCATCATATTATCATGCTGTAAATATTAAAATAATAATGAAATAATTATTTCAACTTCGAATTTGTGGTCCTGAAACCATTGTTCTACTTTGACTAAAAACGGGCTGTTACAACTCTCCCCCGTTAAGGATTTTCGTCCCCGAAAATCTTACCAACAAAAAGGTTAGAGTACTATTTTCTCATAGCTTCCTCAGGCTCCCACATAGCCTCTTCGACACTGTGTCATTGCCAAAGTACTTTCACGAGAGTGATGCTTTTATTTCTCAACTGTTTAACCTCACAAGCTAAAATTCTGAACGGTTATTTGCTATACATCATATCAGGTTGAATCTCAATCTCTGACGGCGAAATTACGTGTGTTGGATCTGATCGATAATAGCATAACATCAACACATGAAATAAATTGTGAATCTTTTCTAATTTTGATGGTAAAGCTAGTTAATATGCTACTGGTCCTATTCTCTCAATGATTCCAAACGGCCTGATGAATAGCAGACTCAGTTTGCCTTTGCGACCAAAACGAAGTATTTTCTTCCATGGAGATACTTTCAAGAATACTTTTTCACTGATCTGAAATTCAATGTCTTTTCATTTCAAATCCGCGAATGATTTCTTTCGATCTGAAGTTGTTTTCAAACTATCACGAATTACTTTCACTTTATCTTCAGTCTCTCAGATCAAATCAACCCCCTGAATCTTTCTCTCACTAAGTTCGATCGATTACTATGGAGTTTGTCATTTTTAACTATACAAATCTTCATACAGTGCTATCTTTAAGCTCGATTGAAAGCTTTTATTATACATGAATTCAACCAACAACAAATTTTTCTCCCAGTTGCCTTCAAATTCTAAAACACAACAATGAAGCATATCTTTGAGAATTTGAATTACTCTCTCAGATTGATTGTCGGTTTGTGGATGAAATACGGTACTAAAATTCAATCTTGCATCTAGAGCTTCTTGCAATTTCTTCCAAAATCGTGATGTAAACCATGGATTTCTATCCGAAATAATTGAGACTGGCACTCTGTGCAATCTAACGATCTCGAAAATGTACAATTTAGCTAATTTATCAAGTGAATAATCAGTACATACCGAAATGAAATGTGTTGATTTCGTCAGTTGATCTACGACAACCCAGATAGCTTCCTTCTTTTTTGGAGACAGAGGTAAACCCGATACAAAATCCATTGTAACTCTATCCCATTTCCACTCTAGTATCATCACTGGTTGTAGCAATCCCAAAGGCACTTGATGTTCAGCTTTAACTTGCTGACAAACGAAACATCTCGATAAAAACTTGGAAATGTCTCGTTTCATGCCCAACCACCAATACAACTGTTTTAAATCATTATACATTTTAGTACTCCCTAGGTGAACAGATAGACAACCACTATGTGCTTCATGTAAACTTTTCTGAATGAGCTCAAAATTCTTTGGTACGCATATTCTGCCTCGGAACATTAAACAATCGTCAGATCCGATCTAAAATTTTGAATCACAAGTCGACTCACATTGCATTCTTTATTTTGCAATTCAGTATCACACTTTTGAGCTTCACAAATTTACTAAAGAAAAACAGATTTAGCTTTCAACTTTGCTAGAATCGAATCATCATCGGACAAAGTTAGTTGAGTATTCATAGCTCTTAAAGCAAATAAAGATTTTCTACTCAAAGCATCTGCGACTATATTTGCTTTTCTCAGATGATAATCAATCACTAACACATAATTTTTTAGCAACTCTAACCATCTTCGTTGTCGCAAATTTAGATCTTTTTGAGTCATTATATATTTCAAACTCTTGTGATCGGTAAAGATATGAAACTTTTCACCGTACAAATGATGTCGCCATATTTTCAATGCGAAAACAATAGCGGCCAACTCTAAATCATGCGTGGGATAGTTCTTTTCATGTGGTTTTAACTATCTAGAGGCATAAGCTATGACCTTTCCTTCTTGCATCAAAACGCAACCCAAACCGTTTAATGATGCATCACTGAAAATCACAAATTCTTTACCCGATTCAAGTTGAACCAACACTGGTGCCTCAGTCAACAATGCTTTCAACTATTCAAAACTCTGCCGACATTTTTCAGACCATTCGAATTTCACATCTTCCTGTAAAAATCTAGTCATCGGTGTAGCAATCATCGAGAATCCTTTAACAAATCGTCGATAATAGCCAGCTAATCCTAGAAAGCTACTGACTTCGGATACATTTCTCGGTGGTTACCAATCAATAACAGCTGAAAACTTGCTTAGATCAACTCGTATACCTTCCGCTGAAACAATGTGCCCCAAAAATTCGACTTCTCTGAGCCAAAACTCACATTTACTAAATTTAGCAAATAGTTTCTTGGCATGCTCGTATACATCTCTCAAGGTTTGTAACACAATCCTCAAATGCTTGGCATGCTCAGATTTATCTCGAGAATAGATCAAAATGTCGTTAATGAATACAACAACAAATCTGTCTAAATACAGTCTAGAAATCCGATTCATCAATTCCATAAAAACTACAAGAGCATTAGTCAATCTAAAAGGCATAACAAGAAATTCATAATGTCCGTACCTCGTTCTGAAATTAGTTTTTGGCACATCTGAATCTTTAACTTGCAACTGATAGTAGCCAGATCTCAAATCAATCTTCGAGAATACTGTTGCCCTTTTCAACTGATCAAACAAGTCATCTATTATAACTTTATTAAGTTGTCGATAGTCAATACACATTCTCATTGATCCATCTTTCTTCTTCACAAATAACACTGGCGCACCCAAGGACGAAAAACTAGGTCGTACAAAACCTCTATCAATTAACTCTTGCAACTGAGATTTCAACTCTTTCATCTCTGTCAGAGCCATTCTATACGGAGCTATCGATATTGGTGGTAACCTAGGAAAATCTTCTGAAAACACATCCGAAAATTCACAAACTATCGGTACTTATTCGTTCTTCGATTCAGACAATTTTGTATAAAAAAATATAAGCAAGATAAGCTTCACAACCTTTTCTCACATATCTCTGAGCTAACATCAATGAAATCACAACTAGAAACCCACTCAACTCATCTGATTCAATTCAAATGATTTTACTATTCTAACATTTCAATTCAATAGTCTTTCGTCTACAATTCACAACAGCATCATGTAACGTCAACCAATCTATACCCAGAATTACATCGAACTCATCAAATGGCAAAAGCATTAAATTAGCTGAAAAATAGTAACCTCGGGTCATTAAAGGATAGTTCTTGCAAACTTTATCAACTAGAACATGCTTGCCTCAGGGGTTTGATACTTTAATCACAAACTCTGTAGACTCAACATGCAAATTCTTACTAAACACTAAAATACGAATGAGTCGATCCAAAATCAATCAATGCAATAACATTAATGTCGTAAAGAGAAAATGTACTGGTGATAACATCTGGTGATGAAGCCTCTTCACGAGCGTGAATAGCGTAAGCTCTAGCAGGTGATATCGCCTCGGATCTCAAAGCAGAGTCTTTTTTTGTACCTTTACTACTTGTCACGTTTCCAGCATTTCTCAGTGGTCTCCTAATAAACCGTAATTTATACATATTTTTACCCCATGTTTAACGCATTTTATGGATGATTTCCATTAGAATTGGTGAATTCGATGCTCCTAATGCTTTAATTTCATGTTTTATACTTAGGAGAGCATAGGAAAGCGAAAAGAACTAGAAATGGGCCAAAAACAGAGAAAATGGGCCAAAGTATGAAATCAACACGGCCTGGACTTCCTCACACGGGCAAACCACACGACCGTGTCAATTTGGCAGGCTCGAGCACGGCCTGAAGTAATCGCACACGGGCGTGTCCCTACCGAGCCCAAGTTGAGTCTAATTCGGAAAAGGCTAATTTTGAGGGATCTTAGGCATTCCAAAGCCTATAAATACACCCTAGAGGAGGAAGAAAAGGGGACACACAGGGAGGGAGTAAGAAATTACTCGAAGGAAGCCAATTGATCCATCTCAGAAGCCGGATTCATCATCAAGATTGAAGATCTCTCATCAATTTCCCCTTCAAGAGTTTTGGGTTTTCTTTATGTTTTTTATTCTTTATTATTCTGAGATGTTTTCATATTTAGTTATCAACTAGACCCCTAAATACCTAAGGGGAATGAAACTTAAGACGAATCTTGTTATTATTTTCTGAATTGTATGATAAATATTTAACTTGTTCTTAATTATGTGTTCTTAATTCTTGTTTTGATATCCCTGAATATTGATTCAAGATAAGCTCTTATTCAGAGGAGGAATAGACCCTGTCAAGAGTACATTTGTCATAATTAAGCGAAGTTGTTTGCATATCTAGACATAGGGTGACAAGATTTTGCCGGATTAGGGTGAAACCTAATAAGGGGATCCATAGATCGAGTTAATGCAACCCTAGGGTGCTAATTAGAGAAAAGTCTTAATTATTCAATCTAGGGATTAGACATTATTAGTCTTGAATAGGGATAATAACATAACTTAGGGATCTCCACGGAACAAGTTAAATGAATAAATCGTCCGATTCGGAGCCAGAATAACAAGTACAGTCTAAGTGGATTTTTCCTTAGGTATTGTCTTAATTCAATTGATTTTCCCAAAAGCAATTCCCCAATTTCATTCTCCGTGAGTTCTTAGTTTAGATAATTAGTTAGTTAAAACAAAACCTCTTTATTCTTAGGCTAGATAATAAAAAGACAGTCATTACTAGTACTTTTAGTTCCTTTGGGTTCGACAATCCGGTCTTGCTAAAACTATAATACTATTCAATAGGTACACTTGCCTACATAGCGATAATAATTAGTTTCAAGAACGATTAATTATAAATATTTAAAACCTATCACAAAATAACGCAATCAAGTTTTTGGCGCCGTTGCTGGGGAATTAAGATATTAGGAACGCTCAATTTTTATTTCTTTAGCCATTTATTTTTCTTGCAATTTAAATTTTTTATTTTTTTATTTTTATTATTATTTATTAATTTACTTTTTCTTTCTCTTGGAAAGTTTTTATAGTTTATGACTAGAAGAAACCCATCGGGACCACTACTTTTTGACGAAAAAATCGATCGTACAGTTTGTAGAAACCAAAGAGAAATAAGGCGAAGCTTAAGATACATAGAGAACGAGCAAGAGGACGATACTCAACCCCCAACCAAAGAGATGGCTGAAAAACAAGACAATCAGCTACCTCCTGTAATTGCAGTTAATCAAAATCCTGCTCCATGCACTATGTATGATTATGCTAAACCTTCTTTAACAGGAACTGAATCAAGCATAGTTAGACCTGTTGTAGCTGCAAATACTTTTGAAGTAAAATCTAACACTATTCAAATGATACAACAATTTGTTCAGTTTGATGGTTCGCAGGATAAGGATCCCAATGCTCACTTAGCAAACTTCTTGGAACTATGCGATACATTTAAAATCAATGGCGTTTCTGATGATGCCATACGTTATGCGATACATTTAAAATCAATGGTGTTTCTGATGATGCCATACGTCTTTGGTTGTTTTTGTTTTCATTGAGGAACAAAGCTAAACAGTGGTTGAACTCGTTACCACGAGGGTCAATCACTACTTGGGAACAAATGACTGAAAAATTTCTATTAAAATATTTCTAGCCGGCTAAAACGGCCAAATTACATAATGATATCTCTTCATTTGTGCAGATGGACTTAGAAACTTTTTACGATGCATGAGAGAGATACAAGGACTTACTGAGAAGGTGTCATCACCATACAACTTTGGCTTCAGGTTCAAACGTTCCATAATGGCTTGAATCCTTCGACTCGGCAAATGGTTGACGCAGCTACTAGCGGAACCATCAATAATAAAACACCTAAAGATGTCTATGAGTTTATAGAGGAGATGTCACTGAATAACTATCAGTGGCAAGTCATAAGGACAAAACCAACGAAAATAGCCAGTGTTTATAACGTCGATTTGGTTACCATGCTCTCTAATCAGGTAGAACTCTTGAATAAGAAAATTGATGGTTTTCTTAGTTCTTCTCAGGTACATCCAGTAATGAGGTGCGAGACGAATAGAGGAGGAGCATGCACAGAGTATCAACCCTTCAACCCTAGCATCGAGGAGGAACAAGTCCAATATATGGGTAACAATAACTCTCGATGCCAAAATAACCCATATAGTAACACTTATAATGCAAGTTGGAGGAACCATCCCAATTTCTCGTGGGGCGATCAAGGACATCAAAGACCACAACATCCTCCGGGTTTTTAACAACCACCCTATCAACAGGAAAAGAAGCCGAACTTTGAAGAAATGCTCTCAAAGTTTATCTCGGTGTCAGAAACCCATTTCCAGAACACCGAGATAGCACTTAAAAATCAACAAGAGTCAATCCAAGGGCTCAAAACTCAGATAGGTCAACTTTCTAAACTAATCTCCGAACGACCACAAGGTAGCTTGCCAAGTAATACTGAACCCAACCCAAGGGAACAGCTCAACGCAATTAATATTCAAGATAACAAAGGAGTCGTTGAGCCTGAACCAGAACCGAGGCAAGAAATCGTGGTAAGCAAAGGTCAAAGTAAGGTAGGTCATAATAAAAACAAATCAGTGAATGTCAAATATAAACCTCGTGTGCCATACCCCAACGCGACAAGGAAAGACCACTCAGATGAACAATTTGGTAAATTCCTTAAACTCTTAAAAAAATTACATATTAACTTACCGTTTATTGAAGCTCTATCACAGATGCCAAACGTAATGAAATTTTTCAAGGAGCTTCTAGCAAATAAGGGGAAGTTGGACGAGGCGTCGCATGTGGAGCTAAATGCAGTGTGTTTAGCTATTCTGCAAAATAAGCTATCGAACAAATTAAAAGATCCAGGGAGTTTTACAATTCCTTGCTTAATTGGTAGTTTAGATGTTAATAATGCATTAGCTGATTTAGGGGCTAGTATTAACGTCATGCCTTACAAAATATTCAAACAATTAGGTCTTCGGAAACCCAAACAGACTAGGATGAGCATTCAATTAGCAGATAAAACTATAAGATTTCCTAGAGGTATTATTGAAGATGTGCTAGTTAAAATCGATAAATTTATATTTCCCGTGGACTTCATTATTGTAGACATAGAAGAGAATAGCAACATTCCTTTAATTCTAGGAAGGCTCTTTTTAGCAACTGCTAAAACGATTATTGATGTTGGCGCAGGTGAACTCACACTCCGTGTGAGAGACAAAACAATCACTCTTCAAGCTCGTAATTTTGGCAACACATCAGAAATTGAAGGTGATCGTTTCACCCATTTTACTAAAATTGGCAATATGGTACAACCTACTTTGCAGGAGATGAGTCTGAAGGAAGCACATGAGTCATTCTCAAGCAATAGTAGAGGACCTGTTCATGAAGATCGAAGGTTACAAATCGAGGAGCTAGATGAATGGTGGACGCATAAACCAAGAACACACGATAAACCAAAACTACGCCAAGGAGAGCTCAATACCTTTCCCAATCAACTTAAGGTTGGAGATAGAGTCTTATTAGATGCCGCAGATCCCCACATTGTCACTACCACATCGAGCTTAGACTATAAATAAGCACTTCTTGGGAGGCAACCCGAGCACTAACTGTATTAACTTCTTTAAAATTTAGTCTTCAATACCTAACTTACTAACAGAGCTCTTGAATACAGGTTTTCCATAAAGACACGGCCAAGAGCACGGGCGTGTTTAGGGCTGTGTGAAAACAGGGTAACGATTTTCACAAACACGGGCTACAATAAAACGCCACAGCCGTGCGACATGGCCGTGGTTGAACTTGCCAAAACAACACTGGCCTGCGACACGCCCGTGTGGAAGAACCGTGGGTGAACCTGTTAAAACAGCATGGGCGTGCAACACGCCCTTGTCCAGCACCCATGGTCAAACCTGTTAGATTGACATAGGCGTGGGTCTACATACACGGGTGTGGGAGAAGTGAACAATGCCAGACATGGCCGTGCGACACGACCGTGTGCACCCATACTCCCAAGGAACACAGGCGTGTACTAAATGTCAGACGAGCCCAAATTCAAAATTCGCGAATCACACGGGCTGAAATTGGGGAACACGGGTGTGTTTCCTAGCCGTGTGCCCCAAAATCTATAAATACCCTGCACTATTTATTGTCTTCCCCACTCAAAAACCCTAACCCTAGCTGTTACAAGTCCACACGGCCTCCTTGCCATGCCCGTACACCGCTTCCAACTTCATTCCTGACGCTTATTCTTCAATCCTGTAGTGTTTGTTCACTCTTTTACCTTTAACTCCACTCATTTTTAATGCTATAATCTTTATGTATCTCACACTATGCTATCATTCAAGTTTCATTTCGTTTAGATTAGTTATCATTCATTCCACATGACATATTTTTATGAAACTCTCATGCCTTATTCACTTATTCTAAATCAATATTCATAATTTTCAATTGCTTCTTGTCATTTACCATTACAACTCATACCATGTGCTAAATTTATGCTCTTTATATTTCTATTAAATTCTTTACCATTTTTACTCATATCACCATCTAGTGCCACAAAAGTATGCCATTGAACTTATTGTTTTAGTTAGTTTTAGTAGTTGTGGTCTGAAATTATGATTTTTATTTAAAATTTGTCTTCGTTTTACTTTGACCACTCATCAAGATGACTTGATGATTCTAGTCGCAGGTACCATGTCATCTTCACGTGGTAAAAAGGCCGCTGTCCTTGCTTCAAAGAAAAGGAAGGGAGCGTCATCTTCCTTGGGTCCTACCGTGGAAGTTCGTCACCCTTTCCTGAGGTTCCTCATCGGGCCCTAAGAAGAACTATTCCAAATACTCCGGGCCTGACCTTTAATTGCGGAGCGCTACATTAATTGGACGGCAGTAGAACAAGTTCAGTTGGCTGAAGCGATTCAGGCCCTCCTAATCACCGACCCTTGGGAGCTGTTCTTTGGGATCATCGAGCCAACATACCTCAAGATCACGATGAAACTATTCTCAACATTCCATCTTCAGACCGTAATGACGAACTACGATGATCCCGGCACGGTCTAATTTCACCTATGTGGGTTAGTCCACCAGCTCAGCGTCCCAGAATTCGGTACGGCGCTGGGTTTATATTCGGAGGAATTCAATGAGGAGAATGACTTACATGCTCTCAACCGCTACATCCATCGTTCTCCTTCACGGTGCTGGGACGTACTAGTACAAGGTGGGGCCACCTACAATCCTAGCCGCTCCAAGGCATCAGTTCTCCATCCATCTCTGAGGTACCTACACACCATTTTGGCTCACATGATTACAGGAAGGCGAGAGAGCACCGACGTCGTCAACACTCACGACGCTTACTTTTTATGGTGTATGTAGCATGGGCACGTCATCGACCTTGCCTATTTCATCGCCCTCGTGATTCAGCACCAGACGGAGCGGCATAGGAAGGGGGTCATCTCCATTGGCCCCTATGTTACTCGGTTGGCTTGACACTTCGGGCTCCTCAGCACCGCAGCCCAAGAATCATCTTTAACCCTCATTGGCCAGATGTCTCCACAAGGCATCTTGAGCATGCTTAGAATGAGGACGATCAAAAAGCGCCGAGGAACCTACCCTCCTCAATATCGTCTCGCCCAATCTACTGAGGAGGAGGCCTACGAGGACATTTCTAATGATGTCCCTCCACAGCACAAGGACCCACCGACTCAGCCACCACCACCCTCTCGTCCAGTTCATGTGCCGGCTTCATATGCTGACATCTCTAAGCGCCTCACTCGATTTGAGTAGCAGTGTTTTCAATGATTTGACAGCATTGATGCTACTCTATAACAGATTTGTCAGCACCTCCATATCTCATCGCCAGTCCCACCTCGCGAACCATCCAACGATGAAGATGTTTAAAAATATTTATTTATTATTTTATGTTTTTAATTTTTAATAAAACTACTTTTTATTTTTACTAAGATTTTAGAATTTTATTTTATTATAAATTTCAGTTATTTCATAAAGAGTAATTATTCTTACTAATATCCCCTAAAAATTTCCTGATTTTATCACAGTTATATAGAGCCCCTAAGCTTATCATCGCATAGGAACTAAAAACTCCACCGGGAAAGGTTCTCCATGACTACTATGTCCTGATCGACCACGACCATAGCTACCACTGGATATAAATATTATTTTGGCGCAGGACTTATGGACTAATGAACCTTTACCACTGCCGGCGTATCCTCCTCCACTCTTGCACCGATTACTCTCCAAAACTCTAGTTTGAGGAATTCATCATACAGGAAGTTTCACTTCTCTCCCTATCTTCTTTCTATATTCTTATATCTATTTTTGTACATTGAGGGCAATGTACATCTTAAGTGTGGGGGGTATTTACTTCATTTCCCTATCAGAAAAATCCCTGAATGACTGTCTTGTTCTCTTGAAAAGCTCTCATATCATATTTAGGATAAATTTTGATTGATTTATGATTTTTATTGATATATCTTGAATTAAAACATAGGCATTTATTCATTGATTGTTTAAACCTTAAGACATTAGAGAATCAAGCATGATAAGTTGATTTTTAAGAATTTAAAATCTTAGGTTGTTTCCCCAAAGTTTAGGTATTACTTTGAGTCAGAATTAACAAGTTTTAAACATCAAAAAGCCATAATTTTTGTGAGATTTTTGAGCCTTTTGAGCATCTACTAATTCTTTCATGCTCACTTTTATTATTGCTTTGAGTGCATCAGTATTGAATTGTTATTCTAGAACTTGCTTGATTATGCGTGTCAAGACCACACCATTTGATTTGATATGTCAAAATGAGAAAGACACTTAGGATTAACCCACTCATGCCATGAAAAGCCTACCTCCACGATTAACCCCTAGTAAACCCCCTTGAGCCTAACAAACCATTTCTTGTATTACCCTTAATATTAATCCTTAACCCATTATTGTTGAAATCCCCTAATTAATTTGATCCCTATTTTTGTCAAGATTTGAGTTGAATAAATTGCTTAGCTATGTCTTGTTCTTAATAGTTAGTCTATGTTATTTAACTTGTTCTTAAAAAAAGAGTGTGTATACATCTTAATAGTAGTAATCTTCTGAGCTAAAGAAGTTAAATTCCATATTCTGAGAAAAAGCTCCGTTGTACGCAATTAATGACTAGCCATTTTTCTAGTTAGGCAAATTTTTCAAGTCAATCTTGATTCTAACCTTTTCTTTCATCTTGTAACCACACCCCCTAACCAAGCCTCATTACAACCCTCTAAAGATCTTTTGATTGATGTATCATCTCAAATTATAGTGGTGGAGTTTTGATTTTCATGCAAGCCTATGGTAATGACTTTTCATTATTGACTATTGAGTGCTTCATTTATTGTCCTTAAACACCTCGAGTGATTTGAGTGAATCTTTAGTGAGGATGTAAAACTCTGTGACATTTTGAATACAAGGTAATTACCTAGACGAGGGGAGACACCTATGTTTTCGGAATAATGCTCAACTTGGAATGATTGAAACTGTGATGTTCTTTTAGTTGAATTCTCAATGTATGATTACCTATGGATTATTTTGAGATATTATCGATAGAAATTATAAATTGAGAAGAATTTATTTTGATTATTAGTTGAGAATTTTGCTTGAGGACAAACAAATGCTTAAGTGTGGGGGTATTTGATAAACCGTAATTTATATATATTTTTACCCCATGTTTAACGCGTTTTATGGATGATTTCCATTAGAATTGGTGAATTTGATGCTCCAAATGCTTTAATTTCATGTTTTATACTTAGGAGAGCATAGGAGAGCGAAAGGAACGAGAAACAGGCCAAAACGGAGAAAATGGGCCAAAGTACGAAATCAACACGGCCTGGACTTCCTCACACGGGCAGACCACACGGCCGTGTCAATTTGGTAGGCTCGAGCACGGCCTGAAGTAATCGCAGACGGGCGTGTCACACGGGCGTGTCCCTGCCGAGCCCAAATTGAGTCCAATTCAGAAAAGGCTAATTTTGAGGGCTCTTAGGCATTCCAAAACCTATAAATACACCCTATAGGAGGAAGAAAAGGGGACACACAGGGAGGGAGTAAGAAATTACTCCAAGGAAGCAGATTGATCCATCTCAGAAGTTGGATTCACCATCAAGACTGAAGATCTCTCCTCAATTTCCCCTTCAGAAGTTTTGGGTTTTCTTTATGTTTTGTATTCTTTATTATTCTGAGATGTTTTCTTACTTATGAACTAAAACCCCTAAATACCTAAGGGGAATGAAACCTAAGTCGAATCTTGTTATTATTATTTTAATTGTATGATAAATATTTACCTTGTTCTTAATTATGTGTTTTTAATTCTTGTTTTGATATCCCAGGATATTGATTCAAGATAAGCTCTTATTCAGAGGAGGAATAGACCCTGTCTAAGAGTACATTTGTCATAATTAAATGGAGTTGTTTGCACACCTAGACATAGGGTGACAAGATTTTTTTGAATTAGGGTGAAACCTAATAAGGGGATCCATAGATCGAGTTAATGCAACCGTAGGGTGTTAATTAAAGAAAAGTCTCAATTATTCAATCTAGGGATTAGACGTTATTAGTCTTGAATAGGGATAATAACATAACTCAGGGATCTCCACGGAACAAGTTAAATGAATAAATCGTCCGATTCGGAGCCAGAATAACAAGTACAATCTAGGTGGATTTTTCCTTAGGTATTGTCTTAATTCAATCGATTTTCCAAAAAGCAATTCCCCAATTTCATTCTCTGTGAGTTCTTAGTTTAGATAATTAGTTAGTCAAAACAAAACCTCTTTATTCTTAGGATAGATAATAAAAAGACAGTCATTACTAGTACTTTTAGTTCCTTTGGGTTCGACAATCCTGTCTTGCTAAAACTATATTACTGTTCGATAGGTACACTTGCCTACATAGCGATAATAGTTAGTTTGAAGAACGATTAATTATAAATATTTAAAACCTATCACGAAATAACGCGATCACCTCCCTCTACTGGCTGTGTTACTCGGTCTTACATTTTGGAATTGGTCTTTCTCAGCTAACTCAGGACAATCCCGAATAAAATGATTTGGTGAATCACATCTAAAGCAAGCTTTATTACTTTTATTCCAGCATTCTCCAAAATGTCATCTCCCACACTGTTGACACTCGGGTTTATCGTTTCTCACACTGCCAACACTCGATACTGAAATTGTTTGAGCTTTAGGACTTGAGTATTGTTTTCCACGATCTCTGTTCGAATACTCGATTGAAGCATTTGGACGAGTGCACGAATCTCTGGATTTGTTTGACAAAGATTGATATGCCTTATTCATCGGTCTTTTTCTTAAGTATCTAGCCTCTGAATCTGCTTTTCTCTTTTCTTTGCTAAGCTCCTCGGCTTTGCAAGCTCTATCAACCAAGACAACAAATTCTTTCAATTCTAGAATTCCGACTAGAAGTTTAATATCCTCGTTCAACCCATCAATGAACCATTTGCACATGATTTCTTCAGTAGAAACATACTCCCGAACATATTTACTTAATCTTACAAATTCTCTTTCATACTCGGTCACAGTCATACGACCCTACTTCAATTGTAGAAACTCTTTATGCTTTTGATCGAAAAACCTCTGACTTATGTATTTCTTCCAGAACTCAGTCTGAAAGAATTCCCAGGTAACTCTTTCTCTTGGTACTATAGACACTGAAGTATTCCACCACTGATACACTGTGTCACTCAATAATGAAATAGCACACTTTAAACACTCGACTGGCATGCACAAAAGCTCATCAAATACCCGAATAGTGTTTTCAAGCCAAAATTCAACTCTCTCGGGATCATCATCAATAGTAGCTCTGAATTCTTCAGCCCTATATTTTTGAATCTTTTCAACTGATGGCTTAATTAATCGTAGAAGTTCCACACCTTGAGGCGCTATGGGAATAAATTATGGATTAGGTGGGGGTATAGGTTGTTGAATAGACAAATTAGTTCGAACATTGTCTGAAAACCACTCATTCATCATTTGGAAAAAGGCTTATTTAGCCTCTCCTCCGTAACTACTCGATACTTGTCTAGATTCAGATGGCCCTGCCCCTTGAGTGAGAGCTGGTGCATTACTCTCGACATCATCAGCTACAGCTCGATTGGGATCCATTTACTATACGAAAACACGTTTTAAATTATCAAGAGTCATCACACTATCACAGTTTATATATGGCATGTATAGCAAGACTCTCACACACGCTACATTAGTCTGAGAAGCGATTAAACCGTAGCTCTTATACCAATGAATGTAACACCCTTCACCCGTATTCAATGCCGAAATAGGGTTACAGATTATTAACAAACATATAATACAATTACACATACATTTTTTTCATACATTTTCAATTTCATGCAAATATCAATCAACTACATTCATCGTCCCGAATACGAGCCTATGAAGCTAAAAAAATGCATTTGGGGTGGCTTGGGACTAAACCGATAACTTTAAAAACTTAGTAAACACTTAGAAAATTTTCTCAAAAATAAGGGACACATGCCCGTGTGGCCCGGCCGTGTCTCTCACACTACCAAAGACAAGCCTGTGTCACAGGCCGTGTGGACATTCAAAATAAAACCACATGGCCGTGTTCTAGCCCGTGTCCGGCCCCGTGTAACTCTCTCACTTGGGTCACACGACCAACACACACCCGTGTGCCTTAAAAATGGCCACACACGCCTGTGTACCAGGTCATGTGCTAGTCCGTGCCAAACCTGTAGGGTATAATGACTTATGCCACACGGCCAAGTCACACGCTCGTGTGTGAGGCCGTGTAGAGCATACTGACTTGGTTTCTAATTCAACACCAGGGGACATAGGACCATGTACATGACTGTGTATCACATACGGCTGAGACACTCGCCCGTTTCTCTGCCCGTGTGGACAAAAATAGGCTATTTACCAAGCCAATTTGCCACCCAAACTTGCACAAACCTTCACTAAACCAAATTGCACAAAAACAAGGCATAAATAGGCATCTAAAACATCCACAACCAAGACTAAAACATGCCATTTCAATATCATCAACCACAAAGCACATGATATCATGTTTTTCCAATTCTAAACATACCAATTTCTCACCTAAAAATTTACTTAAAAGGTTTCATTCAAATATGCAACAATTACTTAAAATTTCAAGCGTACAAATCTCAAATTCAACCATTTTTTTACTCAAGCTACTCATCCACCACAATCATTCATCAAGTAATTATAAGCTACATCACAAATAGAGCATCGGCACATACATAAATATATAACACCAACCAAACAACATAGGCCAACTTACATGGCTATACACAAAACTAAACCTTAGACATTTACAAGCCAATTCATTTTGCTATATTCATTATCAAATTATGAACCAAAATGACCAAAGTCCCTATACATGCCATATATTCCAAAACATAGATTCAAAATGTAACACCTCTAACCCGTATTCGTCACCGGAATAGGGTTACGATGCATTACTAGATAATACACCTCATTCACACAAATTTATGCAGTCATAATCAAAATCCATTCAAAACATTCACATTGTCCCTTACAAGGCTCTATGAGACCTTAAAACATCCTTAGAATTGGTTCGGGACTAAACCGATAACATATGCAAACTTTGATAAACTTATAAAATTTCCAACATTTAAGGGACACATGCCCGTGTGAACAGGCCGTGTGCCTTACACGGCCACCAGACAGGCCCGTTGTGACATCCCTAATTTGACCCTAGTCGGAAAGTGGTTTTAGGACCACAAAACCGAGTCATAAAAATAATTAACCGACATATTTGATGATGATTATATATGAATATGCATGTGTGAAAATTTCATGCTTAAATTTTGTTAATAGTATGTGAAATTTATTAAATAGGACTTGTGTGAGAAAATTTAGAAATGTGCTAGCTAAATGTTAAAGTGGCCTATTAATGCATGTTATAAAATGCTTGTACTTGCATGTCAAATATTCCTTTTTGTTTATAGTGGCGGCCATGATGAGGAATTTATATTAAAATAGACATAAATAATTACTTATGATGGTTGTATAATTTTATATTGTTAAGGAGAAAAAATATTTTCTTTTCATCTTTATCAACCGAGGGGAGAGAACATTAGTTTTAGCTCATAGTTTCTTCATTTTCTCTTAGTCTTACGAGAGGGAAAGGAAAGCCACGGCTTGCATGTTGAGGCAAACAAAAAATTTCACTCATTTTAAGGCTAGATTCTCAAGCATTGCTAACAAAGAAGGAGGAGGACAAAGAGTTAAAGGGAAGGAGAAAGTGGTGTAGGCAATTTCAGCTAGGAAGAAATTTCTAATGTTCAAAAAAAAAAATTACGAAACCTTGATGCTGGGAAGAACAGTTGGATCAAGGGAAAAATCGGGTAGAAACCATGGTTGATGGAACTGTTTATGCCTACATGGCAGAATCTTGTTATCTGCCCTTGTGCTCAAGAGCTTAGAGGATCAAAGTTGGATAGGGGAAAGGAAAAAGTAATCGAATAGCCGTTGAAATCGTTCGACAACATCCGAGGTAAGTTTCTAGCATATAAGTTTAGTTATAATGAAGAATGATATGGAATACGGGTAAAGATGGGACTATGAATTGGTGTAATTACCTATAGTAAAATGATAAGGAATAAGTTACTTCTATGAGCCTTAGCCGATTTGTTATTAGAAAAGTGATATTTAAATTATGATTTGTATGTGATAATAAGAAGTACTTATATATGATGATATTTTTAAACTCAAATGCTAAGTTCTTAAGTGTTTGGACTTGGAAATTTAAGAGCAAATTGTAATAACCTACTTAGGACAGCAGCAGTAGCGTGATTTTGAAAATCACCATAAATTGTTGGAGTGGAATTAGAGACTGAATAAAATATGTAATCAAAGCTCAATGAGTCTAGTTTCTTATAAAATAAACAGTGTAAGCAAAGGAATTTCCTATAGAGAGATATTTAAAGTTGTCTGTGATAGTGTCAGAATGAATCTAAAATCCCCTATTCTATTTTTAGAAAATCATTATAAATATTAAAAAAAATTTATAAGATAAAATTTATATTCTTAGACTCCTTAATGAGTCTAGTTCCAAATGAAATAAACAAGAACATATTTTGAAATCTGTACAATGAGAAATTTGATTCGTAGTGAAGAGTGGTCAGTATAGTATATCAGTGAAATAGGGGAAACTTTAAGAAAATTCTGATTTTGATTGGCCAAACCAAAAATCATGAAAATTTTATGGATAGAAGATATATGAGTCTATTTTCAGAGAAAATTTATGGAACTTCATTTGGAGTTCCGTAGCTCCAGTTACAAATAATCTAATGATTGTTGCTCAAGAAAACAGCTTGTAGTGAATCTGTGATTTTGTTGTAAGCATTGATGAAACTAATTGAGTTGCTTATAAGCTATTGCTGAATTGATGCACAAGATAAATATATAGGTGGTGAGGCCAAAATGGCTAAAATTTAAATGTGTGCAAGTTATCCGAATGGCTATTTTATAAACGTAAGTAATGTATATGTAATATGTGTTGATAGTTTTATAAATTGAAGGTGTAGTGACTTATATGTTGTTTAGCCGAATGGTTGTCATGAGAAGAATGTAAGTCATGTGTGTATTTTCTTATTTAGTTGGAATTTTATTGAAAGGGATATATATAGATATATATATATAAATATGTATTAAAGTCGAATGATATTAGGACATGAAGTTAAGGTATACGCTATATGCTTATATTCGAATGAGGTTAATGAATTACAATGGTGATAGTTTGTGTGAAATGTGGTAACATGTGATTATAGTGTTATGTTTTATTTGAAATATTAATGTGAATATGAACTAAAGAACTAAGCTCCTAAATACATATATATATTTATGTATGTGCACGAAATGAGTGCATATGATTAAGTGGTTAGAGGTATTGAAAGATTGAATTGGTAATTGGTAACTATAGAAACGGTAAGTGTACAAAGGTTAAGTATATGGTAAGTGATACTTACTTGCTATGTGAATTCGATTTCGTTTGTATTACAAATGTACTTGGGGAATCACTTATGAGATGGTTATAAGTTATATTCAACGAGTATTGACTCTATCAAATTGTTTATGTAATATGAAAACATGAATATGTGTTTCCAAATATGGAAACCGAATGTGATTATAGTGTTATGTTTTAGTTCGACTAATTAAACTAAAAAAAATAGCATTGATGTTTTTTTTAAATGCGAAGGGGTATATACTCTTAAATTTGGATGAAATAGATGAATTACATGTGCATACATAGGGTTTAATCTATTTGACCGAATGGTGATATATCTTGACATTTCAAAACGTGATTTGTGTAAGGCCTAATCTTAAGCGACTTAGTAATAAATCAACAATTACGGATGTTCAGCACATTAAGTTGGCCAGGTATGTATTATGTACTTGTGTAGGCTTATTAAGCCCATCGAGACTTCACTTGGATTTTGTGTAAGTTATAAATGTATTTAATCTAGCAAAGTTAATTGTTTTACTTAAGACTTACTAAGCCTTGAAAGCTTACTCTGTTGTTACGTTTCTCTGTTTTATAGATTGTCAAATTTGGCCTTTGCTCGGGAATCGTCAACAACTCGTCACACTATCACTATCCCTTTGTTTGGTACTTGCTATGTTTTGGATTATTTTATGGCATGTATAGAATAGACTAGTAGCAGAATAATATTCTGGTTAATGTATATAAGCCATGCGAAAATGGCATCCTTTGAATGTGTACTTATAGAAGTTTAATTTTATCCCTGGCTGTATTTAGCATTTATCTAAATAAATGATCTTTATTTCAAGAAAAAGTTTAAAATTTTACTGTTCTGACATGAGTTACAAGTCTGGTAATACCCCTTTCCTATTCCGACAACGGTTACGGGATAGGGGTGTTACACCCGTGTCATAGGCCGTGTGAAAACAAGGCATGCATTCTGACTTGCACCACACGGCCGGAGACACGCCCATGTGCCATGGTCGTGGGAAAACTGGAGGGGTTACTAACTTGCGTCACACGGCCGGCCACACGCCCATGAGCCAGCCCATGTTTCATGCACGACCAGTAGACACGCCCGTGTGTCTAAGCCGTGTCAAACTTATAGGGTATATTGACTTAATTTGAAGGGTATCCCAGGGGATACACGGCCGTATACCAAAGTTATGTGTAACACACGGTCGAGTCACACGCCCGTGTGCTCGGCCATTTGGAGTGAAAATAGGCTTGGTTGAAGCCACATTTCTCACCTTCCTTGAGCATACCTAAAGCATCACATTTCATCCTATTTCAATACATTAATAGACAGCCAAACAATGCTATTTCATAATCAAGCATTCATATACTCAATTCGATACCATTTGTACATTCAAACAAATATTAAACTAGCATGATTCATTCCTCATTACTCACCTATTCAAACATATACCAAAATACATATCATACTCACCAAAACAATCTATTTCAATATGTATTTTTACTTCCATTAATCACACTCAAAGCTTGACTCATAAATCATTTATTAGCCATTCCTTTATTAAGTCCAAAATCATGCTTTTCATAAGTAAATACTCATCATATACCAAATGATCAAATGATCATCTTGAACCGTCACCAACCGTACTAAATAATGCCATTACACAAGGCAAATTCCACATCGAACATATGTTATTAATAAGCCATATAAAATCACCAAATACATCACCAAAACCTTTATCAAAAAGACTTAAGCCTATACATGCCATATAACCAAGTAACAAAGTGTAAATAAAAGTCAATAGCCGGATAGTGCGATATGATCTCCTATGACTTCCAACCCGAGCGAACGTCCCAATCACTATAAAACATAGAATAATAATACAAAGTAAGCTTCACAGCTTAGTAAGTTTGTATACGAGCCTAAAATGATCACAACATTCATATAGCAATTCGAAATAGATAAATCATTAACATTTAAAGCATTAATTCATGAGCTAACATCAAATTATTCATGTACTCATTCATAAGTTCTCACCTTCATTTAACTCGATACTTGAGTAGTTTTTCGTACATACCTGTACTGATACCTTTCTATTTATCACCCATACTCTTATCAAACCTCTCTGGTTATAAGTGCTTATGATACAAATTCATCGATTTCTTGATGCCATAGTTCAACTATGGTCTTACACATACATTGCCAAGGCCCTGCCGTGGTCTTTCTTTCACGTGCCATAACCCGGTTATGGTCTTATTAGTCGATTACCATATGTATATTTAATTAAAACAACTATAATTCATATCTCACATAACATACAATACATACTTTATTATAGTCAAATAAACACATTTTGATATGAAACATACTTATACACAATTCTTTCTTATTTAATATACATAATAAAATATGAACTCACTAATTTACTTTCATTCGATTCTCACTTAAGTTCTGTACGTACTGTATTACTTATTCTGACCGTACTTTAATTCTCGTCTTGACTATGCTCGTTAAATCACTCGAAATTGTTAAGGATACTCGGTAATCACATGAGCTCGTACAGTGCCATATCCCAGATATGGTCTTACATGTTATCACATATCGATGCCACTGTCCCAGACAGGGTCTTACACGAAATCATTATACGATGCCAATGTCCCAAACATGGTCTTACACGTAATCATAATACAATTCAAATGTCCCAGACATGGTCTTACATGTAATCACATCTCAATAACCTAATGTCATGACATTCGTATCCTATACTATTCCTAAGGTTCGTACGAGACTTTCGAATGTAGTAACTCTATTGATTTTTTCTCGTAGTTGCTCATTTGGCATTCATAGCAGTTCAATGACAAATAAACAGATATAATTTAATTCAATTCAATAATAAATAAGCATTTCTAACACAATTTAAATACGTTTATTAGCATACGAACTTACCTCAATCATCAAAACATCGAAATGGATTGACTAGTCTGAAACTTTATTTTCCCCTCGATATAGACTCGTACGAAGCTTAACTTGATCTAATTAATCAAATTCAGCTATTTCAATTCATATTCTAATTCATTTTAACCCAATTTTATATTTTGGTAAAATTACTATTTTACCCTTACACTTTTGACCTTTTTACAAATTAGCCCCTAAGCTCGTAAAATAAATTTTTAATCAATTTCATCATAGCCCAAGCTAGCCAAATTTCATACATGCTCATAACAGCCCATATTTTTCATTTATTGACACTTTTACCATAATTTATCATATTTCACAATTTAGTCTAAAATTGACATTTTTACTAAAATTCACTTAACAAAACTCATTAATCTAACATCAAAGATTTATTTTCTATCATTAAACATCAAGATACTCAAACATTCAAAAATGGCATCATCCAAATACTTTAACATTTTTGAAATCGGAGGTACAGACTAGCTAGATTACAAAGCAACGATCTCAAAAACATAAAAATCATTAAAAACGGAGTAAAATACATACCCAATTGATAGAGAAAAGAAGTGTCGAACCCTAGCATTCTTTTTTCTTCAAGAATTTGGTTGATTTTCTCTTTTTTGGAGAATATGAATGCAAAATACACATATTGTTTTATTATAATTATCATTTTAAACATCAATTACCATATTAACCTTAATAAAAATTAATAATTACAACCAAATGCCAAACCACGTTATCCACTATCTAATTAATGGTCCATTTATCACATAAGGACCCTAAATTTTAAGTTCCATAGCTTTTTGACACCTTCAGCTTATACAACGCAACTTTTACGCTTTAGGCGATTTTGTCATTTTTACCGAATTAAGCCTTTAAACGGTAAAATTTCTTTATGAAATTTTCACACAATAATTCTATCATGGTATAAACCATAATAAAATATTAAAATAAATATTTTGAATTTGGATTGTGGTCCCGAAACCACTGTTCCGATTAACCCTAAAAATGAGTTGTTACACAAAAGTACCAAAACGATAACTTGATAGTGTGATGAAGTCTCCAACGATCCCGAATCCGAGCTAGCATTGAAATCACTATAAAACATGAGAAAAAAATAAACAATATAAGGTATAAAGCTTAGTAATCTCGTATGAAAATAATAAGCAAGTCTCAGCATTCATTTACCATTCAAATTAAATGACATAATATACAACAATGCATTCATCTCAAGCTAACATGAAATTTAATAACATAATTGATCATAAGCTCACAACCTCCTTAGACTCATTGCTCGTATAGTTTTTTGTACATCCCTGTACCGATACGTATCCATTTCTCACCATTTCACATTTTTAATATACCTGTTGAACCATTCGGAATAAAATTCGGATACTTGGGAGTCTCGCACCCTAAGTACCAATATCATGGCCCGAAGCCAAATCAATGTATCTCACACCCGAAGTGCCAATATCATGGCCCGAAGCCAAATTAATGTAACTTGCACCCGAAGTGCCAATGTCATGGCCCGAAGCCAACTTAATGTATCCCCTAATGACATGTCATTCGTATCCTAATCTATTCCTAAGGTTCAACCGGAATTTCCAATGTCTAATCTTCGTCGAATGTATCCACAAGATCATAATTCATAATTTATGCAATATCAAAGCATTTAAAACACAAATATAGCAATGCTTATTACATACAAACTTACCTCGAATGTAAAAACAATGACACGAGTCAACTAATCTGAAACCTTGTTCTTCCCCCAATCTAAGTCTGTATTTCTCCTTTCTTGATCTAAATGTAATCAAACTTAACTTATTTAATTATATCTCTATTCAATTTATTCCAAATTCAAGTTAAGGCACTTTTACACATTTGCCCCTAATGTTTCACATTTTTACAATTTAGTCCTTATTTCAAAAAAAACCAAATTCATGCAATTCAACCGAAACCCATGCTAGTAAAATTAAAATTAGGTCCCTAGAAACCCATATTTTTCATTTATTTCACATTTTAACCACAAAATTTCCACATTTCACAATTTAATCCCTAATTTTTATTTTCACTAAAAATCACTTAACAAAACTTGTATAACTATAATCAAACATTCATAATCTATCATTAAACATAAAAATACTCATGTATTCATCAATGGAAACATCTAAAATCTTAACAGTATAGCAAAATAGTCCCTAGGCTAGCTAAACCTAGTTGCAACTATCTTAAAAACATAGAAATCATTAAAAACGGATGAAAATGAACTTACATGCTCAAGAAGACAAGGGTGAATTCTTCAAACCCTTTTCATGTTTTTTCTATGCCCTAGGTTCGGCTAGGTAGATGATGAATGAATAAAATTACCTTTTGTTTTATTAAATCATCTTTTAATTAACTATTTACCAATTTAACCTTAATGTATAACATTAAAAATTCACCTAACCATGCCCATCTTTGTCCACTCATGTTTCAGCAAGTCTAATTACAACATAAGGACTTCTACTTTAATAATCCATAGCTATTAGATACCTTTAACTAATAGAACATAACTTTTTCACTTTACGCGATTTAGTCCTTTTTTTCGACTTAAACACTCAAACAATAAAATTTCTTAACAAAATTTTTACACCATCATATTATCATGTTGTAAATATTAAAATAATAATAAAATAGTTATTTCAACTGTGGATTTTTGGTTTCTAAACCATTGTCTCAATTTGACTAAAAACGGGCTGTTACAGTATCCTTCAACAATGAAGACCAACCAAGTCCAAGCAATGCTCAAACATGGTTATAGGAAGTGACTTTGTCATCATATCTTCAGGATTATCATGAGTACTGACTTTTCCTACAATAATACCATCATAAGCAATAATATCACACACAAAATGTTACCAAACATCAATGTGTTTCGTTCTCTTATGAAACATTTTATCCTTTGTAAGGAAGATGACACTCTGATTATCACAAAACGTTATACTGATCTAATAGTCTTTACTGAGTTCACCAAAAATTCCTTTAACCAAATAGCTTCTTTACAAGCCTCAGTAATTGCCAGGTACTCAACTTCAGTTGTAGACAAAGCAATTGTAGTTTGCAAAATGGCTTTCCAATAAACTGCGCAGCCCCTAATAGTAAAGACATACCTTGTGAAAGATCTTCTTTTATCAAGGTCTCCAGCAAAATCAAAATCAACATACTCAATGACTTCACCTCTAGTTCTTCCAAACTCTATGCAAACATCAGTAGTAAATTGTAAGTATCTGAAAATCCAATGAACTGTTTTCTATTATTCTTTACCAGTATTCACCATGTATCTACTAACTACACTAATTGCATATGATAAATTTGGACGTGAGCAAACCATAGAATACATGAGAGATCCCACTGCACAAGAATATGGAACATGTGACATGTAGTTAATCTAATCATCTGATTATGAAGACAAAGTCGATGAAAGTCTGAAGTGAGCTACTAATGGAGTACTAAAAGGCTTGACACTCTACATATTGAACCTACAAAGAACTTTCTTAATGTATCCTTTCTGACTTAGATACAATTTACATGTTTTTCTATCTCTAAGGATCTCTATCCCGAGTATCTTCTTTGCTGCTCCCAAATATTTCATCTCAAATTATTTGTTAAGCTGGGCTTTGACATTCTTTATCTCTCCTTTATCTTTGGATGCTATCAACATGTCATCAACATAGAGAAGTAGATATACAAATAAACCATCATTATTTTTCTTAAAATAAAACAAAACTATCAAATCTCCTTCTTTTGAAATCATGAGTAGTCATAAATGAATCAAACCTCTTGTACCACTTCCTTGGTGATTGTTTCAGGCCATAAAGGGATTTTTTCAATAGACAAATATAGTCCTCCTTTTCTGAGACTATAAAACTCACTGGTTATTACATAAAAATATATTTATCAAGTTCTCCATACGAGAATGTTGTTTTTACATCTAACTTCTCAAGCTTCAAATCATACATGGCCATAATACTAAGCAAGGTTCGAATCAAATTGTGCTTAACAACTAGAGAAAATACATTTGTAAAATCCACACCTGGAATCTGACTATAGTCTTTTGCAGCTAGCCTTGCTTTATATCTGGGTTCTTTAACTCCTAAAGTCCCTTCTTTCTTCTTGAACACCCATTTACAATGAACAACCTTTTTACCCTTAGGAAACTTCACTAGGTCTCAGGTTCTATTCTTCTGGAGTGATTTCATCTCTTCTTGCATGGCAAACATCCACTTTCATGAACCTTCAGAATCAACTACCTCGAAATAAATAGATGGTTCTTGATTTGTATCTATATCTTCAGTTACGTTAAAAGCGTAAATGACTAGGTTAGCCTCAGCAAACCTTTTTGGAGGTTTAGTTTCTCTTCTAGGTCTGTTCTTGGTAATAGAATATTATGGGGAAAATGCAGCTCTACCTTGAGTTTCTATACTAACTTTATAAGTAGAGTCTATTTTAGATCTTGGGTCAATCTGAAGCTTCACCTGCTTCACATGTGTGTTTGAACTTTACTAGTCTTTATTGGAAGAGTCTTTAAGAGGTAATTTAGGTAGCATAGCAGTTTTATTAAAAATAACATATTTGCTAATTACAACTTTCCTTGTTTCAAGACACCATAACTTATACCCTTTAACATTAGCCTTATAACCAAGAAAAATGCATTTAATAGATCTAGGCTCCAATTTACCATTATCAAGATAAGTATACGCAGGACACCCAAAAATCATCAAATCAGAATAAACAGTAGGAGTACCAGACCATACCTCTTGTAAAGTCTTTTTCTCAATGACAACAAACGGAGATCGGTTAATAAGAAAACATGCAATAGAGACCACTTCAGCCCAACACAACTTTTGTAAACAAGCATTCAATAACATACATTCAACCTTTTCCATGATTGTTCTATTCATTCTTTCTGCAACGCCATTTTGCTAAGTATGACGAACTGTCAAGTGTCTCACAATCTCTTCTGATTTACAACATTCATTAAACTCATTAGAAAAGAATTCCAAGCCATTATTTGTGTGGAGGTGTTTTATCTATTTTTCTTGTATGCTTCTTGATCATTATTTTTCAAGCCTCAAACGTAAAAAACATGTCACTTTAGTTTTCCAAGCCTTAAACATGGAAAATGCATCACTTTTTTTGCTTCAGAAAGAATGCCCACACTTTTCTGGAAAAATCATCAATGATCGTTAGCATATAATATTAGTGTCATCCCTCGAAGGCACTCTAAATGGTCCCCAAAAGATCATAATGAATATAATCTAGTGTTTCCTTCATGTTATGGATTCTTCTAGTGAATCTAACTCTCTTTTGCTTCCCAAGAATGTAGTGCTCATAGAACTTCAATTTGCTAATTCCTTGTCCATTAAGAAGTCCTCATTTTTCTTAATTCTACTGTAGCGCTCTCACTTATATGCCCTAGACGCATATGCCAAATTCTAGTAACATCATCATCTGAAAAGGAAGAGGAAGTGACAGCTGAATCACCAATAACAGTTGAACCCTGGAAAATATATAACTTAACAATCTTTCTCTGCCCTTTCATCACAACGAGGGAACTCTTGCTCATCTTTAGAATCGCACTTTAAGCTTTTTGCTTGTACCCTTTTAAATAAAGAATATTCAATGAGATCAAATTTCTCTTCAATTCTAGTACATGTCATATGCCACTAAGTGTTCTCACGTTGAACATCTTAATTTTGATCGTGTCAATACCTGTAATTTTACATGAAGCATTATTTCCCATAAAAATAACACATTCAAACGCTATTTCATATATTGTAAACCAATTCCAATTGGGATTCAGATGGAAAGTGCAATCAGAATCGAGGATCCATTGCTCACTTACTTTAGATTTGTGAACAAAAACACCTAGGAATTCATCATTGCTGTAGTCTTCTACTACACCAGCTTCATCAAATTGTTCTGGTTGTTTTCCCTTTTGATTCACAGCCTCCCTTTTGATCCTATTCTGTAACTTATAGCACTTAAACTTAATGTGCCCTTTCTTTTTTTAGAAATTATAGGTTTTACCTTTGTTTAAAGATCTCGATCTACACTTAAATTTACTGTGAGGATTTTGTTAATGTGTCCTCCCACTATTATCACCAGTATTTTTTTCTTGTCTCCCTCGAATAATGAGACTCTCTCTCTGAGAGTCAGATCCAACCACAAGATGCTTCATGTTATCATACGAGGCTAAGGAAGCATAGACTTCATCAACTGTGAGATATTCGCGACTACACAAAATCGTATCTCTAAAGGTTGAATAAGACGGAGGTAACAAACAAAGTAGAATTAACCTGGAATCTTATTTATCACACTGAACCTTCATGGCCTCTAAGTCCAAGATAATTTCTTTCAACACGGTTAAGTGTTCGAGCACAGATGTACCTTCTTCCAAACGATAAGAGAAAAGACATTATTTCAGATGCAACTTGCTAGTTAAGGTTTTTGACATGCATAGTTGCTGTAACTTTTCCCATAATGCAACGACGATCTTCTCCTTTAACACGTCCTATAGAATTTTATTTAACAAATGCAAATGTAATTGTGATAAAGCCTTTCTTACTTTACACTTCTTCTCTTCATTCGTCAATGTTAAGGCATCTTATCTAACCCTAGTAGGGTATCCTCCAAATCCATCTGCACAAGAATTACCTACATCTTTACCTACTACAACGCAAATCTAGTGTTGCGATCCAATAATGGAGTATCATGCTTCATTGTCTCCATTATCGTGATCGAGTCAAGTTACCCGAAAAGCTCTTATACTAGTTTGTTATAATAGACTTTCGAAGAGGAACCAGTCCATATCTTGGATCGAAAGGTGAAAGTCTTGAGAAGGAAATCAATTCCTTTAGCGAGAGTTCTTTGGCAGAACCACAGTTTTGAGGAGGCTACGTGGGATCCCGAGGAGGCGATACGAGAATAATACCCTCACCTATTCTGACCAGGTAAATTTCGAGGCTAAAATTTTCTTTAAAGAGGGTAGAATTGTAACGCCCCAAATCCCAAAAACCTTGTTAAAATTATTTTTGTGTGTCGTGGCGTGGATGTATGTCTAACTTAGTGGTATAGTGCTCTGAGAGTGTCTGGGAAGTCTTGGGTTTAAGCCTTGGCTTGAGCAAATTTTTTCTCCTACTTGAATAAACCCTTGTTTTCTGATAGTAGGCTTCTTAAATTAATGTGGGTAAAGCATGTCATAAAAAGCTTGTTGGTCCAAGGGTTAATGGCGTGTTTCTATTGCCAAGGGACTTGAGTTCGAGTCCTACTGTACGCAAAAGGGTGTTTTATTTTGCTTATTTTTGTGTAAGAATTTGTGTGTCAGTGGAACTCTGTAGCTTGGACGGCTGAGGAGTTTGAGAGGCGTAGGAGAGTGTATAGTCGAAAATTAGGAGAAGAAGGGGGGAATTTGAATGGTAATCGGTTTGAGGATGTGGGAAGAGATTGTAGGAAGAAATCGAGGATATGTGGTGAAGAGGGGGTTTTAGTGTCATTGGTGGACTCTAGGTACTCATGAGAATTTGACTTTGAGCTTAGGGAGGTTCCCTTGCTATTCATTTTGATTCTTGGCAACTTTTGCTTCTTTTCACCTTTGTTTCTAAAACCGTACATTTTTTGGATTTTGGTTTGGGGTACCTTTCAGTTCTTTGGTTGATTGGATTCTACTTTTTTCTTTAGCCTCTAGTTCACTGATTTCTGTCCATCACTTTCATTTTTCTCAATTGGTATCCTTCTCTTTGGCCGAATATCACTAGTCATTCCTCTCACAATCCCTTTTCGATTTTTAGCCTTGCTTGGAGACCGATTCTTTCTTTCTTCTCCCTTGCTCCCAATTGACTTGTCTTGATCGATTACTCCTCCTCTCCCTCTCTCAACTCTTTCATTCTTACTTTGGCCAAACTTTGAAAAGGCCTAAATATCTTCCTCCTCTTCTTCTCTTTTCTGTGCTTTGATCATTTCTTGTTGTGGGACTGTCGAAATCCCCTTGTTTTATTAGTAGTGTTATACGGTTTGCACTCCCTATCTGAACCTTATTAGGCTTTCCTCTCAAAGGTTTAGCTTAAGTATCTCTTAGGCCGAACAGTTGCATTTTCTCTTTTTACCATGGGGAGATATCCTTTTAACACTTCTCTTTTTGTACAAATGTTGCTAGGGGCTCAATTTCTTTAAACAAGGTGTGGGGCCGATTGCTTTTCCTTTACAAGTGATAATTCCTTTATTGGTAAGTGTTAAGTTCTAGTTGTATTTATGTGGGATTATAGATTCTCATAATCGATTAACTATTCTTGTGAAGGGTAAAGTATTGAGGAGAATACGTGGTTTGGAACAATGAGGGGCCGCGATTGTTGATTGGTAAGTAGCGATGATTTGGTTAAAACATTTTTCAATATTATTATGTTTTTGGATTAATGAGGGTTTTAGACTAATGAGAGGTTTTGGTTGACCATAGGTTCTCAATCTCAGAGGCATTTCGGCTACAACTCCATAACAGGTGTGTGAGCATCACTGCCATTAGATGTGAAACCGAAAAAAGTCGAAAAGTCAAAAGGTGAACAGTCAACACCACTCGGGGCTTGTGACCCCCGCGTGGCAGGTCTTGTGATAAAACATGGCCGTGTGGTCGATAAGTTGGCCATGAATGCTATCATGGACCAAAACTATATTAGACTATTTTGGGTTAAATTGGGCCATGTAGGCCGATGGGCCTGTGGGCCCTACAAGAGAAAATTGCACAAAAGTGTGGTAAATATTGGGCCAGACTGTGTAAACCACATAGTTAAAGCCATTTCTAGGTTATATGGGCCATACGAGCGTGTGGGCCCACATGGGCCCAGAATATAAGGTGTAGGCCCATTATCATTTATTGACTGTTATGGTTGCATGGGTCACCCAAGACTACTGTGGACCTTCTGTTGGGCCGGTAAGTATACCTGGGCCCTTATTTTGGTAAGATGACTATTTTACCCCTATGTGTTGTATGACTGTTTGAGCATGCCATTTTTACTGTATGTACATTTATATTATGTTGCATTGCATGGGGTGCGATATATGATTTTGAAGGAAATGTACTAAAAGGCTATAAGCCTATTACTGGCAGCTTTGCTGCAAATACTGTTTTAGTGCCGCAACCGGCACGACTTGGTATGTAGGGTTGGGTGGGTCGATTTTATCCCCACATGGTGTGTAGGGCTGGTACGGAGATGGTGTGTAGCGGATGGATTGGGTAGGATTCTTTGTGTGCATATTGTACTGAAATAGGCTAAGGCACAGACTACCACTGTTACTGAAATGGGCTCAGGCCCAAACTACTACTGCTACTGAAAGAGGGGCTAAGGCACCTAACTGAAACTGAAATGGCTTAGGCCCAAATTGCGCTTACTCTGACTGTGTGCTATTATGGGGTTTCACACACTGAGTTTACATTAAATCACCCATCTGTTAATTGTGCAGGAAATCTCCAGGCTTAGACGGATCAAGGCGACGGAGGACTCAGAGGTGGCCACTCGACAAAGTTTTTTTTTAATATTATAATTAAGATTTTATTTTGGGTTTTCATTATGTAATAAGGCCTCTTTAATTTTGTTTTTATTTTTATTTTAATTTGGGGATTTAGTTACTTGAGTTTTAATCTGGTAATAGTAGGTCTCGAATTTTCAGGAAAATATAAACAAAGGTTTTTCTGAAAACACCACGTTTACGCAACACATTTTGAAAGCTTTCGCAACGATTACTGTTTAAAGTTTAATAACAAACTAATGTAATTAATATTTCGCTAAGATAACTTGAGTTTTCACAATGAACCGGACCTCCTAAACTTTTGTTAAGAACCTAAAGAAGTTTTATGTAGAACGAATTTTCACACAATTTGTGTTTTGGAAAAACACTCCAATGTGACATCACAGACTCGACCATAACATCTAGGTCAGGTTTGGGGTGTTACAAATTTGTAAAGTGAAATTTACTATTTTTGAGTTATGGGACTAAAATGTAAATATTTTGAAATCGATATGAAATTTCTATAATTGTAGATAATAGAAATTTATAGAAGGATGAAATTGAAATTGGATTGCAAAATAAAGCTTAAAATTGAAAGATATAGTTATTTCGATTTTAAGGATTAAATCGAATAAAATTCAATATTTTAGGAAAATTTTAAAAGTGAAATTAAATTGATTTATACTTATAATAGGATGATAAGTGGTAATTGGAATTGATAAATTGTAATGAATTATTATAGATCGAGATTTGAATCAATTGGTAGATAATCGAGAAAAATGAGAATTTGCGGATTATTCTCTCACACCTTTTTTGTTGTTGTTTTTCCAAGTAAGTTCATATGGAACTTACTATATTCTCTTATTATATTTTAATTTTGTGTTTATACCTATTAATTTTATATGCAAGTTCAATTATTGTGATTTTCACATCTAAAGGATTAAACTGTAAACTATGAATTATATGAAAAATGTGAACTGATGTGAGATATTGATAGTAAAGAATTGATGAAATGGATTATATGTTATATATAAATTGTTATTGAGGGACTGGACTGATACAAAAATGGTAACAAAGCTCGTATGAATTTAATAACTGATTTGTACACAAATGACATTTCATTGGATGTTTATGTCTATGCTTTGCTTGAAAGGATTTGGTAGTTCTAGTACCTAGGTTATATAAGGCTAGCATGAAATTAAATATGAAATGGTTGAATGCATAAATGTTTGGCTTGACATTTTGAGGTGCAATTGGGAGCATATTGGTATGTTTGAATAAAGTCATTTGGCTAGTCTCGAGTTATTGCTTGAGGTTCCAATTTAAGGCATATTGGTTAGGCACATATTATGGTGATTTTAAATGATGGTTTTGACTTGTTTGCTTTTGAGGTGGTTGAATATGGTTTAAAACAGATGACTTGTAGCCTAAGTGAATTATGCTAGAAAACTTGTTTTAAAAGGTAACTACAGGTTCACACGGCCTGAGGCACGGCCTGGAACACGACTGTGTGGTCTGTAAAAATTTAGGTGATTTTGGTGCACACGATAACGATTAGTTGCACGGTCTAGGGACACGTCCGTGTGGCCTATTCACATGGGCTTAGCTCTCGCACATAGTTTAATGACACGACCGTGTGGTTCATCATACACGTGTTTACATTTCGCACACAGCCAGGGGATACAACCATGTGACTCCTATTTTTAGATTTTTCCTACCTTTTTAATTTAGTTTTAATTTGATCCCTGATAAAACATAATTTATTCATATTTTTACCCCATGTTTAACGCATTTTATGGATGATTTTTCATTAGAATTGGTGAATTCGATGCTCGTAATGCTTTAATTTCATGTTTTACACTTAGGAGAGCATAGAAGAGCAAAAGGAATGAGAAACGGGTCAAAAACAGAGAAAATGGGCCAAAGTACGAAATCAACATGGCCTGGACCTCCTTACACGGGCAGACCACACAGCCGTGTCAATTTGGCAGGCTCAAGCACGGCCTGAAGTAATCGCACACGGGCGTGTCACACGGGCGTGTCCCTACCGAGCCCAAGTTGAGTCCAATTCGGAAAAGGCTAATTTTGAGGGCTTTTAGGCATTCCAAAGCCTATAAATACACCCTAGAGAATGAAGAAAAGGGAGGATAGAGTAGGGGGTAAGGAATTACTCCAAGAAAGCCGATTGATTCATCTCAGAAGCCGGATTCATCATCAAGACTGAAGATCTCTCCTCAATTCCCCTTCAAGAGTTTTGGGTTTTCTTTATGTTTTGTATTCTTTATTATTCTGAGATGTTTTCTTATTTAGTTATGAACTAAATCCCCTAAATACCTAAGGGGAATGAAACCTAAGACGAATCTTGTTATTATTTTCTGAATTGTATGATAAATATTTGACTTGTTCTTAATTATGTGTTCTTAATTCTTGTTTTGATATCCTAGGATACCCATTCAAGATAAGCTCTTATTTAGAGGAGGAATAGACCCTGTTTAAGAGTACATTTGTCATAATTAAGTGGAGTTGATTGCGCGCCTAGACATAGGGTGACAAGATTTTGCCGGATTAGGGTGAAACCTAATAAGGAGATCCATAGATCGAGTTAATGTAACCCTAGAGTGTTAATTAGAGAAAAGTCTCGGTTATTCAATCTAGGGATTAGACGTTATTAGTCTTGAATAGGGATAATAACATAACTTAGGGATCTCTACGGAACAAGTTAAATGAATAAATCGTCCGATTCGGAGCCAGAATAACAAGTACAGTCTAGGTGGATTTTTCCTTAGGTATTGTCTTCATTCAATCGATTTTTCCAAAAGCAATTCCCCAATTCCATTCTCTATGCGTTCTTGGTTTAGATAATTAGTTAGTTAAAACAAAAACCTCTTTATTCTTGGCTAGATAATAAAAAGACAGTCATTACTAGTACTTTTAGTTCCTTTGGGTTCGACAATCCGGTCTTGCTAAAACTATACTACTGTTCGATAGGTACACTTGCCTACATCGAGATAATAGTTAGTTCAAGAACGAGTAATTATAAATATTTAAAACCTATCACGAAATCACGCAATCAATCCCTAATAGTTGTCTACTTAATTTTAATCTTTCGTAAGCTCGGTATTAAACTAAAATTGATTGAAACACGTGTTAATTTGATTGTTCATGAATTGTACGATAATTAATTGATATTTAAGTTATAATTTGTTTGTAAATGGTTTGTATTTGTTCGTGACATTCTATTACTTAGGTTCGACGACCGGACTGGGTGAAAGGTGTTACACCAGCGCACGCAAACCTACGTCCTCTTGCATTGGAAACAATACCATGCCAATCAATTTAAGATTCAATCGACATATTTTTATTTATTTTTCAAATTAATTTAATTTTGAAATCAATTCTATTTGATAATTTTTTAAAAATTATTATAAATAGATATCTCATTTTAGTGATTATTTTTATAGTTTGTAGGTTTTTAAAATTTGGTGCTGTGATTTTACTTTTCATCAATTTTTGTTTTCCATAAAATTTAAATTCCTATAAAATGAAAATTATTTTATCATCAATTTTGTTTTTCCATAAAATTTAAATTCCTATAAAATTAACATTATTTTAATATGAACCATAAAGATTTTAAGGTTAAACATATATGTATTATTATAGTTTAATTTCTCAATTTTTGAGAAAATATCTTTTAATTTTTAATAATATTATTTTTATATGTTGTAAATAATTTTTTTAAACTATATACAATTAACATGTAAATGTTACCAACAAAAAAGTTTTAGTATAATCTTCTATAAGAAAAACACTTATTTCATTTATTTTTAATTTTTAAAATATTAATTAAGAATATAGTATATTCTTTTAATTCAAAATTATTTTTCACAGTGAACAAATAAATTAAGGAGAAGAAAATTTAATTTTATCGAATCTTAAATCACATGCCAATAAACTTGTGATGGCTATCGAGGCCACCAAATATAAATTTTCTACATTCTAACTAAACTAAATAGTAGTATAGACAAGCAGGGTTGATCCTACTGGGACTGGATTCCTAATATCTTCTTTTTTTTTGCGTAATCAGATTCTAAAGTTGTACCAATTATCATGCCCATGACTTGTAATGTGTTGTGCTGAAAATAAAACAAATGTGGTTTTGGTTGATTAGAGTTAAAAATATAGAAATAAATAGAATAAAATAACAATTGAATTATAAATGCAAAATAAAATTAACTAACCGAATTTAAATTAGATAATCAAATATGCAATCTTTTAGCCTTAGTCTCTGTATATTCCAGACTCAAATCGGTCCTTGAAAGTGAAATTTTCCTTCCAAACGGTAAGCTTGTTATAGCAATCAAGGATGCCTTAACCATCAACTCTTCCTTATGTAATTTATTCTAGGATGCCCTGCAAACCAACCCTTATTAACTATCTAACTGTGTAACATGTGTCCGCAATTTAAAATCTTGGCAGCCTTACAATTTAGAAGAGCCCAACTTGTATTAATAACCTCAACCGTGTGGGTCATTTAAATCTTGTCACTATCTCCCTTAACGGAACACAATTGACCTTTTCCCACATGGACATGCCAATTTATTCGTGGAAGCCCAACTGCGGCATATGACTGACTCGTTTTTCCAAATCTATGCCAAACAACTCTAACCCAATTAGTGCTTTTTGAGTTGAAATTGAATTAACTTTAAGGGACAATTACAACTATCTCATATTCCAGAGAGATAATGAATACCGTGTTGATGAGGTTTTGGTGGTGGCGGCGTTTTAGGTGCGGCGGGATTGGGTTTTCGGTTAAGGGTACAACGGCGGCATGTGAAGCAGGTGAGTTTGAAAGGAGGTGAATTTTTTTAAGGAAAAAGAATAAGAGAAAAGAGAAAATGAAAGGGAAAAAGGTTTCTTTTTCCTAGCGGTTCGGTTTGATTGGTTTGGGTTGGTTCTGGCTAGTTTGGATCGGTTCGATTTGGCAGTTCTAGATGTTTGTTTCAACAATTGGCAGCACAGAAGTTTGATAAGGTGTGTCCATGCCATAGAAGAAATTCACTTTTGACTTATTCTTGGATGTAAAAAGGCAGTTGTGAACATTTCATATCACGTGCCCATGCCATAAAAAATCCACTATTGATTTTTAATAAGCTTATATAAACCTCAACCATGTAATTGACTTATCATGTAGGTACGTCCTGAAAGCATTTTTTTCCATTTTTAGTTTGTTGCCTCCACCATTATTCATAAAAAAAACACATTAAAATAGATTCAATAATAATATTATTAATTTTAATTTTTAATATAAATTAAATCGAATTCAAAATTAAATAAATTAAAATAATTTTTTATGGGTTGCCTCCCACAAAGCGCTTTTGTTCAACATTGTTAGCTTGACGACTTGAGAATTTATTCATTTGGCTCCTTGAGAATTTATTCTTCCGCCACATGCACTTGGAAGTTCTAAGAAAAAAGGTTTCAACCTTTTCCCATTGACCTTAAAACACTTTCCAGATTCTTCATTGTTATTTCAACTGCAAAGATCCTTAATGTGGAATCATAAAACAATACTTTTTATCCTACTAAAAATTGTTCATAGGATATCCTTTAATCATGAAACGTCTTGGCTTTTTCTTTATAAATTCAGACATTTTCATATGCATCGTGCCAAATTTCTTCAAGCTCTTAAACGTGTAATTTTTGATATTCACCTATGACGTACAACTCTATATTGCTTTGTTTAACAGCCCAATATGCCTTATGTTCCAACTCTACCGAAAAATGACATAGTTTATCGAATATGATTCGGTAAGGAGATATGTCTATGGGTCCTTTGTAAGTCGCGCAGTATGCCCACAATGCATCATTTAGTCGTAGGCTCTAGTCCTTTCTATCCGGTTTCATGGTCTTCTCTAAAATTGATTTAATTTCTTAGTTCAAAACTTGACCATTTGTTTGTGGGTGATAAGCCGTTGCCACTCGTTGTTTTACCCCACTCTTTTTTATAAGTGCATCGATTATTTTATTAAAGAAGTGTGTTCCTCGATTGTTTATCAATGCTCTTGGTGCACCAAACTTGGAAAAAATAGAGTTTTTTAGAAATCCCACTACAGTTTTAGCATAATCATGATGGGTAGCCTTAGCTTCTACCCATTTAGATATGTAATAAACAACAAGCACAATAAAAATATTACCAAATGATGAAACAAATGCACTCATGAAATCGATACCCCATACATCAAAAATTTTACACAGATGTATAGGCGTGAGGGCATTTCATTCCTTCAGCTCAAATTACCCACCTTTTGACATCTTATGCAAGTCTTACAAAATAAGTAAGCATCACAAAAAAATGTGTGGCCAAAATAATCCACACTAAAGTACCTTATGTGCAGTACGCTTAGGGCCAAAATGCCCTCCACAAGCGTAAGAATGACAAAAGGCCAGAATACATTGTACCTTGATTTCTACGACACATTGTCAGATTACCTAATTGGAACAGTGTTTCCATAGGTAGGGGTCATCCCAAATATAGTACCATGAATCTCGTTTGATTTTCTCCTTTTCAGAACGTGGTAAGTCAGAAAAGATAATACTTCTAGCGAGCTAATTTACCATATCCACGTACCATGGGTAAACTGCTTGTATTGAAAATAGATTCTTGTCCGAAAAATCATCCTTTAGTTACGTATCACCTTTTACAAAGAAAATAGACTTAAGTGGTCCGCTACTAAGTTCTCACACCCTTTCTTATCTTTAATCTCGAGGCCAAACTCTTGTAAAAGTAGAATCTATCTAATCAACCTCAATTCCGCCTCTTTTTTGATAAAATATTTTAAAGTTGTATGGTCAAAGAAAATAATGATTTTATTTCCTAACAAGTATGATCTAAATTTTTCCAAAGTAAAAAACAATAACTAGTAATTCTTTTTCACTGGTCGAATAGTTACTTTAGGCAGCATCTAAGGTTTTTGAGGTGTAAGAGATGACGTGGGGTTCCTTCCCGATTCTCGGCCCACCGATTTCGATGCTTCACACATATTAACCACACAATATACACAATCAATATTCAACCAAAGACTCGCTTAAACCAACCAAAAACACAAGCCTAAGCTATATTTCTCAAGAAATTGAAAATTTGACTAGCAAACTTGAAACTCAAATATCTCGGTCTATACTTAATATTTTTGCCTAAAATAAATTTCATTCATCTAATTATTCACTTACAACTGATTCTCAACATTTAAACTACTTAAAACTACTCAATTCATGGTATCAAAATTTTCAACATTTTTATGGCACAAAAATTCATTAAATCCTTAGAAATCCTTAACGAAACTTTAAAGTAAGTTTAGAAATCTTCTAATTATGTTAAATCTAATTGAAAAAATACTTTAAAACCACGTTTTTATCCATAAACCCAAAATTTACTATTAAAGACCCGATTTTTGGCTTTTATTTAAAACATACATTTTAATGGCTACAAATTCAGTTTAAGGGACTAGATATCATTTAAAACTGAATGGTTACCTTTGACGGAAGAAAAACGAGCTTTGAGGCAAATCTAGAAAAACCCACATTTGAAGAAGATGATGTAGATGATGAAGTTTTTGGGTGATTTCTTGGTTTCAATGGAGATATATAGTTCAAGAGATGTTGGAAATCAAGAGTAATTAGGGTTTAGATATTAAAATCAATTGGGAGAGAATAGGAGAGCAAGGGATGGCATAAGTATGGAAAATGAAGAAACTAACGTGAAAACAAATTAGAAAAAATGGGGTTTTAGGTTGATTTTAAAATTATAGGTAATTTGCTTCGTAAAAACTCTTAATTTTGGCTCTTTTGCAAATCAGTCCTATTTTCAAAATGAAAGCTATTTAAAACTCATTTTTAGAAATTGATTTAATTTTCTAAAAACCATAATTGACGACATTACTAGTATGCCATGTCACAAAATTTCGAACACTCTAAGGCTAAAATTCCTAAAATACTCCTAAAACTCCTAGTATTTAAGGATGTTACAACTGCAATCCCTTCGGCAAAGATAACATGACCTAAAATTAATCTCTTATCAACCACAAAATAACATTTTTCATAGTTTAGAATGAAATTAAATTCTAGGCATCTTTCCAAAATCTTAGTGAGGTTTGACAGGCATTCACTAAAAGAATTACTATACACTGTGCTGTCATCCATAAATAAATTAATTATTTTCTCGACATAGCTGGAAAATATACTTACTGTACACCTCTAAAATGTGGCTGGCTCATTGTAGAGTCCAAACAGCATCCATCTATAAGCGAATGTGCCAAAAAGACACTTGAACGTATTCTTTTCTTAGTCCTCTAGTGCCACTGAAATCTGGAAGAAACCTGAATAGCCATCAAGACAATAATAGTGAGATTTACCGGTTAAGCATTTGAGCATTTGGTCAATGAAAGGAAGTGGAAAGTGATATTTTTTAAGTTAAAACATTCAACTTTTTGTAGACTATACAGACTTTCCACCTGTTTTGGACTAAAGTGGGAACCAATTCACCTGCTGAATTTTTAATTACAGTCACATTGGTTTTCTTAGGCACTACATGAACTAGGCTAACCTAGTTACTGTCTAAAATTTGGTATATCATCTCAGTGTCCAGTAATTTCTGAATTTCCTTTTTCACAACCTCCATCATTAGTGGATTGAGGTGTCTTTGAGTGTAACAACCCGTTTTCAGTGAAATTAGAACAGTGGTTTTGGGACCACAAATCCGATAAGTAAATTTGTATCTTATTATTATTTTAATGTCTATGGAATATTAGTAAGGTTGTATTAAAATTTTGTTAAGAAATTTTGATGTTTGCATGATTAATTATGTAAAAATGACTAAATCGTAAAAAAGTATAAAAGTGGAGTTTTATTAGTTAAAAGGGCTAAAATGATATGGAAATGAAACCAAATAGACTTAAATGGTAAATAGACCATTTGTATGGGATAGTGGAATGGGCAAGTATTAATGAAATTATGATGTTAATTAAAGGTTAAAAAGGTAATTTAATAATTAAATAATAGTAAAATAAAGTAAATGATGGTCACTAAACTAACTATAATTACGACAAAGGCAAGCACACCTACCAAACAATAGTATAGCTATGGTGAGTAGGGAATATCGTATCCATGAGGACTAAAAGTACTATTAAATATCATTTTTCTATTATTTAGCTCATAAATTGAAGTGATTGTTTTTAATCTAAATTTACTAATCTAATTTAACTACGAACGCAATAGAGAATAAAATGGGATAATAATCGAAGACAACCAATAAGAAAGACAATACCCAGGGAATAATCCACCTAGACTTCACCTATTATTCTGAATCTGAATTAAACGATTTATTCACTTGTGTCTTGATCCGTAGAAATCCCTAAATTATGTTAATATCTCTTTCGAGAGTAAGAACAACTAACTCTAGGTTGATTAACTAAAATCTCTTTCTAATTAAAACCACTATCGTCGCTTTAACTTGATCTATGGATTCCCCTGTTAGATTTGACTCTAATCCGGTAGATTTATGTCATCCTATTTCTAGGATTGCATGCAATTCCACTCAATTATGTTAGATCCACTCTTAAACAGGGACTTTTACTCCACTGAAATAAGTACATTAGACTTGAATTAATATCTCAGAAATATTAAAACAAGAAATAAGCATTCATAATTGAGAACAAGAATCAAGTATTTATTGCGTAAATCAAAAATTAAATAATAAGATTCATCATAAGTTTCATCTTCGCTAGGTATCTAGTGAATTTAGTTCATAATCCTGAATAGAAACATCTCAAAATTAGGATAACAACAAGACATAAAGAAACTTAATAAAACTTTGAAGGAAATTAAATGGAGATCTTCGATCTTAAGGAGATCCACTTCCGAGTTGATTCCAATGGCGTTCTTCGAGTGTTCTCTTCAATCTTCTCTAGGTGCCCCCTTAGATCTTCTCCTAATTGGTATTTATAGACTTTAGAATGCTCAAAAAGCCTAAAAATTGGGTTTTTCTATGTATTCGGGAAATAGGGTGCAATACTAACACGGGCTGGCATATGGGCATGTGGTCAGCCCGTGTGGAAATGCCCAGGCCGTGTGGATCCTGGAAATAGCTCTATTCGTCCAATTTTGGCTCTTTTTGCTCTTTTTGCTCCCAAATGCTCTCCTAGGTATAGAAACATGAATTTAAAGGATTAGGAGCATCAAATTCACTAATTTGCATCATTAATCATCCAAAAATGCATTAAGAATGGGATTAAAATATGTTAGTTTTACAGCTTATCACATATTCCCACACTTAAGCATTTGCTTGTCCTCAAGCAAAATCCTCAACTCACATTAAAATTAATTTTTCTCAACTTATAATTCTTATAAATAATGTTTCGTCATAAGTCACAAATAATCATACATTGATAATTCAACTAAAAGAGCGGTAAAGATTCAAACAATCTAAGTCAAACTTTTTTAAAGCATGAAAACATAGGTATTTCCCCTTATCTAAGTAATTACCTTTAATTCAAAATCGACAAGAATCGACATTCTCACTAAATATTCGCTTAAATCACTCAAAGTGTGTAAGGTTCAAGAATAAGCACTGAATTGTCAAACATGAAAAGTTATTACCATAGGCTTGCATGAAAATCAAATCTCCACCACTATAAAGTGATATGATACACAAATCAAAAGGTCTTTAAGAGATTGTAATGAGGCTTAGGTTAAGGGTGTGGAGAAAGACTGAAAAAGTTAATTAAAATCGAGATCAAATTGATAAATTACCAAACTAGAATAAACAAATGCTGAATTAAAAACAATTACATTAATCGAAAACTGTTCAAGAATAAAAACGAGCTTCTTTTAAAAATATGAATTTAACTGTTAAAGCTCAATTAACATAGAACTAAATAATAATCAATATATATATTTTTCTATTTTCTTTATTTTTTTTAGAACAAGAAATGATTCAGCAAATCAAACAAAAGATCATAGTTAGGCAACTATCCAAATCACGTCTTAACAAAAAGGGAGTTAGTAAAACGGGAAAAATTCTCAACGAACAAAAAATGAGTTTTGGGTTAACATTAATGGGTAAATCAAAAAACGGTGTGTTAGCCTTAATGGGGTTCACTAAGGGTTAATTATGTAGGTAGGCTTTTTATGGGATAAGTGGATTAAAACCTAAGTGCCTTTATCATCTTAGTATATCAAATCAAAAGGTGTGGTCTTGGCATGTATAATCAATGCAAGTTCTAGAATAACAAATCAAATTGACACACTCATAACCAATAACAAAATGAGCAAGAAAACTGTATGCTCTTCAGGCTTAAAATCTCACAAAAAATCATGGTTTTTGATGTCAATCTTGCAAATTTAAACTTCAAGGTAGTACCTCAATTTAGGGGAACAACCTAAAAATTTTAATTACTAAAAAATAATTTATCATGCTTGATTCTCTCATGTCTTAAAGTTTAAATCAACCAATACACAATTATCGAAAAATTAATCTAAAACACATAAAAAAACACAAATCGATAAAAAATCATTCTAATAGAAGTATGAGAAAATTACTTAAACACAAGACATAATTCAGGGATTTTCTAATAAATATATAAGTAATCTCCCCACACTTAAAATGTACATTTTCCTCAATGTACAAACATATATAATCACAGTATAAATAGAATATCATACGAGAGGGAGAAAACTGAAACTACCCAGAATATTGGATGAAATTGTTAGAATAGTGAAAAGCAAAATTGTAGACAAATGTAGACGTACTGCATGATTCTGAGCAAACTAATAAGAAAATAAATACAAATAATGAAGAAGAATAAGAGGCTATAACTCGAGTAGAAACAACCATAAAAATATAGTTCAAAAGATAATAATTAAAAGAAGTACAAGAAAATAAAAATAAAATAGAACAACTAAAAAGAGAAATAAAATAAAATAAAATAAAATAAAAAAGAAAACAAATAAAATCAATGATCCTCATCGATGGAGGCATCAATAGGGTGAGTCGCCGATGTCGAAGAAGAGATGTAGAGGTGCTGACAGATCTACTGTGACAGCCCTAATTTGACCCTAGTCGAAAAGTGGTTTTGGGACCACAAAACCGAGTCACAAAAATAATTAACCGATATATGTTTATTATATGTGTAAATGTATGTGTGAAAGTTTCATGCTTTAATTTTGTCATTTGCATGTGAAATTTATTAAATAGGGCTTATATGAGACATTTTGAAATATGATAGGTTATTTTTGTAGTGGCCACATAATTGATAGTGTAAATAAATGGGTTTGCATGTCTAATACCCCACTTTAGTAGTAGTGGCCGACCATGATAATGATGGTAAGTAAAATATGTGTTGTATAATAATATTATATGATAATGGTTTAATTTATGAAATAAAATAAGAAAGAGTAATAGAAAAAGGAAAAGAAAAACAAATATTGGTTTTCATCTTCTTCCTTAGGAGCCGAATGTTAAAGAAGAAAGGGGGATATAGCATTCGGTCATCTTAAGCTCAAAACAAGCTCAAGAGCATAGAGGGGCAAATTCGGATAAGGGAAAAGAGAAAGTAGTAGAATAGCCGATCCAGACCTGCTCAAAATATTCTAGGTAAGTTTTAAGTACTTATATATATAATATTATTCGAAAATGACATGACTGATTATGAGAATTTAGTGCTACTTGTTAATTATGTACATGGCCGAACGGAAATCTGTATTGGAAGTAAAAAAAAAAGTGATATGATTTTATGATCAAATGGTAGTGTTAGATGAAAATGAGAAAGATTTTACGTGTAAACTATTATGTATTTAATCGTGAGTGATGAAATGCGATAAAAGTGAATGAGGTATAGAATGATTTATTTAAATGATGATTATACCTAAATAGGTGTGATGGTGTTGTGTAAAACTTGTTGATTTGAATGTTGTACAGTATTATTCGGGCCTTGGAGCCTAGCAGGCTATAATGCTGGTGAGACATTATTCGGGCCTTTGAGCCTAGCAGGCTATAATGCCAGTGAGATATTTTTCGGGCCTCAAGCCTAGCAGGCAAAATGCCGGTGAATAAATTCGGGTTTTTAAAACCTAGCAGGCGAATCTTGGGTGAATTAATAAAAGTCTAAAACTAAAATATCTCATGTTAGAACGACGAATGAATTCATTCAATACGTTAAGTTGGCAAGGTACGTATTATGTATTTATATGAGAGTATGATTAAATTGAACCATAAGAGTATGGTTTGATACATATGTGAATACATGTTATGTTTATATCTATGATTATGATATATTCGGTCACGCAGTGTGAAGGTGCGTGGAAATGTTCGATTTATTTATGCCATATGAATTCGGTTTGAGTGAAATTAGAATGCTACGTATGCATTATATGCTTGTGAATATTCATTAATGATAATAAGTATATAAGAAATGACCTTTTGAGAAATTGAACAATTGATGTATAATTGAGTTTATCGTAGTATTACTTAAAACTTACTAAGCTTATGAAAGCTTACTCCGTTTACTATATTTCTCTGTTTATAGATTGTTGATTCCGATTACTGCTTTGGGAGAGGATTGTCGACAACTCGTCACACTATCTATTTTTTTTTTTTGTAACGCTATATTTTGGTGTTGGTATGGCATGTATAGAATAGACTTAGGTGAATGCTATTTTGAGATGTTTTGTATATATTTGCCATGTGAATATGGCAACTTTTGAATATCGTTATAAGTTGAATTTTCTATCTTTGATGGTGTTGGCTATAAGTATAATTGCTAATTGAATTAGGCAAAGGTGTATGTACTACTGTTGAAATTCGGATTAATAATTCTTCATAACCCATTCCGGCGATGGACACAGGTCATAGGGGTGTTACATTTTATTGGTATCAAAGCTACGGTTTAGTCGATTCTAGAACTAACGTAGCGTGTGTGAGTCTAGCTATACATGCCATAGAGTGTTAATTCGATAGTGTGATGATTTTTGACAGTTGAAATGTGTTTTTCGTATAGTAATGGATTTAGATCCTGATCGAGCAGTAGCTGACAATATTGAGATTGTAGCGCCTGCTCCCGCGCACGGGACAGCGCCGTTGACTCTCAATTAAATGCAAGTAATCAAAATGATGAGGCAAAACAAGCCTTCTATGCTATGATGAACGACTGGTTTACCCAATATGTTCGAACTAATCCGGCTGTTGCACAACCCTCACCCCCGACTAATACAAACCCTGCACCTATAGTATCTCCTGTAGTTGACTCGTTGAGGTTGAACAAGCCCCCGGTTGATAGGATTCGAAAGCATAGGGCTACTAAGTTCAAGGCTACTGACAGTTATGATGCCGAGCAGGCTGAGTTTTGGCTTGATAATACCGTTCGTGTGTTCGATGAATTATCGTGCACACCTGATGAATGTTTAAAATGTTCTATATCTCTGTTACGTGATTCTGCCTACTATTGGTGGAATACTTTGGTTTCCGTCGTATCGAGAGAATGAGTTACTTGGGAATTCTTTCAAACCGAGTTCCGCAAGAAATATATCAGTCAAAGATTCATCGATCAGAAACGGAAAGAATTTCTTGAGCTTAAGTAGGGTTCTATGTCAGTTACTGAGTATGAGCGAAAGTTTGTCAGACTTAGTAGATACGCTCGGGAATGTGTTTCGTCCGAGGCTATCATGTGTAAATACTTCGAGGACGGTTGAATGAAGATATCAAACTGTTGGTGGGTATTCTAGAAATTAAAGAGTTTGTAGTGCTTGTCGAGCGAGCTTGTAAAGCTGAAGAGCTCGGTAAAGAGCAAAAAAAAGCTGATGATGGAGCTAGAGAGTTCCGTAAAAGATCTTCGGGAAAATCTTTTCATCAATCATCGAAGAAATTTAGAGATGACTCAGGCCGATCTAAGAATACTTCGGGTTTTTCTAGACGAGATCGTGATCGACCCCCTGTGAGTACACGAGCTACCTCTGTTACCAGTGTTGGCAATGATCGTCAGGACAGATCTGAGTGCAAGCATTATGGCGAATGGCATTCGGGAAGCTGTAGATTTCGGGACCGTTCCTATTTCAAATGTGGATCGGCTGATCATTTTATCCGAGATTGTCTGAAATTAGCTGAACAGAATACTGATCCAAGTGGGAGACCTAGTAACACTATAACGAGAGGCAGACCACCTAGACCTGCGGCTAATACTAGTGGAAATCAGAGAGGGACTAAAAATACTACTGTACGTTCTGAGGCTCGTGCTCCTGCCAGAGCCTATGCTATACGAGCGTGTGAGGATGCTTCTTCGCCAGATGTTATTACCAGTATTTTCACTCTTTTTGATACTAATATTATTGCTTTAATTGACCCCGGTTCTACTCATTCATATGTGTGTGAAACTTTGGCATCCAGTAAGACTCTACCTATTGAGTCTACTGAGTTTGTGATTCGGGTGTCAAATCCTTTGGGCCGTTATGTGTTAGTTGACAAAGTGTGTAAGAAATGTCCCCTGATGATTCGAGGTTCTTGCTTTCTGGCTGATTTAATGTTATTACCGTTTGATGAATTTGATGTCATTCTGGGTATGGACTGGTTAACTGTGCATGATGCAGTGGTGAATTGTAAGCGAAAGACAATTGACTTGAGATGTTCAAATGATGAGATAATACGAGTTGAGTCTACTGATTTAAATGGATTACCGGCAATGATATCTTCAATGTTAGATCAGAAATATATGAAAAAGGGGTGTGAAGCTTATCTTGCGTATGTTCTGGATAATAAAGAATCAGAAAAGAAACTCGAGACTGTGCCCGTGGTTTGTGAATATCCGAAGGTGTTTCCCGAAGAATTACCTGGATTACCACCTGTTCGGGAGGTAGAGTTTGGTATTGAACTAGTACCAGGGACTACACCTATTTCGATAGCTCCGTACCTCATGGGACCAACCGAATTAAAAGAATTGAAAACTCAGTTGCAAGAGTTGACAGATAGAGGTTTTGCTCGACCGAGTTTTTCTCCCTGGGGTGCACCAGTGCTGTTTGTGAAAAAAAAAGATGGAACTATGAGAATGTGTATTGATTATCGTTAGTTGAATAAGGTAACGGTAAAGAATAAATATCCGTTACCACGAATCGACGATTTGTTTGATCAACTGAAAGGAGCCTCAGTATTTTCGAAGATAGACTTGAGATCGGGTTATTATCAGTTGCGAGTTAGAGACTCTGATGTGCCTAAAACTGCTTTCAGAACGAGGTATGGACACTATGAGTTCCTAGTGATGCCGTTTGGGCTCACTAATGCCCCTGCTATTTTTATGGATTTGATGAATCGAATTTTCAGACAGTATTTGGATCGATTTGTAGTCGTGTTTATAGATGACATTTTGATCTATTCACACGACGAAACCGAGCATGCCGAACACTTGAAGTTAGTATTGCAGATTTTGCGAGACAAGCAATTATATGCGAAGTTCAGTAAATGTGAGTTCTGGTTGAGGGAAGTTAGCTTTTTTGGGCATGTTGTATCCGTATCAGGTATCCGAGTTGATCCTAGCTTTTTTGAGAAAGATTTTACGTGTAAACTATTATGTGTTTAATCGTGAGTGATGAAATGCGATAAAAGTGAATGAGGTATAGAATGATTTATTTAAATGATGATTATACCTAAATAGGTGTGATGGTGTTGTGTAAAACTTGTTGATTTGAATGTTGTACAGTATTATTCGGCCTTGGAGCCTAGCGAGCTATAATCTTTGGTGAGACATTATTCGGGCCTTTGAGCCTAGCAGGCTATAATGCCAGTGAGATATTTTTCGGGCCTCAAGCCTAGCAGGCAAAATGCCGGTGAATAAATTCGGGTTTTTAAAACCTAGTAGGCCGAATGCCGGTGAATTAATAAAAGTCTAAAACTAAAATATCTCATGTTAGAACGACGAATGAATTCATTCAATACGTTAAGTTGGCAAGGTACGTATTATGTATTTATATGAGAGTATGATTAAATTGAACCATAAGAGTATGGTTTGATACATATGTGAATACATGTTATGTTTATATCTATGATTATGATATATTCGGTCACAGTGTGAAGGTACGTGGAAATGTTCGATTTATTTATGCCATATGAATTCGGTTTGAGTGAAATTAGAATGCTACGTATGCATTATATGCTTGTGAATATTCAGTCAATGATAATAAGTATATAAGAAATGACCTTTTGAGAAATTGAATAATTGATGTATAATTGAGTTTATCTGTAATATTACTTAAAACTTACTAAGCTTATGAAAGCTTACTCCGTTTACTATATTTCTCTGTTTATAGATTGTTGATTCCAGTTACCTGCTCGGGGAGAGGATTGTCAGCAACTCGTCACACTATCTATTTTTTTTTTGGTACTGCTATATTTTGGTGTTGGTATGGCATGTATAGAATAGACTTAGGTGAATGCTATTTTGAGATGTTTTGTATATATTTGCCATGTGAATATGGCAACTTTGAATATCGTTATAAGTTGAATTTTCTATCTTTGATGGTGTTGGCTATAAGTATAATTGCTAATTGAATTAGGCAAAGGTGTATGTACTACTGTTGAAATTCGGATTAATAATTCTTCATAACCCATTCCGGTGACGGACACGGGTCATAGGGGTGTTACATCTACTGTAGTGTCATGTCAATACGATCGAACCTCTGAAAGCAATGCTGGTCGAACCGAGTGAACCACCCAGAGAGGTCCTTTAATGTAGTAGTAGAAGAAACAGGACGGTGACGTGAAGGTGGAGGATGGAGTGGCTCCTCATGATGGAAAGGGACATCATCAGTGAAGTTCTTGGGTTCATTCTGAGAGTCAGAATGAAATAATCAGTACTGAGGAGGATCAATTCCATGAAGCCACTCGGTCATCCTCATATGGGTCATGCTCGATATCCCTTGTGGGGACATTTGGCCGGTGAGTGTAAGCGTAGAAGACTACTCTAGAGTGTCAAGGAGACCGAAGTGTCGAGCAAGTTGAGTCACATAAGCACCTAAACATATAGGACCATTCCTGTTGCGATATGTCTGATAGCGGAAGGCGAGGGCGATGAAGTAGGCTAAATCAAAAATATGTTCGGTGGTCATATTCTATAAAAAATATGCATTGGTGGTACTGGCGACTCCGATGCTCTCTCCCCTACCAATTAAAGTATGACCTAAAAGGGCATGAATATACTATAAAGCTGAAGTGAGAGAAGTCACTTTTGAGTAACTCGCATCATAAGGTGTTGTACTCACCGTAAGATCTACCCAACAACTACATGGTGAGTAGTGGATGTGCCAATATAGGCGTTGAAATTTCTTGGCACCCATAAACTCCTCAGTGTATAGTCCCAAAATCGCGTCGAAATCAGGGACACTCATATGGTGCACCAGGCCACCGAGCCGAAAAATGATGGTGCCTAACTCACCATGAGTCGTCATCACATGCTGAAGAGTAAATATAAAGCAGAACTCCAAAGTTAGCTCCGTGTATGTGGGCTCGATGATGGAGAAAAATCGATTCCACCGGGCAGTAGTAATAAAGGCTCGAACATGATCAGCTAACTGGACATGTTCCAAAGCGACCCAATCAATACATCGACCTAAGCCCAATGTTTGCAGTCAAAGTAACTAAAATAAGTCCTCCTGGGGACCTACTTAAAATCGAATATAGGGGTGACGGGCCTCGACAGAAGCGCTTGAAGAGGAGGTTGTGGTCTTCCACTTTTTTGAAACGGGAACGGTGACCTTAGACTTGTTGCGAGTGTTCATCATGGTCGTCCTGCAAGAAAAATAACCAAATAATAATTTTAGTATTCAAAGCAAGAGTACGAATCGACATAGTGGATTAATTTCACTAAGCACAAAATGAAATGCAACGTCAACTTAAAACCAGAAATCATGAGATTGAACACTAAGCAAAAAAAGAAAAAAAGTTGAATCCAACCATCATATACAAGTAGCAGTAAGAAGAGTGTGATAATAATAATGACTTATCAAATTCGAGTATAATTTCAAAAATATCAAATAAACTATAATAATAACCAAAAATAGAACTAAGTGATAATCAAATATAAACCTAAATAATACAATAGTGAATTTGAAAGTAATAAACCTAAGACTAAAAATAATAAACAAAATAACACTAAAGGCAATAGGAAAAACAAGAAAATAATAATAAAATAAAATAATAATGTCCGAATTAAATTGAGAATAAACATAAAATTAAACTAAATAAAAAGAAGAAATAAATAAGAATTAGTAAAATAATACTTTAAAATAAAAAATAATAATAAAATAAAAAATAAAGAAAGAAAGAAAAATAATAATAAGGATAAAATAAAATAAAATAAAAATGGAAAGGGAAAGAGTGTACGACACCCGATGACAGTGGGGGCTTGGCGCTGACTGGATATTCACGCTGGACGTGGTACAAGTGGTCGATGAGGGTGCGGTAGGGTGAAAATTGTTGCGATGGGGGCGGTACGATGAAGGGGAGTGAGAGAAGTGCGGTGTGTGGGTATGACGAGGAAAGGGAAGGGAAAGGGGGTTGGGTTGCGCGGTACGATGGGGCTAGAGGGGTGTGAGTGGTGGGATGGTGGCTCAGTGGGGGAAGAACTCATGACGAGGGTGAAGGAGAGGGAGGAAGGTTCAGCGATGTGAGGGGAAGAGTAGAGGCAGCAGACGTGGGTCCTCGACGAGGTGAGGAAGGGGGAAGGAAAGGAAAAAAGAGGGAGAGGCGTGAGCAATGGGGGGGAAGCGACGGTCACTAGAAAAGTGGAAGAGAGTTGGCCGGCGGCAGCCAGGGTTAAGGGGTTAAAGTTTGTGGAGGATGAAAGGGAAACAAAAAATTTAGGGTTTGGGGGTTAAATGGGTAACATGGTCGTGTAAGGCCTGTGTTGGGCCACAAGACTGTGTCACACACCCGTGCGGTGCGTTTGTAGCCTGTGTGTGATAAAAATATAAGCCCAGTTTTCACATGGCTTTGGACACGCCCGTGTGTCCAGGTCGTGTGCCACATGACCGTGTTGCACAGCCGTGTATAATGTCCTTTGCTTCTCCCAGGGCCGTGTGAAATCCCACATGCCCATGTGGCTCGACTGTGTCTCACACATGGTCGTGTGCCTTGCCCGTGTAACTCTTTGACTTGATTTGAAAATGAAAAAATTAGCTTCAGGTTCCACATGTCCATATGGACCATTTTAAGTCATGTAACAATCAAATTTTGGAAGTATTAAGTATCAAGATCCATACGGCCAAGAACACGCCATTGTGTGCAGGCCGTGTGGGCCACACAGCCATGTGGCTAGGCTGTGTAACTCACTGTTGAACCCTTTATAATACACACGGCTTGGGGCACGCCCATTTGTCCAGGCTGTATAGGTCAAAAACATTTTTTTTAATTTTGAAAATTAATTAATTTAACAATAACATGAAATAAAATTAAGAAAATTAGCAATGTTAACACTCGAGTTACCTCCCAAGAAGTGCTTATTTAAAGTCTAAGCTTGACTTACCTTAGATTCGCATAGTTACAAAGGTTCGCAGAGCCGAAGCTCCTCTCTATCATTTCTAAATTTGTCACCACTATAAAGTTTGAGTCGATGACCGTTTACCTTAAATGTTCCATAAGCTGGATGGGTTACCTCTATCGTACTATATGGGAAAACGGTTTGTACTACGAATGGACCTAACCATCTTGATTTCAGCTTTCTGGGAAACAACTTGAGCTTTAAATTGTATAAAAGGATAAGGTCTCCAACTGTGAATTGTTTGGGTTGCTTCAAGTGAGCATCGTGCCATCGCTTTGTCGCTTCTTTATCTAGTCTCAAGTTCTTGTAACCATTCACTTGCCACTCATCTAACTCGTTCAGCTGCATCAATCTCTTCTCACCTGTTCTCTAACATCTATCACAAAAAGCAACATACATATTAGCATCCTTGAATAGTGTGGGCCAATAAAAACCTGATTCAAGTGTTCTATGTGCTATCCTAGTTCCACTATAATGTCCTCCTGTTGGTCTTGAGTGGCAGTGTTCCAAGATTTTACTCACTTCTGATTTTGTAACACACCTCCAAATTACTTGATATGCATATACACGAAAAAGAAAAGGATCTTCCCAAAAATAATTTTTCACATTGGCAAAGAATCGATTCTTTCGATGATGTGTCAACCTTTTTGGTAGGATGTTAGCAGCTAAGTAATTTGCGATATCTGCAAACCAAGAGACTTCAGAATCAGTTATAACCAAGAGTTGTTCCTGAGGGAACGAGTCATTTAACTCATTCTCATTAAGCTCCTTAAGATGTGAATTCTCTAGTTTGGAAAGGTGATCTGCTACAAGATTTTCAGCTCCCTTCTTATCCTAGATTTCCAAATCAAACTTCTACAATAATAAAATCCATCTTATAAGTCGAGGTTTTGCATCCGATTTAGTTAGGAGATAGCGAAAAGCTGAATGGTTAGTGTACACAACAACTTTAGATAATATTAAATATGGTCTAAATTTATCGAATGAAAAAACCATAGCTAGCAATTCTTTTTCTGCAGTAGTGTAATTTTCTTGCGCATCTATCAATGTCTTGCTGGCATAATAAATTGGTTGAAAATGCTTGTCTCTTCATTGTCCAAGAACTACACCTACTACAAAATCACTCGTATCACATATTAGTTCAATGGGTAAATTCCAATCAGATGCAACCACAATCGTGGCATTAATTAATTTTTCCTTGAGAGTATTAAATGCTTCTAAGCATTTCTAACTAAAATCGAACGGCACAAATTTTTCTAAGTAAATTCGTTAAAGGCTTAGCTATTTTAGAAAAATATTTGATAAACTTTCTATAGAACCTAGCATGTCCTAAAAAGCTTCGAATAGCCTTAACTGAACTAAGGGGAGGTAATTTTTTTATGGTTTCAATTTTTTCTTTATCAAACTCAATCTCTTTACTAGAAATTTTATGGCCCAACACAATCCCTTCTTGAACCATGAAGTGACATTTTTCCCAATTAATCACAAGGTTTGTTTCCTCACATCTTATTAAAACTCGTTTTAAATTTTTAAGACAAATATGGAAAGAATTACTGAATACCAAGAAGTCGTCCATAAATACCTCCATAATGTCTTTTACAAGTCATTAAAGATAGCTAACATGCAACGGTGAAAAGTAGCAGGAGTATTACATAATCCAAAAGGCATTCTTCGATAAGCAAATGTACCATATGGACAAGTAAATGTCATTTTTTCTTGGTTATCAGGATCTATCGAGATTTGAAAGTAGCCAGAAAGTCCATCTAGGAAGCAATAATACATATGCCCAGATAATCTTTCCAACATTTGATCTATGAATGGTAGAGGAAAATGATCTTTTCTCGTGGCATCATTCAACTTCCTATAGTCAATACAAACTCTCCATCTTGTGACTATTCTCGTTGGAATCAACTCGTTCTGCTTTTTGGCTACAACAGTCATGTATCCCTTCTCAGGAACAACCTACACAGAACTCACCCAAGTACTATCAGAAATAGAATGAATAACTCCAGCATCTAGAAGTTTAATTACCTCAGCCTTAACGACTTCATTTATGTTAGGATTTAGTCATTTTTGAGATTGTACACATGGTTTGTATTCAGCCTCCATTAAAATTTTATATATGCTAAAAGAAGGATTGATCCCTCTAATGTTAGAAATCTTCCAGGCTATAGCTCTTTTATGTTCCTTCAACACTTTCAATAACTCATCTTTCTCATTTGACTTTAAATCTAAAGCAATAATCACTGGTAATGTCTAATTGTTTTCAAGAAACACATACTCTAGGTGATTTGGTAATTGCTTCAGTTCCAATTTGGGAGGTTCTTCAATAGAAGGTTTTAATTTCAATTCATTGCTTACCTTAATGTCCTCATACTTTATCTGTCTCAGTGAAGACTCATTAGAGTCTAAATAATCTTTCCAACATTTGATCTATGAATGGTAGAGGAAAATGATCTTTTCTCGTGGCATCATTCAACTTCCTATAGTCAATACAAACTCTCCATCTTGTGACTATTCTCGTTGGAATCAACTCGTTCTGCTTTTTGGCTACAACAGTCATGTATCCCTTCTCAGGAACAACCTGCACAGAACTCACCCAAGTACTATCAGAAATAGAATGAATAACTCCAGCATCTAGAAGTTTAATTACCTCAGCCTTAACGACTTCATTTATGTTAAGATTTAGTCGTTTTTGAGATTGTACACATGGTTTGTATTCAGCCTCCATTAAAATTTTATATATGCTAAAAGAAGGATTGATCCCTCTAATGTCAGAAATCTTCCAGGCTATAGCTCTTTTATGTTCCTTCAACACTTTCAATAACTCATCTTTCTCATTTGACTTTAAATCTAAAGCAATAATCACTGGTAATGTCTAATTGTTTTCAAGAAACACATACTCTAGGTGATTTGGTAATTGCTTCAGTTCCAATTTGGGAGGTTCTTCAATAGAGGGTTTTAATTTCAATTCATTGCTTACCTTAATGTCCTCATACTTTATCTGTCTCAATGAAGACTCATTAGAGTCTAAATCATTTTTTGTCTTACTTATTAAAGCATCATCGCAATCTACCTCCTCTCATTGAACTAGACACAGTTCCAACGTGTCCCTGTGAATGATTTCCTATAATGAATCTTCAATAACATGATCAATAGAGTCAATAAAATAACAAGAATCATCTTGTTATCTAGAGAATCGCATAGCATCATAGATTTTAAAAATAATATCTTCATCACCTACCTTAAGCACAAGTTTACCATCACTCACATCAATGATAGCCCTAGTAGTATCTAAAAAAGGACGACCTAAAATTAAAGGCACCTCAACGTCCTCATCCATGTCAAGCACAAAAAAATCAACATGGAATATGAATTTATCTACTTTTAAGAAGACATATTCAATAACACCTCTAGGATGTTTAACAACTGACTCTATGTTGATTAATTGAAATCCATTTCTAATTAAAACCCCTATCGTCGCATTAACTCGATCTATGGATTTGACTCTAATTCAGTAGATTTATGTCATCCTATTTCTAGGATTGCGTGCAACTCCACTCAATTATGTTAGATCTATTTTTAAATAGGGACTTTTGCTCTATTAAAATAAGCATATTAAACTTGAATTAATATCTCAGAAATATTAAAACAAGAAATAAGCATTCATAATTGAGAACAAGAATCAAGTATTTATTGTGTAAATCAGAAATCAAATAATAAGATTCATCATAGGTTTCAACTTCCCTAGGTATCTAGGGAATTTAGTTCATAATCCTAAATAGAATTATCTTAATACTAGGACAACAACAAGACATAAAGAAACTCAATAAAACTTTGAAGAAAATTAAATGGAGATCTTCGATCATGAAAGACATCGACTTTCGAGTTGATTCCGATAGCGTTCTTTGAGTGTTCTCTTCAATCTTCTCTAAGTGCCCCCTTAGATCTTCTTCTAATCGGTATTTATAGACTTTAGAATGCTTAGAAGCCTAAAAATTGGGTTTTTTCGTGTATTTGGAAAATAGGGTGTGATATTGACATGTGCTGGCACATGGACATATGGCCAACTCGTATGGCTCACACGGGTGTGTGGACAGCCCGTGTGGAAATGCCTAGACCGTGTGGATCCTGGTAACAACTCTATTCGTCTGATTTTAGCTTGTTTTTCTCTCCATTCATTCCCAAATGCTCTCCTAAGTATAGAAACATGAATTTAAAGGATTAGGAGTATCAAGTTCACTAATTTACATCATTAATATCCAAAAATGCATTAAGAATGGGATTAAAATATGTTATTTTTATAGCTTATCAGTAAAACTAGTATCATCTTCTACATTTGTTTCTCTACACCGAATTTGAAAAGAAGAATAACCATTGTTAGGGCTTTGAGGTTCGGCTGGCTTTGGTGTACGCATGTCAGTGATTCCAAGCCCTATTTTTAATGATTTTTATTTTTTTTAAGTTGTTTTAGCTTAATCTAGCTAGCCCAATAGTTAATTTGTAAAACTATTAATGATTAAGGGTTATACCATGAATGTTTTTGAATAGTTCTTGATGTTAAATGCTAGATTATAAATCTTTGTTGATAAATAAACAAGTTTTGTAAAGTGATTTTTGTTGAAATTTGCATTTAGGGATTTGTTTGTAAAAAGAGTAAAAGTTCATGTAAAATTTATGAAAGGATGTTTTGTATGGGTTGGTATAAGTCCCTAATAAATTCCATTAGCTTGAATGGGGGATTAAAATGCTTAGATTTCAATTTATGAGCTTAAGGACTAAATTGTAAAAAGTTAAAATTTTAGGGGAAAATAGTAATTTTGCATAAAATATGAAATGTGGACTAATTTGAATGCTTGAGGCATGAAATGGATTGAAATTTGTCTATTTAGATCAATATAGACCACATACGAACCTAGATCGAGGTAAAACAAAAGCTTCGGAATAGCTTGTTTAACTTCTACACCCTAATTGTTGAGGTAAGTTCATATGAATGGTTATTGAATTAAAGTTCTTAATTTGAATGTTTAATATGTTATATTAATGTAAATGGATCGATGTATAATTGTACCAAAGTTATGATGATTTGATGGATGTTGAGTCCTGGTTGAACCTTAGGAATCCGTAGGATATATATGACATGTCATTAGGGATTTCATGTTTCAGGTGCTGGTTTTGAATATCCTACCAATGGTTGAGGTCCTGTATTTGTTGCAGATACTCTACATCTCATGTGAACAATATCATGTAGCTTACATTCTGACCCACAACTCGTGTGAGCAATTATGTAAAGGAAAGGTTACGGTTATATAAAGGCACACTTCGTGTGAGCTTTCCTGAGTATCTGATGAAATTCTAGATGGTTCAACGGGTATGAAAATGAGATGAAATGGTAAGTGTTCAAATGGAATGTATCATGAACTTATGAAAAGGAAATGGTGATCTAAATGAGATGAACAAATGTGTAAGTTACTTGCTATGGATGAATTCATTTGAACCATGTATAAATGCACTAACTTGTGTATTTGGTGATGTTTTATAAGCATTGAGCCAAGCTTATGGTTTTAGTTGGTGTTATAATTATGCTATTTACATTATTCAAATGAAATGGTAAGTTGTGTTTATGTTATACGAACTTACTGAGCATTAAGCGCTTACGTAGTTTCTTTCCTGTGTTTTATAGATTATCAGAAGCTCTATCAATTTGGAAGCTCATCAGAGATCTATCACACTATTCAGCATAAATATTTTTAGTTTTTTTATGTTTTGGCCAAGGTTATAATGGCATGTATAGGTGGACTTCTAATGTTATTTTGGTGAATGTTTAGTTGGGATTTGGCTTGTATAAGTTATGGATGTTACCTTCGTTTGGCACCATTTGATGCTTGCTAGATTATGTTGTTGTAAGCTATCTTATGATGCATGTTTTGGAATGGCTCATATGGTATGTTTTGGAATAGCTTGATTATGGTTAAATTATGGCATGTTTCAAAAGGTATTGAACTAGTAATTGATGATTGAAATGTGGTAATATATGCATGTTTAGGTAAGTTTTGATCTATGCATTTGAGGTGCCTTCAAATGGCATATTGGTTAGTTGAAATAGGGTATTGAAATGGCATATACATATGTATGTTTAGGTATGGTTTGATGCTTTGTAAGTGTGCACAAATGGTTCAAATGATTATGCATGAAATGGTGTTGAAAATGGCTTGCTTTAGGTGAAATTTAGGTCCACACGGCCTGGCGACACGGCTGTGTGTCTCCTGAAGGCTATTTTGTATGCAAGTCAGTGAGATACATAGCCTAACACACGGCCTGACACATAGGCGTGTGGGGCTACTTCAAGAGTTAAACGGCCTTGTGACCCTACTCAAAGAGCTCTATGGGCGAGGACACAGGCTGAGACATAGCCGCATGTCCCTAGTTTAAAGGTTACACGGCCTAAGACACAGGTGTGTGTCTCAGTTGTGTGAGGCACACTGCCATGTGACCCCTTTATTCCAAAATTTTACTTTTTTCCTAAACCTTCCAAATGATTTCAAATTGATCCCGAATCGTTTCAAAGGTATTTCTAGGGCATCGAAGGCTATATTTAGAGATGGAATCTGCATGTATGATTGATATATGATATCTTTATGTTAGTGAATGAAATATTATTTAAATGTTTTCGATTGTACAGTAATGCTCCATAACCTTAATTTGGCGACAGATATATGTTAGGGGTGTTACATTGACCTTCTCTTTTCAAGTTTGCACTTTCCTCTATCAAAATCCTATGCATACATGTTGAAGGACTTAAACCTTTAATATTGGAAATTGTTCATTCGATCACCCCTTTGTAGCCCCTCAAAACTCGAACCAAGTTCTCTTCTTCCAATCTCGAAAGTTTACTTGAAACTATTACCAATAAAGTGTTTCCTTCACCCAAGAAAGCGTGCTTTAACTATTATGGTAATAGTTTGAGCTCCAATTCCAGGGCCTGCAAAATGGAAGGCAAGAGTTTAGTTTGTGAATGAGACAATTTAAAATTTTTACCTAAAATTTTGGGGAATTGTAGTGCCTCCATGGAATAACAACTTCACGTATTAGTTCTTCGATCGTAATAATTCTTCTAGTTTTTCAACAGCATCTATAACTAAACTCCTGCAAAGCATAATTTGTAATTCATCCTCTTTGTGATATTCAAAATGTAATTTTCTCAATGGTTCAATTATATCAATACTAGAGACATTCTTCATTGCACTAGAGCGGCCCATGGCCTAAAAAACATTAAATTTGACCACTTCACCGTCAAATTACATAGTGAGTGTTCAATTTTGAACATCAATTTTCGTTTATATGGTGCTTAAAAATGGTATCTCTAGTAGAATATCAGAAGAATTTTTTGAGTTGTCATCCTCCATGTCAATGATATTAAAATCTACAAGAAAGATTAGTTCATTTACTTTGACAAAGACATCTTCCAACACCCCTTTCGGATATACAACTGACCTATTTGTTAATAGAATGATCACCTCTGTTTATTTTGATAACGTTAATAGATGCACCTAAATCATACATGATTTTTTTAATGCCAACATTACCTATTTTGCAAGATATAGCAAAGATACCTTAGTTTTTACACTTAGGTGGACTTTTCTTTTGTAAAACTGCGGAGACGTTTTCTCCTACACTTACCCTTTCGTTATCTAGTAGCTTCTTTTTACCAGCGCATAATTGTAACAGTCCAGTTTTGACCCTAGTCGGAGTAATGGTTTCAAGACCACAAATCCGAGTCTGAAAAATATTTTAATATTATTTTCTGTGTCTATGATATGTGAATTTATATCTGCGAAATTTCTGTGATTTAATTTGTCTGTTTCTGTGCTTAATTATGAAAAAGGACTTAATCGCAGTGAATGCAAAAGTAGCTTTCTATTTTCTTAAGTGCCTAATTGATTTGTCTTGTTAAATATGAGATCTTTAAGATGCAATTAGACTATTTTTATGTGGTATGGACAATTATGGACATTAGTGAATGGAAATTAGTGTTTTATTAACAAGGCTAAAATGGTAAAAAGTGTATAAATGATATATCAAATAAAAACAAAACAAAAGATGGCTTTATTTTCATGCATGTTAGCCGAAAATCAGTAAAAGAAAGAAGGGTTTGAAGCTTTTGTATATTCGGCACTTTGATAGCTAAATCGAGGTATGAAATTTGTTCAGTTTTTGATAATTTCTATGTTTCTGTGATCGTTGCTTCGTGTTCTTCAAAACCCATGTCTGAATTTCTATTTTTGTTGAAGATTATGAAATGTGCCATTGATGATTATATGAGCTTTATGATGTTTTTATATGGAATAAAAAGATATGTATGAGATTATTAAGCTTTGTTTTTGAATTTTGATGAAATAGAGCCTATTGAGCTAAATTGTAAAAATAAGGTTTTGAAGGACTAAATTGTGAATTAAATGTGTTATTTGGGCTTGTATAAAAGCCATGTATATTTGGCCAAGCTATAGTATTGATGAATTATGCATATTTGTGATTTTGTGAAAAATGAACTAAATTGTCAATGTGTGATACTATAAGGGCTAAAATGCAAAGTGCCCTAAATTTGTGTTCATGGATTATTTTGAATGAAATGAATGATTGAATGGTTGAATTTGAATTGTATTAGATCAAGAACAAAGAAAATCAGATTTAGATCGAGGGAAATCTAAAGAAGTTGAATAGTTGACTCGGTTCGTCCGAAATTCGTACGAGGTAAGTCAAATTACACTTATGTATTAAGTTGATTTAAATCCTGCGTATATAAACTGTGATCTACATTGGACGGCCTTGAGAGCCTGATGAATAAACTCTGATAATATGCTGGTGTATGAGAAGCTTTGTATGTTCTTGAAAGAACGTTGACATTGATCTGTGATATTGTGCAATCTGATTATGCGGGACACGAGCCTCGATTTGAGATTTCGTGTAAGACCACATGCGGGACAGAGGCTTCGATACTGAATTACATGTAAGACCACGTCTGGGATGTTGGCATTGTACCTGTCTGTGAATATCTATTCCGTTTCTGAAATGTCTGTTGATAAAGTATGAGATATGGAAATAAACATATGGAATGTATAATTTACACAAGTACGTTTGTATCGTACTAGATTTCTGAATAGAAAAGATTATGTTTCTGTGAAATAAGAAAATAATCTATGAGATGGTTGTGAATTATGGCCATTAACTGTTACTTATATGCTATATTAGTTGTGCAATTGCATTTGACTTACTAAGCTCTTTGTAGCTTACTCTGTATGCTTACTGTCTGTTTTACAGTTATTGTAGCTACTGAAGGCTCGGGGATAGTCGAGGATTGTCACCACACTATTGATCTCATTTTGGTACTTTTGAAAGTGTAAATATTTTAAAGTATGGCATGTATAGGCTAGAATATCCATGTATTAAGTTTTGAATTGTATATATGATAAGCAATGGGAGTTGGCTAGAAAATGGTATGTTTGTGTTAAGATTTGGCATGGTTTTGAATGGGTTGTTGAATGATGACGAGATAGTTGTAATGAAGCATGTTTTGAGTACGAAATTGGCTGAAAATTTGTTGTATGAATGTTGCTTAGAATTGCTTGTAGGATTGACCCTTAAAGGTGTGGCAAATTGGTTTAAATCAAGCCTGCATTATGCCACACGGTCAGGGGCCACGGGCGTGCCTAGTGGCCGTGTTAGTTTGGCAGTAACCTTTTAAAATTTACACGGTTAAGGAACACGGGCGTGCCTTATGGCCGTGGGCTTAAGTTAGTAGGTAGCTATGTATCTCACGGTCATGGCACACGGTCGTGTCTATTGGCCGTGTGAAAATGTCAGTATAGGACCTCTTTTTGGCACGGTTGGATCACATGGGCATGGCTTATGCCCGTGTAAGTCACACGGTTGAGTCACACGGGCGTGTGGCTTTGACAGCTTTGAAATATTTGATTAAGTTCTGAAAATTCTGAATAGGTTCGGTTTAGTTTTGACCTTTCTTAAATGTATGTTTTAGGTCTCGTAGACCACATTGATGAATGAATTGGTGGTGAATGTTTCTGTAATAATGATATATGATATCTGTGATTCTGTATTGTTCTGTAATGTTCTGTCTATTCGGTGACACCTCTTACCTATTCCGGTGTTGGTTATGGGATACAGGTGTTACAATAATTCTTTTAAGAATTTCGCAAAGCATGGAACTTGCTTTACCGCATCAAGTAGGGGTATGTTAATTTAAACCTTTCCAAACGTTTTTAGAATTTCTTTCTGTTTTCGCTCATTTTTACAATTGGCGAGCCTTCTTGGGAATGGGGTGGTTCCAAAAATGGTTTCTGTGGTGCTGACTCTGTAGTAGCTACTGGATCAAATTTCTTTTCTTCCCGTCCGGTGTCGTGATCACGAATCATGCCAAGTGTTGGCACCAAAATCATTTATCTTTTTAAGGTCATAGCAGTTGCATTTTTTCGTGGATTTGACTTTGTTTGTAATGAGAACTTTTCTTGGGACTCCAAACTACTAACTGTGAGTGCAAGCTTACTCATTTTTTTATCTAGTTCTTGAAGGTGTGTTTCAGCCTTCTATTGGAACTTTTCGATACTAACAGCTAATCTTTCCACCATGGCTTCAGAAGATGACTTTGGGGGTTGAAACTGTTGAGTTGAAGGTGGCCTTATGGTTGGTTGTACCAAGGATTCGATCCATATTTCAAATTTGGGTGATCTCTCCACCCTGTATTGTAAGTATTTGAATGTGGATCATAACGCCTTTATGGTGGCCCCAGGATGTTCCCAACGACACCTACTTGTGTTGTTGTACTCTCATGTAAAATTGGACATGAGTCTGTTGTATGATTAGGCATGGCACAAATCTCGCACAACTGAGCTGGGTTAGTTTTTCTTACAAGTAAATTTTGAACTAAATTAGTGAGCTTGTCAATTTTTTCTTCTAATAATGGAGTATTTGGCCCATGAACCTGTCTCGTAGGTTTTGTAGTTGGTCAGACTTCTTAGGAACTCATAAACATGGTTGAAATTAATTCTTTTACTCTTTGAGGAGTCATGTTCATAAGTGCCCCTCCAGTGGCGGCTGTTGGAACATTTTCAAATATTTATAGCGTTCCAATAAATGAATAGAGGTAATTAATCAAAAGATAAATCTTTTGGTCATTGGTCAAAAGTTATATCATTTGATTTTTGAAAAAAATTATAACTATTCAAACAATATTACTTGAATAGTTATAAGATTAGATGAATAATAATTATTTTTTATTTATTCAGAAAGATGCCTATTGAAAGATGTCTCTATGAAGAGACATGAAAATTCCTATAAATAAGAATGAGATTTCATTTGGAAATCACACCAACAAATTTTAAAATTCTTTCTTTCCTTCCTCCATTTTCTAATATTATTAGATTATTCTATAAAGTATTGTTGTAGAAATCCTTTGTAGAAATTGAGTTTCTTGTTATACATTGCTCAGTGCTTAGTGGACTATTCTCGTCAGTGCAAAACGCAAACAGTTATCAGCTTTATTGTATCATCGAGGTTAATTTGCTTGAAACTCTTTTGCACACTGAAGATAGTAGCTTGATACATGCCTTGGAGCCTTGTCATATTTCTTCTTTTTCTGTTCGTGTTTCATTCTTGTGTTAGAGATTTTTCCTCACTGGAGTTTTGTACTAACAATTTTAAGGTTATATTTCATGATGAATACCACAACACATGAAAGTGGAACACTAAGGGAGTTAACTTCCAACTTTGTCCAACTTGATGGGTTTGATGGTGACAATTTCCGACGATGGCATAAATAGATGCACTTATTGTTAACAACTTTGAATATTTCCTATGTTTTGGATACTCAAAAACCAGAAGAGAATGAAAATGAATCTGTTGCTACAACCCAAGAAAGGAAAGAATGGGACAATGCTGATTACATGTGCATAGGCTACATATTGAATGGTTTATCCAATGGTTTATTCGACACCTACCAGAATAAGGTCACCGCTAAGGAATTATGAGACAAATTGGAGATAAAATACATGACTAAAGATGCTACAAGAAATTGTAACACCTCTAACCCGTATCTATCGCTGGAAACAGGGTTATAGAGCATTATTGTAGTTTACAGATCAAATAAGGAAACATTTCATATAATATAACATTCATGTCAAAAACCAATTGAAATCAAACATATTGTCCCTTATACAAGCCCTCGGGGCCCAAAATACACATTAGAAACAAGTCGGGACTAAATCGGGTACTCCAAGAATTTTTTAGAAAACATTGAAATTTTTCAAAGCTACAAGGTTCACACGGCCGTGTGGCCAAGCCGTATGAGTCACACGGTTAGGAGACATGTCAATGTCTTAGGCCATGTGGACATTCGAAATAGGGACACACGACTGTGTCTCAACCCGTGTCCGTGCCCATGTAACTCTCTGGCTTGGGTCACACGACAAAGTCACACGCCTGTGTGCTAGGTTGTGTGAGCATACTAACTTGAATTCTTAAAAAGATACAGGGGACGCACGGCCATGTCACTTCACCGTGTGTCACACACGGTTGAGATATAAGCTTGTGTCTCTACCCGTGTGAACAAAAATAGGTCATTTTCTGAGCCACATTTCTAACCCAAATTTACACCGACCTAGCCTCAACAAATTTCATATCAATAAGCCATAACAAGGCATTCAAAACAAGCTAAAAATCAAGTCTCAAACATGTATTATCACCACATACAACAAATATGCCCTTAGGCTCCTCAAATGACAGCTTAAAAACATGTCAACCAAGTATCCAAACTTACCTAATTAATTTACCTAACCAAGTTATCAAAGTTCACTACAAGTCAAATACATACATACATACATATATTACTCATACTAACATCACAATTATACCTTAATCTCATGCCAATATGTAAGTAGGTTATATAAACAAAATATTATTATTTATAATATTTACATAAGCTAAACTTTGACTAAGACCATACAAAAGCCTATACATGCCATATAAACCATATTTAACATTTCAAAAACTACTGAGTTAAGCTGGATAGTGTGACTTGAGTGCCGATCCGATCGCCTAACCTTCCAAACATATATAAAGATATTAAACAATACAAATAAGCTTAATGAAGTTTAGTAAGTTTGACAGGTTAAACAAAAATCTTACCGAACTAACTACAATAATAATTTAGGTGTTAAAAATCATCCATGACAATTCCCTGTCATTTATAACTCCAATCGATAAATACATCCGTATTCAAATCAATACAAAATAAATGACATATCTTTCAATTTTTATAAATAAATCACCTTATTGAGATTTCTCCATTCAAAGAATGACTTACGGATAAGATTACATCGTTAACAGAAGCTCATAAGAGCTAGTCCTTCCGAATATGCCAACAAAAGCTCGAAAGCTGAACAGAAGCTCGTAAGAGCTGATCCATCCAATTACGCCAAACAAAAAGTAAAACACGAGAATTCGCAACAACTTTTGAACCCCGGTTTACTTGGGAATATTGTCGGTATCTCCCTCCAGTACCATCATACACCAATTCACGAATGTACTCAAATCCCACGTTCATTTCAGATCGAATATCCAATTCAACATTATAATTCAAACTATAAATTATTTCCAACAATAAAATATATATACATAATAACAATCATCAATTTATACAAAAGTTTATTTTTAACCGTACAAACTTACTTGAACTGAATTGTAGTACTTGTAGAAGTTCAGGGACTATTTCACTATTTTTCCTTTTTCACGAGTATCTACAGGATCTTGATCTAGAATATAAAATTACTCATTTATTAGCATATATTTCATTTCAAATTCATTTTACAATTAATACGCTTTTATTTTTAAATTTACAAAATTACCCCAAACTTTTACAATTTTTGCAATTTAATCCCTTAATTTGTTAATCCATCAAATTAACTAATTTTCTACATAAATAATCTATCCAAATATTCTAGGCCCTCATTCAGCCCTTAATAAACTCAAAATTCACTATCAAACCCTAATATTTTAACATTTTCACAATTTAATCCTAAAATTAATATTTAACAAAAATCACTTTATAAAATCATCATACAACATAATCAAAGCTCTAAATCCATGTCATTCATCAAAAAAATCTAATATTTATCAATAGAAACTTCCAAAATTTTTAATAAAATCAAAAACAAAAGTATGGTTTAGTTGGACTTAATTGCAATAATCTCAAAAACATAAAAATTACAAGAAAGGGGTAAGAATTGAACTCACATGAAGCAAAATATGAAGAACCAGCTTAAAGAGCTCTCTCCTATGTTGTTTTAAGCCGAAATTGAAGATGAATTGCCTAGAAACTTTTAGAATTTCAATTTGTATGTTTTAATTTAATCAAAATTACCATTTTGCCATTCATTTACTTTATTTTATTATTTTTCCTTAACTTGTCACCCGACCTTTTTAATTTAGGTTTATTTATTACTTAATTCCTTCCTTATTTATTAATCAAGCCATTTAATCACTTAATTATTATAATTAGCAAGTTTTGCACCTTTTTTAATTTAGTCCTTTTTAATTAATTAACTATCGAAACGTTAAAATTTTTCAAAGAAACTTTAATACCACCTTAATGACACTCCCTAAACATATATAAAAATATTTACAGCTTGGTTTATAAAAATGAGGTCCCGATACCTCGCTTTTTAAAACCACTTGGCCTAAGGTCTTACCACTTGAACCTAATAAATCATTATAAAATATAAATTACCAATTCAAAGACCTTTTTAAAACCATACTTTACTCATAAATATTTAATAATAATATTTACAAACTTACTCACTGGATTTGGTGGCCTCAAAATCACTGTTTCCGACACCACTGAAAAATCAGGCTGTTACAAAAAAAATTTGTCAGTCATTTCGATAATTATCAAATGGTTGATGGTCGTTCTGTGATATTGAAAAAATGTTGAATCAATTTAAGTAGTATGATATGAAAGTGGATGAAATGATTTTTGTGTCCTCCGTAATAGACAAACCTCCTCCATCTTGGAAAGACTTTAAAAGAAGTCATAAACATAAGAAAGAGGAAATATCTCTTGAGGCTTTGGCAAATCATCTTCGTATTGAAGAAGAAAGTCAAAAGCAAGATCAGAACCTAAATTCTAAAAATGTCAAAATGCATGTTATGGAGGAAGTACAAACTACTAAACCATCTAAGAGAAAGTTCAAACAGACTAATAGAACACCTAAGTTCAAAAAGAAACAAATGGGCTCATGCTATCATTGTGGTAAGTTGGGACATTTCAAGAATGAATGTCAATTTTTAAAGAAGAAATCATCTTCTAAGGCTGATAATAACGAAAATTTCATTGCAATAATATCTAAAATTAATATGGCACAAGATGATAATGCATGGTAGAAATCATCTTCCACCGCAACAATCAAAGGCAAAGGGTCTGTTGAACTACAATTCACTTCTAGAAAGGTTTTAACCTTGAATGATGTACTTTATGTATCAAAAGTTAGGAAGAATTTAGTATCTGGAAGCCTGTTGAATAAGTTTGGTTTCAAACTTGTTTTTGAGGCAAATAAGTTTATTTTGTCTAAGGGAATAATTTTTGTAGGGAAATGATACATGTACAAGAGCATGTTCAAACTCAATATTATTAATAAGAATAAAAATATTATTTCTGTTTATATGGTTGAATCTTCTTGATTATGGTATTATAAATTAGGTCATTTGAATTATAGAAAATTTAATGACATATAAGTCGATTTAGTTCCTATTTTTAATAATAATATTGAAAAATGATATACACGTATGTTGACTAAAATTACAAGAAACCCTTTCCCTAAGGTTAAAAGGAAAATAAAGTTGCTTGATTTGATACATAGTGATTTATGTGACATGCATAATACTCCTACATTTGGTGGAAAGAAATATTTTGTTACTTTTATTATGATTGTTCTATATATTTCTATGTGTATTTATTGTATTCAAAAGATGAAGCACTTGATAAATTTAAAGTTTATAAATCTGAAGTTGAACTTTAGTATGGATCATTTATCAAGTGCTTAAGACCAGATAGAGGTGGAGAATACTATAATCCAAGTTATTTTGAATCCACTGGAATTTTCTATCAAGTTTCAGTCTCTTACACACCACAAAAAAAAATGGTGTAGCTGAAAGGAGAAATAGAGTCTTAACTGAAATGGTAAATTCAATGTTATCATATTTAGGTCTTGGACAAGGTTTTCGGGGAGAAGCTGTTTTAACAACTTTTCATATATTGAATAGAGTTCCTAATAAGGAAACTAAAATAACCCCATATGAACAATGGAATAAAAGGAAACCAAACCTTAATTTAAAGGTTTGGGGCTATAGAGCTATTGTCAAAGTTCCAACACCTAAACGTAAAAACGTAAAAAGTTATGTGAAAGAGGAATTGAATGCATATTTATCTGATATGCGCATAATAGCAAGGCATATAGGTTTATGGTAATTGAACCAAATGATTCAATTTCAATTAATACTATTATTGAATCAAGAGATGCTATTTTTGATGAAAATAAATTTAATTCTATTTCAAGACAATTATAGCCACAACAATTGATTAATTTTTAAAATGAGAATGAGATTCCATTGGAACAAATTGAGAATAATGATGGATCTTGCCAAGAATTAAGAAGAAGTAAGAGGATTAAAAAAGTCAAAGATTTTGGACCAGATTTTATTATGTTTCTTGTAGAAGGAAAAGGTGAAAGTATATGTAATAAGATATCTTATTGTTATAATATAGAATCTGATCCTATTACATTTGAAAAGGCAATGAAATCTCAAGACTCTGCTTTTTGGAAAGAAGCAATAAATGATGAGATCAATTCAATAATGGGAAATCAAACTTGGATCTTAGTTTATCTTTCACTGGGTTCTAAACCAATAGGTTGTCAATGGATCTTCAAAAAGAAAATGAATGTCGATGGAATCATTGATAAATATAAAGCAAGGTTGGTAACCAAAGGTTTTATAAAAAACAATGTATTGATTACTTTGATACCTATGCTTCATTAGCAAGAATTGCTACAATTAGACTCTTAGTATCACTTACCTCAATATATAATTTGGTTGTTCACCAAATGGATGTTAAAACTACCTTTTTTAATGGTGAATTGGAAGAGGAAGTGTACATAGAGCAACTGGAAGGATTTGTTATTCTAGGATAGAAGGATAGCGTATGTAAGCTTGTTAAATCTCTATATGAACTTAAACAAGCACCAAAGCAATAGCACCAAAAGTTTGACAATGTTGTTTTTAGCTAATGGTTATAAAATAAATGAATCTGATAAGTGCATATATAGCAAATTTGAAAATGGAAAAGGTGTCATAATTTGCTTATATGTAGATGACATGCTCATTTTTGGTATGGATTTGGAACAAATAGAAAACACAAAGAAATTCTTGTCAAACAACTTTGCTATGAAGGATATGGGTGTAGTAGATGTTATTATTGGGATTAAAATAACCCAAGATGAAAGCACCATAGCTTTATCACAATCACATTACATTAGAAATGTGTTTAAAAAGTTTGATCTTTTCAACTGTATACCAGAATCTACACCCATGGATCCTCAAATAAAATTAGTATCTAATGCTAGTAGGAAAATTAATCAATTGAAATATGCAAGTTTAATTGGTTGTGTTATGTACATAATGACCTGTACAAAACCAGATATTACATATGCTGTTGGGAAATTGAGTAGGTACACAAGTAATCCAAGTAGTTTGCAAGCTTTGAATAGAGTACTTAGGTACTTAAAGAAAACTATTAAGTATGGATTGTGTTATAATGGATATCCTTCAGTTTTAGAAGGGTATTCGGATGCTAGTTAGATTACAAGTTTGGAGTATCATGTATCTACTAGTGGATGGATCTTCATTCTTGGTGGAGGAGCCGTTTCTTGGGGTTCCAAGAAACAAACATGTATTACTGGTTCCACCATGGTAGCAGAATTTATTACATTAGTAGCTGTATCTAAAAAAGCAAAATGGTTAAGGAAATTGCTTTATGATGTACCTCTATGACCTAAGGCAATTTCACCTATTTTTATCTGTTGTGATAGTGAGACTACTCTAGCAAAGGCATATAGCCAAGTATACAATGGAAAGTCTAGACACATTGGATTAAGACATAGCTATGTCCGACAATCAATCTCTGATGGAGTGATCACTATTAATTATATGAGGCCAAGTGAAAATTTGGCAGATCATTTGACAAAAAGTTGTGTTAGAAATATAGTTAACAAGACCCAAAAGGGACAGGACTCAAGCTTATTAATTAGAGTCACCCATGGTGGAAACTCGACTCAACGCTTGGTATAACGTCAAGTCTTGAGTTCAATGAGACAAAGTACATCATTAGTATGTGACTGTTAGCACTATAAATATATCTATCCTAAAATAAAGTGCTAGGTGCTCGTAATGATAAGGGAAGGATGAGTAATGTACTCTTAATGGAACCATAACATATATATGCTAGAGTGTTATAATTATGGGAACACTATTGATGGGATCTACCTATGTGAGTGGAATTGTGGCCGCTTCTAAGAGCTCAAGGGCTTGGCTCTAACAGCACTCATGAAAAGAAAACACAGACACATTGCCATAATAATGTCCTTGGATACTATACATTAACCGGTGTTGAAATCATTGTGTGAGATATGTTTAGTTAATCAAATGGAATAATTGGTTCAAAGCTTAGTCTACTATGCAATTTCGATTAATTTTAGTATGTTTTCACTAAGTGAAGGTTCAATCGTAAGACACCTTCATTTATGCAAATTGATTTCCAAGAATGTCAAAATCTAAAATATTTTGAAAATGGAGGAAGATTGTTGGAACATTTTCAAATATTTATAGTGTTCTAATAAATGAATGGGTGTAATTAATCAAAAGATAAATGTTTTGGTCATTGGTCAAAAGTTATATCATTTGATTTTTGAAAAATAATTATAACTATTCAAACAATATTACTTGAAGCAGTTATGAAATTAGATGAATAATAATTATTTTTTAGTTATTCAGAAAGACACCTATTGAAAGATGTCTTTATGAAGAGATATGAAAATTCCTATAAATAAGAATGAGATTTCATTTGGAAATCACACCAACAAATTTTAAAATTCTTTCTTTCACTCCTTCTTTTTTCTAATATTATTAGATTATTCTATAAAGTATTACTATAGAAATCCTTTCTAGAAATTGAGTTTCTTGTTATATATTGCTCAGTGCTTAGTGGATTATTCTCGTCAGTGCAAAACACAAATAGTCATCGGCTTCATTGTATCATCGAGGTTAATTTGCTTGAAACTCTTATGCACATCAAAGATAGGTGGAAGCGAATATAACCTTAAATATATTGGCTTGATACACGCCTTGGAGCTTTGGCCTATTTCTTCTTTTTATGTTCGATTTTTGTTTGTGTGTTCGAGATTTTTACTCACCGGAGATTTGTACTAACATTGAAGTATTGAAGAAGTGTTGAAGAAGTGATTGTTCAATTAGGCTGTGTTGTGAGCAGCTTGCGTACAACTTACTGTACCGTTCCCAGTAGTCATAGAGCGATACAGTCTCTTTTTATCGTATTCCGAAAATATCTTTCCTTAATTCAATTGCCTGAGCTATTGGAAAGAACTTGTCAAGAAACAAGTGAGATGTGTCAGACCATATATTAACTGATCCTAGAGGTAAATAAAATAGTCACTTTCTAGCAAAGTCGGCTAACGAGAAATGAAAAACTTGAAGTTTAATTTGATCTTTGGTTACTACTTGAGGTTTCATGCTTAAGCAAACCATTTGGAACTCCTTAAGATGAATGTGAGAATTCTCATTTTGCTAACCGTAGAAAGTGGGTAATAGATGAATTAAGCCTAATTTTAATTAGTGTTCCTCTTGTTGGATAAGTTATGCACAATGGTTGTTACTCATCTGGTGCAGCAGCGAGTTGTCGAATGGTTTGATTTGTCATTTCTTCTGGTTCATTGAGTGTGTCGTTAATTTCTTCTATGAAAAATAGTGTTTTGTATTCGAATTCTTTCACTTGTGGTTGTTTTTCGGGTCGAATAGCTTCTCTTCGTAGTGATCGATCTAACTTCTCAATTTCTAGTTAAAACTTTAAGGTCCCCGGTTTTACCCTGGTCATAGATTAAAGAAACAAAAATTAAAATTATTTTCCAATTCCCTTGCAACGGTGCCAATTTTTAATGGCTATCGAGGCCACCAAATATAAATTTCCTACGCTCTAACTAAACTAAACTAAACAGTAGTATAGATAAATGTAATCACAGGAATTGAGATTCTTAATATCGTTTTTTTTTTTTTGTGACCAAATTCTAAAGTCCTGGCAGCTGTTTTACCCATGACTTGTAACGTGTTGTGCTGAAAATAAAACGAAGGGAGTTTTAGTTGATTAGATTTAAAAATATAGAAATAAATAGAACAAAATAACAGTTGAATAATAAATGTAAAATGAAATGAAATAACCGAAATTAAATTAGATAATCAAATATGAAAACTTTTAGCTTTAATCTCGGTATACTCCAGACTCGAATCGATCCTTGAAAGTAAATTTTTCCTTCCAAATGGTAAGCTGATTATAGCGATTAAGGACGCCTTAACCACCAACTCTTCCTTGTGTAGTTGATTCCGAGACGCCCTGCAAACCAACCCTTATCGACTATCTAATCGTGTAACACACGTTCGTAATTTAATATCCCACTAGCCTTGCAATCTACAACAGCCCAACTCGAATTAACGACCTCAACTACATGGGTCATTTAAATATAATTATTATCTCCTTTGACAAAATCCAACTAGCCTTTTCCCACCTGGACATGCCAATTTGTTCTCGGAAACCTGAATGCGGCAAACGATCGACTTCTTTTACCAACTGTAGGCCAAACAACTCCAACCCAATGAGTGCTTTTTGAGTTGAAATTGAATTAACTTTAAGGGACGATTGTAACTAGCCCATATTCTAGAAAGATAATGAATACCGTGTTGTAAGGTTTTAGCGCGGGTTTATTTGTCACGATTCTCGACCGAAATGTTAACTGGCCTAAAGTTAAACGGAGATTAGTTGAGGATGAAATTAATCACACTTGATTGGATTATAAGAGTGGATTTTAATGAAAGATGATAGGTGAAAAGGGGAGGGAACTAAAAGGGCAATTGCAGTAAAATATAAAAAGAGAAAAGAAATGACAGAATGTTCAAATGCTACTGATACAAGAATGTGTTAATTGCCTTTTTAAATTCAAATGTTTTCTAATGCCACAGTTACAAGCCTTTATATACACCTTTCAAAGAACCAATTTCATATGATTTATGCCTAGAATCATGCTTAACAACCAACAACTAAATCATATTTTTCTAAAAATAGAATTTGTCAAAGTCAAAAGTCTGATATTTTTATCAGTCCAAAAATAATTTTACAATTTTCAATTCAACCTCCAACTTACTTCTTGTTCCAATTTAACTCGACACTAAATTAAAAAATATTTAAGAAGTCATAATTCGATAAAAATTAATTTTTAAAATATAAATTAAAAATTAAAAAAATCTAAAGTTTAAAATTCATAAGAATTCATGTAATTGAATTTTTGTAATTTTTCAACTGTCTCTCCCCCAAGCACTAATTTTCTCATTCACTTTCTTCCATTTTTGAGTTTTGAAGGTTAGAAAATATTTTCTCAAACACTAAGTTTCATTTTAGAAGCCAGAGGTCATTTTATTTTCTTGGAAAATAAAAATATGACTATTTGGTTAAAATGATTTTTGAAAAATAAAAATATGTGAAAATTAGAAAATAATAAAAAAATTCATTATTTTACTAAAAATGTTTTGTAAAACTAAAATGATAAAAAATAGTTTTAAAATGTTTTATAAAACTCATATAAACATAAAAATATTTTTTCATTAAATTTTCAAATATCAATTATAGTACATTGATTTGAATTCATATAAATATTTTTATTATTGAAAAAAATTATTCTTATTCATCAAACTAGAGGTGTCTAGGGGCGGTAATAATAAAATTTTAGGCCCATTTGATATGTTAGGGCTCAAATCGAAAAATGGGCTTAAAATAGATCAAAATGATAAAACTTGGGCCCAGCCTTGCTCGCCCAGTATTAAAATTTTTATATAAAATAAGAAATATAATCATCAAAATCATTAAAAATGTTAAAATAAATGTTTCCCAACAAATTGAAAATAAATTTAAAGAAAATCTTTTGTACTTAAATAATTCTAACATAGGTGCAACTTAACAAGCAAATGCCTCTAAAATAACAATAAAATTAATAATAAAATAAAAATTATACAATATCCAAACAATAACAACAAAATAGTAACAACATAATTGTGAAATAACAACAAAACAGTAAAAAAAATAGCAGCAAAACAATAACAAAACAATAGATTTTTTTTTCGTTTTACAAAATTCGGGCCAATCCCAAAGCTAAAAAAAATTTACCCGAGGCTTGACATGTTTTCTAAACGGGCCTTATTTTTTTCTCAAGCCTTTTCTGGGGCTATATTTTTACTAAAACACTCCTATTTTTTCGAACGAACCATTTAACCCGACCTATGAACAGGTCTACACCAAACTTGTTTTTTAATTTTCAAAAAATAAAATTTAAAAATTATTTCTGAAATTAAGAATGTACATATTTCAAAAGCTAAAGGGAGTCTAAATTGTTTGAGAATCATAATTATCAGCCAACATTTCTTTTCCATATTTTTCCATTTCCCTTTTTATCTATTTCTCCATAGAAAAGGAAAAAAATAAAAATTTTAACTTTAACTGCTACATGAATATTAAATGGTTTCTCTTAGTAGAAAAAAGATTTTGGGAAATCTTTTCTTTAGCAAAATTTTTCATTTTATAGTGTGTTTCAAAAAAAAGGAAAAAAAAAGAATATGGGGTGGGAAAGTCCCAAATTCCAGCCATAATGAGGTCAATAACGATGAAGCCATATGTTTTTGAATGTCTATGATCTCATTTTGAACTTCGACACTCTAATTATTTGATAAAATTTAAGGAAGAAATTATAAGCCTTGTAACATTCTATTAAGAAATTGATCAAAATTATATACATTAAATATATAAAATTTACTTGCTATAAGTTACCTTATCCCACTAACCTTAATTTAGAATTAAAAAGTGAATCTTAAATCTATCAAATAATTTATCTATATAAATATTAATAAAATAATAAATTATATTATAAGAATTTAAAATAGTTTTATTTTTCATTTAACTATGATTATATTTACCTTCACTTTCTATGGCTTTAAATACTCCAAAAGAGCAAAATCCTCTGTTTACTTTGGTTTGGCTCTGAAAAAAGTTTGATGTCGTGGAGAAACGATAATAACTAAAAGCAAAATAAAGGAAAGGAATGTTTATCTGCAGCTGACGGAAATCAACAAAGCTAAAAAGCACAGAGAAGAAAGGAGCAGAGATGGGAGGAGTAACGTCTTCAATGGCGGCAAAGTTTGCTTTTTTCCCACCAAACCCACCTTCCTACAAAGTTGTAACTGATGATTTAACTGGTCTTTTGCTTCTAACGCCTTTTCCTCATAGAGAAAACGTTGAGGTTCTTAAGCTTCCAACTCGGCGTGGCACCGAGATTGTAGCTATTTACATCAGGCATCCTATGGCTACTTCGACTTTGCTTTACTCTCATGGTAACGCTACCGATCTGGGTCAGATGTATGAGCTTTTCATCGAATTGAGCATCCACTTGAGGGTCAATCTAATGGGGTATACTCTGTTTCCAGCTGTTTTTCCCCTTTTTTTGCTGATTCTTCTCGTGTAAAAACCTTGCAACTCTTCTTTCTTATTTGGTGTGTGGTGTGCACTGATTTTTCTCAAGTGTGAGACCTTTTGTTGTTTCCTTGATTTTTTTTATGGTTCTTGGCACCTGGGTTTCTATTTAGTTCTTTAATTCATTGAATCGACTAGAAATGGAGATTTCTATGTGAAAGGAGCTTTGAGTGAGTGAAATTAGATGGAAAATTTAGATATGTTTGGTGGTATGCAAACTTTATTGGCTATTTGGTTCCTTTAACAGTGTGATTTAATTTGGAAAGGAGCTGAAAGATCTTCTTCTGGGAGATGATGTTGCTAGATATTAAACATGGAATTCAGTTTATGGGTTTGCATTGCTTTTATGTTAGCTAGATGAAATCAGACGGATTATAGCTTATCTTGCTGTTAGTCTTGTTCGTCTTGATACTTTATAGTTAATTGCCATTACATTGCCACTATGTTACCACAATTATGCTCAAATTTTTCTATGTTTTTTTCAAGGACTGTATACTAATACCATATCTGAATATGTGTTGAGTACATTTACTTTTTGAAAACGCAAAGAATCTGGATAACCAAGAATTGCTAGTTTAACCTGGTAAATTGGTCTCCATTGGCTAGCAATTAAGGTTTCATCATTTTCATTTAGCCTTAAGTGGATATTCTACTGTCTGGTGCAAGAAGCTATCACCATCCCAAAGGGAGAAATGATGGATTTGTTTGTTCATGCCTCTGGGAATTATGATTGATGTTTTGGAATGACCTTTTTGTGCATGTTTCTTATCCGTTGAAGAAACTTCAGTTTAGCAACTCCTTAAAGAAACTAATGTTGTATAGGTTTCTAATAGATTTTCTGTGATATTCTGCAGCTATGACTATTCTGGATACGGGCAATCTTCTGGAAAGGTATATAAAATAAACATATTGTTTTGAAAGGAAAGGAAAATTAAAGTTATCTCTCTGTAAAAGATATGGTTATTATCTCTAAGGTGATAGGATTATATAAAGCTCTTCCTTACTTTTATCTTTTTACAGCCAAGTGAGCAGAGCACATATGCAGACATTGAAGCTGCATATAAATGTCTTGAAGAGAGCTATGGTACAAAACAGGAAGATATCATCCTCTATGGTCAATCTGTTGGTAGTGGCCCCACTTTAGATCTAGCAGCTCGACTGCCTCGGTTAAGAGCTGTTGTTTTGCACAGTCCCATACTTTCTGGTTTAAGAGTAATGTATCCTGTAAAGCGTACATATTGGTTTGACATTTATAAGGTAACAGAAAGCTGTATAAGTTTGCTTCTCCAGATTATTCTGCTAATAAGGATTTATTTATGTGAATATTGCAAAAATAATGTGTTCTTTTTTGGGCTGTTTGTTTGCAGAATATTGATAAAATTCCACTTGTCAATTGTCCGGTTCTTATCATTCATGTAAGTATCTGTAATCCTGACAGTCTATAAGACTTCATATATTATAAATTTCATAAGCCTACCACATGCAGACATATCTCTTTATGTTTGAGACATTATGTTATTTATATTGTTCTTATCTTTTTTACATTGAATTCTTCATAATTATAATGGAACTTAAAGAATTCCCATTTTTCTTTTCTTTCTTCAAAGTTCAAAATTACTTTTGAACTTTTTTAGGTTGAAACTTGAAAGGATACCCCCCATTATCGAAAGATGACATACTAAAGCAACACTCAACATTTTCTTCATATGATATCTTGAATTTTAATTTTTTCCCCTACATTTTCCTTTGATATGTTTGTTGTAATAACTTATCTGTTCTTACCCAAAGTTCCCTGGATCCACTTTCATTGGATGATGAATTGATGATCAGAGCTTTCGGCCTGCAGTCTTGAATGAAAATATTTGGGGGGTTGCTATCAATGAATTTTGTAGGCCTTTCTACAGTTTTGATTCACATAAAGTCATATCTTATCATTGATTTTGTCATGTTTAGTGCTACGGTGTTTCTCTTGAAGGTCCAATTCTTTCAGTCAAATCCGACAAAATATAGATCTGCATTGAACTTTGGCCCATGCAGTGTCTCAAGTACAAACAAAAAGATTAGCTGTCTTGGCAGTGAGTAAATAATTGCTAGTTTTGGAGGATTGGCATTCCAGACAAAGTAAATTAATTGGAGTCCATAGAATTAAGAGTTCTTGCAACTTAAACACCCTTTCATCTTCTCTACTGAGGTGTAAATTAAGAAGTAAGAGGATCATGATTGAACCATTGTTTTCTATATGATTTACTATCATTTTGTTATTAGTTTATTCTTCAGATAGTCAACAATCATGATTGAACCATTGTTTTCTTTATGATTTACTATCATTTTGTTATTAGTTTATTCTTCAGATAGTCAACAAATAACTATGGGAAACGATGAAGATTCCACACCCTTGTTTTGCTACCTAGAAAGAATTAAAAATATCAATCTCAGTTAATTTACTTTTATGAGGACAAATAAATTGGCTACTGTTAGAACAGATTATCCATATCTAGGGAGGATTGTTGAGCAGTATCTTGAAGTTAAAAGGATGATCTGTATGGACCCCATTGATGGCTAACCCAGATTACTATGCCTGAATTTTGGTTTGGAAACCTTGCCTTAAGTTGACATTGTTGAAAATTTTCTGCATCTCTGCCATATATGGATAATTCCATTAGGCAGTGCGCTGAAATTTAGTTTTCTTGGCTCCTTTTGCTTAATGAGAAGTAAATCTTCTGTAGGCTGTATTTAAGGTTAGTTATCCTCATTCTTATATTCAATTTAATGCATGATTCCGGATTATGATCAAAATTTTCAATTTGTTGGCTTCCTTATACTTTCGTAGTGCATAAAAATATTTGATCTATTTTACTCAAACTCCAGAGTAAGTCCAAAACGAGTACGTGTGCTATATGGCTTTTCCATATATAGAGAGAGAGACATATTCTCATACCTGTGTCAGGATAGTTTATAAGATTTGACTGTCAAGGTTTCCTTTGTATTTGTCTTCATTTATTGAACTAGTAAATGACTACCACATAGAATATTGTTTGCAAATTACCTCATAGAAGGTGAAAATGATTTCATAGGCCACCAGTTATAGCTTTTGAGACCAATCTGTTTATATCAATGTGCAGGGAACTTCGGATGAAGTTGTTGATTGCTCCCATGGAAAGCAACTCTGGGAACTATGCAAAGAGAAGTATGAACCTCTATGGCTTAAAGGAGGGAACCACTGTGATTTAGAGCAGTACCCTGAGTATATAAGACATCTCAAGAAGTTCATATCAACTGTTGAGAAATCTCCTTCTCAAAGGTACAGTTCTAGGAGAAGCACAGACCAATCTGAGCAGTCTCGGAAAAGTACTGATGCATTTGAGGTTTCAAGGAAGAGTGCTGATCGAAGGGAGAAGCCAAGGAAGAGCACTGACAGGCCTGAGAAGTTGAAAAACCAGTCTAATAATTTGGATAAGCTAGAAAAGCTAAGAATCTCTTTCGATCAATTGGAAAAGTCTCGAAGAAGTGTGGATTGCCATGAGAAGTCCCGGAAAAACGTTGACCATCAGTTGGAAAGAGCTCGGAAAAGTGTTGATCTGTTGGATAGAATACGAACAGGGTGATGATACTACTTCCGTGTAAAGGAAAAAAAAACTCCATGCAAGTGTCTGACATTTCATGTTGTGATGAACTAAATCTGGTTTTGTTCTTTATTAATTCTTATGGCGTCTGAGGCTTTGTATTTGGTTTTCCCAATATCTTTCGATTATACTATGGTATGAAATACGAGTTTGGTGTTTTGCTTGACCTGTTTTTTGGCCGTTGAGATCTCTCTTGCAAACATAAGCTAGTTTTCCTTGAGCTAAAAAAATTGGGAATCAAATTGGTAAAAGCTTTGGTTTTTCGATTCAACAGTAAGCTGATTATTATGCAGGCTACATGGCATTAATCATCTTAAGAGAACAACCAGTGGTAAAAACCAGATTTGCAACCCTTCGCAAGTGTCAAAAGTCTTTTAGAGTTAACCTAAAAGCTTCCTACCATCCTAAACTGTAGCAGTCAAACCCATTTTACTTGAAGTGATCTTCTCAGATACCGAAGCTTTTGATCTTCTCAGTTATGCTTACTGACTGATGAGCAAATGAAGGAAGCTACTTGAGGTAGATTTTAGTCTTATCCATGGCAATGTACAGAGTCCTCAGACAGGCAATCTTGGTTTCTTCTCACTATATATAACTATGGCTGATGGTGGAAGACAACCACTACAGATCTCGTGCACTGTTGCAAACAGAGGAAACAACTCTAACAATCCCCGGTGCCTTAAAACTTCATAGACCTCTCGTGCCGTTGGTACCCCCTAAACATAAGAATATAAGTTTGGAATCAACAAACTTAGTATATACTTCTAGTACTGCTAGAGAACTTTAACATTTTGTGCCTATTGAATTTTATTTTTCCATTATTTTCAGGACGGGAGTTATTTGTTTAAGGTTTACCTGTAATTTCTGGCCCTGCAGCATCTCAGCCTCAAGCTCATCGAATGATCTGTGGATAAGAAACAGTAGTGTCACAATTTGCCTTATATCCGGGTTAAGCTTGTGCACCAAATGTTTTAAGGCTAACCTTTTTCCTCCATTCTTAGCAAATGCCTCGGCAACTTTTCTGTTTCTTCCCCCGACTGCAGCAAAGGACAGTTTTGGACTTGAGTATCAAAGTGGATTAATTTTTTGAATAGAAGGTATGAAGATATCTGTTTTCTTACAGCATGTTGTGATAACATCAGCAACTCCACAGCTTTCAAAGAAGGTATCATCCTTAACGGATGAAAATAACAGCTTGCAGAACTCTCTCATCTCTCTCAGACCAAATCTTATAATCGCAGCCTAATAATATGCATAACAGTGAGAAACTAGACAGCGTGGAAATTGGTAAGATCTATGTTAAAAAACCAGAAGTATGAACCTTCGTGTTATTTCCCATGTCAAGTCCATCCACAAAACCTGTAACATTACAAAGTAGGATTGCTGTTAGTTCCTAAGCTACTTAAAAAGATGAAAGCAAGATGTTACTGCACTACATACCAGCTGCTATGGCCACAACGTTCTTCAAAGTGCCACATAGTTCAACCCCTTCCACATCCTGCACCTGTTCATGAACACAAAAAGCAGAAATGTTTCTTAAAAATGAATTATAGTTTGTTCATTTATTCTCTCATCCTACAAATGATTAGTCATATCACTTTATCCAACTGTTAAGACTAGTTCTTATGGCAACCCAAACCGTAAGTTGTATGCCAACATTGAAAGTACTTACAGGAGTAACCATGAAATAAGGGGTAGTAAATAATTGAACCCATTGTTCTGCAATTTCTCTATTTTTTCCATACCCGACTGTTGCTTCACTGAATTTCTCCTCAGCAATCTGTAGACTCAACCAAATACCTTTTAACAAACCGAAGGCAAAATGTCCCTGTAAGTGGATTTCTTGAGCAAATTTTAAAATCAGCTGATTACCTCACTCGCAAGATTTGCCCCCATCAGAACGGAACAATTGATGCCAAGCTGCTCGGAAATATAAGTTGAGATCAAGCAAGGGCCTTCAATCTTGACCTCCATCCCTTTAATAAGAGAAATAGCCTCGGCATCACTCCTCACTTTACCCACAAGGCTCTTGCATATATTGTCTATAAATTGATGGGGGGTGACAAAAACCATGATGTTTGCACCTTTAACTGGATATATACGTCATGACCGTAAACAAAGTGAACATCCTGCTCTTAATACAAGCATTCAAAGATCTAAATCAACTAAAAACTATAACAAATTACAATAGAACTGGATATTAACTACCTGCATTGTCAAGGTCTGGATCTCCAATGACATTTTTACCCAGCTTAATACCAGGGAGATATTTAACATTCTCCTATAAAACAATAACAAATCCAATAACAAGTTGAGAAATTTACAGTCACATAAACGGCAAATGAATGGCATCAATGGCTCACATTAGTGCGGTTAATGGCATCTGTGAGCTTCTTACCACTTTGCAATGTCTCCTCAAATACCCACATCTTTACTTCATCTGAATTTTCATTAGAAGAAACTCAAATGCAATTCCTAGTTATCCAATACTTGTACAACATAGCTTAATAAAGTTTTCATCTTTCAACCATATGGATTTCACGATTTAACATCTTTGCTGATATTTTCTTAGTTTTTAATGCAAGAAACATATAGCATAGAAAAAAAAAGCAACAAAAAGAAAAAGTGATAGGCAAAAACCATGAAAAGAGCTGAGGTTGAGAGTGTTGAAAGCAACGAGTTTAGCAGCAACACTTCCCCAACTGCCACTACCAATAACTGAAACCCTTGATTTGAACCCAATTTGATTATCATTAGCACCATTGTTTGCAGAGTTAGTGTGATGGGTGGTTGCAGTTTCACCCTCCAGTTCAAAGGCAGGAGTGATGGAAAGAAAGAAAAGATTGATGAGCGGTGATGAGCAAATGAAGGAGAGAAGTTAGAGAAGAGAGAGATTATAATAATTTAATGCAAGAGAATGTGCATTAGACAGACGCGTTTCCTTCCACGAGAAACTATGAAATAAATGATAGACACGACGATCCTATACTTTTTTTGGTTTCACCATCTCAAAACTCTACTACTTTGGAAAATGAAAATCCCTCAAAACTACCTCTTTTATTTATTGATGGAACCTTGCTTTGCTAAAGTCCAATGATTTCTAGGATATTTTATTAAATTAACCTATAAAAATTTATATTTACAAAAATTACTTAGGTTAAAAAATAATCACCAAAATGACTTGAAATGAATAGTAGAATGGGATTTTGGGTACCCAATATTCGGCACCACCTAATATTTTGGCCCATATTGCCTGATAATTGTGTCAGGCTTTAAAAAATTAATTTTTTTGACTTTGGGAATCCAATGGCTGGCACTAGGGTATTTTTTTAAAATCGTATTATACTGATATATAAAAATATAAGTATTTTAAAAAAAAATTGTTCTGCCTTTCTAGTGGCTGGCACCAGATTAGTAAAAAAACAATTTTTTTTTTTGTTCTGGCCTTCTAATGGTCGACACCAGACTAGTAATTTTTTTTTATTCTAGCCTTCTAATGGTCGGCACTAGGGACTTTTTTCGTGTCCCAATGCAAAATTTTTTACTTTTCTACACTGATGGCCAACACCAGACCATAAAAAAAATTTGTTCTAGCCTTCTAATAGCTGGCACCAGGGACTTTTTTTGTTTCCCAATGCAAATTATTTTTACTTTTCTACACTAATGGCCGACACCAAACCAGTAAAAAAAATTTGGTTCTAGCCTTTTAATGGTCGGCACCAAGGACTTTTTTCGTGTCCCAATGTAAATTTTTTTTTTTACTTTTCTACACTGATGGTCAGCACCAAACCAATAATTTTAAAAAAAATTCGTTCTTGGCCTTTTAATGGTCGGCACTAGGGACTTTTTTCGTCTCCCAATGAAATTTTTTTTTTACTTTTCTACACTGATGGCCAGCACCAGACCAGTAATTTTTCAAAAAAAATTGGTTTTGGCCTTCTAATGGCCGGCACCAGGGACTTTTTTCGTGTCCCAATTTAAATTTTTTTACTTTTCTACACTGATTGCCAGCACCAGACCAGTAAAAAAAAATTTTGGTTCTGGCCTTCTAATGGCCGGCACTAAGGAATTTTTTCGTGTTCCAATTTTTCATTCTGGCCTTCTAATGGGCGGTACCAGACTAGAAAAAAAATCAAATTTTTGGGTGCTGAACACGTATTGGCTGGCACTAGGTACTTTTTTCCTATCTCAATGCAATTTTTTTTACTTTGGTACACTGATGGCCGGTACCAGAGATGTAAAAAAAAAATGGTGCTGGTCATGCAATGGCTGGCACCAAATTTATCATCAGATATATATAGGTATTTTATCTTCCATTTGAATTTTTGTTTGCTTTTTCTTTACTTTATTAGTTGAAAATTGAGATTAAAAATTTTAGTTTTTTCTTTGTCGAGAAGGAAGCAAAAATTTTTTAAGATGAGTTCCCAAATTTTGTTTCTTTATGTTTATTTCCATGGAGAAATGATAAATACAACTGAAGAAGGCTGTGTATTTCAAAGTCGAAAAAAATAAGAATGAGATTCAACAAACTTGTTTTGCTGGCGGATTTAAAACGAAAAATCAGTACAAAGATTGCAACCCGTTGCTGAAAGCAAACGTTGAGACTGTTTTACAAATTTTTGGTTTTAACAGATTCGCTAAAGTTCTCAGAAATAGAGCTTGAAGATGATGATGATCTAGGGACAATGATAGCAATTTATTGCCCCCCCGAGATAGAAAATCCCAGCCCGGTTGAGTTGTTTACGGAGATAGTTGAACTGGATCCCATTCAAGTTGTAATTCCAGCAAGCTAGCACTCTAGAATTGATTTTGATCTTAACGTTCCTGGGAAGATTAGACGGGTTTTAGACGGTCAATGCCAACTCCCGAAAATCCAAACATTAGTAGATGTTCGTATAACATCCCAAACTCATGTCCTTGTCTAGAGATCCATCCAGAGGTGTTGGCCACCATAGAAGATGGTTATGAAGGGTCTGATAATGATGATCAGTCCCACATTGATCCCAACGATGATTTCAGTGACCCCGATTTGGATGACATCCCCAAAAAGATAGACAAGGAAAGGCCAGTGGAGGGTGAAAATGCAAACCCCCATTCGGCCAGGAACACGGGCCCTGGTATAGTTATAAGAAATAATCCAGGGTCCTTCATGACCGATGTCGATCTTGATACGGCTCTTGTATGCGAGTTCCCGAAATATTCAAATATTATGCTGGCTCACCTACTTGATGATGAATTCAGCGATAAAGAATTGTTTGTAGGACAACAATTCGATAACAAAAAAGACTGTTTACATGCTATAAAACAACTTAGCTTGAAGTTAGTTGTGGATTATAAAGTAACGAAGTCGACGCAGTCTTTGTATGTAAGAAAATGTTGGAAAGCGTCAAGTGGTTATAAATGGCGTGTCCGAACCATGTTAATACAGCAGACACAGATGTGGATAACAAGGAAACTAGAAGGTCCACACACATGCACGTCCGCTCATATGTCATAAGACCATGGAAAGTTAGATGTAAAAACTATATGCAACTGCATCATCTCTTTGGTGAAAGAGTCGCCCACCATTCAGTTACCGGTCCTTATTGCGGACATACAAGCTCGATTCAAGTATAAAGTGTCATACCGAAAGGCGTGGTGGGCAAAGCACATAGTGATGCTAGAGTTGTATGGTAATTGGGATGCATCATACAACGAGCTTCAAGGTTGGATATCCAGGATACAGGACATGTGCCCGAGACAATGACTAATTTGCAAACATTACCGTATAAAGGCCGAAATTTGGAGATACAAGTGGAGAAACAAGTTTATACCGATTGTTTTAGACGTTCGAGCCGTGTGTTAGGGCCTTCCTTCACTGTAAGCCGATGGTGCAGATGGACGGGACATGGTTGTACGGCAAATACACGCAAATACTCTTTCTTGTTTTTGCACAATACTGCAACCGAAATATACTTTCGATCGCTTTTTCCATCGTGGAGTGTGAGTGCTTCGAGTCTTAGGAATTTTTCTCAGAAATCTGCAGAGGCACGTTGTCAGAAAAGACATATTTGCCTTATATCAGATAGATCAAAAGGATTACTTGCTTTGATAAGGCGATAGAGGGTTCCGTGGAGGTCTGTTTATTGCATCTGACATATTGCGGCAAACTTCCACAGAGATTATAAGCATAAAGATTGGAAAAAAGAACTTGTGAACATGGATAAAAAAAATTTGTTTGTATTTATTTCAAAAATTACTTTTCAAAGTTTTTGTTGTTTTTAAAATGATGATTTCAAATTAATATGCAGCTCATGAGTTAGAACCGCAAAGATTTGGTTAGAGGTTTGCGAGGTTTGAATCTCAGATGTCATCTTTACCAACAGATCTCCTAAAATGGTTGGATAGTATGGAGAACTGGCAATGGACTCAAAGTTAAGATGAGGGGTTTCGGTATGGGCAGATGACGACCAACCTGGTAGAGGTGGTCAACTCTATATTGAAGTGCACACGCCATCTCTCGATTTTTACTATTTTCTCGGCAACATTCTATAGGTTGGCCACATTGATGCCTAGGATAGGGTTGAGACAAGCTAAGCCAATCGAGGCCGGGCACGTGTACGTTGAGGTCGTTCGAAAGGCCATGGCGGTAAATAGTCAAATGACACAAACAATGAACGCAGAATTGTATTCGTGTGACTTGGAGAATTTCCAAGTTAAAGAGTACATCGGCCGTCGTTCGGGTCTTCCAACTAGGTTGTACGCAGTTGATCTGCGAAACAAGCGATACGAGTGCAAGATATTTCAGACTCTTCAATATCCGTGTGCGCATGTTCATGCAGCGTCTGCTAGAGCAAACTTAAATGTTGAACAATTCATAGACAAAATCTACACGTTGCAACGCACACTCCGTATATGGGGGAACAAATTTCCTGTAACGCCCGATGTCTCAAACTGGGAAGTTCTACCGCCTGTTTTCAAGATGGTGTCTGACCGTAGTCTCCGTAGACATCCTAAAGGTCGACCACAATCGACAAGAATTCAAAATGACATGGATGTCAAGGAGACGGGTGAACCCAAACTATGCACTGTGTGTCGAACATCCGAATACAACCGATCAACATGCCCACATCGTGTTTATGTTTTCGGTCAATCGTCTCGTAATGCCAGACTCCAAGATGACAAATGATATATTATTGAGCACATGTTCTTGTAAAAACATTGTAAATATATGAAAAATTAGATAAATGGTATGAGAAGAAAATGAAAATTACATGGAAAGATAGATAATTTAAATGAAATGAAAAAAAAATATAAGTGAATTGAGGAAAAATTTAAATTTACAAGGAAAGAAAGAAAAATTTAAATGAAATGAGGAAAAAAATTAATTTAAAAGAAATGAGACAAAATTTGAATTAAAATTGAAAGAAAGATAAATTTAAATGAAATGAAGAAAAATTTTAATTTAAAAGAAATGAGAAAAATTAAAATTAAAATTGAAAGAAAGATAAATTGAAATGAAATGAGGAAAAAATTAATTTAAATAAACTGAGAAAAATTATATTAAAATTGAAAGAAAGATAAATTTAATTGAAATGAGGAAAAAATTAATTCAAAAGAAATGAGAAAAAATTAAATTTAAATGAAATGAGAAAAAATTTAATTTAAATAAATTGAGAAAAAATTTAATTTGCATGGAAAGATAGATGATTTAAATGAAATGAGAAAAAAATTAAATTTGCATGGAAAAATAGATAATATAAATGAAATTAGAAAAAATTAAATTGAAAAAATATAATTTAAATGAAATAGGAATGAGAATGGAAATGAAACGAAATGAAATGAAAATGAAATGAAAAAAAAAAGTGATGTGACTATTGCGGCAGGCCTGGCCCGTGTGAGGCCTAAGCCTAGGCCTGAGAAATGGTCTGGTAATGGCCGGCTGTAGCAAGGGTAAAAAAATTTGGAAATGACATTTATCAGGCCTGATAGATGGGGTGTCAGGACTAAAAAATCCAAAATAAAAAAATGAAATGAGATATTTTTTTTTAAATTTAAAATTTAAATTGATAAAAATAAAATTCGAAAAAATTTAAATGACCTTAATATTGAGACTACTTCTAATTAATTTGAAAAATATGAAATGACTTGAAACGAAAAGTAATATGAACAAAAAATTATATTAGGAAAAGTAATAAATTTAAATGAAAAAAATTAATGAAATGAAATGTTAAATGAAATATGAATATGAAAAGAAATGTAATTTGTAATGAATATGAAATTAAATGAAATGTTAAATGAATATAAAATGAAATGATGATTATGAAATGGAATGAAATTTTAAAAAATTATAAATTTAAATGAAAAGAAATACTAAATTGAAAATAAAAACTTTGAAATGAGAAAAAATAAATTTAAATGGAAAGATAGATAATTTAAATGAAATGGAAATCAAAATGAAATGCAAATGAAATTGGAATAAAATGAAAAAAAAAAAGGTGAAATGACCATTCCGTCAGGACTATGCCAATGACACAAGGCCAATTTGGCCTTCAATGTTTTTTTTTTAATTTGTTTTTTCTAATTTTTCCTTTACTTTGGCCAAATGGTCCCTCACTAAAAATAGCCTACTCTGACGACTACCGAGCACCTCCAAACACCTCCGACAACTGCTGTTCATTGTCAACCACTGCCGATCACTCCATGGATCATAATCCTAATATTATTTTAAATGAAAACAACTACATTGCAGCTAATGTGCATAAGGTAAACGAGAAATAAAATGTCTTATTTAATCTTAAATATTCTTTTAAAATTCTTTTTTAAACGAGAAATATAACATTATATATTTACTATAAATGCAGGATCTGTACCAAATTATGAGACCCCGATTGCATGATCCCGATAATTTTCCAGATCAAAGAGTTTTACCGTATTTGAATTTTGTGAGTTTTGAGGTAGCTGCATACATTCAGATATCTGAGCTACGGGTTGATTTAATATCGGCCTTAGTTGAAAGGGGAGGTAACTATTACACTGCAAGACGTACTTGATCCCACTGGGTCGTCTATAAGCAACGACGAAGCAAAGGACCGGCTTGAAGAGTGCCCGATCCGTGGGGCACTTGCAAGCGATTACTTGGAAGGGTGCCCCCCAACGACGAGGAATGACGATTAACAAATATTAAATTTACTTGGTTAAAAGAAAACTTCCAGCATCTTCCAAGCAGTCCAATGCAGATGGACATTATCTACGCTACAAGAGCATCATTCTTCAACTTATAGGTGGGATACTATTGCCGGACGTGAATCAAAATAAAGTCTCAATAATGTATCTCCCCTTATTAGAGGATCTCGAGCTTGCCGGAAGATTTAGTTGGGGCTCTGTAGTGTTGGCATGCTTATACCGCGAGCTTTGTCAAGCGACAAAGCCATCTACGAAAACAATGGGCGATTGCTGCCTTCTACTGCAGCCTTGGGCATTATACCAAATGCCATTTTTGACATTAGTAAGCCACCAACCGTATGTGTGGCCACTCGTTAATAGGTAAATATATAGTTTAATTTTGCCATCTATTTTTTAATTGTGTAGTATAGTATACTCATTTTTTGCATGAAAAAAATAATATGATAATTTATTCATTTTTTTTCAGATGGGCAACTGTACCTGGAATCGGGCGATCGTTTACCGTACATATGTACCGTATGATGATAGAGACTCATTTCAGGGATGGTGTAAAATACGATTCCAAATATTTCTTTTTTAAATACAATAATTACACAAGAAAAAAATTAAATAATAACGTGTTGTATATATTATGCAGTTTATATGGATGTCATATGTTGAGGAAGATATTGCGGTGCTTATACCATCATGGGTTATCGAGTAGCAACAACTGTTTGTGTCAAATGTGCCGTTGATTCATTTCCATATGGTGGAGTGGCACGATGGAGGTCAGGTTTTGAGGCAGTTCGGTTGTGCACAACCTATCCCGAACCCTTCTGTCGACATCAAAGAAGTCTACGGAATGGACAAAAAGGGTTCAGGTCGAGACACTTTAAATTGGGCGCAAAAACATGAACAATATATCTTTTTGTGGAATGATCAACATTCGTGGCGCCCTCTCTTGTATGTCTTAGAGGGAGGGTTCTTTTCTATGCCTGAGTACGCAACATGGTATATGGCACACGGAAAACCCTTTATATTCCAAGGTTGTTACATGCTGATCCAAAGAGACGCGCAATTGGAATCTTTCTAATGGCAACAAAGGAACGCACAACCGTGCCATAACTGAGTTCAGCCATTCGGGAACATCGAGTCTGATACTGCCTCGAACCCCGATCTCGAGCCGAAATATGAAGCATCCGGCTCATCATCTCACCACCCGGAGCTCGAGCTCGAGCAATAATTCCTTCATCGTTCGAGGATATTTTTGGTGATAACCTCGAGCCTCAACATTCGACACGGTCCGAATAGTCCTTATACAACCCGGAGCTCAATCCCGAAGCACGTACACCCATCACTGAGAATATTTTTCCATCAGCACCTCCGGTCACGCAATACCCATTAACTCCGAATTATGGTGTATATGATTATTCTACTTTTCTAAGTACACCGGACAGGACACTGAAAGCCGGGCCGAGCAATTATCAAACGCCTTAGCAAGGTGAACGGCATCGCCAACGAAGGCATCCGGACCATTACACGCCAGTGTTGGGGACGTCACCAAGATCACGACAATTTTAATTTTTATCTGTAAATATTTACTTTATTTTGTAATTATTCTATTTTTAATATTAGTTTAATTTATCTAAAATAATTATTTTTTAATAAATGACTTCAAATATTTAATTAAAAAATATAATTCGAATAAGTAATAGAAATTGACAAATTAAATTTGAGACACAATAAAATACAAACATTCTAAAATATTAATACAAAAATAAAAGATTCAAACAAAAATAATACGCACTAAATTAAATTTAAACACCCAACAAACTACAAACATATGAGTAAAATTAATACGAAAATTTTAAATTCAAACTACATATAATACGGACTAAATTAAATTTACAGATACAAAAAATACAAACATTCTAAGAAATTAATACGAAAATATAAAAAATGAATCCTTAAATCCTAAACAACTACATTAAGTTTACAGATATAAAAAAATACAAACATTCTAAAGAAATAATACAACTATTTTCAATAGTAGTTTCTTCATAATTAATATTCTTCTGCTTGAATCAGGTCTACATTGCATCAGTATAGGATAATTGGATTGCTGAAACGGTCAGCAAAATTAAAAAGAAACAGAAAACCAGTTGTATAAACCAAGGGAAAATATAACTTCCTAAAAGCTCCAGACCCTTTCTTCTTCTACTGCCCCCTGAGATACCTTTGCATGGAGACTCTACCAACTAGTTCCAACCACAGCCTAGTTGCGTAATAAACACTATTGCACCATAGATAATGTCCATATGCGTTGGACATCTCGATTAGCCATCTACGGTGCAGAAAGTCATCTAATCCTTAATAGCATAACCTTTAGGATGAACATGACAATATATAATTCAACTCCGTTAAAACATGACAGTATATAATTCAACCCCAAAATTTGGTTGTACACTATGAAAAACTCTCATCTACAATCCACTACAAAAAACTCCCACATACAATCCACTACAAACAAACTCATTTCATGATACACTACGCAAACACTCTCATTTTGATACCTCTCTCAAAACAATATTTTTTTATCCATTTACACTATTATAACCCAAACCAGCCACTATATATATAAGGTTTGGTGCAGGCCAATACATACCTAGCACCCAAAAAAAAAAATTTCTCTCTAGTGCCGGCCATTACATGGCCAGCAACGAATTTTTTTTTTTACTCTAGTGCCGGCCAATAAGTGCCCAGCACCAAAAATATATATATTCTTTTTACTCTGGTCTCGGCCATTAGAAGGCCAAAACCATTTTTTTTAAATTGCTAGTCTAGTGCCGACCATCAGTGTAGAAAAGTAAAATAATTTGCATTGGGGCACAAAAAAGTCCTTGGTGCCGGCCATTAGAAGGCCAGAACCAAAAAAAAAAACAAAATTTACTGGTCTAGTGCCGACCATCAATATAGAAAAGTAAAAAAAAAATTGCATTGGGACACAAAAAAAATCCTTGGTGCCGGCCATTAGAAGGCCAAAACTATTTTTTTTTTACTGGTCTGGTGCTGACCATCAGTGTAGAACAATAAAAAAAAATTGCATTAGGACACGAAAAAAGTCCCTGGTGCCAGCCATTAGAAGGCCAGAACAAAAAAAAATTGTTTTTTTTACTAGTCTCTAGTGCTGGCCATTAGAAGGCTAGAACTAAAAAAAAAATTACTAGTTTGGTGCCGGCCATTAGAAGGCTAGAACCAAATTTTTTTTTAAAATACTGGTATTTTTGTATACCAGTATGATAATATTTAAAAAAAAATACCCTAGTGCCGGCCATTAGGTTCCCAAAGTAAAAAAAAAAAAAAAAAACCTAATTTTTAAAGCCTGACACAATCATCAGGCAATCATGGAGCCAAAATACTAGGTGGTGCTAGCCATTGGGTGCCCCAAACCCCATTCTACTATTCATTTTAGGTTATTTTGGTGATTTTTTTAATCTAGGTGTAACACCCCCTAACCTCAAACCGTCACCGGAATAGGGCTACGAGGCATTGCCGGACTTATACACTAACATTTATACAAAGCCGAGTCATAAACTTTACATTCCAGATAATTTCTTATCATATTTCATCTTAAAATCCTTAATATGGGCCTACGGGGCCCAATATATATTTTAGAAGTGATTCGAAACTAAACTGACAACTTTAGAAATTTTTCCTTGAAGATAGGGGCACATGCCCGTGTGGCCTGGGACATGCCCGTGTGACCTGGAGCACGCCCGTGTGGCCTGCCCATGGGCAGATTCTGACTTTTCCACATGGCCTGGGCACACGCCCATGTGACTTGGCCGTGTGAAAACATAATTTTTGACCATTTTAAAGCTATTTTCACATACTAAACACACCCTATTCATGCCCAAAACATTTACTTATATATCTTAATCAAATAACATTCATCAAACCTTTCAAACTTAGCAAATTCTCATTCATTCATTTCATTACCTCTTAAGGATTATGCACCACATTTGCATTCAAAATATAAAACATTTACAAGTGACAAACACCAAACCTAGTACATGCCACATTTCTAAAAGATAGATATATCACCAAAATTGAGTTGAGGTGGGATTGACTCGGATGTTTGACTGAACTTCAACTTAACCTAACCTGCGCACGGAAAACAACCGTACGCTGAGTATTGGAAATACTCAGTGGTATTATCATAATTCAAATTATAACAACAATAAAATATCATAACATACATAGATAATTAGCAAATCATACATACAAATCATACATATAAATTCATACCAAACTATCATATTTCCATTATATCATTTCCAATGTTAGATCCAATAAATCACCAATGAGATTTTAAATAACTTATGAACCTTTGATTCATTTCTCAACCACATATAATTATTCAATTCACATTTAAAATATAAACACTTCATAAACCTTTGGTTCATGCCTTCAATCTCTTTACAAATTTCATCTCACATTCCATCTTACAATATCACTTTCTCATTTTATTCGATAGCTCAATTAATCAAATTCATTTGATTTTATTATTTCACTTATTTTCCCCTATTAACATGACTCGGGCTTTGGCGGATACACGGATCCACCCAACACACACCAGAATGGAGATCAATGCCTCATCGGATAGTTCGAAGCAGATAAGTGACGACCAACGTCTCATCGGCTAAGCCGAAGCAAAGTGGCGACCAACGCCTCATCGAATCTATCCGAAGTAAATATGACACACTAAGTGTTTCATCGACTCGAGGTCGAAGAATCCCTGAACTCTTCCTATCCTATGGCATGCCAACTATACCCACCCTAGCCCAACTAGTTAATAGGGTATCAAAATCACATATTCATTTTACCTTCACTTTCAGTTGACCGTAATCATTCGAATTCAAATCCATCGCAATAACAATTCAATCACAATCTCAAATTCACCACAAATCATTATACAATTCAATTTCACACATGTATACATTCATCAATCAAATCCAATTCAAATATCACTACTTACCTCTCATTCAAATTCCATACACATATATTAAAATTAAACATTTAATAAGAAATAACTTGAATTATGATAATACAAACCGATATTTTTCACGAGCTATTCCTCGATCACTTTTTCCTTTCCCTTCTCATTCAACGACGGTTCCGGTGCTACGTTAGCTACGAACAATTATACAATTAAAATTTATCAATACACTAATTCATAAATCACATTTTCACTTTTTATCAAACTTTTACAAAAATTTCAATTTCGTCCTTTTTCCATAACCAATCTTTTTCTTTAACTTAATCTTCATATTTTCATTTAATCATCTCATTAATAAATCCTAGCTCATAAAATTCATCATAAAACATAACTTTTGAGCTCCTTTCAATTTAGTCCCTACTTAAACCTAACTTAAAATTCTTTTAACAATTCACTCATTTTTCACTTCTAACTTAAATTTCTATCAAATTAACCCATAAATCCTCAAATTATTCATCTAAATAAACATCTAAAATTCATTATTTTTCTTCATATTAACCTCATACATGTAAAACTTTGAATTAGGATTCCATACACATAAAAATCACAAGAAAAGAACTAAATCAACTTACCAATCAAGCTTTAAGCCCTTAATCCTTTTCTTTTCTTTTCTTCTTTCTTTCTCTCTTTCACATTTCTTTCTCTGTAACTTTGTATTCTTTTTCTTTTGTTTCTTTATTTTATTATTCTTTATTTCATTTTATTTACTTAATTAATATTTAATTATAAAATATCTATATAATAACAAATAAAAATGATACATGTGTCTTTATACACACATGTACACATGAGTTAATCCCACACCATACATTTGTCATTATCTCCATTAATAGATAAAATATAATAACAATAAATAAATAAATAAATAAATATCTTTAACTTAATAAATAAGTAAATATATATAACATACATTTGTACTAATAATTTAAAACACATGTATTTATTCTCTATCTTACACATTTCACTAATTTGGTTTAATTACTAATTTAGTCCTTTATCCTTTCTCGTTATAAAATTAATCTTTTACGCCTATTCAATTTAGTCCTTTTTAATAATTACTTCTAATTAAACTAAATTCACCTAATCAAAATCTAATTCAACCCATAACTAGCTTTACAAATATTTTTAATAAATATTTACGGACACGTTTGCCTAAGACGAAGGCTCTAAATTCACTTTTCCAGTGCTCGTGAAATATGAGTCATTACACTAGGTCATTTTTGTAAATATTAATTTTTTTTAGATTAGTTTAGTAAAATAGCTTGATTTCTAGGTCCAATTTTTGTTACTTTGCTTCGACGGTTTTATATTATAGTTTATTGATGAGCTAATGAGTATTTTTTTTTTTACAAACTACTCTCCCACCTGCTTTGATTTTGGTCATAAAAATTTCTTTTCAATTTCATCATCATCCAAATTTTAAGCTATTTTCATTTTAATCGCTTTTATTTTCGTCATTAAATTTTTGTTAAGTCTTGATTAAGATAAAAATAAATTAAGGATTAAAATAAGAACACAGTAAAAATTAAAAATGTATTGAAAATTTATTAATTTATACTTGTTTATTTCATTACCAAAATTTTAAGTTATTATTTTTTAATTTTAAAATTTAAATTTCAAAATATCAAAATCAATTAAATAAATTGTTTAAAATTTTGTTTATCCATTGATAATGTCAATTGATTTTTATTATAATATTGAAATCAATTAAATTAATCATTTTAATCTCCTCTAATTTTGTGGTTTTGTTTGACATGGAAGATAAAATTAATTAATTTAATTAATTGTAATGGTTTTTTTAGCTTAGCATGAAAAATTAAAGATCACATAATCAAAAGAAATTTAGTTTTCATAGACAATTATTAAAGATGAGTTAGTCAATTTGAATTTAATTTAGAAACATAAAGAAAAATTTTAAATTTTTGAAGAAAATTAAATTAATTACTTTTGTTAATTTCAATATTATAGTAACAAATTAGCTGACACTATTACGGGATAAAAATTTTCAACAATTTATTTAATTGATTTTGATGTTTTGAAATTTAAATTTTCAATAGTCAAGAAACAAATTTAGAAATTTTGGCAAGGGTAAACAAATACAATATGATAAATTTTTAATGCGTTATTTTGGTTTCTTCTATTTTTCACTTTAACCATTTATGTTTTCCTTATCCCGCTTAATATTTAAGAAAATAATATTATTTTAGGTTACCAAAATAAAAGCGACCTGGATGTTGGATGACTAAAATGAAAGTATAAATATAATATGGCATGTACAATCAACCACGGAAGTTTATCATTTTTTTTAAAGGATGACTAAAATGAAACCACCCTAAAAATTGAGTAATTTATCCCATTTTTTAAAGGTAAACAAACATCTAATTTCTAAATTTGATAAATTTTTACTTTTTCACTTTTTATTTAAATTAATCTTTGAATTTCATTAAATAATTTTGTTGCGTAATATTTTCTCATGTATTATTCATAGGAGTATTTGAGTATTTATACATGTTACAGATGTTATTACAGCTTATGATAGGACCCCACTATTTTGTCTTGACTCCACTACCTCTAGCACTGACACTCTCTGTCCCTAGCACATTGGTTTCTCGAGTTCATCCTTCTCCCAATGCTCCTCATTGGAGGTGGCTTGGGTAAGATGCTAAGGCTTCTGACTTGGTTGAGAATGTAGGTACGGGTGGCGTTTAAAGGGGTGTAAGCTTCAAATCTCCTTGAGGAACATATCTTCTAGCGTGGTCTTGTTGAGGTATTTGGGGAGCTCTAAGTGTATCACCTTGGGGCTGACTCCTTTGCGGTTTGTCGCTCTTACTCGTAATGATTGGCTAGGGGGCCTTGCTTGCTTCGAGGTCCCTCTCTATTTTTGAACTACATGTCTTCCCTTTGGAAGGTGGTACGCGATACTCATTTGATCTCCTCCGCTTCCGTAAACTTGTGAGTTCGCTAGTGAAGGTCAGCCAGACTCTGTGGTCTGATATTTGTGAAGGAGTATTGTACATGGTCATTCTGTACCCCAATAACAAAGGCGTCTTTGGCCCATTGGTCCTCCAAGTTCTTCGTGTTTAGGGTTTTCGCATGGAAACTCTTCACGTAATCTTAAAGGGACTCGCTTTCCCTTTGTTTCACAGGTATAAGCCCTATGGGTATATTCTTAATTTTTCTGTGGGCCCTGAATCTGCCAAGAACATCTGTCCCAATTGCAAGAAATTTTGAATTGAACCTTGTGCAAGAGACAAGTACCACTCATTGGCGCCCCCTTTAAGTGTTGTGGAAAAGGCTTTACACTTTTCCGCATTTGATGCTCCCAGTACGTTCATGTAGTCATTGTACTGCATCAAATGAGCTAGTGGGTCCCTTCTTCCTTCAAACATGTCTTTCGAGACCTTGAAGTCACGTGGTAGGTTTACTACTGCGAACTCGATGGTCATTGGGTTATTGGAGTAGAACAATCAATCCATGTCTTGTGATTCAGGGTGTAAAGCTTGTATGTCTCTTTGCAACTCGTTTATCTTATTCTGACATTCCTTAGCTTGGGTGCCTAGGGCCTCGCCCTATGTGTTTACATTGTCCTGAAAACCAGAGTTATTAGAATGCACCTTCCTTCGCAGCTCCTTGTTTTGCTATTGAGAGGGAGTGGCAACCCCTGTAACAGCCCGTTTTCAGTGAAATCGGAATAGTAGTTTCGGGACCACAAATTCGAGGTCGAAAGAAAATTTATTTTAATATTATTTTATGGTCTACAATATGATGAAATATCGTACGAAAATTTCGTTAAGAAATTATATGTTTACATGCCTAGCTTGATAAAAAGGACCAAATTGCATAAAGTGAAAAAGTTGAATTCTAGTGGCTAAAGGTATCAAATAGCTACGGAATTTAAAATTGGAGGTCCTTACATGGAAAATAAACCATTTAGAGGAGTTAGTAGATAAGGATGGTTATTCATCATTGGAATTTAGTAAATTATTAAGGTTAATTTTGGAAAATAAATGATAAAATGATGATAAATAAATAAAATAAAACAAATTTTCGTCATTTTCATTATCTTTCCTAAAATAAAACATGGAAACCCTAGCCATGGAAGCTTGAAGATAGACAAGCTTATTTTGCTTAATTAGATAAGTATTCTTGTTACGTTTTTAATGATTTTTATGTTTCCGAGATTGTAATAGCTTAATCTAGCTATCTAGTGGATTAATTTGCAAAACCATTAAAGTATTAGGGTTTTTCCATGGATAAGTATAGTTGAATTTTGAAGTTTTATGGTATAAAATGAAAGGTTTTGTTAGATAAACAACTTTTGTAAAAAGAATTTTGATGAAATTATGATTTAGGAACCAAATTGAAAAGATGAAAAGTTTATGGAAAAATTTTGAATTTTGTGAAAAATATGGGCTTCTATTGATATGTATGAAAATTGGGTAGGCTTGAAATAATGATTAAATTGTATGAATTTCATTTTCCGAGCCTAGAAACTAAATTGTAATTAATTAAAAGTATAGGGGCAAAATAGTAATTTTACCAAAGATGTTTATTGGATTGAATTGAATATGAATTGTATTAAATTGAGTTAAATTCATTCGTATAGATCCGGATAGACCTAGTACAAAATTGGATTGAGGAAAAGAAAAAGTATCAGATTAGTACCTTACAAATCTACATATACTTGTCGAGGTAAGTTCGTGTAACTAAATTGCATATTTGTATGTTTTAAATTGAATATTGTTATGTGTATGAAATGTGTAATTGTCATGTAAAATATTGATCATTTATCCAACAAGTACCGACTCCCGTTTGAACCTTAGAAATTCGATGGATACAAATGACATGTCATTAAGGGTTCCCGATTGGTTGTTGTCCTGCATGTGTTGCGGATACACCAAAAATCTTACGAGCTTTCTGTTATTTATCTCTTATGAGCATCCTGATATTTGGCTCTCTTAAGCTTCCTAATAAATAAATCACAAGAGCTTCCCATTATACAGCTCACATGAGCTTCCCGTTATATGGCTCAAAAGAGCTTCTCGTTTACATGCTCGTATGAGCATTCCTGAATATGAATTGACGGATTACAATTTTGTACACTTTGTGTGTACTTCCCATACATCCAACGATATTTTAAATGGTTCAACGGGCACAATTCTGTTACGAGATTATATGAGAATGACATGAAATGTTACTGGAATTTATGTGAAATACATGGAAATGATCTTACATTATATGTTGAAACATGAAATGAGATGATACATGTATATGGAACTTGCTTGGTGATTATGTTCTCCAATGTTTATGGAATATTACATGAGATTCACATGACTAACATGTTGAGGATATGTGTATAGGCTTTTAACCAAATTGGTTTGGATATGTTATGAATGCTTACCTTAAATGTGAATAAATGGTAAGTTAAATTCCATGTTATACGAACTTACTAAGCTTAAATGCTTACTCTGTTTTATTTTCCATGTTTTATAGTAATTCGGAAGCTCGATTTGGTTGGAAGTTGGAAGTTGGAAGTTGGTCGGAGCTACTTCACACTATCCATCGACCTTTTCGGTACATATAGTAAACTAATTTTGGTTATAATGGCATGTATAGGTTAATTTGACCAATGATGGCATACAAAATTTTTATTGAGATTAGCCATTTGTATGGCTTGTATTTGGTATATTTTGATGTATATATACTTGTGGCATTATCATATTTGATGTGTGCTTGAGGTGGTTGAATGAGGGATAATTTATAAGTATATTGATGATTGGTATAAGATAATATATTTGGTAAAATATATGCCTCTGAATAATAAATAATCATCAGACCCAATTTAAAATTCTGAATTGGAAATTGACTCACATTGTACCTTTTTAGCTTATAATTCATCATCATTTTTCTGAGCTTTGCAGATTTACTGTAGAAATGTCGGTTTAGCTTTTAGCTTAGCTAAGATGGAGCCACCATCAGACAATGACAATTGAGTATTTATTGTTCGTAAGGCAAACAGATATTTTCTACTTAGAGCATCTACAACCACATTTGCTTTTCCTGGATGATAGTCAATAACCAGGTCATAATCTTTTAACAGTTCAAGCCACCTGTGTTGTCTCAGATTCAAATCCTTTTGCGATATTAAATACTTTAAACTCTTATGATTAGTGAATATATGACATTTTTCACCGAACAAGTAATGTCGCCAAATTTTTAGTGCAAAAACAATGACTGTCAATTCTAAATCATGTATCGGGTAATTCTTTTCATGTGGCTTTAGCTGTCTAGAAGCATAGGCTATTACTTTTCCTTCTTGCATCAAGACATAGCCCAAACCATTTAATGATGCATCACTGTAAATTACAAATTCTTTACCCGATTCAGGCTAAAGTAGTACGGGTGCTTTGGTTAACAAGGCTTTCAATCTGTCAAAGCTCTGTTGACATTTATCAGTCCATTCAAATTTCACATCTTTCTGCAACAACTGTGTCATCAGATAAGCTATCATCGAAAACCCTTTTACAAACCTCTGATAGTAACTAGCTAATCCCAAAAAACTTCTGACTTCGGATACATTTTTCAGTGGTTTCCAATAAATAATTGCTAAAATTTTATTCGAGTCCACTCTAATGCCTTCAGCAGATACTATATGCCCAAGAAAACCAACTTTCTGAAGCCAAAATTCACATTTATAGAACTTACCATACAGTTGTTTCTCACGCAGAGTTTGTAGCATAATTTTCTAATGGTTAGCATGTTCATTTTCATCTCAGGAGTATACCAGAATATCATCAATAAACACCACAACAAATCTATCCAGATACGGTTTGAAAATTGTATTCATTAAATCCATAAATAATGCAGGTACATTAGTTAAGCTAAACAACATCACAAGAAACTTATAATGCCCATACCAAGTTCTGAAGGCTGTCTTTGGCACATCTGACTCTTTTACCTGTAACTGATAGTAGCCAGAATGGAGATCTATCTTTGAAAATATAGTGGCACCATTCAACTGATCAAACAAGTTGTCAATACGAGGTAATGGATATTTGTTCTTGATTGTAACCTTTTTGAGTTGCCTATAATCAATACATAATCTTAAAAATCCATCTTTCTTCTTAACAAATAGAACCGACGCACCCCAAGTTGAAGAACTAGGTTAAGCAAAACCTCTATTGGTTAGTTCTTGCAACTATGTTTTCAATTCTTTTAATTATGTAGGGGTCATTCTGTATGGTTCTATAGATATCGGTGTTGTTCTCGGAATAAGATCTATAGAAAATTCCACTTCTCTAACCAGTGGTAATCTGGGTAATTCTTCCAAAAACATATCAAGATACTCACAAACTACTGACACTGATTTAATCTTTGATTTAGATACTTTAGTATCCAAAACATAGGCAAGGTAAGCATCATACCCTTTTCTGACAAATTTCTGTGCTGACATGGCTGATATCACATTAGACAACCCATTCAAATTATCAGATTCAATACAGAGTATTTCACCATTCTGGCATTTCAACACAATATACTTTTGTTTGCAATTTACTACGACATCATGTTGAGTTAACTAGTTCATACCCAGAATTACATCAAACTCATCAAACGGTAATAACATCAAATCGACCGAAAAACAGAAACCCCGTATCATTAACGGATAGTTCTTACAAATTTTATCCACCATCACATACTAGCCTAGGGGGTTTGATACTTTAACCACGAATTTAGTGGACTCAACAGGTAAATTTTTAATAGACACTAAATTCGTGCAAATGTATAATAAGTTGAACCAGGATCAATTAAAACAGTTATATCAGTATCAAGAAAAGAAAAAAGTACTAGTAATAACATCAGGTGCAGAGATATCCTCACGTGCATGAATAGCATATGTCCTTGTCGGTGCTCGCGCTTCAGATTTGATAGTTGTATCTTTTTTGATACCTCGGCTATCACTCATATTACCAGGGTTACGAGGTGGTCTTCCTCTTGTAGCGAAGTTACTTGGCTTTAAAGTCTGTACAGTATCTTTCTCAGGTTTTTCCGAGCAGTCTCTGAGATAGTGGTCAAAAGAACCACATCTAAAACATGCTCTGCTTCTCATGCGGCACTCACCAAAATGGAATTTATTACAGTGTTTGCACTTAGGCTTGGTGTTTTTGACACAGCCTGCACTCACTACAGATGTAGCCTGAGATCTCGGATTAGAGCGCTGAATACTTCTGTCTTTCCCAAAATACCCCGTAGAAGTGGTAAAATGGTCATGATATTTCTTTGATTTCTTTGAAGCTGACTACTAGTGACTTTCCTATAAATCTTTTACTCGAAGTTCAAGCTTTCATCTCAACTTGTGTCTTTCCTTTACTCAATTCTTCAGCTTTATGTGCTCGATCGACTAGTACGAAAAATTCTTTTAATTCCAGAATCTCAACTAACAGCTTTATGTCTTTATTCAGGCCTTCTTCAAATCGCTTACACATTGTGACTTCGGTCGGGATACATTCTCTAGCAAATTATTATTCATACTCAGATACAGTCATATGACCCTATTTAAGTTTCAGAAATTCTATCCTTTTCTGATCAAGAAACATCTTTCTAATATATTTCTTTCTGAATTCAGTTCGAAAAAATTCCCACGTAAACTGTTCTTTTGGCACAACGAAAATCAGTCTATTCCACCATTGGTAAGCTAAATCTTTTAACAAGGATACAACACATTTCAGACATTCGACCGGTATACAAGATAATTTATCCAGAACCTTGATGGTGTTTTTTAGCCAAAATTCAGCCCTTTCAGGATCATCATCGGCGGTAGCTCTGAATTCTTCTGCCCCATATTTACAAATTTTATTTACCAGAGGCTTACCGATTCTAACAAGCTTTGTACCTTATGGCATATTAGGAACCGGTTGAGAGACAAGAGGGGGCGGTTGTTGTACAGTTGGATTTATTCTTAGAAATTTTGTAAACCATTCGTTCATCATTTGGAAGAAGGCTTCTTTTATCCCTCCTTCTCGGCCCTCAGATGCGGGCCTTCCACTACTAGATGCTGCTCTTTGTACTGAAGCTTGAACATTACTCTCAGCCTCTTCGGATCCAGCTCAGTTGGATGACATTACTATATGAAAAACATATTTAAAATAGTCAAGAGATACCACACTATCACGGGTTATATAATGGCAAGTATAGCCAAACTTGTATTTGCTATGTTAGTCCGAGAATCGGCTAAAATATAGCTTTTATACCAATAAATATAACACCTCTAACCCATTCCGTCGCCGAAACAGGATTTCAGAGTATTATAAGAGTTTACAGAATAAATACAGTTAATTCATATCATTTACTATTCATATCCGAAATTAATCATATTGTCCCTTAAATGTTCCCTTGAGGCCCAAAATATGCATTTAAAATAAGTCAGGACTAAACTGGAAACTCAGAGAAATTTTCACAAAATCTCACTAAGCGATTTTACGTGAAAATGTGTAAAACGACATAATCAGTAAAAATACCTAATGTTCATAAGTACATGTTAGGGTGTGAATTTGATGTTTCTATAGAAGGGAAAAATGATCAGCATGTCATAAAAATAAGAAAATAGGATGAAGTTTAATTTACGAACCTAGAGGCAAAAATATAATTTTGATAAAGTTTAGGGGTAAAATTGTAATTTTTCAAAAATATGATTTTGGGTCAATTTGAATAATGTGAGTCCTAATTAGGCTATATTTGTAATGATAGAGCAAGGAAAATTGAAATTTGGGCTAAAATCGGCAAAATACCAAGTTGTGGACAAAATGGTAAAAATGGCCATTTTCGTATACGATGTAAGTTTGTGTGTTAATAATAATGCAATACCATACTTGAATTATAATTTTCTATTGTTATGGCATAAATTGTATGATTTAATATGTTTAGGAGAAGTTGATGGATGGTGTATATAATATGGAAAATGTGATGCTTGTTGTGTCATATGAAATTGAATGACAAATTATTGTTACATGAATTGAATGTTAAATTACTATTACATGGGTTGTACCTGATGAGATTTCGACAAGTTTGTACGTAAATAATTTATCGATTCTTTTTTATTTTATTATATTTTGATATCATATGAAATGTGGCTGCCTATAGAATGATTATTTGTTGTAAATTGCAAATTGAAAAAGGACTATGAATAAATTTGTAACATGTTGGAAAGTGAGGAATTTCCCGGTTGAGCCTTCGGAATAGAAACGATACGAATGACCTATTGTGAGGTCACGCGTGTAGTACTAAGTGCAGGCTACTATGTGTACCGGATTATTGGTCGCATGTGTAGTACTAAGTGTAGGCTACTATGCGTACCCGATAACTTCGATCACGTGTGTAGTACTAAGTGCAGGCTACTACGTGTATCAGATGGTTAGGTCACGTGTGTAGTACTAAGTGCAGGCTACTACGTGTACCGGATAATTAGTCGCATGTGTAGTACTAAGTGCAGGCTACTATGCGTACCAGATAGCTTTGGCTACAAGTGTGAAAATATGTGCAGGCAACTGAGTATCAGTTATTATTCCGAAGAGTTCAACGGGAAAATCGATTAAGTAAAAATACATGTGAACATTATTATATGATGAATAAGTGCAGGTATATGTTTATGAAAATTATAAGCAATATGCTCGATATTTGAGTGAACTTCAATAAGACAAAATGGATTAAGTGAAATTATGTAAGAGTCAATTTTAGTAGTAAAACAGTGTTGGACAGTAGCAGTTGCGTGACTTTGAAAATTCACCAAAAATTTTTTAAGTTTAATTAAATTTCAAAAAAATTATGGAATTAAATATTTGAGTCTATTTTCATATAAAAGAAACAGGGGGAGCAAAAGAGTTCTATATTATGTGATATTCTAATTTTTGTGACACAGTGTCAGAATGAATTTGAGATCCCCTGTTCTGACTTGGAAAAATTGTTAAAAATTGTAAAAAAATAATTATGAGTTATAATTTATATAAATAGAATCCTCAATGAGTCTAATTTAAGGAGGAATGAACAAGAACATCATTCGAGTCCCGAAATATGAGATAAATAATTTTTAATGAAGAGAGGTCAGAACTGTTGGACAGCGAAACAGGGGAAACTTTAATGAATAAAATGTACTAATTGACTAAACCAAAAATTCTGGAAATTTTATGGGAGAAAGGTATATTAGTCTAGTTTCAAGGAAAATTAACGAAACTAAATTTGGAATTTTTTAGATCCAAATATGAATGATTTAGTAACAATAACTCAATAAAATAGCTTAACCTGAACATGTGTAATTATACAATTATAGTGTTTTATCTTGAAAAGCGTGTTAGTAATTGCTTATTAATTTCATATGGACTTACTAAGCGTAAAGCTTACCCATCCTCTCCATTTCTTTAGTATTGGCAGGTCGGTTCGGGGTTGGAGATCGTCAGAGGCAAAATCACACTATCAAACTATCATTTTTCGGAGAATTAATTCAAATATTAGAAATATCAAGTGAGTGACATGTATAGGAAGTTGGTTTGTGATATGTATTATTATTATGACTTTGACCATACGTATCAGTCTGCATTGAGTTATCGTATATTATCATGAGATGTGGTCCTTATCCATTATGGTTTATAAGTTTAATTAATCATGTCATGTCCTATGTTTAGATGTGATGATATAATTAGCTTTGTTTGTTATGCATGGTTGGTAATACATCAGGTAAGTTAAATGCAGGCCAGTGGATCATGAATTAAATGGAAATACGTAATGTTGCCTTGAATATGGATGTTTAATGGACAAATTGGTAACTACATTATGATGGTATAAAATGAGAATAAGATTTAGCATGTCTAGTTCTAGTTAATGTAAGAATGTATATTATATACAGGATGGTAAGAAAATATGTTTAAAGTGAATGACATGTTGTTGCATGATTATGGATGTGTAAGTGCTCATTTATGCCACGTTATATGTCTTCAAATATGAGTCTATGCATGTGTTCGAAAAGTTTTGAATTAAATAAAATTTTATGGCCTGATTCTCGTCTATGTGTATGGTTAAGTCTGGTAATGCCTCGTACCCTGTTCCGGCCTTGGATACGGGTAACGGGTGTTACAATACTGTATTCAGGTATTGAGGATCGTATAAAAGGTGAATGATATTCAAACAATCAGGATGTGGTGATAAAACTTTAGAAATTGGAATGAGTTTGAATACATGGGCAAAACAGGAGGAAAGGTTAAAAAAACGTCGAACGGCAGCGCTAAATGATAGATTGTTTAAGTTAGGAGCTAGCGAGATCACTAAAGCAATTTTAGAAGAAATCACTACTATCAAGTTAGATTTGAATTTCAAAGCGGATGAGGAAGAGCTATTCTGGGAGCAGGAGGCAAGAGTTAGCTGGCTTAATGGGAGACTGAAATACAGCATTCTTCCATAAGTATGCTACATACTGTAAAAAGAAAAATACGGTCAAGGGACTAGAAAATGAAACTGGAGTTTTAATTATTGATATTGATGAAATCTCTAATATGGCTACTGAGTATTTAAGAAATTTGTTCTCATCTCAAGAGGTTCATAACTGTGATAGAGTACTGGATTCATTTCCACCACGCATCATGGAGGAGCACAACAACGTTTTAATGGAGGTCTTTAAAGAAGAGGAAGTTGTGGTCGCAATTAAATCCTTAGCACCCTTTAAGGCTCCAGGAAAAGACGGATTTCCTGCAATCTTCTTTCAAAAATACTGGTATATTGTAGGAAAGGATGTAGTAGGGTATTGTTTGAGAGTTCTAAATAGTAGAAGCGTGGAGGAGATCAACAAAACAGGTATTATTCAATTCCGAAGGTGAACTCGCCGAAGTCCATAACTCAATTTCGGCCCATTAGCCTTTGCAACGTGATTTATAAACTTATTTCAAAGGTACTTGTTAATCGTTTTCGCCAGGTTCTTAATTGTTGTATTGAAGACATACAGGGGACTTTTGTACCGAGTAGGCAAATCACAGACAATATTTTCGTGGCTTACAAAATTTTTCATTCTTTTAAAAGAAGAAGAGAGAGATCGAAGAAAGGTTTTGCTTTTAAAACTTGATATGAGTAAAGCGTATGATAGAATTGAATGATGTTTTTTAGAAAAAAAATGATGCGCAGTATCGATTTTTATGAGGACTGGATTTTACTTATCTGAGATGTATCACTAGTGTAGTGTATTTAGTAGTGATTAATGGCAGGCATGGAGAAGAATTTTGGCCACAGAGAGGACTACGACAAGGTGATCCATTAAGTCCGCATCTATTTCTTATTTGCGCTGAGGACTTCTCAAGACTAATTGAAATAGCCAAAAGGGAGGGGAGGCTTTTAGGGACAAGGGTAGGAAGAAGTAATGTCTCGGTGTCACATCTTTTCTTTGCGAACGGTAGTGTGCTTTTTGGATAAGCTTCTAGAGAAGGAGCCAACAATATAAGAAGGGTGATTCGAGAATATGAAATGATATCTGGTCAGTTGGTTAACTTTGACAAGTCATTAATCTATTTCAGTGGAAATGTTGATGAAGAGACAGACGCAGGTGGGAGGAATTTTTGGGGTAAGGATATCAAATAATCCAGAGAGATACTTGGGGCTGCCTACTATGGTAGGACGTAGGAAAAAACATGCTTTTGTGGCAATTAAGGAACGATGTGCTAAATTGGTAAATAACAAGAGTTCGCGTTTATTATCGACTAGAGGCAAAGAGGTCTTTCTAAAGTCTATTTTGCAAGCAATACCCATTTATGCTATGCAATGTTTTAAGCTACTGATTTCGTTTTGTTAAGAACTAGAGAGTATTATGTGTAAATTTTGGTGACTAATTCTAAAACAAATAAAGGTATTCATTGGTGTCGATAGAGTGATATGTGTATCCCCAAAACGAAGGGAGGTTTAGGTTTTAATGATCTTGCAACGTTTAATTTGGCCCTGTTAGCGAAACAGGGATGGAAACTTATTATGCAGCCTGATTGTTTATTTGCGTGTGTCATGAAAGCCAAGTAATATCCAAAAGAAGAGTTTATGAGTGCTGGCCTAGGATCTTACCCTTCATATACCTGGCTTAGTATTTGGGGAGCCAGACATCTTCTCAAAGAGGGACTTGGGTGGCGAATTGGACATGGTAATTCAGTTAACAAATGGAATGATCGTTGGCTCCCAAGACGCAGAATTCAATGTCAGAATATTGATATCAAGTATACCAAAGTGTCTGATCTAATCGACAGGGAAACAAATACCTGAAAACATGATATTATTCGAGTGTTATTTGGAGAGGATCAAATGCAGTGTATTCTTTCAATACCTTTGGCGAGTAGTAGAGTGCAGGATGCCTTAGTATGGAGAAGCGAAAACATAGGAGTTTATACAGTAAAAAGTGGTTATCAATGACTTACTACAGAGGGGGGTAATAGAATACATAGTGAAATTGCTTCGAATTTCTTTACAAACCTATGAGAGCTTAAATTACCAAGTAAACTTCGAATCTTTATGTGGAGAATTGCCAATGGCTTCCTACCCACTATGTACAATTTAAAAATACGCCATCTGGCTGCTAACACATTGTGCCCGGTTTGTCGAGCTGAGGAGGAAACTGTGGAACACCTCTTCATGGATTGCTCTTTCACACGACAGGTGTTGAGGGGATTGGGGGTGTCAATTTCAACATGCAACAGAGAACCAATTTGGAAAAAATGGTTAGAAACAGAATTTGTTAGCCAGAATACAGAAGCTCGCAAAATTAGATCTATTGCCTATTGGGCTATTTGGTACAACCACAACAAGATCTATCATGAAGGGGTACGAGAACAAGTAAATAAAGTAGTGGGTTTTGTCAGGGCTTATTATGCAGAATCAAATTTTATGAAGGAGGTTTTTAAAAATACGTATGAAGCTCATTCTTTAGTGTGGAAACCACTAGACAATGATATCATAAAGATTAACTTTGATGCTTCTTTTAACCAAGTTACAAAAATATCTGTTTCAGGGATTATTGCACGTAATAGGAAAGGTTTGGTAATGGCTGCTTGTACCTTTCCATGGGAGAATGTTTCAGATCCAGTCACAGCTGAGGCAAGGGCATGTCTGCAAGCCATCACTATGGCTGAGGAAATGGGTTTCCGATACATTTGCATTGAAGGCGACGTGCTAACCATAGTACGCAAGTTGAACTCTGCAGAGGAAGATAGATCAAGTGTTAGCAGTCTGATTCAAGAAATCAAGGAGAGAAAACCCATTTTTAGAAGCTTGAGTTTCCAGTATGTACCAAGGGTAGCCAACATAGTAGCTCATGAAATGGCAAAAGAGGGATGTTGTTACGAGTTTCCTCGATTCTTGATTGAGGAGGCGCCGCCTACGGTGGAAAGCTTAGTAAATCAAGATAGAAGAAACGGCGTTGTCGAAAGATAGAAGGAAAAGAAGAGTCCGGGCTTAGCAGTTTTGTTTGCCCGAAGAGCTCGAAATCTTGACAGAGATGAAGGATCTGAAAGGTTGATTTTGGAAGGAAAATGGTCTCTTGAATGGCTGATACATGGTGCTTTTAATTTTTTCAGAGAGGAATGGTTCCAAGATGGGTGTTTATTTTCTTTTCTTGTTTTGTCGTTTCATTTTACAATTTCATGCTTTGAACAGTTTTTGATCTGTTTCTTTTAGGAGTGTTTCAATGCACCGTTTTGGTGACCATTTAGTGATAGGCAGCTGTCCTTTTCCTCTTTTCAGGGCTTGTAAGTGTAACCAACTGTTTTATCTCTCTCATCAATAATAACAGTATCAGCGTTTTATTCAAAAAAAAAAAGTTGAACCCTTGAGATTAGGTTTTAGTAGTTCCCTAGAGTTTTGGTTGCTGAAGGCTCTCAATTGTTGCTTTTGTCCTTAGGGAAGTTCATATTTTGTTGGGTACTTACGACAGCTGGATTCATAATTTTTATTGGTTGGTCTCATTGTGCCATTGGTGAAGGTCCTAGAACCATTAGAAGCATTGGGTTGTGGAGGGTAGCTTGTAAAATGATCTAAATCATTAAAATTTGATGGCAACAATTTTTCAGCATTGAATTGCTTCTCACTTTTCATTCTTCTTCGGCGATAATTCTTGGCTCTGATGACCGTAATTTACCAAAATTTTCGTGATTTGATCATTGATAGAGATTGAAGATTCAGTAGCTTTCTTCCTCCTTTTTTCACCATCAAATGAAATCGAAATGAAAAGCAACAACTGGACAATGCGAAGTTAACATTTTTTTTCTAAAAAAATTAAATTTAAAATGGTTAAAATATATTTTATAAATTCATATCAAAATCTATCTTCCACATTTGTTTTTTATTTAAATTTAAAAGAATAAATTTATATAAATTTATTATGAGTTAATAAATTATTATATATTTAGACTATTATTTATTTGCAATTTGTAGATTTTTTAGATTGTATTTTAATTATTTTTCTTGAATTTGTATCACTTGAGTATATTTGTATATTATATAAAAATTATTCACATCTTATATATTTATATTTTAAATAATTGTTGATATCCCACTAAAACGAGTGTAAAATTTAGTTATTTTAATGTTAAGATTATCTTCTATAAATTTAAAAATATATTATAATTTTAAAATGAATAATATTTGTACAATTGTCAGTAGAGTTAAAAATTCCACTAGTAGAGTTAAGGGATTGACAAACGTCCTATAAGAGTATAGTAAAATATTTAAAAAAAGAGAAGTGTCACAATTTTTTAAGGCATCTTGTGAAATAAAAAAGTACACTGTCAATATAATAAATACTAATTTTATTTTTTAAAATTTAAAATTTTGGATATTTAGATAGATTCGGCTTTTGTTCCAAAATAATATGAAAATATTAATTACCAGAATAATATGAATTTTTTTTAATTAACCGACTAATATGAACTAAGCATGGAATCTCAATTAGGTATGACAACTGACAATTCAGGGTGACAACAATACATTTATTCTATTAAAATTAGACATTGCTTTATGCCAATTTGGGGTTTCCATGCACAGACCAAATATTATTTCCAAAAAAAACTGTACAAGGATTGAATAGAAAATTCCGCTTTTCTTTTCCCTTGCACTATCCTCAGTTATTTGGCGTATTAGCTTTTCTTTTCTTTTCTGATATATTCTTTATTGATGATATTGGATTTGGTGCCCCAAATATAGTATTTTTATCAATGTACATTTATAATTTTTCGAACAAATTGGTTAATAAAATTATTTATAAATTAGATTAATACTTTGTATATTGTTTTCACATGATTTTTGCACGTAAAGTAAAATGGAAGCAAATGTTGCTCACTAGTTGTCTAATGTTTAAGTAATACTAAGCAGTATTACGTGGTTGGATCATAACGGAAAGACAACTTATATTAGTAAACGAACCCAGACATGTCTTTAGTCTAATCAGAAATGAGCAAACCGATTGAAAGTTTGATATGTTTTCTATCAAGTCCAATTAGGGAGATACCTTGTCTTGGGTATCGGAGCGGACGACTCCTAAAAGATAGAGACATAGATGTGACTGCCTGGACTGATGGTACATCGGACTAGACCCAAAAAGAATAGATCATGAATCCGTTTATGGATTTATTCACTTGCGACGTTCATAGTGTGGCATACCTAAATCTCGATTGGATGTCGAACTATGTATGCATGACTCATACATTTTGATGTAAGTAAAATACCAAGTTCAAATAGATAAGGAATCGAAAGTTGGTGCATTGAGTATACGACTTCTACAGTAATAGTGCCATTCACAACAGTGGAATTCATAGCCCAAGACATGGGTAAATGATATTCTCTCATTGGCATTACATTGTTGATGAAAAGTAAACGTGGTCATGGGTCGTTCGTCTTTGTGATAAATGTTTTAATTACTATTTGATAGTAATTGACTTTTCATTAAGGAAGATGTAATGATTACCATGAGATAAAATAGGATCATATTGGGAGAATGGATATTATCCCAAAGAGATTAAGGATATCCTGTGAGAGTAACACACTCATGACAAGGTCATTGGATAAGCACTGAGTAGTTGCTTTCGTAATGGTATGTCATTAAGGAGAGCTCAGTCACGATACTATAGTAGAATGACTTTTAACTAAATGAATTTATAATTAATAGGCAAAAGGTCAAAATTTAATTATAAATCATTTCAGCCCTAATTACATATGTCCAATTGGTCCCTTCGCAAACTCGTTGAAACAAAAAATGAATTGCTTGTTTGAATCAAAATGAATGGAATGAATAGAAATAGATAAATGAAAAACACTCAAAAATGATTATGGCTTTCTCCAAAATGAAGAAATGAAATCATTTGAAAATGACTGTGGTTTTCTCAAAATAGAAATGAAAATGAGAAATGATTCATTTCCAAATGTACATGGATTACTAAAAAATATCAGAAGAATGAGTTTATATTTTTCAGCTATTTTAAAGCTCGAAAATAAAAATAAATCATTCGGGCATAATGAATATGTTGAGTGGTGAAATATTAAATATATTTCTCAAAATTTTACTAGGGGTAAAACCATCATAACTTTACTAGGGGTAAAATTGGAATGAGAATTATTTAATTGAAAAATTAATGTTTATTTTGAAAAATATAAAAATATGTACTAGATTGGGTTAAATTATAAAGTGTTGAGTTAAAAGTCTAAAAAGTACATATAATTGGGCCCAACATAATGAGAGGCTCGAATCCTCTTCATAATACATATGAGGGGAAACATACCATATTAGTCCTTCTCCCTCTCTTAGTTGGACTAGAAAGTTGTTTTTCTATTTGAAATAAACCTTTACAATTTAACAAGCTTTCTATCTTCTCTCCTTATGAATAGATCTCACCAGCAGAGTTATTTACATAACTTAAGAGATTGTTACTTTACCAAAAAATAGAGATAATTTATTCTAAACTACTAAATATAATTTTCTAGAATAAGCATTCTACCGATTTCTATTAAAGAAGAGAGAATTTTTGTTTTCACCCAAAATGAAAAGAAATTTTTTTCTAGTTTTGTGTTTTGATTCAATTGGTACAAACCTACACTCGAAGCAGTTCGCGGTACGAGAATAGCGGAGAAGATCATTTGGTTGAAAGCCGAAAAATGTCAAGGATTTGTTTATCCTAAAACACAAGTATGATTTTGATTTAAGGTTTATTTCTATAAATATCACAAACTAGGTCATTTTCAAAATTTTAATTTTTCGCTGTGCAAGAAAACAGTTTTCAAATCAGATTTTTTTCCAACAATTGGAATTAAGAGCCAGGTTGTGCTATGTTTATAGTGTAAACCAAGATCGAATCTCTCTCTTCATCTTATTTGGTTGATATTTGATAAGATATGACATTTTTGTACTTATTTGCATGTTTAAGGGAATAAATGTGATATTATATATTTATTATATAATTATTTTTTCTTTTGCCAAGGTTGTGGTTCCTAGGAAATAAACTGTGGACTATCATCTCTACGTAAGATTTTCTTTTTAGAATTCTTGTGAGCCGGAAAGGACACAAGACTTAAATTTAATTTTTTTTCCTAAAATGAGTCCATGAAAAGGAGAAGATGGAGCGATGATGGTTGAGGACACAATGAATGTCTTGTGGTGAAAAATTATGTAATTTTTTGTTTTTCATTTATTTTCTAGAAATAGAACCATGGAAACATTGACTGACAAGTTTATTTTAATTACCTATCTCTTTATGTATCTATTTAGTAATTGTTAATGATATAATTGTAATATGTATGTATGAAATGATCCACAGTTGACCGATTAAAGATAAGAAATGTGATAATGAAAAAATACATGTGTTGTATTGATGAGAAAATACATGTGTTGTATTGTTCCATTCACTTCTTTAGGTTATTTGATTACTGTAAGAACTACGATGATGAAAAGATGCTTTGTGGTCAAATATGACTCACCTCCCTTTCTTGGAACCCTACTTGGTGTACAATTCCTATTCATTTCTTCGATTTTTTCCCTTAAAAGAAAAATTGGAGAGAATCAAAATTGTTGATTTTATGAATAAATGAATTTGAATATTATAAAATTGCCAGAGCATGTCATGCACATATGAGATAAACATGCCATATAGTTTAGGAAAAAATGTCACACGTACTTGTCATGTATATATTAATCATTCATGACTGAAACTAGAAAATAAAAGTGAACATAAACAAAAATGCTAGACTTAGGGTACGAGATCCAACACTACTCCCAACAGCAGCCTAAGTAGAAAGTAGTAGGGGTCTCATGCCCCACGCTGTATGCAGGAACTGGAAACTATCGATGGGGCAACCTAGTGGGTTTGGGTAGGTGTGGAGCAGTACTAGCACTAGCAGATAGTGAGAACGCTTCTTGCATAAAGGCTAGTTGCAGTAAGGTCAAGTAGCACTGAGTGGCAATTGAAGTCGATAGGTATATCGGTGGAGAAACAACAATAGCGATGGTTTGAGACAACGAGTGGAGGCAACAATTTGGATTTTAGGGTTTGTGTTCACTTTTGGGACTTCGACCTAATTCATGAAGACCCAAAGTATGCTTTGGGATAAAATTTTATTTTATTTTGACTTTAATTTTTCCCTTAGGAAGAAACCATGGAAATTTTGACTAGTTAGTGTCGGTTTAATTTTTTTGCTTTTCATATTCTCAAATATTATGTTTGTATGAATAACGATAAATCGAGAAGCATGTCCACGCATATACGTATGAATAAGTATGCCATAGAGTTTACGAAGAATGCCATCTATAGTTGACTGCATAAATTTGACCATTCATGCTTGAAACTAGAATTAAAAACCTTACAATAATGAAATTCATAGCCCAATAAAGGGTAAATGATATCTCTCAATGGCATTACATGACAGATGAAAAAGTAACGTGATCAGGGTCATTTGTCATAAGATGTATGATTTAATTTGTATATGCTAGTAATTGATTTTTTCATGAAAGAAGAACTAATGATTATCATAAGATAAAATAAGATCATATTGGGAGAATAAATTTTATCACAAAGAGGTTTACGATTTCCTATGAGGGTAACACACATATGACATGGTCATTAGACAAACAATTGATATAGTAGTTTTCATAATGGTATATAATAGGGAGAGCTTAGTCATGACACTTTCGTAGGATGAGTCAATGATTCAATAATGTTGTAAGTAATAGACTAAGAGTCGAAACTTAATTACAATTTTTTGAACTCTAATTATATATGTCTAAGTGGTCCCTCTGCTAGCTCAATATAACCATGATGATTTGCATTAATCAATGACATGAAATTGTGAAACAACGAACTAGATAAATAGATTGCATGTATCATCATTCACAATGAATGCATTTTCTCGTTATAAACAAGATATGGCTTGGAAATTAATTAATTTTTTGAATTATTAATTAATTTTTATAATTAAATAATTAAAGTTCGAAGTGAAAATTAAATCAATTTCATCATAGTTTTATGAGAACAAGTTGATAAATTCATTTACTCGTAAATTCTAGTATGATAAAATTGTCATGACTTTAAAGAAATTAGAACTAGGTTGAGAAAATAATTTAATTAATTAAATGAATAAATAATAATTTTGGGCATAGAAAATATATTTATTGAGTTGGATAAATTATATGAATTGATTTAAAAATCGAATAACACATATAATTGACCCAATAAATTATGAGGCCCAACAAGGCCCTGTTTAATAGAGTGGGGAGCAAACCCTAGCCCAATAGAAGGTGTGCTACTAACCCTTACATATACTTTCCTAGCAGGAGTCGATTTTCCTATTAAAATATTATTATTTTGGTTACACTTTGTTTGACTGAGATTCTTGTTATTTTCTCTATAAATAGACTAAGGGTTAGGTCAAAGATACTCCTTCCATAATATACTCTGTCCAAATATAATCAAGTTATTTTCCCAAAATAAATTCTATATTTTGATAGAATTCATCTTCTATTTCTAACTTCTGAAAGTTTCATTAAAGTTTTCATCGATTTACGAATAGAGCCCACACTCTATCAAATTGAGGTTAAGATTAGTGGATAAGAGTGAATGGTAGAAATAGGGGCGAAGCCAAAACAATTTTTTAGGGGAAGCTGAATGAAAGTTTAACTTTTTATAGTCTATATCTTTATAATTTTAAAGGATTAAATTAAATTTTTATAATTTTAGGGGATCCAAAGTGCAATTTTACCTTTACTAATTTAAAATTTTAAAATTTTTTAAAGAGTCTAAATAATAATTTATTATTTTAGGGGGGTGGGGCCCCTACCAGCCCCCCTAGCTTTGCCTCTGGGTAGAAAGCCAAGAACAGCTAAGTCCTTTAAATTCGAAAATGTAGATATAATTCATGTAAGAGATTTATTGCTATCAATGTTGTAAATAGGCCAATTTGATCGGCCCCTTTGAAACCCAAAATAAATACAAAATAAATAAATATAAAACCCAAGTCTTATAACAGTCCAAGTTACATGATTAAAGACCCAAGACCCAAATACAGGCCCGATAGGCCCAAAAAATTACAACTTTAGACCACTAGGGTTCTCTCTCTTTGCACCACAGCCCTCAGCCGCCGTACAGCCCTAACGCTGCTCGTGCCTCCACGTCAACAACCCTCGTACGCCAGTACAGCCTCGTACACACGCCACGCACCTGTACCTGCGAAAGGAAACAAAAAACAGCAGCGAGAATGGCAGCCAATAGGAAATTATTTGTATTTTTCTCTTTTAATTTCTTTTCGGCTATAAAGCCAACTATTCAATCTTTGTAATGGTTACTTACGAACACACGCATATTAAGCACACAGAAATATAAAAATACGAAAAATCAAGTCGATATTTTTTGAAAGGTGATTTTAAATGTCATTTTTCTTTTCCTTTTTGGAATGGATCTTCTTCTTTGAAGTTTGCATGTCTTTTTTTCATAAGAAAATAAAAAAAGGAGAAGGGTTTACCTGATTATGCCTACGGGTTCGGCGTCGAAGTCCCTCTGGCGTGGAAACGAAATTAAAAGGGGGAGCCTTGGGTCTTGGCGGCGGTGGAAGCACATTGAGTGCCTGTGAAACCCAAGAGTCGGCTCTAGGGGTGAAGGTTGCGGCGCTGAAACCCTAACAAGTGGGTATTTGGCCTGTAACTAGAGAAAATGGCAAAATGCCATTCGTTTTCTTTAAAATTTTAGGCAAAGAACCAAACGGCGCCGTTTGGGGATATTGGAGGTCCGCGCGTCAACCTGGATAGCGACCCGGATCCGCGCCTTTTCATGCAGAGCGGGAAATTTGCACGCCAGGTCCTCCATATTCGCGCAGGCCTTCGAATGCGCCTTATACGTCTTCTTTTTTTTTTTTTTTAGGCTTGCACGCCAGGTCCTCCATATTCGCGCAGGCCTTATGCGTCTTCTTCTTTTTTTTTTTTTTGATTTAGGCTTGCGATTTGCGCTTTATTGCAGTCTGATCCGTACGTGTGTGCTGCGTTTTGGGAGCCTGGGATATTCCCAGATCAAGCCCCTGTGCATTTGCGCGCATTACGCATTAGTCCCTTTTTTATTGTTTTGTTTTCAAATTATCCCTTTGATTTTGGATTGATTCTAATTAAACCTTTTTAGTTTATAACTTGTATTCTTAACTACTTATTCATACGATTGTCTTGAAGTTTCTTTTTATTATGTTAATATTTTTATTTTATTTTCTATATACATGTATATTTGTACATGCACAACTTTGTTTTGTTTTGTAAAGTCACTTTGAATTTCTTTGTGCATTAAGTTATTTTAACATTCTCATATAACCACTTGTTTAAATATATATATATATATATATATATATACACACACGTATACTTTGTATTAAAGCTAATTTTATTATATATATTAATTTTATGTTGTTTGACATACCTTATTAAAACTTATTTTTGTATTGCATTATATAACCCATGTAATGTCTTTTGAGCTATTGTCATTATATGTATATACATTTGTGGACACTCGTATTTAATCTATACATTTTATACTTGTAGTTTTCTTACATATACAAGTATGTTCTTAAATCTACTATGTAGTTTATAATAAAATTAATTTAGCCCTACATATATTTCAATGTTATTTTGCGTGTACTTGCTTTTAAAATCATATGTATATATTAATACACTTATTACTTTAATATTTTTTTATTTAAAACACTTTTTGCTTTATGATTTATCAAGTATTTTCTTTATGTATATGAAATAATTTTGGAAATTTCATTGTTTTTTGTAATTATAAAATTATTGTTGTTTGAGTATATCTTTATATTATATTGCTTTTGTGTATATATAGTCTATTATTTTAAATGTTTTGATATAAGGATGTGTATAATTTTTAGATTATTTTAAAAGAATTTATAGGTATCTTATTATTAATCTCATGTTTTTTAATAGATTTACGTGTATATATATTTTTTATAAATCTATTTTGTCATTATATCTCATCTTGTATCTTTATTATTCTTTTGCATTATATATTATTTAAATCATCATGTAGTTTATCAACTCTTAAATATATTTGTGTTTAAAATATTTTACATGCAACTTGATTCAAACTTTCATTCTATAATATCCATTTCAAAGTTATATATATCTATCCCTAGTTTTCTTTTTATATACAAATTTGTCAACCTACATTTTATGTGTCCATTTATTTATCGTTTTTTGGAATAGTTTCATACCATATTACTTCGTTGCTTTGCATTTTTGTTTTGTGTATCTAGTAGTAGTCATGTTACGTTGTGCCATGCATGTTATCATTACATTATTCATTATTTGTTTCATATTGTCATGTTAATTATTCTCTATGCATGATTGAGATGGAGTTATATTTCCAAACTAGTTATGCTTAGTCATTTAAGTTCTTGTAGTTGATTAAATAAATTGTATTATCTTCATTTTTCCATTGTCGTATTTTGATGCGTACACATATATCATCCCATATCATCGTTTTCCACTCGATTTTTGGAATGTGGTTTTATAAAATCCAAATTTTATGGTTAATTTCGTCTTATTTCAAATCGAATTAATACATTTTAAGCTAATTTCACAATTATTTAAAACAAAGGCGATATTCGATATTTGACAATTCGTGGAATCGTGCCCTAACATGTTGGGTTGCAATTTCTCATTTGCTCAAAGTAATCGAAGGTCCCTTCAAAATTTCACTCATGTCTTCTAAAAATCCTTTAAAACGAAGGCAATGCTCGGTGTTTGACAATTCGGGAATCATGCCCTATCGTGTTGGGTTGTGATTTCTCGTTTGTTCAAAACAATCGAATATTCCTTTAGGTTTTCACTCATGGTTATTAAAAACCTTTCAAAACAAAGGATGTTTGATGTTTGGCAATGTGAGAATCGTGCCCTATCGTGCTGGGTTACGCTTTTTTCATTTGTTCTAAACGATCGAAGATCCCTTCGGAATTTCACTCACGTTTTCTAAAAACCCTTTAAAACGAAAAAAATGTTCGATGTTTGGCAATTCGGGGAATAGTACCCTATCGTGCTGGGTTGCAATTTCTCGTTTGTTCAAAATAATCGAATATCTCTTCGAAATTTCACTCGTATTTTCTAATGTGAGGCAATGTTCAATGTTTGGAAATTCGAGGAATCGTGCCCTACTGTGCTGGGTTTTGGTTTTTCGTTGGACCAAATTGTTGGACATCCTTTTGTAATTTTCAAATTATAAACTTTCGGACGTCAAAACAAGAAGATTCTGGCAACCAACTCGGGTTATTCAAATGTTATTAAAAAAGGAACCACATTTCAAAAACAATTTTAATTTTAGACATAAGGCAGTATTTAATAGATTTGGTACCAGTTTTGGGCGTAGTAAGGGTGCTAACCCTTCCTTATACGTAATTGACTTTCGAACCCATTTTCTCAAAATTCGTAGACCAAAATCGTTGTTTTAGTAAACTAAAAATGTTTTATTAAAATAACCTCATTCTTAGGTGATCCATCACACCAAACAAAAGGATCGGTGGCGACTTCATATTTCTGTTTTTCAAAAGTCGATTCCCTCATTTTCATAAATTATAAAATTTTCAAAAAGGGGTGGTTTCGACAGCTTGGCGACTCCACTGGGGAACCTTTAAGAAAGTCTAGCCATAAAATCGATTATTTGCTGTCCTTCTGTCGAAAATCGAAAACTTGTTTTGAAAATCATGATTGCATTCATTTGTATGATTGTTATGGTTCGGATCTCGTAGAATAGTACTGCATTTCATTGCATGACCGCTGTGGTCACACCTTTTAAGTGGGAGTAAGAAACTATGCTTTCGTGAGGTTTTCACCTCCATATAGGCTAGTGGATTGCTTCCGGGGTACATCCGTACCTATGATTTCGTGAGATTTTCATCTCCGTATGGTCATAGGGAAATGTATCCCCCCAAACCGAACTCAATCTATATGAGCCTATAATGGGTGAAGATTGAGGAATCTGCTGGTTCGGGTACCTTATCTCTAGAACCGAACCACATATAATGAACCTTAGGAGCTATCCTTCGGTGGAGCCTCGTCGAGCCTTAGTACTTACCCATATATGCGTTGTAATTTATGTGTTTGCATTTTATCGCTATTATCTGATACTAACCTGTGTTTTGTTTTGATTGTTTTTTTTTGCATGACATTGCATATTAAAGGAGGTGTTAATCCGTATTCAATTACTAAGTTAGAAAGTTTGACATGGAGAATGAATTTCTTAGTAAAGTCGAGGATAATTCATCCGTTCGTGCATGGTCGGAGAGGCTACAATCAGAGAGAGGGGATAGCTTGGCAGAAGGGTATATATCGGAGTTGCAGGATTTCATTCGTGTCAATGTAGTACAGAATGAGTTGCAAGAGTTGAGAGACATTTGGGCTAGTTGGGATGAAGGGATCAAGCGGTTGTTTTACTAAAGCTACAGTGATATATCCTACTTGCTAGACATTAGAGTGCACAAGCATCTATTTCGGGTTATAGTTTAGTTTTGGAATTCTGTGTACAAGTGTTTCACCTTTAGAGAAGTGGATTTAGTACCTACCATAGAGGAATACACTACTCTGCTCAGGTGTCCAAAAATTCAGGTCCGAAAGACTTATGCCCAGGTTTTTAATAGTCAGGCTTTCGTGAAGAAATTGATGAGTATTTCAGGGATGAGCGAGCCTTGGGTCACTGCTCGGATTCAACAAAAAGGAGATAGTAAATGTATTCTTTGGGAGAATTTGCGAGATTTGATCTTGACGCATCCAGATGAAAGAAAGAGGAACGACATCTTCGCCTTAAGCATCTACGGATTGGTAATTTTTCCTAAGGCTTTGAGGCACGTAGACGAGGCAGTCATTGACTTATTCGATTGCCTTGAGAAGGGAATCACATCGGTACCGACGATATTGGCTGAGACATTCAGATCTTTGAGCTCATGCCGGAAGACAGGCGAGGGGCGGTTTATTGGATGTGAACAATTACTGATAGTATGGTTTCATGGGCACTTTTGGAAGGTAGACAAGGTTTCCTATCGGGTCTTTTCCGAGGGTTATTCCCCGTTAAAAGAATAGGTAGCTATACAAAGGAGAGAGAATATCTCGGAGGAGAAGTGGATAGACATTATTCAGAACCTCAAGGAGGGGGATATCGAGTGGAGAGCTTATTGGATAGTTTCTGATGATATCATGTACCAATGTGGTAACTTTGATTGGGTGTCGTTGTTAGGAATTTGGGGAGCTACCGGGTATACTCTATTACTTGCGCTGAGGCAATATAAGTTGAGGCAGTTTGTACCCACGACCTACGGACTTGCTCAGAGTGAATTCTCTTTTAAGGGTGCTCACTATAAGAAGAAAGTTCGGGAGCTATCAGATGCTTGGAAGCAAATTTGTTGGATAAAGAGGTTGGCCATCGACTCCATGGTAACGCCCGAGTATGACGGATGGTTTAAGAAGAGGGTTAATGATAATGTTCCTAGGCTAAGCTTGGAAAGTGCTCGACCTATGGGGGAACAATTACAAGTCGCCCCGTCAGAATTGGAAATTATAAGGGAAGATTTTGAGAAGAAGAGTTCGAAACTTGGGAAGAAGATCGAACAATTGGAGGAAGAAAAGATGCACCTAAGGTTAGACGCTGATGTCCAGAGGTCAGAGGCTGAAAAGTGGAGAAAATGGAAAGCTAAGGCTGAAGAAGATCTAAACAGCTTGAAGGCAGACTACAAGAAGCTGCGCCTATCTATGAGGACTGCAGGTTTAGGGAAGTCTTCCGAATAATGGCGCTATGAAATTCGAGAAGAAAAAACCAATACCGACCGGTGGGAAAGGAAATTTCGAGAAGCTCAGGCACGAAACGAAGATTAAAGAAGAGTCTGTCAGAAAGTAGAAATGAGCGAGGTGAATCAAAGGCTAAAGTGGTAGAACTTAAGAAATCTTTGCATCAGTACCGAAACCGCAACACCGCAATGGAATTGAGGGCAAGCTTGAGCAAGATAGAAGAAATGAAAGGAAAAATAGAAGAGTTAGAGGTGTCACTAAAAAACTGTGAGATGCGGATCCAGTTTTTTGAGGTAAACGAGGATCGTTGGAAAGAGCAGCTTCACCATGCGCAAGACCAAGTCAAAAACAGAGATTACCTTATGGGGGAAGCCATAACCCAGATTCAGGAGGTAGCCGACTACTTGCAAACTTTAGCGGCACAGGCAGACACACTCAGTGTGAAGTATGAGTTGGTGTCAGATCGCAGACAAGAGCTGGCCTCGTTGCTTAGAAAAATTACGACTTTGAGTGTTAGAGCGAAATTTTATCTGTAACTCAACTTTATGTAAAAGATTTTATTTTCAAGTAAAATTTTCTAAAGGGAATTGAATCAAAATTGATGCCTCATTTACATTCATGCATTTGCATTACATCATATCATTATGCATTAAAGGCCATAAGAGGTTCCTAATTAATTAATTAAAAATCACTTCAGTAACCTGGAAACCAACGAAAACCAACCAACCAACCACCCCTACGGTACAAGGAAAAAATCAATGGATAAGAGACTCAAGAAATTGGAGCAAATGCAAAAGGACATGCAAGAACAAATGCAGTCTCAGATGCAAGAGTAGCTAGCCAAGATTCAGTGAGAGATGAAGGAACAAATGATGGAATCCCAAAGGGAAATGATGACTCAGTTATCCCAATTGCTATTGGGAGGAACGGATAAGGGAAAGGGCCCCATGGATATTGTTGAGGAAACTAATGAAGGTCCTCAATACCCCCCTGGCTTTACTCTGACACATGTACCGATAAAGCCCGAGATTAATCTACCAAAACCATCCGTCACAATCATGCCCCAGCAGGTTTAGACCGGAACTTCAATACCGATGAACTTCCAAACCAGCTCAGGCTCTAACTTTGTCAACAACCCGAACTATCCGCCCGTTCCCGATTTGGATCAAGTTTTTAAAGAAGAAAAGACGGGGATGGATTTGCAAAAACAATTGGAAGAACGGTGTAGATGGCTCGAGGAGAAATTCAGAGCCATGGAAAGTGCGGATCATCATCAAGGGATTGATGCTAAGGACCTGAGTTTGGTCCCAGATTTAGTCCTTCCCCCTAAATTCAAAATGCCCGAATTCGAGAAATACAATGGAACAAGCTGCCCTGAAGCCCGCATCACTATGTTCTGCAGGTGAATGACGGGATACGTTAATAATAACCAGCTATTAATCTACTGCTTTTAAGATAGTCTGGTCGGGGCGGAGTCTAAGTGGTACAACCAATTAAGCAGAGCTAAAATTAACTCGTGGAAGAATCTGGCTCAAGCCTTTATGAAACAATACAATCATGTGACAGACATGACCCCCGACAGAATCACTCTCCAAAACATGGAGAAGAAGTCAAATGAAAGCTTCAGACAGTACGCACAAAGGTGGAGAGAAATGGCCATACAAGTACAGCCGCCGCTTCTAAAAAAGGAGACGACGATGCTCTTTATCAACATCTTGAAGGCCCCTTTTATCATGCATATGTTGGGAAGCGCTACCAAGAGCTTCTCTGACATAGTGATGACGGGGGAAATGATCAAAAATGCTGTTAGAAGCTGTAAGATAGAATCAGGAGAGAGTGGCAGGAAGTCAACCCCGAGGAAAAGAGATAATGAAATGAACAACACGAGCACATTCAACAAGGGTCAGTTCAAGTCACTTACCGTAAATCAGCCAAAGACAGTAGCCACCAATCAACGTAGCTCTGTAAGACAAGAATCCAACGCAAGGGAGAACACAAAAAGGCCACAATTCACCCCTATACCCATGACGTATAGGGAGCTCTACCAGAACCTGTTCAACACTCATGTAGTGTCTCCTTTGTACCTGAAGCCATTGCAGCCCCCGTATCCCAAATGGTATGACATAAATGCCCAATGTGAATACCACGCGGGAATCACCAGGCACTCAATCAAAAATTGTACCGCGTTCAAGAAAGTAGTCGAAAGACTCATTAAGATGGGGATCGTGAGGTTTGACGACCCAGCCGTACCCAATGTAGCAGGAAATTTGCTTCCCAATCATACCGACCAAGGAGTGAATGGGATAAGCGAAGGCAAAAACAAGAGGATTAAGTGTGAGGTTGCGGAAGTCAGGACTCCGTTGAGATAGGTGTGGAAGGAGATGGTTAAGAGAGGGCTGATTGTGTTGGATTCAAGAGAAGCATCTGAAAGAGAGAGGAACTGCTACGAGTTCCACAATAAGGTGGGGCACGAAATCCAAGAGTGTGTGGAATTTAGGGCCCTAGTACAGAACATGATGGATAATAAGGAAATGAAATTCTATAAAGAGACCGAAGACCCCGTAGGGGGAGATATATGTGCGCTGGAGGGAGAATCGACGGCACAGAATCAAACAGCAAAGTATCCTATGGTTATCGTATCGAGACCTAAAAATAATGGACCTGGAATACAAATGCCACCGAGGGTCATAATCCAAAGACCTGCAGTCTTCCCCTACAAAGACAGCAAAAAGGTCCCATGGAATTATGATTGTAATGTGACGATTTCGAGAAAGGAAAGCCTGGTTGTTGCTTCAAAAGGGGACCAAGATGGGGGCTCCTATACACGTAGTGGGAGATGGTATGATACAGCAAATGAGGAGACACAGCCCATAAAAGGAAAAGCCTCAGTGGTCGAAGAAATGAAGGAAAAAACGACCAAATCTGTTAATGAGCCAGTTAATGAAGAGGAGGCCAAGGAGTTTTTAAAATTCTTAAAGCATAGCGAATATAGTGTGGTGAAATAGCTACGTAAAAATTTGGCTCGTATCTTGATGCTGGCCTTGCTTCTAAGCTCGGAAGTTCATCGCAGCGTATTGATGAAGGTCTTGAATGAAACATACGTTGCCAACGGTATCTCCGTTAACAAACTGGACCATTTGGTTAGCAACATCAGTGCCGACAATTATATTTTCTTCAATGACGATGAGATACCACCCGGGGGCATGGGGTCAACTAAAGCTTTGCATATCACCACGCGCTATAAAGGGTATACGCTGTCAGGCGTACTGATTGACAATGGTTCGACCTTGAACGTCTTGCCCTTGACTACACTTAACAGATTATCTGTAGACAGCTCTCACATGAAAGAGTGCTAGAATATAGTGAAAGCATTTGACAGCACGGAGAGAAGGGTGATGGGCAGAATCGAGGTACCTCTGCAGATCGGGCCACACACATATGAGGTGGATTTCCTAGTAATGGATATCAAGCCCTCATATAATTACTTATTGGGGAGGCCCTGGATACATTCAGCTGGGACAGTGCCTTCTTCGTTGCATCAAAAGTTGAAGCTGGTATTAGAGGGGAGGTTGATAACGATCAATACTGAAGAGGATATCATTGCAACTGTGAGCAATAATGCGCCCTATTTGGAGACGGATGATGAAGCAATCGAATGTTTATTTCGATATTTGGAATTTGTTAATGCGACCTTCATCGCAGAAGGAAGCAAGATTCTGGTGCCAAAATTGTCCAAAACCACAAGGATGAGCCTACAGTTGACGATTGGAATGGGGGCACTACCCGGAAGAGGACTCGAGAAACATCTACAAGGAAGGATTGAAACACCAATGCTGAAGGACAAGAGAGACCGTTTGACTTAGGATTTAAGCCAGATGCAAGACAAAGGAGAAAAGAGCTGGAAAAGAAGCAAGAGAGAAGGAGGGCACGGTTAACGGGGGAAGAAATCAAATAGGAACCAATGATATTCCCCCACATATCGAAAACCTTTGTGTCCGGAGGAATCATTCATCCTAAGAGAGGTACAACAATGAAGGGAGCCATAGAAGAAGGGCTAGAAAGCTTGGATATCAACGCCACATACGAAGAGGAGACGAGAAAAGAAAATTTGTCGGGCATTTGCCCCTACACACCTGGAATTGTTCTGGACAACTGGACTGCGAAAGAGATTCCTGTAGTTTTTAGAACAGACTCAGAGTAATGTCCAAAACACACTTATTGCTCTAGGCCTAGGAGTAATAAGAATCTTTTGTGAAATAGGCTGATGTTTAAAAACGTTATTTCAATAAAATGCATGGTTATTATCATTTTGAACAGATATTCTCTCATAAACATACAAATGATTACTTTCGAATTCTTTTATTTTTGAAACATTCTTCTAAATATTCTTTCATTCGTCATTCATAATCATACTATACAGATAAATGTTTTAAATTCTTTTAATTATTTGTATCTGCTTCCATCCTCATAATAGGTCCCCAGATATCAATGATACGAGTGACACTGCTAGTGACTTAGAATTTTCTTTTGAACGAGATGTGTGCATGGAGGATTCTCCGGATTTCGAAGATGACCAAGGCTGTAACCTATCCCCTGATTTGTTGAGAATGGTAGAATAAGATGAGAAGCAAATCCTACCTCACAAGGAATCAGTAGAAATTGTGAGCTTAGGAGAGGGTCAAGAGGTGAAGATTGAAACTTATGTCACCATGGAGATGAAGCGAGACCTTGTGGAATTGCTTCAAGAATTCATAGATGTCTTCGCATGGTCGTACCAAGATATGCCTGGTTTGGACACTGATATCGTGGTGCACCGGCTCCCTATAAAGGAAGAATGTAAGCCAGTTCAACAAAAACTCCGAAGAATGAGGCCCGATGTCTTGCTAAAAATAAAAGAAGAGGTTTGAAAGCAGTTTGACGCTGGATTCCTGAAGGTGGTAAAATACTCATATTGGGTAGCCAATATCATCTCCGTCCCTAAGAAGGATGGAAAAGTGCGAATGTGTGTGGACTACAGAGATTTGAATAAAGCCAGCCCGAAAGACAATTTCCCACTGCCCCATATTGACATCCTAGTGGACAACATGGCAGGACACTCATTGTTTTCATTCATGAACGGTTTCTCCGGATATAACCAGATCAAGATGCATCCTAAAGACATGGAGAAGACCATATTTGTAACTATGTGGGGCACATTCTGCTACAAAGTGATGTTATTTGGACTGAAGAATGCGGGGGCAACTTATCAAAGAGCCATGGTAACCCTCTTTCACGATATGATGCATAAGGAAATCGAAGTGTATGTCGATGATATGATCTCAAAGTCCCGAACAGAGAAGGAGCACATACAAGTCCTGATAAAATTGTTCTTAAGGTTGAGGAAGTTTCAGTTAAAACTCAATTCGGTCAAATGTACCTTCGGAGCCAAGTCTGGAAAGCTTCTCGGATTCGTGGTTAGTGAGAAAGGGATCGAAATCAATCCAGACAAAGGCAAAGCCATACAAGAGCTATCTCCGCCGCGTACCCAGAAAGAGGTTCGAGGTTTTGTAGGAAGATTAAATTACATTGCCTGGTTCATTTCACAACTAACCAAGAAATGTGATACTGTCTTCCGCCTCCTCAAGAAATAGAACCTAGGTGAATGGGATGAAGAATGCCAAAAGACTTTCGACAAGGTCAAACAATACTTATCCAACGTTTCGGTGCTAATGCCACCAAACCCCGATAAGCCATTAATACTTTATTTGGTAGTATTTGAGAATTCCATGGGATGCATATTGGTCAGCATGATGAGTCAGGAAGGAAAGAAAAAGCTATTTACTATCTTAGTAAAAAGTTCGTGGAATGTGAAACAAGGTACCCGCCGATAGAGAAGTTGTGTTGTGCCCTAATTTGGACAACCCGAAGGCTGAGGCAGTATATGTTGTATCACACCACTTGGCTCATCTCAAAATTGGACCCTTTAAAGTACATGATGGAGTCAAAAACTTTAAATGGAAGGATGGCCCGATGGAAAATTCTGCTCTTTGAATTCGATATAGTTTATGTGAACCAAAAAGCAGTAAAAGGGAGTGCAATAGCGGATTTTCTAGCTAGTAGAGCTTTGGAAGACTACGAACCTTTGAACTTCGATTTCCCGAATGAAGACCTGATGTGTGTTGCTACCACTGCAGAGAGTGCTCCGGTAGAACTTCCTTGGAAACTAAACTTCGATGGGGCGTCAAATGCTGTGGGTAATGGAATCGGGGCCGTCTTGGTATCCCCAAATGGAGATCATTATCCATTCACTAGTAAATTGGATTTTGATTGTACGAATAACATGGCGGAATACGAAGCGTGCATCATGGGTATCCGTGTAGCCATAGAATGCAAGATTAAAGTGCTAGAGGTGTATGGGGATTCTACACTAGTGATTTATCAACTTAAGGGAGAATGGGAGACCAGAGACCCCAAGTTGATTCTCTATCAGAAACTGGTCCTTGAATTGGTCAAAGAGTTGGATGACATTACTTTTTGCTACCTTCCATGGGACGAAAATCAGATGGCCGATGCTTTGGCCACATTAGCTTCCATGATCAAGGTGAACAAACAAGAAGATGTCAAACCCATCCGGATGAGTATTTATGAAAATCCGGCTCACTGTTATAATATTGAAGAGGATGAAGAAAAAGATGATCACCCCTGGTATCACGATATATTGCAATACGTGAAGAATATTGAGGACCCCGACCAGGCAAGTGAGAATGGCAAAAGGACGCTGAGAAGATTGGCCATCGACTATATCTTAGATGGGGAGATCTTATACAAAAGAAGAAAGGATCAAGTACTATTAAGATACGTAGATGCTGTAGAAGCTAAGAAAATCTTAGAAGAAGTCCATGAAGGCGTCTGTAGGACACACTTTAATGGTTTTACAATGGCCAAGCAAATTATGAGATTCGAGTACTACTGGTCCACTATAGAAGAAGAATGTGACAATTACGCCAAGAGATGCCATAAGTACCAAATCTACGGAGACAAAATTCATGTGCCTCCTTTGCCACTGCATGTCATGACTTCTCCATGGCCTTTCTTTATGTGAGGTACGGATGTGATTGGACCAATATCACCTAAGGCTTCTAATGGGCATCGGTTCATCTTTGTGGTTATCGACTACTTCACCAAATGGGTAGAAGCCGCTTCGTATGCTAGTATTACGAAGTCGGCAGTAAGCAGGTTCCTAAAAAAAAAGATTATATGTCAATATAGAATGCCGGAGAGATCATATCTGACAATGTATTAAACTTGAACAACAGTACGATAGCAAAAGTCTGCAGTCAATTTAAGATCAGACATCACAACTCGTCACCATATCGCCCGAAGATGAATGGGACAGTGGAAGCAGCCAATAAAAACATCAAGAAGATTGTGGGGAAGATGACCGAGACCTACAAAGATTGGCATGAGAAGTTACCGTTTGCCCTCTTTGCTTATCGAACGTCAGTCAGGACCTCAACTGGGGCAACCCCTTTCTCTTTGGTCTACGGAATGGAGGCAGTCTTGCCGATCGAAGTCGAGATCCCGTCCCTTCGAGTATTGTAAGAGTTAAAGTTGGATGACGCAAAATGGATCCAATCTCGATACGATCAATTGAACTTGATTGAAGAAAAGAGGCTAAGGACTATCCGTCATGGTCAGATGTACCAAAAACGAATGATGCGGGCTTACGAAAAAAAGGTTCACCCTAGAGAATTCTATGAGGGAGACCTGGTCTTGAAAAAGATCCTTCCCATACAAAAATATTTTAGAGGAAAATGGATGCCTAATTGGGAGGGGCCTTACGTGGTGAAGAAAGCTTTCTCTGGAGGAGCATTGATTCTAGCCGAGATGGATGGTAAAAACTTGCCCAATCCTATAAATTCAGATTCGGTCAAGAAATATTTTACCTAAAGAAGAGGGGGCCAGAGTGAAAACCCGTAAAGGGAGCTCAATGACCAAAAAAAAAAAAAAGAAGAAGAAGATGGAGAGGCTAAGGTGAAAACCCGCAAAGGGCACTTTGAGACCAAAAGGAATTTTGAGTTGAAAACCCGAAAAATGGGCAGCTCAAATTTTAAGTATAAGGCATGCGGTAGTCTTGTCCTCTCAAAATTAACAAGAGGGAATAACAGTACATTTTGGAGCATCAGCAAAATACGCAGGATCTTCTGAATACACATTTGGTTCGAATGAGCCTTTGAGAAATTGGAATAGTGAAACTCGTGCTGCGATATCTAGGGCACCTCTTTTCTCATTCTATTTTGTACCTTAGCAGATTTGCTATCCTGTTTCATGTATTCACTTCGAGTTTTACTCAATAAAATTCCATTTTGTCCATTATGATAATCTCTTTCGAGCATTCTTGTTGAAATCGCGATTTTTGGACATGTAATATTCACACAAAAAATGTTATGCATATTGCTCTGGAAAGTCTCTAAATAGTACAAGGACCTGAAACAGGGCCACTAGTCAGGACTAACCAGGTTCAAAAGTTGGAAACATTCGAAAAAGAATATTCCTAATTGTGATTATTTCTTCAAATTTTCTGCCAAAGAAGACAGCTAGACAAGAAGACGCGATAGCACTCAATGATAGAACCCGCATGAACTATGAGCAATGATACCTTAAGCATTTAAAAAGGAATTACTCTCATGACATTTCTACATTCATAATCATTCATTTAGTTAGAAGTACTTGACTCATTTCGATCATGGCATCCTAATTATTTGACATACACATATAAAGGAAAACCAATTGTACAAATCATGTCTTTAGAAGACAGTGTAGCGACATTGGCGAATCCTACATGTCTTTGCTTCCTGAAGTTGCAGTGAAGCAGATTTAAGCCACCAACCTATCTCACTAAAGTTGTAGTGGAGTAGGCTGAAATTTTAGATCTTGTTTTCCTGAAGTTACAGTAGATCAGATCGAAAACAGTGAATCTTGGCTTCCTGAAGTTACAGTGAAGCAGATTTAAACCACCAACCTAGCTCCCTAAGGTTGTAGTGGAGTAGGTTGAATTCGGTAGATCTTGTCTCCCTGAAGTTGCAGTGGAGAAAAATCGAAGTCAGAATCTTTATCTCTCTGAAGTTGCAGTAGAGCAGGATAAAAACATGTGAATCGGGCCTCCCTGAAGTTGCAGTAGGGCATATTGAAGTTGCTTAAAGAAAAGAAGCACCGAAAAAAGTCATGATTCAGTGAAACTGGGCAAAATTTGCCCTCTTTGAAGTCTTTGCTCTAGTCTCGTTACACGACAATGAACAAAGAGGGGCAGCTGTAAATAGGCCAATTTGCCCGGCCCCTTTGAAACCCAAAATAAATACAAAATAAATAAATATAAAACCCAAGTCTTATAACAGTCCAAGTTACATGATTAAAGACCCAAGACCCAAATATAGGCCCGATAGGCCCAAAAAATTACAACTTTAGAACCTTAGGGTTCTCTCTTCGCCACGACCCTCAACGGTCGATACAATTTCAATGACGCTCGTGCCTCCACGTCAACAACCTCAGACGCCAAGATCTGACCAGACACACGCCCACGACCTTTTGTACTGCGAAAGGAAACAAAAATAGCGGCGAGAATGGCGCCAATAGGAAATTATTTGTATTTTCCTCTTTTAATTTCTTTTCGGCTATAAAGCCAACAATTCAATCTTTGTAATGGTTACTTACGAACACACGCATATTAAGCACACAGAAATATAAAAATACGAAAAATCAAGTCGATATTTTTTGAAAGGTGATTTCAAATCTCATTTTTCTTTTCCTTTTTGGAATGGATCTTCTTCTTTGAAGTTTGCATGTGTTTTTTTTTTTTGCATAAGAAAATAAAAAAAGGAGAAGGGTTTACCTGATTATGCCTACGGGTCAAGGCGTGAGTCCCTCCGGTGTGGAAACAAAATTAAAAGGGGGAGCCTTGGGTCTCGGCGGTGGAGGCACATTAAGTGCCGTGAAACCCAAGAGTCGGCCTTAGAGGTGAAGGTTGCGGTCTTTGAAACCCTAACAAGTGGGTATTTGGCACAGAATCGGAGAAAATGGCAAAATGCCACTCGTTTTCTTTAAAATTTTAGGCAAAGAACCAAACGGCGCCGTTTGGGGATATTGAAGGTCGTAGCGTCAATCCGGATAGCAACCCAGATCCGCGCCTTTTCATGCAGAGCGGGGAATTTGCACACCAAGTCCTCCATATTCGCGCAGGCCTTATGCGTCTTCTTCTTTTTTTTTTGATTTAGGCTTGCGATTTGCGCTTTATTGCAATCTGATCCGTATGTGTGTGCTGCGTTTTGGGAGCCTAGGATATTCCCAGATCGAGCCCCTGTGCATTTGCGCGCATTACGCATTAGTCCCTTTTTTATTGTTTTGTTTTCAAATTATCCCTTTGATTTTGGATTGATTCTAATTAAACCCTTTTAGTTTATAACTTGTATTCTTAACTGTTTATTCATACGATTGTTTTGAAGTTTCTTTTTATTATGTTAATATTTTTATTTTATTTTCTATATACATGTATATTTGTACATGCACAACTTTGTTTTGTTTTGTAAAGTCACTTTGAATTTCTTTGTGCATTAAGTTATTTTAACATTCTCATATAACCACTTGTTTATATATATATATATATATATACGTATATATACGTATATATATACGTATACTTTGTATTAAAGCTAATTTTATTATATATATATTAACCTTATGTTGTTTGACATACCTTGTTAAAACTTATTTTTGTATTGCATTATATAACCCCATGTAATGCTTTTTGAGCTATTGTCATTATATGTATATACATTTGTGGACACTCATATTTAATCTATACATTTTATACTTGTAGTTTTCTTACATATACAAGTATGTTCTTAAATCTACTATGTAGTTTATAATAAAATTAATTTAGCCCTACATATATTTCAATGTTATTTTTGCGTGTACTTGCTTTTAAAATCATATGTATATATTAATACACTTATTACTTTAATAGTTTTTTTATTTAAAACACTTTTGCTTTGTGATTTATCAAGTATTTTCTTTATGTATATGAAATAATTTTGGAAATTTCATTGTTTTTTGTAATTATAAAATTATTGTTGTTTGAGTATATCTTTATATTATATTGCTTTTGTGTATATATAGTCTATTATTTTAAATGTTTTGACATAAGGATGTGTATAATTTTAGATTATTTTAAAAAGAATTTATAGGTATCTTATTATTAATCTCATGTTTTTAATAGATTTACGTGTATATATATATTTTTATAAATCTATTTTGTGTGTTATATCTCATCTTGTATCCTTATTATTCTTTTGCATTATATATTATTTAAATCATCATGTAGTTTGTCAACTCTTAAATATATTTGTGTTTAAAATATTTTACATGCAACTTGATTCAAACTTTCATTCTATAATTTCCATTTCAAAGTTATATATATCTATCCCTAGTTTTCTTTTTATATACAAATTTGTCAACCTACATTTTATGTGTCCATTTATTTGTCGTTTTTTGGAATAGTTTCATACCATATTACTTCGTTGCTTTGCATTTTTGTTTTGTGTATCTAGTAGTAGTCATGTTACATTATGCCACGCATGTTATCATTACATTATTCATTCGTTGTTTCATATTGTCATGTTAATTATTCTCTATGCATGATTGAGATGGAGTTATATTTCCAAACTAGTTATGCTTAGTCATTTAAGTTCTTGTAGTTGATTAAATAAATTGTATTATCTTCATTTTTCCATTGTCGTATTTTGATGCGTACACATATATCATCCTATATCATCGTTTTCCACTCGATTTTTGGAATGTGGTTTTATAAAATCCAAATTTTATGGTTAATTTCGTCTTATTTCAAATCGAATTAATACGTTTTAAGCTAATTTCACAATTATTTAAAACGAAGGCGATATTCAATATTTGACAATTCGTGGAATCGTGCCCTAACGTGTTGGGTTGCAATTTCTCATTTGCTCAAAGTAATCGAAGGTCCCTTCAAAATTTCACTCGTGTCTTCTAAAAATCCTTTAAAACGAAAGCAATGCTTGGTGTTTGACAATTCGGGAATCATGCCCTATCGTGCTGAGTTGTGATTTCTCCTTTGTTCAAAACAATCGAATATTCCTTTAGGTTTTCACTCATGGTTATTAAAAACCTTTCAAAACAAAGGATGTTTGATGTTTGGCGATGTGAGAATCGTGCCCTATCGTGCTGGGTTGCGCTTTTTTCATTTGTTCTAAACGATCGAAGATCCCTTCGGAATTTCAGTCACGTTTTCTAAAAACCCTTTAAAACGAAAGAAATGTTCGATGTTTGGCAATTCGGGGAATAGTACCCGATCGTGCTGGGTTGCAATTTCTCGTTTGTTCAAAATAATCGAATATCTCTTCGGAATTTCACTCGTATTTTCTAAGGTGAGGCAATGTTCAATGTTTGGAAATTCGAGGAATCATGCCCTACTGTGCTGGGTTTCGGTTTTTCGTTGGACCAAATTGTTGGGCATCCTTTTGTAATTTTCAAATTATAAACTTTCGGACTTCAAAACAAGAAGATTCTGGCAACCAGCTCGGGTTATTCAAATGTTATTAAAAAAGGAACCACATTTCAAAAACAGTTTTAATTTTAGACATAAGGCAGTATTTAATCGATTTGGTACCAGTTTTGGGCGTAGTGAGGGTGCTAACCCTTCCTCATGTGTAACCGACTCCCGAACCCATTTTCTCAAAATTCGTAGACCAAAATCGTTGTTTTAGTAAACTAAAAATGTTTTATTAAAATAACCTCATTCTTAGATGATCCGATCACACCAAACAAAAGGATCGGTGGCGACTCCATATTTCTGTTTTTCAAAAGTTGATTCACCTGTTTTCATTAATTATAAAATTTTCAAAAAGGGGTGGTTTCGACAAATGTTACAATGGCTCAATTTTAAAGAATTTTTTTAAAAAATTCATTGTGTTTTTAAACATTGTTTTCAATTTGATTTGTCCAATAAGTTGATTATTTTGTAATTTTATATTCCAATGATAAAAAAATAATTAAGCATAATAGTATGATCTATAGTGCAGTTTATCATTTTTTTCTTTTAGGATCTTCGCTTTTGGTAGTACAAGTGCCTTGCTGTAAGTTTTATCAATATTTCTCAATTTATTTTGTGATTGTCTATAACTTTTTTATAAATTTATAACTATATATTTATTTATTTTTAAAGTTGTATATATTTAAGCAATGACATGTTTCAATTTTTAAGTATCACATCATTATATTTTAATGATATTAAACTAAAGGACTATATAATTTGATAGAATATAAATTTAAAAATTAAATTGGAAAAAGCTAGAAATTTTAGAATATTACCGTAAATGTCTATGATCAACTCAACTTGAAATTGCAAATGGAATGTATTTTCGAAAAGTGTGAAGTACATGAATCCAACTTAAATTGGTATAATGAGGAATTATTATTTTTTTAAATATACCTTTTTAGTACTAACAAATGGTTCAACCTTTTCCTATGAGTTATCTCGAAAAGGAGAAAATGTTTCATAGAGAAATGAATAGTCAATATAGATTGAATTTGCAAGCAAGTTCTTTTTTTTTTTTTGTAAACTATTTAGTTATTCAGGTGGTTTTTATTTTCAAAAATTCAATATATATTTTTTGTTAATTTAATCATGTCATTGAAGCAATTGATTAAATTGGTTACTGAATTGTCAAATCCATCTCTGTCACCATTAAATCTATTTTTTATTTTTTGGAAAAAAAATAAACTTTCCCTTATTTTTTTCTTCTCTTCTGTTATTTTCTTTATCTTCTCTCTTCTAATAACACAAAAATCATTGCCGCCACCTCCCTTAAAGATTTCGTTCCAGTTTCCGTAAAACCATCATTGCAAATTTCAAAAGTAGAAAGATATCTTAATATTAGGCCATATTGATAGTGGGATTAGGAGATCGAAGCACAAAAATTTTGAAGCTTTGGGAATGACCTCATAATTTTTGAGATTTTTTTTTTGAGAGATCTAATTCTATAGATTTGAAGAGGAGGCTTTAGGCTTTACTTTGGTGGCTTTAATCGATAGTCTTGACATTAGAGAAGATGTTTGATGATCACAAAAATGGTTGTGAGAAGCGACTGTCGTAGGTAAGGAGAAGAAAGCATAAGGAAAACAAGGAAAATAAGGAGAAAAAAGAAGCGTCCCTTTGCATCATTCATTGACAGGACAGTGCTGGCCAATGGTGGTTCGACAGACCATGTGGCAACACCTTTAAGAAGGCTGCAACTAGGGTTTCTTGGTTAGAAGAGAGAAGATGGGAAAAATAAGAAAGAAAGAAAGAAAAAGAAAATTAAAGATAAAGGAAATAAAAAAAAAAGGAAATGAGAGCATTTCATTCAATTTAACAGAGGAATGACCAATTTAGCGGCCGTGATAAAAAATAATAAAAAAATAAGGGTGACCAAATTAGAAACGACTTAATTTTAGAATGATTAATGGGGTAGCTTACTTTTTTTTTTAAATGTAATAGTAAGCAATTAAATGGTTTGTTCTTGTACTAAATACTCACAAGAAAAAAGAAATGATATGCAACAAATGGAGCAATGTCTATATTAATATTTAAATATTTGATTGAATTGGTGTCACCACTAACCATGTCCCAACTTAATTAAGAAAAGTATAAAATACCTTTTCATATATAAATAAATAAATTATATTATCACGAGTGTATTTACCTTTTATACTTTTAAAAAACCAATAAAAATTGCATATAGTAAAATTTAAACACATATCACCAATATTTATAAAATATTTTCTTTAACACTTCAAGTAAAATTTATTTTGATATTTATATATATTTCAATGTTATTACTCAAATTTTTCACTCTTATTGATTGTATGTATTGACAATATCATTGATTGAGTTGGTGCCACAAATCAACTCGATACCATTCGAAAAGAATAACGATAACATTATAAATAATTAAAGTGTTTAATATTCTTAATTTAATATATTTATCTATTTAAATTTTATTTTACTTATAATTTAAATTAATTTTATTTAAATTTTATACATATTACATATTTATTAATTTCGAATATACTTATTGAATATTATTTTAAACACACAATTACAAACATTAAATGTAATTTTAACACGCTTATGATAATAGAATTCTTAATATAACTTATATAAGTTTAAATATATATTTGTAATACTAAGCTACAAAATATATTTTTTTAAAAATGAAGATAACTTTCTTGAGTTTGGATATCATAATTTGGACATCTCATAAATCTCGAGGTCTGCGGCTCAAAAGGTTTTGTTGGAAGTTTAAAATTTGTTGATTATACTATATTTGGTTTACGCTACATTTCAGAAGGAAAAAAAAAGACATTTTTACTCTTGTAAAAAATGGAAGTCCCAAAATAAGAAAGCAAAACAATGATTTGTTAGTAAGGTTTTGAAAGGTTGAATTTCTTCCAACAAAAAAAAAAAAAAGCATGAAACTCGGTCAAACAAATTGTTGATCTGCCTTGTTTCTCTTGTTACCATTTATTTAAACCCCATTTCTCGATATCATCAGATCATTCATTAGCATCGCAGTTTTCTTTTCTCTAATTTATCTTAGAGAAACTACTGCATTTCTTTTGAATCACTTGATTCCCTCTTCTTTTTTTATATCAATCAACCAAAGTAAAACAAGCCTAAACCTACCGATACCCAAAGAAAGATGGCCCGCCAAGTTATCGTTGTTGCCCTTATTTTCATGGCTGTTGTTGGCGCATTTGTTGCCGACGCAGCACCCTCACCAGCCCCTTCACAAGCCCCTTCTTCCTCACCTTCTGGAGCTCCTGCTGGTGGCCCCATCAGCGCTAGCCCTAGCGAGGGCCCCTCTGCTGAAGGATCCGAGGCTGAAGGACCCGATGCTGAAGGACCCGATGCTGAAGGACCCGATGCCGATGGACCCGATGCTGAAGGACCCGAAGGTGATGACGTTGACTATACTGAATAAATAATTTTTGCAGTTACGATAACCCACTGTTTTAAGTTTTCAAGTATTTATTTATACCATGTTTTGACATGGAGCTTGAAAGCATGTAACTAAACTACTCTGTATCCTTACTACTTTTGGACCACGAGCAAGCAAGTTAATTTTATCTATATATGCTCTTTGCATTTCCTTGTTGATTCATAGGTTCAAGCTAGATAAATTTTTGAATATCAAAGAAATAACTTATATAATAATTATCCGCATCTTAATTCATGATGAAAATTTTCATCTTGAATTCTTGGATAATCATATGACAAAAACTATTTAGGATTAGAGCAATTACATCTCCTTGTTAAGTTGTGTTGGTACAATATAAAACAAAGGAGGAGGATAAGGTGGCGCTATGGAGGCCGGTTCACCTATAAAGGTCGATAGTCGGAACAATAACAAGAGAATAGGTTGGTTGAGAGGGCAAATGTTCAGAGTAACCTTAAGATGATCAAAGGTCGATCCCCTGTTCAATGCTTTCTAAGGTATTTACAGGAAAGCTCTCCTTGTCCATTGGTATGACTTTGGCTAGATAAGCATTCGGAATAGATAATCATAGTCGCAAATTATGGGATTCTATCAATATGAGGTAGTCAAACCGAAATAGAATCCTTATTATCTTGGAAGTGTGTTCGCATTATGATAGTGTTCTCCTTTAAGCCTGAGTGGTAGGCTCCGTTTGAAGTGGGATAGGTGGCTAGGCTGAAAATGTCAATATAGAGTCAACCATGCCTCTTATGTTGATGCATGTTATAACGCCCTGTTCCCGGTCCAATTGCCAAAATTGAGCCATAAGAGGTTACCATGTGAAACTCACATAACATACACATACTTCAAACATACATGGTAAACCATGCCATGGACTAATAGGTGGTGGGTTGATCCTGCGGGACGTTTATCTAAGCTGTCGAAACTATTTTTAAATCGAGTTTTGGAAAATGGGAATCGACTTTAAGAAAAACGAAAACGGGAGTCACCACCAATCTTTTTAGGTGTGATTGGATCACCAATAAATTATTAGTTTTGGTCTACGAAATAAAAAGAATGGGTTCGGGAGTCGGTTACGTACGAGGAAGGATTAGCACCCTAGTAACGCCCAAAAATTGGTACCTAATTAATTATCAAATGTCTTTAAAGTCAGAAATTTAAAAATTTTAAGATGCAATCCTCTTTAGAATATTTTGATTTTGAAAAATTAGGGTTCACTTGTATCAAACGAATCAAAATATCTCATCCAGTAAGTTAGGACACAATATTTTTAAGACATTCTAAACTAAACTAACTTTTTTGAAAATCTCTATCTCGAAATGACAAAACGCCACATCCAGTAAGTTAGGGCACTACTTTTCTCAAAATTTCCAAACACCAAGCATTGCCTTTATTTTTTTTTGAAAACTTTAGAGTCTCGTTTTTAAAATCGATGCATGAAGGAGCATATTAACATAACATGCGAGATAACATGTTATAATAATAGGTAAATAAAAGCACAATAGCATAAATATCATACATTAACTAACATATACATATAAGAAACATGGCAAATTTTAAATAAGTAAAATATACATAAAACACGATATATATTTAAGAAGAATAGATAAAACACATAAACATGTAATTCATCGTATATTTAAACATATTGATAATAAAAATGATGCATGATATACAATTTGACACATATATAATAAAAAATACAATAAAATAATAATATGTCAAGCACTCAACATTTAATAAAATTATGAGACCAACATCTAATATATTGACATAATATAAAGAAATGTTCAATATATATATATATATATATTAAAATATAAAATAAAGTGAGTAATTATTGATAAAAAATACCTAAAATATAAATTAAAAATGTTTAAAATAAGTTATATATAATAATATAATATGAATAAAATATAAGGAAATATAATATAAAATAATAAAAATATAATAAGTAATTTGCAAATAAAATATAGTAAAATAAATAGTATAAAAAACAAAATAAATAATATATAAAAATATAAGAAAGATAGATATTATAAGGAATATTAAATAATAAAATATAGTATGTAATAAAAATTCATAAATAATTATAATGAAATATAATATGGTATACGATATTATAAAATAAATAGGATATGAGTAATTTTCATAAGAATATTATAAAATAAATTATATACATATATAAAATATATAAATAAAGAAAATGTGTAATATATATAAATGGAATATGAATACTATTATAAATAAGGATAATATATACTATTATTTATTAATAATTTTTTAAAATTTATTTGCCATTTACAAATTTATTAAATAGTAATACAATTTTATAAAATATACAAAGAAATATATAAAATAAAATATATAATATAATATAATTTATCGATAAAATATATGATAAAATAATGTATTGGATAATAACAATAATATATAACTAATATTTATAAAAATATATAAAGTATTTAAAGTAAATTAAAATATAAAATGGATTAAAATTGAATTTAATTAGAAAATCTAAGGTTAATCTGCAAAATAGTAAAAATTCTGGGCCTGATTTCAAATGCGCGTTAAATTCAGAGGACTCACTGGGCAATTAGCCCTAATCCTAAAAAACGACGTCGTTTCCCAGAATAAATTCTACTGGCCATTAGGACTAAATTGAATTAAATGTAAGAAGTTAGGGCCAATTTGAATAAACATAAAATCAAATTGTAAATATTAAAAAGGAGGAAGGATCAATTGGGCAATTTACCCAATTCACAAAAACACGCGGATCCTTCCCGGGTAATCGGGTCAACACACGGATCCTCTCTGTTGAAACGATGCCGTTTTAGTGCTTATCAAGCTAAGCCAAAACGACACCATTTTCGTAGGACTATAAATGCTAAAACCTTAACCCAAAATTCATTTTAGTACTCCACTTTAAAAAAAAAAACTTGAAAATTCTCTGAAAAGGAGAGAAGGAGTAGTCCGGCCTTCAGTCTCCGACTACAGTGTAGTGCCTGCACACGCACCTCACGCGCCGTCATACGCGATGGTCTGAAGGTTTAAAAACCTTCGTCCTTCCACAGGTAATTCTTTTGCTTTTGAATGTTACTAGTTTTAAAAAAAAAACAGTTTGTATATTCGTCTAAGAAAAGAGAAAAGAAACGAAATATGAGATAAAAAATCACCTTCTAAAATAAACTCTGTTTCTTATTTCTTCTGTGGGTAATATCTGTATGTATTTTATTTCTGTAAAAAAATCTCCCCTTTTTACATCGTATTTTTACATCCATTTATATTGTTTACAAATAAATCTTAGAAATAAAAATAAACCCCAATTCTGATTCTTGATTTGCTTGCTTCTTTCCTTTTCTTGCAGGTTAATGACACAATCTTTGGCGGTGGGTCATGATCCATGCACCGGTTGCGGCGTGACATAGGGACTGGAACCACGGCGCTGACGGTGGCTTCTGGAACAACGCAATTTGAAAAGGCGCGTCTTTTAGGATGGTTGCGGCACCTAGGGTTTCTCATACCCGTATTCTGTTAACATCTTGGGCCGTTTGGGCTTTGTGTGCTTTGGGTCGAGGGTGTAAATGGATCTGCTGGGTAATTTTAGGCTTGCTAGGTTGTAACCGAGCATAAGGTTTAGGCCAATTGATTTTGGGCCTACGGGTTAGTGGGCCATGTATTGTAAATGGACTGTAATAAACATTTATTTGTTTATCTTTTATTCCTGGTTTTATTTGTTTAATTATGGGCCCGGGAAAATTTAGGTTATTACAACTGCCCCTCTTTGCTCATTGCTGTGTAATAGGAATTGAGCAAAGACTCATAGAAAGACCAAATTTGTCCGGCCTTATCAAATCCTGGTCTTCAATCTGCCACTTGTAAACTTATGACTGTCATGTTGATATCTTTGATCTGCTCTCCGCCGAACACAGAGACGCCAATCGCTTCTTCGATTTGTTCTCGACAATACAGAGATGTTAAATCACCTTAGATTTGCTTCAGCAGTAAGCACGCGAAAACCAAATCAGCTATGTCTTCGATTTGCTCCTTGTAAACACAAGGATACCAAACCATCTTGGATCCGCTTGGTCTAATCATCCAAGGTTAGATCGCTATGTGTCCGCCTCCGTCGAATATGGAGATGCCAAACTTCAATTTGTTCTCTGACAATACAGAGATGCCAAATCATCTTAGACTTGCTTCAGCGTAAGCACGTGAAAGCTAAATCAGCTATGATTTCGATTTGTTCCTTGTAAGCACAAGGATGCCAAATCATCTTGGATCTGCTTCAGTCTAATCATCTAAAGGTTAGATCTACTATGTGTCTGCCCTCCGTCGAATATGGAGACGCCAAACTTCGATCTACTCTCTGACAATACAGAGATGCCAAATTATCTTAGATTTGCTTCATCGTACGCACGTGAAAGCCAAATCAGCTATGTTTTCAATTTGTTCCTTGTAAGCACGAAGATGCCAAATCATCTTGGATCTTGCTTCAGCCAGATCTGCTATGCTGTGGCCTATTACCCTACTGCTTAGGATATTAAGGCGCATCGTTTTTAATAACCTGTAGAATGATTATGCCTGAGGATTAGGATGCCATGATCGAAGTGAGTCAAATGTTCCTAATTAAACATATTATGATACAAAATGTTGTGAACATGACCCCTATCCTAGACGTCACCACTCATTCCTTCATTTGTCTTTTATTTTCTCAAAGTATTATTCTTGCTCAGCCTGTAGGCCTGTACCCTTCCTCTAATGCTACGATCCACTGAGGATGTCTGTAAGATAATCTTTCCTTAGAATTGAATCGTTGGTTTTGTTCATTTTCCTTTTGGACTGGAAGAAAGAAATTCCTCGAGTTCTTTCATCCCTTACTTATGTGAATTTCTCAAAAAATTGTCCTGTTTTAGTTTCTTGTATTATCTAGAAATTCCAGAATAATGCGTAAAACTACGTTTGTGAACATATTTAGTTCATCTATCATTATTTCGATGCAACATACTTAAAGAATAATAGAAGATAAATAAATCTCTAATAATAATTGGATTTGAATGAATTATCGAAAAAGATACAAAGGAAATTAATCTGAAAGCCTATCTTTGAGAAGAGAGAAAGAAAAAAAATCTAAAGATAGCAAACAGGCCAAAAATTAGATGCCCTAGATATCGCCGCTTGAGCGCTTATACATCAACTTCATGAAGGCATGTGTTTAGAAGATTCAAAGTACTCTGTTGATGCCCCAGTATGCAACGTTCTTCGCTCTTTGTTGAGCAAGATTACCGGATGCTTCAAAATTTAAGTCACCCTTTCGGGTTTTCAACTCAAAACCCTTTTGGTCACAAGGCGCCCTTTGCGGGTTTTCACCTTGGCCTCTCTATTTTCTTTTTTTTCTCCTCTTTTTTTTTTGATTTTCGAAACCTCAAAGCGCCCTTTGTGGGTTTTCACCTTGGATTCTCTTTTCTTTTAGACAAAGTATTTTTTAACTGAGTCTGAGTTTACTGGGTTGGGTAAACTTTTCCCATCCATTTCTGTTAAGATCAATGCACCGCCAGAGAAAGCTTTCTTCACGATGTACGGCCCCTCCCAATTCGGCATCCATTTCCCCCTAAAGTCTTTTTGAATAGGAAGGATCTTTTTTAGTACAAGGTCTCCCTCGTGGAATTCTCTTGGTCGAACTTTCTTATCATAAGCTCACATCATTCTCTTCTGATACATCTGACCATGTCAAATGGCTCTTAGCCTCTTTTCCTCAATCAAGTTCAACTGGTCATATCGGGATTGAACCCATTCAGTTTCATCTAACCTTATCTCCGTCAAAATTCGAAGAGACGGTATTTCTACTTCAATAGGTAATACTGCTTCCATCCCATAAACTAACGAGAATGGGGTTGCCCCGATAGAGGTTCTGACAGATATTCGATAGGCCAGGAGTGCGAACGGTAACTTCTCATGCCAATCTCTATAGGTCTCAGTCATCTTCCCCACTATTTTCTTAATGTTCTTCTTGACGGTCTCTACTGCCCCATTCATTTTTGGACGATAGGGAGAAGAATTGTGATGCTTAATCTTGAACTGGTCGCAAACCTCTGCTATTGTTTTATTGTTTAAATTCAATGCATTGTCGGATATGATCTTCTCAAGCATTCCATACCGACAAATGATCTCCTTATTCAAGAATCGACTCACAGCTGACTTAGTAACATTTGCATAAGAAGCGGCCTCTACCCATTTTGTAAAGTAGTCAATTACCATGAAGATAAACCGATGTCCATTCGAAGCTTTCAGTGATATTGGTCCGATGACATCCATGCCCTACATGGATAAAGGCCATGGAGAAGTCATAATATGCAAAGGAGAAGGTGGTATTTCAATTTTGTCCCCATAAATCTGACACTTATAGCATTTCTTGGTATAGTTGATACAATCCCCTTCCATAGTGGCCCAACAATAGCCAAACCTCATGATTTGCCTTGCCATCGTGAACCCATTTGCATGCGTCCCATATACACCTTCATGAACTTCTTCTAAAATTAGCTTAGCTTCCACAGCATCGACGCATCTCAAAAGTACTTGGTCTTTCCTTCTCTTGTACAGGATATCCCCGTCCAAGACATAGTCGCAAGCTAACCTTCTCAAAGTTCGTTTGTCATTTTCATTGGCCTATTCAGGGTATTTACGATCTCTCACATATCGTAATATATCCTGATACCAAGGGTTATCGTCCTTTTCTTCCTTCTCAATGTTACAACAATGAGCTAGAGCCTCGTACACACTCATTTGAATTAGTCTCATCTCTTCCTCTTTATTCACCTTAATCATTGAGGCCAAGGTTGCTAAAGCATCTGCCATCTGATTTTCGTCTCGTGGGAGATAATTGAAGGTGATGTCATCGAACTCCTTAAGTAACCCCAAAACTATCTTTCGATAATTGATCAATTTAGGGTCCCTTGTCTCCCATTCACCTCTAAGCTGATAAATTACCAACACAGAATCTCCATATACTTCTAGGGTTTTTATACATCGCTCTATAGCTGCTTGAAGTCACATGATGCATTCTTCATACTCAGTCATATTATTCGTACAACCAAATTCTAACTTGCACGTAAACGGGTAATGATCGCCTTTTGGGGATACCAAGACTGCCCCAATTCCATTTCCGACTGCATTAGAAGCCCCATCAAAATTTAGCTTCTAAGGAGAATCTTCGGTTGTTGCTATACACATTAACTCCTCATTTGGAAAATCAAAGTTCAATGGCTCATAATCCTCTAGAGCCCTATTGGCTAAGAAGTCTACTACCGCACTTCCTTTTATAGCCTTCTGACTTATGTAGACTATATCAAACTCTGAAAGCAAAATTTTCCATCTCGCCATTCTCCCATTTAGAGCTGTTGACTCCATCATGTATTTCAATGGATCAAGCTTTGAGATGAGCTAAGTGGTATGGTATAGCATGTACCGTCTTAATCTCTGAGTTGTCCAAATCAGTGCACAGCACAACTTTTCAATTGGTGGATATCTCATTTCACAGTCAGTGAATTTCTTACTAAGATAATAAATTGCCTTCTCATTTTTCCCTGATTCGTCATGCTGACCAAGCACACATCCCATAGAATTATTGAACACTGACAAGTACAGTATTAACGGTTTATCTGGGCTAGGTGGAGATAATATCGGAGCATTCAACAAATACTGCTTGACCTTTTCAAAAGCATTCTGGCACTCCTCATCCCAAGTACCTTGATTGTGCTTTCTGAGGAGGCGAAAGATAGGATCACATTTCTCAGTTAGTTGTGAAATGAACCGAGCGATGTAATTCAACCTTCCTAGGAATCCTCGAACTTCTTTTTGAGTTTGTGGTGGAAGCAATTCTCGTATTGCTCTGAATTTGTCTGAATCAACTTCTATTCCCTTTTCACTAACTACGAAACCCAATAGCTTTCCCGATCTAGCTCCGAAGGTCCACTTTGCCGGATTGAGCCTCAACCGAAACTTTCTCAACCTCAAGAATAGTTTTATCAAAACTTCAATATGCTCTTTCTCTGTTCGGGACTTAGCAATCATGTCATCAACATATACTTCAATGTCCCTATGTATCATGTCGTGAAACAAGTTCACCATGGCCTACTGGTAGGTTGCCCTTGCGTTCTTCAATCCAAACAGCATTACTTTGTAGCAAAAAGTGCCCCACAAGGTTATGAAGGTGGTTTTATCGATGTCCTCTGGATGCATCTTTATCTGATTGTACCCCGAGAAACCATCCATAAAGGAAAACAATGAATGTCCCGTCGTGTTGTCTACCAAAGTGTTGATATGCGGCAAAGGAAAGTTGTCTTTTGGGCTAGCTTTATTCAGATCTCTGTAATCAACACACATTCGTACCTTCCTGTCCTTCTTAGGGACCGACACAATATTAGCTACCCATTCGGAGTACTTGACCTCTTGTAAGAATCCTGCATCGAACTACTTCTTAACCTCATCTTTTATTTTTAGAACAATGTCTGGCCGCATTCTCTGCAACTTCTGTTAGACTAGTTTGCAATCCTGTCTTATCGGAAGATGATGTACTACAATGCCGGTACTCAATCCGGGCATATCCTGATATGACCATGCGAAGATATTCTTGAACTCTCGAAGCAACTCAACCAGACCATGCCTTGTGTCCTCGGTAATCAGTGTTCTAATTTTTAACTCCTTCCTTTCCTTAAGGGCTACATTTTCTATTGCCTCTTTCTCATGCCACATAATTCTTTTTTCCTCCTGTTTTACCATTCTTAACAGATCAAGAGACACATCACAATCTTGAACATCTTTAAAATCCTGAGATTCCTCTAAACACATGTCTTGCTCGCAAAAGAAATCAGGAGTTGCAGTATCAGTGCTCATATCATTGATATCTAGGGACCTGTGGGGGTATGAAAGAATATACAAAGAATGAATGAATCTAAGAATGATTGTTTATGTACTATGAATGAAAGAATGAGAATTGAAAAAGTTTAACGAAATATTGATTGATAAAAAGAAACCATATTAGTCCAAATTGATAATAAAGTTATGTTTTATTAAAATAATAATAGATAATCATAAGCCTTTTTCACAAACGTAATCTTACTACTCCTAGGCCCTAGAGTAACAAACATGTCTCGAGAATTACTCTGAAAAATTCCTAAAGACTACAGAAAGGTCCTCCGCAATCCAATTGTTCAGAGAGCTCCCCGGTTCGTAAGGGCGAATGCCCTCGAGGCTTCCTTGCTCCAATCCCTCATTGTGTACAGCATTAATCTGATGACTTTCTTCTACCAGTAACCCTCCTGACTTAAAGGATTTGGATATAGATGGGAATGTCATCGGTTCCCACTCCACTTCTCCTCCGTTCAAACGCGCCTTTCTTCTCGCTTGACGCTTCTCAATCTTTTGCCTCCGGTGCTTATGGTCTGGCTTGAAGCCCAAACCAAAGCAATCTTTCTTTTCAATCAGTTTTGGGATTTGAACCCCTCCTTGCAACTGTCTTACTAGTCCTTTTCCTGGCAATGTTCCCTTCCTCATCATCATTTGCAGGGCCATCCTTGTGGCTCTAGACATTTTGGGTACCGGCACCTCACTTCCTTCCAAAATGAAGGTTGCATTGATGATTTTTAAAGAGCGGAAAGAACACTCAATAGCCTCTTCATTCGCCTCGACATAAGGGGCATTGCTAGTGACTGCTGCTATAATGTTCTCATCCGCATTGATGGTTATTAATCGTCCATCTATCACTAACTTTAATTTTTGGTGTAATGAGGAGGGCACCGCTCCTGCCGAGTGTATCCATGGTCTCCCTAATAAACAATTATAGGAGGGCTTGATATCCATCACCAAGAAATCAACTTCATATGTATTTGACCCAATTTCCAAAGGGATGTCAATTCGTCCCATCACTTTCCTTTCAGTTCCATCGAAGGCTCTTACCACATTGTGACATATTTTTATATGTGAACTGTCAATGGGTAATCTGTTCAATATGGATAATGGAAGGACATTCAAAGCAGACCCGTTATCAATGAGTAAACTTGGAAGCGTGTATCCCTTGCACCGAGTAGTGATGTGCAAGGCCTTGGTTGACCCTATGCCCCCAGGTGGAATTTCATCATCATTGAAATAGATGAAATTGTCAGCACTGATGTTATTTACCAACCGGTCCAACTTGTTAACGGATATGTCGTGGGTGACATATGTTTCGTTAAGTACCTTCAACAATGCATCCGATGCACCTCAGAACTCAGAAGTAGGGCTAATACTGATATACGCGCTGGCTGCCTACGCAACTGCTTGACCATACTATACTCGCTATGCTTAAGGAACTTTAGAAACTCTTTGGCCTCTTCCTCCTTTACCGGCTCCTTGACAAGCACTTCAACCTCTTTCCTCTTCTCAACGTCAACATCCTTTGCTTTCGTGGGCTCCACTCTGATGCCCCCCATCATAACGCTTCCCACTTCGTGTATGGGAACCTTCGTTTTGCACGCCCCTAGACGCACTGGCTATACTCTCCCCCTCAGGTACTATTACACTACAGTCATAACTCCATGGTACCCTCTTGTCATCCTTATAAGGGAAAAGAGTGGGTTTATGGATGACGACCTTGGTCCCGGTTTGCGCCCCTACTTCATTATTCCCCGGTAAGGAAATAATAATTCTTGGTCGACTGATTCTTTGTCGTTCGTTTTCCAGCACACATATTTGTCTTTTGCAAGAACTACCCTCAAGAATTTGTTGCTCTTTGTTAACCATAAAGATTTGCACCATGGCCTTGAACTCTTCACAATTTTGGATCATATAACCCACCTCTCCATGGAATTCACAATAGTCCCCTATTCTTTCTCTACCTTTTCCAAAGGTCAATATACCTCTCTTCACCATCTCCTCCCATATTACTTTCATGGGTGTCTTCACCTTAGCAATATCTTCCTTGATTCTTCCTTCCCTAGTTTCATCAATGGCATTCACTCATTGATTGCCATGATCTGGTAACAGGTTTTCAGCATTAGGGGTACTGTCGAATTTCACAACCTCCATCTTGATAAGCCTCTCCATGGCCTTCTTAAATCCGGTGTAATTTTCAATCGAATGCCCCGATATTCCCGCATGATATTCGCATTTAGTATTTGCATCATACCATTTGGGGTACGGTGGCTGTAGCGGTTTCAAGTGAAATAGAGCAATGGCATGTGCATCGTATAAACTTTGATAAAGCTCACAATACGTCACAGGGATAGACGTGAATTGCATCCTTTCCGAATTTTGTCTTGTGCCTGATTCCTGTCCTTGAGTACTTTATTGCTCGACCGCAGCTGCTTTGGGTTGACCAACTGTGATTGTCCTCAAGTTGAGACTATTCATGTTATTCACCTTTTTGTCCTTTCTCCTTGGGGCCGATCTTTTAGTCGTTTCCCCCCTCAATTTTACCGCCCTTTATGGCATTCTCAATCATCTCTCCTGCCATAACTATATCCGCGAAACTTTTCATAGTGCTTCCAATCATGTGAGTGATGAACGGTGCTTTCAAAGTGTTGATAAACAATATGGTGGTCTCTTTTTCTAACAGTGGTGGTTGTACTTGCATTGCCACCTCCCTCCATCGTTGTGCATATTGCCTAAAACTTTCATTAGGCTTTTTCTCCATGTTTTGAAGCGTGATCCTGTCCGGCGTCATATCAGTCACATGGCTGTACTGTTGCATGAAGGCTTGTGCAAGATCTCTCCATGAACCGATTCTGGCACGGCTCAACTGATTGTACCACCTAGCCGCTGCTCCTACTAAGCTGTCTTGAAAATAATGGATCAATAGTTGATCATTGTTTACATACTCAGTCATTCTCCTACAAAACATTGTTATATGTGCCTCTGAGCAAATAGTCCCGTTGTACTTTTCAAACTTTGGCATCTTGAATTTGTGAGAAAGTACCAAGTTTGGGACCAAGCTTAAGTCTTTGGCATCAATATGATGATTGCCAACGCCTTCTAAAACCCTAAACTTCTCCTCCAACCACTTACAATGATCCTCCAACTGTTTTGAGGATTCGGTTGCCATTCTTTCCCTCTCCATCATATCCAGATCAGGAGTGATAGGGTTGATAGGGCTATTGCCCAAATTATTTCCCGACCCAGATGGGAAATTCACGGGGATTCCAACATCAACTGGCCCATGTTGAGGCCTTACAGTGATAGATGGCCTTCTAGGAGGTGCCTAGGTTTGCAGTGGCACATGAGGTGGAGTAAAACTCGAAGGATGATCCTCACCTTCCTCACCAGTGATAGCCATGGGGGTTTTCCCTTTATCAGTGGCCTTTAGCAGCTGAGCCATTTCAGCCATCATATTCCTCTGAGCCTCTAGCATTTGCTCCCTCATGTCATTCTGCATTGTGGCCAACTGCTCTTGCAATTGGTCTTGCATATCCTTTTGCCATTATTCGAACATTTGATCCATACTCTTAGTTTTAGTGCGAGTGCCGTAAGGATGTGTGATTTCCAGATTTTCTTTTCTACCTCTCTCTCTGGAAGTAAACTTTAACTAATTAAGGTCTTTCTATAACTTTGAATGCATATGATGTGATGTAATGCAAATGCATGAATGCAAAAAGGCATCGATCTCGATTCAATCTCATTTAGAAAACTTTATTTAGAAAAGAATATATTTACATACAAATGGATTACATATACGCCTTTGCCCTAATGCCCAAAGTTCTAACTTTATCTAATAAAAGGGCTAACTCTCGACCTTTATCGGATTAACGACTCATACATCATACTCAACGATCGTCGTCATCGCTAAATCTCGAACATATTCAGCAATCTCGGATCTGGGCTATAGCTTCCCCAATAACGTAATCCCTGTCTCTGACTTGACCTTTAACTTGATGGAGCTCTCCTTTTATACAATCTTCTTGCGCCTCGAGCTGCTCAATCCGAAGTTCACCATTATGCAATGCCACTTCCAAATCTTTAACCTTTCTTTTTAGCTCCTTTAACTCGACCGTAGGATCATGGTTTTGATGCCAACGAAGGGATCTTTCAAGCTCAGTTACCTTGGTCTTCAACCCTTTATTCTCTTACTCTAATGCCAAATTCTGCGACCGCATCTCTTGGAACTTCCTCTCCCAATACTCGGCTATAGCTTTTTCCACTTGAACTTCTTTCTGCCACTGTTCCGAAGACCTTCCTAACCCCACTCGCTTTAAAGATACTTGTGCCTTCTTATACTCCTCTTTTAAACCATCTCGGTCTTCCTCAACCTTCCTTTTTTCCTTCCTAACTTTTTCAACCTCCTTCTTTTGCAGGTCAACATCTAGACTCAGGTACATCTTCTCCTCCTCAAGCTTTTCTATCTTCTTTTCAAGTTCCAAATTCTTTCTTTTAAATTCTTGCTTCATGATATCAAGCTCCAAGGGTATCACTCGTAGATATTCCTCCATTGGTCGAACTTCCTCCATTTTTGTCATAGAGACATTATCGTTAATCCTTCTACTCCTCCACTCGACATATTCCAGTGTCGTAGCAGGATTAATGGCCACTCTTTCAATCGACAAGTCTTGTTCCAAGCACTAGAAACCTTGCTAACCTTCCTCTTGTAATCGACTCCTCTGTATACAAACTCATTTTGAGCCAACCCATGAGTCGCTCAATTCATGCTGCCTCAGCACGAGCAAATGGGCATAACCAATGTCACCCCAATTCCCAACAGGGGAACCCAATCAAAGCTACCGCATCGATAAAGTATCTCACCAGGAACCATCCATGGAGCTCTCCACTCAACATCATTTGATTGAAGATTCCAAAGTAATGCTATCCAATTCTCTTCCAGCATATCCACTTTCCTAGATGAGGCTACTATATCTTTCAACGGGGAGTAGTTCTCAAAGAAAACTTGACAAACAATGCTATCAATCAACCAGAAGTGACTGTAGAACTAAGCCAAAAGTAACTGAGCACACCCTATAAACCTGCCTGCACCAGCCCTCCTACATGCCCCAAGGACCTGACTGTCTCCGCCAAAATCGCAGGGATGGAAGTGACCCTTTTGCTGAGTCGATGAAAAAGATCCGCGGTTGCCTCGTCCACATATCCCAAAGCCCTAGGGAAAACCATCAGTCCATATAAACTTAAGGCAAAAATGTCTACCTTCTTCGTCTCATCGGGGTGTGTCAAAATCAAATCTTTTAAAGCGTCCCACGAAATGCACTTGCGCTCACCCTTCTCTTTAATTCTGGCCGTGACCCATTGCTCGCTCATCCCCGTAATGGTCATTAATTTCTTCCAAAAGGTAGGGACGCAAGTAGCTCGAGAATAGATCCTATCACTCTGAAACCTGGGACAACGAAGTAAGGCAGTGTACTCCTCCACGGTAGGTACCAAGTCTACTTCCCCAAAAGTGAAACAACTGTACGCCGGGTTCCAAAACTGAGCAAGGGCTCGGAACAAGTGCTCATCTACCTTAATATCGAGCAAGTAAGGTAAATCTCTGTAATTATCGTAGAATAACTGCTTGGTCTCATTGCCCCACTGATCCAAAATTTCCTTAAGCTCTTGGAGATTATTCTGTGTGACACTAATACGAGTATAATCCGACAGCTCTGACACATATCCCATAGTTATATTGTCTCCTTTTTCTAGCTGAGTTTGCTCTGACCATCTATGAACATCGGCGTTGCCCTCCACTCTATCAAGAAGTCCGTTCTCTATAATAAAACTTCCTAACTTAGAAACTGACCGTAAATCGATACCTTTGTAAATGCAAAATGACATGCAAACAAAAGAAAGGAAATAGTCAGTATCACATGATATCAATAAATCTCAACGATTATTTATAAGGGTAATATCTAAAGTTTAACTCTAACTAAGTTGGGCTTTTACGGTTTTTCTATATGAGGTTAGTTCTAAAGTTTGAGGTACCCGAACCAGTAGATTCCTCGATTCTCACCCATTATAGGCTCATTTGAAACGAGTTCAGTTCAGGGGAATACATTTCTCTATGGCTACACAGAGATGAAAATCTCACGAAACCATAGGTACAGATGTATCCCGAAAGTGATCCACTATCCTGCACGGAGGCGAAAACCTCACGAAGGCGTAGCTTCTCACTCCCACTTAAGGGTGTGACCACAACGGTCATGCAAATGCAATGCATATCAGAATATAGAAACACATGCAATAATACAAACACATGTAATGCAAAGAGGAATAAATTTTTAAATTTTTAAATTTCTGACATTACGACAAGAGATAATCAATTACACGGCTTGACTCTCTTAATGGTCCCCAGTAGAGTCGCCAAGCTGTCGAAACCATTTTTAAATCGAGTTTTGGAAAATGAGAATCGATTTTAAGAAAAACGAAAACAAGAGTCGCCACCAATCTTTTTAGGTGTGATTGGATCACCAATAAATCATTAGTTTTGGTCTACAAAATAAAAAGAACGGGTTCGGGAGTCGGTTACGTACGAGGAAGGATTAGCACCCTCGTAACGCCCAAAAATTGGTACCTAATTAATTATCAATGTCTTTAAAGTCGGAAATTTAAAAATTTTAAGATGCAATCCTCTTTAGAATATTTTGATTTTGAAAAATTAGGGTTCACTTGTATCAAACGAATCAAAATATCTCATCCAGTAAGTTAGGACACAATATTTTTAAGACATTCGAAACTAAACTAGCTTTTTTGAAAATCTCTATCTCGAAATGACAAAACACCACATCCAGTAAGTTAGGATGCAACGCTTTGAAATTCCAAGACAGTTGCTCGTATTTTGAAAACCTTAAAAACTTTAAGGGTGCTTGACTATTCGAACTCAACGAGAAAAATTGCAACCCAGTAAGTTAGGACACTACTTTTCTCGAAATTTCCAAACACCAAGCATTGCCTTTATTTTTTTTTTGAAAACTTTAGAGTCTCGTTTTTAAAATCGATGCATGAAGGAGCATATTAACATAACATACGAGATAACATGTTATAATAATAGGTAAATAAAAGCACAATAGCATAAATATCATACATTAACTAACATATACATATAAGAAACATGGCAAATTTTAAATAAGTAAAATATACATAAAACACGATATATATTTAAGAAGAATAGGTAAAACACATAAACATGTAATTCATCATATATTTAAACATATTGATAATAAAAATGATGCATGATATACAATTTGACACATATATAATAATAAAAATACAATAAAATAATAATATGTCAAGCACACAACATTTAATAAAATTATGAGACCAACATCTAATATATTGACATAATATAAAGAAAGGTTCAATATATATATTAAAATATAAAATAAAGTGAGTAATTATTGATAAAAAATACCTAAAATATAACTTAAAAATGTTTAAAATAAGTTATATGTAATAATATAATATGAATAAAATATAAGGAAATATAATATAAAATAATAAAAATATAATAAGTAATTTGCATATAAAATATAGTAAAATAAATAGTATAAAAAACAAAATAAATAATATATAAAAATACAAGAAAGATAGATATTATAAGGAATATTAAATAATAAAATATAGTATGTAATAAAAATTCATAAATAATTATAATGAAATATAATATGGTATACGTATATTATAAAATAAATAGGATATGAGTAATTTTCATAAGAAAATTATAAAATAAATAATATACATATATAAAATATATAAATAAAGAAAAGGTGTAATATATATAAATGGAATATGAATACTATTATAAATAAGGATAATATATACTATTATTTATTAATAATTTTTTTAAAATTTATTTGTCATTTACAAATTTAGTAAATAGTAATACAATTTTATAAAATATACAAAGAAATATATAATATAAAATATATAATATAATTTATAGATAAAATATATGATAAAATAATGTATTGGATAATAACAATAATATATAACTAATATTTATAAAATATATAAAGTATTTAAAGTAAATTAAAATATAAAAGGATTAAAATTGAATTTAATTAGAAAATCTAAGGTTAATCTGCAAAATAGTAAAAATGCTGGGCCTGATTTCAAATGCGCGTTAAATTCAGAGGACTCACTAGGCAATTAATCTTAATCCTAAAAAACGACGTCGTTTCCCAGAATAAATTCTACTGGCCATTAGGACTAAATTGAATTAAATGTAAAAAGTTAGGGCCAATTTGAATAAACATAAAATCAAATTGTAAATATTAAAAAGGAGGAAGGATCAATTGGGAAATTTACCCAATTCACAAAAACACGCGGATCCTCCCCGGGTAATCGGGTCAACACGCGGATCCTCTCTGTTGAAACGATGCCGTTTTAGTGCTTATCAAGCTAAGCCAAAACGACACCGTTTTCGTAGGACTATAAATGTTAAAACCTTAACCCAAAATTCATTTTAGTACCCCACTTTAAAAAAAACTTGAAAATTCTCTGAAAATGAGAGAAGGTGTAGTCCGGCCTTCGGTCTCCGACTACAGTGTAGTGCCCTGACACGCGCCTCACGCGCTGTCGTACGCGGTGGTCTAAGGGTTTAAAAACCTTCGTCCTTCCACAGGTAACTCCTTTTCTTTTGAATGTTACTAGTTTTTTAAAAAAACAGTTTGTATATTCGTCTAAGAAAAGAGAAAAGAAACGAAATATGAGATAAAAAATCACTTTCTAAAATAAACTTTGTTTCTTATTTCTTCTGTGGGTAATATCTGTATGTATTTTATTTCTGTAAAAAAATCTCCCCTTTTTACATCGTATTTTACATCCATTTATATTGTTTACAAATAAATCTTAGAAATAAAAATAAACCCCGATTTTGATTCTTGATTTGCTTGCATCTTTCCTTTTTCTTGCAGGTTAATGACACAATCTTCGGCCATGGGTCATGATCCATGCGCCGATTGCGGCGTGACATGAGGACTGGAACCACAGCGCTAATGGTGGCTACTAGAACGGTGCAATTTGAAAAGGCGCGTCTTTTAGGATGGTTGCGGCACCTAGGGTTTCTGATACCCATATTCTGTTAACATCTTGGGCCGTTTGGGCTTTGTGTGCTTTGGGTCGAGGGTGTAAATGGGTCTGCTGGGTAATTTTAGGCTTGCTAGGTTGTAACCAGGCATAAGGTTTAGGCCAATTGATTTTGGGCCTACGGGTTAGTGGGCCATGTATTGTAAATGGACTGTAATAAACATTTATTTGTTTATCTTTTATTCCTAGTTTTATTTGTTTAATTATGGGCCCGGGCAAATTTAGGTTATTACATAAGCATTGAAATTCATATGGCTAAACTGCGGATTATTCCATGGATATAATTATTGTGGATATTTAGGAGGACAACTAATTTGGAAAATTTCTTGCAGATACCTAAAATGGCAGACTATCCCGCAGATACCCCACAATGTGACTGTAACACCCCGTACCCGAGTCCGTTACCGGAATCGAACGCAAGGTGCACTCAGACTTAACTATTTTCACAGTCCATTTAGAAATTTCCAGACAAGCTAGTTACTGCATCACTGTCGCCTTAAAAATCATCTCTTGAGTTTCAAAGCTCGAAAATTAGTTTCGTAATTTTTCCCTGAAACTAGACTCATGTTTCCATCTACATATTTTTTTCTAGAATTTTTAGTCGAGCCAATTAGTACAGTTTATTAGTTAAAGTCTCCCCTATTGCAGGGATCGACTACACTGACCTTCGTGCGTTTCGAATTGGATATCTCCCTGTACAGGGCTTCAATACTGATTCCGTTTGTTTCTATAGAAACTAGACTCAGAGAGGAATCTATACATATATGGAATGACTCCTAATTATCTCTCTTTAATTTACAATGAATTTCCAAATTCGGAACAGGGGATCCAGAAACCGTTCTGGACCTGTTTCACGAGAACTTTAATATCTCTTAACATATAACTCATATGACCGTTTCGTTTCTTCCATATGAAATTAGATTCATCAAGGTTCATTTACATAATTTATTCACTATTTAATACCATTCCTACTATTTTTAGTGATTTTTCACATCCACATCACTGCTGCTGTCAGCATCTGCCTTTAAGGTAGGCTTTACCTATTTCATGATTTCCATGATTCAATTGGCCCTTTTTGCATACATAGCACCAAGTGTGATCATGATTAACCATTCCAATGGCTAATCGTTTCAAAACAATTCCATACCTCATAATGATCAACATACAACCGATTATAGTACTATGCTAAAAACGTATATAAGCCATTTTCGCATGGCTATCCAAGTTTACACAAACCGAAAGGTACATGACCTACAACAAAAGGGTAGTCCTATACATGCCATTTCAAAGTTTAACCAAAATTGTACCAAAATGGGGGCTTTGGTAGTGTGGATGACTTCGACTTCGATGATCCCGAATCCGATAGCTAACGAGCAAAATCTATAAAACAGAGAGCCAAAGCAACGGGGTAAGCATTTTAATGCTTAGTAAGTCTCAAGTAATGAAATCAGCTTTGACTAAAGTATTACATTTACATAACCAAATGAATCACTTTATTAATACGCATTCTCATAATCATACTTACTTCACATTACCGACCCTTATGTTTATACACAAAGAACAACTTAGCCAAAGGCCGGTAGCTCGTTTATGAACTGAGCGAATACTTACTTGTAAGGAATCAACTAATTCAAGCACATATGAACATACCTCATTGCTGGAATTTTCACAAGTGTATAAACTGAAAATTTTACAGCAAGATTGCTCATTTCCGAGTCACGTACCTTCGGGATTCAACCGGACATAACCACAAGCACAATTGCCTTCGGGTCTTAACCCGGATTTGGTGACTTGCACAATTGCCTTGGTCTTTAGCCGGATATAACAACTCATACGAATGCCTTTGGTCTTAGCCGGATATAATCACTAGCATAAATGCCTTGGGACTTAGCCTGGGTATCATTCAAATGCTCATGTACACATATATCAATAATCACGACCCATCCATATTTCATTTTCGTTACTAAGGCTCAAACACAAAATATTTATCAAACCTTTACAATTTCAGCTCAATAGCCACACACAAGGAGCATGATTTCAATATAATTCAAGTAGGGTTATTACTCGAAGACTTACCTCGGATGTTGTCGAACGATTTCGACGGCTATTCAACTACTTTTTCCTTCCCTTTATCGGATTTAGCTCCCCTTTGCTCTTGAGCTTAATTTAACAAATAAATTGATTTAATCATTTGAGCATCGAAAGAGAATTCAAGGTACTTAGCCAACATATTTTCATTAGACATTAAAGTCACATAGGTACGAAATCATGAATTAACTCAACACATTAGTTAGTACTCTCCTTAGTCAATTTTCTAAGCCAAGAATAGGCATCAATATGTTTGCCTCTAACCGAATGCATGCACACCAATTCCCCTCATGTGGCCGAATATGCATGTCCATGTTGAGGCCAATTATACACTTAATACCACAAAAAAAAAAAAAAACAGCATACATTCTACTAACTAATGCATTCCATATTGTAACTCAATACACATCTATCATTTTCTTCATAACCTAAACATCATCATAAGTAAGTATATACCTTGAGATAGTATATATGTCATACCAATACATCATGTGCAAACATATATACATATATATATGCTAGAGCCGAATCTCAAGTTGATTGTAACTAAACATGAACATAATTTCAAAACACAAATCTTACTTTCCATGCAATGAGCATAAATCACACTTATGGATGTACCATGGCCGAATACATCACAACACCATAATTTTGGTCATGATTAAACAAAGAACTTAATGTCTTACTCAAAAATACTAAAAAGAAAGTCCAAGAGCCATCAATCCACCATCACATATATCATTAGCAAGCTTCATATTTAACATGCAATGGCATTAACACAAAATCCACCTTGGCCAAATACCATCCCCATGATATAACAAAGATTTGAACCATGGGCTAATAAGAGCATCAAGATATCAACTAACAACATGCATGAATCTCATGGCACAACCTCAAACATACCTTAATCTTGATGCAAGTATAGCCAAACCCCTTCCTAATCCTCTTCCAAGCCAAACATGAAGCAAAAATTCCCTCTTCTACCTTAGAATTTTCGGTCAAGAGAGAATGAAAGGATGAAAAAATTTTTTTTCTTTTCTTTTCTTCAATACACGGCAATGGGGGCATGCATGAGACCATTTTTTTTTCTTTTTTCCATTTCTTTATTACCCATGCTCATTAATTTATTTTTTTCACCCATGATGCACCAACAAAACATGTCTATGACATGTTTTGCCCATATTTCTCTGTCATGGCCGGCCACTAGACTTGGATTTAGGGATATTTGACATGCAAGCCCTCCTTTGTGATTACATGCACTATTAGATCCTTATAGATTAGCCTATCACATTTCAAAAGTGTCACACAAGTCCTATTGGCTAAATTCACATGAAATTTACTAAATCGAAACTTAAAACTTTCACATATTCATAATCACATATTTTAGACAATAAATACTACGTTCAAACATTTTGGTGACTCGGTTTAGCGGTCCCGAAACCACTTCCCGACTAGGGTCAATTTTGGGTTGTCACAGTGACAGGTCCCGCAAAACTTAAAATGTGAAACAAAAAGGAACTAAATTTCATTTTTCATATCATAAATCACGAAAATCCAATGTAATCACCTTCAAAATTTAACATTTTTTTTCAAATAAACAAACGACTATATACATGTCATTTAAACCGACTCAATTAAGAACATGAGTTTACCATAATATGATACAATAACACTCTTCTTATCAAATTCATTCTTATACCTTTCACTGATGCGGAGTCCAATTATAATAGTCAATTCTGTAACAGTCCGTTTTTAGTCAAATCGAAACAGTGGCTTTGGAACCACAAATTCAAAGTTGAAGTAATTATTTTATTATTATTTTAATGTCTACAGCATGATAATATGTTTTTGTGCAAATTTCGTTAAGAAATTTTATCGTTTGATTAGTCAATTTGATAAAAAGGACTAAATCACATAAAAATGTAAAACTTGTGTTCTATTAGCTAAAGGTGTCTAATAGCTATAAAACTTTAATGTAAGAGTCTTTATGTGGCAATTAACCAATTTTTTTATGAGTGGAAAAGTATGGCCATTAATTAGGTGAATTAATGGGTTATTATTAAGGTTAATATAGTAAATGTCTAAAAATATGTTAGTAAAATAATAGAAAAACAAATGGCTATCATATTTCTTCATTCCGAAATTAACCTAAGAAAGACACCATTGTTCTTGCCTCAAGCATTCGGCCATCTCTCTCCTTGCATGTAAGTTCAATTTTGTCTCGTTTTTAATTATTTCTATGTTTTTGAGATTGTTGCAACTAGGTCTAGCTAGCCCAGGGACTATTTTACAAAACTGTTAAAGATTTTGAATGTTTCCAGTAATGAATACATGCGTGTTTTGATGTTTGATGATAGATTATGAATGTTGGTTGTGAATTATACAAGTTTTGTTAAGTTATTTTTAGTGAAAATGCAAATTAGGGATTAAATTGTGAAATGTAGAAACTTTGTGGTTAAAATGTGAAATAAATGAAAAATATGGGCTGCTAGAGGCATAATAGTAATTCTTCTAGCATGGGTTAGTCTTAAATTGCATGAATTTGTGTTTTTATGAAATAAGGACTAAATTATAAAAGTTGTGAAATACTTGAGGTAAAAGTGTAAATATGCTTTAATAAGTGTTTTCGATTAAATTGAATAGTGAGGTTATTAATTAAGATGATTTTGATTATATTTAGATCAAGAAAAGTGAAATTCGGATCTAAATCAGAGGAAAAACAAAGTTCTCGACTAATCGACCAGTTTAGCTATTTTTACATCCGAGGTAAGTTTGTATGTGATAAATTTCATTATAAATGTATTTTAAATGCATTGATATTGCATTAACTGTGAATACGAGACTACGGACATGTTTGACAATGATTCGACGAAGATTTGGCATTCGAAATCCATGTTGAACCTTAGGAATAGATTAGGATCATTAGGGAATACATTGATTTGGCTTCGAGCCAAGATATCAGCACTTCGGGTGCGAGTTTCATTTATTTGGCTTCGAGCCAAGATATTAGCACTTCGGGTATGAGTTTCATTGATTTGGCTTCAGACCATGATATTAGCACTTCAGGTGCGAGTTACATTGATTTGGCTTCGTGTCATGATATTGGCACTTAGGGTGCGAGACTCCCGAGTATTTGAATTCTATTTCAAATGGTTCAACGGGTATATTGAAGATGTGAATCAATAAAAAATAGATACGTATTGGTACAGGTATATACGAAAAACTATTCAATCAACGAGTTAAAGAAAGTTGAGAGCTTATGATTAATTATGTAGTTAAACTCTATGTTAACTAGGTTGTTAATGTTTAAATGCAATTTATGTCATTTATTTTGAAATGTAAATGAATAGTGAGACTTATTTCTTATTTTCATACGAGCTTACTAAGCTATAAAGCTTATTTTGTTTATTTTTCCATGTTTTATAGTGAACTCAAAGCTAGCTTGGATTCAGGGATCGTCAGAGACTCCATCACACTATCCAACTATCAATTTGGTACTTTTGAGCTTGTGTTTTAGTTATATGGCATGTATAAGATTATGAGTTGATAATGATTTTGGCCATTTGAATTGGCTTGTAAATTTTTATGTTTTGGATTGTATATAGCCATGTGAGTTAGCTTATATTGGTGATTTTGATGATGTATATAAGTGTGCAAATAGCCTTTTGTTTTAAGTTTGGTAATTGTCCTATAAATGCTAATTGTGATGGGTAGTTTTTGAATTAGTATTTGGAGTATGAAATAGTCCATGTTTGAGGAATGATATGTTTGTAATATTAGGTGAAATAATGCATGTTTGAATGTATCCATATTGGTGATTTGAGATTTTGGGTATTGGTATGAAATTGTTTGGCATAATTTAGATTATGTGTACCTTGTTGTGGTTGGTAATAAAATGGTATGATTTATGTTTGGATGAGTTTAGAAGAATGCCTATTAATGCTATGATTTGGTGCCTTTGAGTTTGATTTAGGTGAGCATAAATTTGGGTGGCAAAATGGCTTGGTAAATTGCCTATTTTTGTCCACACAGGTAGAGACACGGGCGTGTGTCTCAGCCGTGTATAACGCACGGTCAAATTACACAGCCGTGTAAGTATGCACCACACGGCCTCACACACGGGCGTGTGACTTGGCCATGTGGCATAAGTTAGTATACTCTACAGGTTTAACACACGGCTTCGCACACGGGCGTGTATGGTCATTTTTAGGGCACACGGGCGTGTGTGTTGGTCGTGTGACCTAAGTCAGAGAGTTCCACTGGGTCAGACACAGGCTGAGACACGACCATGTGCTCCCATTTCGAATGTCCAGACGGCCTGTGACACGAGCGTGTCTTTAACCATGTGAGACACACGGCTAGGCCACACGGGCTTGTGTCCCTTGTTTTTGAAAAAACTTTTTAAGTACTCTAAAATGTTGCAAAGTTATCGTTTAGTCTTGAACCACTCCCAATGCATGTTTAGGGCCTCGTAAGCTCATATTAGGGACAAAATGTTTGATTGTGAATGAAATGTATATGATTTGATTCATTGTTTATGAAATGTATGTTTAAAATATGGTATAAGTTTGGTAATGCTCCGTAACCCTATTCCGACGTTGAATACGGGTGAGGGGTGTTACAAATTCTTTCATTTCCCTTCATTATTTAAATTGACAATTTCACATTTCACATATTTTATATTACCTGATGAACATTGTAAAAAAAATCAAAACACAGGTACGCTTCACATCAAAGTCTCATTCGAGCTAACCACGTATGGAAGTGTTAGGTTACTCGTCCAGGCTAAATCATTATCAACAAAATGAAAGTCTGGTCAGGGCTGTATATACATGTTACTAGTCCAGGCTAAACCTTTAAAACGACATCAGATTACTAGCCCAGGCTAAACCTGTGCCACATGTATCTTCGAGTACGTAACAATTGCTGGATCTCGAAATTATTAGGAAATAACATGTAGCCTTATGTATGAGTCTTTTACTAAGTTCGTTGGGAAGCTTTCATTTTGTAAACTTATTCTCATTCCTTGGTATCATCATTCACTATCTCTTCTCTCAATACTTAACAACCCAAATATGACTTAGTAAATTTTTAATTATATAATTAAAGAAAAAAAGAAAATTGAATAATTTCATAATGTATGAACTTACCTGGCAGAATGATAACGTGCCACGGTAGAATCTACCTAATAACTTTCCCTTTCTTGTGATCTTCTCTCGCCGGGTTTAAATCTTAATCTATAACATAATTTTAATTCAATTTTTATCAACCATTATCATTCATTAGCTTATGAAACATATAAGTAAGTTCAATTTCATCACTCTAGCTTCGCTTAAACCTAACACTTAAATAGTCAAGCCCTTTATAGCAATATTTATTGAAATCTTAAGCTGGTTTCGAAATGTCTCCATTTTAGCTATTATTCGAAAATAACTGTGACAACCTGTTTTCAGTACTGTTGAAAACAGTGGTTTCAGGACCACGATTCCGACTAGTGAGTTAATATCTTAATGTTTATTGAATGTTTATAGGGTTATTGTAAGGTTGTATTAAATTTTTGTTAAAAAATTTTGAAGTTTAAATGATTAATTAGGTAAAAATGATCAAATTGTAAAAGACGTAAAAGATGGTTTCTAATAGTTAAATTGATTAAATGGCTTTTGAAATGTAAATTAATGGACTTATTTGGTAATTATGTCATTCATAAAACTAGTTGTCAATAATGGACATGATGTAATTATTTTATAAGTTTTAAACCAAGTGTAATTTTAAACCAAGTGTAAAGTAGTAAAATAGTAAATAAATGCATAAAAAGGAAAAATTACCTATCATCGTTTTCAATTTCACTTTGCTTTTGTCGAAACTTCGATTGTTAAGCTAAAGGATTTTCAGTCAAGCTTTCTTTTATGCATGGTATGATTTTAAATTCCATTTTTAGTTATTTTTATATTTTTTAGTTCGCTTTAGCTTAATCTACTTATCCCGAGGGTTAATTTGCAAAATTGTTTGAGGTTGGAGGACTTGTCATGAATTAATTTGATGTGTTTGGGATGTTAAGTGATGGATAATTAAAGTTAGTTGTTAAATGAACATGTTTTGTTATGAGATTTTTAGTGAATTTAAGGTTTAGAGATTTATTTGTTAGAATGGTAAATTCCACTTATATTTTGTGAAATGATGAAAAATATGGGTTGATATAAATATATGAAAAAATTGACTAATGTGGATTTCAGTTAAAAATGGTTGAATTTTAAGTTTTGGGATTAGGGACTAAATTGTTTAAAAGTTAAAGTATTAGGGGTAATTTTACAATTTTACATTGATATGGATTATAGGTTTGAATTGGATATTTGAAGTTATTTGAAATACTTAATTACATGAAAATATTATTTAGATCAAGATACGCAACGAGACAAGCCTAAGAAATGAGACAAGCCTTAGAATGAGAACTTCCTCTATGACGAGGAAAATGAGATTGTTGAAATCCTTTGTGGGGACATCTCAAAGCCTTGGAAATTCTTTAAAATTAGGAAAATATGCCTTAGATGTGGTTAGGGGTTTTGGATGGTAGGTTGATTGAATATTTTCCACTACTTCCTTCAGGTGGTGGCTACTTTGGCGATATTTGAGACTAGAATAAAAAAGAAATTGTTGATGAGAAACTTGTGTTTCATGCCCGTTAGTATTTTTTTGTTTTTTGTGTTTTATTTATACTAGTACTAATATTGTTCTCACTTTATTTTTTTGCAGATTCAGACGAATAAGGTATGATAGACACCAAAGACCCTGTTACTAGCGCTATTGATCCCACTGCTTTTGGGATAAGGGGTGTTATTCCTTCGAAAAACCTTTGAGTTCCTCAGGCTCTGCTTGCACTAAAAGAGAAATCCCCTCTCTGTCCCCCAACCAAAAAAGAGAGGGATGGATCAGTAAAAGGGTTGTTTTTCGTAGGAGGAGATGCTATAAGGAAGGCCCTTTTCTGGTGGTGACTTAAAGGGAAATTCAACAAAATCCCCTGTTGGTACTGAAGGGTCTACTACTTTTGTTTCTCCTTCTGTTACTATTGTTGTACCAACGTCATTTGATGATCTGTAATTAATTTTCAAAGCTCCACCCGGTAAGTGATTTCCTATTATTATCATCTTATTGAAGCTCTTTGGATGGTCCTAATAAGATATTTGTGCACAAGCATTGAAGATCTCTTTAAAGGGCTAAGGGTTGCTATTGAGATGTCGATGTAGGCTATCATAGACTTGCACAGGTCATCCAATATTGCCAAGGCTACTGAAGACAAGGCCTTGGTTGTAGCGAGGAAGTGGAAGGCTTCGAAGAACAAGGCTCATGAAGATGCCAAGTTTTGGCAGGACAAAGCTAAAAAGTACAAGACTAAACGAGACACAACTCAAGTAGCGTTGAAACTGGAGCAACGGGTTCATACACTTACCAAGTCCCAACTTGGGAGAAGGCTATTGAGGCCACTGATTTGAGTATAAGGAAAGCCATCATGGAGATGCAGTTACACCATGGGCCTCTCTACATGTATAATTTAGATCTCAATCCCTTCAAAAGTATTACGAGCTACAAGGAGAAGAATATTGGATTTAATATTTTCGACCCTGATTGTCCTAGTGAGATGAGTTGTCATAGCCAACACCTAGTCTGGTAAGATATTTTCCGTTTTGGACGCACATGGCCCCCATGGCTTTGTTCTTAAGAACGCCCATAGACCCCTCAAAAGGCCTCTTACCACTTAAATTTTGTCACCCCTTTATATAGCTCAAGCCTTTCCCATTCTTTGTTGATGCAGGATTTGCCTAGGGTGTTACATTCACCCCTTTAAGGACTCAACGTCGTCACTGAAGTTTTCCCCACCATTGCTTAAGAGACATAACGAGTGGCTCTGATACCAATAAATGTCATAGCCAACACCCAGCCCAGTAAAATATTGTCCGCTTTGGGCGCACGTGGCCCTCGTAGCTTTGTTCTTGGGAGCGCCCATACACCCCCAAAAGGCATCTTACCACTTAAGTGTTGCTACCCCTTTATACAACCCAGATCTCTCACATGCTTTGCCGATATGGAATTTGCCTAGGGTGTTACATGAGTATTCAGAGAAAATGAGGCCTCTATGTATATCTAATATTCTTAAAAGGGAAAGTTCAATGGCCTAAAATGGTGTATAAGGTGGGAAACCTAAGGCTCCGGTTAATGGTGAGGATCCTCCTAGTAATCAGCTTGTTGAAAGTGTTAAGGGGTACTGATGTTGAGAAATAGTTGTATTTTGTAATTAATTTTCTTATAATAATAAAAAATTCTATTTTTCTTTTACTGCTTTATTTTTTCTACTTTGGATGGTATGCAAGATAGTAATATAGCAACTTTAAGTTATAAATCTATAATCGTATGTCCAAAAATTATCAATGTTTAAGCTCTTGGTTTATTTGAATTTTGTATTGGAAATCTAAGTTGAGCACATTGGCGGGCCATTTGCTTCATACAAACCATTTGGGATTATTGAAAATATAATATGAAATTCAAACCATCCATTGATAATATAAGAAATGTATAACCCATTTGTAAGAATGTGTAGTATTTGTTAATCTTTAGTACTGCATAGTGTTCAAAGGATTACAAAGATAAAGTTATGCCTCATCTTCGTTGAGAGCCCAAAGAGTTCACATGGAGGCTTGAGTAAAGTGACCCTGCTTCCAGACACATAGGGGAGGCTTATGAAAAGTAATAATATAACCCTGCTTCCAGATGAATAGGAGAAGGCTTATGAAAAGTAATAATATAACCCTGCTCCCAGATGAATAGGAGGAGGCTTATGGAAAGTAATATTATAAATAATATAACTTTGCTCTCAAACACGTGTAGGGAGACCTACGAAAAGTAATAATACAGTCCTGTTTTCAAATGCATGGGGAGGCTTACGAAAAGAAATAATATAACCCTACTCTCAAACACATAAGGAAGGCTTACGAAAAGTAACGATATTCTTATATTTTTTGTTGAAAATTCTTATATTTGTTGTTCTTCACTAGTTTGTAGCAGATTTATCTAAAAAAAACTAGTTTTATCAAATTGGTTGTTCATTTATTTGTTGATTCATTTGTTTTTCTTTTTGGGATTTAAGATTTTAGTCTCAATAATGAATGAAAACCAAACTTTTTTAGTTTGTATAATGTTAAAAACAATTTACAAAAAGAAGAAAATAAATTATGGAAGAAATTTATAATTTTTAATTTTTTCTGAAGTTTTAAAATATTTTTATTTTAAATAATTTTAATAATTTTTAGATTTTAAAAATTAAATATATATTTTTAAAATTTTTAAAACTAATTACTTGTTGATATGATATACATGTGGCGGTTACATTAGAAAATTAACTATTATTAACTTTTCCTTGTGTTTTGGTCTAATTTGACAAAAATAAATAAATGTAAGGATTAAAAAAGATGAAAACTTTAAATTGAGGATTAAAATATTTTTTTGTAAAGTTAAAGGATGAAATATGTCATTAAGTCAAAAAAAAGTATGACCAACAACTGCAAGATATGTTTGTTTGTTTTTTTACAAAGGGGCATAAAAGGTGATTCATTTAACTAAGAAATGTCATTAAGTAGAATGGAGTGAATAGAGGACGGATAATCCAACCTAAACTTGAGCTCTTCCTCACAATTTAAATCAAGACGGCTAAAAAAAGTCTACCACCTTATTACCCGATTGAACTGAAATCTAAAAAATCAAATAAATTTAGTTTTGGACTCATTTAACAAATGTCTCAAAAATCCAACAAATCAAACTTGAGTTAACTGGGTGTGAAAGAGAATGATTTGAGAAGCATTAGGCTCTTGATAAAAAGAACAAAAGAAAAGGTAAAGAATATGGTGTAATGGGGAATTTCCCATTCTTTTAAATTGATCTCACCAACATCAATTACCAAATTACCTCTTTATTTCTCAACATTTATCTTTTAAAAAATCAAAAGTAAAATAAGGCTACACTTAAGTTTGGGGTATTGAAGATTGAGTTTTTTTCCGCAAATAAAACAAAAAAATCGGTCAACCAATTTGTTCATTTCCCTTGCATTAGCCAAATCTTTCTCGTCACCATCTATTTAGACCCCCTGCCTGTAGTTCTTTCATTTATATATATCTTCGACAAACTCCTGTTTTTCTTTTGAATCCTTTTGTTCTATATATGTGAATAAACTAAACCAAGGAAAAACAGATAAAATACGATCAAAAACCAAAAAAAAAAAAGGAATTAAGACATGGCTCGCCACATTATTGTTGTTGCCCTTTTTTTCATAGCTATTGTTGGGGCATTTGCTGCTGATATATCACCGTCACAAGCCCCATCAAGAGCTACCAAGACTTTTGCTCCTTATGGGTCGCCATCTTCATCCTCCAATACTATCAGCGCTAGCCCAAGCGAGAGCCCTAGCCCAAGCGGGAGCCCTGAGAAAAGCAGCGAAGGACCGTCTGCTGACTCTCCCGATTCAGATTCTGATGAAGATACCGATGAAGATGAAGAAGCTGAAGGACCAGACTCTGGTGAAGACAGTGACTACAATGCATAATTCAATTCAATGATGCTTATTAAAGCTTCAACATTATTTCTGCATTTGCATAAATCACAGTCTTTGTAGTAGTTTCCAAAGTACTTTTCCTTGTTTCGGTGTTAAACCTAAAACCATTTACTTGTTTCTCTTCTGTTTTCGTGGAGTCACGTCCAAGCAATTAAATCTAATATGTACTATATTAGAATTTTCTTCAATGCATGGAATGTTTAGTTAACTAGCTAAATTCTTTGTCCGACCATTCGCCAACTATTTGCCACGTGTATAGATAAATATTAAATAAATTCTAAATTAATCGGATGTTGGTTTTCTTTAAAAATAGTTTAAGTTTGAACAGTAGTACAAAGAATATTTTATTATACAACTGATACTAGTGTTTATTATTTTAGCTTAAAATAAATATTTTAGAACCTCGCGTGATGGTTTGATAGTCAAGAGTGTTCATCGTCCTATGTATAATTTAAGTTCAAGTCGTGGTAATCATGTTTGTTCTTCAAACTTTACTTTTTTTTATTATAATTCACCAAAAAGAAATTATTTGATTGAAAAGTGAGAAAATTCCGATGAGCAGTATTAAACCTCAAAATGTTGTAAATTAAATGGATGTCATAACCCCCTTTAAGCATATTAAAGTAATGAGATAAAACTCTTTACTTAATTTATAATCAGGAGATTATTAAATAGAGTAATTAAGAAACTTTAATTCATTAAATGTAATACATTTATTAATTGAATGTAAAGGAGCTTATAAATAGCACCTTGTAAGTAAAATAATAAAATTCTCTCGTATTTTCATCCTCTTTTATTTATTGTTTTACTATTTTCTATAATACGTTATCAGCATGAGCTTCTACGAGTTCATAGTGAAGTTCACGTCATTTCGACTTTATATAATTTGCCCGTATAACTCCCGTTAAACTATATACGGTATACGTATTTTTATAATTCTTTTATTTTATTTTCTAGATGAAATATTTGCTTTGGGTAACATTTGCACATTTATTTTTACAACTAAAATCTAATAATGATAATTATATATACATATTTTTTATTTAAAGAAATTTCAATTAATTTAATTTGTGTTAAGTTATTATTATGACTATTCCTCTTTATGCCAATATTTGACATACATATTATTATTTAGCAAATTTGGTATATATAATTGAATTATTTTACGATTGAGAATACTTATTAATTTACTAATATTTTTTTATTTTGATTCAAGTGATTATAATGTCAAATCTTGCCAAACTTGAATTTGCGACCTTAGACATCTCAGGCAAGAACTATTTGTCATGGGTGTTAGATGCTGAAATTCACCTAGATGCTAAAGGTTTAGGAAATACTATATTAGCAGATAAAGAAGCATTTAATCAAGACAAGGCAAAAGCAATGATTTTCATCCGTCATCATCTGCATGAAGGATTAAAAGTGGAATATCTCACTGTGAAAGACCCTCTTGAGTTGTGGAAAAATTTGAAAGAACGATTTGACCATCAGAAAACTGTGATACTCCCTAAAGCTCGTTATGATTGGATGCACTTACGGTTGCAAGATTTTAAGACGGTAAGTGAATACAATTCAGAACTTTTCAAAATTAGTTCTCAACTAAAATTAGTTGGAGAAAACATAATTGATGAGGACTTGTTAGAGAAAACATTTTCAACCTTTCACGCTACTAATGTGCTCCTGCAGCAGCAATACCGTGAAAAAGGTTTTAAAAGGTATTTTGAATTGATTTCATGCCTTTTGGTGGCTGAACAAAATAATGAGCTATTGATGAAAAATCATGGAATTCGTCCCACTGGTTCTGCACCATTCCCTGAAGTGAATGTAGCAGTACACAATAATTATGAAAATAGAAAATATAGAAGTCGCGGCCGTGGTCATGGACGTAGTGGGGGACGTGGTCGAGGACGTATTAGTAATCGTTATCATGGTGGTCATAACAATGATACTTCTAACCACCAGAAAAAGAATAACAATGAAAGACAAGAAAGAAGTGGTCAAAATAATCCTTCAAAGATTGTTGAGAATATATGCTACCGATGTGGTATGAAGGGGCATTGGTCACGTACCTGTCGTACGTCTGAGCATTTAGTGAAACTTTATCAAGCATCCATTAAAAGGAAGGGAAAGCATATGGAGACAAATTTTATATCCCAAAATGATGAAATAGAGGCAAAAGATGAAGATATTCACTATAATAATAAAACTGACCATGCCTACGAGGATGATAAATTTAATGACCTTAATAATATAACTCACTTAGATGTGGCGATTTCTTTGAGAATTATTAGAAAAATTGATGTTATTTTGACATTTTTTAAGTATATTTTGTTTTCTTGCATAAAAAATAATTTATATATTTAATAAATATTTGTAATGTTTCTCATATTATACTTTGTTTGTTTTTATGAAGAATATGAATATTCAACAAAATTTCGATAGACCCAAAATCAATAAAGACATGTGTCTTGTAGATAGTGCTACAACACATACGATACTCAAAGATAAAAATATTTTTCTCATTTGACAATGAGTAATGCCCATGTTAATACAATATCGGTAGTTCAAAACTTATTGAAGGCTCGAAGAGCTATTATATTATTACCTAAAGGTACAAAATTTATCATTGATGATGCTTTATATTCCACCAAGTCTCAAAGAAATTTATTGAGTTTTAAAGATATTCGTCTTAATGGATATCATATTGAGACTATGAATGAGAAAAATGTTGAATATCTATATATTACAAATGTTGAATGTGGAAAGATATATATTTTGGAAAGGCTACCTGCTTTTTCATCAGGTTTATATTATGCACATATTAGTGCAATTGAATCATATGTTACTACAAACCAGAAGTTTGTAGAACCACATACTTTTACTATTTGGCATGACCGATTAGGCCATCCCGGATCTATTATGATGCGAAAAATCATCGAGAATTCAATTAGACACCCATTAAAGAACCAAAAGATTCTTGAATTCAAGGATTTATCTTGTGTCGCTTGTTCTCAAGGAAAATTGATTATTAGACCATCACCAGCTAAGGTTGGGATTGAATCTCCAACATTTTTAGAACGTATTCAAGGTGATATATGTGGGCCCATTCATCCACCATCTGGACCATTCAGATATTTTATGGTATTAATAGATGTATCTAGTAGGTGGTCACATGTATGCTTATTATCGACTCGCAACCTGACGTTTGTGAGACTACTTGCTCAAATGATTTATGTAATCAAAACTATTCGTCTTGATAATGCTGGTGAGTTTACATCCCAAGCTTTTAATGACTATTGTATGTCAATTGGGATAAAAGTTGAACATCCTGTAGCTCATGTTCATACACAAAATGGTTTAGCTGAATCATTTATCAAACGCCTCCAACTAATAGCTCAACCATTACTTATGAGAACAAAACTCCCTGTTACAGCTTGGGGATATGCTATTTTGCATGCAGCAGCACTTGTGCGCTTAAGGCCAACAAGTTATAATAAGTACTCCTCATTACAATTGGCTTTTGGTCAGGAGCCAAATATTTTCCATCTTAGAATTTTTGGATGTGCAGTATATGTTCCAATTGCTCCACCACAATGCACAAAGATGGGTTCTCAAAGGAGGTTGGGAATATATGTTGGTTATGAATCTCCTTCTATAATTAAATACGTTGAACTAATCTGGAGATTTATTTACTGCAAAATTTATTGATTGTCATTTTGATGAGACAACATTCCCAACATTAGGGGGAGAGAAAATACAACTGGTCAAAAAAATTACATGGAATAGATCATCATTATCTCAATTAGATCCTCGTACAAGTCAATGTGAACAAGAAGTTCAAAGGATTATACATTTGCAAAACATTGCCAATCAACTGCCAGATTCATTTACTGACCTAAAGAGAATTACAAAATCTCACATACCAGCTGAAAATGCTCCAATACGAATTGATATCCCAATAAGGCAAATTGTTAGTGCAAAAGAAGTAATCTACGCCTGAAGCGTGTGTAACACCCCGAATTTGGGCCTAGAAGTATTGGGCCTTGAGTGGGGGTCCGTAAGGAGGTTGTATATAGGTATTTAATTGTGCAATGAAATGAAACAATTAAATGTTTGCTTTAGTGGTTAATGGCTTTGAGAAGTGTTGGAGAAATCTTGGGTTCAAACTTGGGCTTTAGCAAAAATTTTGGTATTAAGTGAAAAAAAACCTGGATGCTTGGATGAGGGCCTTTTAAATTATTGTGGTAAATAAATTACACAAGGAAGCATGTAGTCTAGTGGTTGTGGCGTCATTAAGGTTGTATGGGAGCCTGGGTTCAAGTCTTGGCTCTTGCAATTTATTTGTTTTTTTTAAGGGAACCTGGACTTTGGCCTTTAGACCTTATAATTAATTGGGGATAAAATATGACACAAAAAGCCTTGTGGCTTAGTGGCAAGAAGCGTGTGGAGCATCCGAGGGGAGGCATGGGTTCGAATCCCATGGCAAGCAAAGAGAATTTATTTTGCTAACAGGGGGCGGTAAGAGTTGGTGTTGAATTTAAACCCTGATGTTGGAAGGATCCCACATCGGGAAGCTAACATAAGAGTGGATACAAAGCTGGCTTTAAATAGAGGGAACCATGAGGAGAGTAAATGTACCTTTCATGGCTGATCCCTTTCGCTGTATGGCGTGCTCCTTTGGGTTGGGCGTCATTAAGAGTGCTCGGAGCGTGGATTAACTCAGGTCTCCTATCGTGTGTATTTCACTACTCTAGCGGTAGGATGGCTACTTGGTAGAAAGGGCCATATGGGCCCAATGGGCCTCAGGGCCCAATTGGATAAGTTGTTTGATTGTGTAGTAAATATTAGACTAGGCTAGGTGAATCTCATATCTGTGGCTAGATTTGGGCTAAAAGGGCCACAAGAGCGTGTGGGCCCATTTGGGCTGAGAATAGGCTTTAGGCCCATTCGTATTGTTATCCTTGTTTAAAATACTTTAGTTTACTAAAATTACCGAAATACCCTTAGTTTGTAAAAATACTGAAATACCCTCGATTTGTAAAATTACTGATTCGACTTGTAAAATTACCAAAGTACCCCCGATTTACAGAATTATCGTTTTACCCCCGATTTACAGAATTACCGTTTTACTCCCGATTTACATAATTACCGTTTTACCCTCGACTTACAGAATTACCGTTTTACCCTCAGTTTATAGAATTATCGTTTTACCCCTGATTTACATAATTACCGTTTTACCCCCGATTTACATAATTATCATTTTTCTCTTGACTTACAGAATTATCGTTTTACCCTCGATTTACAGAATTACCGTTTTACCCTCGATTTATAAAATTACTGTTTTACCCTTGATTTACAGAATTACTGTTTTACCCTCGATTTACAAAATTACTAAAATACCCTTGGTTTGTAAAATTATCAAAATACCCCTAGTTTGTAAAATTACCAAAATACCTTAGTTTGTGAAATTACCGAAATACCCTCAATTTGTAAAATTACCAAAATACCCTTAATTTACAAAGTTACAGAAATACCTTTGACTTTCTAAAAATTATAGAAATACCATTGGTTTACAAAATTACTGAAATACCCTTGGTTTGTAGATTTACCAAAACACCCTTGTAGGATGAAATGACTAAAATACCCCTATTAGGTAAAAAGACCGTAAAGCCCTCGTAGGGTAAAGTGGTATAATACCTCGTATGGTAAAATGATGAATATGCCCTTATGTTCCGTATGTGATGTGCGTAGGATTTACATATATTGATATTGGATTAGTTAAGTTTGAGTGACAGGTGGTGGTTATCGTAGGTGATTGATTTTGGAAACGTTTCAACTTCAACCCGTAACAGGTGTGTACTAACCCTCGTAATAGCTTAGATTAATATTTGCTGAAAAGCCGAAATGCTAAAATACCGGTATTTCGGGAACTTGTAATGTTGCGTTTGGGTATAGATACGATAAATACGATAAGATCGGTGTTTGGATCGATGGAACAGGTAAGAACTCAATTTTGTGCACGATGGTAAGTTGGGCCTCAATGGTCTGAAATTGGGCCCAATGGGCTTTCGGACCCATTTGGGTAGAATTGATAGAAAATGGAATTTGAAAAAGTTGCACGTTAACACGGTTAGTATTGTTGTAAAATTTGGGTTAAGTAGGCTAAATCAGCATTCATAGGGCCCCATTAGGGGTTTTGGGCCCAAAAGCCCGAATTTGATAAAGTGGGTTAAAGATCATTAATTAAACACTCGGAAATATTGATAATTGTAATGAACATGGAAAACCCTAATATTTGGTAAAATTACGACAATACCCTTATAATGTGAAAAATGACTTTGTGCCCTTGTGGGCAAGTGACTGACTTGGACTATGTGGTTGACGGATTTGATTGTGAATATATATTGGTGATATGAATGACTTGACTGTGATTGTTTAATTCAAATATGGGCATGACATTCTGCATACATGACATGTTGCATTGGGTTGGGTTTTTATATGGATGGAGGAAGTGCAAAAGGGCTTATGCTCTAGTTTACCGAAAAGGGCTTATGCCCCAGTTTATTGAAAAGGGCTTATGCCCCAGTTTACCAAAAAGGGCTTATGCCCCAGTTTATTGAAAAGGGCTTATGCCCCAGTTATTAAAGAGGCTAGGCCTCCAGATATATGATAAAGCAGCTATGCTGCCAGTGGTGTGTTGGTTGGGTGGGTTGAGTTATTCCCCACATAGTGTGTTGGTTGGCACGGGTAGAGAGTAGCGGATGGTGGGTTGAGTAGTATCCCCAAATGGGCTTGCATACATTCATTGGTATTTCACGTGATATTGAAATGGGCTTGCATACATCCATTGACATTACATGTGATATTGAAATTGGCCTATGGGCCATACCGTTTACAATAAAGGTTTTGGCCCAGTGAAATGATTTATGAAAAGGCTTTGGCCTAGTGATATGATTTATGAAAAGGTTTCGGCGCAGTAATCGTTAAAACGAAAGGCTTCGGCCCAGTATATGTCAAGACTAAATAGGGCTTTGACTTAGATTGTACTGATACTGTGTTTTCACTGTTTGTTTGTTATTGGGATTACATACTGAGTTTTCGTAAACTCACCCCGTTTCTAACTGTGCAGGTAATTCCTAAGCTTAGATGGTTTGGAGTCTGAGGGACTCAAGATGGCCACACTCATTTTCTTTCTTTTAATTGCAATAAGTAGCCGATTTATTTCTTTATAAGTTTTATCTTATTAATATTATTGTTTGGTTTTGGGTTGTAATAAGGCCATTTTAATTATTTTTCTGGGATTATTTTATTTTTAATAACTTTAATCTGTTTGTTAATAAATGGGCTAGACTTAGGACGTGTTTTCAAAATGATAATTGTTTTCAAAATAACATCACGCCACGATTATCCGATTTATCAAAGATTTCAACTTAAATAAATTACAACTCGATTTAACCAAGTGTGGCAATGGTTGTGGGCATGTCTAGGATTGGATCCATTAGAAGAGCTTGGTACTTAAGCGACCTTCATGGCTCACCTCCTCTGTTTTTGATTCTTACCGGTGCCCAAATTTTCATTCACTTTGTTAGCTTAACAAAAGTCGATTTTAAAGCACTAAAACGAAACATGGGTTTTTAACTTCAATGTGGCACATCAGATTTGGCCATAATGTCTGGGCCGGGTTTGGGGTGTTACATTTAATGGTATCAGAGCCAGGTTGGAAAACTCGACTGTGGTATGGGTAGTAGAAAATTATTGTTATTTTTTTCTTTTCTTTTTCCGAAATTGGGGTTGGAAAAGGGTTTTTCTAAAATTTTGTTTTGAAATCTCTCAACGAAACTTGACTTGTTTCTGAAAAGATGTTACTGGAGGTGTGGCACACCGAGTCTCCGGCACCAAATCTGTAAGTTCTCTAACTCTGTTTACTGTTATAAATTGAAATGCTATATTGAGAAACCACTATAGATAGTAGCACTATACTGAAACTCACTAGTTAAGAGTAAACTGTAACGCTTGAATTTAGATTTAGTATTTATTTGGTGTGTGTTCTGGAAATGTAGAAATTGTTTGCATGTGAAATCTATCTGCTCTGATGGATAAATGTTTTGGGTGTATGTTAGTATTATTAGTATCAGAGTGCGCAGCGAAAATGTGGTGGTGTAGTCTGAGAGTGGAAAATTTCGAGGAGGAAATTTCTTTAAGGAGGGTAGAATTGTAACACCCCGAATTTGGGCTTAGAAGTATTGGGCCTTGAGTGGGGGTCTGTAAGGAGGTTGTATATAGGTATTTAATTGTGCAATGAAATGAAACAATTAAATGTTTGCTTTAGTGGTTAATGGCTTTGAGAAGTGTTGGAGAAATCTTGGGTTCAGTAGGCTAAATCAGCATTCGTAGGGCCCATTAGGGGTTTTGGGCCCAAAAGCCCGAATTTGATAAAGTGGGTTAAAGATCATTATTTAAACACTCGGAAATATTGATAATTGTAATGAACATGAAAAACCCTGATATTTGGTAAAATTACGACAATACCCTTATAATGTGAAAAATGATCATTGTGCCCTTGTGGGCAAGTGACCGACTTGGATTTGTGTGGTTGTGATTTGATTATGAATATATGTTGGTGATATGAATGACTTGACTGTGATTGTTTAATTCAAATATGGGCATGACATTCTGCATACATGACATGTTGCATTGGGTTGGGTTTTTATATGGATGGAAGAAGTGCAAAATGGCTTATGCCCCAGTTTATTGAAAAGGGCTTATGCCCCAGGTTACCGAAAAGGGCTTTGCCCTAGTTATTAAAGAGGCTAGGCCTCCAGATATATGATAAAGCAGCTATGCTGCCAGTGGTGTGTTGGTTGGGTGGGTTGAGTTATTCCCCACATGGTGTGTTGGTTGGTACGAGTGGAGAGTAGCGGATGGTGGGTTGAGTAGTCTCCCCAAATGGGCTTGCATACATTCATTGGTATTTCACGTGATATTAAAATGGGCTTGCATACATCCATTGACATTACATGTGATATTGAAATGGGCCTATGGGCCATACCGTTTACAGTAAAGGCTTCGGCCCAGTGAAATGATTTATGAAAAGGCTTTGGCCCAGTGATATGATTTATGAAAAGGCTTGGTAGCGAAGTAATCGTTAAACGAAAGGCTTCGCCCAAGATATGTCAAGACTAAATAGGGCTTTGACCAGCATTGTACCGACATCGTGTTTTCACTGTTTGTTTGTTATTGGGATTACACATCGAGTTTTTGTAAACTCACCCCGCTTCTAACTGCGGTAATCCCTAAGCTTGGATGGTTTCGAGTGCGAGGACTCTGAGATAGCCACATTATCGCTTTCGCTTTCTTTTAATTGCAATAAGTAGCCGATTTATTTCTTTATAAGTTTTATCTTATTAATGTTATTGTTTGGTTTTGGGTTGTAATAAGGCCATTTTAATTATTTTTCTGGGATTATTTTATTTTTAATAACTTTAATATGTTTGTTAATAAATGGGCTAGACTTAGGACGTGTTTTCAAAATGATAATTGTTTTCAAAATAACACCACGCATACGATTATTTGATTTATCAAAGATTTCAACTTAAATAAATTACAACTCGATTTAACCAAGTGTGGCAATGGTTGTGGGCATGTCTAGATTGGATCCATTAGAAGAGTTTGGTACTTAGCGACCTTCATGGCTCACCTCCTCTATTACGGATTCCTACCGGTGCCCAGCTCCCATTCACTTTGTTAGCTTAACAAAAGTCGGTTTTTAAAGCACTAAAACGAAACATGGGTTTTTAACTTCAATGTGGCACATCAGATTCGGCCATAATGTCTGGGCCGGGTTTGGGGTGTTATAGCGTGGAAGGCCAATCGGTTCCAAAGATAAAAATCCTCGTTAAAGGAAAGGATCAATTATTCAATATGGTAATATTGTGGAGGCAAGTGCCCCAGAAGAGGCCCAAGATATAACTAATTAAAAAACCCCAGAAGTTGTTCAGGTACCTGAAAATGGTGATAACGAAGAAATCTCAATAAGTTATGTTACTTCAGGAAAAAGATGGAACCGAAAAAATATAGTTGCCGACAACAATTTTGCTTATAATGTTGCTATTGAAATAGAAAAAGAAAATGAGGATCTTGAGCCTAAATCTATTGAGGAATGTAGAAATAGAAAAGATTGGCCAAAATGGAAAGACGCAATTCAAGCAGAATTAAATTCACTTTCTAAACATGAGGTTTTTGGACCTATAGTCCAAACACCTAAATATGTAAAGCCGGTAGGATATAAATGAATATTTGTGGGAAAACGAAATGAGAAAAATGAAGTCGTAACATATAAATCACGACTTGTAGCACAAGGATTTTCGCAAAGGCCCGGTATTGATTATGAATAGACATATTCTCTTGTGGTGGATGCAATCACGTTTAGATACCTTATTAGTTTGGCAGTACGTGAAAAACTTGACATGCGTCTAATGGATGTTGTTACAGCCTATTTGTATGGTACACTTGATAGTGAAATTTATATGAAAGTCCCAGAAGGATTTAAAATCCCTGAAGGATATAGAGTTTCCCGGGAAAATTGCTCAATCAGATTAAAAAAAAGTTTATATGGATTAAAATAATCTGGGCGTATGTGGTACAATCGTCTTCGTGAATATTTGTTAAAAGAAGGTTATAAAAACGATCAAATCTGCCCATGTGCTTTTATAAAAAGGTTTGAATCAAACTTTGTGATAATTGCTATTTATGTTAATGATCTAAATATTATTGGAACTCCTGAAGAGCTTCAAAATGCAATAAATTATTTAAAGAAAGAATTTGAGATGAAAGATCTCGGAAAAACAAAATTTTTCTTGGCCTGCAGATCGAGCATTTAAAAGATGGAATTCATGTCCATCAGTCAACTTATACGAAAAAGATCTTAAATAAATTTTATATGGATAAAGCACATCCATTGAGTACCCCGATGGTTGTACTATCATTAGATGTGAATAAAGATCAATTTCGTCCTTGTGAGAATGATGAAGAGTTTCTTGGTCCTGAAGTACCATATCTAAGTGCCATAGGAGCATTGATGTATCTTGCAAATAACACAAGGCCTGATATAGCTTTCACTATAAACTTGTTAGCAAGATTTAGTTCTTCTCCAACACGTAGACATTGGAATGGAATTAAACATGTATTTAGATATCTTAGAGGGACCATTGATATGGGGTTATTTTATTCAAATGATTCAAAATCCCTATTAGTTGGTTATTCTGATGCTGGATATTTATCGGATCCACATAAAAGTCGATCTCAAATGGGATATTTATTTACATGTGGAGGTACTGCCATATCATGGTGTTCGACAAAGCAAACATTAGCTGCTACCTCTTCAAATCATGCTGAAATAATTGCAATGCATGAGGCAAGCCGATAGTGTATTTGGCTAAGGTTATTAACCCAACATATCTAGAAGATATGTAATTTGCCTTTACAGGAAAATATGCCAACTATCTTATACGAAGATAATGCAGCATGTATAAATCAATTAAAAGGTGGTTATATCAAAGGTGACAGAACGAAACATATTTCACCAAAATTATTCTTCACTCATGATCTTGAGAAGACAGGTGACATAGAAGTTCAACAAATTCGTTCTAGTGATAATTTAGCAGACCTTTTTACCAAGGCATTGCCAACTTCAACATTTAAAAGACTACGAAACAAGATTGGAATGCGTCGACTCAAAAATATAATGTGATGTCGCTATTAAGGGGAGTCTAAAACATGTTGTACTCTTTTCCTGGTAAAGGTTTTTAACGAGGCAACTTGTAATAGGAGATTCTGTACTCTTTTTCCTTCATTAGGTTTTTATCCCACAGGGTTTTTTCTAATAAAGGTTTTAATGAGGCACATTCTTATTTAAAAGACATCCAAGGGGGAGTGTTGTAAATTAAATGGATGTCATAACCCCCTTTAAGCATATTAAAGTAATAAGATAAAACTCTTTACTTAATTTATAATCGGAGATTATTAAATAGAGTAATTAAGAAAGTTTAATTCATTAAATGTAATACCTTTATTAATTGAATGTAAAGGAGCTTATAAATAGTACCTTGTAAGTAAAATAATGAAATTCTCTCGTATTTTCATCCTCTTTTATTTATTGTTTTATTAATTTTCTATAACACAAAATATCATTCTACCATTTTCATTGCCCTTAATGAGATCATATTCTACATCATATTTCCATAATTAAATATTCAAATCAAATGATTGAATATTATATAACTAATTCGGATAGCAATGGGATAAATGGATGATACTATCAATTAAATATTATTTAATTTTTTATAATCGTGTTTTAAATATATATTAGTTTAACTTTTTTAAAAAAAATAAAATGTTTGTATAAATAATATATAAACCGCTTAAATTTTATTCCAATTATTTATATAATATTCTAAATACATTTTATATAGATTTTTAAATTTTATTTAGTTTTTGAAAAGAAACTATTATATTGAAAAATTTTATATAAATATAAATGGTTTTAAATAATTTGAAAATATGATGTTAATAGTTTTAAATTTCTATACATTTTAATTAAAAAATTGTAGTATGTTTTAACCTTTTTAATCACTTTTTATACATTTAAGAAATTTTTAATAATTTCAAAAAGTTTTAAAGTTGTTCGAAATATGTTTGTTAAAATGTTTTATTTTTATTTTATTTGAACAATTTTATTTTATTTTAAATAATTTAAAAGTTCTAAAATATCTGTGTTTTCGACACAATGCCTAGGACTATTAATTGTTCCTCTCCAACTCATAAATAGGAGGATAATGCGCTTCATGTGATATCCCGAATTAGGGCCTAATCGGAATAGTGATTTCGGGACCACAAATCCAATATAGAAATAATTATTTTATGATTATTTTGAGGTCTATGATATGATTGTATAATTGTGTGAAAATTTCGTGAAGAAATTCTATGCATAAAGTGCTTAATTTGAAGTTAGGGACTAAATTGAATAAGTTACAAAATTTGCATTCTAGAAGTTTCTAGTATGAAATTGCTTTGAAATATTAATTAGGAGGGCTTAAATAGCAATTTGACCAATTTCTAAGTTTATGGACAAAAATTGGACATGAATGGAATTTTTGAAAGTTTAATAAGGAAGGGCATTTTGGTCATTTTGATATTAAATGAAATAAAATGGGAAAAATAACACAAAAATGATCATCTTCTCCATAAGTTGCTGCCAAATATGGCTATCCACCATAGCTAGGGTTTCAACATTTTTAAGCCTTGATTGTAAGTGATTTCTATGCCAGTTTTTAATATTTTTTACATTTTTGAAATCCTTGTAGCTCGGTTTACCTGTTTCTACCAATATTTTGAGCTAGGGTTTATATTTAAAAATTTACCCATGAATGATATGCATGAATTTTGATGTTTTATGGTAGAATATGAAGCTTGAGATTGTGTTAACAACTTTTGCTAAGTGATTTTACGTAAAAACGACTAAAATGACATAATCGGTAAAAATACCTAATGTTCATAAGTACATGTTAGTGTGAGAATTGGATGTTGCTGTAGAGCGGAAAAATGATCAGCATATCATAAAACATAAGAAAATAGGATGAAGTTTAATTTACGAGATTTGAGGTAAAAGTGTAAATATGTGAAAGTTTAGGGGCAAAATTATAAATTTTCAAAAATATGATTTTGGGTTGATTTGAATAATATGAGTCCTAATTAGGCTATATTTGAAATGATAGAGCAAGGAAAATCGAAATTCGGGCTAAAATCGGTAAAATACCAAGTTGTGGACAAAATGGTAAAAATGACCATTTTCGCATACGAGGTAAGTTCAAATGTAAATATTGTAATATAACCATTATTTTAAATCATTTAATGCTATTTATACGATATTATGATTGTTATCATGCAATTCTATGCTTTGTGGTCATTGTTGGGCAACATGCAAAAATTTTATGAATTATGTGAAAAATGTGAAAGACTACCGAAGTATCGTCATGGGTATTCCAAGGAGAGTGGTAAAGGAGTACGAATGAGGAAAGTCCCGTTGAACCTTAGGAAAAGATTAAGATATTTGAGCATCCGAACTCGTTGAGTTGAGTCCAAGTTCACTTATGGATGCGAACGTCCGAACTCGTTGAGTTGAGTCCGAGTTCGTGAGATGTAACTAGGCATCCAAACTCGTTGAGTTGAGTCCGAGTTCACTTATGGATGCGAACGTCTGAACTCGTTGAGTTGAGTCCGAGTTCGTGAGATGTAACTAGGCATCCGAGCTCGTTGAGTTGAGTCCGAGTTCACTTATGGATGCGAATGCCCGAACTCGTTGAGTTGAGTCCGAGTTCGTGAGATGTAACTAGGCATCCGAACTCGTTGAGTTGAGTCCGAGTTCGCTTATGGGCGGGTTACATGGTAGCTTGGCTACATATGTGGCACTTATGTGCAAACTTTCCATGTATCCGAGTTATATTCTGATGTGTTCAACGGGTAAAATTCTAGTGAAATGGAAGAATACTCAAGATGCAAGTGACGTATTGGTAAGTGTTGTGGAATGGGCACTTTGGACAGGTATGTACTTAACCCTCGGGTTGAAACTTGATACGACAACAATAATGTAGTAAGACGATGAATGATGAATAAAAATGAGATATATGTTTTGGTGATATTATGCTAATGTTGGTATAATTGCTTTGTTAAGTTATTTGTTATTTGTATGTGAACTTACTAAGCATTTATGCTTACTCCTTCCCTTCCATTCCTTGTAGTTTTGACAAGCCGGTTTGGAGATCAGGACGGTCGGAGGCACGCTCACACTATCAACGGACCATCTCGGTATGGTGGCTTGCATATTTTAAGAATATGGCATGTATAGCATTATAATCCTTTTGTGTATATAATCTTATGATATAGCTCATGGATGGCATGGAAATGTTTGAGAATGATTAGCTATTGGAGTGGCTAATCGAGATTATATTTGATAACACGTATGCTTTATGTGCTAACTAATCTATGGAAATCCATAAAATGGTGAAATTGGCTATAAAACAGAATCACAGAGCAGTAGTGATGTGAGTTTGAAAAATCACTAAAAATAGTATAGATAGAATTAGATGATGAATAAAATATTGAATTGAATCTTAATGAATCTATTTTCATGTGGAAGAAACAAAATAGGTAAAAGAGTTTTATTTTATGAGATATTTACGTTTTGGTGAAATAGGTTCAGAGAAATTTCTGGATTCCCTATTATGACTTTAGAAATTCACCATAATTTTTTTAAAAATAATTAGTACTCATAATTTATATGTATGCATTCTTTGTTGAGTCTATTTTTAAGTGAAACAAACATCATAGTCATTGGACTTCTGTAAAGAAAGAAATTTTATTCTTAGTGCACAGGAGTCAGAGTAGCTGAACCCTAAAATAGGGGAGACTTTAACTAATAAACTGTACTAACTAGCTTTACCAATAATTCTAGAAAAACTTTAGTAGATATATATATGAGTCTAGTTTCAGGAAAAATTTATAGATCTTAATTTCGAGTTTCGGAACTCGAGATATGAATTTTTAAGTGACTATGATGCAGTTAGCCAGCTAGTCTGGAAATTTTAAAAATAAATTGTTTGAGCTGTTTAATTTATGAATTAAGTCCGTTAACACGTCGTGCTCGACTCCGGTGATGGTCTCGGGTACGAGGGCGTTACACTTCAGCACACTCGACCTTACATTCTCCTACATTGAAAACAGTGCTCATGCTAATCAAGTTAAAACTTAATCTGTTAAAAAGTTTTTTTAATAATCGTTAAAAAAATTAATGTACAAAACATCTTTAAAAATAATTTAATTTAAAATTTCAAATATATTAATTAAAAATATTTTCAAAATATTGAAAATGTTAAAATAACTTTTTAAATAGTTTTAACTTTTGAATCTATTAAAGTGTTTATGGGTATATGTTTACAAAATTATTATTTTTAATTAAGATTGCCTTTGTGTTAAAAACATTTAATTTTTTTGGCAATTTTAAACATAAAAAAAATAGAAAAGCAAATACTTTGAAATGTTTATGGCAAACTTCCATTTATTTTCAAATATTTCTACTTTTATTTTGCACTCATTAAATATTTTTTAACAAAACTCATAAATAATTTATTAAAGAGTAATAAATAATTTAACATGTTATAACTTAAGAATAATAAATAAAGGTGATGTTGGGAATCGACTCGGTTAAGCAACAAATAAGTAAAAATAGCAGAAGAAATTGAGAAATTGAACACACAAATTTAACGTGAAAAAATTCCTTCAAAGAGGATAAAAAAACCAAGGGTAAAGATAATTCCACTATAATGGTAAAAGAACGAAAGGTACAAAAGATAGAGATAAAAAACTATATCCTGAAAACCCGAAAACTAAGAATCCTCAAAACGTCAACACAAAATTCTGTAAAAGTGTTATGAGTTCTAATATCTAATGGGTTTATTTTCTAAAGTAGTAAAAGAGCCTATTTATAGGCTAAATTTATAGGTCAAATAATAATAAAATAATCTAAACTAACCAGAGTTTGATTGAAACAAATAAACAGAGTTTAACTGGAAGATTATTTCTCAAATTTGACTGGAATAGGAGTCATACTAAACAAATCTCCACCTTGACTCATATTTCCACAACGCCATCTTTGTCAAAGCCCATGGGCCTATCTTGAATGATGTAGGGAATTAACTGAGTCGAATATGTGCTTAGAAATTGGAAGACTTCTAGCCTTCGACTTGTTCACTGTCAAATCAAAACTAACTCAGATTTGATTTTCACGAACACAGTGCCCTAACTTTTCAAAACCTGCATCCAAAAGAGAATCTCTCTTCAATGAAATGGTCATATATTTTTCCCTCCTATTACCAAGTTGCCTCCACTCCAAACGAGTTGACTTCAACCCCGTAACGGACGAGGGAAGTCCGATTTCACCAGTTATTATAGAACCTTCCAGAATATAAAGACTATCAGTCATTTTACCTTTTAACAAAATAAGAGCTTCACGAGATACCTTAATGTCGCTCGACTCAATGTTGATTCAGCATCATTTCGAGTCTAAAATACTCAAGGAGATGAGGTTTTTTTTCGTAAATCAGGTACATACCTGACATCTGAGAGTGTCTTAATCGTCCCATCGTGCATTTTAATTTTAGCAGTACCAATACTAATTACCTTTCTAGATGAATCATTTTTCATGCGCACAACTCCACCTTCAATCGAACTGTATGGATAGTTGTGATGGTTCACATCATAGGTGGTGCAAAATGCCGCTAAGAATGGTGGTTTTTTTTAGTTGGGATGATGTTTGAGCAAGGTTATTGTAGATGGAGTAATTAAGTTCTCTTTATCTTCAATAGCGAATCTAGAAAATTTTTTTGGGGGGGACGGAATTAAATTGTATATTTTTATAATAGTAAAAATATAATTTACCATTTTAATAGTCTATATCTTTATAATTTTTAAAGGATTAAATCATATTTTTATCATTTTTGAGGAGATCAAAGTGTAATTTTACTATTACTAATTTTTCATAAATTATAAAAGGTCTAAATGGAAAAAAAATTTAGGAGCCCCCTGGCTCCGCCACTGCTTCTCTTGTCTCTCTTGATTTGGTGATGAAGGGTGGTATTTATAGAGGTTGGCTTGGCCTGAGTGTTAGCTATCAAGCACTCTATTTTATAAGTGTGAAGGGTAGAGTGGCGGATGTCAATTAGGATCATTGTTGGAGTCAATACAAGGAGACATTGTGAGATAATTGGACAGAGTGTCATCAAGCCTAAGGAGGTGATGAATTGATAAATACTAGCAATTGCTCTTTCCTATATATCTTCTGGAGAGTGTACGGAAAAACTCTATATGACATAGGTGTTTTGGTGAAGTAAGGCTAATACAATTCTCCTAGTGAGGCCGCAAGGCCAAGCTTCATCAATTTTATCTTCATGTGCAAGTGTCAGGTGGTTCTTAAGAGATGATATGACAAGGTTGTAACAAGTATATTAAAAAGAACTAATAATTGAACTTGAAGTTGAAGATTCCTACTTTTTTATATAGAAAAAGTGGGAGTGGGCGTTGGAGTTTGCAAAAGGGAGAAAACAAAGATTGATAAAAGCAAAAGAAGAATATGTATTATGTTAGATTATGATATACTCACAATATAGGTAAAAAATTATGTAAAAAAACTATTTATATAATAATTATATAAACATTAAATAATGCTTTACTTGAAAGAATAAAGTTAAAGCTTTAGAGATTATAGAATCCTAAATACAAATGACATCATAATAACATTTTGTTTAAGAAACGTGACAGCTAGGCAGCCGATTTCAAGAAACATCCTAGCAAGGTTCGGCCAGGGTGATCCTCACTGACAACGGGACGAATTTTCGGAGCCGTTCACATATTAATATTTTTTATGTGTTACCTATTCAATTAAAAGCTTAAATAATAGTTGAGATATATATTCATTGTGTTGTGGTGCTAAATGCTTTTTCCCCCTTTTTTTAAACTTGTTTTTTTGCGGAAAAAAATGATGCTTGAATTTTAATCCATTGAGCACTAATGAAAAAAAAAATATGAGTCAAATTGACAAAAGCTATAAAATTTAAGTGCTAAACTTGTGCTTAGCTTCTAAACAGAATTAATGACTAAAACCGAAAATAAAAATAACCAATTTGAAAAATAAAATACCAATTTCAAACAAATAAAAATAGCTGGATTAAATCCGTAAAAGTTAATAAGCTCAAGGACTATCTTAAAATTTAACCAATCATATTCGAAAAGTGAAATGCCAACTGTCTTTGTGCGTTTCATGTTTTTCCGGATTCCTTTGAGATGCTTCCATCATGTCCTTTTCAACCTTCAGAGTGCAAATGCAATACCACAAATATAAAATCATCTAATTAAATATAAAATTTTATCACAACCGTGAATAAAAATATTTATATTAAAATAATATATTTATAAAATATGTGAACAAATTATTTATAGTGAAATAACAAGGGTTTTATTATATGATTTTAAATAGTTTTGGGTTGGATTCTCAAATAATGATTTTAATTATTTTATTTAAAATTATGTGAAAAGATAAAAATATTTTTATAATAATATTAATTATCTTTTAAAATAATAAATTTTTGTGATTTCATAACTGATTTAGTGTCGAATTAATTTGTGAAATTAATTCAAACAATAATTTTATATATAATAAGATAAGTGATAAAATTCTTTTGTTTTTGGTATTTTATAGAGAGACAAAGTTATTAAATATTGATACGAAATAGTATAGGAGTTACATGTCATCCATTCTTTTTCAAATTTGTAATAATGAACATATATATATAAACATTGATTTTGCCATAGGAATTTATTCTTCCTATGAGACTATACATATCAGATTTGTATCTAGCTAATTAGGCATAATGTTATTTAGATTCTGACGTAAGTATTGGTTATGAACATATTTTTATGTTAATATGTTTTAATCTGTAAATCTTTTTCATATATTTAAAACAAAATTAAAAGCCTTACATTTGGGTAGCCATATCCATGTTTGTGTTTTATATATTCAAAATAATAATAATAAAGAATTCGAGCAAAAATACAAAAAAAAAAGGTTGTAATTAGATCTGTCCATAGATCAAGTCAATCAGTTTGGCCCGAAAGTTCGTTCTAAAAAGTGAAAGAATTTGGGTAAAATTATAAGCACAAAAAATGAGTTTGGGCAAAAAATAATGCTCATCTAGAAAATTAGTCTCGCCTCAGGTAAAGGATTTTTTTGTTTAAGCCTGGCCCAACTCGAATTTGAAAAAAAAAATATTTTCCCACTGTTTTGCTATTATTTTTCTCACTGATTTGCTACCATTTTACTATTATGTTACTACTATTTTGTTGTTATTATTTGGATATTTTATAACTTTTGTTTTGTTGTTAATTTTGCTATTATTTTGGATGCATTTGCTTGTTAAATTGCACCTATCTTAATGTTATTTAAATATAAAGATTTATTTAATTTATTTTCAATTTGTTGGGAAATATTTATTTAATATTTTTAGTGTTTTGATATATTATATTTTTTATTTTTATATATAAAAAAATTTATAGAGGTCAGGCTCGGGTTTAAGATCTATAGTCTGGCGAGTTTAGACAAAAATTTAGGTCCATTTTTTGGGTCAAGTCCAAATCTATCGAACGAGCCTAAAATTTTGTTAAGGCTCAGTCGGAACCAACCCAACCCAACACATGTATGAGTCTAAATATAATTATATGAATAAATACATTAACATATATGAAGAAACGGTGATATCAATACAAAATACATAAGCAACCTTTATCACATACATCATAAACCCAAAATTAAATAAATAAATTAAAACATGGCATGGTGTAAAATGAAGATACAAAAGTCGTCAAAAACTTTTTTTTTAATTATGACATGAGAAAGATAATACCAACACAAGATATAGATATTGTAAGATGATCTACTTTTCAGCTTGATTTGTGGAAGGTTGATGAACGTCATCATCATCCTTTGTAGTATATGATTTCGTGTTTTTCACCTCCATTGTTTACTCCTTCCATTGGATTGTTTGATTTCTTGAACTAATTAATGAAATTAAACATGGCTTTGAATTGGAGTTTGATTTTGTGGAGGTTAAGGTTAAAGCAAGTTTAAAACACACATATTATATCTAGCTTATGATAAACACAAGTTTCCTTAGTGTGTAAATATGAACATAATATGAACTAATATTATTCCTGAGTAGGCAGTGCCCTGAGTGAATTGGGGAATGTTGTGGTCAGGGGGTTTTATATAGGGGTGAGTATTCTATCGAGTCGAATCGAGTTAAGTCGAAATTTTTCGAATTAGTCGAATTGACAAATCCTATTTTAGCAACCGAACTCAATTTGAATTTTTTTTCGAATCAAATTGAATCGAGTCAAAAAATTTCAAGTCAAATTGAGTCGAGTTAATGAATTATATTATTTATACTTAATGTTGTGTTTAGATGTACCGATTATTTAACTAATAAACGAAGTACAAGATTATTTAACTACATGAACAATGTAGAGCCCAAATTTTGCATGGCCCAAGATACAGACCCAAATCACTAAAATTAAAAGGCCCGATTACAAGCCCAACAACCCAAACTCTGGTTTCAGAAAGGGGGATACCCTAACCAAAGCAGTTGGCACCGCAGGGGACCTTCACCTCCACGCCACGCCCGTACTTCGCGCCTTCACGTTCGCTCCATGTAGCCGCTTCACTCACGTCTCCATACCTGCGAAAGAATGGGAAGCAGTAACAGAAAGTGCAAGTTATTTTTGTTTTTTTCTTTTCGACTATAAAAGCCGAAACAAAATCATTGTAATGGGGGGGTCGTTTCTTTTTTAATGAATACACTAGCAAAGGGAATACACACGAAAACAGACGCAAAAATACGAATACAAATCAAATCTTGAAGGTGTTTTCAGTTTTTCTTTTTGATTGTTTTGTTCTTTTGATTTTATTTTATTCCTTTTAATTGTGTGTAAAAAACAAAAAAAAAAAGAGAAAAGAGAGAGGAATACCTGAGTTGACTCGCTCCTCCATCATCGGCAACTCTTCCTCTGTCGTCGAAGTTGGCCTTTGGAGGGAGAAACTTCCTCTGATCTTCTAGCATAGGTGCGGCTGAAACCCCAAATGAGGGAACATTGGGGTTAAGGATTTGTTTTAATCTTTGCAGAAAAGGGCAAATGGACTTCAATTGTTTCTTCTGTTTCTTTTTATGCATAATAAAACGGTGATGCTTGGGAGAGGGGGGAATGTGCTCCTTTTCACCTTAAATGGTTGATTTGCGCGTTTGGTCCCTTCCCTTTCGCGCTAACTTTTGATTAAGTTTTTTTTATATTTTTTTGTTTTTAAATTGTCCCTGGAATTTGCCGTTGTTACAAATCAATCCGCGCTTAAATATTTCATGTTGGACATTTAGTTTATTTATTTTTTGTCCCTATTAATTTACGTGTCTCGCATTTTGGTCTTAGTTTTTTGGTTTACAAATTATCCTTTTGATTTTAACTTTTTTTCAATTAAGTTTTTATTCAATTTTTTTTTAAAAAGGAGCATATTATTTAACATATTATTTTGTATTATTTGGTTGATTTCATTTTTTATTTAAATTTTCATGTGCATATTTATTTATTTCAAACACTTTCATATACTATTATATTTCTATATATATTATCTATATTAGGTTTTTTCATTTCATATATTATTTATTTAAATGTTGTATATATATTGCTTTGCATATTACTTAACCTTTTATATATCATTCATTTTGAAATTTCATGTATGCATTATTATAATTTTTTTGATACATTTCAAATTCTCATGTAAATTATTTACTTTATGACATTTATTTTAAAAATTCACTTGCATATTACTATTTAATATATTACTTATTTATATTTTTCCTCCTTATTTTAATTTCTTGTATTTATGATTTGTTTTAAAATCTTTGTATTGTTGTATAGTAATGTTTTTAAATTTACTTTCCTCCCTATTATTCTTTTTATTGTATTTTAAAACTCGATATTTCATTTGTATAATTTGCTTAGAATTTCTTTTAAATTTAGTCTTCGGTTATTAATGTTTGTATTTATATGGTATATGGTATGTTGCCATTGCATGTACCATAATTTGCTCCTATTTTCTTATTATTTTTTATTATTTATGTAATATTATTGCCACGAATTTTTATTTCACGCTCGATACTATATTTGTTGGTTTCTCATTATTGCATCATGATTGTAATTCCCATGTTCACTCAATATCGATTGTTTTTTATCCCCAAGCAAACCAAACAAGTATTTTTAATTCGGTTTTTATAACTGTTAATTTAAAATTTTCCCAAAACAAAGGCAATGTTTGAAGTTTGAAGTTTGAAATTCGAGAAATCGTGCCCTAACGTGCTGGATTTCGATTTTCCGTTTATCCAAAATAATCAAGCATCCCCTTTAAAATTTCGTCTGTGTTTTCTAAACTTCAAAATAAGGCAATGTTCTATGTTTGGAAATCCGAGAAATCGTACCCTAACGTGTTGGGTTTCGGTTTTTCGTTAGACCAAATGATCGAGTATCCTTTTGAAATTATGAAATACAAGAGCTTTTGGAAATTAAGACTCGGTCGTGGTTTCGAGGGTTTAAAAAGTCATGTCCTAATGTGCTGGATGTGATATTTTATTCCTTCGTAACAAGAGAATTTTTAATGACCAATTTGAGTTATTCAAATGTTTTAAAAGAAATCGTATTTCAAAATATCTTTTAAATTTTAGACATAAGGACATTGATTAATCAAGTAGGTACCAAATTTAGGCGTTACGAGGGTGCTAGCCCTTTCTCGTGCGTAATTGACTCCTGAACCCTTTTTCTTGACTTACGTAGGCCTAAAATTATTGTTTTAATAAATCAAAATGTTTTATTAAAATGATCAATCTCAAGGTGATCCGATCCCACCTAGGAAAGGGTCGATGGCGACTCCACAATTTATTTTTTAAAGTCGATCCCTGTTTTTTTTTTTTAAATGAAAAATGGTTTCTAAGCTTGGCAACTCCACTGGGGACCATAAGAGAGTCAGGCCGTAAAATTGATTATTTCCTATCATTTTGTCGAAAATTGAAAATTTGATTTGAAAAATCATGCTTCTTTTGGTCGCATTTGTTGATGTCGTGTCATTTGTTTGTTGTGTTTTAAGGATATTCTTGCATCATCTTGCATGACCGTTGTGGTCATACCTTTTAAGTGGGTGTGAGAAACTATGCCTTCATGAGGTTTTCACCTCCGCATAGACTAGTGGACTGCTTCCGGGATACATCCGTACCTATGTCTTCGTGAGGTTTTCACCTCCGCATAGCCATAGGGAAATGTATTCCCCTGAATTGAACTCGACCCACATGAGCCTATAATGGGTGAGGATCGAGGAATCTGCTGGTTCAAGTACCCTTTCTCTAGAACTGAGCCACATATAATGAACTTAAGAGCCCAACCCCAGGTAGAGCCATTCCAAGCCCTAGTGGTTACCCAAGTAGGTGCTTTATTTGTTATTTATTTCTTCTGAAATAACGTTTTTTGTTTTTGTTTTGTTTATGACTGAATTGCATTACATCATCATAGAAAAGAGGTGTTGATTATATTCGATTGCTAAATAGAACAGTTTGTCATGAGAAAATAGATTTCTTGATAAAGTGGATTATAATACGGTTGTCTAAATATGGTCCAAGTAAGCACAACGGAAGAAGGTTGATAGTTCGCGGAAAAAAACAAAACTTTACCTGAGGATTCAAGTAAATAAAGATTATCTGAAAGACGTCACGTATCAACTTTCTTAAAGGATCTAACGAACATTGCGAGGATAGATAAGTATTAAGTCGCGACCTGAATCAAACAAAAGAAGCTAGTGGGGGCATCTATTGGAAGTTTGCGAGATTTGACTTTTACAAAGAAAAGAAATTGGTGTACTCACCTGGAACATGAGGGCTAAGCCGCATATGTAATCCGTTTTATGTAAAGGAATTTGCTTTCTAGAAAAGTTGTTCTAATATAACTGAATTCAGAATCAACGCCTTACTTTCTTTTACATTTATTCCATGAATTTGCATTGCGTTGCATCATGTGCATTAAACTTCACGAGAGAACCCTAATTAATTAGAAATCATATTGTAGTCACCTTGGAACATTATTACTACACACGAAGAAAAGCCAAAGTTATGGATCAAAGGTTGGAAAAACTAGAGCAAATGCAGAAGGAAATGTAGGATCGGCTGCAAGAACAGATGCAAGAGCAACTGACCAAGATTCAGCAGGATATGAAGGATCAAATGCTAGAATCGCAAAAGAACATGATGAATCAGTTAACCCAGTTACTGCTTGGAGGGCCAGCAAAAGGGAAGAGCCCTATGATCAATCTCGGGGATGACACTGAGGATCCTGTCTATCCACCAAGTTTCGCCCCAACAAATACCCCTGCACAACCCAATGCATATCCACCTCAGATGTCCGTCAACATTGGTCCTCAGTATCAAGCTGGCGTTTCAACATTAACACACTTCTCGACAGGCTCAGGCTCAAGAGACAATCCGGCGAATCCCAGTGTCCCTGATCTAGATGACATGGCAGAGGTAGAAAGGATAAAAGAAGAACTCTCAAAGTAGCTAGAAGACCGATACAAATGGTTGGAAGAGAAGTTCAAAGCACTGAAAAGCGCTGATTATCAGTATGGAATAGATGTTAAGGAGTTAAGCTTGGTTCCGGATCTAGTGCTCCCTCCGAAGTTCAAAATGCCGGAGTTTGAAAAATACAATGGAACTAGCTACCCTGAAGCTCACGTCACGATGTTTTTTCGAAGGATGACTGGTCATGTTAATAATGATCAGTTATTAATTCATTTTTGTGACGGTTTGACTGAAATGCCAAGTGGTACAATCAGTTGAATCGCACCCAAGTCAAATCATGGAGGGATTTAGCACAGGCTTTCATGAAGCAGTATGGCCATGTGACAGACATAGCGCCTGCTAGGATCACGTTACAGAATCTAGAGAAAAAGTCGAGTAAAAGTTTCAGGCAATATACTCAGAGGTGGAAGGAAGTTGCTACACAGGTCCAACCGCCACTGCTGGAAAAAGAAACAACCATGCTCTTCATTAATACTTTGAAAGCCCCATTCATTAATCACATGTTGGGCAGTGCAACTAAGAGTTTCACGGACATAATGATGTCCGGTGAAATGATAGAGAATGTGATAAGATGCAGAAAGATAGAGGCTGGGGAAAGCACAAGGAAGTCAACCTTGAAGAAAAGAGAAAATGAGGTTAGTAATGTGAGCATAGGTTATGTAAAACCGATTACGGTTAATCAACTGAGAACGATGGCCACGCGCCAACAAGCTTCGCCAAGACAAGAGCCCAATACAGGGCAAAACACGGATAAGCTCCAGTTTACTCCCATTCCAGTAACGTACCGGGAGCTGTACAAAAGTCTATTTGATGCGCACGTTATGGCCCCTGTCTACTTAAAACCATTGCAACCCCCATATCCCAAGTGGTATGACGCGAACACTCAATGTGAATATCACGCGGGAATAGTGAGGGCTCGATAGAGAACTGCCTCTCTTTCAAAAGGCTAGTTGAAAGGCTTATCAATATGGGCATTGTGAAGTTCGACGATGCGCCTGGTGTAGGAAATCCGTTACCCAATCATACTGACAATGGGGTAAACGCGATAACTGAAGATATGATGAAAATTTGAACATCAATATCATATCTGAAGAGGGGATGATGGAAGGAAACTTATCAAGCATTCGCCTTTATGAGCTTGGAAGTGTTCTGAACAACTGGACTGTGGAAGTAATTCCTGCAGTTTTTAGAACTAATACAGAGTAATGTTCAAAACACACTTGTTGTCTTAGGCCTAAAAGCAACAATAATCTTTTGTGAAATAGGCGCATGTTCAAGCATCTTTATTTTCAATAAAAAATACACTTTTGTGTCTCATTCTGAGTAAATATTCTTTTATTCTCTATTTTCATTCATAATCATGCCATGCAAATAATCATTCTTAGAATCATTTATTCTTTGGAAATATGGCTTTTTATCTACAATAGTTCCCCAGATATCAACAACAGGAGCAGCGCTGTAACTGATTCCCTTTTGGGGTGAGATATGTGTTTAAGTAGATCTCAGAACTTTGAAGATGACAGAGATTGTAGCTTATCTCCTGATTTTTTTTAAGGATGGTAGAATAAGATAAAAAAATAGATCTTACTTTACAAAGAGTAAATGGACATTGTGAGCAGGAGGCAAAGATCGTAGCCTGAGTCACCGTAAAGGCAAAGTGAATCGCTATTGAGTTATTCCAAGAATTTAAAGATGTTTTCGCATAACTATATTAAGATATACCTGCAGATGCAAAAAATATCTATATGGGTGTCAGAAGGACATATGTTAATGGTTTCATGGTAGCCACACTAATCATGAGGTTTGGGCACTATTGAGACAGGATTCGCGTACCTCATTCATTTCTTAACAGACTTTCTCTATGTGGGGCATCGATGTTATCAGGTCATTCTCGTCTAATATACATTGATTTATCTTGGTAGTCGTTGATGACTTCATGAAGAGGGTAGGGGTCACTTTATATGCCAATATTACAAGGTCGGTAGTCGTCAAATTTCAAAAAAGGGGTGCCGACAAGTAATGTCAGAAAAGATCATGTCTAATACAACTGCACAATGTCAAAAGTTTGCAGTTTGTTCAAATATCAAACGTCATATCCTAATACAGCAAAAATGGCCAAAAAGAAAAAAGGGAAAGAAAAAACAAAAATAAAAACAACAAAAAGATATTATAAAAGGTGGCCGAGACTTGTAAGGATTGGCATAAAGAAGTTACCATTTACTCTATATGCTTATTGAATGTTAACCAGGACCTTCGCTGGGGCAACACATTGTTCATTAGTATATGGGATAAAAATAGTTTTGAAAACAAGATTCATTTTCTCCGAGTCTTGTCAGAATTAAAATGAAATGAGGTAGAATGAATCCAATCTCGATATGTTCAGTCGAATTTAAAGGATATCTTCCACAGTCAGATGATGCGGGCTTATGATGGAGAGGTTTATCCTAGAGAATTCCACAAGGGGAACTAGATATTGTAAAAGATTCTTCCTATATAGAAGGATTTCAAAGGAAGAAGTATGTCAAATTGAGATGGACCTTATGTAGTAAAGAAGGTCTATTCTGGAGGAGCATTGATATTGACCGAAATGGATGGCAAGGACCTGACCAACCCGGTGAACTCAGATTCAGTCACAGTTAATAGTTTAAAAAAAACCAAAAAGAAAAAGAAAAGAAAAAGGAGAGGCCAAGGCGAAAACTCGCAAAGGGCGCCTTGAGACAAAAGGGATTTTGAGTTGAAAACCCGAAAAAGGTGGCTCAAATTTGGATCAAAGTGGGGCATACAGTAGTCTTGCTATACCTGAATTAACAATAAAGAAATATGCTATGTCTTGGGGCATTGACAAAGTACTCCAGATCCCTTAAGCATAGATTGAGCTCAAAATGGTCCCCAAGAAGTTGGTACAGAGAAGCTCAAGCTACGATATCTGGGGCACCTAGTTTTTCCATTTTACTTTTGAATTTGCTATCTTTGATTACCTTACTCTTTTCAAGATACGCTCCAATAAATTTCCTTCTTATGTTGCATTTGATTACTTGCTTCGAGCTATGATCCTAATTTTCTTCTAGTCCATTATTATGATTTTTTAAAGCATTTTTACATTGAAATAATGTTTAGTGGACTAATAATACTTTCATAAAAGGCGTTTTCACATATTACTCTGGAAGTTTCTAAATAATACAGAAGCCTGAAACAGGCCTATTGTTTAAAACTCACCAAGCTTAGGCGTTGGAAATATTTAAGCCCAAATTGAAATTATCTCATTGAGTTTTCTCACAAAAATATTGGTTGAGAAAAAAAACAATTACATTAGTGTTACAATCCTGGCAAAGTACGAGCAATGAGATTATTCTCGAGAGAAGAAAAATGGTATTTTGTATTCATGTAGATATCATGCATATATATCTGTTCATTACACCCAGGGAACGGTGTAATAGATCAAATTGATTGAAGATGATGCAAATCCTATACCTCTAAGTTGCAGCAGGATCGATAGAAGAAATCAAATAATTATTCCCCTGGAGTTGCAATAGGAAGTACAAACTTTATGTCCCAGAAGGTACAGTGGAAGTAACTTTGAAACTACAGTGGGGCAAGCTAGTTGAGCAAAATGGGTTGTTTTTGTGGGTTTTTGTTGGGAATACTAGTCGAGCAAGAAGACATCATAATACAACAGTGAAAAAACTCTGATGAATAACGAGTGATGACACTTTAAGTTTTTAAGGAATCATTCACATGACATTTTTTGCATTCATATAATAACACATCTAGTTAGGAGCATTTGATTCATTTTAATCATAGCATCCTATTTATTTGACATAAGCATCACATTTAGTTAGGAGCATTTGATTCATTTCGATCATAGCATCCTAATTACTTGGCACAAGCATAGATACATGAAACTGATTTTACAGATCATGTTCCTTAGAGGACAGTACAGTAGCATCAATTAATTCACAAGCTTTAACCCCCTAAGCAGTAAGGTAACAGGCTGGAAATTACAGATCTTTTTCCCTAAGCAGTAGCAGAGTAGATCAAAGACGGTAAACCTTAACCCCATAAGTAGTAAGGTAACATGCTAAAAATTACAGATCTTATCTCCATGTATCGGCTATAGAACAGATAAAAAATGACGAGTCTTATCTCCATGTATCGGCTATGGAGTAGATTTTAGCCACAGGTCTTATCTTCCTGAGGTAGCAAGGAAGTAGACTGAAAGTTACAGATCTTATCTCCATGTATCGGCTATAGAGCAGATCAAAAATGGCGAGTCTTATCTCCATGTATCGGCTATGGAGCAGTTTTTAGCCACAAGTCTTAACCCCCTAAGCAGTAGGGCAATAGGCTAAAAATTACAGATCTTATCTCCATGTATCGGCTATGGAGCACATCAAAGATGACAAGTCTTATCTCCATGTATCGACTATGGAACAGATTTTAGCCACAGACCTTATCTCTCTTAGGTAGCAAGAGAGCAGGTTGAAGATACGAGTTTTAACCCCCTAAACAGTAGGGTAACAGGCTAAAAATTACAGATCTTATCTCCATGTATTGGCTATGGAGCAGATTTTAGCCACCGACCTTATCTCTTTGAAATAGCAAGAGAGTAGGTTGAAGATACGAGTCTTAATCCCCTAAACAGTAGGGTAACAGGCTGAAAATTACAGATCTTATCTCCATGTATCGGCTATGGAGCAGATCAAAGATGGCGAGTCTTAATCCCCTAAGTAGTAGGGTAACAGGCTGAAAATTACAGATCTTATCTCCATGTATCGTCTATGGAGCAGATCAAAGATGGCGAATCCTATCCCCATGTATCGGCTATGGAGTAGATTTTAGCCACCGACCTTATCTCTCTGAGATAGCAAGAGAGCAGGTTGAAGATACGACTCTTAACCCCCTAAGTATTAGGGTAACAGGCTGAAAATTACAGATCTTATCTCCATGTATCGGTTATAGAGCAGATCAAAGATGGCGAGTCTTATCTCCATGTATCGACTATGGAGCAGATTTTAGCCAGAGGCCTTGTCTCCTTGAAATTGCAGCGGAGCAGGTTGAAGTCACAAACCTTATCTTCCTGAAGTTGCTATAAGACCACTTGAAGAAGAGGAGCACCAAAGAGATCAAAGACTCAGCAAGACTAGGCAAAATTGGCCCTTTTAAAGTCTTTGCTCCATTCCTGTTACACGACAATGAGCAAAGAGGGGCAGCTGTAGGGCCCAAATTTTACCTGGCCCAAGATACAAACCCAAATCACTAAAAATAAAAGGCCCGATTACAAGCCCAACAACCCAAACTCTAGTTTCAGAAATGGGGAAACCCTAACCAAAGCAGTTGGCGCAGCAGGGGACCTTCACCTCCACGCCACGCCCGTACTTCGCGCCTTCACGCTCGCTCCATGTAGCCGCTTCACTCATGTCTCCATACCTGCGAAAAAATGGGAAGCAGTAACAGAAAGTGCAAGTTGTTTTTGCTTTTTTGTTTTCGACTATAAAAGCCGAAACAAAATCATTGTAATGGGGGGTAGTTTTTTTTTACGAATACACTAGCAAAGGGAATACACACGAAAACAGACGCAAAAATACGAATACAAATCAAATCTTGAAGGTGTTTTCAGTTTTTTCTTTCGATTGTTTTGTTCTTTTGATTTTATTTTATTCCTTTTATTTGTGTGTAAAAAACAAAAAAAAAAAGAGAAAAGAGAGAGGAATACCTGAGTTGACTCACTCCTCCATCGTCGGCAACTCTCCCTCTGTCGTCGAAGTTGGCCTTTGGAGGGAGAAATTTCCTCTGATCTTCTAGCATAGGTGCGGCTGAAACCCAAAATAAGGGAACATGGGGGTTAGGGATTTGTTTTAATCTTTGCAGAAAAGGGCAAATGGACTTCAATTGTTTCTTCTGTTTCTTTTTATGCATAATAAAACGGTGATGTTTGGGAAAGGGGGGGATGTGCGCCTTTTCACCTTAAATGGTTGATTTGCGCGTTTGGTCCCTTCCCTTTTGCGCTGACTTTTGATTAAGTTTTTTTATATTTTCATTGTTTTTAAATTGTCCCTGGAATTTGCCGCTGTTACAAATCAATCCGCGCTTAAATATTTCATTTTGGACATTTAGTTTATTTATTTTTTGTCCCTATTAATTTACGTGCCTCGCATTTTGGTTTTAGTTTTTTGGTTTACAAATTATTCTTTTGATTTTAACTTTTTTTCAATTAAGTTTTTATTCATTTTTTAAAAAAGGAGCATATTATTTAACATATTATTTTGTATTATTTGGTTGATTTCATACTTTTTATTTAAATTTTCATGTGCATATTTATTTATTTCAAACACTTTGATATACTATTATATTTCTATATATATTATCTATATTAGGTTTTTTCATTTCATATATTATTTATTTAAATGTTGTATATATATTACTTTGCATATTACTTAACCTTTTATATATCATTCATTTTAAAATTTCATGTATGCATTATTATAATTTTTTTTGATACATTTCAAATTCTCATGTAAATTATTTACTTTATGACATTTATTTTAAAAATTCACTTGCATATTATTATTTAATATATTACTTATTTATATTTTTCCCTCCTTGTTATTTTAATTTCTTATATTTATGATTTGTTTTAAAATCTTTGTATTGTTGTATAGTAATGTTTTTAAATTTACTTTCCTCCCTATTATTCTTTTTATTGTATTTTAAAATTTGATATTTCATTTGTATAATTTACTTAGAATTTCTTTTAAATTTAGCCTTGGTTATTAATGTTTGTATTTATATGGTATATGGTATGTTGCCATTGCATGTACCATAATTTGCTCATGTTTTCTTATTATTTTTTATTATTCATGTAATATTATTGCCACGAATTTTTATTTCACTCTCGATACTATATTTGTTGGTTTCTCATTATTGCATCATGATTGTAATTCCATGTTCACTCAATATCGATTGTTTTTTATCCCCAAACAAACCAAACAAGTATTTTTAATTCGGTTTTTATAACTGTTAATTTAAAATTTTCCCAAAACAAAGGCAATGTTTGAAGTTTGAAGTTTGAAATTCGAGAAATCGTGCCCTAACGTGCTGGGTTTCGATTTTCCGTTTATCCAAAATAATCAAGCATCCTCTTTAAAATTTCGTCTGTGTTTTCTAAACTTCAAAATAGGGCAATGTTCTATGTTTAGAAATCCGAGAAATCGTACCCTAACGTGTTGGGTTTCGGTTTTTCGTTGGACCAAATGATCGAGTATCCTTTTGAAATTATCAAATACATGAGCTTTTGGAAATTAAGACTCGGTCGTGGTTTCGAGGGTTTAAAAAGTCATGTCCTAACGTGCTAGATGTGATATTTTATTCCTTCGTAACAAGAGAATTCTTAATGACCAATTTGAGTTATTCAAATGTTTTAAAAGAAATCGTATTTCAAAATATCTTTTAAATTTTAGACATAAGGACATTGATTAATCAAGTAGGTACCAAATTTGGGTGTTACCAAGGTGCTAGCCCTTCCTCGTGCGTTATTGACTCCCGAACCCTTTTTCTTGACTTACGTAGACCTAAAATTATTGTTTTAATAAATCAAAATAATTTATTAAAATGATCAATATCAAAGTGATCCGATCACACCTCGAAAAGGGTCGGTGGCGACTCCACAATTCATTTTTTAAAGTCGATCCCCTTTTTTTTTTAAATGAAAAATGGTTTCGACAAACAATATAATGATTTTGCTTTTCTAACTTAATGGGTAAACATTTATCAAAACAACGTAATTTTTCATTTTAACTTGATTATTTTGAATTTTAACTTTTAAAAAAGTAAACATTTATCAAAACAACGTAGTTTTGTCTTTTCTTATTCGGATTTTCGGATAACTCGAATTGTGTAATTCATATTCGAGTTAAACCGAAAAACTTAATTTTTATTCGAGTTAATCCGAATAACTTGATTAACTCAAATAACTCAAACTATTTAATTTAAAATTTAAATTTTTTATCGAGTTTTTCAAATCAAATCGAATTTTGCTCACCCTAATTTTATATATTCCCAACGTAAACCACGCCTTTCGTATGCTTACATTATGCGTTAGCTTTAACTCTCCACAATGTATCACTCTATAGACAATAAAAAGGGTGAACTGCGATGGGGACCCCATGTTCAATGTATTTCTATTTTAATCATCTAATTATTAAAATTTTAATTTAATCTTTAAACTTTTCAATTTTGTATTTTCTAGTCATCTGCTGTTAAGTTTGGAACAGTTGGATGTCGTTGCCATTTAATTTTTAGATAAACTATATGAATGATCACTTAATTATAAGAATATTTCTATTAGGTTGATAACAAAAGTTTGGAGTGGGCTTTTTATTGTCTAATAATAAATTTAACCCTTCAATATTTATATATTTTATCAATTTAATTCTACTTTTAAATAATATCAATAAATTTAACCTTCAATAGTTATAAATTTTGTCAATTTAATCCTAATTAATGAAATTTTTCACTCTATCTATTCTTTTATACTCTTAGTTAGGTATTTGGCACAGGAAAACTCAAAAGTCTATAGTTTCATGTGCAGGAAAAATCATAAGTTGTCAGTAAAATTTTTTAATACTTTAGATTAAATAGTGCTTTTTAATACTTTTAAAACTTTTAGTTTTTACGTCAAAAATATTATAAATTGTCAAAGTGTTTTTTTTTACACAATTTTATGTTAAAAAATGGTTCTCCAATGCCAAAAACTCAAAACTTACCAGCACCAAATAAAAATTATATATAAAAAAAACTTTCTAGCACCATAGTTAAATTTATTAATTTTTTTAAAAATTAAAATTAAATTAATAAAGTGTATAAATATTATAAGACAAAATTTATTATTACACTAATAAAGAAAAGACATGGACAAACTCACTCTAGAAAAATGGATATATCAGTGTTTTATGAAAAAAAGCTGCGACTAAACTCTTATAGCGGTGTTTAATGGAGAAACGCCATCAAATGTGAAAAAGCTGGGACGTTTTTACAAAAAAAAAGAAACCGCCGCTAAATCTTTAAATTAGCGGGAAAGTCATTGGCACAACGCTTAACAAACAGACGCTCAATCTAGTGGTGATTTGTAGGGAAACACCGATAGTTCTATTTTTTTATAATTTAATTATTTTGATTGGTATTTTAGGATGGCAGTTCCATATTAAACATTACCAATTCATCAAGGCGGGTGAATTGACTAACCGTGAAATAGTTCTGGCGCCATATCTTTTGTAGAAATTGCCGGTACGTATAACTTTTTTGTAGCAAAATGGATAAAGTTAAAGATAGCCTAAAAAAATTATGTCCAAAAACAAGTAAGGATAAAAATCAATAAAAGGAGACAAAAAGTCATCTATAATTTACCAGTATGTCAATTTCTTCTATTCAAATTTGTGGCTGATATACATTCGTGAGTTACATAAAAACAATCATGATGCAATTTTAAACAGTTGAGAATCAATTAAAGCAAACAAAATAGATTAAAAGTTTTAAAGATTATGTGCTAAATTAGTAATTATGCTTAATCTTCAAATGGAATTAAGGAAAAAAACTAAAAGTAAAAACATCAGTTTTGAATAAATAAAATATCTTAAAGTTTAACCTATCTAATATTATCAAGTCCAATTCTAATGGATATAAAGAAAAGTGAGAGGTATCTGGCTTGGTGCGTGTTTCATGTTTTTTCCAGATTCTCTAAAAATGCTTGCGTCCATATCTCTTTCAACCATTATCAGTCCTCAAATATAAAATTATTTTGTACATTATCAATAAAATTTTTAGAGTTTAAAAATAAAGTTAAGAGGTTAACAAATGCCTTAAAAGTTATAATAAAATATTAAAAAATACTTGCTTGAAATAAAATATATATATACTGTAAATATATCAAATATTCACATTTTAATAATTATATATCCGTTGTTGTGAAGGATGATTATATGAATTACAAAGTTTGAGTCTTTTGTCATCCATTTCTTTTTTTTTTTCTAATTTGTAATGATAAAAGAAAAACATAACCGTTGATTTTACCATGAGATTATATGTGGTATTTGTTCATATAATCCAGCTAATTAAGTATAATGTTATCATTAATATGTTAAATCTTTAAAACAAATTCATATATTTGAAATTTTTGAAGCTTTACATCTATGCGATGAATATGCGTTCTCTATATTTCAAATAATAAAGAATTCAAGCAACGAAATGAAAAAAGGGGTTTGTAATTATATGAATAAATACATGATCATATATGGAGAAACAGAAACAAAAAAAATAAAAATCAAAGTTATATGAACCTATATTAATGCAGAAATGAGGATACGGGGAAAACAGACTATTTAATGTTGAAACTATGTAGTAATTTAGTAATATAAGATATTAAGATGAAAAGGTGAGAAACTGATGAAACTAGGGAATCATAAAATGCTACATCCACAGGAGCAACCCTTTTTACCAGGAGGTTTGGAGTTTGGTGGTGGAGGAAGTGGTCTTGGATAGATAACCATATCCTCGACTGTCTCACCACTCGGATTTGATTTATTTTGTGTTGGAACTCGAACCCCAGACTGGTCTGGAGACCCCTTTTTGACAGGCTTTACCGGTAGAGTTTCAGCTGATACCGGGTGATATTTCCCTGTACCAGACTTATCTCCATCTTCGGAGCCTTCATCACCTACATCATCAAACAAGAAGAAATTAAAACATGACAACAACACTGCAACACAACACGGGTGCAAAGATATTGTGGGATATTCTTTTCACCTTGTTTTTCGGAAGGTTGATGAACAACATCATCCTTTGCAGTATAAGATTTCACCTCCTTCTCCTTGAAGCTTTCATCTTCTTTATGTACTCCTTCCATTAGATTGTTTGATTTTTTGAACTAGTTAATGAAATAAAAACAAGGTTTAGAAATGGGGTTTGATTCTGTGTGGAGGTTCGGGTTTAAGAAAGTTTAACACACACGTACTTATATATGTAGCCTATAATAAACGCAGGTTTCATTAGTGTGTATATGTATAAAATATTATATAATATAATATTAAATATTCGATTCCTTAGTTCGGCAGTGCAGTCAATCTATGGAGGGGTCTTGTGGTGCGGGATTTTTATATATTCCAACGTAAATGACAGACAGACGCCTTTCATGTGCTTACGCCACTTAGGTGTGCGTCAGGTTGAAGTCTCTACAATACGTAATTACATATTCCAGCCATTTAACTATTTATATAGAGAATCAAGGCCCAATATTTTGATTTTTTTCTCTTCTAGAAAAGCCTCTTTCATAGGGACTATTACCAAGCTTTTCTAGCGACGGTTAGCTTACAGTAACCTCCCGGTTTTTAAGAGCTAGTTGTTCATCTACACACTGCCCTTCATTTACTTCTTTAAATTTCTTTCTCTTTTTCCTCCCCAAAATGTCTCCTTTGTGCTCATTTTTGTATTAATTGCTTCTATTTATCTTTTCATCTTCCTCTTTTTTTTCTAACGAATATTTATCTTTATCTTTTGTTTTGAGCTTATCACTTATCCTCCCTTCATTATAAGAGTAGGACCTTGTTTAGGTGAAGGTGCACTACTTATGTTAGCAAGATGGTCCCCCAACATCTCCCCTAGCCTTGACTTCTTCTCATCCTTGCATGTTTAGATACAAATATTGTAACACCCCTTATTCAATCCGATCGTCGAGTCCAAGCTACAATATGTCACATTTATTGCTAGAGCAACTACCATCAAATAATCAAAAAATAAATCATTCAAACATTTAATTATATCATAAACACATTCACATCATGATATACTATCTTTTTCGAGTCTTAATCGAGCTTATGAAAGCTCTTTTGTTAGCCCGAGCATGAAATAGGACTAAATTGTAAATTTTCAAAATTTTAGGTCAACGTCACGACTTGAGGGAGTTCCTCGTCGTGACGTGACATACTGACTTGGTCTTGTTATGATGACAAGGTTCCTCATTATGTCGTTGCCTAAAATCTAGAGCTCGTCGTGACGTGGACTCTGTTCTGGGTACATTTTAGGCTATTTGGTACCTATTTCATAGCTACCACACTTTTCCATCAACTTAGGCTTACTTATCTATCTTTACCTGCACCAAACATTTCAAATACATACCTAAAAACATGTATAAATGACCACATTCATTCTCTACAACTCACAACATACAATCATCCATTAAACATGTCATTCCTTTAACATTGTAACACCCCTAACCCATATCCATCGTCGAAACAGGGTTACGGAGCATTACCGAACAAACAGAATAGTAAACCATTCAAATCATACGTCAATGCAAACATAATCTAATTTCATTCAAATACATTCATAATGTCCCTTAATCGAGCCATCGAAGATCAAATATTACTATAAAAGCAGTCTGGGACTAAATAGGAAACATTTGGAAATTTTAGGAAAAAGTTGAAAATTTTGGACTGCAGGGATTACACGGCTGAGATACACACCCGTGTCTCAGGCCGTGTGGACATTCGAAATAGGCACACACGGTAGTGTCCCAGCCCATACTAGTGCCCGTGTAACTCACTGACTTGGTTACACGGCCAAGCCACACGCCCGTGTGCTAAGCCGTGTGCTAGGCCATGTAACTGCCTGACTTGCATGCCCTGAACCTACAAGGGACACGCGACTGTGTCGCATGGCCGTGTATCATACCGGCTGAGACACATGCCCGTGTCTCAGGCTATGTGGCCCCAAAATAAACCTTAAAACACAAGTTTACAATTTCAAGTTTGCTTGGACCTTAAGAAACTCAAATACCAACCAAAACACCAATTCAAAATGACATAAATCGAGTCATAAACACACCAAAACCAACCTAATAAGTGCCTAACCAATGTAACATCATTGGTACCACAAATATATATATATAATTATACATCAAAATAAACATCAATTCAATTCATCAATTCATTCAAGCAATACCTAATCAAAATACCTATCAAAGGTACCACAATCACAACATTTCATTTAGAAACACCATTCATACTAGCATAAAAACTATACCTTGTTCTCAAGTAACATGCAAGTTGGTTATTTGCACAAAATATCATTCATAATATTTATATAAGTCAAACATTAACCAAAAGAACACAAGAGCCTATACATGCCATATAATCTGAATTAAACGTTCCAAAAACTACCGAGATAAGCTGGATAGTGTGACTTGAGTGCCGATCCGATCGTCCAACCTTCCGAGAATCTACAATGACATTAAACAACACGAGTAAGCTTAATGAAGCTTAGTAAGTTCAACGTATTAAACGATAAATTTTACCGAACTAATTATAATAATTCAAACAATAATAATCATCCATGAAAACTCCCTGTCAATCACAATTTCAATCGATAAATTTATCTATGTTCAGATCAATATTTAATAAATAGCATATCCTTCACATTCATTAAACAAGTTACCTTACCGAGATTTTTTCATTTGAAGAATAATTTACGGATAAGAGTACATTGTCAGATAGACCGAACATACCAGACAGAAGCTCATAAAAGCTTATTCAACAAAAGTACGCCAAACAGAAGCTCATAAGAGCTTATCCACCCGAAACACGCCAATAGAAGCTCATAAGAGCTTAATAGAAGCTCAAAAGAGCTGATCCACCCGAAACACGCCAAACAGAAAGTATAACGCGAGAGTTCGCAACAAATGTTGAACCTCAGTTTACTTGGGTAATATACAGATATCTCCCTCCGATACTATCTCCACCCCAAACCTCTATAATACACCAAAACTCAAATGTACTCTATCCCGCGTTCAATTCAAACCGAACATCAATTTCAATATTATAACTCAAATAATGATTCATTTCCAATAATGGAATATATATATATATATATATATATGTTATACCATGTAATCTTAATTACCTATTTATAAAACTGTTAAATTTAGCATACATTTCATATTTCAATCCATTTTACAATTAATACCCTTTTATTTTTCAAATTTACACAATTACCCCAAACTTTTACAATTTTTTCAATTTAGTCCCTTAACTCGAAATTCATCAAGTTAACTATTTTACTTAAGTAAATATTTTATCCAAATATACTATGCCTTAAAAAGTCCCTAATAACAAAAATTCACTATTAAACCCTAAAATTTTGACATTTTCACAATTTAATCCTAAAATCAATATTTAACAAAAAGTCTCTTTACAAAATCATTAAACATTAAAATCAAAGCTCCTAATATATGATATTCATCAAAAAAATTCAATATTCAACAATGGTAACTTCCAAAATTTTTAACAGAATTAGAATCGAAGGTACGGCTTAGTTGGACCTAGTTGTAACGATCTCAAAAACATAAAAAAAATTATAAGAAACAGGTAAGAATTGAACTCACATGCAAGCTTATAAGCTCAACTGATTCTCCAAGCTACTTCTATGGTGGTTTGGCAATGGCATAAGAAGAAATGAAGAAGAAAAACTTATTTCTTCTAATTTGTTTTATTTAATTTCTATTTATTTACAATTATGTCATTAAAATCACATTAGTTTATCTTTTTAATTCCTTTTGTCGTCCAACACTATCTATTAGGGACTAATTATTATATTGGTCTCTCATCATGTAATTAATAAGCTATTTAATCATTTAATTGAACTAATTACTAACTTTTGCACATTTTTTAATTTAGTCCTTTTCTTTAATTAACTATCCAAACATTAATATTTCTTAATCGAATTTTAATACGACTCTAATAACTCTATAAATATTCTAAAAATAATAATTACGCATCAATATGATAGAATTTTATGGTCTCGAAACCACTGTTCCGTCCCATTGGAAATCGGGATGTTACAAACACGATATATAAAGTAATCGTTAACAAAATACCAACTTGATCATTATTCAATCCACATCTAAAGATACCACTTGAATAGTTATATATACAACTCAAACCATTTACCAAAAGCATAACATATAAACAAGCATTATCATTATGCAAAGTCATGTATAAAATAGTTTTCAAGTTATATCATTATTAAAGGTTAACCATAACATAACACCTATGTACATGCCACAAAACCGATCCTTAAATGGTTGAAAGAATATCGAATTAATAATCAGATAGTATGAGCTTATCGATAATCCACTTGACACATTCTGCAAGTTGGCAATCTACAGGGAAATGGAAAATAACGGGGTAAACATATCGAATGTTTAGTAAGTTCATAGAGATTAAACAATAACTTACCTCAATTTACAATTTAATATAATAAACTACTAGCTTGAAAAATTTTCCTAAACATGGCAACCACATATCAACAATGTGAGTTCAATATATAATTGTATCATATAGTGATTCAAATATATAACATTCTAATTCACTTATAATCAATATCTCAATGTCATTACATAATTAATCGGCATTTAATCAATTCAATATCAAATTCATATCTTTTTTTCCGAATCGAATCAATTAATTCATCGCGTTCTCATATCAATCCTCTAGATTTGTATATCCAGTTTGCATAATTTTTTGTATACTATCAGAATTCATGTATTGTACCTTTTCTTTTAAGCATTATTTCACTACATCAATTCAATTGATATATTATTATCAACTTTACATTTTATATCCCTATTAACCTGACTCGGACTCGAAAGGATATATGGATCCAACCAACACACCAAATTTGGCACCTATTGCCTCATCAGAAAGTTTGAAGTAACATGATTGTGCCCAAAGCTCATCAGTATAACCGAAGTAAAATTTGTGCCTAGCACTTATCGACAAGTAGTCTAAGTAACCCATACTTAATCTATCTTATGACATACCAACTATATCCGACTCTGCCTGAACAATTAATAGGGTAATCAACTATTAATTCATTAAATATCTCAAATCGCAATTCATCATATTCAATTTATTAACCAATTTATCATTTCTTTATGATTTAGCCTATATATCAACTTTTGTACCAAATTTCAAACAATTCAAATTACTATCAAACATACACAAATTCATAATTCAAATATATAACAATTTAAATACAATCATACCATATGAACTTACTTGGCCAAAATAGCAAATAATCGAATCTTCAAGGACTAATCAACAATTTTGTCTTTACCTCGATTATCCCCGGTTTGGTTCAATTCTCAATCTATTAATGACTGAAAGTATGAAAGCTTCAAAACCCATTTTTCTTTTCTTTGCTTCGTGAAAATGAAAAAGATGAACATAAAAGGCTTGTTTTTCCTTTAAAATTTGTCTTATATACTTTGTTTAATAACTAATTAACTAAATCTTAATTAATCTAATGTTAAGCTTAATTAAAAAATTTAGTGGATGAAAAATAACGCCCACCACCGTTTCAATTGATCCTTCGGTTATTTAAAAATCCATAGCGATAAACTTTTAGAATTTAGTTATTGTACCTTAATTAACTATCTATTTGAAAAAATTAAGGGACCAAACTTTAATTAATCTTTATACTGACTTCCTTAAACATTGGAAATGCGGTTCTGAAACCACCATTTTCGACACCATTAAATAACGGGCTGTTAAAAATATGGGGCCTCCAACTCGAATACCTTAGAACTTTTGAAGTTGCTCACCTTGGTCAAATTGTAAGAAGAGTCGTGCAAATTGTTGATAATGATGGTAATCCTTACAACATCTGATTCCTTAAAGTTCGCGTAGACATCAATCATTGGCGTCCCCTAATGGTTGGCTACACTATCCAAAGAGACAATGGTGTTAGACAATGGGTTGATTTTTTTATATGATTATATTTGTAAAGTTTTCATAAGGTTTGGCACCATCAATCACATAAGGAACAACTGCCCTCATGATGACCAGGAAGTGGAAGAGATGATTGATGAACAAATGGAAGAAATCAAACATGGTTTCGTATATGAGACTGAATTTGATGTAAACCAAATTCACTTTAAGGAAACTATCTGAGTATCTAGATCAAAAGGTTCCAATAGATCGACATATATTGAACTTAACCTTTCTGATTTTCTTTGTACCAGTTCCTTATACCCCTTCTCTAAGGGTTGATTCTGTTTTGGATCAAGTAATGTTGTTAGTATTGAAGATGAAGACAGTGGTAAACCAAACAGAGATGAAGAAAATCATGACCTTTCAAACAACTATATTCAACAAAATGTTCTACATGATGACGATCCTTAGTCTGACCCCTCTTTGAATAAGGAAGAGAAGGATAGTAATGCTCAAAATCTCTCGAGAAAAGATTCTATAAAAGTTGAATCACCTATGACAGATACTACCCAAACTCATCCAAATGACCCTCAAACTCTATCCATTATCCCATACACAATTACTCTTGTTTCTACTCCACCGCAACCTTTTCTCTAACCTTATTCCAAATTTTAACCCATTTCCTTTAGACGATGAAGTTGATGAGGTCATCACAATTCAATTCTCTGCTACAACAACTAAAATAAGATAACAATTACAAAAATGTGGGCAGATCGATAGTTCCAACAAATTGAAAGGCTCATTTTTAAACTATCGATGTTTTAAATGCCAAGGGAGTTTTATTTGAAAATAATTGTTTTTGTTGATGATTTCGTCCAACTACTAGTAAACTTCTCAAGAGTCATTAGACTTCTTGATATGAAAGTTAATTTCAATAATGCAAGGTTTTTGCTTGAAGACTGGCAATCTAGCTGAAACTAGCAAGGCAAGAACTATGATAGGAAGGAAAATACCACTTACAACCTTCAACATTCCCTCTAATGCCTCAACAAAAGTTGCCATCCTTGAAAATCCTATCCTTGGAAATGTAACCTCTCCAAATCGGCCTAAACGTTAGACTTGAATTTAAAACATTACATTAGCCACCGAAGTGACCCAGTAAGCTTTCAAAGTTTTGAAAACAGTTCCATCACAAGAAAATCAATGCAATTGATTAGCATATAAAATCACAGCACATAGCCTAATTCACATATACACATATGTCATATCATATTGGAGATTTCAAAATTTCAAGCTCATGCTTTACAAATGCAAATAAATTTAGTTTAATAGATAACATTCTATCCCATCGCTATATACCATGAGAGTTCCCCAAAACTCATCCATCCCTACACACCGAGTTATGGTTAAACCACAAAAGTTGTAGGTTAACATGCTGCCAAATGGTTGTGAATACACAACATAATTGTAGATAAAAGCTTTTAGATAATGGGTGGACGAACCGCCGGTGTTGTAAGTTAATATGCTTCTAGATGGTTGTGAGTACACAGCATAATTACAGATGAGAGCTGCTAGATGCATGTGGATAAACCACCAAAGTTGCAGATTAAGAATCTGTCAGAACTTCCTTTTTTCAAAACGTCTCATCCCATGCAATAAAATATAACATGCTTATAACAGATTAAAAAGGAAACACATAGCATAATTATAACAAATCAAATATGGAAGCAATAATTATGCTCACACTTAATTGATATAGTAGCCAAAACATTTGCTTTTCAAGGATCCAATTTAGCGATGTCAAAAGGCACGTTATACAATCAATCACAAATATAGATACAATAACCTTAATTATCCATAATTCATGCAAATATATGTACAAATATAATATTAATACAGTCAATCAGATCATGGGTTCTAGCATTATTCATACTATAAGGGACTTAATTGAAAAAAATAAACATTAGAATAGCTTGGGTATTAATCAGGGATTAATCTAAATAAATCATAAAATTCTAGGTCAAAATTATAAAATCTGACTTGCAGGGGACACACGACCGTGTGATCGGACCGTGTGGCTAGGCCGTGTGGCAAATCGTGGCTATCTAGTTTTCATAAAATCAACCTATAGGGGAGACACGGCTATGTGGTAGGCATGTCGAGGGTCCTAAACCGTGTGAGAAATGAATTTCCTAAGGTTTCAAGGGGGACATGGTCGTGTGAAGGGCCATGTGGTTCACACGAGTGACCTATACACCTATGTGGCTGGCCGTGTAGCCTTATTCTGAGGCACAGTTTGCCTTGATTCGCTTGTAAAAGAACACACACCTGTCACCGAGGTCTCGAACGTCGTTCCTCATGCTTAAGTCTAATACAGGGTACCTAAATCGATTCTTTCAAAGAAAAAAATACGCTCAAGTTAACAATTAAATTAAGATTTTTCAATATTTACATAATATGTGACAAGATTTCGATTGGATCCATTAATGGAACTTAAGGATTAAGGCTGGAGATTCATACAATGAAATTACAAAAACGAAGCATAGAGTCAAGGTTTACTTATCACTTTTTAGTAAGGTTAGAGATGGAATGGACAGCTTTCACTAAATCGATAGGAAGAATGGGTTGAACTAAGATTGATTTTAGATTCGGGATCAAAATTAAATTTCAACTATAACACCCATAACCCGTCTTCATCGTTAGATTAGGGTTATAGAGTATTACAATACAATTCAGAGCATTCAATATTATATAGTATCAATTTTACAATTTAATTCTTGAATATTCATATATCATTTAAATTAAAGTGAAACATTCATTTATGGGCCTTAAATCGAGCCTACGAGGCCTTAAAAATAGTTTAGGAACAATCAGTGACCAATTCAAAACAAATCAGAAGATTTGGGAAAAAAATAAAAATTTTCCAAAACAGGGGTCACACGGTCGTGTGTCCCGGCCATGTGATAGAGCCCAGATTGTGTAGCTCCAAACATGGTCGTATGGCTATCCCACACGCCCGTGTGGCTACTCCACACAGTCGTGTCGCAGGCCGTGTGCCAGCTCGTGTGAACTATGCACCTAACACGTTCGAGGCACATGCTCATGTGGGTTTCCCGTGTGTGACACACGGCTGTGTGACAGCTTGTGTCCTAGGCCGTGTGTGCACAAAAATGACCCAAAACATGTCTATTTCTCATCCAAAAGCTTAGGTGCATACACCTAACGAAAGTCCCTGTAAGCAAGCTCTAAGAATGCAATCAATGACACTAAAAACATGTTGAAACGATCAACCTAAAGTTTAACCAATGTGTCTTCCATGATAGCACAACATAAACACTTACAAATTTATTTCCTTAACTAAATATACAAGCCACAAGCACATTCAAAATGACTTACATTCAATCCCAAGATGACATGCTTAATTTAACTAGACTTACCATTTCATGCCCATCCCACTACTTCCATTTATGCTTCAACCTAGAACTAGTATGTTCATTTAAGTAAATACTCATCCACAACACCATATGCACATCCATTATACAATAAATCAACCCTCCTATTACATGTCATATAAGCCAAGTTGTTTCAAAATCTACCAAAGGTTCTCGGATAGTGTGATTCTTCAAGTTGATCTGATTTCCTGATTTCCACAAAATGTAATATACAAATAAAGAGACAATGACACGAGTAAGCTTTTATAAAGCTTAGTAAATTTGTTGATTAAACGATAAAGCTTACCGAATTAACCTAATAATTAAATTAACAATATTAATAAATAAAATTCTTGTCAATCACAGTTCACAACAGGTGAGTGATACTCGAACAATAGTGCAAATCAATTTTTCCACATTTCAATAATATTCAATAATCAATCAAACATTGCTCGATGAATGATATATGGATATGAGTACACGGTTAACCATTTAAAAAACATCAAACGCTCATACGAGCCAATCCAACCGATAACATACCTCGGTACTAAGTGCCTAGCCTGATGGCTAACATCCGCCTTCATAACACACCAGAAAAACTATAATATGACACGATAGTCCGTAACAAATGCAAGACCTTGGTATATTCAATGAACAGAAGATATACAGGAATCATTGTCCCATCTCATACCAATCTCGTACCATGCACAACACAACCTATTGGCATGTCAATCGTACTTTATCATACGTTCATCGGCTCAGAAAATATCAATAATAACTAATGTTATATCAATCCATTACTTCAATTCTCAATTACAAAGTGTCAATACATCATCTAACAATAAAGAATTTAGTTCATACAAGAAGCATTTAAGAAAATGTATTAAGATTAAATCGAACAAACTTACATGACCAAAATGAAGTCAAAGTCGAAGTCGAGACAACTATCAATCTGTTACTTTAGTTTTTTCGCAATTTGAGTCTGATCGATTTATTTCTTGATCTAAAATAATAATTCTATTCAATTATAAATTTCCAGCAACATAATAACTAATTTTATGCAAATAAATCCTTTTATACATTTTTAAAAAATTACCCCAACATTTTACCTTTTATGCAATTTAGTCCCTAAGTCCAAAACTTGCAATTTTACCATTTTCAACTAAAACTAAGTTCAGCCGAATTATTAACTACTTCATTACAGCCCATACTTGATTTTATTTTACATCAAGTCCTTGTAATTATATCACTTTAACATTTTAGTCCTTTAACATTAATATTGCTAAAAATTACTTTACAAAACAGTTATATTTAACAACTCAACTTAATAATCTACCATAAAACTTCAAGATTATACTAAACTCATCAATGGAATAATCCATGACATTTGGCATCCCTGGGTTAGCTAGATCAAGCTAATACGAGCTCAAAACCATAGAAATCACTAAAAACAAACAAGATTTACCTACCAAATCAATGAACCCTAGCTTAGCCGAATGAGCTCTATCCCTGGTTATGGTGTTTCTGCTTTCAACCAAAAATAAAAAAAGGAAGATGATGATATTATATTATCATCCTTTATTTTAACTTAATATTTTACAATTTTTTCTATTTACAAAATTAACCTTTAATTTATAACGTGTAAAATCACTTAAACATATCCATATTTGTCCAACATATAAAAATATGGTATAATTACCGTATAGTCCATTAATTTACCCTTTTAACAAATAGAAATCATCTATAATGGGTAACTTTAACCTCTTTTACAATTTAATCTTTTTACCATAATTTAGTAACCAATAGTCAAAATTACCGAACCAAATTTCAATTCACCTATAATACAATTCTGTAAATATTTTTGATATTTAATAAAAATATTTACAACATTAAATTACAGAAACGAGGTCCCAATACTTCATTTTCAAAAACCACTTAACTTTTAGACTGAACCACTTATACTTATCTATCCGTTCAATTTATAAAAATTATTAAGCTAGAATTCAATATAATATTATAATTGACTCATAAATATTAAATAATAATATGGAGTTACTCATCAAATTTGTGGTCCCAAAATTATTGTTTCCAACACCATTGAAAAACAGGATGTTACGTCAATAATGGAGAGCAAAAATTGTGTAAAGAGATGATGAAAACAAAATTGAAGTGAAATATGGAGAGAGGAGAAAAAAATTCAGTTTAATTAGGAAAAGAAACTATAGTTCAATTGTGTTTAGGAAAAATGATTAAATAGTTAGGGTTTTAAAATTTTAAAGGGGTTGAATGGTAAATTACCCATTCAATCGAAAAAAATGGAAATAAGATAGGGATTTGCGTGACTTGATCCTAGGAACCAAAAGGAGAAACGAAAAGGCTTACTATTTGGGTTGCTACCCACTCTTGGTAAGTTTTGCCTCTATTTAATATTTGTTTTAAGGGTTTTTTTCATTCTAGTATGTTGAAATTAAAATGAAAAGAAATAGGAGAGGTATAAATAGAACCTAAGACCTCTAAGGAGTATACTAAGCATTTAACCATCAAGACCAAGTTATTTCTTTGTTACTTATTTCATATAACCCTATTTATTTTGGGGTGTTACAGTTTTTCCCTCCTTAAAGGAATTTTGTCCTCGAAATTTACCTGGTTGGAATAGATAAGGATATTGTTGATGAATTGCAATCTTCTGGTTCTCATATGCCCTTCTCAGTGCCATAGTTTTACCACAAAACCTTAACAACTGGGATTCATTTCCTTCTAAGAACCTTTACTTCTCGATATAAGATTTGAACAGGTTCCTCATCAAAGACAAATCTGGTCGTACCTCAATTTCTTTTATTAGAATAACATGGGAAAGGTCGAAGCAGTAATGTCTCAACATGGAGACATGGAAAATATTATGGATTCGATGTAGTTCGGGAGGTAGTTCCAATTGGTACACAATTGGATCGATTCTCTTAAGGATTCGATAAGGTCCTATGAATCTCAAACTTAACTTACCCTTTTGACTAAACCTTAACACCTTTCACCATGGTACAGTTTCAAGAAGACCTGATCGTCGACACTATATTCAATGTCTTTTCTTTTTAAATCTACATACGACTTCTATCTATCAGAATCCACTTTTAGTATATCTTGTATTAGCCTTAGTTTCCGCTCAAATTCTTGCACTAATTTGGGAACCAACATTCTCTTTTCAGCCAGCTGGGTCCAACACAAAGTTGTTCGACATTTACGACATCGATCCTGTCTTTTAGGATTCCCATCTGAACAACCTGACATATCCTTAATGGCTTTCGCCTAACACCATGATAACTGAAAAATATGTATAATATTGAACTGTTACCCTTGGAACACACAAAAATTCCTTGATAACTAAAAAATATGTATAATATTGAACTGTTACCCTTGGAACACACAAAAATCCTTTGTTTCGAAATCTTCCAGCAAATAATACCAAACAAGTTTTGCTAATCAACCTCATTAAAAACTATGCCAAATTTATTCATTAAGTTACCAGATAACCAAGGCAGCAAAGAATAAGAGAAAAACTTATTCCTTACCCTCAAAGGAACAAGTTGCTTCCACACTTCTCTTACTTTACAACAATCCCGAAGCACGTGTAAAGTAGATTCTTCGGCACCGCCACATAATCTACAAGAAGGATTATCAACCATACCTCTTCTACAATGTTTAGCATTAGTAAGTAAACGTTCTTTAAGAACCAACCAAAGAAACTATCGAACACGCTAAGAGTATTATAAGAGTATTATAAGTTGATTTAACAATAAAAATACCGTTAGTAGACCACTTTAAAATCAAAGTATCATACCCTATTAAAGGATTCGATGGTGGAATGCTTGCAATAAAAGAGATGATATCATTATTCAAATACTGACACAGATTGTTCCAATTCAAATTACCATCAGCAGTCGTCACCCCCCTGAGAATAATAGACTCGTCAATCAACTTGGTTTAGAACAGAAATTAAGTAATAGACCAAGATTCGTGATCCAAGAACCCGTCCAAAATTTGACTAGCCTTCCATCACCCACTGACCAAGAAAGGCTTTAACAAACAAGTGGCCAAACCTTAGCTACAAATCTCTTGACAAATGAACATTGGCCTCTTGAAATATCCGCTAGGAAATCATCCGTAATCTTACATTTAGCTCAAAAGACTCTAACTTATAAAGTATTATTATTAGTAAGAAAACAACCCAGTTTAAGTAAGAATGCCTCATTTTGTTCCTTGAGATGTCGAAGACCTAATCCTCCATTGGAAAAAGGTTGACAATAATTACAACACTTAACTAAGGCTGGTTTATGACTAACAACTGATTTTCCCCAAATAAAACCTCGGGCAATCTTCTCAGTTTCAGCACAAGCACTAACAAGAATTCTAATTGTTTGCATAAAATAGTTAGGAATAGATAAAAGAACCGATCGAGCAAGAGTCACACACTCTGCCATATAAAGAAGATTAGCATCCCAGCTATCCAACTTTTTCCGAACCTTCTCTAAATTTTAGCTTTTTTATTTGGCTTGAAAAGTCAGTTTAGAGTATTTGTTTGACATAAAAAGTTATTTATTTACCATTACATTTTACTTGAAAAATTGGTTTGCCTTAAAAAAACACTTAAAACTCAATAGTAAATAAAGCCTTACTAATTTCATTATCCACATGAAGGCTTGAAAACTTTATATATTTTAAAAAAAAAAGACATTTTGTATTTTTTTTTTTTACTTTTCGTGATTGTTATTTACAATATTTCGTTAATAATTAAGCTTGATATACTTTGTTATCTTGATATATTTTAGGTAAAGGTTCTCTTTCCAATTTATCTTCCAATAGCTCAAAACCAAATATATTTTCTCCAATTCTACACTTAGTCACCTACCTTGATTATTTGAAAACCTAGAAATAAGCTCATCTTCAAAAACATTTATCTTGACCTTGTTGGAGTCATCTTTAGAAGTAGAGATTACTCCCACAAGGTTCTTCAATTCTTTACTCTTGAGTCCCTTCACACTACACGAACACAGATTTCCAAATCTTTTCTTGATCTTTTTACCTCTTTAAGATAAAAAAAAATAACAATACAAATTTGTTAACAAGTCTCAAGCGAGAATTCTCTTTTTGCATTCTATCCTCCTTATGTTTATAATGTCCCTTCTTGCAAGTTTCTTAATAGAAAGAAAATGTTTGCACTCTATCCTCCTCTTGTTTATCACATCTCTTTTTGCAAGTTTCTTAAGAGAGAGAAAAGGTGAGTTAATCTTATGTTGTAACCCACATATGCAAGATGAAAATTTCAGCTAACATTTGAAGACATTACTTGACTTCCCCTACCTTAATTATGTTTTTGCAAATGTACCAAAATAAAGGTAAAATATTTTAAATTTTTTTCTTAATTTATGTTATTTTTCATCATGTCATAATTATGATAAGGGTAAATAACACCAGCAATCACTCAACTTTGATGCAACTAACTAAACAGTCACTATGGCTTCAATTCAATCACTCAACTTTCAAAAAATAACAAACCGGTCACTAATGCTCGAAAAGTGACAAATCAGTCACCCATTAACATGTTATGTTACAGACTTAACTAGAAAAGTGACGTGGCCAGTTAACTAGCTGACATGGCCAGTTAACTTGCCACGTTGAAATTGAGCAGCCAAAGGGACATAATTTGGAAGGGGAAGGGACGGGCAAAAAAAAAAAAGAAAAGGGAAGATTGATATTTTAAATGGGCTGGGCAGTAAAAGAAAAAGGAGGCAAAGGATCTTAAAATGAATTTAGTTCAATCAAAATCAACTAAATCATCTAAAAGTATCAATCCTTCTTTGTTTGCATTCCCACCACCTGCTGAAGCTCCATTCAACTTTGGTTTCTCAAAGGCAAACAATGCAGTTCCTACTCCCGTTCCTATCCCTGCCTTCAACAATCTTGGTACTACTTCTATTTTTGCTTGTCCGCCCTTAAAAGTTCCTCCACATAAGTTCACATTTGGTGCCGGTCATACTCAGAAAAGTATGTCTGAAAGCCTAAAGAACTCTAATGCCAATGATATTCCAATAGATAGTACTTAAATTCCCAAAGTTCGTTTAGCAAAATCAATTGTTTCACCAAAAAATCGAACTAAGATTAACTTTTTTGATGTTCTATATGATATGTGGGTGTAAATTGGGAGTAAATCTTAAAGAAAAAAAACTTCTAGATAAAAACAAAATCAGACCCGTTTTAGGCATCCTTTCGCAAATTTGGACGTTGAGAAGATGACCACCGATGAGAGGATTAATATAGTACGAAACTAACTCCATCTGACAGTACACTACAACAAATTAGGGTTACTAGTCTCGAAATTGTGCTTGAATTTTCAAAAATTTTGGTTGTCCCTTAGAGAAATCTAAACCATTAGGTGTCCAAAGGGTGAAGGGAGCTTTGTTTCGGTGATGGTATTAATTCGAGGCAACGCTGGAAATCGGATGCGAAAATAGGTAGAAGTGAAATGTGCAGGGTGAAGAGAGCTTTAGAGAATTTCTTTCTCCAATTTTTGAAACAAGAAAGGAAAAAAGGCATGGATAAAAAAAACATCATTCAGGTTGTATTTTTTTTTTCTCTTCTTTTCCTCCTCTTATTCTTTGTTTTCTCTTTTCCTTCTTCTACTGCCCAGTAAATTGAGGCCCTTTGAACGACAGCTAGAATGCCAACATAGTCAATTAAATGATAGATCAACTTTCCATTAAGTTTGTAACGAAAAATAGTACGAATGACTAATTTGTTATTTTTCAGAAGTGAAATTAAAATCAAAATAACTAATTTACCAATTGCATCAAAATTGAATAACTATTTATGTAATTTATCCTCATGATAATTATTTGAACTGAGCAAAACCGTTCAGTCAAATTGCGAATTGAGAATTAGCACCTACTCGGGAAGAAACATCAAATTGATTAATTCACAAATCGCCTATTAAACTGAATTAAAAAATCAATTAAACCAATAACTCAACCAATTATTTTTTATATTTTTATGTATTTAATTTTTTAATAATCCATTTGATCATACCGATTGGAACACTATCAATCCAGATGTAAAAACCTTTGTCTTAATACATTTTAATCAAAATAAATGAAATTTCCCAAACCTATAGAAAACCAATTAGTGGAATGGAGGTCAACACGAGACATTTCCACGGAAACAGCAGAATCAAACAGGAATTGTGAACACATCAATCAAACATCCGTCCATTTCATCTCATAATCCAAATCCCCCAATCACTTTCAATCACTCATTTTGTCTTCTTAGATTATATAATAATCGTATTTCATCAAATAGGCGTAATCAACAATTTACTCATTTAACATACCAAAAGTGACCTGGATGATATGATAGCAACCATGACCCATTTTAAGCAAAAATCAAACAAATGCAGAAGCCATTGCAACGTGAATGTGAATGTAAAATCCGTTGTAGCTGATCCATATCTCATGATAAGTGGCAAAGATCATAACAAAAAGTTCAGACTTTACTCCTACCGGAACAACAGATTCAAGTTTATGTTCACGGAATCTGTCACAAATATGGACATAGATGTGTTCACGTTCATTTCTTCCCAAGTTTCCCATGATTTATCAGGCCTTTGAAGATGCTATATTCTCATATCCATATCCTAATATAATTCAAATATGAATTACCGGACATAGATACTTGAAGAAAAATGAAAAATCGAAGGACATAACACATAATAATAACCTGTTGCTTTGAGCCAAAACAAAACCCAGGCCAGAGCCAAACAATCTTCACCTCACAACTACCTGTAAAGACCAGCTATATCGCATAAAATTCAGCATTTGCAGCTATGCTTCTCTCTTTCATTTCTTTTAAATTATATTTTTCAAATTTCATGGCAATATCCGACTGTCCCTTGAAAAAAACTGTCACCTACCTGTGATGTTAGTGGACAGGGATGACATTTTATAAACACAAAGTCGAACAATCCGGAGTTCCGGACCACGCGAACTAATGCCATTTTTGCAATTGAACGGATGATTAGGCTTGGTAGCAAATGCACAAAAGAGAATTTATTCATCATGTAATAATAGATAAACTGTGATCATACCCTCATTTTGTTTCAATCTTAAAAACGCAAGCACTAGCGTTTTCTCAGCAGGGGAAAGGTCTGCCCAAAGGAATAACCAGCAAAAGATTATAACAGAGAAGATTGGAGTCATTCAAAACCTGTCAGACAGAAGAGTGCCTTGATATGTTCTTTGGGCAAAAGTACCATATACTTACATAGCACTTAAATTACCTTCTACCATTTGCTGCTTCCAGATTTTATTCTACACCCTAAACAAGGGGTTACTGCGTTTGCAGAAAATAGAGAATGGTAACAGATTCTGCCCTGCTGCTCTGATAACTTACACCATTGACAGTAGACTAATGGCATAAATAAACCTACTCAAAATCGTTTTCGCTTCGCTTGTGACATATCATCAAACCCATCATCATGCCAAACCTGACCACCGTGCCTGAAATTTCCTTCCTGCTCCTCCAAGTTTCTTGTCCTCCTAGGGGCATTCCCTGGCCGATTTTTGATCCGTCTATCAAACTCTCTTTCCCTCATATTCCCTCTTTCATGCAACTCTGGATCATCTTCAGGACAGAACCTGAAGGATCTAGGGCCACCCTCAGCATTAAGATGAAAATTTTCACTATCAGCAACACCGTAAGGAGACCTAAAAGAACGTACAGGTCCACGTCTATCGCCATACCTCCTCCTCTCATCAGGATTCCCATCAGTTCCAAGATCATGAAACCTGCCAGAGGGCATAGGCCCACCAAAGTAATCGTCACCTTCATTCCTTTCTCGAGGATCTACAAGATCCAACCTTCTACTGTTTCTAAGTAAAATTCGACCAGATGGGCTCCTATTAGAGATGCCAGATCTTGGATGACCATGATCTCGACTGGGATCCAGGTCTCTCAAATCATTAGAGGGTCGAGGCAAATATGGTGGAGATCCATGCCTTCTAACACCCATTTCTCCAGCAAAACAAGGACGATCAGGTGACCTTATTCTCTCCATCCTGTAAAGTGGTGGTGATCTTCGATGAGGTAATTCCAAAGGGCCTCCAAATCCATCAGGTGATCTTCTCCTAAGAGAAGACCATGGACCAGGAGAACGAGTTCGTTGTCTGGTAGGAGATTTTGAACGTGTTCGCGGGATACCCCTTCTCTGAACAGATGTAAATTCCCTGTTCCCCCTCACAAAAGGACCATCTAATCCCTCAAATGAAGGTTGGCAGCGTGCAAACATTGGGTCTGTATGGTCATCAGCAAAACCTCTCATATGCCTCAACCCAACTAATTCAGATCCATCTTCAGCAATGCATCGACTTGGACTAAGATTTCTTGGAACTCTGCGAACCATTGGAAGCCCACGTCCAGCAGGTCCATCTCTTCCACCAGGAGACCGCCTCCTTGGGGGTAACTGGGAGAAAATTGGTGGATCATCATTCAAGATCTTCCTCCCACCTCTTCCAGTACCAAAATAAGCACCATCTTGCCCATTATTATAGCTACTAAAGTTAGGATCTGCATCAGAAACAGCAGATGCATTTTTATGTCTCACAACACGAAATTCTGTAGGACCATTATAAAACTCTGAAGCAAAGTTACATTCTGAATCCTGATCACCACGTAGGGTGTCTATCCGACTGGAAATCCTACCTCTTCCACGCATAAAACTTATTCTATTATTCCTGGATGGCTGAACATGATGCCTCTCTCTGGGGAATCTATGTAAACTGTCAGCATAAGCTTCATCTCTGTGGGTAAACATTGTCAGGAAAAAAAGTTATTACAGACATATACTACTCATCGAATGTAATAAACAAACTGAAAAGAGGCAGGCAATGATAAATAACAATAATCACCTCCCTCGATGATGGAACTTATCTCCTTCCAGGGCAACATCAGGCAGTCTCTCTCTTCCTATTTGTGACTGCAATGTCCTGCCTGAAATAGATCTTGTTCTACCAGGAGATGATAGATTAGAAGCTCGAGATAAGTTTATTATTCGACTCCTATTACCTCCATTGTCAACATCCTTACCCGCATCATCACCACTTGAAAATGCTTCTCCCTTTGGTAAAACAGAATTGCCTTTTCCTTCTGAATCAGTTTTTTTAGCGTCATCTGTACCTTGAGAAATGGTCACTGAAGTTCCCTGGCTTGTATCCGAGAATTGGATAGATGCCTGCTCTCCCTCTTGCCCTTTAACAGTATCCTTCTTTTCTGATGCATCGAGCGATTTTCTTGGTATGGCTTTAATGTGTCTCTTTCCATCCATTTGACTAGAAGGCATCTCAACAGCTGAAGATTCTTGCAAACAGGCCTCTTTATTAGCTTCAGTAGCAGAATCCTTATTGACAGATGTGTCGATGCATTCATTAGTATTAATGTCGTTACTCGTTATTCCGGGGTCTTTGATTACAGTTTCTTTTTCTCTGAAAGAGGATGACGATGGATTGTTATCACCATCATTTCCATTTCCTGCCTCTTGCATCTCACATATCGGAACCTCTATCTCAGTGTTCACCACAGGTTCCCTGACCTCACCATCTTCAAAGTCCTCTTCTGCTCTACGATCATGTTCTATATCCATAGCTGTAGCTAGCTCTCTCTTGTCATCTGACTCGTAATCAGAACCATACGAATCTTCCTCTAAAACATCAGCTGATAAATTTATTTTTTCCTCGTCACTTGCAGAACCCTCAACTGATCCCCTAGAATCAGGAAGTTGTACATCCATGAATTTCAGCTTGCAATGATCAGAATCTTCAACCATTTTACTTTGGGAAGTAGAGTTATCTAGTTTACCAGCAATGTTTGATTCATTAACATCATGGTCTGCAGAAGAAATCATTTCAGAAGCAACCAGGCCCTCACCACTGGGCTCAGTTTCTTTAGCTTGCATAAAATGCTCGGCATGAGTTGTAACATCTGCAGAAGAAATCATTTGAGAAGCAACCTGGCCCTCACCACTGGGCTCAGTTTCTTTAGCTTGCATAAAATGTTCAGCATTAGTTGTAACACCCGCAGAAGAAATCATTTTAGAAGCAACCTGGGCCTCAACACTGGCCTCAGTTTCTTTAGCTTGCATAAAATGTTCTGCGTGAGTTGCAACACCACCATGTAATGACGAATCAGTAGAAGTAGGTACTGCTAGCATTTGTTCATCCGATTGATTCATTGGTCCCTCCATTCTCTCCGGCATTTCCTTGTTACTCTCACACGCTGGTTCAGGTTTTATGGATCTAGCATCAACTGATTTTAAAGTACTAATAGTTGAAGATTTTAATCTTTCCAAACTGCACTTTTCAATTATTTCAGACTTCACCCGTGTGATATTTAACGAGCCTGTAGGTTTTGCTTTAGTTACACCAGAATCACTTCTGACACTCTCATCAAGTGGTTCTGATTTTACAGGCTTATAGTTGAGCATGGTCGGCTTGCTGGCAGGTACTGGTTCCCCAGGTGAACTGACATTTGCAACAACATTGCCTGAATCAATTTTACCTGAAGAACCTGTCGGTTTTTCATTGGGGTTCAAATGTAGATAAGGTGTAGTGAGACCCAAACGAAGTGAATCCTCAGCGCTATACTGCTGGCTAGAAACTATAGATGACATTTTAATTTTGGCTCTGTTCTCAATTTCTTCAGGTATTTGCAGCTGTGTAGATATACTTGCAACAGTCATCCCAGCTGAGCAAATTACCGGCTTTATATCATACATTTGAGTAGCCATTTTACTTGCACCATCATCACTGGCAGGACCTTCCCAATAATCCATTGTCGTATTCAAATCCCAGTTCGTTCTGTCAGCTAGCATATTAGAACCCTTAGTATTAGGCTGGACGGCAGTACTTCTCAGTTGAGTAGTGCCTTCTCCTTTGCTTAAAGATAGATTCAAGGAAACATGTTCCGTCTTTTCCTGATTCCGAAAACCTTGCTCATTATTTCTGCTAGCCATAACTGAAGGATATTCCCTTAAACCTAGGGATAATCCAGGGCTCCCAGAAACTAAAGGTAACTTTGATCCAAACTTTCCATCTACACTTTTCTGGCTATATACATCTTTCCCTACACTAAAGGTGAGAGAATCATTGCCTACCAAGTCCAATTCAGATTTTGCCAACTTCCTCATGATATTGTCTGATGTCCCAGTTGCCACAAGCTTCCCTTTGCAGCTGATATCAGCCAAAGACCTAGACTGAACTGCAAAGCTTTGTTCTTCAAGTTTTACCCTAAGGAGATTAGTATTACCCTGCACCATGCTAACATTTGTATCATCTGAACTTCTCTTCTCTTTCTCATGTGCTGATATCTCACTTGCATCAGGAAAGCTCAAACCACTTCCTCCAACACTACTAGCATTAGGATTTTCCACAGCCCTACTAGCAATCGAACCAACTGCAACACTAACAGCACTGGAACTCATCACAACACCAGAAGGATAAGAACTTTCAGCAACACTACCAGCATTCAAACTACCCGCAAGACTAACAGAAGTAGAACTCATTGCAGCACTGGAAGCTTTAGAACTTGAGGCAATGCTACCAGCATTAAAACAAGCTGCAGCACTACCAGCAGTAGAACTCATTGCAACACCCAAAGCATTAGAACTTGAAGCAAAACTTCCAGCATTTAAACTAGCTGTAACACTATCAGCATTGATAACACTGGTTTTTGAACTCCCTAAAATTCCACTGTTGTTCAAACTCGCTACGACACCACTGGTGTTCGAACTGGCTAAAGCATCACTGGCATTTGAACTCACTAAAACACCACTGGGTGTTGAACGCACTGCAACAATACCATCATTCGAAACAGTTGAACCTTGAACTGGACTAGGAAATACTTTCTGCTCCAATTCGTTTTCAGTTGACAAAATAAAAGGAAACCTCCTTTTCTTTATGGGAATACCTGCAGTGTATTCACTAAACTGCCCAACACTGGGTTTAACCCCCATCTAACAACAAAACATAAATTAATCAATATTCAACACACAAAAAATGCCACACTTTAACTAAGCTTAGGTTCTAGTAATTGAAAAAAAAATGAACTTTAAAAATCACCTCTTCTTTTCCCGATACCGGCATGATCCCCAAATATTTGGCTTGGTGAACTGACCCTTCTTTCTTCTTTAATAGCTTTTAGATGAAAATTAACTTCCAAATTCCAATAAAACAATTCTTTTTAATCAGACCCTGAAATCACTCCCTATTCAAAATGTAAAATCCCCAATCAAAATCGGTAGATTTTGATCAACTCCCTAAAAAGCCTACAAGAAAATCAGTAAAAAATTGCCTGCAACTGCATCCAAAAATTGGTTTCAGATTGATTAAATAATTTATGAACTCTAAAACTAAATAAACTAACAACAAGAAATTAACCACAATTACTTTTGAAAAAATAAAGAAAAAACAAAAGTTAAAGAAAAAACAAAAGTTATACTGGACGTAATGCATAAAAATAAATAAGTGAACGTTTAAAGAAACTGTAACGACTAAAATTTTCTAAATCCAAACAAAAATTTGAAACAAACAGATAATTTCATGCAAAGAGAAAGAAAGATGAAAAATTAAATCAAGAACAGACGAATCTGATTAGGGCATAAAAATAACATAAATACGATCTAAAAATTGAAAAAGAAAATTAAAAAATTGTCAATTTCCAGGAAGAAGCTCATGAAATCAAAATCTAACAAGAAATATTGACCGAATAATAAAAAAATCAGGGAAAAAAGAAAAAAAAATCTACAAGATTAGAAGAAGAAAAAAAAAACTACCTGATCAGAAGAGGCGAGGAGGAGAAATCTGAAACTTGAACAAAATGAAATGGAATCCAACTATCCTAGGGTTTGAGCAATTGCTTTATTGCCTTCCGCTCTGCATTATTATATAGAGAAAAAATTAATTATTATTTAATTATATAATAATATTTAATATTTAATTGATTCGATAAGTCTTCGTCAAGATTCGAAACACGAGGTACAATCAATTATTGACACGTTGTAAGCTTTTATACAAGAAAAACAACGCGATGTGACTCTACCATAATTCCTCCACTTGTGTTTGCCGGCCAATCTTTACTTTTTTATCGTTGTCGTTATTTATGTAGTGGGATCGGGCCCGGTCGTGATGGAAATTTTTGCTAATGTTCCAAACCCATTGACAATGACCAATTTACCGACTGTCGAAATTATTTTTTAAAAAACAGAAATTGATTTTATATTTTTTAAAAAAATAAAAATTGAGAGTCGTCATTAATTTTTTAAGTGTGATCGAACTATTTAGAAATTTGGTCATTTTAATAAAATATTTTGATTTACTAAAATAATAATTTTGGTCTACGAAATTTGAGAAAACTGGTTCGAGAGTCTGTTACGTACAATGAATGATTAGCTCTCTCGTAACATCCAAAATTGGTACCTAATTGATTAATTAATGTCTTAATGTCGAAAGTTGAAAAGATTTTAAAATAAATTTTAAAATGCGATCCCTTTTTATGAATGCTTGGATAATTCGAGGTGGATATTAAGATTCTTTTGTTTCAAAGAGATAAAATGTCACATCCAGTACGTAGGACACGACATTTCAAACCTTCGATGTCAAAATTATTTTATGATTTCCAAAACTCATGCATTGAAATTTTAAAAAAGGATATTTGGTTATTCAGTCAAACGATAAATCGAAACCCAACACGTAGGGCGCGATTTCTCAAAATTTCCAAACATGAAACATTGCTTTATTTGCAAAAAATCTTATCTCGAGGTAATAAGATGTCATATCCAGTGAGTTAGGGCACAACATCTCAAATCTTAGAGAGTAAGCATTTTATTTAAAACTCGTATTGTGATTTAAAAGAATATACCGTTATTTAGGTTAAACGAGAAAAATCGAAACCCAGTAAGTTAGGGCACAATTTCCCGAATTTTTGAATACGAAATATTGCTTTCATTAGAGAATTTTCTTTTTATGAAATAATAGCAAATATGAAATTTAAAACGATGTGTATTTATTTTGTTTGGAATAAGGTAAAACAATCTACATTAAATACATGCATTTGAGCTTTAATGCACGATGTGATTTAAATGGAACGAGGAAAAATGATGATATAAAACTTGGCATAATAATTTGCGAATAAAATATTACCACAATGAATCACAATGACATGAAAATATGAGTAAACGAACTATAAAGTACCTAATGGCAATAACCATACAACACATTATTTGGGCATCAATATTAATGATAAAAATGAAACAAAATAATATATAAAACAACTTGAAGTAACTAGTATGAAACAAATTAAAATGAATAATGTATAAAACAATTTAAAACAAATAATATACAAAGCAAATTAAAATAAAAATAAAAAAATAAATAACAAGATAATTTTAGATGAGTAATATATATAAAAACACGTTTAAAATAGATATTACAAAAGCAATTTAAAATAAATAGTATGAAACAATTTAAAATCATCAATATACAAAACAATAAAATGATACATAAAACAAATTAAATAAATAATTTATAAAGCAATTTAAAATAAATAGTAAAAGGTTTAAAATAATAACAAATGAAAAATAAATTTGAAACAAGTAATATATGAATATATATATATATAAGAAACAAGTAATATATAAAAAAATATATATAAGAAATTTAATATAAGCAATATAAGAAGTCTCAAGATAAATAATAAAAGATTTACAATAAACGATAAGAAAAATAGTTAACCTATAAAATAATATCATTACATATAAAATTTAAAATAGACAGTGTATATATATATAATAGTTTAAAATAAAAGATATAAATAAAAAAATTCAAAATAAGTAACATATATAATAGTTTAGAGCAAATGATACATATAACATATTTAAAATTGATAATAATTTAAAATATATTATACGTAAAAGGATTAGAATAAGTAATAATAAAATAAATAATAAATAATGAATATAAAAAAGAATGGCATTAACAGTTTTTTTCTTTATTTTAAAAGTAAATAAATTAATTAATTAATGACTAAATAAAAATAAATTAATTAAATTAATTAAAGGACTTAACTGCTATCCAAATCAAATTTAAGAGACAAATCAAAATATAAAAGAATAAACAAAGGACCCAATCGAAAGGCGTGAACAACACGAAGGGACCAACTGGGGAAATATCCCTGTCCTCTGAAACGCACCGTTTGAACGCGGGCTAAAATGCAATAGAAGTAAAATCACAGGGGCAAAATTAAAGAAAAAAGAAATGGAAGAGGACTCTGTTGAACTAAGCCTCAAAAGCGGAAGGACTGAGGGCTCAAATATACCTTCAGTCCCAGAACACGCGGATCCTAAGCAGTTCACGGGTCGGGTCGGGTCGGGTCTAAGCTTCATTAAAACGACACCGTTTTAAGGTCATTGAAACGGCCTAAAACGACGCCGTTTTAGTCATGTTATAAAACCCCAATTTTTTTTTAAAAATCATCATTTCTTCCTGCTTTCAGAAAAAAAGAAAAGGGGGGAGAAATTCTCTTTGGTCGTCCCACCTCCGGCGATCGGACCACCGTCCGTCCGTCGCTGGCGACCACCGTTCACGACGGCCGGAGGTGTAAAAATAACCCATTTTAATCTTTCGACTCTCCCTATCTCAGATCTGAGTCTCAAACGCCAAAAAAGCCCACGACCGTTGAAAAAGAATGAGAAAACTAATCAGTTTCCTTCTCTCCGATCGCTCAAAAGGTAAGAAAAATGTTATTTTTTTTATACAACTATATATGTATATACACTATACTCAGTATGTAAAGCATGAAAATATACCCTTGAATCTGTCTTTTGCTATTTCGATTTATATATATTGCCTTCGTCTCTTTTTTTTTCGAATATTGAAACCAAAATCCCCCCTAAAATACAATCGGTTTCCCCCCCTGTGTTTACAATCTGTTTTGTGTGTCTTTATAGCCAAATACATGTTAGTATTGTATCACTATTCGGCCTTGCTTCTGCTGTTGCATTTTCACTATGTTTGCCTTGTTTTTGGATTATTTTGCAAGTCTGTTAGGAGTCAACGGGGGTAGGCTTCCGTTTTGGTGCAAGGACCGGGTAGGAGCAGACCCTCGGGCGACGTGTGCACTGAGGGCGCACATGGTGGCTGACATGGGAGGCACATGGGAGGCGCAGCGCAAGGGTTAGGGCTAGGGTTTGATTTTCTGAAAATGTTTAAAGTTTTGGGCCATCTGGGTTTTGTTATTTTTGGGTCAACTTGTAAAATTTTAGGCTTAATGGACTTTGTTTAATGGACTGTTATTTGGTTTTATTGTTTGGTTTAGGACTGTTCAGCCCGGGCCAAAATTGGGCTCTATACCACCTTAACCATTTATGTCCCTCCCCAGCTCGAGACGGCAACTGGGTGGCTCTGCTTCATTTTTTTAATCCCATTACATATGTCACGACTTTTCTTTTTACTTTTTTTAAGAGTAAACTATTAAAATAGTTAATTTTATTTACCTCGAGTTATATTTTAGTTATTTATGTTTGAAATATTATGTTTTAGTCATTTACGTTATTGTGTTATAACATTTTAGTTATTGAACCGTTAATTATCGTCAATAGTGTAGCTATTCAACGATTGGTACGATGGATTAGTACCCATTGATAAGTAGAAAAATATACATCAGATCCAAGTCGATCTAGTGATCAATGTCAAAGGTTGGAAATTAAAGAAGAAAATTGTTTAAATTTTGGTTCATAGATTCGTGATGTTCAAAATTGTATTATGATGATAATAAAAAAAAAACTAAATTGTAGAAGAGACAGTAAATGTGAGCTTTTGATTGGTGTAGGTAGCACGAATAGATAAGGTTATACAATAGCAATTTTAACAACCCGATGACTTAAATGAAAACTTTTGAATAGCTCAGGGTCCAATTTATAACTTTTTAAAGTTGAATGATCAAACTTAAACTTACTAATAGTTTAGTAACATTGGGTGTAGTTTAGCCTTTATATTTTCATCATTCATGATAAATCAAAATAAAGCAATGTTGGAAAATAATTTAGAAAACATGAAAAAGTAGCACAACAAATGTTTAATTTTTTTCTAAAATTCGAACTTGTCGTGATATCTAATGCAATAAATTAGATCAAATAAAGTACTTACATGTCAAAGTCTTAAGAAGATGCTCAAATACAAAGTCTTCTAGGAAGATCTTCGTGCTTTTCAATCAACTCAAACAAAAGTCTAATCTCTTTAAACTTTCTACTAATTAATTTACTCTACTATCCTCAAACTCATTATGCTTAGAGAGTGGATTCTAATTTGAAAAAATCAAACACAAGACAAATTCGAGATTCTACCAGGGAGGTATGCACAACCTTTATATAAAATCAGACCAACTCCAAAACCCATTAGATCTCAAATTACAACTATTGAATTTCTGCAATTATAATTCCTCTCTAATCTGGAACTCAAACTCAAGAAAACTAGAATTATAAAAGTTATGGTGTTGAATTGAAGCTCATTAAACCATATCCCGCTTTCATGTCCCCCGAACTGGCCACACTAAATTTTAACTTATTTCTTAAACCCCTAATCGTATGGGAATATGCTATGACTTACGATTAGGTGTTTAAGAAAATGGTTTAGTATTTAGCAAGAATAGGGTGAGTATTCGATCAGGTCAAGTCAAATCGAGTAAAAAATTTTGAGTTAGTTGAGTTAACAAATCATATTTTAGCAACTGACCTTAATTTAATTTTTTTCAAATCAGGTCAAAAAATTTTGAGTCGAGTCAAGTTAGCAAATCCTATTATTTATACTCAATGTTGCGTTTACATGGACCGATTATTTAACTAGTAGACGAAGAACAAGATTATTTAACTACATAAACAATATAATGGTTTTGCCTTTTAACTTAATAGGTAAACATTTATCAAAACGATATAGTTTTGCCTTTTAACTTAATGTTTTTTTACTTTTAACTTCAGGAAAGGTAAACATTTATCAATACGATATAGTTTTGCCTTTTTTTATTTGGATTTTGGGGTAACTCGAATTGTGTAATTCATATTCGAGTTAAACCGAAAACTTGATTTTTTTCGAGTTGATCCGAATAACTCAATTAACTCAAATAACTCAAACTATTTAATTCAAAATTTGTAACTTTTTATTGAATTTTTCGAATCGAATCGAATTTTACTGACCTCTTAAGCAAAGGATGAAGGATGACAAGACAAAGTATGGGTTAAGCATTCAAAAACTGAACCATGTGTATAGTTTAAATGCTTGGAGAAATCAACAACCATGGGATGTGACATTATTAATATTACATAATAAACTCAACATACATGGATCTCAAGTTTATTATATTAGAGTTTCAGCGTTCAATACTTAAGGTTCAAGAGTGTAACACCCCGTACCCGAGACCGTTGCCGGAGTCGAACACGAGGTGCTAACAAACTTTATTCATTTATTTGCACAGTTCATTTTAAAATTTTCAGACAAGCTGGCTAACTGCGTCATTGTCACCTTAAAAATCATATCTCGAGTTCCAAAACTCGAAAACCGTTTCCGTAAATTTTTCTTGAAACTAGACTCATATGTCCATCTACAAATTTTTTTCTAGAATTTTTGGTCGAGCCAATTAGTACAGTTTATTAGTTAAAGTCTCCCCTGTTTCAGGGTTTGACTACTCTGACCTTCATGCATTACAACTTAGATATCTCCCTGTGCAGAGCCTCAATACTTATGCTGTTTGTTTATAATGAAACTAGACTCAAAAAGGAATCTATACATATAAAGCATGAATTCTAATTATCTCTGGTTAATTTATGGTAAATTTCCAAAGTCAGAACAGGGGATCCAGTAATCGCTCTGGCCCTGTTTCACGAAAACTTAAACATCTTACAAAATACGGCTCATATGGTCATATGGTCGTTTCGCTTCCTCCATATGAAAATAGACTCATCAAGGTTCAATTACATAATTTATTCATTATTTAATTACTTTTCTACTATTTTTAGTGATTTTTCAAACTCACATCACTGCTGCTGTCAGCATCTATTTTAAGGCAGATTTTACCTATTTCATAGTTTCCATGGTTCAACTAGCCTTTTGACATATATAGCACCAAATATGATCGTGATTAACCATTCAATGGCTAATTATTGCCAAGCATTTCCACACCTCTCACTAACCATATATATACAAAATGATTATAACGCTATGCTCAAAATATATAATCCATTTTCGCATGGCCAACCGAATATATATACAATACCAAAAAGGTACTTAATTAACAACGTAGGTCAATCCTATACATGCCGTTATCAAAGTTTAACTAAAAGAGTACCAAAAGGGCTTAGATAGTGTGGATGACTTCGACTTTGACAATCCCGAGTCCGATAGCTGACGAGCAAAAATCTATAAAACAGAGAATTAAAGCAGAGAATAAGCATTTCGATGCTTAGTAAGTTTTAAGCAATGAAATCATTTAAAGGAATGGCATAATAATATCAAGTTTATTTGTTCATCCCTTGGCCGAATAGAAACATAGCCGAGATATCACTTTTATCATTAATATCACAAAAGTGAAACCAATTTATCCGGCTAACTCCAATCCACAACCGAATGCTCTCGTCTCAAATGTCCATGTCCATGTCCATTTCATGCATATGCACACACATTTCATAACTATGACATTGAACTCTCATATTCGGAACTCATACATCATAACCAGATCATAGACGTTTGGATAATTTAAATAACGTGCTAAGCATTCCCATCGAATTTCAAAGTCATAATTGAAGGATATTCACATTCTCAACAAGGGTAAATTACTTACCTAGTTGTCTTACAGTAAGTAGCGCATGTGATTAAAATTATTCCGGCATGTATTATATGATTTCTCGTAAGAACACTTACGGGTTTTCACCTTCAAATATTATCTTTGGTGCAACATCCTTGAATAAAGTCCGACTCTTAGCTTGGCTCAAAAGCCCTTCGAGACCAAGCTCGGATTAGACCAGCGCTCGCAGCCCTTGAACTAAGTCCGGTTATGACACTGGCTCTAAAAAGCCCTTCGAAACTAAGTTCGGTTATTAGCACTGGCTCAAAAGCCCTTTGAGACCAAGCTCGGATTTAGACCCCGTTTAGCATTCATACATATATGCATATATATATATCATATCACATTTGGATATCATTCCTGATACTCGAATACAATTACAGCATGTTTACTAACCATCCATCGTTCGATTCATTAATCCCACACAAATAACATAATCCCTTTTCGTTAATCCACAAGATTTCTATAACCATTCGGCTACAAGTAAATACCTTACTTATTTATTTTATCATGTAATTCAAGTAGAATCGTCAAGTCATGAGTTAATTATTATGCTCATAGACAAATAATTGCCTTATTAAATCGTAGGCTAAATTTCATTACTCAAAGACTTACCTCGGATGTTGTCGAACGATTTCAACGGCTATTTGATCACTTTTTCCTTTCCCTTATCCAACTTTGATCCTCTAAGCTCTTGAGCTAAGTCAAACAAATTTACTTCTCAATCAAACACATACATATGGCAACCATATACATTTCAAAAACCAATTCATTCGTATCATTTGTCCATATATTAGCTTTTAGCATATTTGGTCATTAGAGCGACCTATTTAACTTTCAAGCATTCATTTCTAATTTTAATTAAACAATGCCGAATGCCATTAACTACTAATGCCACACACACATATGCATAAAATTCATCCATACATAACTTATAGCTTATTCGGTCATTCATCTCTCAAACCTATCAAAGCTTCATATCAAACTTCCCTGGCCGAATACACATATAAGCACATTTAGCATTTTTATTTACTTCATGATACATTCGGCCTTGGCATAATTTCATTAAAAATCCCTATTAGCCACTTCACCAATCAATTATATCATCTACTTAATATTTCATACTTATCATGCTAGCTGAATATTATTTATTCAAGTTTAACATCTTCATATTCGGCATTAGCATCAAATATGATAGCCAATTCTTCCCACTTTGAATCTATGCATCCATTTAATCATAGTTTGTTCAAGCACTCATACAACAAGATTCATCCAATTTAACAAGAAACAAAAACTTTATTCCTCCATAGCTACAATGGCCGAAAGATCTAGACATCTCAATACCGAAATTTCTAACATGGGTTGCCTAAAGAATTTGGTAGGGAGTTCAAATTTATCTAACATTTCAAGTAACTTAAATGCTAGTAGTATCAAGGCATCAACTAAAATTTTGAAGCCTCTTAGTCGAATCCTAACTCTCCAACAACCCCAATTTCATCCATGAGATAAATAGAAGTAGGCTAACCCTTCAAAGGATGTGTAAACCTCCAAAAGCAACTTGAACATACCTTAATATAAAGAACCACCTTGGCCGAACTTCCCCTCTTCTTCTTCCTTCAATTCACTGCAATGGAGGAGCAACCTAGCTAATTTTTTGTTTCTCCTCCTACTAACCACTATTATTTTATTACCCATGTTCTTTATTTTATTATTTCTAACATAAAACACTAACATAAAATGTTTATAATACATTTTAACCCATAGCATGGCCGGCCACTACTTGTCATAGGTGGAAATTTGACATGCAAACCCATTATTTTCATAACATGCACTAATAGATCCTTATAGATTAACCCAGCACATTTCAAAAGTGTCACACATAAGTCCTATTAACTAAATTCACATGCAATTGACCAAATCGAAGCTCAAAACTTTCACACACTCATATTCACATATTTTAGACAATAAATATTATACTTAAATACTTCGGTGACTCGGTTTAGCGGTCCCGAAACCACTTTCCGACTAGGGTCAATTTAGGGCTGTCAGAAAGAGTCTTTGTTAGACCTACAAAAGTAGCTGCATTCGGTATCACATCCATAAACGTCAAAGTTAGTGTATGTGACTAAAGTTTGGGTTCAGGAAGCTTGATTAAATCAGAAAAGTGACTAAACTCAACAACAATCAGTTTCAAGGTCATTAGCACTTATTAGGGTTATGGTTTCAAGAATCTTTGGCACATCTAAAGAGTAATTTAAAGTCAACACCCATGAATGTCAACTTCAATGTTTACTACACTATTAAAATGACAACTCACTTAATTTGACATCCATGGATGTTGAGTTTAATGTTCCTTTTTGTGGATGACATCCAATGTTGCCAACATTTTTGCTGCAAATGACTATAAATACAACCAACCTAGCATAGGTCACATTCAGCATTACCAAAAAACTTTATACCCTTTTAAAAAAAAATTGGTGTTCAATAAATATTGGTTTTGTTTGTAATCCATGAATTACTCTTTAGTGGTTCACGTTTATTGTTAGGTTTTTCCGCATGTACCATTTGTAGGGAATGGGAAAAGGTTATTTCTTTATTTACCAGTTCCTTATGTGTTATTATTCTAACATTTGTCAACTTGGTAGATTCCTTCACTGCTGACATCGATACAATATATGTTGAATCAATGATATACAAAATATATATCCATCTGGTTCTAATTTATCTTGTGATAGGTGTCGAGGTACTCCTGCCGAAAAACCTACACCATGTTTGGTTAGGGGGAATGGAATAGGGCTATATTGAAATAGAGATGTAATGGAATAGAGTTGTACTAAAATAGAGTTGTAATCAATAATTCAATTATTTGGTTGAATGTAATAGAATAGAACTATAATAGCATTTTTGTATTTGGTTGAATGGAATAGATATTGTAATAGCATAAGGAAAAAAGCTTGAATGACGAGTCTCTTTAGCAGAAATTTTTTAGGTAGATGATTATTATTATTAAATTTTAATAGGATTATTATTAAATATAATCTAATAAAATAATATATAATTTAATAGCATTCTTAAAATAATTATTATTAAAATATGAATTAATAAAAATAGAAATATATAATATTATAAAAATAATGTATAACCTACTTTATTATTTTTTAAACTACTATGCATATTTAAAGTGCTAGAATATCATTAGTGAAATAAATAATTTAATTATCCACTAAACTAAAAAGCAAAAGATTAGAAGTAACAAATAACTTGAGAATTATATTTTACATCTAAGCATAATGTTCATACATAAACAAAAAGTTACATGATCTCGTTAGCTTATATGCCATTATCTATATGTTAAATTTTATAGCATCAAAAATAAAAAGTTGCATTATCTCATTAGCTTATATATCATAATCTATATGTTAAATTTTACAACATCAAAAAGTTACAACAGTTTGTGACATTCTATCATGTCATTATAATCCAAATATTAAATATATAAAAGAACTTTGAGAAATAACACATTGGTAATAAATTCTAAAGCAAAAGAACTTTCAGAAAGTTCTCAGTATAACAATGGCAAAAATATCCATGTCTTTTATGAAAAAAAAGTGATTCTAACTTCCAACATAAATTAAAATCAGAATCCCTTACAAAATAAACGAAAAATAAAAAAAATCAACTACTAGTTTTAAAAAACAAAACCAAGTTTTTTTAATTCATTCTCCTAATTAGCTCGTTGATGTAATCCTCGAAGTTGTGGGCATCTCCACCTTTAACGTAATGGTTTATCTTCTTCTTCAGACCGGCATCTTCACCTTCGACGTAATGGTTCATTTTCTTCTTGAAATAAGGTTAAATGGCCAAAAGAAGTTGTTGGCTTCCTTGAAATAAGGTCTCACTGTCATTATCTCATAGATGAGATCTTTAACACAAATGATGTTGAACTTTCCTAGTGCCTAAAAATAACAATTCGCGATAAAAGCATGCTTAGTGTCTTCGTTTTTGTTAAAATACATTATCGAAACATCCGCTCTCCCCTTAAGAGTCCTCTTGCATCCAACTTGGTCCCGAACTTCAGATAATAATAAAGTTTAAAGATACTACCTTCAGTGGGGATGGAGAAAAAAATTACGTTGATTACACCGAAAAGCCCTTTTATTTTTCCATATAATTATGACATCAATATTATGTATGGTGTTTATAAGCCACCGCATCTGGGAATCCAAAAATCTTAAACTCGTGACCGCATAACGACTGTCAATTGACCTCTTAGTTATACTCCAACCCGTGATCGCATAACGATTGTCGACTTAGACCTTTACATATACTTCAACCAATGACCGTAAAAAGTATTGTCACCTCGAAACCCGACTTTTATTGGATGAGATTCTAAGGTAATGGTCCCATCCTGACATGACATGTAACACCCCAAAATAAGGCCTAGAAGTTTCGAGGGTATTTTAGCCTATATGTGCTCGAAATTTCGTAAGGTTGATATTCAAAAATATTTTCGACAAATTTTAAATACCTTCAATTGTGAAAATGAGATTGATTTGTAAATGAGTCAAAACTGTGAGCTTTTAAGAGGCAAATAGACCAAATTTTAAAATTGAACCTAAAACCCCCATTCCCAACTCATTTTCAGGATAGCTTTTCTCCTTCCCCATAGTGTTGCCATCCCTCACTCTCCCAAAGCTTAACTCTTAAATTTTGATTCTTAAACCATATTCTTTTGATTTACATTATCCCCAAGTCAATTACCTTCATAAATCCTCAAGGTTTGTAGATTAAAACTTGGTTCTAATGTGTTTTTCAACACGTTTTAACTTGGTTAAAAGGTTTCTAAAATTATTTTGAAGTTTTGCTAAGGATTTCTTAGGTTTTAATGAGTTTTTATTAGAATGGCCAAAACTTGCCGAAAAATTTCGATACCTTAAAAGTGTAATTTTGTGTAGTTTAAAGGTTGGGAATTAGTTGTAGATGAATGAAACTCTTTTTGTACGAAAAGATTAAATGTAGACTGAGTTATTCGAATTTTAAGTCTGTCATGCTAAAAGTTTCGATTAGAAGAGAATATAGTTTAGGCTTATGTTTTTGACTGTTTAGGGTGAGTTATTGACTAATTATTGATTAAATATTGGTGTGGTTTGTCTTGTTGAAGTGAACGAGTAGAGACAAAGGAAAAGAAAAGCTTGTCTAAGCTTTCAACTTTCCAGCGAAAGCGTATTTTTGGTGAATGTTTTAGAATAGTTGTTCGTAGATGATTCATTGTGTAATTGGGAATTTAGAGGTAGCCTAAACCCCTACTCTGAATCCTGAGTGTAAGTGTTCTCACACTTATGTTATAATGCGATAAATGTGTGTTGTGCAATTGAGAAAATATGAACATGTATGAGATACTATAATTTGTGTTGTAAGTTGGTGATGACTAATATAAAAGTGAATATATGAGTATGTAATTCATGCCATGAGATAATAAATAAGTGGGTACATTTCATAATACGTGACAGTGGTTATAACGTGTTGATGACATGTATATGCAGTGAACATGTATAGAAATTGGTATGTAAATATGTGTTGATAGTGTGGATATTTTGGCCTTGTGAACCTTGAGACCTTTGGATAGAGTTGGCATGCCATAGGATTGTGAGTACTCACCTTTGTGTTGTGATATTTTAGGCATTGAGGCCTGTGATAGTTTTAAGAAAGATAAGGGAATGTGAGCCAAACTCTATTCAACTGGATATGTGTGTTTGGTGTGTTGGAGTGTGCTAGCTACATGCTTCACTTATGGAATATGTTTCACTTTATGAGTCTATGTGGTGTGTTAGAGATCTGTGGATCTGATGAGTGGTGATAGAGTGCACTTCATGTTTCATGATCCCCAAGAGCCAAACTATCATTAAATGTATCTAATATGTGTTATAATATATATGTGCTTGAATAATCCTATGAACAGTAAGTAAAGGCATGCATGAAAAAAGGTTAAACATGTGAAATATGATATAGAACTAGAGATGTTATGAATATGTTATATGACTATTTGTTGTTGCATAATGACTTGTTTGTGTAGAAGTTGTTCTAAGCATTCATTGAGCTTGTTAAGCTCACCTACTCCATTTTAACCTTTGCAGAGTAGTTGCGTTTCTAGTGTGAGCGATGTGGCTTTCGAGGAATTGATCCAAGCCACTCTTTTAGTTGCTATAGTAGGTGCAATTGGTTTATTTGTTATGTGGTACTTTAAAGCAATGTGGTGGACTTTATATCGATTTTGTTAAGTCATTTTTAGGCTATTTGCTTATTGTTTATGTTTGGAAGCATGTGGACTTGAACATGGTATTCGGGCAATTATTTTAGACATTTTGATGCTTATTTGCTAGGTGAATGAAACATGATGTTTAAGGATTAAGTTGAATGGTTTAAATGCTTGCATATACTGAATTTTTGTAACCTGGAACAGAGGTCGATATTAGGGCTTTAAAAATGACACCTCTATATTTTTTGAAAGTACAGGAAGACAGAATAAAGAATTGATATCGATACCTTAGCCCGAATATTGATACTCAGGGTAAGTTTATCGATACCTTGTGAAAGGTACTGATATTTTTCGATGTTCTAAAATTTGGCGAGAAATAGAATGCAAGTTTGGTATCGATTTTCTATGTGGTATCGATACCACTTAAGGAAAATATCAATACACCTGAAATAGTATCAATACCTACATAACAATTTTGAAAATTTTGCAATTTGTCCCATTTGCATGTTTGATTGTTAGTTTTAATACCCTTAGTGTATGTATGGCATGTTTTAACAATAAGAAGTAGTTGTACGACATTAATTCATATGTATGATTAAATAAAGATGACGATTGGTTATTGATGAAATTGTTTGCTAGGTAAATGATGCATGGCACTGGTGTAATGTCCTAGTATTCAGGCTTGGTGACCAGGTTGGATATAGGGTGTTACATGACATATAAAATGTGTATATCTTTGAGTGTTATCGCATCCTTAGCAATTTAAATTTACCTTTAAGCTTTCACAGTGTCTCCCTCAAATCCCAAAATAAAAAAAAACCTTAAACTCAAAACCCAAAGCCTAAAAACTAACCAAATCCTAAAAGCCCTAAACCTAACAAACCTTAAAAAATCTTAAAGGAAAAACCGGCCAAGTAGTGGGAAAGTAAAACGTATCCAGTTGGGGGCGTTATCCTACCAACTAAGAGGAAAATGTGTCCAGCTGGGCACGCTTTCTTGCTAATTGTGCATAATTGATGCGTTTTCACGTACTATCTCTAAAATTGATCTGTTTCTTTAATTAAGAAAAACCTATTTTACCAAATATTTCTTTTATGACATATTTCCCTCTTTTAATAATGTGATAGGCCTCGTGGTGGCTTTCAAAAAAAGAAAAAAAAAGAAAAATACATATTTGAGTGGAAAAACCGTATTTCTCCATAAAAATATCCCTCGATAGGGTATCCACGATTCAAACAGAACACCAAACGATAGCGTATCATATACACCTATAAGTCATTCCCAATCCTCGGCTTGCCTTATTCATGCCTCCAGGCTTCCTTGCACCCCGCGGACCTTAAAACACGACGTGTTGACAACGACGATGCTCCACTGCGGTTCTCGGATCTCAAAGCTTTTGCGGTCTCCGGTAACTCCACCGTTCAACTTTCCTCGTCGTTTGCTCATCAAATTTGAATTCTCTTCCTTATTTCAAGCTAAGGTTCTTCATCTTTCTTTCTCTGTTTATATTTTTCTGTTCTGTTGACGAGAAAATATAGCAAAATTTTTAGATTTTTGCTCCTTAGATAGGGAAATTAATAGAAAATTATTAAGTTAGTAATATTCATTGAAGCTCATAGTTTGCAAGATACTCGGATTCGGCTTGAGAAAAACTCTAATTTGGCATGGTCATTATCGAGTTGAGCTTGGGCAGCTCGAGATGTTGAGCGGGTTAATTTAGGCTATCCTAATGCTTGACTTGAGTGGCTCTCGGGCTTATCGAGATTATTGAAATTTTTTTATCCAAACTTGAAGCTGAAATTTAGTACAAATAATTGAGATTGAAGTCTAGGGTAGAAATTGTGCTCATTCGTTACTTAGTAAATCAGTCTAATCGAGCAAGCTGGAGTAGTTTGCTTTTTATATAGAGCTCAAATATTAAAAGTCAAACTCAATCGCGCTTGAACCAAGATTTGGGTCTCTAATTTCTAGTCGAGCTTGAGCTTCTTAGAGTTTGAGCTAGGTTCGACGTAATTACTCATGTAGCCGTAGTATCGTTGTTTTATATGTTAGTTTGGGATTTAGAGAAAAAAAATCTATAACTAGAAGCTTACATTATACTCATGTGTCCTATGTTATTTTGACTCAGGTGTGAATATTGGATATGGGTATATATCCACGTGGGTATGGTTAGATTTTTCTAGGATTTCAATGTATTTGGAGGATCCTTGGTGGTTATATCTTCATATCCATGTGTTGGACATGAGTGCCAGACATGGGATCTTCTAGAAAAAAAGAGTTTGAGCAACATAGCATGGATCCATTTGTTGTATATTGTCAAGAATTAGAACAGATACTTTGCCTTTTACTTTTTCCTCTAATTTTTATTAAACAATTGTGTTGATATCAAAATCATAGGGCTTAAATACTTCTGATGAAGAAAGTGATGAATTTTTGCCTTGGTTGGAGCGAAAGGCTCGGACTAAGATTTCTTCAATGCTCTAGATTGGGAAATCTGCATATGGCAGGTATTTTCAGTTTTTTTATTTAGCTTCTAACTTGGGAGTTATCTTATTTTAATTTCAAGAGAAACTCTTATTTTAGATTTTGATTTTATGTTGCTGTTCAATATGGTTAAAATTGTGTTCTGGTTGATATTCAAGAAACTTTAGGATCGTGCTTCATCATATATCATGTAGGTGGATTGTTTGCAAGGACAAAGAAACTGAATTTCTATGTATGGCGTTCATATCAGTATATTGAAGTAGATCAAAACTGGGAAATAGTATGGGAACACTTGCTATTCTTGTTTAATGCAGGGATGGTGTGCAGATAGTTGTGATCCATGTTATTTTGAAGCAATAAAGTATCAAGTTGGGCAATTGTTGAAATTCATGAAATCCTTTATTATTTATCATGTAGGTAGACTTTTTCCAAGAAATAAGAAATTGAATTATGTAAAATTTATCAGCGTATGGAAATAGATCAAAACTGGAAAATCCTATGGGCACACTAGTTATTCTTGTTTAATGCAGGATGGTGGTGCCGTTTGTTATGATACATGTTTTTTTCGGGTGATAAAGTATCAACTAGCGTTATTAAATATTGCTTTGACACTTGTATTGAAAGAAAGTGAAGCTCTCATTGTTTCAAGTTTCATCTTTGTTGATTGGTAGACAATATTTTGTTCTCTTTAATAGCATGGGCAAAAGCATGGACCTTAATTGTATTAGATAACTGCAAATGTGGGATTATCATCTGGTTGCATTTATTGGCATACAGTGGTGGGATTCCCTTGACTATTTTAGCGAGTATTTTTTGCATTGATTGTCCTGAAATTGCTTGCTTTTGCAGCATTATAACTTTGTTTCAAAGAAGTAAACAGGCAGTCGGATGGCTAGAATCCTTTGAGAATAAGGAATGGATAAGTTTAAATGCTCTCCAAAATGGCAATTGGACATAAGCAATTTGAGTGAAAATGTATGTGCATAATCTTCAGAGCATTGATCAGTTCCGGACCTGCAATGCTAGGGCATTAGATTAACTTACTTTTGCCTTTCTTTCAACAAATAAGAAAATTTTCTTAGGTCTTTTGGCTCTGCTAATTGGAATATTCCAATTGGAAATATGGAAAATGGTTCTGCAAACTTTTGAAAAAGAATTGCATTATTTATCAGTTGATTTTCCAGGCAATGTGCGTATTCAGTCACAGTATTCATGCTGGAGATTCAATTAAATTTTTAGATTATATTTGGGAACAAATGGAAGTGTAAGATTGGGCTACATTGGCTATTGTAGGAATAAACCAGTCAAACTGAACAGGTGATTGTGTGTGGAGTGGTTTATTGAGTGGGTAAAGAATGCATAATGTCTCTTTCCATGCCTAAATTGCTGTACATGGGTGATGATTAGGAGCTGAGAAAAAAGAAGAAGCAATTCCTGGATGCATTTCTCAGCTAATTTATCATTTTGGGAGGAGTCAACTCTTTGCTTTTTCAACTCAAAGTTCATAGGTTGATTGATTTTGTTGAGATTTTTCTGTATCTGAGCTTCTAAGAGTTGCAATGACGATATCAAGATGTGTTTCAAATCTTATATCATGCTATGTTCTCAGCATATTGTTTGATCATATATCTCCTAGACAAAAGGGTCTGGACTCTGGGGGACACTTCTCTCTGGTTTTTCCCAAACATGGGCTGTCACTTTATTTACTTTACAAGAATTTAGCATTGGAAGATTCCTTCCATGTCAATGAGCTTCAGCGCCCTGCCTATTTAGTGTCCTTCGTAAAGGCATCTCTACCATGTTGGTTGTGGCTTCCTTTTCCTATATTCATTTCTTGCCACCTTCTTTTCTAGAACATTTAAGGGAATCATTGATCTCATTAGTTCCATGGTAAAGATACCTAGAGAACGTTCACACACTTTTTTCCATTTCTAGCAGGGAGTAAACAAGGTTGTATAAATGGGAAGGTCTTTATTTATTTAACACTATTGATACATCTCCAAATAGAAAACATTGATTGCCTTGCTTTCTAGTTATCTATCTTATTAAGCTTTCAAGTATTCTTTTTTTAAATCCCTCATTGCAGGTCACTTTTTGCTTCTGAAAACATTCGAACTGGGGATTGCATACTGAAAGTTCCATATAGTGTGGTATATGATTTACAATGCTTGATGTTCAACTGTTGTATGGCGCCTTAAACAATAATGAGGATCTCAAGTTGTAACTAATTTTCTTTGAATCTTTCAGGAAATAACACCAGACAATCTTCTTCCAAAGATTAGAGCTATACTAAGTGATAAAATTGGGACTGTTTCAAAGCTAGCTATTATCCTTTTAGTTGAACGGAAAATGGGTCAGGTAACAAGAATTTCCTCCTCTTAATATCTTTTTGAAAGATCAAATTCCTACAGAAGCTAGCTATTATCCTTTTAGTTGAACGGAAAATGGGCCAGGTAACAAGAATTTCCTCCTCTTAATATCTTTTTGAAAGATCAAATTCCTACACAAGCTAGCTATTATCCTTTTAGTTGAACGGAAAATGGGCCAGGTAACAAGAATTTCCTCCTCTTAATATCTTTTTGAAAGATCAAATTGCTATAGGTTATTGTTTGTGAATTGCTTCTGCATTGTTTTGCATTTAATAGGAATTTGAGGTTTGTTTTTGGAATCTCTATCTTTAGTTTTGATGTTTCATTTCAAAGAAACTTCCAGAACTAAATGATTTAATTTTTTATCTTTTGCTACAGAGTTCTGGATGGGCTCCTTACATCTGTTGCCTTCCTCAGCATGGGGAAATTCATAGCACGGTAAATGTTTCTTTATCTGTTAGTTTTGAAGTTTTTTGATCCCTTGTGGATATTTGAAATTTGGCACAGCAAATTATTGTGGTTACTGGTAACCTTGTCAAGCAAAACTTTTTGAAAGTTAAACCTGTGGGTGAAACCTTAAAATTTTCACTAGATGTCATTATGCTTAGAATCATTTAACTTCTCTATGTTGTTACTTTGTTATATGGGATACGTTCTTATTTCAATACCATTGTATAGTCTGTTGTATAGATAGCATTAAGCATATGCTGCTGTTGTTTGAAAAATATGCTAATTGGTATTTCTTTGTGTTACTATAGATTTTCTGGAGTGAATACGAGTTGAATATGATTTGCCAAAGTTCAGTGTATCAAGAAACAGTTAATCAAAAGGCTAAAATAGAAAAAGATTTTGCTGCAGTTGTGCCTGTAAGTAGCAGTTGCTTTCACTGGTTTATATGATATACAAACAGAATAAAAGATGCATCCTTGTCTTGGTTCACAATGAAGTATAATGCATGTGTCGCGCAATAATTTTCTTGATTCAGGTCCTATTTACTTCTGGGGATAAAACAACAGAAATCTTTGAATTTTTATTGAAATTGCATTTTTTTGTTCTTTTAATTTTGTCCAATTGAGTTTAAACTGCTAAAGCTAAGATTAGTCAAGGATAATAGTTTTACATCATGTTAATTTGTTTCTAATTAAGGATAATAGCTTTACATCATGTGTTATTTGTCTTCCTATAGCGTTAACATTGTTGGCTTGGTTTTAATCTTGAATATAATCAGGAAAAAGGAAGAACTGTTGGGCATAAAAAGTGGGGTAAGGGAAAGAAGAATGGTTTGGCTCTTTAGCTGTAGAAAAAGGAATAGGGTTGTGTTGTCATATGTTTCGTACATCAAACTAGATGGATATAATTTTCATTATTCACTTTCAGTATGCCTCGGTGGTGAAACCAGTGGACATGCGAGACTCAAAATCTTGTTCTAAAGAGCCTGGAGGGGATCCTATAGGGCCCTATCCTAGTTTTCTTTTGCTTCATATTTTTCTCATTGGGTCCAGATGATGGCTTTGGTTTCCTTGTTAGATGTGATTATGACAAGGTTTTTCATATAATTCAGGCCCTTCAGCAATTCCCTGATCTTGAAAGCATCACACTTCAGGATTTCATGTGTGCATATTTCTCAGGTCGGCCCTTGTTTGCTAATGTGTGTCTATTATTGATGGTCCATTCTTTCTCTATTGTGTTAAAACCATTTCCATTTTTTTTTAAAGAGAGCTATGCGAATAAGAAGGTTCTTTAGTTTTTTCAAAATTCTTTTCAGTGATTTTTATTATCTTTCCATTGAGCCATGACGTATTTGATGCTGATTAGATCATGAAAGTTAATTAAATTTGGTAAACCATAACAGATTTTTATTAAGAGATGCGCGGTAACTAGGATTTCCTTCATGATGTAGCGGTATGTAGTCCTTGTATTAGTTTTTTTTCTTACTAGTTTGTTGTCAATGTGGCAGTAACATCTCGAGCCTGGGAAAGCACAAAGGGCCTATCTCTGGTATTGCTTCTTAATACCATTGTTTTGGAGAGTTTTGAGCAATTACTTCTAGTGTTGTCTTATTTTAGTACAACAGCTCTTTGAATTATTATTAAATCATTATGTAGATTCCATTTACAGATTTTATGAATCATGACGGGGGTTCAAAATCAATTGTATTATTCGATGATGATAAAATGTTTTCAGAGGTATGTTGACCTTGCATTAGTGAGAGAAATGTATAGATATTGACAGAGGTTATGATGCTCTAAAGATGAACCTTATTGGTTTTACTTCTATACATGCAATGTTATCTGTACATACAAATTTGTTTAAAATTTTTAATTGTGATTTGAGAATTGTGTATTTAGATTTATTTCGTTTTTTAAATGACTTGAGCAGGTTATTGCTGATCGTAACTATGCTCCTGGTGAAGAGGTTAGGACCACTTTAGTGGAATGGCTTCCCTTATCTTTTCTTTGAGATAATTTTGTATTTGTTCCTTTGTTAGTTTTTGGCTATCTTGTTCAAACTCTTCTATTTGCTTAAAGTACCCATGTTTGATACTTATTCAGACATGGGTATAGAGATATGACCTTCTAAGCAGGGGTGTAGCTAGAGCGGGGCAGACAGTGGCCTTGGCCCCCACCCCCTCAGCTAAGACGTATAATATCTATTTTAGTCCCCTTTACTTATGAGGTATTTCATTTAAGCCCTTTTTAAACAAACCTTTTTTAGCTTTGGCCTCCCCAAAATTCTAAAATTTTATTTTGGCACCCTCAATAATGAATTGCTAGCTTCACCCCTGCTTCTAAGGATCCTCCAAATACATGGAATAACTTGAAAAACTCAAACACACCCATGGGGACATTTACTTGTATCCTACACTTAGGACTTGAGTACAAGTAATGTAGGCTTTAAGACTTTATTACAAACATATAACACCAACAAGATTCTATTTGTTGTGCATTTGCTAAATTTTATCACTTGAGGCTTATTTATTCCTTGACTACACTTTTGTTTGACTGCCTTGATTATTGTATCTCTTCTTTTCTCTCTTTCTCCTTGAAGTTGTTTGGTGATAATCTAACCATGAATTCAACTTTGACATTTCAATTAATTTGCTATTCAAATGCAAAAATTATGATCTTAAGTAGTAATAGCATCTAGATGCTAATAATTACTCTATAGTTTTAGATAATTGTAGAAATAAGAGTATTTCAAAGAGAATTCCGAAATTAGAAAGAAATTTAGAGATAAAACTAATTCTCTCTTATGTTGTGTGAGGAACAATTATACAAAATTTATATCCATGGTAAGAGCCTAAGTAAGGAAAACTGGTAATGAATAAATCCCTAAAATCAATCTACACTATCAAATTTGTACAAACTGTTAATAATTAAGGATTGGTTGTCAAATGTTTAAATTGGTCAACACTCCCCCTCAAGTTGGTGCATAGCTATCACACATTCCCAACTTGCAAACCAAATTACAATATATTATGTTGCCAAGTCTTTTGGTGAACACATCAGCTAATGTTTGGTAGAAGCTACATGAGTTAAGCTCAAGACACCAGTAGTCAACTTTTCTTTGATGAAGTGTAGATCAATCTCTATATATTTTGTTTGATCATGTTGTACCGAGTTTTGGGCTATACTGATGGCAGTTCTGTTGTCATAATTTTCCTTTTTCTAACTTTAATTCTTCCATTACCTTTTGTAACCTTAGTAGCTCACATAAACCTAGAGCCATTTCGTTGTACTTTGGTTCAACACTTGATAGGGTAACAACACTATTTTTTGCTTCTCTAACTGACCACATTTTCTCTCACAAGTGTGCAATATCCAGGGGTAGATCTTTTATCACTTTGAGATCCAGTCCAATCCGCATTTGCAAAAGCTTCTATAAAGGTAAGCTTGTTTGGAGAAGAGAAGGTCTTTTCTAGGAGCAAACTTTAGATATCTTAAAATATGAAAAACAACATCATGCATGAACTAGCTCGCCAAACTAACCGCATATGCTATGTTTAGTCTAATATTTGAGACAGTTCCGTCAATTACTCTATGATATCTTTCTTTATCCTTCGGTTCTCCAATCCCTGCTTATAGCTTATGATTGCTCTCAATTAGTGACTTTGTTGATTTGCGTGCCATCATGCTTGTTTCAGTCAAGGGATCTGATACATATTTCCTTTGAGAAGCGAAGATTCCTTTTCTTGATCTGACAACTCCAATTTCTAAGAAATATTGCAGCTTTTCGAGATCCTTGATTTCAAATTATTGGGCCAAGAACTTCTTTAGTCGAGCAATTTCTTCAGTCGAGCAATTTCTTCTTTGTCGTCTTCAATCATAATTAGTCTTCTCCATATATTATAAAAAGTGGGATGTTACCTTTGTGATGTACAAATGTCTTATAAAGAGGGTATGATTAGCATTATTTTGTTGATGGCCAAAAGAGAACATGCCTCTACTAAATCTGTCAAACCATGCTATGGGTGATTTGCTTCAATTTTTACAAGGCCTTCTTTTATTTGCACACTTTCCCTTGTGTTTTATCAACATCGAGTCTAAGGAGATCTCCATATACAACTCTTTTAGGTCTTCATGTACAAAAGCATTTTTCATATCAATCTGCAATAGATCACAATCAATGTTGGCCACACATGATAACAAGATTTTAATGGTGTTCATCTTAGCAACAGGGACATATGTCTCCTGGTAGTTCACTCCATAAGTCTCAATGAACCCTTTAGCTACCAATTTGGCTTTAAACCTCTCAATCGAGTCATTGGCCTTGTGTTTCATGATGAAATCCCATTTGCAACTAACTAATTTCTTTTCTAACGGAGGAATGGCTCACTATAAGAGGAGGATTCTTTGCTGGAGTAGATTGCATGATGGCTTCTTTCGTCTTATTTCCACTTGAGGTTCTCTTTAAATCCAATCTATCCAAATGTCCAACAAATTTCATTGTCTCCTCTTAAACAGTAGTCTCCTTCTTAGCCTAGTCAGTATTTTCTTTTAGGATACGATTTTCAAAGGGCACCTCTTTATTTCATTATTCTCTCCTTGAAGAGGTGATTGAGTTGCACAAGTTGGTTCATTTTCTTCTAAATGGTGGATGATAACATTTGTAACCCTTCTGTGTTGGAGAGTACCTAATAAACACACATTTAAAGGCTCTAGGATCTATCTTCCTACCTTGTCGGTTATGAACAAAGTAGGCACACCCAAACACCTTTGAAGGAACCATTTTAGGAGTTTTAGAAGAGTCTTGAAGTTGAAAGTTTTGAGAGCCATTCTATTGTTGAGATAGGCAGCCATGAGGATTGCATCCCTTCATTTAAGTTTTGGAAGATTCATAGTGAACATCTGTGATTTAGCAACTTTTAGTAAATATCTATTATTCCTTTTGGTTATTCCATTTTGTACACTTGTACTAGGACAGCAAGTTTGATGAATTATCCAATAATTCTCCAAATAATCATCAAAGAAGTGTTGTGTGCCATTATCAGTTTTCAAGATTTTTTTCTTAGCAACAAATTGTGTAAGAACCCTTTTTATGAAAAGATTGAAAGCACAGAAATACATGATTTTTTGATTTCATCAAATATACCTATATCATTCTAGTGCAATAATCAATAAAAATAACAAGCCATCGATTGCCAGATAATAAGGTAGTTTTAGTAGGACTTGGAACATCAGAATGAATGGTCAAAAAAGGAGCAATAATTTTATTATTACGTAAAGCATAGGAATTGTTTAACATACTTGTAAGCCTCACAAAACAATGAATCAAACTGGGTCTTTGAGAATAAACTAGGATACAAAATTTTCTAGTATAGAAAATGATAGATGCCCTAACTATTGACACTATTGTAATTTTTTGTGGTTGACATACTTGTTTTATCCAAAACATGCTCGATATGGAATAGAAACATTACACCCTCCAACATATGTAAGCCATCATGCAATTTATCACTGTCAATTTTCTTGTTTCAAGGTTTTGAAAGACACGGTGATTGAGAAAAAAAATCAATTATACAATTTAGGGCCATTTGTTATGGCACTTACAGATAAAGGATTAACTAGAAGTTAAGGAATATGAAGTACAAATGATAGTTTAATATTGGGTCCACAGTTTATAGAACTTATTCTAGATATAGGGGTAAAAAAAACCATTGGCTATTCTAACACTATCATTTGTTTGATATGGGAGTAATTAAAGAGACCTTCAGAGGAGCCTATCATGTGTCTATTTGCTTTAGAATCAATGATCCATGAGTTAGTGTTAACATATGCATTGAAGGCATTACTTCACTTCACAAAGTTGCATGTTGTATTGGAGGAGATGCTTGAGGTATTGGATTTCATCATAAGAAAAAGTCTTAGTAGTGGCTATCTTTTTGGATGATTTTATGGTCTCAAACAAATTTGCTTGAGCCCATGTGGACTTGACTTGTTTTCCCCCTCAGCCTTAGTGGCTTGGCCATGTAACTTTCAACAAATTTTCTTGGTATGCTGTAAGTTCCCACAAAAGTCACAATGCAAATGATCTTTATCCAAGTTACTGGCTGTTGAATACTTTTTAGATTTGTTAACACTCAACCCTACCTTTTCAATTATTGTTGTATAGAGCATAGCATTTCTTTTTCTTTCTTCCTTTTGAACATAAGACTATGCCTCCTCAAGAGAAGGAACAACAATTCTTCCAAGAACCTGACCTTACCTTTTCAATTTTTGTTGTTCAACTTGGCTAGAAAGTCAGATCCATTCTTTATCAACCAATTTTTGGAATTTAACTACATCTCCAGTATGGTCTACCTGGAAGTTTTGATAATAATCTAGATCCTAGGACAAGTCACTTGGTTTAGAAAAATACTGAGAAGCTATCATATCACCTTATTTGGTGCTATAAACAAGGTTCCTGATTTCATAGATTTAAGCATCATTCCAACTCATGAGTATGTAAGAGTGTCCGCCTGTCATATTTTTGTCGCAGTATCAAGCAATAAATATGGTCTAGAAATTTGTGATTCCATAAAATTGATGAGCGTTTTCTAGGGTGAGTAAAACTTATTTGATTTGAAAAAATAAAAAAAAAAATTCAAAATTTGAGTTAATCTAATCGAGTTATTCGAGTCAACTCGAGTAAGTAATTCAAATTTTGGGTTTGAGTTGAATTTTACAATTCGAATAACTTGAATAATAGATTGGTGTAAATACCTCTTTAGTCCCTATCAATTTTGAAAATGAGCAAATTAGGTTCTTTATCAACAAAATTACAAAAAATACTTGTAAAATTCTACAATTTATATTTTTAGAAAATATAAAAATTGAAAAAATTCTAAAGAATATATAAAGAAAATTAATTTTTTAAAATAATGATTTTAGGACCTAAATAAGTTAATTAATGATTCAAGTTTATCATACTAAAATATTTTATTTTTGTTGAGAATTTTTATTTATTTGACAATATTGAAAAGCTAATCTTTAGGGATTATAGCTGATTTTAGAGATTCTAATGAGATATTCTTTCCTTATATGATTTGTACAAATTTAGGAAGAAGAATTATTCTTATTTCTTCTAATCGACTCTGACCTTTTAAAGAATAGCAGGAAAAATAAAAAGAAATAATCTTTAGAAATTAGCCTATCCTAAAAATTAGTAATTTGATTATGGCTAATAGTACAAGGAAATTCCTAGAACTAAGGTAGAAAATGCTTAATTTAAGGAATTCCAACACTCCCCTCAAGTGGATTGTAGATGTTAATCAAACCCGACTTGCCCATAATTTCTTCGAACATTTTTCGCTCAAGCTTTTGGTTAACACGTCGCTACTTGTTGTCTTGTAGGTAGATATGAAACACAAACTTCCCTTTGTTAATTTTCTCCGTAATAAAGTGGCGATCAATTTCCACATGCTTGGTATGGTCATGGTGTATGTGGTTATGAGCTATGCTAGCTGCTGCTGGTTGTCACAAGATAATGTTATAGGTTTTGTATAGGATAATTTTAGTTCTCCCATTAGCCGTTGTAACCACATTCCTTCACATATACCGTGGGACACTCGATATTCAGATTCAAGACTGCTGCGTGCCACAACAGATTGCTTTTACTCCTCCATGTCACGAGATTACCCCAAACATAGTCTGCGATAAATCGCCAGGGGCCTTTGTCATTAATCGCCTTGCCTTGATCTGCATCGGTGTAGACTTCTATGCTTCGATTTACATCTTTCTTGAAATGCAACCCTTACCAGAGTCCCTTTAAGTATCTCAATATCCTGTAAGTGATTCCAAATGTTTCTCCCTAGGAGCATGCATAAATTGACTTATAACACTTACTCCAAAAGCTATGTCCGGACGAGTGTGAGAAAGATAGATAAGTTTTCCCACTAACCGTTGATATCTCCTCCTGTCTACCTCTTCTCCATCCTTATCGGTTCCTAATTTAAGGTTGGGTTCTATAGAGTCTCGGTTTGGTTTGCAACCCAACACATCCAACTTCGAAAGTAGATCAAGAACGTACTTTCTTTGAGAGATTGAAATACCGCCTTTGACCTTGCTATCTCCATTCCTAGAAAATATCGAAGATTCCCCAAGTCTTTAAGTTGAAACTCAAGACTTAAGAACTCTTTAGTCTTTCAATTTCAATAGAATCATCCCTGTTAATATTATGTCATCTACATAGACAATGAGAATACAACACTTCCCATTATCCAAGTGTTTGTAGAATAAGGTGTGATCGACTTGACCTTGAGTATAATGTCTACTAGTCATGGCTTTGGCAAAACGATTAAACCAAGCCCTAGGGGATTGCTTTAGTCCATACAAGGACTTCTTCAACTTGCATACTTGGCCCTTGCTTCCTTGAATCCAGCGGAAAATCCATGTAGATTTCTTCGTTTAATTCTCCATTGAGAAAAGCGTTCTTTACATCCAATTGGATCAAAGGCCATTCTAAGTTGACAACAATTGAGAGAAGCACTCGAATAGTATTCAATTTTGCCACCGGTGCAAAGGTTTCCTCATAGTCCAACCCATATGTTTGAGTGAAACCCCGCCACAAGTCTAGCCTTGTATCGATCAATGCTCCCATCTGGTTTAAATTTTGTGGTGAAAATCCACTTACAACCCACGGTCTTCTTCCCGATGAGGTAGTTTAGATATTTCCCAAGTTCCATTGTCTTCAAGAGCCCTTATTTCTTCCAACACGCTTGCCTCCATTTGGTTGACTTAAGAGCCTCTTCTATGTTTTTGGAGTTTCTATAGAGTCAACATTAGAAACAAAGGCATTGTAGGATTTAGACAAGTTTCCATAGGATACAAACCGAAAAATGGGATGTTGAGTGCAGCTCCTAGTGCCCTTTCTTCTGCAATTGGAAGATAGATGGAAGATGAAGGAGGTGAAACTTCTTCCTCAAGACAGTCATCGGGCAAAGATGGCATTAGCACTTCTTGTTTGTCTCGAACGGTGATGTCTCCAGAGTATACACGAAGCCCCCGAGTTTTTCTTGTTGTTTTTCGAATGAGTAGGCTGTTTTCTTCATTAGTATGGTTAATCACCCTTGTTTCTTGTTCTTTGAGCAGTGGAGATAGGAAAACAGGTTCAAACAGAATAACAATGGCTGTAGGATTTTCAGAGGTTTTGTAATGGTGGTAGGGTGATAGAGCCTTGAGGTATAATGAGAAGATTGCTCAAGGTCTCATCTTCACTAAGTATCTCCCCGAAGATGAGAGGTTGAAAATATGGCTCATTTTCAAGAAAGTAACATCAAGGGGGACAAACATCCGGTGTAAGGTTGGAGAGTAGCACTTGTACCCTTTTTGTGTAGGTGAGTAAGCAATAAAGACACAAGTGTGGGCTCTAGGATCAAGTTTAGATCGGTTAGGTTGATGGTTGTGGACAAATGCTTTGCAACCAAATGTTCTGGTTGGGAGATTAGGAAAAGCGAAACAAGGAAAATTTTTTGAAGAGTATGTAAAGGTGTTTGAAAGTTTAATACCTTAAATGGGAGTCGGTTTATAAGATAACAAGCAGTGAGGACAGCTTCTCCCCATAAATACTTTGGTACACCTATAGTAAACATAAGAGCACGAGCCACGGCTACAAGGTGTCTATTTTTCCTCTCGAAACCCCGTTTTGTTGAGGGTGTCGGACAAGAACTTTGATGTATGATTCCTTGCTCAGAAAGATAAGGACTTAGGATAGAATTAAAGTACTCTCTCCCATTATCAGTTCTAAGGGTGTGAATATTTGAATTGAATTGGGTTCAAATCATTGAATGAAAATTTTTGAAGACTCTAGAGACTTCGGATTTTTCTTTAAGGAGATAGATCCAACAAACTCTAGTGTGGTCATCAATGAAAGTTATGAACCACCTAGCCCCTGTGATGTTTTTTACTCATTGGCTCCCCATAGTTCACTTGTGGATTAAAGAGAAAGGTTGAGATTGAACATAAGGTTTCAAAGGATAAGGGACACGAGTGTGTTTAGGCAGTTGGCAAACTTCACAGTTCAATGAACTTATTTTCTTATTTAGAAATAGTAGAGGAAACAATTTCTTCAAGTACATGAAATTTGGGTGTCCTAGTCTACGGTGCCATAGCATGATAGAATCTTCTTTTGATGTAGATAAGGCCATCCCTTCTTGTGAACTGTTTTTGTTCCAAACATATAAGCCATCATCAACTTTAGCAGTGCCAATCATCTTCCCGATTCTTGTTCTGAACCACACAACTGTCATGTGGTCGGATGCACCGAGTCTAGTATCTAGGAAGTTGTGATAGGTTCGTGTGTAGTATTTAAAGCGAAGAGTGAATAGCTAGTGACCCACTGGCTGTAGGAGTCCCGAGTAGTTTATGAAGAGCCTCAAGTTGAGTTTTGGTTAGCCGAAGTTTATGAAGAGTCTCATAGGAATTTTCGGTGTCACCCATGGGAGTAGGGTTTCTAATAGAAAAAAGAACAAGAAAAGAGAAGAAAGAGCAGGATCTCTTGAATTCGATGCTCTTGATACCATGTACAAATTTAGGAAGAAAATTATTCTTATTTCTTCTAATCTAACTACTGACCTTTTAAAGAATAGTAGGAAAATAAAAGGAAATAATCTCTAGAAATTAGCCTATCCTAAAAATTAGTAATTTGATTATGGCTAATAGTACAAGGAAATTCCTAGAACTAAGGTAGAAAATGCTTAATTTAAGGAATTCCAACATGATTCAGTGCTTCATATATATATTTGTACATATTTTTAAGAAATACATAGTTTTGAGTGAGTTTTCCTCAATATATTAGAGTATTCATCTCTAATTTCATCATGGTATCAAATTTTTGATCCGATTTTTTGAGATAATATAATCTTTAATCTAACTTCCAGCACGAATCTTTAATTTGTTGTCATATGTCTGTTTCCTTCTCTCCATAATGCATACTCTTATGTAGGAGGAGAGTTTGTGCTCTATAATCCACGTATTGAGAAAGTTGATCTCATTTCTAACCAAGATGGTTCATTGGGTGGTAAGTTTGACAAGGATTACTTAATGTGTGACTATTGTGGTAAGCCTTGGCACGTTAAAGATTCGTGCTGGAAGTTACATGGTCGCCCTGTTCGAGGTTGTGGTGGAAAGAGAGGGGGTAAATTTGTAAGACTCTGTGACAACAGAGGACAAGTCCATTTTTGCATGGAGTTTACCTCAGATGAGATTCAACATCTCCGATGTCTCGTCTCAAATGGACTTGACCTCAGGTTTTAAGTCTAATCATGCGAAATTAGGTACTATTTTAAATGCTCCATCCACTTCTGAATATTGGATTATTGATTCCGATGCGAATAGACATATGATAGGGTCAAACAAAAGCTTATTTAACTATACTACTTGTCCATCTAAAGATAGTGTGCGAATAGTTGATGGCTCCCTTATCTCCATCTCTGGATCAGGTTCTGTTTGTACTCCCAATATCACTTTATCCTCTGTCCTTCATGTCCCTAAATTCCCGATTAATCTTTTATCTGTTAGTACTGTCACTAAAGCCTTAAATTGTAAACTTGAATTCTTTCTCGATTATTGTGTCTTTCAGGACCTCCAGATAGGGAAGACAATTGACAGTGATAGATTGTGTGATAACTTATATCTTCCAGATCAATTGATCAGTATGTCTCAAGCCTTATTTGGAAAGAATAAAGATGTCAACCAGGAGATAATTCAATGGCATAGGCTGTTAGGACATCCATAATTTATTTTTCTTGCCAATATGTTTCCTACTTTGTTTTCATGAACTAAGTTGGATTTTTTAGTTTGTAATGCATGTAAGTTTGCTAAGCATACAAGAAACAATTATCCTTTACGTAATAATAGAAGTACTGTTCCTTTTGAGATTATTCATTTTGATGTTTGGAGCCCTACTTGCCTTTTTTATCTGGAGGTTGCTAGATCACTTATGTTCACTATGAACTTTCCATAGCCTTACTAGGGGGATGCGATTTTAGTTGCTGCTTATCTCATTAATCAGATGTCTCTTCGAGTCATTGATTTTAAAAGTCCTATAGAAATCTTATAGGGTAAGACGGATTATTAGGTTTCACCAAAGGTCTTTGGTTGTGTTTGTTTCGTCCATCTTCGAAATAGGAGCAAACTAGATCCTCGAGCAGTTAAATATGTTTTCATTGGATACTCTCCCACACAGAAGAGTTACAAATGTTTTTAATTCGCCATCTAGAAAGTATTATGTAAGTATAGATATAACATTTAGTAAGGATGAATCTTACTTTTCTTCATCTCAACCATCTCTTCAGGGGGAAGTTATTGAAAATGAAGATATGACACCTTACTTTATTACTCTTTCGAGGGAAAATTTAGTTCCATAAGAGATTTCGGTGCAAGAAAAGACTAGTCGACGGTTGTTGGATAGACCTGATTTAAGGACATACATTAGAGAAGGCAAAAAGGAAGATGCCATCATACAATCTATTTTGTGGCTTGACTCTTCACTGTTAGGTGAGTCTTCTTTACCTGAATTTGCAACTGATTTAGAATTACTAATAGCCCAACAAAAAAATGTTAGAACTTGCACTTTACATCCTATTTCTGACTTTGTTTTTTAAGATTATTTATCCTCATCTTATAGAGTTTTTGCTTTGTCCTTGTTATCTAGTTTTGTTCCACAAAATTGGAGGGAAACTATCACTGATCCAAGATGGAAGAAGGCTATGATTGAAGAAATGCAGGCTTTAGCAAAAATGAGACATGTAAACTGATTAATCCTTTTATGGGGCAGAAAATGGTTGGCTGCAAATGAGTGGCTGATGGTTTAATTGAAAGACCTAAAGCTAGATTAGTAGCGCAATGATTCACTCAGACATATAGAGTGGATTATCAAGAAACATTTGCTCCGGTTGATAAATTAAACACGATTAGGATTCTTTTATCATGTGCAACAAATCTCAATTGGGACTTACAATAGTTTGATGTAAAAAATGCTTTCTTATAGGGAGACTTGGAAGAAGTGTATATGAAATTTTCTTCAAAATTCGAGGATAAATATATTCAATGGAAGGTGTGTAGATTGAAAAAAGACCCTATTTGGAATAAAGCAATCTCCCAAAGCATGATTTGATAGATTTAGTAAAAGAAAAAGTGATTCTGATCATACCCTCTATATAAAACATCACAAGGGTAAGGTTACTCTTCTTATAGTTTATGTTGATGACATAATTATGACAGGAGATGAGAGGGAAGAAATGACTTGACTTAAGAAATAATTGGCTCAGGAATTCAAAATCAAAGACTTGGGAAAGTTACAATATTTCCTTGAAATAGAAGTGGCCAGATCGAAAGAGGGAATCTTTATTTCCCAAAGTAAGGATGTCCTAGATCTTCTGACAAAGACTGACATGTTGGGTTGCAAACCAACAGAATCACCTATTGAGAGTAATCACAAGTTACAAGTAAGGATCGATGAAATGGTGGATAAAAGGAGATATTAAAGACTCGTTGGACAATTGATTTATCTTGCTCATACTTGACCTGATATAGCTTATGCAGTTAGTTTGGTAAGCCATTTTATGCAGGATCCTTGCGAAGCCCATATGTAGACAGTATTGCGAATTTTGTGCTATTTGAAATCTGAACCGGGCAAAGGCATTCTCTTTTCCAAGAATAGTCATCTCAAGATAGAAGTATTTACAGATGCAGATTGGGCTGACTCTCTTGATTAGGGGAGAGCGTTCGATCGAATCGAATGAAAAAATTTCGAGTTAATTAAGTTGACGAATCCAATTTTATCATCTTAACTCGATTTGAGATTTTCTCGAATCAAGTCGAGTGAAATGGATTTCGAATCGAATATTTTTGTTCGAATTAAATTAAAAAATAATTTTGGTGTTTTTTATTTTTGTGTAATCTTTTTTTAAAATATTTTTTTTGAAGTTTTTAAACATGATCATATAAAGAAAAATTAAGGTGAACAAATAAAAGCAACTAATAAATAAGAATGAGAGGATTTTGATTTTTAGGGTTAAAGAGGGAGAAATAAAAGATTTTTGGGAGTTAAAAGGGGGAGGGAAAGTAAAAATTTTTGGATGTAAAGGGGATAAAAAAATTGTGGTGGGATTAGATTTTTCGGGTAAAAAGGGAGGGCAAGTAGAAAAAATAAAAGATTGAAGAGTTGGTGGGGTAAAAGGGGGGCTGAGGGTAGTTTGATATTTGATTTGTTCGAATTTGAAAATTCAATTCGAATTCAGAATTCAAAAAAAAAAATCGAGTTGACTCGATTAATTCGATTAACTAGATTCGAATAATTTGAAATTTGATTTTTTTTCGATTTTTTTGAGTTGAATCGAATTTTGCTCACAATAGGTTATTATACTCTTGTGGGAGGAAACTTAGTCACTTGGAGGAGTAAGAAACAAAGTGTTGTGACTCGATCAAGTGCAGAGGTTGAATATAGTGCCATGACTTAAGGTGTTTATGAGCTTTTATGGCTGCAAAAGGTACTGGAAGAGCTAAAGTTGTTGAACGAAAATGAATCAACCTTGTACTGTGACAACAAAGCGGCCATCAACATAGCTCAAAATCCAGTGCAGCACAATAGGACCAAGTACATCTAAATAGATCGCCATTTTATCAAGGAAAAAGTAGCCAGTGGTGTTTTAAGTCTATCTTATCAAGCATTTGAAAAACAGTTGGCTGATGTTTTTACTAAATGACTCAGCTATAATACTTACCATAATCTTCTTTGCAAGTTGGACATGCGAGACATCTATGCACCAACTTGAGGGGTAGTGTTGAGAATCTTTAATTTATTTGACAACATTGAATAACTAGTCTTTAGGGATTATAACTGATTTTTGGAGGTTGTAATTAGAGATATTTTTTCCTTATATGATTCAATGCTTCATGTATATATATATGTACATATTTCTAAGAAATACATAATTTTGAGTGGGTTTTTCCTTAATATATTAGAGTATTTATCTCTAATTTCATCATTTTATTATTATTATTTTGCTTTGAAAAAGTTTTCAAATATATATGGTTTCAAATTTTTGTGCTTTAACACGAAATGAGTTATATTGTAACAAAATTTTAATTTGACATGGTTGATTTTTTAATTTAATTTGAACATTTTCACTCGATTCGACTTAGCTCAAATTTTATTTCACTCGACTCGATTCGTAAAAAATTGAAATCGAGTTAGGATGATAAAATAGGACTTGTTAACTCGATTAACTTACAATTGTTTCACTTGATTTTATTCAATTCTATCGTACGCTCACCACTAGCCATGGCATCACAAGAGAATTTTTTGAGTTCCACTAATTATAGGTGGGTTATTCACCGTGGGCTTTCTTAAATCACCACTAATATACCCCTACCTTCCTCTAGCTTTGGTGAACAACAGAGATGATCATGGCCATGCGAAATAGCTGTTCACATTGATCTTTATGAGAGTAATTTGCGAAGAGGGGTTGTCAAAGCTAGCAAATATCATTTCCTTAATTCTCCTCTAAATAGTAATTGGGAGAAAAGAGAAAAAATAACCAACCCCTCAAAAAAATTGTCTTCAAACAAAAACTCACAGAACTCAAACATGGCTCCAATGAAAAAACTCAAACCAGCATCAATGGACCCAATAACAGCAAGGGAAGCTGGAAATAACCCAAAGAAGTCGATGATGATGATCGGAGAAACGACTTCTAGGGAGGTATACTTCATGTGCCGGAACATTAACAAAAGGGAAGGCTTCTAGCGCCGCATGAGGCTGTTGCGCAGAGACAGAGGCTGTGTGATTTTTGCGTTTGATTGGAAATGAGGCTGTGGCTCTCCTATGGATGGCAATGAGAATAACAAATGGGCCTAAGGGGATAAGTACCTAATTTTTATTTCTAAGGCTAAGAGAACATGGAATATTCACTATTAGACCTCTAAATCTGGAATTATAGCTTTGGTACCATGTAGAAATCAGAGTATTTGAAAGAGAATTTCAAAATTAGGAAAAAATTTGGAGATAAAACTGATTCTCTCTTATGTTGTGTGAGGAACGGTTACAATGAATTTATATGAGCTGTAAGAGCCTAAGGGAAACTGATAATTAATAAATCCCTAAAATAGAGCCTAAAATCCTAATCTGTACAATCTGTCAATAATCAAGGATTGGCATTCAAATATTTAATTTGGTCAACAATAACTTTACTTGTGAGTGTGGTTTTGGTGTTATATTCATACAGCTAGATAGTGGACACAATCATTGTGATTTAGCCAGTATACAAGCAAGCATCTAGGCTATGTTGCTCCAACTCTTCATTTTTCTTGAATCATCCGTGACCAGCATTCGTGTCCAACTCATTTGCACATAAACATGTAAATATGGTCCTCCAAGAACAAAGAACTTTTAAAAAAATTAAGCATGACACATACATGTATGTGGCACTCACACCCGAGTCTAAGAACATAGCATCTAGAGACTATGGCATTATATGAATGCAGATTGTAGACTAAAAGTGCCATTTGAATCCATACACTTTCTTAAAGAAAATGTAGTAGTTTTAACATCAGATTCAGACTTGAAAGACCCCCATTAAGTTTGAACACGGGACGTTTCATTTACTTTTGATAATTAAGCCTTAAAACTTAGTCTTTTGATGTACGGTTTGAACGTTAACACAATCAATGGTTTCCCTCTGCACTTACTGGAAATTTTTTAGCATTATTCTATTGTTTTACTTTAAGCTTGTGGTATGGTGCTGCAGAATCTGAAGTTCACTTAATTGCTTGTTTAGGTACTGATAAATTACGGAAAATTTCCAAATGCCATGCTACTGCTAGACTTTGGTTTCACACTTCCATATAATATTCATGACCAGGTTAGTTTTGAAAGTTGATTTGAAGTACTTATCTTCTTTGGTATAACTATACGAGCTTGACTTATATGCCTTTGTTACTCTCACTCTTCATTTCTTGAAGTACCTATGTCCGGCACTTATGTTTGACCCATATCTAGGTAAGGGTATGGGGATATAGCTCTCAAACTACTTGAAAAAAACATGAAAAAGGTTCAATATATTTGTTCCAGACACATACTCATTTTCGACATTTACATCCGAGTCCAAGTAATATAATTATATGTTGTCGATTGTTCTGCAATTATATGTTTCCTTTATATGTGATTAGCACAACTACATTGTGGTTGAAATGACAAAATGTAAATATAAGAAAAAATGTGAGAAGAAATAGATGAAAAGAAGATATGCAAGTATAGAAATGTTGTGAAGTACAATTGGCTGTGATTGTAGAAAATTTAAATTTAATTAATGTACAATATTTAAATTGTCATATTACATTTTTATATTTCTACTATGATATAATTTGGGTTGTGTCATTTCCTCAAGTGAGTTGGCATCTCTTGATTCAGTGACACTATACTTGGTAAGCCCTTCTATTCATATTCATATTATAGATTTTAGTATCTTTCTTGGCATTTGTAATTCATCATCTTAGTGTGAAGTAAAAAACATGTGCATATGCAATTTACATAAATGACTAAATGTTATTTTAATGTTTAATCCTCTTAAAAAGAATGATGCTGACTCTCAGGTACAAATCCAGTTGAGCATCCCACATGATGATAATCTTCGTGAAATGAAATTGGAACTTCTGCAACATCTTACACCAAAAATTAAAGATGCAGTTGGTTTTAATTGTCCAGAAGATACTTTCATAATCAAGTTGGTATTGATGCTTAATTCTTTAATCTTATATCTCTAATGACAATCTAACAATGTTGACAGATGTTAGATGTTATGCTGACTGCTATTTATTTCGAATGTTGCTCTGACACTTCATTTTTCTCTAAATATGACTGACACATATTTGAACATAGGTACGAGGATACGATCCTCTTAGAACCCTCCAAATGTATGGAAAAACTTAAAACAATCAAGCATACCCATATTCGACACTCATAGCCAAGTCCAAGTAACTTAGCCATTTTCTAAATGTCATTCTCTGCTAACTTTATATTTAGCTCTTGAATTGGATGCTCTACTGTTACCGTCTTAAAATTTCTGTGGAAGTTCATATGACTCCTGAATCATGTTGCTGATTTCTGTTTGTAATGATCGGTTAATTACACAGGGAAGTTAGATCTCCTCGAGGAAAGGGGAAGGGTCTTCCACAGGCACTACGTGCATTTGCTCGTCTTTTATGTTGTAACTCTTCCCAAGGTTTTATTTAGATAATTCTTTCCTTCCATGTGTGTGATTTGACTATTCTTCAAGTGATTTAGTTTTATAGTTTTAGTCTTTTAGACCTTGCAGTCCTAATATTCACTTTGAACTTAATCATCAGAACTTAGTGACTTGGCCTTGGAAGCTGCACAAATTGATGGCCGGTTAGCTCGGCGTCCACTAAAGGATAGCCGGAGAGAGTTCAAGGCACATAAGATGTTATCATCTCACATCACTCAGTTAATGCACAAATATGATACAGCCATTAAGGTAATCTACTTGCCACTTTTTATGCCTCAAATATATGAGGGGTGGGGGGAACTTAGAGAAGATTGAATATACCTGTGTTGGACACCGTATTTGACACTCAGCTCGAATCCAAGTAGCATAGGTTATGACCAAAAGGGGAATACAAAAAGATGATAGAAGATTATGTCATGTATAACTTGTATGGATGAAAAGGAAGAAAGAAACTCTTGTCTAAAACTGACATAAAATGCAATATTATATCTTTTTGAAAATAGCATATTCTTATGAACTATGTTACATTGACTCTTTATCTTGCTTAAGATGTTTGTGCCCAACACATATTAGGATATCATTATGGGGGTATGACCTTCCAAATATATGGAAAACTTAAAAGAATTAAATATTCTTGTGTTTGACTCGTGCTCATCATATGTAGCACTTGCCCTCAGTCCAGTAGTATAGGTTATGAACAAAAGGCTAATACATCAAGATGATAAAATATTATTGCATGTTGTACTTGTAAAGATGGAAAGGAAGAAAGAAGCTCTTCCTCAAAAAATGACATAAAATGCAATCTTCATATAATATTGAAAACAGTATGTTGTTAGAACTATTACATGGGCTCTTCATTTTTCTTAAAAGTATCAATATTCAATATTTATGTTAGACACGTAGTTGGACATGGACATGGATGTAAGGGAATAATCCTCTGAATATATGTAAAAACCTAGAAAATAATTGAGCAGACCTGTGTCTGACTGAAGATAGTAAAATATTACTAAATATCTAACTTGTACAGATGAAAGGAAATGAACAAATTCTTTTTGGAAAACTGACATAAAATGTGGTACTCGTATCTTTGTAAGGACATTCTTGTACAGAGTGTTAAAACAATTGCATGAAGCAATGTATGCTTATCTATTTACAAAAGCTTTTCACTTCAAGCTTCTGGACATGTATTTGCAGTCTCTTCCTCTCAATTCCCCCTCAATGAGTAACACTTTCACTCTTCGGAGGCAAATGGCTCATGATCTCCTAACCGGTGAACTTCGTGTCCTGAAATCTGCATCCATGTGGTTGAATAATTACTGTGCAGCTCTAAAATCAACAAGCAACTGTTGGAGTCAATGGAAAAATCGTATCTGAAAAAGGCAAGAATTCTTTTTTTTTTTTTTTTTTTTTGTGAACAACTTCATTGTTAATCACTATGCTTAAAGTTTATCCAGCTTTTTTGGGGTATAGTGAACTGTAAACAGTTGGCAATATATAAGCAAGCTTTTGGAGTCATTCTTTTGCCCACGATCCACTGTCCAAGTCAATGATGGAAAGCAGAATCTGGAAGTCAAGAATTTTGCTTTTTCTTTTTCTTTTAATTATCACAAAACTGAAACCAAAAGTTAAGAATTTTTCTCCTTTTGTTTTTTTTTAATTGCTTTGATGGGTAATCTTTATGCCTAACTGTAATTTGTAATTTCTTGGGAGATATTTTTGTTTTTTAATAAGAGGTACGGGATGTTAAGGGGTTAAATCCGAGACTAGTGTCAACTTAAGACTTGCGCACGAAGTATTTTGCTACTCCATCGGTGATTGAGTGAATAAAGTTTCGGAGAGATGATACGGGCTAGAAAGCAGGCAGCAGGAAATAGAAGATTAAGAAAAGAAGTTAGTTATAAACAGTTAACCTCATTTATAGTTATAAACAGTTAACCTCATTTAAGTAAACGGGGAGTTTTGATTCTAAGGTTAAAACAATAAAAAGGGGCATAGAGCATTAGTGAAACGATGCGTTTGGTTATAACAGAATATACCACGTTGTTCTCTTGTTATTTTTCTCTTATTAAGCACGAGTTGTATGGGGAAGGCAGTTATGAATATACTGAGAAAATTTAGATTCCTCTTTTCTTTCTCCGTTCTTCCTCTTCTCTCCCAATCTTCTTTTACTTAAATTTTGATAATGCAACAAAGGTATCAGAGCTTCTACTATTCCCCCTAATAGCCGGTGAAGGAGTTCTAATGCGATTACAGAAAGAGGTTGGTGGGTTACAGCAAGAAGTTTCCAAGTTGCATGAGGAGATAATTCGTTTGGAGGCTAAGATGGAGACTCAGTTTTAGGAGTTTAAGGAGGAGTTTCGTGGGGACTTACAGGCGTTGCTGGGCTAGTATTTTGGACCTCCACTAAGTGGACCTCCAGCTAACGGGGTCACGGACAAGGGAAAAGGCATCTTAGGTGCTCTACCTAGGTTCTTGCCTAAAGACACAGAGTTTCCATAGGCTCTAGTGAATCTAAAGCTGACAGATGCGAGTAGTCTGCACCAGAGGAATCAGTCCTATATGGGTGGCGCGTCAGGGAAGACCAGTAGGCTTGAATGTCGTAGATTCAATGGCAGCAATTTTAGAGGATGGTGGACTAAATTGGAACAGTACTTTAAACCTGAGGGTACACTAAAATCTAACAAGATTCGCACTGCTATGCTGAATTTGGAGGGGCGGGCACTGAAATGGCATCAATTCTATTCCCAACGAAATGGTGGTCTTCAAATGTTATCCTGGCCAGCGTATATGAAGAGCATGCAGGGTTGTTTTAGATTTGGGCAATTTGGAAATCCTATGAAGGAGTTAGTGGATTTGAAGCAACAAGGCATCGTTGAACAGTACCAGGATATGTTTGTTGGTTTCTTGAATCCTATGCTCTTAGTATTTTCTTTAGTAATTTAAAAGCTGATATTGGCCATTATCTGGATCTGTTTGAGCCTTCTACCTTGATGGAGGCTTTTCAGCTAGCTAAGAAGATTGATGTGCTCTTATCCTACCCGGAAAGGAAGTCCACACCATCGATGACCAACTCACTTAGATCTCTACCTACCCCTTCTGTTATATTGGGGTATTTTTCGACTCCTACAAGGGCTGTTCTGGGTTCCCAGTCTGTTAATAGTGTACCAGGCAACAAGTCAGGACCTCGGTCTATTTCACCAGCATTGATGGCTGAACGGAAGCAGAAAGGATTGTGTTTTTGGTGCGGGGCATAAGTGTGTTAAATCCCAACTGTACCAGTTCTTGTTGGAACCATTGTCGGATAGCGAAGCGGAGGAATTCCAAGAATGCTCGGACAAGCTGGAAGAGAGTGGTTTTAAAGAGGAGTCAGCTAAATCCCTTATGATCTCGTTGCATGCGTTTACTGGTTTACAAAGGCATAACACTATGAGGGTAGTTGCTCGAGTGGAGTCTACTTTGGCCATCATCTTGGTCGATTCAAGCAGCACACACAACTTCATTGGTACCAGACTGATTAGTATGTTATCGTTACCTGTGATACATCAAGAATAGTTGAAGGTTTTAGTGGCAAATGGTAGTTGTCTGTTCATTAGGGAATTGTGCAAAAGGGTGTCATGGGAGGTTTAAAACTACCAGTTTGAAACAGACTTTATGGTCCTACCTTTGAAGGGCTGTGATATGGTATTGGGGGTTCTACGGCTTTTGACTTTAGGAGATATTGTGTGGAATTTTAGTTCATTAACGATGCAATTCGTGGCTAAGGGTAATCCATGCATTATTTATGACATTGTTCCTGGCTTATTGGCAACGACCAGTAGTGAATCGAATCCAAAATGCTTTGTAGCTGTTGGAAAATTGTTGGGACCTTATGCAACAGTGTTAAGCTTTTCGGACCAAATGACGCTTGCAGTTAGGGGGTTACTGAGCTAGATGATCAACTTCGAGGGTTGCTTGCCGAATTTGATGACATTCCAAATATCAAAGGGGTTACCACCACCTCATTTGCATGACCATAGAATACCTTTGAAGGATGAATCGGTTGTGATCAAAATGCGGCTCTATAAGTATCCAGCTGTTCAAAAGAGTGAGATGGAAAAATTGATTTGGGAAATGCTCTAAGCTGGCATAATCAGAGATAGCAATAGCTTTTTTGCTTCTCCTATAGTGATGGTAAAAAAGAGAGATAGAAGTTGGAGACCTTGTGTTGATTATATGCAGTTAAACCAGCATACAATTAAGGACAAGTTCCCTATTCCTATAATTGAAGAGTTATTAGATGAGCTAGGAGAAGCTACGGTGTTTTTCAAATTGGATTTGAAGTCCGAATATCATCAAATTCGGATGTGGGAGCCTGATGTGCATAAAACAACATTTCGAACACATGAGGGGCATTATGAGTTTCTCGTGATGCCTTTTGGCTCACTAATGCCGCCTCTAGCTTCAAGCTATCATGAATTCTATTTTCAAGCCATTATTGAGGAAGTTTGTGTTGGTGTTTTTCGATGACATCTTGGTGTACTTACGATCTTGGTCTGAGCATTACCAACATTTGAGGGTTGTTCTTCTCATCTTAAGGGAACAACAGTTGTATGCTAAAAAGTCTAAATGCTGTTTTGGCACCTCTCAAAGTGAGTATTTGGGACGTGTTACAAGAAGAAACATCCTTCATGGACGAAACTAAGGTCGAGTGCATCTCTTCGTGGCCAATTCCTCAATCAGTGAAAGAGTTGATAAGCTTCCTTGGCCTCTTCGGTTATTACAGAAGATTTATAATAAATTATGGACTTCTAGCTCGGCCCCATACGAAATTGTTAAAAAAAATTCCTGAGAGTGGTTGAATCAAGCAACTATAGCTTTTCAAACCTTAAAACAGCCTTATGTGCAGCACAAGTCCTAGTGCTCTTTAATTTCCAGCTCGAATTTATGGTGGATACAGATGCAAATGCATTTGGCATTGGAGTAGTGCTGTAGCAGCAGGGGAGACCAGTGGCTTTCTTTAGTAAAGCTTTAGGAGTAAGACCTCAGGCCCTTTCGATTTATGAAAAAGAAATGCTTGCAGTGTTATTGGTTGTTAGAAAATGGCAAGCCTACTTGGTGGGGACACTTCAAAATTCGAACCGATCACCAAAGCTTATGATTTTTATCTGAGCAACTGGCTGTTACTCCATTTCAGCAGCGGTGGGTAGCTAAAATGCTAGGCTATGATTTTGAGATCTCCAATAGGAAGGGAATCAATAACAAGTTAGTTGATGCCCTCTTTCGACAACCTCAGCTAGCGCAAGGGCAGTATTATCAACTGCCAGTTAGCTCGGTCATTTCAAGTCTTTTGGAACGGGTACAACAGTCTTATACAACATATGATAAGCTACAAAAACGTATACAAGATATCCAACAGCCTCAGTCTCACAATCAAAGTATTATTGGGTTAGTCGATTTCTGCACCAGACGGGAAAAATTATGGTGGGGAAAAATCTACAATTGCGACAAGATTTGTTTTATCATTTTCATGCTAGTGCAGTTGGATGTTAAAAAATGGGGTAGGGAGTTGTGGTTTGTCAAAAGTGCAAAAGTGAACTAGTGGCATATCTTGGACTCCTTCAGCCACTACCGATACCTGACAGAGCTTGGTTAGTTGTTAGCTTGGATTTCATTGAAGCGTTGCTCAATTCAAACAAGAAAAACTCTACCGATGCTTGGCAGAGCTTGGTCAGTTGTTAGCTTGGATTTCATTGAAGGGTTGCCTAATTCAAACATGACAAACTTTATTTTAGTTGTGGTGGATCATTTAACTAAGTACAATTATTTTTTGGCTTTATCTCATTCGTATACAGCTAAGGATGTAGCACAGGAGTACCTGACTCATATTTACAAACTACATGGCATGCCCGACTCGATTATATAGAATAGAGACAATTTTTGTCAGTCGTTTTTGGCAAGAATTATTTCGACGAGTGAGTACCAGACTCTTTTTATCCATAGCCTACCACCCTCAAACGGATGGGCAGACGGAGGTATTAAACCGATGCCTTGAGAATTATTTGATGTGTATGACTAGTGAAACACCTGCTCACTGGTTCTATTGGCTACCTCTTGCTGAGTGGTGGTATAATTCATCCTTGCACTCCTCCTTTCAGCTTACTCCATATGAAGCCTTATATGGTCAGTTGCCACCTACACACATGCTCTATCTAGCAGGAACTTCTTCAGTAGCAGTGGTCGATAGAAGTTTACAAACTCGAGAGGCGACGAGAAAACAATTGCAGTTCTATCTAAAGAGAGTTCAGACACGCATGAAGCTTTTCACTGACAAATATCATTCGGAGAGAACTTTCCAAATAGGGGATTTAGTTCATTTGAGGCTGCAACCCTATAGGTAGTAGAGAGTTAGAAGAATCCTTATCAGAAACTATCTCCAAAATTCTATGGGCCTTTTCCTGTGATCAAGAAGGTGGGAGAGGTGGCATACACTCTTCAGTTACCGCCGGGATCTCATATTCATCCCACTTTTCATGTCTCTCAGCTGAATAAACATGTAGGTGCATCATCTACTCAGGTTCAATTGCCACTGGTAGATATTCACGGGGTATTGCCAAAAGAACTAGTCCGGATTGTGGACAGAAGAATAGTCAAGAAAGGCAACCAAGCTGTTACTGAAGTCTTAGTTGAATGGGCTGACTCTTTTCCTGAAGATGCGACATGGAAATCTCTCGATTTGTTTCAAACTAAATTTCCTCATTTTCATCCTTGAGGATAAGGATTTTTCTTGGAAATGAAATATTGATACGGGCTAGAAAGCAGGCAGCAGGAAATAGAAGATTAAGAAAAGAAGTTAGTTATAAATAGCTAACCTCATTTAAGTAAACAGGGAGTTTTGATCTTAAGTAAAACGGAGAGTTTTGATTCTAAGGTTAAAGTAATAAAACGGGGCGTAGAGCATTAGTGAAACGATGTGTTTGGTTATAACAAAATTTGCCACGCTGTTCTCTTGTTATTTTTCTCTTATTAAGCACGAGTTGTATGGGGAAGGCAGTTATGAATATACTGAGAAAATCTAGAATTCTCTCTTTTCCTTTCTCCGTTCTTCCTTTTTTCTTCCAATCTTCTTCTACTTAAATTTTGATAACGCAACAAGAGATTTAAGCCAAAGTCACAAGACAAGGGTAGTAAAAGAGTGAATTAGGTGTTTATGGCTTTGTTAGCTCATCATTGCAATAATCATCCAACTGCATTTAAAATCTAGCATGTTTAGGGTAGTAAAAGTCTAAATTGGCTGTTTAGGATTTTTTTACCTCAACGTTGCATCCAAGTGTATGATCGGCAATCATTTTTTTTTTGCCGATAATAGGATTACATTAACAAATTAAGATTTTGTTTACCAGTTTCTTAAACTATAAAAAAAAAGTTATGAAAAGATGGGTTTATAAAAAAAAAAGTGTATCAAGCTTTCACAAGTTAAAAAATGGTAGAAAATCATTTATATATCCTTCTTTACACCAAATAAACAAATCACTGAAAGGTAGAACCGTTTAAATTGATTTCTAGGAGAGATCAGACAACAAAGAATGATGATTTCAAGCTCTACTATGGTTACTGGTATGTATTCCCTAGCCCTAGAGAAACATGATCGATGGAGAAAATTGTCAATGCAACTATCGTAAAACTTCCAAGCCTTTTTTTAGGCTCATGCATGATTGACGATACACGAAGTTAGTAGAAAACATGCCCTTTTGAAGATGTTTTAGAGATAAATAATTGACCAAAAGTAAAGCAAACCATCCATCCATACTTATCCATCCTCTTCAATCAACCTATTTTTTAAACATGCTTACATGTATAGTTGATGATTCGACTAGAACTTCTAAGAAAAGTAAATTTAATTCCACCTTTTCATCAATAAATCAAGCTCTAACATTTATCACTTGGACCAAATATATATAGCTCCCCCATTAGTAAGCCGGTTATGGATTTTTACAGTTTTTCTTTATCAAATCTTTTATCAGATTTCTATGATTTTTTTATATTTTCTAAAAATTTAAGATTATATATTTAAAAATCAAGTGATGATGTGATATAATCTCAAAGTATTACATTATCACTCATAACAATGTGACAAAAACACTATCTGATAAAATCCAAGTTCAGAGACTAATTTAAATAAAAAAATCTAAAAAAGAAATTGTAAATGTAAAAAAAAATAGAATGTCGATAATGACAAGAAAAGAGAGAAAAAAGAATACATAGTTTTACGTGGAAACCCTTTTTGGAAAAAATCATTGGCAGATGAGAAGAAAATTCACTATGTCAAATTCGAATAATTACAAGGAATATAGATTGTGTATATTTATAGGTTTAGAAAACCTTATTCTAATCAACATCTAATAGAAGTAATGCAGCAAGGTTGATACTGTACCCCCTATCTTGCCACTTGTATTTTGTTTTAATAAGAATTTAAGTCATAACTCTAACAGTAAAAAATTGTCAAACTCAAACACTTTATCACGACAAAATATAGTGTTGGATTTCATTTGATAAGCTTGGAAATAAACCATATTTGAACTTGAAAATTCAATGAAATCAAGACACTACTCAAATATAAGTGAAATTTGATCATGAAAGTTAAATAAGTTAGAACATTTGAATTTGTCTAACTAAAATTCAAAAGTAACTCAACTTAAAATTATTTAATTTAAATTAGGAGGTATCGACTCGTAATCATTTAGAATTAATTGATTCAACTTAGAATAACTCAACTTAAAATAAGCATAACTTTATTTGAAAAATAGTAATTTAATAAAATAAATATATGTGTTAAATAAATAATAACAAAATATAAGATAAAAAAATAGGGAGTATGTATTCTTTTATTCATCAATCATATATTTCTAATACTTCTTCAAAGTCACTGAATGTAGTATTTGATTCATTTCTTTGTTTTTCTTTTCCACACTTCACATGCTTGAGAGAACCATGAACAGTTTATACATGACAGATATGCAAAAGAGAATTACATTGGAGTTATATTTCCTGTATGAGCCATGCAAAAAGAGCTATAATCTTACTTTGAATAATTCCCCTCCAAAATATGAGTGTGGTAAAAAATCCAAACCTCTGTTATAATCTATGTAGGGGCAAGTTGATATGTAATGTGAATGCAGCTGTTACAAATATAAAGGGTTGACGAGCTGGCAGTAGTTTTACGTGACTTGAATGGTTCTTTTGTTCGATGCTGCTTGAGATTTTGGGTAGGATGCAAGACACCTTATATTGTTGAAGCATTATCCATGCAAGAGGCTTTATCTTGAATGAAGTCAATGAAATTGGGTGTCATTACTATGGAGTCGGATTGCTCAAGAATTATTAGTGCTTTGAAGGTTTCGACTATGGATCTTTCTGAGTTTGATTTGATTATTTAAGATTCTATTGAGTTAAAATCTCATATTAAGTTGACTCGTAAGAAAGTTAATAAGGCAGTTCATAAGCTTGATAAGGTATCTTTACTGTATGCTAACTACTACGATTGTGACGTTGTTCTGAATTGCATTGCAGAAGTTGTTATTTCGAGCACTCATGTTACTAAAACTACTAATATTGAAGAGCTTAGGAACTAATTTATTGAGTGAACCTGTTGGGCAATTCTATTCATTAACTATAACGTTGGTATTTGCTTTAATAATGTCTTTGCTTATCTTTCAAAATAAAAATAATAATGGCAACTAGTAAGCATTTTATTGAAGCTAGTGAAAAGATGAATGTTTTATTATTAAAAAACAAACAAACATTCAATAAGAATAAATAAATAAATAAATAAAAGTTCCTAACTAAAAATTTGTTCAACGAATATGATACACGTTGTAAGTGAAAAAAGTTTTCATTTTTTTCAAGCATGTGTCTAGTCGAAATTATCGTGGGTAAAACCAAAATTATAATGGTGAAAATGATAGCATTACATACGTGTCATGATTATTTTTCTTTAATTAGTTTAATTTAATTAAGATATCAATATTAAAAATTATTTTCACTAATTAAAAATCAAATAATTAAATGATAATATTAAATGGTTATTTTATCTCTAAATTAATTAAATTAATAAGAGATAAGTAATAAATAAAAGAGTTTAAATGTTTCTATAACAATGAAATGGAGAAGTTAAATTCTACAAGAATTCTCTTTTATTCAAGTAATTGTCACTATAAAAAGGGGTCACTTGAAGCCATTCTATACATACACGAGTTCAAAAAGCCCAGAAGATCTCTATAGAAATCTCTAAAGAACTTGAAGAAAATTTGAAGAACACTAAATCAGTTCTAAAGAAAAGTTGCCTTTTGATCCTGTTCAACGGTGGAGAAGAAGTCAAAAGCCATTTATGAAGAAAGCCACCTTTTGATCCAAATCAACTAAAAAAGGGATGTCCAAACCTGTTTCAAGAGCAAATCAACACGACAGTTGAAACAATCCATATCCAACCAACATCAATTTAGACGACTCTTGGATCGAAGCCAAAACAGAGAGAAGAATCAAATAAGTTTCCTTTGTATTCACGAAATTTATAGAGATTGTAACTTTTCTTTCAAAGTTATCAATAAATTTGACTTTAAATTTCAAGTCAACTTCCGAATTAAAATTTGTGTGTACAAATTTCTATAACACCCGGTGGGACAATCTCTGCTTTTCATATCTTCTTTTGAGAAGTCAAAGTTAAAAGTTATGACAGCTTTAAAGAAGATCATCATCAGCAATCCTGCTCAAGCTAATCTTGTAGCCTGTTCAGCTTATCATCAAGCACTAATATTCTTACCCATCCTCATGGAACTAGGAAGAAGACGAAAGCTCTTCTTGAGTTATTCAAGAAAACTTCTTTAATGTTTAGTGACACTCCATTTTTTGATGCTTGTTCACCAGATTTAAAAAAAGTTTCTCCTCGAGGACTAAGTGTAGCTTGTCTGTAACACCCTAGGTTTGGCGGGTTTAAGATTCAGACATATAGTAGTAAAATAGTCTATCTGACGATGTGTGATCTGCCTAATTACTTATTTTAGCGTATACGTGTAGGCATATGGTAACTGTCATATAAGTAAGCGAGGATTCTATTTCAGGATATTCTGCTCTTTAAGAGAAAAGATTGTGTTAAGCAAAAAAAAAAAAAATGGGTACTTATGATATGAGTTAACGCCAAAGGTATAGCACACCTTATTCATTAGAAGTTCTGTGCTAGTTAGATTGTTAGATAACTTAATTAGGAGCCAAATGGATAGACTAGTATGATATTTGAAAATATGGGGTACTTATTTATGATTCTCTTAGAATCTGTGAGCCATTAAGATGGACAAGTTCTGAAAATGTGTGACACTTGTTAAGTTCCGCTAAGTAAGATGAGTCATATTTATATATGTGAAAAGGGTTCTGATAGAGGTTCTTATTCTTCTTCTTCCTTAAGTGGTGCTCTCTAATTCTTTTTCTTAAGTCTAATTTCATCACTTCCTCATTAAGTTAGAAGCTATGGTTCTTTGATAATGAGTGGTTATTTCTTCTCCGAGTAAGTATTACAGGTTTACATGTTAAGTTCTAATTGAGTAAGTCTATATGTGGTATTTGAACAGTAAGTTGTAAGAGAAAGGTTTTGCATGAAGTTGTCAGCGATTGAAATGATAAGTAAAATTGTATGTATAAGAATTGTAATAGTGAGTTTATGTTCTCTAACAATTGTTGCTACTTATTCGGGAAGGATGTTTGAGTCTAGAGCTTAGAACTGCTGTAGGTGAGAAACATGTGAGTCTTTGTTCTGAATCGTTTATATGAATTGTTCAAGCAAGAAGCATTTATGTAAAAATAAATGGGATGATGATGATGTCTATAGAAATGGGTAAGAGTAAAAGTAGTGTAAACATGTGAGATGTGCTACGATTATATGTATGAGGTTTTGTTAAATAGAATGGTGTTTGGTAAGCATGCAGGAAAGGTATGATATATGAGATGTATGAACCATAAAAAGGTGATCATCTGGGTAAGTGAATGTCGAGCAAAATTTTCTCTATGATGCCTCTGGTAGGTCAATTATAATGATAACCAGACTGGCAGATCACGATATGAAAACAAGTGTAAGACCATGAGGTAGAGACCTATGGCATCTTAATATGATTTGGAAGCACTCATGGTGTAGCCTTTAGGAAGATGAATATCGGATTGAAATATCATGATACATGAATGTGTGTGTAAGTGCATGTAACACCCCAACTCGGCTTAGATGCTATGATCGAAAATTGAAAGTTACATTGACAACTTTCGAAAATCATTTACTTGTTAAAGACAACTAGGTTCCGGTTGCTATTACGAAAACCCTAGAATTTAATTTATGAGTGATTTTGTTTTAGAAAAATGCTTAATAAAACATGATTATTTGAAAAAAATGATATTTAGTCGTAATATCATTTTAAGTTATTTAAAAACAAGGAATTTGCAATTTAATTATTTCTTAAATGGGTTTGGGTAAAAATATTTTGCAAGTGGACTTTCAAAAATACTTAGAAAATCATGAGTTATTATTTTATTTAAAACCAAATAAAAATCATAGATAATTTAAATAAACTCAATAATTTAAAATGTTTGTGTTAGAATTAAGTGACCCAAATTCTTATTTAAATAAAATACGATGGAAAATAAAATAAAAGTAAAATCTATATAGAACTAAACTTCTTTTATTTTATTTTAGAATAAGGTTTTAAACCTTATTAAACTCCATCTATTTTATATTGATTAGGATAAGGTGTTTCAATCCTACTAGAATATGGCTTTGCAAGCCTATAAATAGACATAGTCTATTCCTCTTGTATTTGAGTAAAATTTTTCGACATAGTGAATTTTCTTCTCCTCTGCCCGTGGTTTTTTCCGAAAGGGTTTCCACGTAAAATTTATGTGTTCTTTATTTTTATTTATTTTATTCTATTTTATTTTTTCACAAATTGGTATCGAGCTTAGAGTTATTCATCTCGATCACGGTAATGGCGTCTTTGAAGTATGAAATTCATTGTTGGACGCAACACCAGATTTGCGTTGTGGCAAATTAAGATGCAAGCGTTCTTGCAGATGGATCTAGAGGATGCCCCGCTAGGATAGATAAGATGCCTTCGACATTAACAGATGAAGAGAAGAAGCGTAAGGATCGAAAGGCATTAACACAATTACATCGCATTTGTCCAACGAAATTTTGCAGGATGTGATGAAAGAGAAAAGCGCATTGCATTATGGAAGAGGCTAGAACAAATATGTATGTCGAAAACTCTAACAAGCAAGTTGCATATGAAGCGGCGTCTTTATGCTCATCGTTTGGAGGAAGGTGCGTCGTACACGAACACTTAATGGTGTTTAAAGAAATTCTCTCAAACTTGGAGGCCATGGAGGTTCAAGTATGATAAGGAAGATCTAGGGTTGATTCTACTTTGTTCGTTGCCCGTCTTATTCAACCTTTAGAGACACGATTTTATATAGCCATGAGTCTCTCACAGTTGATGAGGTTTATGATTCTTTAACCTCGTATGATAAGATGAAGCATCTTGTGGTTAAACCCAACTCTCGGGAGAGGGTCTCATTGTTCGTGGGAGACAAGACCGGAATGTTGATGATGATCGTGGTAGAACACGAGAACGGAATCCTCGTGGTAAATCTAAGGGTAGATCGAAATCTTCAAACAGAGGTAAAACTTGTAACTTCGCAAGAAGAAAGGGCACATTAAATCTGAGTGCTATAAGCTACAAAATAAGATTAAAAGGAGGCTGCGAATCAAAGGAAAACAACCGTAAAATTCGGTGAAGGCGATGTTGTAGAAGACTACGGCGATGGTGAACTTCTAGTTGCTTCATCAATGATTCTAAAGTAAGCGAGGAGTGGATACTTGATTCAGCTGCACCTTCCACATGAGTCCCAATCGGGATTGGTTTACAACTTATGAAACGATGTCTGAAGGTGTTGTTTTGATGGGAAATAATGCTTTATGTAAAATCGCGGTGTTGGAACAATTAAAGTTAAGATGTTTGATGGAGTTGTCGAACACTTAGTTACGTGCGGCATGTTCCAGAATTGAAAAGAAATTTAATTTCGTTGAGTACTCTTGATTCAAAAGGGTACAGATACACAGCTGAAAGTGGGGTTTTAAAGATTTCCAAAGGGTCCCTTGTTGTGATGAAAGGGCAAAGAAAGATTGCCAAGTTATATGTTTCTGAGGTTCTATCATATTGGTGATGCAATTATCGCTTCCTCTTCCTTGTCAGATGATGATATTACTAAACTTTGGCATATGCGCCTAGGGCATATGAGTGAGAATGGCATGGCAGAATTAAGCAAAAGAGGACTTCTTAATGGGCAAGGAATTTGCAAACTGAATTTCTGTGAGCACTTGTGTTTTGGGAAGCAAAAGAGAGTTCGATTCACTAGAGGAATCCATAACACGAAGGAAACGTTGGAGTATATCCATTCTGATCTGTGGGGGCCGTCCAGAGTGCCTTCGAGAGGTGGAGCTAATTATATGCTAACCTTTATTGATGATTTTTCCAGAAAAGTTTGGGCGTTCTTCCTGAAGCAGAAAAGCGATGTGTTTTCCACATTTAAGTCTTGGAAAATTATGATTGAAAAACAGACGGGAAAACAGATAAAATACCTCCGTACAGACAATGGCTTAGAGTTCTGTTCTGATGAGTTTAATAGATTGTGCAAGTCAGAAGGGATCATGAGACACTTGACAGTTCGTCATACTCCACAGCAAAACGGCGTTGCAGAACGAATGAACAGAACGATCATGGAGAAGGTTCGATGTATGTTGTCAAATGCCAACTTACCGAAGTCATTTTGGGCGTAAGCGACCTCTCTCGCATGTTTTTGATCAACCGATCTCCATCCGCTGCCATTGAGAAAAGACTCCACAAGAGGTATGGTCGGTAATCCCGCTAATTATTCGATTTAAAGATTTTGGGTGTCTGCGTATGCTCATGTTGATAATGGAAAATTGGAACCGAGATCCATTAAATGCGTTTTCTTGGTTATAAAGTGGTGTAAAAGGCTATAAGTTATGGTGTCCGAAAATAGAAAAGTTGTGATTAGCAGAGATGTTGTTTTTGATGAAACGCTATGCTACCTAACTTATCTCTTAAAGACTCTTCCAATAAAGAAAACCAAAAGCGGTGGAGCGTCGATTAATCCGAATCAACTCCTCAAGCCGATACAAAAATTGAGAATAGAGTTGCTTCTTCACCGCAATACTCTATCGCCAAAAACAGGACAAGAAGAGAAATTAAACCTCCAAAGAAGTATGCCGAGGTTGATCTAGTTGCTTATGCTTTAAATGTGGTGAAGATATAGATGCGAATCAAGAGCCATTTAATTATTCGAGGCGATTAGTGTGAAGACTCGAAAAGTGGATGTTTGCTATGCAAGAGGAGATGGAATCACTCCACAAAAGCGAACATGGGATCTTGTAAAACTTCCTAAAGGTAAAAAGGTCATTCGTTGTAAATGGGTGTTTAAAAGAAAGAAGGGACTCAGGAGTTGAAGAACCCGGATATAAAGCAAGGCTTGTTGCAAAGGGTTACATCAAATTCCGAGTGGACTTCATGATGTGTTCTCTCCGGTTGTTAAGCATAGTTCGATTCGAGCTTTGCTTGGTATTGTGGCCATGCATGATTTGGAGCTTGAGCGGTTAGATGTAAAACGCATTTTGCATGGAGAACTTGAGGAAGATATTTACATGCAACAACCGGAGGGTTTTATAGTCTCGAAAAAGAGGACTATGTTTGCTTGTGAAAAAGTCCCTTTACGGTTTGAAACAATCACCAAGACAGTGGTACAAGAGGTTTGATTCCTTTATGACTTCTCATGATTTCAAAAGAAGTAGTTTTGACAGTTGTGTCTACTTTAAGAAAAAAAGTGATGGTTCTTTTGTGTATCTACTTCTTTATGTTGATGACATGTTGATAGCGAAGAAAAGATAAAAGAGAGATAAGAAAGGTTAAAGCCTAACTAAGTGAAGAATTTGAGATGAAAGATTTAGGACCAGCAAAGAAGATACTTGGTATGGAGATTCTCGAGATAGAAAAGCAAGTAAATTGTACCTAAGTCGGAAGGGGTACATTGAGAAAGTTCTTTGCAGTGTTCAATATGCAGAGTGCTAAGCTGTTAGTACTCCTTTAGCGACCCATTTCAGACTTTCATCGGCGTTATCTCCTCAATCGATAATGAGATTGAGTACATGTCACATGTTCCATACTCTAGTGCAGAGGATCTCTCATGTATGCTATGGTTTGTTCACGCCCGATTTATCATATGCGATCGGTGCAGTTAGCGAGATACATGGCGAATCTCGGTAAAGAACACTGGAAAGCGATTCAATGGATTTTAAGATACTTACGAGGCACTACTAATGTTTGCTTACAGTTTGGAAGAACTAAAGATGGAGCTATAGGGTATGTTGATGCTGATTTTGCTGGAGACCTTGATAGAAGAAGATCTCTCACGAGTTACGTCTTTACAATCGGAGGTTGTGCAATTAGTTGGAAAGCCACTTTGCAAACTACGATCGCTTTGTCTACCATCAAGTGAGTACATGGCGATTCTTGAGGCTTGTAAAGAAGCTATTTGGTTGAAGGACTATTTAGTGAACTCAATGAAGACCTTCAAATCAACACAGATTTTGTGACAATCGAGTGCCATCTTTCTTACAAAAGATCAAATGTTTCATGAGAGAACAAAACACATTGATATTCGGTATCATTTTGTTCGTGATATTATTGCTCGTGGTGATATTGTTGTGAGCAAAATTAGCACTCATGAAAATCCTGCAGATATGATGACTAAGTCACTTCCTATAACCAAGTTTGAGCATTGCTTAGACTTGGTTGGTGTTCATTGTTGAAGTTAAACCCTTAAGGGGTTTTGGAAGAGGTGAAGAACTTGTTTATTGAAAGTTCGCGATGAAGAACTTGTTCATTGAGAATTTGTGTCAAGGTGGAGATTGTTAGAATTAAGTGACCCAAATTCTTATTTAAATAAAATACGATGGAAAATAAAATAAAAGTAAAATCCATATAGAACTAAACTTCTTTTATTTTATTTTAGAATAAGGTTTTAAACCTTATTAAACTCCATCTATTTTATATTGATTAGGATAAGGTGTTTCAATCCTACTAGAATATGGCTTTGCAAGCCTATAAATAGACATAGTCTATTCCTCTTGTATTTGAGTAAAAATTTTTCGACATAGTGAATTTTCTTCTCCTCCGCTCGTGGTTTTTTTTTTCCGAAAGGGTTTCCACGTAAAATTTATGTGTTCTTTATTTTTATTTATTTTATTCTATTTTATTTTTTCACAGTTTGAAATCCCATCAGTTTGCATGTATGATAGTTTTAAAGTTGTAAAATAAAGAAATACCCAAATAAAAGTGTTCAATGTCCAAAGTCCAAAAATAACATCCCAATAGTTTATAAACTCGTTATTAAAAACCATCCGAGAAGCTCCACCGAATACCGAATCCAAGATTTAAGTCGAGTATTACCTGAAAGGTTATATAACTAAAGGAGTGAGCTTTTAAAGCCAATTGTGTCTTTTAACAAATACGTAACAATAAGCATACAACCATTATACAAGATAGTCAATTCACTTTATGCACATGATCATGGCAATGCGATTTTTATAAACAGTTATGCAGATTTATTTTAAAACATCCTACCCATAATCGCTACACTCCAAAATCGAGTTCCCAGAATTTGTCCATCCAAACACTCCAAATTATGGACAAGCCACCAGTAATGTGGTCAAGTAACTAGTAATGCAAATAAACTACCACTAGTGCAGACAGGCTGCCAGTATTGCAGATAAACTACCAGTAATTTAGTCAAGCCACCAGTGATGCAAATTAACTGCCAGTAATGTAGACAAGGCTACCAGTACTTTATCGTTACACATGTCCCACCCCATGCATGTGATATGACCACATTAAACATATTTTTCACTTGTTACAGAATAACACTTTAGGCATGTAATTCATGCTCATCGAATCATTTAACACTTTAGTATCACATAAGCATGTTTTGACATGCAAATCACATTTTATCACGATGTACCGAAACATAATATTTTAATAGTCACAAATAGTCATATATGCCATAATACCACATATCACGAGGATGAAAACAACATGCTTTTCAAATTAGAAATAAATATAACCATACAACATTGTAACATCCCTAACCCGTATCCATCATCAGATTAAGGTTACGGAGTATTACCGATCAACTAGAAACCTTTAAGCATCATATCATTCAATAAATTTAAATATATCATAATCCATTCAAACACACGCATATTATCCTTAAATCGAGCCCTCGAGGCCCTAAAAATAGCTTAGGAGCAATTTGGGACTAATTTGAAACAAAATAAAAAGTTTAAGAAAAACATACAAAAATTAAAAATAGAGGTCACACGACCATGTGGCCAGGACGTGAAGAAGTGTGGAACCTCCTAGGCCGTGTAACTTTAGAACAATGGACACACGGCTGTGTCCCAACCCGTGTCCTCACCCGTGTAACTCTCTGAATAGGGTCACACGGTCGTGTCACACGCCCGTGTGCCAAGCCATGTCACACGCCCGTGTGCCAGGCCGTGTAACTCTCTAAGTTGTCCCACACGCCCGAGTGTCAAGCCGTGTAACTCACACAGTTGCATACTAAAGAAGTTTCAGATGACACACGACTGTGTGCTCAGACAGCTGAGTCACATGTCTATGTCTTAAGCCGTGTGAACCCAAAATTCACTTAGAATCAAACCATCTCAAACCATTCCATGCATAAATTTTCAATCCATTCATGCACACTTTAAATGGACCTATATATCACCTAAACACACATTAAAATGCCATTTGAAGACCCTATTTCAACTAATCAATATGCCATTTAAAGGCACCGCAGTATACGAAAACATATCATGCCAAAACAAGTAAATTTTACCATATTTCAAACATTATAACCTAGTTCAACTACTTACCAAAACATGCCACATGTTGACCATTACCAAGCCATTCAAACATACCATAAAAGCCTTATTTACAAGCCTTAACAAGTGACCAAAAATGACAACATTTGGTAAACATTAAAGTGCACCAACTAAACATAATTCTCAAGACCTAAACATAACAAAGCACCGTTACACAACATCCTATACATGCCATTATAAACCTTAGCCAAAACATTCAAAAACTACCAAATTGTTTTCTGGATAGTGTGATAGGTCTCTGACGCGCGTTCAACCAAATCGAGCTTTTGATAATTTATAAAAAAAGGGAAACAATTACGTAAGCAATGAATGCTTAGTAAGATTGTATAAACCAAAGCACAACTTACCATTTCATTTGCAAAATATAAACATAAGTATAAATTTAACCAACATAACCATAAGCTTGGCACAAGCCTATATAACATCATTAAATTCACAAGTTAGTGAACTTGTTCACATTTATATGAGATCAACCATAAGTAATGTAGTTTATCACGTATAAACATAGCATTTTGCACCATTAATGTTATCGTAATGTCATAATTCATTGCATTTACATACTTACCATTCCTTTTCCTTTTCTTGCATGCTGAACCAGTCAGAATTACATCGAATACTCGGGAAGCTTACACGAAGTGTGCCTTTACATAATATCGTAACCTTTCTTTTACATCATTGTTCACATGAGTTGTGAAATGAGCCCGCTCACACTAGCTGTGGGTCGAAATGTAGCTACATAATGCTGTTTACACGAGATGTGGAGTATCCACAAAAAATACATGACCTCAGCCATCGATAGGACATTCAAGATTAGCACCCGAAACATGAAATCCCTAATGACGTGTCATTTGTATCCTAAGAATTTCTAAGGTTAAATCGGAACTTAATATCCATCAATTCATCATCGTATTGTCACATTTATATACCAATACTTTTACATTAAACATAGCATAGTAAACATTCAATTTAAATAACATTAACACAATTACCGTTCATACGAACTTACCTCAATAATTAGAGCATAGTAGATTAAACGAATTAGTCCAAAGCTTTAACTTTTTCTTGATCTAAGTTATAACGTGGTTTATCTTAATCTAAATTGATAATTTAAATTAATTAAATACTTCTAGTATTCAATTTCATCCACATTTCATATTTATGCAAAATTACTAATTTGCCCTTAACATTTTAACTTTTCACAATTTAGTCCTTAAGCTTATAACTTAAAATCTAACCATTATAATCTAAATCCATGTTAACCATAGATGCAAGGGACCTTTATAAAACCCATATTTATCATCATTTTACAATAATACCCTAAAATTTACACCTTGAACAATTTAATCCTTAGTTCCAAAATTCATCAAAAATCACTTAACAAAACTTGTTTATTTTTCAACAAAGATTCATAATCTATCATTTAGCATAAAAAGCATTCAAAACATTCATGGAAAGTCCCACGACCTTTAACAATTTTAAAAATTAACCTCGGGCTAGCTAGATTAAGCTAAAATGATCTCAAAAACATAAAAATCATTAAAAACGGGGCTTGAAAACTCACCATGCAATTAAACTAAGCTTGAATAAACCAAGAACTCATCTATGGAGTTTTTTTCTCTTCAAAATCGATTTTAGGTGAAAAATAAAATATGATACATTGTTTAATTTCTTTTAGTTTTTAAGTTTTTTTTACCTATTTACCATATTAACCTTTAAAATTAACAAAATTTTAATAAAAGCATGCCATGCACATCCACTAACCCATTAAATGGTTTATTTACCATTCAAGTCCTTTAGTTTAAGGTTTCATAGCCATTTGGCCTTTTTAACTAATAGAACTCAGCTTTTTACCTTTTACGATTTAGTCCTTTTTACTTAATTAATTATGCAAACATTAAAATTTCTTAATAAAATTATAATACGACAATATATTCTCGTAGACATCAAATAAATAATAAAATAATAATTCACTTATCGGAATTATAGTCTCGAAACCACTATTTTTGATATCACTAAAAACAGGTTGTTACTGCGTAGATGTTCATTAATCATAATCAATATTCACCAAGGCATATTTTGGATTAAAGCTCATTATGTTCTCCTGAAATTACAAAATGTTATATTTATGTTTCAGGTAAGGTGGGATTTTTTGCGCCAAGAAGGATGATGTTGGGAGTAGGCCAAGGATGTGACGAAGAGGGTTATTATGCATACAATGGAAAAGTGACGTAGTCTAGGATTACACCCTGGGAGTCTGTCTTTAATAAACTCTTATAATATATATCGAATCTGTAACAAGTCCAATGTAATAAGTTATTTTAAATACTTTCCTTTGTTTTTAGACATTAAGTTTCCAATAAAAATAATAAATAAAGTTTTTAAAGAAATGAATAATTGTCAACTATTTTGATAATTTGTTAAATATTGTGATGTAACACCCGAGATCTGGATCTAGCAAATTGGGTTAGGTTAAGGGTGTTACATAGCCGATTATCATTCAAAGGGAAAAACATCCAGTCATGGGATCACGTCATCCCAACATCTCATTTGAAGCCAAATTTTAGAGTGATGAATGTCATGAAAACTAGCACAACAACCTTAAAAGAACAAGTACCATCCCTGGCAATGGCAATGGCAATGGAGAGTATTATTACAAACCTCAAACAAAGGGATGAATAGATGGAGTTCATGATGAAAAGCTAATTGATCTTTCTAGGAAAAAGTCGATCAATGAAGAGGTTCAACTGAGAATTTACCAGATGAGCTTGGTGAACAATCCAATATACAAGTAGCCATACAAGTAGCCAAAGATCATCAACCTACAATCAATAAAGTTATCACTACCAATCAACTCAAGGAGCTCATCAAAGAAGTTGCCAAAGATCAAGTTGATTATGTAACTCAACCTTCATATACTTATACCAAGTCGTACTCTTACAAGATTGATCACCGCAAAATGCCAACAAATTCCAACAGTATGATGGCAAAGGGAACCTACACCAACATGTTTCTCATTTTGTGGAGACTTATAATAACTCCAAAACTTATGGTGATCTAATGGTGAAGCAATTTGTCCAGTCACTTAAAGGAAATACCTTTGAGTGGTACACTAACCTGGAGCTTGAAACAATCAATAGCTAGGAATAACTCAAACATGAATTTCTCAACATATTCTATTGCACTCGTGGCATTTTTAGCGTGATCAAGTTTACTGGTGCATTATGGTGGAAATATGAACCAATCATTGACTATACTACTACTAGAGGTGTTTAAGTCTGAATTGCAAAAAAAAAAAATTGTCAAAATCTTTAACCCTTGATATGCACATCCAAGGAATAAACTATGGATTGCGCTATATTTTTCAAGATATTAAGCCAAAGAGCTTTAAAGAGTTAGCCACTTGAACTCATGATATGGAGCTGAATATGACAACTGTTGGAAATATAGAACCCCCATTCCAAGGGCCAAAAAGGGGAAAAGTGAACAAGAAACTAGAAAAGGGGGCAAGACTATTCCTAGCAAGGGAGAAAGTGAGCAATCTATGGCTGTAAACTATAATCCTCTCAAAATTCCTTTGAAATCCAAAAAATCTTCTTCATATCAAGACAAAAACAAAAGGAAAATTACTCTAAGAGAGGGGTAAGAAAAGAAGTATCCCTCTCTTTATTTTGACATCACAAGTATATAGGAAGAACTTTTTAAAAGAAGGCTATTCAGTTACCAAAAATTAATCTACCAAAAGAAGCAGATAAAGTTGATGATTTAAATTACTACAAGTGCCATTGCTTGATTAGTCACCCTCTTAAGGAGTGTTTTATGTTGAAAGACAAAATTTTGTAGCTTTACGAAGAAGAAAAAGATAAAAGTTTGAGGAAGAAACAGTGTCATCACACTTGACGTCAGTCAAAATGGTTCCTCAAATAAATTTGGTGATAAAGTTTGGCTCTTTTGATCCCATCATTTTGACCCTAGATATGTGTTTGACGGATAATCCATAATAGAATGAGGGCAAGCATCTTCCTCAAAATGATAATCAATTTGTTAGTTGGACATTTTCACAAATTAAAAAACTCGAAAGAAATGCTCTCCAAAACCTTTGGAATTTTTTATGTCAACTAAGGCATTCTCCTAATCAACCAAGTCAACAAATCATAGAGTGCCTCAAAGAAAGAAAGTCCCGTTAAGAATGCGAACTCAAGAAAGCTAATAACACTGAATGAATTTCCACCTTCATTTAAAGATGGAGATTTCACTCAAGTGACTTGCAATTATATTGGTGATGGTAGAGATTTTTAAAATGAAGACAACTATGACACCATAGGATTAGAAATGGGTGATCACACTGGTGCATTAAATATTAGCTTTACTGACAAAGACTTGTTGTTAGGACCCACTTCTCACAATAGTTGATGATGGCTCTACTATCAACATAATCCCTTTGAAGATAATGAAAGTTTTGGGAGTCCCTTTCAATGAGTTGATGCAAAGTCAATTGATGATTGAAGGATTCAACACCAAAGGGGTAAAGGGATCTTGGTAAACTCAGACTCCAACTATTCATTAGAGGCATGAAATCAAGCCTACAGTTCCATGTGATCGAAGCTAATAAGACATACAACATATTGTTAGGACTACTGTGAATTCATCAAAATGGTGTTGTTTCCTCAACTCTTCATTAGTGCTTCAAGTATAGTAGTAATGATCAAGTCAAAATATTTGTTCCAGATATAAAGTCAATTTCTACAGTTGAAGCTCATTTCGCCGATGCTAAGTTTTAGTTAGAGAGTTCATTTACAAAAGAAACAATAGGCATCCTAATCAAGGACTCCAAACAAAAGGTGAAGGTCATTGCTCTTACGCTTAGTGCAAATGATGAAATAAATTCAAGGTTTAAAGACTTCGATTAATAACTTGAAAGAATTAAAAGTCATTGAACCTCCACTTGAAGGATGTGAAAGGTTTGTTACATATACTCGTAAGCATGAAAGTCTTCTCTCGTACCGAGACAAAGGTTTTGATTCGAATGCATATAAAATTCACCCCAATGATGGTTACAAGCAACAAGAGGTGGTGAAATTGGCACGCAAGATGGTTGAGCCAAAAAAAGAGACTCAATTGAGTTTTGTCAAAATTCTTTAAGCATGGAAAAAAAATCATATCGTGTTGGAAATTCTAAAACAGGGCTTGGATATATTTCATTGAAATTGAATATTCATAGAGAAAATTCAGGGCACATAATTGTAGAAGAAGTTCCAAAAGAGCAAAAAGATTCTACAATGCCTCCAAGATCTTTAGTATTTGACCATTTAAGAGAATACACAATAACGCATTTAGTGTTAAACTGCCTAAGTCTCCAATCTCCTTAAAGTCAAATTTTGAGTGAATTGAAAGAGAAAGCATTGAAACACATGTTACTAAGACAAGTTTTGTCCATTTAAGGTTTAGGAGTTCAAGTTCTGGAAAGGTTGGTCGCATTAGGGAAAAAAAAGCTCCCGCTCGAAAAATATTAACGCATTTTCATAGCGAAATTACCTCGTGGATGAAAAGGCAGTCCTAATTGAAGATAACTACTAGTGAAGTCTTAAAAGCCAAATAATACATGGTAGTCATAACTAATACATCCATGAAGGAAGAGTGTTAAAATATAATGCCCTTACATCTTATTGTCTATCTGTTAAAGAGATCAATGAAGAGTCTCGAGAAGAGAAAACCCAATAAGCTTCTTCGTCATTTGAAGAAGGAAATCAAGCCACTATTAATGAGTTGAAACAAGTTAGCATTGGTATTGCTAAGGATCCACACCCAACCTTTATCAGTGCAGGCTTGTCCCTTGATCTATTGTAATTTGGTATGCCAAATTAGGCTTTTCGTTAAACTCAATAAGCTTGTTCTCGAGTAATGTTAACGTTTTTTTTGATAGTTTAGTTTAATTTTAAATTTCTCATTTTAATAAATGTTAATACATATTTGCACTTATTTTGATACCCAAATTGGCCAAATATGCCATTGGGGGCCCTAACGACTGATTAAGTGTTGTAGGAACGCAATGGTGGCCTGATATCGAGCGAAAACATCCCCAAGGGGCTCATCAATAGTGGTATCATGACATTCCCTTTCGGTATCATGATATCCAGCCACAAGGAAATTCCCCATTTAGAGATTGTCAATGTTATCCAGACATGGGTATCATGATATCACTGTCGAGAGTGGACAAAAAAATGATGCCAGAGGTAGTCCTTGTCCAGTCGAAGTGCCAATCAGAAATACACATTCAATGGCATTTTATGCAGTACTTTTGGGTCAAATAGTTGCCAAAAGAAGCCAATTTTGGCTGAGGAAAGATAAGATAAGCATTAGGCAAACTTTAGTGTAGCTTTCTCTTAGTTTTTTCTTTTAGGTTTTTCTGTGAATTTTTGGGTTTTACATTTTCCTACTTCTTCTATAGCTATAGTGTTAATTTTTCTGTATTTTCTTCTTGTTCTTTTCATTTTTTAAGTTAATTTAGTTACTACTGTAGCTAGGGTCTATTTGCACTTTTAGTACTCCTCTTTCACTTGTAATGACATTTCACTCTTTTGGTTAATGTTATTTCAATTTCTTTTAGTTTAATCTATTAAAAAATTAAACTTTAATGTTTCTTGTTCATCATTTTGCTACTGAATGCTCAACTTTACTTTTCCTTTAAGTTTTCTAAGTTAAAAATCCCAAATTTTATTTTCTTGTTAAGTTTGATGTTAAAGGTTACCATGTTTTCTTCTTTTATGTTTGTTAGCTTAATTTTTATCATGAGTAACTAAACCTTAAGGGGGTTGGTTGATGGAGATTTGGGTAAACTAATTTTTGGGATGAGGGACTAAATTGTAATAAATTGGACTAAATTGAATAAACCTAAAAACTTAGGATTAACACCTCTAAAGGTAAATCTAGGTAAGTGGGACTGAGAGGTAATCTTGTTGATCATCTATTCATTAGTCCCGGATTAGCAGGTGAGACCAAGAGATAAATAGAACTAATTTGTCTAACTTGAAAAAATTGAAACCGAGAGGTAAAGTAGAGGCATTTTAGGAACCATATCAAAGTCAACCAACCACCGTTTACCTTGATTGGATAATTTTCTAGTGTTACATATGTTATGATTTGGTAATTATATAGGAGTTCAAAACTCTCAATTGATGAATTGTCGTACGATGTTATCTAGTGATTAGTTGTTTAGACTCTTTGTTTTGCATACTTGTAGGTAGAATTGACTTAATCGTCGACTCCTATGAGTTTGATCCTCGGAGTACTCTATATCCGTTGTACAATTATATTACAACTAACCTATCAAACTTGCAGACATCGCACTTAGTATTTGATTATTTGATTGTTGTTTTTAGTGTTGATTTTCCTCGTGGTTTGCGAGGATGGTGAAGGGCAGTCAAGTTGTTGGCATCGTTGTCAGGGAGTCAATTCTAGATTAAGTGGTTTTAGTGTTGTTGCATGCCTTTAGTGAGATAAGTGACCAAAGTTAGATTTATAGATACAAAATTTTGTTGCTTCAATTTGGAATGCGTATTGCTTTAATGAGATTGATTTTGTGATTTGTTTATTTGATTTATTCTTTTATTATTTATAGAGTGTTAGGTTTTCTTGTGTAAGAAAATATCTCTAATTTTTCCAGAATGACGTCATTGTTAGATATTATGTTGTATGACCAGAGTTGATTAAGGTTGGGGATAATGACACCCCATCCGGGTATTTTGCATTTCGAGATCAACTCGTCTCTTATCTCGTGAGTTATATCTAATCTCTAATTTTGTGGAAATGAGGGTGAAGATTCAATAGGTTGCCTTCACAAGTTTGATCACATATGCTACACCATGGATTATGAGGGGATTTTTAACAACACTATTTGATTGTTATTGATACCATTTGCTCTTGGAGTAAAAGTAAGAGAGTGGTTGGATATGTTGCGTCCCGACAGTATCACCATATGGGATGAATTTTTACAACTATTCTTGAAGCAGAATATTTCTATGAACACGGTGCTGGCCACTTATGAGGAACTATTCAATTGCACACAAACAAGCACAAAGATACTAGGAAAATCCTGAGAAAGATTCAAGATAACATTACGAGGCTTAATTGGCAAGGGAATCGAGAGTGCAACTCAACTACAATATTTCTATGCTAGACTAGATGAGGATAGTAGGGCATAGTTTGACATCATCTCTATAGGGAATATATGGACTAGAACAGGACAAGAAATCATTGTCTTACTTGGAAATGTCAGTAGTAACGATTTTGCTTGGGGGTGCATCCATTCTCTTAATTTTGTCTTAAGATTTCGGGGGAATTTGGAAGCCAAAAGATAGAATCTATTCGAGAGTTATCTACATCTTTGATGCTTGTTTCCAACAAACAAGGAATACCTGCTGAGTAGGAAGAGTGTGAAGTGGAGCAAGTTTTAGATGTAGAGAGCATTGAGACTGTTGAAACAAAACCATCTAGTGAGTATAGGGAATTCTTGACTAAAAAAGAAGATAAGTCATGCCATGAGGAAGATGATTGGGACTATCATGATGATATGGTGGTTCAGCTTGAGTAGAAAATAGTTCATCAAGTAGACTAGTAGAGGCATTACAAGGAACCATTGGGATCTCTTAAGGATGCTTTCGAGAAAATGATACTGTCCATAGTTAAACCACCTTAGCTCAAATTGAAGCCCTTTCTAGAAGATTTGAAGTATGGGTATTTGGGAAAAATAATACCTTGTTGGTTATTATCTCTGTACGACTCAGTGAGGAAAGAGAAACAACCCTACTCTATGTACTGAAAGCACATAAAAAGGCCATTGGGTAGACTATTACTAACATTAAAAGTATAAGCCCATTTCTTTTTCAACACAAGATTCTCTTAGAAGAAGGACAGAAATTGATGGTTGATGCTCAACGACGATTTAATCCTGCCATGAAGGAGGTGGTGAAAATAGAGTTAGCAAAGTGGTTAGATGTTAGTATTCTGTATGCCATCTTGGATATTGAGTTGGTAGGTCTGACCCATTATGTCCTGAAGAAAGGAGGAATGACAGTGGTTTCAAATAAGAAGGATGAACTCATCCCCACTTAGATAGTGACAAGGTGGCCTATTTATATTGATTATCGTAAGCTCAATGAAGCCACTTGAAAAGATCACTTTCCACTTCCATTTTGATTCACCTTGATGATCAAGAGAAGACCACTTTTACAGTCCCCTTCGGTACGTACTCCTTTAGGAGGATGAAGTTTGGACTATGTAGCGCCCCTGCCACTTTCATGCGTTGTATGACTTCAATCTTTGTTGATATGATTGAAGAGGGATTGGATGTTTTCACAGATTATTTCTCATTTGTGGAGACTCTTTCACTGAATGTTTAGACAATCTTGAACGTGTTTGGAGATGAAACATCTCGAATTAGGATCTAGTTAGAACAGTGATTTCAAGACCACAAATGTAAAGTAAAAATAATTAATTTATGATTATTATCAGGTCTATGATATAATTGCATGCTTATGTGAAAATTTCATTAAGAAATTTTATGGAAAAAGTGTCAAATTTGACATTTAGGACTAAATTGCAAAAGTTGCAAAATGTGAGTTGTAAAAGCTTTAAGCATGAAATTTCCATGGATTGTTAATTAGAGGTCCTTAAATAGTAATTTTTCCAATTTCTATTTTTATGGACAAAAATGGGCATGAATAGGAAAAATTTGAAAGAAAGGCCTTAAGGGCATTTTTATTATTTGGTTAATAAAAGAATAAAAAGGGAAAAATAAGTAAAAAATTATGTTCATCTTCCTCCTCCTTAGCCAAAATTCTCAAAGAACCATAGCTAGGGTTTTGTTCATCCTTTCAAGCTCGATTGTAAGTACACCTTAGCCCCTTTTTTAATGTTTTTTTAATGTTTTTGAGATCTTTGAAGCATGATCTAGCTATTTCTACCATTATTTTGAGATAGGGTTCATGTTAAAAAACTTACCCATATGTGACATGCATGTATTTTGGTGTAATGGAGAAATATGAAAGTTTGATGCATGATAAACATCTTTTACTAAGTGGTTTTTCATGAAAACACCTAAAAAACCTTTTTGTAAAAGTTGTAAAATAGGTGGTTAAAAATTTGATTTGAAAGAAAATGTGGGCTGATATGAGTATGATATAAGTTAGGCTAGGCTTGGGTATCAAATAAGATGAACACATTTCATTTTATGAGCCTAGGGGCTAAGTTGTAATTATGTAAAAGTTTAGGGGCAAAATTATAATTTTGCCAAAGTATGATTTATGGAATATTTTGAATAATATGATAATTAAATAAGCAAAATTTGCTATTATAGATTAAGAAAAATAGAGTCTGGACCTAAACCGAGGAAAGAACAAGGTTGTGGACGAAATTGAATAGTAGCCCTATGAAGGACACGACCTCAGGACATGGGTGTGTGCCCAGGCCGTGTGGAGTCTGCACTTAATTTTTTAGAATTTAATTCACCACACGAATTAAGCACATTGGCGTGTGACTTGGCCATGTGACCTAAATTGTGTTGATGACATCATAAAGAGAGAGTTACACAGGCTGAGAACACCGGCGTGTCCCAAGCCACACGGGTGTGTGTGACCACACGGCTTACCCACACGGGCGTGTGACCTTGTTTCATGAAAGTTTTGTAAGTTTTTCTAAAATATTCTAAAGTTCTCGGTTTAGTCCTGAACTACACCCAATGTATGTTTTGGGCCTCGTAGGCCCATATAAGTGACAATTAGCATATGTATGAATGGATTTAATTTGAACAAAATTTTATGACCTGGTTTTGTATGAATATTTATGGTTGAGTCCGGTAACGCCTCGGACCTTATCTCGGTGATAGATTATGAGTAAGGGGTGTTATATTTAGTGGTATTAGAGCTACGATTTAGGTGATTCTCGGACTAACATAGCATGTGTATGAGTCTAACTATACATGCCATAAATGAATTATGATAGTGTGACTTCTCCTGACCTTTTAAATTGTGGTTTCGTATAGTAATAGATCCCAATCGAGCTGAAGCTGATGACGTAGAAAGTAATGTGCCGACTTCCATTCAAGGGCAGCACCAGTTGAAAGTAGACCCATGACTGCGAGTCAGGGAGGAGGAGAAGAGGCTAAGGAAGTCTTTCTCCACATGATGAATACCTGGTATATGGAGTTCGTTCGAACGAACCCGAATGCTCAACCCCCTCCACCCCCACCTATTCCTCAGCCTGTTCTTATAACACCTCAAGGTATGGATTTTATGAGGCTGAATAGACCTCCAGTGGATAAAATTTGAAAGCAAAGAGCCGAAGAGTTTTGAGCTAGTATAGATGATGATCCCGAAAGGGTGAAGTTCTGGCTCGAAAATACCATCAGAATATTTGATGAGTTATTATGCACACTTGAGGAATGCATGAAGTGTGTAGTATCACTCTTGAGAGACTCAACTTATTAGTGGTGGAACACACTTGTGTCGGTTGCACCAAGGGAGAGAGTTAATTGGGAATTTTTCCAAGAGGAGTTTCATAAGAAGTACATAAGCCAGAGGTTCATCGATCAGAAGTGAAAGGAATTTCTTGAGTTAAAACAAGGCCGAATGACTGTAATAGAGTATGAGCGTGAGTTCGTAAGACTTAATAAGTATGCTCGGGAGTGTGTATCGACCGATGCCAACATGTATAAGAGGTTTGAGGATTGGTTAAATGAGGACATCCACTTGCTGGTTGGCATCCTAGAATTAAAAAAGTTTATTGTACTGGTTGAGAGAGCTTGCAAGGCCAATAAATTGGCTAAAGAGAAAAGAAAAGCTGAATTTGAGTCTCAGGATTCGAAGAAGAGACATATGAGTAAGTCACTGCAGTCCTCATCTAAGAAACTGAAGGAGTTAAATACTCGATTGAGTGCTTCAGTTGGGTTCTCAAATAGATATAAGGGTAAGCAATACTTGGTTTCAAAAGCTCAAACTACTTCAATTGCTAGTGTTGGTAATGCTCGACCGAGTAGACTGGAGTGTTCATATTATGGTAGACGTCACCTCGGTGAGTGCCGAGTTAGTGATGGAGCTTGTTTTAAGTGTGGTTCCCAAGATCACTTCATTAAAGATTGCCTCGAGAGGGTTGAAAAAGAGAAATTTTTGAGTGCAAAATCGGGTAATACTGCTTCTTGAGGGAGGCCACTAAGAAATTCGAGAAATAGAGCTAGTAACAAGGGTGCATCTAGAGATCCAGCTGTGAGGCCCGAAGGTAGAGCACCTACGAGAACTTATGCTATTTTCGCTCGCGAAGAGGCTTCATCTCCGGATGTGATTATGGGTACTTTTTCTCTCTATGATACTCATGTTGTTGCTTTGATTGATTCGAGATCTACCCATTTGTCTGTTTGTGTGAATTAGTGTCTAGCATGAATATACCTTTTGAGTCTATAGAATTTGTGATAAAAGTGTCAAATCCTCTAGGCAAGCACGTGTTAGTTGACAAAGTATGTAAGAATTGCCCTTTGATGATTAGAGGTAATTTTTTTTGGCTAATCTTATGCTTTTTTCGTTTGATGAATTTGATGTAACACTTGGTATGGATTGGTTGACCATGCATGATGTGGTAGTAAATTGTGAAAGGAAAATGATTGTACTGAAATGTGAAAGTGGTGATATTCTTTGAGTTAAACCTGATGAATCAGATAGCTTGCCTTTAGTGTTTTCTTCTATGTCTGCTCAGAAATGTATGAGAAAGGGTTGCAAAGCTTATCTTGCCTTTGTACTGAATACGAAAGAGTTTGAGTTGAAAATTGAATCAGTGCCGGTAGTATGTGAGTATCCGGATGTGTTTCCAGAAGAGTTGCCAGGATTGCCTCCAAGGGAAGTTGAGTTTGGTATTAAGTTAATTCCTGGCACTGCACCTATTTCAATTGCTCCGTATAGGATAGCTCTAACGGAGTTAAAGGAGTAAAAATTTCAGTTACAAGAGTTAACAGATAAAGGTTGTGAGACCTAGTTATTTTCTTTGGGGAGCACCGGTACTATTTGTGAAGAAGAAGGATGGTTCAATGAGATTGTGTATAGACTACCGACAGCTCAATCAGGTAACCATAAAGAACAAGTATCCCTTGCCAAGAATCGATGACTTGTTTGACTAATTGAAGGGAGCTACAGTATTTTCAAAGATAGACTTGAGGTCTGGTTACTACCAGTTGAGAGTTAAAGACTCGGATGTACCAAAAACTGGTTTTTGGACGAGGTATGGTCACTATGAATTTCTGGTTATGCCTTTTGGTTTAACTAATGTGCCTACTGTATTTATAGATTTAATGAACCGTATTTTCTGACCATACTTGGATAAATTTGTGTTTGTTTTTATTGATGAAATCCTGATTTATTCTCACGATGAGATCGAGCATGCCGAGCACTTGAGAATGGTTTTGCAAACTTTGAGAGACAAGCAGTTGTATGATAAGTTCAGTAAAAGTGAATTTTGGCTTCGAGAAGTCTGGTTTTTAGGCTAGATTGTTTCAGGTGATGGTATTAGAGTTGACCTGAGTAAGTTTTCGACTATTATTGAACGGAAACTACCGAGGAATGTAACTAAGGTTAGAAGCTTTCTGGGCTTGGCCGGTTATTACAAACGATTTATGAAAGGATTCTCCATGATTGCTACTCTGATGACGAGGTTGTTAGAGAAAGATGTCAAGTTCGAATGGATAGAAAAATGCCAACAGAGTTTTGAGAAACTAAAGTCATTATTGACCGAGGTATCGATTTTAGTACAACCTGAACTGTGAAAAGAATTTTTAGTTTATAGTGACGCATCCTTGAATGGATTGGGTTGTGTACTTATTTAAGAAGGCAAGGTGATAGCTTATGCCTCGAGGCAGCTGAAACCATAAGAGAGAAATTATCTGACCGATGATTTGGAGCTAGCTACCATTGTGTTCGTAGTGAAGATTTGGAGACTCCGTTTGTATGGTGAGAAATGCAGAGTATTCACTGATTGTAAAAGTCTAAAGTACTTGATAACTCAAAATAATTTGAACCCGCGACAACGGAGGTGACTAGAGTTGATAAAAGATTATGAGCTAGTGATTGATTATCACCTGGGAGAGGTGAATGTGGTCGCCGATGCTTTTAGTAGAAAGTCGTATTTGCTTTGAGGGTTATGAACACTTAGTTGGCTGTATCAGATGATGGTTCGATTCTAGCTGAGTTAAGAGTTAGACCGATATTTCTCCAAGAGATTTATGAAGCTCAGAAAGGTGATAGTGAGATGCAAGATAAGAGAGCTCAGTGTGAGTCAGGTTTTGAATTAGATTTTTGGATTAGTTTCGATGGTTGCTTAATGTTCCGAGATAGAAATTGTATTCCTAAAAATATCGAGTTGATTCAGAAGATTTTCCATGAGGCACATAGTGGTTGTTTGTCTATACATCCGGGTAGTATGAAAATATACAATGACTTGAAGAAATTGTATTCGTGGTCGAATATAAAAAGAGATATTTCAGAGTTTGTTTTGAAATACCTAATTTTTCAGCAAGTAAAGGCCGAACACGAAGTACCTTCAGGCTTACTTCAGCCTGTGATGGTTCCCGAGTGGAAATGTAACCGTATTACTATGGATTTCGTGACGGGTTTGCCTTTGACAAAGAAAAAGAAAAACGCTGTATAGGTTGTTGTAGATCAATTGACAAAGTCGGATCATTTTATACCGGTATGTATTGACTACTCATTTGATAAGTTAGTCAATTTGTATATTTTCGAAATAGTGAGATTGCACGGAGTACCTTTATCGATTATTTCGAATAGAGATTCGAGATGTACTTCGCGGCTCTGGAAAATGTTGCAAGAGGCTTTGGGTACAAAGTTGAACTTTAGTACCGCTTTCCATCTGTAAACTGAATGTCAGTTTGAGTGAGTAATTCAAATTCTTGAAGATATACTGCGGTGTTGTGTTATTGAGTTCTAAGGTAGTTGGGAAAAGTATTTACCTTTGGTAGAATTTGCCTACAACAACAGTTTTCAATCGAGTTTGAAAATGATGGCGCATGAGGCATTGTATGGGTGTAAGTGTCGAATGCCTTTGTATTGGCAAAGAGCCGATTAAGATTCCGGGTCGGGAGGTCAAATAATTGAGGAACAAAAGTATTGCTCTGGTGAAAGTATTATGGCAAAGACATGGGTTTGAAGAGGCTACATAGGAGACCGAGGAAAACATGAGAAACCAATACCCAAACCTTTTCACCAGTAAGATTTTCAGGGACAAAAGTTCCTAAAGGGGGAGAGTTGTAACATCTCGAATTAGGGTCTAGTAGGAACAGTGGTTTTGAGACCATAAATCTGAAGTAGAAATAATTAATTTATGATTATTATGAGTTCTATGATATAATTGCATGCTTATGTGAAAATTTCATGAAGAAATTTTATGGAAAAAATGTCCAATTTGACATTTAGGACTAAATTGCAAAAGTTACAAAATGTGAGTGCTAGAAGCTTTAAGTATAAAATTGCCATGGATTGTTAATTAGAGGTCCTTACATAGAAATTTTCCCAATTTCTATTTTTATGGACAAAAATGGGCATGAATAGGAAAAAATTGAAAGAAAGGCCTTAAGGGCATTTTTATTATTTGGTTAATAAAAGAATAAAAAAGGAAAAATAAGTCAAAAATTATGTTCATTTTCCTCCTCCTTAGCCAAAATTCTCAAAGAACCATAGCTAGGGTTTTGTTCATCCTTTCAAGCTCGATTGTAAGTACACCTTAGCCCCTTTTTTAATGTTTTTGAGATCTTTGAAGCATGATCTAGCTATTTCTACCATTATTTTGAGCTAGGGTTCATGTTAAAAAAATTACCCATGTGTGACATGCATGAGTTTTGGTGTTTAATGGAGGAATATGAAAGTTTGATGCATGATAAACATCTTTTACTAAGTGATTTTTCATGAAAACACCTAAAAAGGACCTTTTTGTAAAATTTGTAAAATAGGTGGTTAAAAATTTGATTTGAAAGAAAATGTGGTCTGATATGAGTATGATATAAGTTAGGCTAAGCTTGGGTATCAAAGAAATGAATACATTTCATTTTACGGGCCTAAGGGCTAAGCTGCAACTATTTAAAAGTTTAAGGGTAAAATTGTAATTTTTCTAAAGTATGATTTATGGACTATTTTGAACAATGTGATAATTAAATAAGTGAAAATTGCTATTATAGATCAAGAAAAATAGAGTCCGGACCCCGAGGAAAGAACAAGGTTGTGAACTAAATCGAATAGTAGCCATATTTTGAATACCGAGGAAAGTTTGTGTGTAAATAATGCAACGTTATATTATTATGTATTTAATGCTTTAATATTGCATGAATTGTATAATTCTTTTTTTGGAATTAATTAATGATGACTCGATGACGAATCGACGAAGTTTGATATCTCAAAACCCCAGATGAACCTTAAGAATAGTTAGGATACAAATGTCATGACATTAGGATTATGTGCAATCCCATGTAAGACTATGTCTGGGACATGGCTTTGGCATCGATATGTAATTTCGTGTAAGACCATAGCTAGGCTATCAGCATCGATCTGTGATCCCATGTAAGAATCTGCGACATGGCATTGGCATCGATCTACGATCCCATGTAAGACCAGGTCTGGGACTGTAACGCCCCCACGCCTGAAACCGTCACCGGAGTCAAGCTTGAGGTGTTACTAAACTTATCTTACCTTTTAAACAACTCTAAACCACTTATTTTAATTTTCGGAATAAACTATTTTTCTGCATCATGGTTGCTTAAAAATTTATTTCTCGAGTTTAAAAACACGAAATTAAGATCTGTAAATTTTTCCTGAAACTAGACTCATATATCTATCTACTAATTTTTTTCTAGAATTTTTAATTCAGCCAATTAGTACAGTTTATTAGTTAAAGTTACCCTTGTTTCAGAATTCAACTGCACTGGCCTCTACTTACTACGAACCACTTTTCTCTCTGTAAAAAAATCATATGACTATTACGTTTGTTTCTATTAAAACTAGATTCAATAAGGATTCTAACCATATAAATTACACCACTTAATTATTTTTTTAAAATTTATGGTGAATTTCTAAAGTTGGAATAGGGGATCCAGAAATCGCTCTGGCCCTATTTCACCAAAACTCAGATATCTTATGAAGTACAAAACCTTTACCTGTTTTGCTTATTCCATATGAAAATAGACACAATGAGATTTAATTTCATATATTATTCACAATCAATCCATGTCTCTAAAATTTCTTGTGATTTTTCAAAATCACGTTATTTCTGATACTTGAATCTGTTTTTAAGTTACTTTCACATTTTTCTTAGTTTTCATGTGATAGTTACTACTTAATCATACATACTATTAAACATGTATATCATCAGCCATTCTATTAGTTAATCACTAGCAAGTATTTACACATCATTCATTGATCATATCATATCAAAAGAAACCAAGTTCCTATACATGCCATACACAAAACTAAACGCCTAACTATACCAATGTGATTTCTTCGATAGTGTGATCGGTTTCGACGTTTCCTTCGATCCCGAGTGGCTTGATAAAACTATAAGAAAAAGAAAATAAAGAGAGTAAGCACTAGACTTAGTAAGCTTACAAGCAAATAAATTACAACATTCAACATAATGAATAAATATACATAATGTCACCTAGCCTCATAAACTTTCTTTACATTCTCATTTTCTACCTTCTTCTTTACTCACTTACCTTCTTTCTTACCTGACCTTTCACTATTAATAAATATAATCTACCTCCCCTTTTACTGATAATTCACTGTAATTTAACATGTACAATGACCCGTTGAACCACTCGGAATACTAAGGATACTAGGGTCGTTCCTGTCTATCAATATGCTGCCAATGCCATGTCTTCGACATGGACTTACATGAATTATTCCTGTCTCCAAAGCCATATATCTGATATGGACTTACATGGCTCATTTCTGTCCTGTCCTGTCCTGTCAACCCCAATATCCTAACATTCCTAAGGTTCAAACGGGCTTCCTAATGCTTTTCTCTCATCACTTCGCTTTTAATTCGACTTTAAATATTCTCAAAAAATAAGTATATAAATGCTGGAAATTGACAATAATAATGTAAAATAAAAGAATATTGCATTTATTTACTGTAAACTTACCTCGATAAAAAAATGTGACTAAACTTTACAATTTAGTCCTTTTCTTTTCCCCGATCTACTCCTGAATTTCGTTCTTCTTGATCTATAATAGCAAATTTAACTTATTTAATATTCACATTTATCAAAACAGTCCTTTACTCAAACTTTGCAAAAATTACATTTTTGGCCCTAAACTTTTACATATTTACACTTTTTCCCCTAGGCTCGGGAATTAAACTTTATCGCTTATTCTTAGGTTTTATGATTATCATTTTTCCCTTCTATGGCAGCATCAAATTCACACTCTAACATGCACTTATGACTATTAGGTATTTTTACCGATTAAGCCCTTTTACTCGTTTTTACCTAAAATCGAGTAGCACAAGTTGTCTAACATAATCTAAGACCTCATATTCCATCATAAAACATCAAAATAAACACTTTTCACCTATGGGTATTTTTCCAAATATGAACCCTAACTTAAATTATTGCTAGCATAAGCTTTATCAAACTACCGGGACTCCGAAAATGTAAAGAACATTAAAAACGAGGCTTGGAATCACTTACTATAGAGCTTGAAAATTGAAGAAACCCTAGCTATGGAGAGAGCAAGACTTCGGCAGCAACTAAAGAAGATGATAACAAATTTTATGTTATTTTTCCCTTTTTAATTCATTTAATATAAAAATGACCAAATTGCCCCTCCTTACTAAACTTTAAAAAAATTCCTTCCATGTCCTAATTTTTGTCCATGAACTTAAAATTGGTCAAATTGTTATTTAAACCGTCCTAATTAATATTCCAAAGCAATTTCATACTAAAAACTTCTAGAATGCAAGTTTTGCAAATTATCCAATTTAGTCCTAACCTCAACTTAAGCACTTTATGCATAGAATTTCATCACGAAATTTTCACACAATCATGCAATCATATCATGAACTTCAAAATAATAATAAAATAAATTTTTATACCTCAAATTTGTGGTTTCGCAACCACTATTTCGTTTAGGCCCTATTTCGGGATGTTATATTTCTCCCCCATTTAGGGATATTCGTCCCCGAAAATTTTACCTGTGAAGAGATTTGGGTACTGTTTTCGCATAGCCTCTTCGAGTTCCCATGTAGCCTCGTCTACCCCATGTCTATTCCATAGTACTTTCACAAGTGCAATACTTTTGTTCCTTAATTGCTTTACCTCTCGAGCTAGAATCTTTACCGGTTCTTCACCGTAAGTCATGTCTGGTTGAATCTCAACCTCTGTCTGAGAAATCACATGTGACGGATCTGAATGATAACAACGTAGCATAGACACATGAAATACATTATGAATTTTCTCTAACTCAATCGGCAAAGCTAATCGATATGCTAATGGTCCGACTCTCTCAATCACTTCAAATGGTCCAATAAAACGTGGACTTAGTTTGCCTTTCTTGCCAAATCTGAGAACTTTCTTCCACGGGGATACTTTCAAAAAAACTTTGTTACCAACTTGATACTCAATCTCTTTTCTCTTCAAATCTGCATACGACTTTTGTCTGTCTGAGGCTGCTTTCAAGCAATCTCTGATGATTTTTACTTTCTCCTGTTTCCTTAACTAGATCAACCCTGTAAATCTGATTTTCCTTAAGCTCTATCCAATACAAAGGTGTGTGACATTTACATCCATACAAAGCTTCATAAGGTGCAATCTTCAAACTCGACTGATAACTATTATTGTAGGCAAACTCTACTAATGGTAAATATTTTTCCCAACTGCCTTGAAATTCCAAAGACACAAGATCTAAGCATATCTTCAAGTACCTGAATAACTCTCTCTGACTGACCGTCGGTTTGAGGATGGAAAGCTGTACTAAAACTCAACTTTGTGCCTAAAGCCTTCTGCAATTTCTTCCAAAACCGTGAAGTAAATCTTGGATCTCTGTCTGAAATGATCGATAACGGTACCCCTGTAGTCTGACTATCTCTGAAATATATAACTCGGCCAACTTGTCAAGTGAATAATCCATACGAACTGGGATAAAATGAGCAGACTTCGTTAACTTATCAATCACAACCCATACTGCATCTTTCTTTTTCGGTGTAAGCGGCAATCCTGTCACAAAATCCATAGTAACTCGATCCCATTTCCACTCAGGGATTAGCACAGGCTGCAATAAACTTGAAGGTACTTGATGTTCGGCCTTTACCTGCTGACAGATAAAGCATCTAGAAACAAACTCTGAAATGTCCCTTTTCATTCCTACCCACCAGTACATTTTCTTCAAATTATTATACATCTTTGTACTACCTGGATGGATAGACAAAGAACTACTATGTGCTTTTTGTAAGATCTTTCGAATAAGCTCATCATTCTTCGGTATGCATACCCTGTCTCGGAACATCGAACAACTGTCAGAACTAATCTGAAAATCTGACTCTATATTCGACTCACACTGATCTCTTTTGGCTAACAACTCAATGTCATTTTTTTGAGCTTCACAAATTTCTTCAAGAAACATCGGTTTAGCTCTCAACTCAGCTAAGATAAAACCATCATCTGATAAGGCTAGACTAGTATTCAAAGCTCTTAATGCAAATAAAGATTTCCTACTCAAAGCATCAGCAACAACGTTTGCCTTACCTGGGTGATAATCGATCACTAGCTCATAATCTTTAATCAACTCTAACCATCTTCTTTGCCTCAAATTCAAATCTTTATTAGTCATCAAATATTTCAAACTTTTGTGATCAGTGAATATGTGGCACTTCTCACCATACAAATGATGTCTCCAAATCCTCAACGCAAAAATAATGGTAGCTAGCTCTAAATCATGTGTTGGATAGTTCTTCTCATGTGGCTTTAGCTGTCTAGAGGCATAAGTAATTACCTTCCCTTCCTGCATAAGTACACAACCAAGTCCATTCATGGACGATCATAAATCACAAACTCCTTACACGGTTCGGTTGTACTAAAGCAGAGTCAGTAGTCAACCATGCTTTTAACTTGTCAAAACTCTGTTGACACTTCTCGGTCCATTCAAACTTGACATCCTTTCACAGCAATCTTGTCAGCGGGGTAGCTATCATGGAAAATCCCTCTACAAATCGCCTATAATATCTGGCAAGACCAAGAAAACTTCTAACTTCTAATACATTTCTAGGAGGCTTCCAATCAACAATGGTGAAATCTTGCTCGGATCGACCTTAATACCTTCACCGAGACAATATGTCCAAGAAAACCAACTTCGTAACTGAACTCACTTTTCTTGAACTTGGCATATAACCGATTATCTTTCGAATCAGAAACTGTTCTCAAATGCTCTGTATGCTCAGTCTCATCATGAGAATAAATCAAGATATCATCAATGAACACAACTACAAACTTATCCAAGTACGGTCTGAAAATTCGGTTCATTAAGTCCATGAAAATGGCAGGAGCATTAGTCAAGTCAAATGGCATCACAAGGAACTCATAATGACCATACCTAGTCCGAAAAGCAGTCTTCAAGACATCTGACTCTTTAACTCGCAACTGATAGTATCCGGATCTCAAATCTATCTTGGAAAACACAGTAGCTCCCTTCAATTGATCAAACAGATCATCAATTCTAGGCAATGGATACTTGTTCTTTACTATTACTTTGTTAAGTTGTCGATAATCTATGCACAATCTCATCGATCCGTCTTTCTTTTTCACAAATAGCACTGGTGCACCCCATGGTGAACTACTGGGTCTTACAAAGCCTTTATCTATTAATTCCTATAACTAAGCTTTCAATTCTTTCAATTCCATTGGAGCCATTCTATAAGGAGCAATAGAAATAGGCGTGGTACCTGGAATCAACTCAATACCAAACTCAACTTCTCTAACAGGAGGCAAACCTGGTAGTTCTTCCGGAAACACATCGGGAAACTCACATACCACAGGCACTGATTCAACTTTCAATTCTGGATCTTTAGTGTTCAACACAAAAGCAAGATAAGCTTCATACCCTTTTCTCAAATATTTCTGAGCAGACATAACAGAAATTATGGGAAATAAACTATCTGACTCTTCTGAATTAACCTGAAGAATTTCACTATTTTCACACTTCAACGTAATGAATTTCTTTCCACAATTCACTATCACATCATGTGTAGTCAACCAATCCATACCAAGAATCACATCAAACTCATCAAATGGAAATAGCATGAGATCGGCCGGAAAACAGTAGCCTCTAATCATTAAAGGACAATTTCTACATACTTTATCTACTAATACATGCTTGCCTAATGGATTCGATACTTTAATCACAAATTTTGTAGATTCTATAGGCATACTTGTACTAAACATCAATTTCTTGCAAACATATGAATGAGTTGAACCCGAATCAATCAAAGCAATGACATTAATATCATATAGAGAAAATATACCTGTAATCACATCGGGGAAGGATGCCTCTTCGCGTGCACGGATAGCATAAGTCCTTGCAGGGGCTCTAACATCTAGTCTCACATCCGAATCTCTTGAGGTACCTCTGTTACTTGCTCCTACTCCCGGTTGCCTCAGTGATCTGCCTCTAGTAGGAGCATTTCTGGATCTAGCACTCTGTGTTATCTCTCGATTATCCACCTCTGGACATTCTCGTACAAAATGATCTGGAGCACCGCATTTATAACAAACATTTTTGCCTGCCCGACAAGGACCATAATGAAGTCTACCACACCGTGGACACCCTGATCTACCCTGTCCAACATTTCCTACACTCGCAGTCGAGGTGTTATGAGCCTTCGAATCCTTAAATCTGCTGCCTCTATTCTGACTAGAATACCCGGCTGAGAAACTAGATCTGGTAGATAACTCCTTTGGCCTTTTGGATGTAGCCTGGAATGAGCTGCTCATCTGTCTCTTCTTTGTATCTTGTGTCTCTATCTCAACTTTGCCTTTTGTTTTTAGCAGCTCCTCTACCTTACAGGCTCTCTCAACTGAAATAACGAACTCTTTTATTTCTAGGACACCCACTGATAGTCGGATATAATCATTTAACCCATCCTCAAACCTTTTACACATAATAGCCTCTGTGGACACACATTCTCGAGCATATTTACTAAGCCTGACAAATTCGCGCTCATAATCGGTCACTGTCATATTACCTTATTTCAATTCTAGGAATTCCTTTCTCTTCTGATCAATAAACCTCTGACTGATGTACTTTTTACGAAATTCCTCCTGAAAGAAATCCCAAGTGACCCTCTCTTTTGGTACAACTGATACAAGTGTCTTCCACCAATATTAGGCTGAGTCTCTAAGAAGTGATACTATACATTTCATACATTCCTCGGGTGTACAAGATAATTTGTCAAAGACTCTGATAGTATTTTCTAACCAAAATTCTGCTCTTTCTGCATCATCATCTTTTGTTGCTCGGAACTCTTCTGCCCCTTGTTTCCTGATTCTATCAACTGGTGGCTTTTCTCTTATCATTGTACCTGTGACTGGGGGAGCTTGAGCTACATGGGTAGCCTGAGAATCATGAGAGGGTGGAGGTCTAACTGCCAGATTCGTACGAATGAACTCGGCAAACAAATCATTCAAAGCTTGGAAGAGAGCTTCTCGAGTCACTCCTCCCTGATTAATTGTTACTGGCCTATTCTCAGATGGCGCTGCCCCTTCCGCGGGAGCAAGCGCATTACTTTCTACATCATCATCACCAGCTTGCTCGGGATCCATTACTATAAAACAAAATATCTAAAAATCGTCAAGAGTCGTCACACTATCAAAATACAGGTATGGCATGTATAGCTAGACTTTTACTCACACTAACTGTTCTGAGAACCAACTAAACCTGCTCTGATACCAATAAATGTAACGCCCCCACGCCCGAAACCGTCACCAGAGTCAAGCTTGAGGTGTTACTAAACTTATCTTACCTTTTAAACAACTCTAAACCACTTATTTTAATTTTCGGAATAAACTATTTTTCTGCGTCATGGTTGCTTAAAAATTCATTTCTCAAGTTTTAAAACTTGAAATTAAGATCTGTAAATTTTTCCTGAAACTAGACTCATATATATATCTACTAATTTTTTTCTAGAATTTTTGATTTAGCCAATTAGTACAGTTTATTAGTTAAAGTTACCCCTTTTTCAGAATTTGACTACACTGGCCTTTACTTACTTCGAACCACTTCTCTCTGTAAAAAAATCATATGACTATACTGTTTTGTTCTATTAAAACTAGATTCAATAAGGATTATAACCATATAGAGTACACCACCTAATTATGTTTTTAAAATTTATGGTGAATTTCTAAAGTTGGAATAGGGGATCCAGAAATCACTCTGGCCCTATTTCACCAAAACTTAGATATCTTATAAAATACAAAACCTTTACCTATTTTGCTTATTCCATATGAAAAAAGAAACAATGAGGTTTAATTTCATTTATTATTCACCATCAACCCATGTCTCTACAATTTCTTGTGATTTTTCAAAATCACGTTATTTCTAATACTTGAATCTATTTTTAAGTTACTTTCACATTTTTCTTAGTTTTCATGTGATAGTTACTACTTAATCATACATACTATTAAACATGTATATCATCAGCCATCCTATTAGTTAATCACTAGCAAGTATTTACACATCATTCATTGATCATATCATATCAAAAGAAACCAAGTTCCTATACATGCCATACACAAAACGAAACGTGTAACTATACCAATGTGATTTCTTCGATAGTGTGATCGGTTTTTGACGTTTCCTTCGATCCCCGAGTGGCTTGATAAAAACTATAAGAAAAAGAAAATAAAGAGAGTAAGCACTAGGCTTAGTAAGCTTACAAGCAAATAAATTACAACATTCAACATAATGAATAAATATACATAATGTCACCTAGCCTCATAAACTTTCTTTACATTCTCGTTTTCTACCTTCTTCTTTAGTCACTTACCTTCTTTCTTACCTGACCTTTCACTATTCATAAATATAATCTACCTTCCCTTTTTGCTGATAATTCACTGTAATTTAACATGTACAATGGCCCGTTGAACCACTCGGAATACTAAGGATACTAGGGTCATTCCTGTCTATCAATATCCTGCCAATGCCATGTCTTCGACATTGACTTACATGAATTATTCCTGTCTCCAATGCCATATATATATATATATATATCTAATATGGGCTTACATGGCTCATTCCTATCTCCAAAGCCATATATCTGATATGGACTTACATGGCTCATTTCTTTCCTGTCCTGTCCTGTCAACCCTAATATCCTAATATTCCTAAGGTTCAAACGGGGCTTCCTAATGCTTTTTCTCTGTCACTTCGCCTTTAATTTGACTTTAAATATTCTCAAAAAAATAAGTATATAAATGCTGGAAATTGACAATAATAATGTAAAATAAAAGAATATTGCATTTATTTACTGTAAACTTACCTCGATACAAAATGTGACTAAACTTTACAACTTAGTCCTTTTCTTTTCCCCGATCTACTCCCGAATTTCGTTCTTCTTGATCTATAATAGCAAATTTAACTTATTTAATATTCACATTTATCAAAACTGTAACGCCCCAATTTTCGGGAATTCTGTGAATGTTGACAAAATTTCATGCTTTGATTTTGTCATTTGTGAGTGAAATTATGAAATAGGACCTATGTGAAAATGTTTGAAAATGCTATAGGCTAAATTGAAGTGGCCAAATAAATAGGAGTGCAAAATAGGAGGATTTGCATGATAAACCTCCCATTTTACATGAAGTGGCCAACCATCATGTTGTTGTAGACAAAATGTACACTTGATATCCATAATTTATGGTACAAATTGATACAAATTAATAATAGGTTAGGTAAATGTTTCATGATAATAGGTTAGGTAAATGTTCCATGATAATAGGTTAGGTAAATGTTCCATGATAATGGGTTAGGTAAATGTTTCATGATAATGGGTTAGGTAAATGTTTCATGATAAGAATTTCATGTCTTTTGTATTAAAGAATTAAATGGATGAAATATGAAGTTTTATTAAAAGAAAAAGGGGTGAAAAGAACAAAGTTTTGTCCATCTTTGTTCATCATAGCTGAAAGTTAGAGAAGAGAAAATAGAGGAGAAAGCTCTTGAGTATTTGGTCATTAGGAGGAGGAAAATTGAAGGTAAGTTCTTGGTACCTTGCTTCTATCTTGAGGTTCATGAGTTCTTCTTGATTCTACCTTAACTCTTGAAGTATATTTTGATTTTTAGTTGTGTTGTGAGCATTTGGTCATGAATTAAAATGAAGGAAATGGTTGTTGTTTCATGTTCTTTTGATGAAAATGGAAGATATGTGAAGTTGAGCCAAACAAATAAGCATGCATGTGCCTTAGATGCTAAAGGAAAATCGGCTAACATGTTGTGCTTTAAAATGATGAAATGGAGATTATGCTTAAGTAAAAATCATAGATATGTGATGATTGATTGGTGATATACATGTTTAAATAACATGCATGCAAGATAGGTGTATGAAAGAGTGATTTGGTAATAAATCTGCTTGGGACAGCAGCAGTAACGTGACTTTGGAAAATCACCATAAATTGTGGGAGATGAATTAGAAGCTTAATAAATTATGTAATTAAAGTTTAATGAGTCTAGTTTCAAATGGAATAAACGAGAACATATTTTGAATTCTGTACAATGAGAAATTTGATTCGTAATGAAGTGTGGTCAGATTAGTCAAACAGTGAAACATGGGAAACTTTGAGAAAAATCTGGTATTGATTGGCTAAACCAAAATTCTGAAAATTTTATGGATAGAAGATATATGAGTCTATTTTCAAGGAAAATTAACGGAACTTGATTTGGAGTTTCGTAGCTCCAGTTATAAATAATTTAGTGACTGTTGCTCAGGAAGACAGCTTGCAGTGAAATTATGATTATGTGGTAAACATTGACAAAAATTTGTTAATGAGTTGCTTATTGATTTCTTATAAGCTTACTATGATCTGTAGGTGTGGTTGGCGAATATTGTAAGGGGTTAATCGTAGTTTGTATTTGAATAGTTAGATTAACGTGTTAGTAATCCAATTGTAGGCGGTTCGTGTGTGGATCTCGTCAAGATATCGTCGCAAAGCAGTGTGTAACTAACACCTCTTTCTTAGTCTAGATCGGCAAAAGTCGAAAAGTCGAAATGCCAAAACCGGTATTTTGTAAATTTGCGAGTGTGCGAATGCTCGTGAGGTAAATCGATTAATGTTTTTGGTAAGCTGCAATGTTTGACCGCAAAGTGCATGATTTCGTGCCTCGATATTTTTGGGCTTAATAGGCCAAAATTGGAATGATGAGCCAACGGCCCAATTCGGTAAGAACCCTCGGTACGTGATTGTGTTAGTATGTGAAAAATAGGAATATGCATGAAAAACCCTAAAAGCAGTTAACTTACTATCATACCCCTATGTATGGAAAATTACTGTTATACCCCTAGGTGCAAATTACCAAATACCCCTAGGGTTAAATTGACCTAAATGCATGTTTGATGTTGTTATTTCTTGCATGCCATGTTGTTATTATCGATGCATGGGACTGAGATATTGATGGAGGAAGTACTGAAAGTGGCTTGTCCACGTCATCGGAGGCTTTGCCTCAATTTATCGTTAATGAAAGCAAGGTCGCAAATGTGGAGTGTTAAATTTGGGTGGGTTGAGCTATTCCCCACATGGAGTGTATGGCTGGTACGGGTGGAGTGTAGTGGTTGGTGGGTTGAGTAGTCTCCCAAATGGGCTTGCATATGTTTATTGATGTTGCATGTATTTTGAAATGGGCCTATGGGCCATATTGTTATCTGAATAAGGGCTAAGGCCCGGTTCATCATGAATCAAAAGGGCTCGCCCAGATACCACTATTACCGATAGGCTTAGGCCCAATAGGCTTGAGTGACTTGGGCTTTGAAGGGTTTTCCTTACACACCGAGTTTCCCAAACTCACCCTTTTATTTTCATCCACGCAGAAATCCCCAACCATAGTGGGCTTGAGTTGTGAGGGAATTTGAGTGGCCACCCGTTTTGAAAGTTTGATTTTCTTCCGTGAACTGGACATCCTTTTATTTACATTTGAAGTTTTGGGCTTTTAAATGTAATAAGGCCGCTTAATTATTTTTGATGGTTTTAATATGTATTACTAAGATAGGTAATACTTATATTTAATCGTTGAAACTGGATAGCTTTAGGCGCATTTTCAAAAACAACAGTTGATTTCAAAATAACACGACAACAAGCAAAGCTTCCGCAATGAAAGTATTTTTCCAAAATTAATCACTTTTCCTAAAAATGACTTAATCAAATCGGTTTTCCTAGAAATATCCATGACATTAAGGTGTGGCAATGGCGGTATGCATGTCTAGGATTGGATTCGAAGGGAGCTTGGTACTTAAGCAGTCCGATGGACTCACCACCTCTTTTCCGGTTTCCTACCTGGTGCATAGCTTCTATTCACTTTAACCCTTAATGAATTAATCTTTTGAACATCAAGTACGATTTTCTGGACTTAGAAAGGAAATTTTTTTTTTTACGTTTTTGATGTGGCATGCCGGATCCGGCCATAACTTTTGGGCCGGGTTTGGGGTGCTACAAAAACAGTCCTTTACTCAAACTTTGCAAAAATTACATTTTTGCCCCTAAACTTTTGCATATTTACACTTTTGCCCCTAGGCTCGGGAATTAAACTTTATCTCTTATTCTTATGTTTTATGACAAGCTGATAATTTTTCCCTTCTATGGCAGCATCAAATTCACACTCTAACATGCACTTATGACTATTAGGTATTTTTACTGATTAAACCCTTTTACTCGTTTTTACCTAAAACAGAGTAGCACAAGTTGTCTAACATAATCTAAAACCTCATATTCTATCATAAAACATCAAAATAAACACTTTTCACCTATGGGTATTTTTCCAAATATGAACCCTAACTTAAATTATTGCTAGCATAAGCTTTATCGAACTACCGGGACTCCGAAAATGTAAAGAACATTAAAAACGGGGCTTGGAATCACTTACTATGGGGCTTGGAAATTGAAGAAACCCTAGCTATGGAGAGAGCAAAAATTCGACAGCAACTAAAGAAGATGATAACAAATTTTGTGTTATTTTTCCCTTTTTAATTCATTTAATATCCAAATGACCAAATTGCCCCTCCTTACTAAACTTTAAAAAAATTCCTTCCATGTCCTAATTTTTGTCCATGAACTTAAAATTGGTCAAATTGTTATTTAAACCCTCCTAATTAATATTCCAAAGCAATTTCATACTAAAAACTTCTAGAATGCAAGTTTTACAAATTATCCAATTTAGCCCTAACCTCAACTTAAGCACTTTATGCATAGAATTTCATCACGAAATTTTCAAACAATCATGCCATCATATCATGAACTTCAAAATAATAATAAAATAAATTTTTCTACCTCGAATTTGTGGTTTCGCAACCACTGTTCCGTTTAGGCCCTATTTCGGGATGTTACAGGACATGACATTGACATCTATATGTGATCCCATGTAAGACCATATCCGGGATATGGCATTGGCATCCTACCATGTGTATGAGAATTTTTGAGTATCCTTTAGTATTCCAAGTGGTTCAACGGGTAATCCAACGATTATGTCAAAGAGATGACAAGGTATGATCATGTTGAAAGAATACAAGAATATACACAAAGCTCATAAACATTGAGATTATGAATCGATGAGACCTCAGAAGAAGTGAATGAATGAATTATGGTCATGAGTTTTATTGTACATTATGTAATGGCATGAGTTAAAATGTACCCATGATACTTGATGACATTGTTACAAATATTATTGTGTTATGTGTATAATATTGCATGGTTAATGTTGTGAATTATTTACATGCAACTTACTAAGTTTTATACTTACTGGAAACACAAAAATTTATATACTTTTTCATACCCAATTTTTCTTAAATTCATGCAAATTCGGTTAAGTTCTTGTCAAAAAATAATTAAATATTATAAAATACTTAAGTCATCTTAAAAATATGAACATGGTGAATTTATTTAATTTTATACTTAACTTTGACTAATTTTGACAGATTCGCGCAAAGGGTGAAAATTGGCTTGGCTGACACTGCTGAAAGCACAAAACCGAGAAGCAATTTGAAGTATCGAGGCACTTTAATTTCCAACGTAAGAACGGTCCAAAAATGTGTATTAATTCATAATTTAATTAATTTTAATTTATTCCCCATTTAATTTGGGTTAAATAAATTATTTTTAATTAATTATGGAGAAAGGGTCCAGTTGAACCGCACTGGTCGAGCCAGATTGAGTGGACCAAATCAGCCACTAAATGGGCAGCCAAGAACCGTCCATATATTGACCCAAGTCAGCATTTTAGCTGATTAAATATGCTTGCAAAAATGCCCTCAAAAGACTTCTAAATTGCATTCAAACCCCACCTTAAATTATGGCTTTGTAGATTTGCCCCAAGCTTAAAATAGCAAAGTTGAAACTCTCAACTTTGCCATGTGTGTGGCCGGCCAAGTGAGGGCTCTTTGGCTGAGGGAATTTGCTATTTTATCAGCCACAATCAGCTATAAAAGCCACCCTTTGCTGATCATTCAAAGCATCCCTCACTTCACATCATTCTCTCATTCCCTCTCTCACTTTTCTCTCATTTTTTCCATTCCATTCCCTCTTATTCAAGTGCCAATTTCTTCTCTTGGGAAAGAGGTTTCCATCAGCCATTTTGGAGTAGAAATTAGGTGTTCATAAGCCACCTTGATAGCCAAGGCCAACGAAGAATGAAGAACAGAGCAACTAGTCAAGCCACGGAGAAACACCAGATTTGCTTCTTGTTCCCTAACTCTTTAATTTTTGTTGTTGTTTTAACGAGCATGTTTATGAATATTTATGCTATTGAAATGGTTATTTTAATCAATTTAGCTTAAATTATGTTTGTGTTGGGTTGATTAAATTCTGCCTGCTTGAATTGTTAAAATTGTGTTTATGCTGTTATAAGCCTCGGTAAGATGCTTGGTTAAGTAAAATCATGCCTAAGTTATTCTTGCGTTACGACTGTGAGGTAACTAATGAATTAATTATTTAAATGGATTGCAATTGTAATTAGTTGACACAATACTTAATCAGTACATGTTTATTCTTTTAAGGTAGTTGAAGGTTAGATTAGCAATGTATCTGGCGATATCATTACCTTGCATAACTTGCAAGATTATTGTGATTAAATTGTTTCAAGGTAAGGATATCTTGTTACTTCACAAGGTCTTTTATATGCTTATTAGATTTAATTAATCGTTTGAATTGGCATAGGGATATGCAAGAGATTGGTTCAATTTAATTAGTATGTATGTGCAATAACATGTTTTGCTTGCTAGAATCTGTTTAGTCGGTTGAATTGACATAGAGATATGTCAAGAGATGAATGGATTTTTGTATGTAAATTTGTTCATAATTTAGCAAATTACTGGGTTGCTGTGAATTTATTCGTAACAGTATAAACATGAGTTTAGTAATTCTGAGTTTAAGAAATATAATTAATCCAACACAAGTATGTTACATTGATTAAATCTTATTCGAAATCGTGCACTAGAACTCTTTTGTTTTATTTAAATCATTTACTTAGTTTTTAAATAGTTTTTGCCCATCTTCTAAAACCAAATTATTTTTACTTCACCAAAGTGTTTTGCAATTAATTTCATAAACAATTCTTTTTACAGTCCCTGTGGGTACGATAACTCGACATTTACTTGTCACTTTATTACTTGTTGCGATTGTGTACACTTGCACATTTTTCCGTCGTTCCAAGTTTTTGGCGCCGTTGCCGGGGACTGTTTTCAGAAGTCATTATTTGTGAATTTGTTAGTTTTACATTTTGGTTTATTTTTTTGTTTAACTTTTAACTTAATTAATTTTTCTTTGATAATTTCAGGTGTTTATGAGTATTGACCAGATTATTGACTTACTCCCTATAGACCCTGAGATTGAACGAACTTTCCGATAGCGAAGAAGACAAGCGAACTAGAGAAGGACTGAAGGAATGAATTTTGAGAATATGAATCAAGGAAATGGAGCAAACCTTGCTCAAAATCCTATCCTTATTGCTGATGATAGGGATAGAGCCTTAAGGCAATATGCTGTGCCAGTATTTAACGATCTTAATCTGGGTATTAAGACACCCGAAATCGAGGCACAACAATTTGAGCTAAAGCCAGTCATGTTCCAGATGCTTCAGACTGTGGGCCAATTCAGTGGAATGCCTACCGAAGATCCTCATCTTCATTTAAGACTATTTTTGGAGGTGAACGACTCTTTCAAATTAGCTGGAGTTATCGAAGATACATTACGATTGAAGCTGTTCCCGTACTCACTAAGGGAAAATGCTCGAGCTTGGTTGAATTCATTGCCACCAAACTCAATTTCTACATGGCAAGAGTTAGCCGAAAGATTCCTCATGAAGTATTTCCCGCCAAGCAAGAATGCTAAATTGAGGAACGAGATCACTTCCTTCCAACAAATGGATGATGAATCCTTGTATGAGGTATGGGAATGATTCAAAGAACTACAAAAGAAATGCCCTCATCACAGAATCCCACACTGCATCCAACTTGAGACATTTTATAATGGTCTCAATGCTCACAAGAGGATGGTAGTGGATGCTTCTGCTAATGGTGCTCTCCTTTCTAAGTCTTATAATGAGGCTTACGAAATCATCGAGAGGATCGCCAGTAACAATTATCAATGGCCGACCAATCGAGTCGCATCAGGAAAATGAGTCGCTAGAATACATGAAGTGGACGCTCTCATTTCACTTGCATCTCTGGTATCTTCAACATCCTCAATGTTTAAGAATCTTATCGCTAATGGGTCTAATAGTTTTGCAGCCCAACCACCTCACCAATTTGAGAGTATAGCCTGTGTTTATTGTGGGGAAGGACATTTGCTCAAAGAATGTCCATCAAACCCCGAATATGTATATTACATGAGTAACTAGAACCAAAATCGAGGAAGGCAAGGACTACAATCCAACTTCTACAACCCATCGTGGCAAAACCATCTGAATTTTTCCTGGAGTAACCAAGGGGCTGGAACTAGTGACAACTACGCTCAATCTAGACCGACTCAGCTGCCTAGTTTTTCCCAACAAGTTCAGAAACCAGCTTAGGCTAAATCATCCAATAGCTTAGAGAATTTATTGAAGGCATACATGGCAAAAAACGACGCCACTCTAAGGAATTTGGAGAATCAAGTGGGCCAGCTTGCTACTGAACTTAGGAACCGACCACAAGGTGCTGTACCTAGTGATACGGAGAATCCAAGAAATTCAGGGAAGGAACATTGTAAAGCGTTGACATTGAGGAGCGGAAAGACAGTAGAGCCCAACACTATCGAAACTGAAAAAGAGCCAGCTGATGCTCAAGACTCAAAAGAAGTTCAACCGAGTATTGAAATTCCAGTTGCACAAGAACCAGAATCTGCAAAACCAGACAAGGTAATTCCAGAACCAGCTAATTCTGATCAACTAACAACTCCGTTAGATGTAGAATTGCCGCAGAAAACGAATCAACCAGTTCCAGTAAAAAAACCTCCACCACCCTACCCTCAAAGACTTCAGAAGTAGAAGCAGGAAATTTAATTCAAGAAAGTCCTAGACGTATTCAAGCAACTTCATATCAACATCTTGTTGTTGAAGCACTTGAATAAATGCCGAACTACGTCAAGTTTATGAAGGATATCCTGTCCAAAAAACAAAGACTTTGAGAATTTGAGACGGTAGCTCTGACGAAGGAATGCAGCGCATATCTTCAAGAAAAACTACCCCTAAAGCTGAAGGATCCTGGATGTTTTACCATACCTTGCAACATTGGAGCAACATATTGTGGTAAGGCATTATGTGACTTAGGTGCGAGTACTAACTTGATGCCTATGTCAATATTTAGAAAGTTGGGGATAGGTGAAGTTAGACCTACTATGATTACACTTCAACTAGCATATCGATCCTTAGCACATCCAAAAGGAAAAATCGAGGATGTACTGGTACGTGTAGATAAATCCAAAAGGAAAAATCGAGGATGTACTGGTACGTGTAGATAAATTTATCTTTCCTACTGATTTTGTTATCCTAGACTTTGAAGCAGATAAAGAAGTGCCAATTATCCTAGGAAGACCGTTCTTAGCAACTGGAAGGACCCTTATAGATGTGCAGAAGGGCGAGCTTACGATACGTGTTCAGGATGACCAGGTAACATTTAATGTTTTTAAGTCTACGCGATTTCCTGACACAATTGATGATTGTTCTGCAGTATCCGATTTAGAGGATTTAATAGTGGAAAAGGAGCTCAACTATGCTGAGGATCAGTTGAAACAAATTTTAACATCAGATCCTCCAAATTATGAAGAGGAGGATGAATACTTAGCTTTGTTAGAAGCTAATCAAACGGGATTTAATCCGCAATCCTGCTTTGAATCTTTGGAGTTAGAGAAAAGGGATTATGCCCAACCAAAAGCGTCAATCGAGGAGCCACCTAAATTAGAACTAAAGGTGCTTCCCTCACATTTGAAATATGTTTATTTAGGTAACGCTTCTACTTTGCCTGTGATCGTTTCAGCAGAATTAACTACTGAGCAAGAAGAGAAACTCATCTTGGTGTTGAAACAATTCAAGAAGGCTATCGGATAGACCATAGCCGATATCTGTAGTATTAGTCCATCTGTATGCATGAATAAGATTATCCTAGAAGATGGCGAAAAAGGGACGATTGATGGACAACGAAAACTGAACCCCATCATGAAAGACATGGTGAAAAAAGAGATTATCAAGTGGTTAGATGCGGGTATCATTTATCCCATCTCAGATAGTTCGTGGGTAAGTCCGATTCAGTGCGTGCCAAAGAAGGGAGGTATCACAGTCATAGAAAACAAGAATAACGAGTTGATACCAACTAGAACAGTTACGGGATGAAGGATTTGCATCGATTACCGGAAGCTGAACAAGGCGACTAGGAAAGATCACTTTCCTTTGCCGTTCTTGGACCAGATGCTGGATAGACTCGTTGGACGAGACTATGACTATTTTCTCAATGGACACTCGGGGTATAATCAGATCACAGTAGCACCAGAAGATCAGCACAAGACAATGTTCACCTGCCCGTATGGTACATTTGCATTTAGACGCATGCCATTTGGTTTATGTAATGCACCTGCTACATTTCAAATATGTATGATGTATATTTTTATTGACATGGTTGAAAAGTACTTGGAAGTTTTTATGGATGACTTTTCAGTGTTTGGAGATACTTACAATCATTTCTTAGCCAATCTAGCTAAGGTACTAAGACGATACGAAGAAACAAACCTAGTACTTAACTGGGAAAAGTGTCATTTCATGGTACGAGAAGGAATTGTTCTAGGGTATCAGATAACGAGACATAGAATCGAGGTAGATAAAGCAATGGTAGATGTTATCGAGAAACTCCCACCTCCAACATCTGTAAAGGGTGTTAGGAGCTTCTTGGGTCACGCCGGGTTTTATCGAAGATTTATCAAGGACTTATCCAAAATTGCTAAACCCTTATGCAAATTATTGGAGAAGGACACGACGTTTAAGTTCGATGATGAATGCTTAAAGGCTTTCAAGGATTTGAAGATTTGACTAGTTACGGCACCCATAATTGTCACACCAGACTGGGATCTACCATTTGAATTAATGTGTGACGCAAGCGATTTCGCGATAGGAGTTGTTATGGGCCAACGAAGGAACAAAGTTTTTCATCCCATCTATTATGCAAGCCGGACTCTTATAGGAGCTCAATTGAACTATGTGGTAACAGAAAAAGAATTACTTGCTATTGTATTTGCTTTTGAAAAGTTTCGATCTTACCTTGTAGGTACCAAAGTAACTATTTATACGGGCCACTCGGCAATCAAGTACTTACTTGCCAAGAAAGATGCTAAGCCGAGACTAATCCGGTGGGTGCTTCTACTTCAAGAGTTCGATCTAGAAATTCAAGATCGAAAGGGAGTAGAAAACCAAGTAGCAGATCACTTGTCCAGATTGGAGCCTCAAGAAGGGAATTCTCCTATTATACCAATTCAAGAAACGTTTCCAGATGAACACATACTGAAGGTAAGTCATGTCCATAGTACCCCTTGGTTTACTGATATTGCTAACTATTTAGCTTGTGGTTTGATGCCAATTGATAAGACTTATCAACAAAGGAGGAAGTTTCTTCACGATGTTAAGTACTATTTCTGGGAAGAGCCATATTTGTTTAAAAAGTGTGCAGATCAGATGATCAGGAGATGTGTGGCGGAAGATGAAGTATAAAAGATTTTATACCACTGTCACTTAGCTCCGAGTGGGGGACATTTCAGAGGTACTCGTACGACGGCCAAAGTATTGCAAGCCGAATTCTTTTGGCCAACACTATTCAAGGATGCATACGCGTACTTAAAGAGTTGTGACCGGTGTCAAAGGGTTGGAAATATCACCAACAGAAATGAGATGCCTCGAACAGACATCATTGAGGTAGAATTGTTTGATGTATGGGGTATTGACTTTCTTGGTCCTTTCCCTCCGTCTTTTGGTCACAAGTATATATTGGTAGCAGTAGACTATGTGTCCAAATGGGTCGAGGCTGAAGCTTATCCAACAAACGATGCTAGGGTTGTAATTAAGTTCTTGCAGAAACACATGTTCACAAGGTTTGGAACCCCAAGAGCTATCATTAGTGATGAAGGGTCCCACTTCGTGAACAAGTGGTTAAGATGGTTATTAGACAAGCACGGAGTGAAACACAAGGTTGCAACAGCTTACCATTCGCAGACGAATGGGCAAGTTGAACTGGCAAATAAGGAAATCAAAGGCATACTTGAGAAGGTAGTCTGCCCAAACCGACGTGATTGGTCCAAAAGGTTGGATGATGCTTTATGGGCTTATAGAATAGCATACAAGACACCTCTAGGGATGTCACCTTATAGGTTGGTCTTTGAAAAAGCATGTCATCTACCTTTAGAGTTAGAGCACAAGGCTTACTGGGCTCTTCGACAACTTAACTTGGATCCTAAGCTTGCTAAAGTGAAACAGATGCTCCAACTCAATGAGCTAGAAGAATTCCGGCTATTCTCCTACGAAAATGCCAAATTACTCAAGGAAAGACTTAAGAAATGGCATGACAAGCACATTCGAGTTCGAGAATCTAAAGCAGGTCAGCGAGTTTTGTTATTTAATTCCAGACTAAAATTCTTTCCAGGTAAGCTAAAATCACGTTGGTTTGGTCCATTTACGATCCATCATGTCTATCCATACGGAGTTGTTGAGCTCCAAGGTAAGGGAGGTAATTTTCGAGTTAACGCTCAGCGCCTGAAACACTATTGGGGAGATAAGATTGAACGAAATGAAATTTCGTTCATTTTATCGGATGTTTAAAATTTTCCTATGTTTTTTTTAAATAAATGATTTAAGGTATATTTTCGGGACTAGTATGTTTAAATAAATTCTATTTAGGAGATTGGAACTTAAGCGAGACCGCTTGTGATCCCTCCAATCTTTCCTGGGAATTGATTTTAACATAATTTTCCTAAAAATTATTCTCTAAGTAGAGATTTTAATCTTTTATTTTTCAAATAAAAAGGTCAATTTTGACCCGAGTTTTAAATTGCGACTCAATTTCAAATTTTCATTAAGTCTAGGGACTTAATTGAAGTATTTTTAAAATTTGGTTGCTCTTTTCGTAAATAATAAAAACTAGATGCCTCTTTTTTGTAAATATTTTCAAAAGGCTTCTAGAATAAATGTTTTTAATTTTAAAAATGATAATTATTAATATATAATTATACCCGTTATATTAGATATTAATTATTATCAATTTTAGGATTTTATTCTATAAGGTTTTAATAAAGATAATAAGATGATAATCTTTAATATATAATTATATCTATTATAATTTATATATTAATCTTTATCATTCTAGCATAGAATTAGGATTAATTTTATTTTATCTTTGTTTAAAATAATTAAATAGCAATTAATAATTTAATATGCATATATCTAATTATTAATTGTTGTTATCTTTATATAGGATTAGAACTTAGAATTTTATTAATTAAATTGTTTTAAGAATTCTATTCTAATTCCTATTTCTTCCTCTATAAATACCACCCATCTTCCCATTCATCCAACATTTAAAACCCAAAGCACCAAAACACCAAAGTGCCGAGGCCCCTAGCAACAGCAGCACCAAGCAGTCGGCCAGCACACGCCCAGCTCCATCGCACACAAGTCCCGTGCACACAACGCGCCTCAGCTCACGCCAGGCCTTCACCCCGCGTGCGATACCTGCCCTTCGCACCATTCTGCGCGCGCCCAGGTCCTACTTGCTGCCGAACGCTCGTGTGTTGATTGCTTCCAGCCCTACTGCGCATCACTGCTCCCAAACGCACCACGCCCGCGCGCCTTAGCTGCTTGTGCAGCACATACCCACACCATTATCCCTAGCTAAAACCGTCCCAACCTCCTTAATTTGCTATCTTTTTATCCATTATTAATTTATTAGGAGTTTTTTTAATTCTTATAAAAAGGTGGTTAAACATGCCTCGCAAAAGAACTCGTGCTACCACTCAAATTGATGAAACACAAAATAAGTTCCACTGTAAAGAAGCCAAAGTGAGATATGACAGTATCTTAAAAAATCAACAGATGCATTCAGAAAAAGGCTTTACATTGAAGGAGAGCAACTACTGAGACTTTATGGCACATATTCGTCAAGTTGCTGAAACCCTCAATTGGAAGCTATTTTTGTGAAAAGAGACCTAGTGTGGATGAGGAGCTAGTTCGTGAGTTTTATGCAAATTTAACTTCAAGCGAGATGACAGAAGTTCCAGTCCGTGGAATCAAGGTACCAATAAATTCAAATGCTATTAATGAGTTTTTTGAATTACCAGATTTCGAAAATGATGAATATTTCATATTGATGAGCAATATCAAGCCTGAAAATTTTCAAGAGATTCTCGAGGAACTGACAGTTCAGGGTTCTACATGGACTGTGTCAAAACAAGGAATCCACAATTGTCAAAGAGAATATTTGACTCCACTCGCGAAGGTATGGTTTTACTTCATCCGATTCAGCCTTATGCCTAGCTCACATAGGACTACAATCTCATTAGAGCGAATGGTCTTATTGTACTCGATCCTAACTGGTAAGACCATTGATGTGGGGAAGATCATCTTGAGGGAGATACAGAATTGTGCCATTAAACGCTCTAGCCTTGCTCATTTCCCTTTTATAATAACAATTCTATGCTTGAAAGCTAAAATTCTTGCAAATGTAAGGAAGACAGGGTATAGCCAAGGCACAATCACGGATTAGGACCTTTACCGAGTAGCTGGAGACTCAGTCCTACAAAAATGAATTGAAGTAAGTGAGGAACCGGAGGGCCCTGATGAAGAAGAAGATCCCACGATGCAATCATTCGAAGTCCCTGAAAAGGTAGAATCAGTAGAGCCAGAAGCTGAACCTGATGCTGAAATTTTAATGTTTAGAGCTCAACTACCTAGCCCAGACCTTCGAAATGAGTTATCAAAATTGATGGACTTAATGCAACATATGCAATGGCAGCAACAAGCCTACTGGAGATACTAAAAAATAAGGGATGACTCGATGAGAAGTGCTTTTAAGAAAATATACAATAACCCGTTTATTTTTGTGCCTGAGTTTCCAGATTTTATATTTGAACCATGGAGTCCATTACAAAAAAAGGAATGAAGCGATTCATGAAAATGCGATAATGATGGAGGAAAAGATGAGTCAAATTCGGAAGAGTCTTCAAATAAATAAAGGGGGGATCTTGACTTTATTTTATTTCTGTTCTTAGGTCATTTTAGGATTAAGTTTAATTAGAAATCTTTTTTTTTTTGCATAATAAAACAAGAGAGGGAAATCACTAATAAAATGTGAGCAAGTCACAAAGGTATAAAGTGTGGCAATAGATATATACATGTCTAGGATTGGATTTAGAAAGAGTTTAATACTTAACCAGTCAAATTGACTCACCTCCTCTTTTCTAAAATCCTACCTGGTGTATAATATCTTTTCACTTTAAACAATGAGGACATTGTTCATTTTAAGTTGGGGGGACCGAAAATTTGAATTATTTCCACTCAAAATAAAATTCTTCTTTTAAATTATGATTAGGATATTTTGTTCAAAAATTTGAATTTTGTTAAGTATGCTCAATTTGAGTATGAATAAAGTTCTATTATTTCAATAAATTATTATGTTAGCTTAATAATGACATGAATGTATTTTTAATAAAGCATGCAAATTCGTACCATAAAATTTTTAGTCTTTAGGGGAGTTATGTATGTATGAAAGTTTAAGTCTTTAGAATTGACTTAGTAGTTTCTTGAGGAGAAATCCTAGGGAGCATGGAACGTTGGAAATGATTTAGGCAACTATTGTTGGACTGTTTGAGCCTTTCAAGCCCACCGTGGTAAAATTTTATCCTTTGAAACCCAATTTTGAGACTATATGGCCTAATTTTATTTCAACCCTTACAATAATTAGCCATTACTTTTCGCTTAATGATCTTAAAATTGTCCCAAACACTAGACTCAGTAATATTCAAGATGTACTTCAAAAATAAGTTTGGGGGAGTTGAAAAGAAGTATCAATTGCTCGAGAATTGTAGTACACAAAGTAAGTGCTCATGTAAAAAAAAAAAAAAGAGAGAGAGCAAATGTATTTGAAAGAGATGTACAAAAGAGCATATAAAAGTCAAGTTGGTGTATCGAAGGTAAAAACTTCGAAGGTTCGATTGAGGCTGAGTCTAAGGTTTTTAAACCAAATTTATCCATCCTTCACCTACCCCTAGCCTAGCCACGCTACAACCTTGATAAAGACCTATTAATTAAAAGTCCTCATGCTACCTACATTAGGGGAGAGAAATTGCTACGATCAACATATGAAGACATAAGTTAAGCTCAATGATTGCAACTTAGTCTTGAATAAAGGAATAAAAATCAAATTGGTAAGGGTTAACATGTCTTGTTACAAAAGCATTTAGTCTAAATTTTGCTATTATAATAAGTTGTTGAATTTAATTTGAACAATATGTATACTTAAGTTAGCATAATTATCAGATTTCTTGTTTTCGAGCATAAGTATTGTCTATCCATAATTTTGAAAAAAAATTTGTTCTAAAGGAATTTTTCAAAGGTGTTTCCGAGAAATTCTTTTCAAAATTTGTGCATTAGTCGGGATGAGTAATGAATTAAGTTTGGGGGTGTGGAAACACAAAAATTTATATACTTTTTCATACCCAATTTTTCTTAAATTCATGCAAATTCGGTTAAATTCTTGTCGAAAAATAATTAATTATTATAAAATAATTAAGTCATCTTAAAAATATGAACATGGTGAATTTATTTAATTTTATACTTAAATTTGACTAATTTTGACTATTTTCGACAGATTTGCGCAAAGGGTGAAAATTGGCTCGGCTGACACTGCTGAAAACACAAAACCGAGAAGCAATTTGAAGTATCGAGGCACTTTAATTTCAAACCTAAGAATGGTCCAGAAATTTGTATTAATTCATAATTTAATTAATTTTAATTTATTCCCCATTTAATTTGGGTTAAATAAATTATTTTTAATTAATTATGGAGAAAGGGTCCAGTTGAACTGCACTGGTCGAGCTAGATTGAGTGAACCAAACCAGCCACTAAATGGGCAGCCTAGAACCGCCCATATGCTGACCCAAACCAGCATTTTAGCTGATTAAATATGCTTGCAAAAATGCCCTCAAAAGACTTCTAAATTGCATTCAAACCCCACCTTACATTATGACTTTGTAGATTTGCCCCAAGCTTAAAATAGTAAAGTTGAAACTCTCAACTTTGCCATGTGTGTGGCCGGCCAAGGGAGGGCTCTTTGGCTGATGGAATTTTCTATTTTTAGCAGCCACAATCAGCTATAAAAGCCACCCCTTACTGATCATTCAAAGCATCCCTCACTTCACATCATTCTCACATTCCATCTGTCACTTTTCTCTCTTTTTTTCATTCCATTCCCTCTTGTTCAAGTGTCGATTTCTTCTCTTGGGAAAGAGGTTTCCATCAGCCATTTTGAAGTAGCAATTAGGTGTTCATAAGCCACCTTGATAGCCAAGGCCAATGAAGAACGAAGAACGGAGCAACTAGTCAAGCCACGGAGAAACACCGGATTTGCCTCTTGTTCCCTAACTCTTTAATTTTTGTTGTTGTTTTGACGAACATGTTTATGAATATTTATGCTATTGAAATGGTTATTTTAATCAATTCATCTTAAATTATGTTTGTGTTGGGTTGATTATATTCTGCCTGCTTGAATTGTTAAAATTGTGTTTATGTTGTTATAAGCCTCGGTAAGATGCTTGGTTAAGTAAAATCATGCCTAAGTTATTTTTGCGTTACGACTGTGAGGTAACTAATGAATTAATTATTTAAATGAATTGCAATTGTAATTACTTGACACAATACTTAATCAGTACATGTTTATTCTTCTAAGGTAGCTAAAGGTTAGATTAGCAATGTATCTGGCGATATCATTGCCTTGCATAACTTGCAAGATTATTGTGATTAAATTTTTTCAAGGTAGGGATATCTTGTTACTTCACAAGGTCTTTTATATGCTTATTAGATTTAATTAATTGTTTTAATTGACATAGGGATATGCAAGAGATTGGTTCAATTTAATGAGTATGTATGTGCAATAACATGTTTTGCTTGCTAGAATCTATTTAGTCTGTTGAATTGACATAGAGATATGTCAAGAGATGAATGGATTTTTGTATGTCATAAGTTAGCAAATTACCGGGTTGCTGTGAATTTATTCGTAACAGTATAAACATGAGTTTAGTAATTCTGAGTTTAAGAAATATAATTAATCCAACACAAGTATGTTACATTGATTAAATCTTATTTGAAATCGTGCACTAGAACTCTTTTGTTTTATTTAAGTCATTTACTTAGTTTTTAAATAGTTTTTGCCCATCTTCTAAAACCAAATTATTTTTACTTTACCAAAGTGTTTTACAATTAATTTCATAAACAATTCTTTTTACAGTCCCTGTGGGTACGATAACTTGACATTTACTTGTCACTTTATTACTTGTTGCGATTGTGTACACTTGCACATTTTTCCGTCCTTCCACTTACTCTCCTCTCTTTTCCATTTTTCTATAGTATCGCCAAGCTAGCTCGAAGATCGAAGGATGTCGGAGCTCAATTCACACTATCAAACTAATCTTTTGGGTATAGTGAATTTAAGTATTTTGAGTATGGCATGTATAGAAACTTGGTCTTTTTGTTATATGTCATATTTGTGTAGCCAGATGTGTTGACTTATAAAGATTTAATGATTTATTTTGTATATGGCCATGAGATATGACCCATATTAATTATGGGATGTGATCCTATTCATACATGCAAATGTTGTGGTTAAATTCAATTGGCATGGATGAATTATGGAAATGATTATGGATGTTTGATGATGGAAATGTGAGTAAATGACATAAAAACAATTAAGGCATGAATGTATGAAATGGAAGTAAATTGATGTTTCATATTGCATGTTGTTTGGTAAGCTTGGTCTAACTAAAATATGAAGTCCTAAACAGGTATAAATTGATAAGAAGTTGATATGCATGAGCCATGCTTGTGAATGTGTAGGTTCTCATTTATGCTATGTAGAATGTCATTGAGATGTGTAAGTGTACATGTGTTATTGAGGGTGACAAAGGCTTGGAAAATAGCCTCAGAATTATCCACAAGGGTAGACACACGGGCATGTGTCTAGACCGTGTGTGACACACGGTCTGCCCCATGGGCGTGTGATTCGACCGTGTGTCCCCTGCACCCTAATTAGGTAAAACAAAATGCCCAGTAGTAAACACATAGGCATAGACAAAGTCGTCTGTTTCAGTCATGTGAAGGACAAGGCCTCAGGACATGAGCGTGTGCCCAGGCCGTGTGAAGTCTGCACTTAATTTTTGGAATTTACTTCGCCACACGGCCTAAGCACACGGGCGTGTGACTTAGACGTGTGATTTAAATTATGTTGACGTCATAAACAGAGAGTTACACGGGTTGAGGACACGGGCGTGTCCTAAGCTACACGGGCGTGTGTGACCACACGGCCTACCCACACAGGCGTGTGACTCTGTTTCATGAAAATTTTCTAAGTTTTCCCAAATTTTTCTAAAGTTCTCGGTTTAGTCCCGAACTATACCCTATATATGTTTTGGGCCTCGCAGGCCCATATAAGTGATAATTAGCATATGTAAGAATGAATTTAATTTGAACGGAATTTTATGGCCCGATTTTTTATAAATGTTTATGGTTGAGTTTGGTAATGCCTCGGACCTTGTCTTAGTGACGGATTACGGGGAAGGGGTGTTACAGGAGAGGTGTATAGAAACTAAATCAAAGTCATTGAAAAGCTACTGCTTCCATCCTCCATTCATGGGATTCATAACTTTTCAGGGCATGTTGGAATTTACCGACTACTATATTTTATTTTTGTTTCACAATATAACAATTCTTAAGGAGTTATAAGGTAATTATGAGATTATATCATTTTGATTTTTGTTAATTATTTATATAAATTGTTTGTTGTTTTTATTTAATAACAATCCATTACTCATATTATTTAATTATTATTTTTAAAATGTTGAATTTTATATAATTGTAATAACTAAATATAATGGATGATATTGTAATTTTTAAAATAATTTGCAAATAATAATTAATTAATGCTTTAAAAATTATGCAAATTAAATTATTTGCAAAAGAAAAAGTAATCCTAAAATATTTAGGAATATTGAAATCACCTTTGAGTATGAAATACCATATTAAAAGAATGATAAAATTTTAAATAATATTTATTCAATATTAGATAAATCAATAATTAATTTTATAATTTAGATTTCATATCAAATTGTGATTGAGAATCTAATTTTAATAAGTAAACTTGATATTCAACATTATATATCATACATATTATATATATACACATGCATGATTTCTTTTGTTTTTGGGAATATTGAGTTTTGGAGCAAGATAATATATACTACTTTTACAATATTAAAATATTGTATCTAAATAGTATATTTCTATAATATTTTATACAGTATTTAGATATCATTATTTTATATTATTTGTGAAAAACATCTTTTAAAAAAATTATAGCTAAATTTAATATACAGGATAAGAAACTAGTTAAATCTAATATTACTTGGTGAGATATATTTCACTCTTGACAATAATTTTGTATCATTAATTGTTTATTTTGTTACTATTTTTATTCAGAACTTTCCAATGGTTACCCTCCTTATCCACCTTTTCTTGTCGTTTTATTCTCTTCACTGGTTCAGTTAGTCAGCCTGACCCAGCCTTGTGTGAATGCCACCTCATTTCTATCCAAATTCAACTGCTCAATAGAAATGGAAACGGGATTATTTGAAGTTGACAGAATGTCAGATTTAGAATTTTCGTGAATATTGCCTTGGTTTTCAATTGTGATAATATTTCCTTTTCTTTTTTATTCATCCTTCACGGTCTCTTCTACGTTCATCCGTTAGTACCTCCGTAATCTGATTTCTTGACATGAACACAATGAATGCAAATATATGTCGAGCCGAATGAGTTTAATTACGTATCTTTGAACGACAACTACCCACCGGGGGATCAGCATCTTTTCTCACGCTTACTTTTTTGTATATCCAGTTTCCATTGAAAGACCGTCGATACTTGACTGCTCATGTCAGATAGAAAAAAGTATCTTCTTGCTTTAGGCCAAATAGAGAAACAAAAAACAATCAAAACTATATTTTAAGCTGGAATTTGGTTACCTACTTGTATCTAAAACAAAACCATACCATTAGTTTGCAAGAGTATAAAAATTAATTAAAAGCTCTAAGCTGTAACTACTTTTGTAACAATTAATCAAAAAAATAAATATTTAAGATATCCAACATGAATTATTTTCCAGATATGCAAAGGTTCTTCACTTCAATCTAATCAACTAAGCTTTACCCATAGTAAATGAGAAATCCATTTGATCAAATTAATTGAACTCAAAAGAATAATAAACATACACACAGATTACAAGAACATTTCTCTGTTTAAACTTATTGGGTTTTTTCAAGACCTCTTGTTTTTGCATCCCAATAGCAAAGAGAAGTAAAACAAAATCCGAAACAGGAAACCCCATGCCACTGTAATCAACAAGCAATTCCATTTGCTTAAATCTGTAATCCCTTCTTGTTTGAGAATGTCCAAACCTGTTGTCATACATGTTGACCTTGAAATTCTCACCCCCAAACTCTTGCTTACTGATTGCAATAATCTCACTTTCATGGCGGAAGGGATTTCTCCAAGCGGTGAATTGTCAAATATTTGAATCCCTCTCACAAGGCACTTTGAAGGGTTTTCAAATTCGTTTCGTAAAACTGCTTCATATGGGTATTTCACAAGGGACAAGTAATGGAACCATATCCAGTAACCTGGGATTCTGTCGCGGTTGATGAAGAAGCCGCTGAAGAGTAAGAAATACGCTAAAATAGCGACCACGATCGTGTAGCCTAACATCACATGCGGGACGACACCCGAAAGAAATGTTACGAACGAACTTCCAGACCAAAAAGAAGCAAACATTATTAAGAAATAGAATAAGAATCCTGATAATCCACCATCCAGTCCTACTGCCCAGAATGTTGCCATTGCGAAAGCAAAGGAAAGGAAAATCAAGCCCGGCAACGCCACCAATGCATTTGATAGAACATATGATAATCTCCTGTAAGCGTTGTAAGCCGTTTCTCTCATGAAAATATACCTTTCTTGGAGAAAAACCGGCAGAGCATCGGCACAAGTGTAATATGTTGTCGACATTGCGAATGCAAAAAACCCTAATCTTTCTTGCACCCCTTTTGGTGAATTATCAAGTTGCCAAAATACCGTTGCTAAAATGGATCCTGTCACTAAAACTGCTGCCAAACGAATTCCAAACAACTCCGGCATCCGTTTTGAATTTAGGATCGATCGCTTCGACAATACCACCATTTCTTTCCAAAATGGATTTGCAAACGTTGGAACCATGGAAGATGAATTGATATCATTTGTAGCACCTGGAACAAGTTTGCCTCGAGATATATTGGCACAAATTGCTTCTTTTAGTGACAAGCCGAGTTGATCCGGATCGGAGTCTCTAGTATGCTTCATGCTTTGCCATGACTTGTTGAATTCAACCAAACTTTTTGTTCCTCCAGGAGATCCTTCGAGTTCTCGGATTAAGTCCAGGGCAAACTCCGTTTTGTTCTCGTTCTCGGGTATCGGATGCCCAAACTCGGAGAAATACAGCGGGAGATTCGTCGGTGAACCACTGTAAACAGTTTGTCCACGGGATAAAAATATCAATCGATCGAGCAATCCAAGAATTCGATAACTCGGCTGATGAATTGACATTACAACAATGCTTCCACTCTGAGCTATCCTCTGTAAAACCTTCACCACCATGAAAGCACTGGTTGAATCCAACCCAGATGTGGGCTCATCTAAGAAAAGAATAATGGGGTCGTGAATTATATCGATTCCGATCGATACGCGACGACGCTCTCCACCGGAAACACCACGATGACCTTCATCGCCGATAATAGTTTTGGCTGCATTTCTTAAGCCTATTTGATCGATCAAAACTTGAACTCGCATTTTCTTCTTAGATTTCGACGAAGTCCGAGGAAGGCGAAACTCAGCTGCGAACATTAAAGTTTCTTCGACAGTGAGCATTGGGAAAAGCAAATCATCTTGCATAACATAAGCTGAAATCACTTTCAACATTCGAGACTCCAAGGCTTCGCCATTTAAAGTGACGTTTCCTTTCAAACTCCCTTTAGCTATTCTGTTGGCTAAAGCATCAATTAGCGTCGATTTACCCGAACCACTCGCTCCGAGCACAGCCAGTATCTCACCGTCTCGAGCTTCACCGGAGATATCGTTAAGCAACATCTTGGTCCTCGTAAAATAACTATCTCCGGCGGCAAGTGGATTGCCAATGACAGCAGCATCTGCAGCGGCGCTTCCGCCACTCCATCTGAAGAAACTAGGCAGCGCCATTTTGCGAGGAACCTTTACACTATACGTAAGGTTGTTAAAGGAAAGTACAAATTGTATGGGGCGCGGGTCAGAGATGTCGACGAGAAGTTCATGGACGGAAGTTTGGTCGCCAGTGGCTTCTTTCCGTGTATCACCGAGGTGTTGAAGTAGTTGGCCAAGCGTCGATGAAGGTGCTGTGGCTGTTGAGAATTCGCCGGCTATAAGCTCCAATGAGTGTTGAAAATACGGGGTAGGAGAATCATTATTGGAGGATACGTTTTGGGCTACAATAGGAGACATGGAGGGTTTAACGTTTAAGACAAGAAGAATAATGGAGAAATGGATGTTTGTTTTGGTTTTGAAGAATTCTCTATATATTGGAATTTTAATATTAATTGTTAGTTTATTAGTAAAATTTTCGATACCGTTTGATGGGACGGTAATAGAGCGGTCACCTAAATCTGAAATGAGGAGGTTCATGGAAGGAGAAGAATAGGACAGGAGGGCGGTTTTGATTGATGGTGATATGGGTTTCAGAATGATGATTGAATGACACGTGGTGTAATAGGGGGTTTTGAGTTAGATGGTGATGGAAATGGAATGCGGCGTAAAGGAGGAACTTTCCTAAAAATCTTTCAATTTTAAATAATAAAGGAATGAATCAATCAGTATGTCGCTTCAATGCTTTAGCTAACATACCGGAAAATATTTCGCAACTCAATAAGGAAGATTCTGGGATCCTTCAAAATTAAAAATAAAAGGACATTGGAAATTCTTTGGAAGATCAAACTTTGGAAAGTGGTTTTGGTGAATGATAAAGGCCAGCTGGTAATTTTAAATAGGATAAATTTTTCTATTTCTATTACTTTAATTAGAATAATTGTCCTTGAGGAATTGCACTCTGAAGAATCCACATTCACATTATGAGTTGACCAAAACTCGAAATCTCCTTTTTTTTTTTTTTTTCTTTCCTTGAATGTAATTGTGGGTTACTTCAAATTTTCTTTCTTCTCCTTATGTTTCCTCCGCTATACTTCACTTGCCCTCCTTTTTACTAAACAAAAACCTAATTTATATAGAAATCCCAAACCTTTCATTACCATAGATGTGGATGGGTTTGGATTCGCTTTTTTTAATGTGAATTTTCTCAAGTTTGAATTTTTTGGGCTTAGAATATCTTAGTTTAAATTTTTTCAAGCTCAAGTCCTTTCGAAATCGAAATTTTTGAGCTCAGATTTTTAAAATTAAGATTAGTTCAAGCCATGTAAACTCTAACCGATTCAAATAATTTTAGATTTTCTAAATTATAAATTTTGAATATAATAATTCATTTTATTTTTATATTTGATAACATAATTCAAATTCCCCTTACAAAAACCATAAGTTGTACGTTTAATAGAGATCATGATAGATGGTACTATATTGATCGGTATGTATTGATCTGTCCCTCATTCAATATCAAGTAATCTAAGTTCTATTATGGTCTAGATTTGGGTGTGTTTTCACCTCTTTGATGTGTTTTGATTCGTTTCGATCGGTCGATATCGACTTGTATCAATGTATGCTAGCTCAAACTGATTAGCAAAAACTTTTGATATGTTAAACCTACCTCTTTTTTTTTTTTTATCTTAAACAATTTAAAATTTTGCTGAACCCGGAACAAGTATAACTTTCGGTAAAATGCTTCAGATTAAAATTTGATTTCACATTTACTCATTAGGAACTCTATACTTTTTATTCCTAGTATAATTTTATGATAGATTTTTATTTTATTCAATTTGGTCCCTAATGTAACAATGTAACAAAGTTAACAATCAAGCTTTTTAAGCTTTATAGTTTAGTCCTTTTCATAATCTAAGCTTAATTTCTATTAATTCCAACTCTAATTCTTCAATTTCTCAACAAATGGTAGCTTATCAAAATTTCACCAATTGTACAAATTGATACATGGGCTAGCTAAATCAAGATCTCATGATCATAAATCTATAAAAAAAAATCAAAAAAAATGGTTAGGGAGTTACTTGAAATTGTTAGCTGAATATTCAAGGGTTTTTAAGCCTTTCTTCACAACTTAGATATGGTGGACGGTGGACAAGAAGAAGATGAACACATTTCTCATCCTTTTCCACTATCAATTTACTTTTATAGTAATATTATGGCTTAATTAATTTATTTTAGTTAGTTAAATCTTAGTTTATTATAATTTAATCATCAATTAATTAAGCCTAATGACATCCAAAATCATCATCCACTATCCACCATTTAAAAATGGTTTATTAACCTTTTTAGTCTTTTGGATAATTTCTATCTAAGTTCCCAAGCCTTTTTTTAATTAAAATTTTCTAGCAATTTATTTTTTTTACACTTTAGTCCTTAGGCCTTAATTAACCACATCTTTGGCTAAATTACTTAACCAAATTACAATACATCTATATAGTAACTCCATCAATATCTCTATTTAAATTTACTAACTTGATGGTTCCGAAATCACATTTTCTAACACCACTAGAAATTGAGTTGCTACATCATATCCTTCATTTCTTTTCATGTTGTCCAAAAGAAATAAAAACAACGAATAAAAAACTATGCCATTTCTACATTCGACCATTTAAAAACCAAGATTTCAAGATATTTTCTTTAATTTTTTATATATTTATGATTATGGGAGTAGGATTTTGCTAACCCATGTATCAGTTTGTTCAATTTTGAGTTTTTAAAAAGTTTTCATTAAAGAGAATTTGATGTGTTAGACTTGATTGCCTAAATCATGAATAGGACTATAATAAAAAACTAATTTAGCTTGCTAGTTAACTTTGTAACATTAGGGACCAAATTAAACAAATTGAAAACCTGTCATGAGATTGTGTTATAAATAGAAAATATGAGGTCCCTAATGAAATAATGTTAAATTGGATTTTGATCAGAAGCTAGACACCAAAAGATATGTTTATCCCGAGTTTAGGGTCTAAATTGAATAAAATGCAAAATATGCTTGACCCTATAATTGAATGTGATTTGGATGAATTTTGATATTGTTCCTTTATTAATTATTGATCATAGCTAAAGATGATGTCGAGCCATTGAAAGGGAAAGGAAAAGCGGAGTAATCAACGAGTGACGCGGGATTTCAGTTTGTACTTTTATTATTCGAGATCAATCTATTTATTTGCATTTTCATGTCATATTGCATGATTAAGTATCGAGGTGAGTTAATAATGGTCTTATGGATTGATTTTCTATGATTGATATTGAATATCGAGATAGTTGACTGAATTGAATAAAATGGAAACTAGTATAATTTGCTGGAAAATATGGACATCACATATATAATAAGGGTAATTACATGTTATTATTTACCATCATAATAGGTTAGCCAAAATTAAAAGTGATTTAATTTGGTTAAGGTTTATTGGGCTTTAATTATTAAATAAAGTATAGGTCAAATATGTGTAGATACTCTAGTAACTAGTTCTTAATTAATGATGAGCTGGTTAGAAATTAGGACTAATGTGCCAAAGTTATATATATTAGGGTTATAGTCTCCAAATTACACATAAGGTAACTAGTCTAATATACCATCTTTAGAAAAGAGAGAGTCACCTTCTCTAGATTACTTGTGTGCTAATTTGGAAGATCAAAACCCCAAGATCCGTAGATTTCAAGAAATCAATGAATTCAGGTATGCTTCCGCATCTAGTTTTGTTCTTGATTTATTTTTGATAATTTGATTTGACAGATCTTGGTATATAGTTCTAATTTTATATTAGATATTATTTATGGTTTTAACAACTGGAATCTGAGTCTCGTCATATTGAATGATTGAGAATGAAATGATATTTTACTATTTTAAATTAATTCGTACATGTGATTTTATAGATTTGATATTACTAAATCTTTTGGATTTATGAAGTTTTAGGGTTTTATTTTTTAATTTTGTCGATTTTCTACTATTATGCTAATTTAATTGAAGCATTTATATTTAACCGATTGATAAAAATTGATTTGTGTGATTTTTCCTTTTCTAGTGAAATTCAAGTTTACCCATGAGTTTCGGTGATTTGGATACTGCAATTTGTTTTTTGTTTATGATAAAAACTTTGGATATTGCATCATTAATTCATATACTTGTAGGGTTATTATTTTTATAAATTTAGGTTAAAGTCATTATTAGATTAAAGTTACAGACTTACAACTTTTTGCAATTGAAGACTTCCAATTGGGTTATATAATTGGTTTTGAAAGTTAATTACTTGATAATCGAATAAATGAATGCTGTTAAGATGTTTTTTCTTTTCTTTTCGCACTATTTGTTTTAAATTTTTTGTTTGTGGTTGAATGTATATGGAATTATCATATTTTGTCTTTATTTATGATAAATTATATACACGATTGAATTCAATTAATATATCCGAATGATTACTTTTTGTTTCTGTTATAATTATTTTATATAAGTTTTAGTCCGTATGGAACTCAATTAAAATTAAAATATTTGGGATTTTTTAACATGGTGGCTATGAATTTTCATAAGTAGTTGCACATATGAAGGCGTCTACACAATTTGGGATTCTTTTTATATTTGGTGGTTATGGATTTTTTTTAAGTACTTGTGTGTATAAAAAAGTTTTATGGTAATGTCTTTAGCCATGAATATAATTTGAGTTTACATGAAATAGTAAGGTAAGCCAATATTATTTGTAAGGGCCCAATTTTGTCCAGGCCCTAAACAGAAACCAAGAATAAAAAATAAAAATAAAAATAACAGTCCAATTACAAGATTACAAACCCAAAAAAAAAACCTAATGGCCAGGCCAGATAGCCTAAACTAAGTTTTTAGTAAAATCAAAAACCCCTAAGCCCTTCAAGCGCTCCTCCTTTCGCCATGAAATACTGGGTGGTTTCGTCCCAAGGCCCTGGATCTGTAATGACCGTTTTGAGTCAAATAGGAATAGTGGTTTCGGGACCACAAATCCAAGGTAAAAATATTTATTTTATTATTATTTTAATTTTTACAGAATGATAATATGATGGTGTGAAAATTTCGTTAAGAAATTTTATTGTTTGAATGCTCAATTCAGTAAAAAAGGACTAAATCGCGTAAAGTGCAAAAGTGTTGTTCTATTAGCTAAAGGTGTCAAATAGCTACAAAACCTTAAAGTAACAGTCCTTAAGTAGTAATTAGACGATTATGATAGTAAGTGGACAATATTGGTCATTAAATGGATGATTTAAATGGTTTTATTAAAAGGTTAATTTAGTAGTTTAGTTATTAAAGGTTAATTAATAAAAACAAAAACCATTTTATTCATTATCTTCTTCATCTAGCCGATTATACAAGAGAAATAAAGTCATTTTATTAGCTTCAATATTCGACCATGTTATTCTTGCTCAATTAGGTATGGTTTTTGTCCCGTTTTTAATGATTTCTATGTTTTTGAGATCGTTGTAACTATGTCTAGCGAGCCCAGGGATTAATTTGCAGAAATTTTAAAAATTTAGAAAGTTTCCATTGATTAATAAGCATGTATTTTGATGTTTGATGATAGGTTTTGTAGGTTTGATGATAGTTATACAAGTTTTATTAAGTGATTTTTTAGTGAAAATATAAATTAGGGATTAAATTGTAAAAATGTGAAAATGTGTGGTTAAATGTGTGAAAAGTTGATAATGTGGGCTTCTAAGGGCATTATAGTAATTTGGCTAGCATGGGTTTATTTTGAATTTCATTAATTTGTGATTTTATGAAATAAGGACTAAATTGTAAAAGTGGTGAAATGTTAGAGGAAAATGTGTAAATATGCGTAAATATGTGTTTTGGATTAAATTGAATAGAGTGATTATTAAATAAGTTAATTTTGAATATATTTAGATCAAAAAAGTGAAATTCGGATCTAGATCGGGGGAAAACTAAAGTTATCAACTAATCGACTTATTCCATCGTTTTCACATCCGAGGTAAGTTCGTATGTGATAAATTTCATTATAAATGTATTTTAAATGCTTTGTCATGGAATAAGTTGTAAATACGAGACTTCAGATAAGTTCGAGAATGACTTGATGGTAATTTAGCATTCGAAATCCCGGTTGAACCTTAGGAATAGTTTAGAATACTAGTGACAAGTCATTAGGGGATACATTGAGTTGGCTTCGGGCCATGATATTAGCATTTTGGGTGCGAGTTACACCGATTTGGCTTCGGGCCATGAATATCGGCTGATTTGGCTTCGGGCAATGATATTAGTAGTTTCAATATAAGTTACCTTGATTTGGCTTTGGGCCATGGTATAGGTACTTAGTGTGCGAGACTCCAGAGTATCTGACTTATATTCCAAATGGTTCAACGGGTTAAATAATGATGCGGTTGAGAATGAGATTGGTATGAGATGGTACAGGTATGCACATAAACCATATTAACTTTGAATCGAAGAAATGGTGAATAAAGTATATAGTTTTATGATTGAGTAGTCGAAAGGTTTGTTAGTTGATGTGAATTCATGTACTTATAATCAAATGTTGAACTATGTGTTTATGATATTATATCGAGTTTATTTCTTACGAGCTTACTAAGCTTTATAGCTTACTTTGTTTATTTTTCCTATGTTTTATAATGAATTCGAAGCTAGCTCAGATTCGGGGATTGTCGGAGATCGCTTCACACTATCCACTTATCACTTAGTATCTATGAACTTTGGTATTTTAAATATATGGCATGTATACGGCCTTTGTGTCATGTTGGTTAGGTTATGTTTTGGTAATGATTTTGGCCAATTGAATTGGCTTGTAAATGTATATGTTTTGGTTTGTATATATGGCCTTGAGTAATGGCTTATTTGGGGTTATTTTGGTATGGTTGAAACATGTATATATATGTATATGTTTATGTCTTGTGTAATGGATTGGTTGATGGTTGTGGATGATTTTTGGACATGGATTTGTTTGTGAAAATAGGCTAAAAGATGCGTTTTTGGAAATGTATTGTTAATTGAATTGTATATGTGAATTAGGTATAAAATTAAATGGCATATTGGGGTAGTTTGTGATTTGTATTGATAGGTAATGAAATGGTATGGAATATGCTTGTTATGAGATTCATTTTATGCCTATTATGCCTTGTGTTGGTGCCTTTGAATTGTGGTGTAGGTATATGTATTTAGGGTGGCAAATTGGCTTGGTAAATAGCCTATTTTGTCCACACAAGCAGAGGCACAGGCGTGTGTTTCAGCCATGTACAACACACGGTCATGTTACACGGCCGTGTGTCCCCTGGTGTTGAATTTGAAACCAAGTTAGTATGCTCCACACAACCTCACACACAGGCATGTGACTTGGTCGTGTAGCATAAGTCAATATACCCTACAGGTTTGGCACGGCCTGGCACACGGGCGTGTGTGCCCTTTTTTAGGGCACACGGGCTAACCACATGGGTGTGTATGTTGGCCGTGTGACCCAAGTTAGAGAGTTACACAGGGTCGGACATGGGCTAGGGCACGACCATGTGCTCCCATTTCGAATGCTCATACGGCCTGTGACACAGGCGTGTCTGTGGCCGTGTGAGAGACATAGCCGGGCCACACAGGTGTGTGTCCCCTGTTTTGTGAAAAATTTTCTAAGTTTCATAAAAATTTCTCGAGCTATCGGTTTAGTCTCGAATCACTCCTAAAGTACGTTTTGGGCCTCGTAGGCTCGTTATAGGGACATTTTGCTTGAGTTTAATTAATGTTTGCATGAAATGTGAAGTTATATATGAATTGAATGTTTAAATGTTTTGTAAGTCCGATAATGCTCCGTAACCCTATTTCGGCGTTGAATACGGGTGAGGGGTGTTACACTGACACACCCTCTCTACCGTTGTTTCACCAAAGTAGCAAAGGGATCTGCCCCTCCGTCATCGTTGACCTCTACGCCATCTGCAAAAAAAAGAAAGGAAAACACAGAGACAACGTGCAAAAACAGATGCAAAATAATAACGAAATAGGAAAATAAATAATAGGACAATAGTGTAAAATCGACTATAAAAGCCATCAACCACATGTAAATTTTTTTACGAAGATACATAGAAAGAAATTGAATACAGAAAAAGAAATAAAAATCATATATAAACTCAAAAAAGAAAGGCGATTCTTTTATATTTTCATTTTTATCTTTTATTTTTGAAAATATATATAAAAAATAAAAATAAAACCTTTTTATCTATACCGTCGTTGTTGTCTTCTCACTCAGTTTTGAAAGACCAACGGATCCTTGGGGACTTACAGAACGATCGCGACGGAAGAAGACAGAACAGAAAGATTCCTTTGACTTTTTTTTTAGAATTTTGGTAGGCTTTTTGGGCATTTTGGTCTCAGATTGAGGTTGAAGGAAGTAAAACGATAAAAAAAGGCCCTTTTTTATTTTTCTGACCACCATGGATGGCAGAGTCGTCGCTGGCGACCAGCGGCCGTCGTGGCGGAGCTCGGTGACTCCCTTGGTTGGAATTAAGGAAGTTGCGAGAAAAAAAAGGGGCTTTCAGAAATTTTTTTTTTAGGCGGAAATGATTTTTTTTTTTGGAAGATTGTTGGCTTAAATAGGTGGCATAAAACGACGCCGTCGATTTTCAGACATCAAAACGACGTTGTTTTGACTCAAATCCGAGACCCAACTTCAAAGTGGGTAAAATCTGCGTGTTTTCAAGACAAATGGGTTATTTGCAGTCCCAACCCTTTTGCCTTTTATTTATTTTTCATTTTGTTCCTATCTATATTTTATATTTTTAAAAATTTTACCATACAATTTTATTTTTGTTTTATTTTGGTCCTCCTAAGAAACGATGCGTATAAGGCAAGGGATATTTTCCTATTCGGTCCCTATTTTTTTAGCATGTTACATTTTAATCCTTATTAGCCTATTTTATTATTTACAATTTGTACCCTAATTTCATTTAAATTTCAATTAAATCCTCTATTTATTTAATTTCAACCTTTCTATAAATTTTTTATTTTATTTGTTTATTTATTACTTCTTTATTTTTTAGATTGTTTATAGTCTTTGATTTGTGCATTTTTTATTATCGTCATTTCTTTTTTTACTTATTATTTTATTATTTCTTTTATTATTTTTAAGATCTTCATGTTATGTTTATTTATTTTTTTAAATAATGCATTTTCTATTTTCATTTTTATTTTAAATTACCTTATTTATTTTATTATTACGAAATGATTATCGATATTGCTATCATTATTATAATTACATCATTATTATTATAGTATCCTATTATTTATTATTTATCATTTTAATATTCTACCGTATAGCTATTTTACATTATTTCATTATTATTGTACTATGCATTACGTTTAAAAATATTTGTTCATTTTCATACGATGCTGAATAATTTAAATAATACCATTTTAAGTGTTACATTAATTTTTACTCGATGCATAAAAGGAAAATTTTAAAATCAAGGCAACGTACCGCATTTGGAGATTCAAGAAGTCATGCCCTAACTTACGGGATTTGACTTTCTTTTTGAACCTAGATAGGCGAACACCCCTTTCAAAATTAAATCACATGAAATTTAAATAATAATTAAATAAAGAGCAAGCTTATTTTCGAGTATTCGAGATGACGTGTTCTAACTTACGGGATATGACCTTTTTGTTACCTCAAGTTAAGAGGACTTTTTAGACACGTTTTGATTTATTCAAGGGATTTTACTTAAAAGATACATTAATACAGAGAGGGATCGTATTTTAAACTTTTTTTGAATTTTCAACTTTCGACATTATGACACCAATTAATCAACTAGGTATCAATTTTGGGCGTTATGAGGGTGCTAATCCTTCCTTGTGTGTAACCGACTCCCGAACCGATTTCCAACTTAACCAAACTTGATTTATCAAATTTTAGAATTGACTCAATTCGATCAATTGAGTTGTTTTAATCGTAACTCTAACAAATGATATACTACTTAATATAATGATATAGTATATAACTATTATTAAAACTATTAATATATTATAAATTATAGTAAAATTATAGTATTACATAATATTATAATATTTAATGCATAAATAAACTTTTAACATATTATATATTATATGATACAACGTTTACATAATATAATAACGGGTAAAGTACTTAATTAGTTACTAAATTTTTAGTTTGTTTTTATTTTGGCCACTCAAATATGTAAAATTATGATTTAATCACAAGAGTATTTGAATTCAATTTTTCTAGCCATTGAGGTGTTAAGTGTGAAACGGGATGATGACATGGATTTAAAATTGCTGACGTTGAAGTAAAAAATCTTTTACTAATGCCACCAAATTTCCACCTAAAATTTTACTCCTTTTTTTTGTGTGTTAATATAAGAGATATAAATATAAAACTTTTTTCTCCTCTCCTTTGTTCAAACCCTAGCCACCTTGCCATCGTGGTCGCCTAACCTTCCTCTAACAACTCCAAAGAGCTCATTGGACCACCTTACCTAACCCTCTCTCTCACTCTTGAAGAACCACCATCAAGCACTATTGTCTACCTTCACCCTTACACCTATCACTAGCACAACACTCCCCTCTCGAGTGCCCCTTCTCTGAACAGAAGCATTATCATCACCACTCAAGACCTTCTATCAATCTTTCTCACACCACTCTTGGGAACCCAACACCATCACACTACCCCAAAAATCGAAACAAAAGTATACCCATTCAAAATCCAAACCAAAAAAAAAAATTCCATAAATAGTAAACAAAGTGAAAAAAAAAAGGATTCTTTTGAATAACCTGCAACAAAAAAGATATATAATAGTTAATATATTATGTATTACTAGTATAACACATGATATAGTATTACATAATATAATAATATATTTTATAACTATAAATACATACATATGATTATTATGTTGAAAAAAAGCTAGTTCGAAAACGGTTTTCATGTACAATGAAAAATTAAAAATTTTGAAAATTGACCTGGTTTGTGATATTTATAGTAATAAACCCTAAATAAAATTTGCACCTGTGTGTTCGGATAAATGGATCCTTGTCGTTCCCGACTTTCAACCAAATGAACTTATTCTCTATTCTCATACCACGAACTACTTCGAGTGTGGGCACGAATGATTCGACTCAAACACAAACTAGAAATAGTTTTCTTTCTTTGGGGTGAAAAAGAAAATTCTTTTCTCAAATAGAAATTGGTAGCTAGAATTGTTATACCAGAAAATTTATTTATTTTTAGAGATTAAAAGTCTCTCTATTTTCGAGAGAATAATTATATCTAAAAGTTATTTAAATAGCCCCACTGGTGCCATCTATTTATAGGGAGAGCAATCTCATTTAAATTCATTTTTGACTCAAAAACATTGAATATCATATAACATATTTCAATCTATTCTCATAATACACATCATGACCCCACTAAATTATGTTAGAATCGTAAATAATATATAATATAAAATTAGAACTATAAACTAGGGTCTATCATGTCAAATCATCAAAAATAAATCAAGAACAAAACTAGATGAGGAAGCGTACCTGAATTCATCAATTTCTTAAAATCTACGGATCTTGGAGTTTTAATCTTCCAAATTAGCACGCAAGTAATATAGAGAATGTGACTCTCTCTTTTCTAAAAATGGGATATTAGAAAAGTTATCTTGTGTGTAATTTGGGGACCATAATCCTAATATATATAACTTTGGCACATTATTCCTAATTTCTAATCAGCCCATCACCAATTAGAAATTAGTTACTAGAGTATATACACATATTTGACCCATACTTTATTTAATAATTAAAGCCCAATAAGCCTTAATCAAATTAGATCACTTTTAAATTGGGCTAACCTATTATGATAGTAAATAATAACATGTAATTACCTTTATTATATATGTGATGTCCATATTTTCCAATAATCTCCCACTTGGACCATATATATACACTAATTACTCTATAATTACATGTCATTATATAACCTTATGAGCTCAAAATCTTACTATCATATCCAAAAGGTACCCCGAACAATCTCGTCCATTAATTATGTTAACATAGAACCAATGCGACTTTCATTACATATATCGTAACTAAATCCATCCCTGATCACGTATATTAAAACAACCAAATGAAATAGATCAAGTATGGATGTGTAGTATGAAAATTACATGCAATATGATCTAAACATGTCTATTTCCAACTAGTCCTCCTTAAACCTTAGTGAGATCAAGTCTTACTAAAATTAGAGTCTGAATAAACCAAATAAACTTTATTTCTGCAGAAAATAAACTTAATATTTATAAATCAAAATAACTAAAAATGTGTCTATAACATAAAAGCATTTAAAAGTACAAACTCCTACTAAAACCAAATATCCTTAAATGACATTACACCTATATGAGCTATGTGCTCCTGAAAAACCTTGGGTGTAGTCCCTTAGTAAGCAAATCCAAAATTATGGAGTTTGTCCTAATATTCTTTATAGGTACCTAACCATTCTGAAATTTTACTTTAACAACCAAGAACTTAAAGCCTATGTGTTTTGACTTTGATGTGCTCCTGTCGTTATTGGAATAAATGACTACCAATTATTGTCACAATTTGCACCCCAGTGATAAAATTTTCCATCAATATTCCATCAAAATCGAAGTCTGTATACCTGATGATCTCTAACTAACCAGACCTCTGATATGTGAGCATGTAATCTTTTATTCTTTGAAAATATCTTATAACGCTCCTGGATGCTATCTAATGGTCCAAACCAGGGTTGCTTAAATATCTCCCTAACATCCTAATAGTATACACAATATTCCAATGTATACAAACCTGAACATACATTAGACTTCCTACTGCTAAAATGTAAAAAAAATCTTATGCATTTCTGTAATCTCAAAATCATTCTTAGGGCATTGATTGAGACTATACTTATTATTGACAAGCAGTATGTAATTAACATATAAAACCAAATATAGAACCTTCCTCCCACTGAACTTGTGGTATATACAATTATCGACCAAATTCATCTCTAAACTAAATGAGATAATCATTTGGTAAAATTTGTAATACTATTGACAAGAAGTCTACTTAATCCCATGGATCAAGTTCTTTAATTTGAAAATCATTAACTTCGCATCATTAGACACAAAGTTTTCTAGTTGCACCATATATATGTATGATCAATGTTACCATTGAGAAACTATTAACTTAATATTCATATGATGCAGCTTAAGGTCAAAATATTCCACTAAAGCCATTATAATCCTTTCTCTAGTGGACCTTTTAATGACATTCATTCTTAAGGTTGTTGAGTTCGTTTTACTGGAACAATTACCTCATCTTGAATAGAAGTTGTTCAACATTGTCTTGTTAAGGTTCTAGATTCACTTCTTGATCAATGATAGGTATGAGAACCTAAACATCGTCAAAAGTGATATTAGGAACTAAGTTAGAATCTAATTCCTCCTCAAAAGCAATGATTCTAATCTTATTTCTCCCTCCAAACTCAATATCCTCAAAAAATGTTGCAGTTCTTGTCTCAAAAATATTCCTAATTGTGGGATCATAAAACTTATTTCCCTTAGATCGCTCAGAATGTACTTGACCCTTATACTTTATAAACATTAAAGAAGTCAAAAGTGATGTCATCTCAACCTTATCATTTTTAGCAAAATATTTCTCAATTTCGTCAAGGAAACCCTTGATCTAAGTAATCTCTTCAGATTCTATGCCCATAGAGGTTTCTGGAATGTTGTGTTTCATGATCATTAGACTCATGTGATTTGAACAATTCCATCTCTCAAAATACCTCTTAACATCAGGGGTACTTTTCATAGTGAAAGGTGCAGGTTATTCTTCCTTTAGTGAAAGGTCTATATCCATACAGCCAAGCATTATAAATGTCTTTTCGATTCTTTAAAATTAGTTTCATTAAACATGGGTATAGAATTTATATTAGCTGATATTGTGGCAGCAAAAGATAAACTAGTTGAATCTAGAACAAAATAGATAAAAAAAAAAAAAAACTCACGTCAATATTCATAAGGAAACAATCAATTTGAAATAATGGCTAATCACATCTCAAGATACCAAACACAACATTAGTATCAAGTCTTTAGATAGTAATATTAACAGTAAGCGGTACTCTTGTTGTAGCAATCAAACATTAACAATAAATTATGTCAAACAATGAATTAATTTTTGAACTAACATGTTGCTCACATAAAGTATTTTATAATTGTCACACATTTATCACCACTGTTGTCATTGAAATTCTGTTGAATATTAACTTACCTTTGGGTCAATTAATAAATGCATGAATCATAAAAACATGTAATCATCTTAATATTTTAAACAAACTAATCTACGCAAAGGAGGTCACTTTAGCGACATTTTGTTTCAACTAATCTATTTGAAATATTAGACATCCTTAATTAAAAATCAAAGCCAAAATATGAATTTATTTGTTTCAAAATATTTTTCTTAATTTCATCTTTTAATCAAATTAAAAGATAATAGTATATATATGTATATATATTTAACCCAAAAGAACATAAAACATAATAATAGCTGAATATATCACAATAACCTCATATAAGACTTTAAATTTAAACCAAAATAATTTGAATAAAGGAAAACCTCATATCAATATATCGAACACTCCATTACTATTTCATCTTTGGACAAACTATTAACTTGCAAGTGATAACTTGGTGTAGCAATCAAACACTGACAATAAGAACATGTCAAACAATTAATCTTCCTTTGGGTCGATTTATTACTCACATGTAAAACTGAATAATCGTCACATGTTTATTACCACAGTTGCACATGTAATATTATTAATCTTTCTTTGGTTCGATCAATATTAACGTAGCTTAAGTTACATGCATGCAACCTTTTATATTTTTAAAACAAAATAATTTCAATAACAGAGATCACTTTGGCCACTTACTATTTCAATTAAGTTATTTTAAAATATATATATAAACATACCAATATTCAAACTTAAAATTTACCCAATATTCAAAGGTCAAAACTATTTTTTTATTGATTTATAGATTCAAATAATAAAAAATAAGGTTGTCTTAATAATGCAATAAAAAACTGAAAACTTAATCTTTGACTTTTTTTTTTTGGTTCCAAAACCATATATATCAAAACCAAATAGAAATAATGTAGTGGTTCAAAGCCAAATAATTAACAAGCACATGTATTCATAATTTTGGCATAGACAAAAACACCATAGTAATTCACGCATATATATGTATTCATAATCAAATATAAAAACTTGCCCTGAATATACCATGTAAATTCAAAGTTGTATTTATGATTAAATAGAGATTTGCATGAATACTTGAAAGATAGTTTCAAACAAATAAATCTCAAAAGCAAAATCATAATAGTTGGCATATCAAATATTTGAAACCATAAGATGCCAAAACCTAATATTATAGAACCAAACTTAAAACCAAATTATTTAAACATGTATATAGTTGACATAAATTTGCACCAAAACACCCATAAAATTGAATATATAACCATAACAAAAAAATTTAACAACTTCAACGATATCCATCAAAACTTAATTTCACCAATTAAACTATAAAAGATATCTTATTGAATAATGGTTATAAACACCTATATACACAAACTATAATCATGCATTAATCCTCAAAATCATTGATATGCATATAATATATATACACAATTATAATAATAGAAAATAATGTTGAAACCCTCATTTTTAAAAAGATTTTTATTTGAAATAAAAAAATGAAAATGATAGTCGCCGCCAATATTTTTTATAAGGTGTGATCGGATCACCTCGTAATTTGATTGTTTTAATAAAAGTTTGATTTAATAAAATAATGATTTTTGTCTAAATTTTGGGTTGATAAAACTATTTATACAAGAATCCAAATCCAAATTATTTTCAAGTCTAAATATGCTCTCTAAAGCCCAAAATAAAAATAACACATTATTTAAAACCTAAACCAAAAATACAATTTTACCCAACCTAAATCTATAAATATTAAATAAATAAATTTATAAAATTAACCTATATTCAAAGGAAGAAAGGAGGGCTACTAGTTTCGTACATACACAATGTGAGGATGTTCTACTTTAAAAATAGTTTTCTATACATTTTTTTATAAAATCCATAAATATGGATGTTACTCTTACTTGCAACTTTGGGAATTAAGGATGGCTTAGTTCACTACAAGAAAACAGACTTTTAGCGACGTTTTTTTTAGCCTTTAGCAGTGTTTTCCCAAGCGCCGCAAAAAACGCTGCTAAAGGTAACGCCGCAAAATTTAGCGGCGTTTATCTGAAAAAAATGCCACAAAAGATCAAGACTTTTAGCGGCGTTTGTAAAAAAAACGCCGCTAGTTTTGGGAGATTTGAAATGTACATTTTTCACCAATATCTAACCCTTCCTGCATTAAATCCAACCAAAAACAACAAATATAGCATGAAATCCAATAAAAAACAGCAAATGTAGCATAAAAAATACAATAAAAAAACATTAAATCTAAATGATACTTCAAATTCAACGAAAGATCTATGATGTAAATTAATAAATTAAGTATAACTCAAAACATTCTTACAATAATGTTAAATGTGACAATGTTAAAAACGTTCTTACAAGGAGAAAACTAATGTCTAAGATGGTGGCTTTTGCGACTATTGAAACATCTGCATCATTTGTTGAAGCTGTAGCTGGAGCTCATCGTACTTTTTGCTCTGCTCTACTGCCATTGCTACTGTTTTTGCCTCTCTTGTTGCTGCCGTTGCCTCCCTCGCTACTGCCGCTGCCTCCCTCACTGCTGCATCCGCTCTAAGTTCTTGCTGGAGTTCTTCATATTTTCTTTGAACCTCGGCAATTTGCTCAACTTGCTCGCTTGCATTTGAGCTATCTGGTCTCTTAACCTCTGAACTTCAGCTTGAGCTTGACTTCCGAAAGGCATGTATTGATGGGAGCCGGATCCAAAATATTGGGTCGGGGTAACACCAGATCCTTGAAATCGAACCTGACCGTACCTTTCAGGACCCAAAACTTCAGTGATAATTCTGTTATCAATGTTCTCAAGATTAATAGAACTATCAGTCAAAGCAATCACTTCGTACTCCGCCTTCTTCTCCTTTAGTTTCTCCTAATAAATCAATTAAAGAGTTAGAAACAAAATATATAATAAAAATGAATACAACATAACTTAACATTATTTAAAACTACTAACGACGAATTAAACCATTATAATTAACTATTATAAATATTTATAATAAATCAAATTTTATTAAGTAAATATACCATAATTTCTCCAGCTTCAGATGTCATAGAAGATTTATCTTTCTTCTTATGCGTAATCTCAAAAAGCTGAAGGCGACCAACTTTTTGACCTGACGAGACTTCCTACAATATAGTAGTAAAAATATTATTTAATAGTAGAAAGTCATTAATATTTGACAGAATTAATAAATTCATAATACCTCGGCCTCAGCTACAGAAGCAAAATTTCTCGACCCTACCGTGTACGTGAATTTTTGTTTTTGCCTGCTACTTGTTCCAACTCGCTCACAGTCCTACATAATGAAATTATTATTACGTATATAGTAAACACTATATATAAGAGTTTGGAAATACGTAATACCTCTCCTTTCTTTGAATTCCAGAATCTAACCGCATCTTCCTATTGGTACCTCAGCATTCCCAGCGGGACATTTCTCAATTTTTCCTCAAGGCTTATGTCTTTCTTAAAATATAGTTTTTTCAAAGTGCTTTTATGGTCTCTCTATTTTTTACCCAATGCCTTCTTGATATAGTCATCGGAGACCTCTAAAGCAAATCTCTCCTAAAAAAACACAAGTTTAGAATGTAAATATAAATGAAAGTTAAACCGAAGTATTATAAATTACTTTAACGTTTTGTTACCTTAATATTATCGAGAGCCTGATTTTTGTTGCTATCAGGCATATGATGCCATGATTCGTAGTTGATGGGCAACATATTAGCATTTCGTGCTATAATGCTCAAATAGCCTGCTAAAAGTTGAGCTTTAGATCCAACAGGCTGACCATGACTGTTTCTACTTACTTTGACACGCTCGACAGGATTTAATTCGTATAAATCTTTAAGTAGCATACGTCCTCGACCTCTGCGCGTCCCACCACTTTCAGCTAAAAAACGATATATTATTATAGTAAAATTGAAAAAAAATCAATAATAAAAGTCAACACACATGTAAAATAAACTTAACATTGAATTTCTGCAGGCTCGTCAAGTGTTTCCGGCACATTCGAAGATCCAACAACTGTCTGCTGTTTACTATTTGCTTCTTCCGAATTTGGAGTATTCTGGATAATACTTAAATCTTGTAATCTTCTTCTACGCATTTTTTTTGCAATAAACATAAAATGATTGAAATTTTAGTAAAAAATTACAACAATAATAGTACATGTAAAATAATTAAATTATATAGCATGACCAAGATTAAAATTATAATATTACATATAATTAAAAATCTTAAAATCTTACTACATCATTATTCGTAAATATCTTCATCCACATCATGTCGAACCCATTGATGTTGTGTACTAGTACTAGGGATATTTTCATCTAAGTTTTGTTCTGGAAAAGGTAATGTTTCTGATCTTTCTACGATGTCATCTCTACTTCCATTACCCATGTCAAACAAGTCTCTAGGGGTGTTTCAGAGTACAACATATCAACCCTCATCAGTTGGATCTTTCGAATAAAAAACTTGTTTCACTTGAGAGGAAAATACATATGGCTCGTCCGCCAATTGTTGTCCTGTGTGAATCAAGCGAGAGAAATTAACCATTGTAAAACCAAATTGATCTTTTTTAATTCTGCGAGCAGTATTAACATCAGCCCAATCACACTAAAATAAGACAACTTTCCATCTGGCATAGTAATCCAACTCAATAATGTCGATAAGAAGTCTGTAATACTCCACATTACCCTCAACCAGATTACTGTCCCTAGCACTAGCATAACTTGTAATTCAAGAATTAACAACAATTCCACAATTTTGAGTTCTCCTCATTCTCTTACGATATTTTGTATGAAATCTGTATCCATTGATGAGGAAAGCACTAAATCTTTTTATTACTCTGTTCGGACCTTGGGAAAGCCATTTAACTTCGTCATTGACGTCCTTCCCACTCCAAACCTATTGAATCGAAAGTAAATTGAGTAATTATAAATGTATTATGTAAAAATATTCTTATTTGATTAACTAAATTTCGCAATTATATGTAACTTATCAACTTCAGTTACATACCGTTTGACTTAACCATTCATGAAAAGATTCTATGAATAACTTATTAATCTCTCGATGTTGTAATCTTCGAGAACGTGTACGAGATCTCAAAATTTGTTTGTACTCACTATGTTAAAAACAAGTTTAATTGGTTAGAAGATAAACAAATCAAAACGACGAATATGTGAGGAAATTTTAGAACTTACTTGCGTAATGGTTCAATTGAATCATGATGAAAAAGTACATATCGATGTGCTTGTATCCACGATATATCATCTAATTCTACAATTTTAAATTTGCCGATTGGTTCTCCATAACTTTGGAATAAATAAGTTTCGGCCAAGTTATGATCATTGATCCTAGCATTTCTACTTGGTCTATTCAATCGTGTTTCAACATCTTCTAAATATCTAGAACAGAAGGTCATGCATTCATCTGCCAAGTAGCCTTCAGCAATTGATCCTTCTGGATAACGCTTATTACGACAATAAGACTTCAATTTGCTTAGGAACCTAAACACGATATACAATATTTATCAAAAGCTGTAACTAAATGAAAAGAGGTGAATGAATGAATACTTGACAAATAAATTAGCACCTTTTTATAAGATACATCCATCGATAAAAAATCGGTCTACCAAGTATTGCTTCGTGAGGGAGATGGATTACCAAGTGCACTATAATAGTGAAGAAGGAAGGTGGAAAGATCTTCTCCAAATTGCATAAAGTCAAAGTAGTTCGATCCTGTACTTTCTCAAGTTCTTTAACATCCAAGACTTTGCCACAAATAGTTTTCATTATATTGGATAGTTCAATTATACAGGGCGTCACATTTTTTGACATACAGCACCGTAAAGCAACTGGGAGTAAATCTTGCATCAAGATGTGGTAATCATGTGATTTTAAAAAATATAATCTTCGATCTTTAAGATTCACACATCGAGATATATTTAACGCATACGTATCTGGGACCTTTATATCCTTTAACACCATGCAGAACACTTCTTTCTCTTCCATTGACATTGAAAAAATAGAAGGTGGCAACCGATATTTCCCATTTGAAAGTACTTAAGGATGAAGATCACGCAGAATTCTCATGTCAACTAAATCAAGTCGACTCTGAAGATTGTCTTTTGATTTTCCATCGACATTCAAAATTTTCCCAATTATGTTCTCGCAGACATTCTTCTCAATATGCATGACATCAAGATTGTGGCGTAAAATGTTGTGTTTCCAATAAGGCAACTCAAAAAAAATACTCATTTTTTTTGACAAGTCCGCCTCATTAGGATCATCCTCTTCGTCAGATTCATTATCAGATTCATCTCTCGATCTTCTCTTTGTTTGCGTGTTAGGTGGTTGATTCATCTTTCCATAACTAAAGTTGATATCTTTTAACATAAACAAGATTTCAGATCCAACGGTCTGCTCAGGAGCTCCTCTATACTCTTTAGTACCGTCAAATAGAGTCCTGTGAAATCTAAATTTATGATTTCCATCTAACCACCGACGATGGCCCACGTAAGAGAACTTCTTCCCATTATACAACCACTTCGAACAAGTTTGCGCAGCACAACAAGGACAGGCATAATGTCCTTTAGTACTCCAACCTGATAAATTAGCATAAGCCGGGAAATCATTAATTGTCCACAACACAGCTGCACGTAAATTAAAGTTTTCCTTTCTCAATACATCATATGTCTCAACACCCGACCATAACTGTTTTAACTCTTCAATAAGTGGCTGCAAATAGATGTCAATATCATTTCTAGGACCTTTCTCTCCAGGGATAATCATTGATAAAATAAATGAAGATTACTTCATGCAAATCCATGAAGGCAAATTGTAAGGAACAAGCACTACAAGCCAAGTACTGTACGAAGTACTCATGATTTTAAAAGGATTAAAGCTGTCAGCTGCTAGCCCAAACCTCACATTCCGAGGATCGCTTGCAAAGCTCGAAAATTTACTGTCAAACAATTTCCAAGCTAAAGAATTAGCAGGATGCCTTAATAATCCATCATCGGTTCATTGATCATTATGCCACCTCATAGAATCGGCCATCTTTGACGACATGAAAAGCCTTTGAAGTCTTGGTATTAAGGGAAAATATTGCAAAACCTTGACTGGCTTCTTTCTTAACTGTGCCCCACCTTTATCCGCATTCACATATTCTATATTCTCATTCATCTAATGAGACTTACCGCAAACATGACAAGACTGTTGGTTCTTCTGATCACCCCAGAACAACATGCAATCATTTGGGCAACTATGAATTTTATTGTACCCAAGGCTCAAATATTTTATTAGTCTCTTCATATCTTGACAAGACTGGAGGATTTTTGTAAACGGATACATCTCTCTCAGAAACTCTAGCAGCATTGTAAAAGAGTTTCCGGTCCACCCTCCCAAACATTTTAAGTGAAATAGACGAATGTAGAAGGACAATTTCGAATATTTTGATCCCTCGTAAAGTTCTTTGTTCATTTCATTAAGTAAATTGTAGAACTTCGCTGCTTCTTCATTTGGCTCCTCATCAGGTGCACTTGTTCCCGTTTCGCAAAAAACATTTCCACCAATATCACAATCATTAGATGTAATAAAGTCAGGTGGAAACGATTGCTCACCATGACTATGCATATTAAATGCATCCCGCAACATACCTTCCATGTCGTCTTGTCTAACATACTGGTGATAATCAGTATCAGGATAAGTCGGATTAATCGTTGAAGAAGTTCCACTAGATGTATACTCTCTATGGAAATTCCATTTTTTATACCCCTGAATAAAGCCATCCACAATTAGATGTTCGTAGACAACTTCACGAAAATGCCAATTGATGTTGCCACACTTCTTACACGGGCAAAGAATCATATTCTCTTGGCTTGCATTTTGAAATGCAAAATTTAGAAAATTTTGTACTCCATTTCGATAGGCGTTGCTTACTCTTGACAATTTCATCCAACTCCTATCCATTTCGTAGTTCTTGAAGTCTAAACTTGACAATAAATTACACGAGTAAGTTGTTTATTTATAAGTATAATTAAGTTATGTAAGTTATGATATGATATCTACTTATGTATTATGTAAGTTATGTAAGTTATGTGAGTTATGTGAGTTATGTGAGTTATGTGAGTTATGTAAGTTATATAAGTTATGTAAGTTATGTGAGTTATGTAAGTTATATAAGTTATGTAAGTTATGTAAGTTATGTAAGTTATGTAAGTTATATAAGTTATGTAAGTTATGTGAGTTATGTAAGTTCCAAATATATATTTTACGTACTAGTGATGTATTCAAGTATATATATTTTAAAATCTTATAAATTTTACACATAAATAATTTATACAGTATAAATTCTTATATATTTAAATAAATTAATCCAAATTATATTAATTAAAATAACATGTCTTTTCCTTTAATATAGACATGTCTTTTTGCTTTTATTAATCCAAATTTATGTTTTACAAGTCATCTTTTCTTAAGTAAATGTTAAAGCATAGTGTGAACATCCGTATTTAGCTTGAAAGCTATGATTTATTTTGAATAAAAATTTTAACTTAAATGATAAAACGGACGATAATATTTGTGATAAAACGTATGAGAATATTTAATTTATTAAAAATCGTGATAGAAATATAGAAATATTAAATCACGAATTACAAAAATAGGGTAGAAAAAATTCACGTGGCAAGCATACATGTAGAGAGGTATAATATTATTAAAAGGTTTCAAATTGAGCAGAAATGATCCCTTTTATAGTATTAATGCAAGTAAGAGCATATGCATTGGAACTAGTAGCAAAGATCCCCAAGCGAAGCGAGGCAAATGAAGTGGAAGTTGGTTTACATGTGCAAACATGTGTGTGATATCTAGAAACTGTCAATTTTAATCTCAATGCCGAGAAAGGTATATACCTAATGGAATACATTGCAGATTTCAATATTGGAGAGACATCAAATAAAGATTTAGCCTATACTAAACATACATACCTCTTACAAATTGTAAATTGGATGGTAGGGTCGATTCCAGCAAATTAAATTACACCTACAAACAATGAACAGCCATGAAATTAAAAAATAATCTAAGGATAAAGAAGAATTAAATAAGTTAAAAACATGATCCATTAATGTATTTTCTTCTTTCTTCCTCTCATCAGGACATCACTAGTACACATTATTAATTATAGTTCTAAAATACTAAGTCCATGCCATAACATAGGGGTGATACCAAAATACAACTAAAACAATTATCGAGTCCAATTAAATTTAATGCACTCAAGGTCAAATTTAGAACTGTTACCAGTGGTGATACATCGCTAATAACATTAAGAGAAATGCATAAACAAACATCCACAACAGGTGCACAATAAGCACTAAAGCATTAAAGGTAAAAAAGTTGTAAAAAAATAAATTTTGAACGTATTTGAAAAGAAAAAAAGTTAAAGAAAAGAAAATGAGAAAGAGATGTAAACTAACTTAAAATTATGCAAATTTTTAAATATTATGTTTTTTAATTTTTCAACTTTATCAAAAAAAGATAGAAATAAAAATTTATATTTTTATTTATTTTATATTTCTATCCTTTTCAATTATTCATTTTCTGATTTTTTTCCAAGTGAAATTTACTACATGTATGCTTTGATTTAGTACGAGTCATATTAAAATATATAGATAAAATTTTAAATATATATTATAAAATATAGAAATTATTTGTACCAATTATAAAACACTACATACCAATTGAAATCGGTTTGTCCAACACGATAACAACTACCATTAAATTAGATTAACATTGAATCGCTCGTAAGCATTAAAAAAATTGGAAATAAGTAGTTAAATCAATTAAAAATCACCTAAAAGGGTTTTATATAATGTTTTGGGTTATTATATTATTTTTTATTTGTTTGGCCCAATTTTATTTTTATTTGTAGCCCAAATACACTGATTTTTGCCAAATACAATGAACTTTCTTGAGCTTCTGTCAACTCAAGCTGTTGAGCAAAGATCTAACAACCCTGGCACAACAGGTACACAATAAGCACTAAAGCATTAAACTCCTATGGCACTAGGAGAACATCAAGATTAGGCAAGCACAAAAACAGCAAACATCATACTTAGAAATAAAAATAGAAAGATTAAATTCCAAGGAATTGCAGCATATTTTAACCTACTAACAAATATAGGTTCCCTTCCTTGCACACAAATTTTCATCATACTTTTACATTATCCAAGACTTTGAAAAACTTAGAAGGTCAGAATAAGTTCATATCACAGATTATACCATCAGAAGGTAAAAATTGGAAAGTGTGAACTCATTTATATCAAGACAAATACTAAACTCATTTGGTTACAATTTGAGATTAAGGCTTTTGAACATGCTTGCCATAATTACAAATGATACTGCTTCAAAATCAAACAGAAAATTGCATAGAAATTTTCATGCTTTATGCTAATGTAAGCTTCAAAGACCATAAAAGTAAAAATATATCAATATATCACAGAGATTCATTTCAGAATAAAGTTGATGGGAATGTACAAGGCAGAAACCAAATTGCCAAGATTAGTAAAAATCTTTATTCAATTTCTCTGTATTCTACTATGTCCATCTCGATACAACAACAAATCATATATATATTAAGTCATTTAAGTAGCAAAACAAAAACGAGAACATATATGAAAGATGAACAAAAAAGCAAGTCTTTATGGTGCACAAGAAGAAATAATCCAAAAAAGCGTACCCTTTATCTTTCCCTTCTTCCCCTTTCTTTTCTGTTCAGTATCCGAAAGTAAATATGATGATGAAGTAGCAGGTGAAGCTGCTGCAGAAGATTGTGAATTCCTCCACCAGTAATTTCTCTAACTCAGGTTTCAATTCCCTGTTACAAAAATCGAAAAGCATCAACCAATAAAATGAGAACTGAGAAGAAGATGGGTGAAATAGCTGAGTGAGGGTTTTGGCTTATCGATTAGTCGCAGCAGAGGAGTGCGACGATGATGCAGCAGATGGTCGAGTCGACGGTGATGCAATAGATAGTTGGGTCCGGCGATGGAGAGATGGGTTGGGTTTGGATTTGCTGAAAATTTAGGGTTAGGGGGAAAATTTTAGGGGAAAACACTTAAACTTTTTAGGTATGTCTTTTGGGATAAAAGGGTGGAAAAAAAAACGATGTCGTTTATGTGAATTTAGGGGAAAACTGATTTGGTGTTTTGGGGGAAAAGCCTAATGCTGTCGGGCATGAAAGAAATGAAATTTAACAAATTAAAACGACGCCATTTCGGCAAAAAAATTTTGATCGTTTGCGGTGCTTTAGAAACACACTGCTAAAAGTTATCTATTGCGGCGTTTCTAAGAAAGCGCCGCTAATATCCAACAAAAATGATGTCGTTTTCTTTAAGCACTAATGTTTTTTGAAAAAACGCCGCTAATCCCCTATATATTCAACTAAAACGACGTCGTTTCCATAAACTTCAATTCTTTTTGCGGCGTTTTTTATAAACGCCACTATTCCCTATCCAACTAAAACGACGCCGTTCTATTAAACTATAAACTTTTTTGCAGCGGCATTTTAATTTTTAAAAATGCCGCTAATCCCCTAAATATCCAACTAAAACGACGCAGTTTTCTTTAAACTATACTGTTTTTTGCAGCGTTTTTTGGAAAAACGCCACTAATCTCTTAATTTTTATATTTTATTTTTATTTGTTATAATTTGGTAGCCAAAATAATTAACTTATGATAGTCAATATTTAATAATATATCTATATTGCATGATAACTTTGAAATTTTAAGTTTAAATTTCACTTATATAAATTACGTGTAGAGGAATTAATTTGAATTGAATTCTTCATTCAATTAATTCTTTAGATTAATGATTTTAATTATTAATACTAATGATGATAAATGTTAATATGATGACAATTAGTTATAATTTAATCCTAATATTATGAATTAAAGTTTAAAAGATTTATCTCTTGTTGATATATGGTACATACTAATTTTTTTTTACATTTTACGGAAGTAGATAATCTTCAGTTTTAATCTTTTAAATATGCTTAATATTTAATCCTTATATTTTAATTTCTAATATAATTTGGGTTCTATGTGTTTATAATATTATTAAGTAGATATAGTTATCGATCCATATCAAATTTTGTTACTTTAATTAATTAATTTATTTATCAATGTTTTTTTAAATTCTAATAATTATCAAAATTTCAAATGGTCTAGATTAAATATTTTAAATATATAAAAGTATTAATTGATTGTATAAAATTTCATCATTTAACAAATTTCACGTAAACCTTAAATCCAAAACCATTTAATATATATAAAGTTTATCTATTATCTACGAAATAATTTAAACTATAATCATATATAATTTTAATATATTAAGATTAATATTATCTCTTTTACAATTATATAAGAAATCGTTTAATATATAAATTAAAAATGATAATTAATCAAAACCCTAAACCTCTAACCCCTAACTGGTCTTTAAACCTTAAACCTTAAACTCGAAACCCTAAATCACAATACATATACCTTAGACCCTAACCCCTAAACCATAAACTCTTAACCCTTAACCCTTAACCCCTAACCCTTAATCATTATCCCCTAACCCTTAATTCTTAACCCATAACCGCTAAATCTTAAACTCCAACTATTAAACCCTAAAGTACCCTAAACTACATAATTCATAACCCTTAAAATAGTAACTCCTAAACCTTAAACCTTTGAACCATATACCCCAAATCATAAACACTAAACTATAATGATAATTAATTCAATATTTTAAAATTAATACTATCTCTTTTAAAATTATATAAGAAAATATTTAATATATAAATAAAAAACAATTAGTCATATATCAATAAACTTTAAAATTATTTTAAATAATAGTATTTTAATAAATATTTTCCTATGTTTTTACTTTTAAAATTATTCTATGTGTCATTATTTTTTTTAAGAATTTAAATATTCAATTAAAAATAGATTATACTTCTAGCGGCGCTTCTTAAAAACGCCGCTAATGCTGACTTATAGTGGTGTTTTTCAAAAAAGAGCCGCAAAAGATCGATCATAGTGGCATTTTGCAAGAAGGCACCACTAAAGCAACTAAAGCTAAAATAACGATGCCCTTGTGTTTAGTTTCTATAAGTCAGCATTAGCGGCGTTTTCTTTAAAACGCTTTATTGTTTTGCGGCGTTTTAACCTATAGCGGCGTTTTTCTAAAAGCGCCACTAATTGTCAATCTATAGCGGCATTTTTTCAAAATCGCCGCTAATGATCGTTTTTTAGTGACGTTTTTGTAGAAGCGCTGCTAATGCTGGTTTTTAGTGTCGTTTTTTTATTAAAACGCCACAAAAAACACCGCTAGTGGTTTTTATATAATTGTATAAAAATTGAATTGATATATATGAATTTAAGAATATTTTTATTAATATATTTTATTTGTATTCTTTTTTTACTTTTATTGTTAAACAATTTTTAAAATTTTAATTTATATTATTTTAGATAATTTTATTAAAAATATGATTTAAAATATGTTAAAAGTTGAGTGAATAATGATGATGCAACTGCTGTATTTCAAAGAAATTTATTGTTTGACGAACAGTTGAGAGAGTAATCCCAAAGTATGAGTGAAGATTTAAAAACAAAAAAAGTGTGAAAACTCTAAGAAACAGCTAGCTTGTTTGCTTTTATGAATATTACTTTGTGTGTATAAACAAATGATAAAGTTAGGCGACCAAACTTAAATTAATGAATCATTCAAATATCTAAATTTAGAACCGCATGAAATGGTTCTTTTATCTAAGCCTCAAAATTTAAGTTTGAGAAAATGAACTTTAATAATATTGAATAACAATAGTCAAATTTGGTTACATAAATGAACTTACAATTTAAAAAAACAAATACAATTTCTTCTTGGTTAAGGTATAAATTACATTTTAAGTTACTTTTATATTTTAATCATTCAATTTTAAAAGTTGCAAAATAATTATTTAACTATTCAAAAAAATTATTTAAATTATTGGCTGTTAAAATCATTGTTATATTGTCTTCTCTTTTGCACCGTTTGCACCAATTGAAAGCTCTACTTTTTCTTCTCTTCTACAATTCAATTCTTTTTTCATAAAATAACTTTGAATATTATAAATCTACAAACTAAAATCCAACTAACTTTCTTCTCCGATCTTCAATACTGACCACCAGATCGACTTGGATCTAAGGTATATTCTTTTACTCGTTGATAGAAACTAATCCACCATATTGATTGTTTAATCATCACTTGGAGCTTGCCAATTAAACTTTTAAAAAAAAAAAACTTAACAACTTAAATAAAATTTTTAAATAATTTAATAACTTAAATGAATGTTTGAATAATTTAATGATCAATTTATAATTTTTAAAATTAAGGAATCAAAATATAAATTTAATAAATTAATTGTAAGTTTGTTAATGTTGATTTACATCATAGGATTGTTATCATGTCCGTTTGTAGTTTTTCAAAAGCTATTCAACTGTTGAGTTAGAGCCTCTAGATCGACTCAATTCTTGTGCAAAATCGAATTTAAATTCATTATTCACCATATTAAAAAGGAAAAAGAAAAATCAAATATTACTTTTCATCAAATAGTTCTTTTTGAAAAAAAAAAAAGCAAAACGTTCAACAATCAAAGCGAAAATATATTTTAAGCTGGAACTTGGTTACCTACTTATATCTAAAGCAAAAGCCACGCAAAAACCAACATATTATATATATATATATATAAATAAAAAGAATAACAGTTAAAACAAAATCGTACTATTAGGTTGCAAGAGAATACAAATGAATTAAAAGTTGTAAGTTGTAACAATTAATCAAAAAAATAATGATTTAAGAAATGGAAAATGAATTATTTTCCAGATATGAAAAGGTTTTGCACTTCAATCTAAGCTTTACCGACAGTAAAAATCAAATAAAATAAAGATGCACACAAATTACAGCAACATTTTTCTGCTAAATCCCAACCTTAAGCTTGTTAAAAACAATCATCCGGGTTTTTCATGATCTTTTGTTTTTGCTTCCCAATAACAAAGAGAAGTAAAACAAAATCCGAAACAAGAAACCCCAAGCCACTGTAATCAACAAGCAATTCCACTTGCTTAAATCTGTAATCCCTTCTTGCTTCAGAATATCCAATCCCGTTGTCATACAGGTTGAGCTTGTAATTCTCATTCCCAAAGTATTGCTTAATGACTGCAGTAATCTCACTTTCATGGCGGGAGGGACTGCTCCAAGTGGTGAATTGTCAAATATTTGAATCCCTCTCACGAAGCACTTTGCTGGGTTTTCAAATTCATTTTGTAAGACTGCTTCATATGGGTATTTCACAAGGGATAAGTAATGGAACCATATCCAGTAACCCGGGATTCTGTCACGATTGATGAAGAAGCCGCTAAAGAGTAAGAAATATGCTAGAATAGCGACGACTATGGTATAGCCTAACATCACATGCGGGACGACACCCGAAAGGAATGTCACGAATGAACTTCCGGACCAAAACGAAGCAAACATAATTAGGAAATAGAATAAGAATCCTGATAATCCGCCGTCTAGCCCTACTGCCCAAAATGTTGTCATGGAGAAAGCAAACGAGAGCAAAATCAAGCCCGGTAGCGTCACTAAAGCATTTGATATGACGTATGATAATCTCCTGTAAGCGTTGTAAGCAGTTTCTCTCATGAAAATGTACCTTTCTTGGAGAAAAACTGGAAGAGCATCGGCACAAGTGTAATATGTTGTCGACATTGCGAATGCAAAAAACCCTAGTCTTTCTTGCACCCCTTTTGGTGAATTATCAAGTTGCCAAAATACTGTCGCTAAAATGAACCCTGTCACTAGAACTGCTGCCAAACGAATTCCGAACAACTCCGGCATTCGTCTTGAATTTAGGATGGATCGATTTGACAATACCACCATTTCTTTCCAAAATGGATTTGCAAATGTTGGAACCATGGAAGTTGAATTGACATCATTTGTAGCACCTGGGACGAGTTTACCTCGAGATATACTGGCGCTAATTGCTTCTTTTAGCGATAAACCGAGCCGATCTGGCTCGGAGTCTCTAGTATGCTTCATGCTTTGCCATGACTTGTTGAATTCGACCAAACTTTTTGTTCCTCCAGGAGATCCTTCGAGTTCTCGGATTAAGTCCAGGGCAAACTCCGTTTTGTTCTCGTTCTCGGGTATTGGATACCCGAACTCCGAGAAATACAGCGGGAGAGTCGTCGGTGAACCACTGTAAACTGTTTGTCCACGAGACAAAAATATCAATCGGTCAAGCAATCCGAGAATACGATAACTTGGCTGATGAACTGACATTACAACAATGCTTCCACTCTGAGCTATCCTCTGTAAAACCTTCACCACCATGAAAGCACTGGTTGAATCCAGCCCTGATGTAGGCTCATCCAAGAAAAGAATAATGGGGTCGTGAATTATATCGATTCCGATGGATACACGACGACGCTCTCCACCGGAAACACCACGATGACCTTCATCACCGATTACAGTTTTGGCTGCATTTCTTAAGCCTAATTGATCGATCAAGGCTTGAACTCTCATTTTCTTCTTAGATTTCGACAAAGTCCGAGGAAGGCGAAACTCAGCTGCGAACATTAAGGTTTCTTCGACAGTAAGCATTGGGAAAAGTAAATCATCTTGCATAACGTAAGCTGAAATGACTTTCAACATTCGAGACTCCAAAGCTTCGCCATTTAAAGTAATGTTTCCTTTCAAACTCCCTTTAGCTATTCTGTTGGCTAAAGCATCGATCAGCGTCGACTTACCTGAACCACTCGCTCCAAGCACAGCGAGTATCTCACCGTCTCGAGCCTCACCGGAGATATCATTAAGCAACGTCTTGGTCCTCGTAAAATAACTATCTCCGGCAAGTGGGTTGCCGACGATAGCGGCATCTGCAGCGGCGCTTCCACCCCTCCGTCTGAATAAACCAGGCAACGCCATTTTGCGAGGAACCTTTACACTATAAGTAAGGTTGTTAAAGGAAAGCACAAAGGGTATGGGGCGCGGTTCGGTGACGTCGACGAGGACTTCATGGACAGGAGTTTCGTCGCCGGTGGCTTCTTTCCTTGCATCACCAACGTGTTTAAGTAGTTGGCCGAGCGTTGGGGAAGCTCCTGTGGCTGTTGAGAGTTCGCCGGCAATAAGCTCCAATGAGTGTTGAAAATACTGAGAAGGACTATTACGATGATGATTATTATCCGACGACATGTTTTGGGGACAATAGGAGAGATGGGGCGGGTTATGTTAACCCCCTTTCGTCGGGAAATGTCAGAAAATGGGGTGTTTTCAAAGTGAAGGGGAAAAGGGTGTTGTGATTTTGAACATTTCAAGGTTTAGAGAAATCTATATATAGGATAGGAGTGAAAGTAATGGTTTAATTTTATGTAATTTAATATGTTTGATTTTTTGACAGTTATTATTGAGAGGTAAGGTTACCTAAATCATCTAATATGAAATCTATACGCCTCTGTGTTTCTTAGAAGGAAGAAAGGTGGGTACGTGTGCGGCCGTGATTTATTACGATAGATAGCTGATAAACACGTGACGTAGTGGTGGTTTTGTTTCAGTGGCAGGGGAATTAGGTTGGGTGTTGATCTACTGTGGCGTAAGCTCTGAATAGTCCATATGGATGGCTAAATATTAATGGGTTAAGGGTTGAAACTTGAATCCAATATTGCTTGCCACTGGGATTTGTTATCATGTGCTTCACACGTAAATCCTTATGTCTTTGGTCATTTGTGTTTTTATTCTCATCATTCCAAAATATTTGTTAATTTATTCACGCTGTAAAGCCTCCTAACATGGAAATTTCTTATTTTTGGTCCTTTAAAATTTACCAAAAATTGATAGAATTGCTCTTTTAACTCTTCGAAAATGATAAAATTTTAGTTTAGTCCTTAAAAGTTAAAAAGATATGAGGTATTAAAATGGTAAAAAAAATATTTTTAACTCATAAAATATACAATTTAGTTTTGCTAAAAAAAAATATCTAACTTCACCTGACTCTTCAAAAATTATAAATTTAATCATTGTTAAGTCTTTAATGAAATGTTTACATGACTTTTTATTAGTTCAATAACTACTTTAGCTTTCAATGTTTACATATTATGTCAATTTGGTTTTGATCCTAAAAAATTCAACAAATTAAGCACTTAATATTTACAAATTCTACCAATTTGGTCTTGATTCTAAAATTAACTCTTATTTTTTACTCATACGGCCAATTCTCTTTATAATAGTCCTACATGTCTCTGAAAATTTGGATATTATAAAAAGTAGATGTTATATATCTATAATGACATTTGAGATTCAAATCATACTTACATATCATTTAATTGTCAAATTAAAAATATAATATTATTTAATAATAACATTAATTGGTAAGATTGAGATCAAATCTTTAATGAAATTTACAATTTTCTTTCTATTTATTCAAGATTAGTTTATGATCGGTATATTTTTATGTAAAATCTAAATATTTATTAAAATAATATCTTAGCTAAAAGTTATGATTCTTATTTCATTTAGGAATAAAATTAATTTTTATTAAAATTTAAGATAAGAGTTTGTAATAGAGAATTAATTTTGTTATAAAAATAAAAATAAAACATAAAAACCTATTCTACAACAAACTTGAAATGCTATTATAAAGGCTTACAATTACAGAGACAACTTACTATATGTTCTTTCTTTGTCGTTTCTTTTTCTAGTTTTATTTTTATTTTATTTGTTTCTCTTTATTTTCGAAAATAGTGATGGCATCATTGTCGTCACCTGTTGCTATTACTAAAGGCTTTCTCCGGTCAAAATCTATAGTGATTTTGAATTATAGGCAAAACTTGATTGATTTTATTAATTCGCTCAATCACCTATTTATACAAAGAGATGTGAAAGCAAATAACAAAGGTAATTCTATGATAAAGGAAATTTCAATAACAAGATTTCAAAATTTAAATATATGGATAAAATAAACTTAAAATAAAGGATATAATAAATTTAAATTTTAACTAAACTAAGACTTGATCTTCAGTATATCTTCAGTACACCCTCCTCAAGTTAAGAGATAAGCAACAACATTTTAGAAACAAGATAGTGAAAAGACTTGTGTGGAAGGGCATTGGTAAAAGCATCAACAAGTTGATATACAGTTCGAAAGTGGACAACTTCAAGAGTTTGACACTCAGTATGATGACGAACAAAATGAAAATCAACTTCCAAATGTTTCATCTTGCTATGGAGAATTGGATGTTAGCACTGAAAAGTAGCATCTCAAGATTATCTCAGAAAATTTTTGGGAAGCTGAGCAAGAAGAACTTGCACCTACAAAGTCTCAGTTGCATCATTGATAATAACATGATATTTTGCTTTAGTTGTTGATCGAGCTATTGTTGATTGTTTATTAGAGGATCAAATTATAGGATTGAGACTAAAATAAAATATATAGCTAGTGGTAGACACCTATCACTATGATATGTTGTCCAATCTGCATCGGAATATACATAGAGGTTGGGATCAATATAACGCAAAATATGGAGGCCATGATTAGTAGTATACTTTAAGTAACAAAGCATTTATTTCACAACTTTCTAGTGAGTAATTGAAGGGCTATGCACGAATTGAAATAGTTTGTTAACAACAAAACTTATGTTTGGGAGAGTAAAAGAAAATTATTGAAGTTTACTAACACTCAGTGAAATTGAATGGCATCAGCAAGATGACTGCCATAATTAAGAACAAGAGAAGCTATCGAACTTAGCAAAGTGGGCACACCTTAATTGTCATGCATTTTAGTTTCATGAAGAAGATCATGCATTTTAGTTTCATGAAGAAGTTCATGAATATACTTGGCTTGAGTGAGAAAAGCCCATATGTTGTTGGTATTATCTCAATACCTAGCAAAAACTTAAGAGTATCTAAAAGCAAACTTGAGAGAGTGTCTAATGATTATATTTTTTATGACTACACTTTAACTTCCAATAAGTATAAAGTCATCAACATAGAAAAGAAGATGAATTAGGACACAGATTCACTGTGAACAAATAAGCTGTAACACCCCCAACTCTTTTGGATCGTCGGGATTGAGCCACAGAATGCTACAGTACAAAACAAAACACTTATAGACTTTTAACGAATAATTCGAATTGAAAATAATTAACCATATAATATGAATCACACATAACAAATTTAAACCTTTATCGAGCTTAATACGAGCTTACGTGAGCTCTAAAGCTAACCTAAAATCGAACAAGGACCAATCTAAAAAGGTTTTAAAAGTTCAGAACGACATCGTGATGTTAGGGGTTCCTCGTCGTGATGTCACCAAAATAGTTTGTCACGTCACGATATCAATCCGCTTAACATTGCGACATCAGTTACTGTTTGGCCTTGTTGAAACAATGAGGTTCCTTGTCTCAACGTGACATTATAGACTTTTTCTCTCCGGGACGACTACCATACGACGTCGCGACGTGAATCCTTTTTTTTAGGTGTATTAAGGCTATTTGGTACTTGCTTGAATCCAATCATCCAAATAGGTCAAAATAGTTCTTATAGCATCATTCAAACCTGTTTAAAACATTTCTAAAACCATGCCAAAACATATCATTTATCATTTTCCTAACATCTAACTAATATGCCACTTTTGGCACCAAATCACAACAAGGGTGCATAAATCATTCCAAACCATTCCATCTATTTAAACCATTTCAAAACAATAAGTTGACTCAAACATACCAAACTCAATATACCTCACTTAGATGCCTAAACATAACATTACAACTTATACATTCATTGACCATTTACATTTAAGCATTCAAACTAAATCAATTCAAATTCAAATTTCACCATTCATATATTTCAACCTTTGCTTAACATAATGGCATTATGCACAATTACGTTCACCACATATGACCATCAATCGACAAGCATTATCCAATGATCAAAGTCACAACCATTCAAATAAACACATGTACTTAAAAAAGCCTATATACATGTCATATAACTGACCAAATCGAAGACTTGATAGTGTGAGCTCTGAAGTGATACGATTACCTTGTTCCGCAAAAGACAACTACAAGTAGAGAAAACACAACATAGTAAGCATTACGTATGCTTAGCAAGTTCATATGAGTTAAAATAGTAAACTTACCTTAAATCATAATTAACATAATGAATTAGCTAACTATACAACTTTCCTGTAATCACGTTCTACATCAGTAAGGTGAGTTCATCAGTTACAATCTTATAACATTACAATATGTACAATACATTTCCATTCAGTATCATTCTATTAGAATCATCGAATATATATACGCCATTTCATCATTCCAATCACTTATAGTCATTTCCAAATACAATACATATCATCAATAAAATATTTTCAGTGTTACACTAACCATTTAGTCCATTAAACTATAATAAACAGATACTGATATGCGGGTAACCACCAAAACACACCAGATTGCTCGTTTAAGAGATAACTCCAAAACACACCTAAGCACATAAGTGATAATCCCACAAGCATAGTATGTATTAAGACATTACATCCCTCCAAAACACACCAGGTTCTCCATAGAGACAATCAATAACAGCGGTCTTTGTAGAGACAAATCTCGGCAATTCACAACAAATGCTAGATTTCGGTTTAAACAGTGAATTCTCCGTACATCAGCATCATCTCATACCATATCCCTTACAACGTATAGATAACCATATTTTCATGCCGATTGTATCCTAGCTTTATTACATTCATCCGAGTACATTTAATACATTAGATCATTTCTTAACAATTCAGTCAATTTCTTATCTTGTTGTACTAATTTGCATACAATTTAAATCAAATTCATGGTATATAAATTAATAATTTAAACACATACATTACATTTACACGTACAACTACACCATATGAACTTACTAGACAAAAATAGCAACAAGTGAAATGTTGAGGACTAATATGTAGTTTTATTTTTTTCTCTATTATTTACCAGTTGGTCCAAATCTTAATCTATATAGTAATTCATTTCAATTTTTTAGTTTCAATTACCTTATAACATATTATTCTATGCATTAAATTTTAATTTCACTTTTAAAAAATTCCCTAAAATTTCACATTTTATTCAATTTAGTCTTTAAAACTGAAACAATCATATCTTTCACATTTAAACCCCGTTTTTCAATCTGATTTCAATCACATCCTTCTCTACAGCCCTTTAATATCTATATTTATAGAAATTTAACATAAATTTTGATTTTTTTACATTTTAGTCTCTATGTACAAAACTAACAACTTTCACTTTACAAATTAGTCCTTTTACATAACTAAGCTTAAAAGCTAACCATTTAACATCAAAAGCTTCAAGATTCAACAATGGTGACATTTAAAATCTTTAATAATTTTACAAATCAATCCCTGGGTTAGCTAAATTGAGCTAGAACGATATCAAAAACTTAAAATTTACAAAAAGTGGACTTCAAAATCACTTACAAGAAAGGGCCGAATGCTAGGGGATTCTTGAAGCCTTCTTTTCTTCCTTCAATGGTGGATTTTCGGTGGAGAAGATGAGAATGAAGCTCATTCTCTTGCTTTCCACTTTGTTTCTTTTAATTTCTTAATTTATTTTAAAATTATAACATTTAAATCACCAAAATTTGAGCACTAACCATCCACTATAATAAAAAGATGGCTAATTGGCATTTTAAACCTTGAACAAATTTCTATTTAAGCCTTTTAACTAATAAAAATTAATAGTGATTAACTTTTACAATTTAGTCTTTATACGTTATTTACTAATCGTTCAATAAAATTATTGAACCGTCAATTATTATTGTAACGCCCCCACACCCGAGACCGTCACGGAGTCGAGTATGAGGTGTTACTAAGCTTAGTTTAACATTTTAGAACTTTGAATTATTTGTTTCTACATTCACAGCTTTTAAGCTACTTGCGTCACAGTCACAATAAAATCATATCTCGAGTTACAAAACTCGAAATTAAGATCCGTAAATTTTCCTGAATCTAGACTCATAAAACTATCTACTAATTTTTTCTAGAATTTTGGTTGGGCCAATTAGTACAGTTTATTAGTTAAAGTTACCCCTGTTTCAAGACTCGACTGGTCTGACCTCTGTTTACTACGAACCACATTTCTCTCTGTACAAAATTCATATGACTATGAGGTTTGTTTATACTAAAACTAAACTCAATAAGGATTCTGAGGATATAAAATACACCACCTAATTATATCTTTACAATTTATGGTGAATTTCTAAAGTAGGAACAGGGATTCAGAAACTGCTATGACTCTGTTTCACTAAAATTAAAATATCTTCTAACATATACTTCCTTTACTTGTTTCATTTGTTTCATGTGAAACTAGACATAATAAGCTTCAATTTGATATGTATTTCACCACCAAATTCAATTTCTATGATTTTTAGTAAATTTTCAAACTCGCGTTAGTATTGCTGCGGTATTCTGTTTATGGTAAATTTCATCCTTTCTATGAGTTTTATGCACTAAGTATCTTAATAGTTTTCCTTAACATCAAACATAATCTAAACTAACCATTTTCACAATTTATCATTATCAAGCATTTCCTCAACCATTTCACAACCATACCATAAGATCATTTACACAAAATGGGTATATTGCTATACATGCCATACTTAAATTTACAAGCCATTTACCAAAAATCTTACGGATAGTGTGGTGAGCCTTCGACCTATCCCGACTCGAAGTGGCTTGTCCAAAACTACAATGAGTAAGAAGGAGGAGTAAGCATAAATGCTTAGTAAGTTCATATGCAAATAATAAGTAACATAAAAAGCAGTTATACCAGTCAACATTAGCATACATCACTAAAACACATATCACATTTTAATCATTCTTCATCATCTTATTACCTTATCGTGGTTGTATCAATACTCAACCCGAGGGTTAAATACATACCTGTCCAAAATATCCATTTCATATCACTTACCAATACGTCTCTTTACATCTCGAAATTTTCCTCCATTTGAGTAGAACTTTACCGTTGAACACATCGGAATATAATTCGGATACATGGATAACTTGCAAATAAGTGCCACATATTCAATCAAGCAATCATGTAACCGCCCATAGCGAACTCGGACTCAACTCAACGAGCTCGGGCGTTCGCATCCATAAGTGAACTCGGACTCAACTCAACGAGTTCGGATGCCTAGTTACATCTCACGAACTCGGACTCAACTCAACGAGTTCGGACATTCGCATCCATAAGTGAACTCGGACTCAACTCAACGAGTTCGGATGCTCAACCATCCTAGTGACATGTCACTTGTATCCTAATCTATTCCTAAGGTTCAAACGGGCTTTTCCTCGAACACTTATCCTTGCCGTCTTCCGTAGAATGCGAAATCAATACTCGGTAACAATTATATTTAACAAGTAGTTCACATAATTTACATATTATTTGAAATTAACCACAAAGCATACATTTCATAATAAAATTCAGCATAACACATAATTAATATCAATAACTTAAAATAACAATTATGCTACATTATTTACACATGAACTTACCTTGGTACCAAAATACAAAGATTTTGCAATTTAGTCCACAATCTTTTCTTTTCCTCGATTGAGGTCGATTCCACGTCTTTCTTGATCTAAAATAACACATTTAGCTTATTTAATACTCACATTATCAAATTAATCCTTAACTCAAATTTTGGCAAAATTACAATTTTACCCTAAACTTTTGCATATTTACATTTTTGCCCCTAGGCTCGGGATTAAACTTTATTCCTTATTCTTATGTTTTACAACATGCTGATCACTTTTCTCTTCTATGGCAACATCAAATTCTCACTCTAACATGTACTTGTGACTATTAGGTATTTTTACCGATTAAGCCCTTTTACTCGTTTTTGCTTAAAATCGAGTAGTACAAGTTGTCTAACATAATTTAAAACTTCATATTCTATCATAAAACATCAAAATACACAAATTTCACCTATGGGTATTTTTCCAAATATAAACCCTAGGTTAAATTATTGCTAACATAAGCTTTATCGAGTTCAGGGATCTCAAAACGTAAAAATCATTAAAAGCGGGCTTGGAATCACTTACTATGGAGCTTGGAAGCTTGAAACAAACCCTAGCTATGGAGAACCCTTGAAATTTCGGCCTAATGAAGAAGATGGACAAAATTGGCTTTTAATTTTGTTTTAATTCATTTTAATAACTAAATGACCAAAATACCCTTACTACTAAACTTTCCAAAAATTCCTTCCATGTCCTAATTTTGTCCATGAACTTAAAATTGGTAAAATTGCTATTTAAGACCTCCTCATTAATATTCCAAAACAATTTCATACTAAAAACTTCTAGAATGCAAGTTTTGCAACTTATTCGATTTAGTCCCTACTTTCAATTTAAGCACTTTAGGCATAGAATTTCATCACGAAATTTTCACACAATCATGCAATCATATCATAAACATCAAAATCATTGTAAAATAATTATTTCTATCTCGGATTTGTGGTCACAAAACCACTATTCCGATTAAGCCCTAATTTAGGATATTACAACTCTCCCCCCCTTTTAAAGATTTTCGTCCTCGAAAATCTTACAAAAACAGTGTGGGTATTGGTTTCTCATAGTTTCTTCAGTTTCCCATGTAGTCTCTTCTACCCCATGCTTTTGCCACAACACTTTCACAAGTGCAACACTTTTATTTCTTAGTTGTTTGACTTCTCGAGCTAAAATCTTAATCGGTTTTTCTTCAAAAGTCATATCGGTCGCAGATTCAATTTCATCGGTGAAATTATATGTGAAGGATCTGAACGATACCAACGTAACATAGATCGTGAAACACATCATGAATCTTTTCTAATTCGGTGGTAAAGCTAGCCGATATGCTCTGGTCCAACTTTTTCAATTATTTCATACGGTCCAATAAAACGCGGACTTAACTTGCCCTTTCGTCCAAATCTAAGGACTTTCTTCCATGGAGACACTTTCAAAAATACCTTATCACCAACTTGAAACTCAATGTCCTTTCGCTTTAGGTCGCATAAGATTTACATCTATCCAAGCGACTTTCAAACAATCTCGAATTATCTTCACTTTTCTTGATTTCTTTTATTAAATCAACTCCATAAATCTGATTTTCCTTGAGTTCAGTCCAATACAAAGGCGTTCGACACTTGCGACCATACAATGCTTCATAAGGTGCCATTTTCAAGCTCGTCGATAGCTATTGTTGTAAGCAAATTCTACCAACGGCAAATATCTTTCCCAACTTCCTTGAAATTCCAATACACAACATCGAGCATGTCTTCAAGAATCAATTACTCTCTCGATTGTCCATCGGTTTGTGGATGAAAAGCGATCTTGAAATTTAACCCATTACCTAACGCGTCTTGCAACTTTTGCCAAAACCGCGAGGTAAACCTTGGATCTCTATCTGAAATAATCGATAATGGTATTCCGTGTAATCTAACAATTTCTTTAATATACTGATTCAGCCAACTTGTTAAGAGAATAATTAAATACGTCTTAGGGATAAAATGAGCCGACTTAGTTAATCATCAACTATTACCCGGATGGCATCTTTCTTTCCCGAGTCAATGGCAATCTGAAACAAAATCCATAGTAATCGATCCCATTTCCATTCGGGAACCATAATAGGTGGAGTAATCACGAAGGTACTTGGTGTTCACTTTCACTGTTGACAAATTAAGCATTTGGACACAAACTCGATATATCTCTTTTCATTCCATTCCACCAATACATTTTCTTCAAGTCATTATACATTTTCGTACTACGGATGAATCGAGAAATAACCACTATGTGCTTCTGTAGGATCTTTTGAATCAATTCCTCATTCTTGGTACACAAATCGATCTTTAAACATTAAGCACCCATCGAACCAATTAAAATCGATCCGTATCGACTTCACTTTATTTTCTTTTGGCTAGCAAATCTTGATCATTTTTACGAGTTTGAAATCTCTTGTAAAAACATTGGTTTTGCTCTTAACTCTGCTAGAATCGAACCATCATTTGACACTTTCAACCGAGTGTTCATAACTCTCAAAGCAAACAACAACTTTACGCTCAAAGCATCAAGAACCACATTCGCTTTTCCGGATGATAATCAATAACAAGCTCGTAATCTTTCAACAACTCCAACCATCTTCGTTGTCTCAAATTCAAGTCTTTTGTGACATCAAGTACTTAAGAATTTTGTGGTCGGTATATACCCGACATTTTCACCATACAAATAATGTCGCCAAATTTTCAAAGCAAACACCACCGACCAATTCCAAATTGTGAGTAGGATAATTCCTCTCATGAGGTTTTAAGCGCCTCGAAGCATATGCCACCACTTTTCCTTCTTGCATGAGCACACACCCCAAACCATTTAGAGAAGCATCACTATACACCACAAATTCTTTACGATTCGGGCTGTACTAACACTTTGGTGCCTCTGTTAATAACTTTTCAATTCTTCAAAACTCTGTTGACATTCTTCCGTCCATTCAAATTTAACATCCTTTCGGAGTAATCTAGTTATAGGAGCAGCAATTATAGAAAATCCATTTACAAACCGCCGATAATACCCAGCTAGCCCTAAGAAACTTCTAACTTCGTTACATTTTTGGTGGTTTCCAATCAACAATGGCTGAAATTTTACTAGGATCAACTTTGTATACCATCACACGAAACAATATGACCCAAAATCCAACTTCCGGAGCCAAAATTCACTTTTACTAAACTTAGCATACATTTGCTTATCTCTCAAAGTTTGCAAAACTATCCTCAAATGCTCAGCATGTTCATCTCATCTTTTGAATAAATTAAAATGTCATCTATAAACACCACAACAAATTTGTCCAAGTATGGCGAAATATGCGATTCATTAAATCCATAAACACAGAGAGAGCATTTGTCAATCCGAATGGCATAACTAAAATTCATAATGACCATACCTTGTTCTAAAAGCAGTTTTAGGTACATCCGACTCCTTTACCCGCAGTTGGTAATACCCAGATTTCAAGTCAATCTTTGAAAACCATGTCGCTCCTTTTAGCTGATCAAACAAATCATCAATTCTCGGCAACGGATACTTGTTTTTGATTGTCACCTTGTTTAACTGCCGATAATCAACACATAATCTCATAGAACCATCATTCTTTTTCACAAATAACACGGGAGCACCCCAAGGTGAAAAACTCGGTCTCACAAAGCCTTTATCAGTCAACTCTTGCAACTGCGACTTTAATTCTTTCAACTCTGTTGGTGCCATTCTATATGGAGCAATCGAGATCGGAGTGTTCGATATCAAATCAATACCAAATTCTACTTCCCTGACTGGAGGCAAACCCGGCAGTTCTTCTGGAAATACGTTCGCAAATTCACACACAATCGGCACTGATTCAACTTTCTTTTCAACTTCTTTTGTATTAATTACATACGCCAAATAAGCTTCATAACCCTTTCTCAGATATCTTTGAGCCGACATTGAAGAAATCACACTAGGCAATGCCTCTGATTTATCTGATTCAACCCGCAGAGTTTCACCATTTCCACACTTTAATTCTATAACCTTTTCTTTGCAATTTACTATAGCATCATGCAATGTCAACCAATCCATACCCAAAATAACATCAAATTCATCAAGCGGCAACAACATCAAGTCGGTAGGAAAGTAATGATCCCGAATCATTAAAGGACATTTCTTACATACTTTATCAACAATCACACATTTGCCTAACGGATTCGACACTCTAATCATAAATTCTGTATTCTCAACAGGTATATTCATACTAGACACCAATTTCATGCACACATATGAATGAGTAGAACCGGGATCAATCAAAGCAATAACATTAACATTATAGAGAAAATGTACGGTAATCACATCGGTGAGGAAGCATCTTCACGCGCTTTAATAGCATAAGTTCTAGCCGGAGCCCTTCCTTGAGTCTAACAGGTGCATCCACAGCTACATTCTTCTTGCTTGTTTCACTTCCAACTTTTCTCGGATACCTTCCCTCGAGTCCGCACCACTAGCTTTTACATTCGAAATTTTTCTTTCTCGGCTCTCTCTGCAGGTCTCTAATAAAATGATCTGGAGAACCACATCGAAAACATTCATTTGCTCTGCACGGACCAAAATGATTTCTACCACACCGGCACTCGGGTTTAACAAATCTCGTATTTCCCACACTAGCCCATGATAGTCCGAGATTTAGGACCCACATTTCGCTTCTTAAAATTTCCATATGATTGCCCATTTGAAACTTGGGAGCGAGGATTCATATTTCTTGACTTTCCGGTTTCTTTGTGAGGTGCATTACTCATTGGTCTTTTCTTCCAATTTCGTGTTTGATTCTACCTTTTCTTTTCCTTGAGAATTCTTCACCTTGCAAGCTCGATCGACAAGTACCACCATTTCTTTTAGTTCAAGGATCCCAAAAATACCTTAATGTCTTCGTTAAGCCCGTCTTCAAATCGTCGGCACATCTTGGCTTCAGAGGAACATATTCACAGCATACTTACTTAATCGAACAAACTCTCTTTCATATTCGAGACCGTCATATTACCTTGCTTGACTTAAGAAACTCTTTACATTTCGATCAATAAATCTTTCACTAATATATTTCTTCCGAAACTCTTCTTGAAAGAATTCCCAGGTTACCCTCTCTTTCGGTACCACCGAAATCAAAGTCTTCCACCAATTATAGGCTGAATCTCTCAACAAAGATGTAGCAGATTTCAAACATTCTTGGTGTACAAGATAATTCATCAAATACCGGATAGAATTTTCAAGCGAACTCGCTTTCTGCATCATCATCAATATTTGCTCTAAATTCTCAGCCCTTGTTTACGAATTCTATCAACGGGGTTCGTGAAATTTTATCATATCCACTCCTTGAGGCATTGGAGGCATAGGTTGAGGAATTGGGGAGGTGGGGAGGTCGTACATTTGGGTTCGTCTGAGCGAACTCGGTGTACCATGCACTCATCATTTGGAGAAAGGCTTCCGATCCCTTTCCCTTCTCCCGACCAACAGTGAGGGGTGGGTTTTCGATCGTGCTGCTCCATCAGCGGAGATGGCGCATTACTCTGTACTTCATCTCGCCACATTTGGATCGGGATCCATTTACTATATAAAAAATTTCATTTAAAAGGTCAAGTCGTCACACTATCACAATTCATACATATGGCATGTATAGCAAAATCCGTACATACAACACGTAGTCCGAGAACCGACTAAACCTGCTCTGATACCACTAAATGTAACGCCCCACACCGAGACCGTCATGGGAGTCGAGTATGAGGTGTTATTAAGCTTAGTTTAACATTTTTAGAACTTTGAATTATTTGTTTCTACATTCACAGCTTTTAAGCTACTTGCATCACAGTCACAATAAAAATCATATCTCGAGTTACAAAACTCGAAATTAATATCTGTAAATTTTCCCTGAATCTAGACTCATAAAACTATCTACTAATTTTTTCTAGAATTTTGGTTGGGCCAATTAGTACAGTTTATTAGTTAAAGTTACCCCTGTTTCAAGACTCGACTGGTCTGACCTCTGTTTACTACGAACCACATTTCTCTCTGTACAAAATTCATATGACTATGAGGTTTGTTTATACTAAAACTAAACTCAATAAGGATTCTGAGGATATAAAATACACCACCTAATTATATCTTTACAATTTATGGTGAATTTCTAAAGTAGGAACAGGGATTCAGAAACTGCTATGACTCTGTTTCACTAAAATTAAAATATCTTCTAACATATACTTCCTTTACTTGTTTCATTTGTTTCATGTGAAACTAGACATAATAAGCTTCAATTTGATATGTATTTCACCACCAAATTCAATTTCTATGATTTTAGTAAATTTTCAAACTCGCGTTAGTATTGCTGCGGTATTCTGTTTATGGTAAATTTCATCCTTTTATGAGTTTTTATGCACTAAGTATCTTAATAGTTTTCCTTAACATCAAACATAATCTAAACTAACCATTTTCATAATTTATCATTATCAAGCATTTCCTCAACCATTTCACAACCATACCATAAGATCATTTACACAAAATGGGTATATTGCTATACATGCCATACTTAAATTTACAAGCCATTTACCAAAAATCTTACGGATAGTGTGGTGAGCCTTCGACCTATCCCGACTCTGAGTGGCTTGTCCAAAACTACAACGAGTAAGAAGGAGGAGTAAGCATAAATGCTTAGTAAGTTCATATGCAAATAATAAGTAACATAACAAGCAGTTATACCGGTCAACATTAGCATACATCACTAAAACACATATCACATTTTAATCATTCTTCATCATCTTATTACCTTATCATGGTTGTATCAATACTCAACCCGAGGGTTAAATACATACCTGTCCAAAATATCCATTTCATATCACTTACCAATACGTCTCTTTACATCTCGAAATTTTCCTCCATTTGAGTAGAACTTTACCCGTTGAACACATCGGAATATAATTGGATACATGGATAACTTGCACATAAGTGCCACATATTCAATCAAGCAATCATGTAACCCGCCCATAAGCGAACTCGGACTCAACTCAACGAGCTCGGGCGTTCGCATCCATAAGTGAACTCGGACTCAACTCAACGAGTTCGGATGCCTAGTTACATCTCACGAACTCGGACTCAACTCAACGAGTTCGAACATTCGCATCCATAAGTGAACTCGGACTCAACTCAACGAGTTCGGATGCTCAACCATCCTAGTGACATGTCACTTGTATCCTAATCTATTCCTAAGGTTCAAACGGGCTTTTCCTCGAACACTTATCCTTGCCGTCTTGGTAGAATGCGAAATCAATACTCAGTAACAATTATATTTAACAAGTAGTTCACATAATTTACATATTATTTGAAATTAACCACAAAGCATACATTTCATAATAAAATTCAGCATAACACATAATTAATATCAATAACTTAAAAATAACAATTATGCTACATTATTTACACATGAACTTACCTTGGTACCAAAATACAAAGATTTTGCAATTTAGTCCACAATCTTTTCTTTTCCTCGATTGAGGTCGATTCCACGTCTTTCTTGATCTAAAATAACACATTTAGCTTATTTAATACTCACATTATCAAATTAATCCTTAACTCAAATTTTGGCAAAATTACAATTTTACCCCTAAACTTTTGCATATTTACATTTTGCCCCTAGGCTCGGGATTAAACTTTATTCCTTATTCTTATGTTTTACAACATGCTGATCACTTTTCTCTTCTATGGCAACATCAAATTCTCACTCTAACATGTACTTGTGACTATTAGGTATTTTTACCGATTAAGCCCTTTTACTCGTTTTTGCTTAAAATCGAGTAGTACAAGTTGTCTAACATAATTTAAAACTTCATATTCTATCATAAAACATCAAAATACACAAATTTCACCTATGGGTATTTTTCCAAATATAAACCCTAGGTTAAATTATTGCTAACATAAGCTTTATCGAGTTTAGGGATCTCAAAAGCGTAAAACTCATTAAAAGCGGGCTTGGAATCACTTACTATGGAGCTTGGAAGCTTGAAACAAACCCTAGCTATGGCGAACCCTTGAAATTTCGGCCTAATGAAGAAGATGGACAAAATTGGCTTTTAATTTTGTTTTTAATTCATTTTAATAACTAAATGACCAAAATACCCTTACTACTAAACTTTCCAAAATTCCTTCCATGTCCTAATTTTGTCCATGAACTTAAAATTGGTAAAATTTCTATTTAAGACCTCCTCATTAATATTCCAAAACAATTTCATACTAAAACTTCTAGAATGCAAGTTTTGCAACTTATTCGATTTAGTCCCTACTTTCAATTTAAGCACTTTAGGCATAGAATTTCATCACGAAATTTTCACACAATCATGCAATCATATCATAAACATCAAAATCATTGTAAAATAATTATTTCTATCTCGGATTTGTGGTCACGAAACCACTATTCTGATTAAGCCCTAATTTAGGATATTATAATTATAACACTGACATAACGTTATTTTTAGTAGTTATTTTAGGTCATTTTTGCACTTAACGAGTCTGTTTTCTAGCACTTTTATAATTAAATATTACATTTTCAATATTAGTAGCTTAGGATTAAAATATTAATAAAATAAGTATTTTTACACATTTTCTACTATGTCGATGACCCATAAGGCTGATTTGGGCTTCATGACTTACTAATGAGCTAATTAAGTGTGTAGGGTACCATTTTAGGTCCAAGAATATAATGAATAATGATCGAGCCGTGAGGCAAGGAGTTTGATAAGCCAATGAAGCTGCCAAGGCCTAGGAAAACACTCGATGTTGTGACAAGGAATTCCCTCTTGTCACGACGACACAATGAAGAAATGGGAAGAATAGCACAATGTTGACGTCGGGACAAGAAACATTCCCATGTCCCGACGACGTGACTTAGCGTGGAAGGAAAGAGTTGATTTCTTTAGATGACGCATTTGGGAAATTTCCATATTTGGACCCTAGCTTTTAGCAGAATAATTTATTTATTAGTATCTAAGTGTATCTCGAGTTGAATGGTCACCAAGTAGGCCGTTGTCTATAAAGCAACCTTAGGATCACTGGAATTGGGAATAGACCTAGACAGACAATTTTTCTATTCAATTTTAGTTTTCTTTTCTTTTCATGTTCATGTAGTCGGAACTTTTCTATTTCGATTTGAAGAAAATTGTGAGCAGAGATTGCTCCGAATCCACGCTTTAGTATAAAATTAATGAGCATTCTCTTATCTCTTCTCTTCTCTTCTTTTATTTGTATTTTGTTAATTTGACCGATTAATCATTGTATAAATATTAGAATAAATTATTGTGTTTTATTTATATTTTGCATGATTTGATTAATAAGCTAAGTAATTATTTATGTGAAATTGATTACTTATTCAAGGGTACTTAGTATATTAGAGAGTGAGGCCTCTAATAGAATATTAAGACAGGTGAGACCGAGAAGGTATCTTGTCATGTATAACTTCTTCCAAGTAGTGAGACCGGAAGGGTGACTTAGGTGGTAATCCTTAGTGAAGATGAACCAAGAGGGTAGTCGTAGCTAACGGTGAAAAATAACTAAATCTAGAATAATTAATTATTTAATTAGATAATTAAAGATTGAATCGATCATAGGCTAGAGGCTCACATTGTCGACACTAGGAATATGAAAGTCCATTAGGTTTAGTTTGGTCAGTTAATTTAATTAGTTTAATTAAAATATTAATTTGGATTCACACTACCAATTCGAGGCTCGATTAGATTAGTAATTATTTTCTGTAATTAATTTAAAATTAATTTCTTCAATTTGTAATCCCTTGGGTACGATCCTCGAAATACTTACCAGCATTTCGTAGTAAACTTTACTATACTACAATTTGATCCGTACGGTTGTGGACACCACCGATTTAATTTAAAATATATTTTTGGTGTGATATTTTACTATAAATCATAACACGGTTATAGAAAGTCAAGTTGTTGGTGCTGTTGTCGGGGATTGTGATGGTGCATTTTTTATTATATTGGTTACTGTAAACTAATATTAATCGAAAGACGAACGAGCTAGATAGTGTTCTAACATTTATTTAATTAATTATATTTAAACAAAATTTATGATTATTTTTTTCCTTGTTGATTATTTTTATTTTTTTTAGTTAAGTAAATGTTTTTATTTCAATAAATTTTTTATGTACCTTGTCGATGATTAGATTTAATCATGAACATTTATTTTTATAGGTTGGTGGGCGAGCAATTCAAATTGAGTGGGTTGTATAGAGATTTGACAAACCAATGGAGTTGTGATTACAAAGACAAGTAGCCTGAGTGTTCGAATAAACTTCCACCGAAGTCAAGTAAGTATACATACTAAAGGAATGGAGGTTTGACGAACCAATGGGACGAGGACGGAGTATTTGAGGAAGGAGTATACAAACAATGAGAAATTATGGAGAACCAAAAAGTGCTCATGCTAGAACTTTACCAACGAAGAAACGAAATAATAACTGCATTGGAAGAGATAGATGATCAACAATTGGAAACATCCGAACATCTAACTAAAACTCCTTGTGACTCGTATGACTATACATCCGAACATGAAAGCCACGAACAAGAATTCAAAGCTAAAGTAAAGCAAAACCCACAACAGTTGGATCAATTAGAGTAATTTTTCCAACGAACATCCCAAGTAAATACTCCATTGGAAGAGGTTGTACATGATGTCTCTAATTCTGATCTAAAGGACCAGTGTAATACAAACAATCACTCGAGATTAAATTTTGAAAATTGACTAGAGTTTGGATCTAGAGATGGGAACAAATTGAATACAACTGAAGATGTTTCTAATCCAATTAACATTGATGTAGATGTAGAAGTAGAAATAAAAATAGAATTAACAACTAACTTGGAACTACAACTGATTCTAAATGAAAGTGTAGACAAGCCAATACACTTTCTAGCCATAACTGAGGAGGTGGCAGTCGAAGAATCATTGAGTTTATCTCATTCTAGTTCAATGAGGAAGATAAAGCTTAAGTAACCAAAGCTTTTCACGAAATGGAGGGAAGGAAGCTTGAGCCAATAATACCATGAAAAATAATCTTGGGTTGGCTCGGATTTGGCACCTAGTGGCTTATGATGTAGATGTTGCGTCGATCGAATATAAGGTGATATCTTTAGAATCGATCGAGAGTACTGGTTCAAATTTATCGTTGGTGGAACATACAATAGATCAAAGTGTCGAGAAATGGTTGGAAGTTCTTTTTTGGGGGTGATACGGATCATCCCAACTCTAAAAAATGACTTCATTTTTAATTTTTTTATTTCAAATTTCAGTTTTCATTGTTTTTAATGTTAGCTAAATTTTAGGATTTGAATTTTTAATTTGATGTTAGAATTGGAAGAAAACAGGTTTCCAGGAGCAACGAAAGAGCTAGGTGTTATTTGGAGGCAATTACAAACAATCGACAGATTTTGACAAGTCCAGAAGAGGTTTAGTTGGAGCTGCATCGCAACATAGCAAATTTATGGCTCAACACACACTTCGAAACAGGAACATGAAATATTAGAATTGTGTCACACCATACCTACTCTGTGTTGCACCACACAGGCCATTTTCAGAAAGTTTCCGTTCTTGGTCCGATGTGATCTTTAAAGATCTACTCCAAGTTTGCATGGCAAGTCATACCCTTGACGACCTCTATATAATATCCTTAGCAACCGCCACAACCTCCTAGCCAACATATAACCCCTTGACATCCCACTCATTAGAAATTTGCATTTCCTTCATCATTCACTTGTTTTGTAATGCCTAAAAGAAGACCAACTACCATTCTAGCACAAAATCGATCATTGATAATTTCAATTGTAAAGGAAGGGAGCTCAGAATTCATCCTCGAACCATTTGACAGAAATCTCCTTTTCAAGAGAGGTTTCGAGCACTTAGCATCTTTGATGAGTGAGAAGAAAGACATAATTGAATCAAATGGTTTCGAAAAGCTCTGTACGATCCCCAAGGGCCGACCAAGATAAAAAGTAAAGCTCAAACATCAAAGATGACGAGACTCACGAACATGCCAATCTCGAAGTGGCATACACGATGGATACAAGACATGAGTGATATTCGAATTTGCATTGCAGAATAGAATGGATGGCCAACGCCAACACCACTCCTAGATATGTTCGAGAGATTTCCATCGTCGAGCGAAGAGGAAAATGAAGGAGAGGATGATGATGATAATGATGATGATGACGATGACGAGGAAGAGACCCCAATTGTGCCACTAGATTACGAGCGAGTATTTCAACTAGACTATTCATTACGAAGGGCAGGGTGATCCGCAACCCAAGTTTCAATTCTAAACATTTTTTTATTTTAAATATATATTTTTAAGACTTATTTTATTTTTGGTTGATTTTTAATTTTTAGTTTAATTAGAACTTATTTTACACAGATATTGTATGTTTATTTTTTCTTTGTAGGTACCCCATATTTTTTACGACACTACAATTTCTAGCTGAAATCGCAATAAGGAGTAGTCCCACCAATTGTGTTGAACGTACCACGCCAATCGTGTAACCAGCTTGTAGAAATACGAATGATTGGTTAGGAGTATGTACCTAAGTTATTTGTTTAAATTATATCTAGCCTGAAATTAAATAATTTAGGTTTTTATATTTAGATTAATTAGTTCAGTTTATTAGACTATAAATAGTAAAAGAGATTAAATATAACAAGTGATAAAGGTAGATACGAATAGGTAATTATATTTGTAGAAGTATAGGATGTCTGAATTAAAAAAAATACTCGGCAAAATCCATGATTATTAAAATGGTGCAGTATGACTAATATAACCCTTATAAAAAGTGTAGAAAAGAAATCTCAATTGTATTGGCACAAATAAATAAAAAAAACATAATGGATTACCGGGGAAATATTACTGTATTAGAGTTCAAAGCATGGACAAAAATAAACCGAGTAGGAAAAAATTCCAAATTGATTATACCTTGCTAATATAACTACTATATTTGTATATACATTTTGATGGAGATATATATTTTATTTTCTTTTAACTTGTTTGTAATAATTTATTGCATTAATCTATTTAGGTGTAAATAATTTTAAATTGTTTAAATTTCTAGCTAGAATTATATATTTAGGCAAATCTTTCTAGTCTCGATGCTCCAATCTAAAGTGTATCAAGCCAACTCAAGTATATTGTTTAGTTATAGTTTTAATTTATTTCCTTTTGCCTTCTTGAGGACAAGCAAGGACTTAAGTGTTGGGGTAAGTGAATTGACATCACTTGTAGTAGTTATTTTAGGTCATTTCCGCACTTAAAAAGTATGTTTTCTAGCACTTTTATAATTAAATATTACATTTTCAGTATTAGTAGCTTAGGATTAAAATATTAATAAAATAAGTGTTTTTACACATTTTCTACTATATCAATGACCCATAAGGCCAATTCAGGCCTCGCGAGTGACTAATGAGCTAATTAAGTGTGTATGATACCATTTCAGGTCGAAAAATACAAGGAATAATGATCAGGTCGTGAGATAAGGAGCCCAATAAGCCAACGAAGCTACGAAGGCCTAGGAAAACACTCGATGTCGTGATGAGGAATTCCCTCTTGTCATGACGAAGAAATGGGGAGAATGGCATGACATTGACATCGGGACAAGAAGCACTCCCACATCCCGACGATGCGACTTGGGATGGAAGAAAAAAGTTGATTTCTTTGGATGACGCATTTGAGAAATTTCCATATTTGGACCCTAGCTTTAGTAGAATATTTTATTTATTAGTATCTAAGTGTATCTCGGGTTGAGTGGTCACCAAGTAGGCCGTTGCCTATAAAGCAACCTTAAGGTCACTAGAATTGGGAGCAGACCTAGAAAGAATTTTTCTATTCAGTTTTAGTTTTCTTTTCTTTTCATGTTCGTGTAGTTGGAACTTTCCTATTTTGATTTGAAGACAATCGTGAGCAGTGATTGCTCTGGATCCGTGCCTTAATATAATATCAATAAGTATTCTCTTATCTCTTCTATTCTATTCTTTTATTTGTATTTCGTTAATTCAGTCGATTAATCATTGTATAAATATTAGAATAGATTATTTTGTTTTATTTACATTTTGCATGATTGATTGATAAACTAATTTATTTTTTAAGTAATTATTTATGTGAAATTAATCATAGGCTAGAGGCTCGCATTGTCGACACTAGGAATAGGAAATTTTATTGGGTGTAGTTAGGTTAGTTAATTTAATTAGTTTAATTACAATATTAATTTAGATTCACAGTACTAATTCGGGACTCGATTAGATTAGTAATGATTTACTATAATTAATTTAATATTAATTTATCCAATCTACAATTCATTGGGTACGATCTTCAGAATACTTACTATGTTTCGCAGTAACTTTATTATATTACAATTTGGCCCGTACATTTGCAGACACCACCGATTTAATTTAATATATGTTTTTGGTATGATATTTTACTATAAACAATAACATGTTTATAGGTGGTCAAACAATATAATAGAATCGTAAATATTAATAAATAATATTTATTGATTCGATCATCGAAAAAATGGTGTTTCGAAAACTCCATTTCCAACATCGTTAAAAAATGAGTTGTTTCATAAGGATTCATCTAGTAGGATTTTTTAAACCTAAGTTGAGGAAAAAATTTAGTTAATTCCTTGTACCACTATGTGGAGCTTGTTTAAGGCCATAGATAGTTTTTTTAAACTTCTACACATAAGTAGAGTTCAGAGAAACTTCAAACCCCGGTGGTTGTAACATGAACACATCTTACTCAAGCTTGCCATGTAGAAAGCATTATTAATATCAATTTGATTAAAAGACCAATTATTTTGAACAATAAGAGATAAAACAATACGAATAGTTGCAAGCTTGACAACCATCTAAAAATTGAATGGTAATCTAACCCTTCACTTTTTTAGAACCGTTTCGCTATAAGTCTAGCCCTGTAACAATTAATGGTCCATCTAGCTTAGTCTTCACCTAAAAATCCACTTACAATCAACAACATTCAAAGAGTGATGGTCAGGAGCTAGTTCTCATGTTTGGTTCCATTTTAAAGCACCGAATTCAACTTTCATGGCTTGTTTCTAATAAGGAGCAATGAAAGATTGTTTGAAGGTTTTTGGTATTTTGGCCCAAAGCTTAATAGTTGAATATTTTTTTAGATTTGGGAATGTTATTGTAAGATTGTATGACTACACGATTTGGTTATGGAATGAAAAGAGAGAATCCAATAGAAGCTTATGGGTTTTGCGGGAGGTGTTTAGTGTATTTCGGAAATAGGTAGATGGCTAGGTTGCATGGTAGTGATGGGTTTGAGTCATTTTGGGTGAATGATAGGTTTGGGTTAAGGTGATTGGATGAAAGATTAGGTGGTGGTATAGTATGATCAATTTTTTTAGGAATAAGTAAGAAGAGGAGGTATAGAAGATAGAGTTGGAGTATCACCTGAAACTTAGGGCAAATCTGACTGCCTCTTGACGTACCAACGTTAGAAGTGAGAACACTACAACTAAAGATAGGAATTAAGGCAGTGTCCTCAAGCATACGGGTCAGGTTGTAATATAGTTTATACAATGAAGTATTGGAGTATGATACGTGATATTCGCGACAAGTTTTAAAAATTTATAATTAATCGTTCTTGAAACTAACTATTATCACGATGAAAGCAAGTGTACCTATCGAACAGTAGTATAGCTTTAGCAAGACCGGATTGTTGAACCTAAAGGAACCAAGAGTACTAGTAATTACTTCCTTTTTATTATCTAGCCTAAAAATTAAGGGATTTATTTATCTAAACTAATTAACTAAACTAAGGGTGCACAAAGAGAAAATTGGGGAAAAGCTTTTGGGAAAACTCGATTGATTAAGACAATAGCCAAGGAAAAATCCACCTAGACTTCACTTGTTATTAACTCTGAATCAGACGATTTATTCATTTGACTTGATCCATAGAAATCCCTAAGTTATATTATTATCTCTCTCGAGGCTAATAACGTCTAACCCTAGGTTGATTAATTGAAATCTCTTTCTAATTAAGACCCTAGTGTTGCATTAACTCGATCTATGGACTCCCTTATTAGGTTTCAACCTAATCCGAAAAAATCTTGTCACCCTATATCTAGGCGTGCAATCAACTCCGTTTAATTACGAAAAATTTACTCTTAGACAGAGACTTTTGCTCCTCTGAATAAGCGCATTAACTTGAATCAATATCTTGGAATATTAAAACAAGAATTAAGAACACATAATTAAGATAATAATAACAAGATCCGTCTTAGGTTTCATTCCCCTTAGGTATTTAGGGGGTTTAGCTCATAATTATGAAAGAAAACATCTCAAAAGAATAAAGATAACAAAACATAAAGAAAACCCAAAAACTTCTGAAGAAAATTGAAGGGAGATCTTTAGTCTTGACGATGAATCCGGCTTCTGAGATGGATCAATTGGCTTTCTTTGAGTAATTCATTGCCTCCTACTCCGTGTGTTTTTCTAAGTGCATCCTCAGGTGTTTAAATAGGCTTTAGAATGCCTAATTGTAAGGCCCCATACCCGAGACCATCGCCGGAGTCGAACACGAGGTGTCAACAGACTTAATTCATTACTTAAACAGCTCAAACAATTTATTTTTAAAATTTTCAGTCAAGCTAGCAATCTGCGTCACAGTCGCTTAAAAATTCATATCTCAAGTTACGAAACTTGAAATCCAATTCCGTAAATATTCCCTGAAACTAGACTCATATATCTATTTACTAATTTTTTTCTAGAATTTTTGGTCAAGCCAATTAGTACAGTTTATTAGTTAAATTCTCCCCTGTTTTGGGGTTCGACTGCTCTGACCTCTGTATATTACGATTCAGATATCTCTCTGTATAGAATTTCAATGAATATGAAGTTTTTTATATTAAAACTAGACCCAATAAGGAATCCATACATATAAATAATGACTTCTAATTATTTTTTTACAATTTATGATGAATTTTTAAAGTCAGAACAGGGGATCCAGAAATCACTCTGGCCCTGTTTCACAAAAATTCAAATATCTCATAAAATATAATTTATATACCTGTTTTGTTCAATCCATATGAAAATAGACTCATCAAGATTCAATTTAATAACTTACTCATCATTTAATTCCATTTATACTATTTTTAGTGATTTTTAAAATTTACATCACTGCTGCTGTCAGATTCTGTTTTATGGCAAATTTCACTTTACTAAGGATTTTCATGGACTAAATAGCATTTTAAACATACATAATATCAAATATGACTTAGATTGGCCATTCCAATGGCTAATCATTTACAAACCCTTTTCTTACCAAACCATAGCCATATCATAAGATCAATTACACAAAGTGAGTGTTTTGCCATACATGCCACATTCAAAATACACAAGCCATTTTACCAATTTAAGCCTTCGGATAGTGTGAACGAGTCTTTGACCTATCCCGATTCTCAAGCCGGCTTGTCAAAACTACAATGAAAGAAAAGGAGGGAGTAAGCACAAATGCTTAGTAAGTTCACATGCAAATAGCAAGTAACATAATCACACAATCTCACATAAAACATCATTTGCGTAAACAACACCAAGACATTCATGTTTCATTTTCATTTAATATCTTCCTACGATTTCATCATATCAAGTTTTCAACCCGAGGGTTTAAGCACATACCTATCAAATTTTCTCATTTACCACACTTACCGACATGTCACCTTCGTTTTAGGCCTTCTTCTTATTCACTTAAGATTCACCCGTTGAACACATCGGAATATAATTCGAATACACGGATTTCATGAACGTAAGTGTCATACCCGCAGCTAGACAAACTCAATAGCCTGCGGAACTTATGTTGCCAAGCTACTATGTAACCCGCCCATAAGTGAACTCGGACTCAACTCAACGAGCTCGGGCGTTCGCATCCATAAGTGAACTCAGACTCAACTCAACGAGCTCGGGCGTTCGCATCCATAAGTGTACTCGGTCTCAACTCAACGAGCTCGGATGCCTAGTTACATCTCACAAACTCGGACTCAACTCAACGAGCTCGGAACTCAAGTATCCTAGTGACATGTCACTTGTATTCTAATCTATTCCTAAGGTTCAAACGGGCGTTTTCCTCGATCACACATCTTTTCCGTCTTCCACGGAATATCGAAATCGATACTTCAGTGATAGTTCATACTCATCACGTAGTTCACATAATTACATATTATTCAACAATAACGACAAAGCATAATATTTCATGATAATAATCAGCATCATATCATATAAACAACATTAAATTGCTTAAAATGACAATTATGTTACTACATTTACACATGAACTTACCTCGGTATAAAATTATTAGCAATCGAGTCTATTCTTCGTAAACTTTGTTTTTCCCTCGATCGCGACTTGAATCTCGTTTCTCTTAATCTATAATGCCAAATTAATATTATTTAATACATACATTCATCAAAACAACATTTAATACGAACTTTGGAAAAATTACATTTTTGCCCCTAAACTTTTGCATAATTACACTTTTTCCCCTAGGCTCGGGACATCCCTTATTCTTATGTTTTATGACATGCTGATCATTTTTCCCTTCTATGGCAACATCAAATTCACACTCTAACATGTACTTATGACTATTAGGTATTTTTACCGATTAAGCCCTTTTACTCGTTTTCGCTTAAAACCGAGTAGTACAAGTTGTCTAACATAATTTAAAACCTCATATTCTATCATAAAACACCAAAATACACAAATTTCACCTATGGGTATTTTTCCAAATATGAACCCTAGGTTGAATTATTGCTAGCATAAGCTTAATCGAGCTACCGGGATTCCAAAAACGTAAAGAACATTAAAAACAAGGCTTGGAATCACTTACTATGGAGCTTGGAAGCTTGAAACAAACCCTAACTATGGAGAACCCTTGAAATTTCGGCCTAATGAAGAAGATGGACAAAAATTGGCCTTTAATTTTGTTTTTAATTCATTTTAATAACTAAATGACCAAAATGCCCTTACTACTAAACTTTCCAAAAATTCCATCCATGTCCAATTTTTGTCCATAGACTTAGAAATTAGTCAAATTGCTATTTAAGACCTCCTCATTAATATTCAAAAACAATTTCATACTAAAAACTCCTAGAATGCAAGTTTTGCAAATTATTCGATTTAGTCCCTAATTTCAATTTAAGCACTTTAGGCATAGGATTTCATCACGAAATTTTCACAAAATCATGCAATCATATCATAAACATCAAAATAATTATAAAATAATTATTTCTATCTCGGATTTGTGGTCATGAAACCACTATTCCGATTAGGCCCTAATTCGGGATATTACACTAATAGCCCTCAAAAGTGGCCTTTTCCGAATAGGACTATACTTGGGCTTGACAAGGACATGCCAGTGTACGATTGCTTCAGACCGTGGTCAAGGCTGTTAAATAGGCACGGGCGTGTGGTCTACCCGTGTGAGGAAGTCCAGGCCGTGTTGATTTCCCATGTTGGCCCATTTTCTTCGTTTTTGGCCCGTATCTCGCTCTTTTTACTCTCCTATGCTCACCTAAGTATAAAACATGAAATTAAAGGATTAGGAGCATTGAATTCACCAAATCTAAGGAGAAATCATCCATAAATGTGCTAAGCATGGGATAAAAATATGTATAAATTACGGTTTATCAAAAACCCCCACACTTAAGCGTTTGCTTGTCCTCAAGCAAAATTCTCAACTCACAATATAAAAAAATTCTTCTCAACTTATAATTCCTATCGATAATATCTCAAAATAAACCATAAGTAATCATACATTGAGAATTCAACTAGAAGAACATCAAAGTTTCAAACATTCCAAGTTGAGCATTTTATCACGAAAACATAGGTGTCTCCCCTCATTTAAGTGATTACCTTTGATTCAAAATATCACAAAGTTTAACATCATCACTAAAGATTCACTCAAATCACTCAAGGTGTTTAAGGACAATAAATGAAGCATTCATTAGTCAATATGAAAAGTTATTTCCATGGGCTTGCATGAAAATCAAATCTCCACCATTGTATATTGAGATTATACGTCAATCAAAAGGTCTTTAGAGGGTTGTAACGTGGCTTTGGTTAAGGGGTGTGGTCACAAGCTGAAAGAAAAAGCTTAGAATCGAGATTGAATTGTAAAATTACCTAACTAGAAAAATAACTAATCATTAATTGAATACAAGTGAGCTTCTTCTCAGAATATGGAATTAACACTTAAGCTCAAAAAACGACGAATTACTACTAATATATATGTATGTATGTATGTATTTTTTTTTAAGAACAAGTCAAATAACATAGGCTATCTATAAAAAATAAAACATAGCTAAGCACTTTATTCAAATCAAATCTCGACAAAAATAGAGATCAAATTAATTTAGGGGATTTCAACAATAATGGGTTAAGGGTTAATGTTGAGGGTAAATCAATGAATGGGTTGTTAGGCTCAAGGGGGTTCACTAAGGGTTAATTGTGAAGGTAGGCTTTTATGGAGTGAGTGGGTTAAACCTAATTTCCCTTATCATCTCGACATATCAAATCACATGGTGTGGTCTTGACATACATAATCAAGCAAGTTCTAAAATGTGACAGCCCGAATTAGGGCCTAATCAGAATAGTGGTTTTGTGACCACAAATCCTAGATAGAAATAATTATTTTATAATTATTTTGAGGTTCATGATATGATTGCATGATTGTGTGAAAATTTCGTGATGAAATTTTATGCATAAAGTGCTTAAATTGAAATTAGGGACTAAATCGAATAATTTGCAAAACTTGCATTCTAGAAGTTTTTAGTATGAAATTGCTTTGGAATATTAATGAGAAGGTCTTAAATAGAAATTTGACCAATTTCTAAGTCTATGGAAAAAAATTGGACATGGATGTAATTTTTGGAAAGTTTAGTAGTAAGGGCATTTTGGTCATTTGTATATTAAATGAAATAAAATGGGAAAAATAACACAAATATGTGTTTATCTCATTAAGCTTGGTCGAATTTCACCTCTCTCCATAGCTAGGGTTTCTTCAACTTTCAAGCTTTTCAGTAAGTGATTTCAAACCCCATTTTTAATGATTTTTATGTTTTTGAAATCCCGGTAGCTCGATTTAGTTTATGTTAACAATAATTCAACCTAGGGTTCATATTTGGAAATATACCCATAGGTGAAATTTGTGTATTTTTGTGTTTTATGATAAAATATGAGGTTTTAAATTATGTTAGACAACTTGTGCTACTCGGTTTTAAGTGAAAACGAGCAAAACGGCATAATCGATAAAAATACCTAATGTTCATAAGTACATGTTAGAGTGAGAATTTGATGTTTCCATAGAAGAGAAAAATGTTCAGCATGTCATAAAACATAAGAATAAGGGCTGAAATTAAATTTCCGAGCCTAGGGGAAAAATCATAATTTTGTAAAAGTTAGGGGGCAAAAACGTAATTTTTCCATAATGTGATTTTTGGATTGAAATAAATAGTATGAGTGTTAAATGAGCTAAATGTGTTGTTATAGATCAAGAAAGATGTGGAATCGATCATGATCGAGAAAAAGAAAAGCTTCCGGACTAAATTATAACATTTCTAAAGTTTGCACCAAGGTAAGGTCGTACATGAATAATTTATCGATTTTTTTATGTTATTTTATGTTGTTATCATATGAATTGGTGACTGTCCATAGAATGATTAAATGATGGAATTTGCAAATTTAATTAGATTATGAATAAGTGTTAACAGTGAAAGAGGAAAGATTTTCCGATTGAACCTTCGGAACAGGAACAATACGAATGACCCATTGTGAATACACGTGTGTAGTACTAAGTGTAGGCACGTGTATCATACAGTTAAGTCGCATGTGTAGTACTAAGTGCAGGCTACTATGCATACTCAATGACTTCGATCACGTGTGTAGTACTAAGTGCAGGCTACTACGTGTATCAGATGATGAGGTCACGTGTGTAGTACTAAGTGCAGGCTACTACGTGTACCGGATTGTTGATCGCATGTGTAGTACTAAGTGCAGGCTACTATGCATATCAGATAGCTTTGGCTATAAGTGTGGAACGGGGAAATATGTGTAAACAATGGTATATTTGTTATTTTCCGTTGAGTTCAACGGGGAAAATCGATAAAGTGGTAATATGTGAAAGTTATTATAAGGTGAATATGTGCAAATTTATGTTTATGAAAATTTAGGAGCTATGTGCTCGATAATTGAGTGAATTATGGTATAACAAAAAGGACTAGGTGGAATTATGCAAGAGTGAATGTTAGAAATAAAACAGTGTTGGACAGCAGCAGTTACATGATTTTAACAATTTACCAAAAATCGTGGAAGTTGAATAAAAATGTAAATGATATATGAAAATAAAGCTTAATGAGTCTATTTTCATATAAAAGAAATATGGGAAGCAAAAGAATTCTATATTGTGTGATATTTTAATTCTTGTGAAACAGGGTCTGAATGAATTTGAGATCCCCTATTCTGATTTTAGAAATTCACCATAAATTATACAAAAATTATTAAGAGTCATATCTTAAATTCATGGATTCCTTATTGATTCTATTTTTAAGGGAAACAAACGAAATGGTCGTTGGAATTCTGTACAGGGAGAAATTTGATTCGTAGTGCACAAGGGTCAGAGTAGTCATACCCTGAAACAGGGGAGACTTTAACTAATAAACTGTACTAATTGGCCCAACAAAAAATTCTATAAAAAAATTAGTAAGTAGACATGTGAGTCTAGTTTTAGGGAAAATTTACGGAATTTAATTTTGAGTTTTTTATCTCGAGATATTTTTTTAAACGGGACTCGAAAAGCGCTCATCTGAATATGTGATTATATACTAGTAGGATTGTTTTACTTTGATAAATTGTATATCAATTTCAGTACTTACTTACTAAGCTATATGCTTACCTTCTTTTTTTTCTTGTCTTATAGAATTACTAAGCCATTTCGAGATTTGGAGATCGTCGGAGACCCATCCACACTATCAATACTTTTTGGTATTTTGTAAACACTATTTTGGAATTATGGCATGTATAGAGAATTTGAATCATTTTGTTATATGTTATAATTAATTTGGTTTAAAATATTACTTTTCAAAATTTGATAATTTACTTGTATTTATGTATATCTTTCAATGTTATCTATTTTTGTTCAAACTAGAGGAATTAATTATGTAAGATCAGGTAAATGTGTGAATTCATATTTTCGTGATCTGTAATATTCCGTACCTTGTTCCGGCTTAGAACATGGGTAAAGGGTGTTACATAAAATGACAATTCAATATTGACGCACTCAAAGAAACAATAAAAGTGAGTATGAAAGAAATAATAGATGCTCTAAAGGCTCAAGATCTCACAAAAATTATGGCTTTTTGATGTTAAAACTTGTGAATTTTAACTCAAGATAATACCTATACTTGGGGAAACAACCTAAAAATTTTTAATTCTTAAAAATCAACTTATTATGCTTGATTCTATAATTCCTTAAAGTTTAAACAATCAATGTATGAATGCCTATATTTTAATTCAAGACATATCAATAAAATCATAAATTAATCAAAATTCATTTTAATAATGATATGAGAAGATCACATGAAAATAAGACAAAAGTCAGGGATTTTTCTGATAATGAAATAAATAACCCCCAACACTTAAGATGTACATTGTCCTCTAAAATAAGGTGTAAAATTCTTAACTACAAGGATAGCATTAGGGTCTTTCGGGGTTACGCAAAAGTGCTCCCACCTATGATACCAGACTAATGCCCAAATTTCCTTACACAAAAGCATCAATCGTTTGAAACCCTTCTTTTCTATGAACGTCTTCCTTTGTAGTTCTAGAGAAAAAAATTTTACGTTTGGGTTTGGAAAATTAGAGGAATTTATGCTCGCCAGTGCTTATTGTTCATTTATTCTTTTAGTTTTTCTAAGAGGCATGCTACTTTTGGTTTCAACTAGAATAATGGATTATCAAGCAATAGATTTCTAAATGAGCAATGTAATGTAACAACAAATATTGGAGAAAGAAACCCTTAACCTTGTTACAATGAGTACTTATTGTTTTGGGTATAAGCTTGTTGAAAATTTCAAATGGATGTGTAGCTTTATACCTATACAAACTAAGAACAAAAGAAAAGAACAGAGAAATTGGCAGCAAAAGAAAAGAAAGAGGTGTTGGAAATAAGAGTCTTAGAGTTAAGGGTTTTTAAGAAAGGTTTGGAGGTTTTAAAGTTAAAGAATGTTTATGATTAGTGTTTAAAAGGCATTTTAGTTTAAATAGGGGTAGTATTTTAGGTTAAATTCGAATAAAAGTAAGGGTTTGACCGACAGGTTGCAAAACGGGTCAGGTCAAACCCTGTAGATTTTTGCAATATCTCAACACAGGGTTTGTTGTCACGACATCGGGGTTCGATGTCGTGACACACCTTAAATTTTAAGGTTTTGAGGCTACTTTCTTAAATGTTACGACATTGGGATACCCGTGTCATGACATCAAGCTAGATTTTTTAATTTCTCGAGTTTATGGTTGGTGTTGCGACATGGAGGTTCCATGTTGCGACACCAACCCTGTTTTGAGCCTAATTTCTTAATTTTCAAGGTTTTAGGTATATTCTTACCCTATTTCTAAGTAATTTTAATAAAATTAAGTCCTAAACTACCTATTTAGTTCTATTCCTATTTAATTACTAATATTTAAGTTTATAAAAAATTACAATATATATTACAACATAATTAATATAGTTTCTATTAAATTGTCATGTATGGCTGCTGGATTCATCTGTCAACTTTATAAGTCTGTACATGGATATCTTGTCTCTTGTTATCTATCTAAATTAGTCTATCGTCCATCATGCCACTCCATCGTGCTTCGCATGTCCCGCTCTCTGAAATTCCTTTTTCGACCTGCATTTTTCACAGGATACACCTTTCCCAGATCAAGGTCGTTAGGGAAATTTACAGGTATTTCATAGCATGCATTCCATAAATTTTCCTTACATCCCTTATTCTATAAGTGAACACATTTGAATATTTCGGTCTTCCCATAAATATTCATTATCAGCTTGTTATTTTCTAAGTCAATGGTAGGCCTACATGTGGCTAGAAAAGGTGTCCCTAGCAAAATGGGGACCTTACGGTCTTTCTCGAAATCTAAAATTACGAAATCCACAAGGATGAAAAAATTACGCACTTTTACTAACACATCTTCAAGCATCCCTTTTAGTTGTACCAAATATCTATCAGTTAATTGTAGTATGATGTGTATGTTTTTTTATCTCCCTTAACCCGAGTTTCTTATATATTGACAAGGGCATTAGATTAATACTGGCTCCTGGATCATATAAGCCCTAACTAAAGTGTATATCCCTTATCTCTATAGGAATTGTGAAACTCCTTGGTTCTTTTAATTTTTGGGGTATCTGATTAGTTATTATCTCATTGAATTTTTTCTATCAATTCAAGGTAATGCATATTAACATTAAGCGATTTGAATAATTTTAGAAAACTTAGAAATTCTACTTCATCCCTTTTCCATTTATCCTCTAACCGTGAAGGGAATTGTATCTTCATGAGGATAGGTTATGTATTTCGTTTAGCTTCCAATTTAACTGCCTGCTTAGCTACTGCATCTGGCTTTGCTTCAACACCATCTCCTTGAGGGATCTCTTCTTGAGGATCATTAACATTTTTTTCATCCTCTTTTAGAGTAGGATCATTCGAACAACTCAGTACTTCAACCGAACGGAGCACTATTGCCTTTACTTGCTCCTTGCCATCTCTCTGAGGCTTGTTTTCAGTATTGCTCAGGATGCATGTACTAATATGTCTTTTGATGTCTCCCATCATACTCAACAATTGGCTCATTTGATCTTCAAGTTTAGTGAATGCGGTTCTCATTTGAGTGTATTCAGGCTATACTTGTCTCACCTCTGTCATCATTGATTGCATCTCTCCCTCTTTGTGATCCAGCCTTTGACCACATATAATATGGTCGTTCGTATTAGCCCTTTCCTGAGTTTTCTGTAGATAAAAAAGTTCATAAGCAATATTTTGTCTATTTTGGTTAGAACTGTTACTTGCTCCTTGATTATCGCCCCATTTTAGACTTGGGTGGTCTCTTTAGCTGGGATTATAAGTATTCGAATAGGGATTTTTACCCCTATTCACAATGTAGTTCACGTCATCAGCTTGTTTCTCAGGGTTTTGGTTGATTGTTCTAGCTGTTTCGTACATCATAAGGCTAGTGGATGTTGACTCTGATTGGTTAAGCTTGTCCAATATTTGTTGGTACTTATCCCCTTCGTGGATAGCTTTGGCCATGGATAGTCTCGAACCATAAGTGAACCACTTGTTTGGCCATTAACAAGAATTCATAGTCATGTTCTCCATTAACTGATAAGCATTTTCGTATGTACAGTTCATCGAGACTCCTTCTGCAGCTCCATCTAGTCCTGACCTAAAATGTGCATCTAGCTCATTGTAGAATATTTGCAACTGTAGCCATTCAAGTAGACCATGGTGAGAGCTTCTTTGTATCAGCGACTTCAATCTTTCCCAAGCTTCATGAAAACACTCTCTTTCTATTTGCTTAAAGTTTGCAATCTCCCTTCTCAGTTGGACCATTTTACTAATAAGAAAGAACTTATACAAAAAATTTTCTGGAAGTTGATTCCATGTCATGATGGATCCTGGAGCCTACGAATCTAACCAAGAGAAAGTATTATTGATAAAGGAGGAGGGGAACAATCAAAGACAAATAGTGTCATCGATGACCCCGTTAAATTTTAAAGTGTCACAAACTTGGAGAAACTATTTTAAGTGTTAATTTGGGTCCTCCATTATAGTCCTACTGTATTGTAAGTTGTTTTGGATCATATGATTCGTTGCTGGCTTTATCTCAAAATTATTTGCTCTTATAGCTGGCCTTATGATACTGCCCTGTATCGCGTTCAGATTTGGTAGCGCATAGTCTTTAAGAGTGTTCTTCCCAAGCCATTGGTGTTTCTATTGACAATTAGGGCGGTGGTGTTGGTAAGTTTGGATTGTCAAAAAACGGATTATCTTGTAATGGATCAATCGCAGTAGCCAAGTTATTTTGCATCTGTTGTTGTTCTTTCTATTGACAATTTAGGCGAATGGTTGTTTCTAGATTAGTAGCTTGCTCTATAGGTATGCCCCTATTCTGAGTCATACATTGAAATCCAAAAAAGAAAAGAAAAGTTAGCAAATTAAATTAATAAAACACAAATCATTTCTTTAATTTAAAAATTTCCTAACTATCCTATTAAACGTGAAAATTATAATTAACTTAGTGGCGTTGCCTCCTCGGCAACAGCACTAACAACTTAACTACCACCCGACGTACCAACATCGGAAGTGAGAATATTACAACTAAAGATAGGAATTAAGGTAGTGTCCGCAAGTATACGGGTCAGGTTGTAATATAGTTTATACAATGAAGTATTAGAGTACTCCGAGGATCATACCAAAGGCAGGCGAGTCAAAACTAATATTAACTTTTCTGCTTATGGGTCTAATTATTACTTTAGTTAAATCATATTACGATTTATCTTTATAAAAATAATAAAAATAATAGTAGAAATAGATTACAGATTTTATCAGATTAAATGATATAAGACTAACTTACTTCATTTTTCATAATTAACTCCCATTTCGGGTTCTATTCAATCAACTAGTCATTGACCTAGTAGGGCATCTCGACCTTCTATTAACCTAATGATTCAACAAGAACTACTTATATCTTGATGTCACAGTTCAAACAGGATTTGGGTAAGGTTTTCATGGATAAGCAATACCGATTTCAGGTTTATTCTGACCTATCTAAGTTCCTAGGGTTGTCAAGCTTAGAGTTTTAAGTTCTTCCTACCCCAACTAGTTGATCCACTAAGAAACCCTACATAGATGTTAATTAATCCCACATCCACTTGTTAATCTCTCTCACCAGATTAGTTTCCCATTGATTTAACTCATGCAATGCAATTGATTGAAAATATAAACATTAAGAACAAATAAAGAACAAAGATAAGAAAAATCTTTATATAATTATAAAGGCAAGGATGGTAATTCGTTAGGAGTTGATTAATTTACAATCTGATCCCCGTAAAAATGAAATAGAAAAATGAAATAAAAACTACAACTGAAAAGAATTTAAATTACGATTGAATGTAAAATTAAACTAAGTAAAAAGCTATCCATAAATTATTCAGAGAAATTCTATTTATAGGACTACGTTGGGTAGTTGATCATTGACATAATTCGGCTGACTATTTTGTGTTAAAGTTCATTGTGCGTACGGGAATACCCTTAGTGCATTAATTAACCTTGTTACATTGGTGTCAGCACACCCTTTGGCCTGTGTCGTGACTGTAACACCCCAAACCCGGTTTAGAAGTCTAGACCGAATCCAGGATCCTACATTGATCACCGAAGTGATCGTGAGAAAATTTTACAAAAATAAACCCCTTTATTACTTAAGAACATTTATTTCATAGCAAACCAAAAACCAATAATCATTTGAAAAATTCTGTTCAAAAAGTTACCAGTCTAAATTATACGAATATAGCATATAACGAAAATTGTACCATCGTCTCATAAAGCTTTTACAGTTCAAACTAAAACCAAATATCAATTAAACTTATAGTTCATTCCTCTAAGACTGTCCAAGACCTCCGCATACTGAGCCCATCAACGGAATCTAGAACTGTACTTGAAAAAGGGAAACAGAAGAGGGGGTGAGTACACGAGCTTAGTGTAAGATCAAACCGACTAAATACAGACTCAGAAATAGAAAGAAGTTTAGAAGCAGAACATACTTACAGACAAATAACAGTTGAGTGAATTCGTCTAAAATCAAACACACACCATATGTACTTTACAGTCATATGGGTCAATCAGACACACACAGTCTCACGTACCATTTAAACATAGTAGTAGTAGTAATTCTCAACAGTCAGAGAAACTATCTAGTCAGACAGTTGCAGTCAAAGTCCACAAAATTCTCATAGGCACAAGTACCTTTCAGTCGAACAGTCAATCGAATATTTCAGTCGAACAATCAATCAGACATTTCAGTCAATATGATGCATATGAATGCAATTGAGTTAGGAAAAACTCACCCATCTAGCCAACACACCTCTCCGTCCAACCTTACACTTCCTGTGGGGATTAAATCACCTACCCAACCCTACACTTACAACTGATGTCATCCCGGGTGATTTGCCATGACAGAGAACTTGTGACATCCAGAATGATTGTTGTCTAAGAGTTTGCCATATCTGAGAATTATTGAATTCTGTATGGAAGTTATTTGGATTTCCTATTATGAGAATTATAATTTCTTTCCATTAATTCTGTTTATGTGGGTTGATTTGAATGTATAAGATAATGAGTATTTAGGTAATCGTTGGAGTATGTAAAAGAATCTGCCAAGAATAGTATCCATTGGGTATCGATCTAAGAAGCGTATCCAACTACAAACTACAAAGGAGTTGTGTAATGGGATTCAAATTTTATGGTGTAAAGTTTGAGATCCACCAGTTGAATGAAAGGGGTATAAGACAATCAAGTGTAGTGATTGATGTACCAACCAAGAATCAGAAATGTATCTTCCAATGTCTCAAAAGATTCTACGACCCTGTAAACCTTATTTATGAGCGAGACCCACTAAGTTCCTTGGAACTTATATACGTGTTTTTGGTATGCATGTATGTGAATTGAACCAATCCGCCGAAAGGGACCAAGCTGGGGATGTACCATGGTGGTAGATTGAGGAAAATATTATGCATAAAGAGGAACCCTTATAAATTTCTTTTTTCAAATGATAAATAATATTACCAGCTAAAAATATGTCTATCTATTTAAGTGACGTGTTGTAAGGTTTTATTTTACCTTGAAGGTTTTCTGACTTACGGTAAATGTATTATTCAAACCTATTGTCCTAAAAGGAATTTAAATAAATAAGTGGTATACTCAGTATCATTTTCGTAGATTGAAAGTTTTAGTTAAGTGTATAAGTATAGTAGCATCTACTACTCGAATATGGTAAATAGGGTCGGGTATATGGTTTACACACCACCACAATCTTTGTAAATTGTTAATATTTTAGTTTTGAAATAAATTTCAACTAAGGGATGAATTTTTTCAAAAATAAATTATATTGGATATGGTGCCCTATGTGTAGTGTATTTGGTTTTTTATACTTGTATTTTCTGAAAAGTTAGTTTAATAACATATCCATTGATCATATTAATATCCTTTGTATATTCTTCTTAATGACTTTTGCATGCAAAGCAACATGAAAGAAAATATTAGCTAATTGGTTATCTAACGTTTAACTAATAATATTAAGCGGTATTACGTGGTCAGATTGTAATATAGAAAGACATCTTGTATTAGTAGATAAACTTAAAAAATGTCCTTAGTCTAATTGAATATGAGTAAACTGATTGAAAGACTAATATGTCTTTTATCAAGTCCACTAGGGGAGATGTTTTGTCTTGAGCATTAGAGCAGAGGACTCCTAAAAGATAAAGACATAGATGTGACACACTAGATATGTAGTACATTGGACAAAACCCAAAAAGAAAAAACCCTAAATCTGTTTATGGATTTACTCACTTGTGATGTTCATAGTGTGGCATACCTCAATCCTAAATGGATGTTGCACTATGTATATGTGACTCATATACTTTGATGTAAGTAAAAGCCTAAGTTCAAATAAATAAGGAACTGAAAGTTGGTGTTTTGTTTATACGAGTTCTGCAGTATGTGGCATCATTCACAATAGTGGAATTCATAACCCAACTGATAGGGAAATGATATCCTCTCATTGGCATTACATGATAGATGAAAAGTAAACATGGCAACTGGTCGTTTGTCTTTGTGATAAATGACTTGATTACTATTTAATAGTAATTGACTTTGCATAAAAGAAGATGTAATGGTTATCCTGAGACAAATAGGATTATATTGGGAGAAAAAATTTATCTCAAAGAGATTAAGGATATCTTATAAGGATAACAAACTTATAACAAAGTCATTGAATGAACTATAATTGAGTAGCTTTCGTAATGATATGTAATTAGGGAGAATTCAATCATGATACTATAGTGGAATGACTTCATGACTAAATAGGTTTATAATAAATAGGCTCAAAGTTCGAATTTAATTATAAATTATTTGAGTCCTACATATATATTTTCAATTAGTCCCTCCGTTAACTCGTTGAAACCAGAAATTAATTGCATGTAGAACCAAATGAACAAAAATGATGAAGTTAGGGAAATGGGTTTCATTCACAAATGAATGTGTTTTCTCACTAAGTATAGAAATGCCGTGAGAATTAATTTAAGGTTTTAAAAACACTATTTAATTAATTATAATTAAATAATTGAATTTAAAAAGTGTAATTAAATTAATTAGTCATTATGAATCAGTTCAATATGAAAATTAAATATATTTCCTCATGATTCTTTTCTTTGTAAAGTTGCCATGACTTTAACAAAATTAGAACTGGATTGGAAAAATTATTTAATTGATAAATTAATTTAGTTAATTTGATTAATTTATTAATATTTAGTTTTGGAAATAGAAAACATGCATTAAGTTGGGCTAAATTATAAATTTTTGCATCAAAAGTATAGGAAGCACATATAATTTGATACAATATAGGAAAGGCCCAAAACCTCTCATATTACATGTGAGGGGTGGGACACTAATTTTTTTATTTACCCCCTCTTTCTAGTTAGACTAGAAGACAAATTTCTATTAGATTATGTGTTATACTTATTCAACCAAGATTCTCCTATCTCTCCCTATAAATAGATGGCACTAGTAGAGCTATTAATACAAGTTTTTTACATGCAAGTTTAATATATTGTTATTCCCCAAAAAAGTTATGGAAATTTATTTTCTAAGAATAAATTATATTTTCTAGTAATTGCAATTTCTACTGGTTTCTATTTGAGAGAATTATATTCCTACTAATAGTAATTAAATTGTTTCTTATTTTGTGTTTGGTTTGTATTGTTTGAGCCCATGCTGGACGTAATTTGGGGGACGAAGATAGCAGAGAAGGTCATTCGGTTGAAAGTCGAGAACGATACAATTCTGTCTCGTACAAAGCACGAGTACTTTTTGGGAAAAAGTTTATTATAATAAATATCACAAGCTGACTCGATTTTTAAATTTTCTAAACTTCCACAGAGATTGAAAACCATTTTCTAAACTAGATTTTTCCAAAAAATTGAAATTCACTTTTTGTTTAAGAGCACACAAGCAAATATATTTGGTGTTTTGATCCAAAAAAATACAATAATATAATTTCTTATCAACTGATACTATTGGAGAAGGTCCTTATAAATCACTAAAAATAGTTTAAAGTGGTTTTTCACTAATCAAAAGTTCTAATGAAAAAGTTGACGATGAGTTTTACCGCATGAGCAGACATTACAAAAAGACATTGTTCTTTGAAAGAAACTAGCAAAAAGAATTTATTTATAAAAAAAAAATTAAATACAAGAATTGGGATGTCCAATCATTGGTGCCAACTAGAAAAGGAGGTTTTATTACTAGTAAGAAAAGACCTTGCAGGTTGGAGGGTAGGCCACTCATATAGTTCGTTGTTACTCTATCCACACACCAACAGAGTCCCTATGCTCAAATCCTTCACACAAATTTAGAAAGTAAAAATTCAATAAAAAAAATAGATTTTCTTCACAAAACTTCGAAACAGAGATTATGTCTTGTTTAATTGATGGAGTATAAAGGGTATTGGAAAGTTTAAAAGTAGAATTTGATGCTTGCAAATTTGCATAACCATTCTGAGAAATTAAAATAGTCTTACCATCACCTACTGACACTTCTTCAATTCCATAATAATCGTGTGCATGTTAGAGGTTTTGAGGATCATTAGTTAGATGACGTAAAGCACCTATATCGAGAATCCAAATGGCCATAGCATTGGCTAAGCGAGTGCAAAAGTTGGCTCTAACATCTTGACGATTATGAAACTTAAATTAACAAATGCGAGTAGTTTACCCATATCAATAACAAAAATTTCATTGAACTCAAAAAGATTATTGCGAAGGTGAATACGAGTGTCTTTGATTTGTTATAGAAAAAGGCAACATGTTTGGAGGATGCCATTGATTATGTTGTGAACGCATTGCGAAGGTTGACAGTTTGTTGTTGCGAGAATAGTTAGCTGATGGTTGCGGTTTTAAAGCAACAACATCAATGATAGATTGAGTTACTTGTTTTTCTTCATGTTAAAGAAAAATTTCATGATCCAAATTTTTTTTGAACAACACTTTATGCTTTATTGGTGTATCACGTGTAACGCCCTGATAAATTTATTTTTGTTTCTGTAAAAATCTGACATAAGTGTGTATTTCTTTAGTGGTTTAGTGTTCTAGGTGTGTGTGTGAGGTCTTGGATTCAAGTCTCAGCTTTGCAAGATTTTGTTATATTTCTTATCTGATCCTTGCCTTTGTTGGGTGGGCTTAAATAAAATTGTCTGTTATTCCACTTCAGAATAAGTTTGCTAGTACGAGTGGTAAGGGAGTTAGCGTGTAGAGGTCCTGTGTTTGAATACCTGCACAGGCATGGATATTATTTTTGCTCCAGTTGTCTGAGAGTACTTGGGTGGATTTAGAATTTGGAGGTGGTTAAATTTAGTGGGATAGTGGGGGTTGTAATTTAGTGGGATGTTGTCAAATATGAAATTTTTATTTCTTTCTTTTTCAAATTTTTCCCTCTCCACTCCCCAAATTTTCCTCTAACGTTTTCTTCAGCTTTTATTGTGGGTTCTAACATTTTTCCCTTTTTTCGGTAAAATCACTGTTTCGTTACTTCCTTCGACATTGTTGGTGGTTCTTTCGTTTAATCGTGCTATTGGGTTGTCAGATTCTCTAATCCGTTGGAAAGTGAGCTTTCTGTTTCTGTGACTTTCGGTTTAGGATTTTGGCGATGAAAATCTGCAGTGGTTGATTAGTGGTAATTCGTGTTTAGGAGTAAATTGTGGAGCAGAGAATTGCGCTTCAACGGTTTAGTGCGTGTTAGAGGCGGTTTCTCATTGAAGGTAAGTCGATTTTGTGTTGATTCTTGTGTCGAATCTATTAATCAATCTGCTAAATCAATGTTAGGTACGTTGGTTTTAGGTTCTAAAGGGCTCAGGATATTTTTGAATCAAAACCGTACCAGGTGTGTTCCCAAATCGCAAAAAATGAGGTTTTGATGAAAGCCGAAACTGCCTATTGTCGACGCCACATGGGCGTGTGGTCACCTGTGTGGTTGGCCGAGTGCGAGACACAGCCGTGTGGTCGAAAAAGGCTTGTCCGTGTGTAAGACACGGCCGTGCGTGGTGCAAGGGCTAGGCCAAGTTGGGCGTGTGGGCCACACAGGCGTGTAGACTCTGGGCCGAGCCGTGTGGGCCACACGAGCAAGGCCAATCTCGATGTGTGGGCCCACATGAGCTAGCCACACGGGCGTATGAGCCCTTATTTCTGAAATTTTCCTTAGGGTCGCACGGATTGTTCCAATTGACTATGGGCCTACCATAGGGTCGGTAAGGGCTAACCAAACCTTAAAACTATAAATCTGATAATCTAATATTTTGTTCTGAGTATGATAATGCTATGCATGTCTGATTGTTCCGTTATCTATATATAAGCATGTTGACCATGTTTAATATGTTATTTCTATATTTGTTTTTTGTATCTATTATAGGGTGGGATTTGTATATGCGGAGGATGTAACACCCCTAACCCATATCCATCGTCGGAGTAGGGTACGAGGTATTACCGATCAATACATATCATTTAACATACATAACTTGTACATTTATGCATTCATTTTCAAATACCATTCCATACAATCATATTGTCCCTTATTAGGGCCTACTAGGCCTTAAACATGCTTTAGAAATAGTTTGAGACTAAATTGATAACATACGTGAATTTTGGAAAACTTAGAAATTTTTCAAACATACAGGGGTCACACGCCCGTGTGAACAAGTCGTGTGCCTCACACTGCTCTAGACACACCCGTGTCTCAGGCCGTGTGGAAACAGGGCATACATACTGACTTGCATCACACAGCCAAAGACATGCCTGTGTGCTAGGCCGTGTGAAAATTGTAGAGTATACTAACTTATGCAACACGGCCAAGTCACATGCCTGTGTGCTAGGCCGTGTGCCAATTATGGGGTATACTGACTTGTACCAGACGGCCGATCACACGCCCGTGTGTGAGGCCGTGTGCAGCATACTGACTTTAAATCAATTTCAATACCTAGGGACACACGGCCATGTACTTAATCGTGTGTCACACACGGCTGAGACACACGTTTGTGTCTCTACCTGTGTGGACAAAAATAGACTATTGGCAAAGCCATTTTTGCCACCCTATTTTCACATACATACACAAGCATAAATAACAACATTTAATAACCCAATAGGTAGCCATTCCATAATATTTCATACACAAATTATACCAATTCATCATAGTATTCAAATAATTAACTAATACCATACATTTTCCATTCATAAGCTTACCATACAACAAGACACGTTTGCATATTTCTATTCCACCTAATACTTACCCAAACATACCAAAATATAATATCAAGTTTAGCCAAATCACATGGCTTAGACTTATAACACAAAATGTACCACAATCACCATCTCAAGTAACCATAACTATCATCTTTAATACTAGCCTATTCATGCCATATTTACATATATCCACAAGTTCAAAAGTACCAATCAGCAATTGGATAGTGTGATGTGTAACTCCGACTTGTCCGAAACGAGCAAGCTATCGCACCTCTATAAAACATGGAAAAGGAAACAGAGTAAGCTTTATAGCTTAGTAAGCCCTTATAATTCAAAATTAAACTTACTATTTATACAATTAAGAGGTATTCAATTCAATTAACAAATGCCTAAACACAAACATTAATCACAAGTTAGTCACCTAAATTCATGGAGCCATCCATTAACTCAATGTAATTACTCAATACATTGTATCATATTAAACTCATATACATCATATACATTATTTATAACATTTTACTTTGAATCGTATAAACAATAATTCGTTCGTATAAACAGTACTTTACCAAATCATAGAATTTATGCTTCTTGAACCTATTAGAACCTCGAGGGATACTCAGGTGATATACAATACATATAAATCAGTAATCCATCAATTCGTTATCATTTTTTGCTCTTTCGAGCTATGAACAGTAAGCTCTTCCTGAGCTAATGGATTGTATGCTCTATTGAGTTGGAACAATAAGCTCTGTTGAGCTGAAACAGTACGCTTATACAAGATGAAACGGTAAGCTCCAAAGAGTTGAAAATAGTAAGCTCTTACAAGCTAATATATTGGTAAGCTCATACGAGCTGCGGTGAGTCCACAACACTTACAGGATCTCAATCAGAACGGTAACCCTAGTGACATGTCATTCGTATCGATGACAATTAAACTATATTGATAAAGTATTCATATTCCAATTACATCAGCTACTCAATTATACACATTCATTATAAATAATTTCAAGTATTTAAAAGTTCGATTCTAATTATACAAACTTACTTCGTATCGCTCGAATAACAATTATTGGTTATTCGTCAATCTTTCCTTTTCCCCGATCTAAACCCGATCCCGGCTTACCTTGATCTATATATTATCAAAATCAACTTATTTAATCAACCATTTATTCAATTTGGTCCAAAATACACATTAGGGCTATTTTACACATTTGCCCCTAAACTTTCACATTTTTTTTTACAATTTAGTCCTTATCACATAAAATTGCAAATTCATGCAATTTGGTACCAGCCCATGCTTAGCCGAACTTATTATATATTACTAGCAACCCATATTTTCAATTTATTCACACTTCTACCCACATAATTTTACATTTCACAATTTAATCCCTTTTTGACATTTTTTTTTCAATAATCACTTAATAAAACTAGTTTAACTAACAACAACTATTCAAAATCCATCATCAACCATTAAATTACTCAAACATTCAACAACGGCAACATGTTAAATATTTAACAGTTTTAAAATCTCAAAAATGTAAAAATCATTAAAAACTGAGCTAAAATGAACTTACAAATAAGCTTCAATGACCAAATATTCAAAGCCCTAACAATGGCTTTCTTATTTTCCAATTTCAGTTGAAAGAAAGAAATATGGACACATTTTATGATTTTGTTTTTATTTATTATAACTTATTTTATAATTTACTAATTTACCCTTGGTTCAAAACATTAAAATTCACATGTTTTATGTCCATAAATGTCCACTCACCAACATAATGGTCTAATTACAACATAAGGACCTTAAATTTTAGGTTCTATAACTACTTAATACCTTTAACTAATAAAACATGCATTTTACACTTTACGCGATTTAGTCCTTTTTACTGAATTAAGCATTCAAACAGTAAAATTTCTTTACAAAACTTTCACACAATAGTTTTATCATGCTGTAAAAATTAATAAAATAATAAAATAAATATTTTGAATTTGAATTTGTGGTACTGAAAATACTATTCCAATATGACTCAAAAACAAGCTGTTACAGAGGAAGTGTTTTGTATAACGATCATCACCTATATTCTGGCAGCTTGGCTGTACATTATCTGATATGTGTTGTAATGGCACGATATGGTGTGTAGGGTTGGGTGGGTGTTTTTAACACCATATGGTGTGATAGGATGGTCGGAGTTGGTATGTAGAGGATGGGGTAGGATTCTGATTATCTGATCTGTATATTTGACTCTGTTATCTGTATCTAAAATGGGCATGGGCCTGAATCTATATCTGATTGTGTGTGAGTTATTCTGCATGTTTGCATGTCTATTTCTGTTGGGTTACACAATGAGTTTACGTAAACTCGCCTATGTTTGTCTGTTTTGTTCAGTAATCCACAGACAGACGGATCGGTACGGCGGCGTTTTGCGGTGACCACTAGTCTAGGAACTGAATTTAATCAAAGGTTTTATTTACTTAAAGGATATTTCTGGGAGTTTTGTATTAATTGGACTCTCCGGACTGTTGATTAAATTTTTGGGATTTGGATTTTTTTTTTAAATATTTTGTTTGGACAACTAGCTAAAAATACAGTTTTTACTAAAACAAAGGTTTTCTAAAATACGAATTGCCTATTTGAAATACAACGGTTTTCGTAAGACTCCGCTATAAGACACGTTTTAAGGCAAATTAATTAATTGAATAAATGTTTTGACAATGGATATAAGCAAATAAGAGTTGAAAAACTGAGATGGTTTTATCATATAGACTTCTTTATCAAAACCCATTCTTTGTGACACCTCCGGATTCGGCCATAACGTCTAGGCCAGGTTTGGGGTGTTACATCACGTGTATGGATGGATGTAGAAATTTCTCAAAAACCAGATATAAGGCCACTAAGTATTTTAACTATGAGTTCTTCAGAAGATATAAAAGAACCATCAGTAGCTAGTTCATTGGAAACTATTTTAATCTCATTTAGATATCATGCTACTTTTTTTAAAAAAAAATTATGATGTGTGAGTTGATCATGAAGGGTGTAGATTCTTGTATGGCTCTTGTTGCCATAAAGCATATGCAGAAGTGTCCAAGCTTGTTAGGAGGTGGTAGCGGAAGCAATGGTTCAAGTTGTTGGATCTAGTGCCTTAAGTGTTGTATTTTCGTTAATGTACACTTGTAATTATTTTCGAATAGATTAACTAATAAAATTATTCATGAATTACATTAATACTTTGTATAATATCCTAATATGGTGTTTGCATGCAAAGTAAAATGGAAGCAAATGTTGCTTATTGGTTGTCTAATGTTTAACTAATAATAAGTGGTAGTACGTGATCGGATCGTAATACGGAAAGATAACTTATATTAGTAGACGAACCTAAACGTATCCTTAGTCTAATTGAAAATGAGCAAACTGATTGAAAGACTAATGTGGCATTTATCAAGTCCAATCAGGGAGATGCTTTGTCTTGGGCATCGGAATAAATAAATCCCAGAAGATAGAGACATAGATCTGATTGATTGGACTGACAATACATTGGACTAGACCCAAAAAGAATAGATAAGGAACCAAAAGTTGGTGTATTAGGTTTATGACTTATGCAGTATGTAACATCATTCACAATAGTAGAATTCATAGCCCAAGACGTGGGTAAATGATATCCTCTCATTGGCATTACATGGTTGATGAAAAGTAAACATGGCTACAGGCCATTCATCTTTGTGACGAATGACAATAGTGATTGACTTTTCATGATGGAATATGTAATTGTTACCATGAGATAAAATAGGATCATTTTGGGATTGTAATACCCACTACCCGTATTCATTGCCGGAATAGGGTACGAGGTATTACCGGAGTTTACGATTTTTTTTTTTAGGAAAACTCAATATAATCCCTTTACAGATATCTAACCTGTAATAGCCTGAATTTCAACGATATCAAAAATAGTGGTTCGAGACCATCAAATCCGACAAATGAACTCGTAAATTATATTATTTAATATTTACGAGCCAAATGTAGTTTTTAAAAGATTTTTGGAATAGTAAATTGTGTTTTATAAAGATTTATTTGGTCAAGAAATTGAGAAAAAGAGGTATCGAGATCTCGATGTTATAAACTGAGCCATAAATATTTTTATAAATATTTACGGAATGTCAATAAGGTAGTATTAAAATTTCATTAGAAAATTTTGACGTTTGGGTGGTCAATTAAATAAAAAGGATTAAATTGAAAAATGTGTAAAAGTTGCTAAAAGGATTAAATAGCTCAATTGTCAAATGAGGTAGGACCTAAAGTGAAAATAAGCCCAAAGGAGATATTTTGGGCGGCAATAGCTGAGAAAAATCAAGAAATGGGTGAAATAAGGGCAAAATTAGAAAATTTCCAAAATTAGCTAAATAAAAATGGGACTAAATTGGAATATCTAGAATTCTCTTCATTTCTCTTCATATTCATCAGCTGAAAATTTCCAAATGTTGCTTATGGTTCAAACTGGTTTTCATGCTCTAGCTTCATGTAAGTTTAATTCTTGCTTTCTCCTTGAAATTTCTATATTTTTTGAATTTTACAATTGGGTCCAACTTACTATTTCATTAGTTTTTGATTTCATGGCTAATTTTTAAAGTTTTTATGGATAAGTGCTGAAATAATATGATGAATAATCATAGAATTGAAGCTTTACTTTTGGTATATAATGATTTTATCAAGAAAAATTGATGGAAATTCATTTTAGGACATAATTAAGAAAGAGTTTGGAATTAATGTCTAATGCTAAAGTTCTGATTTTTAGGGGTTATGAAGAAGTTTAAAATGATAGACTAAAGTATTAATTGAGAAAATTTATCTCAATTGAGGGGTTAATTGAGCAAGGACTGAATTGTATAAACTGTGAAATTTGGGGCAAAATGGAAATCAACATTTTTCACTAAAACTGTTTTGGACAGCAGCAGTAGTGTAATTTTGAAAAATCACCAAAAATTGTATAAATCGAATTATAGAATGAATAAAATATGAAATTAAAGCTTATTGAGTATACTTTCTTATAAAAGAAATGATATAAGCAATGGAATTGTGAATCATGAGATATAATAAATTTTATGAGACAAGGTCAGAATGATTTCGGGTTCCCCTGTTTTGACTTTGGAAAATCATAAAAAATTTGATATAAATAATTATGGGTTTAAATTTATATGTTTATAATCCTTAATGATCCTATTTTCCATAGAAACAAACGAAAACACCATTTGAATCTTGTACGAGGATATAATTAATTTTTAGTGAAGAAGAGTCGGAACTGTTAGACAGCAGAACAGGGGTAACTTTAAAGAATAAACCGTACTTATTGGCTAAACCAAGAATTCTTAAAATTTTATGGTAAGAAGATATATGAGTCTAGTTTCAGGAAAAATTATCGGATCTTAATTTGGAGTTATATAGCTCCAGATATAAATAATTTAGTGATTATGATACAGATGGACAGCTTGAATATTCATAAAAGTAAATAATAAAGATTATAGATAATGTTACTTACAAGTGTGTTATATACATTAAGGATGTGGAATGGAGAGGAGGAGCAGGAAAATATATATGAATATCCAGCTAGCATGGCTAATTTGCATGTTTTAGGCTTAAGGACTGAATTGAATAAAAGTAAAACTTCAGGGGGTAATTTTGTAAAAATGTCAAAAATGACCAAATTGAAGGGAATGAATTTTTTTATTATCTGAATTAATAAATTGAATGAAATTTTCAATTTAAGATCGGGTGAAAATTGGGAAAATGGTAAATTACCAAAATGTCCCTTAATCTTGATATTTCTGCAATTTCGCCAAGTAAGTTCGTGTAACTTGAATTATATTCTTAAATGCTTGAAATGCATGTTTTTTTTATATGAATATGATTTGAATGTTCATTATATGGAAAATTATGAAATATTGATATATTTGAAAAAAAAAAAGGGGAAAAAAATCCCGGTTGAATGGAAGAAAAATTCGATGGATCTCTGAAAGGGAATTGACGGTAAAAAGGATCTAGCCCGGACGGGTGATCTTATCCTGATATAGCCCTCCCGAAGAATATGTGGAAAATGGATTTAGCCCGAACGGGTAATCCGAATTAGGGTCTGAATTTAGCTTTGGACTAGTAATCGGATCCAAGCTCATTAGAGTAATTGTCGTTGCGAGGATTTAGTGCGGGTGGTAATCGACAATACTCTATGAGTTTATATTCTGAGGATTTAGCCTGACCGTAATCCCTTTGTAAGGATGAGGTTCAGGGAGTGTGCTCTCGATATGGAATGTGTAAGACCATGGTTGAAAGATACCATGGCAACCTGATATGAAATGTGTAAGACCATGGTTGAAAGAGACCATGGTTGAAAGATACCATGGCAACCTGATATGAAATGTGTAAGACCATGGTTGAAAGATACCATGGCAACGTGATATGAAATGAATAAGACCATGGTTGAAAGATACCATGGCAACCTGACATGAAATGAGTAAGACCATGGTTGAAAGATACCATGGCAACATGACGGGAAAATGAATAAGACAATGGTTGAAAGATACCATGGCAACATGACAGAAAACGAGTAAAACCATAGTTGAAAGATACTATGACATCATGTCGAAGATAAATAAGATCGAGGAAGAGAAACGCCAAGATATCTATTGAACAATCGATATTCAAGTAATATGTATCAGATGGAATGGTTATATGGAATGGTTGTGTGAAATGTTTACAGGAATTGGTCATATGGAAATATATGTACAAAATAGTTGTATGAAATAATTAAGAAGATAGATAAATGAAATAAGTATAGGTACATGGAATTTAATTTATGTTAAGTTTAATACGAACTATTACCGAAATAAATATATACAAGATATAAGGAACTGATGGTGCATGAAATATTGATATAACGAAATGAATGATATATGCTTATGAAGAAACAGTAAGATAATAATATGTTTTGTGACATGTACATATATAATTATCTTTGATATGTTGATACAAGGAAATTATGTAAGTTGAGACTATTATTAAACTCAAGTGTGGTATGTTGAGAAAATAGGTATATCAATGTTGAATTTATATGAAATATGTGCAAGTATACTAACAATGTTGTTGTTTGACGCTTAGACAAGTGCCAAGCTATTGATTGAATGGTAACATGTTTAATTATAAGGAGCATTGAATTGGTAAGTACTTAGATGAAAATATAATTTAAGATTTTGCGAAATTTTTTATGATCTCGATTTTATTCTAGTTGGTTTCTAATGTATGTTTTGGGCTTCGAGGGCCCAATAGAGAGACGTTATGATTATTTCAAAATATGAATAATAAATGACTTAAAATTATCTGAAAAAGTTCAGTAAACTCCGGTATTGCCTCGTACCCTATTCTGGCAATGAATACGGGTAGGGGGTGTTACATTTGTTGGTATCAGAGCTACGGTTTAGTCGGTTCTCGGACCGAACGAAGCATATGTGAAGTCTAGAAATACATGTCATTATACAACCTGTGATAGTGTGATATCTCTCGACCTTGATAAGAATTCTTTTACTAATAGATAGAGATGCCCCCAACCGAGCTAGTTCTGACAGTGATTAAAGTGATATTTGAGTGTCTAAAAAAAAAAGAGGGGGAATTGCCTATGATAAGTAAAGATTTATAAAAGTATGAAATAAATGTTTGTAATAAATATATTAATGATAAAAGTCATGTGATGTGTACATATATGAAAGCCAAAATCTAAGGCTTTATGACCTCTACCCCCACATAAGTATAGTTTTATATAGAGAAATTTACCAGATTTATATTGATAAAGTTTATAAGTGTGAAATTGAAGAGTTCAGTGGCTAAATGATTAATAACGCAGATAGAACTAAGAATAGGTTAGTTAGTAAAGATGATTATAACTAAGATACCAGATCATCTATTTTGAAAACTATTCAGAATATGCAATATTACTGTTAAGAAAGAAGTTATTCATGATGAATCGATTTATTCAAGTATGGTATTCACAAAATGAAATTTCTGGAAAATTTCTTCTGAATTAGTTCCTTTAGTGAACTGAATAATTTGATATTATTGATTGCTTTAGTAGTCAGTGGAGTAGTAATGAAATCATAAAAGTATTTGAAAGCAGTTGTTATAATTGAATATGATGCAGGATTACTTCTGGGTATTTTACATGTTCTACTATTTTCAGAAATATTAGTGAATGTTCATTTTCATATGTGACTCTTATTTACATGGAAAGGTTGTTTGATTATGATATTAGAAGGGATTATTAAAAGTATTAATAAACTATGATCAGTACTGTTCTATCCTTCTCTAGTATTCTAATCGATTATGTTTGAGAGGACACTTGATGGAAACATTCATATGATATTACTTTCTACTTCTATTGGGTCGAAGCTCTGAATTGCAAATATGATTTATTCGTGAAAGATATTCATTGACCAAAGATGAAAGTTCTGTTGATCAAAGCGTCACTTCTAGTTCAGCCTAAATCGGGTAAGAAAGTTGTGATTTACATTGATATACCATTGAGTGGGTAAACAGTGTTTTGATGCAGTAAGACAAAGTAATGGTCTATACTTTTAAACAATTAAAAATTGTATGAAAAGAATTACCTGATATATGATTTAGAAGTGGCGATTAATGTTTCACCTTGGCGGTGATACTATTTGTTAGTAAAAATAAAATAAATAAATAAATAAATAAATTTTGAATCTCTCCATCGAAGGAATTTTCGAGGACGAAAATTTTAAAAGGGAGAGAGTTGTAATAGCCTGAATTTCAACGATATCAAAAATAGTGGTTCGAGACCATCAAATCCTACAAATGAACTCGTAGATTATATTATTTAATATTTACGAGCCAAATGTAGTTTTAAAAGATTTTGGAATAGTAAATTGTGTTTTATAAAGATTTATTTGGTCAAGAAATTGAGAAAAGAGGTATCGAGATCTCGATGTTATAAACCGAGCCATAAATATTTTTATAAATATTTACGAAATGTCAATAAGGTAGTATTAAAATTTCGTTAGAAAATTTTGACGTTTGGGTGGTCAATTAAATAAAAAGGATTAAATTAAAAAATGTGTAAAAGTTGCTAAAAGGATTAAATAGCTCAATTGTCAAATGAGGTAGGACCTAAAGTGAAAATAAGCCCAAAGGAGATATTTTGGGCGGCAATAACTGAGAAAAATCAGGAAATGGATGAAATAAGGGGAAAATTAGAAAATTGCCAAAATTAGCTAAATAAAAATGGGACTAAATTGGAATATCTAGAATTCTCTTCATTTCTCTTCATATTCATCAGCTGAAAAAAAGCCATGGAAGGAGGTTCAAGCTGGTTTTCATGCTCTAGCTTCATGTAAGTTTAATTCTTTCTTTCTCCTTAAAATTTCTATATTTTTGGAATTTTACAATTGGGTCCAACTTACTATTTCATTAGTTTTTGATTCCATGGCTAATTTTTAAAGTTTTTATGGATGAGTGCTGAAATAATATGATGAATAATCATAGAATTGAAGCTTTACTTTTGGTATATAATGATTTTATCAAGTAAAATTGATGGAAATTCATTTTAGGACATAATTAAGAAAGAGTTTGGAATTAATGTCTAATGCTAAAGTTCTGATTTTTAGGGGTTATGAAGAAGTTTAAAATGATAGACTAAAGTATTAATTGAGAAAAATTATCTCAATTGAGGGGTTAATTGAGCAAGGACTGAATTGTATAAACTGTGAAATTTGGGGCAAAATGGAAATCAACATTTTTCACTAAAACTGTTTTGGACAGCAGCAGTAGTGTAACTTTGAAAAATCACCAAAAATTGTATAAATCTAATTATAGAATGAATAAAATATGAAATTAAATCTTATTGAGTCTACCTTCTTATAAAAGAAACGATATAAGTAATGGAATTTTGAATCATGAGATATAATAAATTTTATGAGACAAGGTCAGAATGATTTCGGGTTCCCCTGTTTTGAATTTGGAAAATCATAAAATATTGGATAAAAATAATTATGGGTTTAAATTTATATGTTAGAATCCTTAATGATCCTATTTTCCATAGAAACAAACGACAACACCATTTGAATCTTGTACGAGGATATAATTAATTTTTAGTGAAGAAGAGTCGGAACTGTTAGACAGCAGAACAGGGGTAACTTTAAAGAATAAAATGTACTTATTGGCTAAACCAAGAATTCTTAAAATTTTATGGTAAGAAGATATATGAGTCTAGTTTTAGGAAAAATTATCGGATCTTAATTTGGAGTTATATAGCTCCAGATATAAATAATTTAGTGACTATGATACAGATGGACAGCTTGAATATTCATAAAAGTAAATAATAAAGATTATAGATAATGTTACTTACAAGTGTGTTATATACATTAAGGATGTGGAATGGAGAGGAGGAGCAGGAAAATATATATGAATATCCAGCTAGCATGGCTAATTTGCATGTTTTAGGCTTAAGGACCTGAATTGAATAAAAGTAAAACTTGGGGTAATTTTGTAAAATGTCAAAATGACCAAATTGAAGGGAATGAATTTTTATTATCTAAATTAATAAATTAAATGAAATTTTCAATTTAAGATCGGGTGAAAATTGGGAAAATGGTAAATTACCAAAATGTCCCTTAATCTTGATATTTCTGTAATTTCGCCAAGTAAGTTCGTGTAACTTGAATTATATTCTTAAATGCTTGAAATGCATGTTTTTTTATATGAATATGATCTGAATTTTCATTATATGGAAATTTATGAAACATTGATATATTTGAAAAAAAAAAGGGGAAAAAATCCCGGTTGAATGGAAGGAAAATTCGATGGATCTCTGAAAGGAAATTGACGGTAAAAGGATCTAGCCGGACGGGTGATCCTATCTGATATAGCCCTCCGAAAAATATGTGGAAAATGGATTTAGCCGGACGGTAATCCCAATTAGGGTCCAATTTAGCTTTGGACTAGTAATTCGATCCAAGCTCATTAGAGTAATTGTCGCTGAGGGATTTAGCTTTGGTGGTAATCTCACCTTTGTAAGGATGAGGTTCGCGGGAGTGTGCTCTCTGATATGGAATGTGTAAGACCATGGTTGAAAGATACCATGGCAACCTGATATGAAATGTGTAAGACCATGGTTGAAAGATACCATGGCAACGTGATATGAAATGTGTAAGACCATGGTTGAAAGATACCATGGCAACATGATATGAAATGAATAAGACCATGGTTGAAAAATACCATGGAAACCTGACATGAAATGAGTAAGACCATGGTTGAAAGATACCATGGCAACATGACGGGAAAATGAATAAGACAATGGTTGAAAGATACCATGGCAACATGACAGAAAACGAGTAAAACCATAGTTGAAAGATACAATGACATCATGTCGAAGATAAATAAGATCGAGGAAGACAAACGCCAAGATATCTATGGAACAATCGATATTCACGTAATATGTATCAGATGGAATGGTTATATGAAATGGTTGTGTGAAATGTTTACAGGAATTGGTCATATGGAAATATATGTACAAAATAGTTGTATGAAATAATTAAGAAGATAGATAAATGAAATAAGTATAGGTACATGGAATTTAATTTATGTTAAGTTTAATACTGAACTATTACCGAAATAAATATATACAAGATATAAGGAACCGATGGTGCATGAAATATTGATATAATGAAATGAATGATATATGCTTATGAAGAAACAGTAAGATAATTTGTGACATGTACATATATAATTATCTTTGATATGTTGATACAAGGAAATTATGTAAGTTGAGACTATTATTAAACTCAATTGTGATATATTGAGAAAATAGGTATATCAATGTTGAATTTATATTAAATATGTGCAAGTATACTAACATTGTTGTTGTTTGCCACTTAGACAAGTGCCAAGCTATTGATTGAATGGTAACATGTTTAATTATAAGGAGCATTGAAATGGTAAGTATTTAGCTGAAAATATAATTTAAGATTTTGCGAAATTTTTTATGATCTCGATTTTATTCCAGTTGGTTTCTAATGTATGTTTTGGGCTTCGAGGGCCCAATAGAGAGACGTTATGATTATTTCAAAATATGAATAATAAATGACTCAAAATTATCTGAAAAGTTCAAGAACTCGGTATTACCTCGTACCTATTAAGCAATGAATACGGGTAGGGGGTGTTACATAACCTTCCCTGCAATATTATGTCGAGATCAATCCAAATCAACCAATCCAATTCAATATATTTTCATGATAAATTCATGCATATTTATAAAATAACGTCATCACATACCCAAAACCAGGTTTGTTAACCATACCAATGGCTAACTCTACATTCATTTCACAGAATCATTTACTTTATTAGCTTATACATGCCATTGATTTCCAAAATAAAGTTTCTTTATATACCGAAGTCCTGAGGTTGATAGTGTGATGTGTCTCCGACCTCCGAGCTCTTAACACTACAAAATAGGGGAAAAGGAAACAGGGTAAGCACTTTGTGCTTAGTAAGCTCTTGTAACAAGAATTATACTTACCTAATATTTTCAATACAATACAATAAGCATTCATATATCCATTCAATGCATTATTACCCTAACATGCACAAACTCAACATTCAAGTTAGTACAAAAATTTCCATGTACCAATAATATATACTATGATTGATGAGCTCATTAATACCATGATTTCCATTCCCTTGTTATTTTTCCATATTTATCCCGTTGAATTTCTCAGAATTTCGATGGATTTTTCAGAGGTACACTTTTAGTGTACAATTTTCGGGTCCATCAATTCGTATACATGTGCACACATTTCCATTTCAGAGAGCACACTCCCGCGAACCTCATCCTTACAACGGGATTACCAGTCTAGGCTAAATCCCCTGTAATATAAACTCATAGAGTATTGTCGGGATTACCAGTCTAGGCTAAATTCAGACCCTAATTCGGATTACCGTTCGGGCTAAATCCATTTTCCACATATTCTTCGGGAGGGCTATATCAAGATAGGATCACCCGTCCGGGATAGATCCTTTTTACCGTCAATTCCTTTTCAGAGATCCATCGAATTTTCCTTTCATTCAACCGGGATTTCTTCCCATTTTATCAAATATATCAATGTTTCATAAATTTTCATACAATGAACATTCAAATCATATTCACATCAATAACATACAATCTCAAGCATTTAAGAATATAATTCAAGTTACACGAACTTACCTTAACACTTGTTTGTAAACAAAAAAATCTACTAATCCCGAACTATTTTCTTTCCTTGATCTAGCTTCGTATTTGAATCTTTTGGATCTAAATAAATAAATTTAATTATCAATTTAATACATTTCATGTTCATATGCAACATTCTCTATAATTCAACTATTATTTATAGTTCATTCAAAGCTGTCTACTTGAGTCATAGTCACTAAATTATTTTTATCTTGAGCTACAGAGCTCCAAATTAGGATCCGATAATTTTCTCTGAAACTAGACTCACACTATAATATTTTCAGAATCTTTAGTTTAGCCAATAAGTATAGTTTATTCTTTAAAGTCACCCCTGTTCTGCTGTCCAACAGTTCTGACCCTTCTTCACTAAAAATTAATTATCTCTTCATACAGAATTTGGATGATGTTCCCATTTATTTCTCTTGAAAATAGACTCATTCAGGATTCTGTAAATATAAATTTAAGCCCATAATTATTTTTATTCAATTTTTTATGATTTTTCAAAGTCAGAATAGGGGAACCTGAATTCATTCTGACCTTGTCTCACAAAATTTATTATATCTCAAAATTTACAAATCCATTGCTTACACCGTTTATTCTATGAGAAACTAGACTCAATAAGCTTTAATTCCATATTTTTTTCATCTTCTAATTCAATTCATAAAATTTATGGTGATTTTTCAAAGTTAGTCTACTGCTGCTGTCCAATATTGTTAGTGCAAGTTGTTTATTACCATTTTTCCCCTAAGCTTTTAATAAATAACAATTTCGTCCCTACTCAATTAGCCTCTCAATTGAGATGATTTTTCTCAATTAACACTTTATTCTATCACCTTAAACTAGTTTACAACCCTTAGAAATCAGAATTTCAGCAATAGGCTTTAATTCCAAATATTTTCACAATTAGGTCCTAAAAATCAATTTCTATTGAAATTACCTAATAAAATCATCTCATAAACAAATTAAAGCTTTAATTTCATTCTATTTCATCATAAACTTACAGCACTCAACCATGGTGACTTTCAATTTCATCCATGAAATCAAAAACTAATGAATTTAATAGTAGGACCTAGTTGTAAAAGTCTTAGAAACACAAAAATTACAAGAAAAAGGCAAGGATTAACTCACTTGGTGCAAAAATTATGAAACACCAGCTTATAGAACCCTCTTATGGCGTTTTTATCTGCTGGAATTGAAGAGAAATGAAGAGAAATCTAGATATTTCCTATTTAGTCCTAGCTTTATTTACTGAATTTTGCAATATTCCAATTTTACCCTTAATTTATCAATTTTTCTGTTGATTTCATACCCTTGCCGTTCAGACCAAATAAATTTTGGGTCTAATTGCCTTTTAAATCCTTTCTCATTAGACTCTTAAGCTATTTAATCATTCTAGCAACTTTTACACCTATTACAATTTAGTCCTTTTCATTTAATTGACTACCCAAACATTAAAATTTCCTAACGAAATTTTAATACCACACTAATAACATTTCATAAATATTTATAAAATTATTTTTGACTCGGTTTTACAAGATAGAGATCCCGTTATTTTGTTTTTACCCAATTTTTTCAATAATTTCTTTTTCTAACTAACCACTAAATCGGAAAAATTTTTCTATTAATATTTTCATATGATTTTCCTATCATATCAATTTTCATGCAAAAATATTGAAATAAATTTCTCTTTAAATCAGATTTGTGGTTACGAAACCACTGTTCCGATAACTTTGAATTTAGGCCATTACAACTCTCCCCTCCTTTTAGGATTTTGGTCCTCGAAAATCTCACCAGTAAAGAGGTTTGGATATTATTTCCTCATTGCCTCCTCCGGTTCCCATGTCGCTTCCTCAATCCCGTGCTTTTGCCACAATACTTTCACCAAATTTATCTTTTTATTTCTAAGCTCTTTTGTCTCCGTGCCAATATCTTGACCGGTTCTTCATCAGAAGTCATATCCTTTGAATCTCCAATTCTGTCGGAGAAATAACATGTGAAGGATCTGATCGATATCGTCGTAACATAGATACATGAAAAATATTATAGATTCTATCAAGTTCCGGTGGTAATGCCAATAGATAGGCGACCGGTCCAATTCTTTCTATGATTTCATATGGCCCAATAAATCTTGGACTCAGTTTACCCTTTCGACCAAATCGGAGGACTTTCTTCCAAGGAGACACTTTCAGGAATACCTTGTCACCGACTTGAAATTCAATCTCTTTTCGTTTAAGGTCGACATATGATTTTGACGATCGGAAGTCGCTTTTAGACTATCTCGAATAACCTTTACTTTTCTTCATTTCCGGATCAAATCAACCCCATGCATCTTCCTTTCACTGAGCTCTGTCCAATATAACGGTGTTCTACATTTTCTACCATACAAAGCTTCATACGGAGCCATTTTAATACTCGACTGATAACTATTGTTGTAAGCAAATTCAATCAAAGGTAGATACCTCTCCCAATTACCTTTAAACTCTAGTATACAACATCGGAGCATATCTTCCAATACTTGAATTACACGCTCAGATTGACCATCTGTCTGAGGATGAAATGCAGTGCTGAAATACAACTGAGTACCCAAGGCTTCTTGCAATTTGTTCTAGAAACGAGACGTAAATCGGGGATCTCTATCTGATATAATGGAGACAGGCACTCCATGTAGCCTGACAATCACAGATATGTACAGTTCAACTAGTTTATCTAAAGAATAATCCATACGTACTGGAATATAGTGAAATGAATTTTTCAATCGGTCAACAATCACCCAAATAGAATCTTTTTTCCTCAGAGACGAAGGTAACCCCGATACAAAATCCATAGTGATTCTTTCCCATTTCCATTCCGGTATAGTAATTGGCTGAAGTAACCCCGAAGGTACCTGATGTTCAGCTTTAACTTACTGACATATTAAACACCTTGATACAAACTCAGAGATATCACGTTTCATTCCCGACCACCAGTACATCTTTTTCAGATCATTATACATTTTATTACTCCCCGGATGTACAGACAAAATACCGCTGTGAGCCTCGCGTAGAATCTTCTGTATGAGCTCTGAATTCTGAGGTACACATACCCTACCTCTGAATAATAAACAACTATCAGAACCAATCTGAAATTCAGAATCATTACCTAACTCACACTGTGCCCGTTTAACTTGTAACATATCATCATTCTTCTGAGCTTCACATATTTGCTGTAAAAATGTCGATTTAGCTCTTAATTCTGCTAGGATTGAACCATCATTAGTTAATGATAACTGGGTATTCATAGCTTGTAAAGCAAACAGAGATTTCTGGCTCAAAGCATCAGTTACAACATTAGCTTTACCCGGATGGTAATCAATAATCAAATCATAATCCTTTATCAGTTCAAGCCACCTGAGCTGTCTCAAATTCAAATCTTTCTGTGTCATCAAATATTTCAAGCTTTTATGATCAGTATAAATATGACATTTCTCACCGTACAAGTAATGCCGCCATATCTTCAGTGCAAATACAATAGCAGCTAATTCAAGATATTGTACTGGGTAATTTCTTTCATGTGGTTTAAGTTGTCTTGAAGTATAGGCTATTATTTTACCTTCTTGCATCAAAACACAACCTAAACCATTTAATGAGGCATCACTGTAAATAACAAATTCCTTACCCGGTTCAGGCTGCACTAATACAGGTGCTTTCGTTAATATGTCTTTCAATCGGTTGAAACTTTGTTGACATTCATCAGTCCACTCGAAATTTACATCTTTCTGCAATAATCGAGTCATTGGAGAAGCTATCATAGAGAATCCCTGTACAAATCTCCGATAATAACCGGTTAAACCCAAGAAACTTCTAACTTCAGATACATTCTTCGGTGGATTCCAATTGACAATAGCTGATATTTTACTTGGATCTACCTTGATGCCTTAGGCAGATACAATGTGTCCAAGAAAACCCACTTCTCGGAGCCAAAATTCACATTTACTGAATTTAGCATATAACTGTTTCTCTCGTAGAATTTGCAACACAATTCTCAAATGTTCTGCATGTTCTTCTTCATCCCGAGAATAAACCAAAATATCATCAATGAATACTACTACAAATCTATCTAAGTACAGTCTGAATATCCTGTTCATCAAATCCATGAATACTGCAGGTGCATTAGTTAGCCCAAACGGCATAACTAGAAACTCATAATGCCCGTACCTGGTTCTAAAGGCTGTTTTTGGCACATCTGACTCCTTTACCCGTAACTGATAATAACCTAATCGAAGATCAATTTTTGAAAACACAGTAGCACCTTTTAGCTGATCAAATAAATCATCAATCCGGGGTAACGGGTACTTATTCTTTATGGTTACTTTATTAAGCTGCCGGTAGTCGATACATAATCTTAAGGACCCGTCTTTCTTTTTCACAAACAGAACCGGAGCACCCCAAAGTGAATGACTCGATCGAATAAAACCTCTATCAACAAGCTCTTGCAACTGTGTCTTTAACTCTTTTAATTCTGTAGGAGCCATCCGGTACGGAGCTATGGAAATCGGAGTAGTTCCCGGAATCAAATCTATAGAAAATTCCACTTCTCTTTCTGGTGGCAATCCTGGTAATTCTTCTGGAAACACATCGGAAAATTCACATGCTACTGGAACTGCCTGTATTTTTGACTCAGATACTTTGGTGTCAAGTACATAAGCCAAGTAAGCATCATACCCTTTTTTGACATATCTCTGTGCTGCCATTACTGAAATCATATCAGATAACCCCTCTGTCTGATCAGATTTAACCCGGAGCAACTCACCATTCTGACATTTTAGCACAATATATTTTTTTCTACAATTTACTACCGCATAATGCTGGGTTAACCAATCCATGCCCAATATCACGTCAAATTCATCAAATCGCAGTAACATCAAATCAGCCGGGAAACAATAACCTCTTACCATCAGTGGACAATTTTTACAAATTTTATCCACCAACACAGACTGGCCCAGGGGGTTCGAGACTTTAATCACAAATTTAGTAGGTTCAACAGATAAATTTTTAATAATTGCAAGTTTAACACATATATATGAATGCGTAGAACCAGGATCAATCAATGCAGTAATATCAGTATCAAGTAAAGAAAATGTACCAGTAATAACATCGGGTCTTTGAGGCATCTTCTCCGCACGAATGGCATATGTCCTAGCAGGTGCTCGTGCCTCAGGCCTACCTGCAGTATATTTTGTAGCTCCTCGACTACCACTGACATTATCGGATGGTCGAGGTGGTCTACCTCTCGAAACTGGATTACTCAACTTCGATATCTGTTCAGCTTCTTTTTCACCCCTTTCTGGACAATCTCTGAGGAAATGGTCAAAAGAACCAAATCGGTAACAAGCCCCGCTCTTTAATCGACATTCACCAAAATGAGCTTTATTACAGTACTGGCATCTCGGTTTAGGAGTGCCAACACTGCCAACACTGGTCACTGATGGAGTAGAAGGCTTTGGATTAGTGCGTTGAGAACCTCGCTCTCTGCCCGAATACCCAATGGCTGAGGTAGAACGATCTTGATACTTCTTCAATTTCTTTGAAGCAGAAAACTGAGATTTTCCCATTGGTCTTTTACTAAAAATTCGAGCTTCCCTCTCAGCCTGTTTCTTTTCTTTGCTCAATTCTTCTGCTTTATAAGCTCTCTCTGCCAATGTAGCAAACTCTCGAATTTCAAGAATTCCGATCAGTAGCTTAATGTTTTCATTCAACCTTTCTTCGAATCGTTTGCACATTTCAGCTTCTGACTGTACCCATTCTCCAGCATATTTACTCAATCGAACAAATTCTCTTTCATACTCAGATACAGATCTGTTACCCTGTTTCAGCTCAAGAAATTCTTTTCTCTTCTGATCGAGAAACCTCTGGCTGATATATTTCTTTCTGAACTCGATCTGAAAGAATTCTCATGTAATTTCTTCTTTCGGAACAACTGAAGCTTTAATATTCCACCAATGGTAAGCTGTGTCTTTTAGCAGTGAGACGGCACATTTCAGACATTCTTCTGGTGTACAAGATAATTCCTCTAGAACTCGAGTAGTGTTTTCTAACCAGAATTCAGCCCGTTCGAAATCATCATCAACTGCTGCTCGAAATTCTTCAGCCCCATATTTTCGAATTTTATCTACTAGAGCTTTCCTTTTCGATGATTCAAGACTGTACCTTGTGGGATCTCGGGAACCGGTGGAGGAGCAGGAGGGGGAGCTTGAACTTGCTGCACTACAGGGTTAGTTCTTAAGTATTGATTAAACCATTCATTCATCATTTGAAAGAAGGTTGTTTTTGCCTTATCCTCGACCTCTGTCTCGGGCCTTTTCTTGCTAGTTTCTTCTCTTTGTCTTTGAAGCGGAGCATGACTCGGCTTCCTCAGATTGAGCTCGATCGGATGACATTACTATAAGAAAACACATTTCAAATGGTCAGGAGATATCACACTATAAATAATAATTTAAATGGCATGTATAGCTAATCCCGTATTTGCTACATCGGTCCTAGAACCGACTAAACCGTAGCTCTGATACCAACAAATGTAATACCCCCTACCCGTATTCATTACCGGAATAGGGTACGAGGTATTACCGGAATTTACGAATTTTTTTTTTTAGGAAAACTCAATATAATCCCTTTACAGATATCTAACCTTCCCTGCAATATTATATCGAGACCAATCCAAATCAACCAATCCAATTCCATATATTTTCAAGATAAATTCATGCATATTTATAAAATAACGTCATCACATACCCAAAACCAGGTTTGTTAACCATACCAATGGCTAACTCTACATTCATTTCACAGAATCATTTACTTTATTAGCTTATACATGCCATTGATTTCCAAAATAAAGTTTCTTTATATACCGAAGTCCTGAGGTTGATAGTGTGATGTGTCTCCGACCAAATCCGACCTCCGAGCTCTTAACACTACAAAACAGGGGAAAAGGAAACAGGGTAAGCACTTTGTGCTTAGTAAGCTCATGTAACAAGAATTATACTTACCTAATATTTTCAATACAATACAATAAGCATTCATATATCCATTCAATGCATTATTACCCTAACATGCACAAACTCAACATTCAAGTTAGTACAAAAATTTCCATGTACCAATAATATATACTATGATTGATGAGCTCATTAATACCATGATTTCCATTCCCTTGTTATTTTTCCATATTTATCCCGTTGAATTTCTCAGAATTTCGATGGATTTTTCAGAGGTACACTTTTAGTGTACAATTTTCGGGTCCATCAATTCGTATACATGTGCACACATTTCCATTTCAGAGAGCACACTCCCGCGAACCTCATCTTTACAACGGGATTACTAGTCCAGGCTAAATCCCCTGTAATATAAACCCATAGAGTATTGTCGGGATTACCAGTCCAGGCTAAATTCAGACCCTAATTCGGATTACCCGTTTGGGCTAAATCCATTTTCCACATATTCTTCGGGAGGGCTATATCGAGATAGGATCACCCGTCCGGGCTAGATCCTTTTTACCGTCAATTCCTTTTCAGAGATCCATCGAATTTTCCTTTCATTCAACCAGGATTTCTTCCCATTTTATCAAATATATCAATGTTTCATAAATTTTAATACAATGAACATTCAAATCATATTCACATCAATAACATACAATCTCAAGCATTTAAGAATATAATTCAAGTTACACGAACTTACCTTAACACTTGTTTGTAAACAAAAAAATCTACTAATCCCAAACTATTTCCTTTCCTCGATCTAGCTTCGTATTTGAATCTTCTGGATCTAAATAAATAAATTTAATTATTAATTTAATACATTTCATGTTCATATGCAACATTCTCTATAATTCAACTATTATTTATAGTTCATTCAAAGCTGTCTACTTGAGTCATAGTCACTAAATTATTTTTATCTTGAGGTACAGAGCTCCAAATTAGGATCAGATAATTTTCTATAAAACTAGACTCACATATCTTCTTACTATAATATTTTCAGAATTTTTTGTTTAGTGAATAAGTACATTTTATTCTTTAAAGTCACCCCTATTCTGCTGTCCAACAGTTCTGACCCTTCTTCACTAAAAATTAATTATCTCTTCATACAGAATTTGGATGATGTTTCCATTTCTTTCTCTTGAAAATAAACTCATTCATAATTCTATACATATAAATTTAAGCCCATAATTATTTTTATTCAATTTTTTATGATTTTTCAAAGTCAGAACAGGGGAACCTGAATTCATTCTGACCTTGTCTCACAAAATTTATTATATCTCAAAATTTACAAATCCATTGCTTACACCGTTTATTCTATGAGAAACTAGACTCAATAAGCTTTAATTCCATGTTTTGCTTATCTTCTAATTCAATTCTTACAATTTATGGTGATTTTTCAAAGTTAGTATAATGCTGCTGTCCAATATTGTTAGTGCAAGCTGTTTATTACCATTTTTCCCCTAAGGTTTTAATAAATAACAATTTCGTCCCTACTCAATTAGCCTCTCAATTGAGATTATTTTTCTCAATTAAAACTTTATTCTATCACATTAAACTAGTTTACAACCCTTAGGAATCATAATTTCAGCAATAGGCTTTAATTCCAAACATTTTCACAATTAGGTCCTAAAAATCAATTTCTATTGAAATTACCTAATAAAATCATCTCATAAACAAATTAAAGCTTTAATTTCATTATATTGCATCATAAATTTACAGCACTCAACCATGGTGACTTTCAATTTCATCCATGAAATCAAAAACTAATGAATTTAATAGTAGGACCTAGTTGTAAAAGTCTTAGAAAACACAAATATTACAAGAAAAAGGAAAGGATTAACTCACTTGGTGCAAAACTTATGAAATACCAGCTTATAGAACCCTCCTATGGCGTTTTTAGCTGCTGGAATTGAAGAAAAATGAAGAGAAATCTAGATATTTCCTATTTAGTCCTAGCTTCATTTAGTTAATTTTGCAATATTCCACTTTTACCCTTAATTTATCAATTTTTCTGTTGATTTCATACCCTTGCCGTCCAGCCCAAATAAATTTTGGGTCTAATTTTCTTTTAAATCCTTTCTCATTAGACTCTTAAGCTATTTAATCATTCTAGCAACTTTTACACCTATTATAATTTAGTCCTTTTCATTTAATTGACTACCCAAACATTAAAATTTCCTAATGAAATTTTAATACCACACTAATAACATTTCATAAATATTTATAAAATTATTTTCGACTCGGTTTTACAAGATAGAGATCCCGATATCTTGTTTTTACCCAATTTCTTCAATAATTTCTTTTTCTAACTAACCACTAAATCGGTAAAATTTTTATTTTAATATTTTCATATGATTTTCCTATCATATCAATTTTCATGCAAAAATATTGAAATAAATTTCTCTTTAAATCGGATTTGTGGTTACGAAACCACTGTTTCGATAACTTTGAATTTAGGCCATTACAGGGATAATCATTGGACAAGCACTAATCAAGTTACTTTTGTAATGGTATGCTGTTGAGGAAAGCTCAGTTACGATGCTATAGTGGAATGACTCCGTTACTAATTGAGTTTATAATTAATTGGCGAAAAGCTTAAACTTAATTATAAATCATTTGAGTCTTAATTGCATATGTCCAATCGATCCATTCGCTAGCTCGTTGAAACTAGAAATGAATTGCATGTTGAATCAAATGAGCAGAAATGAAAAGAAATGTTGAAATGGAGAAATAGGAAACATTTGGAAGTGATTAAGGTTTTCTCCTAAATGAAAATAAAAATGAAAGTTGACTTAAAAAATGAATTTATGTTTTTTTGAATCAATGAAGTTCGAAAATTGAAATAAATCATTGGGTCAAAGTGAACCGTTGAATGCAGAAATGTTAAATATATTTCCTCATAGATTCTATAATGACCCGATAGTTATGGATGTCAAAAAATGTATTTTCGAGACTCCGTTTTCGTAAATCAGACTCGTAAATATTTATTAGAAATATTTACAAAGTTAGTTGTGTGGTTAATTAGGTTTTGGTTAGGTGAATTTGCATGAATTAAGAGTAATTAGAAAAAAGAACTAAATTGTATATAGGGTAAAAGTATAATTATAGATTAAAGAAAAAAAGGGATGAAGAAGTAATTATGCCATTGCTTATAAATGAGGTGGCATAAGATAGATATTTATAAGTTTATTATATATATTATTATATATTCTTAATGTTTAAGCATATATATATATATATATATTATATTATATAAGAAGAAGAAGAAGAAATAAAAGAATAGAAATAGAAAAGAAACAAAGAACAAAGCGAAATAGGAAGAAAAAAAAAGAAAAGAAAAATGGGAAAGAAAGAAAGGAGAAACTAGGGTTTAAAAGTTTTCAAGTTCAATTGATTAGTCAACTTAGTTACTTTTTCTTGTAATTTTTATGTTTTTGAAATCCTGGTGTTAAATACTACTTGGCCTATGCTGAAATTTTAGAAATTTTAGTGTTTGTAAGTGCTTGTAATGTTGAATAATTTTAGAATTAGGGATTAAATTGATAGTTTTTTAAGTTAGAAATGAAAAAGGATTAAATTGTAGAATAAATTGTAAATTTTTAAGTAATAGGGACTAAATTGTGAAAATTTTAAAATTTAAGAATTTATGTGAAAATAGGAGTTGAATTTAGTCTAAAGTGGAATTTGCAATAAAATAAAGAATTAAATGTAAAGAATAAAAACTAGTCCCGGTTTAGGGACCAAATTGAAATTTAGGCAATATTTGAGTACAAATTGAAATATTCTGTAACACCCCTAACCCGTATCCATCGCCGGACTAGGGTTAAAGGCGTTACCGGACAAAGCAGAACATTTTACGAATAATTCATAAACATTATCTACAATCATAATAAAAAATTACCATAGAGTCCCTTATATAGGTCATCGAGACCTTAAACATGATTTAGAAAAGGGTCGGGACTAAACCTAACACATACAAAATTTTTCAAAACTTAAACAATTTTTCAAAGTTATACAGGTCACATGCCCGTGTGAACAGGCCATGTGCCTCACACGACATTAGACACGCCCATGTGTCTAGGCCGTGTCAAAACAAGGCATATATACTGACTTGTCCACACGGCCACCAGACACGCCCGTGTGCCTGGTCGTGTGAAAATTAGGGATGCTACTGATTTAGGTCACACGGCCACTCACACGCCTGTGTGTCTAGCCCTTGCTCAAAACTGACTTGGCTACACGGCCTAGCACACGTCTGTGTCTGCGACCGTGTGATCTGCCCAGGCTCATTTCGAAATGGCCATTGAGCAACACGGCTGAGACACACGCCCGTGTCCCTGCCCATGTGGGCAAAAATAGGTCATTTTTAAGGCCAACTTGCCACCCGTTTAGGGTCCTCCCTACAAGCATCAAAACCAAACATTTTATACCAAATTCTCGGCCAATTCACAACTAAAACATACATCATTCGTGCCATTTCATTAACAACAAATTTCATGCTTTACATTCATACCAAATCATACCAAGAATCACATAGCAAACTTATTCATTCTAACATATCCAATCTCATGCCAAAATCATAATATTTCCACAACTAAATCACATTACCAACTTACCAAATTGACCATTCTCTTTGGCCAACCATGAGCACATCACATAGGCATAATTTGCATCACATATCATATACCAAAATCCAACCATAAGTTCAACCATAATCAAGCCATATCACATGGCTAAATATACACTTCACAAAACATAATCAAATACCTCTAGCCTATACATTCCATACTCCAATATTTACACTTTCAAAATGTACCAAAATAGAGTTTGATAGTGTGGTGATGATCCTCGATGATCCCCGAGCTTCTGGTAGCTTCGATATCTATAAAATAATGCAAACACACACAAAGTAAGCTTTCTAAAAGTTTAGTAAGCCATATACAAATAAACTCATATTTTAACACATATAACCATCATAAAATACATTTATTCCATAGTCAAATACTATCACAAACAATATAGTTCATATACATTTCACATATTCCCGATTCATTTGTACATATAGCATATTTTCTTGTACTTATATCACTTATCGTCACTTGCACATATACTTACCTTTCATTCTCAATTGTAGATAAACATTTCAAATGTTCCTGAGTCAGATACACATCCACATAGTTATTCATTTCTCAGAATGCCCGTTGACGCGTTCGGAATCAATAAGGATACTCGGATAGCTCGAAAAGCTCATACAATGCCAACGTCTCAGACGTGGTCTTACATGTAATCAAATATCGATGCCATTGTCCCAGATAGGGTCTTACACACGTAAATCATAAGTTGATGCCAAATTCCCAGATTAGTCTTAAACAAAAGCACATGTCGGATCCTACGTCATGACATATGTATCCTAACTATTACTATGGTTCGTACGGGGATTTTCGGACGTCGGAACTTTGTCGATACTTTCTTGGATATCTCATATTCAATTCAATAAGCCATTCATCATTGTTCAATAGCATATAAGCATAAATAAACCATTACAAGCACATTTATTTGTATATAAACTTACCTCGTAAGGATTAGAACGAACGAAATCGACTACTCAACGGTTTTCGACTTTCCCTGGTCTAAGTCTATTTTTTTTTTGGTTCTTGATCTATATAAATTCAAATTTAACTCTTTTAATCACACATCCATTCAAATCAATCCATATACACACATTTAGAGCATTTTACAAATTAGCCCTCACATTTTTGCATTTCTACATTTTAGTCCCTAATTATAAAATCACAAAATACACCAAATTTCCATACACACTTGCTTAGCCAAATATACACTAAGCTCAAATAAGCCCACATGTTTCATTTATTTCACATTTTAGTCCCTTAAAATCTCATTTTTACAATTTATCCCAAATTACTCAAATTTGATATAATCGACCAACATGAACATAAATGGCCTAATTTATGTTTTGTTTAATTTAATATTAACATAAATATATATTTTACCATTTTAACCTTATTATAAATATGTAATAAACACATAATAAATGGTCATTAATGTCCATTAACCATGTTAATGGTCCATTTACAACATAAGGACCTCACATTTTAAAAGTCATAGCAAATAGGCACTTTTAACTATTAGCAAGCAACTTTTACATTTTACGCGATTAGGTTCTTTTATCAAATCTAGCACACAAACGATAAAATTTTCACACGAAATTTTCATAGACATCAATTCACATATTATAAGCATAGAGAATAATAATAAAATATTTTTTTGACTCAGATTTGTGGTCTCGAAACTAAATTCTGACTAGAGTCTAAACTGGGCTGTTATAATTCTCCCTTCTTAGGGATTTTTGTCCCCAAAAATCTTACTGTTGAACAGATTCAGATATTGCTGTCTCATAGCATCTTCAAGCTCCTATGTAGCCTCTTCAACACTGTGTCAATGCCACATTACTTTTACTAACGAAATTTTCTTATTTCACAATTCTTTAACCTCGCGAGCCAAGATACGGATCGGTTCTTCTTCATAAGACATATCAGACTGAATCTCAATCTCAAACGGAGAAATCACATGTGAGGGATCAGATCTGTATCATCGAAGAATTGATACGTGAAATACATTGTGAATCTTTTCTAACTCTGGTGGCAACAACAATCTATAAGCAACCGGCCTGATACGCTCGGTAATCTCATACGGCCTGATGAACCTCGGACTCACTTTGCCTTTTCTACCAAATTGGAGTACTTTCTTCCATGGAGACACCTTTAGAAAGACTTTGTCACTGATCTCAAATTCAATATCTTTTCGTTTCAAATCTTTATAAGATTTCTGACGACCAGAAGCTGTTTTCAAACTTTCTTGTATCACTTTTATTTTTTGTTCAGACTCTTTTATCAAATCAACCCCGTGAATCTTATTCTCGCTAAGCTCAATCTAATACAAAGGTGTTCAACATTTTCTACCATATAAGGCTTCGCACAGTGCCATTTTAATGCTCAATTGAAAACTATTATTATAAGCAAATTCAATCAAAGGCAAATACTGTTCCCACGTACCTTCAAACTCAAGAATGCAACATCTCAACATATTCTCAAGTATCTGAATAATCCACTAAGACTGGCCATCCGTCTGTGGGTGAAAAGCATTACTAAAATGCAATTTCGTACCTAAAGCCTCTTGCAATTTCTTCCAAAATTGTGAAGTGAATCGCAGATCTCTATCAGACACAATAAATAAAGGCACCCCGTGTAATCTCACAATATCGGAAATGTACAACTCAGCTAATTTATCAAGCGAGTAATCAGATCATACCGAAATAAAATGAACTGATTTTATCAATCGGTCAACTACAACCCAAATTGCATCTTTCTTTCGCAGAGATAAGGGCAAATCCAAAACAAAATCTATCGTCAATCTACCCCATTTCCATTCTGGAATCATAATCGGATGTAACAAACCAGATGGCACTTGATGTTCAGCTTTAACTTGCTGACAGATCAAACATTTCGAAACAAACTCGGAGATATCTTTTTTCATTCCAAACCACCAGTAATGCTATTTTAAATCATTATACATTTTCGTACTACCCAGATGTACAGATAATCGACTATTGTGAGCTTCATTCAAAATCATCTGAATCGACTCTAAATTTCTTGAAACATAAATTCGATCTCGAAATCTCAAACAATTATTATCATCAACTTTAAATTCTGAATCAGAATTCAAATCACACTGAGCTCGTTTTCCTATAATCTCATTATCAACCTTTTGAGCATCAATAATCTATTGTAAAAACAACGGTCTCGCTTTTAATTCAGCTAAAATCAAACCACCATCAGACATACACAACTAAACATTCATAGCACGTAATGCAAATAATGATTTCCGACTCAAAGCATCAGCAACAACATTTGCTTTTACTGGATTGATAATCAATAACAAGCTCGTATTGTTTTAGTAGTTCTAACCATCTCCGTTGTCGCAAATTCAAATCTTTCTGAGTCATCAGATATTTCAAGCTTTTATGATCAGAATATACTTGACATTTCTCACCAAATAGGTAATGTCGCCAGATTTTCAAAGCAAACACAATAGCTGCTAATTCAAGGTCGTGTGTTGGATAATTCTTTTCATGTGGCTTTAACTGTCTTAAGGCATAAGCTATGACTTTGCCTTCCTGCATCAAAACACAGCCCAGGCTGTTCAATGAGGTATCACTATAAATCACAAATTCTTTACCCTATTCTAGTTGAACTAATATCGGAGCTTCAGTCAATAGAGCTTTCAACTGATCAAAACTTTTCTGACACTTTTCAGACCATTCAAATTTCACATCTTTATAAAGTAGTTTCATCAACGGAGTTGCAATCATAGAAAAGCCTTTTACAAATCTTCGGTAATAACTAGTAAGCCCAAGAAAACTGCGAATTTCAAAAATATTTCTCGAAGGCTTCCAATCTAGAATAGCTGAAATCTTGCTTGGATCAATTCGGATACCTGATGCTGATACTATATGGCCCAGAAAACCAACTTCACGTAATCAGAACTCACATTTGCTAAACTTTGCATACAATTTCTTATCTCGTAAAGTCTGTAGCACTATTCTCAAATGTTCGGTATGTTCGGTTTCATCACGTGAATAAATCAAAATGTCATCAATGAATACGACAACAAATCGATCTAAATACAATCTAAAAATTTTGTTCATCAAATCCATAAAGATAACAGGTGCATTCGTTAATCCGAAAGGCATAACTAAAAACTCATAGTGATCGTACTTCATTCTGAATGCAGTTTTCGAAATATCTGAATCTTTTACTTGCAATTGATAATAGCCCGATCTCAGATCTATTTTTGAAAACACAGTAGCTCCTTTCAATTGATCAAACAAATCGTCAATTCGGGTCAGAGGATATTTATTCTTGATAGTCACTTTATTCAACTGGCGATAATCAATACACATCCTCATTGTGCCGTCTTTCTTTTTCACAAACAATACAGGAGCACCCGAAGGTGAAAAACTCGATCTTATGAATCCTCTATCGGTCAACTCTTGCAACTAAGACTTAATTCTTTTAACTTGGTCGGAGCCATTCTATATGGAGCTATTGAAATCAGAGTAGTTCCCGATACTAACTCAATGCCAAATTCTACTTCTTGAATCGGAGGTAATCCCAGAAGTTCTTCAGGAAACACATCTGGGAATTCATAAACAACAGGTATTGATTCAACTTTCTTTTATGTTACTTTCGAATCAATCGCATAAACAAAGTAGGCTTCATAACCCTTTCTCACAATACTCAGAGCCTTCACTGACGAAATCACAGCCGGTTATCCATTCAAAACATTAGATTTAATTCGGACTATTTCATCATTCTTGCATCTCAAATCAATAATTTTCTATTTGCAATTCACAATAGCATCGTGCAAAGTTAGCCAATCCATACCCAAAATTATATCAAACTTATCGAAAGGTAATAACATCAAATCAGTCGAAAAACAAACGTCTCGAACCATTAATGGAAAATTCTTGCACACTTTGTCAACCAAAATACATCTGCCTAAGGGGTTCGATACTCTAATTACAAATTCAGTAGACTCTACAGGCAAAGTCTTACTGCTTACTAAGTTCATAAATATATAAGAATGCGTTGATCTTGAATCTATCAAAGCAATCACAGAAGTATCGTAAAGAGTAAAAGTACCCGTAATCACATCTGGAGACAAAGCGTCCTCACAAGCTCAGATGGCATAGGCTCTGGCAGGTGCTCTAGCCTCGGATCAAATAGCAGTGTCTTTAGTCCCTCTTTGACTACCACTCACATTTCCCATATTTTGGGGAGGTCTACCTCTAGCTGAAGTGTTACTAGGTCTCTAATTTTGCACAATCTCTTGTTCAACAGACTCGGGACAGTCTCGGATAAAATGATCTAAAAATCCACATTTGAAACAAGCTCTATCATATAATCTACAATTATCGGGATGTCTTTTACCACAGTGTTTACACTCGGGTCGATCGGATTGAACATTTCCAACACTTGCAATAGAAGTAGCTGGAGCTTTAAAGCTCAAATGCGATCTATCACAATCTCTACTCAAAGGGCCCACATTAGCCTTTGAAAGGCTAAAGTTGTCTCAAAACTTCTTTGACATAAACTGAAAGAATTTACTTACTGATCTCTTTCTCACATCTCTAGCTTCTGAATAAGCTTTTCTTTTCTCTTTCCCGAGCTCTTCAGCTTTGCATGCTCATTCAACAAGTACAATAAACTCTTTTATCTTTAGAATCCTGACTAAAAATTTTGATGTCTTCATTCAAGCCATCCTTGAATCTCTTACACATAATTGCTTCAGTCGAGACACATTCTCGTGCATATTGACTCAGCCCCACAAATTCTCTCTCGTATTTTGTAACACAGACATATGGCCTTGTTTCAGCTCAAGAAATTCTTTGCGTTTCTGATCGATGAATCTCTAACTGATGTATTTCTTTCGTAATTCAAATTGAAAGAAATCCCAGGTGACTTGTTCCCTCGGAACCATAGATATTAATGTCTTCCACTAATAATACGCTGTATCTCTCAAAAGTGAAACGGCACACTTAAGGCATTCTTCTAGAGTCAATGACAATTCATTAAACACTCTTATTGTATTCTCTAACCAGAACTCAGCTCTCTTAGTATCATCATTAGTAGTAGCATGGAACTCTTCGGCCATATATTTTCTAATTTTGTCAATCGGAGGCTTATTTAACTGAATCGGATTAACTTGTGGCATGACAGGGACTTGCGAAGGATTGACCAGGGTTGAAGGTTGTGGCATAGCCAGATTAGTTCGGATATACTGGGTGAACCAATCATTCATCATTTGATAGAAGGCTTGTTTAGCCTCTCTGTCATGACTACTGGCAGTAGATCTAAAATCAGACGGTGCTGTCCCTTGAGCGGAAGTAGGCGCATTACTTTTAACATCGTCAGCTACGGCTCATTTGGGATCCATTTACTGTATAAAACACATTTTCATTGTCAAGATTCATCACACTATCGCATTTCATAAATATGGCATGTATAGCTAGACTCACATACGCTACGTTAGTCCTAGAATTGACTAAATTGTAGCTCTGATACCAACCAAATTAACACCCCTAACCCGTATCTGTCGCCGAACTAGGGTCAAAGGTATTACCGGACAAATCGAAACATTTTACGAATAATTCATAAACATTATCTACAATCATAATCAAACATTACTATAAAGTCCCTTATATAGGCCATCGAGACCTTAAACATGCTATAAAAAGGGGTCGGGACTAAACTAAACACATACAAATTTTTTCAAAACTTAAACAATTTTTCAAAGTTATACAGGTCACAAGCCAGTGTGAACAGGCCGTGTGCCTCACACAACATTAGACACGTCCATGTGTCTAGGCCGTGTCAAAACAGGGCATACACACTGACTTGTCCACACGGCCACCAGACACGCCCATGTGCCTAGCCGTGTGAAAATTAGAGAGGCTACTGACTTAGGTCACACGCTCGTGTGTCTAGCCCGAGCTTGAAACTGACTTGGCCATACGACCTAACACATGTCCATGTGTGGGACCGTGTGATCTACCCAAGCTCATTTCGAAATGGCCATTGAGAAACACAGCTGGGACACACCATTGTGTCCCTGCCCGTGTGGGCAAAAATAGGCCATTTGCAAGGCCAATTTGCCACCTATTTAGGGTCCTCCCTACAAGCATCAAAACCAAACATTTTATACCAAATTCTCAGCCAATTCACAAATAAAACATACATCATTCGTGCCATTTCATTAACAACAAATTTCATGCTTTACATTCATACCAAATCATACCAAAAATCACATAGCAAACTTATTCATTCTAACATATCCAATCTCATGCCAAAATCATAATATTTCCACAACTAAATCACATTACCAACTTACCAACTTGACCATTCTCTTTGGCCAACCATGGGCACATCACATAGGCATAATTTGCATCACATATCATATACCAAAATCCAACCATAAGTTCAACCATAATCAAGCCATATCACATGGCTAAATACACACTTCACAAAACATAATCAAATACCTCTAGCCTATACATGCCATACTTCAATATTTACACTTTCAAAATGTACCAAAATAGAGTTTGATAGTGTGGTGATGATCCTCGATGATCTCTGAGCTTCTGGTAGCTTCCATATCTATAAAATAATGCAAACACACACAAAGTAAGCTTTCTAAAAGTTTAGTAAGCCATATATAAATAAACTCATATTTTAACACATATAACCATCATAAAATACATTTATTCCATAGTCAAATACTATCACAAACCATATAGTTCATATACATTTCACATATTCCCGATTCATTTGTACATATAGCATATTTTCTTATACTTACATCACTTATCATCACTTGCACATATACTTACCTCTCATTCTCAATTGTAGATAAACATTTCAAATGTACCTGAGTCGGATACACATCCACATAGTTATTCATTTCTCAGAATGCCCGTTGAAGCGTTCAGAATCAATAAGGATACTCGGATAGCTCGAAAAGCTCGTACAATGCCAACGTCTCAGACGTGATCTTACATGTAATCAAATATCGATGCCACTATCCCAGACAGGGTCTTACACACGTAAATCATAAGTTGATGCCAAATTCCCAGACTGGTCTTAAACAAAAGCACATGTCGGATCCTATGTCATGACATATGTATCCTAACTATTCCTGTGGTTCGTACGGGGATTTTCGAATGTCGGAACTTTGTCGATACTTTCTTGGATATCTCATATTCAATTCAATAAGCCATTCATCATTTTTCAATAGCATATAAGCATAAATAAACCATTACAAGCACATTTATTTGTATATAGACTTACCTCGTAAGGATTAGAATGAACGAAATCGACTACTCAACGATTTTCGACTTTCCCTAGTCTAAGTCTATTTTTTGGGGGGGTTCTTGATCTATATAAATTCAAATTTAACTCTTTTAATCACACATCCATTCAAACCAATCCATATACATACATTTAGAGCATTTTACAAATTAGCCGTCATATTTTTGCATTTCTACATTTTAGTCCCTAATTAATAAAATCACAAAATACACCAAATTTCCATACACACTTGCTTAGCCAAATATACACTAAGCTCAAATAAGCCCACATGTTTCATTTATTTCACATTTTAGTCCCTCAAAATCTCATTTTTATAATTTAGCCTAAATTACTCAAATTTATCAAAAATTCAAAGACAAAATATACTAACCCAACACATATCTTTCATTTTCCATCAACTATCATTTCAAAGTTCACAAAATCAACAATGGCATAATTCCAAATCATCAACAAAATCAGAGATTGAGACATGGGCTTTATAGAACACAAAGCAACGATCACAAAAACGTAGAAATTATCTAAAACTGAGCAAAATACATACCTTAATCAACAATCACAAGTGCCGAACCCTAGTTGTGTTTTTTCTTCTTCTTTTTATTTGATATGATCGACCAACATGAACATAAATGGCTTAATTAATGTTTTGTTTAATTTAATATTAACATAAATATACATTTTACCATTTTAACCTTATTATAAACATATAATAAACACATAATAAATGGTCATTAATGTCCATTAACCATGTTAATGGTCCATTTCCAACATAAGGACCTCACATTTTAAAAGTCATAGCAAATAGGCACTTTTAACAATTAGCAAGCAACTTTTACATTTTACGCGATTAGGTCCTTTTATCAAATCGGGCACACAAACGATAAAATTTTCACAGACATCAATTCACATATTACAAGCATAGAAAATAATATTAAAATATTTTTCTAACTCGAATTTGTGGTCCCAAAACTACTATTCCAACTAGGGTCTAAACCGGGCTGTTACATATTCAATATGAAATTGAATTGTGTTGTATTGATGAATTTTAATTGTTTTAATTTCATAGCTAACGTCATATCGGAACCCTCGACTAAAAAGGGGAAAGATAAAGTCGACGAAAAATAGCTCAGAATTTTTTGTTTGTATTTCTATAATCCGAATTTAGTTGTTAATTGTTATAATTCAATTTAATGTATATGGCAAGTGTTGAGGTGAGAATTATTGTGTTTTGCAATTGAAATGGATGAAGTATGTGATGAATTTATTGAATTTTTTTATTGAATTGGTATATATATATTGAATATATTGATTATTTGAATTGAAATGAATATTGGTTGTATTTGAAAAGTGAATTGGAACCCTATTAACTGTATCGGGCTGAGTCGGATATAGATGGCATGCCTTAGGATTGGAAGAGTTCAGGGATTTCTTCGACTTCGAGTCGATGAGACACTGGGTGTCAAATTATTGCTTCGAATTATCTGATGAGGCATTGGGTGCCAAACTAGTGTGTTTTGGTTGGATCTGTGTATCCGTCTAAGTCTGAGTTGTGTTAATAGGGGTAAACGGTAAAAAAGTTTTATGATTCATTTTGAAATGGCATGGTATGAGAAATGGAAGTGAAATAGTGAATTGAAAATAGAATGTGAAATATGTTACAAATATATGGAATATATAAGTTATATACTAGTGAAATGAATATGGAATGGATAATGCAATTGTATAATGAAATGTGAAATAAATTGTGAAAAGCTATTTATATAGTAAGTATGAGAATTGAGATATTTGTGAAACAAATAAAATATGATATGGTTGTTATAATAATTAAATATTAATATGTGTTTATATTTCAATCGTATATTTGTGATTTCTTATCTTTTGATATTCAGACTATAGAAATATCACTGAGTTTTTACTGTAATCGCCTGTTTTTAGGGTTAATCAGAACAATGGTTTCGGGGCCACCAAATCCGATGAGTAGGTTTGTAAATATTATATTTAATATTTACGAGCTAATTGTGATTTAAAAAAAAATATATTTTTGATATTGTGATTTTTGTTTTATAAGTGATTTATTAAGTTCAAGTGGTATGACCCTAAAGTCAAGTGGGTTTAGAAAATGAGGTATCGGGACCTTGTTTCTATAAAACGAGTCGTAAATATTTTTATAAATATTTACGTAGTGGCAATAAGATGGTATTAAAGTTTTGTTGAAAAATTTTATCGTTTCGATAGTTAACTAAGCAAAAAGGACTAAATTGCGTAAAGTGCAAAAGTTCTGTTCTATAAGCTAAAGGTATTAAATAGATATAGAACTTAAAAGTGACAGTCCTTGTTTGGTAATTAGCCCATTAAAGAGATAGTGGGATATGATGGCTTGGCATTTGGTATAATAAATAAAGTGTATAAAGGTTAATATTGTAAATTGGTTAAAAATAATAATAAAATGAATAAAATAAAAGAATCAAGGTGTCATCTTTTTCATTCTCCTTTTACCAGCCGAATATAAAGCTTGAGAAGCCATGGAAGAAGCTTCCAACTTTCGGCTAATGCATGGTAGGCATTTCTAGTCCCGTTTTTAATTATTTTTATATTTTCGGGATCGTTGTTTTTTAATCTATCTAATGAGGGGGCTATTTTGCAAAACCATTGAATAATTTGATATTTTCCATTGATGAGTATAATAGGTTTTTAAAGTTTAATGGAAGAATATGAGTCCTTGTTGATAGTTAAACACTTTTTGTTAAGTGAATTTTTGTGAAATTGACAATTAAGGGCTAAATTGATAAATGTGAAAACTTTGTGGTTAAAATGTCAAATAAATGAAATGTGTGGGCTGCTAGAGACACTAGTGATATTCTTCAATAGTAGAATTTTACTCAATTTCATGAATTTGCATTTTTATGATATAGGGACTAAATTGTAAAGAAGTTGAAATATTAGGGGCAAAACTATAATTTTTCCATAAAGTGAATTATGGACTGTTTTGATACCATGAACATTTGGCTAAGCTTAATTATGGTTAAAATGGTTAATTTGCATGTTTTGAGCTCGTGGACTAAAATGAATAAAAGTAAAACTTTAGGGTAATTTTGTAAAAATGACAAAATGACCAAATTGTATGAAATGAGGTGTTTTACTGTCTAAATTAATATATTGAATGAAATTGTTAATTTAGATCAAGATTGGGTGGAAAATCGAGGAAAATGAGAAAATTACCAAAATACCCTCGAACTTTGGTATCTCTACAATTTAGCTGTAAGTTCGTATGCAATAAGCATTGTTAAATTTATGTTTCTAATGCTTTGATATCGTATAAATTGTATATACGTGAATATTTTAATGTCTGACGACATATCGACAAAATGTGGCACTTCGTGTGCGGGGCAATCAAATATGGTACTCAGTGTACGAAATATTGAGAATGGCATTTAATGTGCGAGATATTGAGAATGACACTTAGTGTGCAAAATATTGAATGATTAAATAGAGCAAAGTGAACAGGTATACATGCTATATTATATGAATTGTTTATGAGACGACTTTATAATGGTGTTATATCCGGGCTAAGTCCCGAAGGCATTCGTGTTGGTGTTATATCCGGGCTAAATCCTGAAGGCATTCATGCTGGTGTTATATCCGGGCTAAGTCCCGAAGGCATTCGTGCTCGTGTTATATCCGGGCTAAGTCCCGAAGGCATTCGTGCTGGTGTTATATCCGGGCTAAGCCCCGAAGGCATTCGTGCTGGTGTTATATCCGGGCTAAGCCCCGAAGGCATTCGTGCTGGTGTTATATCCGGGCTAAAGTCCCGCAGGCTTTGTGCTGGTATTATATCCGGGCTTAAAGTCCCGCATGCTTTGTGATGGTGATTGGATTTGGGTTTTAAACCTAGCAGACTTAATGCCGATGATTGGAGTAAGATTATGATTTCAAATGTTCGTAGTAAACTACTATTGAATATGTTCAATGCATTAAGTTGGTCAGGTATGTATTATATAATTTTATATGTTAGATTGATCGGAATTGAATCATGAATGCGAAATGAGAAGTATATGTGAAAATCTCATATGTGTATGTGTGTATTCGGTTATGGTGAAAGGTTACATGAGATTGAATTGGTGATATACATGTTAAATAATATGAATGCAAAGAATGTGTAATAAATCTGCTTGGGACAGCAGCAGTAACGTGATTTCGGAAAATCACCATAAATTGTGGGAGTTGAGTTAGAGGCTGAATAAATTATGTCATGAAATCTTAATGAGTCTAGTTTCTTATAAAAGAAACCGTGTAAGCAAAAGAATTGCCAATAATGAGATATTTGAAGTGGCATGGAACAGAGTCAAAATGACTTCGAGGTCCCCTATTCTGTTTTTAGAAAATCATTATAAATGGTAAAAAAATGGTTATAAGATAAAATTTATATTCTTAGACTCCTTAATGAGTCTAGTTTCAAATGAAATAAACGATAACATATTTTGAATTCTGTATAATGAGAAATTTGATTCGTAGTGAAGAGTGGTCAGAATAGTCAAACAGTGAAACAGGGGAAAACTTCAAGAAAAATCTGGTATTGATTGGTCAAACCAAAAATTCTGAAAATTTTATGGATGGAAAATATATAAGTGTATTTTCATAGAAAATTAACGGCACTTGATTTGGAGTTTCTTAGCTCCAGTTATAAATAATTTAGTGACTGTTGCTCAGGAAGACAGCTTGTAGTGAATTTGTGATTTTGTTGCAAACATGGTTAAAACTTGTTAATGAAATGCTTTTCGAGTTCTTATGATCTTATTTTTTATTTCAATATTTGGTTTTAATTCAGTTCAGATTCAAGTGAGGTGAATTTGCTACATATGCATTATGTTCATGGATACTTGGCCAAAATGGAAATTATCTAGGAATGATTTCTTGAAAATTTGAATAATCGATCTATAAGTAAATTAATTGTTTGCATTGCTTAAAACTTACTAAGCATTGAAGCTTACTCCGTGTTCTCTTTTTCATTTCTTATAGGTTTATACTTTAGCTTGAGTTGGAAGGGCCGGAGATATCATCACACTATCGAGTCATTATGTGAGTTGAGAAGATTGTATATCATCATGGTTTAAGGCATGTATAGGATAGACTATAGGTAGAATGATATTTTGACTTGTATACATTATAGCCATGCGAAGATGGCTTGCTCATTTTGTTTAGAGAAACCTTATAATTGAACTAATGTGGTGAAATGTTTTAGTTATAACTTGATAGTATTTAAATTGTTATTAGATATTCGGTTATGTTTTGATAGTGAGTCATTTTGGAAATTTATAAGAGCTCCTATGGAAAATCAATGAGACATGTTTACATTGTTGATAATCTATGTCTGGTAAGTATCTTTGACCTTATAGAAGTTTTGTTCAGTCAAGTAATACCTCATAACCTTATTCCGGTGACAGATACGGGTTAGGAGTGTTACAAAAGCCTTGATGCAAGAGATTTTCTAAGTTTTTCATGAGTTCTCGGTTGGGTCCCGAACCACTCCGGATGTATGTTTTGGGCCTCGTAAGCCCATATATGGGACAGATTGTATGTGAAAATAAATTTTTTAAATTATTTGAGATTTCATGGCCCTGTTTAGTATGGAAGTGTTAGTAAAAGTCAGGTAGCACCTCGAACCCCGTCCCGGCGTCGGATGCGGGCGAGGGGTGTTACATTTACTCAGCGTACGGTTTTGTTTTTCATGAACAAGTTAGGTATTCAGCATCCAACAACGGTCCCGAACTCAAACGTGGTGATGTTTTTCCTTTTGTGCCGGCATGTACCTAGGGTGTCTAAATGTTAGTTAGTTTGTAGATGAAATGTATATGAGGTTATAAGTATAATGTTGGCTTAGAATATATATATAACACGTGCTTGTGAATTTAAGTTAATGTTTTAAGTATTTATATGAGATAGGCCAAATTCATGAATTTTGGCATGTTTATAAATTGGATTTGAATGATGCTTTAGGGATATGAAATGATGATATAATTGTGGTACCTATGAGGGTACATTGGTTAGGCACTTAGGATGTTTGTTTGATATGATTTGGATGTGTTTGATTGTGTTTTGAATTTGTTAAAGGAATGATTTTTGAATTGCTTATTGTCCAAGTTTGTAGGGAATGGTAAACTTGTTGTTTAAGGTACATTTTGAGTCCACACAGCCAGGCACATGGGCGTGTGACTGGACCATGTGAGACACACAGCTAGTACACGGGCGTGCGAGGCCATTTTGAAAGGCACATGGTCTGGCACACAGGCGTGTGGCTTGGCCATGTAACCCAAGCCAGAGAGTTACACGAGTATAGACATGGGCTGAGACAAATCCGTGTGTCCCTATTTCGAATACCTACACGGCTTGAGACACAGGCGTGTCTCCTAACCTTATGAGTCACACGGCCGTGTGAACCTTGCAGCTTTGAAAATTTTTATTATTTTTTGAAAAATTCTTTAAGTTTTCGAATTAGTCCCGATTTGTTTCTAACGCGTATTTTGGGCCTTGAGGGCTCTAATAAAGGACAATATGTATGAGTTTAATTGTTTTTGATCTGAATATAATATGATAAGAAATGTTTGTAATTTATGCCAATTTGATCGGTCATGCTCCAAAACCCTATTCCGACGACGGATGTGGGTTAGAGGTGTTACAGATTCTTTTACGGTAAAGTCATCATGATTTTAATGTAATTAGAATTGGGTTGAGAAAATTATATAATTGAATATATATTGAAGTTTATTTTTTGGAAATAGAAAAACAAATATTGGGTTGGGTCAGATTATAAAGTATTGTGTTAAAATCCCGGGAAGTACTTGTAATTGGACTCAATATAGAAAAGGCCCAAAAGCCCATTATATTAAAAGGAGTGGATGAAAAACCCTAGTAAAAATAGCTAGGGTTGCTGCTACCTATTATCCTAGTTAGACTAGGAGTTCATTTTTCTAGTTGAAATAAACTTTTATAATTCAAAAGGGTTCTACCTTCTCTCCCTATATATAGATGGCACTGGTAGGGCTATTAATACAACTTTCAGATATCGTTATTCTACCTGAAAATAGAGAGACTTTTATTCTCTAAGAATGAAATATATTTTCCGGAATAACGATTCTACCGTTTCTATTTGGAGAATTTTTGTTTTCACCCCCGAAAGAAAGAAAACAATTTCTAATTTCTATGTTTGATTCATTTTGTTCGAGTCTACACTCGAAGCAATTCATGGTATGAGAATAGCGGAGAAGATTGATTGGATGAAAATTGAGAATGAAAAGGATCCGTCTATCCAAAAACACAAGTACAATTTTGGTCTAGAGTTTATTGCTATAAATATCACAAACCAGGTCAGTTTTCAAAAATTTTATTTTTTGCTATGAAAGAAAACTATTTTTGAACCAAATCTTTTTCCAACACAAGCAACTATGTTTTCAACAGAGATAAGCACGGTTTGCTAAATTACACAATCTTGAAGAAACCAAGAAGCATATGTTAGATTGGGTGTGGGGAGGGAAATGACAATAATGGTGGTTGTAAGCGATGGTGTGGTACCTGTGAGGTGACTAATCAATCCATGACCATTGAGGAGCAAGGTAAGTTGAGCTACCCAATTGCAAAAATAGAAGATTCCATTGAGTCTAAAAGGAAGCTGGGAGACGAGTTAAACTAAACCACAATATTTGATGGAGTTGGAGGAGCATTAGCATTAGTTACAACTTCAACTATGAAGGAATGAGTAGAAAGTGGATAAAGAACAAATAACAATACTGAAGATTTGACGAAAAGTAAAGTTCTCGGTTAAAGGAAAAAGGCTCGTGATACCATAAATAGGTTTTCAATGATAGGCAAAAACTTATTGATTTTATCAATGCACCTAATCACCTATTTATACAAAGAGATATGAAAGAAAATAACAAAGGTAATCCTAAGATAGGAAATTCAAATAACAAGATTTCAAATTTTAAATATAAGGATAATATAGTTTTAAACTAAAGGATAAAGTGAATTTACATTTAAAACTAAATATAGACTTTTAGTCTTCAATATGTCTTCAATAAAATCAACCCTAAAGCTTTCCCCTTATCCTCTTCTATCTTAATCTCAAGTTAGATTTTTGAAATACCATAGCAAATAGCTCAAATATAAAGCCTTAACCTAAAACCAAACCTCTTCAATCAACTTTTCTAGTCGTCATATCAACTCCCAGATCAAACCATGTATTCCTCTTACATCCAACCACAACATGATTGTTCGGATTTCCTAGATGACTGGACAAAACCTTGTAAATCCATTCTTACAAATTTGTGATTCTTTGTTGATTTCTTTTCATTTTTCACTTGGATTGTATAGTGTGGTTGTGTATTGTTACTTGGTTGTTGATGTTTGCCATAAACAGGTCTCCAAAATAAAGGATCCCTAAAATCGAGTGATGGTGCTTGTTTCATAGGTTCTTATAGAGTTAAGGTAATTGATGTAGATAAGGTGTAGGGTCAATGGCCAAGTGCTAGTGTGTACAAGTAGATAAAGGTTGTGATGATGGTTTGGTGTGTAGGCTATGGTTGGCATGAGCAGTGCAACAAGAGGCTGTAAAAGGCTATTGGCTGAGGTAGCTTTGTGCTTAGGCTTAGATCTAATGTTAATTTAATTTATTTTGAACCCTTTAAACTAATCCTAATCCTGGTTAAATAAAAGAACATAAATTAAGAATTAAATTAAATTAAATTAACATAAAATTAAAGATAAATTAAAATCAAACAACAAAATCAAAATTATATCATATTTTAATAGTGAAAAATGTGATAATTACAATTTACTTTAGAATTATTAGTTAAAAATTGATGAAAAGGTTTTATTAATTTTAATTTTTTAAAATTGTGTTAAAATAAAGTTATTACTTAAATAGAACACTAAGCATTTTAATTATCACTTAATTAATATTAGAGTTATATACCAACTAAAATTTAAGTTTAGATTTATAAATAACATCTAATAGTTAGATATATTCAATAAAGTACATATAAGAAAAATTATCGGTTAAAAATAGAGATTGTTAGCATTAATAAGTTAGAATTATAGATTTATAAAAAAAAAGAGAGAGAGAGTAAAGCAATGGTTCTTCGTAGAGGTAATATCGAATTATATTCAAACAACTATGGCACCAAAAAGTGATCAAGATTATTGTAGTAATTGATAATAAGGTAATATAATATTATGATATTAACTTTTAAAAAAATTATAATTTCTTTATATTATATGAAGAAAACACTCTTAAAATTATTTTTCCATATCCATTATTTGTTTAGTGCTGATAAAATGGTTTGTCGATTTATTTTGAGAAGAAAGTAAAATTTTAACAATTATTTTTAACTACTATTAGTAAGTGTTTTATTTTATTAATTTAGTCTAAATATCTTTTATATTTATCATGAACTATTATTATAATTATTGCAAGTTGTTTTACCTAAGTTTTATTATTATTATTATTTATGTTTTCCAACTTAATATTATAGTTCACTGCATTATATAGTTTCAAATTTACATATTATTTAAAAATAAAGAGAATTTTTTTTATCAATGATAGGTAGCAATAATTAAGATTACATTATTTAAAGCCTAATTGAAAATTAAACGCACAAAATCACATGTGAAATTAAAAATTAAGTCTACTTTAAATAATTAAAATAAAATAAATCAAATTTACTAGTATTTTGAGATAGAAGGGAGATTAATAATCAAAATACGGAAATGAAGGTGTAATTATTTGAGAAAACTTAACTCTAGGCCTTATAGTTTTAAATATGTCTAAGGGGAAGGGATTGTATGAAATAGTGGCGTCACGTCATCTGTATCCCTTTCCAATAGTTTTATTCCACATCAGTATTCTTATCCTAAATTTCAGGATTTTATCCTAAATTTCAGTATTTTAATTTGGATTTGATTTTATCCTGAATTTTAGTATTTTAATTTAGATTTGATTTTTTTAGGATAAAATCCTGAAATTCAGGATAAGAATACTGATGTGGCATAAAACTATTGGAAAGGGATACAGATGACGTGGCGTCACTGTTTCATACAATTCTTCCTCTATGTCTAAGTAGATATAATTAACATGACATGCTTATTTACGATCACGTTCAACAACATCAAATATTTACAAACGATAAATTCGATAAATTTAATTTACCTATTAAATTCACTTTTAAAATTTTAACATTAATTTAATATAAAAGATGATGATTTGTCAACCAATGAAGCTATCTATAAATAACTATGCCCCATAAATAATTTTTAATAATATTATGTATTTGTAATATATATACTAATTTTTTACCCTGATATATATTAATAAAATAAATAAAGCTGATTAAATTGTTTGGCACACAATAGTTAAATTGTTTAAAATGATTAGCATAATAAATTAAATGATTTTAAAACTTATATATATATATATATATATATATAAATATTTTATTTAATTGGTATAAAGGAAAGTTTGAATAATAATATGATATATAATTACATTTATTAATTATTTAAAATTATTTATTTTTAATGAAAAGTTTAAGTTTTATAATTCATTTAAATTTAATGAATTTTTTTAAAAATAAGACAATGATGATTGTCATTTTAATTAATTTGTTTAAGAAAATTAATTTTGGGGTTTATATAGTAATATTTGAGAAGGGATTATATAAAACTATGATTCCATGTTATCCGTATCCCTTTTCAATAGAAGAATGACAAATCAGATTTTTTCTCCTGATTTTTAATTTTTTCCTCCTGAAAAAATTCAAATTCAACTAAAAATACTGAGAATCAGGAGGAAAAATATGATTTGTCATTCTCCTATTGAAAAGGGATAAGGATGAGATCGAATTACAGTTTCATACAATCCTTTCTCGTAATATTTTATGGAATTCATAGGGAAAGTTTGTAACAGTTGGTGTTCTATAATAAAACTCTAAAAGTATCAGTTTAATATATCTTTCTTTGTTGTCCATTTAGTTTTCAAAATGATGAACGAAAGCACTGAATATAGAAGAGGCTATGACTCATTCTAGTAATGCGGATGTTGGCAATGAACTCGGCGGGGGCGTTCTTTGTTCGGATTGTGTTTTTATTTGAAGAATATTGTTTCATATTAGAGGAAATGAAACCAGCAATTTGTGAGAGCATTTTTGTCCGTACATGATGTGTAGCACCCCAAACCCGGCCCAGAAGTTATGGCCGGATCCGGCATGCCACATCAAAAACGTTAAAATTTTTTTTTTTCCATTCTAAGTCCAGAAAATCGTACTTGATGTTCAAAAGATTAATTCATTAAGGATTAAAGTGAATGGAAGCTATGCACCAGGTAGGAAACCGGAAAAGAGGTGGTGAGTCCATCGGATCGCTATACTAAGCTCCCTTCGGGTCCAATCCTAGACATGCATACCGCCATTGCCACACCTTAATGTCATGGATATTTCTAGGAAACCGATTTGATTAAGTCATTTTTAGGAAAAGTGATTAATTTTGGAAAATACTTTCATTGCGGAAGCTTTGCTTGTTGTCGAGTTATTTTGAAATCAATTCTTGTTTTTGAAAACGCGCCTAAAGCTATCCAATTTCAACAGTTAAAATAAGTAATACCTATCTTAGTAATACATATTAAAACCATCAAAAATAATTAAGCGGCCTTATTACATTGAAAAAAACCCAAAACCTCAAACGTAATTAAAAGGATGTCCAGTTCACGTAAGAAAATCAAACTTTCGAAGCGGTGGCCACTCCGAATTCCCTCACACCCAAGCCCACTATGGTTGGGGATTTCTGCGTGGATGAAAATAAAAGGGTGAGTTTGGGGAAACTCAGTGTGTAAGGAAAACCCATTCAAAGCCCAAGTCAGCTCAAGCCTATTGGGCCTAAGCCCATTCAGTAATAAAGGTCTTGGGCGAGCCCTTTTCAGATTACAATAAATTGGGCCTTAGCCCTTATTCAGATAATGATGATGGCCCATAGGCCCATTTCAAAATACATGCAACATCAATAACATATGCAAACCCATTTGGGAGACTACTCAACCCACCAACCACTACACTCCACCCGTACCAGCCATACACTCCATGTGGGGATAGCTCAACCCACCCATTTAACACTCCACATTGCAAAGCATTCTTTGCTCAGTTATCGAAGAATTGAGGCAAAGCCTCCAATACGTGGACAAGCCACTTTCAGTACTTCCTCCGTCAATATCCCAGTCCCATGCATCAAATAATAACAACATGGCATGCGGTAAATAAAAACAGTCAAACATGCATTTAGGTCAATTTAACCCTAGGGGTATTTCGGTAATTTTGCACCTAGGGGTATAACAGTAATTTTCCATACATAGGGGTATTATAGTAATTTAGCTGCTTTTAGGGTTTTTCATGCATATTCCTACTTTTCACGTACTAACAGAATCACGTACAGAGGGTTCTTACTGAATTGGGCCTGTTGGCCCATCATTCCAATTTTGGCCCATTAAGCCCAAAAATATCGAGGGCACAGAAATCATGCACTTTGCAGTCCAAATTTTGCAGCTTACCAAAAACATTAATCGATTTACCTCACGAGCATTCGCACACTCGCAAATCTAGAAAATACCGATTTTCGGCATTTCGGCTTTTCGGCTTTTGCCGATCCAGACTAAGAAAGAGGGTGTTAGTTACACACCTGTTTGCGACGATATGCTGACGAGATCCACACACACGAACTGCCTACAATTGGATTACTAACACGTTAATCTAACTATTCAAACACAAACTACATATTAACCTCATACCATATTCGGCCAACCACACCTACAGATCATAGTAAGCTTATAAGAAATCAATAAGCAACTCATTAACAAATTTTTGTCAATGTTTACCACATAATCATAATTTCACTGCAAGCTGTCTTCCTGAGCAACAGTCACTAAATTATTTATAACTAGAGCTACGAAACTCCAAATCAAGTGCCGCTAATTTTCCCTGAAAATAGACTCATATATCTTCTATCCATAAAATTTTAAGAATTTTTGGTTTAGCCAATCAATACCAGATTTTTCTCAAAGTTTCCCATGTTTCACTGTTTGACTAATCTGACCACTCTTCATTATGAATCAAATTTCTCATTGTACAGAATTCAAAATATGTTCTTGTTTATTTCATTAGAAACTAGACTCAATAAGCTTTAATCACATAATTTATTCAGCTTCTAATTCATCTCCCACAATTTATGGTGATTTTCCAAAGTCACGTTACTGCTGCTGTCCCAAGCAGATTTATTACCAAATCACTCTTTCATACACCTATCTTGCATGCATGTTATTTAAACATGTATATCACCAATCAATCATCACATATCTATGATTTTTACTTAAGCATAATCTCCATTTCATCATTTCAAAGCACAACATGTTAGCCGATTTTTCCTTTAGCATCTAAGGCACATGCATGCTCATTTGTTTGGCTCAACTTCACATATCTTCCATTTTCATCAAAAGAACATGAAACAATAACCATTTCCTTCATTTTAATTCATGACTAAATGCTCACAACACAACTAAAAATCAAAATATACTTCAAGAGTTAAGGTAGAATCAAGAAGAACTCATGAACCTCAAAATAGAAGCAAGGTACCAAGAACTTACCTTCAATTTTTCTCCTCCTAATGACCGAATACTCAAGAGCTTTCTCCTCTCCTTTCTCTTCTCTAATTTTCAGCTATGATGAACAAAGATGGACAAAACTTTGTTCTTTTCACCCCTTTTTCTTTTAATAAAACTTCATATTTCATCCATTTAATTCTTTAATACAAAAGACATGATATTCTTATCATGAAACATTTACCTAACCCATTATCATGACACATTTACCTAACCCATTATCATGAAACATTTACCTAACCCATTATCATGGAACATTTACCTAACCTATTATCATTGAACATTTACCTAACCTATTATCAATTTGTATCAATTTGTACCATAAATTATGGATATCAAGTGTACATTTTGTCTACAACAATATGATGGTTGGCCACTTCATGTAAAATGGGAGGTTTGTCATGCAAATCCTCCTATTTTGCACTCCTATTTATTTGGCCACTTCAATTTAGCCTATAGCATTTTCAAACATTTTCACATAGGTCCTATTTCATAATTTCACCCCTTTTTTCTTATGGAACAAAAATTAACTAAAATTGTCGGGTTCTATCTTAAGCTTAGGCTTTCTAGAGGCCCACTAACATAATTAAACCTATGCCAACATTCACAGGATTCTCGAAAATTGGAGCGTTACATGATGCCGATGGTCAAATAATTCTGCATGATGAAGCATTCCATTACCTAAATATTTTTTGAATTATAAGATATTTTTGTGTTGCATGTGTTGATTATATGTACCTTATTATTGCGTTAGAGGTTGAAAGTTGATGAATTTATTTTCTCCCATTTTCTCAAAAGAGGCTAAGCCTCAGCCTAGTAACACAATTTTAGCCAATGACCCCGACGGTTGGTTTCTAAGTTATCGGTGTAAATGAAGAATTTTATTATTATGTATTGACAAAAAAAAATGATGATTGTCTAAAGACATGCATCAGCTAATTTTGGTTTAAAAATGAGAAAGAGTAACAAATGAAACACAAAAGTAAAATTTGGTATAAAAAATAGATATCAAAAGTAATCAAACGAAAACTGAACTTCATGCTAACGCTTGGATTTGCAGAATAATCTCGAGAATCACAACACATGGGCTGCAATAAATTTAAATTTCCTTACATTCTTTGCGTTAAGAGGGATTCACTTATATCAATATAAAACATAAAATTAAAATGGTTTTATGCTTTTTTATAACTTTTTATACGATTAATATTTTAACATTTCAACCGTTAAATTTATCAAGATAACTGTACTTGTCATGCATGTAAATTTTTGAATTGATTCAATATCTCTATCATATTGATCTAAAATATTGACTATGTTAATATATATTAAACGGTTGATTTTTTACATAAATCAAATAATTAAAATATTTTAATTTATACCGAACTTGATATGATTTACATAAATAGAGCACGACGGTTGAATTTTTAAAATATTAATGGTATAAAAATTACGAAAGAATATAAAACTCTTTCATATTTATTAACATTTACATAAATTAAATATTACAAAGTTTTATAGAAAAAAAAACTCTTTCATATTTATTCTATTGGAACTAAAATATATCTAAACTAGTAATTTTTTTCTATATTATACTTGTAATAATATTTTCTTTAGCGTATTTAAAAAAATACTAAAAATTTTTCATCTTTCAAAAAAAATCTCTATATTGTATTTATAACAACATTTTCTTTGACATATTTTTGTCAAAATTACAATCTTAATTAATTAAAATTTTCAACGATTTTTAAAAAATTTTTTTTGCTCAGAAACTAATATAAAAATATTTAGTTTATAATTATTGTGTTATGATATTTCATTATTTCTGATGAGAATAATAATATAAAATAAATTTTAAAAAGCATATTAAAATAAAATAATATTAACAATTAAGAGAAAAGAAATTATAATAGAGATTAAAACTTGATTATTAAACAGCCATAAAAATCACAACTTTTATGAAAAGGTGCAAAATTTTCTATTTTGGAATGAAGTATCTCAAAATTTAAGTGATTAAAAAGAAAAAAATGTAATTAGAAAATAAAATCATGGATGGTATTTTTCTAGTATTTCAAATAATTTATGCTGAGCAGCTTTTATTTGATAGCAAAAGTGCTAATGTATTTGCTTTTTATTTTAAAACTTAATTATTAATGACTAGATAAAATTTAATCTTATAAACTATCATTCTAATATTTTAAAAATTAATAGTAAAATTTAAAAGAATTATATAAATAGCAGGATAAAATAAATTTTAAATAATTAAATTTAGGTATTAAATTTATCTCATTTTAAAAGGTTTGTTTTAATATTTTTATATTTTAAAGTAGTATATTTATATCAAAATTTTAAAATATTTTCCTAATATTTCAAATAATTAATCTTTAGGGCTTTAATTGGATAGGAAAAAGTGATAATATAGTTAAATTTTAATTTTAATTATTTAAAGATTAGATAATAAAAAAAGAATCTTGATATTTTAAACAATTCATTCTAATATTTATTTTAAACAACTTATGTTAATAGTATAATGTATGAGAATTATAGAAATATTAGGTAGCACAAATTATAAATCATTAAATTTAGAATATTAAACTTATATCAATTTTTTAAAATTTATTTTAATATTTTAAATGATATATTTTAACAACTAAATTCATCTCAAGTTTAAAAATATCTTAATAGTAAATCTTTTACATTCATACAAATAATAAGAAAACTTAATTTTAGGATAAAATATGTATCTAAATATTAATTTTTATTTATATTGAGATTATGTTATCCATAACTATTTAATGACGTATCAATAGATAGATTATAAGTGCCCTTAATCTTAATATCATGCATATATACACACACATGATTTGGCATTCATCTTCTAGAAGTGAAGAAAAGAGAATGGAACATTAATGAGGAAATTATTTGAGTGAATTTTTGTTTAGCTGGTTAATATTTTTGGGATTAATAAATTAATTAATTATTTTATGAGCTATTATTAATCAAAGGTGTATAACGGAGTGTTTCACTCTTATGTTTATGTATCTACTGTTTTGAAAGGTGAAGATTGAGTTTTATCTTTTAACTATTTATTTGTTTGCGTAAGAGTTGGATGTCTCATGTTGGGAGTGCTTCAGTTTGAATGGTTATTTTGGGAGTTTTTGTAGTCTGTTTATGAAAGAGGTTAACAATTACCAATGTCTTTCTCTTTTTAATAAATTCAATGTGCCTTCATTAAGGGTAGGCAGATATTTGATGGGGTTTTAATTGCAAACATATTAATCCATTCAGTTTTGAAGAAAGGTGGCTGTGGGGGTAAGCTGATTTTCAAATTAGATTTTTCTAAATCTTACGACTACGTTAGATGGGATTTTCTGGAGTTGGTGTTATCCAAAATGGGGTTTGCGGAAAAGTGGAGAGGTTGGATGTTGGAATGTTTATCTACGGCACAAGCTGCAGTTATCATTAATGGTTCTTCATCCATTGAATTTAGATTTCGTAGAGGACTTTGATAGGGAGACCCACTATCTCTATTTTTATTCATTTTAGTGACGGAGGTTCTCCATTTGGTGTTGGACAAAGCTGCGGAGTTGGAATTGATCGAAGGCTTTAATAATGTTATTCATGGTATGAGCTTTTCTCATCTTCAATTCGCGGATGATACTATTCTTTTCCTAATAAAAGCTGACGATAAAGAGGTGACCAATGTGAAGTATATTCTAAGGGTTTTCGAGATTTTTTCGGGGCTGAGCATTAACTTTAAAAAAACTTGCTTAGTGGGGTTCGAAGTGGAAGAAAATTATTATTTAAATTGGCTGCCATTTGCAAATGTAAAATAGGATCTTTTCCTTTCAACTATTTTGGGATACCACTAGGAGCGAACCCGAAAAGAATATCCACATGGGAACCAATCATAGACAGAGTCAAAATGAAGTTATCAAGATGGAAATGTCGTTCACTTACATGGGCTGGTAAGGTCGTTCTTACAAATGCAGTGTTGTCTTCGTTGCCGATATACTTCATGTCTTTATTCCAAGCTCCGGTGACCGTTCTTAAAAAGATCGACAAGATCAGAAGGAATTTCCTATGGGGGAATTTGGAGGGGAAAAAGAATATGGCGAAAATTAGATGGAATATTGTCTGGAAGCCAAAGGTTAAGGGTAGGGCAGGTGTGGCAAATCTAGGTGCTAAAAATAAATCTTTATTGGCTAAATGGAGTTGGAGATTCACGATAGAAAAAGAAGTGTTATGGCGAAAGGTTATTTTAGCTAAATACGGCTCAAATGTTCAACATTGGTGGTTTAAGACGACTTATAAAAAAGATATGTCAGCTGTTTGGAGAGGTATATTTGAAAATGCTAAAGATGCTGAAGTGTCTAAATGGGTAGGGGTCAGAATCTTTCTTTTGGAAGATAGGGAATGGTAAGTCGACTTTGTTTTGGTGGGACATTTGGTGTGGAATCGACCATTGAAATTGTTGTTTCCAAGGCTCTTTCGCCTTGCTAAAAATAAAGTAAGTATTGTAGCCAATTCTTTAAGTTATTCAGGGAATAGTAGTGTTAATTGGGATGGTCGGTTTTCTAGAACTTTTGTTGGGTAGAGAGAAGGGGATGTGCAAAGATAAGGTTGATAAAGTGAGTGGCACGGTGTTGTTATCGGAAGTAGAGGATAGGTTGTGTTAGGTTAATGATAAATTTGGGGTGTTCTCGGTTAAAAAATGTTCGGATTTATTAATGTTGGATGATGAGGCGGACATTAATTTTGCTTTCGGTAGAGTTTGGAATATTAAGGTTCCCCCTAGAGTTTTTAGTTTTCTTTGGATGCTTGCGATTGACAGAATTCCATCTAAGGAATTTCTGACTAAAAGAGGAGTGAACATTCAAAATTTTTCGATAAGCTGCCCTTGGTGCGAAGGAGAGCCGGAAAGTGCATCACACCTATTCTTCAAATGCAAATTTATCGAAGGCTTTTGGGCTAAAATATTCAATTGGTGGGATGTTGTTGTAACACCCCTTACCCGTGTCTAACGCCGGAATAGGGTAAGAGGCATTACCAGACTTAATCATACACAATACATAAAAACTGGGTTACAAAATTTTGTTCATATCCAAATCATTCAAACACATGCATAATGTCCTTTACACGGGCCTTCGAGACCCCAAACATGCATTGAAAATAGTTAGGGACTAAACCGAGAACTTTAGAAGATTTTGGGCAACTTAACAATTTTTCTTGTTTTGGAGTCACATGCCCGTGGGGGTAGGCTTGGGACACGCCTGTGTCCTCAACCCGCGTAACTCTTTGACTATGACATCATCATCAAAATAAGGTCACATGGCTATATCACACGCCCGTGTGTCCAGACTGTGTGATACATTAAAAATAAATGAATTTTCCATAAAATGGTGTAGACTTCACACCGCCAGAGCACACGCCCATGTCTTAGCCCTTGTGTTTATTATTGCGCATACTGGCTTGTAAACTAGGGTACAGGGGACACACGGCTATGCAACACGCCCATGGGGGCAGACCGTTTGTCACACACGGCCTAGACACGTGCCCGTGTGTCTACCCGTGTGGACAATTTAGAGGCTATCTTCCAAGCCAATTGTCACCCTCAATCATCCCTACACTCAAACTTGTTTCATAACATGTAGTATTGCATATTTAAACACACAATATCCAATTCCATGGCATTTTCATGCCTTCAAAATATCATCCTAAATGCATATTCAATTAGTAACACCATTTAGAAACATTCCAAACCAATTTCATGCATAACCAATTTTGTTATCCAAGTTTCATAATACATATCCATGACCATGATCATCTTAAGTCATTAAGTCATTTATTGTCTCCTAGCATCTATTCCACACCTCATCATTCATTCACCAAGCAATAACATATCACATCATCAAGGCATTAGCACATGCACGCATGGGTAATTAGATTACAACCCAATAATCAAATATAAGCCATATCACATGGCCATTACAAAATGAATCATCAATATTAGAGGCCTTCACAACTTGGCTAACTTTGCATGACACATATCACAAAATAACCAAGTCTCCTATACATGCCATACTCAAGTTATCAAATTCACTGTACCCAATATTCTTTTGATAGTGTGATCGAATACTCCAGCTTCCAATCCCCGAGCTAGCTTGGTGGAACTATAAAGGATGAAAAGGAATGGGGGTAAGCATTAAAGCTTAGTAAGTCTACATGCAAATAATATGCAATGATAGTAAGCAATTATCATACAAAGACATAATAACTTAACCATAAAGATCACTCATCATTCAAACATTTTGACTTATTTATCAAGTGTTCGTAAGTATATACTTTCTCATCATAATTCATCCTTTAACAAGGCATTACTCGATAGTTTAGCGTACATACCTGTACTTATCCATAATATATCATATGATCACACCTTCTTTAACATGCTCTCATTGGGACTTTCATCACCTCATCCATTACATTATCTGTTAAACACTCGGAATACTATTGGATACATGGAAAACTTGCACATAAGTGCCACATATACATACGTAGCCAAAGCTACCTCATAACATGTAACGCTTATTAAGGAGCTACTCACGGGCCTACTTATATAAGCTATCGGTCAAGGTGTAACTACACAAGCTGCTCACACAAGCTGTCAGGTATCCGAACCACTCAGGGCTACCTAGCCACTGATAGAACATACAAGACCAGTACCCGGAACCAAATTACATGTACCTCGTACATCATGAACTCAGACCACTCAATGAATCCAGAGGTCACATATATATATCACGAACCCAAACTACTCAATGAGTTCAAATTCCTTAATTCCTAGTGACATGTCACTTGTATTCTAGACTATTCTTAAGGTTCAAACGGGGTTTCCTTGCTTGTCGCATCACTGTCAAACTTGCTCGTAATGTCATTTTCAACATCCATAATACCAACCATGTACTCATGGAATCTTAAGGCATATAATTCATGATAGCAAATAGGAATTTAAGTTCATATAACATTAAAGCATTAAAACATGTAACACATCACATTATTTACACATGAACTTACCCTGGTACAAAATGATGATAAAAGAGCCTATTCGTCGAAAACCTTATTCTTACCTCGATCAAGACCCGTATCACATTTTTCTTGATCTATAATGTCAAATTTAACTTGTTTAATAATCACATTGTTAAAATCGATTCATAATTCATACATTAGCAAAATTATTCTTTTACCCTTAACTTTTCACTTATTTATGATTTAGTCCCTAAGCTCGTAAAATGAAATGCATGCATTTTCTTTGTTACCCAAGCCTAGCCGAATTTTCCTTGTACTCATAATAGCCCATGTTTTCATCAAAATCATATTTTTACCACTTATTTTACACCTTTTTCAATTTAGTCCTTTTTAGTGGTTTTCATAAAAAATCTAGTGAAAGATGACTAAACTCTCATATTCCTCCATAAATCATGTTCATTTTTGTCCAAACTTTTGAAAATTGGTAAAATTGCTAATTAGGACCTTCTAATTTATAATCTAAAGCAATTTCATGCTAAAATATTCTAGAACACAAGTTTTGCATCTTATTCAATTTGGTCCTTAAAGTTTAATTAGGCATTTTATGCATAGAATTTCTTCATGAAACTTTCACACAAGCATGAATACATATCATGGACCTCATAAAAATCATAAAATAATTATTTCTATCTCAGATTTTTGGTCTCGAAACCACTGTTTCAACTAGGCCTTAATTTGGGATGTTATAGTTGTTTAGAAGAAGGTCGATGGTGTTGTGGATTTCTTCGCTTTATATAATAATGTGAAAATGGCTGAAAGTAAGAAAAGCTTATGGCTGATTTCTATTGTAGCAGCATGTTGGACAATATGGTTAGTAAGAAATGGGCTAGTTTTTTACTGAAGGAAAGTGCATATGGAAAATTTGGTGTTTCAATCTAAGATGAGGGCTTTGTTATGGATTAGATCAGTTCATAATGAAATCATGATGCAGGAGAATTTTTGGTGGATCTTTCCACAAAGGTCTCGAGTAGTGCCCAATAAATCCAAATCTGTTGCTTCTTTTTGGAGGCCCCCTCCTCTTGGTTGGTTAAAATTCAATGTGTGTGGAATTTCAAAAGAGGACAAAGCAGGGTGTGGAGGAGTTTTGAGAGATATGGAGGGGATTGCAAGAGGGATATTCTCTGGTGCTGTTGATACAAATGTTGCTGAGGAAGCTGAGATTGGTGCGGTGAAGATTGCCCTTGAAGTCTTTTTAACTATGAATTGGAAGACTAACAATTCTTTATTTATTAAATTAGGTTCTCTGGTGGTGTTTTCTTGGTGTGTTAACAAGTTTTTGAGACCTTAGTCACTTCATGCAATTTTTTCAAATATTGAAACTGCTAAGCTTAAGGACGGATCTGTCGTCTTTTCTTTGGCGGATTGGAATGGCAATGACATGGCTTTCTCATTGGCGTTGGCTAGTGTTAATCGATCGCAAGTGTTTAAGGCTTGGTGGTGATATCTTGTTTTGTTAGTTGTTTTCTTGTTGTTGGGATTGTGCTCTTAACTTGACTGCTATAATTTTGTATTTTGGTTGCTGTTCTGTTTGGTCTCTGACAACAGAGTAGTTCAAATGAATCGATTGAGTGAAAAAACGGAGTCTAACTCCAACTTCAAAAGAGAATTTTAGTGTATAGGAATTGGAATTTAATATTAGTTGTTATCGATAAATTTAGGGATAAATTTTAAAATTATATATGAACTTTGATTTAATATACAATTTGATACATAAAACTAATTTGGTGCAATTATACACATAAAATTTCGATTGCGGTTCAAATGTATAAATGAAACTTTAATTTTGATTCAATCATACACATTTAAATAAATAAATATATCAATTTATTTTAGATTAGATAAATATAATTATTTCGTATTCAAACATATAAACCTAAAAGGATGATATATCAATGACCATGTTAATGATTTGTGAAAAATGAATCAAATCAAAATTTCATGTATACAATTAAGCATCAAGCTAAAGCTCACATATAATTGTGAGATTTATCCCTTGAATTTATATTAAAGTTTTATTTTTTATTATATAATATTAAGTAATGCATTATTTTAATATATTAAAATACATGAAATTATGTATTAACAGCTATATTGAATATAAGAAATTAATTTTAATAGGAAACCAATAAAATGGTTAACAAAATACTTTATATATTTTTATTTTCTCAATTATGTTTTTATTATTTAGTTTGCAAAGTCTTCCAACCCTGATAAAATAACAAATTTATTAACCCTAACATATTTATCAAAGCTTTGGCATTTCTTATTTATCCAAAATTCGTATTATTAAAAGTAATTAATTTTGTTTAAAATAACAAAATTTTGAATTAGGTGGTTGATTTCTTGATTGTATTTTATTTTATCTTTTGGAAATGTGAATTGATGTATAGAATTAGCAAACCAACAACTTGAGCTTAATTAAACAAAAGTGTTGGTTAAGCTAAAATTAGCAAATTATTGTAGAATTAATTAAATAATGAAACACTATCCTAACTTAAATAATATATAAACTTTTAATTTTATTTTCGAATTTAAAGCCATTCATAGAAACAAAACTCAAACACGCATAGGACAAGTAACTCAAAACATAATCGAAGTAATGCCTTTTGGTTTTGAATTTGGAAAACCATTAATCATCTAAATGCCAGCTAACATAGCAATGCAAATTCACAAAATTATGGGACTTCCAGAAGAAGAAACTAACAACTTTTAAGTAGTATTTATGACTTAAAGAGTTAAGAGACTCAAAGGTTTAAACAAAAAAAAAAAAAGAGTTTAATTTTCAAGTACTCAATCTTTGCCTACTCAAAAGGGAAAAGGGGAAGGACAAAATGGGAGTTAAACTTAAAACCAACAAACTTAAGGAAAATAAATAATCTCTTTTCTTTTTCTTTTCTTTTTTTCTGAATTATTTGTTGTAGCTTTGGAAGACTCTTTTGGTAGTTGAATGTAGATTACCAAAGACCAAGCTAACTCATACCTATAATATGCTGTGATTTTTTCTTTATTAAACTTACTTCATTTCCTATATTAATGGTTGGTTTTATATAAATTTGACAAAATCTTTCTAACTTTTGCATCTTTTGTATTTTTTATTTTTATTTTCTGTTTTGTATTCAATTTCAAAATTATTAAATCAAAAATAATTGTGAACAAAAGCATGTTAAATTTATATATAATATATTAGATTTTGTTACATCCATAACATGGATAAAAGAAAATGTTTTGCCTTATAAATATTTTTTAAAAAAATACTTATTTAATTATGAATATTTGTGGAATGGTAAGGAACTTGTACTTTAATACTATAGAGCACATGTTTGATCTTTGAATTTATAATTTATATTTCTTTTATTTAAAGATGATATACAAGTATGAAAGGACAAAAACTATCATAATAATATTAATTATAATTTAAAAGAATAAATATTTTTGTAATTTCATAACTAAATTTGTAATCCGATTAAAGGTGATATCAACTCAATAAAGTACTTAAATAATAATATAAATAGATTATGAATATAAGTAGAATAGTAAGGAACTTGTACTTTGATATTATAGAGCACATGTTCAATTATTGGATTTATAAACTTTATTTCTTTTATTTAAAAATAATATAAAAATATGAAAAGATAAAAGCGATATCATAATAATAGTAATTATAATTCAAAATAAAAAATATTTTATAATTCCATAACTAAGTTGATAACTTGACACCGATTTAATAAAGTGTTTAAATATAATAAATAAATAATAAATAAAATAAATTAATTAAGAAAACAGAGGGATTGTGGGCTGAAATCCAACCCAACCTGCGAAAACCGGTGGGAAAGAAGGTATTTACTATTTTTAAGCGGAACTGTTTTGAAGTCAAAGTCAGCAAAATTTGGGTGAAATGAAAACATCTGTTTTCTGTTCTGTGCTGCCCATCTCCTCATTATCGTCATTTTGCTGTTGATGCTACTTCAAAGGCTTTACCATTGACTGGATCTGGTTGACTAACTGTTGGGTCAACTTTGATTTTTTTTTTCCCATTTATTTTAACTCAAAAGAATAAACTTAAATATAATTCAGATATTTTTACCTATTCTTGCAATTAAAATTAATCCGACAGGTGCGAATATAATAATAAAAAATAGACATAAAGGTAATTCAGAATTTTTATGTATAGTATGTGTGGATTTAGTTTTTTTTTTATTTCTTCATTTATTATATTTTGTATTTATTTGGTTTTATATTATAATTGGTTTAACATATATTATATTTACAACTGTAATATGAAAAGGGTAAACTGTCAAATTAGTCACTTTTATTTGTCTCATGTTACATTTGAGTCAATTATGCTTGATATGTTACGTTTTAGTCATTTACGTTATCGTGTTGTAACATTTTAGTCACTGAGCATTAATTGTCGTTATCGTATTGTAAGCTGATGAACATGTTAAATCATCATTTCAAACGAAAATTTTAGATTAAATTATACAATTGATCCCTATATTTTTTTTTTGTTTTGAGCAATTTAATATTTTTTCTTTTATGTTCTTTGAACTTTTTTTTCTATATTTTTCATTATCTTCTTCTCCCTCTGTTTTCCTCCCTTCTTCATTTCTTTTAACGTAGCTTTTCTATGTTTTCTATTTGTTAAAACTAGTCCCTAAACTTTTACTTTTTTGAACAATTTAATTCTCTATTTTCATTTTCTTCTGCCCCTTTATTTTTCTTTTTTTTCCCATATTCTTCGATTCAAAAACATAATCTCTACCCACCAAATAAACTAAGTCATTGTTTCTTTCACATGATTCCTAAATTGAATTTCACTCAAAACCGAATATCAATTGTTCTTAATCAAATATTGATTGAAACTAAAATTGGATCTAACTAATCAAAAACTATATCCTTAATCAAATCTAAATATAAATTGAATTCTTTATATTCAAAACAAAAATTTTCCATTTTCAAACTTTTACAAAATCGTGTAGATTATTCATTTTATTTTATTTTATTTTCTGACGAATAAAAGTAAGCAAACAATGAAATAGATCTAAACCTTCTTGGATATTCCCAAGCAAGCTTGATTGGAAGCCGAGCATGGATAAATCGAAGAGAGAAAGGGAGCATGGAACCAAATTGGTTTGGGTAAAGTTGATGGTAAGTTTCGTATGGAGGTTGTTTTACTCATTGAAAGTGTAGAGCTCGTTTGAAGAATCCATAAAACAACATATTTTCGAGAGGGTGAGAATGTTGTAGGTAAGATAGATAAGATGGTCGTAGGGGTTAGTTAGGATGTTAAGGGAACAGGCTCGAGAAACCTTGTTAAGGGTGAACTACCATAAGTCATGACTAGCGATATTATTGAATAAGGCAAGCTTGCGGACAAGGTCATTGAGATATCAAAATTGGTTCATTAAAGCGACTATGGATGATGAGGGTTTGTAATTGTGAGGTGGGAATATGCGAAGCAAGTTTTATTTTGATTTCAACTTTTGCCTTTTCTTTTTTCATAAACATAAAAAAGTTTTAACAAATGGAAAACATAGGAAAAACTACAATAAAAGATATGCAGAATGGATGAAAACAAAGGGAGAAGCAGAAGAGAATGAAAAAAAAAGTTAAAAGAATATAAAAGAAAAAAATTAAATTACTCAAAACGAAAAAGTATGGGGATCAATTGTATGATTTAATCAAAATTTTTTGTTTGAAATGATGATTTAATGTGCCACACCAATTTACCGTTCCACCGTTAACAATAATTAATGGCTCAATGACTAAAATGTTATAACACATTAAAGTAAGTGACTAAAATGTAACTTGAGATAAAAAAAAAAGTGATTATTTTGATAGTTTACCCATATAAAAAAATGAATATAATATATATGAATTTATGAACAAAAATCGTCTACCCCAAGCTGTGCCTCTCTTGTTGCCTCACCTATAATTTTTTGTCACGTGTTTTATATTATCATTTATTAACTTGAACATAAAAACATATACAGCTCAAGGTGTCAATAGATGTTGTCAAGAGGCTTGTATTTCAAGGTTGTACCTTTAAGGGACGCAATAAAGCACAAGATTCAAGAAATCAAGATAACTTTCTTGACCTAATAAAATTCCTGGCTTCTTATAATGAAGATGTGGGGGCAACTGTCTTAGAAAATGCCTCTCTGCACAGTATGTCAGCCTGACTATTTAGAAGGATGTTCTTTTGATTTTGGTGAGTAAAATTCAGGGATTCATTCGGGAAGATATTGAAGATTCAAAGTTTTGCAATGTAGTGGATGAAGCTCGTGATGAATCAAAGAAAAAAAAATGGCAATTGCATTGTGGTTTGTTGAAAAAAAGGTTTTATATATGAACGATTCTTTGATTTTGTACATGTGAAGGACACCACATTGTTAGCTTTGGAGAAGGCAATCTGTGAAGTTCTTTTACATCATTCCTTTAGTATAGATGATATTCATGTTCAAAGATACGATGGTGGAAGTAATATGCATGGTGAATGAAACAACTTACAAGCATTATTTGCTAAAAAGTGTCAATTTGCATACTATGTTCACTGTGTTTCTCATCATCTCCAATTAACTCTAGTAGTCGCATCCAATTAGGTTATTCCTATTTGTCAATTATTTTCATACTTGACTGGTATAACCAATTTGGTTGCTTCTTCAAGCAAGCAGCATGATCAATTAAGAGACATTGAGGCATCTCATATCACGAAGTTGATTGATAGTGATGATCTTGAAACTGGCAAAAGGAAAAATCAAGTTGGTACTCCCTAACGTCCAAGCGGTACCTGATGGGGATCTCATTTAGCTTCTCTCAATTGCTTGATGAGGATGTTCAATTCCGTCTGTGTCATATTACAAGATATCATTCAAATGAGTGAAGTTGATGGAATATATGATGTAATGACATCCGTTGAATTTGTTTTCATCTTGCATTTCATGATTGAGATGCTTGGAATCACTGATGATCTCTACCAAGTATTGTAGTATAAATAGCAGGATATACTAAACGTGATGCAGTTAGTGTCATCAACTAAAACACTTCTCCAGAAATTCAGAGAAAATGGGTGGGATCGTTTGTTTGAGAAAGTGAAGTTATTTTGTAAAGATCATGAGATAGAAGTCCCTAGTTTAAGTGCTCCGTACAAAGATGGTCAAGGTCGGTCTCTCATCCAGAGATATAACCTTACAATTGAGCATCACTATCAGTTTGATATATTTATTACTGGTATTGGTTCATTACTAACAGAAATAAATTCTTACTTTAATGATGAGGTAGTGGAGTTACTTATTCTTAGCTCTGTTTTGGATCCACACCATAATTAAAAATCTTTTTCGGGTGGAAGGTATCTGCAAGCTTATGAATGATTTTTATTCGATCGATTTTACAAAACAAGAAAAACTATACATGTAACACCCCAAACCCGGCCCCGACGTTATGGCCGAATCTGGTGATGTTACATGATAGGGTGTTTAAAAACTAAGTTTCTACGATAAATCCATTTCCGTTGTCTCTTATTAATTCCAAAATCATTACTCGTTTAATCGATTATTTTAAACATAATTCGTTGCGGAAGCTTTTTAAAACCGTTTTGAGTAAATCGTGTGTTTAGAGAAAACTTTGCCTTTTTGAAAACTGAGTTTTCCTATGTCTAGTAGTTATAAATCCATAAAAATAAATAAAAACCAAATTTAAGAAAAAGTCCCAAAAATTCCCCAAATTACATCCAAATAAACTACGGTAAATAAAACCATAAATCTCAAATTTTAAATCGTAAAAGTCCCAAAACTTGTGGTCACCATCGAGTCTTCCGCTGCCTGATCCGTATAGGTTTGGGAATTACCTGTGCACATTAAACAGAGAGGGATGAGTTTACGTAAACTCAGTGTGTAATCCCACAGAAAATAAACAATAATAAACACATTGTACAGTAAAAAACAGTCTTGGGCCTAAGCCCCTTTCAGTATCAGTATCAGTATACACAAGGGCCTTAGCCCATCACAGTATCAGTAATAGATATACAGTATTTAGTAACCAAGTCTTACCCAACCAACCTCTACACACCATCTTTGTCCAACCCTACACTCCATGTGGGGATTAAATCAACCCACCCGTCTCTACACTTCAGGTAGTACTGAATGCGGCACAAAACAATAGTTTGCAGCTGAGCTGCCAGTATATTAGGTTTAAGAGCCTTTCAGTACACTTCCTCCAAATAAAATCAACCCAATCCCATGCAATGCAACATATAATACATGGCATGCTATCTCATGATATCAGTACATATAACCAGTAAATGTATACATGCATACTATTATCATACTCAATATATATCCATCAATCAGTCCGTTCACACAATTAGGGGTTTAAGTAATGCTTATCGACCCTATAGTAGGTTCACAGTCGACTTGGGCGACCCATGCAACCTTAGCAATCAATTCAGTGAAAATGGGCTCACACGCCCATATGGCCTGCCCGTGTGGCCCATACGACCCAAATCATTCCAGCTCGTATGTTGCACACGGCCTGTTTGGCCATCACACGGCCTGCCACACGGGCGACTACATACCCATGTGGCGTCCACAGTGGGGTTTTTTGGCTTTTCACCGAACTCTATTTTCTGCATTTTGGGTACACACCTGGTATCGATTGATGCTAAAGCAATCCCTAAGCACTCTAGAGCCTAAAAATCGATATACCAAACCCAATCTCAATGACACTAACGAAACTTGATCGAAAATACAATGAGATGATCAACTATGAAAAACCTTACCTTTGATCGAGACCAGCGTTTCTACACCATTTCAGTACCGATCGAAAAACTCCAGCTCTTAACATTCTCCAAAAACAAAACAAAACCCATCAATCAATATTCCAAAATCAAAATAACTACACTTACTATTCTTACCAAAGCTTACCAAACCCGCGTGAGTACAATCAACATTGCAAATACAGAAGAAATGAATGGATTTAGAAAAATGAAGCAAAAAGGAGAGGGGAAGCCCAAGACAAATTCGGCAGAAAAAAGTAATGGAAGAGTATAGTAGGACATCAAAAATTTTGAAGAAAGAGTGAACAGATTTTTGGATTAATCGAAAAATAACCAAAATTTTTTTGATAGAATCCAAAATCCCTTAACTATCTTCCTACTTCCCACTAACTACACTATCACAACCACCCACTACTCAGATTTTCAATATAACTCAAACTCTCAACTACCAAACCGAGTAAAACAAATCTCCCTTACCCATGTAGGGATTCGAACACTGGACCTTCAGTAAACTAACACTCCACTTAATGACCAGACCAACAGGCCTATTCTAATATGTACATACAAATTTCTAATTAAAAGCCTACTGACCAGAGATAAGGCTTAATTCATAAAAATACCAAAATTTTCCCAAGTCATGGCTTAAACTTGGGACCTCTCACACACACCTAGAACACTTAACCACTGAAGCAGATACACAATTGTGTCATGTATACCCAAAAATAAAAATTAAAATTTTGGGGAGTTGCAATTCTACCCCCTAAAAGAAAATTTTGGCCTCGAAATTTACCTGATCAGAAAAGATGAGGATACTGCTAACACATCACATCCTCAGGCTTCTTCGTGGCCTCCTCAATGTTATGATTCTGCCACAGCACATTCACTAATGAAATAGATTTCCTCCTCAGAACCTTTATGTCATGATCTAAAATATGAACCGGCTCCTCCTCAAAGGTCAAGTCTGGCCTAACCTCAATCTCCTCAACAGGGACAATATGAGTAGGATCAGAGTAGTAACGCCTCAACATCGAGATGTGGAACACATCGTGAATACGGTCAAACTCTGGAGGTAGCTCCAACTGATAAGCAAGCGGTCCTACTCATTTTAGAATTCGATACAGTCCAATAAACCTAGAGCTCAACTTACCCTTATGACTGAACCTAAGAATCTTTTTCCATAGCGAAACCTTAAGAAATACGAAGTCCCCCATAGAATACTCAATCTTGCATCTCTTTAGATCCGCGTAAGATTTTTGTCTGTTCTATACCGCTTTTAGTCGATCCCGAATTAATCTGACCTTATCTTCAGTCTCAGAAACTAACTCAAGACCCAGAACACGTCGTTCACCTAACTCAGTCCAACACAAGGGAGTGCAACACTTACAACCATAGAGACCCTTGTAAGGTGGCATCTGAATGCTAGACTGGAAACTATTATTATAGGCGAACTCCGCTAGTGGCAAATACTCCCAATTGCCTCGAAAATCAATGACACAACTTCTCAACATATCCTCCAGTATTTGAATCACCCTCTCAGATTGACCATCGGTCTAAGGATGGAACACAATACTGAAGTCCAACCTTGAACCCAGAGCCTCATATAGTTTTTTTCAAAATCGAGACGTAAAGATATGATCCCTATCAGAGATGATCAAAACCAATACCCCATGCAGTCTCATTATTTCAGAAATGTAGAGCTTCACCAACTTCTGCAGTAAATAATCACTCCTAACCGGTATGAAGTGCGCAGACTTGGTCAATTGATCCACGATGACCTAGACAAAATCCTTCTTAGTGGGTGTCAAAGGCAACCCACTAACGAAATCCATCGTTACTCGCTTCTATTTCCATAACAGAATCTTAACCAGCTGCAGCAAATTCGAAGGCAACTGATGTTCAGCTTTAACCTGCTGGCATGTCAGATATCTAACCACAAAATCAGTAACCTCTCATTTCAATCATGGCCACCAGTATAACTCACGGAGATCTTGGTACATCTTGTTCCTGCCAGGATGCATAGCATAAGGGCTACTATGCGCCTCTCTTAAAATAGACCGCCTTAGATCAGTGTCGTTCGGTACACATATCTGGCCTCGGAAACACAATAAACCATCAGAGTTCAACCCAAAGTCCGTAGTGCTACCACTCTCAATCTGTCGGAACCGAAGACCCAGAGACTCATCCTCCAGCTGTTTACCCGTGATCTGGTCTATCCAAGTTGATTTGACTTGCAGCTCAGCCAAAAAACTCCCATCGTCGAACAGGCTAAGTCAACTAAACATTTCTCTCAGATCTGTCATAGCCCTACAGCTCAACGTATCGGCCACCATATTAGCATTGCCCGGATGGTACTCAATGGTATAGTTTTAATTCTTAAGTAACTCAACTCATTTACGTTGCTTAAGATTCAGCTCCTTCTGAGTAAGGAGGTACTTGATGCTCTTGTAATCAGTATAGATGACACACTTCTCACCATACAAGTAGTGCCTCTAGATTTTCAATGCAAAGATTAGGGCAGCCAACTCCAAATCGTGCATCAGATAGTTTGCCTCGTGTGTCTTAAGCTGACAAGACGTATATGCAATCACCTTACCATCCTACATTAACACACATCCCAAACTAACATGTGATACATCTCTATAAACCGTGAACTCCTTTCTAGGCTTCGACTGTATCAACATAGAAGCCTCAGTCAATACAGTCTTGAGCTTCTTGAAGCTCTCTTACTGCATATTAGGCGAGACGAATGGTACACTCTTACGTAACAGCTTAGTTAAGGGTGTTGCAACTTTCACAAACCGTCGGTAATAACCTGCTAGCCCCAGAAAGCTGTAGATCTCCTACACATTCATAGGTTGCTTCTAATCTAATACTGCCTCAATCTTTTGAGGATTGACTCAATTCCCCTTCGCAGACACCAAATGATTGGGAACTGTTACTCTACGTAACCAGAACTCACACTTACTGAACTTAGTATGGAGCTGCTTTTCCTTCAAAGTCTGAAGAACCACTCTGAGGTGCCCGTCATGCTCATCCTTAGTCCTCGAATAAACCAATATGTCATCGATGAACACCACTACAAACCGATGTAAGTAGGGCTAAAAAAATCGATTTATTAGATCCATGAGAGTTTTCGGTGCATTAGTCAGTCCAAATTACATCACTAGGAACTCATAGTGACTATAACGAGTCCTAAATGTCGTCTTATGCATATCAACCTCCTTAACCCTTAACTGATGATACCCAAAAAGCAAGTCAATCTTAGAAAATACAGATGCCCATCAGAACTGGTCAAACAGATCATCGATCCTTGGTAACGGATATTTTTTCTTGATGGTCAGCTTATTCAGTTGTCGATAGTCAATACACATTCTCATGGATCCATCATTCTTCTTAACAAACAGTACCAGTACTCCCCATGGAGACACACTAGGGCGGATAAACCCATGATCCAACAACTCCTAAATCTGAGCCTTAAGCTCCGTAAGCTCATTCGGTGTCATTCAGTAAGGAGCGATAGACACCGGAGCTGTACTAGGGAAAAGCTCAATCCCAAACTACACTTCCCGATTCGGAGGTAAACTAGTAGCTCCTCAGGGAAGACGTCTGAAAAATCCCTTACAGTGTAGATATCCTCTACAGTAGAGTCCCTAGAAACGAAAAAACTAATATAGGCCAAGTACGCCTCACTTCACTTAAGAACCAATTTTTCAGCCATCAATACAGAAATTACATCAGCCAAATAATTCTGACATTCTCAAATCACGACTACCTCATCATCCTCCTCAGTTCTCAAGATGACCCTATTAGTCACACAATCCAAGCTTACATGATGCTTGACCAACCAGTCCATCCCCAAAATCAGATCGAACTCCTTAAATAGAAGCTCCATCAAGTCAGCCAAAAATAGCATCCTTTGGACCTCTAAAGGAACATTCCTATACAGTTTGCTAACTCTAACAGATTGCCCTAGCGGGTTCAGTACAGTCACCTCACTTGTGGCACTCTCAACTGGAATCCTCAAGGTTTCAGACACAATGCGAGCTACATAGGAATATGTAGATCCTATAACTATTAATACAGTGTAAGGCACATCATAAATAAGAAACGTACCTGTGATGACGCTTGGAGCATCTCTGTCCTCTCAGCGACATGCATCGTATACAATAGCAAGCTGCCTCGTCTCAGTCTGTCCAACGCCTCTCCCCGGTGCTCTTTGACCACGGCCTATACCGTTACCACCCCTATCCTGACCGCGGCTTCTCCGTGGTTGTTGTGCTACCCTTCGTGGCTGTACAGTACCAGTACTAGTACCATGAGCTTACATCTGATCAGCCCTCAACGGACATTCTCTAAAGCGGTAATCCAATGATCTACACAACAGACACACCCCAATCCTCTTCCAACATTCATCCAGATGGCGTCTACTACAGTCGACACATGGTTGCATTCTAATAGTAGTAACAGGGGGCTCAGCTCTAACCGGCTCATCAATTCTGGCCTTTTTCTTATGCCTCTGCATAATAGTCGAGGGCTCTGAATCCTTCTTGTTCTTACCTCTTTCTCTGTCACGGTTTTGGCGCTTAGCGCGCTTAACCTGCTCGGTGATCTTCGCCTTCTCAACTAGTAAAAAAAAATCACACTCCCTCTGTGGAGCTATTAGGACCAACAAATTATCCCTAAGGCCATCCTCAAAGCGGACACATTGCTCATACTCAGTCGCCACTATACCTCGCACATAGTGGCTCAGTCATAGGAATTCGGCCTCATACTCAGCCACAGATCAATCTCTCTAAATAAGGTTCAAGAACTCCCTTCTACGGGCATCTACATAGCTCGCCCTTACATGTTTCCCTTGGAAGGCAGTCTTAAAGAACTTCCAAGTCAGACGTTCAGGCTGAGTGCCCTCCTTAATAATCAGCCACCACTGATAATCTTCATCCTGTAGCAGTGAGACTGCACCCTTTAATTTCTACTCAGGGGTGCAATCTAGATCATCCATGATCCTCTCCATGGCCTCAATCCAATATTTGGCCACATTAGGGGCGACGCCAGTGACACCCCTAAAAGGCTCAACTCCATTGGATTGGAGTGGTTCCGTAATCGACCCACGGCCCCCAGATCTAGTATTAGGCTCAGTGACCCTCTCCAATATCCTTAGCATAGCCTGAGACAATGTGCCATCCCCAGCCATACGATCTTGAGACCTAGTCTCCATAGCAGGCGACACTGCCATCTCACTCGTGTCCAGATTTGGCATATTGCCCAGTGAAGAGGATTCATCTCGAGCCCTTTTACAGCCTCTACCTCGGCCTCTAATACCTCTTCCGCGGATACCTCGTGTGCTCATGTCTAATCAGATTTATTTGTATTACAAATTTTATGAATCAGTTATAGTTTCAGTATTTATTAATAGATGTTTTATGTAAAGCAGTATCATAAGTTCAAATTTTATTTTTCGTTTGTCGCAGTCTCTAGTAGTTATTATAGTTTTAATTTAACTATAGTTTCCAATATGTACTAACTAGAGTTTCCTCACAGTTTACTACTTACAGTAGTTTCAGAATATCATAACATTTTCAACTTAAACAAAAATCAATTTCAGAATACTTACAGGATCAACGCCACAGATTCGATGTACTGCATACTCAATCAAATCATTTGAAAATCAGTTCTCAAAAAAGGGTTTGCAACCCAAAATCCACAGTCAAGCTTTGTAACCTGGCCTAATCTGGTGATGTCACATGATAGGGTGTTTGAAAACTAAGTTTCTACAATAAATCCATTTCTATTATCTTTTATTAATTCCAAAATCATTACTCGTTTAATCGATTATTTTAAACATAATTCGTTGCGGAAGCTTTTAAAACTGTTTTGAGTAAATCGTGTGTTTAGAGAAAACTTTACCTTTTTGAAAACTGAGTTTTCCTACGTCTAGCAACTATAAATCCATAAAAATAAATAAAAACCAAATTTAAGAAAAAGTCCCAAAAATTCCCCAAATTACGTCCAAATAAACCACGGCAAATAAAACCATAAATCACAAATTATAAATCGTAAAAGTCCCAAAAACTATGGTCACCATCGAGTCCTCCGCTGCCCGATCCGTCTAGGTTTGAGGATTACCCGTGCACATTAAATAAAGAGAGATGAGTTTACGTAAACTCAGTGTGTAACCCCATAGAAAACAAACAACAATAAACACAGTGCACTGTCAAAAACAGTCTTAGGCCTAAGCCCCTTTCAATATCAGTATCAGTATGCATAAGGGTCTTAACCCCTCATAGTATCAGTAACATATATACAGTATTTAGTAACCAAGTCCTACCCAACTAGCCTCTACACACCATCTCCGTCTAACCCTACACTCTATGTGGGGATTAAATCAACCTACCTAGCCCTACACTCCAGGTAGTACCAAATGCAGTACAAATCAGTATTTTGCAGCCGAGCTGCCAATATATTAGGCTTAAGAGCCTTTCAGTACACTTCCTCCAAATAAAATCAACCCAACCCCATGCAATGCAACATACAATACATGACATGCTATCTCATGATAGCAACACATATAACTAGTAAATGTATACATGCATACTATTATCATACTCAATATATATCCATTAATCAATCCTTTCACATAATTAGGGGTCTAAGTAATACTTACCGACCCTACAGTAGGTTCACAGTCGACTTGGGCGACCCATGCAACCTTAACAATCAACTCAGTAAAAATAGGCTCACACGCCCATGTGGCTTGCCCATGTGGCCCACATGGCCTAAATTTACCTTAGCAGTGTGGATCACACGGCCTGGCCTAAAATCCCACATGCCGTGTGTCACACATGGCTTGCCTGGCCATCACATGGTCGTGTCTTGCACGCACGGCCTGGCCTTATTGATCACACGCCTTTGTTAGGGCACAAGGCCTACCACACGGATGACTACACACCCGTGTGGCGTCGACAGTGGGGGTTTTTTACTTTTCATCAAACCCCGTTTTCTGCATTTTGGGTACACACCTGGTATCGATTGATGCTAAAATGATATTTGAGCACTCCAAAGCCTAAAAATCGGTTTACCAAGCCCAATCTCAGTGACATTAACGAAACTTGATTGAAAATACAACGAGAGGATCAATTATCAAAAACCTTACCTTTGATTGAGAACATTGGTTCTACACCACTTCATTACTGATTGAAAAACTCCAGCCCTTAACCTTCTCCAAAACAAAATGAAACCTATCAATCAATACCCCAAAATCAAAATAACCGAAGCTTACCAAACCCACGTGAGTACAATCAACATTACAAATACAGAAGAAATGAATGGATTCAGAAAAAACAAAGCAAAAAGGAGAGGGGAAGCGCAAGACAAATTCAGCAGAAAAAAACGGAAGAGTAGGGTAAGACGTAAAAAAATTTGAGGAAAGAGAGAACAGAATTTTGGATGAATTGAAAAATAACCAAAAAGATTTTGATAGAATCTAAAATCCCTTAATTATCTCCCCACTTCTCATTTAGCAGACTAACACTCCACTTAACCACCAGACTAGCAGGCCCATTCTGATATGTACTTACAAATTTCTAATTAAAAGCCTACTGACCAGAGATAGGGCTTAATTCATAAAAATACCAAAATTTTCCCAAGTTATGGCTTGAACTTGGAACCTCACACACACACCCAGAACACTTAACCACTAAAGCAAATACACAATTGTGTCACGTATATCCAGAAACAAAAATTAAAATTTTGGGGCGTTACAATACATGAAGATTCAATTGGAGCATTTTCAACTTGATGCTTATCAAAGCACGGAGTTATAGAAAGTTTCTACAGTTGTTGAGTTGTGTCAAGTGCTAGCTAAGACAAATAAGTCAAGTATTTATACTCTTCTTGATAGAATTATTCGTCTTGTGCTAACTCTTCTCGTGTCTACTGCAACAACTGAACGAGCATTTTCAGCCATAAAAATTGTGAAGACAAGGCTTCACAATAAAATTGAGGATGATTTTCTTTCAACTTACTTGGTGGCATACATTGAAAAAGAGATAGTTGGAGAATTTTCAACAGATTCTATCATTGATGAGTTTGATCTTATGAAAAAACGGAAGGTGCAATTTAGGATGCCTAGTATTGAGAAATAGGACTAAGGCCAAGTTTTTTTAATTTAATTTTTGGAATTATAATGATATTTATGAAATTTTTAGTATAATATTAGTTATTATTTTTGCATGTTGGAAAGAAATATTTAAATTTATATAGTGTGATTTGTTTCTTTTAATTTTCTACATTTAAATTGTTCATGCTTTTAAAAAAAATTAAACCGATTTGTTTGATAAAAAAAGTATCTGAGAAGAATTGACACTTTTTTATGTTAAAAAAGGTCGTTCAAATTTATAAGTTTCACCCCTCTTAAAGTTAATTTTTGGATCCATCCTTGTGAACCAACCTCGATAATACCACTACATATTCCCCCTTGCTTCCTCCCTTATTATGCATTATATCAACAAAATCTAAATACCATTTCCCTTCATCAATCATGTTGAAACCTAAAAAAACTTAGAAAGAAACATTTTCAAAAACCTTAACCTCAAAAAAGGTAAACTATAAAAATAGTCACTTTTGTTTGCCTCAGATTACATTTTAGTCACTTATGTTTGAAATATTACGTTTTAGTTACTTACATTATTGTTTTGTTACGAAGTGGTTATTCTACCGTTAAACTCCGTTACCTCCATAACAACAACCCTACTTGGCAGTCCAAATGGGTTTTAGATGCCAACTTGGATGTCTAGTTGTTGGGATGAAAATAGGTTTTTAATTAAATAAGTTTAATTTGGACTGCCACATAGGACATCCAAGTTCGCATTTAAAACTCATTTGGCCTACCACGTAGGACCGTTGTTAGGGAGGTAACATAGTTTAACAATAGAGTGACCACTTCATAACAAAATGATAACATAATGACTAAAACGTAACATTTCAAACATATGTGATTAAAATGTAATCAGAGACAAACAAAATTGACTATTTTTATAGTTTACCCCTCACTTCTTGTCCAACAAAATACGATAATGGAATTACACACGATAATAAAAAAAAAAGGAAAGCAATAACGAAATAGATTGCTAGAAAAAAAAGGAAAGCTTTTTTATTTCCAAAGAAAACACAAAAGGAAGGGTATTAGGCGAATGACCGGGGTTCTCTTTTCCAAAAGTTAATCACCCTTAAAATGGTATTAGAGTTGTAGTGTAACAGTTTCTGGAGAAATAATATCATAGTATTTATTGTAAGTTTCATCATTTATTCTCACTTTTGTTTATTTCATGGTCATTTATCTTAAAACACATATTTCTGTTATTTTATCTTATTGTTGCCTGTTTTTGTCCTGGTTGTGATGATTGGTGTTTTAAAGTAAGAAAAATTAATAGATAACAGACGATTTTAGGTACCTAAGATAAATTTCATGGAAGAAACTAATTGTCTATACGAGGATAAAATTTGCAATCATGCTATGCATATTGACTCTAAAAACAAAAATAACATTTCATCAATTAGTAAAGGTTCTAAAAGTTCAATAGATATTACTCTATATATTTTCGTAAGTTATATAATAAAGTTAATAAAATAGAACAACAAATAAATAATTAGAGAAGAATCGAATTAGATTTGAACAACAAATCTAAAGTTAATAATAAATTAGAACAAGTTCTTATTAATAAAAATATAGAACAAGAAATAGATTTAGGTCCTTTATATTACAAGTAATAGTACTATAATATTAGCTTTGTCGGAAGAAGAAGACACTTCCAAGAATTATCTACTAAAAATAAAAGGCATAAAAATCTGAAAAACATAAAAGAAATTTTACTTATCAACAAAAATATGACTTCCAATCCTATAAACAACTTTAAAACATTGGAAGAATAAATATACAAAGACGATCGATAAAAATGAAAAATAAAATATCTAAAACTTATAGATTAACTTTATGAAAAACATAAAGATCTATTTGCATAATTTAATTATCATTATATGCTAAACTATAGAACAGTAGTAATAGTTCTAATAATTCTAATAATTATATAAACTTAGAAGATATAAAAGTTACAATTTATAAATAAGAAAATTCTTCAACAGATGAAGATGAAAATATAAATATACCTGAACCAATGGAAACTGATCAAATAGATCAAGATCCTAACAGAAAAAGAAAATTAGATTCGGATCTTCTAAAAGATGGTTATTTAATATCATTTAATAAAAAATATGAACAAGTTGAAAATACAGCTAGAATTTTTGGTAATCAAACCGAAAATATTGCTACTAATGAAATAAAATCTGAAAATTTAAGAAAGTTGTCTACCCAACTTGTCCCACATAGGATAGACTATCTAAATAAAAGAAATGTTGCTCAATGAAGAATATATTTAAATCTTACAAATATTCCTATAGCAAACTGTGAAAAAACCATAGATAATTGGGCACAGTCTATGATTATAGTTGTAAACAACAACAATTTGTCAAAAGAAAAATTTTAAAATTATTTTGTTAGAATATCTCAAGTAGACGTGTTACAATTCCTAATAAGATAGGAAGAATAATAAAAAGGAAAAGAACAAAAAGGGTAGTTAATCAACCAGACTTAAACTCCCAAAGATGTATTAAAAGGATTAACATACATATACTAAAAACAAAATTTTGTGGCTATATTGATAAAAAGATCAAGATAGTCTATGTAGTTATGTGTTGTAAAAATTAAGTTATGTGACATTAGATATTTAGAAGATTTTTCTAAAAATTTCTTCATGAATATCAAAACTAAAAAAATGAAAATATAGAATTTTAGAAAAAAATAATATTTCCATAAATTACCACCACCATGGGATGAGATTTGTATAAAAATAAAATTCTTATTTAGAAAAATATAGCAAAATATCTTGTGTAAATTCAGAAACTATGGATTCTATAGGAAATAGAATTAATTTTGCAAAAGAAAGAATAACTAGTTATTGCTTATAAAGTAAGGCTTCTAAACAAATTAAGTCTAAATTAAGTAATAAACATTGTAAAAAATTAGAAAATGAATGAGAATTTGGATGTAGATTAATACATCCTAATACTTATGAAAAAACATAAAAAGAAAAGTATGAGACATAAGCTAATTAGATAGAAACCTTGGAATAAGATAAAAAAGTCAGTGATAATAAGAAGAAAATATTTGTTAGAAGAAAAACTTCTAAAAAATAAAAATGTAAATGTTTCATATGTGATGAAGAAGGTTATATGGCACCAAATTGTCCCAATAAAGAGAAAAGTGTAAGAAAAATGGTTTAAACACTTGAAGAATAAAATTTAGAAATATGTTCAAGAGGAAATAAATCTGAGGAAATATTATATGAATTAATATTAGAAACAGATTCTAATACATATGGTGAAAATATATATTTATGTTCAATATAGGAATTAGTTCTAATAGTTAGCTAGAAGAAATTCCTAAGAATGAACAACAAAATATAAAATTAGGAAAATATAATCGGAGAAGAAAAAGACTTTTCGATGAAATGATGGAAAAGATTAATAAAATCATATTTCTAAAGAGGAAATATATAAAATATCTAAATATAAAATTTGGTGTCAAAGACATATAGAAAAAAATAAGTGGTAATATAGTTGCCAAAACCACTAGAGGAGGATTAACAGAAATCCCGCTATTTACTAAAAACAAAATTAAGAGGATTAAAAGAAATATCCCCAAGTTAGATATATATATTTAGGAATTATAATGATAACTTTAAGAGCATTATTTAGAAGATGACATGATATACCAATAATAGTGGTATTATTAGATAAAGATTTGAAAATCCAATAAAAGCACTTATTGGATAAATTCAATCAAATTTGCATTTAGGAGTAGTAGGATTTAAAGATAAACCAAATTACTTTATATCTATTACAAATCCTTTGATAGAAGAATGTCTTAGAATTCAAAAAAAAATTCTGAAATTAATGATTTAGTGAAGATCTAGCAACTAGTTAGACTTCTATTAATGAATATACTAAAAAGTAGAAGTAGAAATAAAAAATTAATAATAAAATTATTGAACTTTTGAACCTAATAAGATCACTACTGAAATACAACCAAAATTGTTACATCTAAGATATCTATCAATTCTAAGAGATTGGATGATAGAAAGAATTAATAGTTCAAGTACATCTAAACCAATTAGTACCATAGAATATGTGTTGTCTGGTGATAAATTATATTTTAAAAATACATCAATAATAAATGTAAATGATAATCTGGTTTTACCTCAAATACTCAAATAGATGAATATGGGGAATCCAAGTAGAAGTTCTATATCTTCAACATCAATAGGAATGAAAACAATTCATATTCCTATCTTTCCTACAAAACCGAATAGAAATTTTGTATCTTCTAGAAACACTAGAATAAAAGAAATACAAACTTCAATAATACTCCAACAAATAAAACTTGGAACAAATGATGTTATTACATTCTCATATTTCCAATAAATGAAATATTACATGTAACGCCCCAATTTTCAGGAATCCTGTGAATGTTGGCATAGGTTTAATTATGTTAGTGGGCCTCTAGAAAGCCTAAGCTTAAGATAGAACCCGGTAAATTTATTTAATTTTTGTTCCATAAGAAAAAGGGGGTGAAATTATGAAATAGGACCTATGTGAAAATGTTTGAAAATGCTATAGGCTAGATTGAAGTGACCAAATAAATAGGAGTGCAAAATAGGAGGATTTGCATGACAAACCTCCCATTTTACATGAAGTGGCCAGCCATCATGTTGTTGTAGACAAAATGTGCACTTGATATCCATAATTTATGGTACAAATTGATACAAATTGATAATAGGTTAGGTAAATGTTCAATGATAATAGGTTAGGTAAATGTTCCATGATAATGGGTTAGGTAAATGTTTCATGATAATGGGTTAGGTAAATGTTTCATGATAAGAATTTCATGTCTTTTGTATTAAAGAATTAAATGGATGAAATATGAAGTTTTATTAAAAGAAAAAGGGGTGAAAAGAACAAAGTTTTGTCCATCTTTGTTCATCATAGCTGAAAGTTAGAGAAGAGAAAGGAGAGGAGAAAGCTCTTGAGTATTCGGTCATTAAGAGGAGGAAAATTGAAGGTAAGTTCTTGGTACCTTGCTTCTATTTTGAGGTTCATGAGTTCTTCTTGGTTCTACCTTAACTCTTGAAGTATATTTTGATTTTTAGTTGTGTTGTGAGCATTTAGTCATGAATTAAAATGAAGGAAATGGTTGTTGTTTCATGTTCTTTTGATGAAAAATGGAAGATAGGTGAAGTTGAGCCAAACAAATGAGCATGCATGTGCCTTAGATGTTAAAGGGAAAAATCAGCTAACATGTTGTGCTTTAAAATGATGAAATGGAGATTATACTTAAGTAAAATCATAGATATGTGATGATTGGTTGGTGATATACATGTTTAAATAACAAGCATGCAAGATAGGTGTATGAAGGAGTGATTTGGTAATAAATCTGCTTGGGACAGCAGCAGTAACGTGACTTTGGAAAATCACCATAAATTGTGGGAGATGAATTAGAAGCTGAATAAATTATGTAATTAAATCTTATTGAGTCTAGTTTCTAATGAAATAAACAAGAACATATTTTTAATTCTGTACAATGAGAAATTTGATTCGTAATGAAGAGTGGTCAGATTAGTCAAACAGTGAAACATGGGAAACTTTGAGAAAAATCTGGTATTGATTGGCTAAACCAAAAATTATGAAAATTTTATGGATAGAAGATATATGAGTCTATTTTCATGGAAAATTAACGGAACTTGATTTGGAGTTTCGTAGCTCCAGTTATAAATAATTTAGTGACTGTTGCTCAGGAAGACAGCTTACAGTGAAATTATGATTATATTGTAAACATTGACAAAAATTTGTTAATGAGTTGCTTATTGATTTCTTATAAGCTTACTATGATCTGTAGGTGTGGTTGGCCGAATATTATAAGGGGTTAATACGTAGTTTGTATTTGAATAGTTAGATTAACGTGTTAGTAATCTAATTGTAGGCGGTTCGTGTGTGGATCTCGTCAGCATATCGTCGCAAAGCAGTGTGTAACTAACACCCTCTTTCTTAGTCTAGATCGGCAAAAGTCAAAAATCGAAATGCCAAAAATCGGTATTTTGTAGATTTGCGAAAAGCGAATGCTCGTGAGGTAAATCGATTAATGTTTTTGGTAAGTTGCAATGTTTGGACCGCAAAGTGCATGATTTACGTGCCTCGATATTTTTGAAATGAATGGGCCAAAATTGGAATATGGGCCAACGGGCCCAATTCGTGAAGAACCCTCGATGCGTGATTACATTAGTACGTGAAAGGTAGGAATATGCATGAAAAACCCTAAAAGCAGCTAAATTACTATAATACCCTATGTATGGAAAATTCTTGTTATACACCTAGGTGCAAAATTACCAAATACCCCTAGGTTAAATTGACCTAAATGCATGTTTGATGTTGTTATTTATTGCATGCCATGTTGTTATTATCGATGCATGGGATTGGGATATTGATGAGGAAGTACTGAAAGTGGCTTGTCCACGATTGGAGGCTTTGCCTCAATTTATCGATAATCGAGCAGCAAGGCGCAATGTGGAGTGTTAAATTTGGGTGGGTTGAGCTATTCCCACATGGAGTGTATGGTGGTACGGGTGGAGTGTAGTGGTTGGTGGGTTGAGTAGTCTCCCAAATGGGCTTGCATATGTTTCTTGATGTTGCATGTATTTTGAAATGGGCCTATGGGCCATACTATTATCTGAATAAGGGCTAAGGCCCGGTTTATTGTAATCTGAAAAGGGCTCGCCCAAGACCACTGTTACCCAAATGGGCTTGCATATGTTTACTTGATGTTGCATGTATTTTGAAATGGGCCTATGGGCCACATTATTATCTGAATAAGGGCTAAGGCCCGCTTTATTGTAATCTGAAAGGGCTCGCCCAGACCACTATTACCGAATGGGCTTAGGCCCAATAGGCTTGAGTGACTTGGGCTTTGAATGGGTTTTCCTTACACACCGAGTTTCCCCAAACTCACCCCTTTTATTTTCATCCACGCAGGAAATCCCCAACCATAGTGGGCTTAGAGCTGTTAGGGAATTCGGAGTGGCCACCCGCTCGAAAGTTTGATTTTCTTCCGTGAACTGGACATCCTTTTAATTACGTTTGAGGTTTTGGGCTTTTAAATGTAATAAGGCCGCTTATTTATTTTTGATGGTTTTATATGTTTTATTAAGATAGATAATATTTATTTTAACTGTTGAAATTGGATAGCTTTAGGCGCGTTTTAAAAACAACAGTTGATTTCAAAATAACACGACAACAAGCAAAGCTTCCGCAATGAAAGTATTTTCCAAAATTAATCACTTTTCCTAAAAATGACTTAATCAAATCGGTTTCCTAGAAATATCCATGACGTTAAGGTGTGACAATGGCGGTATGCATGTCTAGGATTGGATCCGAAGGGAGCTTGGTACTTAGCAATCCGATGGACTCACCACCTCTTTTCCGGTTTCCTACCGTGTGCGACTTCCTTTCACTTTAACCCTTAATGAATTAATCTTTTGAACATCAAGTACGATTTTACGGACTTAGAATGGAAATTTTTTTTACGCTTTGATGTGGCATGCCGGATCCGGCCATAACTTCTGAGCCGGGTTTAGGGTGCTACATTTAGTGGTATCGAGCAGAGCTTACAACAACTCGGTACTGTGGAATGGGTTTACAAAATTTAGATCTTGAAAACAAAAATTTTATAAAGATTGCGAAAACGCGGTTTTCAAAATTTAGATCTTTAGAAGGTGGCATTCAATCTCCTACCAAGTCTGTAAGTATTACTCGAACTCTTCGAATATTTTTCGAATTATCTGTCTGCATCAAATCCGCTAGGATATGTAGATAGGATGATACCGAAAGCATAGGAAAATTTGATAAGAGATCAAATCGTAGCTAGATTTCGATTCTGCGAAAACAAACTCGAACTCATCTTGTCGATTCATAAAACATCCGTAATAAACACTGGAATATTAATTGATGCATAAAATTCGTAATCAAGATAATACGATATGAGTACAAGAGGCGTGGGACGGAGCCAAGAAGTGCTCGGCGAGATCTTCGTCTTGAGACATATGCCGGCGGTGGATGCACCGGTACCACCGCAACATGAGGTAGAGTCTCATGATCGCGGTGCGAGGATGATGCCCTATCACTGTAATGCTTTGTGTTCGAAAAGGGTTTTGAGCAAGTTCGCAACGAAATTCGAGGATCTATTTCGAATGACTTGGGACTAACGAACGGAGATCTTTAAGGGTGTGTCTGGTATAGCCTCGAATGTGGCGGAATATTGGTTGGAGGCCACGAAACGGATTATGGACGACTTGGACCGCTCTCGAGGAGATTGTGAGTGGGGTATCTGTACTAAGTCCCTTGGGTCACTTTCGGTTAGGGTAGACAAAGCGTATAGGAATGTACCCTTAGAAACTCAAGGCAATGTTTTTCTGAAGATCGATGGAGTTACTGTTCGGAGAGTTTGACCTCATTCTAGGAATGGATTGGCTTGTTAAGCATAAGGCGACTCTGGATTGTGCTTCTAAATGAATGGTGTTAAGAACTACAAAGGATGAGGAGGTTATGGTGATAGGTGAGAGAAGGGATTATTTGTCCAATGTGGTGTCGGCATTAAGAGCCGAAAAGTGGATTCGAAAAGGTTGTGAGGCCTAATTGGTATTTGTAAGTCATCGAAAGAGGAGGGGTGACAGAGATAAGGTTAGGACCAAAAGGAGTTCCAAGATGTTTTTCCGGAGGAGCTTCCAAGATTGCCTCCGAATCGAGAAGTTGAGTTTGGAATAGACTTGTTGCCTGGAATGGCGCCTGTGTCTATCGCACCGTATAGGATGGCACCGAAGGAGTTAGTAGAGTTAAATGCTCAAATTCAAGAGTTGTTGGATAGGGGCTTTATTAGGCCAAGCGTGTCTCCATGGGGAGCACCAGTGCTATTCATGAAAAAGAAGGATGGTACGATGCGGATGTGCATTGATTATCGCCAGTTGAACAAACTGACGATTAAGAATAAGTATCCACTGTCAAGGATTGACGATCTATTCGACCAGCTTAGAGGAGCTTCTGTATTTTCCAAGATCGACCTTCGATCTGGATATCATCAGTTAAGGGTCAAGGAGGCAGATACCCAAAAGACGACATTCAGGACTCGGTATGGTCATTACGAGTTTCTGGTTATGCCATTTGGACTAACGAACGCTCCTGCAGCGTTTATGGATCTGATGAATCATGTGTTCCAACCATTTTTAGATCAATTCGTAGTCGTCTTTATTGACGATATCCTGGTATATTCTGAAACTAAAACAAAACATGATGAGCATCTCCGTATAGTGCTGTAAGTATTAAGGGAGAAGGAACTCTTTGTGAAGTTCAGCAAGTGTGAATTTTGGTTGAGGGAGGTAACTTTCTTAGGACATGTGGTCTCTGCTGAGGGGATTAAAGTGGACCCTCGGAAAATTGAAGCGATTTTGGAATGGAAGCCGCCTAGGTCAGTGTCAGAAATACGGAGTTTCCTAGGACTGGCAGGATACTACAGAAGGTTTGTAGAAGGTTTTTCTGTGATGGCAGCACCTCTGACAAAACTCATAAGGAAAGGAGTACTGTTTGTATGGACTGACAAGCAGCAGGAAGCTTTTGAGAAGTTGAAGAAAGTTCGATCAAGCACTGTGTTGATTCAAATGAGTCTGGAAAGGATTTTAGTGTGTACAGTGACGCATCACACGTGGGTTTGGGCTGCGTGTTAATGCAAGAGGGTAAGGTGGTTGCATATGCATCACGAAAGCTTAAGCCTCATGAGGGGAACTATCCGACTCATGATTTAGAGTTGGCAGCAGTGATATTTGCACTTAAGATTTGGAGACATTACTTGTACGGAGAAAGGTGTATTATGTACACTGACCACAAGAGTCTTAAGTATTTGTTGACTCAGAAGGAGCTGAACCTTAGGCAAATGAGATGGATTGAGTTGCTTAAAGATTATGATTGTTCGATCGAGTATCACCCAAGCAAGGCTAATGTGGTAGCCGATGCTCTAAGTTGTAGAGTCAGATTCGATCCGAGAGCAATGTTTGCTCGTCTGAGTCTCAGATGATGATGGAAGTCTCATTGGTGAGTTGCAAGCGAGGCCAACCTGGTGGATCACTTAAGGAAAAAAGTTGAATGATGAGTCTTTGGTCGCTCGTTTTCAACAAGTTAAGGAAGGAAACTTCGAGTTTGGGAGCCGAAGAGACGATGCAACAAGCAATACCCTCATCTGTTTGATTAGGAAAATTTCGAGGACGAAATTTCTTTAAGGAGGGTAGAGTTGTAACGCCCCAATTTTCGTGAATCTCGTGAATGTTGGCATAGGTTTAATTATGTTAGTGGGCCTCTAGAAAGCCTAAGCTTAAGATAGAACCCGTAACTTTAGTTAATTTTGTTCCATAAGAAAAAGGGGTGAAATTATGAAATAGGACCTATGTGAAAATGTTTGAAAATGCTATAGGCTAAATTGAAGTGACCAAATAAATAGGAGTGCAAAATAGGAGGATTTGCATGACAAACCTCCCATTTTACATGAAGTGGCCAGCCATCATGTTGTTGTAGACAAAATGTGCACTTGATATCCATAATTTATGGTACAAATTGATACAAATTGATAATAGGTTAGGTAAATGTTCAATGATAATAGGTTAGGTAAATGTTCCATGATAATGGGTTAGGTAAATGTTTCATGATAATGGGTTAGGTAAATGTTTCATGATAAGAATTTCATGTCTTTTGTATTAAAGAATTAAATGGATGAAATATGAAGTTTTATCAAAAGAAAAAGGGGTGAAAAGAACAAAGTTTTGTCCATCTTTGTTCATCATAGCTGAAAGTTAGAGAAGAGAAAGGAGAGGAGAAAGCTCTTGAGTATTCGGTCATTAAGAGGAGGAAAATTGAAGGTAAGTTCTTGGTACCTTGCTTCTATTTTGAGGTTCATGAGTTCTTCTTGGTTCTACCTTAACTCTTGAAGTATATTTTGATTTTTAGTTGTGTTGTGAGCATTTAGTCATGAATTAAAATGAAGGAAATGGTTGTTGTTTCATGTTCTTTTGATGAAAAATGGAAGATAGGTGAAGTTGAGCCAAACAAATGAGCATGCATGTGCCTTAGATGTTAAAGGGAAAAATCAGCTAACATGTTGTGCTTTAAAATGATGAAATGGAGATTATACTTAAGTAAAATCATAGATATGTGATGATTGGTTGGTGATATACATGTTTAAATAACAAGCATAGAAGATAGGTGTATGAAGGAGTGATTTGGTAATAAATCTGCTTGGGACAGCAGCAGTAACGTGACTTTGGAAAATCACCATAAATTGTGGGAGATGAATTAGAAGCTGAATAAATTATGTAATTAAAGCTTATTGAGTCTAGTTTCTAATGAAATAAACAAGAACATATTTTTAATTCTGTACAATGAGAAATTTGATTCGTAATGAAGAGTGGTCAGATTAGTCAAACAGTGAAACATGGGAAACTTTGAGAAAAATCTGGTATTGATTGACTAAACCAAAAATTATGAAAATTTTATGGATAGAAGATATATGAGTCTATTTTCATGGAAAATTAACGTAACTTGATTTGGAGTTTCGTAGCTCCAGTTATAAATAATTTAGTGACTGTTGCTCAGGAAGATAGCTTACAGTGAAATTATGATTATGTGGTAAACATTGACAAAAATTTGTTAATGAGTTGCTTATTGATTTCTTATAAGCTTACTATGATCTGTAGGTGTGGTTGGCCGAATATTATAAGGGGTTAATACGTAGTTTGTATTTGAATAGTTAGATTAACGTGTTAGTAATCCAATTGTAGGCGGTTCGTGTGTGGATCTCACAAGATATCGTCGCAAATGTGTGTAACTAACACCCTCTTTCTTAGTCTAGATCGGCAAAAGTCGAAAATCGAAATGCCGAAAATTGGTATTTTGTAGATTTGCGAAAAGCGAATGCTCGTGAGGTAAATCGATTAATGTTTTTGGTAAGTCTGCAATGTTTGGACCGCAAAGTGCATGATTTCGTGCCCTCGATATTTTTAATGAATGGGCCAAAATTGGAATATGGGCCAACGGGCCCAATTCGTAAGAACCCTCGATGCGTGATTACGTTAGTACGTGAAAGGTAGGAATATGCATGAAAAACCCTAAAAGCAGCTAAATTACTATAATACCCTATGTATGGAAAATTATGTTATACCCCTAGGTGCAAAATTATCGAAATACCCCTAGGGTTAAATTGACCTAAATGCATGTTTGATTGTTGTTATTTCTTGCATGCCATGTTGTTATTATCGATGCATGGGATTGGGATATTGACGGAGGAAGTACTGAAAGTGGCTTGTCCACGCATCTTGGAGGCTTTGCCTCAATTTATCGTTAATCGAAAGCAAAGGTCGCAATCTGTGGAGTGTTGGGTGGGTGGGTTGAGCTATTCCCCACATGGAGTGTATGGCTGGTACGGTGGAGTGTAGTGGTTGGTGGGTTGAGTAGTCTCCCAAATGGGCTTGCATGTGTTCTTGATGTTGCATGTATTTTGAAATGGGCCTATGGGCCATCTGTTAATCGAATAAGGGCTAAGGCCCGCTTTATTGTAATCTGAAAAGGGCTCGCCCAGATACCACTGTTACCCAAATGGGCTTGCATATGTTTCTCGATGTTGCATGTATTTTGAAATGGGCCTATGGGCCATCATCATTATCTGAATAAGGGCTAAGGCCCGCTTTATTGTAATCAAAAGGGCTCGCCCATACCACTATTACCGAATGGGCTTAGGCCCAATAAGCTTGAGTGACTTGGGCTTTGAATGGGTTTTCCTTACACACCGAGTTTCCCAAACTCACCCTTTTATTTTCATCCACGCAGAAATCCCCAACCATAGTGGGCTTAGAGTCGTGAGGGAATTGAGTGGCCACCCGCTCGAAAGTTTGATTTTCTTCCGTGAACTGGACATCCTTTTAATTACGTTTGAGGTTTTGGGCTTTTTGATGGTTTTATATGTTTTATTAAGATAGATAATATTTATTTTAACTGTTGAAATTGGATAGCTTTAGGCGTTTTCAAAAACAACAGTTGATTTCAAAATAACACGACAACAAGCAAAGCTTCCGCAATGAAAGTATTTTCCAAAATTAATGACTTTTCCTAAAATGACTTAATCAAATCGGTTTCCTAGAAATATCCATGACGTTAAGGTGTGACAATGGCGGTATGCATGTCTAGGATTGGATCCGAAGGAGCTTGGTACTTAGCGATCCGATGGACTCACCACCTCTTTTCCGGTTTCCTACGGTGCACGACTTCCTTTCACTTTAACCCTTAATGAATTAATCTTTTGAACATCAAGTACGATTTTCTGGACTTAGAATGGAAATTTTTTTTTTTACGTTTTGATGTGGCATGCCGGATCCGGCCATAACTTCTGAGCCGGGTTTAGGGTGCTACATTACACATATATTGAAATTACAATTCAATTTAGAGAATATAAAACATATTCTTTATATGTTTTACTAGATATTGGAGCTACAACTAGTAGTTGCAGAAAAAATGTCATTCCTTTAGAAAAATGAGAACCTATGAGGCATCCAATAAGAGCCGTAGGAATAGATGTTAACGAAACCATAATTTAGTATAAAGCTAGAAACATACCAATCTATATAAATAATGTAAGATTTGTGATACCTAAATTATTGTGTTTTCCATAAATGAATGGAGATATATTATTAGGAAATAATTTATATATCAACATTTACCATTTTATATTGATAAAATTTAATTATGTTATCTCAGAGAAAAATTTCTATAGAAATACTATTAGTAGAAAATCATAAATTTGTTTGTGACAAAATTTTCACCACCAAGAAAGAAACAAACTAAACAACTTTAAATCAAGTCATTGATTGTTTAAAATAATAATAATTTTAGTAAAGAACCATTAAAATTATAGTAAAATAGCCCTAGATATTGTAGTATTAAATTGAAAAATTCCAATAAAATTATTAGAGTAAAACCTATGATCTATACTAAACAAGATATAGAAGAATTTAATATACAAATTAAGGAATTATTAAAAAATGATTAATAGAAAAAAAACTAATAGTCCGCATTCTAGTTCAAATTTTAATGGTTAGAAATCATGTAAAAATAAAAAGAGGAAAAGCTAGGATGGTTATTAATTATAAAAGGTTAAATCAAAATATTATTTTTGATGGTTATTTTATTCCAAGAAAAGATGTTTTAATTAATTAGACTAAACCAACAAAATATTTTAGTAAAGTTTACTATAAATCGGGATTTTGGCAAATCATGCTAACAGAGGAGTCTAAATCTTTAACAACTTTTAGTGCACCCATTGGACATTACCATTGGAAAGTGATGTCATTTGGATTATGTAATGCACCACAAATATTCCAAATATGGATGAATTATATTTTAATAAATATAAGAAATTTTATGTAGTTTATATAGATGATATTTTGATATTTTTAGATACTCTAGAATTACATAGAAATATTTAAATATTATTTCTCAAGAATTCATAAAACATGAAATCATATTAAGCCCTAACAAAATAAAGCTAGAAAAACAGAAATAGAATTTTTAGGATTATAATTTTATGCAAATGGTCTTAAACTACAAGATCATATTATAGTAAAAATAAAAGAATTTTCTGAAAAGATTGAAGATAAAAAGTAGCTTCAACAACTTTTAGGAATTATAAATTATGGAAGAAATTTCTTTCCAAACTTATTAGAAAAAATAGGTATGTTATATGGAAAAAGAGAGGATAAATCCTTTATATGGTCTAAAGCGACTAAGAAATTATAAAAAAACAAAATTAAAATCAAATCAATCGATTCCAAAAGTTTATTTATCTAAACAAGGAGATAAATTAATTTTAAAACAGATGCCTCACCAAATTATTGGGATGTATCTTAAAAGCAAGAACAATAAATAACGAAGAATATAAATGTGGATATAGTTCAGAAACTTTAAACCAAATGAAATTAATTATGTCATATTTAAAAAAGAGTTACTAGCTATAAAGAAAGGAATAAAATATTTTCTTATATATTTAGCACCTGAAAAAGTTATCATAAAAGCGATAATCGACAGCTTAAACATTTCCTTACTAATAAAAGTTTGGAAACTATACCAAGAAGAATTAGATGGTATAATGAATTACGTACTTTTAATTTTGAAGTTTTATATGTCAAAGGTACTAACAATATTATTACTGATTATCTTAGTAGGCCTTATAGATAGAGGTAAGTAACCTCTAGAAAAAGTTAGTGAATAGACTACTGTTCATAAAAATCCCAACAAAGAGAACACCTTCAAATAAAAAAAAAATCCTAATCAAGGATTCGTGACAATCCATTCTCAAGTATCATTTTATCCTAATCAATGATATTATGTCTCATATCCAATGGTAAGACAATCAGTTGGAACTCAATTATCATTTACATCAGAATCGGTAAGTCAACTACCTTGGTCACAAGATTCAAATTCAGCGTACCAAGCTAGTTATGCTGAAATTATTCAAGTAGTAGAAAATTTTTGTTCGACAGAAAATTTGTTGAAACCACAACAAATTTAGGAAATAAAATATTTTTATAATCCAAGCTTACCATTAGAATTATATAATTTTATTAATGAAATATGGAAAACCCAAGTTACTGAGCAAAGAGCAAACTTTAGAAGAACTCTTACAAACTTTCACAATTTTTAGTTGAAAAAACAACTAAAGAACAAAAAGTTCATGATTTATTATTAAAATTTATTTCAAATCATGATTGGGAAGAACTAGAAATTAGTTTTTATATATTAAGGAGATAAACAATCTTCTTAATAAATCCCAATATTTTATTATCGGGAATAGGTAATCCTGTTATAAATAAAATATTTAGATTATGTTTATATAATAAGTCTAGAATTATATTACCTATAGAAATATTTACTAAAATTGATGGAGCTATTTGCAACCAAAGAAGCTCAATTTCAAAAAGCCTTTTCGAATATTTTTATAGACTTATGTTTTTTACAAATCATTTAGATGAAAAATTTCCTACTATAAAATTTAAACTTGATCATTAACCATTTGATACAAGCTATATTGAATGGGGTTTTGTTAAAGAAATAATAGTTTAATTTTTTTGCATTTATTAAAATATTTTTCAGCATTTATTAAATCTATGTTATTACGAATGGTAAGATGATTTCTTTTACTACTTTCATCTTGAAATCAATAGCGTTACTGGTATAGCTGAAAGAGAAAAATTTTATCAGCCATATCAAATTTGGACTATCTTAAAAATGCTCGAACCTATCTGCAGCTACAGAAGAGAAAGAACACTTGACAGAATATGTTGACAAGTGTTATAAAAATCTTGGTTATTATCAAATCCAAGCAGGAATAGATCTAATAGCCAAAGTCAAATTTCAACTTCAACAAGATTCTTATAGCTTTTGGACTGATGGATGAAGAATGTTGGCATATGATGTTCGATAACACCAAGCTGGTATAAATGAAGAATTCGTCAACTATTAAAAAAGATAACTAAAATGGAGATTGATGATTTTCCTTCCCATATAATTGAAGACATAAATAATACATGAGAAAGTTGGAACTCACCAAGATTGGCAATTGATTCATTAAATTTAGATGAAGTTGAAGAAATGAATTTGGACAATATCCAAGAAAGATAGCAGAAATATAACAGCCCGATTTAGGGTCTAGTCGAAATAGTGATCTCAGGACCACAAATTTAGAGTCAAGTAAATTATTTTATAATTATTTTGATGTTATAGCATGATTATATGAATGCATAGAAAATTTTGTGAGTTAATTTTGACGTTCGTGAGCTTAATTGAGAAAAAGGACTAAATCGCATAAAATGCAAAAGTCCTATTTTCATAGCTAAAAGTGCCAAATAGCTAGAGAACCTAAATTTGGGGTCTTTAAAGGGAATTTAGACCCTAATTTTGTGCATGGCTGGCCATAGGAGGTAATTTGGTCAAAAAGTCCAAGTTTGGTGGGTTTGGTGGCTAATTTGACTAAAATAGAAATAAAATAAAAGAAAGATGATATCATCCTATTCTCCCATTTCTTATCCACTAATTTTTTATACATTTTTGGGGGTTTTGAGCTTCAAAAATTTTAGCAACTTTAAGTCTTCACAAGTAAGTGATTTTAATGGCTTTTCTTAAATATTTTTGTATTTTTGAGACCCTTGAAACATGAGCTTTCAAAACAGGGTACTATTTTGCAAAATGATCAAGAGTGTAGGGATTTTCCATGAAAGGGTTTGTAATGTTTGCTGATTTTTTATGGAAGAAATTAAGTCTTGGGTGTGTTATGAACAACTTTTGTGAAAGATGTTAGCATGAAAACACCTAAAAGGACTATATTGTATAAGTTGCAAAATAGATGTGAAGTATGTGAAATAGTGGGAATTTGGAGTTGCTATAATAGTAAAAAGGGTTCGGCTAGGTTTAAAATATGAAGAAATTCGATAAAAATCGATTTTTGGGCCTAGGGGTAAAATGGTCATTTTGTCAAAGTTTAGGGGCAAAATGGTCATTTTACCAAAGATATGAATTTTTGATTTCTTAATTTTATTTTAGTGACTAAATAAGTTCATTTTGCGATTATAGAGCCAAGGGAAAGCCAAGCAAATCGATTAAATCGACTAGTCGCCACATTTTGTAATCCGAAGTAAGTTGTATGTAAATAATACAACTACAATGTTAATGTATGTGTTGAGTTGTACTTGAATTTAATATAGCATAAATTGCTTGATTGTGGAATTAGGAAAGCATGATGGTAATAGAGATAGTAGAGTTCCCGTTTGAACCTAGGAAATAAATCGGATATTCATGCCATGACGTTTGGGTCACTCGTGTGAGCTAGTGTAAGACATGTCTAGGACATGCATCGACCATATTATGAGAGCCAGTGTAAAACCATGTTTGGGACATGGCATCGGTATTGAGACGAGTGCTAGTGTAAGACATGTTTGGTACATGCATCGACCTCGAGACGTAAGCTAGTGTAAGACATGTCTGGGACATGCATCGACCACGACATGTGTCAGTGTAAGACCATGTCTGGGACATGGCATCGGCACAGATATACTAGACTTGTGTAAGACCATGTATGGGACATAGCGTCGATGTCTGACCCCATATTTGAGGCTAAATGAGTATCTGATAATGTTCCATATAGTTCAATGGTGAAAGTATGATTTAAAGTTAACTAAGACAGTATAACCGTGATGTGAGTGGTACAGGTACTTATATGGTATGTATGAAATGTGAGCTCAATATATGCTATATGAGGTGAAATGAATATCGATGAGTAAGTTTTACTTATGCCACTTGTGTATTGTGATACTTGTCGATGAATGGTAAAGATATGTTGTATATTTATTTATGTGCAACTTACTAAGCTTTATGCTTACTCCATCTCCTTTTTCATTTTCTTATAGTGCCGCCTATCTAGTTCAAGGATCAACAGAAGTTAGAGATATTGATCACACTATCAATTAAAGCTTTCGGTATAGTTTGATTTATATTTTTGAATATGGCATGTATAGAGCTTAGACTTTGTTATTTTTGTGTCATTGAAAACTGGCTAAATATGTTGGCTTGGGTTGGGAACCCTTCATTTTGTATTAAGCTTTGAATGAGGGCTAATATTTATTTTGATTTACATACAAATATGTTATTTTCATAGATGAGTAAAATGCACAAATGAAATATTGTTTATTGTGGTTGCTACCATGCAGGTTGTGTAAGTAAGAGTGGCAAATAGGCTTGGTAAATAGCCTTATATTGTCCACACGGATAGACATACGGGTGTGTGTCTAGACGGTGTGTGATACATGGTCTGCTCTATGAGCGTGTGGTCCCGTCGTGTGTCCCCTGCACATAAAAATTTTAAGTCAGTATGCATGATAGTAAACACACGGGCAGAGACATGATCGTGTATCTCAGCCGTGTGATGAACACAGCCCAGCACACGAGCATGTGCATTGGCCGTGTGATATTTTGGGGATGCTAACGTCAGAAACAGAATGCCCATGTTCTTACACAAGAGCTAGGCACACGGGCGTGTGCCAGGCCGTGTAAAAACCCCTGTAGGTGTGTATTTGAAATCATTTCCACACGAGTGGAGGACACGGGCGTGTCCCTATATTGCTTAGGCTGTGTGAGCCGCACGGGCCATCACACGACCATGTCGAAATGGCCACACGGGTGTGCTACCCTTCCATACGGGCATATGCCTTGTTTCAAAGTCAAATTTTCTATAGATGGTTTAAGGTCCCGGGCTGATCTTGAATAATTTTCAATGTTCGATTTGGGGCTCGTAGGCTCATAATAAGTAGTTTAAAGTAGAAATTAAAAAAGTTTTAAATTGGACTGAGTCTGGGTGACTTGCGAACGTTTGGGTGCATGAAATCGAGTTAGGTAATGCCTCGTATTTCGCTCCGATGTGGGTTATGGATATAGGGTGTTACATTTGGTGGTATCAAAGATATGGTTTAATCAGTTCTAGGACTAACTAGCGAGAATACGGGTCTAGCTATACATTCCATAACTGTATATTGATAGTGTGACGACTTCTGACAATTTTTAATTGTATTTCTATATAGTAAATGGATCCTGATAGAGCCACGACGGATGACGTCGAGAGTAACGCGCTGGCTCCCGCCGAGGGGACCGCGCTAGTTGAGAGTGAGCCTGTGACTATGGGCCGAGAGGGAGGGGCTAGAGAAGCCTATCTACGAATGATGGACGCGTGGTATACGGAATTCGTTAATGCAAATTCGGACGCTCCGCCTCCCCCACCTCCTCCAATCCCTTAGTATGCCCCGGTAGCTTCGCAAGGAGCGGATTTGATCAGGAGGGAGAAGCCTCCTGTAGACAAGATTAGGAAACAAGGGCTGAGGAATTCCAGGCTAACTTAGATGACGACCCGGAGAAAGTAGAGTTTTGGCTATAGAATACCATTAGGGTATTCGATGAACTATCGTGCACACCTGAAGAGTGCGTGAAGTGTGCAGTGTCAATCTTACAAGATTCGACTTATCAGTGGTGGAATCCTTTTGTGTTCGTTGTACTGAGAAAGATGATCACTTAGGAATTCTTTCAGGAAGAATTCCGGAAAAAGTATATTAGCCAGAGATTCATAGACCACAAGAGGAATGAATTTTTAGAGTTAAAGCAAGGCAATAGAACAGTGATAGAATATGAACGAGAGTTTGTGAAACTTAGCAAATACGCTCGGAAGTGCGTGTCCTAAAAAAAGGCCATGTGTAAGAGGTTCGAGGATGGTCTTAATAAAGATATCCGAGTATTTGTTGGTATCCTAGAACTAAGAGAATTTGTAGTGCTCATTGAAACAGTATGCAAGGCAGAAGAGCTAGTTAAAGAGAGGAGGAAAGCGGCTTTTGAGTCACGAGATTCAAAGAAGAGACAGATGTGGGAGTCACATCAGTCCTCATCAAAGAGATCGAAGGAACTCGCTACCTGACCAATGCTTCGATGGGGTTTTCTAATAGAAGCAAGAATTATCGGAATACGACTTCTAGAGCCTAGACTACTTCCATCGCGAGTGTTAGTAGTACTTGGCCAAATAGGCAAGAATGTTCGCAATGTGGTAAGGGTCACTTCCGGTGAGTGCCAGGGGAATGAAAGGGCTGTTTTAAGTGTGGATCATTAGAACATTTTACCCAAGACTGTCCCAAAATGGAAGAGAGAGAGAGAAAGTAAGAAGCATAGGTAAATAGTGCTCCATTGAGGGGTAGACCACAAAAGAACTCTGGAAGTGGGGTTACTAGCATAGGTGCGCCAATAGATGCTGTAGTGAGGTCCGAGGGTAGAGCGCCTACAAGGACTTACGCTATTCGTGCCCATGAAGAGGCAGAGTATCCCGACGTGATCACTGGTACCTTTTCTATCCATGATATACTTTTCATTGCTTTAATTGATCCGGGTTCTACCCACTTCTATATATGTATGGAATTGATATCTAGTATGAACATGATAGTAGAGTCCACTGAGTTTGTAATAAAAGTGTCTAACCTTTTAGGCAGACATGTGCTAATGGACCAAGTATGTAGAAATTATCCTTTGACAATTAGAGATCATTGTTTTTCGGCTAACTTGATGTTATTGCCGTTTAATGAATTTGATGTAATCCTTGGGATGGATTGGTTGACTTCTCATAGTGTTGTAGTGGACTGTGGGAGAAAAGTTATTGAGTTGAAATGTGAAGACGGGAATATTCTTCGGGTCGGGCCAGATGAATCGGATAATTTGCCTATAATAGTATCATCTTTGACTGCTGAAAAATATTTGAGGAAAGGATATGAGGCTTACCTAGCTTTTGTACTTAATACTCAAGTGTCTGAATTGAAGATAGAATCAGTACCGGTGGTTTGTGAGTTTACAGACGTGTTTCTGGAGAAATTACCCGGATTACCTCTAGTGAGGGAAGTTGGGTTTGGAATCGAGTTGGTCCTCGGTACGACACCCATCTCGATTGCTCTGTATAGGATGGCTCCTACGGAGTTAAAGGAGTTGAAAGTTCAACTACAAGAGTTAACTGACAAGGGCTTTGCAAGACTAAGCTTTTCCTCGTGGGGTGCTTTAGTGCTCTTTTTGAAAAAGAAAGATGGGTCGATGAGGTTATCGACTATAGACAGCTCAATAAGGTAATAGTGAAAAACAAGTATCCTTTGCCAAGGATTGATGACCTATTTGATCAGCTAAAGGGAGCCACTGTATTTTCCAAGATTGACATAAGGTCAGGATACTACCAGTTAAAAGTGAAAGAGCAAGATGTACCGAAGACTGCGTTTCAGACAAGATACGGGCATTATGAGTTTGTCGTCATGCCCTTTGGTTTAACTAATGCCTCGGCATTGTTTATGGATTTGATGAATCGCATTTTTTGGCTGTACTTGGATAAGTTCGTGGTGGTCTTTATCGATAACATATTGATTTACTCGCGTGATGAGAGTGAACATGCGAAGCATTTAAGGACTGTATTACAGACCCTGAGAGACAAACAATTGTACGCCAAGTTCAGTAAGAGTGAATTCTGGCTAAGAGAAGTTGGAGTTTTAGGACACATTGTGTCGGGTGACGAGATTAGAGTTGACCCAAGCAAAATCTCGACTATTGTTGAATGGAAACCGCAGAAGAATGTGACAGAAGTCCAAAGCTTTTTGGGTTTGGCCGGATACTATAGGCAGTATGTAAACAGATTCTCTATGATAGCTACCCCGATGACAAGACTGCTGTAAAAAGACATCAAGTTCGAATTCACAGAAAAGTGCCAACAGAGTTTTGAACAATTAAAGGCTTTGTTGACCGAAGCTGCAGTGTTAGTACAACCGGAGTCGGGTAAGAAATTTGTGATTTATAGCGATGCTTCCTTGAATGGTTTGGGGTGCATGCTAATGCAAGAAGGAAAGGTTATCACCTATGCCTCAAGATAGCTGAAGCCACATGAGAAAAATTACCAACACACGAGCTAGAGTTGGCTACCATCGTGTTCGCATTGAAGATTTGGATGCACCATTTGTATAGCGAGAAATGCCGAGTATTCACTGATCACAAAAGTCTCAAGTATTTAATGACACAGAAGGAATTGAATCTATGACAACGAAGGTGGCTAGAACTAATAAAGGATTATGAGCTGATAATTGACTATCACCCGGGAAAGGCGAATGTAGTCGTTAACGCTTTGAGTAGAAAATCATTGTTTGCCTTGAGAGCCATGAATACTCAGTTGACTGTATCTAATGATGGTTCGATTCTAGCAGATTTGAGAGTTAGACCGACATTTTTACGAGAGATCCGTGAAGCTTAGAAAGGTGATAAAGAGTTGTAAGCTAAGATGGCTCAGTGTGAGACGGAAATAAATTCGAGTTTTATGTTGGTGTCGATGGGTGTTTGATGTTCAAAGATAGAGTTTGTGTACCCAAGAACAATGAATTGATTCATAAGATTTTAGTTGAGGCACATAGCGAGTGTTTATCCGTCCACCCTGGTAGTGTGAAAATGTATAACGACCTGAAGAAAATGTATTGGTGGTCGGGGATGAAAAGAGATATTTCACAGTTCGTTTCTAAGTGTCTTGTGTGTCAACAGGTGAAGGCTGAACACCAAGTACCTTCGGGTCTACTTCAGCTTATAACGGTTCCAGAGTGGAAGTGGGATCGGATTACCATAGATTTTGTGACCGGCTTATCGGTAACCCCGAAGAAAAAGGATGTTGTTTAGGTTATTGTGGATAGGTTAACAAAGTTGGTACATTTTATACCAATGCGTACCGACTACTCACTTGAAAGATTGGCTAACTTGTACGTTTCTGAAATTGTGAGGCTATATGGAGTGCCTTTGTTGATTATTTCGGATAAAGACCTGATATTTACCTTGAGGTTTTGGAAAAAGTTACAAGAGGCATTGGAAATAAAGTTGAGTTTTAGCACGGCATTTCACCTGCAAATAGATGGCCAGTCGAAAAGAGTGATTCAAATTTTAAAAGACATGTTGCGGTGTTGTGTTCTCGAGTTTCAAGGCAGTTGGGAAAGGTACTTTCCATTGGTTGAATTCGCCTACAACAACAGTTACCAAACAAGTCTGAAAATGGCGCCTTATGAGGCTTTGTATGGGCAAAAGTGTCGAACGCCCTTATATTCGACTAGCTCAGAGAGAATCAGATTCACGGGGTCGATTTAATCAAATAGATTGAAGAGAAAGTTAAAGTGATTCGTGACTAGTTGAAGGTCACCTTGGATAGATAGGAATCCTACGCGGATTTGAAATAAAAAGAAATTGAGTTTCGAGTCAGCGAAGAGGTGTTTTTGAAAGTATCCCTGTGGAGGAAAGTTTTTAGATTTGGTAGAAGAGGCAAGTTGAGTCCTCATTTCATAGGACCTTATGAGGTTGTCGAAAGAGTAGGACAGGTTGCCTATCGATTGGCTTTGCCACCGAAGTTGGAATAGATTCACGACGTGTTTTATGTATCCGTGCTACGCCGCTATAGATCAGACCCTTCGCATGTAATTGCGTAGACAAAGGTTGAGATTTATCCGGACATGACTTATGGCGAAGAGCCGATCAAGATTTTAGCTCGGGAGGTCAAACAGTTAAGAAATAAGATTATTGCACTCGTGAAAGTTTTATGGCATAGACATGGAGTCGAGGAAGCTACATGGGAACCTGAGGAGACTATGAGAGATCACTACCCGAACTTATTCGCAAGTAAGATTTTCGAGGACAAAAATCCCTAAGGGGGGAGAAATGTAACAGCCCGATTTAGGGCCTAGTCGGAATAATGGTCTTGGGACCACAAATCTAGAGTTGAGTAAATTATTTTATAATTATTTTGATATTATAGCATGATTATATGAATGAATGAAAAATTTGATGAGTTAATTTTGACGTTCGTGAGCTCAATTGAGAAAAAGGACTAAATCGAATAAAATGCAAAAGTCCTATTTTGATAACTAAAAGTGCCAAATAGCTAGAGAACCTAAATTAGGGGTCTTTAACAGGCAATTAGACCCTAAGTTTGTGGATGGTCGGCCATAGGAGGTAATTTGGTCAAAAAGTCCAAGTTTGGTAGGTTTGGTGGCTAATTTGACTAAAATAAAAATAAAATAAAATAAAAGAAAGATGATATCATCCTATTTTCCTATTTCTTTTCCACTAATTTTTCATACATTTTTGGGGGTTTTGAGCTTCAAAAATTTCAGCAACTTTAAGTCTTCACAAGTAAGTAATTTTAACGGCTTTTCTTAAATATTTTTGTATTTTTGAGACATTTGAAACATGAACTTTCAAATGAGGGTACTATTTTGCAAAATGATCAAGAGTGTAGGGCTTTGCCATGAAAGGGTTTGTAATGTTTGCTGTGTTTTTATGGAAGAAATTAAGTCTTGGGTGTGTTATGAACAACTTTTGTGAAAGATGTTAGCATGAAAACACCTAAAAGGACTATATTGTATAAATTGCAAAATAGATGTTAAGTATGTGAAATAGTGGGAATTTGGAGTTGCTATAATAGTAAAAATGGTTCGGCTAGGTTTAAGATATGAAGAAATTCGATAAAAATCGATTTCCGGGCTTAGGGGTAAAATGGTCATTTTACCAAAGATATGAATTTTTGATTTCTTAATTTTATTTTAGTGACTAAATAAGTGCATTTTGTGATTATAGATCAAGAATCACCAAATCTGAAATTAAGTTGGAGGAAAGCCAAGCAAATCGATTAAATCGACTAGTCGCCACATTTTGTAATCCAAGGTTAGTCACAATGTTAATGTATGTGTTGAGTTGTACTTGAATTTAATATAGCATAAATTGCTTGATTGTGGAATTGGGAAAGCATGATGGTAATAGAGATAGTAGAGTTCCCGTTTGAACCTAGGAAATAAATCGGATATTCATGTCATGACATTTGGGTCACTCGTGTGAGCTAGTGTAAGACATGTCTAGGACATGCATCGGCCACATTATGAGAGCCAATGTAAGACCATGTCTGGGACATGGCATCAGTATTGAGACGAGTGCTAGTGTAAGACATGTTTGGGACATGCATCGGCCTCGAGACATAAGCTAGTGTAAGACATGTCTGAGACATGCATCGGCTACGAGATGTGTCAGTGTAAGACCATGTCTGGGACATGGCATTGGCACAGATATACTAGACTTGTGTAAGACCATGTATGGGACATGGGGTAGATGTCTGACCCCATATTTGAGGCTAAATGAGTATCCGATAATGTTCTATATGGTTCAACAGTGAAAGTATGATTTAAAGTTAACTAATACAGTATAACCGTGATGTGAGTGGTACAGGTACCTATATGGTATGTATGAAATGGGAGCTCAATAAATGTTATATGAGGTGAAATGAATATTGATGAGTAAGTTTTGCTTATGCCACTTGTGTATTGTGATACTTGTTGATGAATGGTAAAGATATGTTGTATATTTATTTATGTGCAACTTACTAAGCTTGCTTACTCCCTCTCCTTTTCCATTTTCTTATAGTGAAGCCTATCTAGCTCGAGGATCAACGAAAGTCAGAGATATTGATCACACTTTCAATCGAAGCTTTCGGTATAGTTTGATTTATATTTTTGAATATGACATGTATAGGGCTTAGACTTTGTTATTTTTGTGTCATTGAAAACTGGCCAAATGTGTTGGCTTGGGTTGGGAACCCTTCATATTTATTTTTATTTATATACAAAGATGTTATTTCAAGATGAGTAAAATGTACAAATGGAATTTTGTTTATTGTGGTTGCTACCATGCAGGTTGTGTAAGTAAGGGTGGCAAATAGGCTTGGTAAATAGCCTTATATTGTCCATACGGGTAGACACACTGGCATGTGGTCCGGCCGTGTTGTGACAGCCTTAAAACGACCCTAGTCGGAATGTGGTTTCGGGACCACAAAACTGAGGCATAAAAATAATTTGATATTTATTTTGATGCCTATAATATGTGTTAACTCATGTGTGACATTTTGATGCTTTAATTTAGAGTTATAAATGTAAATTTCACTAGAAAGGACCTAGTAGAAAACTTTGAAAGTATGATGGGGAAATGTATGATGACTAATTAAAGCATGCATTGAAAACAATGGCCTTGCATGTCAAATACCCCCTTTTTACAAGTGATGGCCGGCCATGACAAGGGAGTATGGGCTAAACATGTCATGAAACATGTTTTGTTGGTGCATTAGGGAAACAATAAACAAATAAGCATGGGTAGTAAAGAAAAAAAAATGTGTGTGTGTGAGTGAAACCCCCATTGCCGTACATGGAAGAAAAGAAAAGAAAAAAATTTTGCTCATCCATTTCATTCTCTCTTGACCCAAAATACTAGAGGGGAAGGGAGGAATTTTGCTTCATGCTTGGGTTGGAAGAGGATTAGGAAGAGGTTTGGCTATATTTGCATCAAGATTAAGGTATGTTTGATGTTGTGCCATGAGATTCATGCATGTTTTTGGTTGTTAACTTGATGTTCTTATTAGCCCATGGTTCAAATCTCTGTTATATCATGGGGATGGTATTTGGCCAAGGTGGATTTTGAGTTAATGCCATTGCATGTTAAATATAAAGCTTGATGATGATACATGTGATGGTGGATTGAGGACTCTTAGATTTTCTTTGAGCATTTTTAATGATATACTAAGTTCTTTGTGTAATCATGACCAAAATTATGGTGTTGTGATGTATTCGCCATGGTGCATCCCCAAGTGTGATTTATGCTCTTTGCATGGAGAGTAAGATTTGTGTTTCAAATCATGTTCATGTTTAGTTACAATCAACTTGAGATTCGGCTCTAGCATACATATATGTATATATGTTTGAGCATGATGTATTGGTATGACGATATACTATCTTAAGGTATATACTTACTTATGATGATGTTTTGGTTATGAAGGAAATGATAGATGTGTATTGAGTTACAATATGGAAAGGTATTAGTTAGTAAAATGTATGCTGTTTTTGTGTGGTAATAAGTGCATAAATGGCCTCAACATGGACATGCATATTCGCCACATGAAGGGAAATTGGTGAGTATGTATTCGGTTAGAGGCAACCATATTGAAGCCTTATCTTGGCTTAGATTGTTGACTAAATGGGTAATAAGTGAGGATGGTTGCGAATATACAAACATACATATGCATGTGTAATTGAATTATGAATGTTTAGCGAGATGGTTAAACTAGTTGATTTATTGATTAAGCTCAAGGAGTTAAAGAAGGAGAATCAAGCAAGGGAAAGGCGAAGGTCATCGAGTAGCCGACTTGGACTATTTTACCCAACACAAGGTAAGTCATTAAGCATATATTTGATATTGCTTAAATGATTGTAATATCTATGCAATTGTGTTTAATGAGATGAAATATATACAAATGTATGTGTATGAAAAGATGATAATGTTGAACGTAAAAGAGATAGTGAAATGTGTAGGAAGTTTGCTTCGCACTAAGTGTGCGAGAAATAGATGTGTACGGTGATTTAGATTGGCAATTGAGTGTGCGAGCTTGTAATGTACGGCACTAAGTGTGCGAGTTTGGACTATATGGCACTATGTGTGCGGGCTTGAATCATATGGCACTAAGTGTGCGTGATTGAGTATTAAGCACTATGTGTGCGAACTCTACACATATCTCCGATTGAACATTTATATGGAGGCGTGACTTTATCGAGATGAGTATGGACAGCGGAAAGAGTAAGTACCTTGAGTTCATGGCTAATAGATGCTATGTTCATGCTCGGGTGGAGTCGGTAAGATTTAAATCTATGTGATGATTTCAATTGCATTCCGTAAATAAGGTATCGTGGAATAGATGAAAGTTCATTTGATTGCATGATTGTTGCGGAAATGAAATGATGTATGGAAATTGCTTCAAATATCCTATTGAACAGTATATGAAATGTAAATGTATGACTTGGTATGAGATTGATCCGAAGATCTAAGGAACTATGGTATAGTTCGGTATGGCTGGAACATTTGGCCTTGTTTCATTATTTCATTTTATGATAATTGTATTAATGGATGGTTGTGGAATGCTTATGACTTCTCGAGTTATAAACTCACTCGGTGTTTTCTTGTCACCCATTTTAGGTTCCTTGGGCTCGTCTCCTTTTGGGTGTTCAGAATCACAACGAAGTCATCACACCGGCGAGCAATTTTTGGTATTGTCTTCTTAGTCGACTTAGGAGAACATTTGGCATGTATGAGCTATTTTGTTTTGTTAAATTTTGGGTTGTAAACTTTAAGCCATGTGAAAATGGCCTATGTAGTCGTTTGAGTGGGATGCTAGAATCTATAGCCACGAGTCTTAGAAACCTTAATTTTGATAAGGTGGCCATAATTTGTGTCACGTATGATGGATGAGTAGTAAGGCTAAGGAAGGATTCATGAAATTGGCATAGTCTACTGCAGTAACTGTTGCGGATAGCAGCAGTGATATGAGATCGAAAAATCACTAAAAATAGTAGAAGTGGAATTAATAGCTAAAAAAATTATGTACTCGAAGCTTGATGGGTCTATTTTCATATGGATGAAACAAAACGACCATATGAGCTGTATTTTAAGAGATATTAAAGTTCTCGTGAAACAGGGCCAGAACGGTTTCTGGATCCCCTGTTCCGACTTTGGAAAATCATTGTAAATTAACCAGAGATAATTAGGAGTCATGCAATATATGTGTAGATTCCTCTCTGAGTCTAGTTTCTATAGAAACAAACGGCATCAGTATTGAAGCCCTGTACAGGGAGATATCCAATTCGTAACGCACAAAGGTCAGTGTAGTCGATCCCTGCAACAGGGGAGACTTTAACTAATAAACTGTACTAATTGGCTCGACCAAAAATTCTAGAAAAAAATATGTAGATGGACATATGAGTCTAGTTTCAGGGAAAAATTACGAAACTGATTTTCGAGTTGTAAAACTCAAGATATGATTTTTGAAGAGACTAGTACACAGATTGGCAGCTTGTCTGGGAAATTCTCAATAAGTGGTTTGAAGTCTGTTAACACCTCGTGTTCGACTCCGGTGACGGTCTCGGGTTCGGGGTGTTACACGTGTGTCCCCTGCAAGTAAAAATTTCAATTCAGTATGTATGATAGTAAACACACGGGCAAAGACACGGTCATGTGTCTCAGCCGTGTGATGGATACAACCCAGCACACGGGCGTGTGCATTGGCTGTGTGATATTTTGGGGATGCTGACGTCAGAAACAGAATGTCCATGTTTTTGCACATGGGCTAGGACACGGGCGTGTCATGGCCGTATGAAGGACACGGGTCAGGCACACGGGCGTGTGCCAGGCCATGTGAAAACCCATGTAGGTGTGCATTTAAAATTATTTCCAAACGAGTGGAGGACACGGGCGTGTCCCTATATTGCTTAGGCCGTGTGAGCCACACGGACCATCACACGACCATGTCAAAATGGCTACACGGGCGTGTTACCCTTCCACACGGGTGTGTGCCTTGTTTCAAAGTCAAATTTTCTATAGATAGTTTAAGGACCCGGACTGATCCCGAACAATTTTCAATGGTCGATTTGGGGTTCATAGGCTCATAACAAGTAGTTTAAAGTAGAAATTGAAAAAGTTTTAAATTGGACCGAGTCTGGGTGACTTGCGAATGTTTGGGTGCATAAGATCGAGTTAGGTAATGCCTCGTATTCTACTCCAGCGTGGGTTACAGATATGGGGTGTTACAATAAAAGACAAAGGAAGCTACATGGAAAAAATCAACCAAGAAAAAGACAAAAAAGGAAGCTACGTGCAAGCAACTACAACTACATCTAGACAAAAAAAGGAAGCAATGTGGAAGCAACCACAACCGAACAAAAATGTCATCAATCAAGGATGAGACATCATCTTTATCAAGAAACTGTGCGGGATTCAAATTTAATTAAACAAAGTTCTGAATATCTCTTATATAAAGAGGTGGAAGAAGCCTAGAAGTGGCATTCAAGTTTGGAATTCAAGTTTTGCATAAAAACTTGATTCAAGTTCTCCTTCAAGTTATTTTCCAAAGTTTTTCCTTTTTTTCTTTTATAAAATCTTTCCTTTGCTACTAGTTTCATTCTGTAACATTACCCCTCATCTATCCTCCTTGTAAATGGGTGAAAGAATGGTTTTTTTAGTAAAAATTTTAATTAATTATATGATTTTTTTAATTTCTAATTTCCAAGTGTCTCATCATTGTTAAAATGGGAGTGTCAAAATTATTTATTTTAAAATTATTTTATTTAAATTCTTAAAATATAATGAGTATTTTAAATGGTTTAATAAAATTGGACATGCGGTGCACATTATTAGTCGAACTGATAAAAACTAATGGTGTCATTTAAGTACCTAAAAATGTATCACTTTGGCTTATGGTTGTTAACTTTATATACCAATTAGATCCAAAACAATTTAAGTACAAAGTAGGATTAAATTATCAAGTTCGATTACATCTGTATATATTAACCCTTTTAAAAACTAAACTCTTTTTATTTTAATAAAAGCAAGATTGGTTCTACCACTCAACCATAAATACTATTACCTTTACCTTTGCTCAAATTGTATAGAATTAATATTCATCTTAATATTAATTAGTGTATTGTTTTGATTAATAAACTATAAAAATATTCTATTTGGTCATTAATGTTTATAATTGGTTCAATTTTAGTTACTCTCCGTTAAATGGTTAATAAAAATGATAACTTGATCTTTTAGAATGTGTATAATAATACATTTAGTTTTCAATACTTATGAATTCTATTAATTTTATTCTAATTCCAAATAATTAAACAAAAGTAATCCTCTAAATTTACAAATTTTATCGGTTTGGTACTCAAACACATTTTCATTGGGAAATGGTATTGGAGTTTTTATTAATTATTGTGAAAAATAAAATAAAATAAAATAAAATTAAAAAAACACACATATTTTACGCGGAAACACATTCGGGAAAAAAACCACGGGCAGAGGAGAAGAAAATTCACTATGTCAAATTCGAATTATTACAAGAGGAATAGACTATGTCTATTTATAGGCTTGTAAAGCCATGTTCTAGTAAGACTGAAACACCTTATTCTAATCAATATAAAAAAGATGGAGTTTAATAAGGTTTAAAAAACCTTATTCTAAAATAAAATAAAAGAAGTGTAATTCTATATGGATTCTTCTTTTATTTTATTTTACCACTGTATTTTATTTAAATAAGGATTCGAGTCACTTAATTCTAACAATCTCCACCTTGACACGAATTCTCAATGAACAAGTTCTTCATCGCGAACTCTCAACGAAGAAGTTCTCCACCTCTTCCATAAAACTCCTTAAAGGTTCAACTTCAACAATGAACACCAACCAAGTCTAAGCAATGCTCAAACTTGGTTATAGGAAGTGACTTAGTCATCATATCTGCAGGATTTTCATGAGTACTAATTTTGCTAACAACTATATCACCACGAGCAATAATATCATGAACAAAATGATACCGAACATCAATGTGTTTTGTTCTCTCATGAAACATTTGATCTTTTGTAAGAAAGATGGCACTCTGATTGTCACAAAAATCTGCTGATTTGAAGGTCTTCATTGAGTTCACTAAAGAGTCCCTTCAACCAAATAGCTTCTTTACAAGCCTCAGTAATCGCCATGTACTCAGCTTCAGAGGTAGACAAAGTGACTGTAGTTTGCAAAGTGGCTTTCCAACTGATTGCACAACCTCCGATTGTAAAGACATAACCTGTGAGAGATCTTCTTCTATCAAGGTCTCCAGCAAAATCAGTATCAACATACCCAATGACTCCATCTCTAGTTCTTCCAAACTGTAAGCCAACATCAGTAGTACCTCGTAAGTATCTTAAAATCCACTGAACTTCTTTCCAATGTTCTTTACCGGGATTCGCCATATATCTGCTAATTGCACTAACTGCATATGATAAATATGGACGTGAACAAACCATAGCATACATGAGAGATCCCACTGCACTAGAGTATAGAACATGTGACATGTACTTAATCTCATCATCTGATTGTGGAGACAAAGCCGATGAAAGTCTGAAATAGGCTGCTAAAGGAGTATTAACAGGCTTAGCACTTTGCATATTGAACCTGCAAAGAACTTTCTCAATGTACCCCTTCTAACTTAGGTACAATTTACTTGCTTTTCTATCTCTGAGAATCTCCATACCAAGTATCTTCTTTACTGGTCCCAAATCTTTCATCTCAAATTCTTCACTTAATTGGGCTTTGACCTTTTTTATCTCTCCTTTATCTTTTGCTGCTATCAACATGTCATCAACATAAAGAAGTAGATACGTAAAAGAACCATCACTGTTTTTCTTAAAGTAAACACAACTGTCAAAACTACTTCTTTTGAAATCATGAGAAGTCATAAAGGAATCAAACCTCTTGTACCACTGTCTTGGTGACTGTTTCAAACGTAAAGGGACTTTTTCAGCAAGCAAAGATAGTCCTCTTTTTCTGAGACTGTAAAACCTCCTGGTTGTTGCATGTAAATATCCTCTTCAAGTTCTCCATACAAAAATGCAGTTTTTACATCTAACTGCTCAAGCTCCAAATCATGCATGGCCACAATACCAAGCAAAGCTCGAATCGAACTATGCTTAACAACTGGGGAGAACACATCTGTGAAGTCCACTCCTGGAATTTGACTGTAACCCTTTGCAACAAGCCTTGCCTTATATCTGGGTTCTTCAACTCTTAGAGCCCCTTCTTTCTTTTTAAACACCCATTTACAATGAATAGTCTTCTTACCTTTAGGAAGTTTCACAAGATCCCATATTTTGTTTTTGTAGAGTGATTCCATCTCCTTTTGCATAGCAAACATCCATTTTTCTGAGTCTTTACAACTAACCACCTCAGAATAATTAGATGGCTCTTGATTCACATCTATATCTTCAGCCACATTTAAAGCATAAGCAACTAGATCAGCTTCAGCATACTTCTTTAGAGGTTTAATTTCTCTTCTAGTTCTGTTTTTGGCGATAGAGTATTGCGATGAAGAAGCAACTCTATTCTCAATTTTTGTACTGGCTTGAGGAGTCAACTTTGTATTAATCTGATGCTCCACCTACTTTTGATTTTCTTTATTGGAAGAGTCTTTAAGAGATAATTTAGTAGCATAGCAGTTTCATCAAAAACAACATCTCTGCTAATCACAACTTTTTTTTTTATTTTCAGGACACTATAACTTATACCCTTTTACACCAGTTTTATAACCAAGAAAAATACATTTAATGGATCTCGGTTCCAATTTTCCATTATCAATATGAGTATACGCAGGACACCCAAAAATCTTTAAATCAGAATAATTAGTATGATTACCAGACCTTACCTCTTGTGGAGTCTTTTTCTCAATGGCAACGAATGGGGATCGGTTGATCAAAAAACATGCAGTAGAGGCTGCTTCGGCCCAAAACGACTTTGGTAAGTTGGCATTTGACAACATACATCGAGCCTTCTCCATGATCGTTCTATTCATTGGTTCTGCAATGCCATTTTTCTGTGGAGTATGGCGAACTGTCAAGTGTCTCCCAATCCCTTCTGACTTGCACAATCTATTAAACTCATCAGAACAGAACTCTAAACCATTGTCTGTATGGAGGTATTTTATTTGTTTTCTCGTCTATTTTTCAATCATAATTTTCCAAGACTTAAATGCAGAAAACACATCACTTTTCTGCTTCAAGAAGAACGCTCAAACTTTTCTGGAAAAATCATCAATAAAGGTTAGCATATAGTTAGCTCCACCTCTCGAAGGCAATCTGGATGGCCCTCACAAATTAGAATGAATATACTCCAACGTTCCCTTTGTGTTATGGATTCCTCTGATGAATTGATCTCTCTTTTGTTTCCCAAAAACACAAGGCTCACAAAAATTCAGTTTGCAAATTCCTTGCCCATCAAGAAGTCCTCTTTTGCTCAATTTTGTCATGTCATTCTCACTCATATGCCCTAGGCGCATACGCCAAAGTTTAGTAATATCATCATCTGAAAAGGAAGAGGAAGCGACAGCTACATCACCAGTAACAATAGAACCCTGTAAAACATATAACTTGGCAATCTTTCTCTGCCCTTTTATCACAACAAAGGAACTTTCGGAAATCTTTAAAACCCCACTTTCAGCTATGTAACTGTACCCTTTTGAATCAAGAGTACTCAATGAAATTAAATTTCTTTTCAATTCTGAAACATGTCGTATGTCACTAAGTGTTCTGACAACTCCATCAAACATCTTAACTTTAATTGTTCCAACATCTACGATTTTACACGAAGCATTATTTCCCATCAAAACAACACCTTCAGACACTATTTCGTAAGTTGTAAACCAATCCTGATTGGGACTCATATAGAAGGTGCAGCTTGAATCAAGTATCTATTCCTCGCTTACTTTAGAATCATTGACAGAAGCGACTAGAAGTTCACCATCGCTGTAGTCTTCTACAACATCAGCTTCACCGGAATTTTTTAGCTGTTTTCCTTTTTGATTCGCAGCCTTCCTTTTAATCTTATTTTGTAGCTTATAGCACTCAGATTTAATGTGCCCTTTCTTCTTGCAGAAGTTGCAAGTTTTACCTCTGTTTAAAGACTTTGATCTACCCTTAGATTTACCGCGGAGATTCCATTCCTGTGTCCTTCCACGATTATCATCAGCATTCCGATCTTATCTCTTACGAACAATAAGACCCTCTCCCTAAGAGTCGGGTTTAACCACAAGATGCTTCATCTTATTATATGAGGTTAAAGAATCATAAACCTCATCAACTGTGAGAGACTCGTGGCTATATAAAATCGTGTCTCTAAAGGTTGAATAAGACGGGGACAACGAACAAAGTAGAATCAACCCTAGATCTTCCTTATCATACTGAACCTCCATAGCCTCCAAGTTTGAGAGAATTTCTTTAAACACTGTTAAGTGTTCGTGTACAGACGCACCTTCCTCCAAACAATGAGTATAAAGACGATGCTTTATATGCAACTTGCTTATTATAATTTTCAACATACATATTTGTTCTAGCCTCTTCCATAATGCAGCGGCGGTCTTCTCTTTTATCACATCCTGCAAAATTTCGTTGGACAAATGCAGATGTAATTTTGTTAACGCCTTTCAATCTTTATGCTTCTTCTCTTCATCTGTTAATGTCGAAGGCATCTTATCTATCCCTAGCAGGGCATCCTCTAGATCCATCTGCGCAAGAACTGCTTGCATCTTAATCTGCCACAATGCAAATCTGGTGTTGCGATCGAACAGCAGAATTTCATACTTCAAAGACGCCATTACCATGATCGAGATGAACAACTCAGAAGCTCGGATACCAATTTGTGAAAAAAAACACACACAGATTTTAAGTGGAAACCCTTTCGGGAAAAAAATCACGGGCAGAGAAGAAGAAAATTCAATATGTCGAATTCGAATTATTACAAGAGTAATAGACTATGTCTATTTATAGGCTTGTAAAGTCATATTTTAGTAAGACTGAAACACCTTATTTTAATCAATATAAAATAGATGGAGTTTAATAAGGTTTAAAATTTTATTCTAAAATAAAAAAAGAAGTGTAATTCTATATGGATTCTTCTTTTATTTTATTTTACCACTGTATTTTATTTAAATAAGGATTCGGATTACTTAATTCTAACAATTATATTTGGAAAGTTTAAAAATTTATTTGTGAACTTTAAAGAATCTATTTGATGATGATTAATATGTAATTTGTGTTTGATATCAGTTCAAAAAATAAATTTTACATATTAATCAAAATTAGAAAAATTCAATCCTTTAGAATAATGAACGTTAATGACAACAGTGTCTTTAATTTATAAAAAGTAAGAAGTACTTTGGTCTACCCATCTTTCTTTCATTGTAATTGTGAGCGGATTTTGTACTTTTTAAATAACATTTAATTATTTTTCAATTTATATTTTGCAGGTGCTGTACAAAAGAGAAATAGATCTTATATTGGTTATCAATATCAGGCTAATAGTGATAAACCCCACTAATTAATAAAATTAATAAATTTATCTCATAATAATATAAAACAGCTCTTTTTTCTTTTCTTTTTTAAATTTCTGATTATGTAGTTTATTTTACCTTTATAGAGCGAAATATGTAATAAGTCCTCTAATAGTTTGTAAGTTATTTATATTTTGTCTAAAATTATTTTTAAGGTCTATATTTTTACCTGAATCTTCTCATTTTTCGGGCGAGCCTTCGGACAATGATCCGTTCTAGTTAAGTATTAACAAAGTAGTGAAGAGTCTTCTTCAAGAATTGAAGCTTGTTGAAGTTGTGAAATAGTTCCGGCAAGAGGAGCCGGTATGGAGTTCAAGCAAAAGGGCCAGGGCTGAGAAGGGTTTTTCTTTGTGATGCTCAAGATTTGTGATTTTTGGAGTGAGTATTTTGATCTTGGTTAAAATATGATAATAGTTCCTATATTTTTATAAAATTTGAGATTTAGTCTATTTATTTTAAAAGTTAAAATTAAATTCTTTTACTTTTTCAATTTAAAAATCTTATAATCTTATGATTATCGATTAAAATTTGTCAACATAACATGTTTACCTTCTATCAATCATATGCTACATCACATAAGCGTAACCTAATCAACATGTTAAATTCATAAAATTTAATGAAAAATTCATGATTTGATTTTCTGTTCATGGAATCAGAAACAAAAACAAGATTTGGGTTCTTTTTGAAGCATTAAAGGTGTGTTTTATGGGTGGCGGTGCTTCTAAGAGGTGGTTTTTTGTTTGTTAAGGCGGGTTGGGAAAATGAAAGTTGAAAGCGGAGGGTTTGTTCACCATTCAAATACCAAGATTACGGTGTAGTCAATTTGATGGCTGCTGAGTCTAGCTAAACTTTGAGGAGTCAAAGTCCAGAGAGGAGTGATCCAAGATCTGAGATTTTTAGCCTCTAACAATAATTTGAGTTGGGTTAGAATTTGGGTTTGTCTGCTCCTTATTCCGATGCCTTGGATTTTGTTTTGTTGGGCATTAATTATTTGGACTCCTCCTAGTTTACTAACCCTTTGGATAGTCTTTACCCAATTGGGTTTATTAATAAACAAAATTGCAACTCTTAACTTATCAATTTCCTGCTCAAATTTATAATGTTTTGAGTAATTTAGAATATATTAATTATTATAACTCAACGGTCACTCGTACATTCCTTTCCCAACATTTTTCATGAATAAAAATTGCGAAGTTCAATGCTAGAAAAATTTCCACTCGCTACGATAATTTTATATATAAAACTTACATTAATAATTATTCCATTTTTCTTTAGTTGTGAAATCTTTTTTAATTTGATTAAAATTTTTTATTTTAAATTTTGTTAAAGATATATTTTAATATTAAAATATTTATAATTACGATTATATTTTCAATTTATGATCAAGATATTTTAAATTTAGATATGTTTGAGGACAAACTTGATTAAAAAAAGTTGTAAATGTTAAAAGCTAAGTTTAATTATTTAGAATTAGAACTAAATTGATAGATTTTATAAGTGTTGAGGACTAAAATATCATTATACCAATTAAAAATGCCACATTATTGTTTTTGTTAATGATTTAACAAAAGGTAATTGAAATCAGATTGTAAATGTCAGTGACAAAATTGAAAGTTTTTTATTTTGATGAGGAAAACAAAAACATACTAATAATTGGATGAGTGATGATGTAGTTGAACCAAGGAAAAATAGGGTAAAGTACAATAATAGTCACCTAGGTATTCAGTTCGTTTTATTTTGATTACTCAACTACTATATTTTTCGTTTTAATCACTCAACTTTTTAAAATTAAATATTTTAATCTCTCCTCCATTAGTTGCCTAACAGAAGTCTAATGTGGGCTTTGTTTTATTAGCCTAAAAATAAATTTAGTCCTCTAATATTTATACATTCTATCTATTTGGTCCTAAATTTAAAAATTCAACAAATTTAGTCCTTAATATTTACAAGATTTTTCATTTTAGTCCTAGTTATAAAATATATATAATCTTAAAATTTTTAAAGTAGATATTAAAATATTTTAAGATTTTTGTAACCAAAATCACTTTCAACAATATCTTCTACTTTTGCCTTTCTTTTTTTCAATTCAATTGATGAAGATGAAAATGTCAAATGTCATGGCATTGACCTGTAATCTTTCTCCAATGCTTAAGCTAGAAATGATAAAAACATGAAAATACTAGAGTTTGAAACTAGGATTATCTCTATAGCAAAAAGTTAGGTCATTGACGTCGGTGTCATCAACCCAACCTGTAACAGCTCAATTTTTAGTGGTACCAAAAAATACAGTTTCAAAACCCTATTTCTGTAAATCAAGCCCGTAAATATAAAATAGAAATAATTATGAAGTTAATGTAAAAATATATTGAAGAATGGTTTAGTAATTTGGCTGATAAAATAGTTAACTAAGGCTCAGGGATTATATTATAAAAGTCTAATCACTATTAAGTTTTAATTAACATGTCACACCCAAATTTCTTTAAGTACTCTAATTTAAAGGAATTTTGGGACTTAATTGAACGAATAGTGAGTTGGTGGACTCTACTAAGTATTTTGGAAAATTTTGTGATTATTGGGTAAATAGTTACGCTTCAATTTTGGTTTGGTTAGATGAAATAGACTGGTTCTAAAGTGGGAGACATAATAATTACAAGTGATTGACTAAAAGAGATTGAAAGATTGTGCATAGGAAATATATATGTGGGTGAAAGTGGACATTCTTGAAAAAGAAATTCTCATTAATTTTGTCTACAAAATTTCTTCTTACTTGCATTGTTTTCTTTAGTTGTTCTAAAGAAGAAGAGAACCTAGGAGCTTTGCATCGAGTTGAAGTCATGGGAATTGAAGTCTAGAAGTAGAGAAATTGAGAAATTGGTAAGCTTCTTAACCTTTTATACTCGAGAATTAGAGAAAGAAGGAGGGAAATGACTCCTACTAAGTTTTTGTAAATTGGGTTCTAGGTTTTAAGGCAAAATACCTTTGATTTAACGATAAATGGTTGTCATGCTTAGCTATCAGGATGAAGGAGGCTCTGACATTTAGACAAGCTAAGCTGACGAGGATAACGAAGCAATGTGAGTTTCTATACTCTATCACAGTTGGATGATGAAATTGAGTTGTTGAATTATTTGTGTTGTGACTATTCTAGGTCATCTGAATCTTTTGTTTTGTGTATAAATGGTGGTTGTGCATGCTGTGAATGCATAACCTTATACGAGTATGTGAATATTTGTAAGTATGATCATTGAATGTCAAACAATTATCATGTGGTGTTGAATGTATGTGGCGTACTTTGTGTTATGTATCAAGTACCTTGTTTGCATGAAATGTATGAGTAGTTTGTAAGCGAAGCACGAATGTATTTACCTTATCAAGGTAGACGAAGATAGGAAAAATTGGAATAATGGAGGAATGGGTGGATTGAAATGGGATTCAAGGGAGTTAGGCGACAATGTGTAATAGTATCGACTGGCTCGTTAGAGTGACATCGTGACGATGGTCGATCGACTCTATGGAGCGACATTGCGACAACAATTACAGGTCCTTCAAAACGACACCGTGGAAACGGTTTATAGGTCTTTCTCAGTGAGGTCGTGGGAATGATTTATAGGTCCTTCGAGGCGGCAACTCCGAAGAGGTTTATTGATTCCTTGGAATTGGGAGTCCGCTAAGACAATAAACATAGGATCATATTGTGTAAGACCATAACTAGGTTTTGGGAACAAATGAAGTTCGCCAGGATAATAAACATGAGATCATATTGTGTAGGACAATAGCTAAGCTATGGCAGGATATGACGTCCGTCAAGATGATGAACCAATAAACTGACAGGGCATAAAAATGGGACATCGCTGATTCACGTGGTAAATAATATAATTGATAGTTGGGGCGCGTTTGGGAACGCATACAAAATAGGATAAAAAAGAGATTTGCCATAATGAAATGGTGAATAAAGCCAATAAGTATTTTTACATAGGTATGCACAAAAGGAAGAAAAAAAATTCTTAGACGACTTGGAAAACATAGTGGTCGCCAATAAGAGCCCGCTAGAGAAGTTGTGGAACCCACATTGGTTGTAACACCCTATACTCGACTTGATCGCCGGGTTTGGGTATCGAGTGTCACAATGAAACCATATTACATAACAAAAATTTCTAACCTAATATATTTACACACTTAGACAATTTAAAATTTTAATTTCTACTATAACTTATTTCATAAGAGTGTTAATACAAATATTTACAAAATTTACGATAAGACTTTAATATAGATATATCCAACTTAATCCCCGAGGCATGACCTTTAACACTTAATTCCAATGGTGTCTGGCTTGGTCCCTCCACTTGATTCCCTAGTCAACATCTATCCTGCATACACAGCAGTAAATTCATAAGTTTAATTGAACTTAGTGAGATCCTATGAATTTGTATTCATAGAAGACTCTTAAAATAGGGAAAATGAAGCTTTATGCACAGAATTAAAACTCTCTGTGTTTCGTAGAAGAATTCATGATTCCACCAACATAATCAATGCCTTATTTCCTCTAAGTTAATTTTCAACGGTTTAACTAAGATTTTGCTACAACCGTGAATCATTACGTTGATCCCTTTAATTCATATTGAACTCCATAAGTATTTGTTATATTATCTCAGCAATTGTCTACTTTTCGACTTAACAATATTTGGTCCTTTACTTGAACAAGAGCTCTTTCTAATATCCTCATTCACAGACTTGAATGGTATAAAGATGACTAGATAACCTCCCCCTTTATCCTGGCGGACTTATTATCACAGTATACCCCTAAGTACTTATTCACCTCGATCCCATTTTCTAAGATACTCCAATTAATAGATAGTTCCTAGCGGACTATCTCTTACATCAAGTATCTCTTAACCGGTTCCTTCTTTGGTATTCTCACATGGTCTTTCCCATGCTATATGGCCTTGACGAACTCTGCTTCTTGCTATCTCCTAGCTAACTCCCTACCCAAGGTAGTTCTCCGCAGGTTACCTTGTTGTTAGTCCCTGTGGTCCTTCCCACACTTTGTAATTCTAACCAGCATACTCTTCTTGTAAATACTTGGCCAATTTTTGTTAGTCATTTAACTTTTTTGGCATTCCTCTTATGAGGTCTTTGACTGTCTACTAATTATTCCTACTACCTCTTAATCTATTTCCAAGCTAAAAATTTATCATATATTAACCTATTTTGTAACTACTTAACCAATGCGGGATCCGTGACTTCTCTAGCAGAGTCTTATTGGTGGATATTGTACTTGTCAATTCATTGAAGGAATTTCTCATTCCTTTCACATATACCTGTGTTAGAACATTTCTATTAGTTCGACTCCAGAGCATCTTGGCAAATTCCCTTCTTATCCTATTTTCCCACGTTCTTAGACACTTTTTCCAAATTTTTCTTATCTTCGTAGTTTGACGATTTCTTTTCCTTTCTCTTTTACCCACATTCTTAGACACATCGCATCCAACCAACTATACTCCTCTCCGCACAAGACTTATAATGATTCCCCTTGTAATACCCCTAACCCACATCCGTCGCAAGAACAGAGTTACGGAGCATTATTGGAGTTTATAGATCATTTACAGATAATTCATGTCAAATGCCATACATTTTCCAAGATTATTCATAACATCCCTTAAATGGACCCTCAAAGCCCAATACGAGTATTATAATCGAATCGGGACTAAATCGAGAACTTAGAAATTTTTTTCGTAAAATTTTAAAATTTTTCCCAGGTATAGGGATCACACGCCTATGTGCCCAAGGGACACGCCCTTGTGGTCCTATGACATGCCTGTGTTTCAGGTCGTGTCTTACCCTGCGTAACTCCCTGACTTAGGTCACACAGCCAACCACACGCCCATGTGCTAGGCCATGTGGCCAATTTATTTTCCTAAAATTAGGTGCAGTTTTCACACGGCAAAGCTGCACATAAGTGTGCTAAGTCGTGTGCCTCACACGGCTGAGAAACACGCCCGTGTCTCTGACCGTGTGCTCAATTTTGATTATTCTGTTTCTAAATTTTAAGATGCAGGGGACACACGACCAGACTACACTCCCATGTGCATGGCCGTGTGTCACACACGGCTGAGACACATGCCCGTGCGGACTAAAATAGGCCATTTTAAGGCCACTTTCCTCACCCTTTTATTATCCACCTATACACAATATTGAAATACACTAATATGTCTCAACCAAACAACCAATTCAAGCCAATACATATGTTTATCACAATATATTAACACAAAAATCATTTGTTTAACTTTGCCAAACTAACTTCATTCATAGATTTACCAAAACCTAATCCTAAATATATACATACAAAACAAACACACACACATACATATAAATATATATATATTTTCATTCATAATTATACTTCAAGTTTAGCCCTTCACGATCTATCCTTATACATGCCATATAAACAATAAAATGTATAACAAAATCTACCGGAGTAATCTGGATAATGTGATCCGATGTGTTGATCCGATCCTTTGAACTTCTTGAAAATCTACAAAGAACATTAAATGACACAAATAAGTTTAATGAAGCTTAGTAAGTTCATTGGCTTTAAACATAAATCTTACCGACCATACTAAAACAATTTATTTAAATAAATCATTCAATATACTATTCCTACAAAACACAACTTCAAACAATGAATTCACTTATTTGAACTTGATATCAATAATCTAAATTTTCAACATTAATTCCATATAGCACTTACCACTTCTTGTAAATCAAAGAATGACTTATGGATTTGAGTACATCGTAAACAGAAGTCCGAGGGCTACACAGAAGCACATAAGTGCTAAACGGAAACCCGAAAGGGTTGAACAGAAGCTCATAGGAGCTAAATGGAAACCCAAAAGGATTAAAATAAAGCTCAGAGAGCTGAACAGAAACCCAATAGGTTAAACTAAAACTCATACGAGTTAACTGAAGTTCATGTGAGCTAAACGGAAAGCAAACACAGAAGTTCGTAACAAATGTTGAACCTCGGTTTACTTAGGTAATTTGCCGTCAATTCTTTTCTTGCACTAAACGAATGTACTCAATCTTGTGTTCCGATCGCTTCGTACTTCCACTTTAATATACATAGTTTAGCAAATATTTTATTTCAACAATAAACATAGTACCAATCATTAATTATATAAATAACATTAAAATTTAACCATACGAACTTACCTGGACTAGTTTGTAAAATTTGTTGTAGCTCAGGAACTATTTGGATAATTTCTCTTTTCCTCGATTTTCTTTGGACTCTTGATATGTAGCAAAAATATGAAAAACCGGCTTAGAAGAACTCTTCAATGCTATTTTTAGCTGAAGAAAAATGAAGAATTCTCTAGATTTTCAATTTAGTCTTTATTTTATTTGTTTAATTTGCAAAATTGTTATTTCACTAAATTTTCTGATTTTTCTCAGCCCATGCCGCCCAAGCTACCACTTTTAGGCTAATTTGCCTTTAAAGTCCTCTTTTATTTAACGCTTGAGCTTTTTAATCATTTTGGCAAGTTTTGTACCTTTTTCAATTTAGTCATTTTTAATAAATTAACAATCAAAACGTTAAAATTTTCTAACGAAACTTTAATACTAACTCAATAACACTCCATAAATATTTATAAAAATATTTATGACTCGGTTTATGAAATTGAGTCTTGATACCTCGTTTTCTTCCCAATTTACCTATTAAACTCTTTTAAATCACAAAATTCACTAATTCAAACATACTTCTAAAATCACACTTAATTAATAGATATTAATTTATTAAATTTTTAAACTCACTCGTCAGATTTAGTGATCTCGAATCACTGTCTCCGACATCACTGAAAATTAGGCTGTTACACCCATTTCCTTCATCTGTCAGTTTCTTGGTTTATCATCCTGACAGGCTTTATCTAATGCCTTAACCTAACTATTGTCTTACACAACATACCCCATGTTTAATGTTCTGGTGAACTCCATATGTTGTCATAGCTGAGCTATGGTCTTACACAATATAACCCATGTTTATCGTTATAACGAACTTCATTTGTTTCCATAGTCGTGCTATGGTCTTACATAATATAACCCTATGTTTATCGTCCTGGTGGACTATATTTGTTGACATAGGCATGCTATAATCTTACACAATATAACCTCATGTTTATTGTCCTAGTGGACTCTATTTGTTGACATAGCCGATATGTAGTTTTATACAAAAAACCTGTTCTGAGGTATCGCCCTGAAGGACCTATAAAATGCCATCGTGGTGTCGATTCATAATAGACCATCGTCATAGTGTCACTCTAGCGAGCCAGTCAATACCACTCTATGATGCCGCCCAAACTCTCTTTAGTACCCACTTTAGTCCGCCTATTCCTCCAATACGCCATTTATTCCTATCTTCAACTACCCTATCATGGTACTTTCCTCCGTACCCCACATATCATATAAACATGCACGACACACATATTTATCATAACGCACACAGTACGCCAATTATACAAATATCACGTGGATAATATTTGGCATTCCGTACTATACTTGTACAATGATATGCATCCACAGAATACTCCATCACCACGTTCATCCATAATAACAGATTCAAACAATTCAAACAGTCACAGCAATTTTCATCAATTACCCAAGGATAAAGCATAAAACTCACCTTAAATCCTTTATTGTCAGCTTAGCTTGTCCCAACACCAGAGACTCCTTCGACTTGGCAGCTAAGCATGATAACCATTTATCGGTTAATTTAAAGTTATTCAAACCTTAAAACCCGCATCCCATTTTCAAAAACTTAGTAGGCAACCCTTGCTCTCATTTCCTCAAATCCACAAGTATAGAAAGATAAGAAAAGCTTACCAGTTATATATTTCTCTACTTTCAGGTTTAGATTCTCATAACTTCTGCTCCATGTAAAGCTCTCCTAAGTTCTCCTCTTCTTCAGAACAATCAAATAAGACAATGTAAGTTAGAAGAAATTGTAGACAAAATTGAGGAAAACTAGTCAAAATTGAAGAAAACCCTCTTAGCCAATTGCTAACAATCATTAGGTCCCCCATTATAGAACTAGTCGATTTCATCCTAATCAAACTAGAATTGAAGCTTAACTATTTACTCACCAGTCACAAATCTTTCCCAAAATTCCTGGTAGAGTTTGCCAACTTACTATGTATTCAATTAGGTCCCAAAATTCCTCTAAAGTTGAGTCCTTAAAGATATCCATGTGTGACAACTCCCCCACCCTTAATGAAAATTTCATCCTCGAAATTTCCTCTCGCAACTATTCTTAGAGGCAGACTCTAAACATTTCACCTCCCTTAATAATCCTCTTCACAACCTTGAGGCAGACACCCTCATTCTTACCGAATGCTTTAGTGCTAACCTATCATTTACAAATTCTTTCTGAAATTGTTCCGATCAAATGGCGAGTTTGTTCACATTCATCTAAGGCGGTTAGCTGCACAATAATAATCTCATGTTTATTCTGGTGGATCCTTGACCTAAACCTTGAACCAGTCATTCACCCAACATGAAACTAGTGGGCAGTTCCTGAATTAACATGGGTTAGATGGCAGGTACTGAATAAACAACCAACTCTAGTGGACATTCCAACTTTTTTAGTTATGAAGGGGTTCACCCTCTCCGTCTCCAATAGGTGGCAAATACAAATTTGAGAATTTGAATCTTTCGTTTCAAATTGAACCCCAAACTTCCCTTAAACGCTTGGCTATTTAAAATGAAGCGTATGGAAAACAGACCTTTCAACTGAAACCATTCTTGGTTTTTAAATTAGAAAATGATATAATTTTTTAGTTTTTAAAATTCAATTTGACTTGTTTTACCTTAATTTTTTAACAAATGGTACAATATTAAAAATAAATTAATTTGTCCTTTTTTTTAATATGTAGTATATTATTATAAATTCATTAAATTTATTAAATAAAATAGATATTTTTTTGTATAGAACGTTATATAAATTTTTAAATCAAATACAACATGATTTAATTTTATGAGGTTTAATGTTATGAAATCTTTTTTGGTAATGTTTGCCGATCTATTTATGGAAATCATTAAGTTCATTCTAACAATGTTCTGCCAATTAACCTTTTTTGTATTATTTATAATTTTATTTTTTATTAATACTTATTTTATATAAAAAAAGTAAATTGCAGCTCAAATATATTTTTCATTAAATAAGGTAAAGTTAAAACGAGAATTATATTCTTTAAAAGAGCGAAAGAGAGAATTATGGGATTTGTTTTTTACTTCAAAAGGAATATTCTCTTTGTATAAAATTTAGATAAAATTAAGAGAAATTAATGTCGGTCAATACAAATACTGTTAATTGTCGAAAGAACTCAACTAACTAACTAAAATTGCCATGTTACCCCACCTTCACTATCTTATCCAAAGTTTGTTAATATGAGTGTTAGATTAATTGATTTTGTCTTAGTATCGTTGTTATTGTAATAATCAATAGAATGTAGGTAACATTTTTATTATTTTTTTAAAAGATGTTATAAGTGTAATTATAAGTACAAATGTCAAGTATGAATAAAGTCAAAAATTCTTTTGAAAGAGCTGTAATTAAATTATATATATTTAAGATAATAAAATATAACTTCACAATTTTAATAGTTTATATCCTTATAATTTTAAAAAGTTAAATTAATTTTTTATCATTTTTAAAAGATCAAAATATAATTTTATTATTATTAATTTAAAATTTTATAAATTATAAAAAAAACTTAAAGAAAATTTTTATTGTAGAAAATGGAAGCCTAAAATATAAAGGAATTGAAAACCACAATATATTCAAATAAAGATGATCCATAAATTTGCACATAATAATGATGTATTAGGAGAATAGAATGCGAAAACGTATATGAAAATTTTTAAGGAACTGAAAATTGAAATAAAAATGAAAAGAAGAGGCAAAGCGTCGTGATTGATTGGTTGGTTGGGAAAACGCGTTATGTGAAATCATTCCAAGAAAGCGACAAATGATTTCTATATTTTCATTAAAATCCAAATTCAATGAATTTTTATTTACTTCTTCCTCATTGTCTCAATTTGAAATAAATACAAATTATTATTCTTCATCAATTATTAGCCATACATACCACAACGTCCTTGTTGGTTTTATCTTCAACTTTATTTTTTAAATATTCATAAAATAATTTATTTCTAGATAAATTTCATTAGTATTTTAATAAAATATTATGTTTTGATTTGAATGTCAAGTATGAATTAAGCAATTGCTGGCAATTTTGTTAATAGACAAATGGGTTAGCAATTTATAGAAAATGCCACGATTATCTTTTGTATTTTCAGATTTGTTTGAATATCCTACATGCATTTTTAAAATTATTCTATTTAATGATAATTCACTCTAATCACGTTAGTTTTTTCTTTTGAGGTGACAACTTGATCAGTCAGAGAGTGACACGTTTTGCCATATCATCAACCCTTTGTTCTTTTTAGTAACTCCTTTAAAGGATTAATTCTTTTTAATATTTATTATTAATTGAAAATAGAAAATGTGAAATAAAAAAACCAAAAAATAATTTACATTCTCGTGCGATGCACGCGTCGTTTTTGTGTATCGATGCTATAATATTTTTAAACAATTTTAGTTTTTATTTGAATTAATTAATGATTTGAAAAAATTATAAATTTACATTATGTAAAATGAAATATTTTAAATTTAATAATTTATTTTTAAAATAATTTTAGTATTTTTAATATTAAAATTTATTAAAATTATATTTTAAGTTTAAAATTTATTAAAATGTATATTTCTATTACTTTTTTGTAAAATTAGAAATAAAACTAATCAAACAACAATTAAAAGAAAAAAAGGCATGCATGGCAAGGAGGTTACAAAATACTATCATATAAACTAAAGTATATTTATTAATAAACTTATAATTTGAGAGTTTTATCATGACATAAAAATAAAACATCAATAAAGAATTTTTTAACAATCTTATTACAAGTTATGCTAATCTCTGCTTTTTCTTGACACAATAGTTAAAATTTAACTATAGTCCTTACTTAATCCATATATAAGAGGATAATACACTTTTAGCGCACTCGAATCTATGTCTTCCTATAATGGCAACAATACTCATTTCAATCGAGTTTAAATAAATTTTATTAAAATGTAATTTATATGTAGTACTCTAAACTTACGTATTTATAATAAATTTAATACACATAGCAATCAATAAAATAGACAATATCATTACTAAATATGAAAATTATTATAAAAGATTAAACAAAATAATATAACAATCAAATATGGACTAAATTATTAAAAATGCCCTTTTTAAAAAAATTTACTGGATTTGGGTTTTTTTAAAAATTATAGAAACTAAACCGATTTTACAAAAAACAATTTCATTGAAAGAATTTTCAAGTAATTTGTAAAAAATGCTTCTAACTAAAAGTATTTTTCAAGTAATTTGCAAGAAAACACTTTCTGCCACATTAGCACTAAAAGTGACGGCACCAATATTTTTTTTTATTTTCTGGTGCCACCTATTAATATGAAAATAAAACTTGCAAAATAGGTCTTTATATAGACCCCAAATCTTATTTCTCTTATTTTCTTAAGTGATGTGAGATGTGGGATATGGGTATATATAGATTCATAATCCATTTGCACCTTGTTCCTAGATAATGTGAAATTGTTTACTCATTTAACTAAAAGCATAAGATTAAAGGTTACACTTAATTTTTAAAAGTTAAAAGACAACTTTATATAACATTAAACTCTAATAAAATAAAATATTATAAATTCTTATACAAATATTATCGTTATAAAAAGATCAATAAAAAAAGAAGGACAAACTTACACATATAATAACCTATAATATTTTATAACGATAATATAGAAAACAAAATAATAAAGCAATCAAAATATAAATATTTCAGTTTTCTTATATTTATAATATTCCATTTTCTTTATATATAAAATTCATATAATATATTAATGAAAATATATAGTTTTCATCATTAGCACGGTAATAATATAGCAATAAACTTAAAATGTTAACTTATTCTGTATTTTCCTTAGATACCTCATTTTAAATTATTTTGTTTTTGGACATTTTCCGCTAAATAGCTAACGGAATGATGATATGATATTTTTTAACGGATATAATAATATATTTAGTTTTTAATATTTACATATTTTATCAATTTGATTCTAATTCTAAATAATTTAATAAACTTAACCTCTACATTTACAAATTTTATCAATTGGATATAATTTCCTCAAAAATATATAAATAATATTTTATTTTTAATATATAATAATAAATTTAATTTTAATTATATTTAATGATACATGTTTGAAGAATAAATTGATAGTATTTGTAAATGTGGTGGGTTAAATTTATTGAATTATTTTGAATTAGGATCAAATTGATACAATGCATAAGTATCGAGGATTAATGCTATGTTTGGAAGGAGTAATTTTTTTATGCATGTTTTTGTCACACCTTGAATAATTTATTTCTATTTTTGTAAATATTTGACACAAAATGTATATCTGTTTCAGTGGTTAAGTGCTTTGGGTGTGTGTGAAATGTCTTGAGTTCAAGTTTTACCTCTGCTAAATTTTGTTGTTTTTTATTCAAGCCTTACCCTTGTTGAAAGGGCTTATATTAAATTGGCTATTAATTTATATTAGAATGAGCCTGTTGGTTTGAGTGGTAAGGAGTTGGTATGCTAGGGGTCTTGTGTTCAACTCCTTGCACAAGCTTGGGTATTATTTTTGCTTGGTTTATGATAGAGTTTCGGATGAATTAAAATTCTATAGTGGTTGAGATTAAGGGGTTAGTGGGAGAGATACGTGGGATTTGTGTTATTATTTTTATTGTTATTTTTTTTTCAAATTTTGTTTTTCTCTCTCTTTTAAGAAAATTTTGATGTGAGTTGTTCTCCTCTCTTCTTCGCTTTGTTAATCTGAGCAATTTTCTTTTTGTGTCCCTTGCGTTATACTTGAATTTGGTGCTTGTCGTGGGATATAGGTAAGAGGGCTATTCCTGTTTTAATTTTCGGCAAACTGTTAGATATACCCTTTCTGTAAGTGTGTTTTTTAGCACAGTTAGGGGATTTGATTCCTACAGAATCCTTGTGTAGGAGAAGGCGGTGGTGAAGGAGATTTGTTCTGACGGTTTAAATAATGTCTATATCTGTTTTTGTCGACAGTAAGTTTCTTGTGTTATTTCAGGATTATGAGTTGATTCGTTAATTGATTGCTAAGTGGTCAATAGATTACTGTTTCTTAGGTTTCGGAGGGCTCGGGGTTGCTGTAGCGTCTTAAATGAACCAGGTGTGTACCTGAAACGCAGAAAAAAGAGCTACGACGATAGCTAAAAACCTCATTGTCGATGCCACATGGATGTGTGCCTGGCCGTGTGTGAGACACGGCTGTGCGATCAACAAAGGCATGGCTATGCGCAAGACGCAACCATGTGGTGGCTTGAGTGTAGCCATGTGGGCCATACGAGCTAGGCCAAGTTAAGCGTGTGGGTCACACAAACGTGTGGGTTTTGGGCCAGGCCGTGTGGACAACGCGGGTAAGGCCAATTTGGGCATGTGGGCCACACAGGCATGTGCGCCCATTTTTCTAAAATTCTCCTTAGGGTCTCACGGGTCGTTTCGATCGACTGTGGGCCTACTGTTGGGTCAGTAAGGGCTAACCAAACCTTTAAACTATGTGATATGATAGTTTGATGTTTTGCTCTGAGAATGATACTACTATGCTTGTCTAATTAGTCTGATATATATACACTTGATATCTGTATATGAGCATGTAAGCATGTTAATCTGTATCTGTATACTGTATCTATATCTTGTATCTACATTTGGGGTGGGATTTGTATATGAGGAGGAAGTGATCTGTATGACGACTTTTTGCCTATATTCTAGCAGCTTGATTGTATATTATTTGTAATGTATCGCTTCGACACTATATGGTGTGTAGGGATGGGTGGTTGTTTATAACCCCACATGGTGTGATGGGATGGTCGAAGATAGCGTGTAGAAGATGTGGGTAGGACTCACTGTATTTGTTCTGTTTATCTGTATCTATATCTATAACTGTAACTATAAAGGACTATAGTCTGACTCTGAAACTTAATCTGACAGTGTATGTAATATCTATTTGTTATGTTTGTCTAATTCTACTGGGTTACACACTGAGTTTATGAAAACTCACATCTACTTGTCTGATCTGCTCAGGTAATCAGCAAACTTAGGCGGATCGGTGCGACGGAGACTCAGCGGTGACCACTCGACCGTAAACTATTTAAACTTGGCAATTTATGGTTTTATTTATGACTTTGGTTTTCATTTGAGAGTTTTGTAATTTTTGTGACTCTCAGGTCTGTTGGTTTTATTTTGGTTTGGATGCATTTTGACATTTTCATTGCAATGCTTGTCTGAAATCACAGTTTTACAAAACAAAGGTTTTCTAAAAATACAAATCGCCCTTTTAAAAATATAACAGTTTAAAGACTTTCGCTGTTAATCATGTTTTGGTAAATGAAATAATTAAATGATGGTTTCTGAAATAATTTTGAATGAATACGGGTTATAAAAGTTGAATGGTCTATCGATACAAACTCAGTTTTCAAAACCATTCTTTGTGACACCTTTGAATTTGGCCATAACGTCTAGCCCGGGCTTGGGGTGTTACAGTTTTAGTATACGAGTTAACAAAAATTTAATTCAATTGGTAATATTTAGCCACTCTCATTACTTATTTTTAGCAAAGAGAAGGAAAAAATTTTGCTTATTTTGAAGAGATTTTATTTATTACTGTAACACCCCTAACTCGTGACCGACGCCGGTGTCGGACACGAGGGGTTAACGAGACAAATCCTCTTAAAGTACCGACCAATTTGGCATTTCTGGACAGGCTGGAAAACTGCGTCACCGTCGCCTTAAAAATCATATCTCGAGTTCCAAAACTCGGAAACTGGTTTCGTAAATTTTCCCTGAATTTAGACTCATATATCCATCCATGGATTTATTTTTAGAATTTTTGGTTGGGCCAATTGGTACAGTTTATTAGTTAAAGTCACCCATGTTACAGGGATCGACTGCTCTGACCTCCGCGTGTTACAACTTGAATATCTTTCTGTACAGGGCTTTAATACTGGTGCCGTTTGTTTCTAATGAAACTAGACTCAAAATGGAATCTGTACATATAAGGCATGACTCCTAATTCTTTCTGGATAATTTATGGTAAATTTTCAAAGTCACGACAGGGGACCCAGAAATCGTTCTGGCCCTGTCTCACGAGAACTTTAATATCTCCCAGTATACTGCTCATATGGTCGTTTCGTTTCGTCCATATAAAAATAGATTCATCAAGGATCAGTTCCATAATTTACTCACTATTTAATTCTACTTATACTATTTTTAGTGATTTTCAATCTCATCTCACTGCTGCTGTCCGCAACAGTTACTGCAGTAGACTATGCCAATTTCATGAATTTTTCCTTGGCCTTAATCATCCATCATACATGACACAAATTATGGCCACCTTAACAAAATTTGAGTTTCTAAGACTCGTGGCTATAGGTTCTAGCATCCCACTCGACGACCACATAGGCCATTTTCACATGGCTTAAAGTTTACAACCCACAATTCGACAAAATATAATAGCCTATACATGCCAAATGTTCTTCAACAACAAAAAACAATACCACAAGATTTCAGCCGTGTGATGACTTCAACGACGGTTCCGAGCACGCAACAATACGAGTCCAAGAGACCTAAAATGGGTGACAAGAAAACACCGAGTGAGTTTACAACTCAGTAAGTCATAAGCATTCGTCAATCCAATCGATAAAGTTACTACTACATGTACAACAAATGAGGCTAGGTACTCGTCCATATCGAATCTATACCATAATACCTCGGACCTTTTGGTCCAATCTCGCACCAATTCATACATCCACATTTCATATTCTACACAACAAGATAATCAAGCATTTTTACACATTAACTCATTTTCCAGCACAACCATACAATTTCAATCATCACATAGATTTAAGGCTTACCAAATTCAACCCCAAGCATGAACGTATTACCTATTCGTCATGAGCTCAAGGTACTTACCGATCCGCTGTCCATACTCACTCGATGGAGACACACCCTCCATATAATTGTTCGATTGGAGATATTTATATATATATAGAGTACGCACACACACGATTGCTTAATACTCGATTTCGCACACTTAGTGCCATGCGATTTAGGCCCGCACACACAGTGCCATGCCCTTCGAGCTCGCACACTTAGTGCCATATATTTCCAGCATGCACACTTAGTGCCATATATTTCCAGCACGCACACTTAGTGCCAATCTCGTCACCGTACACACGTATTGCCCAGACACTTAGTGCCGAAAGCAAACTTTCTACACATTTCACTATTTCTTTTACATTCAACAATTGTCATCACTCCACACATACATTTTCATTTATATATATATATCATCCCATTAAACACAATTGCATAAATTTTACAATCATTTAAGCAATATCAAATACGTGCTTAATGACTTACCTCGTGTTGGGTAAAATAGTTCCAAGTCGGCTACTCGATGACCTTCGTCTTTCCCTTGCTTGATTCTCCTTCTTTAACTCCTTGAGCTTAATCAATAAATCACTAGTTTAACCATCTTGCTAAACATTCATAATTCAACTACACATGCATATGTATGCTTGTATATTCGCAACCATTCTTACTAATCGTCCATTTGGTCGATTATACACCTAACCGAATATGCACCAAAACTTGATTCAACATTACCTACATACTCACTTTAATGGCGAATATATATATATATGTACAATGTCAACTAACATCTTTTAATCACCTAATTTCATCTCATGAACATTTAATCAAATTTTCCCAATCTAGCATATTTTCACATCCATTTGTAACATCATGTACAAACACATATACACATATATCAAAACACAAATTTTTACCTATAATGCAACAAGCATAAATCGCACTTATGAGCATGCCATGGCGAATACATCCCACACCATCCCCTTTCAATTTTTGGTCATGGTTAAACAAAGAAAACTCCATGTCTTACTCAAGAATGCTAAAAGAAATTTCAAGAGTAGTCAATCCATCATTACATGTATCATCAACAAGCTTCACATTTAGCATGCAATGGCTTTAACACAATATCAACCTTGGCCAAATACCATTTCCATGGCATAACAAGGATTTGAACCATGGGCTAACATGAACATCAAGTTAGCAACTAAAACATGCATGAATCTCATGACACAACCTCAAACATACCTTAATCTTGACACAAGTATGACCAAATCTCCTTCTAGTTCTCTTCTAAACCAAGCATGAAGCAAAAATCCTTCCTTTTCCCTTAGTATTTTCAGCCAAGATTTTGAGAATGGATGAACAATTTTTTCCTTTCTTTTCCTCTACTCACGGCAACAAAGGGGGGCATCCATGCTCATTTTTTTTTTCATTTCTTTATTTTTCTACATAATCCACTAACTAAACATGTTGGAAACATGTTCCCTTGCCCATATTCTTGTCATGGCCGGCCACTCACCTTAGGAAGTGGGTTATTTGACATGCAAGGACAACTATTTTCCCACATGTATTAATAGGCCACCTTACAATTGCCTAGCACATTTCTAAATTTTCTCACATAAGTCCTATTTGATAAAAATTCACTTACTATTAACAAAATCCAAACACGAAATTTTCACACATGCATATATACATATAATGAGCATCAATTATGATGGTTAATTATTATTATGACTCGGTTTGGTGGTCCCGAAACCACTTTCCGACTAGGGTCGATTTAGGGATGTCACAACTCTCCCCCACTTAGAAATTTTCGTCCCGAAAATCTTACCGTAAATAGGCTCGGGTATCGCTCTTTCATAGAGTCCTCAAGTTCCCAAGTGGCTTCTTCCATTCCGTGTTTATGCCACAACACCTTCACTAACGGGATTTTCCTATTGCGCAACTCTTTACTTCACGCCTCATAATGCGAACGGTTCCTCTTCATAGCTCAAATTAGGCTGAATCTCAATCTCAGATGGAGCAATTACGTGCGATGGATCAGACCTATATCGTCGAAGCATCGAGACATGAAAAACGTTGTGAATCCTTTCGAGCTCAAGGGGCAAAATTAATCGATATGCGACTGGCCCAACTCGTTCGGATACTTCATATGGCCCGATAAACCTCGGACTCAATTTGCCCTTACGACCAAATCTAAGCACCTTCTTCCAAGGTGAAACTTTGAGAAAGACCTTGTCTCCAACCTGATATTCAATATCTTTTCTTTTCAAATCCGCATACGACTTTTGGCGATCCAAGCGCTTTCAAACTTTCACGAATTACTCGAACTTTTGCTCGGCATCCTTAACCAAATCAACCTCAAGAATTTACCTTCACTAAGTTCACCGAATAATGGGGTACGGCATTTACGACCGTATAAAGCCTCGTAAGGCGCCATCTTAATACTTGATTGAAAGCTATTGTTGTAGGCGAATTCAATCAAAGGTAAATACCGTTCCCATGAACCACTAAACTCAAGGATGCAACATCTCAACATATCCTCGAGTATTTGAATTATCCGTTCGGATTGACCATCGGTTTGGGGATGAAAAGCGGTGCTAAAATGCAGCTTGGTACCCAAAGCATCTTGCAATTTCTTCCAAAATCGCGACGTAAATCTTGGGTCTCTATCCGACACGATAGAAATAGGCACCCGTGTAATCTCACAATCGAGAAACGTACAATTCCGCTAATTTGTCCATTGAAAAATCCGTGCGACGGGGATAAAGTGAGCCGACTTAGTTAGTCTATCGACAACGACCCAAATCGCATCCTTCTTACTCACTGACAATGGCAGTCCGGATACAAAGTCCATTGTGACTCGATCCCATTTCCATTCGGGTATCATGATCGGCTGAAGTAATCCCGATGGCACTTGATGTTCGCTTTCACTTGTTGACATATCAGACACCTTGAAACAAATTCAGAAATGTCTCGTTTCATACCGGGCCACCAAAATTGGCGTTTCAGGTCATTGTACATTTTAGTACTACCCGGGTGGATTGACATTCGACTACAATGGGCTTCATTTAGAATTATCGAAATAAGTTCCGAATTCTTTGGAACACACAGACGACTTCTAAACCTTAAACAATCGTCATCATCAATTTGAAACTCTGATTCCTTGCTCAGAACACACTCAGCCCGTTTTGCAAGCAACTCCTCATCAACTTTCTGAGCTTCCCGAATTTGATGAGCCAACAATGGTTTGGCCTTCAATTCGGCTACTAACACATTGTCGGGTAGAATAGACAAGTGTACATTCATCGCTCGTAAAGCAAACAGTGATTTCCGACTTAAGGCATCCGCAACCACATTGGCCTTTCCCGGGTGATAATCAATAACGAGTTCATAATCTTTTAACAACTCGAGCCATCGTCTTTGTCGCAGATTTAAGTCTCTTTGAGTCATCAAATATTTGAGACTTTTGTGATCCGAATACACATGGCACTTCTCACCAAATAAGTAATGTCGCCATATCTTTAAGGCGAATACGATGGCAGCCAATTCGAGATCATGGGTCGGATAATTTTTCTCATGTGGCTTTAATTGTCTCGACGCATAGGCCACAACTCGCCCTTCTTGCATCAATACGCAACCCAACCCAAGTAGGGATGCGTCACTATAAATGACAAACTCTTTGCCCGATTCGGGTTGCACTAGAATTGGGGCTTCAGTCAAATAAGCTTTCAGTTGATCGAAACTTTTCTGACATTTCTCCGTCCATTCGAACTTAACATCCTTTTGGAGTAAGCCGTCATTGGCGTGGCTATCGTCGAGAAACCTTTTACAAATCGTCGGTAATAACCGGCAAGCCCCAAAAAGCTCCTAACTTCGGTAACATTCCTTGGTGGTTTCCAATCGACTATGGCCGAAATTTTGTTCGGGTCCACCCTGACACCCGATGCGGACATCACGTGCCCCAAAAAGCTAACCTCTTTCAACCAAAATTCACATTTACTGAACTTTGCGTATAACTGCTTATCTCGTAAGATTTGCAACACTAGCCTCGGTGTTCAAAGATGTTCGATTTCATCTCGAATAGACCAAAATGTCATCGATAAATACAACTACGAACCGATCCAAGTATGGCCTGAAAATTCTATTCATTAAATCCATAAACACCGAGGGCATTAGTGAGCCCAAACGGCATCACCAAGAATTCGTAGTGACCGTACCTCGTTCTAAAAGCGGTTTTGGGTATGTCCGATTCTCGGACCCTCAACCGATAGTACCCGACCTCAAATCTATCTTTGAAAACACCGAGGCTCCTTTAATTGATCAAACAAATCGTCAATTCGTGGCAATGGATATTTATTCTTTATCGTCACTTTATTGAGTTGACGATAGTCGATGCACAACCTCATGGTTCCGTCCTTCTTCTTCACAAACAATACAAAGCGCCCCATGGAGAAAAACTCGGTCGAGCGAAACCTCTATCCGTCAATTCTTGCAATTGAACCTTCAATTCCTTTAATTCCGTTAATGCCATACGACACGGGCTATTGAAATCGGCGTAGTACCGGTACAACTTCGATGTCGAATTCCACTTCTCGAACCGGTGGCAATCCGGTAACTCCTCGGAAAAACATCGAATACTCACAAACCACTGGTACCGATTCGAGTTTCCTTTCCGTCTCTTTACTCCCAAACACATACGCAAGGTATGTTTCACACCCTTTTTCACATATCTTGACGGTCATAGAAGATATTATTGTCGCACTCCTTTAAATCAAGAGACTCGACTCGGACTACCTCATTATTTGCACTCCTCAAATTAATGGTTTTCCTTTTGCGATCCACCTTGCATCATGTACGGTCACCAATCCATACCAAGAATAACATCAATTCATGAAATGGTAGAAGCATCGATCGGCGGAAAACAGATTCTCGAATTATTAGGGGCATCTCTTGCACACTTTATCAACAAGCACGTATTGACCCAAAGGGTTTGACACTGAATTACGAACTCAGAGACTCAACAGTAGAGTCTTCTTTGGATGCTAAGGTTTCACATACATATGAGTGAGTAGAGCGGGGTCAATCAATGCAATCACAATAGTATCAAAGAGAGTAAAAGTACCGGTGATAACGTCGGGGAGGATGCCTCCTCTCGTGCGCGGATGGCATATGCTCTAGCAGAGCACGGGTCTCGGATCGGACGGTCAGTATTAGAGGCTCTCTCTCGATTACCACCCCTACCTCCAGAGATTCTCGGGGCCTACCTCCACCGTCGTTCCACTAGGTCTTGCACCTTGCGTCTTATTCCTCTCATCTAGCTCCGTGCAATCTCTAATGAAGTGGTCCTTGAACCGCATCCATAACAGCCCTATTAACAGACTTACCCCAACATTCACCTAGGTGTCGTCTTCCACATTGGGGCATTCAGGTCTCTCTTGACGATTATTGCCCACACTAGCTATGAAGTAGCTCGGAGTCCGTCAATGGTCGGGCTCTAATGGAAATTCCCTTGATCGTCCTCGACTTCATCGGTGTCCTCCCCGAACCTCTTTACAGTACCGAGAACGGAGCTTTACTCGTCGATCTTTTACGGTAATCTCTTGCTTCAAATTCAGCCTTCTTCTTCTCCTCCCAAGTTCTTCCGCCTTGTGCTCGTTCGACTAGTGTCACGAACTCCTTTATCTCCAAAATTCCCACTAGTAACTTTAACTCTTCATTCAATCCTTCTTCAAATCTTTTGCACATCGCAACCTCATCAGCCACACACTCCGAGCATACCGACTAAGTCTTACGAACTCATGTTCAGATTCAGATATCTGATCATCCGCCTTGCTTGAGTTCCAAGAATTCCTTACGCTTCGATCGATGAACCGTTGACTAATGTATTTCTTTCGAAATTGGATTGGAAGAAATCCCAAGTAACTCGTTCATTTGGGACTATGGAAATTAAAGTCCTCCACCAATAGTAAGTGAGTCTATAACAAGGATATAGCACACTTAAGACATTCGTCGGGTGTGCATGACAGCTCATCTAACACTCTAATGGTGTTATCGAGCGAACTCGGCCTTTTCGGCATCATCAAGAACTATGGCCTTGAACTCCTCGCCCCACGCTTCCTAATCAAGTCCACGGTGGTTTACTCACCTCACGGGATCAGAATCGGAGGCATTGCGGAGTCTTGGGGTGGAGTATTTAAATTCGGAATGGTTGGACAGCCGGGTTGGTTCGGGCATATTGCGCGACCCACTCATTCATCATAGTGTGAAGAAGGCTTGTTTCGCCCTTCATTTTGATTATTCGCGGATGACCGAGGCTCAACAGGCGGTGTCCCTTGCGCAGGAGCAGCCGCCACACTTTCAACGTCATCCGCCAAGGGTCTCTCTACCCCGGGTTCCATCGCTAATCAAAACAAAAATTTCAACCGTCAGAAGTCATCACATTATTAAGCACTATCAATTTGGCATGTATAGCTAGACTCACACGCGCTATGGTAGTCCTAGAACCGACTAAACCATAGCTCTGATACCAATAAAATTGTAACACCCCTAACTCGTGACCGACGCCAGTGTCGGACACGAGGGGTTAACGAGACAAATCCTCTTAAAGTACCGACCAATTTGGCATTTCTGGACAGGCTGGAAAACTGCGTCACCGTCGCCTTAAAATCATATCTCGAGTTCCAAAACTCGGAAACTGGTTTCGTAAATTTTCCTGAATTTAGACTCATATATCCATCCATGGATTTATTTTTAGAATTTTGGTTGGGCCAATTGGTACAGTTTATTAGTTAAAGTCACCCATGTTACAGGGATCGACTGCTCTGACCTCCGCGTGTTACAACTTGAATATCTTTCTGTACGGGGCTTTAATACTGGTGCCGTTTGTTTCTAATGAAACTAGACTCAAAATGGAATCTGTACATATAAGGCATGACTCCTAATTCTTTCTGGATAATTTATGGTAAATTTTCAAAGTCACGACAGGGGACCCAGAAATCGTTCTGGCCCTGTCTCACGAGAACTTTAATATCTCCCAGTATACTGCTCATATGGTCGTTTCGTTTCGTCCATATAAAAATAGATTCATCAAGGATCAGTTCCATAATTTACTCACTATTTAATTCTACTTATACTATTTTTAGTGATTTTTCAATCTCATCTCACTGCTGCTGTCCGCAACAGTTACTGCAGTAGACTATGCCAATTTCATGAATTTTTCCTTGGCCTTAATCATCCATCATACATGACACAAATTATGGCCACCTTAACAAAATTTGAGTTTCTAAGACTCGTGGCTATAGGTTCTAGCATCCCACTCGACGACCACATAGGCCATTTTCACATGGCTTAAAGTTTACAACCCACAATTCGACAAAATATAATAGCCTATACATGCCAAATGTTCTTCAACAACAAAAAACAATACCACAAGATTTCAGCCGGTGTGATGACTTCAACGACGGTTCCGAGCACGCAACAATACGAGTCCAAGAGACCTAAAATGGGTGACAAGAAAACACCGAGTGAGTTTACAACTCAGTAAGTCATAAGCATTCGTCAATCCATCGATAAAGTTACTACTACATGTACAACAAATGAGGCTAGGTACTCGTCCATATCGAATCTATACCATAATACCTCGGACCTTTTGGTCCAATCTCGCACCAATTCATACATCCACATTTCATATTCTACACAACAAGATAATCGAAGCATTTTTACACATTAACTCATTTTCCAGCACAACCATACAATTTCAATCATCACATAGATTTAAGGCTTACCAAATTCAACCCCAAGCATGAACGTATTACCTATTCGTCATGAGCTCAAGGTACTTACCCGATCCGCTGTCCATACTCACTCGATGGAGACACACCCTCCATATAATTGTTCGATTGGAGATATTTATATATATATAGAGTACGCACACACAGTGCTTAATACTCGATTTCGCACACTTAGTGCCATGCGATTTAGGCCCACACACAGTGCCATGCCCTTCGAGCTCGCACACTTAGTGCCATATATTTCCAGCATGCACACTTAGTGCCATATATTTCCAGCACGCACACTTAGTGCCAATCTCGTCACCGTACACACGTATTGCCCGACACTTAGTGCCGAAAGCAAACTTTCTACACATTTCACTATTTCTTTTACATTCAACAATTGTCATCACTCCATACACATACATTTTCATTTATATATATATATCATCCCATTAAACACAATTGCATAAATTTTACAATCATTTAAGCAATATCAAATACGTGCTTAATGACTTACCTCGTGTTGGGTAAAATAGTTCCAAGTCGGCTACTCGATGACCTTCGTCTTTCCCTTGCTTGATTCTCCTTCTTTAACTCCTTGAGCTTAATCAATAAATCACTAGTTTAACCATCTTGCTAAACATTCATAATTCAACTACACATGCATATGTATGCTTGTATATTCGGCAACCATTCTTACTAATCGTCCATTTGGTCGATTATACACCTAACCGAATATGCACCAAAAACTTGATTCAACATTACCTACATACTCACTTTAATGGCGAATATATATATATATGTACAATGTCAACTAACATCTTTTAATCACCTAATTTCATCTCATGAACATTTAATCAAATTTTCCCAATCTAGCATATTTTCACATCCATTTGTAACATCATGTACAAACACATATACACATATATCAAAACACAAATTTTTACCTATAATGCAACAAGCATAAATCGCACTTATGAGCATGCCATGGCGAATACATCCCACACCATCCCCTTTCAATTTTTGGTCATGGTTAAACAAAGAAAACTCCATGTCTTACTCAAGAATGCTAAAAGAAATTTCAAGAGTAGTCAATCCATCATTACATGTATCATCAACAAGCTTCACATTTAGCATGCAATGGCTTTAACACAATATCAACCTTGGCCAAATACCATTTCCATGGCATAACAAGGATTTGAACCATGGGCTAACATGAACATCAAGTTAGCAACTAAAACATGCATGAATCTCATGACACAACCTCAAACATACCTTAATCTTGACACAAGTATGACCAAATCTCCTTCTAGTTCTCTTCTAAACCAAGCATGAAGCAAAAATCCTTCCTTTTTCCCTTAGTATTTTCAGCCAAGATTTTGAGAATGGATGAACAATTTTTTCCTTTCTTTTCCTCTACTCACGGCAACAAAGGGGGGCATCCATGCTCATTTTTTTTTTCATTTCTTTATTTTTCTACATAATCCACTAACTAAACATGTTGGAAACATGTTCCCTTGCCCATATTCTTGTCATGGCGGCCACTCACCTTAGGAAGTGGGTTATTTGACATGCAAGGACAACTATTTTCCCACATGTATTAATAGGCCACCTTACAATTGCCTAGCACATTTCTAAATTTTCTCACATAAGTCCTATTTGATAAAAATTCACTTACTATTAACAAAATCCAAACACGAAATTTTCACACATGCATATATACATATAATGAGCATCAATTATGATGGTTAATTATTATTATGACTCGGTTTGGTGGTCCCGAAACCACTTTCCGACTAGGGTCGATTTAGGGATGTCACAATTACTAGATTTTTACTTATTTTAAAGTTTAAAATTGTACTATTATTTATTCTATATCTAACTATTATAAAATATATGTAATAAATAAGTTTTTTATTCATGTTATTACATTAATAATCAAATCAGGTTAGAAAAAAATCATATCATCATTTCTATTATATGTTTAATGGGTAGTGACTAAAATAGAATGAATGTAAAATAATAATAACAAAATTAATTTTTTTATAATTTAATGATAAAATAAAACACACTAATCCTATACATTCCTTTTAAAAATAGGCAATTATTATCTACTTGCATGGATGATATTTTCCTCTTGTTGATAAGCGAATCTAGGGTCAGCTTTAGGTATTTTGTCATTCTCAAGTACATTTTTTTTTGTACTGTTAATTTTTTTAGAAAGACCATTTCCTTCCAACCTTAAGCTGCAATCCAATATTAAGCAAAACCGATTTTGCTTAAACTTCATAGAACCTTTATCCTCAATTCGGGAAATAAGACCTCAAAATCGATGGAGCCGTTCAAAGGTTATAGCTTAATGATGTCTTTGGGATCGAAATAATATTAATCATTGAGGGAGATAGATTTTATATGTAATATATAAATGTCCATGATTTGCTTTGAGCATACTATCATAATTTATAATTAACTTAAAACATCAAAAATATGAGACAATTTAAATGCTTAATAAATCCATTTATTGTATAATATATGACGAAAAAATTACTACTATTGGACTTGACAATGTCAAACACATCATAATTATATAACATAAATTTAATATGAAAATAACTCAAATATGAAACAATACAAACATAAGTATTTGTTAAAATTGACATAAAATTTTTTAATGTGTAAAATTTTTATAAAATGTAATATTTATTAAATATGACTTTGACTATCGACAAAAAAAGGAAAAAGAAAATACGAGTCAATTTTTCTTTTTAGAGTTATTGCAGTTTTAATTTTTAATATTCATTCAATTTTGAAAACAATATTCATATTATGTTTGTTTTATGTATTTAAAATGTTATGAAATTTTAAAAAAAATTCTACATGACATGGTTTTATGATTCCACTCTATTTTATATTAATTTTAATTCATTTCATATATTATGTAATTTATTATAATCATTTAATTTTAACTTTAAATTTATTTTTAAAATTAAATATACACTTTATAATAATTTAATATTATAAACATCATAATTATCTTCCTTGCTTTTCATTTCCTTTTATCTATTTTTTATTTTAGCAATAAAATGACTTAATTACTCTTATCATGGTGAAGAAAATATTGCTATATCCCTCCGCTCTCGAGACATGTGTTAGTAGACTAAGCGGTGTTAACCTTTCATTGACCCCCATTGAGAAAATGCTTCTTTTAACCATCCGCCTTGAAGCGGAAGGCATTAGCCTTCCACACTTTCGACCATCCATTGCTTTCAAGATGCTAAGACATCGACTTTTTAAGTGTGAACACTCTCCTAGTGTGAGTGCACTTCCAAGACAATAAGGAGTCTATTTAGGCATAACAATCTCGTATTGATAGAGACTCGTGATTATCTTTTACACATTAAGCGGGACTAGATGTGTACCCTGTCATGTCATACTAATGGAAAATGATACCTCTCCTATAAATACCTGAAGTAGGATGAAGAGGGGATCGATATTTGAACACCTTAAAATCACTTTGAGAAGTGTCTTCTTGATCATACTATATTCTTGTCTCTATTTCAACTCTCGACCTCCATTAAACCACATTGATCTCCTCATTGTCTTTCTCTCTTGTTGAAAGTTGTATCAACAATTGGTATAGTGAACGTAGACTTAATAATGTCTCAGAATCAAAATGATGCTACCTACAACCCCACAAACAACGACACTAACCTCGCCAATTCCTCCACTTCGCTTAATGGAAATGGAGCCACCAACATTGAACTCCCTTAAACCTAAACCAAAATATCAACCCGCCCTACCATTACCACTATGGAAGCCATTACCCAGCTCCTAAATGCCCTTAACATTTCCTCGGCTAACCCCGCTATTGTGGCCTTTCCTTTAATTCCCAATGCCCCATCATCTCCTGTTACCCCATAATATCCCAAAGATAACTTTCTTAATCAAATCCTCTCTTGTTTCACCTTCCAACCTCAACCCGTTGTTGCAGCCATTCCTCTAGATCAAGTTTATTAGTAGAAGTTGATCTGTCATAATTTGATACGTCAAATTAGGCTTACCATTACACTTAAAGAGCTTATTTTCAAATAAATTAGGTTTCTTTTCTTTTTTCTTTTTGTTGTAAATGGAATGTTTTTGTTAGTTTTAAGTCATTTTTTAAAACCAGATTGTTCAATTGTGCCACGGGGAACTTAATAATGTGAAGAAAACATCACTTGGAAGGGGGTATCATGATATCGAGGCATGAAAATCGTTATACCCCTAAAAGTGCTGAAATGAAGAAAATTGAGGCCAACTACAATGATATCGCGATACTGAGTAATGGGTATTATGATTCGATACCCCTAAAACTTCCAATCTCAAGACTGCTGTGGGCATTGCGATATCGCTGCTTGATGGGTGAAAAAACTGCAGGGGAAATTTTATGTCCAACAAGCTTAAGTCTATTTTTTATTTAAGGTCATTACATTCATTGTTAGGTTAAATATTAGTAGGCTATAAATATAACTTTATAAGACTTTGATTTTAGAGATTTGGTGGCTGAACATTTTCCTTAGTTTCATAGCTCTTAGTTTAAGGTTTGTTTTCTTTTTGTTTTTAGGTTAGATATTTTCTTTTCTTTTTAAATTAGATTTTTTTTTTGTTTCATTTCTTCCTCCTTGTTGAAGACTATGCAAAAGGGAGATGATCAAACTCTTGGGCTTTAATGGATTTTCATCAATCAAATGAGCATTTTCTTAAACTCTTTACTTCTATTTTATGCCTACCATGTGGTTAATAAAATGCTTGTTTGAAATTTAAGTTTCATTATGTGTTAAATTGTTTGATGGTTGGTTGATTGGTTGTTTGTTAGTTTAAGTTAATGTTTATACTTGATTAATTGATTGTTCGAGTATATTGAAATGCTTAATATGCTAGAATTGATGCCTCTAGTGGAAAATCTAGATAAACGATACCGAGAGGAGAGTTTATCCTTAGGTAGTTCGATATGATTGTGTTGAATAGTGAGACTGAAAGGAAATCTATATGCCTAAGTGAAACCAAGAGGAGAGCTTAGGTGGTATCTTTTAGTTTAGGATGAGACTGAAATAATATTCTTAGCTAAAAGTGGCAATCAATATAAGCAGTATAGGTTTGTTAACTTAGCTAACAATTAACAAATCAACTGGCCACTGTTTTATTATTTACATTGTCTAAAGGAATAGGAAAGAAAATTAGTGTAGTTAGTTTAATTGATAATTTAAATTTAGTTTACAAACAATTTATTTTGGAATTTGCTCTAATTATTTATGGCTTGATTAGATTAGTAATTGCTTAACTTGTAATTAATTTGATAAATACATTTACCGATAATCCATTGGGTTTGATCCTTGGAATGCTTTAGTATTCCATTGACACTACAAATATTACAACTGATACTATACACTTGCAGTTAAAACGATACTTTTAAATTGTTTTATAAAATTGTTTATTTTCTGCGTACTCGTGTATGTGATTAGCAGTAAATTCTTGGTTCCCAACACCGTGTTATTGAGATGCAAGAAAAAATGTGCCTCATGGAGGAGAAACTCCTAGTTCAACAGTGATAGCTTCAGGAGCAATGGTGATAGGGTTATCTCTAAAAAGCTAATTGTAGAATTATGTGCAAGCAAGGACATTACCAAAGATGCCCACTGTCTCCCTCCACACCATTTGGAAGGTTCAACTCAATCCACCATTTTTAGGAATCGGAAGAAGCCTAATGATGATGAAATAATGTAGGACCTTCAGCCCTTTAACTGTTTAAACCAAGTGGTTCAAAACAAAGTTGCTTCCTTTGATGAGCAAATTGCAACCCTTAGACTAGAATTTCTAAAAAAAGCTAAGGAATCTAAGTCTTATGAAGTTTCCTGGTGTAACAACCCTAACCTGACTCGATTGTCGGGTTTGAGCTATAAGATGCCACATCCGTTGTTGGAACAACTACTATAAAAAATATAAATTAATTAGTTAAACATTCAATCATCCATTACCATAGTTATCACAGGCTATACAAACTTTTCTAAGACTCAATTGAGCTTACAAAAGCTCATTTGCTATATTGTACATGAAATAGGACCAAAGTGCTAAGTTTTCAAAATTTTAGATCAGGTATCGATACCATTTCGAGCTTCGATGTTTAGAAAAAGTTGAATTAAAACCAAAGGTATCAATACTAGTCATAAAGTATCAATACTTCACTTCTGTATCGATATCATTTTAATGTTTGAAGTTTTGAAAATTAGGAAAAACTACTAAAGTACCAATACCTTTTTCTAAGGTATCGATACCTCAGAGAAAAAAAGTTAAAAATCTACATTTTGGTACCTATTTCTTGCCAATTTATCAATTTACCCAAATGGTGCTTAAATCTACACTAAAACATGCATAAAACCAACCAAAACATTCATTTAACCATTTCCAAAATCAATCAATCAATCGAATATGCCTCAATTTGGCACCATTTCATACCAATTCAAGTTATACAACATACACTTAACAATTCCATATTATCGTTTTTCCATACCATTTCATGCTCAAATATGCAATTATAAGAACCATACACACACAACACAACATATTACCAAACTTACATATACCAATTTACATTAACTTTCACAAGATTAAACCTGAACCAAAGTTCAAACCAAAACTATCATTTTAGGCTAACATAACAACACCTTTGTATCGGTCATATAACCGAGCTAAAAAATGATTAAAAGACTATCGAGTCTAGAGCAGGACAGTGTGAGCTTTAAGGTGATCCGATTGACATGTGTTGCAAGCTGACAACTACAAGGAAAAAGAAACAACATTGTAAGCATATCGAATGCTTAGTAATTTCATAGGCATAAAAGAATAACTTACTTCATTTCACAATTTAATACAATAAACAATTCAACTTGGCAAGTTTGTCTAGACATGACAATCACATATCAACAAGGTGAGTTCCTCATATAACCATATCAATAGAAAATGAAGTATTTAACATTTAATTCAATGAAATTCATATAAGATCAACAATTTAATACCATTCATATAGTTTAATTAACATATAATATTTTCTATATCAATTCATACTATTTCACTGTCTTTTTTTTTTTTCCACTTTTTTTTAACCATTTAGCCCGGTGAACTCTAATGAACATATTCAGATACATGGGTAACTACACCACACCAGGGTACCAAAGTGTAAAACCTATCGAAAACATATAATCATGTAATAATACATCCCTCCACCACACCGGGGTCTCTATAGAGACATTTAGTATTTGATAATCCGCAACAGATGGTGGATCTCGATATGATCTATAATAAAATCCGTACAATCACATGTTTCCTACCATCAAATATAACCCGTACCTACGTGAAAATAACCCTGTTGGCATGCCAATCATATCCTATCCTTTATTACGTTCATTCAGGTACATTTAACACATATAACCCTTTTATTTACAATTTAATTCATATATCACCTTATTGTACCAAATCGTAAATAATTCAAATTACATTCACACAACACAAATTCATAATTCAAGTATATATTACAATTACATATAACCATGACATATGAACATACCTAGAAAAAAGAGCAACAACAAAGAAAACATAAAGGATTAATCCGTAATTTCGCCTTTTCCTCGATATTCCTCTGTTTGATTCAACTCTCGTTCTATATGATAATTTATTTCAATTTATCAATTCCAAATACTTTATAACATCCTATTATATACATATGATAGTTCAATTCCATTTTTTTATTATTTCCTAAAGTTTCACATTTTATTCAATTTAGTCCCTAAAACTAAAATTGTCATAACTTTCAAATTTGAGCCTTGATTTTGAAATTGACCTCAATTAAATCTTTATATAATCCTTTATTAACAATAATTATATAAATATTACATCGATTTTGAAATTCATGCACTTTAGTCCCTATGTTTGAAAACTAACAATTAAACTTTACAAACTAATCCTTTTTCACTTCTAATATTAAAATATAACAATTTAGTACCAAAAGCTTTAAGAAATCAATAATGAAAAATTTTTAAAACTTTAACATTTTTACAAATTGGTACTCGGGCTAGCTAAATTAAGCTCTCGGGACATCAAAAACATAAAAATTACAAGAAACGAACTTGAATTACCTTAGCACTTAAGGGACAAAAGTTGAAAAAAATTTGAAACTCTTATTTTCCTTTCAAGGTTCGGCCAAGAGAAAAAAGATGGAGAAGATGATAGGAAAATGGCTTTTTTCTTTATTATTGTAACTTATATACTTTGATTAAAACTTACTAAACCTTACTTAACTAGACTAACATTAATTAACTTAGCCTTAATCATCCTAATCAATAATAGGTGGAAGGTTGCATTATTATCCACAATTCAGTAATCAAAATGGGTCCAATTGCTCATCTGGTCCCTAAACTAATTAAAAATCTATAGCTATTAACTTTTACCTCTTTTACAATTTAGTCCTTCTACCTTAATTAACTATCTATTTGAAAAAAATTAAGGGACCAAACTTTAATTAAACTTTATAATAACCTCGTAAATATTAAATAATAATATTTATAGACTTCCTCATCGAAGATACAGTTCCAAAACTGCCATTTACTACATCATTGAAACATGGGTTGTTACACTTAGAGCTACGCTAATGAACCCATCGCGCCATCTATCTTGATCCACAACCTCTCTACCTCCTTTAAGTTTCCTAAACTAAATTACAGTAACATAGGGTAAATAACTTGAAATTCAATGGTGTCAAAAATTGTGATTTTGGGACCTCATTTCTGTAAACTGAGTCTGTGGATATAAATTGTCACATCTCAAATATCGGGCTAGAAGAAATTAGATTAGTGGACTAAGAGCTATCGCACTATGATTTTTATTTAAAATTTCATAAAATTATGACAAGAATGAGTCATTGACTTAATGATTAAGAGAGAATAAGGAGATAGTGTAATTGACTTAGAGATCTGAGTTAGAATCCTTTCCCTTGCAAATAAATTCATTCTGCTATTTTTTCTCCCACTCTCCTATGTATGTGTCGTCCAACCAAATTATCCTAGGTATATAAGTGTTATTTTTATTTTATTTTCATCCTTTCTCATTCTTTTTTCTCTAGCTGTCTTCCCTTTATTCTCCCACTCTCAAACTTTCATATTTTTTTTTCTCTTTTCTTCTTTCTTTCTCCTTCACTGTACCAACCAATCAACCCCTCTCTTTTCCATCCACTCATCCTCCATTGGTGGTCGATTATAGATCATCTTCTTCATCTTTACTACTGTCGTTTTTCACTATTTTCCAACCCCAGATCTACCATTTTTATCACTAAAAAAAAACCTCTATGGCTGCCACAAAAAGCACCATTGTCGCCTCCTTTATCTTCCTTATGTAAGTGGCTTTTACTTTCATTTTTCTCTTCCATTTTTCTTTAGTTTATTTATTGATTCATATATGGAATTTTGGTGTTAATTTTTTGATTAAAACATTAATTTTTTAGCCTTTAAAAATTCCCATTAAGTTGTCTAAGACAACCCTAAACTGTCACCGTAAGGGTCTGTTTGCCGGTCCTCAAACCCTCCTATGTGACTGTCGATTGGTGACCTTTTATAATTTTGTTTTATGCTAATATTCTAACCCTTTTTCTTCCCTTTTTTTAAAGCCTAAAATAGTTCCTTAAAAGCCCCTTAAATCCTTCCTTATGCCACCCCTATTTGTGCCCCTATTTGTGCCGTCTACGGTGGTGTGTCGACCCTTTTAACACCACATTGGGGTTGTTGTTTTATAGCATTTTTATCCTTTTCTAGGAGATAAAAATTTTTGTTTCACTCTTCTAATAAATTCTAATTGGTGTTTTTTTTATTTGTGTTCGATCCCTCGTGTTCAATAATCCAGAAGTAGATAAAGAGTAGTGTAAGTGCCAAAAATAGTGAAAACTAGTCATGTATTGTTTTTACTTAAAGTTTTTGTTTTGGTTGAGTTTTCTTGAGGGTTTTTAACATTATTTAATTACTTATTTTTGGTATAAAATTGATCGTAGGTGCTAATTGTAACATCTCGTACTAGTAGTAAAATCAAAATTTACTCGCACTCTCATTTGGTGTTGTTTTAGTGTAATATTGTTCAATTTAGAGAATTCTGAAATTTTTTATTGAAACATTATTTTAGATGAATCCTTAGAGGTGTTTGAAGGCTGATCCTAAGTGTAAAATTAACATTTCAATGTTATTTTTGGATCAGCGATCGTTTAAGGTTTAAGGTGTGAAAGTGCGGATTTTTATGGTGTAGTATTGCGAGTTGCGAAATAAGGTGTGGGTTTTAAATTTAAATAATTGTTTGAAATATATTAAAATATATGTTAATTTAGTAAATTATGCTTTCTATTTGCATGACCGAGTGGCCAAATTAGCGAATTAAATGGTGTCAAACAAGGTACGTAATCTACAATTGACTGAGTGATGAGACCTTATTAAATTTGCATGAATGTAAAATCTGACATGTCTGGTTAATTGATTGCATGCTTGATGTTGATGTATATTGTATTGAAATGATATGGGTTGATATTGTTTATTGAGTGCTTGTATAGCATGTGACTCATTGAGTCACTGTTTGAATATGTATTGAGTATGCTTGGTTGTGATGCACATTGTATATATGTTTCATACTATTGGTGCCACGATTATCGATTGTTTGAAAGTATGAAATTAATGTACCAAAATTTTTTTGTAAGAATGTTGTGCATGCCGTTGTATTGAATATGTTACCATAAGTATGTAAAAACATGTCGTTGTACCGAAACTGAACTAAAAGTATGAATTGCTCAAACATTGTATGTTATATTACATATTCATTTGGTGGGTTATTGTGGTTGAAGAAAGAGTTCCGTGGAGTATCAGAAATAGTTAAAGGCCACAATATTGTTGTTAGTGCACCACACCAAGAGTATTGAGGAGATTGAATTTTTTTGCATTACTGGTGGCTTTTCCATAATACTGGCAGTTTGTTTGCATATATTGGCTATTTATTTTCATTACTAATACTGTGGGTTTATCCACATCGAGCTTTGGCTCACACTGTTTTGGAGTTCGGTAGATGGATTTTAGGGAATTCGTAGTGTGTAGTGGATGGTAGAGTAGGAACTTTTGCATTGCATCATTTGCATCACCCTATGCTCATAAATCATTTGATACCATATGATAATTGCTATGTATCGACATGAAACTCCAATGTTGGCACTTTGTTTTTCTGTTAACGCTTATATGCACTACTTGATGAAATGCCACATTTATTATAGATATTGTATTCATGATTCTTTGTGTTACCGTAATTGAAAATAAGTATGTTTAAATAACTATTTGACTCACGTTGAGCTTCATATGCTCACTCCCTCGCAGTGTTGAACTTTTAAGGTAACGCTTGAGAACAGGTCTGAACTCGACATTCGGAGCATCACCTCGAACATCAAACTATTTTAGATAAAGTGTTTTTAATAAGTTTTTATCGGTTCAGTTTGTTTTTATGTATTTTTGGTTTGTGGCTTGGAACTTTTCTTTTGGATTTTTTTTTGTATGCATGGATTATTGAAACGTAATAATTGGTAAAAGCATGATATTTGGCCTAAGTAAAATCAGACATTGTTCATCAATTTCTGCTGCATTACAAAGAACTAGTTTTTGAGAAACAAATCAATAAGGTAACTAAATTTTCAAAACAAATTGAATAATTATTTTTCCGCTTCATTAGTTGACATTGAATTTTTACAAAGCAAAGCAATAAACAATCAAATTTTCCAAAAACATCACTACTGATAATAAAATGAATCTTAAGTGTAGATGACCTAATAAATGAATGTTTTTAATTTACTTCAAGGTACAACCCTGGTTTTTAAAAGTGTTGTAGGTTAGCTTTTCCATTTCAATGGCTAATGTAGCCTTCTCAATCTCGCCATAACGTCTAGGCCGGGTTTGAGGGTTACAGAAATAGAGATATTTATGGAGTTGGTGTATAGATGAATTGAAATTTAGTTAAGTAATTTAGCCAAAATTGTGGTTAATTAAGGGTCAGGGACTAAATTCTAAAAGTTAAATCGTTATAAATTTTTAATTTGGAAAATACTTGGGGACTTAGATAGCAATTATCTAAAGGGTTAAAATGGTGAATAAACCAAATTAAAATATATGATAGTGGGATTTGATGGTGGATACCATTAACTTAAACTAATTAAATATTTATGTTAATTAATTTAGGTTAAAATATGTTAATTTAAGTATAAATAATAAAATATAATGGAAATAAAGAGAAGATGTTATCATCTTTATCTTCAACTGTGGAAATGAAAGAAAAAAAAAAGAAAGAAAAGATGAAAGCTTGAAAATCCTTGGAAATTCGGCTACCAAATTCAACTAAAGTCGACGTAGGACAGTGGAAATATAAAGGAAAGACGAGAACCAATGACGAGGGACGCGAGCTTTTGGTATAGTAGATTTCCAGTAGTTCGAGCAATTGATCCAACATCCTAGAAGCAATCCCCGATTCAACAATGTTTGTATGTCCTCATTTTTTTTAAGTTCGGCATGTACCTAGGTTGAGTCAATTTTGATACAATACTATGTCTTTATGCACTTTTGATTTAGGATTTTGATGTATGGACTTCGTCAATTGAATGCAATGTGTATATTGATTTTCATATATGGATTGAAATGGTATGAATTGCTGCAATGTATGGCATTGGTAAATAGGTAATTATGTTTGAAATTGTGTATGAAATGTGCTAAACGGTTGAATTATAAGAATTGTGATATTGAAGAATCATAGAACATGTATTATAGTTCAAAGATTGATTGTTTAGATAGTATATTTTAGATGAATTTGTATTATGTTTGAACAAATTGGTAAGTTAGTGATTGTAGGTTGATGTTCATTTAATATTTTGCAAAATAAGTTTGTCACATCTTGATGTCGGGCATATGTCGTCGCGATGAGATTAGACCACCATGCATGGCATGATGTCAAGTATGGGTCATTGAGACAAGATCTAGTCAGTATGTTGCGTTGTGACGAGGAACCTCCTGATGTCGTGACGTCGATCTGAACTTTATAATCATTATAGTTTAGTCCTAATTCGATATCGAGTTAGTATTAAAGCCTTCATAAACTCATATAAGACCTGAAAATAAATATATATATATATAACATTTATATATTTAATTTTTCTTAAAATTTAGTGGTTAATAATGTGAATTAGATTATAAATTTCTCGTAGTTACTTTAGTAACTAATGTGACACCTTATTGCTCAGACTCGATGATCGGGTCAAGTATGGGGTTTTACATATAATGGTATCAGAGCTATAGGTTTAGCCAATTCTCAAATAAAAACTAGCTCAAAATTGAGTCTAGAGGTACATGCCAAAGTTGAGTTTAGTATGAGTCAGGAATTGGATGCTGATTATAAAATTTGTTTATTTATAACTATAAGTGTCAAAAGAATCAAGAAATGATGTTGGTGATGTTAATTCTAGCACCGATCACTCTATTACGAGTGAAAATCAAATTAGAATCGAGGCACCAAGTGTAAATCCAACTGATCCTTGACAAAACAGAGCTGATAGACCTTGACGAGAAGGTCAAGATGATGAGGATTTGCTCTGCACGATTGTGAAAATCTTTCAGAGAGTACCAGGAGCTATTCCTCAAGCTGCACCAGTAGCTGCAGCTCATCGAGCCTTGATAAAAGGAGTTACAAAAATATGGAGCAACTAAGTTCAGAGGGTTGAAAGATGTCGATCCCTCCTCAGTCAAAATTTGGCTAGAATCGACTGAACGAGTCTTACAATAGTTAGAATGTTCACCGTCTGAGTGTGTGACTTGTGTGGTATCTCTCCTAAAAGAAGAAACTTATCAATGGTGGCTAACTATCACATGTCATATGCTGATGAATCAAGTCACTTGTCATATGCTGATGAATCAAGTCACTTGGACTTTTTTCTTGTTTAAGTTTGAAAAGAAGTATATTAGTGAATTGCATTTGGAAGATAGAAAGCAATAATTTATGATGTTGAAGCACGAGAATATGCTAGTAGTTGACTATAAATGAGAGTTCTTACGACTCAACAAGTATGCTCTCGAGTTAGTTCTCATAGAAGAGAAAATTTGTAAGCAATTCCTTTGGAAATTGTGAAACGAGCTTTAAATCAAATTGGTTTTGTACAAAATAAAAGAATTTTCTAATCTAGCTGAATAATCGAAACTAGTTGAACAGGCCTTTAGCCTAAATAAGAAACATGAGTCTCTCTGAGCAATCTAAAAGGGAGTCGAGTTTATCAATTCGCAACCATTGCCTAAGCGAGCCAGAGAGTCTCAAATTTCATGGAAATCATTTCCATTGAATGTCAAATTTGAGAGAGACTGGGTTAAACAACTGTCAGTATCTATTGGAAACAATGAGAAGCTCAGAAAGGACATAATTATTTCAAATTGTGAGCTTTGATGGGAATAAGCACAGAAGTGAATGTTGGAAGAGAACGAGAGCATGTTTACGATGCAAATCCTTAGAGCATATTGCTAGAAATTATCCGAGAAGTGTTAATGATATCGGATTCCTCTACCCGGATTCCAGGTTTAATAGAAAGTCCACTAGCACTGAACATGCAAGTGAAGCCAGAATTAAGTAATGCCAAGTACAATTTAGAAAATGTACCTGCATTGATGTCGAATGTGTCTTGGTCCTTGTGATACTTAGCTACGTAAAATAGTGCTAGTTGTCTAACCTTAGTTCTGATCGGACCCCTCAAATGAAACTAATTAACCTTTTGATGTTGTACCCTCACCTTCCCTTGATTCTGTATCAGAGCTTACATCTGATTTATCTAGCGAAGATAATCCTTAACCCTATGTTCCATCAAACCACAACCCAGACATATACCCAACCTTTTTTAACATTTGCCCGGATGGCGATAATCATAGTATCTACAAATAAAAATGCTAGATAATCCAACAGTTCCTCCAATAAGAAGTACTACAACATTTCGTTGAGGTCTGGCTTCTTTGTCCCTCTTTAAACGTTGCAGATTTGGATCAGTGTAACCAAACTCTCTCTTTTTTTGAACTTTATTCGTTTCCTTTCTCTTGAAGTCTAAGTAGTTACTTTATTCTACTACCTTAGTCTTGAAGACCATTTCTAAGATTGCCAACATCACTTGGGACACTGCATCATCCCCGATCTTTTGATCACTGTCTTTTGAAGTAAGCGCAACCATAGTGTCATTTGTCTCGTGGTTAGGCACAATTCTCGGCAAAGTAAATAAATCAACTTGGGTAGCTCGACGTTGAGCCCCACGGTTCCTCATTCTACGATTGTTCATTATGTATCTTATGATCTTAAGTTTGATCTGCAGTTTCAGAAAAATAATCACTAGCTATCTTCAGTCAGTTTTCAGTTTCCTATCTTACAGTTTCAAAGAAAATATAAACACTAGATATTTCGGTTCTATGTCTATAGTAATACACCTCTAGTGTTTACCTACAATTTAACAGTTTCTTTTCTATGACAACCGACACTAGAGTTTCAGACATATTTTTCTTTGTAGAATATCATTTTCAAAATTCTTTTCGGCTTATTTTTTTCCCAAAATACCTCTTTGTTTTCAATGAATGCATGCAAACCTATTAAAACCTCAGACTGATTTTATGGACTTGAATATGATACCACTAAATGTAACCTCCCTAACCCAGCCTAGATGTTACGGCCAGATTGAGAAGGCTACATTAGGCCCCAAAATGGTTAGGTAGACCATTTGATATTTGAAAACCCTTAACATGACTAGTTTTGAAGAAAACTATTATTGGTGATCAAATTTAGATAAAAATATTTTTTTATTGAAAAACCCTAACTTGTCTAACTTTAGGAAAAGTCATCACTCTTAAATTAAATAACGTTAAAGCATTCATTTAATTAGGTCGTCTTTACTTAGAGCCCATTTTTGTTATTGTTTCCATATTTTAGAAGACTAATTGATTTGACATTATGTTTTTCAAGAATTGAATCATTGAAATACAATGAAAAAACCATTTGTTATGCCCCGTTAAATTTATTTCTATTTCTGTAAATATCTAACAAATGTGTATCTATTTCAGTGGTTAAGTGTTTTAGGTGTGTGCATTAGGTCTTGGGTTCAAATCCCACTTTTAGCAAATTTTGTTATTTTTTATCCAAGCCATACCCTTGTGGAGTGGGCTTATATTAAATTTCCTATAAATCCATATCAAAATGAGCATGTTGGTTCGAGTAGTAAGAGCGTTAGTGTGCTGGGGGTCCTCTATTCGAATCCCTACATTAGCATGGATGTTAATTTTTGCTCTGTCGACTGATGGAATTTCGGTGTAGTTGGAATTCTGAGAAAGTTCTTGTTAGTGGGATAGTAGGGAGGAATTTGAGGAATTCATGATATTTTTTATTTTATTTTTTTTTCAAAAAATTCCTCTTTCTTCCAAAATCCCTAAAAAGAATCTAACGTTAATTTCTTTTCTTTTTTGCTCTATGCTGTTTTCTCCTCTCTTTTCTTGCTGGTGATTTGGTGTTATTTTTCTATCTATTATTGAATTTCCATATCTCGCTATTTTGGTTGTAACATCCCAGAATCTGGGGTTAAAAGTTTTGAGGTTTGTGGTTAAGGCCAGTGAGTGGGTTGAACCTTTGGGTTCAATTTCACGTTTTAATGTCAGAATGGGCCTGCTGGTCTGGTGGTTAGTTAGGTGTTAGTGTATCTCTGGGTCTCATGTTCGAATCCTTGTGAGTGTTTTTTATAATTATTTATTTTATTTTGTTTTTTTTAAAAGGGGAAGTTAATTTTCGAATAGAAAATAAGTTTACGTTCTTCTTCTTCTACTTTTTATTTTTCTTCCCCATTATTCCATTTTCTGTTATTAGCAAATTCCAATTTTGTTTGTTTCTTGTTTCTTCCGTTTTACACACATTACGTGTTGTTTGTCAAGACTGATTGCCTTTGTGTTTCATTTTATCAGAGGTGAAGCGGGTAAGTTTTGCTCATGAGGGTTTATGATAGAATTGCTTTTGTTTCTATTATTTGTTAATGGAAGTTCTTATAGTTTAAGTTTATGTGTGAAATTGAGGTTTCCAAATAGTTGGTAAAGGCGAATCGATTGATCTTTGCTACTTGATATCACATTCTAGGGTGTGTGTTCTAAAACAATTTAACTTCGGTATCAAGTTACGGTGAAATTCAATAATGTCTTGTGTGTTTATGAAATTGATTATTTGAAGTATCATATTGTTTTTTAATTGCATGAAATTTTGTATGTTTTGGCATAATTTTGGGTTGCCAAGGGTTGGGGATCGTTTCGACATCAAAAGCATGATTTTCAAGCTATTTCGGCATGGTTTCGTAACCACACGGGTGGCCACACAGGCGTGTGTTGTACACAGGCGGTCCACACAGTCGTGTGCAATTGGGAATTTAGGGTTTTTGATGGTTTTTGGTCCCACACGGCCTAGCCACACGGGCATGTGAGATCTCCTCACGGTCGTGTCGCCTCTACTCTTTATTTTTGGCATTTATGAGCGTGTGTCACCTTTACATGGACGTGTAGGCCTCCACACAGCCTGGGCACTTCCACACAGTCGGGGCACACACCATGTGGCCCTATTTTGCAATTTTTTTTTGAGTCATAAACTGTTTATTTTATGTTTCTGTGTAATTCGACCCTCGGTCAAGCCTCAGAAGTGTGTTTGGGACTCGGTTTAGTTTGGTTTGCGTATATATGTGCGTTCATGGGCTTTAATTTTATTACTCGTTTATGTGGTGAATAAGTATGAGTTCATGATTGTTGTCGTAACTGAATATTAGAATACAAGTGTGATCAAATCTGAATCTGTTCAATTGGAAATGTTAATGTCTGTTTCTGTATATTGTCTGCATAATATGTGCATTGTTTCATAGCATGAAAATTTTAGGATCTGGCTATGAAGAGAAAGAATATAGACTTAGCAGTTTTAACTGCGATACTTTTGTACAGTGGTTTACCGTACTATCCTATACATATATCAGCTCAGTTATATATAGTTACTCAAGTGGCGTAGTTCCATTTTGTGGTGTGTTAGGTGGATGAACCTATTATTGTAACACCTTTAACCCGTACTCGTCGTCGGAACAGGGTTTCGGAGCATTACTAGAACATACAGAACATTTTTCAATTTATTCATGCAAGTCATTATTCATTAACCGAGATTATTCATAACATCCCTTAATTGGACCCTCGAGGCCTAATACGAGCATTAGAAACAAGTAGGAACTTAATTGGGACCTTTAAGATTTTTTTGCAAAATTACAAAATTTTTCCAACGTATAGGACTCACACGCCCAGTGGTCTAAGGGACATGCCCTTATGACCTTGGGACACTCCCGTGGTAGAGGCCATGTTCGACCCTATGTAACTCTCTAACTTGCACACACACCCATGCCACACGCCCGTGTGCTAGGCCGTGTGGTTAATTAATTTAATTCGAATTAGGTGTAGGTTTCACATGGCCAGGACACATGCTAGTGTTCCAGGCTGTGTGGTACACATGGATGAGACACACGCTCGTGTCTCTGCCCGTGTGCCCGGTTCTAAGCATTTTGTTTCTCAAAATTTAGGTGCAGGGGACACACGGCCTAACCACATGCCCGTGTTACTAGGCTGTGTGTCACACACGGTCGAGACACACACCCATGTGTTTGCCCGTGTGGACAAAATGAAGCCATTTCCTAGCTTCATTTCTCACCCAAAAACTTGCACATAAAACACTCAACCAATTCCAACCAATTCAAGCATTCCAATTGAACAAATTCATCATTCATCAAGGCATACCATTTCATCCATTCATGGTTACTAACTCACCTTAACTTAACTTGGACATTTACAACATTGGGTCACATGAACTTAGCATAACACATATGGATATATATATATCATAATAGTTTACTAAATCATATCCCAAAATGAGCCATCACTAGCTATTCCAATGGCTAGGTTACAAAATGACACTTCAAGCCACTATTGGCCAAGTTTCCCTAGACATGCCATTACACCAAAACGATTTCACTAAGTATACCCAAAATGCTAGGTTGATAGTGTGACAATGCTCCAACGATCTTCCAACCTTCATAAGCTTCTGAGCACTATAAAATAGGGGAAAAATAAAAGGAGTAAGCATTACATGCTTAGTAAGTTCGTATAACTGAAACTAAACTTACCAATCTTGTTTAATAAATCTAAGCATGCATAACATGTCTTCCATCCATTTAGCTAAATTGCCTAAACACATACAATCATTCAAACATGTTAGTCACCAAAATTTTCATATAGATCAAGTAACATAGATGAGCTCATTAAGCAATGTTCTTTCAAGTCATTATCATTTTATCTCAAGATTTTTCATGTCAAGTCAAGAGTTATATGTCCATTGAATCATTGAAATCCCGATGAAGGCTCAAGTAGTGCATTCGAGGTGTACTATTCATTAATCCTTCAATTCTTATCGAGGGTACCCCTTAGTGTACTTAACCAAGGAACACACTTACGAGCCACATGTCGTATAACAGGATTGCTAGTCCAGGCTAAATCCTTTATATAATGTATGCTCATAAGAGTTCGATTAGGGTTACTAGTCCAGGCTAAACCCTAATCATAATGTGTGCTCGAGAGGTATTATATCGGGATTACCTATCCGGGCCAAATCTTTTACATAATAAGGTCATTCGGATTACTCTTTCGAGCTAAATCCCGTCCGCAACAAATACATGACCTTATTAGTTTAGGGAAAACATATACATTCATCAAAATTCAATATTCAATCGGGACTAACCCTTTTATCACCATTTCAAGCTTATTTTCATTTATCGTCATAGCATACAAGTGAACTACATCAACATAAATCAAATTACTTACAACACAACAAGTAATTAACATAATTACATGTCCGTTTAAGTTACACGAACTTACCTCGACACTTGTTCGTGTAATAATCTACTAATCCGAAACCTTTTCCTTTCCTTGATCTAACCTCGAATTAGTGTTGTTCGGATCTATATAAATGAATTTAATCATTAATTTCATACATTTCATACTTAGATGAACTCAATTTATATCCTAGGCAAAATTACCATTTTGCCCCTAACTTTTCCAAAAAATTCGATTGTCCTTAGGCCCCGAAAATGAAACTTGTACAAATTAATCCCTATTCCAAGCCTAACCAAAGCCCTATTACAATTTTTCCAGCACATGTTTACATAAAATTTTAGAATTTTTCATCAAATTTTACAAGTTTACATTTCAGTCCTTAAATCAAGTTTTCATTAAAAATCACATTGTAAAAGTTGTTTATCTATCAATAATCTTTCATTTTCTACCGTAAATTTCTAATTTCCAGTATAATACATCCATGACCAATTTTCATACCTTGATAACTTTTCAAATTAATCCTTCAAATAGAGAGATTAAGCTATCCCGATTTTAAAAATACCAAAATTACTAAAAAAGGGACAAGGAAACTTACCCAATTAGGCCTTGAAAGTCTCTTCTCTCTCTCTTCTAGGGTTTCCATGTTTATTTTGGGGAAGAAGATGAGAAAATATGATTTTTATTTTCTTTTCATCTTTTTAATTAATTAATATTTTCACTTTCCAATTTAGTCCCTAGACTTTTTTCTCATTTTCCATGGATGAATCATCTAAAAATATCTACATACTTTTTATTAATGGTGTAATTACCATATAAGGACCTTAAGTTTTGAATTTCATAGCTATTTGATCTTTTTAGCTACTAGAACCCAACTTTGACATTTTATACGATTTAGTCCTTCTCATAATTAGGCACTAAATCGATAAAATTTTCTTTTTACACGACATTTCTAGTATAATATGGTCCATATAATAAAATAAAAATAAATTTTATTTTCGGCTCGGATTTGTGGCCAGAGACTACTGTTCCGATGTCACCGAAATTGGGCTGTTACAATTATAGTTCTATGTGGTGTGCATGGTGGACGGGCCTACCATAGCCGTTATGTGGTGTGCTGGATGGAAGAAGTGGTGTTTCGTTGGTGGGGTGGGATTTTGACTTGTGCATTTGTTCGCATCTAAATATACGTCTGTTTGTCAGAACATTCTATCTGTTTGTGTGACCTTTTGGTTATGGATAATATAGTTAATGTCATGTGATATGTTCTGATTATTGCGTATGACTGGATCATCATTTCTATGGTTTGATATTGTATTTGAAAAATCGATTGAGACTTTTGTAAGTGATATTTTTATGCACATGATTGTCTGAAGTATTTATTGTGTCACTCCGTCTTTTGCCATCTATTCATGTTTTGGACTTACACTGAGCTCGCGTAGCTCATCTCTGTAGTGCCTTTCCTTTTAGGTACTTTAATGTTCTGGAGCTGGACTCGGTATATCGGAGATCTAAAAAAGATACGATTTGATTCAGTTTAAGTAAAGTCTCATAAGTTTTATATGGTTAATTTTAAGTTGGTTTGTAAAACAATTATATAAACTGTGGTACAAGTTTTTTTGCTGGACTTTCATAAGGTGTTATTTGGACTGAACTTTAGAAACTATGGATTTTATTTCCGAATGTTTGAAACCGGTTTAATATTGTTTCAAACATAACGAACAAGAATGTTTTCTTGGCTTGAATTAAAGTTTTTGTTTCGATACTTTTGGTGGCCAATGTAACCTTCAGGATTTGGTCTAAACTTTTAGGCCGAGTTTTGGGGCGTTACATTTGGTAGTATCAGAGCCAGGTTTGCAAGGCATGTGCTTTATGTATCCGTATGTACGCGTGTTTGTTAAAAAAATTTTAAAAAAAACTTTTGTACCACAGTGTTTCGAAAATGTTTCTGAGAAAATAACATGTATGAGACTTCGATGTTGGTCCATGCGAAACTCTGAATTTGCAAATTAATTCTGTAAGATTAGAACTGTAATGCCTAGACAATTATATTTGTGTTCGGTTTTGGTATTGTAGATTCTTGAGGTTAGTTTGAAGTTCGATATGGATTCTGGTTATAAACAAGATCATGAGGGTCAGTCTGTTGAGACTTTTGAGGAATCGTCGACTTCTCTGAGACGTGTGTCTGTTCAGGAGTCGAAAGTCAATGCGATTCAATTAGCTACGGGTAGCGATGACCTGAAGGTTGGCATTGAAGCATTGACTTGAGTTGTATCAGAAGTGTTAGAGAAAGTCTTCAAGACTAGTTTAGAGAGAACTAGAGTGATGGTTCAAGGTAGGTGTGCAAATTGTGGGAAGAAAAGAGATCGTAGTCCTTCGAGGTTGGTGCCTTGATCTGGAAAGTGTGTCGGGTCTCAGCAAAATTTCAATAAGAGTAATGTGGGAGGTTCCAGTATTGGCGTGACTATTTCAGTTTATGGGCATTGTAAAAAGCATCATCCGAAAGATTGTTGGAAAAAGTCGGGAGCATGTCTCAGATGGGGGTCTACGGGCCATTGGATTAGGGACTATTTTTGGTTACATTGAGTCAGGTATGATTGTGTAACACTGTTGACCTTGTGCGCTATTGTTTTTGAATGATTTGACTTTCTGAATATGGCATTGTGTTTGTTCGTGTAATAGAAAAGTGAATTGATCTAGTTCAACGGTTAAGTGTTCTGGGTATGTATGAGAAATTTTAAGGTTTAGTATGTTTCAAGGTCAAAGTACGCAGTGGGAGCGTAGTGGTGAGTTTTATGTTTAGACGATTGTCTTGTTAGTAGGAAATTTCAGGGACGAAATTTCTTTAAGTAGGGGTGAGCTGTAACATCCTAGAATCTGGGGTTAGAAGTTTTGAGGTTTGTGGTTAAGGTCAGTGAGTGGGTTGAACCTTTGGGTTCAATTTCGAGTTTAATGTTAGAATGGATCTACTGGTCTAGTGGTTAGTTGGGTGTTAGTGTATCTCTGGGTCTCGTGTTCGAATCCTTGTAAGTGTTTTTGATAATTATTTGTTTTATTTTATTTTTCTAAAAAGGGAAGTTAATTTTGGAATAGAACATAAATTTACGTTCTTCTGCTTTTACTTTTTAGTTTTCTTCCCCATCGTTCCTTTTTCTGTTCTTACCCAATTCCAATTTCGTTTATTTCTTATTTCTTCCATTTTACAGACATTACGTGTTGTCTATCAAGACTGATCGTCCTTGTGATTCGTTTTACTAGAGGTGAAGCGGGTAAGTTTTGTTCATGAGGGTTTATGATTAGAATTGCTTCTATTTCTATTATTTGTTAATGGAAGTTCTTATAGATTAAGTTTATGTGTGAAATTGAGGTTTCTAGACAGTTGGTAAGGGTGAATTGATTGATCTTTGCTGCTTGATATTACGTTCTAAGGTATGTGTTCTGAAACGGTTTAACTTTGGTATCGAATTGCGGTGAAATTCAATAATGTGTTGTGTGTTTATGAAATTGGTTATTTGAAGTATCATATTGTTTTTGAATTGCATGAAATTCTATATATTTTGGCATAAATCTAGGTTGCCAAGGGTTGGGGATCATTTCGACATCAAAAGCATGATTTTCAGGCTGTTTTGGTGTGGTTTTGTAACCACTCGGGTGGCCACACGGGCATGTGCTACACATGGGCGATCTACATAGCCGTATGCAATTGTGAATTTAGGGTTTTCTATGGTTTTTGGTTCCACACGGCTAGCCACATGGGCGTGTGTACCCACACAGGCGTGTGAGATCTCTACACGGTCATGTCGCCTCTGCTATTTCCTTTTGGCATTTTTGGACAGTTAGTTACACGGGCTGCTCAGACTGGCGTGTGTCCCCTCCAGACGGGTGTGTGTTGCCTTCACATAGGCGTGTAGTCCTCCACACGGCCTGGGCATTTCCACACAGCCATGTGGCCTTATTTTGCAGAATTTTTGTTTTGAGTCATAAACTGTCTATTTTATGTTTCTGTGTAATCTGACTGTAACACCCCTAGCCCGTATCCGTCGTTGGATTAGGGTTATGAGGCATTACCGATCATTTTACAATTCATATAAATATGCATTATATATATATATATATATATATATATTACAAATCAAGATTTTAATCACATCAATGCTTATAACTTAATCAAATATTAAATCTTAAACAATTATATCATTAACAATACAACTTAAATAAAACATAATCCAAAATATATCAAAACAATTTATACATATATAGAACATGTAATACATCAATAACTTCATTATTGAAATATTAGACCTATTTTATATAATTCATGCGCATACACAAGATATACATCAATTGAAAAAATTTCATTACTAACCCATTTATTTATATATGCGGCATTAATATATTAGTCTGTATAAAATTCATATGTTTTGCATATTAACACAAATTAAAAACAAGCATTCGGTTATATGTAAACCCATTTCATTTCTTTGTCCATTCGGTTAACACAATGCATTTATACATATTCATAAACTTACAAATAAAGTAACTAATCTATATAGCCATGCACATATACATGTCAACCATAATATAAGCACATATATACATACATGTAAACATATAAAAACTCAACTAACATGACATGACCGAATACCAAGTGCATTTATCCTTTATCATTAACTCAAAATTCTTATATAAATCTAAGTCCTAATGTGTCTTACTTACCATAACAACAAATCATATGACATTCATATCATTAATAAAGTCCATAAGTGTATACCGAATTTATAGCATGCAAATGTCTTGAGTATTACCTAACAAATACATGACCTACCTTAACTCAATTATCATCCATTATAAACCAGATGGCCGAAACACATAGCAACTTCACAAACATCATATATTTTGGATACACTTTCAATATAGGCTCAAACCAAAACCAAACATATGTATAACATAGCAGATTCATTCATGCCACATCTGAATTCAACAACCAACCTCAATATACGATCACATAACACAAATTATAATTATCCATAGCACACGACATAATAACAAAAATAGACTTAAACCATAATTAAACCAAAATCAATTTCAAGCATAGAAGTTAAGCCATTTTCGCATGGCTCCACTTATACATAAACATAATACAACATTTCAAAAGTATATTCTAGCCTATACAGGCCATAATTCAAGTTCAACTTATTAAGTACCAAAACAGTAGATAGTGTGATGAACTTTGCTGACAATCCCTGAGCTCGTAACATGAAATCCAAGAATCTATAAAACAGAGTAAACATGAACACACAAAGTAAGCTATCATAACTTAGTAAGTCATAAGCAAATAAACAACCAAATGATATTATCAGCTCAATTAAACTAAACCATAATATATCATCTTTATCATATTTAGTCTCAAACTACCAAGGTTGGTAAATAATACATTTTCATATTCAAACATTACCTTGGCCGAATACTCTTATGATCAAGATAATTAATTATCATCCAACCTTCAAAGCCAAAATGTCAATATATATATAACCAAATGTACATACACTAATATTCACAAGCTCAAAAACCATAATATAACATCGTGTACATGTACTATCTATATGGCCGAATATACATGGTCTTGTATACACATATTCAAAAACCAATTCCATAATATTCATATCATTCATTTATAAGACCAAATACACATACCATAATCACATATATTCTTCATTTGCATTACACATGATTTGTAACAAATAATCAAGTTACTTACTTACCTTATTTAGGTAGGTAACAAGCTAATTCATACCTGGTCATTCCAACTCATTTTACACTTTCGATCACAACTTATCAATGCCCGATGAACCATTCGGAATTGGATAGGACACTCAGATAATCACACATGTATCATACAATGCCAACGTCCCAGACGTGGTCTTACATGTAATCACATATTGATGCCACTATCCCAAACAGGGTCTTACTCACACACATATATCGGAATCACATATTGATGCCATGGTCTTACTTGCACATCACAAATTGGAATCCTATGTCATGACATATGTATCCTAACTATTCCTAAGGTTCATACGGGGCTTTCAAACGTCGTAACTCGGTTGAAACGAACATGTGAACATGGTTACCAAGCTTATATACATTTGGTATTTGCAAGTATATATTCTCACATCTCATTTCAGAATATATAATTTGCATTTAACTAAAATTAAGTACGTTTATTTGCTTATAAACTTACCTCAGACGTATAAAACAGAACAGGACAGCTAGCCGACAATTTTCGTTTTCCCTCAATCCAAATTCGATTTCTTTAGTTCTTGATCTAAACATATTCAAATTAAGCTCATTAATTCATTCAATTTAGTACAAAAACACATAAATGAAAAATTACCATTTTATCCCTGACATTTACACTTTTTATAATTTAGTCCCTATTACACAAAACACAAAAAATACAAAACTTCACTATACCCATGTTTGGCCAAATTTTAACCATATTTATACAAGTCCATATATTTCATTTATTTCACATTTTAGTCCCTCAAACTATTATTTTTGGAATTTAATCCTAATTACTCAAAATCATCAAAAATTCCAATACAAAACATGTTAACCTTAAACACATCTTTCATTTTTCATCATTAAACAACAAAATATCAAGCTCTAATCAATGGCATAACTCAAAATATTCATCAAAATAAAAAATTCAAGCATGGGTCTTGAAGATAACTTAGCAACGATATCAAAAACGTAAAAATTATCAAAAACCGAGCTAGAACTTACCTTGAATCAAGTTGAGAAATGGCCGAACCCTAGCTTCTTTTCGTTTTCTTTCTTATTTGTTAATTCAGCAAGAACATAATAATATGAAACCTGATCTCGTGATTTCATGATAGGTTTTAAATATTTATAATTAATCGTTCTTGAAACTAACTATTATCGCGATGTAGGCAAGTGTACCTATCGCACAGTAGTATAGTTTTAGCAAGAACGGATTGTCGAACCCAAAGGAACTAAAAGTACTAGTAATGACTGTCTTCTTATTATCTATCCTAAAAATAAAAAGGTTTTTGTTTTAACTAACTAATTATCTAAACTAAGAATTCCCAGAGAATGGAATTGGGGAATTACTTTTGGGAAAATCGATTGAATTAAGACAATACCTAAGGAAAAATCCCCCTAGACTGTACTTGTTATTCTGGCTCCAAATCAGACGATTTATTCATTTAACTTATTCCGTATAGATCCCTAAGTTATGTTATTATCCCTATTCAAGACTAATAACATCTAATCCCTAGATTGAATAATTGAGACCTTTCTCTAATTAACACCCTAGGGTTGCATTAACTTGATCTATGGATCCCCTTATTAGGTTTCACCCTAATCCGACAAAATCTTGTCACCCTATGTCTAGGCGCTTAATTATGACAAATGTACTCTTAGACAGGGTCTATTCCTCCTCTGAATAAGAGCTTATCTTGAATCAGTATCCTGGGATATCAAAACAAGAATTAAGAACACATAATTAAGAACAAGTTAAATATTTATTATACAATTCAAAAAATAATAACAAGATTCGTCTTAGGTTTCATTCCCCTTAGGTATTTAGGGGTTTTAGTTCATAACTAAATAAGAAAACATCTCAGAATAATAAAGAATACAAAACATAAAGAAAACCCAAAACTCTTGAAGGGGAAATTGAGGAGAGAACTTTAGTCTTGACGGTGAATCCGGCTTCTGAGATGGATCAATCGGCTTCTTTGGAGTAATTCCTTACTCCCTATTTTGTGTCTCTTTTTTCTTCCTCCTCTAAGGTGTATTTATAGGCTTTGGAATGCCTAAAAGCCCTCAAAATTAGCCTTTTCCGAATTGGACTCAACTTGGGCTTGGCAGGGACACGCCCGTGTGAATCGTGTTTTGAAACTGCCAAATGGACACGGCCGTGTGGTTTGCCCGTGTGAGGAGGTCTAAGCCATGTTGATTTCATACTTTGGCCCATTTTCTCCCCACTTTGGCCCGTTTCTCATTCCTTTTGCTCTCCTATGCTCTCCTAAGTATAAAACATGAAATTAAAGCATTAGGAGCATCGAATTCACCAATTTTAATAGGAAATCATCCATAAAATGCGTTAAGCATGGGGTAAAAATATGTATAAATTACGGTTTATCAAATACCCCCACACTTAAGCATTTGCTTGTCCTCAAGCAAAATTCTCAACTCATAATCAAAATAAATTCTTCTCAACTTATAATTCCTAACGATAATATCTCAAAATAATCCATAGGTAATCATATATTGAGAATTCAACTAAAAGAACATAAAAGTTTCAAACATTCCAAGTTGAGTATTTAATCATGCAAACATAGGTGTCTCCCCTTATCTAAGTAATTACCTTTGATTCAGAATATCACAGAGTTTCATATCCTCACTAAAGATTCACTCAAATCACTCGAGGTGTTTAAGGACAATAAATGAATCACTTAATAGTCAATAATGAAAAGTTATTACCATAGGCTTGCATGAAAATTAAATCTCCACCACTATAATTTAAGATGATACATCAATCAAAAGGTCTTTAGAGGGTTGTAATGAGGCTTGGTTAGGGGGTGTGGTCACAAGCTGAAAGAAAGGGTTAGAATCAAGATTGAGTTGAAAAATTACCTAACTAGAAAAATAGCTAGTTATTAATTGCGTACAACAGAGCTTTTCTCAGAATATGGAATTTAACTTCTTTAGCTCAGAAGATTACTACTAATATGTATACATGTTTTTTTTTAAGATCACATAATTATAAAGTAGAATAAAACATAGCTAAGAAACTATTTCAATTCAAATCTCGACAAAAAAAGTAGGGCTCAAATTAATTTAAGGGATTTCAATAATAATGGGTTAAAGGTTAATATTAAGGGTAATACAAGAAATAGCTTGTTAGGCTCAAGGGGGTTTACTAGGGGTTAATCGAGGAGGTAGGCTTTTCATGGCATGAGTGGGTTAATACTAAGTGCCTTAATCATTTTGACATATCAAATCAAATGGTGTGGTCTCGACATGCATAATCAAGCAAGTTCTAAAAATAACAGTTCAATACTGTCGCACTCAAAGTAATAATAAAAGTGAGCATGGAAGAATTAATAGATGCTCAAAAGGCTCAAAAATCTCACAAAAATTATGGCTTTTTGATGTTTAAAACGTGTGAATTCCAACTCAAAGTAATACCTAAACTTTGGGGAAACAACCTAAGATTTTAAATTCTTAAAAATCAACTTATCATGCTTGATTCTCTAATGTCTTAAGGTTTAAACAATCAATGCATAAATGCCTATGTTTTAATTCAAGATATATCAATTAAAATCATAAGTCAATCAAAATTTATCCTAAATATTATATGAGAGCTTTTCTAGAGAACAAGGCAGTTATTCAGAGATTTTTCTGATAATGAAATAAATACCCCCACACTTAAGATGTACATTCCCTCAATGTACAAAGATAGATATTAGAATATAAAAATAAGATAGGGGGAGAAGTGAAACTTCCTGTATGATGAATTTCTCGAACTGGAGTTTTGGAGAGTAATCGGTTCGAGAGTGGAGGAGGATACTCCGGCGATTGTAGAGGTTCATTAATCCATAAGCCCTACGCCAAAATAATATTATATCTAGTGGTAGCTATGGTCGTGGTCGATCAGGACATGACAGTCGTGGAGAACCTTTCCCGGTAGAGTTTTTAGTTCCTACTCGATGATGAGCTTAAGAGCTCTATATAACCGTAATAAAATCAGAAACTTTTTAGGGGATATTAGGAAGAATAATTACTTATAAAGAAATAACTTAAATTGATAATTAAAAATAAAATTCTAAAATCTAATAAAAATAAAAAGTAGTTTTAATAAAAATTAAAAACATAAAATAATAAATAAATGTTTTTAAACATCTTCATTGCTGGATGGTTCACGAGGTGGGGTTGGCGATGAGATATGGAGGTGCTAACAAATCTGCTGTAGAGTAGCATCAATGTTGTCAAATCATTGAAAACATTGCTGCTCGGATCGAGTGAGGCGCTCAGAGATGTCAGCATATGAAGCTGCCACATGAACTGGACGAGAGGGTGGTGGTGGCTGAGTCGGTGGGTCCTCGTGTTGTGGAGGGACATCATCAAGAATGTCCTCGTAGGCCTCCTCCTCGATAGATTGGGCAATATGATATTGGGGAGGGTAGGTTTCTCGGCGCCTCTCGATCATCCTCATGCTAAGCATGCTCGAGATGCCTTACAGAGAAATCTGGCTGATGAGGGTAAGGGATGATTCCTGGGCCGTGGTGCTGAGGAGCTCGAAGTGTCGAGCCAACTGAGTGTAGGGGCCAATGGAGATGACCCCCTTCCTATGCCGCTCTGTCTGGTGCTAAATTGCGAGGGCGATGAAATAGGCAAGGTCGATGACGTGCCCGTGCGACATACACCATAAGAAGTAGGCGTCGTGAGTGTTGACAACGCCAGTGCTCTCTTGCCTCCCTGTAATCGTGTGAGCCAAAATGGCGTGTAGGTACCTCAGAGATGGAGGGAGAGCCGATGCCTTGGAGCGGCTAGCATTGTAGGTGGCCCTACCTGGTACTAGTGCATCCCAGCACCGTGAAGGAGAGCGATGAATATGGCGGTTGAGAGCATGTAAGTCATTCTCCTCCTTGAATTTCTTCGTATATAAACCCAATGCAGCACCAGACTCTGGGACGCTTAGCTGGCGGACTAACCCGCCTAGGCGAAACTGGACCGTGCCGAGATCATCGTAGTTCATCATTATAGTTTGAAGATGGAACGTTGAGCATAGTTCCATCGTGAGCTCAAGGTATGTTGGTTCGATGATCCCAAAGAACAGCTCCTAAGGGTCAATGGTTAAGAGGGCCTGAATCGCATTAGCCAACTAAACTTGTTCTACGACAGCCCAGTCGATGCAGCAGCCCGCAATTAAAGGTCGGGCCTGAAGTATTTGGAAAAGTTCTTCTTGGGGCCCTTGGGGGAACTGAAGGAAAGGGTGACGAATTTTGATGGTTGGACCCGCAGAAGATGACACTCTCTTCCTCTTCTTCAAAGCAGGGACAACGACCTTCTTTCCTCGTGAAGATGGCATTATAAGCCTGTAATATAAAGAATAATAATAATAATAATAATAGGTAACCGAATTTGAAAAAGTAAAAATTCATGAATTTGAACTAACTATTTCAGCCAAAACTACTAATACGAAGCAAACTCAACCAAAATAACCATGAGAATGAGAATAATAATGTAATAGGTATGAGGTTTTCCTAATCTCGATTTAACACGGAATGTATGATAACTAACCTAAGAATGCAAATTAAATGATAGACAGTGGCATGGTAATAGCATGAGAATAAGCATAGTAATGTCATGGGTTTGAGGTTTCCCTAATAACTCGATTTAACAAGAAATGCATGATAACTAACCTAAGAATTCAAATTAAATGATAGAATAATGAGAAAAATGAAAAATAGTTCAAAAGATATGAAACTTATGTTGATAATAAGCATTAGAAATAAGTAAAATAAAAGTGAAAGGAGTAAACAAACGCTAGGGGAGAGAGATTGAGCGTCAAAAATGGAGTGGGAAGCGGCGCACGGGCGTGGCAAGGAGGGCGTGTGGACTTGCAGCGGCTAGGGTTAGGGTTTTTGAATGGGGAAGAAAGTGAATAGTGCAGGGTATTTATAGATTTTGGGGCACACATCCAGGTAACACGCCCGTGTTCCCCAATTTTAGCCTTTGTGATTTGCGAATTTTGAATTTGGGTGCGTCTGAAATTTAGTACACGCTCATGTTCTTTGGGCGTGTGGGTGCACACGGCTGTATCGCACGGTCGTGTCTGGCGTTGTTCGCTTCTGCCATGTCTGTGTATGAAGACCCACGCCCGTGTTACTTTGACGGTTCGACCACGGGTGTTAGACACAGGCGTGTTGCACGCCCGTGCTATTTTAACAGGTTTGACCACAGTTTACGCCCGTGTTGTTTTGGCAGGTTCAACCACGGCCATGCCGCACTGCCATGGCATTTTATTGTAACCTGTGTTTGGGAAATATTGTTGCCCTATTTTCACACGACGATAAGCACGCCTGTGCTCTTGGCTGTGTCCCTGTGGAAAACCTGTATTCAAGTGCCCCGTTAGTAAGTTAGATGTTGAAGACTAAATTTTAAAGAAGTTAATACAGTTAGTGCTCGGGTTGCCTTCCGAGAAGCGCTTATTTATAGTCTAAGCTCGACTTACCTCTCCATTGAATGATCATGGTGGTTTGAGGAGTTTATACTGTTCATTCCTACTATTAATCTCATTAAAATGAGGTTTTAAATGGGTGTTGTTTACCTTAAAAGTGCCGAACTTGGGGTAACTTACCTCATCTGTATCGAATGGAAAAATATTAAGTACTGTAAGAGGGATTTCTTTATTCGGTGTAGTAGTGACAATATGAGGATCGGTGGCATCTAATAAGACTTTATCACCAACCTTAAGTTGATTTGGAAAGGTATTGAGCTCGATCTGTCGTAGATTCAGTTTGTCGGGTGTTCTCGGTTTATGCGTCTGCCATTCATCTAGCTCCTCGATTTGTAGCCTTCGATCGTCATGTATGGGTCCTCTACTATTGCTTGATAATGGTTCATGTACTTCCTTCAGACTCATTTCCTGCAAAGAAGGTTGCACCATATTGTTAGTTTTAGTAGAATGGTTTAGACGATCACCTTCAATTTCCATTGTGTTCCCAGAATTGCGAGCTTGAAGGGTGATTGTTTCGTCTCCCACACGGAGTGTGAGTTCACCTGTGCCAACATCAATAATTGTTTTAGAAGTTGCTAAAAAGGGCCTTCCTAGAATTAAAGGAATGTTGCTATCCTCCTCTATGTCTAGAACAATGAAATCAACAGGAAATATAAATTTATTGATTTTAACTAGCACATATTCAATAATACCCCTAGGGAATCTTATAGTTTTATCTACTAATTGAATGCTCATCCTAGTCTGTTTGGGTTTCCCGAGACCTAGTTGCTTAAACATTTTGTAAGGCATGACGTTGATACTAGCCTCTAAATCAGCTAATGCATTATTAACATCTAAACTACCAATTAAGTAAGGAATCGTAAAACTCCCTAGATCTTTTAGTTTGCTCAGTAGCTTATTTTTCAGAATAGCTAAGAACACTGCATTTAGCTCCACATATGACGCCTCGTCCAACTTCCACTTATTTGCTAAAAACTCCTTTAAAAATTTCATTGCGTTTGGCATCTGCGATAGCACTTTAATAAATGGTAAGTTAATGTGTATTTTTTTAAGAGTTTAAGGAATTTACCAAATTGTTCATCTGAGCGATCTTTCCTTGTTGCGTTGGGGTATGGCACACAAGGTTTATATTCGACATGAACCGTTTTGTTTTTATTGTGATCTACCTCTCCTTGACCTTTGCATACCACAATTTTTTGCCTCGGTTCTGGCTCAGGCTCAACAACTCCTTCTTCATCTTGAACATTAATCGCGTTGAGCTGTTCCCTTGTGTTAGGTTCGGTATTACTTGGCAAACTACCTTGTGGTCGTTCGAAGATTAATTTGGAAAGCTAGCCTATCTAAGTTTTGAGCCCTTGGATCGACGCTTGTTGATTTTTAAGTGCTATCTTGGTATTCTGAAAACTCGTTTCTGACACTGGTATAAACTTTGAGAGCATCTCTTCATGGTTCGGCTTCTTTTCCTGTTGGTTGGGTGGTTGTTGGTAGCCTAGAGGTGGTTGTGGTCTTTGATTTCCTTGATCGCCCCATGAGAAATTGGGGTGGTTCCTCCAACCTGCATTGTAAGTGTTACTATATGGATTGTTTTGAGGTCAAGGATTATTACCCATGTAATTTAATTGCTCGTTATCCATGTTGTGGCCATAAGGTTGGTATTTCGAATGGCTTGTTCCACCTCCACTTGTTTCGCACTGCATTACTAGGTGAACCTGTGAAGAACTAAGAAAACCATCAATTTTCTTATTCAAGAGTTCTACCTGATTAGAGAGCATGGTGACTGAATCGACGTTATAAACGCTGACTATTTTCGTTGGCTTTGTCCTCATGACTTGCCACTGATAGTTATTCAGTGACATCTCCTCTATAAACTCATAGGTATCTTCAGGTGTTTTATCATTGATGGTTTCGCCAGCAGCTGTGTCAACCATTTGTCGAGTCGAAGGATTCAAACCATTATGGGACATTTGAACCTGTAGCCAAAGTGGTAAACCATGGTGAGGGCACCTTCTTAAAAGGTCCTTGTATCTCTCCCATGCATCGTAGAGTGTTTCTAAATCCATCTGCACAAAAGAAGAGATATCATTATGTAATTTAGCCGTTTTAGCCGGCGAAAAATATTTTAGTAAAAATTTTTCGGTCATTTGTTCCCAAGTAGTAATTGACTCTCGTGGTAACGAGTTCAACCACTGTTTAGCTTTGTTCCTTAATGAAAAAGGGAATAACCGAAGACGAATGGCATCATCAGAAACACCATTAATTTTAAATGTATCGCATAGTTCTAAGAAGTTGGCTAAATGAGCATTGGGATCCTCATCCTACAAACCATCAAACTAAACAAGTTGCTGTATCATTTGAATAGTGTTAAGTTTCAGTTCAAAAGTATTTGCAGCTATAGCAGGTCTAACTATGCTTGATTCAGTTCCTGTTAAAGAAGGTTTCGCATAATCATACACAGTGCGTGGGCTAGGATTTTGATTAACCGCAATTGCAGGAAGTAGCTGATTGTCTTGGTTTTTAGCCATCTCTTCTGTTGAGGGTTGAGTATCGTCCTCTTGCTCGTTCTCTGTGTATCTTAAGCTTCGCCTTATTTCTCTTTGGTTTCTGTGAACTGTGCGATTGATTTCTTCGTCAAAAAGTAGTGGTCCTGACGGGTTTCTTCTAGTCATAAACTATAAAAACCTGCCAAGAGAAGGAAAAAGTAAATGAATAAGTAATAATAATTAAATTAAATTAAATTAAATTGCAAGAAAAATAAATGGCTAAAGTAATAAAAATTGAGCGTTCCTAATATCTTAGCTCCCTGGCAATGGCACCAAAAACTTGATCGCGTGATTTCGTGATAGGTTTTAAATATTTATAATTAATCGTTCTTGAAACTAACTATTATCGCGATGTAGTCAAGTGTAACTATCGAACAGTAGTATAGTTTTAGCAAGACCGGATTGTCGAACCCAAAGGAACTAAAAGTACTGGTACTGACTGTCTTCTTATTATCTAGCCTAAAAATAAAGTGGTTTTTGTTTTAACTAAATAATTATCTAAATTAAGAATTCACAGAGAATGAAATTGGGGAATTACTTTTGGGAAAATCGATTGAATTAAGACAACACCTAAGGAAAAATCCACCTAGACTGTACTTGTTATTCTGGCTCCAAATCGGACGATTTATTCATTTAACTTATTCCGTAGAAATCCCTAAGTTATGTTATTATCCCTATTCAAGACTAGTAACATCTAATCCCTAGATTGAATAATTGAGACCTTTCTCTAATTAACACCCTAGGGTTGCATTAACTCGATATATGGATCCCCTTATTAGGTTTCACCCTAATCCGGTAAAGTCTTGTCTCCCTATGTCTAGGCACTTAATTATGACAAATGTACTCTTAGACAGGGTCTATTCCTCCTCTGAATAAGAGCTTATCTTGAATTAGTATCCTAGGATATCAAAACAAGAATTAAGAACACATAATTAAGAACAAGTTAAATATTTATCATACAATTCAGAAAATAATAACAATATTTGTCTTAGGTTTCATTCCCCTTAGGTATTTAGGGGTTTTAGTTCATAACTAAATAAGAAAACATCTCAGAATAATAAAGAATACAAAACATAAAGAAAACCCAAAACTCCTGAAGGAGAAATTGAGGAGAGAACTTCAGTCTTGACGGTGAATCCGGCTTCTGAGATGGATCAATCGGCTTCCTTGGAGTAATTCCTTACTCCCTATTCTGTGTCTCCTTTTTCTTCCTCCTCTAGGGTGTATTTATAGGCTTTGGAATGCTTAAAAGCCCTCAAAATTAGCCTTTTCCGAATTGGACTCAACTTGGGCTTGGTAGGGACACGCCCGTGTGACACGCCAGTGTGAATCGTGTTTCAAAATTGCCAAATGGATATGGCCATGTGGTTTGCTCGTGTGAGCAGGTCCAGGCCGTGTTGATTTCGTACTTTGGCCCATTTTCTCCGTTTTTGGCCCGTTTCTCGTTCCTTTTGCTCTCTTATGCTCTCCTAAGTATAAAACATGAAATTAAAGCATTAGGAGCATCGAATTCACCAATTCTAATAGGAAATCATCCATAAAATGGGTTAAGCATGGGGTAAAAATATGTATAAATTACGGTTTATCAAAACCATATTATATTTATTTTTATGTTTTATTATTACATTAACTTAACATTTGATTTACTAATTTACCTTTTATAGTTAAATTACTAAAACACATATAATAATGGTACAACTGGCCATTACATACACAAATGGTCTATTTAAAACTTAAAGACTTCAATTTAAAAAGCCACTAGCAATTTGGCCCTTATACTTTAAACTATTAAGTTTTCAATTTTAGCGATTGAGTCCTTTTATTTAATCGGACACTTAAACGATAAAATTAAATCACAAAAATTTCACAGATATAAATTGACACATAATAAACACAGAGTAATTTTAAAATATTTTTTTAACTCAGAATCATGGTCCTGAAACCACCATTCCGACTACGGTCTAAATCGGGCTGTTACACTGACCCTCAGTCAAGCCTCAGTAAATGTGTTTGGGACTCAGTTTAGTTTGGTTCGTGTATATATGTGCATTCATGGGCTTTAATTTTATTTCCCGTTTATGTGATGAATAAATATGAGCTTATGATTGTTGTCGTAACTAAATATTAGAATCAAGTGTGATCAAATCTGAATTTATTCAACTGGAAATGTTAATATCCGTTTTTTTATATTGTCTGCATAATATGTGCATTGTTGCATAGCATAAAAGTTTTGGGATCTAGCTATGAAGAGAAGGAGGACAAATTTAACAGTTTTAACTATGATACTTTTGTACAACGGTTTACTGTACTATCTTATACGTATATCAGCTCAGCTGTATACAGTTACTCAAGTGGCATAGTTTCATGTTGTGGTTGTTAGGTGGATCAACCTATTATGGTTCTATGTAGTGTGTATGGTGGGCGGGCCTACCATAGCCCTTATGTGGTGTGCTGGATAGACGAAGTGGTGTTTGGTTGGTGTGATGGGATTTTGACTTGTGCATCTGTTCGCATCTGAATACACATCTATTTGTCAGAATATTCTATCTATTTGTGTGACCTTTTAGTTATGACAATATAGTTAATGTCATGTGATATGTTATGATTATTGCATATGACTGGATCATCATTTCTATGGTTTGATAATGTATTTGACATACCGATTGAGACTTTCATAAGTGATATTTTTATGCACATGCTTGTCTGAAGTATTTATTGTGTCACTCTGTCTTTTGTCATCTGTTTATGTTTCGGAGTCACACTAAGCTCATGTAGCTCATCTCTATAGTGTCTTTCCTTTTAGGTACTTTCCGTGTTTTGGAGCTAAACTCAGTATACTGGAGGTCTCAGAAAGATACAGTTTGATTCAGTTTAAGTAAAGTCTCATAAGTTTTATATGGTTAATTTTAAGTCAATTTGTAAAACAATTATATAAACTGTGGTACAAGTTTTTATACTGGACTTTCATAAGGTATTATTTGGACTGAACTTTAGAAACTATGGATTTTATTTCTGAATGTTTGACGCTGGTTTAATATTGTTCAAATATAATGAACAAGAAGGTTTTCTTGGCTTGAATTAAAGTCTTTGTTTTCGATACTTTTAGTGGCCAATGTAACCTCTAGGATTTGATCTAAACTTCTAGGCTGGGTTTTGGGGCATTACACCAGTGCTCAATGTGCGTTTCTGGTAAGTTTTGTAGGTGCAATTACTGTTTTGGTTGGTGAATATTTGGTTAATAAGGTTCATTTGATGTTTAGAAGAAGATCAAGGGGCTTAGGGTTTCTAATTGGCACATTAATTGTTCAAAATCTCTATTACCGTTCGAAGGTAAGAACTTTGGTGGATTAAAAGGTTGTTATTTTGGATGTAGTTCGGTTTAGTGTTTATTTAAGCGACTAATTCTGTGGTTTATTGGTCAATTTTAGGTGTTGTGTGACTCGGGAGTGATTTTGCATCAAAATCGTAACAGGTGTGTTCCCAAAACAAGAAAAATTAAGTTTCAGCAAAAGTTAAAAATGCTTACTGTCAATGGTACACAGGCGTGTGGCTGTGTATGAGACACAACCATGTGTCTGACAAAGGTACGATCGTGCGCAAGATATGGCTGTGTGGTGTGTGAGTGTGGCCGTGTGGGCCACACGAGCTAGGCCAAATTGGGCGTGTAGGCCCACACGGACGCGTGAATTCTGGGCCAGGCCGTGTAGTCGACAGGGCAAGGCCAATCTGAGCATGTGGGCCACACGGGCATATGGGCCCAAAACTTTAAAACTTTCCCTAGGGTCACACGGTTCGTTCCTATCGACTGTGGACCTACCTTAGGGTCGGTAAGGGCTAACCAAACCCTAAAACTATGTGATCTACTATTCTGATATTTTGTTCTGAACTTAATATTGTCATGCATGTCTGAATAATTTAATGTATGTATATATATTTGATATCTTTAAATGAGCATGTAAGCATGATAATTATAATTATGTATGTTTGATTGGGGTGGGATTTATATATGTGGAGGAAGTGTTTTGTATGGCATTCATCACTTATATTCTAGTAGCTTGGCTGCACTTTATTTGATATGTGTTGTAATGGCATGATATGGTGTGTAGGGATGGATGGGTGTTTTTAACCCCAGATGGTGTGATGGGATAGTCGGAGTTGGTGTGTAAAGGATGGGGGTAGGATTTTGCATACCTGTTTCTGTTATTTTAATCTAAATCTGAATCTGAATCTAAATCTGAATCTAATTCTAAAACTGTATCTGATTGTGTATATGATTCTGTATGTATAGCATGTCTATTTCTATTAGGTTACACACTGAGTTTACGAAAACTCACATCTGTCTGTCCATTCTGTTTAGGTAATCCATAGACTTAGACGGGTCGGTGTGGCAGAGGCTCAGTGGCGAGCACCTGATCGAGAACTATTCTACTTAGTAAATTTACAGCTTTGATTTTTAATTCTGGTTTTATTTGAGAGTTTGTAAATTCTGGGATTCTTTGGACTGTATGGTTTTTAATTGTTAGTTTTGATTTCATTTGCTTGCTTATTTGCATGGTTTGACAAAACGTTTTAGGAAAACGACAGTTTAACTCAAACAAGGGTTTTTTAAAAATATGAACTGGACTTTCAAGATATAATGATTTTGTTAAACTTTCGCTGTAAATTGTGCTTTGACAAATAAATCAATTAATTAACATTTTCGACAATGAATATAAACGAATGTGTTGTTAAGCTAAATTGATTTTACGTAATGACTCCATTTTCAAAACCCATTCTTTGTGACATCTCCGGATTCGGCCATAGCTTCTAGCCTGGGTTTGGGGTCTTACATTTAGTGGTATTAGAGCCAGATTACAAAACTTGGCTGTGGATTTTGGGTTCTAAAAGTACATTTCAAAAAGAATTAGTTTTCAAATAATTTGAGGAAGTATATGTTACACTGAGTCTCCAGCGCCAATCCTGTAAGTATTTCTAAACTTAGATAGAAAACTCTGAAAACATTGTAGTTAGCATATTCTGAAACTATACTAAAATGGTTAGATACTAAAACTTCTGAAAACATCTCTGAACTTCTGATAATTTATGCATAAAATATCTGCTAATAAATACTGGAACTGATACATGAAATTTTATAATGTAGATAAAATTCAAATTATACAATGAACGCTCATGGAATTTGCAGATGTCATATTCGTGGACGTGGTAAAGGGCGTAAGGGGGCAAGAGTTGAGTCTTCCTTTCTAGGCAATATGCCAAACTTAGATACGAGTGAGACATCGGTTTCACAGCCATTCGGCTGGGGATGACATACTGTCCTAAGCCATGTTAAGGATATTAGAGAGGGTCACTGGACCTCATTCTGGATTTGGGGAGGCGGGTTGGTAACCGAATGACGTCGGTCTAATGGAGCTGAGTTGCTTAGGGGTGTCAGTAGAGTCACCCCTAGTGTGGCTGAGTATTGGTTGAAGCCACCGAGAGAATCATGAATGATATAGGTTGTACTCCCGAGCAAAAACTTAATGGTGCAGTTTCTTTTCTTCACGACAAGGCATATCAGTGGTGGTTATCAGTTGAAGAATGTACTCTGCCTGATTTTTTGAATTGGGATTTCTTCAAGACTAACTTTCAGGGAAATTATGTTAGGGCGAGGTATGTAGATGCTCGTAGGCGTGGGTTCATGAATCTCACGTAGGGTGATAGAACAGTGGCTGAGTATAAGGCCGAGTTTCTGAGCTTGAGCCATTACGCTTGGGGCATGATAGCATCAGAATATGAGAAATGCATCTATTTTGAGGACGATTTGAGGATAGTTTGAGGGTACTAATTGCTCCACAGAGGGATAAAGAGTTCGCGGTTCTGGTGGATAAGGCGAAGATCACCGAAGAGGTTAAGCGCGTGGAGCACCAAAATAGGGACCGTAAGAGAGGCAAGAGTAAGAGGGAGCCGAAGCCCTCTAGTTCTGTTCAAAGGCTTAAGAAAAAGGCTAGACCTAATGGGCCGAGTAGAATGGGGGTTCATGTTACTCTTACTAGGATTTACACTTGTGAAGATTGAGGTAGGCACCATCCGGGCGAGTGTTAGAGGAGGCTAGGGGCCTGTTTGAGGTGTAGATCTTTAGAGCACCGTATTAGGAACTGTCAACAGTGGGCCAATCAGATGCAAGCTTCGGGACTGGGTTCTTATAGTCTCAGAGAGCAGTTCAGTAGCCATCTATGGGTCATGGATCAACTAAGGGTGGTGATGATATGGGCTGAGAACAGAAAGCACCGGACAGAGGTGCTAGTCAGATTGAAGTGAGACAACCTTTGTTAGTTTATGTCACTTGTTGTTGAGAGGATAGAGATGCTCCTGATGTTATCACGGGTACGTTCTTTATTTTTGATGTACCTTATACTGCTTGATAGACATAGGTTCTACACATTCCTATGTAGTTAGTTATGTTTCTGAAAACCTGGAGATTTCTGTCTAGAGCACTTCTAGTGAGATTACTGTAGTGAGTCCGTTAGGGCAGTTTGTTCGGGTTAATAAACTTTATAGGAATGTTTCGTTAATGGTACAAGGGGTTGTATTTTTGACAAATCAGATGGAGCTCCCCTTTGGGGAGTTCGACTTGATTCTGGGTATGGACTGGTTGGTTGAGCATCAAGTTAGCTTAAACTGCGGACCTAAGAGGGTCGTTCTGAAGACGGAGGATGACATGGAGGTGATTGTGATTGGTAAACATCGAGATTATCTGTCCAATATGATCTTCACTCTTGTGGCTGAAAAATTGGTACGGAAAGGATGTGAGGCGTATTTGGCTTATGTCAACGTTTCTATTTTTGGGGACTTTTCTGTCGGGGGTATCAGAACAGTGAGGGATTTTTCGAATGTCTTCCCTGAGGAGTTACCAGGTTTACCTCCGAATCGAGAAGTTGAGTTCAGTATTGAGCTTCTACCAGGTAAAGCTATGGTGTCTATCGCTCCCTACCAAACGGCACTAGAGGACCTTACAGAGCTTAAGGCTCAACTTTAAGAACTTCTGGATCGTCGTTTCGTCCACCTTAGTATGTCTCCGTGGGGGACACGGGTTTTGTTTGTTAAGAAAAAGGATGAGACCATGAGGACGTGTATTGATTATAGGCAACTGCATAAATTGACTGTGAAGAATAAGTATCCACTTTCGAGGATCAACGATCTATTTGATTAGTTTCGATGGGCTTTAGTGTTCTCAAAAATGGATCTCTGATCTGTGTACCATTAGCTAAGAGTTAAGGAAGCTAATGTTCATAAGACTGCATTTAGGACTCGTTTTGGACATTACGAGTTCCTAGTTATGCATTCTGGTGTGACGAATGCTCCGGCTATATTTATGGGTTTGATTAACAGAGTCTTTTAGGCATATCTAGACCAGTTCGTTGTGGTCTTCACCGATGATATCTTGGTTTAATCTAACATCGAGGATGAGTATGATGAGCATCTAGAGTAGTGCTTTAGATACTCCGAGAAAATAGCTCTCTGCTAAGTTGAGCAAGTGTGAGTTCTGGTAGCGAGAGGTACCTTTTCTGGGACACCTGGTTTCTGTTGAAGGGATCCGATTGGACCCAAGAAAGATTGGGGTTGTGCTTGATTGGAAACAACCTAAGAACATATTTAAAATTTGCAGTTTTCTGGGTCTTACGGGTTATTATCAGCGGTTTGTTGAGGGGTTTTCCTTGATTGCAGCTCCTTTGACTAAGCTTTTAAGCAATGGTATTCCTTTTGTTTGGACTGATGCGCAGCAATCGAGTTTCGAGAAGCTCAAGTCTGTTTTGACTCAGGCTCCTATTTTGATACAGCCTGAATTTGGAAAAGAATTTGTGGTATACAGTGATGCGCCGCACGTCATTTTGGGATGTGTATTGATGCAAGATGGTAAGGTTATGGCTTATGCGTCCCGTTAGCTTAAGACACATGAAGGGAATTATCTGACGCATGATCTCAAATTGGCTGTTGTGGTTTTTGTGTTGAAGATCTAGAGACATTATCTGTATGGTGAGAGGTGTATCATCTACACTGATCGTAAGAGCCTCAAGTACCTCCTTACTCAGAAAGAATAAAATCTTAGACAGTGTCGATGGATTGCACTGCTTAAAGATTATGACTGCACAATAGAGTATCATCCTGGTAAGGCTAATGTGGTCGTCAATGCTTTAATTCATAGAGTGATGACTGATTTGAGGGCGATGTTTACTCGTTTTAGTCTGTTTGATGATGAGAGTTTGTTAGCTAAGTTGCAAGTTAAGTCGATTTGGATTAATAAGATTCGAGATAAGCAGTTAGGGGATGAGTGTCTTGGTTTGCAGTTTCGTCAAATTGAGAGCGGCAGTACTTTGGATTTTTGGATGAATAAGAATGGAGTTTTGTGCTTTCGAGGTTGGATTTGTGTGCCAAATGATTCTAATCTGAGGTAGTCGATTTTGAGGGAGGCGCATTGTAGCCCGTAATAAAATGTATCGCGATCTCTGTGAATTGTATTGGTGGCTGGGTTTGAGACTTAAGGTTATAGATTTCGTTGCTCGTTGTCTGACATGTTAGCAAGTTAAGGATAAGCATCATTTGCCACCAGGTATGCTGCAACTCGTTAAGATTCCTTTATAGAAGTGGGAATGAGTAACGATGGACTTCATTAGTGGGTTGCCCTTAGCACCCACAAAGAAGGATTCTGTTTAGGTCATCATGGATCGATTGACCAAGTTCGCTCATTTTATTCCGATTCGAACAAACAATTCTCTGCAAAAGCTAGCGAAGCTCTATATCTTTGAGATTGTAAGACTGCATAGGGTTCCTGTTACGTTAATTTCTTATAGACATCCTCGCTTCACTTTTCGGTTTTGGAAGAGATTGCATGAGGCTCTGGGTTTGAGATTAGACTTCAGTACTGTGTTCTATCTTCATACCTATGGTCAATCTGAGAGGGTGACTTAGATACTGGAAGATATGCTTCGGAGTTATGTGGTTTACTTCCAAGGTAGTTGGGAGGATTATCTACCACTAGTTGAGTTCGCCTACAATAACAGTTTCCAGTCTAGCGTCCAGATGACACCTTTTGAGGCGTTGTATGGTTGTAAGTGTCATACCCCGCTATGTTAGACTAAGTTGGGTGAGCGTCGGGTTTTGGGTCTTAAGGTTTATCCATGGAAGAAAGTTTTGAGGTTCAGACGTAAGGGCAAGTTGAGCCCTAGGTTTATTGGGCCGTATCAGATTCTGAAACATGTGGGACCAATCACTTATTAGTTTGAGCTATCTCCAGAGTTGGACTTTATCCACGATGTGTTTCACGTTCAATATTGAGGCGATACCGGTTTGATCCAACTCACGTTGTCTCTATTGAGGAGATCGAGGTTAAACCGGACTTGACCTTTGAAGAGAAGCCGGTGCAGATTTTGGATCGTGATATTAAGGTTTTGGGGAGAATTCTTTACCATTAGGGAAGGTTCTATGGCAGAATCATGGCACTAAGAAAACCACGTGCGTCAGCAGTATCCTCATCTGTTCTGATCAGGTAAATTTTGAGGTTAAAATTTTTTTAGGGGGTAGAGTTGTAACGCCTGTTAAATTTATTTCTATTTCTGTAAATATTTGACAAATGTGTATATGTTTGAGTGGTTAAGTGTTCTAGGTGTGTGTATAAGGTTTTGGGTTCAAATCCCACTTTTGACAAATTTTGTTATTTTTTATCCAAGGCTTACCCTTGTAGAGTGGGCTTAAATTAAATTACCTGTAAATCCATATGAGAATGAGCTTGTTGGTTCGAGTGGTAAGGGAGTTAGTGTTTCAGGGGTCCTGTGTTCGAATCCCTGCATTAGCATGGATGTTAATTTTTGCTCTATCAACTGATGGAATTCCGGTGGACTTGGGATTCTGAGAACGTTGTTGTTAATGGGATAGTGGGGAGGAATTTGAGGGATTCATGATATCTTTTATTTTATTATCTTTTTTTAAAAAATTCCTCTCTCTTCCAAAATCCCCAAAAAGAATCTGATGTTAATTTCTTTTCTTTTTGCTCTTTGTCATTTTCTCCTCCCTTTTCTTGCCGGTGATTTAGTGTTATTTTTGTATCTGTTATTGAATTTTCATATCTCGCAATTTCGGTGTTCAGTGTGCGTTTCTGGTCATTTTTGTAGGTACGATTACTGTTTTGGTTAACAAATCTTTTGTTAATGGGGTTCGTTTAATGTTCAGGAGAAGATTAAGGGGCTAAGGGTTTCCAATTAGTGCTTTAATTGTGCGAAATCTCTGTTACTAGTTCAAAGGTAAGAACTTTGGTGGATTAAAAGGTTGTTGTTTTGGATGTAGTTTGGTTTAGTCAATTTAAGCAACTAATTCGGTGGTTTATTGGTAAATTTTAGGTGCTCTGTGACTCGGGAGTGATTTTGTTTCAAAATCGTAAAGGTATGTTCCCAAAACGCGAAAAATTAAATTGCGGCAAAAGCTAAAAATGCTCACTGTTGATGCCACACAGATGTGTAGCTGGCCGTGAGCGAGACACGGCCGTGTGTCTGACGAAGGTGTGGCCGTGCGCGAGACACAACCGTGTGGTGGTATGAGTGTGACTGTATGGGCCACATGGGCTTGTGGGTTCTGGGCCAGGCCGTGTGGGCCACATGGGCAAGGCCAATCTGGGCGTGTGGGCCACACAGGCATGTGGGACCAAAATTCTAAAATTTTTCCTAGGGTTGAACGGTTCATTCTGATCGACTGTGGGCCTACCATAGGATCGGTAAGGGCTAACCAAACCCTAAAACTATATGATTTGCTAGTCTGATATTATGTTCTGAACTTAATAGTACCATGCATGTTTGAGTAATCTGATGTATGTATATATATTTGATATCTGTAAATGAGCATGTAAGCATGATAATTTTGATTTTGTATGTCTGATTGGGGTGAGATTTATATATGTGGATGAAGTGTTTTGTACGACGTTCATAGCCTATATTCTGACATTTTGGCTGTACTTTATCTGATATGTTTCGTAATTGCATGATGGTGTGATGGGATGGTCAGAGTTGATGTGTAGAGGATGGGGGTAGGATTTTGCATACCTGTTTCTGTTATCTAGATCTGAATCTAAAAATCAGAATCTGTATCTGACTGTGTATACGATTCTGTATGTATAGCATGTCTATTTTTGTTGGGTTACACACTGAGCTTACGAAGACTCATATCTGTTTGTTTGTTCTATTCAAGTAATCTACAGACTTAAATGAGTCGGTGCGGCGGAGGCTTAACGGTGACCACTTGATCGAGAACTATCCTACTTAGTAAATTTATAGCTTTTATTTTTAATTCCAGTTTTATTTGAGAGTTCGTAAATTCTGGGACTCTCTAGATTGTATGGTTTTTAACTGTTGGTTTTGGTTTCGTTTGCTTGCTTATTTGTATGGTTTGACAAAACGTTTTAGGAAAACGACGGTTTTACTCAAACAAGGGTTTTCTAAAAATATGAACTAGACTTTCAAGATATAATGATTTCGTTAGACTTCCGCTGTAAATAGTGCTTTGACAAATAAACCGATTAATTAACATTTTTGACAATGAATATAAACGAAAATGAGTTATTAAGCTAAATTGATGTAACGACTCCGTTTTCAAAACCCATTCTTTGTGACATCTCTGTATTCAGCCATAGCGTCAATGCCAGGTTTGGGGTGTTACCCCATTATTCATGTCATTTTGGAAATCTTATTGTCTTATCAATTTGTTTGTTTTTTCAAAAATGTTTGTTTGTAGGGCAAAGAAAAATTGATGAATAATGTTAGTTTTACTTAAGCTAGATATCATGCATTATCAGTTATTAAGCTTTAAGGGTCTATGCATGCAAAAATCTCCAAATAAAAAAATAATCAAGCCACACACCCAAGACTTTAAAAATTACAATCCAAAAACCAATAAAGAACTTACTATAATTACTTATTTAAAACCAGTCTGATGTCTGAGGTGATACTCCATATGTCGGGTTCAATCCTAGTCTTGAGCATTACTTGAGAAGTTTGAAACTATGGAGTGAGTTAAACTAGCTTAGTGTGAATAATCTATAGCAGTATAATTACACAATCTTTCATACAAGAATAAATCATTAATTAAATATCATTTGATACAACACAATACAATACATAGCATAAATTAATTTCATTCAAGTATGTCGTGAGCATGATGCAATGCAAAAAGGTTCTTACCCATCCATCCACTACACACCACGAGTTCCCTAAGACTTGTCTGCCAAACTTCGAATAATGCGAGCAGAGCTTTATGTGGTTAAACCACCATTATAAACAATGTAGTTATATTGCCAATCAATATGCAAAGAAGATACCAATTTTGTGGGCAACCCAGCAGTTCAGTAAATGCAAATTAAATTACCAATCATTATGTGATATAATCGCCAATCTCCTCATTACTCCCGGTACAGTGCACTGACAACATTAATGAGGACTTAATTTACCACCGTTACTCCACGAAACTCCTTCGTCATCCACAATATCCCACCCTATGCACATGCATTATGACATACAAGGAACATTAAGTACATGCTTACATTTCAATTTCTATATAGTGGCATGCTTCACATGCTTCCATTTCAATTTCAATTCAGTGACATGTTTTACACGCTTTCATTATATCATTCACTTCAATTTTGTGGACATAGTTACCATGCATTCAATTTCATAATCAATTCGATGATGCTTTATCATGTTTCAATATTATATCATTTCAACGACAAATTATCTTGCTACTAAAGCAACTTTCCAATGCATGTATAGAAACTTGCAATTAATTCATTCCATGGCATCACACTCAAGAATATAATTCAAACTTTCAAACTTTCATTCCATAATAACACATGCTATATAAACAACCAAAAACATTTAATGATCAACGAATCATGCTATAACATATCATTACGAAACAATCAACTTTGCATTCACACTATTTGTTAGGGCTCAAAACTCACTTGATTTGACCACTTTTAAATTACTTACTTAGTAATTTAACCAAGCCTGGCCATCAAGCTTAATTACCATATTAAATACTAAAAACAATCATTTAACAACTAATTTAGTAAGTTAGAATCTACACCTTAATTTCGCAAATCGCAATATTAAATCGTAAAATCCGTACTTCTACTTCGAAGCCTTAGATGAGCCTATATAAAAATTAAAACTTAATACAAAAATATGAAATTAATGGCCAACCATGAAACATCCAAAAGGGGTTCGACCTAAGAAGTTTTACAAGCATGAATTTTCATATTCGAATTATCAAACGGACTTACACTGTTTTGATACGAAACGCGAGGGCAAACGAGATCTGTAGTCATTACTAATCTAGGATGTTTAAATTAGAACCTAAACATAATTAATCCCCAAAAATCATTAACTAAAAATGTAATACCCTGAAAATTTTTACAGTAAGATATTATCCTTGATATAGTAAAATAAGGAAATAAAGTGACAAAAAGGGAAATTTTGAGTTATGTCAATATTGAGAAGTATATTATGATATATTAATTCAAGAAAGGACTAAATTGTAAAAGTGAGAAAAGTTTTATTGCACAAGAGTAAATATTCATAATTTGAGGGTTAAAGTGTAAATATGAAAAGTTGAAGGACCAATAGTGTAAATAATTTAAGAGTGGAATGATCTAGAAACTAAGGAAAATGGATGAATTAGGACCAAATTGAATAGATGAAGAACTATGAGGACTAAATTACAATTTTACCAAATTAAATGATGACTCAATGATGGAATTTTAAAAGATAATGAAGGGCAAAATGGTAATTGGAAGAGAGAAATTTAGAAAGTAATAATGATGCTAGAGATATTTTGATATTTTATAATTATTTAATTAGATAAATATTATTTTATTAATACTTTAATAAGATATTTTATTATTATTTTATTAGTATATAAAGAAAGAAAGATGAGAAATTCTCATCCATATTTTCCCATGCACTAACGTGAGAGAAAGAGAGGAAGAAAGAAAGTTTTACTTTCTTTACAATTTGGTCCTTTACCAAAAATTCACCATTTTCACCCAAAAATCAAATGAATTTCCATAGCTACCAAGAGACAAAAATGTTAAGGAGAGCATGGGGAGTTAGAATATCAAGTTGGATTCAAGAAAAGGTTGGAGAGAGAGAAAATCAAGTTAAAGATTAGTATCAATAGAACAAGGTAAGTATATCAAGATTTCAATATGTTTTTAAGTTTGTTATTATTGATATCAAGAAATATGTTTTTGATATGTTAGTGAAGAGAAAATAAGAGAAAGTGATAAGAAATGGTGTAGAAAAAGAAAATAAGGGTGTTATAACATGGTAATTAATAGCTTGCACAAAAAGCAGTTTGGACAATGACAGCAGAGACTAACTTTGAAAAATCACCATAAATTGTAGAAATCGAATTAGTAGATGAAAAAATATTGAATTAAATATTATTGAGTATAGTTTCTCATAGAAGAAATAGTGTAAGCAATGGATTTGTAAATTTTGAAATATAACGAATTTTGTGAGACAAGTTCAGAATGAATTCGGGTTCCCCTGTTCTGACTTTGAAAAATCATAAAAAATTTAATAAAAATAATTATGGGCTTAAATTTATATTTATAAAATCCTTAATGAGTATATTTTTAATATAAACAAACAAGAACATCATTTGAATCCTGTATGAGGAGATAATTAATTTTTTGTGAAGAGGGGTCAGAACTGTCAGACAACAGAACAGGGGTAACTTTAAAGAATAAACTGTAATTATTGGCTAAACCAAAAATTCTTAATTCTTTATGGTAAGAATATATATGAGTCTAGATTCATGAAAAATTATCGGATATTAATTTGGAGTTCTATAGATCCAGATATAAATAATTTAGTGACTATGATGCAGATAGACGACTTGAATATTCATAAAAGTAAATAATAAAATTATGGATAATGTTACTTACAAGTGTGTTATCTACATTAAGGATGTGGAATGGAGAGGAGGAGGAGGAAAAATATGTATGAATATTCATCTAGCATGGCTAATTTGCATATTTTAGGCTCAGAGACTAAATTGAATAAAAGTAAAACTTTATGGGCAATTTTGTAAACATGTTAGAAATGACCAAATTGCATGAAATGGATTATTTTATTATTTAAATTACAAAATTGAATGAAATTATTAATTTAGTTCAAGATCGGGGGAAAGCATGTTCTAGGGATTAAATTGAAAAGTGTTGAAATTATGAAAAATTCTGATATTTTATAGAATTCATGGATTGTTATCAATATATATGAGAATAATAGCTGGAAATAAGGATTAAGTTGCAAGAATTTTATTTTCTTGACCCTAAGGATGAAATCGTCATTAATTAAAAGTTTAGGGGCAAAATAGTAATTTTACCTAGAGCGTTAATTAAATGCATTAGAATGTGAAATGAATGAAAATGATGATCAAATTTATTTCTAAAGATCTGGACGACTCAAATATGAGACTTGATCGTGGAAAAGAAAAGATATCAGATTAATGAAATTATAAACACAAACAAGCAATGAGGTAAGTTAGTGTAACTTGAATTATATTCTTAAATGTTTGAGATTATATGTTATTTATGTGAATATGATTTGAATGTTCATTGTATGAAAATTTATGAAACATTGATAAATTTGATAAAAGGAGAAGAAATCCCGGTTGAATGAAAGGAAAATTCGATGGATCTCTGAAAAGGAATTGACGGTAAAAGGATCTAGCAGGACGGGTGATCTTATCCTAATATAGCCCTCCGAAGAATATGTGTAAAACGGATTTAGCCGGACGGGTAATCCGAATTAGGTCTCAATTTAGTTTGGATGGTATTCAGATCCAAACTCATTAGAGTAATTGTCGTTCGTGGGATTTAGCTTGGACCGGTAATCCCGACAATACTCTATGAGTTTATATTCTGAGGATTTAGCTCGGTGGTAATCCCATGTAAGGATGAGGTTCGCGGAGTGTGCTCTCGATATGAAATGTGTAAGACCATGGTTGAAAGATACCATGGCAACTCAGTGTAAGACCATGGTTGAAAGATACCATGGCAACTCGATATGAAATGTGTAAGACCATGGTTGAAAGATACCATGGCAACTCGATATGAGATGTGTAAGACCATGGTTGAAAGATACCATGGCAAAGTGACATGAAAAGAATAAGACCATGGTTGAAAGATACCATGGCAACATGACAAAAAATGAGTAAGACCATAGTTGAAAGACGCTATGGCATCACGTCAAAGATAAATAAGACCGTGGATGGGAGACGCTATAACATCTGTTGAACAATTGATATTTAGGTAAAATGTATCAGATGACGAATGGTTGTGTGAAATGTTTACAAGAACTGGTCATATGGAAATATATGTACAAAAGCGTTGTATGAAATAATTATGAAAATGGATAAACGAAATAAGTATAAGTACATGGAATATAATTTATGTTAAGTTTGATATAAGCTATTACCGAATAAATATACATAAAATATATGGAAATGATGAAGCATAAAATATTGATATAATGAAATGAATGATATATGCTTGTGAAGAAAGCGGTAAGAGCATGATATGTTTCATGACATGTACATATATGATTATCTTTGATATGTTGATACAAGGAAATTATGTAATTGAGACTATTATTAAACTCAAGTGCGACATGTTGAGAAAATAGATATACCAATGTTGAATTTATATGAGATATGTGCAAGTATACTAACAATGTTGTTGTTTGATGCTTATACAAGTGCCAAACTGTTGATTGAATGGTAATATATTTATTTTATATGATGCATTGAATCGGTAAGTATTTTAATTTTTTAAGTGATCGCAAATGGTAGTAATGCTCAAACCACATTCGGCGGCGGATACGGGTTAGGGGTGTTACAAAAAACTTCCATTCATATTTTAAAGCAATCGGCCAAAGCAAAAATTATTAACAAAGCGAAATAGTGTAAGATCTTGTACAAGTTTGAAATTTGCACTACCCATTACCCATATCTAAGTTGTTGGATAAACGTCTTATTCAATTAATCAATAAGGAATGTCTAAATCATATATAAATAGAAGGAAAAATCCAAAAAAAATTACAATATTAAGGGCGACAACTGAAGAGAAACGATAATCCCAAAACAATGGTGTCCTAAAGGGGTGGCAACACCACTTAAGGTGACAGAAAAGGTAGATCTGGGGCGACACAAGGAGGGATCTTTGGATTGCAAAAAAGAAAAATTTTAATGGCTAGAATGATTATTTATTGGCTGTAAAAGAAGCAGTTAAAAATCAGCACACAAAGGATAACAACAAAGAAAGAAAAATAAGACTTACCGGCACTAATACGAATAAGGGATAGGGGCGGGATTAGACAATAAAGGAGGCTGTTAAGAGTGGAAAAAAAGGGAATTTTGGGCTGGTTGAAGAGGTTTAGATTATCAATAGGGTGGCTAGGAAAACAAAAATAAAAACTCTAACAATAAGGTGACACAACTGTGATGAAATCCTATTGAAAGGAAGAAACTTTGAGAAAAAAATAAGAGAGGAGAGGAGAGGAGACGGCTAGGGTAGGAGAAAAATTAACTTAAGGCTGAAAATAAGTGAAAAAGTGATATCTATACCTAGGTTAAAAGGCATGGGCGGCACAAAAATAGGGAAAAGGAGAAAATTTAGCAAAATTAAGCTATTTTGCAAACGAGGAGAATCAAACTAGGGTTTCTAAGCGAATCACACAATCTCTTTGTTTTCTCTTAACCACTAGGTCAATTACTCATTATTGAAATAATTTTACCAACTTTAAACCAAAAATTTGGGATGTTACAGGTTTTTGTAAAATAATAAAAATAGTGCAAGGGAAGGAATTTGAACTTGGGATTCAAGGACAATTTCAACAACATTGAACCAAAAAACCAGTAACTCTTTTTTTTTCCTAAAAATGCACAGATAATCTCAAAAATTAAGGTGTGGCATCTCTCTCTTGGTTCACAAACCCGATTCTACTAACCCTCGATTTTTGAGATGTGACAAATTATTTATGTATACCAATTAAATTCTTGTATTATTCACACTTCTGTATTTATTATAGAAATTTATAATTAAAAAATTGTAATTGAATGTAAATTTGTATAATTGAGTGAGCTACATATGTGCTTTAATAGTAACACCTAGTTTCAAATCCGGTTCATCGAATCGGGTTTGAGGAATTACAAGTTTGATATCAGAGCACGGTTTAGCTAGTTCTTGGATCACAAAGGATGAAGGAGCCTTGTATACATAGTACATTGAACCTGACCAAGTCTCTTAGGTGCGTTGAGCTTTTGTTTGTATGAATTATGTTTACTTATGTTTAAAGACATTGTGATCAGAATAGTAAAAAAAAACAATGGTTCAAATATGAAAGGATAAGGAATTAGGTGGGAATAGAAAGAAAAGGGCATAAAAGTAAAACAAAAAAAGAAGCAAGGTAAATGATGATGATGATATGTAAGATAGTGAATAAGGTAAATGAATGATCGCAGTAATAAGGTGAAAAATATTACATGGGTCAAAGTTTGAAAAAATAAGAAGTAAACAAAAATGAAATACAAGACCAAAAGAGTAGATTTCAACCCTCCACTCCACCAGGCTGATTAGTGAGCTCGGTAAGTATCTTTTTAGTAGGAGAAGTGCCCTCTAGAATTTGATCCTTTGATGCTGAGCCCTCCTCATTTCCTTCAATGATGGGCGTAGATGGAATGATGAAACCTTTTTATTACTTCCACTCCCTTTGGAATGCCTCCTACTCTTCACCCTCTGGGTAGTAAACCTCAAAGCCAAATGAGTCAGTGGAAATGTCCTTGAGGTGGTCAAAGTCTACTTTCTAGAGATCAAAGAGACCTGTAGCCACTTGGGCATGTAGGATTAAGTTGGAGTTCCACTTTGGCAAGGCCTCAATGAAATTCTTATAGGTGTCCTCTTGATTCATCTTGAAGGTCTCGTCATGAAAATGACGTTGGTTTTCTAGCTCTGCCTTGTGATTTTATCTTAAAGCCTTGAGTTTCTCTTCCCAAGAAAGTTTCTCACCCTTCAACAAATTGACCTCCTCTTTTAGTTGTTTATTTTCATTTTGAGTGTCTCTGTATTTTTTCGTTAAAGTGGAAAGTCATGCATCCAAATTTCCGTATCCTGTCAATATTGTTGGTGTAGCTCAGCAATTGAGTCTTCTATAGATTTTGTAGCCTTTTTGAAGCTGGATAATTTATTTTTGTATTGTTGGGTGGCAACTCTAAGAGCCCCACTCCAAAGACCTTGCTCCATAAACATAATGACTTAGACTTGGGCCATAATAGTTAGAGGGTCTTCATTGGAAACGAATGCAAGATAAGAAGTGAAGGCCTCCCTTAATTGAGCACATACTAAACTTTACTGTTACTGAGAGATGACATTGAGAGATGGGGTATTTGGCACAAACTCTAAAAGAGCTCACCAAGGAAGGTTACCTCATGTTCCTACAGGGGTAGCATGTAACATATGAGAGAGAAGAATAGTTGGCTAAGCTGTGGGAATTACTTCTGAAGGGCACTAAAATATATAAGGATCTGAAGAAGGTACGGGAGAACCGGGAAGATGGGTAAACTATTCTGGATGAGATGGGATCTTTGGAAAAGCAAGAATCGAAGGTATAGGGGTAACAGTAGCATGGGCTCTTTCTGTGGCTTATGTTTTACTAACGGAGGGCAATCACTACTACCTGACTCTTAAGTGCTTTCTTTTACTCTAACCCTCTTCCTTATTTTCTTTATTGTTGTTTATTTTGATGGGGCAACATTAGTGTTTTCGAGCCACGAGTTCCTTTGAGGATAGACTAGATGTTCATGTCTTGAAATTTTGATTAGAAGTAAAAGCAGAAGATGTAACAGGATTAGTGATGAGGTTTAAATTTTGAAGAGAAAGGTCACAGATATGGTAGAATTAGAACGGTGGCACTCTTATGTCACCTAACAAGATTTTTGCCAAGTCTTCCTTGGAATTATAAGGCCAAGCTTTGAAACCAGATCGCACACCAAGGTTGTCCACCAATTTGAAGGAATCCTCTGATTGATAACCATTAGGGCTCAGTTCATCCAAATAATATTGAAATACTGTTCTAATGGAAATGAGTTTTGCTAAGCCCAGTACGCACCCCTTCCTTAATCGATTTTATTGTGCATCAGTTAACTCGGAGTCCACTAGCTGGCATTGGTTGCCAGTATTTTTTGGGGAAGGGCCCATCTAGTTGGAAAACAAAAACTAAACTCGAGCCTACAGATGGCCCTTAAGTATTTGTCTTTCCTTTGATAGAGGTTTGAGATGTTGTTCTGAATGATAGGCTCACACCTAGAACGAATATTAAAATGAGCATTACCAGCAGAAACGCCTTATCGAATTACTTTCAACTGATACAACTTCTGAAAAACCCTTAGCATTGGTGGCTCATTATGCATGCAACAATCAATGTAGTAAGCCACCAACGTCCACCAAGATAACGCTGATAATTCCCTAGGCACAATACTGTACTCATTTAAGATGGATCAGAATAAAGGATGTAACGGTAGGTGAAAATCGGCCTATAGGAGGATTAAGGGTAAAATGAAACCTTAAGAATTTCTACTCCAATGACATTGTTCTGGTCATTGAAAAGTGTAAGCGAAGTTTGGGATCTGGATACCTCGAGCTCCACGATACTGAGTCATCTAATCCTCGATGGTGCTACAGGTAATCGACTGGGTGCTCACCACAGGCAAGGTATTTTCGGGACCATGAGGACCAAATAGAACAGAACTAGAAGAAGTGATGTTTCAGTTGGTTTATTTTTGGCCCTTCCCTCGAGTAGTGGTTCGAATCATTTTGATGACAAGAGTGTAAAAAGAAAAGAAAAGAAGAATGATTAGTACTTTTGAATAAATGAAGGCAAAAAGAGCACAGAATGAGCAGAATAGACAAGAAATTAAGGATTTAGATATTGCAAAAGGTGAAAAAAAAAGGATTTTGAAATGATGGGGATAAAAAGAGATAAATGCATGCGAAAAGTTAAGTGAAAGATGACTATTTGGGCTTTCTAATAAGGTGGTGACATCTTTTGTGAAAGAAGTTAAGAGAATTTGAAATTTCCGTGTAACTGCTAAGTTATGGATTAACACAAATGGGCTAACCTATTGGTATTTTTTGTAAGTATGAGCTCTTTGTGATACGTCGAGTAGACAACTAATGATTTCATGAGTTGTTTATTCTGTTAAGATTATATTAATTTCGAGGATGAAATTTCCTAAGTGGGAGGGAGTTGTAGCACCCAACTTGGCGAGTCCTGAGTGGCAGGTAAATAAAAAAGAACTTTGATTCACATAATCCTATTCGCCTAATAGATACTCTTGGCGAGTATATCGAGCGTGTAGTCAATATTTGAGCACCAGGTAAGGATGTTTATATGGAAGAATGGGGATGCAAAGAAGAAGAAAATTGGTAAGAGTATTGAGGGTTTTCAAATGACGAGTATCGTCAAAGGTATAGTACACCAAGTTTACCTAATTACTTAGCTAGTTAAATTATAACAAATAGTTAGGAATGAATAAAGTGATGAATTAAATATATATAATAAAAAGATGGATTCTCGCATACATTTCCTTATAGCTATAAACCATTTAAAGGGTAAAAAGATTGTGACAAATGTATGGTTCCCCTTTGAGGATGTGAGATTTTTATTGATGAAGGCTTTAAAATAAAGGGGAGTTATCTTCTTCCTTCTATTGGAAAACATCGTTGTTGACTTGATTTGGAGCTTATCATGGATCTTTATTGTTGAGCTAAAACTAAGGTTCAGAGTTCATGCAAAAGGTTGTTTCATATTTCGGGTAAGTATTATGGACTTCCATGTTGACTTTTGAAAAAGTAAGTCTCTTTTATATGCATAGATAGTAAGGTGAGGAAGGTGCTGCATGGAGGTTATATAGGTTCTAGACTTTGATAAAATTCATATGTATGAGTTTTAACGGTATCCCTATGCTTTATAAGCAGTGGTTGCTAAAATTTCTCGATGGATGTTTGGACTTGGGGATCAAGCTCTTTTTTGGGGTTGTCGGTGGTCTCTGAACTGTTGTACATTACTTATTCTAAATGCTTTCGTGAAGAACAATATGTACTGCAAACTAAAACTAGAAAAAGATGGTATAATGAATATGTTGATGTATGAATATTAGTTAAGGGTTGCATGTATAACTCGTATGAGTATATGATAAATAATTTGAAGTTGAAGGTTGATTGTCTGGGCATGTTTTGAATGTATGAGGTGAATAGTGTGTTAAGTTTAAATGTTGTCATTGTATAAAAGGTCTGCTAGTAAGTTTGTATATGTTTCCACAGAGTCGTCTAAAAAGGTCTGTTAGTACTAAAAACATTATCTTCGATATGAATCTATGAAAGAGAGTCCATGGCCATGGCATCATATCGTGTAAGACCATAGTTGGTCGGTTATGGCATCGTATGGACAGAACTAAATGAAAATTATTACCTAATAGGGTTCTTTACACGACCTAGGACGATAAGAGGCAAACCTCATGAAATATGAGTCTAAGAAAATCCCTATCTTGAACTCTCTAATAAATGGAAGTCTTTATGACGATCTTTGAAAAGAAAGCCTTTGTGACGATCTATGAAAATAAAAGCCTTTATGGCAATCTATGAAAAGAGAGCTTTTGTGGTGATCTTTGTGTTGATCTATGAAAATGAATCCTTTCTGGCGAGCTATGAAAAGGAAGCCTTTGTGGCGATCTATGATAAGGAAGCCTTTGTGGCATTCTTTGAAGGGAATGCCTTTTGCGGCAGGCTCAAAAGAATGAACCTTGTGGCAACCATCCAAAGGAAACACCTCTGTGGCAAACCTTGAGAGAAAGAATGGTATTCACAGTGAACTATGAAGAAATGGCAAGTAAACTGGACTTTGAAGGAAAAACCATTACGGTGTGTTATGTTACACCTTTGATAAGACCTTCTAATGAGCTTCCCTTCTGGTGAGCTCTGTAGTAAATATTATAACATAAACTTCATGGTATTAAGACAATAATAGAGAGATTGGAATTCGCCAGAGCATATGGTGAACTCAAAGTATTGGCTAAATGGGCTAGGAGAGCAAATGTAAGTAAGAGCTACATCTAGTAAAATTCTAGAATGTACCTTCTATCTATGTATTAAAATACCCATGAAATCTCGAGGAAACCATGTCTTGGAGTATGTATGAAATATCAAGGGTTTTTATTTGTATGGACCTCTGAAATGGGAATGGTGAAGGAATCATGAAAGTTTAGGGGAAAGAGTGTGAGTAATGTAACATCCCGATTTTGGGCCTAGTCAGAATAGTGGTTTCAGGACCACAAATACGATGAGGAAAATTTTATTTCTATTATATTTTTATTGTATAAAATTTCATGAAATCATTTCGTGAAAATTTTGTTCGAAAATTTTGACATTTGGGCACTCAATTTAGTCAAAAGGACTAAATCGTAAAAAGTGCAAAAGTTAAGTTCTACATGCTAGAGGTGTCCAATTTTATGATATTTTAAATTTGAGGTCCTTATATGGTAATTATACCATTGGTTAAGTTGGTGGACAAAAATGGACATGGTTAGACATGTTTCCAAAGTTTTTCATTAAGGGTATTTTGGTCATTTAGTAATTAAAATGAATTAAGAACAAAATTAAAAACCAATTTTTTTCCATCTTCAACCTCTTGGCCAAAACTTGCATGGAGAAACCATGTCTAGGGTTTTTCAAGCTTCCAAGCTCGATTGTAAGTTTGTTCTAGCCCCGTTTTTAATGATTTTTATGTTTTTGCAATCCCCGTAACAAGATCTATCTATTTCTACCATTAATTTGAGCTAGGGTTTATGTTTAAAAATTGACCCATGTGTGACATGCATGCATGTTGATGTCTAATGGTAGGAAATGAGTGTTGGGTGTTAAATAAATGACTTTTACTAAGCAGTTTTCGATGAAAACGTCCGAAAGGATCATTTTGTAAAAGTTGTAAAATGGTATAAATGTGTGTTTTTTATGAGAATTTTTATTTTCTATGTTTATGAAAATGATTCTACTAGGCTTAAAATGCAAGGAAATTGAATAAAAATCATTTTACGAGCCTAGGGGCAAATGTATAATTTTGACAGTTTAGGGGAAAATGTAATTTTTCCAAAATATGATTTTTGGGTCAATTTGAATAATGTAAATCCTAAATAGGCTATATTTGAAATGATAGATCAAGGAAATCGAGATTAGGGCTTAAATCGGGAAAATACCAGGTTATGGACTAAATTGATAAATTGACGTTTTCGTATTCGAGGTAAGTTCGTGTGACTAAATAAGCATGTTGTTCGTGTTATCGTTATTATACTTGAAATCCACTTTGCTTTGATTGTATTGAATTATATGTTAATGATATTGTGTATGGGAAAGAAATGAACCCCATGAAGTAGTCGATAGCTCAAATGTCGTTAACATGATACGTGATGATTGAATATATTGGAAGTTTGATGGAATATGATGTTTTTTTGAAATGAGTAAGTTGTGTGTAAGTCATTCAACAATTTCAATATTACTTATTTAATATTTGACATTGTATGATATATGTATGTATACTCTAATGAAATTGACTTGTGATGATATAATGGAAGTTCGATGAAAGCCTTGTATCTCGGAAGTCCCAAATGACCCAAAGGAATACTTAGGACTTAGATGTCATAACACCGTGCTAAATGAGATCCCGTGTAAGTCCATGTCTAGGACATGGCATCGACATCTAGACGTGTGCCTATGTAAGACCATGTCTGGGACATAGCATTGGTGATGATATATGTGCCTGTGTAAGACCATGTCTGGGACATGGCGTCGGTGATGATATGTGTGCCTGTGTAAAACCATGTCTGGGACATGGTATCGGCGATGATATGTGTGCCTATGTAAGACCATGTCTGGGACATGGCATCGGGGATGATATGTGGATTCATGTAAGACCATGTCGGGGACATGGCATTGGTACTTTATTTGGTGTATGAAAATCCCTAGTGTATAGTATTCCAGTGGTTCAAAGGGCTTGTCAAGATTTTGGGTTAAGAAGTGGAGTAATATGAGTAAGAATATGTGGTACAGGTATGTACGTGAATCTCTAAGCTCATGATAATTGAGATTTTGAAATGTCGAGACCTCGGTGAGCTGAGATGTATGAATTATGATTATGAATTTTGTTGCAATATCATGCTAACTTACATTGTATAATTCAACATGGAATTCATGAGATGGAGAGTTCATGATTAGTTGAAAATGAACTTATGATAGTTATCATTATATTGCACTAAAATAGTGTTGGGCAGCAACAGTAGTTTGACTTTGAAAATCCACCAAAAATTGTGGAATCGAATTAGAGGTTGAATTAAATATTAAATTAAAGCTTATTGAGTTTAGTTTCATATAAAGGAAACATTGTAAGTAAAAGAATTTAATATTATGAGATATTTGAATTTTTGTGAGATAGAGTCAGAATGAGTTTGGAATCCCCTGTTCTGACTTGGGAAAATCACTAGAAACTGTAAGAAAATAATTATGGGTTATAATTCATATTACTAAGTCCTTAATGAGTCTATTTTCAATAGAAATAGACGAGAACAATATCCGAATCCCGTACTAAGACATAAATAAATTTTAGTGAAGAAAGGTCGAAGCTGTCAAACAGTGAAACAAGGGAGACTTTGAATAATAAACTATACTTTTTGGCTAGACGAAAAATTCTGAAAATTTTATGGTAAGAAGATAAGTGAGTCTAGTTTTAGGTAAAATTAATGGATCTTAATTTGGAGTTCTTTTGCTCCGGATATAAATAATTTGGAAATAGCATGTTAATACATTGCTTATTATTTTTCATGCGAGCTTACTAAGCGTAAAGCTTACTCCCTCCTTTCCATTTCTTAGTGTTCTCAGGTCGGCTTGGGGTTGGAGATTGTCAGAGGCAGCATCACACTATCAAGCCAATACCTTTGGAGCATTGATACATAAGTTAGAAATATCAAATGAGTGACATGTATAGGGACCTAGTTTTATAACATGTGCTATTATAATTTGGCCAAATGTATTGGCCTATATTGTGCTATTGATTACGACTTGTAAATCTAGCTATTCATGTTGTGTCTAATAATTGTGATGTGAATATTCCTTATTTGTTTGCTAACCTCATAAATAGAGAGTTATACGGGCTGAGGACACGGGTATGTCCAGAGCCTCACACGCCTACCCACACGGGCGTTTGACTCTCCAAAACACGAAAATTTTTTTGAGTGATGTAAAACTTTCAGAGGTTCTCGGTTTAGTCCCGAACCACTTCTAAAGTATGATTTGAGTTTCGTAGACCCAAATAAGGGACTATGTACATATGATTGAATATTTTAAAATATGAATGAAATTTTATGGTCGGGTTTCCATGATTGATTGCGTTTAAGTCCGGTAATGCCTCGTATCCTATCTCGACAACAAACACGGGTAGGGGTGTTACAAGTAATGTATCGAAGATGTGGAAGTAAGGCATGAATCAGAGTAAGGTATGACATATATCGTATGGAGAATGGAATTATGGAAACGTAATCTCCTGAAAGAAACTGAATGATAAGATTTGCAGGGCAGTGATCGAAACCTTAGATGTAACGTGCAAGTATGACTTAGGTAACTAATGTCGGTCTCATTAAGCTCTCTCGAACTTATTTCTATGTGTTATGTTTCAGGTGAGCTCTTAAGGGTTTACGCCCAGTGGGACGACGCTAGGGCTACGCCAAAAGAGTGACGAGGCGAGATATTATGGATACAGAGCAAGATCATTGGTCTATTCGAGCCTGAGTTATTTTATACAAGTCTTTTACACAGAATAATTATAATAGACCAGGACATCTATTCAATCATAGTTGTAAATAAATTCTTTGTGTATAGCAATTGGATTCTCGTCTTATTCACACTTATGTATTTCTTAGAGAAATTTATAATTAAATAATTGTAATCGAATGTAAATTTGTAGACCAGGACATCTATTCAATCATAGTTGTAAATAAATTCTTTGTGTATACCAATTGAATTCTAGTCTTATTCACACTTATGTATTTCTTAGAGAAATTTATAATTAAATAATTGTAATCGAATGTAAATTTGTATAACTGTGTCAGCTATATATGTGATTGAATAGTAACACCCTAGATTCGGATTCAGTTAATTGGATCAGGTTTGTGGTGTTACAGACAATGCTAGGAATGTGCCATGAAGTAAGAGTTGGGATATTATGCATATAGGGAACATCTTAGGATATGTTTAGTTTACTACATTTCATCAGAGCTCGTTTTTAATAAATATTTGGATTGTAATTTTTTAACTATGGATTTAAAAGAATCCATGGTATGTAAAATTTTATTAAAATCATTTTAAAGTTTGTTAAATTAAAATGCATCGCCCATATATTTTTACTTGAAAATTTTGCTATGTATTTTGTGTTGTAATACCTGAGATCTGGACCCAGTGAATCAGGTCGGGTTAAGGGCATTACACGTCCAGCCTTTTAACATGAGAGGCTTTTGGGCATCTCTCATATCGGGTCCAATTAAAGGTGCTTCTTGGGCTTTTAAGCCAATACTTTATAATTTGGTCCAATCGAATATTTGTTTTTCTATTTCCCAAAATAAACTTCTCAATATATTTGCAATTAAATAATCTTCTCAACTCAATTATAATTCCATTAAAATCATGACAACTTTATTGTAAAAGAATATATGAGAAATATATTTAATATTTCTATATTCAGTGGTTCACTATGAGAAAATGATTTATTTCCATTTTCAAACTTCATTTAATTCAAAAGCATAAATAAAATTTTAGGTCATTTTCATTTTTCATTTTCCATTTTTATTTTGGAGAAAACCACATTCATTTCCAAATAATTCTATTTATCCATTTTCATTTTCATTTTCATTTTGGAGAAACCAAAATAATTTTCAAATGATTTCTCATTTATCCATTTTCACCATTTTTATTCATTTCTGTTCATTTGATTCAACATGCAATTCATTTTTTATTTCAATAAGCTAGTGGAGGGACCGATTGGACATATGTGATTAGGGCTCAAATGATTTATAATTTTGTTACGACTTTTCTCCTATTAATTATAAACTCATTTAGTCACAAAGTAATTCTACTATAGTATCATAACTGAGCTCTCCCTAATGGCATACCATTATGAAAGCAACTCGATCTAATGATCTTGTCATAATTGTGTTACCCTCATAGGATATTCTTAATCTCTTTGGGATAATATTCTTCTCCCAATATGATTTTATTTTATATCATAGTAAATATTACATCTTCCTTCATAAAATGTCAATTACTATCAAATAGTAATCAAGTCATTCATCAGAAAGACGAACAACCTGTGACCACGTTTACTTTTCATCAACCGTGTAATGCAAATGAGAGGATATCATTTACCCATGTCTCGAGCTAAGAATTTCACTGTTGTGAATGACGCTACATATTGCAAAATTCGTATACCCAATTAATATGCCAAAATTCGTTGTGGTAAATTAAAGTCTTTTCGACACTTAACAAGCTTGTTTTCTAGTCGTTTTATGTTTATTTATCGCATTTTCAATTTTATTAGCTTGGATTTATTTTATTGCAAAATAAGTGTTTTAACATATTTTCTGATATTTTGGTGATCCATTAAGCCAACTCGGACCTCAAGAATGACTAGTAGGCCATTCGAGTGTATAGGATTCCATTTCAAGTAAGAAAGAACAAGGGATGATGGTTGTGTCACGAAACAAAGAGGTCCATGTTGCAACAAAAAACCTTGAAGCTGTCAAGGCTGAAAACCACCTTACGTTTTGATAAGGGATTTCCCTAGGTCACAAAAATGAGAAGAATATGGGAAGAAAATCTCAATGGTGACGTTGTGATAAAGAGTTCTCCGAATTCTCGATGTCACGACTAAAACTTGGAAATATTTAGTCAAATTAAGACAGCCACTTAGGGTTATGCACCTTAATTAAACCCTAATCATTCCAATGGCATTTTAGGCACCTATCACCCTAATGTTTTTCTATTTTAAAAACTTTATAACCTCATTAGAGGGAGTTAGGTAGACTTATTAGTCCTAGAATTAGACAGAAAATTTTATTTAGTTCGTTTTCATTTAGTTTTTTTTTTTTTGCTTAATTGAAACTTTTCTAATCCGATATGAAGACATTTGCGAGCGGAGATTGTTTTGGAATAGCATTTCAATGATTTATCAATGAAAAATTTCTTTATCCCTTTTATTTATTCTTTTATTTATATTTCCTTAGCCTGATCAATTAATGTTTGTACGAATATTGGGATAAATTTTTGTACTTTATTTATATATGGTATGTTTCAATTATGGAATTGATTAATCAATTAAATAATTATTTATCTAAAATTGATTGTTTATTCAAGAATACTTAGTATATTAGTGTAACACCCCAAATTTTATTTAGTATGGAATGTTAAATTATAGTAAATAATTTAATTTTGTTTAGTGGTTGAGTATTATGGTTGTGTGTGTAAGGTTTTGGGTTCGAGTCCTTCCATTGAAATTTCGTTAAGTATTCTTTTGACTTAAATCTTATTTCCATGCAAGTTATGATAGAATGAATTTGTTGGTTCAATGGTAAGGTGTTAGCTTACCTTTTGGTCTTATGTTCAAATATTGTTATGTGCATATTTGAAAATATTTTTCTATTTTGCCATTTGTTGGAGACTGAATTCAATTTGAACTTTAGTAAATTTGATGGGTTAGCATTTAGTTGGAATTAAGTTATTTTGAATATCTTTTATTTTTAGAAATTTATCCCAAATCCTTATTTTCATTCACCCATTAGTTGTCCAAAATTTCCCCTTTTTGCACGTTTCTATCTTTTGTTTTTCCCCTCTCTTGTCATGTTACTGTTTCTTTCTCTTCCATTCTTTCTTGACTTCCATTTTCTTTCTTTTGTTTTGCTACCTTATTTGTTGCCATTAAGCTGTTGTGGATTGTTTTGTTGATTCTTTGGTGGTATTCGTAAATCCAAGCAAAGTGTAAGTGATTTCATTTATTTTTCTACTATTGAATTAAATTCATTCTTTGTGGCAAGATAGGTGTTTGATTAGTGTTTATTTTGATCCTTGTTATTTTAAACATTTTCATGGACCTTTATTAGGCGAAAGGTGTGAGCTTCGAGACCTTTCGGTAGAGTAGTGTTGTGTTGGACGTTGTTATTTTGCTAAGTGTTTGTACTTGATTTTTAGAGAATGTTCTATTTGAAATAGGGGTTATCAAATGAAATATTTGGTTTAATATTGTGTTTGGTTGATGCGATTCAATGTCATATGTAGGATTCATGAGTTTTCAGTGGTGTGGTTAATCAGATTTACCATCAGGTGTGTGAACTAACCTGAAAAACTCGACTGAAACTCGAAAAAATTAGAGAAAAGAGGATGTTTACAAAACAGACCATTGTCACATGACCGTGTGACAGACCCTGTGTACCACATGACCATATGCTAGCCTGTGTAACACCCCACACCCGTACCCTACGCTGGGATAGAATACGAGGCGCTACAACTCTTAAGCACATGTAGTCTAATAAACCGTAAATTATACATATTTTTACCCCATGTTTAATGCATTTTATGGATAATTTCTCATTAGAATTAGTGAATTCGATGCTCCTAATGCTTTAATTTCATGTTTTGTACTTAGGAGAGCATAGGAGAGCGAAAGGAACGAGAAACGGGCCAAAAACGGAGAAAATGGGCCAAAGTACGAAATCAACACTGCCTGGGGGAGAAAAGGGGAGACGGAGAAGAGAGGTAAGGAATTACCCTAAGGAAGCCGATTGATCCATCTCAGAAGCTGGATTTATCATCAAAACTGAAGATCTCTCCTCAATTTCCCTTCAGGAGTTTTGGGTTTTCTTTATGTTTTGTATTCTGTATTCTTCTGAGATGTTTTCTTATTTAGTCATGAACTAAATCCCCTAAATACCTAAGGGGAATGAAACCTAAGACAAATCTTGTTATTATTTTCTGAATTGTATGATAAATATTTAACTTGTTCTTAATTATGTGTTCTTAATTCTTGTTTTGATATCCCAGGATACTAATTCAAGACACGCTCTTATTCAGAGGAGGAATAGACCCTGTCTAAGAATACATTTGCCATAATTAAGCGGAGTTGATTGCGCGCCTAGAAATAGGGTGACAAGATTTTGCCGAATTAGGGTGAAACCTAATAAGGGGATCCATAGATTGAGTTAATGCAACCCTAGAGTGTTAATTAGAGAAAAGTCTCGGTTATTCAATCTAGGGATTAGACGTTATTAGTATTGAATAGGGATAATAACATAACTTAGGGATCTCTACGGAACAAGTTGAATGAATAAATTGCCTAATTCAGAGCCAGAATAACAAGTAAAGTCTAGGTGGATTTTTCCTTAAGTATTGTCTCAAGTCAATCGATTTTCCCAAAAGCAATTCCCCAATTCTTTTCTCTATGCGTTCTTAGTTTAAATAATTAGTTAATTAAAACAAACCCCTTTTATTCTTAGGCTAGATAATAAAAAGATAGTTATTACTAGTACTTTTGGTTCCCTTGGGTACGATATCCCGGTCTTGCCGTTACTATACTATTGTTCGATAGGTGCACTTGCCTTTTCGTCGTGATAATAGTTAGTCTAGGTCTGATCTTCATTATAAATATTTATTACTTGTTACGAATCACGCGATCAAGTTTTTGGCGCCGTTGTCGGGGAACTAAAATATTAGGAACACTAAATTTTTATTACTTTAGCCATTTATTTTTCTTGCAATTTAATTTTTATTTTATTAGTATTTATTAATTTACTTTTTCTTTCTCTTGGCAGGTTTTTATAGTACATGACTAGAAGAAACCCATCAGGACCCTTACTTTTTGACGAAGAAATTGATCGAACAGTTCGTAGAAATCAAAGAGAAATAAGGCGTAGTTTATAATACACAGAAAACGAACAAGAAGACAATACTCAACCTCCAACCGACGAGATGGCTGAAAACCAACACAATCAGCTGCCTCCTGCAATTGCAGCTAATCAAAATCCTACTCCACGTACTATGTATGACTATGCTAAACCCTCTTTAACAGGAACTAAATCAAGTATAGTTAGACCTGTTATTGCTGCGAATAATTTTGAATTAAAACCTAACACTATTAAGATGATACAGCAGTTTGTTCAGTTTGATGGTTTGCAGGATGAAGATCCCAACACTCACTTAGCAAATTTCCTGGAATTTTGCGATGCATCAAAATCAATGGCGTTTCTGATGATGCCATCAGTCTTCGGTTATTTCCCTTCTCACTGAGAAACAAAGCTCAACAGTGGTTAAACTCGTTACCACGAGGGTCTATCACTACTTGGGACAAATGATTGAGAAATTTTTACTAAAATATTTTCTGCCGACTAAAACGGTTAAATTACGCAATGATATCTCTTCTTTTGTGCAGATGGACTTAGAAACACTTTACGATGCATGGGAGAGATACAAGGATTTATTGAGAAGGTGCCCTCACCATGAGTTACCTCTATGGCTGCAAGTTCAAACGTTCTACAATGGTGTGAATCCCTCGACAAGACAAATGATTGACGCAGCTGCTGGTGGAACCATCAACAATAAAACACCGGAAGATGCCTATGAATTTATAGAGGAGATGTCACTGAATAACTATCAGTGGCAAGTTATGAGGACAAAGTCGACGAAAACAATTGGCGTTTATAACATCGATTCAGTCACCATGCTCTCTAATCAGGTAGAACTTCTCAATAAAAAGATTGATAGTTTTCTTAGTTCTACACAAGTACATCCAGTAATGAGGTGTGACTCAAGCGGAAGAGGTGTGCATACAGAATACCAATCCTTCAATCCTACAACTGAAGAAGAACAAGTCAACTATATGGGTAACAATAACTTTCGATCTCAAAATAACCCATACAGTAATACCTATAATGCAGGTTGGAGGAACCACCCAAATTTTTCCTGGGGAGGTCAAGGGAATCAAAAGCCAAAAAATCCTCAGGGTTTCAACAACCACCTTATCAACAAGAGAAGAAGTAGAACCTTGAAAAGATGCTTTCAAAATTCATCTCGGTGTCAGAAACCCATTTCCAAAATACCGAGACAGCACTTAAGAATCAACAAACATTGATCCAAGGACTCGAAACTCAGATAGGCCAGCTATCCAAACTAATCTCCGAGTGACCACAAGGTAGCTTACCAAGTAATACGGAACCTAATCCGAGAGAACACCTCAATGCAATTAGTGCCCAAGATAAGGACGGATTCATTGCACCTGAGCCAGAATTATAGCAAGACAACGGGATGAACAAAGGTCGAAAAGAGGTAAACGATGATGATCCTAAATAAGTAAGTATGAATTATGAACCTCGTGTGCCATATCCTAGAGCGATGATGAAAGACAGAACAAAAGAACAATTCAGTAAGTTTGTCAAACTTTTAAAAAAATTACATATTAACTTACCCTTTATTGAAGTTCTTTCACAGATGCCCAACTCAGCAAAATTCTTAAAGGAACGTCTGGCTAATAAAAGGAAATTAAACGCTACATCGCATGTGGAACTCAATGCAGTCTGCTTAGCTATTCTGAAGAATAAGCTACCTAACAAATTGAAAGATCCAGGGAGTTTTACAATTCCTTGCTTAATTGGTAGTTTATTTGTGAATAATGTTTTAGCTAATCTAGGGGCAAGTATAAATGTTATGCCGTATAAAATGTTTAAACGACTAGGTCTCAGTAAACCCAAACAGATTAGGATGAGCATACAATTGGCTGAAAAAATAGTTCGATTTCCTAAGGGTATTATTGAAGATGTTCTCGTTAAAATTGATAAATTTATTTACCCAGTAGACTTTTTCGTCTTAGATATGGATGAGGATAACGAGGTACCTTTAATTTTAGGACGACCCTTTTTAGCAACTGCCAAAACCATTATTAATGTAGGCACAAGAGAGCTAACACTTCGTGCAGGAGACGACGCAGTAACACTCCAAGCACGCGATTCAGTCAAAACTTCTAAGACTCAAGATAACACTATGAAACTTGTCGATGATAAAACTAATATTCAATCGTTCTTACAGGAACCTCCTCGGACCAAGACAATGGAGGAAGTGCACAATTATCAAGTAGAGAACAAAGACGTCCATGAAAAATGAAGACTACGGATAGAGGAGCTAGATGAATAGCAAGAACACAAACCGAGAACATATGATAAACTGAAACTGCACAAAAACAAGCCCGACACCTCTCCTAATCAACTTAAGGTTGGCGATACAGTCTTACTAGATGCCATTGATCCTCACATTGTCACTACCACACCAAATGAGGAAATCTCTCTTACGGTACTCAGTATTTTCCCATTCGGTACGGTTGAGGTGAGTCATCCCAAGTTCGGCACTTTTAAGGTAAAAACACCCGATTAAAACCTTATTTTAAAATTGACAACAAGAATGAGGAGTATGAACTCCTCGAACCACCATGATCATTCAACGGAGAGGTAAGTTGAGCTTAGACTATAAATAAGCGCTTCTCGAGAGGCAACCCGAGCACTAACATTATTAATTTCTTTAAATTCTGATATTTAACTCCTAACCTACTAATAGAAATTTTGAATACAGGTGTTTCCATAGAGATACGGCCAATCACACGGGCGTGCTTAAGGCCGTGTGAAAATAGGGCAAAAGATTTTCCCAACACGGGCTACGATAAAATGCCACGGCTGTACGACATAGCCGTGGTCGAGCCTGCCAAAACAACACGGGCGTACGACACGCCCCTGTGGAGGAACCATGGACGAACCTGTTAAAACAGCACGGGCGCGCTACACGCCCGTGTCAAACACCCATGGTCGAACCTGTCAAATTTCCACGGGCGTGGGAGAAGCCAACGAAGCTAGACACGGTCGTACGACACGGCCGTGGGAAACAACACGCTCGATGCACACGGGCGTGTGTCAAATTTCAGACGTGCCAAAATAGGAAAAACGCGAAACACATGGGCTAAAATTGGGGCACACGGGAGTGTCACATGGTCGTGTGTCCCAAGATCTATAAATAGGCTGCACTATTCATTGTCTTCTCCATTCAAAAAACCCTAACCCTAGCTGCTACAACTCCACACGGCCCCCTGCCATGCCCGTGCGCCACTGTAAATTTCGTTTTTAAAGCTCAATTCCTCTCCCTTAGCGTTTGTTTACTCCTTTCACTTCTATTTTACTCATTATTAATGCTTATTATTACAATAATCTCCATTACTTTTGAACTAGTTTTCATTTTTGTTCCTTATTTTTTAGTTTGCATTTATAGGTTCTTTATTATACATTTCAAATTAAATCTAGTTGTTTGACACGCCTTATATCCATGACATTACTATGCTTATTTTCATGCTATTATCATGCTAATGTCTATCTTTTAAATTTCATTCCTAGGTTAGTTACAATACAGTTTATGTTAAATTGAGACGAGGAAAACCTTATACCCATTGTATTTCTATTCTCATTCTCACGATTATTATGGTTGAGTTTGCTTCATATTAGTAGTTTTGGCAGAAATAGTTTACTTACCCTTCGAATATGTTTACCTATTATTATTCTTTATATCACAGGCCCTCAATGTCATCTTTAAGAGGAAAGAAAACCGCCGTACCAGCCTCAAAGAAGAGGAAGGAAGTGTCATCCTCCGCATGTCCAACCGCGGAAATTCGTCACCCTTTCCTACAGTTTCCACGAGGGCCCCAAGAAGAGCTCTTCTAAATACTTCGGGTCTGACCTTTAGCAGCGGGCCGCTGCATCGACTGGGCTACCATAGAACAAGTCCAAATGGCTGATACGATTCAGGCTCTCTTAAGCACAGACCCGTAGGAGCTGTTCTTCGGGATTATCGAGCCGACATACATCAAGCTCACGATGGAACTCTGCTCAACGTTCCATCTCCAGACCGTAATGACAAGATACAATGATCCCGGCATGGTCCAGTTTCGTCTAGGTAGATTAATCTGCCAGCTAATCTTCCCAGAATTTGGTGCTGCACTAGGCCTATATACGGAGGAGTTTAGGGAGGAAAATGAACTACATGCTCTTAGTCGCCACATACATTTCTCTCCCTCGAAGTGCTGGCACACTTTGGCCCCTAGCATGGCCTCGTACAATCCTAGCCGCTTCAAGGAATCAGTTCTCCCACCATCCCTGAGGTACTTACATGCTATTTTAGCTCACACGATTACAGGGAGGCGAGAGAGCACTAGCATCATCAACACCCACGACGTCTACTTCTTATGGTGTAAGTCGCAAGGGCACGTCATCGACCTTGCCTATTTCATAGCCCTCGCAATTCAGTATCAGACGGAGCGGCATCGGAAGGGGTTCATCTTCATTGGCCCCTACGTGACTCGGCTAGGGCGACACTTCGGGCTCCTCAACATCGCAGCTCAAGAATCATCCCTCACCCTCATCGGCCAGATGTTTCCACAAGGCATCTTGAGCATGCTTAGCATGAGGATGATCGAAAGGCACCGAGGAACCTACCCTCCCCAGTATTGTCTCACCCAATCTACCGAGGAGGAGGCCTACGAGGACATTCTTGATGATGTCCCGCCACAGCACGAGGACCCACCGACTCAGTCACCATCACTCTCTCGTCCAGTTCATGCGGCGGCTTCATATGTTGACATCTTTGAGCACCTCACCCAATTCGAGCAGTAGTGTTTTTAATGATTTGACAACATTGATGCTACTCTACACCAGATTTGTCAGCACCTCCACATCTCATTGCCAGCCCCACCTCACGAACCATTTAGCAATAAAGATGTTTAAAAATACTTATTTATTTTATGTTTTAAATTTTTATTGAAACTACTTTTTATCTTTATTAGATTTTAGAAAGTTTATTTTTATTTTTTATTTTTATTATTAATTTCAGTTATTTCTTTTGAGTAATTTTTCTTCCTAATATCCTCTAAAAAGTTCATGATTTTATCACAGTTATATAGAGCTTTTAAGCTCATCATCACATAGGAACTAAAACTACCACCGGAAAAGGTTCCCCACAACTGCCATGTCCCGCTCGACCACGACCATAGCCACCACTAGATATAATATTCTTGTGGTGTAGGATTTATGGACTAATGAACCTCTACGACCGCTGGAGTATCCTCCTCCATTCTTGAACCGATCACTCTCCAAAACTCTAGTTCGAGGAATTAATCATACAGGAAGTGTCACTTCTCTCCCTATCTTATTTTTATTCTCTAATATCTATCTTTGTACATTGAGGGCAATGTACATCTTAAGTGTGGGGGATGTTTATTAATGATTGCCTTGTTCTCTTGAAAAAGTTCTCATATCATAATTAGGATAAATTTTAATTGACTTATGATTTTGATTGATATATCTTGAATTAAAACATAGGGATTTATGCACTGATTATTTAAACTTTCAGACATTAGAGGATCAAGCATGATAAGTTGATTTTTAAGAAATTAAAATTATAGGTTGTTTCCCCAAGTCTAGGTATTACTTTGAATTAGAATTCACGAGTCTAAACATCAAAAAGCCATAATTTTTGTGAGATTTTTTAGCCTTTTGAGCATCTATTCATCCTTTCATGCTCACTTTTATTATTGCTTTGAGTGCGTCAGTATTGAACTGTTATTCTAGAACTTGCTTGATTATACATGTCGAGACCACACCGTTTGATTTGATATGTCAAAATGATTAAGGCACTTAGGATTAACCCACTCATGCCATGAAAAGCCTACCTCCACGATTAACCTCTGGTAAACCCCCTTGAGCCTAATAAGCCATTCCTTATATTTCCCTTAATATTAACCATTAACCCATTATTGTTGAAATCCCCCAAATTAATTTGATCCCTATTTTTGTCGAGATCTGAATTGGAAAAGTTTCTTAGCTATGTTTTTCTTCTTTATCTAACTTGTTCTTAAAATAAAAAAATAAAAACTATGTATACATATTAGTAATTCCATATTCTGAGAAGAAGCTCTGTTGTACACAAGTGAAGGTTAACTCTTTTTCTAGTTAGGCAATTTTTCAATTCAATCTTGATTCTGACCCTTTCTTTCAGCTTGTGACCACACCCCCTAACTACGTCGCACTACAAACCTCTAAAGACCTTTTGATAGATGTATCATCTTAAATTATAGTGGTGGAGATTTGATTTTCATGCAAGCCTATGGTAATGACTTTTCATTATTGACTATTGAGTGCTTTATTTATTGTCCTTAAACACCTCAAGTGATTTGATTGAATCTCTAGTAAGGATGTGAAACTCTGTGATATTCTAAATCAAAGGTAATTACTTAGATGCGAAGAGACACCTATGTTTGCATGATTAAATACTCAACTTGGAATGTTTAAAACTTTTATGTTCCTTTAGTTGAACTCTCAATGTATGATTACCTACGGATTATTTTGAGATATTATCGATAAGAATTATAAGTTGAGAAGAATTAGTGAATTCGATGATCCTAATGCTTTAATTTCATATTTTGTACTTAGGAGAGCATAGGAGAGCGAAAGGAATGAGAAACGGGCCAAAAACAGAGAAAATGAGCCAAAGTACGAAATCAACACTGCCTGGATTGATCCATCTCAGAAGGAGGAGAAAAGGGGAGACGGAGAAGAGAGGTAAGGAATTACCCTAAGGAAGCCAATTGATCCATCTCAGAAGATGGATTCATCATCAAGACTGAAGATCTCTCCTCAATTTCCCTTCAGGAATTTTGGGTTTTCTTTATGTTTTGTATTTTTTACTCTTCTGAGATGTTTTCTTATTTAGTTATGAACTAAATCCCCTAAATACCTAAGGGGAATGAAACCTAAGATGAATCTTGTTATTATTTTCTGAATCGCATGATAAATATTTAACTTGTTCTTAATTATGTGTTCTTAATTCTTGTTTTGATATCCTAGGATACTAATTCAAGACACGCTATTATTCAGAGGAGGAATAGACCCTGTCTAAGAGTATATTTTCCATAATTAAGCGGAGTTGATTGCGCGCCTAGAAATAGGGTGACAAGATTTTGTCGAATTAGGGTGAAACCTAATAAGGGGACCCATAGATCGAGTTAATGCAACCCTAGAGTGTTAATTAGAGAAAAGTCTCAGTTATTCAATCTAGGGATTAGACGTTATTAGTCTTGAATAGGGATAATAACATAACTTAGGGATCTCTACGAAACAAGTTGAATAATAAATCATCCGATTCGGAGCCAGAATAACAAGTAAAGTCTAAGTGGATTTTTCCTTAGGTATTGTCTCAAGTCAATCGATTTTCCCAAAAGCAATTCCCCAATTCTTTTCTCTGTGCGTTCTTAGTTTAAATAATTAGTTAATTAAAACAAACCCCTTTTATTCTTAGGCTAGATAATAAAAAGATAGTTATTACTAGTACTTTTGGTTCCCTTGGGTACGATATCCTGGTCTTGCCGTTACTATACTATTGTTCGATAGGTGCGCTTGCCTTTTCATCGTGATAATAGTTAGTCTATGTCTGATCTTCATTATAAATATTTATTACTTGTTATGAATCACGCGATCATAGTCAAACGTTTTCGAGTCATCAAGACTTGGTAAAATTTTAAACTTTTTCGAAAAATGTCTAAACTTCATTAACATGGACTCACAAGACCTCAAACATCCATCGAAACCCATTCAGGATCGATTCGGTCCTTTAACAAACTCTAGAAAGATGACCTTAGAAACAGGGCACACGCCCGTATGGCCACTAGGACATGGTCGTGGTAAAGGCCCGTGTGGTTCACGTGGCCTAAGCACGATGGGACACGCCCATGTCTAGAGCCCATGTGAATTAAATTCTAAATTTGAACCTACATGGGTTTTCATATGGTCTGATACACACCTGTGTCCATGGCCCGTGTCCCTCACACGGCCATGACACGTCCGTGTCTAAAAACCTTGACATTCTATTTCTAACATCAATATCCAATTAGGGGCACACGGCCGAGGCACACGCCTGTGACCAAAGGTCGTGTCCTCTACACGGCTGAGACACACGGCCATGTCTCTACCCATGTGTTTACTACCATGCATATTGACTTGAAATTTCTACATGCAGGGGACACACAGCTGGACAACACGCCCCTGGGGCTGGCTGTGTGTTACACACAGCCTAGACACACTCCCTTGGTCTACCCATGTGGACAAAAATAAGGCTATTTATCAAGCCTTTTTGCCACCCTTACTTACATTAACCTACACAGGATCAACCAAACCAATACAAGCAGAATATATATATAATCAAATCGGCCACAACCATTAGAAACTTGCATCAAATGCATATAATAAAAATTAACATTAGCCAACTTTAATGGCCTATACAAAATGAATATCACATCCATCATATGAGCCAACACTTGTGGCTAAACTAACAAGACACTAAACTGAAGATTCGTATACATGCCAAAAATCAAAACATTTGAACTAGTTATACCAAAGCTTCAGGTGATAGTGTGATCAATGCCTCCGACGCCTCTTGATCCCCAATACTAGCTTGACGGCACTATAAGAAAATGGAAAGGAAGGGAATAAGCATAAATCTTAGTAAGCTCACATGCATATAATAAACAACATGACTCAATAGTTAAAATAAAACAAAGTTTCATAAGCTTAACTTTCTTATACACACTCTTAACACAAGTACTTAACATATTGAAATCTTTACTCAAGAGTTTTACATACATAGCTGTACTAACTCGTAACACAATTGCGTAATTCTCATCATTTAATTAGTCGTTGAATAACTACCGACTTACTCGTTGAACACCAGGAATATCTTTGGATACTCGGAAAACATACGCATAACACACCATATGTGGCCACATGCTACCTTATTTAATACATCGTATATTACTCGTTCTTGAGCTAATCACAGGCCTGCTCACACAAGCTAACAGTCAAGACGTAACCACACGGGCTGCTCACACAAGCTGACAGGTACCCGCAACACATGCCGGGCTACCCAGCCACCAGTAGGACGTACTTGACTAGCGTCCGGATTTATATAATCACATATCACATATATAAATGAGTTCATAACCACATAGTTCCTAGTGACATGTCACACTATATCCTAATCTATTGCTAAAGCTCAAACGGGGCTTTTCTCGTAGACTTACCTTCGACAAACTCAGTCACTTAGGCAATCACATATTTCATGATAAAAGAGTTAACATATAATCCCGTGTAATGACAAAATATTGTAACTTACCTTCAAGGATGGGAATTACAATTCATGCAACATTTAAGCATTTATACATTTTTCTCATTGCATTATTTACATGTGAACTTACCTCGGTACAAAATTTGTAAAAACGAGTCTAGTCCTTGTACATCTTGTCTTTTCCCCGGTCAAGGTCTGTTCCTCGTTTTTCTCGATCTAAAATGACAGAAATTTCACTAGTTCAATCATCACATTAATTAAGAAATTACATAGACCACATTTTTTCAAAATGACCATTTTGCCCTAGCTTTTGAAAAATTATGATTTTACCCCTAGGTTCGTAAATCGATTTTCATCAAATTTTCTCACTAATTAAGCCTAGCCGAATTCTTTTTATACTAGAAAAAGCTCACAATTCCAATCATTTCACACATTTACAACCTATTTTATAAACTTTACAGGTCCCTTTAGGTGTTTTCATGAAAACTACTTCACAAAAATTGTTCATTTAACCACCATAACTCATTTTCTTCCATAATATTTTAGAAAAAAAAATCTCAAAATATTTCATGAAAAAACCTATACTTTCAATCTTTTTGCAAAATAGTCCCCTCAATAGCTAAATTAAGCTTTAGGGGCTCCAAAAACATAAAAATTATCAAGTAAGGTTATCTAAATCACTTACTTTCAAAGATGGAGAGTGGCTGAAATTTCAAGCTTTCAAAAACCCAAAATTTTTTGGTATTCTCGGTAGGGAATGAAATGAGAAGAAGATGATATCTTTTTCTCTTTCTTTTATTTTTATTTTAATCAATTAAGTCACCAAACACACCTAATATTGACCTTTGACCTCTCTTGTCTCCCTATTGCCAGCCACTCTCCTAAAAAGGGTCTATTTGCCCTTTAAATACCTTGAATTATGGTTCTCTAGCTATTTGGTCTATCTATCAAGTAAAATAGAACTTTTACCCTTTATGCGATTTAATCCTTTTTTCGCGATTAAGCTTACAATCGTTAAAATTTGTTCATCAAAATTTTCATACACTCATAAAATCATACTATAACACATAAAATAATATTAAAATAATAAAAATAATTTCCCAAAACCATTGTTTCAATTAGCCCCAAAATCGGGCTATTACAGCCTGTGCGGAGCACATGGCCGTGTGTGATTACACGACCTGTACAGGTAGGTCGTGCTGATCACACGAGCTAGCTTATTGGGCTGTGTGGCGCTTTTTGGCCAATTTGAAGGCTCGATTAAGGGACTCATAAATTGGATCTATGGGCATTTTGTAGGCCTAGGAAAGCGTAAGATTCGGTATGTTCATTTATGGGTAAGCTCAGAAAGCATGTTAAATAAGTTAAGTTATGTATAAAATGTGTTAAGATATGCTCTGTAAATATGTATGTTTGGGTATGGATTCCATACAACTTATAGTAGATGTATGTATGTATGTTATGCATATGCTTTGGGGTGGGCTATGATATGATGGAGGAAGTGTAATATAGCAGTTTTACTGCACTTATGGCGATTAAATCGTAATTTTTGTCGGGTAGCTCAACTGTATTTTTATGTGTGCATACCACCACATATTGGTGTGGTTGGTTGGATGGACTCTTGAAGTTCTAATTTGGATGGACTCTGATATGTTAAGCAATATGATTTCAATATGTTATATGATATGAAAAGTTCCGAATTGATTATTCTTGTTCGCAAACTCCTTAAGTAAACTCTGTTGTGGGCTACGTCACACACTGGGCTTCTAGCTCACTCGTTTGTTTTGTCTCATTTCAAGTGACCCTTAGGTTTAGGATTAGATGGTGACTCTAGAGCTCGGTTTTCCCATTTTGATTTAAGTATGTTTTGGATTTATTAATGGACTTTACGAACTTTTGGCACTTTTAATTTTTGTTTGGGACTTTAACATTAATTTTGGTTTTTGTCTTGAAAAATTACTATTTTCAATTGGTATTCTAATCAAGACGATGTCACTAATAATAAACTATTATTTCATAAGACCGAAATTTCTAAATGTTTTCCGCTACAAAGTTTTTGAAACTTGATACTATGTTTTTACTACGAAAGTGATCAAACGAGTTGGGTTTGTTTTAATAAAGTTAATAAAATGCAGTTTTTGTCAAAGTATACACGTGTTTTTTTTTAAAAGTTACGTTATCAATGTGATTTACAACTATGTTTCCCTTTAAGTGAAAAATAAGTTTTTCACCAAAATTAAGCAATATTGTTTTCGTGTAAGATGTAACCTTCACAATCCAACCATAATGTCTAGGCCAAGTTTGGGGTCCTACATTTGGTGATATTAGAGCTAGGTTGTAAATTTCGGGTTGTACATTTTAGGTCCAAATTATTTTAGAGAAATAATTTTTTTTTTCAATTGGGAAAATCTAATTAAAATTGACTTTTGATTTTTTGGAAAGTGAAACCAAGACTCTGACGCCAATCCAAGTAAGAAATCTGAAACTTTAGTTATGCGTTAGATATACTTTTGTATGTGACACTTTATTATAAGTATTTGCCTTTAGAGACTGTAGTGCAATAACACACTCTCTAAATATTGATATGTACTTTGATAAAACATTAAATTTAAGGTTTTAAAACTTAAACTAATCTATAAAATTTTGAAAATTTTAAATAAGATAATGAGTACTCATAAATCTCTAGGATGTGGTAATGTAGGCACAATAGCCGCCGTTGGGGGTTCGAGTTAAGTTATTATCGATGGTAGTATGCCCCAATTAGATACAAATGAGACTGTTGGAACTTCAGCTACTAAGATTGGGTCTAGGGCTTAGACTTCCGGGGACGATGCACTATCCTAGGTTATGTTAAGGGTTTTGGGGAGGGTCGCTAGGACCCATACTGGATTTGAGAGCTGAAGATCGGTAATTGAACGACTCCGGTCCAATAGAGCTAAACTGTTTAGAGGTGTCGCTAGAGTCACCTCGACTGTGGCTGAGTATTGGTTGGTGGCCATAGAAAGAATAATGAATGATTTAAACTGCACCCCTAAGCAGAAACTAAAGGGTGCAGTATCTTTGCTTCGTGATGAGGCATATCAGTGGTGGTTAAAAGTAAATGAGGGTACTCAGCTTGAGCGGTTAACTTGGGATCGCTTCTGGAGTGCCTTCTTGAATAAGTATATAGGGGTGAGCTATGTTGAGGCTTGTAGACGCGAGTTTATGGGACTTACTCAAGGGGATAGATCGATGGCCGAGAATGAGGCCGAATTCTTGAGATTGAGCAGGTATGCTCATGGTTTGATAGCAATTGTTTATGATAAGAGCATTCAGTTTGAGGAGGGTTTGAGGTATAACATTAAGGTTCTGGTAGCTCCCCAACAGGAGCGAGTCTTCGAATCTTTGGTGGAGAAGGCTAAGATTACTGAGGATATTAAGTGCACTGAGTGTGAGAAAAGGGAGACGGAGAAAAATCAGAATAAGAACAATAGGTATTCGAGTCCTTCTAGTTCTTCTCAGCGGCCTATCAAACGAGCTAGGTATGACTCAGCAGACAGAGGCACCTGCTAGAGTTAAGCCTATTGCTAGAGTTGAGTAGGTACTAATCTGTGGGTTTTATAATAGAGACCATCCAGGCGAGTATTGGAGGAGAATTGGGGCTTGTTATAGGTACGGGTCCACTGAGCATAAGATTAGTGATTGTCCTTGAATAATTAATTGGATTTAGGCACCGATTCATGGTTAGATTCAGCCTCAAAAGGCAGGTCAACCGCTTGCTAGGGGCTGTGGTCAGGTGAAGGGAGGTAATGGTGGTGGTCATGGTCAGAGAGCATAAGGTAGAGGTGCAATTCAAATTGAGGCTAGACAGCCAACCTTATTTTATGCAGTGTGGTGCCGAGAGGACCGGGATGCAACTGATGTGATTGTTGGTACGTTTTTTATGTATTTAGTTCCTTATTTTATATTAATTTATTGTGGTTATACGCATTCCAACATATCTAGTAGTATATCAGGTAATTTGGGGATTTTAGCTGAGTTTCTATAATTAGTCCTTTGGGGTAGTTTGTATGGGCTAGTAAAGTGTTTTGGAGGTATTTTCTTAAGGTTCAAGATTTTGTATTCCCTGTTGATTTAATAAAGTTATCATTCAGGGAGTTCAATCTGATTTTGGGTATGGATTGGTTGGTAGAGCATTGGGTCATATTAGATTGTAAGTCTAAGAGGATGACGTTTAAGGGTGAGAATGGTGAGGAGGTTGTGATGGTTGATGAGCGGCGAGATTACGTCTCTAATGTGATCTCCACTTTAGTAGCCTAAAAATTGGTTCATAAGGGTTATGATGCGTATTTGGCATATGTGCACGATGCAAGTATGGTAGGTTCAGCTATGGAAAAGATTCTTACTATTAAGGAATTTCCTAACATCTTTCCTCAGGAGTTTCCAAGATTACCTCTGGATAGGGAGGTTGAGTTCGGAATTGAGGCTTTGCTAGGGACAGTTCTGGTGTCCATCACCCCATATCGAATGGCACCGAAATAGCTGAAGGAGTTAAAGTTGCAACTTCAAGAACTTCTAGATAGGGGCTTCATTCGACCTAGTGTCTCCCCATGGGGAGCACTGGTGCTCTTTGTCAAAAAGGACGCCTCTATGAGAATGTGTGTAGATTATCGTCAATTGAACAAATTGGTGGTAAAGAATAAGTAACAACTTCCGAGGATTGATGACCTGTTTGATCAGTTTCATGGGGCATCTATGTTTTCAAAAATTGATCTTCGTTTGGGATATCATCAATTGAAGGTTAAGGAGGTCGATGTGCAAAAGACAGCCTTTAGGACTTGCTATGGGCACTATGAGTTCATTGTCGTGTCATTCAATTTGACTAATGCTCCAGTCTCATTCATAGATCTCATTAATCAAATTTTTTAGCCGTATATGGATAAGTTCTTCATAGTGTTTATCAACGATATTTTGGAATACTCTAAGACCGAGGATGTAACACCCCTAACCCGTATCCGTTGCCAGATTGGGCCATGTCAAAACAGGGCATTAGACACACCCGTGTGTCTAGGCCATGTCAAAACAGGGCATACATACTGACTTGTCCACACGGCCACCTGACACACCCGTGTGCCAGGCCGTGTGAAAATTAGAGAGGCTACTAACTTGGGTCACACGACCAGTCACACACCCGTGTGTCTAGTTCATGCTCGAAACTGACTTGGATACACGGCTTAGAACACGCTCGTGTGTGCGACTGTATGGTCTGCCCAGGCTCATTTCGAAATCGCCATTGAGCAACACGACTGAGACACACGCCCATGTCCCTGCCCTTGTGGGCAAAAAAAAAAAGGTCATTTACAAGGCCATAATGCCACCCTATAAGGGTCCTTCCTACAATCAACAAATAGGCATCAATTGCATACCAAAATTTCAACCAACTCACATCCAAAACATATACTTCTCATGCTATTTTCTTATCAACCATTTACATGCTTATAATCTATACCAACTATTGCCAAATCATAAACTAAAGTCATACCAAAACATATGTTTCAATACCACAATATACATCATTCAATCTCATGCCAAAATTTACCAAATCCCAAAAATAAGCATATACCAAAACTTACCAAAATGACCTATTCTCTTGGCCTTTCATAACACATCACATAGACATTATTGAATCACATAATTCATACTAAAAACTCATTCATATACACAACCAAAACCAAGCCAAGTCACATGGCTGGATAAACACATTACCAAACATATTCACATACCTCTAGCCTATACTGTTGGAACACCGGTGCCTCCAAGGCGCAGTGAAAAAAAAAATTCCTGCGATCCAAACCAAGGATCCATGTGTAAGGAACGAATCGGGGTGATAAAAAGGTTTTGAAATTACCGAAACTTCAATCTGAGTAGACAGCGACACCTAGGCAACAAGAGCGGTGAACCACTATCGAACCAAGCCACAACCTTTTCCGATGTCGGCCTCTATGTAGTCCACCTGATTGACAATGAACGGTAGAAATCCCATAAAACTATTTTTAGAGAGTATTTTGCTAAACGGCTGCTAGACCACTTTGCATATTTTCGGGCTAGTTTTTATATATACTTTTTAGGGTTTTTACCCTTGCTATATATAACTCCCTCTTAATTGGTATATATTTATAACGAATTTTAATTCATTAAAATTAATCCGAACATAATAATTATCTTTCAAATAAATATAATAATGTTTAATCGAAAAATTATAATTACATTAATTATAATAAAGATTTCGATAAACTATATTTATTTAAACTTATATACGAACTAAATTCATATATCAATAAAATTATGTTACGATTATATGTACAACATCCTTGTATATATAGTATGTTCAACAATTTGATTGCCCAATTAAATTAATTCTATAATTAATTTAATTCATGTGACAACCAAGCAATATACCAACTACGTTTTACCTCGTTCATTTCAACCATAGGGTGTGACCCTATAGGTTCTTGTAACGTTAGCAGTAATATTAGAATGATTCTAATGTTACAAACAATGAGTGGCATCTAGCAATGCATCAATGCTACCTAAGTTACAAGAAGTCATGATTCGACATAACCTTTTGTGATTAACCTTTCATGCATTAATCCTTAAGTCCTATATCTTTAGAATGGACACAAGTCATGGAATAGTCACACTTGCACAGTCCATCCCATGTTTCTTGATACCTTGAGTAGACTATGATACACAAATAAGTATGACATCTCATATCAACTTATTTGAGCATGGCCATGAATTTCTAGCCTCACTTAATCAAGTAGCCTGAGATATTACTCCCATTATGTAAGACGACTTATCCTATATTGATCAACTATATCCCTCAACATAGATTGTGGTATATCCAACATCAGTCTTTATAGAACAACCAGTTACGGTGTTTGTTTGACTGTATCAAAATATACAACTCACGATGTTGGGATAAAGATGATCTCAAGTATGAGGATCATATACATATTAATCACTATGAGTAATGTTGTGAAAATTACATAATAATCCAAGAAACATACTCATAGCGGGTCAGTCCAATATGTTGTTCTCTAACACACATATTCATGCATTGATTCTGACACTCCATATCAATGACAACTCTTTATCATCAATCAACTACATGTTAGTCTTAATGCATTATTATTGTCCTAGCCAACAATAATACTTGACTAAGGATCTTTTAAGAATAATCATATTATTCTCAGGACATTATTATAAAACAGTTTATTTATGCACAAAGAAAAGAAACTGAAATAATAATGGCAACGCCTTATATTAATAAACATGATAAACCAAGTATGTTATTACAACCATCTCGTGATTGATCTTTGGGCATACTCTTACATATACATGCCATACTTCAATATATACATTTTCAAAAGGTACCAAAATAGAGTTTGATAGTGTGGTGATGATCCTCGATGATCCCCTAGCTCTCAGTAGCTTCGATATCTATAAAACAGTGCAAACACAAACAAAGTGAGCTTTCAAAAGCTTAGTAAGCCATATACAAATAAACTTAACAATATAAACATATAACCATCATAATATACATATACTCCTTAGCCAAATGCTATCACAAACCACATAGCTCAAATACATTTCACATATTCCCCACTCATTTGCACATATAGCATATTTTCTCATACTTTTGTCACATATAATCACTAAATCACAAATATACATATTCTTACCTTTCAACATCAAATATGATATACAATTTCAAATGTACCTGAATCGGATACACATTTCATATAATCATTCATTTCTCAGAATGCCCGTTGAACCATTCGGAATCATAAGGATACGCGAATAGCTCAGAAAGCTCATACAATGCCAACGTCCCAGACGTAGTCTTACATGTAATCAAATATCGATGCCACTGTCCCAAACAAGGTCTTACACAAAATCAAATACGATACCGATGTCCCAGACATGGTATTACACGTAAATCATAAGTCGATGTCAACGTCCCAGATGAGGTCTTACACAAAAACACATATCGGATCCTATGTCATGACATATGTATCCTAACTATTCCTAAGGTTTGTACGAGACTTTTCGGACATCGTCACATTATCGAAACTTTCTTGGATATCACATATTGAGCTCTCATATAGCCATTCAACACAATTCAATGTCATATAAACACAAATAAATCAACTCAAACACATTTATTTGTATATTAAATTACCTCGTACAGAAATGAACGGAAACAGGCAACTATTCAACGACTTTCATTTTTCCTCGATCTAATTCCATTTTCTTTGGTTCCTGATCTAAACACATTCAAATTTAACCCTTTTATTCACCAAATCATTCAATTCAATCCAAAAACACATATTTAGGGCATTTTACAAATTAGCCGTGACATTTTCACAGTCCTTCACAAAATCACAAAATACACAAAATCACAAAATAAATAAAATTTCTATATACCCATGTTAAGATGAATTCTCATAGTATTCATATAAGTCTATATATTTCATTTATTTTACATTTTAGTTCCTCAAAATCTCATTTTTACAATTTAGCCCAAATTACTCAAATTCATCAAAAATTCAAAGACAATGTTAACCCAACATCAAACTCCCATATACTATCATCAAAATTCATAAAACTCATAGTTTCATTAATGGCTCAACTCAAAATCATCAACAATTTCATAAATTCAAATATGGGCTTGATAGAACTCTAAGCAATGATCATAAAAACGTAGAAATTATCAAAAACTGAACAAAATACACACCTAAATCACCAAACCTCTTAGCCAAACCCTAAGCTTAATTTTTATTTCTTTTTCCTTTGTTATATTCGGCCAAATGATGAATAAATAAAGCCAATATTATGTTTTTTTAATTAATAAACATTAATACACAGTTTACTATTATAACCTTATAGTATACATTTAAAATTCCACCAACTAATGTCCATTAATGTCATTCAATACATTCCATGGTCAAATAACCACATAAGGACCTCACAATTAAAGAGACATAGAAATTAGGCACTTTAACAACTAGAATGAAAATTTTACATTTTACACGATTAGGTCCTTTTATCAAATTAAGCATACAAATGATTAAATTTTCATACGAAACTTTCACACATGTCAATTCACATATTATAAGCATGGAAAATAATATTTAAAATATTTTTCTAACTCAGATTTGTGGTCCCAAAACCACTATTCTGACTAGGGTCTGAATTGGACTGTTACAGATGATGAGTACGATGAGCATCTTATAGTAGTTCTTCAAATTCTCTATAAGAAGGAACTTTATGCCAAGTTAAGTAAATCTGAATTCTAGTTGAGTGAAGTTATGTTTTTTGGGGCATGTGGTTTTAGTTGAAAGTATTCGAGTAGACCCTAAGAAGATAGAGACTATTCTAGATTGGAAGTAGTATAGAAATGTGACTGAGCTTCAGAGTTTCCTAGGTCTAGTAGGTAACTATAAAAGGTTTTTTTGAGTAGTTCTCGCTACTGGAAACTCCTTTGACTAAGTTTTTACATAAGAACGCTCCATTCGTTTGGGCTATTGAGCAGCAATCGAGCTTTGAAAAGCTCAAATCAGTCACAACCAAAACAACAACACATCATTCACCTGATACCATTTATCATATACAAACATCACACACTTATCAACTCAAATCATGTAATTTCCCACATCCATGAAAAGTATCATCATATGTATATACTTGTACCAATTTTAGCCAAATTCAAATGGCCTTATACAAAATAAACTTTCTACCATTATAGGCCAAGACATTTGGCCAAATCAATTATGACATAAAACAAAATGATCAAGTCCCCTATACGTGCCATAACTCAAAATGTTGAATTCATTACCAAAATAATTGTTGATAGTGTAAGTGGATCTCTAACAGTCTCCAATCCCCGAGCTAGCTTGGTGACACTATAAGGCAAGGGAAAGGAAAGGGGAGTAAGCTATATAGCTTAGTAAGTTCCTATGCAAGTAATAAGCATTATATCCAAACATTTAACATACAATTAACATGATAATAATTGGCATAAATATTATTAAGGTCTTATAATCATAACTTACTCAATCATAACCTTACCAAGGGTTCATCACATATCAAGCTCATTACGTATGAGTTTACGTACATACTTGAGTCATCTCAAATTGGATTTGCACACAATTCATCTTTGACATACTCGTCAAAGTAGCCGTTGAACCACTTGGAATACTAAAGGATACTCAGGAATCCCATACACATAGTACCGTACTAATGTCATATCCCAAATATGGTCTTACATGAAATCTCGTATCAATGCCGATAGCCCAACTATGGTCTTATACGAGGTCTCATATCGATGGCATATCCCAGATATGGTTTTACACAAAGTCTCATATCGATGCCATATCCTAGATATGGTCTTACACGTAATATCAGTAACCCTAATGTTATGACATTTGTATCATATTTATTCCTAAGGTTCAACCATGATTTCACGCTTGTTGAAACTTTGTTGAATACGTCCAAGGGTTAATCAAAATTCATACAATAATGAAGCATTTAAAACATAATTAAAACAATCAATTATTTGCATATGAACTTACATCGGTACAAAAATAGTAGAAATAGGGCCTAATTGTCAAACACTTTATTTTTCCCCTAATCTAGATCCGAACCTCGCTTCTCTTGATCTATAATAGCAAATTTAACTCATTGATCAATTTATCCCAAACATTACATTTTTTCCTTTAAACTTTGACATTTTTACATTTTGGTCCCTAGGCTCGTACAATGAAATGGATTCAATTTCTTCAATTCCTAAGCCTAGCCGAACCTCTTTCATGCTTATAACAGCCCACATTTTCCATTATTTCACATTTTTACTACTCATTTTATAACCTTCTACGAATAGGTCCCTTTTAGGTGTTTCATCAAAAATCACTTAGCAAAAGTTGTTTATCTAACGTCAAACTTGCATAATCTACCATTAAACATCAAAATACACACATGTCTAACATGGTTCAAACCCTAGACCTTAATCATTTCTCAAATTAATGGTAGAAATAGATAAATCGAGTGAGAATGACTTCAAAAATGTAAAAAGCATTAAAAACGAGACAAGAACGGACTTACAATCGAGCTTGAAAGTTGGCCAAACCCTAGCTATGTCTTCCTTCTAATTTTTGGCACAAGGGGGAAAAGATGGACAAGATTTTGGCTTGATTTTTGCTTTTTAATTCATTTAATTACCAAATGGCCAAAATGCCCCTAGCATAAAACATAAAATTTCTCTTACTTCATGTCCATTTTTGTCCACTAACTTAACAAATGGTCTAATTACTATCTAAGGACCTTTAATTTAAAGTTTCATAGCAATTAGGCACCTCTAGCTCCTAGAACACACATTTTGCTCCTTTTGCAATTTAGTCCTTTTGACTAAATTGAGAACCCAATCGATAAAATTTTTGAACGAAATTTTCACGAAATCATTCCATAAAATCGTAGACCATAAAATTATAATAAAAATAATGTTTTCTAGGTCGGATTCGTGGTCCCAAAACTACTATTCTGACTAGACCCACAATCGGGCTATTACAACTCTCCTCTCTTTAGGGATTTTCATCCCTAAAAATCTTACCAGAAAATAAGTTTGGGTATTGTTTTCTCATAGCTTCCTCAAGTTCCCAAGTAGCCTCTTCGAGCCCATGTCATTGCCATAAAACTTTCAGTAGGCCTATACTCTTATTTCTCAACTGTTTAATTTTCTAAGCTAAAATCTTGATCGGTTCTTCACCTTACGTCATATACGGTCGAATCTCAATCTATGTTAGAGAAATCACATGTGAAGGATTAGAACGATATCATCGCAGCTTGAACGATGGAAATGTGCAAGTGTACACAATTGCAACAAGTAATAAAGTGACAAGTAAATGTCGAGTTATCGTACCCACAGGGACTGTGAAAAGGATTATTTATGAATGCCATTTAAAACACTTTGGTGAAGAAAAATATTTTGTTTTAAAAAGGGTGATTAAGATAAATAAGATTTTAAACTAAGTAACTAAATAAATAAATCTCAAATGCACGATTTCAAAATATGATTTAATCAAGCTGACATAATTGTGTTGATTTAATTACATTTCTTTAACTTAGAATTATTAAGCTCATGCTTACGTTGTTATGAATAAATTCATGGAAACTCAGTAATTTTCTAACTTATGAACATATTCACCTACACAAATCCATTCATCTCTTAACATATCCCTATGTTAATTCAACCGATTAAACAGATTTTAATAAGCAAACATGTTATGGCACATACATACTCATTAAATTGAACTAATCTCTTGCATATCCCTATGTAAATTCAAACGATTAATTAAATCTAATAAGAACATAAAAGACTATGTGAGGAAACAAGGTATTCTTACCTTAAAACAGTTTAATCACAATAATCTTGCAAGTTATGCAAGGCAAGTGTATCGCCAGATACATTGCTAATTTAACCTTCAACTACCTTAGAAGAATAAACATGCACTGATTAAATATTGTGTCCATTAATTATAATTTCAATCCATTTAGATAATTAATTCATTAGCTACCTCACAATTGTAATGCAAGAATAACTTAGGCATGATTTTACTTAATAAAGCATTTTACCGAGGCCTATAACAACATAACACAATTTTAATAATTTAAGCAGATGAAATGCAATCAAACCAACACGAATTAAATTCAAGCTAAATTGATTAAATTAACATTCCAACAAAATCAATATTCATAGATATGTTCATCATAACAACAACAAAAATTAAAGAGATAGGGAACAATAATCAAATCCAGTGTTTTTCTGAGGCTTTGACAAAGTTGCTCCGTTCTTCGTTCTTTATTGTCCTCGCCGATCAAGGCTTCTATGAACACTCAATTGCTGCTCCAAAATGCCTGAAGAAAAACCCTTTTCCAAGAAGAGAAATCGGCACAAGAGCAAGGGACTTGAAATAGAGAAATGAGAGGAGAAAATGAGAGACGAGAGAAGAGATGTGAATGAATTGAGGTGTGCTTTGAATGATCTGTAACACCCCAAACCCGGCCTGAATGTTACAGTCGAATCTGGCATGTCACATCGAAGTTCTTTTCAGAAATAGGACTTGTCGTTAAGAATTCAAACTTAATTTAAAACCCTTTTAGTCTTTATTGCTTGAGAAAATTTGGCAAATTAAGCTGTTACTAAATGAAATCAATTTTTCAAAACAATTGCCATATTTATCATCGCTGATTCCTTAAACTAAATAAAATCGTGGAAGCTTTTAAAAACTTTGAAGTTTAAAATGCGTGTTTTCCTTGAAAATAGTTATTATTTTGAAAACTCATCTTTTCCTAATCTAGAAATTAGGGTAAGAAATCAAAGCCCAAATAAAATTTAAAACCTCAAATGGCCTTATTACATAAATTAAAACCCAAACGAAATCTAAATAAATAATGTCAAAAGTAGAACATCAGCAATCGTGTGGCCACCTCTGAATCCCTCGCAGCACCAAATCGTCTAAGGTTGGGGATTACCTGCACAGTTGAAAGAAAGGGTGAGTTTACGAAAACTCAGTGTGTAATCCCTTACCAGTTAGACAGTAAACAGCATGTAGTAACAGTCTGGGCCTTAGCCCTATACAATAACCATGTAAGCCTAAGCCCAATACAGTATCAGAACAGTGTAATGCAATTATGCATCCCACCCAAATCCAGCCAGCACACCACCCGTACCAACCAACACACCATGTGGGGATATAAATCGACCCACCCAACCAACAAGATCGATATCGCAGCAAAGTCGCGAAAGCGATAAATGTGGAAAAGCCACCAATATCAGTAATTGTGGCGTAGCCACCAGTAACAGTGAATGTGACATAATCACTAGTACAGTACTTCCTCCATATCAAAATCCCAACCCCATGCAGTATGTCATGTCATAAATATTACGTGTACGCAAAGTCATACTCAGTATAATCATATATGTATATAATAAGCACATCAGTCATACAGAACATAAGGGCATAATCGTCATTTTACCATACAGGGGTATTACGGTCATTTTACCCTATAGATTACAGTAATCCTACCCTACAGGGGTAGGTAATCCTACCTTACAGGGGTATTTCGATAATTTTACAAATCAGGGGTATTTCGATAATTTCACAAATCAGAGGTATTTCGGTAAGTTTACAACCCGGGGTTATTTCGGTAATTTCACAAATCGAGGGTCTTAATGACCCAACCGAGGGTCTATTGTCGCCTCGAGTGACCTAAATAACCTAAACAGACATAACGGTGCAATTGGGCCTAAGGCCCAATACTCGGCCCAAGTGGGCTCACACGTTCGTGTTGCCCATCTACCCAAATTTAGATACAGCTATGTGTACACCATAGCCCGGTTTATTAATAGTCACTTACCATAGATTTTATCCGTGTGGGGTTCACAAGCCCATTGAGCCCATTTCGGCCCATCGAAGCCCAAAACAACCTAATTCATGTGCGTGACATGACAAGTCCACTCTACTTCCCTCTTAACAGTAAAATTTACCTACGCGGGCCCACAGGGCCCATTGGGCCCATACTGCCCAGTTCAGCCTATCGAGGCCCATAACAGCCTCTACAGTCCTACGCTTAAGATTTATAGGCTCGAAACACCACACGTGCGATCACACGCTCGTGTGGCATCAAACGTCGTACTTCAGCTTTTTGGCTTTTCGACTTTTGCCGATCCGCAGTTCAACAGGGGTGTGATTACACACCTTTTTCGGCTTTTGATAGTAATGGTTTACGGTGTACAGTTACACACCTGTTTGCGAAATCACGCGGTAAAAATCTCCAAGTCCCAACCTTGATTAGCGAATGACTTTAAATCTCTTAAGACCTCCGATCAGGGTTGATCACACGCGAATGTCGAATATCTATATTAAAATAGATCTTATTAACCCACACAGTGATCAAATATGTGGCCTCAGTCTACAAACATTAACTTACCAACCACAGGAATATACGGCGCAAAGTAAGAATAAGGTAGCAATCTTACCTTATAAGATTAATGAGCGGCAGAGTTTGATAACTTGCATAATATTTGCCCTTTTTCACTCTTCAGAACTTCTTACCCCAACGCACCCCACCTTGTGGGGAGGGAACAAAAAAATCACGATCAATAATATTAAGAAGCATTCGGCTTGTGAAAAAGATAGAAGAAGACAAATAGAGTGCATACAGAATTGTCAGAAAAACAAAGAAGAAACTTTGCAACTAGATACCGATTGTTAAATCTTCAGCAAAATCGAACCACCATACCACAGTGCACCAAATGATCAACCAAACACTTAATAAAGGACAAGAAACCGAAAACAAATAAGAGAGGAAGGAGGGACGGTCGGCTCAAAAAAGATCGAAAGAAAGAATGAAATGTTAGGGAGAAAAGGAAACTATATTCGGTTATTTCCTTAAGAAAATGAAAGAGAATCAGAAACAGAGATGATCCAAGAGAGACTGTTCGGCCACTGTTGAGGAAAGGTGAGAGAGGTAATATAAAAGACATAACAATTCTGGCAGAAAGGGGAATATGGAAGATAAGAAGAGTCAAGAAGAGGCTTGGCATATAAAACTTTCAGCAAAAGAAGATAGTAAAGCAAAAGGAACCCGAAAGGTAAAGACACATTCGGCTAACACCAAAATGTAACAGAGAATGATCCCCAAAATGCAATATTCGGCCAAGTCAACACAAACAAAACGAATGCAAAAGAAACAACTATCAAAACCCCCAAAGTCCCTAAACAATTCGACACTAAGTCAATGACCGTATAGGCACCCATAGACTCCCAAATTCGGCCAACTCCTCCCTTAAACAAACTCCACGATTTTCTCCACATAATCCTCCCCTTATCTCTCCATGATCCACTCCCAAGATCACTCCTCAACAACCTCCTCCATTAGAATTCCACTACAACTCAACCACTGACCGAACCCAATTACAAAATAAATACCTCATTTTTGTTGTGCCACACTCAAACCGCAGACCTTAAGGTTCCCTTACACGCCACCTTTCCACCACACCATAGGCTCCTCTTGTATCACATTTTGTCCTCAATAAACTATAAGACATATGTGCTAGTGTCCAGATTCACTTAAGATAAAAATTAAAATAAATCGCAAGAGCCAAGACTTGAACCCAGGCTCCCTTACAACCTTAATGATGCCACAACCACTAGATCACACTCTTCCTTGTGTCATTTATTTAACACAATAATTTAAAAGGCCTTCATCCATGCATCTAGGGTTTTATTAACTTAAAACCAATTTTTTTGCTAAAGCCCAAGTTTGAACCTAGGACTTCTCTGACACTCCCAAATACTCCTAATCACTTAACCACGACAACAGATAAGCAATTGTGTCATTCACTTGCACAACTAAATTCCAATTCCTCCGATATGCGAAGCCCATTTCTTCTAGGCCCAAATTCGGGGTGTTACATGATCAGCCAAGGGGGGTTTTATAGCTAAATGTGGCAGCTAAAATTTGCTAAAAATGGCAGCCAAAGAGCCACCTCTTGGCCGGCCATCTATGTGGCAAAGTTGATGGCTTCAACTTTGCTAAATTTGGCTTGGGGCAAATCCATAAACCTACCAATTGTGGAGGGGCTTGAATGCAACTTTGACAAGTGTTCAAGGGCTTCTTTGCAAGCTTAATTAATCAACTAATAAGCTGATTTGGGTCAGCATATGGACGGTTTTGGGCTGCCCAATCCTTGGCCGGTTCAGTTCAATCAGTTTGGTTCAACTGGACCACTTTTTCCATAATTAATTAATAATAATTTGTTTAGCCCAAATTAAATTAGGTATAAATTAAAATTAATTATATTATGAATTAATACACATAATTGGACCATCTTAGGCTGGAAATTAATTCACCTCGATACTTCAAATTGCTTCTCGGTTTTGTGCTTCTAGCAGTGTCTACCGACCCATTTTTCACCCTTTGTGCAAATCTGTCGAAAATAACCAAAATTCATCAAAAATAATTATAAAATTAAATAAATTTAAACATGTTCATATTTTAAGTGCACTTTAATTATTTTATAAAAAATAATTATTTTTCAACAAGAATTTAACCGAATTCGTATGAATTTAAGTTTAAAAGGGTATGAAAAAGTGTGTAAATTTTTGTGTTTCCACACCCCCAAACTTAATTCGTTGCTCGTCCCGAGTAATACACAAATTTTGAAAAGAATTTCTCGAAAACACCTTTGAAAAATTCTTTCAGAACAACATTTTTCTCAAAATTATGAATTTAATATACTTATGCTCAAAGACAATAAATTTGATAGTTATGCTACTTAAGTATACATATCGTTCAAATTAATCTCAACAACTATTATGATAGCAAAAATTAGACTAAATTCTTCCTAATAAAGTCATGTTAAACCTTACCAATGTAATTTTATTCCCTTTATTCAAGATTAAGCTGCAATCATTAAGTTTAACTTTTGTCTTCATATGTTGTACGTAGCAATTTCTCTCCACTAATGTAGGTAACATTGGAACTTTTGAATCAATAGGTCTTTATCAAGGTTGTAACGTGGTTAGGCTTAAGGGTAGGTAAAAGATAGATAAATTTAGGCTTTTAAACCCTAGACTCAGCTTGTATCAGACCTTCGAAATAATTACCTTCAATACATCAACTTTCTTTGCTTTCATATGCTCTTTTGTACATCTTATTTTAAGAACTCATGTTTTTTTTTTAAATCGAGCATTTTGCTGAATGTACTACAATTTTAGAGCATTTGATACTTCTTTTCTTCTTTTCAACTCCCCCAAACTTATTTTTAAAGAATACTTCGAATAATACTGAGTCTAGTGTTTGGGACAATTTTAAGATAGTTAAGAGAGAAGTGATGGCTAAATTTGCAAGGTTCAAATAAAATTAGGCCATATAGTCTCAAAGTCGAGTTTCAAAGGATAAAAATTTCATCATGGTTGGCTTGAAAAGCTCAAACAGTCTAACAAAAGTTACCTAAATCATTTTCAATGTTCCATGCTTCCTAGGATTTTCGCATCAAGAAACCACTAAGTCAATTCTAAAGACTTAAACTTTCATGCATGCCTAACTTTCGTAGGGAACTAAAAATTTATGGTACGATTTGCATGCTTTATTAAAAATACATTCATATCATTATTAAGCTAACATAATAATTTATTAAAATAATAGAACTTTATTTATACTAAAGTTTAGCATACTTAACAAAATTTCAAATTATTGAACAAAATATATCCTAATCATAATTAAAAGAAAATTTTATTCTGAATGGAAATAATTCAAATTCAATTTTTCGATCCCCCTACTTAAGATGAACAATGTCCTCATTATGTAAAGTGAATAGATACTATACACCAAGTAGGATTCTAGAAAAGAGGAGGTGAGTCAAATTGACTGCTTAAGTACCAAGCTCTCTCTAAATCCAATACTAGACATGTATATACCTATTGCCACACTTTATACTTTGCGACTTGTTTAAATTTTATTTATCATTTTCCTTTCTTGTTATGTGAAAATAAAAAAAAATTCCTAATTAAGCCTAATCCTAAAATGACCTAATAACAGAAATAAAATAAGGTCAAGATCCCCCTTTTTATTTATTTGCAGACCCTTCCGAATTTGACTCATCTTTTATTCCATCATTATTGCCTTTGCATGAATCGCTTTGCTCCTTCTTCGATAATGGACTCCATGGTTCAAATATAAAATTTGGAAATTTAGGCACAAAAATAAATGGGTCATTGTAAATTTTCTTAAGAGCACTTCTTATCGAGTCATCCCCTTATTTTTTAGTATCTCCAGTAAGCTTGTTGTTGCCATTACATATGTTGCATTATGTCCATCAACTTTGACAGCTCATCTCAAAGATCTGGGCTAGGCGGTGGAGCTTTGAACATTGAAGTTTCGTCATCAAGTTCAACTTCTGGTTCTAGTGGTTCCACCATATCAAGGACTTCAGCCGATTGCATTAGTTCGATCTCTGTGGGATCTTCTTCCTCTTTTTTGGGATCCTCACTTTCTTCAATTCGCTACTGTAGGACAGAATCTCCAGCTATTCAGTAAAGGTCTCAATATGTGATTGTGCCCTGGCTATAACCTGTCTTCTTTACGTTTGCAAGAATTTTAGCTTTCAAGCACAGAATTGTATCGTAAAGGGAAAGTAGGCTGGGCCAGAACGTCTAACGACACAATTCCGCATCTCTCTCAGGATGATTTTTCCCACATCAATGGTCTTTCCAGTTAAGATTGAGTATAATAAGACCATTCACTCTAATAAAATTGTAGTCCCATGTGAGCTAGGCATAAGGCTGAAACGGATGAAATAGAACCATAGCTTCGCAAGTGGTGTCAGATATTCTCTTTGACAAGTGTGGATTCTTTGCTTTGACACAATCCACTTAGAACCTGGAACTGTAAGTTCCTCAAGAATTTCTTGCCAATTTTCAGGCTTTATATTGCTCATCAAGGAAGAATAATCATCTCTTTCGAAAGCAGGTAATTCAAAGAACTCATTAATAGCATTTGAAGTTATTGGTACCTTGATTTCACGAATGGGAACTTTCGTCAACTCGCTTGAGGTTAAATTCGCATAGAACTCGCGAACTAGTTCCTCATCCACACTAGGACTCTTCTCACAAAATAATTCCCAATTGAAGGTTTCAACAACTTGACGAATATTGCTATAAAATCTTTGTAGTTGCTCTCTTTCAATGTAAAACCTTTTTCTGGATGAATCTGTTAATTTTTGAAGATACTCTCGTATCTTGCTTTGGCTTCTTCACAATGAAACTTGTTTTGTGTTTCATCAATTTGGGCGCAGGTACGAGTTCACTTGTGAGGCATAATTAACCTGAACATAAGATGGAAACAAACATTTTCTCAAAAATTTAATTAAATAAAAATTATTAATGATTCAATAAATTGATAAACTAAATAATTAGATAAAATTGAAATTTAGGAGAAAAAAATTGTCTTACCACCATTTCTATAAAAATTAAGAACTCCTAAAAATAATTAATGAACAAAAGAGGTCAATTTAGGGTAGGTTAGAGGATTTCGGCTAAGGATATTGGTGTGGGGTTGGTGCGAGTAGTGGGGCTAATGTGTCGCACGGATGCTGGGCAGCAAGCAGACTCGTCGAGCAAGAGCAAGGAGCGGCACAACATGGCGTGATGAGCTGCACGGGCAACAGCCCGCAACATAGGCATGGGCAAACTGAGCGAGAAGTAGGTGCAGCGCCAAGATACAGGCCTAGCGAGTGCTGGAGCTGGACGAGCGTAAGTGTAGCGATGAGGAGTGGCTGCTGGGTGCACACGGTATAGGCTGCTGGCCAAATGGCTGTCTGGCGGTGTAGTGGCTAAGGGGGCTTGCGGCACTAGGTGATTGGGATTTAGTGGGAATGGAGTTTGAGTGGTGAATGAAGGAGAAGGTTGGTGTTATTTATAGTGAGAGTAGTAGGAATTATAGTAGAATTCTTAATATGATTTAACAAATCAAAAAAAAATCCAATTCTAATTCTGCTCAAAGTTAACAACAATTAATAATCAAATATATGCATATTAATTTATTAGTCTTTGTTAATTTATTTAAAAATAAAATAGACTAATCCTAATTCTATGCTAAATTGATAAAAATTAATATAAAACTATAATAGATATAATTATATAATAAAGATTATCATCTTATTAAAAAAACTTATCAAATAAAATATGATTAAATTAAAACTAATCCTAATCAGATAAAATAGATAATAATTAATAGATATTATAATAGATATAATATATATTAATAATTATCATCTTCCTTTTATTAAACTAAAAAATTATTCTAGAAGCCTTTTGAAAATATTTACAAAAGAGGCATCTAATTTTTATTATTTACAAAAAGAGCAACCAAATTTTAAAAATACTACAATTAAGTCCCTAGACTTAATGAAAATTTGAAATTGAGTTGCAATTTAAACCTTGGATCAAAATTTACCCTTTTATTTGAAAAACCAAAAGTTTAATTTTCTATTTAGGGAATAATTTCTCGAAAAATTATGTTAAAATCAATTCCCAGGAAATATTGGAGGGGTCACAAGCGGTCCCGCTTAAGTTCCAATCTTTTAGACAGAATTTATTTAAACATATTAATCCTGAAAATATACCCTAAATCATTTATTAAAAAGGAAAATAAGAAAATTTAAACATCCGATAAAATGAACAAAATTTGATCCCTTTCAATCTTATCTCCCCAGTAATGTTTCAGACGCTCAGCATTAACTTGAAAATTACCTCCCTTGCCTTGGAGTTCAACAACTCCGTATGGATAGACGTGATGAATTGTAAATGGACCGGACCAAATTGATTTTAATTTACCTGGAAAGAACCTTAATCTGGAATTAAATAACAAGACTTGCTAACCTGCTTCAAATTCTCGAACTCGAATGTGCTTGTCATGCCATTTCTTAAGCCACTCCTTGAGTAATTTGGCATTTTCATACGAGAACATTCAGAATTCCTCTAGCTCATTGAGTTGGAGCATCCGTTTCTCTTTAGCAAGCTTAAGATCCAAGTTGAGTTTTCGTAGAGCCCAGTAAGCTTTGTGCTCTAAATCCAAAGGCAGATGATAGGTTTTCCCAAAGACCAACCTATAGGGTGACATCCCTAAAGGTGTCTTGTATGTTGTTCTATAAGCCCATAAAGCATCATCCAGTCTTTTAGACCAATCTCATCGGTTCGGGCAAACTACCTTCTCAAGTATACCTTTGATCTCTTTGATCGCCAGTTCAGCTTGCCCATTCGTCTGCGGCAGGTAAGCTGTAACGACCTTGTATTTCACTCCATGATTACCTAATAACCATTTCAACCACTTGTTCACAAAATGGGACCCTTCATCACTGATAATAGCTCTTAGGGTTCCAAACCTTGTGAACACGTGTTTCTGCAAAAACTTAATTACAACCTTAGCATCATTTGTCGGATAAGCTTCAGCCTCGACCCACTTAGACACATAGTCTACTGCTACCAATATATACTTGTGACCAAAGGATGGAAGGAAAGGACCAAGAAAGTCAATACCCCATACATCGAACAATTCTACCTCAATGATGTTTGTTCAAGGCATCTCATTTCTATTGGTGACATTTCCAACCCTTTGACATCGATTACAACTCTTTACGTAAGCATATGCGTCCTTGAACAGTGTTGGCCAAAAGAATCCGGCTTGCAATACTTTGGCTGCAGTACGAGTACCTCTGTAGTGTCCTTCATTTGGAGCTGAGTGAAAATGGTATAGAATCTTTTGTATTTCATCTTCTGCCACACATCTCCTGATCATTTGATTTGCACACTTTTTAAACAAATAGTACTTCACATCGTGAAGGAACTTTTTCCTTTGATGATACATCTTATCAATTGGTATCAAACCACAAGCTAAATAGTTAGCAATATCAGCAAACCAAGGGGTATTATGGACATGATTTACCTTCAGTATGTGTTCATCCAGAAATGTCTCTCAAATTGGTATAAGAGGAGAGTTCCCTACTTGTGGCTCCAATCTGGACAAGTGATCTGCTACTTGATTTTCCATTCCCTTTCGATCTTGAATTTTTAAATCGAATTCTTGAAGTAGAAGTACCCATCGAATCAACCTCAACTTGGCGTCTTTCTTAGAAAGTAAGTACTTAATTGCCGAGTAGTCCGTATAGACAGTCACCTTGGTACCTACAAGATAAGATCGAAACTTGTCAAAAGCAAACACAATAGCAAGTAACTCATTCTCTGTTACCGTATAATTCAGTTGAGCTCCTGTCAGAGTTCAACTTGCGTAGTAGATGTGATGAAAAAATTTGTTCCTTCTCTGGCCCATGACAGCTCCTATCACAAAGTCACTTGTGTCACACATCAATTCGAATGGCAAATCCCAGTCTGGTGTGACGATTATGGGTGCCGTAACTAATCAACTCTTCAAATCTTTAAAATCCTTTAAGCATTCCTTATCAAATTCGAACGTAGAGTCCTTTTCCAATAATTTGCATAAGGCTTTAGCAATTTTGGAAAAGTCATTGATAAATCTTTGATAGAAACCGGTGTGGCCCAAAAAGCTTCTAACACCCTTTACAGATGTTGGAGGTGGGAGTTTCTCTATAACATCTACCTTTCCTTTATCTACCTCGATCCCATGTCTTGTTATCTAATGCCCTAGAACAATACCATCTCGTACCATGAAATGGCACTTTTCCCAGTTGAGTACTAGGTTTGTTTCTTCGCATCGCCTTAGTACCTTCGCTAGATTGGCTAAGCAATCATCATAAGTATCTCCAAATATTGAAAAATCATCCATAAAAAACTTCCAAATACTTCTCAACCATATCAGTAAAAATAGACATCATACATCTTTGAAATGTAGTAGGTGCATTACATAAACCAAATGGCATGCGTCTAAATGCAAATGTACCGTACGGGTAGGTGAATGTTGTCTTGTGTTGATCTTCTGGTTCTACTATAATCTGATTATACCCCGAGTATCCATCGAGACAACAATAGTAGTCTTGCCCCGCGAGTCTATCCAGCATCTGGTCCAAAAATGACAAAGGAAACTGATCTTTCCTAGTCGCTTTGTTCAGCTTCCGGTAGTCGATGCAAATTCTCCATCCCATAACCGTTCTAGTCAGTATCAACTCATTATTATCATTTTCAATGACTGTGATACCTCATTTCTTTGGCATGCACTGGACCAGACTTACCCATGAACTGTCTGAAATGGGGTAGATTATACTCGCATGTAACCATTTAATGATTTTTTTTCTTTACTACGTCTTTCATGATGGGGTTCAGTCTTCATTGGCCATCAATAGTCCCTTTTTTGCCATCTTCAAGGATAATCTTGTGCATGCATACAAATGGACTAATTCCGTGAATATTGGCTATGGTCCATCCAATAGCCTTCTTGAATTGTTTCAATACAAGGATGAGTTTCTCTTATTGCTCACTAGTTAATTCTACTGAAAAAACCACATGCAGAGTAGAAGCGTTACCTAAATAAACATATTTTAAATGTAAAGGTAGTACCTTGAGTTCTAATTTAGATGGCTCCTCGATTGACGCTTTTGGTTGGGCATAATCACTTTTCTCTAATTCCAAAGATTCAGAACAAGACTGTGGATTAAATCCCTTACGATTAGCTTCTAGTAATGCTAAGTATTTGTCCTCCTCTTCATCATTCGAAGGATCTAATGTCAAAATCTATTCCAACGGATCCTCAACATAGTTGAGCTCCCTCTCCACTATTAAATCCTCTAAATCGGCTACTGCAGAACAATCATCAATTGTGTCAGGAAATCGCATAGACTTAAAAATGTTAAATGTTACCTGATCATCCTGAACACGAATAGTAAGCTTGCCTTTTTGCACATCAATAAGGGTCCTTCCGGTTGCTAAGAATAGTCTTCCTAAGATAATTGGCACTTCTTTGTCTACTTCAAAGTCTAGGATAACAAAACTAACAGGGAAGATAAATTTATCTACACGTACCAATAAATCCTCGATTTTTCTTTCTGATGTGCTAAAGATCAATCTGCTAATTGAAATGTAACCGTAGTTGGTCTAACTTCACCTATCCCCAACTTCCTAAATATTGACATAGGCATCAAGTTAATACTCGCACCTAAGTCACATAATGCCTTACCACAATACGTTGCTCCAATGTTGCAAGGTATGGTAAAACATCTAGGATCCTTCAACTTTGAGGGCAATTGGTCTTGAAGATATGCACTGCATTCCTTCGTCAGAGCTACCATCTCAAATTCTCCGAGTCTTCATTTTTTGGAGAGGATATCCTTTATGAATTTGACGTAGTTTGGCATTTGCTCAAGTGCTTCAACCAACGGCATGTTGATATGAAGTTGCTTGAGTACGTCTAAAAACTTCTTGAATTGAATCTCCTACTTCTGCTTTTGAAGTCTTTGAGGGTAGGGTCTTTACTGGAACTGGTTGATTCGTCTTTTGTGGTAATTTTGCATCTAACGGAGTTGTTAGTTGATCAGAATTAGCTGGTTCTGAAATTACCTTGTCGAGCATTACAGATTTTGGTTCTTGTGAAACTGGAATTTCAACACTCGATTGAACTTCCTCTGAATCTTGAGCGTCAGCTTGCTCCTTTTTAGCCTCGATGGCATTGGGCTCTACTGTCTTTCCACTCCTCAATGTCAACGCTTTGCAATGCTCCTTCCCTAGATTCTTTAAATTCTCCGTATCAATAGGTAAAGCACCTGGCGGTCGGTCCCTGAGTTTAGTTGCAAGCTGGCCCATTTAGTTTTCCAAGTTTTTCAATGTAGCTACTTGACTTTAGATTAAGGCATCATTCTTGGCCATGTATGCGTTCAACAGATTTTTGAAGCTATTAGATGGTTCAGATTGAGTTGGTTTCTAAACTTGTTGGGGGAAACTAGGCAGCTGGGTCGATCTAGGTTGGGCATAAGTATTACTGGTTCCAGCCCCTTGGTTACTCCAGGAAAAATTGAGGTGATTTCACCTGGGTTAATAAAATTGGATTGCAGTCCTTGCCTTCCTTGATTTTGGTTTTGGTTACCTATGTAGTACATGGATTCTGGGTTTGATGGACATTCTTCAAACAAATGTCCTTCACCACAATAGATACAGGCTATATTTTAAATTGGGTTGGTGGTTGTGCTGCAAAACTATTAGACCCATTAGTAGTAAGTTTTTTAACATTGAGGATATTGATGATTCCTGAGATGCGAGTGAAGCAAGAGTGTCTACTTTATGTATTCCGGAGACTCGTCTTCCTTACGCTGCTTGATTGGTTGGCCATTGGTAATTGTTACTGGCAATCCTCTCAATGATTTCATAATCCTCATTATAAGACATAGAAAGGAGAGCACCATTAGCAGAAGTGTCCACTACCATCCTCGTGTGAGCATTGAGACCATTATAAAATGTCTTAAGTTAGATGCAATATGGGATTCCATGATGAGGGCACTTTCGTAATCACTCTTTGTATCTTTCCCATACCTCATACAAGGACTCATCACCCATTTGTTGGAAGGCAATGATCTCGTTCCTTAACTTAGCATTCTTTCTAGGCGGGAAATACTTCATAAGGAATCTTGTTGCTAACTCTTGCTATGTGAAAATTGAGTTTGGTGGCAAGGAGTTTGACCAGGCTCGAGCCCTGTCTCTTAGCGAATATGGGAACAGCTTAAATTGTAATGCATCTTCAGGTACTCCAGCTAACTTGAAAGAATTGCTCACCTCCATAAACAGTCTTAAGTGTAGGTGAGGATCTTCGGTAGGCATTCCACTAAATTGGCCCACTGTCTAAAGCATATGGAACATGACTGGCTTTAGCTCAAACTGTTGTACCTCTATTCCGGGTCTCCTAATACCCGGATTAAGATCATTAAATACTGGCACGGCATACTATCGTAAAGCTCCATCCCTATCATCAGCATAAGGTTAGGATTTTGAGCAGGGTTTGCTCTATTTCCTTGGATCAGATTTTTGAAGTTCATCTCTCCGATCCTTCTCTGATTTGCTTGTCTTCTTCGATATCGAAAAGTTTGTTCTATCTTAGGGTCTACAGGGAGTAGGTCAATAATTCGGTCAATACTCATAAACACCTAAAATAATCATAGAAAAATTAATTAAGTTTAAAAATTAAATAGAAAATTAAACCAAAATGCAAAACTAACAAATTCACAAATAATGACTTTTTAAAATAGTCCCCGGCAACGGTGCCAAAAACTTGGAACGACGAAAATGTGCAAGTGTACACAATCGCAACAAGTAATAAAATGACAAGTAAATGTCGAGTTATCGTACCCACAGGCACTGTGAAAAGGATTATTTATGAATGCAATTTAAAACACTTTGGTGAAGAAAAATATTTTGTTTTAAAAAGGGTGATTAAGATAAATAAGATTTTAAACTAAGTAACTAAATAAATAAATCTCAAATGCCCGATTTCAAAATATGATTTAATCAAGATAACATAATTGTGTTAATTTAATTACATTTCTTTAACTTAGAATTATTAAGCTCATGCTTATAATGTTACGAATAAATTCACGGTTACTCAGGAATTTTCTAACTTATGAACATATTCACCTATACAAATCCATTCATCTCTTAACATATCCCTATGTTAATTCAACCAATTAAACAGATTTTAATAAGCAAACATGTTATGGCACATACATACTCATTAAATTGAACTAATCTCTTGCATATCCCTATGTCAATTCAAACTATTAATTAAATCTAATAAGCACATAAAAGACTATGTGAGGTAACAAGGTATTCTTACCTTGAAACAGTTTAATCACAATAATCTTGCAAGTTATGCAAGGAAAGTGTATCGCCAGATACATTGCTAATTTAACCTTCAACTACCTTAGAAGAATAAACATGCACTGATTAAATATTGTGTCCATTAATTACAATTGCAATCCATTTAAATAATTAATTCATTAGCTACCTCACAATTGTAATGCAAGAATAACTTAGGCATGATTTTACTTAATCAAGCATTTTACCAAGGCCTATAACAGCATAAACACAATTTTAATAATTTAAGCAGATGAAATGCAATCAAAGAAACACGAATTAAATTCAAGCTGAACCGATCAAACTAACCATTCCAACAACATCAATAGTCATACATATGTTCATCATAACAACAACAAAAATTAAAGAGATAGGGAACAATAATCAAATCCGGTGTTTTTCCGAGGCTTTGACAAAGTTGCTTCATTCTTCGTTCTTTGTTGTCCTCACTGATCAAGGCTTCTATGAACACTCAATTTTTGCTCCAAAATGGCTGAAGAAGAACACTTTTCCAAGGGGAGAAATCGACAAAAGAGCAATGGACTTGAAATAGAGAAATGAGAGGAGAAAGTGAAAGAGGAGAGAAGAGATGTAAATGAATTGAGGTGTGCTTTGAATGATCAGCCAAGGGGGGTTTTTTACAGCTAAATGTGGCAGCTAAAATTTGCTAAAAATAGCAGCCAAAGATCCACCCCTTGGCTGGCCATCTATGTTGCAAAGTTGATGGCTTCAACTTTGCTAAATTTGGCTTGAGGCAAATCCATAAACCCACCAATTGTGGAAGGGCTTGAATGCAAATTTGACAAGTCTTCAACGGCTTCTTTGTAAGTTAATTAATCATCTAATAAGCCGATTTGCGTCAGCATATAGATGGTTTTGGGCTGCCCAATCTTCAACTGGACCACTTTTTCCATAATTAATTAATAATAATTTATTTAGCCCAAATTAAATTGGGTATAAATTAAAATTAATTATATTATGGATCAATACACATAATTGGACCATCTTAGGCTGGAAATTAATTTTCCTCGATACTTCAAATTGCTTCTCATTTTTGTGCTTCTAGTAGTGTCGGCCGAGTCATTTTTCGCCCTTTGTGCAAATCTGTCGAAAATAACCAAAATTCATCAAAAATAATTATAAAATTAAATAAATTTCAACATGTTCATATTTTCAGTGCACTCTAATTATTTTATACAAAATAATTGTTTTTCGACAAGAATTTAACTGAATTCGCTTGAATTTAAGTTAAAAAATGTATGAAAAAGTGTTTAATTTTTTGTGTTTCCAACAGCATCGACACATGAAATACATTATGGATCCTTTCCAACTCTGTCGGTAAAGCTAACTGATATGCAACTAGCCCTATACGGCCCAATGAAACATGGACTCAACTTGCCTTTACGACCAAATCTAAGAATTTTCTTCTACGGAGATACTTTTTGTAACAGACCGATTTAGACACTAGTCAGAATAGTGGTTTCAGGACCACAAATTTGAGTAAGAAAAATATTTTAATATTATTTTATGTACTTATAGCATGATAGCATATATGTGCGAAAGTTTCGCGAGCTAATTTTATCGTTTAATAGCTCAATTTGATAAAAGGACTAAATCGCGTAAATTGAAAAAGTTGCATGCTATTTGTTAAATGTGCTTAATTTCCATGGCTTATTAAATGGGAGGTCCTTATGATGATATTAGACCACTAAATGCATGAGTGGACTTATATGGACAACCATTATGTGTTATAATGTTTTATTATTAAGAGTAAAAATGGTATTTGGTAAATTTAGTTATTTATAATAAAACAAAATAACAAATGCATTATTTTTATTTTGTTTCTTCACCCGAAAATGGAAGAAGAGAAAGCCATAATATCTTGAAGCATTCGACCATGGAGAATTGAATGCATGTAAGCTCAATTTTGTTCCGTTTTTTAATAATTTCTACGTTTTTAAAATCGTTGCTTTGTGTTCTAGCTAGTCCATGCCTAAATTTTTGAATTTGTCAATAATTTTGTGAAGTGTCATTGATGAATGCTGGAGCTTTTGAATGTTTGATAATGGAAAATGATTATTTGTTGATAAATTTAAATGTTTTGTGAAGTGATTTTTGACAAAAATGTCAAAAATGGATTAAATTGTGAAAAGATGAAAATGTGGGGTTAAAGTGTGAAATGAACAAAGATATGGGCTGCTATGAAGTTATATGAAATTCGGCACACATGGGTTTGTAATGAATTGGTGTAATTTTGTATATTTTGTGTTTTGTGAAATAAGGACTAAATTGTGAAAAATGTAAAATGTTAGGGGCTAAAGTACAAATTTCCCTTGTATATGTTTTTGAATGAATTTGACAAAATATGTTATTAAACAAGCCAAATTTGTATTGAATTAGATCAAGAAATGAGGAAATCGGATTTGGATCGGGGAAAGTCGAAAATTGTCGAACAGTCATTCCGGTCTGTTCGTGTTAGTATGAGGTAAGTTCATAAGAAAATAAATGTTTTTAAATTGAAATGTATGTGCATTACATGTGCTGAATTGAGTTGTAAAGAAATATATATGTGTTGCCGAATTGAATTGAGCTTTAGAGAATCTATTCCGAGAATGGATTGATTAAATATGTGAAGTTGAGAAAGTTTCAACAATGTGACGATGTCTGAAAAGCCCCGTACTAACCATAGGAATAGTTAGGATACATATGTAATGACATAGGATTTCGATATGTGTTATCGTGTAAGACCATGTCTTGGACATTGGCATCGATTTGTGATTTATGTGTAAGACCATGTATGGGACAATGGCATCATATATGATTTCATATAAGACCCTGTTTGGGAAAGTGGCATCTATATTTGATTACATGTAAGACCACATTTGGGACATTGGCATTATACGAGCTTATGATCTATCGAGTATCCTTATTGATTCTGGATGGTACAACGGGCATTCCAAGAAATGAATAAATATGTGAAATTTCTATCCGATTCAGGTACGTGTGATTTGTTTATAAAATTCAGAAATGAAATGTGAGTATGTATCATATGACCATATGTGAGATATATGACAATGAATTATATGAATTTATACAAATGAATGATGTGATATATACGCTCGTTATATGAAATTGTGGTCCTATGTTTCAGACAAGAGAATTATGAAACTTGAAACATGGCTTTGATGTATGATATGTAATAAATGACCATGGATTCATTGACGATGTAATTAATATGTGCGAGCTTGATTTATATGATTAAGCTAACGGCTTTTATTCGAATTTGAAGCATGGTTATATGTTCAGTGATAAATAAGATAAGTGGAGTTATTTAATGTGGTTATATGAATTTACAAGTACAATGATGTGATTGATATTTGTTAAATTCGGTTTAGTGATATTGAATTATAAATGTCATTGGGATGATTTATTTGCTTATGGCTTACTAAGCTTTCAAAGCTTACTCTGTGTGTTTCTCCTATGTTTATAGAGTTTCGAAGACTTACTCAGGTTAGAAGTCGTAGGAGACCTCATCACACTACCCGGTTATCGCTTCGATAAATAAAAGATTTAAGTTTTTGGTTATATGGCATGTATAGGCAAGAGAACTTTGGATATGTTTTGAGATGTGTATATCTATCCATGTGATATAGCTTGGTTATGGATGAGATTATGAATGAATTTTGGTATATGCATTGTGTTAAAAAATAGTATGTTTTAATGTGCTCATGAATGGCCAAATAAAATGGTCAATTTTGGTAAGTTTTATGGTTGATTTGAGAAGTTGATATGATGAGAAATGCTATAAATTAAAATGGATTAATATGATATATGAATCATATGTTTTTTATATGAAGTTAGTACTTTGAATTGGTATGTTTGAGTTGGATTTGTATATGAGAATGAATGATGATATTATAGGTCAATTAGTGCATGATTTGGTATGTTTTTGAATGCCTTTTGGACATGAAATATGTTTGGTTTGATGCTTGTAGGGATGACCCAAATTGGGTGGCAAAGTGGCCATGTAAATGGCCTATTTTTATCCACACGGGTAGAGACATGGGCGTGTGTCTCAGCAGTGTGCGACACACAGCCATGTTACACGGTAGTGTGTCCCCTGCGGTAGCCTTCCGAATTAAGGAAGTATACCCTACAGTTTTGACACGGACTAGACACACGAGCGTGTCTACTGGTCATGTGTGTCACACACGCTCACACATAGGCGTGTCACTGATCGTGTGACATAAGTAAGTATGCCCCCTTAAATGGCACATGGCCTAGCACACAGGCGTGTGTGGCCATTTCGAAGGGTACACGGGCTAGACACACGGACATGTGGTCAGCCGTGTAACCCAAGTCAGTTTCGACCATGGCCAAGGCACACGGGCGTGTCTCCGGCTGTGTGGTTTAGGTCAGTATGTATGCTCTGTTTTCACATGTTCTATGACACGGGCATGTTTGGTAACCATGTGAGGCACACGGCCTGTTCACACGGGCGTGTGATCTCAATAAAATTGTTAAGTTTTGACAAATTTTATCGAGATCAGTTTAGTCTCGAACCTTCTTCAAAGCATGTTTGAGGTCTTGTAGACCTATTTTAGGAGCATTGTGAATATGATTGAATGTGATTTGATAGTTTGTAAGCTATGTATGTGATATGTTTGTAATAGGTTATGAAAGGTTCAGTAATGCCTCTTAACCCTAGTCCGGCGACAGTTATGGGTTAGAGGTGTTACATTTATTGGTATCAGAGCTATGGTTTAGTGGGTTCTAAGACTACCATAGCGTATGTGAGTCTAGCTATACATGCCACTTTTAACCTGTGATAGTGTGATATCTCCCGACTCTGACGAAAATTGTTTTGATAAGACAGATATGTTTTCCAACCGAGTTAATTATGATAGTACAGAATTTTGTACTCAAACGTTTGAATGGAAATGTGTTGGTTATGAGTTGAAACTCATAAAGTTATGGATCAAAGAGTATGACATTTTTGTTATCGATAAATGTTAAAATTATATGAGCATATGAGTTATGATATTTGGATTATGATTATTACATGAAATGCTTTGATAGTGAATTAGTGATTTGAGTTGGCATATGAATTATGTGTTGAGAACAAAAGTAATTAAAAGCAAATGTTTATTAAATGTTTTGAGAATGTCAAATTAGAAATGAACTGACCATTTGTGATAGTATGTGTTAAGTGCATGTAAGAGAGAGTTAAATTTGAGGCTTTACTACCCTCACCCCCTTATCAGTAAAATGTTACAATGAAATCTATAAGATTTGGATTGAATAAACTCACGAGGGTGGAGTTACAGAAGTTCTTGTTCAGAAAAGTGAATGAATCAGCAAATGAAGACAATATTAAAAGAGATATTGGATAGTTCTGAAGACCATTCAGATTATGTGACGTCGCTGTTAAAGAAGAAATTAACTCAGATTAAATGACCTATTCAGGTATGTTTTCTAAAGAAAATATTAGCTAGAAGCTTTTCTGAATTGACTTCTTTTAATGAAGGGATAATGTGAAAATTTCTGATGACAGGATTAGATAGTTGAAATAATGATTGAATTGTATTGATGGCTGAGTGCAATGATTGTAGTCGAGCAGTTACTATGATTCCTTCTGGGCATTCTGTGTGTATAATTATCCTCAGAAGTATATGTGACTGTTAGTTTCAGAAAGAATACTTATCGTATGAGAACAATAGTTAAACATATTAAAAGATGAAAGTATAGTTGGTTTGTTTGGGTTATGTTCGATATTGTATGTCCATCTCTGGTATTTATTCCCTTAAGTGAATATGAAAATCGACGGTAAAATCCGTATAAGGCTAATATTTTATTTCTACTGGCTATTGTTCTGTTGAATATACGTGAAGAATATATTGCTTCCATTACTGTGGATTTCAATATTTATGAGTGATATTGTTCTTTCTGGACAATTTCTGGGATATCATCGAAATTGATATCATTCTATATGGGTTGTAATTTTTCGATATTCTATGTAGCTTCAAATGTTGAAATTTTGTTATTCTGGTTTTCTTATGATTCTATGTGATTATCAGTAAGAAATATCTATTTGACGAAAATGGCTATATTTATTATAATTATAATTTTTTTTTTTGAAATTTGGGAGTACTGCAATACTGTTATCAGAGTCATAGAAGTGGTGCTTCAGCATTGGTTGCTGTTTAAATCATATTTGATTTTCTTCTGTGTTCAAATGCATTATTAATAGTCGCAATGTTATTTATTGTTACGGTTAAGACGTCAGTCTTATTATGACATTATAATTTCTGTTTGATGGTTGTGGCTTCAGTATAATGATATGTCTGGGTTATTTTTTTTTAACGAGAAGAAAAGATTTCTTTGAAAAGACCGATTTAGTGGTTTAGTCTAATCTGAATTATTTGATTGAAAAGTTAATTGAGTTATATGTGTTTGAATCTATCGACCAGATTGAAGATAAACTTTGAATGTACATGTATGAAATGAAGGATAGTCTAGAAAAAGAATTCGTATTCTTGAAGACTTGATACAGAATTATATCTATCAGAACAATTCTATCTGAGAAATGTATGGTAATTAAAGTCAGTTCGATTGTTGAAGATTTCTTTTGCAATAAGATATTGCCAATTTAAACATCAGTTTTGGTTCAGCCTGAATTGAATAAAGAGTTTATAATTTTCAGTCATACGTTTTTGAATAGTTTGAAGTGTGTTCTAACAAAAAAATGTACAGTGATATCTTATGATTCTATACCTGAACTCTTAAAATACCTTGAGTTAATATTTGATCTTGCAGAGCGAGATTTGAACTTGACACAGCAAAGATAGCTTGAATTGTCGAAAATTTTTGAATTAGTAAGTGATTGTTATCCAAGGAAAATGATTATAGTTCTGAATGTTCCGAATAAAAAACTTTCATGTGTTTTACGAGCGATAAATACCTGATTGATCTTATCAGATAATGAACATATGTTAACTGAATTAGTAGTTAAATTGATACTTACTAAGTGAATTTGCGAAACTTAAAAAGAGGTTCAGCATAAATTGATTCATGATTCAGAAGTTTAGATTTGAAACCGATGATTATTGTTGTTTCAAGATAGAGTTCGTGTACCGAGAATTCCAGAGATTATGCAACAATTGTTACATATGGCTTACAGTGGTTATTTATTCATTCGGGGAGAACTTAGATGTACAATAATTTAAGACAATTATTCCAAAACTCTGAATGTGTATGAAGCGTGAAAATTCTAATTTTATATCCAGATGTCTGATCTATCCGCGAGTTAAAGCCGATCATCAAGTGCTTTTAAGACTGTTATGGCATGTGTTGCTATCTAAGTGATAAAAGACAGATGTTATCTGAATTATTGTTGATCATTTGAAGAAGTCTACACATTTTATCTTAGTAAGTACAGATGTCTCTCTTGATAGATTAGCTATGTTATATATGTTAGAGACTTTCAAATCACACAGTGTATCAGACCCCATTATTTCAGGTAGCTAATCTGAGGGAGTGATTCAGATTTTCAAGGTAATGTTTCGTAGTTGTGTGTTAGAATTTGAAAGCAAATGCAGATGCTGATTCTTTAAGTCAAAAATCCTTATTTGCTTAATGTGTGATGAATACTCGAATAGCATTGTGTAATGATGATTTGATTGTGGCTGAGATGAAAGTGAGACCATTATATTTACAGCAGATTTACGAAGCTCAAAAAGTCGATATTGAAATATTAGAAAAATGAGATCAATATGATTCGAACCTTGATTTAGAATTTCAAGTTGATTCTGATGATTGTTTAAGATTTAGAGTCCGAATATGTATTCCAAGAAATCCAAAGTCAGTCTTTTATCTGTTCATTCGGGAAGTACGAAATTGTATTTCAGTACTGCTTTTCACCCACAGACGGATGGTCAATTCGAGCGAATTATTCAAATACTCGAGGACATGTTGAGATGTTGTATTCTTGAGTTTGAAATCGGAGATAAAGTGTTTTTGAAAGTATCTCTATGGAAGAAAATACTCCGATTCAGCAGAAAAGGCAAATTGAGTCCTAGGTTCATTGGACCATTTGAGATTATTGAGCGTATTGGGCCAGTTGCATATAGATTGTTATTGCCATCTAAGCTATAAAAGATCCATAATGTGTTGCTCGTATCAATGCTTCGACAATACAAATCTGATTCCTCGCATGTGATTTCTCCTTCAGAAATAGAAATTCGGTCTGATATGACGTATGAAGAAGAACCGATCCGTATTTTGACTCTCGAGGTTAAAGAATTACGAAATAAGAAAATTTCTTTATTGAAAGTGTGATGGCATAAACACAGGGTCTAATAAGGTATGTGGGAACCCGAAGATGTTTTGAGACAACAATATCCGAATCTGTTCAACGGTAAGATTTTTGGGGACGAAAATCTCAAAGGGGGAGAGTTGTAACAGCCCGATTTAGACCCTAGTCAGAATAGTGATTTTGGGACCACAAATTCTAGTCAAAAAATATTTTAATATTATTTTATGTGCTTATAGCATGATAGCATATATGTGTGAAAGTTTCGCGAGCTAATTTTATCGTTTAATAGCTCAATTTGATAAAAGGACTAAATCGCGTTAAATGAAAAAGTTGCATGCTATTTGTTAAATGTGCTTAATTGCCATGGCTTATTAAATGGGAGGTTCTTATGATGATATTAGACCACTAAATGCATGAGTGGACTTATATGGACAACCATTATGTGTTATAATGTTTTATTATTAAGGGTTAAAATCGTATTTGGTAAATTTAGTTATTTATAATAAAAAAAATAACAAATGCATTATTTTTCTTTTGTTTCTTCAACCAAAAATGGAAAAAGAGAAAGCCATAATAGCTTGAAGCATTCAGCCATGGAGAATTGAATGCATGTAAGCTCAATTTTGTTCCATTTTTAATAATTTCTACGTTTTTAAGATCATTGCTTTGTGTTCTAACTAGCCCATGCCTAAATTTTTTAATTTGTCAATAATTTTGTGAAGTGTCATTGATAAATGCTTGATCTTTTGAATGTTTGATAATGGAAAATGATTATTTCTTGATAGATTTAAATGTTTTGTGAAGTAATTTTTGACAAAAATGTCAAAAATGGATTAAATTGTGAAAAGATGAAAATGTGGGGTTAAAGTGTGAAATGAACAAAGATATGGGCTACTATGAAGTTATATAAAATTCGGCAAACATGGGTTTGTAATGAATTGGTGTAATTTTGTATATTTTGTGTTTTGTGAAATAAGGACTAAATTGTGAAAAATGTAAAATGTTAGGGGCTAAAGTGCAAATTTCCCTTGTATATGTTTTTTAATGAATTTGACTAAATATGTTATTAAACAAGCCAAATTTGTATTGAATTAGATCAAGAAATGAGGAAATCAGATTTGGATCGGGGAAAGTCAAAAATTGTCGAATAGTCGTTCTGGTCTATTCGTGTTAGTACGAGGTAAGTTCATAAGAAAATAAATGTTTTTAAATTGAAACGTATGTGCTTTACATGTGCTGAATTGAGTTGTAAAGAAATATATATGTGTTGCTGAATTGAATTGGGCTTTGGAGAATCTGTTCCGAGAATGGATTGATTAAATATGTGAAATTTAGAAAGTTCCGATAATGTGACGATGTCTAAAAAACCCCGTACAAACCATAGGAATAGTTAGGATACATATGTCATGACATAGGATTCCGATATGTGTTATCATGTAAGACCACGTCTGGGACATTGGCATCGATTTGTGATTTACATGTAATACCATGTCTGGGACATTGGCATCATACTGGGACAATGGCATCGATATTTGATTACATGTAAGATCATGTCAGGGATGTTGGCATTGTACGAGCTTATGAGCTATCCGAGTATCCTTATTGATTCTGAAAGGTACAACGGGCATTCCAAGAAATAAATAAATATGTGAAATTTGTATTCGATTCAGGTACGTATGATTTGTTTATAAAATTCAGAAATGAAATGAGAGTATGTATCATATGACCATAAGTGAGATATATAACAATGAATGATATGAATGTATACAAATGAATGATGTGATATATACACTCGTTATATGAAATTGTGGTCCTATGTTTTAGACAAGAGAATTATGAAACATGAAACATGCCTTTGATGTATGATTTGTAATAAATGACCATGGTTTGGTTGGCGATGTAATTAATATGTGCGAGCTTGATTTATATGATTGAGCTAATGGTTGTTATTCGAATTTGAAAGCATGGTTATATGTTCAGTGATAAATAAGATAAGTGGAGTTATTTAATGTGGATATATGAATTTACGAGTACAATGAATGCATATGTGATTAATATTTGTTAAATTCGGTTTAGTGATATTGAATTATAAATGTCACTGAAATGATTTATTTGCTTATGGCTTACTAAGCTTCAAAGCTTACCCTGTGTGTTTTTCCTATGTTTATATAGTTTCAGAGACTTGCTCAGGTTGGAAATTGTAGGAGACCTCATCACACTATCCGGTTATCGTTTCGATAAATAAAAGCTTTGAGTTTTTGGTTATGTCGCATGCATAGACTAGAGAACTTTGGATATGTTTTGAGATGTGTATATCTAGCAATGTGATATGGCTTGGTTATGGATGAGATTATGAATGAATTTTGGTATATGCATTGTGTTAAAAACTAGTATGTTTTAATGTGCTCATGAATGGCCAAATGAAATGGTCAATTTTGGTAAGTTTTATGGTTGATTTGAGAAGTTGATATGATAAGAAATGCTATAAACTCAAATGGATTAATATGATGTATGAATCATGTTTTTGATATGAAGTTAGTACTTTGAATTGGTATGTTTGAGTTGGATTTGTATATGAGAATGAATGATGATATTATGTGTCAATTAGTGCATGATTTGGTATGTTTTTGAATGCCTTTTGGACATGAAATATGCTTGGTTTGATGCTTGTAAGGATGACCCAAATTGGGTGGCAAAGTGGCCATGTAAATGGCCTATTTTTGTCCACACGGGCAGAGACACGGGCGTGTGCCTCAGTCGTGTGCGACACATAGTCTTGTTACACGACAATGTGTCCCCTGGGGTATCCTTCCGAATAAAGGCAGTATACCCTATAGTTTTGACATGGCCTAGACACTCGGGCAAGTCTACTGGTTGTGTGTGTCACACGGGCTCACACACGGGCATGTGACTGACCATGTGACATAAGTTAGTATGCTCCCTTTAAATGGCACATGGCTTAGCACATAGGCATTTGTGGCCATTTCGAAGGGTACACGGGCTAGCCAAATGGGCATGTGGTCAGCTGTGTGACCCAAGTTAGTTTCAACCACGGCCAAGGCACACAGGCGTGTCTCCAGCCATGTGGTTCAAGTCAGTATGTATGCTCTATTTTCACACGGTCTATAACATGGGCGTGTCTGGTAATCGTGTGAGGTACACGGCCTGTTCACACGGGCGTGTGATCTCGATAACTTAGAAAAAAAATTGTTAAGTTTTGAGAAATTTTATCGAAATCAATTTAGTCCCAAACCTTCTCCAAAGCATGTTTGAGGTCTTGTAGAGCTATTTTAGGGACATTGTGAATATGATTGAATGTGATTTGATAGTGTGTAAGCTATGCATGTGATATGTTTGTAATAGGTTATGAAAGGTTCTGTAATGCCTCTTAACCCTAGTCTGGCGAAGGTTACGGGTTAGGGGTGTTACACTTTCAAAAATACTTTACCACCAACCTAAAACTCAATCTCTTTTCTTTTCACATCCCCCTATGACTTCTGTCTATCTGAAGCTACTTTCAAATAGTCACGAATTACTTTCACTTTTTCTTCAGTTTCTCTGACCAAATCAATCCCGTGAATCTGTTTCTCACTAAGCTCGGTCCAATACAAGGGCGTTTGGCACTTGCGGTCAGACAGTGCCTCATAAGGTGCCATCTTTATACTCGAGCTAAAACTGTTGTTATAAGTAAACTCGACTAATGGTAGATATTTTTCCCATCTACCCTCAAATTCTACAACATAACATCGGAGCATATCTTCAAGAATCTGAATTCCTCTCTCAAATTGACCATCAATTTGCGGATGAAAAGCGGTACTAAAGTTCATCTTCGTACCCAAAGCTTTTAGCAACTTCTTCCAAAACCGCAAAGTAAACCTCAGATCTATCCGAAATAATAGAAATAGGTACTCCAAGTAATCTTACAATTTTGGCCACATACAATTCAGCTAACTTATCAAGAGAATAGTTTGTACATACCGGGATGAAGTAAGTAGATTTCGTCAATCTATCAACCACAACACATACGACATCTTTCTTTTTCGGAGTCAAAGGCAAACCCGTTACGAAATCTGTTGTAATCCTATCCCATTTCCACTCGGGCACCATCACTGGCTGAAGTAAGCCTGAAGGCATTTAGTGTTCGGCTTTTACTTAGTGTTCGGCTTTTACTTTTTGACAAATCAAACATCTCAAAACAAACTCTGAAATATCTCGTTTCATACCTGACCACCAATACAATTTCTTCAAATCATTATACATTTTTGTACTGCCCGGATGTACAGATGAACAACCATTATGTGCTTCATGAAGAATTTCTGAATAAGTTCATCATTTTTTGGCACACAAATTCTACCTCAGAACATCAAACAATTATCCGATCCGAAATGAAAATCTAAATCACCACATGATTCATAATGAACTCTTTTGGCTTGCAAATTACTATCACATTTCTGAGCTTCACAAATTTGTTGAAGGAATAACAGTCTAGCTCTCAACTCGGCTAGAATTGAACCATTATCAGAAAAAGTCAATCTCATATTCATAGCTCTCAAAGCAAACAAGGACTTTCTGCTCAAAGCATCTGCAACTGCATTTGCCTTACTCGGGTGGTAATCAATTACTAGCTCATAATCTTTTAGTAACTCGAGCCTTCTCTGTTGCCACAAGTTTTAAATCCTTCTGAGTCATCAAGTATTTTAAACTCTTATTGGCATTTCTCACCATACAAAATGATGTCTCCAAATTTTTAAAGCAAACACAATGGTGGCTAATTCCAAATCATGCATCGGATAATTCTTCTCGTGCAGTTTCAACTATCTCAAGACATAAGCTATCACTTTTCCCTCTTGCATCAATACATATCCTAATCCATTCGGTGATGCATCACTATAATTTACAAACTCTTTTCCCGACTCAGGTTGCACTAAAATTAGTGCCTCGGTCAATAGTGTTTTCAACTTTTCGAAGCTTTGCTGACATTTTTCGGGCCATTCAAATTTAACATCTTTTTGCAACAGCTTGGTCATAGGAGTAGCAATCATCAAAAATCCTTTGAAGAAATGTCGGTAATACCCTGCTAAGCCCAAAAAGCTTCTAACTTCAGATACATTCATTGGCGGTTTCCAATCAACAATTGCTGAAATCTTACTTGGATCAACCTGAATACCATCACCTGGAACAATATGTCTGAAATCTGACTTCTCAGAGCCAAAACTCACTTTTACTGAATTTAGCAAATAATTTCTTACCTCTCAAAGTCTGCAATGCAGTTCTCAAGTGATTGGCATGCTCGGACTCATCTCGAGAATAAATTAGGATGTCATCGATGAACACAACCACAAACTTATCAAAATATGGTTGGAAGATTCTATCATCAAATCTATAAAAATAGCAAGAGCATTAGTTAATCCAAAAGGCATAACAAGGAATTCATATTGCCTATACCTTGTCCTGAAAGCTGTTTTCGGCACATTCGACTCTTTAACTCTCAACTGATAGTAGCCAGATCTCAAATCAATCTTTGAGAACACTGTTACCCCTTTCAACTGATCAAACAAGTCATCATTTCTTGGCAACGGATACTTGTTCTTTATAGTCACCTTGTTGAGCTGTCGATAATCGATACAAAGTCTCATAGATTCGTCTTTCTTTTTTACAAATAACACTGGAGCACCCCAGGGAGAAAAACTCGGTCTCGCAAAACTCTTATCTGTCAACTCTTGCAACTGAGCTTTTAATTCTTTCAATTTAGTCAGAGCCATTCTATACGAAGCAATAGATATCGGTGAGGTCTCTAGTACAAAATCAATACCAAACTCAAATTTTCTAATCGGAGGTAACCCAAGCAACTCTTCTGGAAACACATCCGGATATTCACAAACTATTGACACTGATTCAATTTTTAATTCAGACATCTTTGTATTCAACACATAAGCAAGATAAGCTTCACAACCTTTCCTTACATATTTTTGGGCAGATATCAGAGAAATCACAACAGGTAACTCACCCGACTTATCTGAATCAATCCGAAGAGTTTCACCATTTTCACATTTCAATTCAATAATCTTTCTTTTACAGTTCACTACGGCATTATGTATTGTCAAGCAATCCATACCTAAAATAACATCGAATTCATCAAATGGCAACAACATTAAATCAGCCAGAAAATAGTGACCTCGAATCGTCAAGGGACAATTCTTGCAAACTCTATTAACTAATACATGTTTGCCTAAGGGCTTTGACACTCTAATCACAAATTCAGTAAACTTAATAGGCAAGCTCTTACTAGCTACCAATTTCATACAAACATAAGAATGAGTCGATCCAGGGTCATTCAATGCAACTACATTAGTATTATAAAGAGAAAAAGTACTAGTGATAACACCGGGAGATGTCGCTTCTTCGCGAGTACAGATGGCATAGGCTCTAGCAGGTGCTCGAGCTTCAGATCTCACAACTGAATCTTTCGTCACACCTTTACTACTAGTTCCATTTCCGGTATTTCTCGGTGGCCTACCCCTGTTGGTAGTATTACTCGGCCTTACACTCTGAAATTTTTCTTTCTCAGCTATTTCAGGGCAATCTCAAATAAAATGCTTTTGAGAACCACACTTGAAACAAGCCCGGTCATTCATCCTACACTCAACGGGATGTCTTCTTCCACAATGCTGACATTCGGGTTTGTTAGACCTTACATTACCCACACTTGCCATTGAAGTAGCTTGAGATTTAAAACTCAAGTATTGCTTCCCATGGTCTCTGTGCGAATACCCAGCTAATACATTAGAACGAGAATACATTTCTTTAGATTTCTTTGACTAAAATGGAAATAACTTACTCGTCGGTCTTTTCCTCAAATCTTTAGCTTCGTAATCAGCTTTCTTTTTCTCTTTATTCAACTCTTCGGCCTTACAAGCTCGCTCAACTAACACCACAAATTCTTTCAGCTCTAAGATCTTTCAGGTCTAAGATCCCAACTAACACAAAAATATCCTCATTCAATCCATCCTCAAATCTCTTACACATGATAGCCTCAGTGGAAACACATTTTTGAGCATATTTACTGAGTCTAACAAATTCTCGCTCATACTCTGTCACTGACATTCGACCCTGTTTCAGCTTAAGAAATTCCTTGCGTTTCTGATCGATAAACCTCTGACTAATATATTTCTTTTGTAACTCCTCTTGAAAGAATTCTCAGGTAATTCTCTCTCTCAGTATCACAGATACTAGTGTATTCCACCAGTGATATGCAGAATCTCTCAGAAGTGAGATGGCACACTTTACACTCATCTGGTGTGCAAGACAGCTCATCAAATACCCTGATGGAGTTTTCGGGCCAAAACTCGGCTCTCTCGAGATCATTATCCACATTAGCTCTAAAATCTTAAGCCCCGTGCTTTTGGATCTTATCAACTAAGGGCTTGTTCATTCTTACAAATTCCATACCTTGTTGAGCTACAAGAACCGGTCAAGGAATAGGTAGGGGTTGAGGAGGTTGGGTATTCAGATTTGTTCGATAATACGTGATATTCGTGACAGGTTTTAAATATTTATAATAAATCGTTCTTGAAACTAAATATTATCACGATGAAGGCAAGTGTACCTATCGATCAGTAGTATAGCTTTAGCAAGACCGAATTGTCGAACCCAAAGGAACTAAAAGTACTAGTAATGACTGTCTTTTTATTATCTAGCCTAAGAATAATGGAGTTTGTTTTAACTAACTAATTAACTAAACTAAGAATTCACAGAAAATAGAATTGAGGAATTACTTTTGGAAAACTCGATTGATTGAGACAATACCTAAGGAGAAATCCACTTAGACTTCACTTGTTATTTGACTCTGAATCGGACGATTTATTCATTTGACTTGATCCGTAGAAATCCCTAAGTTATATAATTATCTCTCTCGAGACTAACAACGTCTAACCCTAGGTTGAACAATTGAAATCTCTTTCTAATTAACTCCTTAGGGTTGCATTAACTCGATCTATGGATCCTCTTATTAGGTTTCACCCTAATCTGGCAAAATCTTGTCACCCTATCTCTAGGCGCACAATCAACTTCGCTTAATTATGATGAATGTACTCTTAGACAGGGTCTATTCCTCCTCTGAATAAGAGCTTAACTTGAATCAATATCCTGGAATATCAAAACAAGAATTAAGAACACATAATTAAGAACAAGTCAAATATTTATCATACAATTCAGATAATAATAACAAGATCTGTCTTAGGTTTCATTCCCCTTAGGTATTTAAGGGTTTTAGTTTATAACTAAAAAGGTAAACATTTCAGAAAAATAATGAATACAAAACATAAAGAAAAACCCAAAACTCCTAGAGGGAAATTGAGGGGAGATCTTCAGTCTTAATGATGAATCAAGCTTCTGAGATGGATCAATCTGCTTTTCTTGAGCAGTTCCCTCCTGCCTTCTCTGTGTGTCCTTTTCCTCCTCCTCTAGGGTGTATTTATAGGCTTTAGAATGCATAAGAACCCTCAAAATTGGCCTTTTCCGAATTAGACTAACTTGGGCTTGGCAGGGACACGCCCGTATGACATGCCCATATGCGGTTCCTTCAGGCCATGGTCAAGCCTGTTAAATAGGCACGGGCGTATGGTCCACCCATATGAGTCGTGCTTCGATTCTACCAAATTGACACAGTCGTGTGGTCTGCCCGTATGAGGAGGTCCAAACCGTGTTGATTTCGTACGTTGGCCCATTTTCTCCGTTTTTGGCTCGTTTCTCGTTCCTTTCACTCTCCTATGCTCACCTAAGTATAAAATATGAAATTAAGGTATTAGGAGCATCGAATTCACCAATTTTAAGGAAAAATCATCCATAAAATATGCTAAGCATGGGATAGAAATATGTATAAATTACGGTTTATCATTCGAACAAACTCCGTATACCACTAGTTCATCATGTGCAGAAAGGTTTCCCTAGCCCCTTCTCCCTAACTAACTGTAGGAGGTCTACTATCAGACGGCGCTGCCCCTTGAGTGGGAGTCGGTGCATTACTTTCAACGTCATCAGCCTCAGATCTATCAGGATCCATTTACTATATGAAAACACAATTCAAAATTGTCAGGACTCATTACACTATCATAGTTCAATTATGGCATGTATAGCTACACTCTTACACACGCTATGCTAGTCTAAGAATCAACTAAACTGTAGCTCTGATACCACTAAATGTAACACCTCTTACCCGTATTCGACACCGAAATAGGGTACGAGGCATCACCTGACTTAAGCACAAGAAAACATACATTTCTGAGCCATATATTTTGCATCAAAATTAAAAAATTTTTAAATCAAGCATAAAGTCCTTAATACGAGCCTACAAGGCCCAAAACATGCTTCAAAAGCGGTTCAGTACTAAACTAAAAACTTTAGAAAATTTTACAACACTTAGAAAATTTTTCACTAAACAATGGTCACATGCCCGTGTGGATATGGGACACGCCCAGGTAGTCAGACCGTGTGGTCACACACGCCCGTGTCCCGGCCCCATGTAACTCTCTGACTTGTAACTCATGACCAGATTGAGCTCACACGGCCAGTCATACTCCTGTATGCTAGGCCGTGTGGAAAATTAATTTTCATAAATTAGGTGCATACTTCACACGTCCAGGGTACACGCCTATGTTTGAGGCCATGCCGTCCACACGGCTGAGACACATGCCTGTGTCTCTGTCTGTGTGATTAATTCTAAGCATTCTGCTTTACAACAATTAAGGTGCAAGGGACACATAGCCGGAATGCACGTATAACAACCCTTAGCCATACCCGAGACCGGGACAAGGTACGAGGCATTACCAAACATATACTCGAACACTTTCAGAAAATACGGGTTATAAAATCTCATTCTAATTTAAAACCGATAAAGAACATCATAGTGTCCCGATTATGGACCTACAAGGTCCAAAACATACATTAAAAGAGACCCGGGACTAAACCGAGAACTATAGAAAATTTTAGTAAAATTCCTAGGGTTATGCCTCACACGCCTGTGTGGAGGCAAAGCACACGCCCCTGTGCTTGGGGACACGCCCGTGTGCCCCACCCATGTTGAATTATTTGGATTTATTTTCAATTTCAAACCAATAGGGGTTTTCACACGGCCAAGCACACGCTCGTGTCCCTGGCCCGTGTCCCTCACACAAACTAGACACGCCTGTGTCATCACCCGTGTCTAAAAACCCAAACATTCTGTTTATGATGTCATTATTCATTTTAAGGCACACGGTCTAGGCACACGCCCGTGTGCTAGGCCGTGTCCTCCACACTGTTGAGACACACGGTCGTGTCCCTGCCCGTGTGTTTACTACCATGCAAACTGACCTAAAATTTTAGGTGCAGGGGACACACGACCAGGCAACACGCCCATGGGGGCTGACCGTATGTCACACACGGTCTAGAAACATGCTCGTATGTCTACCTGTATGGACCTTTTTAGGGCTATTTTTCAAGTCTTTGGTCACCCTCTATCATCCACACACACTTATGGACTTTAATGGTATTTAACATGGCCTAATTATACTATTAGACAACCTTAGTATAATTCATTGCATGTTAACCTCATCTCATCGGTTTAGTACATGCTAAATTATCCTTTTCGTATTAGGGATTAACATAGCACATCTTCCATTTAACACTTAGGCCATATTATAACCATATTCCATCATATGCTATGCCCACTCTCAAATTATTAAGTCTCATTTCAATCATCCATCCATGATAAACCTCATCTTCATATCTCATGAAACATTTGAACATAAACATGCATCATTAGTAGGTTTACAACCTACATCAATATGAGCCATATCTTATGGCCATATACAAAAGAATAAGTATACCATTTAAGCCATTACAATGGCTAGTCAAATGACACATATAACAAAATAACCAAAAATCCTATACATGTTATTAAACAAAATAAAAGTGTTTATATACCAAAGCGGGACAAGTCGATAATATGTTGATTCTCCAACCGTCTTCCAATCTTCATGAGTCCACGAGCTCTGTAAGACAAGGAAAAGAGAAGGGGGTAAGCATTTATATGCTTAGTAAGTCCAGATAATTGGAAAGTAAACTTACCAGTTAATTAGCATACAACCATATTAAGCAGTAATTCCAACAAGCATGAAATAGTTTACCTATCACATGCACTCAATCATCAAGTTAGTCTCATAACAATACATCATGTCATTAGTCTTAGATGAGCTCATCAATTCAATATTCCCATTTTTTATTTCAGCATGATAATCCCGTTAAATTTCTCAAAAAATCTCGATGGATAGCCATTTACCGTCAAATCATACAAGTGATCATCTCGAGTACACACTCCCGTGAACCTTATATCTTAAGGCGAGAGTACCAGTCCAGGCTAAATCTCTCGTAATAGTAACTCATAGAGCAATGTTGAGATTCCCAGTCCTGGATAAATACCTTCTTAACGACAATTGCTCTCATAAGCTCGGATCTGAATTGCCAGTCCAGGCTAAATTCAGTCCTCAATCGGATTACCAGTCCGGGCTAAATCCTTAATACACCATATTCTTCGGGAGGCTCGATCACTCAAAGAACACCCGTACAAGCTAGAACTTTTCTATTTGAGATCATTAGATTACCCGTCTGGGCTAAAACCTTTTCTGCAACACATGCAAGATCTCATGTCATGTAAGCCATAGTTTACCCATCGGATTTCCCTTTTACATTTCAACCAGGACATTTATCATCTTTCTTTTACACAAGCACATTTCATGAATTATCATGCAATGAATATCTAAATTTTCATACATTCAAGAACATGCATGTTTAAGTATATTAAGAGTTTACTTCGGGTTATACGAACTTACTTGGTAATGGCTTCAGTTTTGTATTTCGGTTATTCTGAAACCTTTCGTTTTCCACAGTCGACCTCCGAAATTGGTTCCTCGGGATCTATATCAATAAAATTAGATTATTAATACATCACATTATTCGTTTTAGGCCTAAAACTCACCCATTTTGCCTCTAACCTTTTACAATATTTATAATTTAGTCCTCAGTCTCGTATAATGAAATGCATGTAATTCCTTGGCTACCCAGGCCTAGCAGAATGTATCATAAGCTCATACTACATTTTCCTCCATGTCACATTTCTACCCCACATTTTATACATTTTTCAATTAGGTCCCTTTTTGGTGTTTTTAAGAAAAATCACCTAGCAAAAGATGTTTATCTAACATCTAACTTTCATAACCCTCCATAAATCATCAAAGAAAAACCATCTCATGCATGGGTCAAATTTCTAACATAAACCCTAGCTTGAAATATGGGTAGAAATGGATAAAGCATGTTACGAGGGTTTCAAAAAAATGAATAACATTAAAAACAAGGCTAGGAACACTTGCTATTGAGCTTGAAATGTTGGAAAACCTTAGCTATGGAGACTCCTTCAAATTCAGCAGCATGGAGAAGAAAATGAGTGAATTTTTGCTTCATTTTCCCTTTTTATTTCATAAATTAACCAAATGACCAAAATGTCCTTCTTTACTAACTTTTCCAAATTTTCTATGCATGTCCATTTTTGTCCAAAAACTTAGAAATTGGGAAAATTACTCTTTAAGGACCTCTAATTAAAATTCCAAAGCAATTTCATACAAATTGCTTCTAGAATCGAAGTTTTGTAATTTATTCAATTTAGTCCTTAATTTTCAATTGGAGTCCTTACACATTGAATTTCTTCATGAACTTTAACACATGCTTATTCTCATATCCTAAACCACATAATGATCATAAAATAATTATTTTAACGTCGGATTTGTGGTCCTAAAACCACTATTTCAACTAGGCCCAAATTCGGGATGTTACAGCATGCCCATGGGGCAAGCCGTGTGTCATACACAACCTAGACACACGTCTGTGTGTCTACCTGTGTGGACAAAGCTAAGGCTATTTACCAAGCTATTTTGCGACCCTTAATGCACACACCTACACCACATAACATAACATCAATTCAAGCATATACATACAACCACATCAGTCACAACCAAGACATTAAAACATCATTCACTTGATACCATTTATCATACACAAGCATCACACACTTATCAACTCAAATCATGTAATTTTCCACATCCATGAAAAGCATCATCATATGTATATACTTGTACCAATTTTAGCCAAATTCAAATGGCCTTATACAAAATAAACTTTCTACCATTATAGGCCAACACATTTGGCCAAATCAATTATGACATAAAACAAAATAACCAAGTCCTCTATACATGCATTAACTCAAAATGTTAAATTCATTGGTACCAAAATAATTGTTGATAGTGTAAGTGGATCTTCAACAGTCTTCGATCCCCGAGCTAGCTTGGTAACACTATAAGGCAAGGGAAAGGAAAGGGGAGTAAGTTATATAGCTTAGTAAGTTCCTATGCAAGTAATAAGCATCATATCCAAACATTTAACATACAATTAAGGTGATAATAATTGGCATAAATATTATTAAGGTCTTATAATCATAACTTACTCAATCATTACATTACCAAAGGTTCATCACATATCGAGCTCATTACGTATGAGTTTTACATACATACCTGAGTCATCTCGAATTGGATTTGCACACAATTCATCTTTGACATACTCATTAAATTACCCATTGAACCACTTGGAATACTAAAGGATACTCGGGAATCTCATACACAGTACCGTACCAATGCCATATCTCAAATATGGTCTTACATGAAATCTTGTATCGATGCCAATAGCCCAGCAATGGTCTTACACAAAGTCTCATATCAATTCCATATCCCAGATATGGTCTTACACGAAGTCTCATATCGATGTCATATCCCAGATATGGTTTTACACGTAATCTCAGTAACCCTAATGTCATAACATTTGTATCCTATTTATTCCTAAGGTTCAACTGGGATTTCATGCTTGTCGAAACTTTGTTGAATACGTCCAAGGGTTAATCACAATTCATACAATAATGAAGCATTTAATAATAAAGCATCTAAAACATAATTAAAACAATGCATTATTTGCATACGAACTTACCTCGGTACAAAAATAGTAGAAATGAGGCCTAATTATCAAACACTTTGTTTTCCCCCGATCTAGATCTAAACCTTGTTTCTCTTGATCTATAATAGCAAATTTAACTCATTGTTCAATTCAGCCCAAAAATTAAATTTTGGAAAAATTACATTTTTCCCTCTAAACTTTGACATTTTTACATTTTGGTCCCTAGGCTCGTAAAATGAAATGGATTAAATTTCTTCAATTCCTAAGCCTAGCTGAATTCTTTCATGCTTATAACAGCCCACATTTTCCATTCTTTCACATTTTTACTACTCATTTTATAACTTTTTACAAATAGGTCCCTTTTAGATGTTTCAGCAAAAATCACTTAGCAAAAGTTGTTTATCTAACATCAAACTTGCATAATCTACCATTAAACATCAAAATACACACATGTCTAACATGGTTCAAACCTTATACCTTAATCATTTCTCAAATTAATGGTAGAAATAGATAGATCGAGTGACAACGACTTCAAAAATGTAAAGAGCATTAAAAACAGGACAAGAACAGACTTACAATCAAGCTTGAAAGTTTTCCAAACCCTAGCTATGTCTTCCTTCTAATTTTCAGCACAAGGGAGAGAAAACGGACAAGATTTTTGGCTTGATTTTAGCTTTTTAATTCATTTAATTACCAAATAGCCAAAATGCCCTAACATAAAACATAAAATTTCTCTTACTTCATGTCCATTTTTGTCCACTAACTTATCAAATGGTCTAATTACTGTCTAAGGACCTTTAATTTAAAGTTTCATAGCAAGTAGGCACCTCTAGCTTCTAGAACACACATTTTACTCCTTTTGTAGTTTAGTCCTTTTGACTAAATTGAGTGCCCAATCGATAAAATTTTCGAACGAAATTTTTACGAAATCATTCCATAAAACTGTAGACCATAAAAATATAATAAAAATAAATTTTTCTACGTCGAATTCACGATCCTGAAACCACTGTTCCGACTAGGCCCAAAATCGGGCTGTTATAAACTAGGCATACGGATACTCTTTCGGCCTCACCGTTTGACACAAGTTATACTCAACAGGATACCCTCTCGGTATCACCTGTTTAGATATTTTACTAAGGTTTTCACTTCCTAGTATACTACGTACTCTTGAATAAACACCCAATTTTAGATAAATAATTACTTAATCAATAAATTAGTCCCATAACCGAAACATGCAAGATATAAAATACGCACAAGAATTTATCTCGATATTCATACAAACGTTATTTTATCAAGTTAACAAAATATAAATAACAAAATAAAATAATAAAGGAAAAGAGAATGCTTATTGATAAATAATTGAAGTGCGGTTCTGAAATAATCTCCACTCTCAATCGTCTTCACATAGGAATAGAAAGATTTTGATTACACGAACTTAAGAAAAACTAAAATTAAAAATGAAAGAACGAAAGAAAACTGAAAATAAAGAACGAAAGAAAACTGAAAACTAAAATTAAATGTATGAAATATGTATGACGACTCCCTAAGCTGATTCCTTAGGTTGACTACCCTCTAATGAGATTATAATGAGGTTTATATATGCTAAAATTGAGGATTTTAAGTTCCTAAATTGTCCTTGAAATAATTAGGTTTTTAACGGGACAAATACACCCTCAACAGCTACCAAAACATGGCCACATATCTTCAGAATTTTGTCACGTCGTCGTGACGTGGAAGAAGCCTTCTTCATGACGTTGTCCTTATTTTAGCCCTAGATGCTTCGATGTTCGATGTCGTCTTTTATTAGCCTATGATGTCTTGGAATTGTTGGTTAAGGTTTTGGGTCCTTAGCACGAGTCCTACCATATGCAATTGTGATGTGTGTTTACAGTCCTAATATGTATTTTCTAATGTAGTCTTAGATTTGAAACATTCAAATAAATTAATAATTTTCATTATCATACTTTTAAATGATTTTTTATTTATAATTTTATCTTATTTTTGAATTAGTATTTTTACCTCTATAAATAGATATTTCTATTAATAAATTAAGTGGAGCCATTTCATAAGCCTCGAATTATACTGTCAAGAGATTAGGGTATTATGCTTGAACCTATACCAAACAAGTGTCTAACAAGAGTATTAACTATCCTTTCATTCAAATCAAGAAAACTGTCAATATTCTAGTAGCAATGTTAAGAATATTTATTTTATGTTTTTAATAAAAATTATATATATATTTAAATATGCATTTTATTTTATAACTTTCTTAAGTTGAATTAATTTTATTTATTTATAATATAAAATCAAATAAAAACAATATAAAAGAACAAATAACTTATAAGTTAATGTTAATATTATTTATCCCTTTTAATTCTACACTATTTTATACACTATTTTGGAAAAAAGTCATCTCTAAAAGAATATTTTTCTTAAAAAATAATCGTATATTTTTCAATAAATAAACATATATGTATATTTCTTTTAAATCACTAACATTAAACTCGACTTGTCTAAGAGTACAAATACCTATCAAATTGAAAGGCTTGACATACTAAGGTTGAACCTTGTAAAAGATATTTTATAAAGTGTCCCATTAGTTGGTTCGGGTAGCTTTATTCCCTTTTGGTTTGTGACAGCCCAAAATAGACCCTAGCCGGAATGTGGTTTGGGACCACAAAACCGAGGCATAACAATAATTTAAAATTTATTTCGATGCCTATAATATGTGAGTATTCATGTATGACATTTTTGATGATTGATTTAGTGTTATAAAGGTGAATTCCACTAAAAGGACTTAGTAGTGAACTTTGAAAATACGATAGGAAAGGGGTGATGACTAATTAAAGCATGCATGCAAAATAATGGACTTGCATGTCAAATTCCCCTTTTGCAAGTGATGGCCGCCATGACAAAGAGATATGGGTTAAACATGTCATGAAACATGTTTTGTTGGGCATTAGGAGAAATAGTAAACAAATAGGCATGGGTAAGAAAAGAATGAAAAAAAAATGTGTGTGAGAGAGTAGCATACTCCATTGCCGTGCAACCAAGAAGAAAGAAAAAAAAACAAAACAAAAATTTGCTCATGCTTGCTCTCTCCCTTTTGGCCAAAAATACTAAGAGGAAGAAGGATTTTGCTTCATTTCCTTTGTTAGAAGAGATCTAGAAGGTGATTTGGCTAAATTTGCATCAAGAGTAAGGTATGTATGAGGTTGTGTTGGGAGTTTCATGCATGTTTTGGTTGCTAATTTGATGTGCATGTTAGCCATGGCTCAAATCTTTGTTATGCCATGGAAATGGCATTTGGCCAAAGTTGTTATGGTGATAAAGCCATTGCATGCTAAGTGTGAAGCTTGATGATGATGCATGCAATGATGGATTTTCTACTCATGAGTAAGATTTTGAGTTTTCTCTTTGTTTTATCATGATTGAAGTTGAAAAGGAGCATGATTGTCATATTCGCCATGATGCATTCTTGAGCATGATTCATGCTTCTTGCATGTTAGTTAAAATTTGTGTTTTGGATGGCTATGGACACCTTGAAAATTCGCCATGCTCATATATGCATATATATGATTTCACATTATGTTTGGTTATGAACTAAGTGATGAATATATTGGTTTAAAGAAGAAAATGTGGAAGAATGCTTGTGAAATTGCAAGCACAATTCGGCCTAGCACACATATAAGTGCTTGATGCTATGTTATAAGTTTTGGGCCACAATGTGCAAAGCATTAATTAGTAAATTGCATGCTGTTTTTGTGAGGTATTAAGTGCAAAATTGACCTCAATATGTACATGAATATTCGGCCTTGGGTAGCCTATTGAAGGCCTTAGCATTTCCTTGATGCTCGAATAAATTGTATTGAATTGCTTGATGTAGAATAAAATGTGCATGACCATTGTGTATTCAAGCTAAAGGGTGGCCATATGACCATTTAAACTCCTTGTCATATTCGGCCAAAAGCTAGCACAATGAGGTTTTAATAAATTGAAATTGTTTGAATTAGCTCAAGAGCTTAGAGGGCCACAATTGGACAAGGGGAAGGAGAAAGTGATCGAATAGCCGAAAAAGCCGTTCGACAACATCCGAGGTAAGTCCTCAAGATAAGTCCTCAAGAAGTGACCTTACTTGAATTGTGTGAAATAAAGTATGGATGTGTATTGATTATTGATTATGTATGCATGAGTATTTGAATTCTACCCGGGCTAAGTCCCGAAGGCGAATATGCTTGTGACTATAATTGCGTTTGAGCCTTAGTAACGAAAATGAATTATGTATGTCCAATGATAATTGATGTATGTGTTCATGGGAAATTGAATGATATCCGGGCTAAATCCCGAAGATAATTATGCTGGAAATTATATCCGGGTTAAGACCCGAAGGCAATTGTGCTAGTGGCTACATCCGGGCTAAGACCCGAAGGCATTCGTGCGAGATATTCTATCCGGGCTAAGACCCGAAGGCATTTGTGCACGTGATTATATCCGGTTATATTCCGAAGAATCTTGGGCTGGAGGTGAGTGTTCGTTGCTGTAATGAATTCAATTAGTACACTCGAAAAGCCCAAAGGATAAGGTACGTTATATGTGCATTGGAAAGTCGACATGTTGAGCAACATTCGCTCAATCGACTAATGAATTTCAGTTATTGAATTGATTGATATTTTGTGAAATTATATAATGATGAAGTGTGAAGTAAGAATGTGTATTAATGAAATGATGCATTTGGCTATGTGAATGTATTGCTGTAATTAGAGTTGATTATATTCCTTGAGACTTACTAAGCATAAAAATGCTTACCCGTTGCTTTGGCTCTCGGTTTTCTTTTTAGATTTCGCTCAAGCAATTGGATTCGGGATCGTTGAAGTCAAGTCATCCACACTATCAAGCCTCCATTTTGGTATAAATTTTGGTTGAACTTGAGATGGCATGTATAGGACTACCTCTTGTTTGTTAAATATGTTGTAATGTAAGTATGTACGGCCATGCGAAAATGGCTCGAAAAGGAAGCATGAACTTAGACTAATTGTGGTTTGTACGTATATATTTGGTGTCATGATGTGGCTATGGCTTGGAAATGGGAATGTTAGTCATATGATCAGCCATTGGCATGGTTAAAATGATCATATATGAACCTATGTATGGCAAGACTAGTTAATTCATGGAGACTACCAAATAGGTAAGACCTACCTTAAAAACAGATGCTGCCAGCTGCAGTGGCGTGAATGTGAAAAATCACCAAAATTCATAGGAATGGAATTAAATAGTGAATAAGCTATGTAAATGAACCTTGAGGAGTCTATTTTCATATGGAAGAAACGAAATGGTCATAGGAGTTACAGGTTAAGAGATATTAAAGCTATTGTGAGACAGGGCCAGAATGGTTTCTGGGTTCCCTGTCGCAACTTTAAAAATTCACTATAAATTATCCAAAAAGAATTAGGAGACATACCTTATATGTACAGATTCCATTTTGAGTCTAGTTTCATTAGAAACAAACGACACCAGAATTAAAGCCCTGTACAGAGAGATATTCAAGTTATACCGCGCGAAGGTCAGAGCAGTCGATCCCTGTAACATGGGTAACTTTAACTAATAAACTGTACCAATTGGCCCGACCAAAAATCCTAGAAATAAATCCATGGATGGATATATGAGTCTAAATTCAGGGAAAATTTACGAAACCAGTTTCCGAGTTTTGAAACTCGAGATATGATTTTTAAGGTGACAGTGATGCAGTTTTCCAGCCTGACTGGAAATGTCAAATTGGTGGGCAAACCATGTGAACTTGGCTTGTTAACTCCTCGGGTCCGACACCGGTGATGGTCTCGGGTTTGGGGTGTTACAATTTTATTGGTATCAGAGCCACGGTTTAGTCGATTCTAGGACTACCGTGATGTGTTTGGGGTCTAGCTATACATGCCATTAAATGATGAATCGATAGTGTGATGATTTCTGACAATTCGACTTTGTGTTTGTTTGTAGCAATGGATTCCGATCCCAACCGAGCGATAGCTGATGATGTGGAGAGTGTGGCGCCTGCTCCCGCGCAAGGGACAGCGCCGGCGGACTCTCAACCTATGGCCAGCAATCCTAATGACGAGGCTAGGCAAGCCTTTTATAGTGTGATGAACGAATGGTTTAATCAATACATTCGAACCAACACGGCTGTTCCACAACCTCCATTCCCGACAAATGCAACCCCGCACCTACAATACCTCCGGTGGACTGACCAAATAAGGTCAAGTAAGCCCCGGTCGATAGGATTCGAAAACATGGGGCCACTGAATTTAAGGCTACGGATGATGATGATGCCGAAGCGAGCTGAATTTTGGTTAGATAACACTATCCGGTGCTTGATGAGCTATCCTGTACACCCGATGAGTGCTTAAAGTGTACCATCTCCTTGCTACGCGAGTCCGCCTACTATTGGTGGAGTACTCGACTTGTGGTGCCTAGAGAGCAAGTGACTTGGGAATTCTTTCAAACCGAGTTAGAAAAAGTATATCGATCGAGATTCATTGACCAAAAGCGGAGGAATTTCTTGATCTTAAGCAAGGTTCTATGTCCGTTATCGACTACGAACGAAAGTTTGTGAGGCTTAGCCAGACGCACGAGAATGCATTTCGTCCAAGCTATTATGTGTAAACGCTTCGAGGATGGGCTGAATGATGATATAAGGATGTTTGTTGGCATTCTCGAGATACGAGAGTTCGTAGTACTTGTTGAGCGAGCTTGTAAAGTCAAGAGCTTAGAAAGGAGAAACAAAAAGCTGATGTGGGAACGGAGAATTCGAAAGAGGTCCTCGGAAAGCCTCTTCAACAAGCATCGAAGAGATTTCGAGATGATGCGAGCCGGTCTAGAGGCGTTTCGGGCTTTTCTAGACGAGGACGCGATCGACCCCCTGTGACCACACGAGTCACTTCGATCGCCAGTGGTGGAAATGATCGCCGAGAGAGGCGGAGTGTCCACATTGTGGCAAATGGCATTCGGGAGCTGTTGGTTTCGTGATCGCTCCTGCTATAAGTGTGGATCGGCCGACCACTTTATGAAGGATTGCCCGAGGATGCGTGAACAGAATGTAAGTCAGGGTGCAAACCCGGGTGCTACCGCTGCTCGAGGTAGGCCACCTAGAAATATGGGCAATGTCGATGGCGGTCGAGAGGATCTAGAGATGCTACCATCGGATCCGAGGCTCGTGCTCTGCTAGGACTTATGCCATACGCACACGCGAGGATCTTGCCTCTCCGGATGTTATTACCGGTACTTTCACTCTTTTCAATACAAATGTGATTGCTTTGATTGACCCTGGTTCTACTCATTCATATATGTGAAACCTTAGCATCCGAGAAGACTTTGCCTATTGAGTCTCTGAGTTTGTAATTCGGTGTCAAACCCTTGGGTCATTACGTGCTTGTTAACAAAGTGTGCAAGAAAAGTCCCTAGTGTTCCGAGGTTCTTGTTTTCCGCGGACTTAATGCTTTTGCCGTTCGATGAGTTCGATGTTATTCTTGGTTTGGATTGGTTGACCATGCACGATGCGGTTGTAAATTGCAAGAGCAAGACTATCGATTTGAGGTGCGCGAATAATGAAATAATTCGGGTTGAGTCCACGGACTTAAAGGGTTGCCGGTATGTAATATCGCCGATGTTGGCCCGAAATATGTAAGAAAAGGGTGCGAAGCATACCTTGCGTCGTGCTTTCGATGACAAGGAATCGAGAAGAAACCCGAATCTGTGCCCGTGGTTTGTGAATACCGGATGTTTTCCCAAGAATTGCCGGGTTTACCACTGTTCGGAAATAGAATTTGGCATCGAATTGGTACCGGTACCACTCAATTTCGATAGCTCCGTATCGTATGGCACCAACGGAATTAAAGGAGTTGAAAGCTCAGTTGCAAGAATTGGTGGATAGAGGTTTTACTCGCCCGAGTTTTTCGCCTTGGGGTGCGCCGGTGTTGTTCGTGAAGAAGAAGGATGGAACCATGCGACTGTGCATCGACTATCGTCAGCTTAATAAAGCGACGATAAAGAACAAATATCCGTTGCCACGTATTGATGACTTGTTCGATCAACTGAAGGGAGCCTCGGTGTTCTCGAAAATAGATTTGAGATCGGGCTATTATCAATTGCGAATCCGAGATTCGGACGTACCCAAGACTGCCTTCCGAACGAGATATGGTCACTATGAGTTCCTAGTGATGCCGTTTGGGTTCACTAATGCCCCTGCAGTATTTATGGATTTAATGAATCGGATCTTTAGACCATATTTGGATCGATTCGTAGTCGTGTTCATTGATGACATCTTGGTCTATTCAAGAAATGAGACCGAACATCTTGAACACTGCGGTTAGTCTTTGCAAATTTTACGGGATAAGCAATTATATGCTAAGTTCAGCAAGTGTGAGTTCGGTTAGAGAGGTTAGCTTCTTGGGTCATGTGGTATCTCAGATCGGTATTCGAGTCGACCGAATAAAATTTCAGCCATACTTAATTAGAAGCCTCCAGAAATATTCTTGAGGTTCGGAGCTTTTTGGGGCTTCTTAGGTTATTACCGACGATGTGTAAAGGCTTCTCAACGATAGCCACGCCGATGACGGCTTACTCCAAAAGGATGTTAAGTTCGAATGGACGAGAAATGCCAAAAAGTTTCGATCAATGAAAACTTATTTGGTGAAGCCCAGTTCTAGTGCAACCCGAGTCCGCAAGGAGTTTGTCATCTATAGCGACGCCTCTCTACTTGGGTTAGGTTGCGTATTAATGCAAGAAGGTCGAGTTGTGGCCTATCGTCGAGGCAATTAAAGCCACATGAGAAAAATTATCCGACTCATGATCTCGAATTGGCCGCCATCGTATTCGCCTTAAAGATTTGGCGACATTACTTATTTGGTGAAAGGTGCCATGTATACTCGGATCACAAAAGTCTCAAATATTTGATGACCCAAAGAGACTTAAATCTGCGACAAAGACGTTGGCTTGAGTCATTAAAGGATTATGAGTGATCATTGACTATCACGGGAAAGGCGAATGTGGTTGCGGATGCCTTGAGTCGTAAATCGTTATTCACTTTACGAGCGATGAATGTGCACTTGTCCGTCCGATCCGACGGTGTGTTAGTGGCTGAATTGAAAGCCAAACCATTATTGACACACCAAATTCGAGAAGCTCAGAAAGTCGATAACGAGTTGGTTGCAAAACGGTGCGTGTGTTCGAACAAGGACTCGGAGTTTCAAATCGACGATGACGATTGTTTGAGGTTCAAAGGTCGTCTGTGTGTCCCAAAGAATTGAACTCATTTCGATAATTCGAATGAAGCCCATTGTAGCCGAATGGCAATCCACCGGGAGTACGAAGATGTACAATGAATTGAAACGTCGATTTTGGTGGCATGGTATGAAGCGAGACATCTCCGACTTTGTTTGAGATGTCTAATATGTCAACAAGTGAAAGCGGAACATCGGTGCCTTGAGATTACTTGACCAATCACGATACCCGAGTGGAAATGGGATCGAGTCACAATGGACTTTGTATCCGGACCGCCATTGTCGACAAGTAAGAAGGATGCGGTTTGGGTCGTGGTAGATCGATTGACTAAGTCGGCCCACTTTGTCCCCGTGACGTCGGATTTTTCAATGGACAAATTAGCGGAATTGTACGTTTCTCAGTTGTGAGATTACACGGGTGCCTATTTCTATCGTGTCGGATAGAGATCCGAGATTTACCTCGCGATTTTGGAAAAAGTTGCAAGAAGCTTTGGGTACCAAGTTGCATTTCAAGACCGCCTTTCACCCCCAAACCGATGGTCAATCCGGCGGATAATTCAGATACTTGAGGATATGTTAAGATGTTGCGTCCTCGAGTTTAGTGGTTCATGGGAGCGGTATTTGCCGTTGATTGAATTCGCTTACAACAACGACTTTCAATCAAGTATTAAGATGGCACCCTACGAGGCCTTATGCGATCGTAAATGCCGTGACGCCATTGTTTTGACCGAGCTCGGTGAAAGCAAGATTTTCGGTGGATTTGATTAGGGATCTGAAGAAAGTGAAAGTAATCCGTGAAAGTCTGAAGATAGCCTCCGATCGTCGAAGTCGACGCGGATCTGAAGCGTAAGGATATCGAGTATTAGGTGGGTGATAAAGTGTTTCTCAAGGTATCGCCTTGGAAAAAGATACTCGAGTTCGGTAGTAAGGGCAAGTTGAGCCCGAGGTTCATTGGACCATATGAGATATCGAGCGAGTCGGTCCGGTGGCATATCGCTTGATTTTGCCCCCGAACTCAAAAGGTTCACGATGTCTTTCACGTTTCGATGCTTGACGCTATAGATCCGATCCATCGCACGTGATTAGTCCATCAGAAATTGAAATTCAAGCTAATATGAGTTATGAGGAAGAACCGATTCGTATCCTATCACGAGAAGTGAAAGAGTTGCGAAACAAACGGGTTCCGCTAGTGAAAGTGTTATGGCTCAAGCACGGGATAGAAGAAGCTACTTGGGAGACCGAGAACTCTATGAAAGAATGATATCCAAACCTATTTACGGTAAGATTTTCGGGACGAAAATTCCTTAAGAGGGGGAGTTGTGACACCCAAAATAGACCCTAGCCGGAATGTGGTTTCGGGACCACAAAACCGAGGCATAACAATAATTTAAAATTTATTTCGATGCCTATAATATGTGAGTATTCATGTATGACATTTTTTGATGATTGATTTAGTGTTATAAAGGTGAATTCCACTAAAAAGGACTTAGTAGTGAACTTTGAAAATACGATAGGGAAAGGGGTGATGACTAATTAAAGCATGCATGCAAAATAATGGACTTGCATGTCAAATTCCCCCTTTTTGCAAGTGATGGCCGGCCATGACAAAGAGATATGGGTTAAACATGTCATGAAACATGTTTTGTTGGGCATTAGGGAGAAATAGTAAACAAATAGGCATGGGTAAGAAAAGAATGAAAAAAAAATGTGTGTGTGAGAGAGTAGCATACTCCATTGCCGTGCAACCAAGAAGAAAGAAAAAAAAAAACAAAACAAAAATTTGCTCATGCTTGCTCTCTCCCTTTTTGGCCAAAAATACTAAGAGGAAGAAGGGATTTTTGCTTCATTTCCTTTGTTAGAAGAGATCTAGAAGGTGATTTGGCTAAATTTGCATCAAGAGTAAGGTATGTATGAGGTTGTGTTGGGAGTTTCATGCATGTTTTGGTTGCTAATTTGATGTGCATGTTAGCCATGGCTCAAATCTTTGTTATGCCATGGAAATGGCATTTGGCCAAAGTTGTTATGGTGATAAAGCCATTGCATGCTAAGTGTGAAGCTTGATGATGATGCATGCAATGATGGATTTTCTACTCATGAGTAAGATTTTGAGTTTTCTTTGTTTTATCATGATTGAAGTTGAAAAGGAGCATGATTGTCATATTCGCCATGATGCATTCTTGAGCATGATTCATGCTTCTTGCATGTTAGTTAAAATTTGTGTTTTGGATGGCTATGGACACCTTGAAAATTCGCCATGCTCATATATGCATATATATGATTTCACATTATGTTTGGTTATGAACTAAGTGATGAATATATTGGTTTAAAGAAGAAAATGTGGAAGAATGCTTGTGAAATTGCAAGCACAATTCGGCCTAGCACACATATAAGTGCTTGATGCTATGTTATAAGTTTTGGGCCACAATGTGCAAAGCATTAATTAGTAAATTGCATGCTGTTTTTGTGAGGTATTAAGTGCAAAATTGACCTCAATATGTACATGAATATTCGGCCTTGGGTAGCCTATTGAAGGCCTTAGCATTTCCTTGATGCTCGAATAAATTGTATTGAATTGCTTGATGTAGAATAAAATGTGCATGACCATTGTGTATTCAAGCTAAAGGGTGGCCATATGACCATTTAAACTCCTTGTCATATTCGGCCAAAAGCTAGCACAATGAGGTTTTAATAAATTGAAATTGTTTGAATTAGCTCAAGAGCTTAGAGGGCCACAATTGGACAAGGGGAAGGAGAAAGTGATCGAATAGCCGAAAAAGCCGTTCGACAACATCCGAGGTAAGTCCTCAAGATAAGTCCTCAAGAAGTGACCTTACTTGAATTGTGTGAAATAAAGTATGGATGTGTATTGATTATTGATTATGTATGCATGAGTATTTGAATTCTACCGGGCTAAGTCCCAAGGCGAATATGCTTGTGACTATAATTGCGTTTGAGCCTTAGTAACGAAAATGAATTATGTATGTCCAATGATAATTGATGTATGTGTTCATGGAAATTGAATGATATCCGGCTAAATCTCAAGATAATTATGCTGGAAATTATATCCGGTTAAGACCAAGGCAATTGTGCTAGTGGCTACATCCGGCTAAGACCGAAGGCATTCGTATGCGAGATATTCTATCCGGGCTAAGACCCGAAGGCATTTGTGCACGTGATTATATCCGGTTATATTCCGAAGAATCTTGGGCTGGAGGTGAGTGTTCGTTGCTGTAATGAATTCAATTAGTACACTCGAAAAGCCCAAAGGATAAGGTACGTTATATGTGCATTGGAAAGTCGACATGTTGAGCAACATTCGCTCAATCGACTAATGAATTTCAGTTATTGAATTGATTGATATTTTGTGAAATTATATAATGATGAAGTGTGAAGTAAGAATGTGTATTAATGAAATGATGCATTTGGCTATGTGAATGTATTGCTGTAATTAGAGTTGATTATATTCCTTGAGACTTACTAAGCATAAAAATGCTTACCCGTTGCTTTGGCTCTCGGTTTTCTTTTTAGATTTCGCTCAAGCAATTGGATTCGGGATCGTTGAAGTCGAAGTCATCCACACTATCAAGCCTCCATTTTGGTATAAATTTTGGTTGAACTTGAGATGGCATGTATAGGACTACCTCTTGTTTGTTAAATATGTTGTAATGTAAGTATGTACGGCCATGCGAAAATGGCTCGAAAAGGAAGCATGAACTTAGACTAATTGTGGTTTGTACGTATATATTTGGTGTCATGATGTGGCTATGGCTTGGAAATGGGAATGTTAGTCATATGATCAGCCATTGGCATGGTTAAAATGATCATATATGAACCTATGTATGGCAAGACTAGTTAATTCATGGAGACTACCAAATAGGTAAGACCTACCTTAAAAACAGATGCTGCCAGCTGCAGTGGCGTGAATGTGAAAAATCACCAAAATTCATAGGAATGGAATTAAATAGTGAATAAGCTATGTAAATGAACCTTGAGGAGTCTATTTTCATATGGAAGAAACGAAATGGTCATAGGAGTTACAGGTTAAGAGATATTAAAGCTATTGTGAGACAGGGCCAGAATGGTTTCTGGGTTCCCTGTCGCAACTTTAAAATTCACTATAAATTATCCAAAAGAATTAGGAGACATACCTTATATGTACAGATTCCATTTTGAGTCTAGTTTCATTAGAAACAAACGACACCAGAATTAAAGCCCTGTACAGAGAGATATTCAAGTTATACCGCGCGAAGGTCAGAGCAGTCGATCCCTGTAACATGGGTAACTTTAACTAATAAACTGTACCAATTGGCCCGACCAAAAATCCTAGAAATAAATCCATGGATGGATATATGAGTATAAATTCAGGGAAAATTTACGAAACCAGTTTCCGAGTTTTGAAACTCGAGATATGATTTTTAAGGTGACAGTGACGCAGTTTTCCAGCCTGACTGGAAATGTCAAATTGGTGGGCAAACCATGTGAACTTGGCTTGTTAACTCCTCGGGTCCGACACCGGTGATGGTCTCGGGTTTGGGGTGTTACATGGTTGGTATATGTAAGATGTTTTGCCCCACTTTATTTGTCAATGTTAATGTAAATCTGTATTAATCTGACTCTAGCATGATTCTAGCATGCAAATTAGGCTTATAATATAGGATTTCTGTCTAGTTAATTCCCATGTATAGTTCCTAGGTACTAGTATAAATACCTAGCATTTGTACAACAATAGACATGCAAAAATTCATTCCTTTTTGTTTCTCTTAAGTTTAAAACATTGTATCAAGAGCTGAGGTTCCCTTTCTCTTTTTTTTTCCTCTTTTTTTTTTTTTATCTTGTATCTAGTTTTGTCTTCTATTTCCCATGCTTTACATTTCTTTGCTCAAGCTGAGTCTCTTCCAAGCCGAGCCATCATACTCAAGCTATTTTGATCCATTGACCACTCCGTCAACCAAACCACTCCCACCATTTTCCGTCAATCTACTCTTATTTCTTCACTCTATTTTTATTTGATTTGTCTCTATCATGGAGAAAATGGAAATTTCTAGCCTTGACAATGTTTTCTATAAAAAACTGTCATAGAATAGTCCTTAACTCTCCTCCTGCCCTAAGGTGGAATGACGTTACTGTCATAAACATGGCCATCTCATTCTCCTAGCTCCGAAGGAGTTTTTCTTCTTCTTGGTTCATCTGTTGTTGCTACTACTTCCGCGGATTCTGCTTCCCTCTCATTAAGTGACTTTGTACCTCTCCTAAAACAGGTTTTATCTTCCAATTCCTCTTCACATTCCATCTTCTCTATTAGTCCGAGTAATTCTACTTGTTATAATCATATGACACCTAATTTAGAAAATTTCTCCACATATGTCTCTACCTCCTCTCTTTCACTTTTTCATACAACTAATGATACACAAATGTCTATCACACATGTAGGTTATGCATCCACCTCCACTCTTAGTGTCCTGGACACCTATTGTGTTCGTACATTAGCTTTTAATCTCACTTCTATTAGACATTTTGTGATCTTGGTGTTAGAATTAAGTGACCCAAATTTTTATTTAAATAAAATACGATGGAAAATAAAATAAAAGTAAAATCCATATAGAACTAGACTTCTTTTATTTTATTTTAGAATAAGGTTTTAAACCTTATTAAACTCCATCTATTTTATATTGATTAGGATAAGGTGTTTCAATCCTACTAGAATATGGCTTTGCAAGCCTATAAATAGACATAGTCTATTCCTCTTGTATTTGAGTAAAAATTTTTCGACATAGTGAATTTTCTTCTCCTCTGCCTGTGGTTTTTTTTCGAAAGGGTTTCACGTAAAATTTATGTGTTCTTTATTTTATTTATTTTATTCTATTTTATTTTTCACAAATTGGTATCGAGCTTAGGGTTATTCATCTCGATCACGGTAATGGCGTCTTTGAAGTATGAAATTCATTGTTGGATCGCAACACAGATTTGCGTTGTGGCAAATTAAGATGCAAGCGTTCTTGCAGATGGATCTAGAGGATGCCCTGCTAGGATAGATAAGATGCCTTCGACATTAAGATGAAGAGAAGAAGCGTAAGGATCGAAAGGCATTAACACAATTACATCGCATTTGTCCAACGAAATTTTGCAGGATGTGATGAAAGAGAAAACCGCATTGCATTATGGAAGAGGCTAGAACAAATATGTATGTCGAAAACTCTAACAAGCAAGTTGCATATGAAGCGGCGTCTTTATGCTCATCGTTTGGAGGAAGGTGCGTCGTACGAACACTTAACAGTGTTTAAAGAAATTCTCTCAAACTTGGAGGCCATGGAGGTTCAAGATGATAAGGAAGATCTAGGGTTGATTCTACTTTGTTCGTTGCCCGTCTTATTCAACCTTTAGAGACACGATTTTATATAGCGCGAGTCTCTCACAGTTGATGAGGTTTATGATTCTTTAACCTCGTATGATAAGATGAAGCATCTTGTGGTTAAACCCAACTCTCGGGAGAGGGTCTCATTGTTCGTGGGAGACAAGACTCGAATGTTGATGATGATCGTGGTAGAACACAGAACGGAATCCTCGTGGTAAATCTAAGGGTAGATCGAAATCTTCAAACAGAGGTAAAACTTGCAACTTCGCAAGAAGAAAGGGCACATTAAATCTGAGTGCTATAAGCTACAAAATAAGATTAAAAGGAGGTGCGAATCAAAAGGAAAACAGACCGGAAAATTCCGGTGAAGGCGATGTTGTAGAAGACTACAGCGATGGTGAACTTCTAGTTGCTTCATCAATGATTCTAAAGTGCGAGAGTGGATACTTGATTCAGTTGCACCTTCCACATGAGTCCCAATCGGGATTGGTTTACAACTTATGAAACGATGTCGAAGGTGTTGTTTTGATGGGAAATAATGCTTCATGTAAAATCGCGGTGTTGGAACAATTAAAGTTAAGATGTTTGATGGAGTTGTCGAACACTTAGTGACGTGCGGCATGTTCCGAATTGAAAAGAAATTTAATTTCGTTGAGTACTCTTGATTCAAAAGTGCAGATACACGGTGAAAGTGGGGTTTTAAAGATTTCAAAGGGTCCCTTGTTGTGATGAAAGGGCAAAGAAAGATTGACAAGTTATATGTTTTCTGTGGTTCTATTTATTCTTGGTGATGCAATTGCGCTTCCTCTTCCTTGTCGGATGATGATATTACTAAACTTTGGCATATCGCCTAGGGCATATGAGTGAGAATGGCATGGCGTAATTAAGCAAAGAGGACTTCTTAATGGGCAAGGAATTTGCAAACCGAATTTCTGTGAGCACTTGTGTTTTGGGAAGCAAAGAGAGTTCGATTCACTAGAGGAATCCATAACACGAAGGAAACGTTGGAGTATATCCATTCGATCGTGGGGGCCGTCGAGTGCCTTCGAGAGGTGGAGCTAATTATATGCTAACCTTTATTGATGATTTTCCGAAAAATTTGGGCGTTCTTCCCGAAGCGAAGCGATGTGTTTTCCACATTTAAGTCTTGGAAAATTATGATTGAAAAACAGACGGAAAAGCAGATAAAATACCTCCGTCATGCACAATGGCTTAGAGTTACATTACGATGAGTTTAATAGATTGTGCAAGTCGAAGGATCATGAGACACTTGACGGTTCGTCATACTCCACAAAAAAGCGGCGTTGCGAGCGAATGAACGAACGATCATGGAGAAGGTTCGATGTATGTTGTCAAATGCCAACTTACGAAGTCATTTTGGGCGTAGCGACCTCTCGCATGTTTTTGATCAACCGATCTCCATCCGTTGCCATTGAGAAAAGACTCCACAAGAGGTATGGTCCGTAATCCCGCTAATTATTCGATTTAAAGATTTTTGGGTGTCCTGCGTATGCTCATGTTGATAATGGAAAATTGGAACCGAGATCCATTAAATGCGTTTTCTTGGTTATAAAGTGGTGTAAAAGGCTATAAGTTATGGTGTCCTGAAAATAGAAAAGTTGTGATTAGCAGAGATGTTGTTTTGATGAAGCGCTATGCTACCTAACTTATCTCTTAAAGACTCTTCCAATAAAGAAAACCAAAAGCGGTGGAGCATCGATTAATAGAATCAACTCCTCAAGCCGATACAAAATTGAGAATAGAGTTGCTTCTTCACCGCAATACTCTATCGCCAAAAACAGGCAAGAAGAGAAATTAAACCTCCAAAGAAGTATGCCGAGGTTGATCTAGTTGCTTATGCTTTAAATGTGGTGAAGATATAGATGCGAATCAAGAGCCATTTAATTATTTCGAGGCGATTAGTGTGAAGACTCGAAAAGTGGATGTTTGCTATGCAAGAGGAGATGGAATCACTCCACAAAAGCAGAACATGGGATCTTGTAAAACTTCCTAAAGGTAAAAAGGCATTCGTTGTAAATGGGTGTTTAAAAGAAAGAAGGGACTCAGGAGTTGAAGAACCGGATATAAAGCAAGGCTTGTTGCAAAGGGTTACTGATCAAATTCCAAGAGTGGACTTCACAGATGTGTTCTCTCCGGTTGTTAAGCATAGTTCGATTCGAGCTTTGCTTGGTATTGTGGCCATGCATGATTTGGAGCTTGAGCGGTTAGATGTAAAAGCGCATTTTGCATGGAGAACTTGAGGAAGATATTTACATGCAACAACCGGAGGGTTTTATAGTCTCGAAAAAGAGGACTATGTTTGCTTCTTTGAAAAAGTCCCTTTACGGTTTGAAACAATCACCAAGACAGTGGTACAAGAGGTTTGATTCCTTTATGACTTCTCATGATTTCAAAAGAAGTAGTTTTGACAATTGTGTCTACTTTAAGAAAAACAGTGATGGTTCTTTTGTGTATCTACTTCTTTATGTTGATGACATGTTGATAGCGAGAAAAGATAAAAGAGAGATAAGAAAGGTTAAAGCCCAACTAAGTGAAGAATTTGAGATGAAAGATTTAGGACCAGCAAAGAAGATACTTGGTATGGAGATTCTCGGAGATAGAAAAGCAAGTAAATTGTACCTAAGTCGGAAGGGGTACATTGAGAAAGTTCTTTTGAGTTCAATATGCAGAGTGCTAAGCTGTTAGTACTCCTTTAGCGACCCATTTCGGACTTTCATCGGCCTTATCTCCTCAATCGATAATGAGATTGAGTACATGTTACATGTTCCATACTCTAGTGCGATGAGGATCTCTCATGTATGCTATGGTTTGTTCACGCCCGATTTATCATATGCGATCGGTGCGATTAGCGAGATACATGGCGAATCTGGTAAAGAACACCGGAAAGCGATTCGATGGATTTTAAGATACTTACGAGGCACTACTAATGTTTGCTTACAGTTTGGAAGAACTAAAGATGGAGTTATAGGGTATGTTGATGCTGATTTTCTTGGAGACCTTGATAGAAGAAGATCTCTCACGAGTTACGTCTTTACAATCGGAGGTTGTGCAATTAGTTGGAAAGCCACTTTGCAAACTACGATCGCTTTGTCTACCACTGAAGTTGAGTACATGGCGATTCTTGAGGCTTGTAAAGAAGCTATTTGGTTGAAGGGACTATTTAGTGAACTCAATGAAGACCTTCAAATCAGCCACAAGATTTTGTGACGATCAGTGCCATCTTTCTTACAAAAGATCAAATGTTTCATGAGAGAACAAAACACATTGATATTCGGTATCATTTTGTTCGTGATATTATTGCTCGTGGTGATATTGTTGTGAGCAAAATTAGCACTCATGAAAATCCTGCAGATATGATGACTAAGTCACTTCCTATAACCAAGTTTGAGCATTGCTTAGACTTGGTTGGTGTTCATTGTTGAAGTTAAACCCTTAAGGGTTTTTGGAAGAGGTGAAGAACTTGTTTATTGAAAGTTCGCGATGAAGAACTTGTTCATTGAGAATTTGTGTCAAGGTGGAGATTGTTAGAATTAAGTGACCCAAATTTTATTTAAATAAAATACGATGGAAAATAAAATAAAAGTAAAATCCATATAGAACTAGACTTCTTTTATTTTATTTTAGAATAAGGTTTTAAACCTTATTAAACTCCATCTATTTTATATTGATTAGGATAAGGTGTTTCAATCCTACTAGAATATGGCTTTGCAAGCCTATAAATAGACATAGTCTATTCCTCTTGTATTTGAGTAAAAATTTTTCGACATAGTGAATTTTCTTCTCCTCTGTCCGTGGTTTTTTTCCCGAAAGGGTTTCCACGTAAAATTTATGTGTTCTTTATTTTTATTTATTTTATTCTATTTTATTTTTCACACTTGGTTTTAAAGTTAATTTTTCTTCCTCTAGTTGTCGAGTGCAAGATCTTACTACAGGGAAGATTCTTGGAACAAGCCAGAAAGTGGGGAGATTATTTGAGCTCGTTATGCTGCATCTACCTAAGAAAACTATCTCTGTTGTCACCACCTTGCAACCTTCTTTACTTTAGTGGCATCTTTGACTTAATCATGCCTCTAAAAGTAAACTTCATCCACTAGTGTCTCATAGATTATTAGGATCCACCAAATTTGAGTCGTTTAAATGTCTTGAGTGTCAACTTGCTAAACAACCAACTTTGTCTTTTACTAGTAGCACTTCTAATACTACATCTCCTTTCGGGGTCCTTCATCTGTTTCTACTGTTAGTGGTTTTCAGTATTTCATGATTTTTATTGATGATTACTCTTGTTTCACATGGATTTACTTTATGAAAAATAGTTTCCAATTACCTACTATTTTCTATTACTTTAAAAACTTTTCGTACTATAATGTTGCAGAATACAAAGAATCATCTTTTTTTAAATTCTTTTCTCAATAAGGTACTCAGGTTCAACGTTCTTGTCTCTATTCTTCTCAATAAAATGGTCGAGCTAAGCGTAAACATAGACACATCCTAGACTCCACTAGGGCCCTCCTTTTTTCGGCTAAATGTCTTGAAAAATTTTGGGGGAAACTGCTTTAACTATTGTTCATACAATCAATCGTACACCTAATAAAGTTCTTAATGATCTCTTTTCACATGAATGCCTTTTTCACAATCCTTTAGATTATTCAATTTTTAAAACCTTTGGATGTGTTTGCTTTGTACTTCTCCAACCTCATGAACATACTAAACTTGAACCTCATGCTCATCTTTGCTATTTTCTTAGGTATGACATTGAGCATGAAGGCTATACTGTTGGATCCAATATCTAATAAATTACGTATCATCCAGCATGTTACCTTCTAGGAGGATGTTAAGTTTTCTTCTTTGTCCACATTTCGTTTTTTCTTGTCCTCTTCTCTATCTTTTTTCATAGATGCTTTTGTTGAGTTGTTCCTCTATTCTGATGCATCCAATGAGCTCAATTCTCTTTTATCTTCCACTTCTACATCTATTGAATCTGAACCAGTTGAAGATCCTGCTCCTACTTCTATTATTCATCAGTCTAACCGGGTAAGAGAACCACCTTCATACTTAAAAGATTATAATTTTTTTGCCCTTGTCACTCTCTATGAACCCCAATCCTATCGTGAGGCTAGTACTAATTCTTCTTAGCAGCAAGCAATGTCTCACGAACTTCAGGTGTTGGAGAAAACTCATACTTGGGATCTGGTTGATCTTTCTCCTGGTAAGATACCGATTGGCTGTAAATGGGTGTACAAGATCAAGACCTGCTCTGATGGATTTATTGAGTGCTATAAACCTTGACTTGCAACCAAGCAATACACTTAGGAGTATGGTATTGACTATGAGGAAACATTTGCTCCTATGGCTTGTCTCACTTATGTTCGTAGTCTGTTGGCCATATTTGTAGTTAAACATGGAAATTGCGTTGATAGATGTCAAAAGTGTCTTTCTTAATGGTGATTTACATGAGAAAATCTACATGCATCCTCCACAAGGGTACTTTCATTTTCCAATCAAGTGTGCAAACTTCAGCGTGCTTTGTGTAGTTTGAAGCAGGCCTCTCGAGCTTGGTTTGCCAAATCTAGCTCTACTATATCTGCACGTGGCTTTGTATCAAGTCCTTATAATTCTGCATTATTTATTCGATGCTCTGATCAGGGTATTATCTTACTTCTTCTCTATGTGGATGATATGATTATCATAGGGGATGACACAAATTGCATTATTGAACTACAGCAGTACCTTAGTTAACATTTTGCGATGAAGGATCTTGGGCCTTTTAGTTATTTTTTGGGTCTTGAGGTTTTCTCTAATCATGATGGCCACTATCTTTCTCAGGAAAAATATGCTTCCGATTTGCTTTCTCATACCAATATTACTGACAGTAAAACCGTTCCTACTCCCTTGGAACTAAATGTCAGACTTATTCCATTGAATGACACTCCTCTTTCTGACCATACTTTGTACTGACAACTTGTCGGCAACCTAGCCTATCTTACAATGACTCGGCCTGATATTCCTCATGCAGTTCATATAGCTAGTTAGTTCTTGACATCTTCCATATCATCTCATTTTTCAGCAGTTCTTCATATTCTTCAATATGTCAATGGTACACTTTTTTGTGGTATTCATTTCTCTACTTACTCTTCCTTTGTTCTTCTTCGATACTCTGATGTTGATCGGGCAAGAGATCCTACAAATTGACATTCAACCACTAGTTATTGTTTCTTTCTAGGTGATTCCCTTATTTCTTGGCAAAGTAAGAAACAAACTGTTGTTGCTCGCTCTAGCACCGAATTTGAATATCGTGTTCTTACTGATGCCACTTCGAAGTTACTTTGGCTATGCCAACTACTTAAAGATATAGGACTCTTGTCTCCTATTGCTACTACCCTACATTGTGATAATCGCAATGCAATTTAGATCGCTCATAATGATGTGTTTCATGAACGTACAAAACACATAGAGATTAACTATCATTTTGAATGACATCATGTTACTCAGGGAACTCTACACCTTGCTTTTGTCTCCTCATTAGCTCAGATCGTAGACATTTTCACAAAGACGCATCTTCCAACCATATTTCAAGACTTAGTTTCCAAACTCAAGCTACGGTCCACAACACCACCTTGAGTTTGAGAGGGATGTTAATGTAAATATGTATTAATATGATTCTAGCATGCAAATTAGGCTATAATCTAGGATTTTTGTCTAGTTAGTTTCCATGTATAGTTCCCAGGTACTAATATAAATATTTAGCACTTGTACAACAATAGACACACAAAAATTCATTCATTTTTCTTTTTCTTAAGTTTATAATAGTCAAATTCTAGATTTAGATCGATCTTTTCCTTCACCCACTAACTTTGAAAGGCATAGGTTCGAGTATATGAGGTAGGCCTATTGACTTGGGATTTAGGTGTTGTTTGATAAACTGAAAATTTAAGTGATAAAAAAATAAGTGCTAAAAATTTAAGAACTGAATTTAAGTTATAAAATTTATTTGATATATTACTTAAAATTAATATATATTCTACATTTTATCCTTATTTTTAAAAATTTTACCTTATTCTAAAAAATTAAAATTTTAAATGTAAAGTTTTATAGAATAATATAATATTAAAATAAATAAATTTTAATTTAATTAATTAAAATATTCTCTATTAAGTGATAAATAGTTCTCATTTATTTACTATTTTTCATATTTTTATGTAAAAATATTCTATTTAATTGTTTTAATTTTAAATTATCATACCTGTCTAAAAATTTAAATCTATTTTCAATAAATTATGGACTTAGTAACCTATCATTGTGGATTTGAACTGTCTATCAATTTTAGTAATGAATTCTTTCTTACAAATATTTTTTATTTAAATTTAATCATAACATAATTTTAAATTTTTTATATAATAATAGTATCTTTCATAAATTATTCATAAAAATATTTTAATATTAATAAATAATTCAAACTTTGGCAAAAATATTTGATATTATGACCTAACGCATATAGTTTCAATAATATGTTTCATACGTAACCCCAACCAATAAACATATTTAAGCATTATTAATACAAAAGAGATGCCGCAAACTTAAAATATTTATGTGAACCATTTAATTCTAAGTTTGATTTGTAAACTGTTTTTTGGTTTCCTTACACCAACCAAGGATGTAACCAAGGACATGGAACTGATAAACTAAAACCACCAAACGTACGACAAAGGCTTTTTAACGTTATTCACGACAGGAAAGTGAGACTCAGCTGCCCTTCATAGCTGTCTTCCTCTTCCCTCTTCAACCTTTCTATTTTATATTATTTTTGAAACTACAATCTTATCAACTTTCCAATCCATTTATTATTTTCTTTTCAATCCCATGAACTTGTCAAACATCCCACACGTTGATCCTTAACACATTTTAATTATTTTTGGGTTTGAAGTTCGCTTTCTCGTTACCTGTTTGATTTTCTTATCTGGTGCTTTGAATAGCTACAAGTTGTGGAGCTCATGAATGTGACGGTTTTTGTTTGTATTTTCAACTTGGGTTTTTTATGCGGTTGTTGTTTTCATTAGTCGGCTATCTTCATTCAATCTTTTCTCTTTGATTAATTACTGTGTCAGGTGACGTTTTCAGGTCACCCTTTTTATTTATTCATTTGTTCATTGGGTGTTTCTCAAATTGCTCCATCGGTGAAGTAACAACCCAGCTCTCAACTTTTTTTTTATCACAGGTTAGCCTGTTTTCTTTTAGTGTACTGTGTCTATATATATAGGTTACTGTCTGCTACAATTTCTAATTTTTGCTACTGGGTTCTTGACCATCTCTTGTTTTTAATGCATTGGTCTCTCTTGATTATCTCTAGTATTTGCCATTTCCACCGCAATCTTTGTCCTCCATTGGAGATTCTTTCATGGATAATCCTGGGAATTTTGGTTTCATTATTTGGATTTTATCCATCTATGGTTTACTTCATCTTTCACTAGGATTCAACCCTGTAGATAACTATTTGATAGACTGTGGATCCATTAAGAACATATCAGTGGGTGATAGAATATTTCAAGCTGATAATTCCACTTCATCATATAATCTTTCAACCACACATCAGATTTTCGCAATTTCGAGTTCGAATTCGAATCCAACCTCACTTTACTATGATTCACCACTGTATCAAACGGCTAGAATCTTCAACGCAACTTCCCATTACAGTTTTCCAATCAAACAACAAGGGAGGCACTGGATTCGGCTTCATTTCTTTGCTTACGTATTCGAAAAGTTCGATATGAAGAAGGCGAAATTCTCTGTTTTCGCGCAAAACTTTACACTTCTCAGAGAAGCTCAAATGGGGGATGGATATATTGTTAAGGAATATTGCTTGAACATTACTTCTAATAAACTGGTTCTTACTTTTAGACCTGCTGTCAATTCATTTGCTTTTATCAATGGCTTGGAAGTTTTCTCAGTTCCGGATAATCTCTTTCCGGAAGAGGTCAGAACAATTGATCTGCAAGGTGGTAACAAGAGTCTACAGGAGCAAGCACTGGAGACGGTTGCAAGGGTCGATATGGGGAACACGACTGTTCTTCCTCAAAACGATACCTTATGGCGACTTTGGATCTCAGATAATGCGTATCTGATACACAATAATCTTGGATCATCGGTGTCAAATGTCTCAGCTGTGAATTTTACTGAAGTGACTGAGGATATTGCTCCTGCATCGGTATATGGCACTGCAACTATTTTGAACTCGAGTGATCCAAATCTGAATGCAAACTTGACATGGACCTTTGATGTTAACCCGGGTTTCGATTATCTTGTCCGGCTTCACTTTTGTAACATAATGAATGAACCTACTCAGCAAGCCATCTTTCTTGAAATCTTTATTGATTCACGTCATGCAGGTCACCTTGATCTTGGTTCAAGGACATCGGATGTTTTCGGTGCCCCATATTTCATGGATGTCTGCACAAGAGTATCCGGTAGTACTAAGCTTAATGTAAGTGTTGGTCCATCTAAGCTCAATAACCCTACGGTCATCCTCAATGGTTTGGAGATCATGAAGATAAACGATGCTAGGGGCAGTCTTGATGTTCCCGATGTTGTTTTCTCGGGACATTCTGAGATAAAAGTTGTAGTTATAGTTGTCATTGCTGTCGGATCGTTTGTCGTTGTTGTTTCAGTTGTGATTGTCATTCTTTTCTGCAGAAGAAGAAAAAGAAGAAGAAGAATGAAGCCAGTTCTGGGGAAAGAACAGCACTTTCTGATGAATCGGGGACGAAAAGTTCATACTACTGGAAGTACATACTCTAATGGAACTTCCATATTTTCCAGCCCAATGATTGGCTATCGATTTCCTTTTCTGGCAATTCTCGAGGCTACTGATAATTTCAGTGAAAATTTGGTAATCGGTGTTGGTGGTTTCGGTAAGGTTTATAGAGGAATATTGAAAGATGAAACCGAGGTTGCAGTCAAGAGGGGAACTCCTCAATCAAACCAAGGGCTTGCAGAATTCCGGACCGAGATCGAAATGTTATCTCAATTCCGACATCGACATTTAGTATCACTGATCGGTTACTGCGATGAACAAGATGAGATGATCATAATTTATGAGTACATGGAGAATGGGACACTCAAGAATCATCTATATGGCTCAAATCTTCCTAGTTTGAGTTGGAGACAAAGGCTTGAGATATGCATTGGATCAGCTAAAGGGCTTCACTATCTTCATACAGGTTCAGCTAAGGCTATCATACACCGCGATGTCAAGTCTGCAAACATATTACTCGATAAGCGTTTCATGGCTAAAGTTGCTGATTTCGGACTTTCAAAGACCGGTCCTGATATTGATCAGACACATGTGAGTACCGCGGTCAAAGGAAGCTTCGGGTATCTTGATCCAGAGTATTTGACAAGGCAGCAACTAACAGAGAAATCAGATGTGTACTCCTTTGGTGTTGTCTTGCTTGAAGTCCTTTCGGGAAGGGCGGTTATTGATCCATCACTTCCCAGAGAAAAGGCAAATTTGCTCGAGTGGGGGATGAAATCATACCGAAGTGGGAAACTGGAAGAAATTGTGGATCCTTGCCTTGTTGGTCAAGTAAAACTAGATTGTTTAAGGAAGCTTTGGGATATTATTGAGAAATGCTTGGCAGAAAATGGGATTTGCAGGCCTTCAATGGGAGAGGTCCTATGGAACTTGGAATACGCACTTCAACTACAAGAGAATGAAGAAAGATCCAATCAAAACAATGAACATTCTTCACATATCAGCCGTGTTAGTACCTCAGAAACGAGTCGGCAATTCAGCCGAGCCAGTAGCGGCGTCAACGATGATGAACTTGCTGGAATTTCAATGAGTAAAATGTTTGCTGAAATGGTGAGACAGGAAAGACCTGTAAGAAACATCTGAATTCAATATTTATGTGAAATCGAAGCTCAACTCAGCTTATTTATATCATTCTATAAATCTTTATATCGAACTGTACGCAAAAGATTTGATATTTGTATAGAATAGTTATTTAGTTTATTCATGTTTAATTTTTCTGCTTAGGATGGGATTTTTTTTTCGCTTGGAATCATTTAATATTGGGATAAATCTCAAAACTATGCATGAACTATGATTTAACGTGCAATTGTATACATGAACTTTGATTTTATACAATTTTATACATCAATTTTTTTTATTTGATCCAATTCTTGTAAATTATTAACCCAATTATTGATATAACGTCATTTTTTATGTCGTATTGAATGATCTCGGCTGCTTGCTTTCTGTTCATATAATGCATGCTGCTCTTGTTACTAGCTAGGTCAATTCAATGGCTCTATATGAATTAGCTATTTTTGATCCCTCCAATCCCGTTCTTGATTCAATGTGAAGACAATATATGTTCGTTATAGCCTTCATGACTCGTTTAGGAATAACTAATTCATGGGGCGGTTGGAGTATTACAAGGGGAACTATAACAAATCTGAGTATTTAGAGTTATGAAGGTGTAGCCAGAGCACATATTGTGTTTTCTGGCTTGTGCTTCTTGGTAACTATCTGGCATTGGGTATATTGGGATTTAGAAATTTTTGTGATAAGCGCATAGGAAAATTTTGTTGGAATATGGGTGTCGAACCCTTGTGGACTAACTGACAAGGTCCAACCTATAAATCCAGCATGGGGTATGAAAGGTTTTGATCCTTTTGTTTCGAGAGGAATAGCCTCTCATCATATTGCAACAGGAACAATATAAAAATAAATTAATATATTTATTTCTTTAAATGTATATGATTAAATTAAAATTAAATTTTAAGTATACATTTAAACCATAATTAACATTTCATTTGTATAGTTACACGAATAAAAATTTATGTATACAATTACACATTAAATTAAAATGACGTATAATTTATCCTAAAATTAGATGACTATTTAGTGCTTTATAGGTTAAAAATAATGTTTTTGTTTATTTTTATATGATATGAATTAATGGTTAAAATTTATTAGAATATTTATTCAAAAAACCTTATTAGAATATAAATTAAAAAATTTTAAGATTTTAATACAATAAAATATAAAATTTCATCTAAATAAAATGATAAAATGTTGAGATTCTAGTGTTATTTAGACTATTAATAAAATTTTAATTAATTTAGTGTCATAAGTTAATGGTGTGTCAACTCAATTAGAAAATAATTAATATATTATTTTAATGACCTTTTCTCTTTTCATATTTTTATATTATTTTAAAATTGAAAAAATAAAATTAACATGAAATAATATTAAAGATGTAGGTTGGGAGTAAAACTGACGTTGCAGCATCCTGAAAGTTATAAATTAAAGTTAAATTTTATTTAATATAATAAAATATAAATAACTTATTTAAAACCCTTAATAAATTGATAAAATTTAGAGAAAAATGTGAAGAAAAAAAAGGGGACTTTTAAAGACAGACAAGACTGGTAGGAGGAGGTTGCGTACGAAACGACGTCGCAACTTTTTAAAAAGTCAACGTCCGAACTTGGTTTTCTTTTCTTCGTCGTCGTTCAAATTACAGACAAAAATAAATTAAAAGAGTTTCCCCCATTTCTCTCTTCTTCAAACTCCAAAACCCTGACAATTCCTTGGCGAAAGAAAATTAATTAAACCGAATTGCATTGATCGATTCAGCGGCGAGAGAGGGAAACGAGATGTCGTGGCTGAGAACGGCGGTGAACAAAGCGGTAGAGGTTGGAAACAAGAATAACCTTACTCGAAACTTCAGGAACTACGCCGATACCGTTGTTCATCATGCTGGTCAAGCTGTCGCTGAAGGAGCTAAACTCTTGCAAGATCGCATTGTACATTCTTTTTTTCAATTTAAAAATATAATTTTATTGTTCCTATTATTTATTTGCATGTTGAGGTCTAGAGATTCTAATTTGAGACTGAATTTTAGTTAGTATGAAAGGCTTGCATGTCGAACTTTTGTTGTACCTTTTTCTTTTTCTTTTTTTTTTTACAATTTTGGAGTAACTTTTAAGACTCAGTTTTGTTATCTTTAAATTGCAAGAATGTTAGTTTTTATTTCCAATTATATTTTGATTTTTCATTGAGAGGATAATGACTTATAAGTAGTACTGTAAAAAAAAAAATCAAAATGGGATTACATTTGTATTATAATTTCATGAGTTGGCTCTGGTGATTTCCCTTCCAAAAATGGATAGGAAAACATTTAGTCTAAATTCAATTTTGACATGTCAGTAGTTCTTTTTGGCCATTTTTTAGGGCAGGACCTGATATCAACCAGGACATGAAATCAACACCAGTGGCTTAGTTAGAGCTTTATGATCTAGTCGTTTATCATATTAAAAACAGCTAGCATTCCTTATCTTGAGTTAATGTACTAATACATTTTGTTCTGTTTAGGCATAGAAATTCTTTCTCTTGTTGTGGATATCTTGTAATATTACTATCTGGCTTGCTTAAGATGTATGCTTATGCAGGCATCTCGGAATGTCAGGAGTGTAAAGCAAACTGTTAAAAGATTAGAGGAAGCAGCAATATCTTGTAGGGGTTCTGAGAGAGTTATGCTGCTGAGAAGTTGGTTGATTGCACTCAAAGAAATTGAGAAGTTAGCCAGTTCATCATCTGAAGGCAGTCAAAAGAGCCTTGGGCAAATTCTTGCTTCTGAAGATGAAAGGGAGAACCCTAAAAGAACATCTATGGTGAGTTCTTCCTTTATGTTAGTGAAAATCAAATTTAAGTGTCTTATGCCTTGCTTTACTTATTGAGTGGTAAATGATATGTCTAAGACTTTCAGTTAAATATCTGCTCAACAAGAGGAAAAGGTAGGTCCATTTTTCCAAATAGTCTGCTGTAAATTATGTATTCTTTCATGACTTAGGTTAAAGATTACCTTATCATCGTTCCACATATTTTCCTTTAAATTGTTTTACGTCAGTTGGATTTTGAAACTATTGATGTTGATGGATGGTTGTAAGTTGCGTGCCTGAAATAAGCTGGCATGTTCAAAATTCATCAGTATCTTGTATCTGATATCTTTTGGTTCTTCTTAATGATCTATAGGTCTTGTATTATGACTCTGATATTGGGGGTGCACCAATGGATTTTAGAGAGGTTTTTCTTCAGAGCCAGGCTTTGGAGGGCATAACAGTATCTATGGTATGATTTTGCATCTTGGTCATTTGTGTTATTATTTTTCTTTTGATCAGTAATGTGTTTTTCACTAATTCTGGAGAGAATTAGCATTATATGATGGTTTAGAAAAATCAATATTTCAGATTATTGTGGATCTTAATCTTACCCAGGAAAATGATAAAAGAGTCAAACATGATTTAAATAAAGAAAGATAGAAATTGACATTATCATGAACCTGGTGAAGTTTTTGATATTGTCTATTGATTACTAATGAATTATGATTTTCCAAACAGAAACAAATTAAAGCCTAGTTCCGGCACTTCATGTACCCAGGCTGCAATGGCTTTACTGGAAATTGTCCTTAGTCTGGAGTGCTATGCAAGAAGTGGAATATTACTCTTTTATGTGTTGTCTAAATCAATCAGTTACTATCAGTTCCGGTGAATTGTAAGGCTGCTTCAAGGCCTTTTATGCCTTATGCTATCAAAACAATCTATTTTTGACTACATAAAATGGGTTAGCGACAATGTGGAGATAATAAAAGGATACAGATACGATATATTAGAGCTCAATTTTACTGCCTCAGTATGACAGCATGTCATGGTTCCGTTAATTGTGCACATACCATTAAGTGCAAATTTATTGATTGAATCATCTTCTACGAACATTACCAAAAAGCTCTAAGTCTGTTGTGTTTTATCCAATTTAAGTGCATCTAAGATTTTTATAGATTTGTTATCTTTCTGCTGGAGTATCATGGATACTTCATGTAAGTTTGGTTTTCTGAAAATTTCATCTAATTATGATCAGGATTTGGAGATCTTTTTTATCATTATTAGCTAACTTTAATGAGCTAATCTTATGATAGAAAAAGCTGTTTTGGGAAAATACACAAGTTGTTTGTTAAAAGTTTTATGGCTTTAGAGCATCTGATAATTGAGATTAAAGCAGGTTGAATCTTTTGTATGGTTCAGATTATTGAAGCACCAAATGATGAAGAAATTTCTCTGCTCTTGGAGATGTTTGGGTTAGTCCTCTCATTTTAGGTCTATTGCTTTATTACATCCCGGATACCATATTTAGAGTTAATTAAGTCTGTTCTCATTGAATATGTTGCAAAAGATGCTATTTCTCCTACCATAAAATGATTTTTACAATTGATTGCTTCTTGTAGGTTAAATATAAATAACTTATCATTATGAATATTTAACTTGAAACTTAAATTGAATTTGGCAATTGCCTTTAATTATATAATAATACTTGCAGGCTCTGCCTCACCGGAGGAAAAGAAATTCACAATGCAATAGTGAGCAGTATACAGGATCTAGCTACTGCTTTTTCTAGCTACCAAGATGAAGTGCTGGTGACCAGTCAAACCTGTTCTATATTTTAGGAAGATTTGCATTTTAGCTTCTTTCTTCTTTTTTTCCCCATCTTTTTAATATGGGACCATATAGGTTAAACGGGAGGAACTGCTTCAATTTGCGCAAAGCGCCATAACAGGATTGAAGATCAGAGCAGATCTTGTAAGGTAGTTCAAAACAAGGAGCTTCCATTTCCTGGCTTGTGTTCTGTACTTTGGCTTTTTCTCAGCTCATGCTTGTGATAATGCCAAAATCTTGTGTGTTTCTGGTATTAGTTAAATGGATTTTTATTTCATAGTTTATACATATATTTTATTTTCCTCTTGGGAATTGAGTTTTAACCTTCTAATATCTAGCTAAGATATTTCTGTTAGGCTTGAATAAAATTTACTTTGATCATAGTTTGCACATTCCAATTTTGCATCTTGTTTAGCATAAATCTTCTTCTTCATTTTATTTTTATTTTTTTGTAAGGCTAAGGTATCCTTCATGTCCGTTTTATGGTTCACGAAGATTAATCCTTTCGGGGTTCATGGCTGCCCCTCCCAAGAATGTTGTCTCTAGGGTTCGAATCTGAGTTCTTTCCCTGGGAATGGAATGTGCCTTACTAGTGTACCCAACACTTGCCCGTTTTATTTTAAGAAATTACGAATGTGCTGCTATCATTTTTTTTGGTTCATATTGTTGCGCAGCCACAATGTTAGCCAGAAAATTTTAGGATTTGAATGTGAAGTGGTCAATTGCCCATACTTACTAAGCAAGAGAGATTAACCTTTTCTTTGATTTCTGATGACAGAATGGAAAGTGAAGCTTCTGATCTGAAGAAAAAACTTGACCAAATGAGCACTTTGCTGAAGCTTCCAAAAGGAGGTCATGATAATGCATCTGAAACGACGACTGAAGCAACTATTGAGGTGAGCAGTGAGCTTGATTTGAGTTTACAGTCAAAATAAGCTATAGGACGTTGTATATTGATTAAAAAACCTGTTTAAAATCTAGTAAACAATTTGAGATATTCTTGTTTAGTTAATCTTTTTTTTGGGGGGGGAGGGGGGGAATTGCTAGTGTGACATTATACTGGTTCATTTTTCCTTTTTATCTTGTAATTGCTTAATGCTAATTGTTTCCTTTTTCTTCATGGTTGGTTATGTGCATAATTCTTTAAGAATTACAAATCAAATAAACCATTTTCTCTAGACAGAGCTGCACAAAAAGGAAGTAGGCACTGGGAGTTCCTACAGAAATAAAATGTTGTCTATAACTATAGCTATGTCTCCCCTAAAACAGATGCTAAACTTCCCAATTGAAAGCTGATCATCCTATCTTTATGGTAGGATCTGAAAGTAGCACTTGCAGAAATACGAATCCGTTCCACTTTGGAAGGAATTTTACAGAAAAAGAAGCTTGCTGTAAACAATGGAGACTCTCCTGAGATTCATGCTCAAAAGGTAAAACTTTCTTGCTATTTGGTTGTTTCTTGGTTATTGTTTTAACAAGCTTGAATATGTGTATGCAACCTGCTTTTTGTTAAACTTTGCTTCCTCTTCCTAAAGAAGGATGAGTGTGTTCTGGCAAATGCTGCATTTCTTGAGGCTTCAGTTTGAACTTGTCTGTTTTATATTGTTTATTGGAGTAGGTTGATAAATTGAAGGTCTTATCAGAATCTCTTGCCAATTCCAGTATAAAAGCAGAGAAACGCATTTCAGATCACAGGTATATTAAGGATTTTTTAGAGTTGTTCAAAGTAATATTTGACTTTACCAATGCTTTATTCTACATAAATATTAATCACCGTCTTTTCATGTGGTACATTATTAAAGGGTCAGTGTGAACTAATTGATTTATTTAATTTTAACATTTAAGCATCTCATTAGATAATTCTGTTTTATGAAAAGAAAATTTGCAGTGATTATTTTCGGTGGTAAATAGTAAAAAGCAGTACTGCGTATTTTAGATGGATCCTATTTGAAAATTTTAAAGAAAGTAGAAGCATGTTGCAGAAACATGTACTCTCTATCTGGTCGACTGAATCACTGTTGCTTTAAAGGATGTCGGCTGAACTGTTTGGTGTGGTTTTATATTTCTTATGTCTTGCGTATGACCTTTGACCTAACTTTCCTTCTTGTTGATCTTATTTATCATTAATGATGAAAAGGTTAGCCTTGGGTTGCCATGCTATTTGGCACAAGTGGTCAAGGGATCAGAACCTGTATCTGGTGATTTCATGGAGTGCTTGACTGTAACGCTTCTACTTGTACTTCAGATAATGTCTGGATTCTGGATGAATTTCTTGAAGACAGAATACTGAAGCTAGATATAAAGCAATCTTAGCCTCATTACTTCTGATTCTGTTTAAAAATCATCTAAATATTTACTTCTGAAAGGTACATGTTACATATGAACTGGTCATTGTTGTATTACTGGCAGACTTCAGAAGGAGGAGGCCTTAACTGTTCGTGTGGTCAAAGCAAATGAAGCTGATGAAAGAGAGAAGGTTGTTTACTTGTGCTGATGTGTTCTCTGTGTGCACTGCTAGACCAAAAAGAAAATCTTGTTATCTTTCAACTTTAAGTTAAGAGTACAAGATTTGAATGCTAGAATTTTTCTCTGAGCCTAATGCTACCTGTTTTCTTGCTGTCTACAATCAAGTCCAGTTTCAACTTTAAGTCACTCTGGGGAAGATTTTTTCTATGCTTCCAATCATACATCTTTTATTCAGCATCTTTAACTAGTTGATGACATTGGCAGTTTTAATATAGTATATATCAAAATATTTCCTGGCCGGTTTCCTCTAACTGGCATACAAAGGAATGGTCCCATATTTTAATGATTTCTTGCATCATGGTACTTCATAGCAGTAATACATTGTTGATTAGATGGTAGCGTATGCTGTTCAAATAGCCCCCTAGGTACATGGGTAATGGCTAGAACGTGAGACTCAACTAGGTAGTCTTATGTTTGCATCTTGAGGATGAAAAAAGAATGAAGGTTTATTTATTTACTTTTGACTAAGCTTTCATTAGCATTCATCAACAATATAAGATTTTCATCGAAACAATGAAAGCCATGCAGGTCTGAGCAATTCAGCTTGTGAGTTTTGGTGTATTTACTTGTTTTGGGTGGGAAATCTGAATTTGTCTTCAATGAATAATATCCAGGAAATAGTAGCTGAGATTTCTGAGCTCGAGAAACAAAGAGATCAACTTGAAGCAGAGCTGAAAAAGGTCTTTCTACTGCATTCTGTTTCTAGTTTCTTGTTGCTTACATTATGGAAAATGTATACATCTTATGGAATGTGTTTTGCATGTTTGAGTCTGATTACATACATGTATTCTATTTTGTTCCCTCTTTTACTTTTTACTTGTATAATTTCCGTTTCTTTGTTCAGCTTTCTTTTAGTTATTCATTTATTGGGATGTGACTGTATACTTTTACTGAAGCAAATCTTTTATATACTTAATTACATTTTGGGGGTGAGTGGTGAAGTTATGTCACTAAAGCTTGTAAATTGATTACCATGAAATGTATAAGAATGGTTTTTATGAATGTTTTATTTCTTTATACTATTTAAATTTTTTTTATTATAATTTGCTGCACTTGATGGGTAATGAACGGATATTATTTCCAATTATGAAGTACTGGAGCTCCCAAAACAACCATGCTAATACAGCAGCTTGGTAAACCTTTAGGTTTGAACCTTCTTTGGGTTCATGTTATAGAAAGTTCTGTCTGTGTTTAACTACCTTCTGTATATAAAGGTGGATTCTGCCCCATTACCATTTTGGTGGAATATTTGTAGGTTCATATCTCGTTGGTTGCTGCTAATGCACGTCTACACAATGTCAGGAAAGAAAGAGATCACTTCTATGAAGCTAATGATCAGATTGTTACCCATCTGAAAACAAAGGTGGTGATTTTTTTTCTTTCCTAATTTCTATATTTTTTTATAAAGTTGTAATGTTTATAAATTACTACATCTTGATCTTATGGTTAAAATATGTAAGAATTCTTCCTGATTTGTTAACAGGAAGATGAACTGTCAAAATCGATTTCTGCATGTAAAGTAGAAGCAAAAGTTCTCCATACATGGATTAATTTCTTGGAAGATACTTGGCTTCTCCAGTCCTCATATGTAGAAACTAAGAACAAGCAAGTCGTGTATGTAATCTGGCATTCTTTTCTTCTGTTGAGTACAGACATTATGTTTCTCATTATCCTCCTTCATTGAAGCTTTTTCAAATTCTCTGCCTGAAGAAAGAAAATATTATGAATTCTGCTCTTAATTCTATAAATTAAATACTTAAATACTGGCCTTTTAACATTTTGGTTGATACTTGTTTGCATTTTACAGTGAGGAATTGGAGCGACATGAGGATTATTTTGTGAACTTTACCATTACCCTTCTCTCAGCTTACAAGGTATGCAGTACATTCTGTTGGAAAAAATACTTACTTTGAGAACTTAAGTGATGGATAGCTCTCCCTATGTTACTTGGACCTGGGTGTACATGTCGGATACAATATATGTTCGGCATGGGTATGTTCTTTTTTTTTTTTTTTTGTTTTTCCATGTATTTAGTGGAGGGTCATATCCCTTTGTCCTCTTGGAATTATTCCTCTTGGAATTATTGTACTCTTGCAGAAAGAGCTAGGCCCTTCAATTAGCCGTATCAGTAAATTTGCAGAGAACCTGAAGAAGTTGAGTGAGAGGTAATCTACATTTCCTGAAAAATTATTCTGGCCTATATTATTTCAGTTTTTAATTCTTTTTCTTTTTCCCGAATCTAGTGCAAGAAATGATGATTCTAAAGAATCAAATCCAAGGAAACATCTTGAGGAGGAATATTTGGGTTATGAAACCAAGGTAAAAGTCTCATAACTTTTATTCTTCAAAAGGTGTCATGTCATGAGTTGCTATTATCAGCATTTATGCTCCACATGCAAATCTCCCTCCTCCTTTTTCTTCCTTGTCTGATTCTTTCTACTTTTAGTGGATTTTTGCACCAATGAAAAGATATATTGCTTACTTTCTGACATTTTACTAGTTTCAAGCATTTTTCATTTTAGTCCTGGGTTTTTGTAATTCCAAATTTTAAGCTTAGGAGGTTTGTGAATCTAGAAGTTGTAATTGTATGCTTATTTATCAGTCTTTAAAGAATTGGACCTGCCTGGTTCTAGAGCTATCTGTTAACTGTTTCACCATTTCAGATTATAACAATCTTCAGTGTGGTTGAAAACTTGAGAGAGCATTTTAATGCTAAGCATGGGACAACTTCAAGGTGAGATAACAAGCAATCCTTGAATTTTTCCAATTTACTGTAAATTAGGTTTTTAAGCCAGTCTTCCTCTCTCCTATACAGGAAAGATGATCCAAAGGTTAAAGGGCTATTTGATGACATTGAAAAGTTAAGAGTGGAATTTGAAACCATTGAAAGGCCAATTTTAGAAATGGAGACTCCAAAGGTTGATAGTCCCAATGAAAGGCCGCTGGAAATTTTATCTCCACACCCACCTCTGGAATCAACACTACCTAAACTTGATACAAAAGAGAATCCCAAAACACAACCTAAACCTGATACAAAAGAGAATCCTGAAACACAGCCGGTGCTAGATGCTGCAGCTGAACTGGCGAAGCTAGAGTCAGAGTTTGGGAAGGTTAACCAAGACTACACTTCGGAGGAGATAGGTGATTGGGAGTTCGATGAACTTGAAAGGGGGTTGATTTCTGGTGATTCTGCATCAGGTAAATAGATCACATAAATTAACCTTGTGAAGAATGTAATTACGACATGTATCAACTATCAACTATCTACCTGCCAAAAAACTGCATTTAAGAAAGAAACAAGCTTTCGCTGTTATTTCTGTAAAATTGGATGGGGATTTCCATTAGTTGATTCTTCTGTAAATACTTTCACTCTGTAATATGGAATTTATAGAACACATGAATCAGTATTTAGTTATGAACCTGTACAATTTACGGGATGATGTCTTCAGCCTTAAGAAAGAGTAAATTTAAAGCTGATGTGAAAGATTCAGCCTTTTCCTCAAAAAACATATGGGACAGATGGATGAAGCAAGAGGCAGTGGTGAACCCCATGAAAACAACATCATCCGCATTGAAAAAGGTTTCCGGATATGTGTTTTTTCATCTTTAGAATAACAAATTCATTTTGCAGGGGAGGCTCTGATGCTTTCAACACCAGGGAATGAAAGCTAGTGGGATGTGAGCTTTCCACCATAAAAAAGTCTCTTCCAAAAGGTAGGTCCAAAATGACTTGGCCAAATGGTTCTTGCTAGCAGTTGTGTTGTTACTGTAGAGGTTTTCTTTACTTTTGCTGGTGGGATGCCTGGCAATAGTGTCCCTCATGTCAAGCTCTCTGTCAAATCCTACCCGAATCTAAGAGTTTTCCACCTTCATAATCTATTCCAAATGGTAGGGTCCAGAATGAATTAGCAAATTGGTTTTTTTCTTAGCTTTTTGATGGTGTTGTTGCTGGTTAAATGCCAGGAAATGGTGTCACTCTGGCCAAGCTTGTCAAAGGCTCTTCTTTGTCAACTGCTGCCTGAATCTAAGAGCTTTCCACCTTCATAACCTCTCTTCTAGAAGGTAGGGTCCAAAATGACTTAGTCAAATGGCCGTTGCTAGCAACTTTGTCGTTGCTGTTGCATTGTTTTTCTTAAGCTTTTGCTGGTGCTGGCAATGGTGCCTATCTGATTGAGCTTGAAGAGGTCTCTACTTTGTCAATTCCTACCCCACTCTAAGCATCCCTGGACTCCCCATTCTTTTGGCGGGGATTCATTTGGGCTAATACTATCTTTTGCTGGTACTATTTTGGGGGGACATAAATAGTGGTGGTAACACGGCGTTATGGTCATTATTTTGGTTCATTTCATCCTGACAGCACCCTACCCGGAACTCTCTTTTTCTTAGTGGTAGGTCATCGACGGTATTCTTTTTGTTCATACATGAACGGTATATATCTCTTGCTCTTACTTTTCCGGGACATAAATAGTGGTCGCATCCCATTATGTGTATTATTTTGTGATTTCGTTCTTTCCATCATTGCTATCTATTATAGATGTCTACTGCGATTGATTATCGCCATTACGAATAATGTGGTGAACTTAATTGATGGTTGGCTCAATTAAATAATTATTAGAAGTTCATAAAAATAAAAATATATATATATCAAAAACCAATTAACCAATTTAATTGGTTTGTATTAAATTGAGTTGATGCTTCATTTCAGATTGGTATTTTAGTTGGTTTTTAGTCTGACTGATTAGTTCAGTTTTGTTCATACAATCATGTGATAAATGTGATACGATTGAAAAGGTTTTTTATTTTTTTTTCTTCTCAATGTTTGATATGGCTTTTGTCTAAGTATTTTTCCATATAAGGGAGTTTCAGTCTGCCAAGTTTACAATCAAACTTGTCATGAAATCGTGGCGCAATGACATGAGAAATCCTCATATTCGACAATAGCAAATCCATCAAACAGTTGTTATTTGAGTTGTATTTTGATTTAAGTAATGTTTTCCATTTTCTTTGTGTTTGTTCCACGAACGGAAAATTACTTTATTTATTTTTTCAAGAAATGTCTGACATTTTTTTGACAACTGAAATAATGGAAAAGTGTTGAAATCAAGATACTGATATGTATTGGTTGGTACCGACGTCTTACGGTTGTACCGTTTTGGGTTATCAATATTTTTAAATATTCTTCTTACATATATTAATTTCTTGATAGATTATGTATTTTAAAATATTTATATATATAGCCTAATTTTTAGTTTCTTAACAAAGTATATATTATTTATATATATACATGTAATTATATCTCAATTAAATTTATATAAATATATTTATTGTAATATAAATTTTACAATTATTAATCATGTTCAATAGTTTAATTTAATACCTTTAATTTTAAATATAATTATAGAAAATCTAAAATGGTTAAAATAAAAATTTAAAATATAATTTAAAATATCAAAATCTTATACCAACTAGTACGGGTCGGTATGCACCGGTACAAGCCGGTATTGATTAAAACACACTAAAATGATCAAAACGCACTTTAATTTTGACCAGGATGGGACAAAGATTAGTTGGTAAGGATTTAGAATCAAAATTGTACAAATTAACAAATACAAGATAAAATACTAACTATCATCATTAAAATCCTTTTTGAAGAAAAAAAAGTGTAATAATTGTATGTACAGAACATTTACTTATATTACATTAAATTTTAACAATGGAAAATATCAAGATTCCATTTCTCAAATAATAAGGCAATGCATTTATCATAATTGTTGAAAAGAAAAAACTCAAATCATTATTGTTGTTGTCGTTTGTTTATCATAGTTGTCATGTCCCGTCTCAACATAGCAATGTCTAACCTTGTTTCTTGTTGGTAACATACAAATTTTCTTTACAAAACCCAAAAGGGCTCCCAAATAAATCAATATATATATGTACAACATAAAACACTGTACCTATACAAGCTTCTAAGACATGTACTTGCATTCGTCTTTATTCTTCGCTATAAGAAATGCCATTTTGCTATAATTAATCTTAATTGAAATCGGAAAAAAAAAATGGAAAATATAAAAGAATCCAAGGACTAAATTTTAAATTTCCCATTATATTGGATGCGATTGGGAGCTGAGCAATGATTTTTCTTAAATAGATTGGTCTGGGTTGTATTATTATTTGTTATTTATTTAAATTTAATTATAAATGTTATTTAAAATAATATTTTAATATTATAGTAAATAGTTATATGAGTTTTTTATAACTAAATACAACTTTGATACAAAATGTTTTGGAGCCACTAGTGGAATTTAGAGGGTGTTTGGGTGCTTAAATTGGAGGTTAATTGGGACAGTTGAGTGCTTGGACTCTTCATGGAGATGGAGGCAACTTATATAGAAGAACTTGGTATGGACCCTTTTGAATACATGTCCTACTTGTAGGGTCGATAGTAGAGTTATGAATCGTTGATAGTAGATTCATGGAGTGCTTTATTAAGGTGCAGCTAGCTAGTAATAGAATCATGTAAAATTTTATTAAATATGATAAGAGAAATATTTGAGTGAATCTTAATGTGATTTAGTGATGATTCATGTGACAAGTATTTAAGAACTTTTAATTGAGCAAGCTTTTTCTTAATACAAAGGGATGACTTAAAGAGAATTTCCAAGGAAGGTAATTACATAGAATAAAAAAATTGAGGCAGCAACCTCCTTTGAAGTGGAATGGTGAGGAAACAAGTTGGAAAAGATGAATAGGTAGAAACATTAGTTGAGATGTATTTTCCTTAGGTTTGTTTATTCATAAACCAAAAACATATACTTTTTTGGGCATGATTGCAGCATATATTGTTTAGTGGGTAATAGTGGGGAGTGAAGGAGGGAATAATGCAAATCAACAAAAACAAAACACATACAAAAAGAAATAAAAATTTATTTTTTTAAAAAAGGTGATGAGTTATGATAGAGTGTTGTCGTTCACAGTTTCCCTCCCTGTATTCTCACTCATCACTTAAGTGTCCATCATGTATTCTTTTCAAAAACTCATACATTCTTTCAGCCTCTTCTATTTATTATTTAATTAGTTTCTTTATATTAATTAAAATATAATTTATTTTAAATTTAATATTTAAAATCTTTAAAAAATTAATGACACGTAAAAAATTGAAAGTAAAAACATAGAAAATATATATTAAAAATAAAAAATTTAAAATACTATTATTTAAAATAAATTTATAGTTTTTGGGTATATTAATTAATATATTAATTTATATATTAATAATAAATACTTATTATTTTTAATTTATATATTAATTAATTACTTATATAATTGTAAAAGAGATAATATGTTAATTTTAATATATATATTAAAATTATCATTATAATTTAATTTATTTAAGAGATAATATATAAATTATATATATATATTAAAATTAAAATTTTCTAACCCATGCATCTCTAGAGGAAAAAATTAATTAATAAATTGTAAAAGTTATTTAAATTTCCTAAAATATTGAAAAAATATATAATTACAAAAGAAAATTTTTAAAGCTTTTAGTTTTTTTTGTTTTCTTACCTAAAAATTTATATAAAATTTTAAATTTTATCTAATTCTTTTAAATATTACTTAAAATTTCAAAAATTATTTATTTAAAATTGATATGAAAGATATAATAATTCAACATAAAAATTATTGATATGTCATTAAAATAAGTTATGGACATGAACTTTAATTTTAGACTATATAATGTAATATATATATATATATAATGTAATTTTAAATTTAAAAAAAACACACACACTAAAAGGACAGGTTAATGACTAAAATGAAGTTTGTATAATCAGTTATATAAAATGTGATATTCATATATATATATATATATATATATATATATATATATAATCAAATTATTTACTTAAAATGATAGGAATTGAGAAGAATGAAGAAAAAGAAAATTGAGAAATGGGAGTATTTATTTATTTTATAGAAAGCTAAAGAGATGCAGTATGATGGGATGATTTTAAGGAGAGAGATGTGGATTACTTGAATCCCCAATAACTAACAAACAAACAAACTCAAAAATAAAACAAACCCCAGGAATCCTGTAAAACTCAACTTTAGCTGCTGGATCACACTTTTTATTATTATCATTACTCTTACACTAACCAAACCAAACATTTTTTATTCATTTTGGACACATTCCACTGCTTTTCAATAATAAACACTCTTTTCTCATACTCTTAAATTTAATTCATTTAATTTTTATAATTTAAATATAAAAAAATAATACAATATAATTAGAGTAATATTGGAAATATGTGGGGAGCGGTTTCCCACATCTCCAAAGTCAACCCAGAGGACCGCACATAATTAAATTTAAACAAGAGTAAATTTAGAGACAAACCTGGGGCATTGAAAGTTCGTCCAAGCCCAACAATGTACACGACACTCGGTTGATCAAATATTATATATATACACCCTCTGTCGCCATCGCTATTTTGTTGCCTAAACTCCATTGCCTCTCCTCCTCACTAAGCTCTGCTTAAGCTTCTGAAAATGGCTGCACTAAGCCACTTCTCAAATAACCTTGAAGAAGGAGAAGAAGAAGAAGAAGAGGATGAATACATTGACATGGAAGTGAGCTCACGTTCTAAGAACATGGTCTCCAACCCCATAAGCAGAGAGTTCGAGTTCCAAATGTCTTCAGTTTCCATTGAAAAAGAGCCCACAAATTCCCCAGCTGATGAGCTTTTTTACAAAGGGAAACTCCTTCCTCTTCACCTTCCTCCTCGCCTGCAAATGGTGCAAAAATTGCTGCAAAACAACATTACCGAACCTCACAAGAACGACATCTCACCTTCTTCCGAGTCTAGTGGAGATCAGCTGGAGCATTCAAATGGCGGAAGTGGTGAAAACCCGAAGAAATCATGGACCAAAAAGCTTAAGCTGATGAAGCAATCCTCCATCGGTTCAAAACTGAAGAAGGCTTCTAGGGTTTATCTCAGATATTTGTTTGGTAATTATAAATCAACAAAGAAAACTCCATTAGAGCAAGACATGAATGGAAATGGACATAGAAGATCGTTTTCAATGGCCAGCAAACGCCATTCATCTGGATCTTCAAATGGACAACAGCATTTGCTGGTTCTTAAACGAAGCAGCAGTGTAAACGCGGAGATGGAGAGCCCCATTCAAGGAGCCATTGCACATTGCAAGCAGTCTCAGCAGGCATGGGTTAGGTCAAGAAGAACAGTTAGCGAAGTTGGGGTGTTCTCATTTTCAGCTTCAGACATGAAATGCAGTTGGTGAAGATGAAGAGAGGCCCCACATTTGCAGTTCATTTTTGTCTTATGTTTCCCTACTTTCTGATTTTAATTCCACAACAAAAGATTTTCAACAAATATTTCTCCATTCCTCGTACCATGGGCCTCATCAGGCCTATAGTCTAAATGTTATTGGGTTGTGGCCTGCTTTCGTCGGACCAAGTGAGTGGGTGAAAACTTATTTTTATGCAAATTTATGTTAGGGGGACTCGTTGATTGGATCAATGTAAGTGGTCTGTGCTACAACTTGTTCTGGGTAAGCCTGTTTGGATTAAAAACATTCCGTGCTCAAATTTTGTGATGAGATTTCTTCTTCCTCTTTTTTAAACATAAATAGGTAAATTTAGTAATGAGATTCAACCTCATATGAAGTCACACACCAATACGAAGACTTCGTCGTAATCCTGCTACCATGAATTGCATTTGATTTTTGAACCAAAAAATAAAATATTCCATGAATTCCTCTATTGCCTTGTAGGGTTTGGGCATGAGCTCATATTATACCATCTCTGCATATCATCTTCGACACCTTCATTAGAACCAAGACCAATTGACATTTGACACCTCTCCTAGAGCACTTCAATCATAATGAGTCAATCATCACTTGTTAAGCTACCCTATACTGTCACATCGCCAATTTAAAGGGTCACATTACTTCTCCTCTTAAGGAACAAAGAAGCAACTCATACACCAATAAGATGTCTAACGATTCGATTCTAAGCGGTGTTGAAAAATGAGATCTCGGGATCTCATTTCTGTAAATCGAGTTTGTAAAGACGAAATATAAAGTTTAATAAAGATATTAAGATAATATATAGATCGGTTAAGTAATTTAACCGAGAAAATAGTTAATTAAAGCTCAGGGACTAAATTATAAAATTTTAATCTCTATATAGTTTTAATTTAAAAAATGCTTATCGACCTAGATAACAATTACCTAAAGGGCCTTAATGGTTATTAAACCATTATTTTTTATGTTGTTAGTGCAGAATGATGATGAAACTACTAAGCTTTCATAATCCCAATTAGTAATTAATATGCTTTAATTAAATGAATTTAGTTAAACTAATTAAGGTTAACTAACCCTAATCTAAGTATATATATTAAGCTAAGTGGAAGATTGTCATCTTCTTTCTTTAATTAAACCGTACAAGCTTGCGAAGAAAGAAGAAAACTCAAGCTTGGTTCAAAACACTCGGCTATTAAATTATATAAGGTACTTAAGATAAATTCATGAAATTTTTATTTAGATAGCTCGTGTATCAATTTATTCAATTGTTAAGTTCTTAGCAAGTTACTATTATAGAGAAATTGACTAATTAGGCTTGAATTTGATAGTTAATAAGCTTAGATCATGATAAAGACTAAATTAGAAATCTAATTAAGCTTGTTAGATAACTTTGTAACATTAGGGACTAAATTGAATAAATTAAAAATTTTCATGAAATTATGTTATATATAAGAATTATAAGGTTCCTAATGAAAGGATATGAAACCGAATTTTAATCTGATGTTAGATATTGGAAAATATGTGTATCTCGGATATAGAAACTAAATTGAATAAAATGAAAAATATGTTTGGTTATGTATTTGAATGTTAATTGGATGTAAACTGATGTTGCTTCTATCATTGAATTATCAAATGTAGCTAAAGATGACCTTAAACCGTCACAAAAGAAAGGAAAGTTAAGAGTCATTGACGAATAATGACAATTTCGGTTTGTACTTTTATTATTCGAGTTTAATATATATATACATGCATGATTGTTGCATATTAACTATTAAGGTAAGACTATTACTGTAACATTCCTAGCTTGTCCCGGTTGTTGAGATTGAGCTACAGAATGCTACAGTACAAAATAAGATAGTTATAGACATTTAACAGATAAATTGAATAAGAAATCATTAACTACCATCATATGAGTCATTTAGTACAAATTATACTTTTCCTGAGCGTTATATGAGCTTTCATAAGCTCAAACATTGACTCGAAATCTAATAAGAACCAAACTACAAAGGTTTCAAAAGTTCAGTATGACATCATGATCTGAAGGAGTTCCTCGTCGTGACGTCGCCAAAACAGTTTGTCATGTCACGACATAAGTCCGTTCAACGTTGTGATGTCACTCATTGTTTGGCCTTGTTGAGACGACGGGGCTTCTCGTCTCAACGTGACATTACAGGCCTTTTCTCGTCGGGATGACCACCATACGGTGTTGCGATGTGAATCCTGTTTTGGGTATATTAAGGTCATTTAACACTTATTTCATATCATCTTTCAAAATAGCCAAAGGGGCGCATTAAACACAACCTATACCTGCTCCAAACACATCAAATTCATACTAAACACACCATTTGAACATATTTTTGAACATCTCAACCTATATGCCACATTTGCAACAAAGATACATGAATTAATCCAAACCATTCCACCTATTTATACCATGTCATATCACTTATTCATTCAAAACAACAAGTTAATTAAAGCATTCCAAACTTATTATAAATACATATTCATATATGCATATTAATATACCAACACTTTGAACATGGGCGAATTAACATCATCATAAGTGCTCAAAATCAACTATGCCTCAAACATGTTTAACATTACAAACGAATTGACACTCATAAGTACATGCCACATATAATTGAGCTCAAAACGTTCAAAAGGCTACCAAAACGAGAGATGAGTGTGAGCTCCAAAGTGATCTAATCGTCATACTCTACGGTCAGAAATCTCCAATAAGTCAAATTAACAATAAGTATATCAAATACTTAGTAAGTTCATATGAGATTTAACTAAACTTACCTAAGTATTATATCATTTAATCAATAGGAATTCAAAGATGCGTAACGTTATAATCTTTTGATATCCGTAAACCTATTTGTACAATTTCACTAAACCATCATCAAATTAACATATTAGTACAATAATCTCAAAGTGTTTAGATCACATATATATTCCATATAGTGCTATACCATTTCAACTTATACGATATTAAAACCATGTCAACCAAGTTTCTTATTAGATTTTTCAACCATTTCTTTTATCAATTTGTCTATATCTTTGCCGGAGAACTATGATAATTTAGTTTCGGATATTCAAGATTGAATTGCTCACATAATCGATAACATATAATTTGCTGACATAAGTTGTATAACTCGGGTTTGCTCACACAAGCTGTAAAGAACCTGAAACATATGCTGGATCTCAGTCATCGATAACTAATTCCCTGACCAGCACCCAATCTGTATCACTTGGGTTTGCTCTCACAAGTTGTAGGTCAGGATTGTTATGTTAACTCTATACTATGTTGCTCGCACAAGCTGTAGAGAATACGCAACATATGCTGGATCTTAGCTATCGATAAAGTAGTCCCTAATCAGCACCCAATTCCTTTAAAATGATAAAGGTTTGCTATTCGTATCGTAACATTTACTAAATTCTCATGGCATTGTTCTGTATTTTTTCATTTTGATCACTCTAATATAATTATTTATACATACCGCTTTACTATATAAATATTTCATAACCATCAATCGCTACATATTTATTCAAAAATGTTCTATATTACATACTTTGCAACTTAATCCACTCAGTGTTACAACTTAACATTTCCACAACAATTCAACTAAAAAACAAGATACTATAATACTTAAATAATTAAAATTAACATAATAAGTTCTATATGAACTTACCTGGAAAAAGAGAAAATTGACAAGGTGTTAGGGACTAATCCATAATTTTCCTTTTTTTTGCAAATATCCTCCGATTGGTTTAAATCTCAATCTAAACCATAATTTAATTCAATTATCAATTGAAAATATCATTTAACAACATACTATAACTATATATTTGTTCAATTTCATTGATTAGATATTCCCTAAAGCTTTTCATTTTATTCAATTTAGTCCCTAAAATCAAAATTGTTATAACTTTGAAATTTGAGCTTCGATTTCAAAACCGATCTCAATATCATCCTTCTACAGACCTCAATAACCTATATTTATAGAAATTTCATGCTAAAATTGAAATTATTGCACTTAAGTCCCCATGTTCAAAATTACTCATTTTTCTTTACAAACTAATCCTTTTTCATAGCTAAGCTCAAAACCTATCAATTTAGTACCAAAATTTTCAAGATTCAACAATGGAAACTTTTGTAAACTTTAACAGTTTTACAAATTAATCCATGGGTTAGCTAAATGCTCTCGGGATTTCAAAAACATAAAAATTACAAGAAAATGACTTAAATTGCCTTAGAAATTGAAAAACCTAAGCTTCGACAATGGAAAACCTATATTCCTCTTCTTTGAATTGGTTTTGGGAAGAAAGAAAGAATGTCTTTCATTTTCTTTTTGTTTTTCTTTTTATACCAAGTTTAACTATTAATTAACCTCAATTAGCATTATTAATCTTTAATTATTGAATGATAAGTATGTTTAACTTAACTTTGTGGAAACATGCATCATACTTCACCAACCATCAAAGCAAAAAAGTCCAATTGCTAAATTAGTCCATTAACTAATGAAAAATCTATAGTGATTAAACTTTTAACGTTTTTACGATTTAGTCCTTATACCTTAATTAATCACTAATTCAGCAAAATTTCCTATCCAAAATTTAATTCATCTATATAATAAATTTGAAAATATTTAATATAAATATTTACGAGCTTAGTTTACGAAAATGAGGTCCTAGTACCTCATTTTTTGACATAATTGACTTTAGGGTCAAAACACTTATACCCTGACTAACTGTCTCATTTAACAAATTCGTCAGACCAAAATTCAATATAATTCTAAAATAGACTCGTAAATATCAATAATAATTTTTACTGACTCGATCATCAACAAATGGGGTTCTAAAACCATCGTTTTTGGCACTACTAAAAAGCGAGTTATTACAATTACTTGTCTTGTGAATTAGATTATGTTTAACGATATTGAATGTCAAGAATTGAATTGTTTTGAGCACAGTAGAAACAAGCATGATAGCAATTGCTAAATGATATATGATATGAATTGTTGATGGAAATGGTATGGAACTATGATATTGAATTGGTATATAATGTGTAATTGAAACATTAGTTACCCTATTAATTGTTTGAGCAACGTCAAATATAGTTGGCTTGCCATAGGGTTAGGTATAATGATAGAAACCCGATGCAGTAGAATGTACATATTCTAGTAGTCATCGTTGTCGGGCAACCTGGGATGACAGAGTAAACAAATTGTGAAAGCCATCATTGTCGGATAACTTGGGATGGTAGTATGTACATGTTTTAGTAGTCATTGTTGTCAAGCAACCTAGGATGACAAAGAAATAGATTCGTGTATCCCTGTTGAATTTGTGTCCAGTTAATAGGGTTTTAAAACATGAATTGATTATAATGTGATTGAATTTGGTATATATATACATTATATATGAAATGTGGAAATGTGAAAGACCATTTGAACTGATTAAAAAGGAGCACTTGGAAATGATTTGAATATGAACAAGCTAATAGTCTCGAGAGTGAATGAGATGGTAAAATGAAATTGAGCACCAAATTGGTATATATATATATATATATATATATATATATATATATATATATATATATATATATATGAATATGTACCTAGATGATGAAATGAATAAGCACGGTTCGAAATGAATGGAAAATGATTGTGATATATATTAGAAAGCATGGTATGATATGGTCTTTTTGAATTCCAAAATGAATTAGTGCACCAAATTGGTATCTGATTAAATCATGTAGTGACTTGTATTGATTCTTATTAATGCTAATGTTATTGAAATGAATCATGAAAGTACCATTGAGCTTTATCACTCAACGTACAGTTTGTTTATTTATGTGAACAAGTATAGGTGGATCTCAAAGTCCCAAAAAGTGATTTAGCATCCAATCTGTAGCTTTCGACTCAACAAGTTTATAAAGTTTCCTTATGTTCTCGGTAGCTGGCATGTACCTATGTTTTGAGTCGCTTTTGTATCATAAATGGTTACTTTGGAACATTTGTAGCTAATGTTAACTTGAATTAAGCATTTGGTTGTACATTGTGTATGTAAATGGTATAATATGGTAAGAATGATTGAAATGTTGTAATTGGTAAATTGTTTAAGTGATTGTATCCTACGTTTCAAAATTCCTTTGTTAATTCAGATGTTTCCTGATATGGTTCCAGGAAAAAGATCTAATTTGATTAGGATCAATCTTATTTTTAATAGTAAACATGGAAGTTCGCACGAGTGACTGCGTACCTTTCTTCTTGCGAGTAAATATTCGATTCGGGATCGAGGTATCATTAGCCGAAGAAGACCCTGGCCAATCCACGTGGCCTGCTTGACGAACGTCAGCGACGGAGACATCATTTGGACCTTGTGAAAATAAGCAATCTCATTGCACAGTCGAGTCCTTAATTTCATGAGGAGAAATGGACAGTGAGTTACGTCGTGACCTGGAACCCCCCTCCAAAGTCATGAAATTAACCCCATAGTTTGAAATTTTTTTATTTTGGTCTTTATTCAACCTCAAGTGATCAAAAGAGCTTCTTTAAGCTTGTTTTAACATCAGAATTGATTACATAACATGTTATAATGAAGTATTGAATAGAACAGTATGTATAAATTGTTACATTAAATTGTATTGAGATCATAGTTTCTTTGGAAACGAATGTGGCATCTAGTAACTTAGACCCGACGATCGGGTCAGGTATAGGGTATTTCAAGATGTCTACACGTGACATCCTAAACCTCTCATATAAAATCCTTCTCACCTCAATAGAAAATAGGGATATAAGAAAACTCCTTATCTATTTTTCCCTTGAACAATCTCTCTTTTTCACTCTTCTCACATGACACCTTTAACTTAGTATGGCTCTCTACCTTGTTAATTCTTAGTATCAACTATTAGTGCAGTGAGCGTGGACGTTCATGGCTCACAATCTTTAGATACCCTTGGCGTTAGGGAAGTGAATCCCCATCTTGAAAAGTAAAAAGTAAAACCCATAAAAAATCCCACCCAAGACCAACCCTAAACTAGCACCAGGCGAACAACCTAGAATCCATAATACGCATATATTATCAGTTTCCACTATTTTGGTATTACAACCAACATCCCTAAAGTCACTCCAGTGCCCCACAAAGTAACCAAACCTCTCAAAATATTCACTCAAGCTCCTAACAGTTTAAAAAAATGTAGGAAAAAATGAAGGTGCTCAAAGAGTAGTTGTTATCACAGTAAAAAACCAACCAAGAATGACAAAGACATTTCCAAAAGAAATATGAACGCCAGTGCCAAATAAATGAAAGGAATGAAAAAAATGAAAAGGTTATTGAAGAGCTAAGAGCCACTAAGAATGCTTAGCAATAGAATCCTCAAGAGTAGAAAGATAAGACTATATAATCATCCCATGAAGGACAACATAGACTGCGACATAAAGATTATGTGGCGAACTAGTGGCAAGAACAAATTCGCTATGAGAATGAGAATACATTTGAAGAAAGGATACTTTGAAGAATTCTACAAAGGGGAATTAGTTGACTTACCCTAGAATTATTCCAACGAATCCTTAGCATCAAAAGTGTTTTTACACTATGTACCCCAAACTTTCAAGTTTCCCAAAGTGGATTATGGTGGTCGTGGTGACCTACAAGACCATTTAGCATACTACAACAATCACATGAACATTTTTAATGCCTTAGATAAAGTTAAATGTTGACCATTTTTCATTACTCTCAAGGACTCTGCCAACGTTTGGTATTTATCACTCTAAAAAAACTCTATTTGAATATTTGAGCATTAGTCGATTTGTTTACAAGCAGATTCTTGGCTAACAAGATACTGCAACGATCTCTAAAATATCTTATGTCAACCAAAAAACAAGAAGATGAAACCCTTTGAGAATTTTTCTAAAGGTTTAATGTTGTGACAATGATAACAAATAGGGGTGTCACATGACTTCACTATCCAAGCATTTGTGTCAGGTACAAGCCACGAGTTTTTGAAGTATGATTTAATCAGTAAGCCACCTACTAGATTATCCTCCCTCCACGAGATGACGTACAGGTTTGTGAAAAGTGATGAAATCCAAAAAGTTAATGCTCAGGTGCATGCCAAATATTTTAATAGTTAGTTTCGAGGAAGGTCACCTCTTAATGATCGACTTAGAATAAACTCCACAAGAGAAACACAACCGGAGGTAGGGGCAAACAATCTTACAGCCCTAAAAAATCTTTGCATTACCAAATGTCTATTAGAGATGGCAGGTAGTATCTAAAACATTAAAGCCAACAAGGCAAAGCCTTATATAATAGGTTTTATTTTTACCATAATTTGACTTGTAACGCCCCAAAATTTCCTATACAATATTTGGTACTATTTTGAGATCGCGTTCAATGAACTTTTAGGGAAATATGGAAATGAGTAAGATAAAGAGAATTCATAAATAATTAAATTGATATTGAATATGGAAATTGATGTATAAAATTGTGAATGTCAAAATGTGGAAAACTGACCAAATTGTAAATTTTGATAAGTTGGAGGACAAATGCATTTTGACCAAATTGAGAAAATATGAGGTATTGATGATTATTTGGCATTTGAATGACTTGAAATATGAATTAGTACAATGGAAATCACTTTTGGACTAAATTTGAAAAGATTGGAAAGTATAATAACCAACTTGCAAATTTTCCATTTTCACTGTAGAAAGGGCATAAGTGTAATTTTGATCATCCGTGGACATATATTAGAGAGAAAATATGATTTATAAAGGTATAATTTGATAAGTGTCAATTGTTTTGTGAAGGAAATGTAATAAATGGTAAAAATGGGCTAAAATGTAAATTTTCCACATAAGGGCATTTTGGTCATTCCATCTAAAATTTGTATTGGAAATATTTTTTTGTTGAGATATTCTTTAATTGGGTCATTCTAAGTCCCTATATTTTTCAACTTTTGAAATATCAGTCTTGACATAAATGATAGTCGTTAATTCACTAACTAGATTTTTAGTGAAAATAACAAGCTGAGACATTACACATATAATAATATGTTTGTCACATCAGATTTAGGAAATAGCAGACCTCAACTTAATGAATTTAATAGTTATCGTTTGGTGAGAACTAAAATTTTAAATTTTGAAAAATACAAGAATGAAAAATGACCAAATTAAAGTACATGAACTAACTTCACAACTTTTGTAAAGCATTAGAAGTGCATAGTAAAATTTAACATGTAAAAACTGAACATCGATAATGACAGTATAGAATGATCGCAAAGCAAAAAGAAAGAAAAATAAGAACACACATATTTTACATAGAAACCCTTTCGGGAAAAAAATCATGGGCAGAAGAGAAGAAAATTCACTAATGTTGAAATTCGAATGATACAATAAGAGTTTGTTTCAACTACATCTATGTAAAGGTTGAAAAACCTTATTCTAATTAATGTCAAATAGATAAAGTGTAGTAAGGTTAAAAAACATTATTCTAATCAATGTCAAATAAAAGAAGTATAGTTCTATATGGATTTTACTTTACTTATATTTTATCTTACCACTGTATTTTATTTTAACAAGAATTTGGGTCACTCAACTCTAACAATCTCCACCTTGACACAAGTTCTCAATGAACAAGTTCTTCACCTCGAATTCTCAATGAACAAGTTCTTCACCTCTTCCATGAAGCCCCTTAAGGGGTTTTTTTCAACAATGAACATCAACCAAGTCCAAGCAATACTCAAAGTTAGTTATAGGAAGTGACTTAGTCATCATCTACAGGATTTTCATAAGTAATAACTTTGCTCACAACAATATCTCCACAAGCAATAATATCACTCACAATATGATATTGAACATCAATGTTCTTTTTTCTCTCATGAAATATTTGATTTTTCATAAGGAAGATGACACTCTAACTATCACAAAACACTGTATTGATCTGAAAGTCTTTACCGAGTTCACCAAAGAGTCCTTTTAACCAAATAAGTTCTTTACAAGCCTTAGTAATCGCTATGTACTCAACTTCAATAGTAGACAAAACAACTATAGTTTGCAAAGTGGCTTTCAAAATGATTGCGCAACCCTCAATAGTAAAAACATACCCTGTGAGAGATTTTCTTTATCAAGGTCTTCAGTAAAATCAAAACCAACATACCCATTGACTTCATCTCTAGTTCTTCTAAACTGTAAGCAAACATCAGTAGTACCTTGTAAGTATATGAAAATCCACTGAATTACTTTCTACTGTTGTTTACCGGGATTCGCCATGTATCTACTAACTGCACTAACTGCATATGATAAATCTGAATGTGAGCAAACCATAAAATATATGAGAGATCCCACTGCACTAGAATATAGAACACGTGACATGTAGTCAATCCCATCATCTGATCCTAGAGACAAAACTAATGAAAGTCTGAAATGGGCTGCTAATGAAGTACTGACAGGCTTGCACTCTGTATATTGAACCTACAAAGAACTTTCTCAATGTACCCTTTCTGACTTAAGTACAATTTCATGTTTTTTTATCTCTAAGAATCTCCATCCCAAGTATCTTTTTTACTACTCCCAAATCTTTTATTTCAAATTCTTCTCTAAGTTGGGCTTTGACTTTTCTTATCTCTCATTTATCTTTGACTACTATCAACATGTCATCAACATAAAAGAGTAGATATACAAATGGACCATCATTATTTTTCTTAAAATAAACTCAACTGTCAAAGTTGCTTCTTTGAAATCATGAGTAATCATAAATGAATCAAACATCTTATACCACTACCTTGGTAACTGTTTTAGGCCATAAAGAGACTTTTTCAACAAGTAAGCATAGTTCTCTTTTTCTGAGATTGTAAAACCCTCTGGTTGTTGCATGTAAATATCTTCCTCAAGTTTTCCATGCAAGAATGTTGTTTTTACATCTAACTGCTCAAGCTCCAAATCATACATGGTCACAATACCAAATGTAACAAATTGTAACATGTTTATGCAAGTGTACATAGTCGTTCAAATAATAAGTAAATAAAAATGAGTTATCGTCTCCACAAGGACTGTATAAGCTTAACCAAATATTTGTAAAATTATAACTTCACAATTTGATGTAAAAATTCAATAATTTGGATGGTGATGATTAAACTAAGTAAATTAGTTAGAAGCAAAGATTGATCCTTATGCAATTCTAATCTAGATGCAATATACCCAAGTGTATGAATGAAAGTTTTTGTGACAGCCCTAATTTTACCCTAGTCGGAAAGTGATTTCGGGACCACTGAACCGAATCATAAAAATAATTAACCGTTATATTCCATGCTTATTTATGTGTACATGCATGTGTGAAAGTTTCATGCTTTAATTTTGTCATTTGTATGTGAATTATTAAATAAGACTTAGGTGAGACAATTGGGAAAGATGATGGGTAAAATTAAAAGTGGCCTGTTAATGCATGTCATAAAAAAATTGGATTTGCATGTCAAATACCCATTTTTTGTTTATGGTGACCGGCCATAATGATGGTGTTGGGATAATATATGTTTATTTAAGTATTATAATATGATATGGCATTATTTTGCAATAAAAATAATTAGTAAAATAAGGTAAAGATAATAAAAATAAGGGAGACTCATCTTTCTTTCTTCATTACCGAAATTGAGAAAGAAAATTTTGAAGGAGAAACCACCAAGGCATTTGGCCATGGCTATCCTAATTTAAAGGTATGTATAGTGATTTTTATTTTAATTGATTATGAGATTAAATTGATAAGGGCTTAGTATAGTTAACCCATGGTTTGAATTCATGAATCCTTGATCATATAGCCATTCGGTAAGTAGATAAATTTGTGTTAATTTGATAAGTTTTTTTTTAGAAGATGTGGTTTATATGTTAAAGTAGCTTAAATGAATAAGTTGAATTCCTGGTTGGGAGGTGTGAATTGAAGTTGCCGTATGTATATAGATATATGCATTTTAGAAAGAAAATTTTGTGGTATTTGAATACTTTTATATATGTGCATTCGGTCATTGGGGGTAATTAGATGAATTTAAAATGTTGTGGTTGTTTATAAGATTCGTTGAAATTTTTGTGGTCCTTGTGTTTAGTTAATTAGTAAATTAATGGTGTGTGTGCACAAATTATATGAATTATAAAGGTTGTATGAATACTTAAAAGATGTACATGAATTTGGTTTAATTGATCCAATTATGTTAGGGGAATAGGAATAAATATCGGGTTGATGAGCTATATAAATATATATATATATATATATATATATATATGTATATATATATTCGGCTATATATATATATATATATAGATTTCATGTGTACATGAAAATATGATAAGCCTTATGAGATTGTATTTGTGTATGTGAACTAGATGCTTAATGGATATTCGGCTAAAAAGGAGTTAAAGGTTAAGTCATAAGAATTTTGGGTGATATTTATATTTGGACATTAAGGTTACATGTACTTTGGTTATGTGAGTTATGTGTTAAGTAAGCTATTTATTTGATATGCATATTCGGTCATTGTTCGGCAAGACTGAAACCTATGTGCAATTTGCTACAATTGATCATGAAATGAAATTGTAGATGAAAGCTGAGTTTGAGTGTTGAGGGTCGAATGTGGCATATAATATATTAAGGCATACTATAAATATATATGTGTGTTTACGTGGTTGTGCATAAAATGAGTAATCTATTAAATTGTGTTAATCACATATAGGTATATATATATATGCCTTATGTAAGTACCTTGTGACATAGAGACATTCGGTTATATATATATATATATATATATATATATATTATATATAGTTAAATTGTGATTATGGTAACCATGACTAGTTGGTTGTTGAATGTTTTTAATTAGAAGAAGGTTATAAGTTGAGTTAATGTTAAAAGAAAAATTTGAAAAGATGCATAGTGCCGAATGTGTTTGAATGTAACTTACAAAGTACATAAATTTGAAAATGAAATGGTGATAGACTTAAAGTGGACAAATGATACAAATAAATTGGTTTTTGAAATATATATGGTTGTTGTATGTATGTGTTTGATTGAGAATAAATTTGTTTGATTTAGCTCAAGAGCTTAAAGGACCAAAGTTGGATAGGGGAAAGGAGAAAGTAACCTAATAGCCATTGAAATCGATCGACAACATCTGAGGTAAGTTTTAAGTAGTTTCCTTTAGTATATAATTGATGATGCCTTTATAAGAGTATAGTAGGTGAATTGCAATCTTTGGCTTGCACTTGAATAAAGTTGTATATTAGATAATGCATGTATATGACTTATAATCTGATGGTCACTTTGAGTTTAAGATTAAATGGTGAAAAGAATGAGTGATATATGACTATTAAGTGATAATGTGAATGATAATGTGCATATTGAGTTTATATTCAAATGTAATATATGACTATTAAGTGATAAGATGGTGAGATGTGTTAAAATATGACCAAATATATATGAGATTGAAATATATCCGGACATGAGGTCCATGAGCTATATCTTTGAAATATATCCGGACTTGAGGTCCATGAGCTACGTCTTTGGAAAAATATCCGGTTAAAGACCCATGAGCTTACGCTAGTAATGTATTCGAACTCTAAGACTTGTGAACCGATGCGATAAGTTAAGTAAAATTGCGACTTCGAATGTCCGTGGTAAACATCGTTGTGTAAGTATTATATATTTTACATGTTAAGGTTCGTGTTATGGGCTCATATTTGAATTGATTTCTAAGTGATTTATTAGTATCAAAGAACGATATATATATATATATATGTGTGTGTGTGTGTGAATGAATTCGGTGCTTGAGGATAAGACAAGGATATAATTGGTCAATGTAAGTCATCATATGAAAGTATGTGACTAAAAGTATAGTATAAGCTATGTAGATAGTGAAATATGTGCTAGAAGTTTTCTTGTGTATACATACATACATAATCGGCCAATAGGTTTTATAACTACTGTACTGGTGTATATTTGGCCAAGTTAATTTCAATTAGAATACGAGTTTTGTGATACTCAATGTTCAATTTTAATGACAAGTTTTAATAGTATGAATTGCTTAAAACTTACTAAGCCTCGAAAGCTTACTCTGTTGCTTATTTCTCTGTTTTATAGATTGTTGATTTTGGCCACCGTCTTGGGGATCGTCAGCAGTTCTTCATACTATCAATCTTTTTGGTACAGTTATATTTTGGACTCGATATGGCATGTATAGGTTAGCCTGTTGACAAAATATGTTTTGTAATTGTAAATATTTTGGCCATATGAAAATGGCATATATATAACTCAAGGTTCGGTATATGTTCAGCTCGATTTCTGCTTTTATTGCTAAATTTTGTGAATGAAAAATTAAATGTTTAGCTCGGTAATACCTTATAGCCTAAACCGGCGATCGGACTCTGGCTAGGGGTGTTACAGTTTTAGCAACAAATACAATAAGCATTAAATGGGTTAGGATAATTATATTAATCAAATCAACTTACTTTCATCATGCTAACATGTTTGGAATTACTTCCATGGCAACTCGATCTCTTATGGGTTTGGAAACCAAATTAAGTCCTCTTGGATCTTTTACTTAGTTAAATATGCATGTTACTGATCATATTAGACTAAGGGTTTTTTAGTATTTATACAAGGTCACAAGGACATTTACGTTTGCAATAGTTTAGTTACATAAATCTAAAATACATGCAAGATAATTTAGCTAACTAAAGATATTATGAACCTTAACTTAGTCAATTTTAATGAGCTAAATTAAGCATTACACTTTTCAATTATGCGTCTACTAACCATCGTCTAGTGCACCCAATCAAGTATGAATGAAATACATCATTATATTAATTGAAAACATAATTGACTGAGGCACAAAATATGTTAACATGAATTAAATATATCTCATTAAATTAATATAATCATCCTAGCAGATAGAAATTAAAACTTCATAGTTGATGTCAAAAACATAAAACACAAAGCAAGCATGTTTAAAATAAATGACAAGAGGAAAGAGTTTGCTCAGTTCAGCAGCCTTTCGAATCTATTCTGACTGAAACACTCCTCCGTTATGATTAAAGCTTCTTTTGCTAAGGGTTTAGAAGGTAGCCGGCTAAAGAGTGCTTTTGAAAAAGCTTTTGAGGCTAAAGATTGAAAAGGGGATAGACAACTATGCAAAGGAAAAAGGGAAAAGAAATTGAGAGAAAACTAATATGAGTGAGAGAGGAATGTTGAGTGGTGAAAAATGATGGAAAAGTGAGGAATGGCAAGGTATTTATAAGTGAAGGTAAAGGTTCGAGTTTACTAAAAATGGGTTTAAATTTTCTCCCTTCCCTCTCTCATGTGGCCGGCCATGCTTCAAGGAAAAGGGATGACCAAGTCTTCTCAAATTGAATTCGAGTTTCAAGCTAAAAATAGCTATAGAGTGGATGATTTCAACAGGGAAGTTGTTGGGCTGAATTCTGATTAATTTCCAACTATAAGGACCTTCAATTAAATATCCCAAAATTTTGGGTAGCCAATATAAAGTTCCGAAATTGGGCTTTTAATCTCCCTTGTTAGATGTTTTTTTAGTCCAATAACTTAGTAGACATGTCCAGCTTTTATCACCTTTTTTACTGGGTTAAGTAGTCAACCCCGTGCCCAAAATTGCATGGTCTTACTAACCATATGGATAATTTGTGCATGACCATCTTTTATTTATGTAAATCATGTCTCCAATAGCCTACCTACATAGTGAAAAATACATACGTTAATAAATTAACATTATTTAATATAAAATATGCATGAAAATCATGTAATTAAGCATAATTTCACATACTTTCCAAATTCATGTCTAAAATTACTAGTTAAGTAAACTTCACTTATTTCAATAATAATTACTCGAGATAAGCATAATAATTAAGTAAAAAGGTGGTAAAAATATATAGACAAACTCTATATAGTTTTGAGTTTACACCAAACAAGACTCAAATCGAACTATGTTTTACAACTGGAGAAAACACATATGTGAAGTCTACACCTGGAATCTGACTGTAACCTTTTGTAACTAACTTTGCTTTATATTTGAGTTCTTCAACTCCCAGAGTCTTTTCTTTTTTCTTGAACACCCATTTACAATGAACAACCTTTTTACCCTTAGGGAGCTTCACTAGGTCTCATGTTCTATTCTTATGGAGTGATTCCATCTCTTCTTGCATGGAAAAATCTATTTTCCTAAATCTTCACAGCTAACTACCTCATAATAAATAGATGACTCTTGATTTATATCTATATCTTTAGCCACGTTTAAAGCATAATCAAATAGATCAGCCTTGACGTACCTTTTTGGAGTTTTAATTTCTCTTTTAGGTCTGTTCTTGGCAATAAAATATTATGGTGGTAGCTGTGGTGAAGACATACCTTTTTGGAGTTTTAATTTCTCTTTTAGGTCTGTTCTTGGCAATAAAATATTATGGTGGTAACTGTGGTGAAGAAGCAACTCTACCCTGAGTTTCTGTTTTAACCTGAGAAGTAGAATCTGTTGTAGATCTTGGATCAATTTGAAGCTCCACCTACTTCACATGTGTGTTTGAACTTTGCTAGTCTCTATTGGAAAAGTCTTTAAGAGGTTAGTTAGGTAGCATAATAGTTTCATAAAAAATAGCATCTCTACTAATTATAACTTTCCTCGTTTCAGGACACTATAACTTATACCCTTTAACATCAACCTTATAACTAAGAAAAATACATTTAATAGATCTAGGCTTAAATTTCCCATTATCAACATTAGCATACGCTGGACACCCAAAAATCTTCAAATCAGAATAATCAGCAGGATTATTAGACCATACCTCTTGCGGAGTCTTTTTCTCAATGGCAAAAGATGGAGACTGGTTAATCAAAAAACATGCAGTAGAGGCCGCTTCAACCCAAAACGAATTTGGTAAATAAGCAATCGACAACATACATCAAACTTTTTTCATGATTGTTCTATTCATCCGTTCTGCAACGCCATTTTGCTATGGAGTATGACAAACTGTCAAGTGTCTCATGATCCCTTCTAATTTACACAATTCATTAAACTCATCAGAACAAAATTCCAAGCCATCATTTGTGTGGAGATGTTTTATTTGTTTTTCTTTTTACTTCTTGATCATAGTTTTTTAAACCTTAAATGCCAAAAACATGTCACTTTTTTACTTCAAGAAGAATGCCCAAACTTTTCTGAAAAAATCATCAATAATCGTCAGCATATAATTAACAGCACCTTTCGAAAGCACTCTGAATGGTCCCCAAAGATCAGAATGAATAATCCAACATTCCTTTTGTGTTACAGATTCCTCTAGTGAATCGAACTCTCTTTTGATTCCTAAAAATGTAGTGCTCACAAAACTTCAGTTTGCTAATGCCTTATCCATCAAGAAGTTCTATTTTGTTTAATTTTGTCATGTTGTTCTCACTCATATGCCCTAAACGCATATGCCAAAGTCTAGTAACATCATCATTTGACAAGGAAGAGGAAACGATAGCTGCATCACTAGTAACAGTAAAACCTTGCAAAACATATAACTTTGCAGTCTTTCTCTGCCCTTTCATCGCAACGAGGGAACACTTGCTAATCTTCAGAACCCCACTTTCAGCTATGTACTTATACCCTTTCGAATCAAGAGTACTCAACAAAATCAAATTCATATTCAATTCTAGTACATGTCGTACGCCACTAAGTGTTCTGATGACTCCATCAAACATCTTAATTTATCGTGCCAATACCTATGATTTTACATAAAACATTATTTCTATCAAAACAACACCTTTAGAAACTGTTTCTTATGTCGTAAACTAATCCCAATTATGACTCATATAGAAGGTGCAACTAGAATTGAGGATCCACTCATCGCTCACTTTAGAGTTGTCGATAGAAGCAACTAGGAGTTCACCATCGTTGTATTCTTCTACAATATCAACTTCACCGGATTATTCTGGTTGTTTTCCCTTTTGATTCGCAACCTCTATTTTGATCTTATTCTGCAACTTATAACACTCAGATTTAATGTTCCCTTTCTTCCTGCAAAAGTTATAGGTTTTACCTTAGTTTGAATATCTCGATCTACCTTTAGATTTACTGTAAGGATTTCGTTCCTGTGTCATTCCACGATTATTACCAGTATTTCATTCTTGTTTCCCACGAACAATGAGACTCTCTCCTTGAGAGTCAGACCTAACCACAAGATGTTTCATCTTGTCATATGAGGTTAATAAAGCATAAACTTTATCAACTGTGAGAGATTCGCGACTATACAAAATTGTATCTCTAAATGTTGAATAAAACGGGGGCAACGAATAAAGTAGAATTAACCCTAAATATTCTTTATCATACCGAACCTCCATGGCCTCTAGATCTGAGAGAATTTACTTAAACACAGTTAAGTGTTTGTGCACAGATGCACCTTCCTTCAAATGATGAGCATAAAGATGCTGCATCATATGCAACTTGCTAATTAGGGTTTTTGACATGCATAGCTTTTGTGGCTTTGCCTATAATGCAGCAGCGATCTTCTCCGTCATCATGTCCTGTAGAATTTCATTTGACAGATGCAGATGTAATTGCGTCAAAGCATTTCGATCTTTACACTTTTTCTCTTCCTCCGTCAATTTCGAAGGTATCTTATCTATCCCTAATAGGACATTATTCAAATCCATTTGTACAAGAATTGTCTGCATCTTTATCTTCCACAACGCGAATCTAGTGTTGCGATCCAACAGCGAAATATCATACTTCAGTGTCGTCGTTGCCATGATCAAGACAAGCAACTCGAAAAGTTCTTGATACTAGTTTGTAAAAACTGAACGTCGATAATGACAATATAAAACGACCGCAAAGCAAAAAGAAAGAAAAATAAGAACACAAGGATTTTACGTGGAAACCCTCTCGGGAAAAAAAACCACGAGCAGAGGAGAAGAAAATTCACTACTGTTGAAATTCGAATGATACAAGAGGAGTTTCAACTACACCTATTTAAAGGTTGAAAAACCTTATTCTAATCAATATCAAATAAAAGAAGTATAGTTCCATATTGATTTTACTTTTATTTTATTTTATTTTATTTTACCACTATGTTTTATTTTAACAATGATTCGGGTCATTTAACTCTAACATAACTAAAAAAATCATAAAATAATATATTTTTGTAAATAGGAAGAATTCCTTATAAGTTAATGACAACATTAATAAACTTATCCTATGTTGTTTTTTAAGTATGTCGTCAAGGATATAAAGCTAATTATTGTCAATACATGAAACCCTATCTAATAACTCTCTTTTAGTTTTTAATTAAACATGCATTATTAATTTTTTCTGAATATATATTTTAATTCGTCAGATTATTTTATGCGCTCAAGCAGCCTCCTTTAAATAATTTTAATTTGGAAAGTATTTCTTCTCTATTAATTTATTTAGCATAAGCATATTAAGATTATATTCAACAACCACGAATATTGGTTTTGTTATGAAAAAGAATTTTTTATTAGAAAAATATCTTTAAATATATGACAATTTTGAGCACCCAAAAGTTGGAGTTGCGGGTGGTGGTTGCAGCAATTGGTTACTCAAACCGACATTTTCGCTCCTGCTCCTGCTTTGTCTACTTCATCTCATGTAGGTGTTCCCCTAAGGCGGAATGCTCTTCTACCGATACATTTTTACATCCCAATGCTTCGGTAAATAGTTTAACCCCGTTCATCTTTAACGCAAGAGCGCTGATCAATGAGCTATTACGCACTCTTTCAAGGGTGGCTGCTTCTAGGCAAACCTCCTGGCTATCTACTTATAAAACAATCCCATTTTACCTCTCTTTAATATTTACTCACACCCACTGAGCGCAAAATGTTTGTTTAATTTGAGGAATCATTGTTCCTTTTGTACCAAAAAACAGTTAAATCCTACATCCACAATGCTAACTGGCCCACCACATTTCAATTCGTATCGGCTTATGAACAACCAACACCGGCATTCCAAATGAAGCCTTCCTCATTTAAATCCCATCTTCTATGTAATTGGACTCCCTTCCCGTTTCCGAAATCAGAGTGCATAAATCCGATCAACTTCAACTTCGGAATTACTCGCGTCCGAACGATGCCAAGAGTTGGATCCACTCCTCCTCGAATTCTTTACCCTCTTCCTTCTACTTCTCTTTGATTTCACTACATAATAAGTCATGGTGCCGATAACCCCACCCATTACCATACCCCCTACCACGCTAACCAAAATCGCAGCCCACTCGTGTTTCCGCCCAACCACTATATACGAGGAGGCCATAAAAGCAACTGAAGTACAGACCGAAGCCAACCACATCAACTTGTTAATCACTTCCACGACCTGTTTCTCCGCTTTTGTTTCACCTCTAACCAACGTAATTTGTACCACCACAACCGCCAAAGACGTGAAGAGAGCAATAGCATTGAAGATAAAGAAAATCTTGAAAGAACAAGAGCTTGCCACCACAGCGACTCCGCTATCTTGATCCCCTCCTGGCACAGTAAATATAGCAGCGAAAGCAACTGTTGCGAATAGAACAGCCACCACAGTCACTGAATTCGTGGCATTGTTGATTCCTTCTCGGTGGAGTTTTCTGAGTTCCTTCGAGATATTATGAACATTTTTGTTGGTTTTTCTGGTTTGTTCGAGCTGTGTGTGGACATCTTTCTTAATTTGTGTCACCGTCAGCCTCAACTCATCTCTCGGTTGATTCAGTTCATTAGCTCGGAGAGCACCACAACGAAAAAGGCAGCTCTTTATATCTGAGGATTCTGCAGAGAGGGGAAGCTCCTCAGCTATGTCTAGGGCTGTTTTATGGTCTCGGTTGGGTGCATTGACATTTGTATCGGGTAGGCGCAACAACTCGCTTACTATCTGCAAAGAAATCAGAAGATTCAATTAGACAAACTGATTACAGAAAATTGCAAGGAATGTCACAAAATATACAAAATCATGGGTACCATTTACTAGATCTAATGAAATTGGAATGTCACAAAATACATTTTTGGGAAGATCTCGGAATCTCGAGGGATATTTGTACCTCAGCTCTCTTTTTCCGAGTGGCTACATGCAATGCTGTGTTCCCAAACTTGTCCGGAAGCATGACAATAGCAGCATCTGCCTCGAGAAGCAACTTCACAACCTCACAGCTCTGTCCTTTAACAGCCATGTGCAATGCAGTCTGTCCTTTCTTGTCGGTTCTTCTTGCCAATTGTGGATCTTTGCATAGCAAAGTTTTTACAACATCAACATGCCCTTGTCGAGCAGTTAGATGTAATGCGTTTTTCCCATTTGATCTTGTACTCTCTAGCAAGCCACCATCCCTCAATAACAGCTCATTGACTACCGCCGTATGCCCTTTGGTAGCTGCAGAGACAAGGGGGTTTGCATTTGATGGCCCGAAAGTCTGGCACAGACTAGGGTCATGATCTAGCAGCACTTGGACAATAGCTGCACAGGAAGAACCCGGGTTAGTGTTCCATCCTACTGCAAATCAATACTGCAGGCATTCATTTATTCACTAGTTACAGTCCATATCATATACAAACAAAATGATGAAAGTTGTCCAGAAGGTTGAAAAGTGATAGTGCCTCATCATAACATTCATAACATAAGGGTGCAGCAGACTGTTCCTGGAGGAAGTTATATAGTAAGGCACAAAATACTGTGCCTCAAAACATTTCTCGAGCAAGTGCACATCAATATACTGAGGTTAACCCTATGATTTTAACAATTTCTGTTCCCTAATAATTAATGAACTGAATTCACTACTAGATAGATTAAAGATGCATTAATTGAAGGCAATCTAGTAAAACCAACCCCTTTTTTTTTTTTTTTAATTTAGCCCTCTTGTTTTCCTACATTTTCTGAGCTATCTAACGTAACAGAATAGTCAAAATTGTTCAATAGTCTTGTCCACATATACGGTTTAAGAACTCGAACAACCAATAAAAGAAAATCACCATAAGCAAAATCACATAACGAAAAGCTCAAGATCATTACCATGGTTCCCTTGACTCGCAGCAATATGCAAGGGATCAAACCCAGTTTTATTCTTCTTCGTCACAGTCTCTTTATTAGAGTATTTTAACAACTCCTTGACAACATCAAGATATCCTTTCTCGGCAGCAGTAAACAAGGCTGTCTCACCCAATTCATTTATTTCATTCACCACACTTGCTTGAATCTCGGAGACCTCCATGTCGAGATCTTCCACACTTGCAGTCCTCATCATCTGCAAATCAATATCCGCAAGAATCTGCTTTACAGCTGCCAGGTCACCACGCTGTGCTGCCAAGTGCAGCTCAGTGTCATTATGGCGACCTGTTACCTGCTTCACATATTTCTTTTTGCCAGCCTGATCAATGCGCTTGCCGGAATTCGATAGCACCAGAGCTGGGGCTGTTGCAGTAGATGATGGTGATGGTGTTACCGAGGGTTCGACAGTGCCGGAACTGGAACTGGAGAGGCTACTAGGCATCCTGTCAATCCGCTTGCTGGAATTCGATAGGACCAAAGCTGGGGCCTTTACTGTTGAGGACGGTGATGGTGTTGCCGAGTTGATACTTGAACTGGAAAGGCTGCTCCCCATCCTATCAATACACTTTGCGGAACTCGGTAGGATCAGGGTCGGAGCTGTTGAAGTCAACGATGGGGATGGCATTTTTGACGCTTCAATGACTGGATTCCAACTTGGCTGTGGAGTACCTAGTCCTTCCTCTAGATCCATTTCTCCACCTAAACAATCAATCATCAATCTCAATAATTCTTAAACAAACCACAATTTTTTCATAATCCTTCATAGAAATGATATAATTAACCCCATCAACCAAAAACGCAACAAATATTAACTTCTTCTTCAGCTTCTACCAAAGAAACAATCATAAAAATTAAGTCACCTTCCACTACTTCATCTTAATTCATAATTTCAAAATAAAACTAGGAAAAAATTTCAAAAAAAAGAACCCTAATTCCCATCAAAGTCTCATCTCTGTTTTCTAATTAAGCTCCAACGGATGAAGACATGAACTGTATTTTTGGATCAAACAAGATCTGAACTTGATAGCTAAAACTATATTGTCTATGTTCAATAGTACTCAAATATTCTTTCAGGCAGTAAATTTAAGCTAAAATTCAATTAAAAAAAGATTAAAAGGAACATCTTTTTTCAGCTGAATTAAGCTCATTTTCTATTTTTAAAAATAAATTTAAGCATTTTGAAGAAAGAATCAGTTACCCAGAATCAAAAAGCTAACTTTTAAGCTAAAGGAAGAAACTTTATAACAAAAAAGTAAGAAAAAAAAATAAGAGAGAAATAATGATGTAAAATTAAAGATGGATGAAAGGAGAGTCAACTGGGTTACCTTGTTGGATTGAAGAAGAGGCCATGGGTGTAACAGAGATGAAGCAAAGCTGAGAATAACAAATAAAAACAGGAATCGGCCCTTCCTTATTTATGTAGCCTCTGGCTGTTTAATAAGCAAGGATCATTTTTTTGGGGTTTTCCTTTTCACATCAAATTTAACTCGTTTTTGTTGAAATTAGATTTAGTAATGTTAGGTACCATATAAAAATGGCAAGTATTGATAGTACGAAAAAGAATCAAATTTATTTTTTTACTATTTAATTTTAATTAGGAAGGCAACAAAAAGAGAAAACGGATACCAAAATTCTAATTAGATTAATTAGTTCACCAAAAATACAAGTATGTGATTGCTTAAATTAGTGTTTGAATTTGTCATTTATACATAAAATTTTTGAGATGAAGATTGATGCATGCATCTACCCAATCAATCACATTCATTTGATGTGATGTATTGATATTTTGAAATATGCTGTATAAGGTTGTTTAATTACTATTAAATATTATAGTCATGTATAATCATCTCTAAATTTTATTTATTTCGTTAATTTGAAATTTCTCTCTATGTTTATTTTTAAAAATTAGATCTAATAGCTACGGTGTTAATAAATTTATTAGTGTAATATTTTAAAATAAAAATATTTACTTAGTAATTATATAATTATAAAATTAATATTAAAAATATTGATTAAGATTTATTCTTAAAACATCTATTCAAACTCGTTATAATAAAATTATTTTTATTATAGTGTTCTAAAAAATTAACGTTAATATTTTAATTGAAGTAGTTAACAATATCATTTATTTATACTAAAAATAATATTATAAAAGTAAAAGAATCAAATTAAATAAAAATTAAAATATCTAGATTCAATTTAAGTTTCAACATAATATAAGGTCAAAATTAAAATTTGACCATTATCTTATAATGAAAAAAGGATAAACTAAAAAAACACATGTTAAATAGATTAATTAATAATTTTAGAAAATGTAGGATTAAATTATAATAAAATAAAATAAAGTTTTAAATTTAAACATATTAAAAGCACCAAAAGCTAAAATTTAGCTTTCTTTATGAAATGAGAAAAAGGAAAAGAGAAAAGCGTGTGTGTCATGCGTGCGACGTGTATATAGATTTTAGGGGAAAGTAATTTACAACGTTAAAGGATTATGTATAAAAAAAACCATATTTTTGTTTTGGTTTGCTATTATTATTTAAATTAAAACATTTAAATGTAATTAGAGGATGATAATAGAAAAATGCAGTAAGTAATGCTGAAATGGTATAAAATATTCAATTAATGAAATGGATCATGTAATCAAGAAATTAATTTCTTAATTATATTTATTAATTAAAGTAAATTAAAATTTAAAGGAATTTGCATTCAAAGGCACTGACATTTGGATGTAGTAATGCAATTATCTTTGTTCCCTTTTCTTTATTTTATTAAGTGTTGAAACAGTTAGTTAGCTTAATACTTAAATCAATTATTATTAATTGAATTATTTGAAACATAAAAATTTAATCATTAATTAAAATTAAATTTTTTCAAATACGTTAATCGAATTGAAATATTTCGATTAATTCGGTTTGTTAACCAAAATTTATACATTTTATCTTTTGATTAAAATAAATATAAAATATATAAAAAATACATTATTAATTTTTTTATTTAATAGTTTAGAAAAACTTTAAATGAAGTTGAAAACAAAAATAAGATATTATAAATACTATATACATTAATTATTTATATACTGAGAGGAGCTATATATATTATATATAATATATATTATTTATTTGGATTAATTATTTGGTTTCAACTTAAATTAAGTTAATTTAATTAATTAATTTAATTTTAATCGAACTTTATTATAAAAAATTTCTATAACATATTCGATGAAGGTGCTAAACTGTGAAATTCTACTTTTAATTATTTAACTCCACTTCCAACGCTCAACTCAACCTTTTTACTATATTTTCTATTTTGGACTATTCATCTTCTACATATTTTACAATATATTAAATAATCAATAAACGTATTCAATTTAATCTCTTATATACAATGCAAGTATCTCAGCTTGAAGTTGGAATAGCGGCTCTGCTGTGTAATCCAGATTACACTTGGCCTTTCCATCAAAATATACTAATTCTGCATTAACAACCGAAATACTCAGCTTTTATTTTAATTACAAAAGAAGATAATTAATTTGTTAATATTTTTAAAAGTGTATACTATTATATATAATACCCCTACCTAAGTATATTATCATCGGCTCCGTTAACTTATTTCTACCATAATTACTATTCATTTAGAATTTAGAAAACACACGATCTTATACTTCTGACAAATAAAATTACTTCAAGAGAACAATTATCATTTATCACATACACACCTACAACTTGAGCAACACCACATCACCAATCTAGCGATAACCTTTAAGGAGATCAGTTGGCTAACCAAGGATCGCCACATGACCCGTTGGAAACTCGTTTGATCCTCTCTCTCTCTCCCTTATGCCCTCTTAACAAACCATCTTCAATTTTATTGTACAGTTCTGTATCTCAAAAGGTGAATTGACCTTCAACCTCCAACGTAATTTCTTCTACAATATTCTTTATATCAAAATATATAATTTATGAGAGTAAGATTTTAATTTTGTAAAATTTATGTTATATATTAGATATAATGTCAAATTTAACCCTCAACGTTTATAAATTTTTTGTCAATTTGATCATTATTCTTTTTTAATTAAATTTAGTCCTCAACCTTTAAAAAAAATGAAATTGACCATCAACTTTTTAAAAGAGTTAAATTGTTTTTTTAACGAAAATACTAACTAAATGTTAAAGTTTTAAACATAGTAGCTCAAATGACAATTCACTTGCACTTCATGCTAAATTTTTTTGAATTTTTATGAACTTTTTATATTTTATTGAATTTTAAATATTTTTATTTTAAATATTTTTGAAATTATTTGTTGACATGTCATATAAGATAAAAAGTGTCATGTCAGTATGACAATACACCTATATTGCTAAAGCTGATTGCCACACAAACATTATTAAAAAAATTTAATGTTTTATTCTGTACTTCTATTAAAACAAGAGATTTGACTTTTTTTTTTTGTAAGGGTTGAGAGCTAAATTTAGTTAAAAAAAGAAGAAGAGCTAAATTGACAAAAAATATAAGTATTGAGGGTTAAATTTGATATTATGCCTATATATTATTTAATTTTTTACTAATTTCTAAACACGTGTTATAATAAGTAATAAGTGTTAGAAGAATAAATACAAAAATTGAAACAAGAAAAAATAAAATAATATCAGTCTCATAATCCGTGTGAGCTTAAGCGATTTCTTTGCTTCAAATCTTTTTAAGTTAACCTAACTCCTAAAAGTTAAAATTCTCGATGGAAATTCTCCAATACACCAAAAGTAAAGCAGAAGCAACTGCATGAGAAAGAAGCAAAGAGAAAACAGAAACAAAAAAATATTAATTAAGAATGAATGATTACAAATGAGAGTGTAAGAGTTCTATTTATAGTTGAGTTTTACATATGTAACTGTATAGTTTAATCTACAATGAGTTTATTAAAGAATTTACATGATCTCCTAATATTATAAATCTTTTAAAATTAATTTCCATATTTACCAAGGTCACCCTAATTTTCCTTAAGTAGTTAGATCTCTTCACATGTATCGGGCAAGTTTAATTGGATTAAATAAGTCTTATCTAATCAATTGACCTCTATAAGACGTTCTATATGCATTTGTCATAGATTTTGATCCGCAACTTGTGACAATTGTACTAACATTTTCAACCTAATTTATAAAAAAAAAAAAGTTGTCAATAAAAAAAAGACATAAAATGGAAAAAAAATGTAAGATAAAAAAGCTAAATAATTGAGAGATTATATTATGATTTAAGCTCTTATACTATTATCTAGTCATCAAGAAAATGGATTAATGGTGTGAGGAATTTGACCACCAATCTTATACCAACAACATTGGCTTCTTTGTATGATTGTTCCTTAAGGAATGAAAATGAAAGTTTATTATCTAAAAAGGAATAATTAATTAAGTAAATAAGATTAGTTCACCCAAGTATCGGGGTCGACTGAAAACAAAACCCAATATATAAAACCCTAAACCCTACCTTTCTTCTTTCGCTATTCCTCTCTTCAAAGGTGGCCTCTTTGTAGGTATTTCGATCTTCCTCTTCCTCCTTTCTTCTTTTTTTTTTCAAAGAAAAGTTCTAGATTATATTTGTCGCGTTTGTTTGTTTAGAAAATTTGGGCGTAAGTGATCAGCCTTTTGGGTGCTAAATTGAGCGGTCTCGTTTCCCTCTTTGTTTTTCTTGTTGTTGATTCGTTTCTGTTGGTCAAGGCAGTGCTACCCGCCATTGTCAAAAGCGGCAGCCTCTTGTTTTGAGAGCTAGATTGTTATCTCTTTTACTTCTTGTTTTGCGGTTTGATGAAATGACTGGGTTTTGTTGAACTTTGTACGCTGCTGAGGGGAACCCATTTGCTTAGCAACATTTTGAATGAATTTATATTGGCTGTGTTATGTTCTTTGTGGAGGCAATATATTTTATCTCATGACAGGGAAATAGTTTGGGTGCTTACACTTCTTTCTGGAAGATATGACTTATAAATCCTAATTAGATTTGGGGGGGGGGGTTGATTTTGGAGCTTCTTCTCCAATAGAGAGTGTAAACACGGATGTGTTTGCATAGTTGCTTTTTCCTAAGTTAGAGTTGCTTAAACCATTTCTCTTACATCTCATATTGGGGTTAATGTTGATATAGGCATGCTCTCTTTGTTTATCATTTAGATCTTTGTTTCTTAGCAGTTGTTAATTGGTTGATTTTTATCTCATCTTCTGTATATAATGTTCCAAAATTGTTTGATGCTTGGTGGATTTTTTTAACACCTTTGGAATCTTCTGCAATTTGACATCTAATGTTTAACTTGTCAGCATTGAGTAAAATGAATCTCAACAACCTCAAAGTTCCTAAGATGCCTGGAGGCGGAGCACTTCCTGCTTTGCTTAAGATTGGAGTCATTGGTGGGCTTGGCCTCTATGGAGTTGCCAATAGTCTCTACAACGTTGACGGAGGGCACCGAGCAATTGTTTTCAATCGGATTTTGGGCATCAAAGATAAGGTAATCATTCTACCAGTTTGCATGTTTATTTAAAATGCATCTCCTTCCCTATATCTGTTGTTTGCGGATATTATAGTGCTTTGTGGAACTTGCTTATTAAGAATAGCTATGGCTTCTATATTGAATTGATTAACTAGCAGCCTTGTGCTATCCTTTCTTGAATGACCAAATTTTTTTCTGCCGTCCTATTGACATTCTAATTTACATTTTTTTTTTCTGACTTAGCCTCTGTCTAGCAGTATGTCATGAGGTTTAATTCTTGGTTCTGCAGGTTTATTCAGAGGGGACGCACCTTATGATACCATGGTTTGAGAGGCCTATCATCTATGATGTTCGTGCAAGACCTCATTTAGTTGAGAGTACTTCCGGTAGTCGTGATCTCCAGATGGTAAATGCTGATTTTCAATTTTCACAAGACTTTTTCCTATCATTACCTCATTGCTTTTTAGTTTTCTAAATCTAAAAAGATACTATCTGGGGCTTAAAAAATTAAAATCTCGCCCTATTTTATTTTTGTGCTTTATCAAACGTCATGCTTTAATGCTGGTGAGATGAAGGTAGTTTTTGCGGGGAAAGTCCTGCAATGTTATGTTTGGAAACATGAACTTGAAAATTTGGATTCTTTTTTATTAAAATTGTGAAAGTAGAATGCATGCATTATTTGTAAATTAGTTAGATTCAATATGATTATATGTTTGTTACATATAAAAGTATGTATTTCAAATCTACAGATATCTATAAGTATTTCAAATCCATCACTAATCATGTATCCAACAAATCCATAAATTTGAAAAATAATCATGGACTTTACATTTATGTGTTTTATTTCTCAACAACTCTATATTTTAGATCCCAATCCATATTTTGAAATGTAAATTCCCAAACGCAATCTAAGCATAGTGTTTAAATCCTTAAAATTTGAATTTACATTCTCAATCAATCAGATAAATATATTATTTCTAATTGCTATATCGAAGCTTACTAAAGGAAGAACATTAATTAAAAGAATATATATTACTTGCTATATTTTGCACAAAGTATTAATTGTAAACGTAATGTTTTCTTTTCCTTCTATATCATACCTCCTATTGATTTTTTCATTTTTAAAAGTTACGTAACGGTTCTTCTATCTTTTAAGAATTAATTTATTTGTGTCTGTCCAGTCTCTGATATGGTCATATGAACTATGAATACAATATTTGAAATTTACATTGTCCAGTCTCTGATATGGTCATATGAACTGTGAATACAATATTTGAAATTTACATTCTTTTTCCCTGCGAAATGTTTCATTCAATCATATGAAAAGGCTCTATAATGAGAGGGTGAAAATTCTTGTTGATGCTATAACATTCATGCATTTGAAGTTATACTAGGTGAAAATTTAAAATAGAAAAATGTTACAGGAAGTAATGCCTTAATTAGACCCTAAACCTGCTTCTGAACTGTATCCTCTGCAGGTCAAGATTGGGCTTCGTGTTCTCACTCGCCCCAAGTCAACTCAGTTAACTGAAATTTATCGAACCCTTGGTGAGAACTATAATGAGAGGGTCCTGCCTTCAATCATTCATGAAACTTTAAAAGCTGTTGTTGCTCAATACAATGCTAGCCAACTCATTACACAGAGAGAGGTAGATATCCTGTCATACATTTTTGATGCCCGAAGAATAGCATAGATGGTTTATATTAATTGTGTGAAGTTGAATTATTGTGCTTTTAGAATGTCAGTAAGGAAATCCGGAAGATTCTGACTGAAAGGGCAGCTTACTTCAACATTCAACTTGATGATGTGTCCATTACAAGTCTGACTTTTGGGAAGGAATTCACTGCTGCAATTGAGGCGAAACAGGTGGCTGCACAAGAAGCCGAGAGAGCTAAATTTATTGTGGAAAAAGCTGAACAGGACAAGAAAAGTGCTGTTATCCGAGCACAGGTGAGATACATAAAATGGAACTAAACAATCTGGCCTTGGTAGTTTTCTATAAAATTTGAAGATAAAATGCAGCTCAATGGGAGTATTAGGTAGATCTGATATATTTACAGCGTAGAAGATAATCTGAAGCATATTTGGATGTCAGTTTTCTGCTGTTCTCAGAAAATTCTGATATTTGACTTAATATGATAAAGTTGATTGATTTTTTTCTCTACTACAGTAATTTATTTGTTTTTTCTGGTTTACAGGGAGAAGCCAAGAGTGCCCAACTCATTGGTCAAGCAATTGCAAAGAACCCAGCATTCATAACATTGAGGAAAATCGAAGCTTCTAGAGAAATTGCACAGACCATTGCAAATTCAGCCAACAAAGTCTTCTTGAACTCAAAGGATCTATTACTGAACCTTCAGGAGATGGATCTTGAATCCCACCCAAAGTAACTTAGTTACTTCAATTTCGTACTTTTTCAATAAATCTATTGTGGGAAACATTAAATACAACACAGTCTGTCTTCTTTTGTTTTGGAAGGATTTTATTTTGTCCTAAGGATTAGTGTTCAAACATCATATCAGTTGGATCTAGGGCTGTTTATTTGAGGTAGAGAAGAGCTATTGGATATATGTTAGTACTGCAATTTTATATTTTATTCAGGTTAATACCTTACCTAATGGACCTCTAATGGACCTGTTGGATGTGGATTTTTGTAATTTGGATTATGGTCGAGTTGTAGAATGATAGTAATCCAATGCTGTTTTGGGTTTGTTTTATGTAATTTGCTTCAACTATTTGACGCCGCCAAATAAACCCGAAACAGCATAGGATGGTTTCTGGTTTGGTTGGCCACCCTCGTTAAACTAGTTTGAATTGCTTCAACTAAAATTATCACCCGAAATATCTGGTTAAGGTTACCAGAATAGTGTGGTATTACGAGTTATGCTGGTTGTGGCTACCAATGTCAACTCCTGGGTGGCTTGCAAGTTGTACGGTGTTATTGACACCCGGAGTGAAGTCCCACAATTTGTTTTAAGATTAATTTGGATATTGTGTGATTAGTTGTAATTTCAAGTTTTTTGTGGTATTGTTGAATTTCTTATTTTAATTTCGTAAAAGAAATATTTGCTGATGGTTGATTTGAAGTGTGTGAATGGAATAAGGCGAAATTCAAGGTTGATGTGAATGTTAGCATGGAAGAGGAGTTTGTATTGCAGGATGAGGATGTGGCTATAGAGATGGTGAATGGAATACCTTCAATCATGTTTTCAAATAGTGCATCGGTTTATTGAGAGGAAGATGGCACTGATAGTTGTGATCAAATTATTAGGGAGAAAAATAGGATTCAACACCTTGATAAGGTGTCTTTATCGAGCAACATCAAATTATTTCTATCTTGTCTGGTTCTAGGATAAGGATGATTTTGACGAAGTTTTATGGGGTGGTCCATGGGTGGTCTTTGGACATTATTTGTCGTTGAGAACTTGGTCAGCCAAGTTCTTGACAACCAATAGAGAAGTGGATACTCAGGTAGTTTGGATTTGTTTACTTGAGTTATTCAAGGGTTATTACTTTGATTTTTTGCTTTGAGCTATTGGAAGAATGATTGGACTTGTGATTCATATCGATGCTTGTACTGATGCGGCAGTTAGGGGGCGGTTTGCTAGATTGGTTGTAAGTGTGGATTTGAAAAAAAACCTTTGATTCCAAAATTAGAATCAATGATAGATTACAAAGAGTTGAGTATGAAGGGTTACTTAACGTTTGTTTTACGTGCGGACTTTATGGTCATAGCTCGGTGTTGTGTTACGGGAGCAAATAGGCCACGACGGGGGATGGGGCTGTTCAAGGCGGTTCAGAGGTTGAGAAATCAAGTTTACAGGCTAAGGTGAAGGAAGAGTTGTTTGGTACTTGGATGCTGGTTGAACAAAGATAGAGGGGGAAACTGCGGGGTTCATTGGAGGTGAAGGGTGTCGACAATAGTGGTCGTTCAGGTGGATCTAGATTCACTGTGTTAGAGGCCAATGGGGTGGTGAGATAAGGGTCGATAATCACACAGAGAGTGTCAATCTTGATGGGGTTGTTGGTTTGGCGGCAAGTACGACGGTGATTTCGGTTAGGAAAAGGTCGACTTTGGATGAAAGGAAACTTGCGGGATCTTCACTAAAGAAGGAGGGTGTTGCGGTTGATAAGGATTTTGGGGTTAGGAAAAGAGATGTTAGGGTTAAGGGTAAAGGGGATAGTGTGAGCCTTGGGCCTAAAGCTAGTGAGAGGGTTTTAAAGCCCAACAATAGTGGTGTTGGGTTTTCTTCAAAGAAGGCTGTTAGTGGGTTTGTTGTTGGAGATTTGTTGGGTTGTGTTGGTAAAGATGGAAGTTTGGGTCAGGAGAATTTCAAAGTTGTTTCTTTAAAGCCTAATTTGGACAAGTCAAAGCATATGGTCTTTCGGACTGTTGAGGTTTGTTAGCATGGTGTAGGGTCTGGGAAAGAAAATATATTGTTCAAGTTTGGAGCTACAAGGAAAGAATAATGGGGGAAGGATCGAATGTTGTATTAGAAGATATTATTTAAAGGAGAAAACCTCCTAATGGTAAAATGGGTTATATTGAGAAACCTACTATGGAGTTATTGACAACTATGGAGTTATTGACGACCATGGAGGGAATTGTAGGTAAGTTAAATCAGGCCCTGGAGTAATTGATTATGGAGACTTTTTCATTGACGGTGGTTGAGGGTATGGCAACGAGCTCTGATCGAGAAGTTGCAGTAATCTGTTAGTGCTCGTGGATTGTGGCTTTCTGTAGGTTCTTATTTCAAGTGTTTATGGATTTAAATTAATTTTTTTTTGTTTATTTCCGAGTATAGACACGAGTTTAGTCATGATATATTTTATTTTTTTGAAACCCAGGTCAGTGGTTTTCGTGCTGATGAAATTATTAGCAAAATGGCGTATTCAAATTCTTGTAGAATTGGGACAAATGGTTTCTCTGGTGGAATTTGGGTACTCTGGAGTGATAATGTTATTGTTAATATTTTGGGATTACTTTCTCAGGTTGTGCACATGAGGATTAGTAATGGCCAGAGTTCGTCAGGGTTTCTCTATTCGGCTGTGAATGCTAATACCCATAGGACAACTAGGTGTCTGTTGTGGGATTATTTAAATTCTGTGGCTAATTCAATTGATGAGCCCTGGCTTATTGCTGGTGATTTTAATTCGATTTTGGACATGTTTGATAGAATAGGTTGCGCGGCTACATTTAGGAATGGATGTGCCTATTTTAAGGAGTTTTTGTTTACTAATGGTCTTCTAGACTTGGATTGTTGTATGTCTCATTTTACATAGAGTAGATGAAGGTTACCTCAATGGTTGGATCGGGTTTTGGGGAATTCAAATTTTGATTTCTTTGCACCTGTTTGTTTGATTTGGAATTTGCAACGTTTGAAATCTGATCGCCGTTCGATCTTAGTGTCTCTTAAGCCTCACCAGGTTAGGGGCCTAGACTGTTTCAGTGTCTTAACAGTTGGATGTTCCATGCTGAATTTAGGAGGTTGGTTAGTAGCAACTAGAATTATGAAGATTCAGTGGTGAATATTCTAGAGCAGTTTCAAGTAAAGGTCCAAGGCTGAAACAAGTGTGTTTACGACAGATTTTAGAGTTAAGGTCGTCTGATAGGGTTTGTATTCGTGAGCTAGAATTGGGACAATAATTGGAAGAACTTCTGAAGCATGAAGAGCTCATATGGTTTCAGAAGTCTCGATCGACATGGCTCATGAATGGAGATAGTAATACTAAATACTTTCACGGATAGACCCTTGCGACGTAGAAGGAACAAAATTGAGGGACTTAAGGTGGTTGGTGTTGATTGGTGTTTTGATCTTGTAATTCTAAAACATGTTAAATTCTTTAAGAGTATCTTTTCTGTGAATTATTAAATTGATGGGTTTTTGCCATGCAAAGGTCATTTTCTTGATTTATCTCTGGTGGAGAAGTGTGGCCTCGAGCTGGAAGTGATAGATTTAGAGGTCCGTAATGTAGTCTTTGGAATGGCTCTGCTTAAGGCACTGGGAGTTGATGGTTTCCATGCGAATTTTTATCGATCTCAATGGGATATTATTGGTCCTTCGGTTTGTTCGATGGTGTGTCTTATGTTTTGGGGTTGTCTGGTGGATCCTAGAATTAACAAAACTTTGCTTGTTCTAATTCCTAAGGTTGATGGTTTGGGAAGCATCACTAAGTTCCGTTCGATTAGTCTTTGTACAGTTTTATATAAGATTGTCATTAAGACAATTGTTAATAGGCTGTAACCGTTGATGTCGAGGCTTACTAAATAAAACCAAGCTAGTTTTGTGATGGGTAGAAGCATTTCAGATAATATTATTATTGCTTAGGAGTTTGTGCATTCTTTAAGGAATTTTAAGGGCAGAAAATCTGACATCATTTCAAAAATTGATCTTGAGAAGGCATGTGACAAAATCTATTTAGATTTCTTGAGGGATACACTTTCAAAAGCTGAGATTTTATCCATGATGATCATGGTAATTATGAATTGTGTGTCGTCAACTACTTTTTAGTTCTCTGGAATGGTGCGGTCACAGATGAATTTAGGCCTTCTCGGGGGTTACGGCAAGGAGATCCCTTATCTCTTTATTTATTTGTGTTATGTATGGAGAGATTGAGACATTTAATTGATGAATCAGTTGACAAGAGGAGGTGTAAGCCTTTGGTGCTGTTTAGGAGAAGTCCAAATTTATCACATTTATTTTTTGCTAATGCTCTTATGCTCTTTTGTGAGGTAGATTCGAAGTAGGAAGAGGTTGTCAATGATATTTTGAATACTTTTTTATCACTTCTCAGGTAAAAAAGTGAATAAAAATAAATCTCTAATATTTTTCTCGCCTAATGTTCCAAAGGCTTTAGCTTCTGATATTTGAAGGAAGGTGGGATATGGACGAGTGGATGATCTTGGGATGTACCTTGCACTTCTGATCATTCATAAGAGGGTTGGGGTTAGCACATTCGAGTTTGTGGTTAATAAAATCTGTAGTAAACTTAATGGGTCGGAGGCGAAGAAGCTATTAGGCAGGCATAATTATATTAGCGAAGTTAGTGCTTTTATCTATTCCCAATTACTTTATGACAATAGTTCATATACTTGTCGCTGTGTGTGGTGAAATTGAGAAGTTGGCCTGTAACTTTATTTGGGGCTCACTTCTGATATTAGGAAGCCGACTCTTTTAAAATGAGATAATTATTGTCATCCGGTAGAGGTTGGGGGTTTAGAAGTAAAAAGTTTAGCTGATCAAAACAAGTGTTAGCTTCCAATTGTTAACCGACTGATGATTAATGGGTTAAGATTGTGAGGAGTAAATATAAAAATTGTTGGGTCTTGCCGAACTCTATTGCTATGAGTAAGTGTTCCTATATATGAAAGTCTTTAATGAGGGTCTGATAGGATGTTTTGGATAATGTCTATTGGACTACAAGGGATGGATCTCTGACAAACTTTTGGAACGATAATTGGATGTCAGGTGGGCCCTTTAAGGAATTTTTATATGGGCTTTGAAAAACTAGATGACACTTGCGTGTTTGTGATTTGGTCAATGAGAGTGGTAATTGGGATTGGAGTCATCTTAGAAGTTTCCTATTAAACCCAATTGTTATGCAAATATCTTTGGTGTTTCCACCTTCACTGGATGCGGGGAATGATCGATTGTCATGGAGATGGGCGACTAGAAGTTCTTTTTCCACTACAGAAACCTATAGAGGTATGCATCCCTTTGGTTCGACTGATAGTTCTAATGTTTGGAAATTGATTTGGAAAGCAAGGCACCTCAACAGGTTAAAGTGTTCATTTGGTTATTGCAGAAGAATATATTGTTAAGTGATGATGAAAAAGTTAGGAGACATATGGCTTGTGAGGGCCACTGTCCGAGATGTAGCAATATGTATGAGTCCGAGGTACATGTGTAAGGGATTGTTCCTTTTCATGGGTGGTTTGGAGCACAATTGTACCAACTCAGGAACAAGTATTGTTTTTCTCCTTACCACTTGATGAATGGATTGTATGGGACTTGCAGAACACAGGAGATTGTGGTAGTCATAAGGTAGATTGGCATACTTTGTTTCCTATAGCGTGTTGGTTCCTATGGAAAAAATAGGGATGAGAAGCTCCACCATTGACGCCTAGTTTTCGCGCGGGACATATGGTTACCATTATGAAATGGTCAGCTTTGGAAAGTGGTTGGGTTAAGCTCAATACAGATGGTGCGTTTTTGTTTAATTTTTACTCGGCTACAATTGGGGGAGTCATTAGAGATGCTAATAGAAATTGGTTATGTGGCTATTCGAAGGTATTAGGGAAGGGTGAAATGTTCAAGATTGAAGCGAGGTAAATGTTAGAAGGGCCACATTTATTACGGGATAAATTTAGTCCTTATACTTAAATTATTAACTGTTCAAACAAAATTATCAATTCAATATTTAATAAAATTTTATAAATAAACTTGTAAATGTTATTAAATAATATTTACGGACTCATTTGTCGAAATTATGGTTTCGAAATCACTATTTTCGACATCACTAAAAAATAGGCTGTTACAAATAGACACCTATACCCAGAGCCAACATCAATCCACCACGTTGACCATTCCTATTGGTATCTGATGGTTTTGTTACGGGTTAAATAAGAGTTAAGGTTTGATTCGGGTTTACAGGGATAGGGTTGGTCCAGTTGAACTATGGGTGTAATGACTTGAATTTCAACAATGTCAAAAATTCAATTTGGAATCGAATTTTTAGTGAATCAAATTATTAATTGAATTATGATAGAATAATTAAATGTAAAGTACAAATAGAGGGGTCAAATCAGTGAGTGAAATTGAATTAAATCGATCATTTAAATAGTACAAAACTAAATTGCTAAAGTTTGAAAACATGAAATTATTTTGATTTAATCTATATGAATATCCGTGCTTGGTAATTAAATATGCCCTTGGAATTAATTATTCCATAATAAAGGTATGATAGTGAGATATAATGGTTTTTTTCATCATTATCTATAACTATCATTAATAAATATATATGTATGAATAATGAAAATTAATGGCTTAAGTAAGATAATTAAGCTACTAATGATATATAAAGAGTGTTGGATCTGGTGTCCTGAGTGTAGTATATTCGTTTGTAAACTTGTAATTTTTTTGAACGAGTTATTAATAAAACAATTCATGGATCACATTAATTTAATTTGTATAATTTTCCTTATATGGTTTTTGCATGCAAAGCAAAATAGAAGCAAATATTGGCTCACTAGTTGTCTAATGTTTAAACTAATACTAACCGGTATTACGTGGTTGGATCGTAATACAGAAAAACAATTTATATTAGTAGGCAGACCTAAACATGTGTAACAGCCCGATTTTGGGCCAAGTCAGAATAGTAGTTTCAGAACCACTAATCTGAGGTCAGAGAAATTATTTTTAATAGCATTTTATGTGTTATAACATGTTTACATGGATGCATGAAAATTTTGATGAATTAATTTTAGCAATTGTGAGCTTAATTGCAAAAAAGGACTAAATCGCATAAAGGGCAAAAGTTTTGTTTTTCTAGCAAATGGTTTTAAATAACTAGAGAATCATAATTAGGGGTCTTTAAAGGGCAAATAGACCCATTTCAATAGGGGTGGCCGGCCATAGAGACAAAGAAGAATAGAAAAGTCAAAATTAGGTGAAGTTGGTAGCTTATTTTAACTAGAAATAAGATAAAATAAAACAAAAAAGGCTTCATCTTTTTACCATTCATCTTCTCCACTAAAAATATCAGCAAGAAAGAGGTTTTTGAAGCTTGTAACTTTCAGCCATTAAGTTCTCTCATAAGTAAGTGATTTTGATGTTTTTTCTTGATAATTTTTGTACTTTTGGGACCCTTGTAACTTAATTTAGCTAATGGAGGGACTATTTTGCAATATGGTTGAGAGTTAAGGGTTTTAACATAAAAGCATTTATGTTATGAGCTGAAACTTTATGGGAGAAAATGAGTTATAGTTGTGAAATAAATAACTCTTGTAAAGTGGTGTTCATGAAAAACACCTAAAATGGACCTTTTTGTAAAGGTTATAAAATAGGTAATAATTGTGTGAAATAATCGAAATTGGGAGATGCCATAAGTGTAATAAAGGTTCGGCTAGGTTTTTTTAAATAGGAAATTTGATAAAAATTAATTTACGAGCCTAGAGATAAAATCGTAATTTTGTAAAAGTTTAGGGGCAAAATGGTTATTTTGCCAAAATATGAATTATGAAATGCATTGATTAATATGATGATTAAATCAGTGAATTTTTATCATTTTAGATCAAGAAATACGAAATCCGGGCCTAGACTGGAGGAAGGCCAAGCTAGTAGACTAAATCCAACTAGTAGCCCACTTTTTGTATATCAAGGTAAGTTGCACGTAAATATTACAACTATTGTTATTATGCATTGAATTATTGATATGGCATGAAATGCTCGATTTTGTTACGAATATGCATGACGGAATTTGATATGGTGAGACTCCCTGTTGAACCGTAGGAATAGATCAGATATCCATGTCGTGATACTAGGGTTATGTGAGCCAGTATAATATCATGTTTGGAACATGACATCGGTATTGATATGAGAACTAGTGTAAGACCATGTCTGGAACATGGCATCGGCCTCGATATGTGAGCCAGTGTAAGACCATGTTTGGAACATGGCATCGGCATTGATATGAGAGCTAGTGTAAGACCATGTTTGGGACATGGCATTGGCCTCGATATGTGAGCCAGTGTAAGACCATGTTTAGAACATGGCATCGGTATTGATATGAGAGCTAGTGTAAGACCATGTCTGGGACATGAAATCGGCCTCGATATGTGAGCCAGTGTAAAACCATGTTTGGAACATGGCATCGGTATTGATATGAGAGCTAGTGTAAGACCATGCTTGGGACATTGCATCAGCCTCGATATGTGAGCCAGTATAAGACCATGTTTGGAACATGGCATCGGCATTGATGGGAGAGCTTGTGTAAGATCATGTTTGGGATATGGAATCGGCCTCGACATGTGGGCTAGTGTAAGACCATGTTTGGAACATGGCATCGGCACCGATATATGAGAGCCAGTGTAAGACCATGTCTGGGACATGGCATCAGCATCTTACCCTTTTGTATGAGGCTTATCAAGTATCCATTTACTATTCCAACTGGTTCAACGGGTAATTTAAAGATTATATCATGATTGAGAAAAGTTATGATTACGTTGCAAGTGTTACTGGTACTTACAAGAAACTCATAAGAATGAGCTTGGGTTATGTATATGAATAGTAAGGATGAAATGAGTATGTTATGTCTATAGTCATTCAAGAAACTTGTGCAAGTGTATGATATGTTATGAGTATGATGTTACTTGGTAAAGCAATGTTAATTATTTACTTGTAACTTACTAAGCTTTATGCTTACTCCCTTTCTTTTCCATTTTCTTAAAGTGCCGCCAAGCTAGCATCGGGAATTAAGGGACGTTAGAAGCATCGATCACACTATCACCTGAAGCTTTTGGTATAGCTAGTTTAAATGTTTTGAGTGTGGCATGTATAGGGACTTGTTCTTTTTGTTTGGTGTCATGTTAGTTTAGCCACAAGTGTTGGCTCATATGGATGTGATATTCATTTTGTATAGGCTATTGATGTTGGCTAATACTGATTACTATTAAATGCATTTGATGAAAATTCTCATGGATATGGATGTTAGGTTATGGCTGGTTTGGTTATGTGTGTTTATGCTTGGATTGGAAATGTTTGATGTTGTGTAGGTTGGTGCAAGTAAGGGTGGCAAAAAGGCTTGGTAGATAGCCTTGTTTTTGTCCACACGGACAGACACACGGGCGTGTGTCTAGGCCGTGTGCGACACACGATCTGCCCCATGGGCGTGTAGTCAGGCCGTGTGTCCCCTGCACCTAAATTTGGAAAAATAAAATACCCAGTAGTAACCACGTGGGCGGAGACACGGCCATGTGTCCCAACCATGTGGAGGACACGGCCTAGTACACGAGCGTGTACCATGGCCGTGTGCACCTAAAGGGTTGCTGACGTCAGAAACAGAATGTCAAGGTTTTTGTACACGGGCTGAGACACGAGTGTGTCATGGCCGTGTAAGGGACACGGGTGTGTGACAAGCAGTGTAAAAAACCCTGTAGGTTCGAATCGAGAAATAAATTCGCACGTGCTAGGGACACAGACGTGTCTCGATATGTTCAGACCGTGTGAGCCACATGGGCCTTCAACATGGCCATGTTAAGAAGACACACGAGTGTGTCACCCTTCCACACGGGCGTGTACCCCTATCTACTTTGAAATTTTACAAATTTTTCTAAAGTGTTTAGTTTATTCCTGAACCATTTCCAAAGCGTGTTTTGGGTCTCGTAGGTCTATATTAGGGTCGTTAAGAGGAAGTTTGAAAGTTTTAAAATCAAACGAAATTTTATAACCCGAAAATGTTTGTATGTATATGTTCAAGTTCGGTAACACCTCGTATCCTGCTCTGGCGTCGAACTAGGGTAAGGGGTGTTACAACATGTCTTTAGTCTAATTGGAAATGAGCAAACCAATTAAAAGACTAATATGCCGTCTATCAAGTCCAATTGGAGAGATGTTTTGTCTTTGACATCGGAGCGGATGACTCCCAGAAGGTAGAGACATAGATGTGACTGACTAGACTGATAGTACATCGGGCTGGACCCAAGAAGAATAGATCTTAAATTCGTTTATGGATTTATGCACTTGTGACATTTAAAGTGTGACATACCTTAATAGTGAGTGGATGAGGGACTATGTATGCGCTACTCATATACTTTGATGTAAGTAAAAGCCTGATTTCAAAAAGATAAGGGATCGGAAGCTGGTGCGTTAGGTATACGACTTCTATAATATATAGTGTCATTCACAACAATGGAATTCATAGCCCGAGACATGGGTAAACGATATCCTTTCATTGGCATTACATCGTTGATGAAAAGTGAACGTGGCCTCGGGTTGTTCGTCTTTGTGATGAATAACTTGATTACTATCTGATAGTAATTGATTTTTCATGAAGAAATATATAATGGTTATCATGAGATAAAATAGGATCATATTAGGAGAACATATTTATCCCAAAGAGATTAAGGATATCTTATGAGGGTAACACACTTATGACAAGGTTATTGGACGAACATTGATCGAGTTACTTTCATAATAGTATGCCGTTGATTTTGTGACTAAATGAGTCTATAATTAATAGGTGAAAAGTTAGAACTTAATTATAAATTATTTAAGCCTTAATCACATGTCTAATCGGTCCATCTACTAGCTCGTTGAAACCATAAATGAATTGCATGTTGAATCAAATGAACAAAAATGGACAGAAATAGTAAAAATGGAAAACACTCAGGAAATAATTATGATTTTCTCCAAAATGAAAATGAAAAAAATGGAATCATTTGGAAATGAATGTGGTTTTCTCAAAATGAAAATGTAAATGAAAACGAAAGCGAAAATGAAAATAAAAATGAAAATGAGAAATGAATTCATTTAGAACTGAACAACGAATTCGCAAAAATGATCAAAATTTTGAGTTTATATTTTTGAGCTATTTCAAAACCCGAAAATGAAAATAAACCATATGATCATGGTGAACAAGTTGAATGGTGAAATATTAAATATATTTTCTCAAAAATTTTATTAGAGGTAAAATCATCATGAATTTAGCTAGGGTAAAATTAGGACAAGAAAATTATTTAATTAAATATAAATATAGAAATTTATTTTGGGAAATAGAAAAACATAATCGGGTTTGATCAAATTATAAAGTATTGGATCGAAAAGTTCTAGAAGTACTCGTAATTGGACCTGATGTGAGAGAAACCCAAAATCCCTTGATGGAAAATGAAAGGAGCGGTAACCCTAATAGGAATACTAGGGGTGTGCTGCCCACCCTGATCTTACTCAAAGTAAGGGGTGCTTTTCTATTTGAAATAAATTTCTCTAATTCAACAAGGGTTCTACCTTCTCCCCCTATAATAGATGGCATCGATAGGGCTATTTACACAACTTTCATATATCGTTATTCTGCCAGAAAATAGAGATATTTTTATTCTCTAATAATTAAATATATTTTTTAGAATAACGATTCTGTTGGTTTCTATTTTGAAGAGAAAATTTTCATTTTCACCTCAAAAGAAAAGGAAACTATTTCTAGTTTTTGTGTTTAATTCGATTTGATCGAGCCCACACTCAATGCAATTCACAGTATGAGAATAACAAAGAAGATCATTTGGTTGAAAGTCGATAACAATAAGGATCCGTTTATCCAAAAACATATGTATGATTTTGGTCTAGAGTTTATTACTATAAATATTATAAACCAGGTTGGTTTTCAAATTTTTATTTTCTGCTATGTAAGAAAACCATATTCAAATCAGTTTTTTTTCCAACAATACCCTCAGTGGTACAGCTTATGGCTCCTATATTGATTTCAGAAGCCCGCGGTCTCGAGTGTATTCCTGGTGGGCCGCCATTCACTCACTTTTCTCTTCTGCTCGGCTTGAGTGCTTGTTGTAGAACTACTCAAAGATGACATCATTCAAGATGCACATTTTTGTAATTAAATGTGGAAGTAGAAGTCCTCGGGTATGCCCCTTGGTACGTTGCCTTATGTTGTGGATGATCTGGTCCCCCACATTAATATTTCGGTTATGTAAAATAGCCTACAATAGAAAAGCACAATCACGAGTAACTTCTGTGATGTGTTGTGCAAGAAATTTTTTTGTACATATGAAATACACCCATAGTTTAGCCTCGAGAATCATTATAGATTGTTTAAATCTTATTGGTTCTTTAGTTGTGGTCTTTCGAACCCAAGTTCCTTGACCCTCAGTTAAAAAATTGATGATCTCTTCATAATTCACCTCTTTTTCATGTAATTTTTCATAAAAATCCAGGTTATACCAAGGTTTCTTATGGACGGCTTCGATCGCAATCATAGAATCTTATTGGTTTTTCAGTTATGACTTTTCGAACCTAATTTCCTCAACCTTCAGTTAAAAAATTGATGATCTCGTCATAATTCACCTATTCTTTATATAAGTTTTCATAAAAATCTGGTTTATACCAAGGTGTTTTACAGATAGCTTCGATCCTAATCAGAGAGACATCTACGAAAATGCCTCTCACAAGGACCTTATGGTCTTGTGCCTTAAGAAAATGTATGGAAAAATCCAATACTATTAGATAACTATGGGTTTAAGGGGTTGTCAACAAAAGGTGTTCCACTTTAAGTGTTTGACCCTTGTAGTTATAGGGTCGCGAAACAATTGTGTGGAAAATTCGAATCCATGTTTCGAAACTAATGATTTATCTAAGTTTTCAAACCGTTCGGCAGTCTCATTCAAGACAAATTGTATCCTCAGATCGTTGGGAGTATCGCGCTCCATTGTTCCCCGAGATGCTGTTCATTTTCGAAAAGCCATAACCAATTTCACAACAATATCCAAACAACCAAAATTACAGTTTGTATGACCAACTTATCAATTTGAGTTCTCTAACTTTACTTATTCAAATCAAACACAAGTATATAAATATTTAGAGTTTTGAGAGTAGGAAAATTTCACCAATCTTTGTTGTTGTCAGTAAGTTGTCTTGTCATGTTTTCCTACTGGCCGCCGTCAATCCTTGCCAGAAAGTTGCTTGTCATGCTCTAAAAGGATAATTCTAGTATATGTAATTAAAATTCTAAGTAAAACTAAAAAAAAAAAAAAGAGTGAAGATTAATGGTTAACAAATGAAAAAGATTGAAGAACTTTGGTCGCTGGAGGAGTTGAAGACTGAAGAGTGATATGCCACAATTTACACTATCAATTATACTTATTTTCACGTGACTTTAGCTTGTTTTATGGATTAAATTGAGTCATTTTAATAAATATTTATATTCTGATAGTTGAAGTTGCTTTTTAGTAGTCTTTATTACATTTTAGATATCTAAATAAGGTTATATGGTTATGTAGGTTGAATCGGGAGCAAAAAGTGCACATTTGGGTTGAAACTCGTGCCAATGTCGCAACATCTGAACCCAGTGTCGTGACATCAAAGATTGAAGTGAAAAAAAAACCTGGAACAAAATAGGCATCAATGTTGCAACATTGGAATTGGGTGTCACGACACCAACTCGGTGTCGCAACACTGGAACTCAGTGTTGCAACACTGGAACCTAGTGTTGCGACACTGGCTTTCTATGTGGCCAAAAATTCCTTGACGTGACAGCTATGATTTTTAGGGCAATTAAGGGTTTTTCCAACCTAAAACCCTAATTGACATTATAATTGAATGGACAGTTTAATCTTTTGGATTTTTGTCTCTATAAACAACATTAAAACCAAATTCAAGGTAGGATTGAACACAATCTATCGCTTAGATTATAGATTTTCTTTAGTTCTTAGTTTTTCTTGTTTAGTTTCTTTTATATTCATTTAATCAGAATCATTTTATTCCGAAGTTAGACAATCGCGAGTAATGGATGTTTGGGAATCACGTTATTTTTTCGATTAATTCATGAGCATTATCTTCCCCTTATTCTCTTATTTATATTTTGTTTGTTAATTTGATTAATTGAATGTGTGTATAAATATTTGGATATATTTTGTGCTTCATATTAATTTCGCATGAATTGTCTGTTTCATTAATTAATTGATTGAGGAAATAATTATTTGAAATTAAGTGTTTATTTGAGGGTGTTTAGTATATTAGTAGTGATGCCCCTAATAAAAGATTTAGACAAGTGACACCGATAGGGTATCTTGTTAAGTAGAACTTGTGCCAAGCGGTGAGACCGAGAGGGCATTTGTATGCCTAGGTGAGACCGAAAAGGTATCTTATGTGGTAATCCTTAGTGAAGATGAGATCGAGAGGATATTATTAGCTAAGGGTGGTAAAAACTTAATTAAGAGTAATTATTGATTTAATTAATAATTAGGGAACACAATTGATTTTAGGCTCAGGGACTCGCGTAGTCAAAACTAGGAATAGGAGAAGCCGATAGTTTAACTTAGGTAGTTTTAGTGAATTAATTTTATTATTGTTATTTTAGTTTAATTTAATTAGTTAATTATTATTATTTTGGATTTACACCACTAACTCGTAACTCGACTAAATTAGTACTTATTTTTTATAATTAATTTAGTATAGTTTTCTCTAATATGCAATCCCTTGGGTATGATCCTCAAAATACTTCCTAAGTGTTTCGTTGTAAACAAAGTATATTACAACTTGACTTGTATACTTGTGGACATCACTGCTTTGTTATTGATCTTTTTGATGAAGTATTTCCACTCTAGACGTTTGCATGTCTGGAGGCGGTCAGAGAGCGATAGAGAAGAGGAAGAAAAATCAATTTAGGGCATCTAAACTAGGGCTCTTTGTGATGAGGCCTTTTTATAATTGTTTCCTCATCGCGACGTGATGTCTCCTCTCGTCAAGATGTCGTGTATCAATTATAATTTCCAAGGTTGTTATGTCATGGCTCTTTGCAACATGTCCTTGATGGAATTGTGACGTTGAGCTGCTCAAAGCGACGATGCAATTTTCCTCATTGTGACTTCACTTACTGTTTTGTAATTTGTTGACCAACTTATCATGATGTCCTAGGCCAGAGTTAAGTCGTGAGGTTGTATCATTGCGAAAACATGAGTCTAGCACGTCACGATGTAACTTAGCGTTTTGGCCCACCCTACGCAAAATTTCAATTTCCTTGATTCTTTTGTTTGTCCATTTTACGAGCTCAACAACCATTGTAGAAAATACATAAAAACTCCTAATTTAAGACTTAGAATAAAATAAAAGAAATAATAAATTACAAATGAAAATAAAATTTAAAATCAAAACGAATTTAAAATAGAAGTCCTTTTTCAAGATTTGGACAATTCGTATTTCCCTCGATGGAGAACTTCCAGCTGGTCCTCGACACTTTGATTCTTTGTTTTTTCCAGTGTCGATGTATCTGCACTAGCAACTTAGGTCCATTCCAATAATGTTGCCTTATTTTCGACCGACGCAACATCCACATTACGAGCCACTTGGTACCAAATTTGAGCTAACCCCAAATTATTTTCTAGGACATTATTATCTTGAGTCTCCTCACCTCCATGTCACGTGAAGGTCTAGTTACTTGAGTTTTACCTCTTTCATCAAATGAGAATGAAATGAACTCTTCGACCTCTTCGGTGGGCAACTCCCTGGTTTTTGCCAAAAAAATGTATCAGATCTTTTACACTTTTACTTAGATACGGTTGAAGCTCTATGTTAGTTGTTACTTCTAATTATATATCTACTGCTACATCTACCTCTATGTCAATTGGATCAGAGACACCTTCGGCCATATTCAACTCGTCCTTATGGTTTCCGACTCCAAACTCTTATTGACTTTCACCTTTTAATTCAGGATGGTTGACAGCAATACAATAGTCCTCCTAACCAAAGTTAGGAGCATACTACACGACCTCTTCCAATTGAGTATTTGTTTTGTATATTTGTCGAAGTAGTTCTATCATTAGCCACATTTTATCCAAGTAGTTCTATCATTAGCGACTTTTTATCCAACATGGCCTCTAACTGCTCGGGTGTGGATAGCATAATTACTTCAGATGAAGATATTTGATGCGAATTACAAGAGTGATTGTCTGGATATTCAAGCATATCATATTCTTGGTCATGACTCTACTTGTTCATCAAAGCTTCGGCTAACCAATTTGATCTTTGATTGCGTCTATATTGCTCATAATACCATTGATATGCATCATCATCCATGATCAAGGCAATTTTTTAGTTGTCAGAATATTTGGGCATATTATGTACTTCGTCATAACTCTACTAGTTTGTTGAAGCTTTGTTCAACCAACTCGATCCTTTGTTAATGTACCATTTATCGCTCTCCTTCTACTTATCGTCACTCTTATCATACCATCTGTATTCACTATCATCAAATTAAATTGTCAACAAGGTAACCAAAATAAAATAATAATAATTAATTAAAAATTTAGCACACTATTTGGCTCGTTTGTCTTTCGACTTGTATTACTTTACAGAGTAATCAATTCAATAACAATTATCATCGTCGCAATCTCCGACAATGGTGTCAACAACTTAACCGTCACCTCGACGTGTGAATGTTAGGGCTAAAAATCGTGCAAATAAAACATATAGAAGTAATGTGCGATTTCAACAAGCGAACAGTCAATTTATAATATAATTTTGTTTACAGTAAAACACTTGGAAAGTATTCCGAGTATTGTACCCATGGGATTACAGATTGGAGAAAACTATTATTAAATTAATTACAAAAAATAAATATTAATCTATCAAGTTACGAATTAGTAATGCTGATTCAGAATTGAAATATTAATAAAACTAATTACATTAGCTAACCTGAAATAACCTAATGAAATTTGCTATCCCTAGTCTCAACATGCGAGCTCCTAACCTATGATCGATTAAATCCCTAATTTCTAACTAATCCACTAATTACCCTTAATTGAGCGGTTACCACCCTTAGTTAAGAATTCCCTCTCGATCTCACCACTCAACAAAAGTTCTATGCAATAGGATACCCTTTCAATCTCACCTGTCTAGATATTCTACTAGGGTCATCACTCCTAGTATACTAAGTCTTTTGAATAAACACCCAATTTTAGATAATCAATTACTTAATTGGTTAATTAGTAAACAACTGAATCATGCAAGATATAAGTAAGCACAAGATTAAATTCCAATATTCATATAACATTCAATTAATACTATTAATGAATGAAATTTAAATAAAGGAATAGAAGAAAAAGATGCTTATAAATAAATATCTAGTAGCTTAGTTCCAGAACAATCTCTGCTCATAATTATCTTCAAATTAGAATAGAAAAAATTCTGCTTACAAAAACATGAAATAAAATAAGACTAAAAACTAAAGAAATCTGTCTGTCTAGGTCGACTCCCTCTAATCTGACTATAATGTGACTTGTATAGGTTAAATTCGAGGTACTAGGTACTTAAAATACCCTTGAAGCAATTAGGGTTTAACTAAGAAACAAAACCCCAATTAGCTATAAAAAATACGGTCGCTCTTGTCCAGGTTTTCGTCGCATAGTCACGACGTCAAAAAATCGCTTGTTGCGACGTCATCTTTGTTTCATCCCTGATAGCTTCAATTTTTGGTGTTGTGACATTGCGTGTTGGTGTTGCGACACTGAAGTCTTCCTTTGTGTTCATTAGCCTGAAACAACGTCCTGCACCCTCAAGTAGCCCATTAGTTATACCCTAGTCTTGAATTGGCCTAAAAGGTCATCGAAACACCTAAAAATGTGTAAAAGCTCTTATTTTACCAAATTTAAACATTAAAGACTAAAATATAAATGTAACATCCCAAATTTTTTGTTTAAAGAATGTAAAGTTGTATAAAAAATGAGCCATTAGTTTAGTGGTCAAAAAGAAAATAAGGGAACAGTGCAAATAGCTTAAGGACTCAAGTTTGATTCCTTTCCCTTGTAAAATAGCTTAATTTTGCTAATTTTTCTCCTTCCCCCTATTTTCGTGCTGCACATGCCTATTAGCCTAGGTATAAATATCACTTTTTTCATTTATTTTTTAGCCTTTAGTCATAATTTTTCCAACCCTAGCCACCCCTTCCTCTTCTATTTTCTAATTCTTTCAATTTTCTCCCTTTTCCTTCCATTGTGCCGCCCACCAAACTCCTTTTTCCTTACCGTCCTTTCCTCATTCATTGGTGCTTGTTTTGGTTATTTTTCTTCTTTTTTGTTTTTTTTTTAACTTTTATTTCACTATTCTCCCTATCTTGAAATAGCCTCTTGAACCACTTAAGAATTAGCCTCCATTACTGCCACAAAGATCTTTATTGCTGTCCTTTTACCTTTCTAAAGTAAGTGCCTAGTTCTCTCATTTTTCTATTCCATTTTCTTATTGTTCAGTTTTAAAAATTAGACCTAAAAAATTTGGTTTTGTATATTGATTTTAATGAATGATTTCTAGTCCTCAAACATCCCTTTCGAACTGCCCAAAATTATCCCCAAAAAAAAAACGTCGCCGCCAATGGTAGTTTTTACCCCTAAAGTTTTCCTTTTTATTGACCGATTGTATGAGATTTATTTAGGAAAATAAACTGTTGTTTAAGTCTAAATATAGTATTTAATAAGCTTTTAAACAATTCCCCTTGGTGTTTTGCAAAACTGCCCCTTTGTGGCCAATTGTGGAGGTGTGCCACTCTTAGATATGCCACTAGGAGCTGCTGATTTTTTTCCTGTAATTTTGTCGAGTATTTTCCAGCAAGTTTGAATCTATCCTATCCTAATCAGCCTTTGATCGTGTATGATTTAGGAATACTCGATCTTCCTTCATTTAGTGACTTAGATCTGACAGATCGGGAAGCGTAAGTGTGATTGTTATTGGGTTAATGCATAGTTTCAATTTTGTTAGTAGGGAATTTGTTAGTTGATTGAATTAAGGTTTTAAATGGATGATTAGCTACTGGTTTTTCAGCATTTTATTATGTTAGTCATTGATTTAAATGCCCTGGACTAGCAGTGAAGTCAATTGTCGTCTGCGCGTATGTTTTGCATGAATTAGTGTAAGTAGTCTAGTCGATTTGGACATGAAAGTTAGTTGTTGTAAAAATGATTTGGTTGATCCTTTGAAGAGTGTTTTAAGGCTGATTTGACAACATCTTAACTCAATAAATGTTGTATTTTAACTTAGGTTCGGTTCAAGTCTAAAGTGGGAATCGCGGATTTCGTAAGTAATGTTGTGGTTGTGCGAAATTAAGGTGTGGGTTCTAATCTGTAAACTTGAGTGTTTAAATTATATTATTAGTGTTTAAAATTAAAATCAAGCTTGCTGGTCAGACTTATATAAATGGCTAAGTAAATGATTTTATGGTGGCCGAATTAGGTACGTTTCGAGCCCTAATTAAGTGGCACGCTTGAAAAATTTGCATGGTTGACTGATTATTTGTATGATTGGTATTGGGATGAAATGACATGACATGGATGATTTGGATATAAAATGATTGAATGCTTGAATGTATGCTTAAGTGAAATGCCATGAAATGTACTGATTGAAAGCTTGTTATATATGCACTTGAAAATTGTTTTTATAGCATGTTAAATTGCTTTTGAAATGATTATGAAATTGAGGCATGTTGGAATGCCATCGAATTGAATGTGAAATCAAACGCTTGATAAGTGTTAGCACTGAATGGAAATGAATGATATAATGAAGGCGTGTAAAGCATGCCACTAAAATGTAATTGTAATGGAAGTATGTACTTGTTTGTATCTTTTATGAAAAAAGGCACGTGCATGGGGTGGGAAATTGTGGATGATGGAGGAGTTTCATGGAGTAACGACGGTAGATTAAGTCTGCATTTAATGTTGTCAGTGTACTGCACCGGGAGTAATGAGGAGAATGACGATTATGTCGTATATTGAATGGTAGTATAACTATATTATTTTTAATGGTGGTTTAACCACATCAAGCTCAACTCACAATGTTTGGAGACTGGTAGATAGGTTCTGGGGAACTCATGGAGTGTAGCAGATGGATGGGTATGAATATTTTTGCAGTGTATCATGCTATGTCATACTCAAATGTTATTAATTTATGATGTGTATTGTATTGAATTAATGAATGATGTCTGTAGGATTGATGGTGTGTTTACATTGTTATAGACTCACAATGAGTTAGTTTATCTTACCCCATAGTTTCAAACATTTCTGGTAATGCTCAAGATTAGCATCGGACCCGGTATGCGGACATATGACAGACTTCGGGTTGAACATTTATTTTGTTTAAAGTTTATTAAGATTTATTTGGTTTTTGGACTGTTGTTTGGGTTTTTCTTCATTTTTTGGTTTTATGTATTCATACTTATTTCATTGATTGGATTTAAATACGTGTTTCAAAATTGGACAATGCATGATACTTGACTTAACTAAGTTTTTTCATAAACTATGTTTTCTGCTACAACAAAAATAGTTAAAGTTTTGCTGAATGAAATGATGAGCAAATTGTTTTCTAAAACCATGGTTACATTAAGAGAATGACTTAAGATAGTTGACTTAATCAATGAACGTTTTTTAATTAACAAGTGCAAACAGCGGTTTTTCTTATAAGAGAGTAACTAAGGTTTTTCAAAAAACGGTAGGGTCATTTAGTCACATAGGTGGCTAATATGGTATTCACAATTCGGCTATAATGTCTAGGCCAATTTGGGTAGGTTACAGTAAAAATAAATAAAATAACACAAAATTATGCCGAAAACAAGCTTATTAAGTGTTGGAAATAACCTTATTTGTCACCTCTAATTGTGGTAGATCATCATGATTTTAACGGAATTAGAATTAGGTTAAGAAAATTATTTAATTGGGTAATTAATTTATTTAAGATGTTTTATTTTGGAAATAGAAAAATAAATATCGGTTGGATCGAATTATAAAGTACTAGGTCAAAAGTTCAAGAAATACTTGTAATTGGACCCAATATAGGAGATGCCCAAAATCCCCTTATGTTTAAAAAGAGGGACGACAAACCCAATTTTGTTTAACTAGGGTTGTCGTTGCATCTAGTCCTAGTTAGATTAGGAGTTTGTTTTTCTATTGAAATAGCCTTGTAAAATTCAATAAGGGTTTTATCTCTTCTCCCTACAAATAGGTGACACTAGTATGGCTAAACATACACCTTTGAGATACTGTTATTATAACAATCCAGTTTAAACCCTAGTCAAAATAGTGGTTTTGAGACCACATATCTGATTCAAAAAAATATTTAAATATTATTTTCCGTGTTTATGATATGTGAATGAGCATGTGTGAAAGTTTCGTATGAAAATTTGAATGTTTGTATGCTTAATTTTGAAAAAGGACCTAATCGCGTAAAATGTAAAAGTTGTATACTATTTGTTAAAAGTGCTTACTTGATTTGGCTTTATGATTGTGAGGTCTTTATGAGGTTATTTGACCATTGAATGAATTAAATGACATAAAAGGGCATTAGTTGGTGGAATTTTAATGAATTATAATAAGGTTAAATTGGTAAAAAGTAGATTAATGTTATATTAGTTAAAACCAAAGTTAAAAATCATCTTATTTCTATCATCATTGGTCGAAAATACAAGAAAAAGAAAAGAGAAAAGAATAGCTAGGTTTCGGCACTTGCAAGCTTTGATTTAGGTATGTTTTTGTTTCGGTTTTTGATAATTTCTACGTTTTTGTAATCGTTGCTTCGTATACTATCGAGCCTATGCCTCAATTTTTTATTTTTATGATGCTTTTGAAATGTTCCATGGATTAATTCATGAGCTTTATGTTGTTTTATGATGAAATATGAAAGTTTAATGTTGGGTTTGTATGTTCTGTCCTTGGATTTTTGATGATTTTAAGTAAAATGGGCTAAATTATGAAATTTGTAAATTTAGAGACTAAAATATGAAATAAATGAAATGTGTGGACTTGAATAAGAGCTATGAATATTCGGCCAAGCATGAGTATATGCAAATTATGTGTATTTTGTGATTTTGTGAATTAGGGACTAAAGTGTCAAAAATGTGAAAATGTGATGGCTAGTTTGCAAATTGCCCTAAATATGTGTCGATGGATTGTTTTGAATGAATTTGTGATTGAATAAGTTAAATTTGAATTTATATAGATGAAGAATTAAAAAAAACGAAGTTAGATCAGGTAAAGTCGAAAGTTGTCGAGTAACCGATTTTATTCATCCGAATCCGTACGAGGTAAGTCGATATACAAATAAACATGTTTAAATTGAATTCTTATGATTTATATGATATTTAATTGTGATAATGAATGTTCGAACTAGTTATGTGCTTTTCGAAAAAGTATCGACAAAGTTCTGACGTCCGAAAAGTCCCGTACGGATCTTAGGAATAGTTAGGATACATATGTCATGACATAGGAATTCCGATATCTGTTCTGCGTGTAAGACCATATCTGAGAAGTTGGCATCGATTTCTATTTTTCATGTAAGACCATGTCTGGGACCTTGGCATCGTATCTGATTTCGTGTAAGACCCTGTCTGAGACAGTGGAATCGATATTTGATTACATGTAAGACCGCATCTGGGACGTTGGCATTGTATATGTTTTTTGATCTATTCGTGTATCCTTACGTTTCCAAATGGTTTAAACGAGTATTCCGAGAAAATGAATAACTTTTTGAAATTTTATCCGACTCAGGTACATTTGAATTGTGTACTATATTTGAAAGAAAAAGGTAAGTATATGTGCAAATGATGAACTACGATTTAAGTATATGAATATGAGATTGGTGTTGGCATTTGGCTACAAAGTATAAATGATTTGATGATGTTTATATGCTTTAAATGATATGTTTATTTGTATATGGCTTACTAAGCTTTTGAAAGCTTACTTTGTGTGTGTTTACATTGTTTTACAGATATCGAAGCTACTATGAGCTTGGGGATCGTCGAGGATCGTCACCACACTATTGAACCTTATTTTGGAACTTCTAAAAGTGTATATAGTAAAGTATGGCATGTATAGGCTAGAAGTAGTTTGGTTATGTTTTGTAATGTATATATTAGGCCATGTGATATGGCTAACTTATGTTTGAATTTGTGGTTGGAAATGCTAGATGATATGTGTGGTATTATGAATTATATGGTATGTTTTGAATGACCAAAAGAAATGGTCAATGTTAAGAAATTTTTTTGTAAGTTTTAAGCATGAGATTGAATGATGTATTGAGTATATGTTTAAGTATGATGTTAGTCTAAGTTTTGGTATGAATTGATTGATGAATTGAGATTGGAATTTGCTGGTTTTGTAAAGTCATGGATAATGTAAGTCTGGATATTGAGATTGGCTGGAATTGGTGTACAAATATGTTTAGTTTGGTGCTTGTAGGTTTGACCTAATTGGGGTGGCAAGTTGGCTATTCAATGGCCTATTTTTGTCCACACGGGCAGAGACACGGGCGTGTGTCTCAGCCGTGTGTGGTTATGTTACACGGTAGTGTGTCGCCTGGGGTACCCTACGAATTAAAGTCAATATACCCTCTAGTTTTGACATAGCCTAGACACACGGGCATGTCTATTAGTCGTTTGTGGCACACGGGTTGACACACGGGCTTGTGGTCGGTCGTGTGGCCAAATCAGTAGCCTCTCTAATTTTCACATGGCCTGGCACACGGGCGTGTCTTGTGGCCGTGTGGACAAGTCAGTATGTATGCCTTGTTTTGCCACGGCTTAGACAAATGGGCGTGTCTAATGCCGTGTAAGGCACACAGCCTGTTCACACGGGCGTGTGAACTTTGAAAAATTAAAAATTTTTCTATGTTCTGAAACTTTTGTATGTTATCGATTTAGTCCTGAATATATGATTTAGGCTTTGTATGCTCGATTTAAGTTCATATTGATTATGAATGATTTATAATTATTGAAATGAGATGATATTTGATATATGTTTGTTCTGAACTGAGTTACGAGTCCGGTAATGCCTCTTAACCTATCCCGGCGATGGTTACGGGTTAGGGGTGTTACAGTTCTTCTGCCAAAAAACAATGAGAATTTATTCTATAAGTATAAATTATATTTTTTGGAATAACAATTCCACCAATTTCTATTAAGAGAGATTTTGCTTTCACGTTGAACATAAAGAAAACTATTTCTGGTTCTGTGTTTGGTTCGAATCATTTGTTCCCAAACTTGAAGTAGTTCATGATATGATAATAGAGGAGAAGGTTGTTCTGTTGAAAGTTGGAAATGAAATGGATCCGTCTAACCGAAAAAAACATGTGCAATTTCGGTAAAGTGTTTATTGCTATAAATATCATAAACTGGCTCGATTTTCAAAATTTTCATTTTCTTCTGTGCAAGAAAACCATTTTTGGACCAATTTTTTTTCCAATAGAGAGAAGAAAGAAAATCCATTTTCTTCATCATTCTCTTTTTGTAACGAAACAAAGAAGAAAGAGTAGAGTTGGGTATTCTCCCTCAGTTGACCAAAAAATCCCAAGGTAAAAAATACATTTTCTTTGAAATTTTTATGGAAGCTTAATTATCTAAGTTTAGTTTTGCATACCCAAGTGTTATATTTCTTGATTATTGAGTTTTTAACAAGTTTCCATTAAAAGATGTTTATGAAATTCGGCTTGGATAGAAAGGGATTCTTGAGTACTGAGTTTAGATTGATTGAAGAGTAAGTTAAAAAATGAAGAAACGTGTTGATTTAAGTTAAGATTTTGTTTAAGAATTTAGTTAAGTTTATGTAATAGAGACTAAATTGTAAGAAATATAAACTTTGGGGTTTGGTAATAAATAATGGTTGTAGGAGGTCCCTATACTATATTTATAAAGTCAATTTTAAATTGAATTGGGTATATCATGAGATACAAACGTTGCAAACATTAGGGATTTAAAGTATTAAAGTGAATTAAATGCACTCATGTTTGATTTTGTTGAATTTGTGTTGAATTGTGTGGTTAACGACGTTTCCATAATTGTATTATCGAATGTAGCCAAAGACAATGCTGGATCATTGAAAGATAAAGGAAAGGTGAAAATCGTCGAAGACTAGCAGTTTCAGTCGATTTTTATTATCATAATTTGCTTTCCTTTTTGTTAATTTAATTAGGTAACTAGCCTTATTAGATTACTAGTGATATGTGATTACAATTGTGATTAAGTGTCATCTTAAATTTTGGCTAAAACGATAAGTTGGCAGGTATGTATTTGTATGTGAGATTTATTATGATGTTAAAATGATTAGCTGCTTCGTTGATATAATGAAAGGTATGTGATTACACATGTATCGATATTGTTAAACTGTGAACTTGCCTTATTAAGCGATGCTAGACATAGTCAGGGTATAGTTAGCATGCCATAGGATTCATATATATATATATCGGTGAGAGCATCCTAATACTTTGGTGCAATTCATTCTGGCATTTAGGTGCAATCATTGGCACTACAGTGCAATTCATTCTGGCATTTCAGTGCATTACATTCTGTAGAGTGTTAGGGGGATCAATGCGTTAATGTCTGATCAGCACTTTAGTGCTTATTGTGGAGTGTAGGGGATAAATCTGCATACTCGTACTTGTGTTTGCATTCAATTAATAGGGGCTTTAAGTAATTTTTTATTATGTCATTCTGATTCTGAAAATGATACGTTATTCTAAATGTCATTTTGAATATGATAAACGAGCATCATTCTGATTTTGATTATAACAAGTTATTTTGAAAATGATTTGTTTTAATGTGATAATTATATTCTTTTTATTTTAATTTCTTTTATGTTTAACTTCAAATTATGTTAGCACCACTAAGTAATCAATACTTAGTGTACGAATTTGTTTGTTATCATGCACAAGTATCGTAGCCTTTTGATGTGATCGTTAGTCTTCAACAACCAAGCGTTCAACACTCAGTTCAACTATCTTTGTAAAGTATTAATTATGCTTAATTAAGTATCGCCTGTACCTAAGTCATTAGAAAGTATTTTGGAGTTCTTTTGATATTTTTTTTTTGTATATATATGCTCATGTTTTAGTATACTTGGTAAGGTGACCTATAAGGTTTCCAAGGTTGATTTTCAAGCTTTGGTTAGTAGCTAATTATGCATGATTGTACAAGTTTGATTATGTTAGTTGATAAGTTTTGTCTAGATGTATCAGATTGTATGTTTGGATGATATTTGTTTGTGATTACATGTGTCTAATTGATGGCTATTGCGTTGGTTTTATGTTTAGGCATGTTTTAGGTATAACTTGCTATGGTTGGAATGCTTGAAAATAGGCATTTTGGTCATTTTTTCATTCAGTCTCAAGACCGGAAGAACATGTCTCCAGATTGTCAGAATAAAATTTACCTTATTGTTCATGCAAAGTCTTAATGTTTTAAGACATTCCATGTTAGTCTCAAGACAAATTGGCTTTTGTCTCGAGACAAGGGTACATCGAAGCTAAAATAAATTTTCCATGTTCCAAGTCTCGAGACAATCGAGGCATCCAAACATTGAAGCTAAAATAGTGAACTAGAGGAGGCCTATCTTAAGACCCAGTCTCAAGACTTGAAAAGTCATGCCTCAAGACATGGATTTCAATATCTCTAGACGTGTAATAATCAAAGCTAAATTTCTAAAAATAAATTGTAGTATGTCTCGAGACTTGGAAATCCTATCTCAAGACATTATGTTGAAAGTTTATGAATATAGTTTGGATTTGAATCTTGCTTCATTTTTTATTGACCGCAAACCTGTAAACCTATTTATAGAATCATATAACATTAAATCATCAAGTTTATGTTGATAGTTGTGATTTTATGTGATTATTATGAATTAATGTCAAATTGTTTGATTAAATTACTTGAAATAGTTTGAGTTACTTCGATAATGTGATGCGATGTCTCACATTTGGATCCGACAATTGAATCGAGTGTCGGTGTCACAGAAGGCTTGTGGTGATTGTGTTCTTTGGGTGTTGTTGGAGTAAATGATGATTTCGGATCATTGAGCTTTAGCAAATAAAGTTTTTTGTTGTTTTTATGAATGTCGAAGGAAGAATAAAGAGAATTGAAAGCTCTTTATGTGTTCACTGGACTTGAGCCCCTTGTATTCCTAAAGGAAACTTGTGATCTTGCAGGAGTCGATGAGAAGCTTGGGTTTCTCAAGTCTATAGTTGTAGTTAAATAGGAATGTGGTTCATTATGGACTTGCTTTTAGATGCTTGGTCGAACTTTACTATTTAGTTTTATAGTTTGTGACATTAGAGACATTAGATTAAGAGTAAAGAGCTTGGAGTGCAAGATATTGAATGAGTTCTGTATTATGTTTTGAAACTACAAAAACAATGTTGAGCTTTTGCATAGTAAGGGACTTTGGAGGCCTTTCCCTTGCGGTAATAGGTCTTCAGTTTTCTTTTCTTCTTTTTTTTCAGAAAATTTATATTAATAAAATTTCTTTGTTTTGAATATCATGTTTATAATGATCAAATTCATGGGGCTTATTGTATCAGTCCGTTTTAAGTGAAATTGGAATAATAGTTTTGAGACCACAAATTCGTCGAGTAAATTATTTTTTTTATTATTTTAATTTTTATAGACTATTAGTAGGGTTGTATTAATGAAATTTTGATGTTTGCTTGTTTAATTGTGTAAAAAGGACTAAATTGTAAAAGGTGCAAAAGTGGAGTTCTATTAGTAAAACGGGTCAAATGGCTATGAAAATTTAAAGTGAGAGGACTTAGATAGTAATTAGAACATTTAAATAGTTAGTGGACTTTTATGGACACAAATTAAGTGATTTTTTAAGTTAAAATGAAAGGTTAATAAAGTAATTTAATTAATAAGTTAAAGAAAAATAAGTAAAAACAAATGTATCATCTTCTTAATTGATATTTTTGATTGAAAATTGATGAAGGAGAAGCCATAGCTAGGGTTTGAAGCTTCGGTCAATTATATAGCTTGCATGTAAGTGATTTTGATCATGTTTTTAATGATTTCTATGTTATTGATGTCCTTGTAGCTTAATCTATCTAGCCTAGGGTTCAATTTGCAAAACTGTTAAAGATATAGTATTTTTACATGAATCTTCTTACATGATTCTTTATGTTTAATGAAAGATTTTGGGTCCTTGTTGATAAATAAACTAGTTTTGTAAAGTGATTTTTGATAAAAATGACATTTAGGGACTTATTTGTAAAAATGATAAAAGTTCATGGTGAAATTCTGAAATGATGGTTTGTATGAATTGATATAGGTCCCTAGTGAATTTAGCTGGCATGAGATGATTAAAATGCTTAAATTTCAATTTATGAGCTTAAAGACTAAATTGTAAAAAAAAAAAATTAAAATGTTAGGGGTAAAATAGTAATTTTGCAAAAATATGAAATATGGACTGAATTGAATAATAAAAGAATTAAATGGATTGAATTTGTCTATTTAGATCAAGATAGACCACGTACGGACCTAGATCGAGGAAAATCTAAAGTCTCAAATTAATTGATCTCATTTTTACGTCTTTGTCATCGAGGTATGTTCATATGCATAAGTATCATTTCTAATGCTATTTTTGATTATATGTTATTATGTTAATTGTCATGTAATTGAATGATGAATATCTAACAATGCCATGATGATTATTGAGCCCTATTTGAACCTTAAGAATTTGTAGGATACAAATGACATGTCATTAGGGTTTTCATGTTCCGCGTGCTGGTCTTGAATGTCCTACCAATGGCTGAGGTCCTGCATATGTTGTAGCTATTCCACAGCTAGTGTGAGTAGCATCGTGTAACTTACATTTCGACCCATAGCTCTTGTGAGCAGGCCCATTTCACAGCTCATGTAAGCAACGATGTAAAGGAAAGGTTACAGTTATATGTTAAGCACACTTAGTGTGAGCTTTCCCGAGTATCCGAAGATATTCTAAATGGTTCAACGGGCATGAAAAGGAAATGAATGGTAAGTGTTCAAATGAAATATATTATGTAATTATGAAAAGTGTTGAAATGGTAAGCTTCAAAGGAAGTATACTTATGTTTATGAAAATGATGAAATCAAATGAATTATATTCATGTAGAAATAGTTTACCCGATGTTAATTCAAGTGAATTATGTTTAAATGTACTAACATATGTTGTTGATGGTGCTTAGGCTTATGCCAAGCTTGTGGTTGGATTATGTTATGTTTAATCTTAATGCTATTTATTGAAATGTTAAGTTATGTTCATGTTTTTTGAACTTACTAAGCATTATATGCTTACGTAGTTTTCTTTCCTATGTTTTATAGATAATCGAAAGCTCGTCGGAGATCTATCACACTATCCAGCGAATATATCTGTAGTTTTTGATGTTTTGGCCAAGGTTATATTGGCATGTACAGGTAGAGGTGAGCGTTCGATCAAATCGAATGAAAAAATTTCGAGTTAATCGAGTTGACGAATCATATTTTATCATCCTAATTTGATTTGAAATTTTCTCAAATCGAGTCGAGTGAGATGGAATTCGAATCGAATAGAATCGAATATATTTGTTCGAGTTAAATTTTTAAAAATTAATTTTGAGTCCTTATAACCACTATCACTCACCGTAATCAAAATTTTTATTAACTTTCATCACCTCATAATTTATTTATTAATCTTTTATATACGGGTTAGCTTCTTTGCTTGCTTTTTTTTCAATTATCTTGATTCTTGTCACTATGTATTTTGAAATTAAAAATATATTAAATGTAAAATGTGATTTTTTATAAAAAGTTATTTTAAAGATAAAATGTGAAATTGATATCAATATAAAATTTTAACACGAATATTTTATGGCATCATTTAATTCAATTTTAATATAAATATTCAATATGACTAAACAATTAAATAATATAAAATGTGAAATTTAATTTAACAATATAAATAGTAGATATAATTAAAATAATTACTATTTATGTTTAGGAATTTTTGGATAATTTTGATTTTTATTTGGGAGTAAAGGGTGAGAAGTAAAAGTTTAGGGGAAAATAAAAAGTTTTGAGGAGTAAAAGTTTGAGGGAAAGTAAATAGGGGGAGTAAAATTTTGGAGAAAAAATATTAAAAAAAATTTGGAGGGGGGGAAGGGGATGGGTTTGGGGTAGATGGGAGGTGGAATGGGAAGGGAGTAAAAGTTTTAGGGGGAAAGTGGGAAGGAGTAAAAATTTTGGGGGAAAATAAAAAGTTTTGAGGTTTTTGGGAGTAAAATTTTGAGGAAAAGTAAATGGGAAAGTAAAATTTTGGTGGGAAATGGATTTTAGGTAGATGGGGGGTTGGGATGGGAGGGGAGTAAAAGTTTTGGGGGAAAGTGGGAATAAGTAAAAGTTTTGAGGGAAAAGTAAAAAGGTTTAGGAGTTTGGGGTAAAAAGGTAAAATATTATAGTTTGATATTCGAATTATTCGAGTTATTCGAATTCGAAAACTCAACACGATTCGAACTCGAAATTCGAAAAAAATTTGAGTTGACTCGAATAACTCGATTAACTCGGATAACTCGATTCGTTTAACTCGAAATATGAATTTTTTTCGATTTTTTTAAGTCAAATAAAATTTTGCTCACCCCTATGTATAGGTGGACTTGTGTTTGTGTTAGTTGATAATTGATTGATAATTTTGACATGTATAAGTTGTTTTGGTACCATTTTGATGATGGTTGGATTGTGTCATTTTAGTGTTTGTGATGCATAAATGGTATGTCTCAAATGGTAAGTTTATGTTGAAATGGTATAGGTCAAGATATGGTATGTTTTGAGATGGAAATGAACTAGATATTTATGAATGAAATGTGGTCAATTATATGTATGTTTAGGTAAATTTGTATGTTTACATTTAAGGTGCCTTGTATGGCATATTGGTTGAATGATCTCGGACTATTGAATTGGTCATTTCATGTTGGTTTTGGTCATGTTATGATGCCTTGATCATTTGCTCATAATGCTTTTAGGTGGTTGCATGAGTTGGTGTCAGAAATGGTTTGAATTTGGCCAATTTCATGTCCACACGGCCTGAGATACGGGCGTGTGACTCAGTCATATGTGACATATGGCCAAGCGACACGACCATGTGTCCCTTGTAGGTTTTAATGCATGCAAGTCAGATTGTTACACGGCCTAGTACATGGCCTGGCACACAGGCATGTGTGGCTATTTCAAGAGTTACACGGCTTGGCACACGGGCGTGTGGCTTGGCCGTGTGACCCAACTCAGAGAGTTACACGGGTGAGGACACGGCTGTGTGTCCCTATTTCAAATGTTACACGGCCTGAGACATGGGCGTGTGTCTCAGCCGTGCGCCCATGTCTCAGGCCGTGTAACCCATGTAATCTAATTTTTCTAACTTTTTCTTGTACTTTCCGATTGTTTCCAATTTGGTCCCAAATTGTTTCTAAGGCATTTCTAGGGCCTTAAGGGCTCGATTAAGGGGCATTATGTATGTGAATGAATGGATTATATCATGCTTATTTCAATGTTTGAAACGTATGTATACTATTCAGTTTGTACGATAATGCTTTGTATGTAACACCCCAAACCCGGCCCAGACGTTATGACCGAATCCGACATGCCATATCGAAGCGTTCAAAACATTTTATATTGTTGATCCAGAACAACTTACTTAGTGTTTTAAAAGATAATTTCATTATAGGTTAAAGTGAATGCAAGCTGTGCACTAGGTAGGAAACCGGAAAAGAGGTGGTGAGTCCATCGGACTGCTTAAGTACCAAGCTTCCTTCGGATCCAATCCTAGACATGCATACCGCCATTGCCACACCTTAACGTCATGGATATTTCTAGGAAACCGATTTGATTAAGTCATTTTTAGGAAAAGTGATTAATTTTGGAAAATACTTTCATTGCGGAAGCTTTGCTTGTTGTCGTGTTATTTTGAAATCAATTGTTGTTTTTTAAAAAATCGCCCTAAAGCTATCCAATTTCAACAGTTAAAATAAGTAATACCTATCTTAGTAATACATATTAAAACCATCAAAAATTATTAAGCTGCCTTATTACATTTAAAATCCAAAACTTCAAACGTAAATAAAAGGATGTCTAGTTCACGGAAGAAAATCAAACTTTCGAGCGGGTGGCCACTCAAATTCCCTCACGACTCCAAGCCCACTATGGTTGGGGATTTCTGCGTGGATGAAAATAAAAGGGTGAGTTTGGGGAAACTCGGTGTGTAAGGAAAACCCATTCAAAGCTGAGTCACTCAAGCCTATTGGGCCTAAGCCCATTCAGTAATATGATGGTCTTGGACGAGCCCTTTTCAGATTACAATAAACTGGGCCTTAGCCCTTATTCAGATAATAAATATGGCCCATAGGCCCATTTCAAAATACATGCAACATTAATAACATATGCAAGCCCATTTGGGAGACTACTCAACCCACCAACCACTACACTCCACCGTACCATCCATACACTCCATGTGGGATAGCTCAACCCACCCACCCAACACTCACAGTTGCGGCATTCTCGCTCGATTAACGATAAATTGAGGCAAAGCCTCCAAATCGTGGACAAGCCACTTTCGTACTTCCTCGTCAATATCCCAATCCCATGCATCAGATAATAACAACATGGCATGCGATAAATAACAACGATCAAACATGCATTTAAGTCAATTTAACCTAGGGGTATTTGGTAATTTATCTCCTAGGGGTAAAGCGTAAATTTTCCACTTTTAAAGGTATTTCAGTAATTTATCTATTTTAGGGTTTTCATGCATATTCCTACCTTTCACGTATTACGAATCACGTCGAGGGTTCTTACTCAATTGGGCAGATTGGCCCATCATTCAATTTTGTCCCATTAAGCCCAAAAATATCGAGGCACGTAAATCATGCACTTTGCGGTCAAACATTGCAGCTTACCAAAAACATTAATCGATTTACCTCACGAAATTAGCACACTCATAAATCTACAAAATACCGATTTTGGCATTTTCGATTTTCGACTTTTGCGATCTAGATTAAGAAAGAGGTGTTAGTTACACATACATTTGCGACGATATCTTGTGAGATCCACACGAACTACCTACAATTTGATTACTAACATGTTAATCTAACTATTCAAATACGAACTACGTATTAACCCCTTACAATATTGACCAACCACACCTACGGATCATAGTAAGCTTATAAGAAAACAATAAGCAACTCATTAACAAATTTTTGTCAATGTTTACCACATAATCATAATTTCACTGCAAGCTGTCTTCCTGAGCAACAGTCACTAAATTATTTATAACTGAAGCTACGAAACTCTAAATCAAGTTCCGTTAATTTTTCCTGAAAATAGACTCATATATCTTCTATCCTTAAAATTTTCAGAATTTTTCGTATGGACAATCAATACCAGATTTTTCTTAAAGTTTCCCATGTTTCACTGTATGACTAATCTGACCACTCTTCATTACGAATCAAATTTCTCATTGTACAGAATTCAAAATATGTTCTCGTTTATTCCATTTGAAACTAGACTCATTAATATTTAATTACATAATTTATTCAGCTTCTAATTCTTCTCCCACAATTTATGGTGATTTTCCAAAGTCATGTTACTGCTGCTGTCCCAAGCAAATTTATTACCAAATCACTCTTTCACACCTAACTTGCATGCTTGTTATTTAAACATGTATATCACCAATCAATCATCACATATCTATGATTTTACTTAAGTATAATCTCCATTTCATCATTTAAAGCACAACATGTTAGCCGATTTTTCCCTTAGCATCTAAGGCACATGCATGCTTTCAGTTGTTTGGCTCAACTTCACCTATCTTCCATTTTCATCAAAGAACATGAAACAACAACCATTTCCTTCATTTTAATTCATGACTAAATGCTCACAACACAACTAAAAACTAAAATATGCTTCAAGAGTTAAGGTAGAATCAAGAAGAACTCATGAACATCAAGATAGAAGCAAACTACCATGAACTTACCTTCAATTTTCTTCCCCAAGTGACCAAACATTCAAGAGCTTTCTCCTCTCCTTTCTCTTCTCTAACTTTTGGCTATGATGAACAAAGATGGACAAAACTTTGTTCTTTTCACCCCTTTTTCTTTTAATAAAATTTCATATTTCATCCATTTAATTCTTTAATACAAAAGACATGAAATTCCCATCATGGAACATTTACCTAACCCATTATCATGGAATATTTACCTAACCCATTATCATGAAATATTTACCTAACCCATTATCATGGAACATTTACCTAACCTATTATCAATTTGTATCAATTTGTACAAATTATGGATATCAAGTGCACATTTTGTCTACAACAACATGATGGTTGGCCATTTCATGTAAAATGTAACGCCCTAATTTTCGGGAATTTTGTGAATGTTAGCATAGGTTTAATTATGTTAGTGGGCCTCTAGAAAGCCCAAACTTAAGATAGAACCCGACAATTTTAGTTAATTTTTGTTCCATAAGAAAAAGTGGGTGAAATTATGAAATAGGACCTATGTGAAAATGTTTGAAAATGCTATAGGCTAAATTGAAGTGGCCAAATAAATAGGAGTGCAAAATAGGAGGATTTGCATGACAAACCTCCCATTTTACATGAAGTGGCCAGTCATCATGTTGTTGTAGACAAAATGTACACTTGATATCCATAATTTATGGTACAAATTGATACAAATTGATAATAGGTTAGGTAAATGTTCCATGATAATGGGTTAGGTAAATGTTCCATGATAACGGGTTAGGTAAATGTTTCATGATAATGGGTTAGGTAAATGTTTCATGATAATGGGTTAGGTAAATGTTTCATGATAAGAATTTCATGTCTTTTGTATTAAAGAATTAAATGAATGAATTATGAAATTTTATTAAAAGAAAAAGGGGTGAAAAGAACAAAGTTTTGTCCATCTTTGTTCATCATAGCTGAAAGTTAGAGAAGAGAAAGGAGAGGAGAAAGCTCTTGAGTATTCGGTCATTAGGAGGAGGAAAATTGAAGGTAAGTTCTTGGTACCTTGCTTCTATTTTGAGGTTCATGAGTTCTTCTTGATTCTACCTTAACTCTTGAAGTATATTTTGATTTTTAGTTGTGTTGTGAGCATTTAGTCATGAATTAAAATGAAGGAAATGGTTGTTGTTTCATGTTCTTTTGATGAAAAATGGAAGATAGGTGAAGTTGAGCCAAACAAATGAGCATGCATGTGCCTTAGATGCTAAAGGGAAAAATCGGCTAACATGTTGTGCTTTAAAACGATGAAATGGAGATTATACTTAAATAAAATCATAGATATGTGATGATTGATTGGTGATATACATGTTTAAATAACATGCATGCAAGGTATGTGTGAAAGAGTGATTTGGTAATAAATCTGCTCGGGACAGCAGCAGTAACGTGAATTTGGAAAATCACCATAAATTGTGGGAGAAGAATTAGAAGTTGAATAAATTATGTAATTAAAGCTTATTGAGTCTAGTTTCTAATGAAATAAACGAGAACATATTTTTAATTCTGTACAATAAGAAATTTGATTCGTAATGAAGAGTGGTCAGATTAGTCAAATAGTGAAACATGGGAAACTTTAAGAAAAATCTGGTATTGATTGGCCATACCAAAATTCTGAAAATTTTATGGATAAAATATATATGAGTCTATTTTCAGGAAAATTAACGGCACATGATTTGGAGTTTCGTAGCTCCAGTTATAAATAATTTAGTGACTGTTGCTCAGGAAGACAGCTTGCAGTGAAATTATGATTATGTGGTAAACATTGACAAAAATTTGTTAATGAGTTGCTTATTGATTTCTTATAAGCTTACTATGATCCGTAGGTGTGGTTGGCGAATATTGTAAGGGGTTAATCGTAGTTCGATTTGAATAGTTAGATTAACGTGTTAGTAATCCAATTGTAGGCGGTTCGTGTGTGGATCTCGTCAACATATCGTCGCAAATGTGTGTAAATCGACACCCTCTCATAGACTAGATTGGCAAAAGCGAAAAGTCAAATGCCGAAAAGTCGGTATTTTGGGAATTTCTTGAGAAAAGTAATGCTCGTAAGATAGTTGGGTTTGTATATTTGGTAATTTAAAGTAATAAACTGCGATGCGCGATTTAGTACATTTTGATAATTTGGGCTTAATGGGCCAAAGATCGGGTTCATGGGCCAACGCCCAATTCGGAAAGTATCTTGTGATAAGTGTTCGATAGTACGTAAATAGTTAGGATATGCATGAAAACGCTAAAAGTAGCTAAATTACTATAATACCCCTATGTGTGGAAAATTACTGTTATACCCCTAGGTGTAAAATTACCGTTATACCCCTAGGGTTAATTTTGACTGAAAAGCATGACGATCTGATTCTATATGATGTATGCCATGATTATATATCATTGCATGGGGACATGGGTTATATTATGGAGGAAGCGTTCGGTGGCTATGCCACAAATATATCGATCTGGTGGCTCGCCACAAATATCGATCTGGTGGCTCGCCACAAATATCGATCTGGTGGCTCGCCACATATATCTGATACGGTGGCTCGCCACGATTATCTGTATCCGTGACTCTGTCACATTATACGCTCGCGACCATGCTGCAAATTTTGTGGTGTGTAGCGGTTGGGTGGGTCGAGTTGTCTCCACACGGTGTAAGGTTGGTACGGGGTGTTATGGATGAATCTGGGTTGGGTTTACGCATAAACATGTAAAATCTGTTTTGTTCATTATGGGCCTATGGGCTTTATTCAATTCGCATTCAGGCTAAGGCCAACTTATTATGTTTACGTGGGTTGGTGATATAGGCTATGGTTGGGTTATTTTACACCGAGTTTCCCCAAACTCACCCTTTTATTTTCATCCACGCAGTAATCCCCAACCATAGTGGGCTTGGAGCGTGAGGGAATTGAGTGGCCACCCGCTCGAAAGTTTGATTTTCTTACGTGAATGGACATCCTTTTATTACGTTTGAGGTTTTGGGCTTTTAAATGTAATAAGGCCGCTTATTTATTTTGATGGTTTTTAATATGTATTACTAAGATAGGTAATACTTATTTTAACTGTTGAAATTGGATAGCTTTAGGTAGCGTTTTCAAAAACAACTGTTGATTTCAAAATAACACGACAACAAGCAAAGCTTCCATAATGAAAGTATTTTCCAAAATTAATCACTTTTCCTAAAAATGACTTAATCAAATCGGTTTCCTAGAAATATCTATGACGTTAAGGTGTGGCAATGGCGGTATGCATGTCTAGGATTGGATCCGAAGGAGCTTGGTATAGCAAAATCGATGGACTTACCACCTCTTTTCGGTTTCCTACGGTGCATGACTTTCATTCACTTTAACCCTTAATGAATTAATCTTTTGAACATCAAGTACGATTTTACGGACTTAGAATGGAAATTTTTTTACGTTTTGATGTGGCATGCCGGATCCCACCATAACTTTTGGGCGGGTTTGGGTGCTACATTTAGTGGTATCGAGCCTAGGTTATAACAAACAATTTGTTGAATGGGTTTACAAAATTTAGATCTTTGAAAACAAAATTTTATAAAGGCTGAAAAACGCAGTTTTCAAAATTTAGATCTTTAGAAGGTGGCATTAGAACCTCCGGCTCAAGCACGTAAGTATTACTCGAACTCTTCGAATATTTTTCGAATTATTTGTATGTCTTGAAATCTGCTAGGATACTCTAGATAGGGTGATCTGAAACCATAGGAAAATCGATAAGAGATCAAAAGCGTAGCTAGACTTGATTCTGCGAAAACAAACTTTGAATTATTGTCGATTCATAAAACATCCGTAATAAACACTGGAATATTGAATTGATGCATAAAATTGTAATCAAGATAAATCGATATGAGTACGAGAGCTACTCGGGGAAGAGACCGTGGTCGAGGCCGAGGTAGTACTCAAATTTGGATCTTCGTCTTCCAACACGCATACACCGGAGTAGTACGACCACCACCGGCGAATGAGAATGGGCCGTATGATCGGCTGCCGAGGATGATGCCTGTCATAGGCAATGCTTCGTGTTCGGAAAGGGTTGCCGGGCAAGTACGAGCAATGGAGTTCGGGATCTATTTCGAATGACTTTTGCTAACGGAGCGGAGATCTTTAGGGGCGATCTGGTATAGCCTCGAATGTGACGGAATATTGGTTGGAGGCCACGAGCGGATTATGGACAACTTGGACTGCTCGAGGAGATTGTGAGTGGGGTATCTGTACTAAGTCATTTGAGTCACTCGGTTAGGGTAGACAAAGCGTATAGGGATGTACCCTTAGAAACTCAAGGTAAGATTTTCCTGGAGATCGATGGAGTTACCGTTCGAGAGTTTGATCTCATTTTGGGAATGGACGGCTTGTTAAGCATAAAGCGACTCTAGATTGTGCTGTTAAACGAATGGTGTTAAGGACCACAAAGGATGAGGAGGTTATGGTGATAGGTGAGCAAAGTGATTATTTGTCCAATGTGGTATCGGCATTAAGAGCCGAGAAGTGGATTCGAAAAGGTTGTAAGGCCTATTTGGCATTTGTAAGTCATTCAGAAGAGGAGGGACTGACAGTGGATAAGGTTAGGACCGTAAAGGAGTTCCAAGATGTTTTTCTGAAGGAGCTTCCAAGATTGCCTCCGAACCGAGAAGTTGAGTTTGGAATAGATTTGTTGCCTGGAATGGCGCCCATGTCCATCGCACCGTATAGAATGCACCGAAGGAGTTAGTGGAGTTAAAGGCTCAAATTCAAGAGTTGTTGGATAAGGACTTTATTAGGCCAAGCGTGTCTCCATGGGGAGCACCAGTGCTATTCGTGAAAAAGAAGGATGGTACGATGCGGATGTGCATTGATTATCGCCAGTTGAACAAACTGACGATTAAGAATAAGTATCCATTCCAAGGATTGACGATCTATTCGACCAGCTTAGAGGAGCTTCTGTATTTTCCAAAATCGACCTTCGATCTGGATATCATCAGTTAAAGGTCAAGAAGGCAAATATCCAAAAGATGACATTCAGGACTCAGTATGGTCATTATGAGTTTCTGGTTATGCCATTTGGACTAACGAATGCTCCTACAGGCGTTTATGGATCGATGAATCGTGTGTTCCAACCATTTTGGATCGATTCGTAGTCGTCTTCATTGGCGATATCTGGTATATTCAAACCTGAAGCGAAACATGATGAGCATCTCCGTATAGTCTTGTAAGTATTAAGGAGAAGGAACTCTTTGCGAAGTTCAGCAAGTGTGAATTTTGGTTGAAGGAGGTAACCTTCTTAGGACATGTGGTCTCTGCCAAGGATTAAGGTGGACCTTGAAGATTGAAGCAATTTTGGAGTGGAAGCCACCTAGGGCGGTGTCGAAATACAAAGTTTCCTAGGGTGGCAGGATACTACGAAGGTTTGTGGAAGGTTTTTCGTGATCGCAGCACCTCGACAAAACTCATAAGAAAAGGAGTACCGTTTGTATAGATCGAGAAGCGGCAGGAAGCTTTTGAGAAATTGAAGAAAGTTCGACTAAAGCACTGTGTTGATTCAAATGAGTCCAGGAAGGATTTTAGTGTGTATAGTGACGCATCACACGTGGGTTTGGGCTACGTGTTAATGCAAGAGGGTAAGGTGGTTGCATATGCATCACGACAGCTTAAGCCTCATGAAGGAAACTATTTGACTCATGATTTAGAGTTGGCAGCAGTGATATTTGCACTTAAGATTTGGAGACATTACTTGTACGGAGAAAGGTGTATTATATACACTGACCATAAGAGTCTTAAGTATTTGTTGACTCGTAGGAGTGAACCTTAGGTAAAGGAGATGGATTGAGTTGCTTAAGGATTATGACTATTCGATCGAGTATCACCCAAGCAAGGCTAATGTGGTAGCCGATGCTCTAAGTCGTAGAGTCAGATGTCGATCCGAGAGCAACGTTTGCTCGTCGAGTCTCGTATGATGATGGAAGTCTGTTGGTGAGTTGTAAGTGAGGCCAACTGGGTGGATCAGATTAAGGAAAAACAGTTGAACAATGAGTCTTTGGTCGCTCGTTTTCAACAAGTTAAGGAAGGGAAACTTCGAGTTTGGGAGCGAGAAGAGCGATGCAACAAACAATACCCTCATCTGTTTGGATTAGGTAAATTTCGAGGACGAAATTTCTTTAAGGAGGGTAGAGTATGCGCCCCAATTTTCGGAATTTCGTGAATGTTGGCATAGGTTTAATTATGTTAGTGGGCCTCTAGAAAGCCCAAACTTAAGATAGAACCCGACAATTTTAGTTAATTTTTGTTCCATAAGAAAAAGGGGTGAAATTATGAAATAGGACCTATGTGAAAATGTTTGAAAATGCTATAGGCTAAATTGAAGTGGCCAAATAAATAGGAGTGTAAAATAGGAGGATTTGCATGACAAACCTCCCATTTTACATGAAGTAACCGATCATCATGTTGTTGTAGACAAAATGTACACTTGATATCCATAATTTATGGTACAAATTGATACAAATTGATAATAGGTTAGGTAAATGTTCCATGATAATGGATTAGGTAAATGTTCCATGATAATAGGTTAGGTAAATGTTTCATGATAATGGGTTAGGTAAATGTTTCATGATAATGGGTTAGGTAAATGTTTCATGATAAGAATTTCATGTCTTTTGTATTAAAGAATTAAATGAATGAATTATGAAATTTTATTAAAAGAAAAAGGGGTGAAAAGAACAAAGTTTTGTCCATCTTTGTTCATCATAGCTGAAAGTTAGAGAAGAGAAAGGAGAGGAGAAAGCTCTTGAGTATTCGGTCATTAGGAGGAGGAAAATTGAAGGTAAGTTCTTGGTACCTTGCTTCTATTTTGAGGTTCATGAGTTCTTCTTGATTCTACCTTAACTCTTGAAGTATATTTTGATTTTTAGTTGTGTTGTGAGCATTTAGTCATGAATTAAAATGAAGGAAATGGTTGTTGTTTCATGTTCTTTTGATGAAAAATGGAAGATAGGTGAAGTTGAGCCAAACAAATGAGCATGCATGTGCCTTAGATGCTAAAGGGAAAAATCGGCTAACATGTTGTGCTTTAAAATGATGAAATGGAGATTATACTTAAGTAAAATCATAGATATGTGATGATTGATTGGTGATATACATGTTTAAATAACATGCATGCAAGGTATGTGTGAAAGAGTGATTTGGTAATAAATCTGCTCGGGACAGCAGCAGTAACGTGAATTTGGAAAATCACCATAAATTGTGGGAGAAGAATTAGAAGTTGAATAAATTATGTAATTAAAGATTATTGAGTCTAGTTTCTAATGAAATAAACGAGAACATATTTTTAATTCTGTACAATAAGAAATTTGATTCGTAATGAAGAGTGGTCAGATTAGTCAAATAGTGAAACATGGGAAACTTTAAGAAAAATCTGGTATTGATTGGCCATACCAAAAATTCTGAAAATTTTATGGATAAAATATATATGAGTCTATTTTCAGGGAAAATTAACGGCACATGATTTGGAGTTTCGTAGCTCCAGTTATAAATAATTTAGTGACTGTTGCTCAGGAAGACAGCTTGCAGTGAAATTATGATTATGTGGTAAACATTGACAAAAATTTGTTAATGAGTTGCTTATTGATTTCTTATAAGCTTACTATGATCTGTAGGTGTGGTTGGCCGAATATTGTAAGGGGTTAATCGTAGTTCGTATTTGAATAGTTAGATTAACGTGTTAGTAATCCAATTGTAGGCGGTTCGTGTGTGGATCTCGTCAACATATCGTCGCAAGCATGTGTGTAACTGACACCTCTCATAGACTAGATTGGCAAAAGCGAAAAGTCGAAATCTTAGAAAAGTCGGTATTTTGGGAATTTCTTGATGTCGAATGCTCGTAAGATAGTTGGGTTTGTATATTTGGTAATCTAAAGTAATAAACTGCGATGCATACGATTTCGTACATTTTGATAATTTGGGCTTAATGGGCCAAAGATCGGGTTCATGGGCCAACTGCCCAATTAAAAGTATCTTGTGATAAGTGTTACGATAGTACGTAAATAGTTAGGATATGCATGAAAACGCTAAAAGTAGCTAAATTACTATAATACCCTATGTATAGAAAATTCTTGTTATACCCCTAGGTGTAAAATTACCGTTATACCCCTAGGGTTAATTTTGTGAAAAGCATGACGATCGATTACGTATGATGTATGCCATGATTATATATCATTGCATGGGGACATGGGTTATATTATGGAGGAAGCGTTACGGTGGCTATGCCACAAATATCGATCTGGTGGCTCGCCACAATATATCGATCTGGTGGCTCGCCACATATATCTGATACGGTGGCTCGCCACGATTATCTCAGATCTGGTGACTCTGTCACATTATTCGCTCTGCAGCCATGCTGCAAATTACGTGGTGTGTAGCGGTTGGGTGGGTCGAGTTGTCTCCCACACGGTGTAAGGTTGGTACAGGGTGTTATGGATGAATCTGGGTTGGGTTTACGCATAAACATGTAAAATCTGCTTTTGTTACATTATGGGCCTATGGGCTTTATTTCAATTCGCATTCGGCTAAGGCCAACTTATTATGTTTCTATGGGTTGAGTGATATAGGCTATGGTTGGGTTATTTTACACCTGAGTTTCCCAAACTCACCCTTTTATTTTCATCCACGCAGGTAATCCCCAACCATAGTGGGCTTGGAGCTGTGAGGGAATTCGGAGTGGCCACCCGTTCTGAAAGTTTGATTTTCTTCTGGTGAACTGGACATCCTTTTATTACGTTTGAGGTTTTGGGCTTTTAAATGTAATAAGGCCGCTTATTTATTTTTGATGGTTTTTAATATGTATTACTAAGATAGGTAATACTTATTTTAACTGTTGAAATTGGATAGCTTTAGGGCGCGTTTTCAAAAACAACTGTTGATTTCAAAATAACACGACAACAAGCAAAGCTTCCGCAATGAAAGTATTTTCCAAAATTAATCACTTTTCCTAAAATGACTTAATCAAATCGGTTTCTAGAAATATCCATGACGTTAAGGTGTGGCAATGGCGGTATGCATGTCAGGATTGGATCCGAAGGAGCTTGGTATTAAGATCAGATGGACTTACCACCTCTTTTCGGTTTCCTACGGTGCATGACTTTCATTCACTTTAACCCTTAATGAATTAATCTTTTGAACATCAAGTACGATTTTCTGGACTTAGAATGAAATATTTTTTTTTACGTTTTTGATGTGGCATGCCGGATCCGACCATAACTTCTGGGCCGGGTTTGGGGTGCTACATAAAATGGGAGGTTTGTCATGCAAATCCTCCTATTTTGCACTCCTATTTATTTGGCCACTTCAATTTAGCTTATAGCATTTTCAAACATTTTCACATAGGTCCCATTTCATAATTTCACCCCCTTTTTCTTATGGAACAAAAAAAATTAACTAAAATTGTCGGGTTCTATCTTAAGCTTGGGCCTTCTAGAGGCCCACTAACATAATTAAACCTATGCCAACATTCACTGAATTCCGAAAATTGAGGCGTTATAATCGTATCCCTATTTTTGACGGATCTGAGTTAGGGGTGTACATTTTAATTTTGCATTTTGTTTTGTTCTTGTTCAATTATTCTATTCAATCTTGTATTTTTGGAGATTTGTTCAATTAATTTGACTATTATATTAAATTTTTGGGTTTGCATTTTTATTTTGTTTGTAAAAAATTTCTTTCGGAATAAAATAGAAAAAATTGCTATCATGCCTCTAGGTTTGACTTGGCCGACATTTTTCTTGCAAAAAATTGCCACATTTAAATGTTTTAATGGTCTATGTGTACTTTCACGTCACACTTTAATGCTGTTAAAGTCAGGTATCTTTTTGGAAGACGAAAGCAATATACAAGGAGCACATTGGATATTTAGAAATTTTAAGTACCACGTTGTATAGAGAACAAATATGCCATTATCCTAAATTAAAATCAATAAAAAATAATTGTTGAATGGATTTTGAAGTAATAAGAAATGGAATTGTTAGGAATAGGAAGTGTAGGGTAGAGTATTAGTTGGAGAATTTATTATGGGGCGACATAGGCAAGAGTGAGTTGACTATCATGTCTTTTGTTAATGTTGTCATAAATAAAATACAAAGGCCTACTACCACTGTTTTATGTTACTCAAAAGGAAGTTTCCTTTTTTAATTCCTTTTAATATATATATGTATTAATTGTATATATTTGTATCCCAAGAGATAGTAATCATATATAGATTGAAGCTTACTATTTATATCACTTTAAGATTTATAAAGGTAATATACAACTTGGGAATTTCTAAAGAATTACAACATAGAAACATTGAATATGACACTAAAACAAATTTTTTATATTATAAAACAATAACTTAAACTTTTAATCTCTAAATTTGATAACTTTTTGTTTAATTGTTTAATTTTTTTTGTTTACATTAGTTTTGGATTTGAAAACATTTATCAATTTGGTTCCTATTAACTTAAATCATTTATTAATATATAAGAAATAGAGTATGAACATAAGTGATAGTGGAAGTGGACAGTTCTAATGACACTGTGATAAACAATAGAAAAACAATGGATAAGAAATTGTTTACGCAGTTCGGTTTCTCTACGTCTGTGAAGCCTACTCAGAGAGGTGAATCTACTATCTTCAAACTCAATAAAAAAAGTGGTTTTAGTTCTATCACATTTTGTACTTAAAGACTAGATCTCTCACCACTAAATTCTCTTCTTAAAAACTTAGTTTGTAAACCACCAATAAAAGGTTTTACTATCTCAATTGCAATCTCACAATAACGTTACTCAATGAACTGATAAGTGCTCTAAAAAATCAGTGCGTAAACCTATACATCTCTTTCAAATATATAAAATTTTTCGAGACTCGCTAACATATTAAAGATCAATTACAATCATTTTTAAACAACCGCTAAAATAGTTAAATACAATATAATAATAACAACTAAAGTAAAGTGGATTGTTGAAAGATAAGTCTTTGAGTTTTGTCTTGATCCAACATCCTTAATCCAAGGGATTTGATAAGATTTATCTGATCCGATCCAATTCTTAAGATATGTCCCTCTAAATGGATTGATTTTCAACAACGGGCTTGAATCATTCCACAATATCAACATCGAACATAGCCCAATTGTTTCAATACATTGACAACTTTAAATATGGCAATGAGCATTATATTGCAGTGGTGATGAAAGTGAATAGTTTCATTAGCACAATGTAGCCACTTCAAATACTTGTCTCAACAGTCTCCCTATTTAGTAATTTGTTGAACAAAACCAAACAAGATAAGTAGCTAATAAACAAACAACCATAGCTCCCCTTCAGCACAATTCTCTTAATCTAACATACTTAAAATAGAACATAATTAAGCATATTAACTATTAATGTTTTGTCTAGAATTTGCATCAATAGTCAAAATATTATAACTATAACTAAGTAAGAAAGGTGCACAAATATAAAAAAAAAAATTTGAAAGTTTTAAGTCCAAAAAACTCAACATTACTCAATCAAAAATTTCTATTGTAGGGTATTCATCCTATTCCTATAGGTTTTATTTAGAAAACATGTATTTCCCTTCTCAATCTTAACCAGTGTTGTTTGAAGTTGATAAAGAGATAGAATTTTGGTTATTATTATACCAAGAGATTAGACTATTCCCAAAAGACACAACTCTCTTGTACCTAAGTTTAACTACATTTTTTTTTTCTTGTTGCGATTTACAAAATAAAATATTTTGAAATATAATATTAAAAATTGTAAACTAAAAACTTCATATTATGTCAAATATTGTGATCTTTTATGTTGGCACAAGTCCAACCATGGTTTGAGCCGGGCTCTAACAAAATGCTAGGTCTGGGTCTGGCCTGACTCAAATAAAATTACTAAAATCTTAGCCGAGTCTAGCTTGTATTGTTTTTTTTAATTTTATCTTTTTTATATAAAAATTTAATAAATATAATACACTAAATATACTGAAAATATTAAAATAAATGTTTCTCAGCAAATTGCAAATAAAATTTAAAAAGTCTTTATACTTAAATAACAAGATAAGTGCAACTTAAGAAGTAAATGCCTCTAAAACAATAGCAAAATTAATAACAAAACAAGTGTTATACAATATTCAAATATTAACAATAAAATAGTAGCAACGTAATAGTGAAATAGTAGCAAAATAATAACAAAAAGTGCAAAACAACAGAAAAACATGAAAAAACAACAACAAAAACAGCAGGGTTTTTTTTACTGAAAATATGGGTCAGGTTGAGCCCAAGAAAAAAAAACCTTACCCAAGGCCTGATCCGTTTTCTAAATGGGCATTATTTTTTAAACCAAATTTAATTTTTGAGTCTATATTTTAACCAAAACTCTTAATTTTTTAGACAAATCTAATCCGACTATGGACAATTCTACTCAACATGTTAACAAAAGAAAATATATTAAATAAATAATTAATTATTACAATGAATTAAAAATAAAATTATTCATTTAATGAGGGGCTTGTCATGGGAAATATATTTCGAGAGTTGTAGATGCTCATGTCTAGTCTAGGATTGCAAATTTACTGAGATTGAGTTATTTCATACTAACATTTTGTCAGTATATATTTCATTTATAGGCTAGGTAGGGGGTGAGTATTGTTTTAAACCTATTGGCACAGCAAATTAAAAGAATGATATAGTGGTAGCTGCTTCACTTTAATGTTGAGGATTTATTGTGCATCAGAAGTACTCTCTTGAATAAATGAATTCTGTTTTAGTGGATGGCATGGATTTATGTGACACGGTTTTATTTATTTATATTTTAAATTAAATTTAGTTTTTGATATTTATATAAATTGTTTTTTAAATTAAATTTAGCCTTTATCTTTTTAAAAAGTAGTTAAATCATTTTTTATATTATGCACGTTATTGTCCTTCTAACAATATTGTCTCTAAAATTTAAATTTACGTTTTTTTAAAGTGTAATGTAACTTACCATAATTATAATAATTATAAAATATTCATAATATAATAAAATAACTCATAAATCAAAAATTATAATAAAAAAGTTCATAAAATTTACATAAGTACACGTGAATTGTCATGTAGGTTGTCATGTTTAAAAGTTTAACATTTTAGTCAATATTACCTTTTAGAAAAAGCAGTTCTACTTTGTTTATGAAAGGTTGATGGCCAAATGCGATTCTTTTTAAAAGATTAAGAGTCAAATTTAGTTAAAAAAAAAGAATAAGGGCTAAATTGATAAAATGATGTAAATATTAAGGTAGTGTTTGAAAAGTTACCTAGTAATTGGATTTGGATGTAATTGCTTGTAATTACACAATGATAACATATTTGGGTAACCATTTTAATTGGTGGATCCTACCGAATTGGGTGTAATTGAGTATCCCGATTATAACTTTTCAATTCTTTAACAGAGGGTGAGAATTTGAGTAATTGTGCAGTTAATTTAATTTTTTAAAAATTGTGCAAGTTATAAAAATCATATTATATGCATGAACATATATAAGTATTTGGGATAATTATGGCAAAAAGTTTCTTATATTATACACATTAAAAATTAATTCTAAAAATAATTTGTGTGCTTTACAAAGTTATAACAAAAAAGTTATTAAATCTGATAAATTTCTAAAATTATAGTAAAAAGATTATTATAAAAATAATTTATATGGTCAAGAAGAATGGACATAAGTTATTTATGTGTCCATGTTATATATTATAAAAATAATATACTTATTTATAAAAATGTTATTTTTATCATAATTTATTTATAAAAATAACTTTTAGAGTTATGAGAAAATATATATTATTTATAAGAAATGTTACAAAATTTGGACACTATATAAAACCTTTTCCTTATAAAGGTTATATATAATTATAATTTTATATTATTTTTACTTAATATATATCATAAAAGAGATATAACTTAACATAAGCCTTTCTCCAAATTAAGTTTATACAAGTTATTATAGTTAAAGCTACAGACCGTTTGGACTATGAATTTATATATTATAAGGTTAATGCTAATTATGTAAATAAAAACTGTTGTCTTGCACCATATCACATGGAATGATACCATTTGAGAGAATGGTGTCAGACATAATCATCATACGCAGCTCATGTACTCTTTAATTTGAGACATTTAATGCTTCAAAATGTGGTTGAGAAGACATTTGTTGTTTTAAAAAAATATTTTCAATATTAACAAAATCATCTTAGTATAACATAAAAATCATGTTGGATCATACTAGCATGTTGCATATTTCATAACTTCAATTATAGGTGAAATTAAAATAATTCATACTTCGAAGAGTATATAAAAAGAAGATATATTAATAATCTTAATGATGCAAATTCAAATTCAGATAATGATGAACTCGATCAAGGACCAATAGATGATGATAATGAGCATATGTTAAATATTAAAGAGAGAATAATCCAACAAAAATGTACTAGAGCAATTAGATAAAATTGCACATGGTGTTTACTTTTCTTGTTGTTTTTATCATTAATCGTATTATCAATTACTTTTTAGGCTAACATAATATATATAATAATTTGATTTTAATTTTTGTTACTTGTTTAATTAATATTTTTAAAATATAAATTATATAACTCTATAATTATAAATAACCAAACATAATTTAATGAATTATGATGTAATTACACTTTATCACCAAACACATCTAAAGAATTATAATTTTTTTATAATTACTATTCTAATAATTATATTTTCATTCAATTACTCTATGTTACCCAAATAAACCCTAGAAATATTTTTTTCAACTCAATAAATTGTAAAACTAATAATGCAATTAATGTTGAAAAGAATGTGGAATTGGTTGGGAGTTACAACACTGAAAATGAGGAAATCTTCAAGTGGCCAAGTTGGATGAAGATTTCCTTGTCGCTTTACTGTGACCAAGTGGACAAGTTGAAAATGTCCTTCCCATTCCATAAAATACTTTTTCATTTATTATATTCAAAATTTAATACACGGATATCAAATTGGATAAATGGTTAATGAATTCACCCATAAACATAGATATACGATAAATTGGATTATAAATTATTCCAAACTGGAGCTTAAATAAAACTTTCTCAACCTTTCTATTTCCATTTATTTATTAAATTTTTGGATATTATATATCTAGTACAACATTTAAGATGCAGATTATATTTGAGTTTTTTAATTGTTAAATTAAAATTTATAATATATTAATAATATTAATTAGTGATATTGAAATTCTATATTTAATAACATTTACTAATATAATTCTATTTATTAAAAATATTTTCATTTAAATAAAGTTATTGGTATTTATTTATAAATCTCTCACTAAATCCTAAACCCTAAACTCTAAAACCTTAATTTTAATTTTTTAATGATGAGATGTCATGCATGTTATTATTTATTGATGGAATTTGAGACTTGTACGCCAACAATACATCAAATATTTTCTCATATTTAAAAGTTAAAAATTAAAATGGGACATTTATCACTATTTTAACACTTTGAAGTGAAATTTATATTTTCTAGTATCAAATAATAATCAGTAGATAAAATTTTAGTTAAGTCATGATTAATTATTACAAAAGTTTAGGATAAAAAGTAATTATAATATTTAAATTTTTACATATATGTTTTTTTTTCTTTGTGGTTTTGTTATTTCTCTAGTTTTACTTTAATAAATAAATAAATAAACGGTTAAGTTGGAGGAAAATAAACAGGAAATTAGGACAATATGTTGTTTTTGAAAAATAATTAAGGAGATAGATTTAAAAAAAAAGAAATTAGGGAAATATGTCATTTTTGCGACGTGCGGTTGCCACGTAGTGAAAGCGTTTTTATCATGCCGTGCTTTTGCATACGATGGAGCAAGCACCTTGCACAAATCTTTAAAAAAATTAAAAAATAAATATAAACCATTGGGTCCCAATAATTAGAAAATCTGGATTACTGATTTCTAACTGTTGGACCAACGACTAAAAACTAGAAAAAAAAAAAAACCAATAGCTCCCTAAATTTTATCCTAAATAAACTCCTCCACTTATCTTTTTTTTTTTTTTCATTTATTTTCATTCATCTTTTCTCTCAACTCTTCTTCTCTTAATTTGTTTTTTATCATAATCTCTCAATTTTCTCTCAAATTATTTTTCTCTCAATTTTCTATGCTTATAGTTAGTAATTTTAGATTTTATTCGATTTTCATAACATCAAAGATTTCAAGTAAAATAAGGTAATTTATTTTTTAAATATGTTTAACGATATTTTTATGTTAAATAAATCCTTAATTTAATGGTAATTTAATAATATTATATATATTTAGTTTTTCATTGTCTAAATTAATTAATCTTATTTAATTAGATAAATGTACATATTTTAAAAATGTCAACACCTCAAATTTGTTTGGATCACAAACATACATGGTGTCTAATTAAAACTGGTAAGAAAATATTAAAATCGGTAGTTGTATACTCCTTCAAGCATAGGCATGGTACCGCTTGCCATTTTCATGTCCCTGAGTAAACTTCCCTTATCAATTCTCACACGTAATAAGGTAAGATTCATTTAATAATATAATTATCATATTATGTTTTTCATTATTATATTTTGTACTCTAGTTTGAATGAATGTAATACTCTGGTTTGAGAATTGAAGAATACCTCTCATTCGAATTTTTGACGAATCTTAATATCTAACATGTCAAAGTGTCATTGATAGTTTTTGCAACAGTTGAAATGCATGAATCTGATCGAGTGATGTGCCAATTTGACTTCGTGCAAAATATTCCACCCTCACCTCAGAACCTCAGTGAATTTCACAAGATTGATTTGCGGGGAAGAACCAATGAATGTTGACCTAAATTGCATGCCAAGTATATTAACTTGTGGGAACACAGGTATGAAATTTATACCTAGACACGAATAAATTGTCAGACTGGATTTGGTGACATCTTCAGATTACATGACATGATTTAGACTTAATGGTAAGCCATATATATTACCAGAAGAGGAAATGAGTTGACAAGTTCATCATAGAAGGCCAACAGGACCTTACATGTGTCACGATTTGGAGTATATGCATCAAATTCATCATCATCGGCTCCAATCCCGAATCCTATACCGATAGGTACACCTCTCGGTCAATATGATTCATATTTTTCTGGTACATTTACTAACAATCCAATGTTTTTCACACAAGCACCAAGTTATGCACCATTATACCGTGCATCAACACCTTTCCTACGAATATTTTTTGCACCATCTCCATCTGTAGGAGCATATTAGATGTCACTGCCATCAACAACACCATTGTATCTAGGATCACCTACCATCCCAACATTCTATGCACAACCGAGTTGTTCGACACTAAATATTTCTCCATGATAATGTTGCAGACACCATCAAGATCACAGTTTTTCAAAGGCAGATAATCTTCACAACCATTTACTAATAAAACTGACGATATACGATGACAACATAGGATGCAAATGCAGTCTAGCATTGAAGAACAAGATGAAAATGAAGATAACGTTGGAGATGAAGATGGAAATGGAGATGGAGATGTAGATGAAGATGAAGATGATGATAATGATGGCGATGGCGATGGCGATGGTGATAGCGATGGTGATGATGAAGATAGAGATGATGAATATGATAATGATGATGATGAGCCGAAATCCCAACCACGATGAAATCCTCATTGTAGTTAACACCCACCGGGTTGTGGCACACATTCAACCAAACGACGAAGATGATTTTTTCATGTATATCATCATTTAGCTTGTTAACTTATAATTTTTTAATTAATATATGTAATGCTTCTATTTATATTTGTATTGTATTTTTACATCACTAATCTACTTATTTACATTTTATCAAAAAAAAATTGTTTGTTTGTTTGTTTTTGTATGTTTAATTTGATTTTGAATTATCCACTAATTTTAAAATTAATCAACATAATATTAGAGTAGATAATATAATTCATGATTTTGTTTGTTATTATTTTGCTAAAAAATGTAAAAATATAGCTCAATTAATTTTTTAATTTGATTTGATAACTACTAAAATTTTCTAGTTTACATATCTACGATTCTCGTCTCAACGTTTCCGTTAAATGTGTACATGTTTTCTTACTATGTCCTAGGTTCCTGCAAAAACTACAATTCAAATAGAGCGCTCGAAACGCGAAACCATCAGTCTTTATTTGGGATAGGTGGGAATTCAGACTTTCATATTTTAGAAAATTCATTTTAGTTTGTACACTTCATCAACATACTTCATGCAATCCAGATGTGTCGATGCACATGTAGCAATTGCATATGAGCATAGAAATGAAGTGCTTGAAATCTCCTACAGTTGTAGATATTTTGTTTCAGGTATACACGATACGATCGCCCGATAATACCCTTTCTGGTCTATGGAACTCTATAACCCGAAATATTTCATTTGGACGTGAGTGACACATTGCCATCATTGAGTTCACTCTTGTTGTATTTTCAGCCATATCTTTTCTCACTTTTTAGCAAAAATATGTTTGCCTTTTTCTATCCAACACATTTTTTTTGTTTGCTTCGGAAACAAGGTTGATAAGCTGAAATTTGTTTCTTTCGCCACCAACATTATTGGAAAATGATGCATCCCTTTCAATACAGAATTTATGCATTGCATTCCACTAGGTTCATTGTCATATACCCGTATCTTAGACCTCCATCATATGATTGAGTCCACTGGTCCTTGGGTATCCCATCGAGGTAATCAACACCTTTTGTGTTTACTGCTCACAAATTCTCCAACATTTCATAGAATCGATGTTAGACGAGCTCATACCCTGTCAAAGAAAATAAAAAGTATATCTATGAATACAAGCAACGTATATGCTAAAGAATGATATAAGAAATAATATTTACTACCTACCCATGTTAATAACATATCACTGTTCCTCATCTTTGTGGAACTAATCCATGTAATTTGCCCTGATATGACATGTTCAATGCCTATGGTGTGTATGATAACATAGGCTTCCATGTCGATCAATCGTAGATTGTATTTTGGGTGCCCTATCTAAAATTATGCATATATCGGGTTGTGGCATAATATGCCTTTTCAAATTAGTTAAGAAAAAGTCTTAAACATCTGCGGTTTCTTGTTCAACAATTGCAAAAGCTATTGGCAGGATTTTTTTATTATCATCCTATGTAACAACCAACAACAAGTGATGCTCATATATCTGTACATAAATGTACCATCAATTTAGACCAATGACATATAGTAACGAAATGTTTCAATGCATGACTTGAATGTTCAAAAAAGACGATAGAGAATTCATTCATCTTGGACCATTCGATTTCCATGATATGCAGGTTTCATTTAAAAATCGATGACAATACCTAAGACATACTAGTTCAGTACCTTCAACCATTGCTATAAATCATTATATGATTTATCTCACCCATTATGCATTTTTTCCATTGCCTTTTGTTTTGCAACCCATGTCTTGTAGTACAACACGGTGTAATCATTCTCACTATAGATATTAGCAACCAAAATTGGTATGGGAATCTTAGGATTCACTTTCATCATAGGTAAGACAATGTCTGCGCTAAAGTCAGAATCCAATTTCTGGTGATTTGTGACATACTTGCAACAACACAAGTACATGGAGTGTCATATTTCTTTATCGTCTAGAATCTCATCTTCTTTCTCACTGATGTCATGATTTTCCAGGGACATCTACTGCCACGCATTGCACGTTTCGCCTAATATTTTTTCGCTTGCGATTTTGCAACATGAAAATTGACCCCATGCTTTGTGCTATGCCATTTCTTACAACAACATCTTTGGAGGAAGACTCCATTTCAACTTGTAAATTGTCAAAATTTGTAGAAGAACTATCATGTCTCTTCTAAGAAGAAATTTTGGAAATTCTAACCCATCTTGAGCATCAATGTCGACATTAATCACGTGGGGTGGATGTTCATACGCTGTAAAATCTAGCTAGGTTCCTCCAACATTGTCCGAACCTTCACTATCAGAATCACTCCCTTTTGGTTCAGTAGGAACGACCTTTAATTCAAAAAATAATGCAATTTCTGAACCATCAGGGTTAAACTCCCGGATTCGATTATCATTGGTTTCAACTTTTTATTTGTTCTCAGCTTCCTCTTCATTCTCAACTTCCTTTTCATTATGAACCCTAGTTACTATTTCATGTACCGAATTGTATGCCTCTTTGTCAGTGCAGGTTGTAGGGAGAATATCTATAACAGTCCGTTTTTTAGTGGTATCAAAAATAATGGTTTCGAGGCCACCAAATCCAATGAGTAAGTTTGTAAATATTATATTTAATATTTATAAGTTAATTGTGAATTTAAAAAAGGTTTTTTATATTGTATTTTTGTTTTATAAGTGATTTATTATGTTCAAGTGGTATGACCCTAAAGTCAAGTGATTTTAAAAATTGAGGTATCGGGACCTCGTTTTTATAAACCGAGTAGTAAATATTTTTATAAATATTTACGAAGTGTAATTAAGGTGGTATTAAAGTTTTGTTGGAAAATTTTATCGTTTCGATAGTTAATTAAGCAAAAAGGACTAAATCGTATAAAGTGTAAAAGTTGTGTTCTATAAGCTAAAGGTATTAAATAGCTATATAACTTTAAAGTGGAAGTCCTTATATGGTAAATATACCATTAAACATGATAGTGGATGTGCATGGCTTGGCATTAGTGTAATTTTTAAGGTTAGGTAAGGGTAATTTTGTAAATAAGTAATAAAAGATAAATAAAATAAAATAAAACAAAGTTGTCATCTTTAATTTCTATTTTTCCAATAGAAAATGAAAAGAAAAGAAGCCATGGAAGCTTGAAAATTTTAGCTAGACAAATTCCTTGCATGTAAACCCCTAAACTATCAGTTTCTTGTCATTTTTATATTTTTGAGATCGTTGCAACTAAGTCTAGCTAATCCGTACATTCGATTTTAAAACTATTAAATATTTTGAATGTTTCCATTGATGAATATTGTGATTTTTGATGTTAGATGATGAATTTGGAATGTTGATTTATATTTATAAGTATTTTGTTAAGTGATTTTGATGAAAATTTTCGATTAGGGACTAATTTGTTAAATTAATAGAAGTAAAAGGATTTAATATGAAATTTTTGTATAAATGGGCTGTTTTGGATACCATGAACATTCAGCTAAGCTCAATTCTGGGTAAAAATGGTTAATTTGCATGTTTTGTGCTTAAGGACTAAATTGAATAAAATTAAAACTTTAGGAGTAATTTTTTAAAAATTTAAAAAATGACCAAATTGTATGAAATGAATTTTTTTATTGTCTAAATTAATATATTGAATGAAATTATTGATTTAGATCAAGATCGGGTGGAAAATCGAGGAAATAAAAAATTACCAAAATGCCCTTGAACTTTGGTTTTTCTGAAATTTAGCCAGGTAAGTTCATATGAACTATAATATGTATATTTTTGATTAAATTTTATGTTATTATATGAAATTTTATTGAAAATGAATCGATATATATATGTTATTCTACAATTTAGCTTATAATGAAACGAGGAAAATTCAACGACGCATGACGACTATCGAGTTCCATTTGAACCTTAGGAATATTTAGGATACAAATGACATGTAATTAGGGTTTACCGTGTTTTGGGTGCTGGTTTAGTACGTCTTATCGGTGGCTGAGTTTTCGACATTTATTGCGGTTACTTGACAAGTTGTGTGAGCAGCACTGTGTAGCTACGTCTTGACTGAAAGCTTGTGTGAGCAGACCCATTTATGGCTCGAGAGAGAGCATTGATATGAGATATGAGATAGTAGTGGATTCAACCACATGTTGGCACATAGTGTGCTAGATTTCCGCGTATTCGATATTATTCTAGTGGTTCAACAGGAAATGTTCTATTACAAGACGATATGAGTTCGATACAACCTAATACATGTATATATATATGAAATACACGGAAATTATGGTACATGATATATTGATATATTGAAATGGATGCTATATATATATATATATGAAGAAACGGTAAGAGAATGATATGTATCATGACATGTACAGATATAAATATCTTTGATATCTTGATAATTATGTAAGTGGAGACGAGTAATAAATTCAAGTGTGACATGTTTAGAAAATAAGGTTATCAATGTTGAATTTATATGAAATATGTTCAAGTAAGCTAACATGTGTTGTTGTTTGATGCTTAGGCAAGTGCCAAGCTGTTGGTTGAATGGTATTCTATTTACTTATAAGTTGCATTGAAATGGTAAGTGCTCAAATGAAAATATGCTTGTGCTCATGAAAAAGTGGTAAGGTTTAAATTATGCAATTTCTTATGAAATGACTTATCACGTGATTAATTTGAAAAAGGCTATGTTTAAATGCACTAGCTTGTGGCTATGGTTGAATGATATGCTTATAACTTGTGTGTTATGCATATGGAATGGGTGTGGACAGTAATGAAATACAAATGAAAATAAATAAATTTGGAAGAGTTTAAAGTTGTCTAAAATATTACTATGCTAGAGATAATATGTATAAGTGATGCTGTAGATTTACTCATTTTGTGAGTTGTTGAATTTAGTTTCATGAATCGTGTGGTATCGGTATATGATTATTCTTGATATGTATAAATTTCATATTGGAAATAGATTGATATGATTAAATTTTATACAAGCTTACTAAGCATTCATTGCTTACGTAGTTGTTTTTCTTTACTTTTCAGATTATTGGAAGCTCAATCGGGTTGGAAGCTAGTTGAAGTTATATCACACTATCCACTGGTTCTATTAGTACTTTCAAATGTTTTGATTTTGGTTATAATGGCATGTATAGGTATTCTGATTAATATTGGTCTATGTGTTTGAATGTTGAAATGGCCATTTAACTTGGTTGAGTTTTGGTATATTAATGGTATAATGGCATAGGTTGGCATGTATATGAGTAGCCTAGTTATGATTAATGTTTGGCTTGTCTGTTTTAATGATAAAAGATGAAACGGTAGTTGAACATGCATATGGTATATGTGCTTTATGGTATGTGGTATATGTGGTGATTTGGTACCTTATTATGTATAAGTATTTTAGTTAATTAATATTAGTTAAAGAATGGTATTTTGGTGCCAAATGGTTTGTGTTTTGGTAAAAAAGATTTATGGTATGTATAGATCCAAATCAAATTGGAAGTTAGTTGTTTATTTTGACCAAATAGAGTACTTGGTTATACATGTTTATAAGTTGTTTATGTTTTGGTAAAAAAGATTTATGGTATGCATAGATCCAAATCAAATTAGAAGTTAGTTGTTTATTTTGACCAAATAGAGTACTTGGTTATACATGTTTATAAGTTGTTATTTGAAATGCCTATGTGCTTATTGGTTGAGTGTGGTTATACTCTATGTATAAATCTAGATTATGCATGATTTTAGAGCCTTGCTATGGTTCGTATACATGTGCATTTTTAACTTAGGTACATGCCTTGTTGGGTGAGAAAAATGGTTTGTAAAATAGCCTATTTTTGTCCACACGAGCAGAGACACGAGCATGTGTCTCAGCCGTGTGTGACGTAGTTTCAAAGGGTTGCAAGCCAAGTTTTACACGTCCTAGCACACGGCCGTGTGTCCCTATTTCAAATGCCCACACGGCCTAAGACACGGGCGTGTCTCTTGGCCGTGTGAGTCACATGGCCTGGCCACATGGCCATGTGACCCCCGCAGTTTATAAATTTTCATCTTTTCCCTAAAATTTATATATGTTTTTGATTTAGTCCTGATTTATTTCTAATGTGTTTTTAGGGCCTCGAGGGCTCCTATAAGGGATAATATGTATGCTATTGATTGGTTTTGCTGTGATTGATGATATGAATTAAATGTTTTAAAATTTTTGATAGTTCTAAAATGTAAACTCCAGTAATGCTCCGTAACCCTATTCCAGAGACGGATACGGGTTAGGGGTATTACAATATCATTCACTATTGTAACCCTATGGTAAAACCAATATTACTTACGGATTGCCCTCCCATGTAACTTGATGGCATACCCACATAAGTGTTTCTAGCATAGGACATTAGCGTTCTGAAGTTGAAATGAAAGGCACTCACAAAATGTTATGTTGAGGTTTCTGCGTTTAGGTTACCAACTAATCCTGATTGTACACCAAAGTTGAAATCAAGGGTTGAAATTGAAGAATGCCTTCCTATTAATGATTCAAACATTCCTCGATACGAGCTTTGCAATAGCGTTGTTCAATCACCACACAACCGTGTGGTTGGACTTTCTACTTCCTGTTCTTGAAACAAATTAACTGGAACTGTTTTCAAACTCGAACCACCTTCCTCTACATCAACAAATTGGGCATATAACTCTAGTATAGCATTTCTAGTTGAGCAATGTATATCAAGCATTAACTCGACATTCGTGTCGCCTTTGATCTCAAATTTATCATATTTAACAAGGTTCATTAATATTAGATATCTATATTTCAAGCTTAAAATTCTCATCCAGCTTGAAGTGGAGACTTTTCTTCTAATTCTTGACAGAAGCTCATTCATTTGATGCTCCAATTGAAAGCTAATTCTGTAGATTTGGCTAATACAATAACAAACTCAATCTCGGTGTCACAAATTTGATCGTCGTAATAAATAACAACTCTAATTCGTCTAATCATCTTCGCTAAATATACCTATTTCACATGTTTAATATAAAATTAAAACGAAAACATTATACAAAAAAATAAAAATAAATACTCATTAACCAAATTCAAACAACTACACCAAATTTACTTACTTTGTTGAATCTATTTTTAGCTTCAAACTTTTAACATCAACAATCTTCTCCTCAACACGCAAATCTTTTGCTTAAATTTAACTATGAAAACATCTCCATATTAATCTTCATTTTATTGAAAACTTTACTACCGAATGTGAAACATTTTTCAAAATGTTGGAACCAGAAGCATTTTTTTGGAAAAAATTTCTTTCCTAATATTTGTATTATTGTAACAAAATTTTGACACGGAAAAGATAGGACAAACTGTAAATTTTTTTTGAGTCTTCAAGAAATTATTGAACTTTTCTCGATATTTTTAAATTCCAATCCAACAACTTTTTTTTTTCCAAGTTTTAATTGGACGACTCTTTTATTTTGAAATAACGAAAACTTGTCTTGGAAGACGCACTTTCCCTCTCTCCTTGCCACATCAACAAAAATACTCCCTACTAAAGACTTCTTTACCATTCATACCCAAAATCATCCTATTTCATAAAATTTTGTTATATTTTAAGAACAGCATTAATTTTGCCAAAATAAAATGTGGAACTATATATAAGTTGGAGCATGCACTTAGTCACCCTGCATCAGATTGCATTAATGACTTGGGGAAATGAATTGAAATACGAAAGAAAAACATAAATTGAAAAAGAAAAGAAAAGAAAAGAAAAACAATGTATAAGTATAACCCAACCCAATAATATATTATAATTACTATAAAAGGAAAACAATGGTCTGAACTCTGGATTCCAAGAAACAACAAAAACATTACGGATTTGCAGTAAACAACAAGAAACAATGGCTGAAGAATAAAACCCTAATCATAATAATAATGGTAAGAAAATATTGAATCAGGAAAGAATGATATTTGATAAATCCATCCTAACAAAGTTGAGACGCTCGTCATTGATCCAACTATACTTGTCTGCGAAAGGGTTTATCGTGTTCTTTCTTGGTATTGGATAACGATCCATGCAATGCTCCCACACATTCCCATTTCCAAGATCTTTCATCACCTCCCAAACACAGTTATTGCACATAAACCCAGCTCCCAGGCTTATCATTAGGATTTTATCGTCTTTCTTAAGCCTCTTTTTCGCTTCCATATACCCTAGCACATACCACAGTCCCCCAGCCGATGTGTTCCCGAACCGATGGAGCGCCATTCGAGCCGGTTCCATGTCGTATTCGTTCAGCCCTAAGCTCTTTCCCAGCCCATCGATCACCGCTCTTCCTCCTGGGTGAATGCAGAAATGTTGAATCCCGGTTTTCAAATTCAAGCTTGGTTTTGCGGTTTTATTGTTGGTTTTACAGATGGAAATGACGGCGAATCGGATTAGTTCTCGAATTGGTAAGATTTTGGGGACTAACACTTTGAGGTTCATGGTAAAAGCTTTAGCTGCAGCTTTTGTTAGGTTCCTTGTAAGGAGAAAACCGTTGTAACCTTGTTGGTCTTCGATTTGGATACAACATCCGTATGCTTCGTCGTTCGATCCGATGTTGGTTCGGACAGAATGCTTTAATTTCATCAATGCTTTATGTTTCAAACACGGTTTGTTTGTTAAAAGAACCGAACATCCGCCTGATCGGAACAGGCAATTCGACAACATCATCGAATTCTCCTTGCCGCAATACCAATGGGGACCGATCGTTTCGGAGCTCACAACCACCGCGAATGCGTTCTTGTAACTCTTGAACAAGTTTTGGACGAGGTCAATAGCCACCATGCTTGCACTGCACCCCATACCCGACAAGCTGAAAGATTTAATGTTGTCCCTCATCCTGTATCGGTTCACTATTCGAGCAGTCAACGACGGGGACGGGGAGAAGAGCGACACATCAACAACAAGTATATCGATGTCGGACGGTGAAACATCTGTCTTGGAAAACAGGTTGTCGAGTGTCCCAAACATGATTTCATCCATTTCTTCATGAGCTTCCATTAGGGTTGGAGTTTCCTCTCGACCTGCAAGCACATTTCTTGGGCCATAAGTTTCTTCACCAAGACCAGAGTTCACCATTGTTTGTAACAGAAACCTGTATTGGTCCAGACCAAGATTCTTGTTCCTCAAAACAATTTTTACACAGGATTCAGTGTCGAGTTTCCTGTCGTCGGTTGCTTTGAAACACTCATAAGCTAACATGTAACAGCTATGACTTCTCATTTGGGAAAACCTTTTGTAAAAATAGGAAATAGTGCAGAAAAGAACTAAAAAACATACTGTTATCAACAACTCCATTGGTTGAGGAAAAGAGTGAGAGAATATTATTACCAGTGACCTTTGTCTGTGTAAGTCAGTCATGCATGGATATTTATATTAATATAAGCTTAAAAAAAAACTAATTTTCCACCTAATTAAATACTTCAACTTCAATTTTTAAAAAACAATTAAGTGCGTATATTTTTTTCAGTACTTTAATAGTTAACTCTATTCTTAATTTTTTAGTTAGAAGTTATTTCGGTCACAACTACGGCGTGTCATGTGGTAAAAATTTTATAAAAATAAAAGTTATAAAATTATTAAATTTTTATAAAAATATAAAAATATTAAAACTTAGAAATATAAAAATATTAAAACTTAGAAAAATATAAAAATTGTAAAAATATAAAAAATTGTAAAATTTTATAAATATCATAAAAAGGCCCTTTAACAATTGACTTTAACTGTTGACTATTAAAGTTAACCCCTAGTTTTTTTTAGTTAAAACCATCATATGTCTGCAACACAGCGTAACATGTGACGAAAAATGATAAAAATAAAATAAATAAAATGTATAGAAATATTATAAAATACTTTTTTGGTACTATAGTTTTATAACATTTTACAAATTTTATATTTCTTTATTTTTTTATAATTTTCTTACGATTTTATAAATTTTTTCTATATTTCTATATATTTTATAAAATTTTGATTTTTATAAAAATTTAAACTTTTTATTTTTTACGATTTTTGTAATTTTGTAATTTTATATATTTTTATTAAAATTTAATAATTTTTATAATTTTTAAATTTTATTGATTTTATTTTTATAATTCTTTTACAACATGTCACGCCGTGATTGTATCACGGAGTGGCTTTAACTAAAAAAAGGTAGGGGTAATTAACTTTATTTGTCAACCATTAAAGTACCAAATTGAGTGCAAAAAAATAAAATAAAAAAACAATGGCTTAATTATTTTTCTTTTAAAAGTTTGAGTTTTTTTATACATTCTGACAATTCAAATATGTAATTAAGTGAAAAAAAACAGGAGCTTAGTTGCTATTTTTGAAAAAGTTTTGAGAGTTTTTTTACGCCATTAAACTTAATATTTCTTTTTTTAAAAAAATAATTATAATTCTTGGATTTTTTTAAAATTAAAAAAGGGAATTATTTGACTGCTTTAATGCAATAAATTTCTCAACAACTCCTTTATAGTGCTTACAGCTGTTAATTGATAGTGGGGGAAAGATCAAGTTGTGTGGGAAGGTTAAAACCATCTCTTGTCTTCTTTTTATTTTTATTTTTCCTTAGACATTAAATGTAGCATAGTTGTCATTATCGAACCACGTCCATTTTAAAAGATACAAAATTTGACTTCCATTCTAGATTCCATCTCAACTTTTTCAAGTTACTTCAATGACTTATTCGATAATTAAAATATTTTTTAAAACAAATTTATGGTGAAAGGTAACGAAAAATTTCAAATTAAGCTTTCCATAAGTGAGGCAGTAGGTTGCATAATTTACCCCTACGAACCAGACCATAATTAGTTTTCTAATCATAATAATTTACAAATCATGTGAGGTCCATCAGTTATAAATGTTGGTTATGGGACTCCGTCCCCCTAAAATAGAAAATTTCATTTTAGGTCATTGAGATTTTTTAAAAATTTTAAATTAGTAAAGGTAAAATTATATTTTGCCTCCCCTAAAATTATAAAAATTCAATTTAATCTTTTACAAATTATAAAAATATAAACTATAAAAAGTTAAAATTTTATCCGACTCCCCTAAAAAATTTTTTTAGCTTTGTCCCTGGTTCTACGTAATTTTCTAATAAACCTCGTGTTTTTATATTTTAGTTGATCTTTTCGGTGCAATTAAATTACCAAGAAAAAAAAACTCAGATCAAGCCTAACAAAACCAATCGCTCCATTCTTTTTTCAATATTAAAATTCATATTTATTATTAAATTTAAATATAAATTCTGGCCCGTCTATATCAGAATGACTCGACTATAACAGCTATAGTGGTTAAATTGAAACAGTCATTCACAATTATTATCTTTATTCATTTTTCTGACCTAACCATAGTGCCAATCACATTGCTTGCTACAAAACATTCATGCACATAAATTTTCCCTACAAATTAATACTAGACTACCATGACGCTTGGAAAAAAATAGTAAAATAAAGGGAAAAAGTAGCATATAATTTTGGATATCACACAGTTATATAATAATAAGATACAAAGAAATGTAGTCATGGCATGTGAATGTGAAGGATGTGTAAAGTGTGTAACTGTATATTAAGGCGTAGACTTTGGTGCCGTTAATAATATTAATGAATAATAAGGTAACAAAACTTTATAATGAAATATAGGAACAAAACACTGATTATGAGGGGACTGCTATGAAGCCATTGACGATATTAATGCAGTGGTTGAAAAGCCTTAGACCTGTAGCCATCGAAGCTGAAGTAGTAAACCACTAAAGTGCATGCCCATTGTTTTGGAGGAAAACTTTCGTCACCTCGACAGAAGCGAATAGTTATTTTTTTTAATAAGTAATTTCAATATAATCACCAAATTTAAATTTTTTTTAAAGAAAAGAAATTTTTTGTCACTAGTTGTATATGTACATTAGATCCGATCACTTCGCCGACTAACAATTTTTGTCCGAGAATTGTTCTTATTCGTCTTCCACATACTCTATACTTTAACCCCCTTAATTCACATCGCTGATATAGTAACGAGACATCATCGGCCTAATGAGAAACCCATCATGTTACCTAGACCTATAGACAAGTGTTCAAAACTAGTACTCATGCCCACCTATAACTACCATGCCCTTCATCAATGCATAAAAAAAACTCTGAATCGTGTGAACCGTTGTTCTCTTTATACGTTCTTTTTTTTCAACAATTAATACGATAAATATGGACTGACATGAATGATCCCAATGAGAATATCCTTAAAAGTAGAGATATTGTTAGTAACCTTATTACACAAGGCTTTCAGGATGGTCAAAGTAGTCAACCTCAACCAAATGCACGCCATTACAATCCTTATAGTGACTCTTATAAAAACCTGTAACACCTCTTACTCGATTCAGAATCTGGCCAAATAATAGGCATCACATTGGTCACCTTGGTTACCTAATTGATCAAATATACAATCAAGCCATAGTTAAGCACATGTTATTGTCGAGACCATTTTTAAACCGAGTTTTGAAAAATGAGAATCGACTTTAAGAAAAACTAAAACGGGAGTCGCCACCAATCTTTTTTAGGTGTGATTGGATCACCTTATAAAATGTTTTGCTTTAAAACATTAATTTTGGTCTACGAAAGTCAAGAAAACAGATTCGGGAGTCGGTTACGTACGAGGAAGGGTTAGGACTCTTGTAATGCCCAAAAATTAGTACCTAATTGATTATCAAATGTCTTTAATGTCGGAAATTTGAAAGTTTTAATATGCAAACCTCTTTTAATTAAAATGTCTCAATTTTGAAAATTAAGGCTCACTTATTTCAAACGAATCAAAACATCACATCCAGCAAGTTAGGATGCAACATTTTAAAACCTTCGAAACTAAGCTCGTCTTTTGAAAATTTCTATCTCGAAACAACAAAACGCCATATCCAGTAAGTTAGGACACTATGTTTTGAAATCTCGAAATAATTGTTTAAGTTTTGAAAACTCAAAATTACTTAGAAGGGTGCTTGACTATTCGAATTCAACAAGAAAAGTCGCAACCCAGTAAGTTAGGGCACTACCTTTCTCGAAGTTTCCAAACATCATGCATTGCCTTTTATTTTTCTTTTTTGAATTAAGTGAAATATATCTTTTGGTTTAAAAAATAATGATGTGTTTTGTATATCACAAGGAATTAAATAAATCTAATTACAATATACATGTTCTATCATTTCATGCAAATATAGTGTAGAAAATAGTAATAATGGCATAAATTACACAATATACATTATCACTTTATGCATATGTCATGTTCATGCGCATTATTGTTACATGCAAAATACAACATAGAGTATAATGAATTTAATAATATAAATTACATAACACCTATATATAACAACATTTCATGCAAATGTACCTTAAATTAATATAAATAATTAACTTCCATGCAAATATGTAATAACCATAACAAATAATTTACTAAACAATAACGAAATATGAAAAAATAAGCAAAGTATAAACTTATGAAATATAAATCAAATAAAGATATTCATAAATTTTAGATTAATATGAAAATAATAAAAGAAAACCTAAAAAATGATTAATATATAAAACCATATTATAGGGTATAATACCTTAATAATGTACTAAATATTAATATTACACATATTTATTTAGTAATAAAATATATATATAACTAATGAGTGATAAAATAGTATATATTTTATAATGAAATAAAAGTAATGTAAATGATAATATATATATAGTAAATATTTAGTGTATAATATAATTTATAACCAAAATATATAATAATATAAACCATATAATAAGTAATATAAAATATATATATATATATATATATATAATAAAATGTAATATGTAATAAAATGTAAATATAATGAAGGATAATATATATACTATTATTTAATTAAAATTTACACAATTAATAATAATACATAATTTTTTAAAAATAATATATATAAAATATATAAATAAATATAACTTATAAGTAAAAAATAATATATAAATAATATGTGAAATAATATATACTATTTTTTATAATTAATATTTATAGATATAAAGTATTTAATAGATTATAAAAAAAATATTTTAAAAGGACTATAATGAAATAAAATTAAAGTTTTAGGGCTAGTTTAAATAATAAAAAAAATTTGGGCTTTCTGGAATGCGTGTTAAAACCGAGGGACTTATTGGGCAAAATGCCCTAATCCCAAAACGACACCGTTTCCCCAAATTGAATTTTAAAGCACTGTGAGGACCAAATTGAAACAAAATTAAAACATTAGAGCTAAATTAAAAAATAGATAAAATGAAATTATAAATATTAAAATTGCGAGAGGACCAATTGGGCAATTAACCCATTTTACAAAAACACGCGGATCCTCCCCGGGTAATCGGGTCCACACGCGGATCCCCTATTGAAACGGTGCCGATTTAGTGCTTATTGAACTAAGCCAAAACGACACCGTTTTGCACTGCTATATATATCATAACTTAAGCCTAAAATTTTTTTAGTTATTAGTTTTTAAAAAAAAACTTTGAAAAGCTCTCTGAAAGAGAGTAGAGAGCAGTCCTCCGGGCTCCGACCTCCGTCGAGCCGAGCCCGGTCATCAGAATCACACGCCCACGCACCGTCACCGACCCCGCCACGTATGGCAGTCAGAAGCCCAAAGTCTCGATTTTTCGAAGCGATTTCAAAGGTAAATTCGCTTTTTATTTATTTTAATGGTACTTGCATGTATTTAGAGAAGAAAAAAAAATGAAAAGGTAAAGGTATATCACCTTTAAGAAACTGTATGTATTTGGCTTTTGTATTCCTTGTTAAAAATCTCCCCCTTCGTTTACAGGTTACAAAGGAGGCTTTTATAGCCACTGTTTCTATTACATTTTGGGAAGAAATCTTTTATTTCTTTCCATATTTGTTTTGCTTGTTTGCTGCTGTTTCTTTCTTTCTTTTGCAGGTAATCGAGGAAAGTAGACCACCAGTGTTGATTCGGCCGTAGACCACGGCATGGTTGGCTTAGGAATCACGGCCCGATTCAGTCATTCATGAGACGAACGGACACGAGTCGAAGGGGCGTGACTCTTGGTCTGATTGCGGCGCAAGTTCTTATGCCGCTTGGTATGGCTTGGGAGTTGCGGTGCAAACCCTAGCTAGGGTTTCCCGAAACTGAAAATAAGTTGGGCCAATTGGGCCTACTAAGTCTTGGGTTACTGGCCTAGTTCAGGGGTATTGGGTATTTGATTGTAAATGGGCTACTGGGTTAAGCGGGTTTTGGGCTTATTGTAACTGGACTTTAATAAATAAAATTTATTTATTTATTATTTATTTTTTCTGGTTTTAAGGCCGGGTAAATTTGGGCTATTGCAGTTATAACAAACAATTAATCATTTCAAACTTCCACAAACCATTGCAAAAAGAAAAAGAAAAGAAAAGTTCAAACAGGCCTTAAAATGAAAAAGGAAGTCCAAAATACAAAATTAGGGAGGCATGCCACGTTACTTGGGTCCAATGTATCAATACATAGTAACATGGCTCAAGATTCTAAGATCATATCTCGAGACTTGTTTGCTTTGGAACTACTTGAGACTTTGGTGTCATGTCTCAAGAAAAATCTCGAGACTTTAGCCCATAAATGTTTATCCTATCTCAACACATACGTAGAATTGAAGAAAAATAAGCTTGTAAGTCATGCAAACATGCTTCTAAGTGCATCCAAAACATACTAACAATGACCAAACTATGCCAACACATTTAACATACCAAAGTACACTTAAAACATGTAATCCCATATTCATATATTAACTAAATAAAAATTTGACTACCTAAGTAAAATAAAAAAAAAACTTTCATTCCATATGCGATTCAAGTAAATATTTGGTTGGTTAATTTTTTTATAAGATGTGACATTTTATAATTATAAGCATGTTTTGAATTATATATGTGATTGTATATATTTTATTATTTATATGATAAAGTAATTTTGCCAAAGTTGTGATTCCTAGAAATTAAAGTGGTTGTAATTATTATTTTAATAATTTTTGGGATAAATAATTATATCATGAAATATCATCTCCATTTAAGAATTATTTTACTTATTCTTTTATAATAATTTATGATAGTCCAAAAGCAGACATAAGTATTATGTAACTGAATCTTTTAATGAATCTTGGAGAATTGAGACGCATCAAAGATCGATTGAGACAATGCAAACTCGACCCAACCAACTGGAAAAAGACCGACGATTGTTCGGAGATGAAAGATGTTGGTGGTCCAATAGTGGTGGTTGACAGTAGTGATCGAAGATGGCTCGACAGTGGCCGACGATGGTCAACAACAACGACATCAACCGTGGTAGCAGCGAAAGTCTGTGGTGGTGATAGAAGTTTGACAGTAGATCTTTTGGTGCTTTTCGAGTCATTTGTGGTTTTGAGGAAAAACCTCAAAAATTAGGATATTTGGCTTTTACCAAGAAGACCCAAAGTATGTTATTTTTATTTTTTAGGATGGAATCATGGAAACTTTGGTTGGCCAGTCATTTAATTTTATGTTTTTTTGTGATAGCATGATGATATTTAAATTAACAACAAAGTTTGTTCACGCGTATATATGATAAGCATGCCATATATTTTAGGAAAAGAATATCACATGTACTTTTCATATATTTATTAATCATTCTTGATTGAAAACGAATATAAAAAACCTTGTATGTTTTTAAAAGATTGAGTAGGAGAAGGTCCCTAAATAAAACCTATGGCCTCTATCGATGATCTCTTGTGATAGCATGAACTGGACCTACCCCAAGTAGACATTAACATGTGGTTTTCACTGAGAAGATTTTCTAAAATAAAGAAAAATTATCTTGTAATCTTATGATAGTTGACTGGCCACGTTGTAGGTATTATCATGCATTATAAAAGGCAAATTTTCCTTTATAAAGGACAACTAGTCATACATGTTACTCGTTGAGATTGTCTCAAGATGACTCAATCATGGAGCATGGAAAGCTTGATGTTAAGTTGATGGTTATACGCTTAAGATCATTCTAGTTAAGAAACTTCCTAAAAAGCAATGCTTAAGTTAGAATAATGGCCAAACGTGAACCAATTATTAATACGGGTGAATGCCTAAGGAATTAGGTTCACGCATTAATTGGATGGAAATCCATATTCTTAATAGTTGTTCAAAATTTCCCCAAGGTGACTTAATTTAACGGGTGTAGGAATTATTGTTGTAACAACTTATACATGTTTTCAAGGTTTAATGTAAGACACATGCATCATCTTAATGCATAATCTATTTTGTAAAATGTTTCCCTAATATTTATTACATACAAATATATTAACGAATGAATATTTTATTTTTCAATTCGAAAAATGACACCTACTCCCTTACTAAACATACTTATTGAGAAAAAATTGAACGCAAATAACTATAATGAATAGAAAATGAACCTTATGATTTGTTCTGAGCTGTGAGAAACTCAAAGCAATCCTTAATACTAAATGCCCACCGGTCACTAAGCTTGGGAGGAGCTTGATGAGATAGCTCATTACTATATGCTAGCAAGCCTGACTAACACCCTTTGTAAGAAACTAGAGAGCTATAAGACTGCTAAAGAAATTCTAGAAAAACTAGAGGATATGTTCGGAGGCCAAGCTACCTTAGCTCGACAGTCAACTATAACTAGTTTTATGAATGTTGAACAAAAGCTCGACATTTCGGTCAAAGACCATATAATCACTCTTATAGGCTACTTTAAGGTCATGGATAATGAAGCCAATCAAGACCAAGACACATAAATAGAGATGATGTTCAAAAGCTTTTCCAAGGATTTTGTAGTCTTTAGGGCTTCATATAACCTTAGAAACAAGAATATGACACTTACACAACTCATGAAGGAGTTATAGTCCTATGAGTTAATGTTGAATGACGATCAACTGGTCCAAAAAGTAGAAGCAAACTTAGCGGTTGCTTCTTTCTTTAAAGGGAAGGGAAAACATGTTAAAAGAAACAAGACTAAGTCCTCTAGGCCATCTAAAGTGGAAAGGAATAGAACCAAGAAGCCTAAATATGTATCTAAGCCTAAATGTTTCTTCTGTGATAAGAAAGGGCATTTCAAGGCCAACTGCAAAGAGTGGAGGATTACCTAGCCATTAAGGGAAAGTGTATAAAACTCTTTATAATAGAAATTTTCTTAGTGAAAGATTTGATAGATCATTGAGTCATTGATTCTGGAGTCACTAACCATGTGTGTGTTTCACTATTAGGGTTCGAGGAAACAAAAGATCTTAGTTTTGATGATTTTAGGAAGAATAGAAATTTGTAGATTGAAAATGGGGCAAGTCTAGCAGTTGAAGCAGTGGGAGACATACATCTTAATTTTGATGGTTTTAGAAAGAATATTTTGAAAGACGTTTTCTATGTACCAAGTTTCAAAAGAAACTTAATTTATATTGCATCTTTATTTAAAGATTGCTTGACTTTAACTTTTAATAATAGCATTGCAATACTTAGAAATCATGCTCTTATTTGTAATAGATGGATGAATAATAATATCTATTTTATCAGACCAAAAATGTACACATTGCTTAAAAATTCTCACTCTAATGAGGCGTACCTTTGGTATTTGAGGCTTGGTCATATTAACCAAGAAAGAATCACTGGATTTGTCAAAGATGGCACTTTAAGTTTTCTTAAAGAATTTGATCTTACACAATGTGATTTTTTTTTTTGGAAGGTAAGATGACTAAGCGATATTTTAATGCAAAAGGAATAAGGGTCGTGAAACCCTAAAACTTGAGTACATTGACGTATAAGTGGTTATGATTATTACATAAACTTCATAGATGATTATTCCAGATGTGAGTATATATAGTTAATGCACCGAAAAAGTGAAACCTTTTATAAATTTAAAAATTTTTGTACAGAAGTGGAGAAATAACTAGGTTTACCCAGAAAGACACTTCAGTCTGATTAAAGTGGAGAATATTTATCGGATGAGTTCTTAAGGTATTTCATAAAACAATGGGATATTATCTCAGTTAACCTGATTGAGAGCTCCACAATCGAACGACATGGTAGACAGAAGGAATTAAACTTTTTTAGACATGGTTTAATCAATTTTATGTTATTCGAAGCTACCAATATCCTTTTGGGGATACGCCTTACAAATAGCTTTCTATATAAATTGTGGCATGAAAAGAAGCCAAGTCTAAATCATTTAAAGATTTGAGGATGCCAAGCCCATTATTAGGTAAAGATGTGATGAAGTTGGATTCATGGATTGAACTATGCGTGTTTGTGGGATATCCTATGGGAACAAAGAGTGGTTTGTTTTGTAACCCGAAAGAGTAAATAGTGATAGTGTTGAATCATGCTACCTTTCTTAAGGAATGTTACATGAACAAATTTAAAGCTCGAAGTAAAGAATTACTTGAGGAACTTTTAGAAAATTCACAAAGCCCTACAATAATTATTCCAGAACCAACTTCTAATAGTAGACTTGCAAACGGTCAGCAAAATAGAGAGCTTTGTCATAGCTAAGGTCTCTCGTAGGCTTGAGTTTTTCCAATCTGAAGAAAGTGTTCTAAACATTAAGTCTACAAAACACAATGATGATGATGACCCACTCACATTTGATAAAGCGATGCAAAGTGTTGATTTCACACTTTAAGAAATAGCTATGAAGGATTAGATGAATTCTATGCAATCTAACTTAGTTTAAGAACTTGTAAACTTCCTAAAATGGATGAAACCTAGAAGGTTTAAGTGAATCTACAAGAAGAAAAGAAATATGGATAGAAATGTGGAAAATTAAAAAGCCAGACATGTAGCAAAAGTTTATATTTGGAAACAAGGTATTGATTACGAAGAAACCTTTACTTCAGTTGCCATGCTCAAGTTAATCTGCATATTGTTATCCATTATGATGGCTCCCGATTATGAGATCTGAAAAATGGATGTCAAGACAGCATTCTTGAATGACTATCTCGAAGAGAGTATTTATATGATGCAACCCATCAGATATATAGCTAAACGAAATGATCACAAGGTTTACAAACAACTTAGATCTATATATAGGCTTAAGCAAGCATCCTGCTCATGGAATCAAATATTTGATTTAGTGATCAAAATTTTTGGGTTTGAGCAAAACTTAGATGAACCTTGTGTTTATAAATGTATTGGGGATGAAAAGGTGGTCTTTCTCGTTCTATATGCCGTTGACATCCTACTAATTGAAAATGATATAGGAAAATTGTCATCAGTTAAATTATGGTTAACTCAACAATTTAGCATGAAGGACTTAGGAGAAGCTAATTTTGTTCTAAGTATTTGAATCCTAAGGGATTGAAAGGAAAAAGTGATAGCATTATCACATGCTTCATACATAAATAAGATATTGGAACATTATGCAATGATCAATTCTAAGAAGGGAACCTAACCCTCAGTATCAAGATTTCATCTCTCTTTGGAGGACTGTCCTAAGGCAATGAAAGAAAGCGAAAAAATGAGAAGGGTTCCTTATACTTCTATAGTAGGAATTCTCATGTATTTGTTATGAGCACATCTATATATCTATTTTGTAGTAGAGTTGGTGAGTTGATATTAGACAAATCCCAGTATAAGATACCGATAAACAGTTAAGCATATACTCAAGTATTTACGGAGAACAAGCGATTATATGCTTTTGTATTTTGGAGGAGACGTTACTCCTATCGGATATACCAATTTTGACTTTCAAATGTGTCGGGATTCAAAGAAATTGGCATCGAGTTGATTCTTTGTCCTAGGTTGCAGGTCCATAGTGTGGAGAACTGTCAAGAAAATTTGTGCTATTGACTCCAGTATGAAGGTCGAATATGTGCCTACTTCTGAGGCTACAAGAGAAGTAATATAGATTCAAAAGTTCCTTACAAATCTTGAAGTCATTCTTTGTATGGAAAAAAAATATCACACTGTATTGTGGTAATAGTGCAACAATAGCTAAACCAAGGCAATTAGAAACTATAAGAGGATGAAACTCATTGATAGAAAGTATCACATCATAAGGGAGGCAGTAGTAGACAAAGTCATGGATATAGTTAAATTCACATAAGAAGATAAATTTACAGACCCGTTTACCAAGACTCTACTAGCTAGGAGCTTTGAAAAACATACAAAGAGCATAAGAATGCGAAATATGATTTATCCACTTCGCTAAGCCAAGTGGGAGACTGTTGGATCTGGTTCCCTAAGTGTAGTATATTCGTTAGTATACTTGTGTTTTTTTAATAGACTGGTTTAATAAAATTATCCATGAATTACATTAATACCTTTTAAATATTTTCCTCAATGATTTTTGTACGCAAAGCAAAATGGAACAAAATATTATCTCACTGGTTATTTAATATTTAACTAATACTAAGCGGTATTTTGTGGTCAAATCGTAATACGAGAAGACAACTGATATTAGTAAATGAACTTAAACATGTCCATAGTCTAATAAAAAATGAGAAAATTGATTAAAATACTAACATGTCATCTATCAAGTTCAATTGAGGAGATACTTTGTTGTGAGCATCGAAGTAGATCACTTCTAGAAGATAGAGACATAGATGTAACTAACTAGATTGAAAGTACATCGGACATGACCCAAATAGAATAGATCCTAAATTTTTTTATAGATTTATTCACTTGTGACATTCATAGTGTGACATACCTTAATACTGAATGGATGGTGGGCTATATATGCGTGACTCATACACTTTAATGTAAGTAAAAGCCTGAGTTCAAATAGATAAGGAACCGAAAGCCGGTGTGTTGGGTATATGACTTCTACAGTATGTAGCACCATTAGCAATAGTGGAATTTATATCCCATAAAATAGGTAAATGATATTCTCTCATTGACATTACATGATAGATAATGTCACACCTGAAATCCTTTTAACCCGAAAATTAAGAACTTTAGGGGTTAAATTGGAAGAGTTCGAAGTGGTCTCTACTGGAATGTTTGGAAAATATAGTAATTGAAATTGGATAGGGTCAAGAACCAAGTCAGGGTTGGTTGGATTAGAATCAACCGGTCACTTAGTGGAAGACAAATTAATTACGGATGAACGGTTGATATACAGTTGGAAACTACGCATGAAGGGTTATAAATAGCTGAGAAATGAATCCTTAGACGAATTCCTCTCAGTATGTTTCATTTTCTCCACTTCTTAAATTTCCATGGTTGCTTTGAGGAACTGATGATCAAGGAAAGCTATGCATGGAGCAACGATCAGGAGGTTTAAGTTGGAAAAGTAGATAAACCAATAAACTAGTAAGATTCTAATCCCATTGGTATACATAAGACTTAGAAAACAAAGTTAAGAGTTTCCAAAAACCATTTTAAGGATTCTGTATTTTTTTTGTAAAATTGAGGTTTAAAATAAAAATAGTGGGTTTAACCCATGACTTGGTTTCCTTACTTAGCTTCCAGGAGGAAGAAAGCTCTAGTGTTGAGAGAAGCTAAACAGACAAGGCGACGAGGTATCAGGTGAGTTTTTGTACTCAAACCCAAAACTACAAATGCATGATGCATGCTTTCATAAGATTATGAGTATTTGCCATCTTAGTTTAATATTCATGAATAAAGGAAATCAAGAAAGGGTGCAGACGAAGTTAAGAAAGGGAAAAATAGAGTAATTTTTTTTAGATACCGTCATACAGTATTTCGGAGTGCAAATCATGATATGTGAAGCTCTGAGCCTTGTGGAAGGGACACTACGGTGTTCGAGCATCAAGGTATAGAATGGAAAAACAAAGGAATGGATGGAAAGCAATGGGGAGAATAAAATATCTTGTCTAGGTCATAGGACCAATCGGAGGCTATACACCTAAAATTGAGTAACACCATAGATGAAAGATGCTATGGCATTATGATATAAATGAGTAAGATCATGGCTGAAAGACACCATGGAATCGTGTTAAGTAAGATTAAGACTATAGCTGAAAGATGCTATGGCATCCAAGTAGTCCAATAGGACAGTAAAAACGGGGAATATAAGGTGTAATCCTTAGTTGGTGTAACAACCCATTTTTCAGTGGTGTCGAAAACAATGGTTTTGAGGCCACAAATCTGACAAGTTCATAAATTTATTATTTAATATTTACGGGTCAAATATGATATTAAAATAAATTTTGAATTAGGAATTTATGCTATTTGAATGAATAATTAGGTTTAAGTGGTATGACCCTAAAGTTAAATGGTTTTAGAAAATAAGGTATCAAGACCTCATTTCTATAAATCGAGCCATAAATATATACAATATTTATGGATTGTTATTAAGGTTGTATTAAAGTTTCGTTAAGAAATTTTGATGTTTAAATGATTAATTAATTGGAAAGGACTAAATTATAAAGATGTGAAATTGAATAGTTGTAGATTTATTTGTATTTAATAGATATAAAAGCATAAAATAAGGGCCTTAAGTAGTAATTCAACCAATTTTAAGGTTAGTGGATGATCATGGCTTGACATTTGGTGAAATTTAGTTTAATATTTAAAGGTAAAATGGTAATTAGCCAATTAAACCAATTAAACTTTTTCATTTGGAAAAGGGGATGACCAAAACACCATTTTTTTAGGGAAGAAGTATTCGGCCAAATTGATTTTGATGCATGGTAAGTGTTTTGATCCTGTTTCTAATTATTTTTATGTTTTTAGGCTCGTATTAGCTGAATCTAGCTAACCCGGGGGTCACTTTGTTAATTTTTTAAAATGTTATGGAATGTGCCATTGATGAATTTGAGATGTTCTTGAATGTTTATGGTAGAATCTTAAGCTTGGTTGCTAGATAGGACTATTTTGTAAAGTAATTTTTGGTAATTTTAATGTTTAAGGACTAAAATGTGGAATTAGTAAATGTACAAGAACTTACTATGAAATAATAGCAAATATGGGACTTAATAGGGTTCCAAACAATTCGGTTAAACTTGAAATTCAGTAAAAATGGTTAATTTGCATGTTTTGGGCTTTAGGGTCTAAATTGTATAAAAGTAAAATGTTAGGGGAAATTTTGTAAAAATTTCAAAAAGGACTTAATTGCAGAAATGAACTATTTTTCTATTAGAATTATAAATTGAATGGAATTATTATTTTAGATCAAGAACAAGTGGAAATCGAGGAGAAGAGAAAATTATCAAATAGCCTCTATATTTAGTCATTGCTACAATTTAGTCTGGTAAGTTCGTATGAATTGTAATCGTTATAATGTTAATTAAACTAAATTTTACTATTTTTTTTAATGTAAATGAATCAATATATATGAGAATGTATCCACATTATGACGAATTGACGGATATTGAGTCCTGGTTGAACTTTAAGAATTCTTAGGATACAAATGACATGCCATTAGGGATTTCATGTTTTGGATGTTGGTCTTAAATGTCCTATTGATGGCTGAGGTCCTACATTTGTTGTGGATTCTCCACGGCTCATGTGAGCAACATCGTGTAGCTTACATTCAGACCTACAGCTCATGTGAGCAGGCCTATTTCACAGCTCGTGTGGCCATTGATGTAAAAGAAAAGCTACGGTTATTTGTAAAGGCACACTTCGTATGAGCTTTCCCAAGTATCCGATGTAATTCTAGATGGTTCAACGGGTAAGAAAAGGAATGGAATGGTAAGTGACTTAATGGAAAGCTTCATGACTATATGAAAGGGTTGATGCTTATGTAATGTATCCTATGAAATTCTACTTATGATGTAAATGAGTTTATATGTGTTGTTGATTAACCTATTAACATGTGAGTTTGATGATACTTGAATAGGCTTATACTAAACTCATTGCATTGGCAATGGTTTATGTTTAATCTGTGAATGGTAATATTGGAATTAGTAAGTAAGCAAATGGAATGAATAATGACTGTATGGTAACAATGATGAATTAAATGTTATGTTTATACATGGTTGATTTCATATGTATCATGAACAAGTATACTAACTTGTGAGTTTGATGGTGTTATATAGGATTTTATTAAGCTTATGACATTGGTAAAGGTTTATTACTTATTCTATAAATTTTATTATAGAAATGGTAAGTTATGTTTTAAGTTTGTATGAGCTTACTAAGAATTCATTGCTTATGTAGTTATTTTTCCTTGTTTTATAGATCGTCAGAAGCTCGATTTGGTTGGAAGCTCATCGAAGACCTATCACTGTAACACCCTAACCCGGGTTTGATGTCGACACCGGGTACGAGGCATTACCATTCACAAATCACATATATACGTACAAGTCGGATTATACAAGCCCGTCAAAACTTAAAACTTTTTCAAACTTTGTCTAAAACTTCTTATCATGGGCCTACAAGGCCCAAAACACCTCTTGGAAGCCACTCGAGACCAACTCGGGTCCTTTAACCAACACTAGGAAAATGACCTTTAAGATAGGGCACACGCCCGTATGGAACTTGAACATGTTCGTGCTGATGGACGTGTGGCACACACGGCCTAAGCACCTAGGGACATGCCCGTGTCCTATACCCATGTAGATTTATTTTTCAATTCGAACCTACAGGGTTTTCACACGGCCTAGCACACGTCCGTTTCCATGGCCCGTGTCCCTCACACGGCCTCGACACGCCTGTGTCTCAGCCCGTGTTTGAAAACCTTGACATTCTGTTTCTGACGTCAGCAATCCTTAAGGGTCACACGGCCAAGGCACATGCCCGTGTGCTAGGCTGTGCCCTTCACACGTCTGAGACACACAGTCGTGTCTCTGCCTGTGTGTTTACTACCATGCATACTGACTTGCAATTTTTATGTATAGGGGACACACGGCCAAACAACACGCCCATAGGGCTAACCGTGTGCCACAGACGGCCTAGACACACGCCCGTGTGTCAACCCGTGTGGACAAAATAAGGCTATTTACCAATCCTTTTTGCCACCCTTACTTGCACTAACCTACGTAACCTCTAACATGACAATTCCTGTAACACCCCTAACCCGTATCCATCGTCGGATTAGGGTTACGAGGCATTAGTTAACTAAAAACATATTTTCGAACAACCACACACACACACACACACACACATATAAACTCTCACCAATCTCGAACATAAATAACATCTTTTGCACATACTCAAAATAAAACCAATCAAAACTTATTACATAACTTAATAAGTAATTACACATTCAACCTAATATATATATATTGACATGTTCGAATATGCTATTATAGATTAGATACATATTGCATACTTGCCATAGATTTCAAGGCTACACTTAACAATTGAATTTATACCAATAATAGACTAAAACCATCATGGAACATTTTCCTAACTCATTACTTTTCATATCTGAATCTCATTAATTAATAGACATACACATCCAAATTTTATATCATGGAACAAATGCGGAATTACAAATTATAATAAAAACAAAACATGATTCTTACATACCACATTATAAACATATTAAAACATATTTATATCAAATTCGAATATAACAAAACAACCTTAGATGCCAAATCTCTTACATCACATTGACTAAATACAACCATCTAATACATTTATACTTTTATCCATGCATATCATAACCAAACCAGCCACACAAAATCAACCAAACATTAACTTATACCAAAACATATAATACCTATCTCAATCATCATTCACTTTTAGCATATAACATTATAATCAAACAATTTCAAACCACAATCAAACATAACCGAATTATCAATACCAAACTCATTAAACATTATAAATAAGCACACATGTAACCAAAACTAAGCATAATTACTAAGCCATTTTCGCATGACTTTATACAAAGACCAAAGTTCATTGATTCAAAACATAAGCCAATCTATACATGCCACAAGTTCGAACATAGACTTTTAAAAATACCGAAGGTTGACGATAGTGTGGATGACTTCGATGACAATCCCCGAGCTCGTAACTTACAGCCAAATCTATAAAACAGAGTAACAAAAACACACAAAGTAAGCTAACTTAGCTTAGTAAGCTTTAAGCAAATTAAACAACTCAAATGAATAATCAAAACATTTCAAACAAGCCGAATTGTATCATTAATGTTATACTTTAACACAAATAAGTTACCTTGGCCGAATACTAATATTTCTCATTTAGCATAATATTATTCAACTTTTCATTCCCAAAATAACACTATCTCAATTATGCTTACATTCAAGCGTATATACTTATGAATTAAACTTAAATTTATAAACCAACATCATTCATTTGGTCTATTATAGAAAATCAAATATAATATCACATATATACATACCTATTTGGCCAAATATTTAAGATCCAATATATCATCTCATAAATACTTACTTGTATGGCAGAATACTCAAGGTTCATTATATCATCACATATGGCCAAATATACAAGTACAATATATCATCATATATGACCGAATATACAAGCTCAATATAACATCACATGTAGTCAAATATTCAAGTTTAATATAACATCACATGTGGCCAAATTTACAAGTTCAATATATCATCACATATGTACAGACCTATATGGCCGAATATACAAGGTCATTTAGATCAACTTACATGCTCAATTTCCACATCAATGTGAAGTCCTATGGGCATAGGCTTGAAAATAAATCATCGGTATAAAACCTGCTAGGCATAAGCCTGAATCACGCACCGATACAAGGCCTGCTAGACCCAAGGTCTGATATTTATTCACCGGCATTAAGCCTACTAGGCATAAAGCCTGATTATAATCACCAGCACAAGTCTTGCTAGCCTCAAAGCCCGAATATCACTATTACAAAGTTGTTTCGTACACAACTCCCATAACAAAAATTCCAAATATTTCATATCAATCATACGGACTTTCGAATAATATAACTTAATAGAATTAAATCTAAATACAATATTTCTATATTTAAACACATTCGGGTAGCTCTTTTATGAATCTATAGATTCCAAAACAGCATATTAAACCAGATTACATTCAATATAAATAATGTTTAATTGCTTAAAAACTTACCTCGGATATCGACGAATGTTGTAAATCGGCTATTCAACTATTTTTGTTTTTCCCCGATCCAAGTCCTATTTCTTTTGTTCTTGATCTATATAATTTCAAATTAACCTCATTTAAACACAATTTCATTCAATTTAATCCAACAACACATAAATGGGAAAATTACCATTTTACCCCTGATATTTCATACTTCTACAAATTAGTCCTAATTCCACAAAACACAAAATACACAAAATCTCACCACATCATAGTTAGGTAGAATCTTCCTCATGCTTATACTAATCCATATATTTCATTTATTTTTCATTTTAGTCCTTCAATTTATTATTTTTGCAATTTAGTCCTAATAATTCAAATCATCAAAAACTCCAATACAAAACATATTAATGCAAAACATATCTTTCATAATTTATCATCAAACATCACAAAACACAAATATTCATCAATGGCATAACTCAAAATATTCACCAAAATAAAAAATTCAAGCATGGGTTGGGTAGTACTAGAAGCAACGATCTCAAAAACGTAAAAATTATCAAAAACCAAAACAAAACATACCTTAAATTTGAATCAACAATGGCCAAATACCTAGTTTTTTATTCTTTTCTTTCTTCTTTTATTTTCGGTAATAACAAAACAATATGAAACCTTATTTTATTTATTTATGTTATGATAAATTATATATTATTTCATAAGTTACCATATTAACCTTTGTTAATTTATACAAAACCAATATATACAAAGGTCATAGCCGTCCATGCTATAATTAAAAGGAAAATTTGCAACATAAATACTCCATATTAAAAAGCCACTAACACTTCAGTCCTTATGCTTTAAACTATCAAGTCTTCATTTTACACGCTTAAGCCCTTTTATTTAATTAAGCACACAAACAATCAAATTTTCATACGAAACTTTCACACATGCTAATTCACATATAATAAACACAAAAAATAATATTTAAATATTTTTCTTACTCGGATTCGTGGTCCCGAAACCACCGTTCTGATTAGGGTCTAAATCAGACTGTTACAACTCCACACAACAATACAAGGTTTAATCAGCCACGCAAGGCATTATCTCATTCATGCAAGTTACTCATCCATGAAAATATCATCATTTTCATATATCAATAATGAACATTAGCCATTAACCAAGACTGTGTACAACATGAAGGGATTCATCCCAAGCCAACACATTTAGCAAAAATAACATTGACACAAAACTCAAAAGTCTAAGCCCTATACATACCATATTCAAAATAATAAAACCAACTATACCAAGTGCTTCGGTTGATAGTGTGATTGATGCTTCCGACGTCCGATGATCCTCGAGCTAATTAGGCGGCACTATAAGAAAATGAAAAGGAGTGGGAGTAAGAATAAAGCTTAGTAAGTTGCATGCAAATAAATATAACAACAACTTTACCATTCACCATCATGCTCATAATACAAAAGTAGGCAGAAGCACAACTTACTCATCACTATTCAAATAGGTACCTGTACCACTCACAATATGGTTATACTTTTCTCGTTTGACTTAAACTGTAACTCTCACTGTTGAACCATTTGGAATTCTATCGAATATTCACTAAGCCTCAAACATAGGGTATAATGCCGGTGCCATGTCCCAGACATTATCTTACACTGGCTCATCCATCAAGTCAATGCCATGTCCTAGACATGGTCTTACACTGACTATCGAAACCAAGGCCGACGCCATGTCCCAGACATGGTCTTACACTACCTCTCACATATCCATATCGATGCAATGTCCTAGATATGGTCTTACACTGACACATCTCGTAGCCGATGCATGTCCCAGACATGTCTTACACTGGCTTACATCTCGAGGCCGATACATGTCTTAGACATGTCTTACACTAGCTCTCGTCTCAATGCCAATGCCATGTCCCAGACATGGTCTTACACTGGATCTCATAATGTGGCCGATGTATGTCCCAGACATGTCTTACACTAGCACACAAATAACCCGAATGTCATAGGATGAATATCCGATTTATTTTCTAAGGTTCAAATGGGAGTTCTACTATCTCAATATTTATCATACATAATCATTTACACAAAAAAGAAATTTATGCTATATCAATACAAACACATATGATAACAATGTAGTTGCATTATTTACATACAACTTACCTCGAATTACAAAATGTAGACGATTAGTTCGGCTTAGTCCATTTACTTTGCTTTTCTCCGGTCTTGGCCCGAATTTTGTAATTCTTGATCTATAATGATGAAAATTCACAAATTTAATCATTTTATTAATCTAGGCACTCAACAGTTTAAAAAAAATTGGGAAAAATGACCATTTTGCCCTAGACTTTTACAAAATGACCATTTTACCCATAGGTTAGAAAATCGATTTTTATCAAATTTCTTCATATCTTAAGCCTAGTCGAACCCTTTTTAATCTTAAAGCAACCCAAAATTTTCATTCTTTCTCATATTTATCATCTAATTTTCAACTTATGCAAAATGGTCCCTAGTTAGGGTTTCCATGAAAACTACTTCACAAAAGTTGTTTATTACACAACCATAACTCATATTCTTCCATAAAATTTCAGTTAACAACAGATTTTATTTCATGGAAAAACCCTAGACTCTCAACCATTTTGAAAAATAGTCCCCTTATTAGAAAGCTCATGTTACAAGGGATCCAAAAATACAAAAATCCTTGCAAGAGATACTAATGGCTGATATTTTGAACTCTCTAAACCCCTTTTTTGATGCTGAAAATCGGTGAAGAAGAAGAAATAAAAAGATGAAGCCTTTTGTTTTATTTTAATATTATTACTAGTCAAAATAGGTTATCAAAACCTCACCTAATTTTGACTTCCTTGTCTCATGGCCGGCCAAGCACTATTCCAGGGTCTATTTACCTTTTAAAGACCCCCAATTAATAATACGTGGCAATTTAACACCCTTAGCTATCAAATTAAGCCTTTTGCACTTTATGCGATTTAGTCCTTTTTCACAATTAAGCTCTCAAACGCTAAAATTTCTTCACCAAATTTTTCATGCACTAATATAAATATGCTATAACTCCAAAATAACAATAAAATACTTTCTATGACTTTATATTTGTGGTCTCAAAGCCACTATTCCGACTAAGCTCAAAATTGAGCTGTTACAATTCTCCCCCCTTTAGGGATTTTCGTCCCCGAAAATCTTACTGGTGAATAAATTTGGGTATTGCTCTCTCATAGTCTCCTTAGGTTCCCAAGTGGCTTCCTCGAATCCATGTCGATGCCATAAAAATTTCACCAGTGTTGTACTTTTATTCCTCAGTTATTTAACCTCCCGAGAAAAAATTTTAACCGACTACTCACCATAAGTCATATCCGGCTGAATCTCAACCTCAGTTGGCGCGATCACATGCGAAGGATCCGATCTATAGCGACGTAACATGGACACATGAAACACGTCATGAATCTTTTCCAACTCTGAGGTCAAGGTCAATCGGTAAGCAACAGGCCCTATTATCTTGGTAATCTAATAAGGTCCTATGAAACAAGGACTCAGCTTGCCCTTCCTACCGAATCTGAGGACCTTCCTCTATAGAGATACCTTCAAAAACACCTTATCACCGACTTGAAACTCGATCTCATTTCGTTTCAAATCCATATAGGATTTCTGTCTATTCGAAGCGACCTTTAAACACTCACAGATTACTCTTACTTTCTTCTCAATCTCTTTAACTAAGTCTACCCCGTGTATCTGATTCTCTCTCAGCTTATTCCTATACAAGGGTTTTCGACACTTACGCCTATACAAAGCCTCATAAAGTGCCATTTTCAAACTCGACTGATAACTATTATTGTAGGCAAATTTCACTAGCGGTAAATACTTTTCCCAAATGCCTTGAAACTCGAGAACACAACACCACAACATATCTTCTAAGATCTGAATTACTCTCTCCGACTGTCCGTCGGTTTACGGGTAGAAAGCTGTGCTAAAGTTAAACTTTGTTCCCAAAGCCTCTTGTAACTTCTTCCAAAACCTCGAGGTAAACCTCGAGTCTCCATCTGACATAATCGACAATGGCACTTTATGAAGCCTCACAATTTCGGAAATGTACAAGTCGGCTAGCTTATTGAGTGAGAGGTTTGTATGTATCAGGATAAAGTGAGCCGACTTCGTCAGTCGATCAACCACAATCCACACGGTATCTTTCTTCCTCGGGGTTACCGGCAAACCCGTCACAAAATTTATAGTAATCCGATCCCACTTCCACTCGGGGACCATGATAGGCTGAAGTAAACTCGAAGGTACTTGGTGTTCGACTTTCACTTGTTGACAAATTAGACACTTAGAAATGAACTCTGAAATGTCTCTTTTCATTCCCGACCACCAGTACATTTTCTTCAAGTCATTGTACATTTTTACACTGCCTTGGTGAATAGACAAACAACCACTATGTGCCTCTCGTAGAATCTTCTGAATGAGCTCATTATCCTTGGGCACACAAATTATATCTCGGTATATCATACAAACGTCGGCACCAATTCAAAATTTTGATTCATTTCCCGTCTCACACTGATCCATCTTAGCTTGCAAGCCTTTATCACCTTTCTGAGCCTCACAAATTTCTTAGAGAAACGTCGATCTAACCTTTAATTCTACTATAACCGAACCATCCTCTGAAAAGGTCAATTGGGTGTTCATTGCTCTCAAAGTAAATAAGGATTTTCTATGCAATGCATCGATGACCACGTTCACCTTTTCTGGATGGTAGTCGATAATCAACTCATAATCCTTTATCAACTCCAGCCACCACCATTACCGTAAATTCAGCTCCTTTTGAGTCATCAAATACTTTAGGCTCTTATGGTCAGTAAATACTCGGCATCTCTCACCATACAAATGGTGCCTCCAAATTTTCAATGCGAATACAATGGGGGCCAACTTTAAATCGTGCGTCGGGTAGTTTTTCTTGTGTGGTTTTAGTCGTCTCAAGGCGTAGTCTATCACCTTGCCTTCTTGCATGAGCACGCACCCTAGCCCATTCAAGGATGCATCACTATACACCACAAACTCTTTTCCCAGTTCCGGTTGCACCAAAACTGGGGCTTCGGTCAATAAATCCTTTAGTTTCTGGAAACTCTATTGGCACTTATCATTCCATTCAAACTTGACCTCTTGTTGTATCAGTCTATTCATCGGAGTAGCTATCATTGAGAATCCTTTAACAAATCATCTGTAGTACCTAGCTAAACCCAAAAAGCTTCGAACCTTTGTCACATTCCTTGGCGCTTTCCACTCAACAATAGCCGAGATCTTACTTGAGTCAACTCTGTTCCCATCACCCAACACAATTTGTCCCAAGAATCCAACATTTGTAGCCAAAATTCGCTCTTACTGAACTTGGCATATAACTGCTTATCTCTCAAGGTTTGCAGAACCATTCTCAAATGCTCCGCGTGCTTGCTCTCATCACGCGAATAAATCAATATGTCATAGATAAAAATGACGATGAACTTATCCAAATATGGTTAAAAAATATGGTTCATTAAGTCCATAAATACCGTAGGAGCATTCGTTAAACCAAAGAGCATGACAAGGAACTCATAATGGTCGTACCTCATCCGAAAAGCAATTTTCGGTACGTCTTGCTCCTTAACCCTTAACTGGTAGTAGCCAGACCTTAAGTCGATCTCAGAAAACACAGTGGCTCCCTTCAACTGATCGAACAAATCATTGATCCTTGGCAAGGGATACTTGTTCTTCACAGTCACTTTGTTAAGTTATCGGTAGTCTATGCACAAATCTCATCGATCCGTCATTCTTTTTCACAAAAGTACCGGAGCACCCCATGGTGAATAGCTCGGTCTTGCAAAACCTTTATCCATTAACTCTTGTAATTGAGTCTTCAACTCCTTCAACTCCGTTAGAGCCATTCTATATAGTCGAGATAGGTGCTGTACCGGGGTCTAACTCGATACCAAACTCAACTTCTCTGATTGGAGGCAACCTGGCCAACTCTTCTAGAAATACATCCGAGTACTCGCATACCACAGGCACTGTCTCAATTTTCACTTCAGACTATTTGGTGTTCAACACAAATGCTAGGAAGGACTCATACCCTTTTCTCAAATATTTCTCGGCAGTCAAAGATGAGATCAGTATTGATGAGTTATCCTGTTCACCTGATTCAACCCAAATAATATCCCCATTCTCACATTTCATTTCAATCAACTTGCTACCATAATTCACTATCACATTATGAGCAATCAACCAATCCATGCCAAGAATTAGATCAAATTCATCAAACGGTAGTAGCATGAGGTTAGCCGAAAAACAATGACCTCTAATCATTAAAGGACAATCTCTACATACTTTATCAACTATCACATGCCTACTATAACAGCCCAATTTTGACCCTAATTGGAACGGTGGTTTCGGGACCACGAATTTGAGTCAGAATAATATTTAAATATTATTATCGTCAGAATAATATTTAAATATTATTTTCTATGTTTAAAATGTGTGAAGTTGCTTTTATGAAAGTTTCGTTTAAAAATTTTAGTGTTTGGAGGTCGATTGATGAAAAAGGGTTTAATCGCGTAAAATAAAAAATTTAAGGGTTAATGTATAAGGGCCAAATTATGATTGTTTTTATACTATGGAATATTAAGGTTGCAATTTGGACATAAATAGGAATTAGTGGCTGGCCAATATGCATGAATTAATGACTTGAATTGTTTATTATATTTTATGGCATTATGGTACATTTTAATACATGTTAATATATTATATTTGATAAAAGATGAAAGTGTTCATCTTTCTTATTATTTTTGGCCGAAACTAAGAGAAAGAAAAGAAAGTTTAAGCTTTGATATTTTTCGTCCTTGCAAATTCAATTAGGCAAGTGATTTGAGTTCGGTTTTTATTAATTTTTACGTTTTTGAGATCGTTGCTTTGAATTCTATAAAGCCTATGCTTGAAATTTTGAAATTTGATTATGTATTCATGAAGTGTCATTGTTGATAGTTTGATGAAATTTATGTGTGATGTTAGAAAATAAAATAAATGTGTTAGATTAACATTTTTGGTATTGGGATTTTTGGTACTTTTGAGCATTTAGGGTTAAATTGCGAAAATACTAAATTGAAGAACTAGATTGTGAAATTAGTGAAATGGGAGGGCTTATATAAGCCTAGTGAACATTCGGCCCTAGCATTGTATTTGCAAATTCTTCATATTTTGTGTTTTGTGAAAGTTGGATTAAATTGTAAAAGTGCATAACGTTAGGGGTAAATTGGTAAATTGCTCAATTATGTGTATTCAGACTTAAATGAATGAAATTCTATTTGAATGAGCTTAATTTGGAACTTTTTAGATCAAGAACCAAAAAGATCGGACGTGGATCCGGGAAAATAAAAAATCGTTGAGTAATCGAATTCAATTGTCCGTCGATATCCGAGGTAAGTTATTAAGCAATTTTTTTTTGTTGTTGATTAAATTTAAATCAATTTAAGTATATGAGCCGAGTTGAATTACATGAAAGATTGATGTTGTCGAATTCAAAGGGAATTGATGAATTTAAATTGATGTGTATTGAGTAATGGAATTTAGGCACTAAGTGTGCGAGTATAAACGATTACGGATGTGAATCTTGGACTAAGTGTGCGAATGTGGTTATTGAGCACTAAGTGTGTGAGTTTAAATATCGAGCACTAAGTGTCCAAACTCGATATATATTTTCGAGTAAACATTAGCACTAGGTGTGCGATTTATTTGAGTAGATCGGGAATGGTTGAATGAATTAAAGCTTCAAATTTCTTGATGAACAACTATGATGTATAGCTCAAGTTTGTGCAGGTGAGTATCGATTCTATGTGATGAATATTATAAATTGAAAGTATGTATAATAATGATTGGTTTTAATGGCTTTGTGCTCGAATATATTAATGTTATACGATGATGGAATGCTAAATGCATTCGGTTTTGTGTTTGAGAGTAATGTAGTATATTGTGGTTGAGCAGATGCATATTGGACTTAGTTGAAATTGAGTATATGATTAATAAATTTCCTTGAATGTGGTAAGATATTGACTAAATGATCTAGTAGCATGACTTAGTGACTATTAAATTGAATTTGGAGTTTTTGATGCTTATAACTTACTAAGCTATGGTAGCTTACTTTGGATGTGTTTTTCTTGTCTCTATTTATAGATTTTGGAAATCGTTACGCACTCGGAGATCGTTATGCACTCGGGGATCGTTAGTAAAGTCATCCATATTATCTTCAATATTTTGGTACTTTTAAAAGTTGGTTTGGTACTTCGGGAGTCTAAGTATTATATGCTATGGTGGTGTAAGTTTAATCATGATATGCATATGTTGTGATAGGTGAGTTGTTTTATATGTTCTTGGTTGATGATCGAATATTTATACTTATAATTTGATCAATTGTGGGTTGGATATTTATACTAACCAGGTTCAAAAGAGACCAAATGAATCGTAACACTGATTTGTGTTAGTTTTATTAATGAATTCTTTTCATATTTTCTTGTTATGCGCATACATTATACTATGTTTGCATAAACATGTTGAATTTACTATGTAATTTTATATTGGCATGAGTTTTTATAACATATTTTTTATAAATTTAAAATTTTGATTAGAAATATATTTATTTGTAAATTCGGCTTGGTAGCATAGTATTGTACAGTCTAATTTTGCTATATAAGTGTTCAAATGTTGTTGTGATTGTTAGGTAATACCTCATAACCCCTCCGGCGACGGATTTGGGTTAGGGGGTGTTACACCTACTTAACAGGTTTGACACTTTTATCACAAATTCAGTAGACTCAACTAACATATTCATACTGGGTGCTAATTTCATGCAAACATAAGAATGGGTAGACCCCGGATCAATTAAAGCAACAACAGAAATATCGTGAAGAGAAAAACTACCTGTAATCACATCTAATGAAGATGCCTCTTCGCGAGAGCAAATGACATAAGTTCTTGCAGGTGCTTGATCGCGTGATTTTGTGATAGGTTTTAAATATTTATAATTACTAATTCTTAAACTAACTATTATTGCGATGTAGGCAAGTGTACCTATCGAACAGTAGTTTAGTTTTAGCAAGACCGGATTATCGAACCCAAAGGAACTAAAAGTACTAGTAATGACTGTCTTTTTATTATCTAGCCTAAGAATAAAGAGGTTTTGTTTTAATTAACTAATTATCTAAACTAAGAATGCACAGAGAAAAGAATTGGGGAATTGCTTTTGGGAAAAATTGATTGACTTAAGACAATACCTAAGGAAAAATCCACCTAGACTTTACTCGTTATTCTGGCTCCGAATCGGAAGATTTATTCATTCAACTTGTTTCGTAGAGATCCCTAAGTTATGTTATTATCCCTATTCAAGACTAATAACATCTAATCCATAGATTGAATAACTGAGACTTTTCTCTAACTAACACTCTAGGGTTGCATTAACCCGACCTATGGATCCCCTTATTAGGTTTCACCCTAATACGGAAAAATTTTGTCACCCTATGTCTAGGCGCGCAATCAACTCCGCTTAATTATTACAAATGTACTCTTAGAATGGGTCTATTCCTCCTCTGAATAAGAGCACGTCTTGAATCAGTATCCTGGGATATCAAAACAAGAATTAAGAACACATAATTAACAACAAGTTAAATATTTATCATACGATTCAGAAAATAATAACAATATTCGTCCTAGGTTTCATTCCTCTTAGGTATTTAGGGGTTTTAGTTCATAACTAAATAAGAAAACATCTCAGAAGAATAAAGAATACAAAACATAAAGAAAACCCAAAACTCCTAAAGGGAAATTGAGGAGAGATCTTCAGTCTTAATGATGAATCCGGCTCCTGAGATGGATCAATCGGCTTTCTTGGAGTAATTCCTTACTTGTAACACCCCTAGCCCGAATCCAACACCGGGAAAAGGCTCGAGGCATTACCAAAACTTTACAGTTTCAGTACACTAACTTGGATCACAAAATTCATTTGAATTTAAAACCTTTCAATCATGAACATCTCGTCCCTTGTATAGGCCTTCGAGACCTATAACATATCGGAAAGCAATGCGGGACAAATACGGGCACGTTTGAATTACCTTAGGCTCCTCAGAAAATTTTCCTTAACATAAAGGGACACACGCCCGTGTAGTTGGGCCGTGTGGACTCACACGCTAGTGTATCTTGGGGCACGCCCGTACCCTTCAACCGTGGGCAACACTGACTTATCAACACGGCCATGGAACACGCCCATGCTGCCTGCCCGTAGATGACACTATCATTTTAACACGGCCATTGCGCACGCCCATATGGCCTACCGTGCACAACTTTGAGCTAAAATTTTAAGTGCAAGGGACACACGGCCATAGTACACGCCCATGGGAGGGAACCGGGTGTCACACATGGCTTAGACACATGCCTGTGTGTCCAACCATGTGGGCTTTATTAGGCTATTTTCCAAGCCTTTAGTCACCCCTCTTTACTACTTGTGCCCAGTGGTTATCAAGTTTGAAAGAGAACATAATTTTACGCTTGTAAATAACCTTAATGAAAATAGTTGTACAGAAACCTCATATCATTGGTTTCATACATAAATGGTTATTTCCTCTTTAGTATCATGGGTTTCCATGCTACATTAATCCATCCGAAATTGGCTCATTCATGTGACTCATTGCCAATTGATAGCAACCCATCATTAGTAATTAAAACCATGCATAAAATCGTAGGTCATAGTCTACTTAAATTAAGCCAATTTTCATGGCTATATACAAAGAGATAAACACATTTCTACATGCATTTACTTGGAAAATCAAATGACACATATAACAAAATACTCAAAAAAAATATACATGCCATTGAACAAAATAAACAGAGTATTTATACCAAAGCTTGTTTAGTTGATAGTGTGTTGACTCTCCAATTGTCCTCCAATCCTTTCGAGTCCTCGAGCTCTGTGAGACAGGGAAAAAGAGAGGGGTAAGCATTTACATACTTAGTAAGCTCGAATAACCGGAAAGTAAACTTACCGAGTAATTAGCATACATCCATACTTAATTCATGAAATCATCCATTATGAAATGATTTCCTATCACATGCACTCAATCATTGAGTTAGTCACATAATCATGTATCATGTAATTTAACTAGATGAGCTTATCATTCAACATTTCATTCACACACATATATATATCCCATGTAAATCTCGTTGAGTTTCTAGGAAATCTCAATGGAATACCCATTATTCGTCAATTCTTACGAATGATCATTTTACATATATGCACTCCTGCGAACCTCACATCATATGGCGGGATTACCGGTCCAAGCTAAATCTCTTATAACGAAAAACACCCTTAGTGAGCTCGAATTTGAATTACCAGTCCAGGCTAAATTCAGACCCAATTCAGATTACCCGTCCGGGCTAAATCCAATGTACATATATTCTTCGGGAGGCTCAATCATTCAACGAACACCCGTTCGGGCTAGATTCCTTTCCATATTTGAGATCACGGATTACCGGTCCTTGCTAAATCCTTACTGCAACACATGTAGGATCTCAATTCACATGTAAAACATGGTTTATCCATCGAATTCCCTTTTTAACCCCAACCGAGACAGTTATTAACAAGTTATTACCAAAGGTGCATTTCATGTATTTTCATACCATCAATAAATGTAAATATCATACATTCATAAATCATACAATTATGTATATTATAAGTTTACTTTAAGTTATCCGAACTTACCTGGTATTCTTTTCGGGATTGTGTTTCAGTTATTCCGAAACCTTGCGTTTACCACGATTGACCACCGGAATTTGCTCCTCAGGGTCTATAACAACAAAATTAACTCATTAATACCCCACATTGTACAATTCAAGTTTAATACCTACCCCGGTCTATATGACCGTTTTGCCCCTAACTTTCACATCTTTACAATTTAGTCCCTAGGCTCATATAATGAAACACATGCAATTTCCATCTTACCCAAGCCTAACCGAACATTTTCCTCTCTTATGGTAAACCACATTATCCATTATTTTCTCATTTCTACCACACATTTACATCTTTTGCAAAATGGTCCCTATAAGGGTTTCTCATGAAAATCAACTAGAAAAAGATGCGTGGGTAAATTTTCAAACATGAACCCTAGCATGAAATATGGGTAGAAATGGAGAGAGCAAGTTATTGGGATTTCAAAAATACAAAGAACATGAAAAACGGGGCTTGAGAGCACTTATTATTGAGCTTGCAAAATTGAAGAAACCCTAGCTATGGTGTCCTCCAAATTTCGGTAGCTATGGGAAAAAGATGAGCATATTTTTTCTTTATTTTTCCCTTTTTATTTCCACACAAGCCCATTTTTGTTCAAAAATTTAAAATTTGGGCAAATTGATCTCCAAGACTTTTTAATTCATAATCTAAAGCAATTTCATACAAATTGCTTCTAGAATCCAAGTTTTGCAATTTATTCAATTTAGTCCTTATTTCCAATTGGACATCTTATACTTAGAATTTCTTCGTGAAATTTTAACACATGCATATATCCATATTCTAGGCCTTATAATAACCATAAAATAAATATTTTAATATCGTATTTGTGGTCCCGAAACCACTATTCCGACTAGGCCCTATTTCAGGATGTTACATTACTCCCCCTTCTCTGTCTCCCTGTTCTTCCTTATCTAGGGTGTATTTATAGGCTTTGGAATGCCTAGAAGCCCTCAAAATTAGCCTTTTCTGAATTGGACTCAACTTGGGCTCGGCAAGGACACGCCCGTGGCAGATTACTTCAGGCCGTGCTCGAGCCTACCAAATTGACACGGCCATGTGGTGTGCCCGTGTGAGGAAGTCCAAGCCATGTTGATTTCGTACTTTGACCCATTTTCTCCATTTTTGGCCCGTTTCTCGCTCCTTTCGCTCTCCTATGCTCTCTTAAGTATAAAACATGAAATTAAAGCATTAAGAGCATCGAATTCACCAATTCTAATGGGAAATCATCCATAAGATGCATTAAACATGGGGTAAAAATATGTATAACTTATGGTTTATCAAATACCCCTACACTTAAGCATTTGCTTGTCCTCAAGCAAAATTATCAACTCATAATCAAAATAAATTCTTCTCAACTTATAATTTCTATCGATAATATCTCACATTAATCCATAAGTAATCATATGTTGAGAATTCAACTAAAAGAACATAAAAGTTTCAACCATTCCAAGTTGAGCATTTTAATCATGCAAACATAGGTGTCTCCCCTCATTTAAGTAATTACCTTTTGATTCAGAATATCACAAAGTTTCACATCCTCACTAAAGATTCACTCAAATCACTCAAGGTGTTTAAGGACAATAAATGAAGCACTTAATAGTCAATAATGAAAAGTCATTACCATAGGCTTGCATGAAAATCAAATCTCCACCACTATAATTTAAGATGATACATCAATCAAAAGGTCTTTAAAGGGTTGTAATGCGACTTGTTTAGGGGGTGTGGTCACAAGCTGAAAGAAAGGGTTAAAATCGAGATTAAATTGACAAATTACCTAACTAGAAAAAGAGTAAATCATTACTTGCATACAACAGAGCTTCTTCTCAGACTATGGAATTTAACTTCTGAAGCTTACAAACAGAAGATCACTACCAATATGTATACATGTTTTTTTTTTAAGAACAAGTTAAATAATATGGACTAACTATTAAGAACAAAACATAGCTAAGCAATCCATTCAACTCAAATCTCGACAAAAATAAGAATTAATTTAGGGGATTTCAACAATAATGGGTTAAAGGTTAATATTAAGGGTAATACAAGAAATGGCTTGTTAGGCTCAAGGGGGTTTACTAGGGGTTAGTCGTGAAGGCAAGCTTTTCATGGCATGAGTGGGTTAATCCTAAGTGCCTTAATCATTTTGACATATCAAATTAAATGGTGTGGTCTTGACATGCATAATCAAGCAAGTTCTAGAATAACAGTTCAATACTGACGCACTCAAAGCAATAACAAAAGTGAGCATGAAAGAATTAATAGATGCTCAAAAGGCTCAAAAATCTCACAAAAATTATGGCTTTTTGATGTTAAGACTTGTGAATTCCAATTCAAAGTAATACCTAGACTTGGGGAAACAATCTATAATTTTAAATTCTTAAAAATCAACTTATCATGCTTAATTCTCTAATGTCTTAAAGTTTAAACAATCAATGAATAAATCCCTATGTCTTAATTCAAGATATATCAATCAAAATCATAAATCAATTAAAATTTATCCTAAATATGATGTGAGAGCTTTTCAAGAGAACAAGGTAATCATTCAGGGATTTTTCTGATAATGAAATGAATGCCCCATCCCACACTTAAGATGTACATTGACCTCAATGTGCAAAGATAGGTATTATAGAATATAAAAATAAGATAGGGAGAGAAGTAAAACTTCCTGTATGATGAATTCCTTGAACTAGAGTTTTGGAGAGTAATCGATTCGAAAGTGGAGAAGGATACTCCGGCGGTCGTAGAGGTTCATTAGTCCATAAGTCCTGCCCCAAAAGGATATTATCTCTAGTGGTAGCTATGGTAGTGGGCGAGCAGGACATGACTGTAACACCCCAAACCCAGCACAAACGTTATGGCCAAATCTAACGTGTCATATGGACTTACGACTTAGTATGCATTCGTTGGTTTAAATGATTGGGGTGGTCTTTGTAAAAACAGCGGTTGAATGAAAAGTCGATTTATCAATCTTTAGGCTATCCATTTGTTGTGCTTGTTGAGTCTTGGAAAACGTTCATTAATTTTGAAAACCCGCACAGCCTAACACTAGCAGTTTCGACATAGTATAAATATAATCAGAAAATAAAACCATAGCGGAAAAAGAAATTTAAATAGCGGCCTTATTACAACTTAAAACCCAAAATTAAATCAGAATATAAAATAATAAAAATAAACTAACTTAGACAAACCAACTTTGCAGATGATGTGGCCACTCCAAATCCCTCACAGCTCCAAGCCCACTATGGTTGGGGATTTCCTGCAGAGATGAAAATAAAGGGTGAGTTCGGAAATCTCAGTGTATAACATAACCCAACCATAGCCCAAAGCAGATCAAACCTCGAGTCGAGACTTATCGGGCCTTGGCCCAAGATGTAAATCGAATGAAACCCATAGGCCCATAGCGGATCTGAACAAATATATCATGAATGCGAAATCGCAACCCGAGCCATCCATAACACCCCGTATCACCTTACACCATGTGGGAGACTACTCGACCCACTCAACCGCTACACACCATAGAAATTACAAGAGGCGCGGATATTGTGGCGGATCTGATATTGTGGCTAGGCCACGAGCAGATATATATATATATATATATATATATGTGTGTGTGTGTAAAAAGCCACGATTCAAAATGAGGTGCCGGATATTGTGTGAAGTCACCAAAGCAGATATATATGGCGAGGCCACCAGTTGAAGCGAGGTGCGCGAACGCTTTCTCCATCAATATAAACCCATGTCCCATGCAACAGAAATAATATGTCATGGCATACGTATACAGAAACAGAACATCATGCTTTTCAGAAAAAATATAACCCTAGGGGTAAAATCGTAATTTTGCATGCATAAGGGTATTTTAGTAATTATTACCTATTGCTAAGGTTTCATGCTCATTCTAACGTTTACCAAGTAATCAGAAGTACTTACCTCATCTTTTTACCAAAGTGGGCTCGTTGGCCCGTTGGCCCATTGGCCCGTTTTTGGCCTATTAAGCCCAAAAATACCGTTGTGCACGAAAATGGATACTCTGCACTCTAATCATCCAAATGCACCATATTCATTAACAGCTGTCTCACGAGAGCTCGCACGCTCGTGAGTTCACAAAATACCAATGTTTCGGTATTTTGGCTTTTACCGATTCAGTCTAAGGGAGGGTGTCGTTTACACACCTGGTTGATGACGATTGATGACGATATCTCCCACGCGATAATCCTACAATCGATCACTAACACATTAGACTTACGAATTAACGATAACTAACATAAATCCATGTCAACTAACCCAAGCATCACACAAGTTAGTCATTTACGTACGAGGGGCAAATAGTCATTTTACCCTCTAGGGGTAAATCGGTAGTCCTACCCTACTGGGGTATTTTAGTAATTCTACAACTTATCCACTTGGGCCTACGGACCCATTGGTACCACATGGCCCATTTCAGCCCATCGCGGCCTGAAATAGCCGTCCTACTACTAGAGTAATGAGAAATACACACCTGTTAAGAGACTGCAGTTAATCCGCGCTCTAAACACTCTTAGCTGACGTCCAACCCAAACGAGCACGTCACAAATCAAAAGGGATCAGCCAAGAAGGGTACGCCTACTCTCTTCATGGTTTGCTCTATTTAAAGCCAGCTCTCCATCTACTTTAATGTTAGCTTCCCGATGTGGGATCCCTCCATCACCAGAGTTTAAAACCAACTCTTTCCGTCCCAACATAGCAAAATAATCAACCTTTGCATGCCAAAGGATTCGAACCAAAGTCCTCTCACATGCCAACTCACGCCACCACCACTAGGCCATCAACTCATTTGTGTCATAAATCCAACACATTAAACTTTAAAGCGCACCTACTTGCTTCTAGATTTATTGAAAAGAAAAACCAAAATATATTGCAAGAGCCAAGACTTGAACCTTGGACCCCTTGCTTCCTCTATGGCATCACTTCCTTGTCCCCTAAGTGGCGCCACCGTGCCACTACACCACACTCCTTTTTGTGTCATCTTTTACCCCTTTACTCTTAAAAGCCCAAACGCCAATTGCATCATCTGTTCATAAAATTAAAATTCCGTAGACTACCATGGATTTAACTTAAGTTTGGGCCTTCCAAAGGCCCACTAACCTACTAAAATATATATTTTAACCAACCAGAACACACACAAATTTTAAAAATCACAGAAACACAGAAAACCCGAAAATTGGGGTGTTACAATGACAGTTGTGGAGAACCTTTCTCGGTGGAGTTTTATTTCCTATGTGATGATGAGCTTAAGAGCTCTATATAATTGTGATAAAATCAGGAACTTTTTAGGGGATATTAGGAAGAATAATTACTCATAAAGAAAAATCGAAATTGATAATTAAAAATAAAATTCTAAAATCTGCTAAAAATAAAAAGTAGTTTTAATAAAAAGTAAAAACATAAAATAATAAATAAATGTTTTTAAAAATGTTCATTGCTGGATGGTTCGCGAGGTGGGACTCGCGATGAGATGTGGAGGTGCTGACAAATCTGCTGTAGAGTAGCATCAATGTTGTCAAATAGTTGAAAACGCTATTGCTCGAATCAAGTGAGGCGCTTAGAGATGTCAGCTTATGAAGCCGCCGCATGAACTGGATGAGAGGGTAGTGGTGGCTAAGTCGCCTACCACATTTTGAACACTCTGGCCTATTTGGCCGAGCACAACCAACACTAGCGATAGAAGTAGTTTGAGCTTTAGACGTCGTGTGCTGCTTGTTCTTGCTCTTGCTTGAGAACCCTACTGACGCGTTTGATCACGTAGGAAACTCTCTTGATCTCTTAGATGAGGTCTGCTGTGATTTCCCCATTTGTCTTTTCCTTAAGTCTCGGGACTCGATGCCAGCTTTTCTCTTCTCTTCGGCCAATTCCTCAGCCTTACAGGATCTCTCCACAAGCACCACAAATTCCCTCAATTTTAAGATGCCAACTAATAGACGGATATCTTCTTTCAGACCATCTTCAAACCTCTTGCACATGATAGCTTCTGTAGATACGCACTCCCATGCATATTTGTTGAGTCTCACAAACTCATGCTCGTACTCCGTCACCATTCTACGGCCTTGCTTCAGCTCTAAATATTCTTTAATTTTCTGGTCTATAAACCTCTAGCTAATGTACTTTTTTCGAAACTCTTCCTGGAAGAATTCCCAAGTTATCTTCTCTCTCAATACAACGGACACGAGAGTATTCCACCGTTGGTAGGCCGAGTCTCGTAGGAGTTAAACTGCGCACTTCACGCACTCCTTAGGCGTGTATGTTAGCTCATCAAATACCCTAATGGTATTTTCCAACCTGAACTCTGCTTTTTCTAGGTCATCATCAATATTAGCCCGAAATTCCTCGGCCCTTTGCTTTCGTATTTTATCTACTGGGTTTCTCTCTCCTAACCATATCCACTCCTTGCGGAGCTACAGGGGCATAATGAGGAATCGGAGAAGGTAGGGGAGGTGGAGTGTTCGGATTCGCACGAACAAACTCCTTGCACCAAGTGTCAATCATATGGAGGTAAGCTTCTCTAACCCCTCCACTTTGACTCAGTGTTACGGGCCCACTATCTATTGGCGCGATCCCTTCAGTGGGAGCCGACGTATTAATCTCCACATCATCCGTTGTAGCTAGTCAGGATCCATTTACTATATAAATAGAAACACAATTTATCTCATCAGGAGTCGTCACACTATCAATTTATCTCAGTCATCACGCTATGTTAGTCCTAGAATTCACTAAACCATAGCTCTAATACCACTAAATATAATACCCCTATCTCGGGTTCGACGTTAACACCGGGTACGAGGTATTACCGTTCACAAATCACATATATACATACAAGTCAGATTATACAAGCCCATCAAAACTTAAAACTATTTCAAACTTTGTCTAAAACTTCTTATCATGGGCCTACAAGGCCAAAACACTTTTTGGAAGCCAATCGGGACCAATCGGGTCTTTTAACGAACACCAGAAAAATGACCTTTGAAACAGGGCACAAGCCCGTGTGAAACTTGAAAATGGTCATGCTGATGGCCATGTATGCACCTAGGGACACGTCCGTGTCCTATACCCGTGTAGATCTATTTTTCAATTCGAACCAATAGGATTTTCACATGGCCTACCACACACCCGTATCCATGGCCCGTGTCCCTCACACGGCCTCGACACCCCCTTGTTCAAAAACCTTGACATTCTGCTTCTAATGTCAGTAATCATTAAGGGTGATACAGCCAAGGCACATGCCCGTGTGCTAGGCCGTGCCCTTCACATGGTTCAGACACACGGCCATGTCTCTACCCGTGTGTTTACTACCATGCATACTGACTTGCAATTTTTACGTGCAGGGCACACACGGCCGGACAGCACGCCCATGAGGCTGACTGTGTGTCATACATGGCCTAGACACACGCCCGTATGTCTACCCATGTGGACAAAATAAGACTATTTACCAATCCCTTTTGCCACCCTTACTTGCACTAACCTATGTAACCTCTAACATGACAATTCCACACAACAATACAAGGTCTAATCAGCCACACAAGGCATTATCTCATTCATGCAAGTTACTCATCCATGAAAATATCACCATTTGTATATATCAATAATGAACATTAGACATTAACCAAGGTTTTGTACAACATGAAGGGATTCATCCCAAGCCAACACATTTGGCCAAAATAACATTCACACAAAACTTAAAAGTCTTAGCCCTATACATGCCATATTTAAAATAATAAAACCAACTATACCAAGTGCTTCGGTTGATAGTATGATCGATGCCTTCGACGTCCAATGATCCTCGAGCTAATTAGGCGGCACTATAAGAAAATGGAAAAGAAAGGGAGTAATCATATAGCTTAGTAAGTTGCATGCAAATAAATATAACAACAACTTTACCATTCATCATTATGCTCATAGTACAAAAGTAGGCATAAGCACAACTTACTCATCACTATCCAATACAATTCACATAGCATATATTGAGCTGACATCTCATGCATTTCAAATAGGTACTAGTACCACTCACAACATGGTTATACTTTTCTTGTTTAACTTAAACTGTAACTCTTACCGTTGAACCGTTTGGAATGCTATCGGATATTCACTAAGCCTCAAACATAGGGTATAATGCCGATGCCATGTCCCAGACATGGTCTTACACTGGCTCATTCATCAAGTCAATGCCATGTCCCGGACATGGTCTTACACTAGCTCTCACATATCTGTGCCGATGCCATGTCCCAAACATGGTCTTACACTGACACCTCTATACGTGTCGATGCCATGTCCTAGACATGGTCTTACACTAACACATCTCGTAGCCGATGCATGTCCCAGACATGTCTTACATTGGCTTACATCTCGAGGCCGATACATGTCTTAGACATGTCTTACACTTGCTCTAGTCTCAATGCTGATGCCATGTCCCAAACATAGTCTCACACTGGATCTCTTAATATGGCCGATGCATGTCCTAGACATGTCTTACACTAGCACACAAATAACCCGAATGTCATGGCATGAATATCTAATTTATTTCCTAATGTTCAAACGGGAGTTCTACTATCTCAATATTCATCATACATAATCACAACCAAGCAATTTATGCTATATCAATTCAAACACATATAATAACAATGTAGTTGTATTATTTACATACAACTTACCTTGAATTACAAAACGTAGACGACTAGTTCGACTTAGTCCAATTGCTTTGCTTTTCCCTGGTCTAGGCTCGGATTTTGTAATTCTTGATCTATAATGATGAAAATTCACAAATTTAATCATTTTATTAATCTAGCCACTCAAAAATTTAAAAAATTAGGCAAAATGACCATTTTGCCCCTAGACTTCTATAAAATGACCATTTTTCCCCTAGGTCTGAAAATCAATTTTTATCGAACTTCTTCATATCTTAAGCCTAGATGAACCCTTTTTACTCTTAAAGCAACCCAAAATTTCCATTATTTCTCACATTTATCATCTAATTTTCAACTTATGCAAAATGGTCCCTAGTTAGGGTTTCCATAAAAACTACTTCACAAAAGTTGTTTATTACCCAACCATAGCTCATGTTCTTCCATAAAATTTTAGTTAAAAACACATATTCTTTCATGGAAAAACCCTAGACTTTCAACCACTTTGAAAAATAGTCCCCTTATTAGAAAGCTCATGTTATAAGGGATTCAAAAATACAAAAATCATCAAGAATAACCTTCTAAATGAAGGAATTGCAAGATATACTAATGGATAATATTTTGAACTCTCTAAACCCCTTTGATGCTAAAAATTAGTGAAGAAGAAGAAATAAAAAGATGAAGCCTTTTGTTTTATTTTAATATTATTACTAGTCAAAATAGGTCACCAAAACCTCACCTAATTTTGAATTCCTTGTCTCATGGCCGAACAAGCACTATTCTAGGGTATAATTTCCCTTCAAAGATCCCCAATTAATAATATGTGGCAATTTAACACACTTAGCTATCAAATTAAGACTTTTGCACTTTATGCGATTTAGTCCTTTTTTGCAATTAGGCTCCCAAATGCTATTCTTCACCAAATTTTTCATGCACTAATATAAACATGCTATAACTCCAAAATAATAATAAAATACTTTCTCTGAATTAGGATTGGTGGTCTCGAAACCACTGTTCCTACTAAGCCCAAAATCAGGCTGTTATAATCACACTATCCAGTAGACAATTCGGTAGTTTTTGTGTAATTTGGCTAAGGTTTATAATGGCATGTATAGGGTGATTTGTAATGGTATTATGGTGTGTGCGTGTGTTAATGGTGTTTTGGCTTGTATAAGCTTTGGAAAGATATGTTATTTTTGTACACTTTGATGTCTTACCAAGTTATGTTGTTTTGGTAACTTTAAAGTGCTTGTTTTATAAGGTTCTCTTAGCATTTTGATGATGATTTGAAAATGGTTACTTGTGACATGTTTTAGTTCATATTTGAACTAGGTTAGTATGTACAGAAATGGCAATATTAACATGTATAGGGTGGTTTATAATGGTGTTTTGATGAATATGGAAATGGTAAATTTGGTATGTTGGTACCTTGATGTTTATGTATAGTTCATGGACTTATAATGCTTGTTTAGGTAAGTCCTTTTGGTCACTTTTTGATAATTGATGGGTATGGAATTTTGGTACAAGAGGTTGACTTGGAAATGGTCATTTATGATGTGTTTTAGGCACATAATAGAAAGAGGCTTTTATGCATGGCATTAGGTAATGTTAACATGTTTTGGTAAGTAATTGAACTAGGTTATGATGCTTGAAATAAAGAATTGTTGATTTGTTTTCGCATGTTATGTTTTGTATATTTGTGGTACCTTTGAATGGTATATTGGTTAGGTAATGTAGGATGTTTGAAATGGTATATTCATGCAAGTTTGAATGATGTTTAGGTCCCTTTAAAGTGTGCACAATTGGATTGAATGTTTATGCTTGGTTAGGTTATGAAACGGCGTGAGTTAGGTGAAGTTTCGGCTCACACGGCCTGAGACACAGGCGTGTGACTCAGTTGTGTGAGGCACATAGTCTGGCAACACGCCCGTGTGTCATCAGAGGTTTTCTTAAGGTTCAAGTCTGTGAGTTACATAGCCTGGCACACGGTCGTGTGACCCTTCTCAATGAGTTACACGAGTGACGAAACAGGCTGGGACACAACCATGTGTCACTTGTTCGAAATTTACATGGTTTAGGGTGATTCCACACGGCCGTGTGACCCTTTTTTCAAATTTTTGTAACTTTTTCCTAAACTTCCTATTTTGTTTCAAATTAGTCCCGAATCGCTCCTAAGCTATTTTAAGAGCCTCGAGGGCTCTATTTAGGGACAGTATGCATGTGAATGAATGGTTTATGATATTTAAAATGTTGAATGATATGATGTTTAAAATTTTTTTATTGTACAGTAATGCTCTGTAACCCTAATACAGCAACGGAGACAGGTTAGGGGTGTTACAATTAGACTATGGCAACCCAGGTAGTCCGTCGAGACAATAAACACAGGATTATATTGAGTAAGACCATAGTTGAAAGATGCTATGACATCATAAATAGTTCGACAGGATATTAAACACTAGATATTCCAATGGGACAATAAACACCGGATAGTCCAATGGGACAATAAACACCGGATAGTCCAATGTGATGTTAAACACGGGATAGTTTAACAGGATGCTAAACATGGGATAGTGTGATAGGATATTAAACACGAGATAGTCCAAAGAGACGTTGAACAGAGGGAAGTCTACCGAGACGGTAAATACAAGGATTTGGGAGGTAAAACTCCAATCTGATTGTTGTAACCAATGGAGTCTACCAAGACATTAAACATGGGAAACTTGCGAAGACCATAGCTCAACTATGGCAATATAGAGAGAGGAGTGAAAGTCCACCAGGGCAATAAATTTAGGAGAGAATTCAGATCAAAGATCTTAAGACAACCCACTAATGGGGAAAAAGTGTCAAAAGGAAAAGTAGAAGTATGGATAAGCGATAGACGAGTGGCGAGTCGAAGAATTCCACAAGGGAATCGGAACTTAATGATAATGGGAATGGACTATGAGAATAGTAGTTGTGTACTTAGAGGGGTATAAAGATGTTAATTAGGAGGTAGTCATGGAAGCCAAAAGACCAATGGTGCCCAATATACAAACGTATGAAAAATGGTAAAACCAAGGATTATGGATAAGGATCCACCATTAAGGATTTACTGAGAGTGCTTTGGTATAATACCCCCTACCCGTATTCATTGCTGGAATAGGGTACGAGGTATTACCGGAGTTTACGATTTTTTTTTATATTCAATATAGCCCCTTTAGTTATATCTAACCTTCCCTGCAATATTAAATCGAGACCAATCCACATCAACCAAACCAATTCAACATATTTTCAAGATAAATTTATGCATATTTATAAGATAACGTCATCACATACCCAAAACCAGGTTTGTTAACCATACTAATGGCCAATTTTACATTCATTTCACATTAACATTTACTTTATTAGCTTATACATGCCATTGATTTCCAAAATAAAGTTTATTTATATACCGAAATCCTGAGGTTGATAGTGTGATGTGTCTCCGACCAAATCCGACCTCCGAGCTCTTAACACTACAAAATAGGGGAAAATGAAACAGGGTAAGCACTTTGTGCTTAGTAAGCTCATGTAACAAGAATTATACTTACCTAATATTTTCAATACAATACAATAAACATCCCTATATCCATTCAATGCATTATTACCCTAACATGCACAAACTCAACATTCAAGTTAGTACAATAATTTCCATATACCAATAATATATACTATGATTGATGAGCTCATCAATACATGATTTCCATTTCCTTATATATTTTTTTTTCATATTTATCCCGTTGAATTTCTTGGAATTTTCGATGGATTTTCAGAGGTACACTTTTAGTGTACATTTTCAGGTCCGTCAATTCATATTCATGTGCGCACATTTCCATTTCACACACTCCCGCGAACCTCATCCTTACAGCGAGATTACCAGTCCAGGCTAAATCCCCTGTAACGACAATTACTCTAATGAGCTTGGATCTGAATTACCAATCCAGGCTAAATTCAGACCCTAATTTGGATTACCCGTCCGGGCTAAATCTATTTTCCACAAATTCTTCGAGAGGTCTATATCAGGATAGGATCACCTGTCCGGGCTAGATCCTTTTTACTGTCAATTCCTTTTCAGAGATCCATCAAATTTTCCTTTCATTCAATCGGGATTTATTCCCCTTTTATCAAATATATCAATGTTTCATAAATTTCCATAAAATAAACATTCAAATAATATTCATATCAAAAACATGCATTTTAAGCATTTAAGAATATAATTTAAGTTACATGAACTTACCTTGATACTAGTTCGTGTACAAAAATCTACTAATCCTGAACTTTTTCCTTTCCTCGATCTAGCTTCGTATTTGAATCTTCTGGATCTAAATAAATAAATTTAATTATCAATTTAATACATTTCATGTTCATATGCAACAATTTCTATAATTTCATTATTATTATTTATAGTTTATTCAAAGCTATCTATTTGAGTCATAGTCACTAAATTATTTATAACTCAAGCTACGGAACTCCAAATTAATATCCGTTAATTTTCCCTGAAACTAGACTCATATATATTCTTACCATAAAATTTTCAGAATTTTTGGTTTTGTCAATAAGTACAGTTTATTCTTTAAAGTCACCCCTGTTCTACTGCCTGATAGTTCTGACCCTTCTTCACTAAAAATTAATTATCTCTTCATACAAAATCGAATGATGTTCCCGTTTGTTTCTCTTGAATTCAGAATCTTAGGCATATAAATTTAAGCCCCTAATTATTTTTATTAAATTTTTTATGATTTTTCAAAGTCAGAACAGGGGAACTTGAATTCATTCTGACCTTGTCTCACAAAATTCATTATATCTCATGATTTACAGATCCATTGCTTACACCGTTTCTTCTATAGAAACTAGACTCAATAAGCTTTAATTTCATATTTTTTTCATCTTCTAATTTGATTCCTAAAATTTATGGTGATTTTTCAAAGTTAGTCTACTGCTGCTGTCCAATATTGTTTTAGTGCAAGCTATTTATTACCATTTTTCCCTTAAGCTTTTAATAAATAACAATTTCGTCCCTATTCAATTAGCCTCTCAATTGAGATGATTTTTATCAATTAACACTTTATTCTATCACCTTAAACTAGTTTACAACCTTTAGGAATTAAAATCTCAGCAATAGACTTTAATTCCTAACATTTTCACAATTAGGTCCTAAAAATCAATTTCTATTGAAATTACCTAATAAAATCATCTCATAAACAAATTAAAACTTTAATTTCATTATATTTCATCATAAACTTACAGCACTAAACATGGTGACTTTCAATTTCATCCATGAAATTAAAAACTAATGAATTTAATAGTAGGACCTAGTTGTAAAAGTCTTAGAAACACAAAAATTACAAGAAAAAGGCAAGGATTAACTCACTTGGTGCCAAAATTATGGAATACCAGCTTAGAGAACCTTTCTATGGCGTTTTTAGCTGCTAGAATTGAAGAGAAATGAAGAGAAATCTAGATATTTCCTATTTAGTCCTAGTTTTATTTAGTTAATTTTGCAATATTCTAATTTTGCCCTTAATTTATCAATTTTCCTGCTGATTTCATGCCCTTGCCGTCCAGCCCAAATAAATTTTGGGTATAATTTCCTTTTAAATCCTCTCTCATTAGACACTTAAGCTATTTAATCATCCCATCCACTTTTACATATTTTACAATTTAGTCCTTTTCATTTAATTAACTATCCAAACATTAAAATTTCCAAACGAAATTTTAATACCACATTACTAACATTTCATAAATATTTATAAAATTATTTTTGACTTGGTTTTACGAGATAAAGGTTCCGATACCTTATTTTACCCAATTTCTTCAATAATTTCTTTTTCTAACTAACCACTAAATCGGTAAAATTTTTCTATCAATATTTTCATACGATTTTCCTATCATATCAATTTTCATGCAAAAATATTGAAATAAATTTCTCTTTAAATCGAATTTGTGGTTACAAAACCACTATTTCGATAACCTTGAATTTAGGCCATTACAACTCTCCCGCCCTTTTAGGATTTTCATCCTCGAAAATCTTACTAGTAAAGAGGTTTGGGTATTGTTTCCTCATTGCCTCCTCCGGTTCCCATGTCGCTTACTCAATCCCGTGCTTTTGCCACAATACTTTCACCAAATTTATCTTTTTATTTTTAAGCTATTTTGTCTCCCGTGCCAATATCTTGATCGGTTCTTCACTGTAAGTCATATCCGGTTGAATCTCTACTTCTATCGGAGAAATAACATGTGAAGGATCTGCTTGATATTGTCGTAACATAGATACATGAAAAACATTATGGATTCTATCAAGTTCCCGTGGTAATGCCAATCGATAAGCCACCGGTCCAATTCTTTCTATGATTTCATATGGCCTGATAAATCTTGGATTCAGTTTACGCTTTCGACCGAATCGAAGAACTTTCTTCCAAGGAGACACTTTCAGGATTACCTTGTCACCGACTTGAAATTCAATCTCTTTTCGTTTAAGGTCGGCATATGATTTTTGATGATCAAAGTTGCTTTTAGACTATCCCGAATAACCTTACTTTTTCTTCTGTTTCCTGGATCAAATCAACCCCATGTATCTTCCTTTCACTGAGTTCTGTCCAATATAATGGTGTTCTACATTTTCTACCACACAACGCTTCATACGGAGTCATTTTAATACTAGACTGATAACTATTATTGTAAGCAAATTCAATCAAAGGTAGATACCTCTCTCAATTACCTTCAAACTCTAGTATACAACATCGAAGCATATCTTCCAATACTTGAATTACATGCTCAGATTGACCATCTGTCTGAGGATGAAATGCAGTGCTGAAATACAACTGAGTACCTAAGGCTTCTTTCAATTTGTCCCAGAAACGAGACGTAAATCGGGGATCTCTATCTGATATAATAGAGACAGGCACTCCATGTAACCTGACAATCTCAAAGAATAATCCATACGTACCGAAATAAAGTACGCTGACTTTTTCAATCGGTCAACAATCACCCAAATAGCATCTTTTTTCCTCAGAGACAAAGGTAACCCCGATACAAAATCCATAGTGATTCTTTCCCATTTCCATTCTGATATAGTAATTGGCTGAAGTAACCCCGAAGGTACCAGATGTTCAGCTTTAACTTGCTGACTTATTAAACACCTTGATACAAACTCAGAGATATCATGTTTCACTCCCAACCACCAGTACATCTTTTTCAGATCATTATACATTTTATTACTCCCCGGATGTACAGACATAGTACCGCTGTGAGCCTCGTGTAGAATCTTCTATATGAGCTCTGAATTTTGAGGTACACATACCCTACCTCTGAATAATAAACAACCATAAAAACCAATCTGAAATTCAGAATCATTACCTGACTCACACTGTGCCCGTTTAACCTGTAACTTCTCATCATTCTTCTGAGCTTCACATATTTGCTGTAAAAATGTCGGTTTAGATCTCAATTCAGCTATGATTGAACCATCATCAGTCAGTGACAACTGGGTATTCATAGCTCGTAAAACAAACAGAGATTTCCCGGTTCAAGCTACACTTATATAGGTGCTTTCGTTAGTAGATCTTTCAATCGGTTAAAACTCCGCTGGCATTCATCAGTCCTTTTGAACTTTACATCCTTCTGCAATAGTCGAGTCATTGGAGAAGCTATCATAGAGAATCCCTGTACAAATCTCTGATAATAACCAGTTAAACCCAAGAAACTTTTAACTTCAGATACATTCTTTGGTGGATTCCAATTGACAATAGCTGAGATTTTACTTGGATCTACCCTGATGCCTTCGACAGATACAATGTGTCCAAGAAAACCCACTTCTCGAAGCCAAAATCCACATTTACTGAATTTAGCATATAACTGCTTCTCTCGCAGAATTTGCAACACAATTCTCAAATGTTCTGCATGTTCTTCTTCATCTCGAGAATAAACCAAAATATCATCAATGAATACTACAACAAATCTGTCTAAGTATGGTCTGAATATCCAGTTCATCAAATCCATGAATACTGCAGGTGCATTAGTTAGCCCAAACAGCATAACCAGAAACTCATAATGTCCGTACCTGGTTCTGAAGGTTGTTTTTGGCACATCTGACTCCTTTACCCGCAACTGATAATAACCTGATCGAAGAACAATCTTTGAAAACACAGTAGCACCTTTCAGCTGATCAAATAAATCATCAATTTGGGGTAACGGTTACTTATTCTTTATGGTTACTTTATTAAGCTGCCGATAGTTGATACACAGTCTTAAAGACCCGTCTTTCTTTTTCACAAACAGAACCGGAGCACCCCAAGGTGAATGTCTCGGTCAGACAAAACCCCTGTCAACAAGCTCTTCCAACTGTGTCTTTAACTCCTTTAATTCAGTAGGAGCCATCCGGTACGGAGCTATGGAAATCGGAGTAGTTCCCGGAATCAAATCTATGAAAAATTCTACTTCTCTTTCTAGTGGCAACCCTGGTAATTCCTCTGGAAACACATCGAAAAATTCACATACTATTGGCACTGCCTGTATCCTTGACTCAGATATCTTGGTGTCGAGTACATAAGCCAAGTAAGCATCATACCTTTTTTGACATACCTTTGTGCTGCCATTACTAAAATCACATCAGATAACCCCTCTGTCTGATCAGATTTAACCCGGAGCAACTCACCATTCTGACATTTTAGCACAATATATTTTTGTCTACAATTTACTACTGTATCATGCTGGGTTAACCAATCCATGCCCAATATCACGTCAAATTCATCAAATGGCAGTAACATCAAATCAGCCAGGAAACAATAACCTCTTACCATCAGTAGACAATTTTTACATATTTTATCCACTAACACAAACTGGCCCAGGGGGTTCAAGACTTTAACCACAAATTCACTAGGTTCAACAGATAATTTTTTAACAATTGCAAGTTTAACACATATATATGAATGCGTAGAACCAGGATCAATCAATGCAATAATATCAGTATCAAGTAAAGAAAATGCACGAATGACATATGTCCTAGCAGGTGCTCGTGCCTCAGACCTGCCGGCAATATCTTTCGTAGCTCCTCGACTACCACTGACATTACCAGATGGTGGAGGTGGTCTGCCCCTCGAAACTGGATTACTTAGCTTCGATATCTGCTCAGCTTCTTCTTCACCTCTGTAACACCCCGTACCCAAATCCGTTACCGGAGTCGAACACAAGGTGCACACAGACTTAACTTAATTATTTTCACAGTCCATAAAAAAAAAAATTTCTAGACAATTTCCAGACAAGCTGGTTACTGCATCACTGTCGCCTTAAAAATCATATCTTGAGTTTCAAAGCTCGAAAATAAGTTTCGTAATTTTTACCTGAAATTAGACTCATATGTCCATCTACATAATTTTTTATAGAATTTTTGGTTGGGCCAATTAGTACAGTTTATTAGTTAAAGTCTCCCCTGTTACAGGGATCGACTACACTGACCTTTGCGCATTACGACTTGGATATCTCCCTGTACAGGGATTCAATGCTGATGCCGTTTGTTTCTATAGAAACTACACTCAAAGAGGAATCTATAAATATGTGGCATGACTCCTAATTATCTCTGGTTAATTTATAATGAATTTCCAAAGTCGGAATAGGGGATCCAGAAACCGTTCTGGCCCTGTTTCACGAGAACTTTAATATCTCTTAACGTATAACTCATATGACCGTTTTTTTTCTTCCATATGAAAGTAGATTCATCAAGGTTCATTTACATAATTTATTAACTATTTAATTCCATTCCTACAAATTTTAGTGATTTTTCAAATCCACACCACTGCTGCTGTCAGCATCTGTTTTCAAGGTAAACTTTACCTATTTCGTGGTTTCCATGGACCAACTAGAGTTTCGTCATACATAGGTCCACATATAATCGTATTTAGCCATTCCAATGGCTGATCATTTGCCCAACACTTCCATTCCAGTCCATAGTCACATCATGAAACCATACATATATACATAAACACAAATGGTCTAATGCTATACTCCACTTTTACGAGCCATTTTCGCATGGCTGTACACACATACATCACAAAACGTACTTGAAAAACAGCAAAGGGTAGTCCTATACATGCCATTTCAAAGCTCAACCAAAATTGTACCAAAAGGGGGCTTTGATAGTGTGGGAGACTTCGACTTCCAAAATCCCGAGTCCGATGGTGACGAGCCAAAATCTATAAAGCAGAGAACAAAGAAACGGAGTAAGCAATTTATGCTTAGTAAGTTTTGAGCAAGGGATTCCAGCACAACAAAAGCATAGCATTCATATAGCTAAACGGATAATTTCAAATGCACACATTCTCAATATCATACTTACTTCACATTACCAACCCTTATGTTCATACACAAAAGATCAACTTAGCCAAAGGCCGGTAGCTCGTTTATCAACTGAGCGAATACTTATTTGTAAGGGCTCAACTAATTCAAAGCACATACGAAACATACCTCATTGCTGGAATTTTACGAGCGTATTAACTGAAATTTTTACTGCAAGATTGCTCATTCCCGAATCACGTACCTTCGAATTTTATCCGGATATAGCGACTCGCGCAAAAGCCTTCGGGACATAGCCCGGTTATAATAGCTCGCACAAATGCCTTCAGGACTTAACCCGGTTTTGGTAACTCGCACAAATGCCTTCGGGAATTGACCCGGATTTAGTCACTTAGCACAAAAGCCTTCGGGACTTAGCCCGGATACCATTCGAATAACCAAGCACATATATCAACAAATCATAACACATTCTTATTGCATTCTCATTACCAAAGCTCCAACACAAGTTACTTATCATATTTACAATTTCGGCTCAATAGCCACACACAAAGAGCATGATTTCAATTTGCTTAACACATGATCTAATCAAATCATAATCTAAGTTCCATTACTCGAAAACTTACCTCGGATGTTGTCGAACGATTTCGATGGCTATTCGACCACTTTTTCCTTCCCTTTATCGGATTTGGATCCCCTTTGCTCTTGAGCTTAATTAAATAAATAAATCGATTTAATCATTTGAGCATCGAAAAGAGGAACACAAGGCACTTAGCCCACACTTATACATTAGACATTAAAGTCACATACATGTGAAATCATGCATCAAACTCAACACATTAGTTAGTACTCTCCTTAGCCGAATTTTCTAGGTCGAGATAAAGCCTTCAACATGCTTACTTATGGCCGAACAACACATCAACCTATGTACTCATTCATGTGGCTGATTATGCATGTTGATGTTGAGGCCAATTACATGTTTAATACCACACATGAACGGCATACATTTTACTAACTAATGCATTACATATTGTAGTTCAATACACATCTATCATTTACTTCATATCCGAAACATCATCATAAGTAAATATATACCTTGAGATAGTATATATGTCATACCAATACATCATGTGCAAACATATATACATATAGGTGCAAGGGCCAAATCTCAAGTTGCTTATATCCAAATATAAACATATATCCAAAGCTCATATCTTACCTACCATGCAATATGCATAAATCATACTTATGGATATACCATGGCCGAATACACCACAACACCATACTGTTTCAATTTTGGTCATGGTTAAACAAAGAACTTAATGTCTCACTAAAAATGCTAAAAGAAAATCCAAGAGTCCTCAATCCACCATCACATGTATCATTATTAAGCTTCATATTTAGCATGCAATGGCATTAACACAACATCCACCTTGGCCAAATATCATCCCCATGACATAGCAAAGATTTGAACCATGGGCTAATAAGAACATCAAGCTAGCAACTAAAAACATGCATGAATCTCATGGCACAACTTCAAACATACCTTAATCTAGACACAAGTATGGCCAGACCTCCTCCTAATCCTCTTCCAAACCAAGCATGATGCAAGAACCCCTTCCTTCTTCCTTAGAATTTCGGCTCAAAGAAATGAAAAAGGATGAACAATTTTTTTCTTTTTTTTCTTCAACTCACGGCAAAGGGGGGACACTCACACCATTCTCTTTTTTTTCTTCCTTTCATTATTCAATTCCCATGCTCATTATTTTATTTTTTTCTTACATACACCATTGTCACAACATGTTTTATGACATGTTTTTGCCCATCACTCTTTGTCATGGCGGCCACTAGCACTTGGGGGAATTTGACATGCAAGTCCTCCTTTGACTACATGCACTATTAGGTCCTTATAGATTAGCCTATCACTTTTCAAAAGTGTCACACAAGTCCTACTAACTGAATTCACATGCAATCGACTAAATCAAGCTTGAAATTTTCACACATTCATAATTACATATTCTAGACAATAAATATTACGTTCAAACATTTTGGTGACTAGGTTTAGCATTCCGAAACCACTTCCGACTAGGGTTAATTTTGGTGTCACAACTCTCCCCACTTAAGAAATTTTCGTCCCCGAAAATCTTACCGGTAAATAGGTTTGGGTAATGCTCTTTCATAGAGTTCTCGGGTTCCCAAGTAGCTTCTTCCATCCCGTGCTTGAGCCATAACACTTTCACTAGCGGAACCCTTTTGTTTCGCAACTCTTTCACTTCACGTGCTAGGATACGAATCGGTTCTTCTTCATAACTCATATCAACTTGAATTTCGACCTCTGATGGACTAATTATGTGCGATGGATCAGATCTATAGCGTCGAAGCATCGAAACATGAAAGACGTCGTGAATCTTTTCAAGTTCAGGGGGCAAAATCAATCGATACGCAAGTGGACCAACTCGTTCGGATATTTCATATGGCCCGATGAACCTCGGACTCAATTTGCCCTTACGCCCAAATCTGAGTATCTTTTTCCAAGGTGAAACTTTAAGAAACACTTTGTCTCCCACGATACTCAATGTCTTTTCGTTTCAGATCCGCGTCGACTTACGGCGATCTGTGGCGCCTTCGGACTTTCACGGATTACTTTTACTTTCCGTTCAGCATCTTTAATCAAATCAACTCCGAAAATTTTACTTTCACCGAGCTCGGTCCAGAACAATGGTGTACAGCATTTACGCCTGTACAAGGCCTCGTAAGGTGCCATCTTAATACTTGATTGAAAACTATTATTGTAGGCGAATTCAATCAAAGGTAAATACCGTTCCCATGAACCACTAAACTCGAGGATGCAACAACTCAACATATCCTCAAGTATCTGAATTATCCGCTCGGATTGACCATCGGTTTGGGGGTGAAAGGTGGTGCTGAAATGCAACTTGGTACCCAAAGCTTCTTGCAATTTCTTCCAAAATCGTGAGGTGAATCTCGGATCTCTATCCGACACGATAAAAATAGGTACCCCGTGTAATCTCACAATCTGAGAAACATACAATTCATCTAGTTTATCCATTGAAAAATCCGCGCGTACGGGGATAAAGTGAGCCGACTTTGTCAGTCTATCAACAACAACCCAAATCGCATCCTTCTTACTTGTTGACAATGGCAGTCCGGACACAAAGTCCATTGTGACTCAATCCCATTTCCACTCGGGTATCGTGATCGGCTGAAGTAACCCTGAAGGCACTTGATGTTCCGCTTTCACTTGTTGGCATATTAAACATCTCAAAACAAAGTCGGAGATGTCTCGTTTCATACCATCCCACCAAAACCGACGTTTCAAATCGTTGTACATCTTCGTACTCCCCGGGTGAATTGACATTTGGCTACAATGGGCTTCGTTCAGAATCATCGAAATGAGTTCCGAATTCCTTGGAACACACAGACGACTTCTGAACCTCAAACAATCATCATCATCAATTTGAAACTCCGATTCCTTGTTCGGAACACACTCAGCCCGTTTTGCAACCAACTCATCGTCGACTTTCTGAGCTTCACGAATTTGATGAATCAATAATGGTTTGGCCTTTAATTCGGCTACTAACACATTGTCGGGTAGAATAGACAAGTGTACATTCATCGCTCGTAAAGCAAACAGTGATTTCCGGCTTAAGGCGTCCGCAACCACATTAGCCTTTCCCGGGTGATAATCAATGACTAGCTCATAATCTTTCAACAACTCAAGCCAATGCCTTTGTCGTAGATTCAAGTCTCTTTGAGTCATCAAATATTTGAGACTTTTGTGATCCGAAAATACATGGCACTTCTCCCCAAATAGGTAGTGTCGCCATATTTTCAAAGCGAATCGATGGCGACTAGTTCGAGATCATGGGTCGGATAATTTTTCTCATGTGGCTTTAATTGTCTCGACGCATAGGCCACAACTCGACCTTCTTGCATCAATACGCAACCCAACCCAAGTAGGGAGGCGTCACTATAGATGACAAACTCTTTGCACGATTCGGTTTGCACTAAAATTGGAGCTTCCAGTCAAATAAGTTTTCAGTTGATCAAAACTTTTCGACATTTTTCCGTCCATTCGAACTTAACATCTTTTGAAGTAGCCGTCATGGGTGTGGCTATCATCGAGAATCCTTTTACAAACCGTCGGTAGTAACCCGCAAGTCCCAAAAGCTCGAACCTCGTAATATTTCTGAGGCTTCCAGTTAAGTATGGCTGAAATTTTGCTCGGTCGACTCGAATGCCCGATGCAGATACCACATGACCCAAGAAGTGACCTCTTTAACCGAACTCACACTTCTTGAACTTAGCATATAAGCGCTTATCCCGTAAAATTTGCAACACTAATCTCGGTGTTCAGCATGTTCGGTCTCATCTCTTGAATAGACCAAGATGTCATCAATGAACACAACTACGAACCGGTCCAAATCGTCTCAAGATCCGATTCATCAAATCCATAAATACCGTAGGGCATTAGTGAGCCCGAACGGCATCACTAAGAACTCGTAGTGACCGTACCTCGCTTAAAGCGGTTTTGGGTACATCCGAATCTCGAATCCAGAATCGATAATAACCCGATCTCAAATCTATCTTTGAAAACACCGAGGCTCCCTTTAGTTAATCAAACAAATCATCAATACGTGATAACGGATATTTATTCTTTATCGTCACTTTATTCGGTGACGATAGTCAATGCACAACCTCATGGTTCCGTCCTTCTTTTCACAAACAATCTTGGTGCACCCCAAGGTGAGAAACTTGGTTGAGCGAAACCTCTATCCGTCAATTCTTGCAACCGAGCTTTCAACTCTTTTAACTCGGTTGGTGCCATACGATCACGGAGCTATCGAAATCGGCGTAGTCCGGTACAAGCTCAATACCAAACTCTATCTCCGAACAGTGGAAACCGGTAATTTTTGGGAAAACATCCGGTATTCACAAACCACCCACACGATTCGGGTTTTATTTCTAACTCCTTATCATCGGTACATACGCAAGGTATGCTTCGCACCCTTTCTTACATATTTACGGGCCAACATTGATGATATTACAGTTGGCAACCCTTTAAGTCCGTAGACTCAACTCGGATCATCTCGTCATTTGCGCACCTCAAATCCATAGTCTTGCTTTTGCAATTCACAACCGCATCATGCACGATCAACCAATCCAAACCAAGAATAACATCAAATTCATCAAGCGGCGAAGCATCAAGTCCGCGGAAAGCAGGAACCTCAATTACTAGGGACATTTCTTACACACTTTGTCGACAAGCATGTAACGACCCAAGGATTTGACACCGAATTACGAACTCATGAGACTCAATAGGTAAAGTCTTCTTTGGATGCTAGGGTTTCGCATATATAAGAATGAGTAGAACCAGGGTCAATCAAAGCAATCACATTAGTATTAAAGAGAGTGAAAGTACCCGTAATAACATCTGGCGAGGAAGTATCCTCGCGTGCGCGTATTGCATAAGTCCTAGCAGGAGCACGAGCCTCGGATCTGGTCGTAGCATCTCTAGATCCTCTCGACCACCACTAGCATTGCCCATATTTCTAGATGGTCTACCTCGGCGATGGTAGCGCCCGGTTTCCCACTCGATCTACATTACATTCGGACAACCTCGGGCAATCTTTAATGAAGTGGTCAACGATCCGCACTTGTAACAGAGCGATCACGGAATCTACAACTTCGAATGCCATTTGCCACAATGTCGACACTCGTTCGTCTCGACGTTCAATCCCAACACCGGCGATCAAGTGCCTCGTCTACCCACAGGGGGTCGATCACGATCTCGTCTAAAAAGGCCCGAAGTGCCTCTAGACCGGCCCACATCATCACGAATTTTCTTCGATGCCTGTTGAAGCGACTTTCCCGAGGATCTTTTACAAAACTCTCCAGTTCTCACATCAACTTTTTGTTTTTCTTTTCTAAGCTCTTCGACTTTACAAGCTCGCTCGACAAGTACTACGAACTCTCGTATTTCAAGAATGCCAACGAACATTTTTATATCTTCATTCAGCCCATCCTCGAAGCGTTTACACATGATAGCCTCGGACGAAATACATTCCGGCGTATCTACTAAGTCTAACAAATTTTCGCTCGAATCGATGGCGACATAGAACCTTGCTTAAGCTCAAGAAATTCCTTCCGTTTTGATCAACAAATCTCGATCGATATACTTTTTCCAAAACTCGGTTTGGAAAAACTCCCAAGTTACTTGCTCTCGGGGCACTGTGAAGTCGAGTACTCCACCAATAGTAGGCGTAATCGCGTAGCAAGGAGATAGTACACTTTAGGCATTCATCGGTGTACAAGATAGCTCATCGAGTGCGGATAGTGTTGTCCAACCAAAATTCAGCTTGCTCGGCATCGTCGCTATCCGTAGCTTTAAATTCAATAGCCCCATGTTTTCGGATTACATCAGCTGGGGCTTATTCGACCTTATTTGGTCGATTCTTGGAGGCATTGTAGGTGCGGGGTGTGTTTGTTGGGAATGGAGGTTGTGGAACAGTAGTATTAGTTCGAATGTATTGGTTGAACCAATCATTCATCACCCTATAAAGCTTGTCTAGCTTCATCATTTGGATTACTAGCATTAGGTTGAGAGTCCGCGTATTTGTCCCTTATGCGGAGCAGCGCTACACTCTCAAGATCATCAGCTACCGCTCGGTCGGGATCGGAATCCATTACTATAAATAAACACATTTGAAATTGTCAGAAATCACCACACTATCAAATAATCACATAAAATGGCATGTATAGCTAGACCCAAACGCATTACGGTAGTCCTAGAATCGACTAAACCGTAGCTCTGATACCAATAAAATTGTAACACCCCGTACCCGAATCCGTTACCGGAGTCGAACACAAGGTGCACACAGACTTAATTATTTTCACAGTCCATAAAAAAAAAATTTTCCAGACAATTTCCAGACAAGCTGGTTACTGCATCACTGTCGCCTTAAAAATCATATCTTGAGTTTCAAAGCTCGAAAATCAGTTTCGGAATTTTTACCTGAAATTACACTCATATGTCCATCTACATATTTTTTTCTAGAATTTTTGGTTGGGCCAATTAGTACAGTTTATTAGTTAAAGTCTCCCCTGTTATAGGGATCGACTACACTGACCTTTGCGCATTACGACTTGGATATCTCCCTGTACAGGGATTTAATGCTGATGCCGTTTGTTTCAATAGAAACTAGACTCAAAGAGGAATCTATAAATATGTGGCATGACTCCTAATTATCTCTGGTTAATTTATAATGAATTTCCAAAGTCGGAACAGGGGATCCAAAAACCGTTCTGGTCCTGTTTTACGAGAACTTTAATATCTCTTAACGTATAACTCATATGACCGTTTCGTTTCTTCCATATGAAAGTAGATTCATCAAGGTTCATTGAAATAATTTATTCACTATTAATTCCATTCCTACAAATTTTAGTGATTTTTCAAATCCACACCACTGCTGCTGTCAGCATCTGTTTTCAAGGTAAACTTTACCTATTTCGTGGTTTCCATGGACCAACTAGAGTTTCGTCATACATAGGTCCACATATAATCGTATTTAGCCATTCCAATGGCTGATCATTTGCCCAACACTTCCATTCCAGTCCATAGTCACATCATGAAACCATACATATATACATAAACACAAATGGTCTAATGCTATACTCCACTTTTAAGAGCCATTTTCGCATGGTCGTATACACATACATCACAAAAGCGTGCTTGAAAAACAGCAAAGGGTAGTCCTATACATGCCATTTCAAAGCTCAACCAAAATTGTACCAAAAGGGGCTTTGATAGTGTGGGAGACTTCGACTTCCAAAATCCCGAGTCCGATGGTGATGAGCCAAAATCTATAAAGCAGAGAACAAAGAAAGCGGAGTAAGCAATTTATGCTTAGTAAGTTTTGAGCAAGGATTCCACACAACAAAAGCATAGCATTCATATAGCTAAACGGATAATTTCAAATGCACACATTCTCAATATCATACTTACTTCACATTACCAACCCTTATGTTCATACACAAAGATCAACTTAGCCAAAGGCGGTAGCTCGTTTATCAACCGGCGAATACTTATTTGTAAGGGCCCAACTAATTCAAAGCACATCTGAAACATACCTCATTGCTGGAATTTTACGAGCATATTAACTGAAATTTTCTTGCAAGATTGCTCATTGTCGAATCACGTACCTTGGATTTTATCCGGATATAGCGACTTCGCTCAAAAGCCTTGGGACATAGCCGGTTATAATAGCTCGCACAAATGCCTTGGGACTTAACCCGCTTTTGGTAACTCGCACAAATGCCTTGAGAATTGACCGGATTTAGTCACTTAGCACAAAAGCCTTGGGACTTAGCACGGATACCATTGAATAACCAAGCATATATATCAACAAATCATAACACATTCTTATTACATTCTCATTACCAAAGCTCCAACACAAGTTACTTATCATATTTACAATTTCGGCTCAATAGCCACACACAAAAAGCATGATTTCAATTTGCTTAACACATGATCTAATCAAATCATAATCTAAGTTCCATTACTCGAAAACTTACCTCGGATGTTGTCGAACGATTTCGATGGCTATTCGACCACTTTTTCCTTCCCTTTATCGGATTTGGATCCCCTTTGCTCTTGAGCTTAATTAAATAAATAAATCAATTTAATCATTTGAGCATCGAAAAGAGGAACACAAGGCACTTAGCCCACACTTATACATTAGACATTAAAGTCATATACATGTGAAATCATGCATCAAACTCAACACATTAGTTAGTACTCTCCTTAGCCGAATTTTCTAGGTCGAGATAAAGCCTTCAACATGCTTACTTATGGCCGAACAACACATCAACCTATGTACTCATTCATGTGGCCGATTATGCATGTTGATATTGAGGCCAATTACATGTTTAATACCACACATGAACGGCATACAATTTACTAACTAATGCATTACATATTGTAGTTCAATACACATCTATCATTTACTTCATATCCGAAACATCATCATAAGTAGATATATACCTTGAGATAGTATATATGTCATACCAATACATCATGTGCAAACATAAATCTCAAGTTGCTTATATCCAAATATAAACATATATCCAAAGCTCAAATCTTACCTACCATGCAATATGCATAAATCATACTTATGGATATACCATGGCCGAATACACCACAACACCATACCGTTTCAATTTTGGTCATGGTTAAACAAAGAACTTAATGTCTCACTCAAAAATGCTAAAAGAAAATCCAAGAGTCCTCAATCCACCATCACATGTATCATTATTAAGCTTCATATTTAGCATGCAATGGCATTAACACAACATCCACCTTGGCCGAATATCATCCCCATGACATAGCAAAGATTTGAACCATGGGCTAATAAGAACATCAAGCTAGCAAGTAAAAACATGCATGAATCTCATGGCACAACCTCAAACATACCTTAATCTAGACACAAGTATGGCGGACCTCCTCCTAATCCTCTTCCAAACCAAGCATGATGCAAGAACCCTTCCTTCTTCCTTAGAATTTGGCTCAAAGAAATGAAAAGGATGAACAATTTTTTCTTTTTTTCTTCAACTCACGGCAAAGGGGGACACTCACACCATTCTCTTTTTTTTTCTTCCTTTCATTATTCAATTCCCATGCTCATTATTTTATTTTTTCTTACATACACCATTGTCACAACATGTTTTATGACATGTTTTGCCCATCACTCTTTGTCATGGCCGGCCACTAGCACTTGGGGGGGGGGAATTTGACATGCAAGTCCTCCCTTTTGACTACATGCACTATTAGGTCCTTATAGATTAGCCTATCACTTTTCAAAAGTGTCACACAAGTCCTACTAACTGAATTCACATGCAATCGACTAAATCGAAGCTTGAAATTTTCACACATTCATAATTACATATTCTATACAATAAATATTAGGTTCAAACATTTCGGTGACTCAGTTTAGCGGTCCCGAAACCACTTCCCGACTAGGGTCAATTTTGGGCTATCACAACCTCTTTCTGGACAATCTCTGAGGAAATGGTAAAAAGAACCACATCGGTAACAAGCCCCGCTCTTTAATCGACATCCACCAAAATGAGCGTTATTACAGTACTGACATTTCGGCTTAGGAGTGCCAACACTGCCAACAATGGCCACTGATGGAGTGAAAGGTCTTGGATTAGTGCGTTGAGAACCTCACTCTCTACCAGAATACCTAGTGGCTGAGGTAGAACGATCCTGGTACTTCTTCAATTTCTTTGGAGCAGAAAACTGGGATTTTCCCATCGGTCTTTTACTAAAAATTTGAGCTTCCCTCTCAGTCTGTTTCTTTTCTTTGCTCAATTCTTACGCTTTATAAGCTCTCTCGCCAATGTAGCAAACTCTCGAATTTCAAAAATTCTGATCAGTAGCTTAATGTCTTCATTCAACCCTTCTTCGAATCGTTTGCACATTTTAGCTTCTGACTGTACCCATTCTCGAGCATATTTACTCAATCAAACAAATTCTCTTTCATACTCAGATACTGATCTGTTACCCTGTTTCAGCTCAAGAAATTCTTTTCTCTTCTGATCGAGAAACTTCTGACTGATATATTTCTTTCTGAACTTGGTCTGAAAGAATTCCCATGTAATTTCTTCTTTCGGAACAACTGAAGCTTTAGTATTCCACCAATGGTAAGCTGTGTCTTTTAGCAATGAGACGACATTGTTCTGGTGTACAAGATAATTCCTCCAAAACCTGAATAGTGTTTTCTAACCAGAATTCAGCCCATTCGGAATCATCATCAACTGATGCTCAAAATTCTTCGGCCCCATATTTTCAAATTTTATCTACTGGAGCTTTCCCTTTTCTGACAGATTTAGTACCTGTACCCTGTGGGATCTCGGCAACCGGTGGAGCAGGAGGGGGAGCTTGAACTTGCTGCACTACAGGGTTAGTTCTTAAGTATTGACTAAACCATTCATTCATCATTTGAAAGAAGGCTATTTTTGCCTCCTCCCCTCGACCCTCTGTCTCAGGCCTTCTACTGCTAGTTTCTTCTCTTTGTACTGAAGCCGAAGCATGACTTCCAGCTTCCTCAGATTGAGCTCGGTCGGTAGACATTTACTATAAGAAAAACACATTTAAATGGTTAGGAGATATCATACTATCAATAATAATTTAAATGGCATGTATAGCTAATCCCGTATTTCCTATGTTGGTCCGAGAACCGGCTAAACCGTAGCTCTGATACCAACAAATGTAATACCCTCTACCCGTATTCATTCTTAGGAATAGGGTGCGAGGTATTACTAGGAGTTCTGATTTTTTATATTCAATATAGCCCTTTATAAATATCTAACATTCCCTGCAATATTAAATCGAGACCAATCCACATCAACCAAACCAATTCAACATATTTTCAAGATAAATTCATGCATATTTATAAGACAACATCATCACATACCCAAAACCAGGTTTGTTAACCATACTAATGGCTAACTTTACATTCATTTCACGTTAACATTTACTTTATTAGCTTATACATGCCATTGATTTCCAACATAAAGTTTCTTTATATACCGAAATCCTAAGGTTGATAGTGTGATGTGTCTCCGATCAAATCCGACCTCCGAGCTCTTAACACTACAAAACAGGGGAAAATGAAACAAGGTAAGCACTTTGTGGTTAGTAAGCTCATGTAAGAAGAATTATACTTACCTAATATTTTTAATACAATACAATAAACATTCCTATATCCATTCAATGCATTATTACCCTAACATGCACAAACTCAACATTCAAGTTAGTACAATAATTTCCATATACCAATAATATATACTATGATTGATGAGCTCATCAATACATGATTTCTATTTCCTTATATTTTTTTTTTCATATTTATCCCGTTGAATTTCTTGGAATTTTCGATGGATTTTCAGAGGTACACTTTTAGTGTACATTTCCGGGTTCGTCAATTCATATTCATGTGTTCACATTTCCATTTCAGAGAGCACACTCCCGCGAACCTCATCTTTACAGCGAGATTACCAGTCCAGGCTAAATCCCCTGTAATATAAACTCATAGAGTATTGTCGGGATTACCAGTCCAGGCTAAATTCCCTGCAATGACAATTACTCTAATGAGCTTGGATCTGAATTACCAGTCCAGGCTAAATTCAGACCTAATTCGGATTACCCGTCCGGGCTAAATCCATTTCCCATATATTCTTTGGGAGGGCTATATCAGGATAGGATAACCCGTCCGGGCTAGCTCCTTTTTACCGTCAATTCCTTTTAAGAGATCCATCGAATTTTCCTTTCATTCAATCGGGATTTCTTCCCCTTTTATCAAATATATCAATGTTTCATAAATTTCCATATAATGAACATTCAAATCATATTCATATCAAAAACATGCATTTCAAACATTTAAGAATATAATTCAAGTTACATGAACTTACCTTGATACTTGTTCGTGTACAAAAATCTACTAATCTGAACTTTTCCTTTCCTCGATCTAGCTTCATATTTGAATCTTCGGATCTAACTAAATAAATTTAATTATCAATTTAATACATTTCATGTTCATATGCAACAATTTCTATAATTTCATTATTATTATTTATAGTTTATTCAAAGCTGTCTATTTGAGTCATAGTCACTAAATTATTTATAACTCGAGCTACGAAACTCCAAATTAATATTCATTAATTTTCCCTGAAACTAGACTCATATATATTCTTACCATAAAATTTTCAGAATTTTTGGTTTAGCCAATAAGTACAGTTTATTCTTTAAAGTCACCCCTGTTCTGCTGCCTGATAGTTCTGACCCTTCTTCACTAAAAATTAATTATCTCTTCATAAAAAATTCAGATGATGTTCCCGTTTATTTCTCTTGAAAATAAACTCATTCATAATCCTAGGAATATAAATTTAAGCCCCTAATTATTTTTATTAAATTTTTTATGATTTTTAAAAGTTAGAACAGGGGAACTCGAATTCATTCTAACCTTGTCTCACAAAATTCATCATATCTCATGATTTACAGATCCATTGCTTACACGTTTCTCTATGAGTAACTAGACTCAATAAGCTTTAATTTCATATTTTTTTCATCTTCTAATTCGATTCTTAAAATTTATGGTGATTTTTTAAAGTTAGTCTACTGCTGCTGTCTAATATTGTTTTAGTGCAAGTTGTTTATTACCATTTTTCCCCTATGCTTTTAATAAATAACAATTTCGTCCCTACTCAATTAGCCTCTCAATTGAGCTGATTTTTATCAATTAACACTTTATTCTGTCACCTTAAATTTGTTTACAACCTTGAGGAATCAAAATTTCAGCAATAGGTTTTAATTCCAAACATTTTCACAATTAGGTCCTAAAAATCAATTTCTATTGAAATTACCTAATAAAATCATCTCATAAACAAATTAAAGCTTTAATTTCATTCTATTTCATCATAAAATTACAGCACTAAACCATGGTGACTTTCAATTTCATCCATGAAATCAAAAACTAATGAATTTAATAGTAGGACCTAGCTGTAAAAGTCTTAGAAACACAAAAATTACAAGAAAAAGGCAAGGATTAACTCAATTGGTGAAAAAATTATGGAATACCAGCTTAGAAAACCCTTCTATGGCGTTTTTAGCTGCTGGAATTGAAGAGAAATGAAGAGAAATCTAGATATTTCCTATTTAGTCCTAGTTTTATTTAGTTAATTTTGCAATATTCTAATTTTGGCCTTAATTTATCAATTTTCCTGCTGATTTCATGCCCTTGCCGTCCAGCCCAAATAAATTTTGGGTCTAATTGCCTTTTAAATCCTCTCTCATTAGACACTTAAGCTATTTAATCATCCCATCCACTTTTACACCTTTTACAATTTAGTCCTTTTCATTTAATTAACTATCCAAACATTAAAATTTCCTAACGAAATTTTAATACCACATTACTAACATTTCATAAATATTTATAAAATTTTTTTTGACTCGGTTTTACGAGATAGAGGTCCCGATACCTTATTTTACCCAATTTCTTCAATAATTTCTTTTTCTAACTAACCACTAAATCGGTAAAATTTTTCTATCAATATTTTCATACGATTTTCCTATCATATCAATTTTCATGCAAAAATATTGAAATAAATTTCTCTTTAAATCGGATTTGTGGTTACAAAACCACTATTCCGATAACCTTGAACTTAGGCCATTACATTCGGACACCCAGCAAGTTGGTAATTGATCGAGAGTACGCAAACTACCCCTAAAGAATGGAGTTAGCCAGAATCCAAAGGATAAAAGGGTAACCATAATAAGGGGGAAAACATCTAGTGGAAGACTTGTTTGTCCAGACTATTCCTCATTAAAGGGGAAGAACTGGTGTAAAGGTATTCGCCAGATGGTTAATTCCTTGAGAACCAACAAGGTAATGATAGCTAGAACAACTAGTTAGGCAAAAATAAAGTACGAAAGGGAACTCGGGAAATTGGATGACCAGCCAGCGGTAGTGACTATGTAACTCAGGCCTTAACGGTCAGTAGTAAGAGAATGTACTATGCTTAAGGGTAAGTTAAAATGATTAAGGCGTGGTACAAGGAAGTAATCTAGCCGCGATTTAATCTAAGTAGGATTTAATCTGCCAAGTTGGTGTGGATTCTTGTTAGCCATACTAACAAATGAAATGTAAAGGAAGACATACGGGATTAAGATAAGGAAAGAGTCTATCACAGACTAACCAGATTAAGAGTATACACTAGGAGCCCTTACGAGGGCAAGATAGAAGGTCACCTTAATATGGCTAAATAGGGAGAAGAAGAAACCTATGATGGAAATAAGCGGAAAGAAGCAAAGACGTGGTCTGCAGGAGTGACGAAGCACTCAGAAGAGCTGTCAGTATGGCTTGACAGCTGATATGATGGTTCGTCAGGATGGCTTGAGTAAAGTATCCCCAGCAAGCAGGGAGTTTATTTTATTCATTATTATTACCTAGATGAAACCCCAACAAGTTGGGAAAGGTTTTTGTGAACCGTAGAAACTCACTAAGTTTGATCGAATTTACCAAATGGTTTGACCTATGGTTGCAGGATTAGTGGGACAAGAGACTCAAAAAGGGACCAAGCCAGATCGTGTGGAAGAAAGGATTTATCATTAGAATTTGGGTCATGCACATAGGAAGAAGGTACCTTAGAGACTTTTCCAAATGGAGTGATCAAGTTATATTTGTTTAAACTCCTTCATTGGAGTTAGGACGACAAACCTTGTATTAAATTTAATCTTTGTTATAAGTCATATTAATAGGTAATATAAATTTTTTTAACTTAATGAGATTTTAGTCTAATCGATAACCCAGTTCAATTGTGATGTCCATACCCAGATCCGACGAACGGATCGAGTGAGGGTGTTACAAATGAAAAGTAAATGTGGCAACAAGTTGTTTGTCTTTGTGATGCATGACTTAATTACTATTCAATAGTAATTAACTTTTTATGAAGGAAGATGTAATGGTTATCATGAGATAAAATAGGATCATATTGGGAGAACAGATTTATCCCAAAGAGATTAAGGATATCATATGATGGTAACATACTTATGACAAGGTCATTGGATGAGCACTAATCAAGTAGCTTTCGTAATGGTATGTGATTAGGGAGAGCTTAGTCATGATACTATAGTGGAATGACTTCGTGACTAAACGAGTTTATAATTAATAGGCAAAAAGTTGAAACTCAATTATAAACCATTTGAGCCCTAATTACCTATGTCCAATTGATCCTATCGCTAGCTCGATGAAACCAAAATTGAATTGGGTTTAGAATCAAATGAAGAGAAATGAATACAAATGATAAAGTTACAGAAATGAGCTACATTCAGAAATGAATGTGGTTTCGCACTAAGTCTGGAAATGACCTAAGAATTAATTTAAGTTTTTGGAATTATTATTTAAGCAAATAATTGAAGTTCAAAAATGGAATTAAATTAATTGATCATTGTGAATCCGTTGAATATGAAAATTAAATATATTTCCTTATAGATTCTTTTACAGTAAAGTTGTCATGACTTTAATGGAATTAGAATTGAGTTGAGAAAATTATTTAATTGGAAAATTAATTAATTAAAATTAATTTAATAAATAATACTTATTTTGGGAAATAGAAAAACATATTTTGGGTTGGATTAAAATATAAAGTGTTAGTTTAAAAGTCCAGGATGTAACACCCTAAAAATAATAGGGTTAGGATTACTAAAGTCATCCAAAAATGAGTCATAGTTTAGGTGGTAGAGATCTTAGTAAACCACCTAGAGAGGCAAGGTTCAAACCCAACTATTTTCATTCTTTCTCTTTTATTTTTCAGCAACCAACGAATAAAACCAAGCTAGTATGTATATTAAATGTGGTAAGCCATGACCAAGTATGGGCAGCCCAAGTGGTAAGGGTTTAGCATATTTCCCTTATTTTTTTCCCAATTTCGATAGAATGATTTATTTTCCAAATCAGCATTTTAAAGTTTGAAAACCTTAGATATTTATTTAATCTTGTTTCTAAATCATAATAGAATTGTAGTTTCTTTTTCCCTATATCTTTTCTCTTTTTCCCCCATCTTCTTCTTTACAATTTTTTTTTTTGAGTAAACTCCTTTACAAAATTTTTGTTTCCCATTGCTAAGATTAACATTTTTAAATCCCGAACCCAAAATCAACCCACGTTCAATTCGTTCTTTGTGTCGATTTAGCGTAACACGGTCAATCTTGTTTCTAATGTGCTAAGACTAGTAAGCATTCTTGTTTCTAATTTCATGGAACCTTAGAATTCTAGAATAACATTGTTCTTAACAATCTTTCAAATCAATTTGGAATCTTTTACGAGTTTTCTCAAAAATCTTGATAACCTCGATAAATCTTGAAAGTTGATATTATTTATTGCGTATTTGTCGATCGAAAGACCTATTGTAGGTATCTCGGATCTAATTTGGACGTGAGGATCGTCGCACGAGGCCCTAGAAGTTAGGTGTGTTATTTTATGAGAAAATCGAGGCAAAACCAAACCAAGTCCAGACCGCACGGCCTACTGCATGAGTGTGTGGGTCACCTGTGTAGACTACATGACCCTCACACATCACCATGCCACCCTTAAAACCTTAGGATTTCGCATCTCACACGACCTAAAACCCTACACACGACCTACCATACGGTTGTGTCACCCCTGTATGTTGAATTTTCGAATGCCAAACGGCCACAGTCTCTCACACAACCTAGCCATACAGTCCTGTGCCCCTTCCACAAGGCCCAGGGCTTCCCACATAGTCCAATCAGATGATCGTATGCCCTTTGAAACCAACAAATTATAATTTTGACCTAGAATTTTATGATTTATTTAGATTAGTCGCTAATTGATTCCCAAATCGTTTTTATGGTTTTATTAAGAAAACAAGTCCCTAATAGTATGAATAATTTCTGATCCCATAATATAATTGACTAAATTAGTATCAAGTAAACTCTAAATTATATAGATTTTTTATAGCTATTTATATCACCTTTTACTTAGAATTTATGTTAATCCCGAGATTTTGATATTTAATTAGGTGATTTTTGTTCATATTGACACAATAGGCATAATTTTAGTAAGGTCAGCAATTTTATGAATTTATGTATTAAATTTTGCATAATTTAACTACCTTATGTTACACAGTAATTTATGTGCTTTAATTGTCTTAGTGGGACCATTGAATTAATAAGTGTGTGAGCTTGTTTAAATCATACATGGCCATGAGTTATAGTCCACCTCAATTAGACAGCAAATACAGCAAATTGAGTCAAGAGAAGTCAATTTGATCCAGTTGAAGTTGTCTTGCTGAAAAGAGCAAGTCTGATAGTTATTTGGGTCACAAAACTGTCCAAATAGGGGGAAAGTAGTCCAAATCTACTAAGGCATCAAGAGAAACCCAAATTAGCTTTAAGATAATTAATTTGGAGGTCCCTATACTTTGGAAAAAAATCAAAAATTAGCCCCAACTAATACCCAAGAAATCTTACAACCCCTTACATGATTCATGCATGAAAGTAAGCATGAATCAAGCAACCATCAACCTCTCTCTCCAAATTCATGGACAGCCAAGCAAAAGAGAAAACCAAGGGACTCCAAGCTATTTTTAGCAAACTCATATGCCATCCCTCTACTATAAATACCACCCCTCACTTATTATTCACCCATCCTTAAACTCACATTCCTTTCATCTCTTCCAGGCATAAGCCCTCCATTTCCCCTCTTCCCTTTAGCTAGCATTTTCCTTGAGAAAAACTCTCCTGGTCAGCCACCTTGAGGAGCATTTTATGAAGGAGCAATCACAAGAATAAAAGGAAGCCACCACGATCAGTCTTCGGAGAATCATCAAAATCATCAAGAGTTTCTTCTTTCTTATTATTTAATTTTTTTTTTAGTTATTCAACATGTTTCCAAATTGTTGTGATGTTTTTCCATTGACAATGATAACTTAGTTTTGTTTAGCTAGAACAATTGCGGTGACTGGATAAAATTCATTTAATCCATGTTTATATGTTTTGTGTCTTAGTTGTTTATGCTTCCAATTATAATAATTATGTATTTCATGCATTAAAATATGTTTGAATGTATTAGAATTAGTTAGTCAGTCCTAATCAGATGATAACAAATGGACACGATAATTGGAAGGTACATGCTTAATTTAATCCTAATCAAAATAAATTAGAGGTTCATAATAGACTGAGAGAACTTATTACCTTGTACAACTTTAGGTTTGTGTGATTAAATTGTTTCAAACCTAATTCATCCCTATTACTTCACATAAATTCTAAGGAGTCTTTAGTTAAATTATAACATTGGTTTATGCATATTTTTCTAAGTATAAGATTCAGTTGAACTTATATGAGATTCCCAGTTAATGAACGATCGAGTTACGATGGAATATTTTCTGAACATTGTTAAACATGATGAAAATGAATTGAGTCAAGTGTTATAATTGTTCTAGCTTATTCATGTTATTGTTGTTGAACTTGTGAAATTGCTGCTAAACCACCACCCTACATTCTATTTCATCTTATTTGCATTTAGGTGGTCCTAATGTGACACATCAAACTCAACCGGAACGGACCAGCCCGGATCCAAAGCGACACATTAGTCATCGAAGTGACTCTCCAGCACAAAATCACCTAAAGCACACCTCAACCTTATAACACCTCAATTCTAACTAATAACTATCTAATCTTTTTTTTTAAATAGCCATTTTTTATTAATACATTTATTAATTAAGGCTATATTTGCTAAGTTTTATTACCTTAATTCATACATACAACTCTAATTAATATATTTATAACTAATAAACAACATATGTATAATAATTTCAACATTCAAAACCATGCTTAACAAATAGCAATTAAAACATAGAACGGACTTACCTAAGTCACAAAGCTATCCACTCCTGGACAAAGTACAAATAAAATGTATTAGTGAAAATTTCATGCTTCAATCACCATGTTTTCAATCACCATGTTATCACTTCACAACATGCAATAATACATTCAACATTTAACCATAAAATCAAACATTAAAACAAATATAACATCTCAAAATCAATATCCAAATGTAAGTCTCAAACATCCACTATGAGTGTATCAAATTATCCCAATTGAGTGCCACAATGCCCTCTAATGTATCTATAGAAAAGTCCTTAATCTATACTACCACGTAGCTTTAAATTTGGACCAGCCTTGCCCTTGCTCTCGACTCCCCAAAGCTAGAAAAGTTCCGCACAAATCTATAAGGGTGTAAGCTGAAAAAGTTCAGTGAATGGCCATAAATTCAATAAGGAAATCACACTAAAAACATACCTAAACCAAGGCAAATCTTGTATCAAATTTCAGGTATAAGATCTATAATTTTAATCATATTTTCATGCTCAATTATGGAATTCAATTGTGACAGCCCTAATTTGACCCTAGTCGGAATGTGGTTTCGGGACCACAAAACCGAGTCATAAAATTTAGTTAAAATTTTATTTGCATACCTTATATGTGTGGTAGTACTTGTATAAAAATTTGATGTTTTAATTTTTATCTTAGGAATGTGAATCTTGCTTGAAAGGATTTAGTTGAGAGACTTAGAAAATTTTGATAGGTAAATAAGTAAGGACCAAATAGTATTGAAATATGAAAATTTGGGTTTGCATGTCAAAATGCCCAAATTATGTTGAGTGGCCGGCCAAGCATGGCTTCATTCTTCCAAGATTATGTTGTTTATTATTTAATATTGGTAAGTAATTAAAATAGAGGAGAAATAAAGATTAATAATAAGAAAATGAACAAAAAAAAAGGGTGTGTTCATCCTTGCTATCCTTTAGCGAAAAACCAAGTAAAAGAAAGAGAAAAGCTTTGGAGAAGTTCGCCATACTTGTATCTAGGTTGAGCCGAGAAGTTAAAGAAGGGAATCAAGCAAGGGCAAAGCCAAGGACATCGAATAGCCGGTCGGAACCGTTATACCCAACACAAGGTAAGTCCTTAAGCACTTTTGTGAGAACTCCTTGGATAGATATTTTTCGAGTGATTCTCTTACTTATTAATATGACCATATGTACAATTTGAGTTAAGTAAATTGCTTTACCATGATGAAACAACATAGGGCACTATGTGTGCAAAATTATGTGGCACTATGTGTGCCGATTGGGAGGTTGAAGCATGAGGAATCTCAAATGCACTATGTGTGCGATTTACTATGGCACTATGTGTGCGATTTACTATGGCACTATGTGTGCGAACATAATAAGCACTATGTGTGCAACATTCGGTTGTTGATATAAGTTGTGCATGAGCGAGGTAAGTGATTGAGCTACTAACTAAATATCGAAATTGAGGTTGTGCGGTGTATGCATAAATTTATCTAGTGCATCGTTGTTCCAAAGTTGAGGAAATGGATCTAAATCGATTGGGCTGACTTGGCATTTGATTTGATTGAAGGACTTGGCATGAGATCGAACCAAAATTTAAGAAATTGTAGCATAGTTTGTTATGGTTGGAAAAATTGATTTTGTATTATTTGTTTTTCACTTATGATTATTATTGTTGGACGGTAGAGTAGTGCTTATGACTTCTGAGTTATGTACTCATTTGGTGTGCTTATTTGTTGCTTATTTAGGTTCTTGATCCATTTTGTGTGCTCGGGACCGTCGTCGAAGTCATCACACCGGCTAGCAACTTTTGGTATTTTCTTCTTAGTTGGTCTAGGAGAACATTTCGGCATGTATAGGCTATTATGTTTGTTTGAAATTTGGTATGTAACCTTTTATCCATGCGAAAATGGCATAAATGTTCGGTTGGATTTATTTTTATGATGTTTGGTCACAAGTCTTAGTAATTCGGTTTTGGTTGAGTATTGGTTGAGGTCTACTCGATTATTACGCCATATGTCGTGGCTGATTTATTTTCGGTGCTATACTCATGATATGGCTATAGTGTAGTAGGGAGATGGTCGGTGATGATTAGCCTCTGGCATGGCTAGTCATGGTCATAATTGGTGACATGTATGATGAATTATTAGTTAGACCAAGGAAAATCATGAAATAGGCATAGTTCACTCTAGTAACAGATGCAAACAGCAGCAGTGATGTGAGATTGAAAAATCACTAAAAATAGTAGAAATGAAATTAAATAATTAATAAATTATGTAATCGAAGATTGATGAGTCTATTTTCATACGGAAGAAGCGAAACGACCATATGAGCTATATGATAAGAGATGTTTAAATTCTCGCGAAGCAGGGCCAGAGCAATTTCTGGATCCCCTGTTCTGACTTAGGAAATTTACCATAAATTTTATTGAGATAATTAGAGGTCGTACCTTATATGTACAGATTCATAATCGAGTCTAGTTTCATTAGAGACAAACGGTATAGGCATTGAAGCCCTGTACAGGGAGATATTTAAGTTGAAATGCACAGAGGTCAGTATAGTCGAACCTTGAAATAGGGGAGACTTTAATGAATAAACTGTACTAATTGGCCCAACCAAAAATTCTACAAAAATTCTACCATATAGATATATAAGTCTAGTTTCAGGGAAAATTTATGGAATTGGATTTTGAGTTTCAGAACTCAAGATATGATTTTTAAAGCGACTACGATACAGTTAGCCAGCATGCCTAGAAAAAAAAAATTGGGGGGAAATAAATGAAGTAAGCTCGGTAACACCTCGTGTTCGATTTCCGGTAACGGCCACGGGATCGGGGTGTTACATCAATTGACTGAAATTTCCAGCAGCAATGCAACATCATAACATCAAAATTCCACATGTTATTCCATGAGTAAAAATCACATTTACTATGGCATATGAAAACATAATATATACACTTATATTGGCAAATGACACCCATGGAAAAATTTAAACATGTGATCATGCGTTGGATAAACGGATCTCCAATCTCCCAAATATCGAATACAATAATCTGGTTGAGTGGGGCGTAGCCACACACTCCCTTATGTTGCCTCAAAATCACCAATGATTGAGTGGAGAAAAAGGCTCAACACTCTCTTATTCACTGTAGCAAAATCAATACTCCTAGAGCCATATGGTTACATATAACACATGCAATGGTAAGTACTCACTAATCCTATTGCATGTCATCTATATCCAATGGATCCACCATGCAATGTTGCCAATATAACCAAACACACAAGGCATAAACACTGATATTTAAGCACTTAATTCAAGATATAAAAATTTAATTTAAAGCATGTCACTCAGCAATTTTAACATCTACATAAATAAGCTCAATAAGTATCTTTGTCCATGGATCTAAAACCAAATATAAAATCATCATCAAGTGCTCTAACATACATTAATTCATGCTCCAATTATTAACCAATACAATTGAAATCAACCATATCAAACAATATATTAACAATTTCCATAAATCATTTACAAATATGCTTTTATAAAATTAAAATCAATTTTGAAATCTAAACCATTTGAAATAAAATTGAATCTCTAGAAACACAATTCAAAACCTCAATTTAGAATGTAAATAGGCATGTTTACCAATTGCCTTTTAAAAACCACTCATATTCACACTTTGCTTATCAAGCCAAAGTGTATCAAGAAACTGTATTTGGACCTCAGTTCTGATTAGAAGTGGCCCCTCTGGATCTTAAACAGAGGTAAAATACATGTTACAATCTATCATTAACAATAAGAAAATCAAAAATCATGAACTACACAAATCTAAAATGTCTCCCCAATCTACCTTACCGAAAACTCACGATCTAGCTGAAACACAAATTTTAGCCCCTAAATGACCTTCTCTGCACCAAAAATATTTTTTAAACATCATTCCTAATCTATCAACACAAAACCTAAGCATCAATTTCATCAAACAAACCGTTTCATAATTTTCTGGAAAATCAATTCATGTTCTTAGTTAAAAACGGATTTGTCAAATTTGATTAACCAAGTGAGTTTGATCTTTTTTTTCTGATAAAAAAAGATCTTAATAAAAATGATTTGAGCTTAAATATCCATTTAAACTTGGATTCCACCTCAAAACCATGAATTCACCATTAATAAATCTCATGTTCAAGAGCTAAGAGATCAAGATTTGAAAAATCATTTTATTCAATTTAGATTGAAAATAATGATCAAAAAAACCTTAGAATGAATTTAGAGTTGAGAAAATACATTCAATCGATCTGGAATCACCAATATTGAAGATTGGATCAAGATTTTTGAAGAACTCGAATGAGTTTTTTCTCAACTTTGAAATCTTTTCTGGAGAATTTTGATAGAATAAAAGATGAGATCTAATCTTTGATATGTGGAATTCAAAAATGAAAAGAAAAACAACATAAAATACTTAAAAATCGAGTGAGAATTGTGAGTGAAGTAAGGAGGCAACAACATTTTTGAACTGAAGAACCCCCACCTAATTTCCAAAAATTGGGGAAATTACTATCAGGCCACTACCACAATTCTCTAGTTTTACCACATAATCCTTTTCCCTCCAAAATTCCAAAAATATGGGTAATTTTCCATAGGACCACTCAAATATTTCCCTTGTTTTGCAAAATAGTCCTATATAATTAATATTTCAAATCCTCTAAATTAAAGCCCCATTTTAATTTATTTTTCAATTCCAATTTGACCCAAAACATTTATTTTACCCAAAATTTATTTAAAACTATAAAATTAAATTTTATAAAAATATTTTTATTATCTAGAATATTGTTTCCCGATTTTTAAATGAAATTAAGCTAACTAAGAATTTACTAATAAACCCGATTAACTCCTAATTTTCACTTGAAACCCGGTAAATTTACCTGAAACTACTAGACCTATTTTTAGGGCCTTACACCATCACCCTTCATTTTATTTGATATCATTTGCATTTAGGTTAATTTGCATCTAGTTAATTAATTTAATTTTAACATCTATCACTTTAAAATTATTGTGTTTTCTTTAAAAACTTGTAAATTCATAATTTTGTAATTATTTGATTAACAGGTACAATCCCTATGGAGATGATAACTCTTTTACTTACTCATTACTTGATAATGACTGTGTACACTTGCACAAACCTATGCATTACATATCACATACATTTATATAAATATTACATGAATTGTGAATAATTATATTTTTGTATCTGTACTTGTGATTTTCATATTACATGCCTCATGAAACCGCCAAATTGGATCTTTGAAAAGCATGTGGTTTTGCTTGTATATTGAATAGTTGAAAGTATTATTGCTATATTTCGTTACTTATAGGCATGATAATTGTTTATCTTATGATATGTTATAAGCATGTTTGAATCGTTGTATCAGATGAGACGTTTTGAAAGGACAAGTTCTGGCAGACTATAAATCTGAAAAATCTGCAAAATCTGGTGGTTCATCCACATATTATCTGTGAGTATTCATTTGCAAACATGTTGTGTAGTCACAACCATCTGTCAGTGTATTAACTTGAAAATTTGGTGGTTCGCCCACCCATTATCTGGTAGCTTTTATCTGCAATAAAGTTGTGTATTCACAATCATCCGGCAACGTATTAAGCTGCAACATTTGGTGGTTCATCGAAAACCCGAAGTGTAGGGATGAACAGGTTCTGGGGAACTCATATGGTGTGTAGTGGTGGGGTAGCATTTTATCTATTATACGGAATTGTTTGCATCTGTAAAGCATGTGCTTGAAATTCTGAAAATTCCGATATGATATGGTATATGTGTATTTGTTTATACATTGTGAAAATTGTTATGTTATTCCGATATTCTAAATTTGCTAATATGTGATTTAGGCTATATAATTTGATTTAATATGCTTATTGTTTGTTTTGGTTCTCTTGTGATGGAACTTACTGTAACAACCCGATTTTTAATGGTGTCAAAAATAATGGTTTCAGGACCACCATTCCAATGAGTGGAACCATAAATATTATTATTTAAAATTTATAAATTAAATATGGCTATATTTTGAATTTTGATTTAATAGATTTTATCAATTGGTCAGTTAGTCAAAGTACAAGAGATTCGTATCAAAATTCAGTGGTTTTGGCACCTCGTTTTCATAAATTGAACTCGAAAATATTTTTCTATAATATTTTCGAAGTTATATACAGTTGAATCAAATTTTTGTCAGGGAACTTGTAACACCCCTCACTCGTATCCAACTCCGGGATAGGGTTCGAAGCGTTACCGGACATAAACATTCACAAACATACAAAACTGGGTTACCAAATTTCGTCCAAAATTAAAACTTTTCAAACACATGCATATTGTCCCTTATACAGGCCTTCGAAGCCTATAACATACATCGGGGTGGTTCGGGACTAAACTGAGAACTTCTGAAAGTCTTTGGACAACTTAATAATTTTCTAGCTTTGGAGAGTCACACGCCCGTGTGGGTTGAGTTGTGTGGTCGCACACGTCCGTGTGGCTTGGGACACGCCCGTGTCCTCAGCCCGTGTAACTCTCTGTTTATGATGTCAGCAACCGTTTAAGGGCACACGGCCAAGGCACACACTCGTGGCCAAAGGTCGTGTCCTCCATACGGCTAAGACACATGGCCATGTCTCTACCCGTGTAGTCAAAACTTAGTCTAATTTCCAAGCCTTTTTATCATCTTTACATACACACACATACACGATTTCAATGGCATGCATCATGTACATATGCCATATACTTCTCATACATAGTGAACAAGCACAACCACATAACCACATCACAGGACATTAACACATATCATGGATAAAAAAGCTTACAAGCCAAAATCATTATAAGCCATATCTCATGGCTATAAACAACAAATCAATATAAACCAATACCTTTTGGCTAATCACAACAATAGTCATCATAGAAAAACTAAGTCCCTATACATGCCACTCATTTGAAAACATTTAACATACACATATCAATACTCCACGGATAATGGCTCGATAGTGTGATACTGCCTTCGACGATCTCCAACCCCGAGCTGACCTGACAAAACTAAAAGAAATGGAAAGGAGGGAGTAAGCTTTACGCTTAGTAAGCTTGCATGAAAATAATAAGCAATGCGATAACATGCTATTTTCATTTTTCTTCTATTTATTCAAATTCCAACTAAGCTATTTTCCTGAGTTATAGTCATTAAATTATTTATATCCGGAGCTACGAAACTCAAAATTAATATCCGTTAATTTTCCCAGAAACTAGACTTATATCTCTTCTTATCATAAAATTTTTATAATTTTTCGTCTATCAAATAAGTACATTTTATTATTCAAAGTCTCCCCTATTTTTCTGTTTTATAGCTTTGACCTATCTTCACTAAAATTTATTTATCTCATAATACAAGACTCGGATAATGTTCTCGTATCTTTCTCCTGAAATTATACTCATTAAGGATTTCATTAATATAGATTTTAACTCATAATTATTTTTTTACAATTTCTATTGATTTTCCAAATTTGAGACAGGGGAGTCTGGAATCACTTCGACTCTATCTCACAAGAATTCAAATATTTCATGATACAGAATTATTTAGCTTTCACCATTTCCTTTATGTGAAATTAGACTCATTTAGATTTAATTTCATATTTTATTAAGCTTGTAACTCAATTTCCACTATTTTTAGTGTATTTTCAAATTTGGACAATTGCAGCTGTCCAAATCTGTTTTGGTACAATATAATGATCCCTATCATAAGATCATTTCCAACTATCATGAACTTACCATTTCATAGATCCCTTCCTCATTTTTTTACAATGGAGATTAATATCAAAGTTATTATTTCTCATGGGCACACTTAGTCATACATTCCAAGTATAGGATAATTCCCTATCACATGCACTGAATCATCAAATTAGTCTCATGACAATGCACCATGTAAATTTGTCTTAGAAGAGCTCATCATTTATCATTTCATTGATATACATCATATTAATCCCATTGAGTTTCTAGGAAATTCCGATGGATTATCCATTTACCATCAATTCATAAGAATGATCATTTCATGTATGCACTCCCGCGAACCTCACATCTTACGGCGGGATTACCAGTCCAGGCTAAATCCCACGTATCGTAAACTCATAAGGTGACGTCGAGATTACCAGTCCAGGCTAAATTCAGAACCTAATCGGATTACCCGTCTGGGCTAAATCCAATGCACATATATTCTTCGGGAGGCTTGATCATCCAAAGGAACAACAGTCCGGGTTAGATCCTTTTCATAATTGAGATCAACGGATTACCTGTCTGGGCTAAATCCTTTCTGCAACATATGCAGGATCTCAATTCGCTTGTAAATCATGGTTTATCCATTGAATTCCCTTTTTAAACTCAACCGAGACATTTTTCGACAAATCATTTTCAAAGATGCATTTCATGTAATTTCATGCCATCAATAAATGCATTTATCATGCACTCATAAATCATAAAATTAGGCATGTTAGGAGTTTACTTTAAGTTATCCGAACTTACTTGTCGAAATCTCGTCAAGTACAACCGTGTAGCAATTCATACAACCCAAGTAATAGTAATTTAACACTCAATTCATGTAACAATAATTTGTCATTCAATTTCACATGACACAACAAGCATTACATTTTTCCATACCATACACACCATCCATCAACTTCTCTTAAATATATTAAATCATACAATTTATTTCATATCAATAGAGAATTACAATTCATGCATGTTATTGCATTATTATAACACACGAACTTACCTCGATCTAGAAACGGCAATTTACCATTTTAGTTCATAACCTTGTATTTTCCCGATTTAAGCCCGAATCTCGATTTCCTTGATCTATAATATCCCATTTAGCCTACTAATTAGTCACATTATTCATACGGGTCCAAAAATCATTTTTTACAAATTTTTATTTTGACCCTTAAACTTTTGCATATTTACACTTTTTCCCCAAGGCTCGGAAATTAAACTTCATCCTATTTTCCTATGTTTTATGACAGGCTGATCATTTTCCCTTCTACGGCAACATCAAATTCTCACTCTAACATGTACCTATGAACATTAGGTATTTTTACCTATTATGTCATTTTACTCGTTTTCACGTAAAATCGCTTAGCGAAAGTTGTTTAACACAATTTCAAGCTTCATATTCTACCATTAAACATCAAAATACATGCATATCATTCATGGGTAAATTTTTAAACACAAACCCTAACTCAAATAAATGGTAGAAATAGCTAGAACATGTTATCGAGACTTCAAAAATGTAAAGAACATTAAAAACGGGGCTCGGGATCACTTACAAATGAGCTTGGAAAGCTTGAAAACCCTAGCCATGGTTTTTTTCATGAGACATTCGGCCATGAGGAAGAAGATGAGAAAATTTGGCTTATTTTGGCATTTTTAATTCATTTAATTACCAATTTACTAAATTGCCCTTAGTGAAAAACTTTTAAAAACCTATCATACCATGTCCATTTTTTCCACAAACTTCAAAATGGTCTAATTACTATTCAAGGACCTTTAATTTAAAAACTCATAACAATTAGACAGTTCTAATATGAAGAACTTAACTTTTTCACTTTTTACAATTTAGTCCTTATGACCAAATTGAGTGCCCAAACGTCGAAATTTTCGAACGAAATTTTTACGAAATCATTCCGTGAAATCGTAGACCATAAAAATATGATAAAAAAGAAATTTTCCTCATCGAATTTGTGGTCCCGAAACCATTGTTCCGACTAGGCCCAAAATTAGGATGTTACATTTCTCCCCCTTTTAGGGATTTTCGTCCCCGAAAATCTTACCACGAAAGTGGTTTTGGTTTTTCACATGGATTCCTCAATCCTATAATCAATGTCAAAGAACTTTCACTCAAGCTGAGCTTTTACTGCCTATCTCTTTAAATTTCACATACAAAAATCATAAGTGTTATTCACTTTACAATACTTTCACCGAAACTTAATCTGTACCAGAACGTGTACTCAAAAGTCTGATCCATACCATCATGTTACATATACAATCGCACCCCAATCTTTTCGAATTCAAATAGCGAAACTAGTCAGTTCATCTCGGCCTCATACTCTTTATAATTCCACACAGTCCAATTCAACTCTTAGTTACCTTTCATTTCAAAACCTCCTCTAGCTTTCCCAAGAAATCATGCTAAGAATCTCGGATCTCAATTCGATTAGTGGATATTAATATTCCATGATGTCCAACATATATAAAGACACGAAATCCTATGAATCTGGTGAGTAGACATTTGGGTATACTAGCATAATTTACACATCTCATAACGTTTAACAACACTACATATTACTTTCCTCTTTCAAGGACAAGAACGATCCAGACAAGAAAATCCATATTAACCTTTTCTATTTCCATTCTAATTCCCAAACGGCAAAAAATAATTCTAATGATTCTTGCTATACATCATTAAACTTTAAACATTTCAAGAATTTGTACTCAAAGATAAATAATGATCATTTCAGCATTTTTAAATACCCAGATTATCTTCACATTATCAATATCAGGTCTTCTTATCGCATGCGATTCTTCTAGGAAGCATACACTTCTTAACTAGACTATTCATCTTTTTACCTGTGAAGAAATAAAGTCTTATTCTCTTGAGCATGAACATTTCATTAGATTTTAAAACAATCAAGTTGACCTTATTCATCCATAACTGATATTTCAAGAAATTCTCTCTTCTAGTCAACAGAATGATTCAACATGCATCATTCTAAATTCACTCATCATGCCAATCGAAGACCATAACATATGCATTAGCATAAGTAATACTGATACCTCAACTGAGTACATTAACTCTGATTAACTTACTTGAAAAAGGAAATCCACCATACACATTGGGACTTGAAATTTCACCACATTATCAAGATCAATTCAGAGGTATAGTCATATTTGTTCTTTATACACATCAATCACAAGTTGGAGGTCATGCTCTAAATACAAGCCATGATCAACAAGTTACAAGATAAAATATCCAGAAAACCCAAGATAGAGAAATCTAAAACGAAGAAGCCCAGAATAAAGAAATCCAAGATAAAGAAATCCATGATAAGGAAATTCAATTTACAGCACTACATCAGAAGACTGAGAACCAGACTCATAAAAATATGAAAGACCCCAATGGTTTTTCAAAGAAAAGAAATCCAGAATAACATCATTCCAAACCACTTACAACAAATACGACCGGAACTATATGCTTCTCATATATATAAAATCAATCAGAGCGATGATCGATAGAAATAGAATCATGGCACCATACACAATTTCTCATCGATATCCAACAGGCGGAATATAACAAAATACCAGAGAAAAACAGAACCATGCAGATTATAATCCAATCAGACTAACAACACATTCGTCTAACGTTAAGATCAAGGAACATTTTCATATTTCGAACATTATTCCTTTAACTATTTCTACCATCCCAAATTCCGTAACATTCCCTTCACTAAGAAAACTAGTTCGTAGGGGAATTTCAATCAATACATTTCTCGACATCATACCAGGATAGATCGTTTTACCAAAATTAACCCTTTTTGCTAACTACGATGTTGCGAAAGTTAAACAATCTTTCGGTCAATCCCAAATCTTTCTAGCTCATGTCTGTACTTATCAACCCATTCTCAATCTCTAATCATGCTTATAACCATTCCATCATTGAACTCTTTGGTTTCTCACCTGGAAACTCATTCAACATAAAGCTCAGGAATTTCCATTATAAAACACCACTTTGGTAAGGGGAGGGGGTCGTAGGGCCTCTGACTCAACTCTCATATACATATACATGTAGCACAGTTTTTATCATAGCAATCATATCTCAATCATGTCATTCATTTCGAGTAACTAACATTCATATTGATTTAATGCCTATTTTCCAGTTATCTCGTTTAGTCAAGTATAATTATGCATACATTCCATGTTTTCTGGATAACTTTACTTATCTATTCATTTAATCATATAAGTCATGCACATGATATCATACATGGGTTAACAAATACAGATAAGTTTATCACAATCCATACTTTTACCTCGTACACTATCATTTAGACATATCGTTACAATCATATGAATAAGTCCAAGCAATTTAACACATTTACTTAAGCTATACGAGCTTATCAACCATGATTTTTCATATAAGCGTACGCAAATGTTCATTCCAACTATATCTTTGGCAAGTTATCTAAACACATGCATTCACTCAAGCAAATCGACCATTTACACATAGAATTATCTATTAATCATAGATAAGCTCATTTCACCATGTACACATTTCATGAATCCTCATTCGTACCTTTCTAAGTTTCAGTTCGTCATGACTATACATTACGCGAATATTTTAGCATCACATTCAACATGGTCGGTGTAGCTCGGTTCGAGAGTACCTTTGTCTAAACAAAATGGCTCTCATACACATTGGGAGACATCACACTATCACGGATCGGTGGCATGTATAGCTAGACTCTGATACATATGCTAGGTTAGTCTGATAACCGACTAAACCATAGCTCTGATACCACTAAATGTAACACCGCTCACCTGTATCCAACTCTGGGACAGGGTTCGAGGCGTCACCGGACTTAAACATTCACAAACATACAAAACTGGGTTACCAAATTTTGCCCAAAATTAAAACTTTTCAAACACATACATATTGTCCCTTATACAGGCCTTCGAAGCCTATAACATACATTGGGGTGGTTCGAGACTAAACCGAGAACTTTCGAAAGTCTTTGGGCAACTTAATAATTTTCTAGCTTTGGAGAGTCACACGCTCGTGTGGGTTGGGCCGTGTCGTCGTACACGTCCGTGTGGATTAGGACACGCCCGTGTCCTCAGCCCGTGTAACTCTCTGTTTATGACATCAGCAACCATTTAAGGGCACACGGCCAAGGCACAAACCCGTGGCTAGAGGCCGTGTCTTCCACACGGCTGAGACACACGGCCATGTCTCTACCAGTGTGGTCAAGACTTAGTCTAATTTCCAAGCCTTTTTGTCATCTTTACATACACACACATACACGATTTCAATGGCATTCATCATGTACATATGCCATATACTTCTCATACATAGTGAACAAGCACAATCACATAACCACATCACAAGAAATTAACACATATCATGGATAAATAGGCTTCCAAGCCAAAATCATTATAAGCCATATCTCATGGCTATAAACAACAAATCAATATAAACCAATACGTTTTGGCTAATCACAACATTAGTCATCATAGAAAAACTAAATCCCTATACATGCCACTCATTTGAAAACATTTAACATAAACATATCAATACTCCACGGATAATGGCTCGATAGTGTGATGCTGTCACCGACGATCTCCAACCCCGAGCTGATCTGACAAAACTAAAAGAAAAGGAAAGGAGGGAGTAAGCTTTACGCTTAGTAAGCTCGCATGAAAATAATAAGCAATGCGATAACATGTCATTTTCATTTTTTTTCTATTTATTCAAATTCCAGCTAAGCTGTTTTTCCAAGTCATAGTCATTAAATTATTTATATCCGGAGCTATAAAACTCAAAATTAAAATTCGTTACTTTTCCCAGAAACTAGACTCAGAATTTTTAGTCTAGCCAATAAGTACAGTTTATTATTCAAAGTCTCCCATGTTTTGCTGTTTGACAGCTTCAACCTTTTTTCATTAAAATTTATTTATCTCATAGTACGAGACTTGGATAATGTTTCTGCCTCTTTCTCCTGAAATTAGACTCATTAAGGATTTCATTCATATAAATTTTAATTCATAATTATTTTTTTTACAATTTCTAGTGATTTTCCAAAGTTGAGACAAGGAAGTCTGGAATCACTCCGACTCTGTCTCACAAGAATTCAAATATATCACGATGCATAATTCTTTTCCTTTCAGCGTTTCCTTTATGTGAAACTAGACTCATTAAGCTTTAATTTCATATTTTATTAAGCTTCTGACTCAATTTCCACTATTTTTAGTGGATTTTCAAAGTCGGACTAATGCTGCTGTCCAAATCGGTTTTGGTACAATATAATGATCACTATCATAAGATCATTTCCAACTATCATGAACTTACTATTTCATGGATCCCTTACTCATTTTTTTACAATAGATCTCAATATAAAAGTTATTATTTCGCATGGGCACACTTAGTCATACATTCCAAGTATAGGATAATTCCCTATCACATGCACTTAATCATCAAATTAGTCTCATGAAAATGCACCATGTAAATTTTTCTTAAAAGAGCTCATCATTTATCATTTCATTGATATACATCATATTAATCCCATTGAGTTTCTAGGAAATTGCGATGGATTCTCCATTTATCGTCAATTCATAAGAATGATCATTTCATGTATGCACTCCCGCGAACCTCACATCTTACAGCGGGATTACCAGTCCAGGCTAAATCCCTTATTGCGACATACACCCTTACTGAGTTTGGATCTGAATTGCCAGTCTAGGCTGAATTCAGACCCTAATTGGATTACCTGTCCGAGCTAAATCCAATGCACATATATTCTTCGAGAGGCTCGATCATCCAAAGGAACACCCGTCTGGGCTAGATCCTTTTCATAATTGAGATCAACGGATTACTCGTCCGGGCTAAATCCTTTCTACAACACATGCAGGATCTCAATTCGCTTGTAAATCATGGTTTATCCATCAAATTCCCTTTTTAACCTCAACCGAGACATTTTTCGACAAATTATTTTCAAAGATGCATTTCATGTAATTTCATGCCATCAATAAATGCACTTATCATGCACTCATAAATCATACAATTAGGCATGTTAGGAGTTTACTTTAAGTTATCTGAACTTACTTGTCAAAATCTCGTCAAGTACAACCGTGTAGCAATTCATACAACCCAGGTAATAGTAATTTAACATTCAATTCATGTAACAATAATTTACCATTCAATTTCACATAACACAACAAGCATTACATTTTTCCATATCATACACACCATCCATCAACTTCTCTTAAACATATTAAATCATAAAATTTATGTCATATCAATAGAGAATTACAATTCATGCATGGTATTGCATTATTATTAACACACAAACTTACCTCGATCCAGAAACGGCAATTTACCATTTTAGTCCATAACCTTGTATTTTCTCGATTTATGCCCGAATCTCGATTTCCTTGATCTATAATATCACATTTAGCCTACTAATTAGTCACATTATTCATACGGGTCCAAAAATCATTTTTTACAAATTTGCATTTTGACCCCTAAACTTTTGCATATTTACACTTTTTCCCCAAGGATCGGAAATTAAACTTCATCCTATTTTCTTATGTTTTATGACATACTGATCATTTTTCCATTCTATGGAAACATCAAATTCTCACTCTAACATGTACTTATGAACATTAGGTATTTTTACCGATTATGTCATTTTCCTCATTTTCACGTAAAATAGCTCAGCAAAAGTTGTTTAACACAATTTCAAGCTTCATATTCTACCATTAAACATTAAAGTACATGCATATCTTTCATGGGTAAATTTTTAAACACAAACCCTAGCTCAAATAAATGGTAGAAATAGCTAGAACATGTTACCAGGACTTCAAAAATGTAAAGAACATTAAAAACGGGGCTCGGGATCACTTACAAATGAGCTTGGAAAGTTTGAAAACCCTAGCATGCTTTTTTTCATGAGACAGTCGGCCATGAGGAAGAAGATAAGCAAATTTGGCTTATTTTGGCATTTTTAATTCATTTAATTACCAATTTACTAAAATGCCCTTAATGAAAAACTTTTAAAAACCTATCATACCATGTCCATTTTTGTCCAAAAACTTCAAAATGGTCTAATTACCATTTAAGTACCTTTAATTTAAAAACTCATAACAATTAGACACTTCTAATATGTAGAACTCAACTTTTTCACTTTTTACGATTTAGTCCTTATGACCAAATTGAGTGCCCAAACGTCAAAATTTTCGAACGAAATTTTCACAAAATTATTTCGTCAAATCTTAGACTATAAAAATATGATAAAAATAAATTTTTCTCATCGGATTTGTGGTCCCGAAACTACTGTTCCAACTAGGCTTAAAATCAGGATGTTACAGAACTTTAATGTTTGATTGGTCAATTAAGGAAAAATGACTAAATCGTAAAAACCATAAAAGTTAATTGGTATTAGCTATTATTTGTTAAAAGGCATAATTAACATTTATTTTAGTTTCTATATGACAATTAATCCATTTTTATCTTAGTGGGTGGTTAATGTATATGATAATTAATTACTTATAAGTAAATATTTAGTTAAATTAAAGTTTAAGTAAATAAATTAAAAGGTTAAAAACATTAAAAAAAAATGAAGTTATCTTTGTGTCCACACCGAATAGCCTTTTTTGGAGCTTCTCATTTTCAGCCAACAATCATTCTTGCATGATAATATTTTCTAAGCTCATTTTTTGTAATTTTTATGTTTTTGAGATCGTTGCAACTAGGTCCAACTAATTTGTATATCCATTTTTAAAATTGTTAAAGATTTCTAAAGTTGTCATTGATGTTAATTTAAGTTTTTGAATATTTATGGTAGAATTTGAAACTTAGAAATGAAATGGGATTAATTTGTTAAGTAAATTTTGTTAATGTTTGAGCTTAAGGACTAAATTGTGAATATATTGAAATTGATAGGAAAATTTTGTTAATTGTGATAATAGGAGGTTGTATATGGACATAATTGAAGTGGTTTTAAAATTGGAGTTCAAATTTGGAAGATATGATAAGTTTGGTTTTAGGGACTAAATTGAATAAAATGTAAAATTTTATGGAACAACCGAATAAGGAAATTTGAGTTGATACGTGTTTATAATTGGATGAAATAAGAGGTTTAAAATTGATAAATTGAATTGAATTATTGAATAGATCAGAAATTAGACCAAATTGAAGTGGGGAAATTGCAAAATTTGTTGATTAGTCCTTCGAGAGTTGGTTGTTTGTTGTCTTGACCAAATAAGTTCATACGGTATGTTTGTGTTAAATTCATATGTATTTAGAATTATAATTTCAATTTTTTGTAATTACAATTTCACCAATTTCATGCTAGCCGAATTTTCCCTTATTCCATTTCAACTCATAATTATTAAAATTTCACAAGAATTTCATGCCTAATTTATTATTTTATCAATTCAGTCATTTAATTAAAAACTAACCAAAATCACTTTACAAAATGGTGTCATTTAACTATCAAGCTTAATAATCTATGATCAAACTTCAAAAACACTACAAATTCAGCAATGACATAAATAAAAACATTTAACAGTTTTATGGATTAGTCCCTGGGTTAGCTAGATTAAGCTACAACGATCTCAAAAAAAATAAAAATTACTGAAAACGGATAACAAAATGTCTTACATGCATGGAGTTTTGTATTGCCAAACTTAGGAAGCTTTAATAATGGTGTTTTAGGTGTTTATCAATGGTATACGAATGAGGAAGATGATTCTTTTCTTTTGTTTATTAATTATCATATAATTATTAATAATTGGACATATTTTAACATATATATAATACTTCAAATTAATTATTTAACCGTCCACTTAGATTACTAAAGGTTTAATTTCCTTTTAAAGCCTTCAATTCATGTTTTTATACCCATTTAACACTTATAACCTAATAGCAATTAAGTTTTATGACTTTTATGATTTAGTCCTTTTTTTAATTAACCAAAAAATCACTAAAATTTTTTAACCAAATTTCAATTTACCTATATAACAACTCCATAGAATATTTACGGGCTCAGTTTACAAAAACTAGGTCTCAATACCTCATTTTTCAAAACCACTTAACTTTAGGGATAAACCACTTAACTATTCATTTAATTATCAATAATTATCAAATCAACATTAAATATAATACTATATTTGACTCATAAATATTAAATAATAATATTTACGGACTCACTCATCAGGTTTGTGGTCTCAAAACCATTGTTTCCAATACCACTGAAAATAGGTTGTTACAACTCTCCCCCTTAAAAATTTTCGTCATCAAAATTTCTCACCTAATAATAGTTTTGGTTACTGTATTCTCAAAGACTCTTCTTTTTTTCAAGTCAAATCAAAACCAACTAGCTTGTTCTCATGCAATTGAACTTGATGATATAACACTGTAATATGTCATCTAGAATCTAAATTACCCATTTCGACTGTCTGTCTATTTGCACCATAGCTTTGTGAAGTTTACTTCGGAATTTAGAGGTGAATTTCAAATACATACAACTCAACTAGCCATTCAAACGAGTAATCTATTCTGACTAAAATAAAATGAGTTGATTTTATTATTCTAACAATAATAACCCAGACAAAACTTGATATTCAACTTTGACCTGTTGACATACCAAATATCTCGATACAAACTTTGAAATTTCAAATTTTATTCCTGGCCACCAATAAATTTGTCTCAAGTTATTACACATTTTTCATTGTCTGGCTTAAATTAGATAAATGCTACTATGAACCTCGTGTAAGATGTCTTGTATAATCTCAACATTGTTTAGCACACATATACAATTTTGAAAATATATACTATTATCATAATCAATATTGTACTTAGTGATTTAATTAATTCTTGAAACTGAGCTTTTAATTCTTTTAATTTAATTGGAGCCATTTTGTACGGAGCAATCAAAATCAGAGCAGTTCATGACATTAATTCTATAGCAAACTCAACTTCTCGCTTTGGCGGTAAACTCGATAATTCCTAAGGAAAATCATCTGTAAACTCGCAAACTGTTGGTATTTGATCAACTTTTATTTTCAATAATATGGAATCCAGGATATTAGCTAAAACACATTACAATATTTTTAATTAATTTTTGTGCTAATATTGTTGAAATCGTATTTGAAACACAATCATACTTAACAATTCAACATTATTTACTTCACCATTCTGATATCTCAAACTGTTTCATTTTTGTCTGCAATTCTTGATAGCTTTGTATACAATCAACCAATCCATCCCTAGAATAATGTCAAATTCATCAAAATGAAGTAACATCAAATAAACAAGAAAATCATAACCCTTAATTTTCAGTGAACACTGTTTGTAAACCAAATCAATTATGACATTTTGGCCTAAAAGGTTCGTTACTTTCAAAACATAATCAGTTGACATAACCAATAAAATCTTTTTCGTTACTAACGTAGTGCATATCTATAAATGTCTTGACCCATGGTCAATTGATGCATACACAATAACATCAAACATAGAAAAGGTACCAGCAATATCATTAGGAATGGAGGCTTCCTCGCGTACACAAATCAAATAAGCTCTGGCAAAAGCTCGAGCTTCAGCTTGAATTGTTGTGTCTTTGGTCCCACTTCTACTAACTCATGCGGTACCACTATTCCCTGGCTATTTGCCTCTAGTAGAAGTAACAATAGGTTTTGCATTCTTATCTCTATTTAAATTAGTTCGATTCAGACAATCATTCTTGAAATGATTAGGAGATCCACGATTAAAGTAGGATCCATTTTCAATCTACACACTCCAAAGTGATTTTGGCCACAAAGTTTGCATTCAGGTTTATTTATATTTCGGACGCTACCCATGTTAGCTACTAAAGGCACTAGTGATCTTATATTATTCTATTTCGATAGATCTTTTCCCAAAAACTCTGATGGCACTAAAGAAAGGCTGCTCAATTCTTTCATCTTCTTTGGTGGGGGAGCAAAAAATGTTTTGGTTGAATTGCGTTTATTGAAGTCATGAACTTTAGCTTCATTTTGCTTCTTATTATTATATACCTCTTCCATTTTCTAAATTCTGTCAAACAAAACCACAAACTCTCTAATTTTCATCGCACCAACTAACAGCTTGATCTCGTCATTTAAACCATCTTCAAAATGAATACACATTTATTTCTTATAAGATACAATTTACCGAGCATAGTTAATGAGTTGGACAAACTTATGCTCATACTCCCCAACTAATCTATTTCCCTATTTCAATTTGAGGAATTCTGATAACCATAAATATAACATGTTTTAATCCCATACTTGGTATGTTTTTGGATGATTTATTATATAATTTAGTAAATTTTATATTCCTAATTCTTTAATTTCATGTTTTATACTTAGGAGAGCATAGGGGAACAAAAATGAGCGGAAAACGGGCAAAACGTGCTGATTTAAAGATCTACATGGCCAAAACTATTTCTACACTGGCTAAGCACACGCCCGTGTGAGCCACACGGGTTGGACACACGCCTGTGTGGCAGCCCGTGTCGATATCGCTCCCTGTTTCCCAAACACGTAGAAAAAGCCAATTTTTAGGGTTTCTGAGCATTCTAAAGTCTATAACTGCTGACTAGAAAAGGACCTATGGAGACATGCAGAGTAGAACGCAAAAATTACTCGAAGAACGCCGATGGACTCAACTCAGAAACAGGATCTCCTTCAAGACTGAAGATCTCCATTCAATTTCTTTAGAAGTTTTTGGATTTCTTTATGTTTTGTTGTTTTTATATTTTTGAGATGTTTTTCTTTCCAAGTATGAATTAAATTCTCTAAATACCTAGGGAAGATGAAACCTATGATAGATCTTATTATTTGATTTTTCTAATTTACATGATAAATATTTGCTCTTGATCTCAATTATGTTTATTTACCTTCATGTTTAATGTTTTCAGATATTAATTCATGATTGATGTGCTTATTCAGTGGAGCAAAAGTCCCTGTTTAAGAGTAGATCTGGTAAAATTGAGTGGAGTTGCATGCAATCCTAGAAATAGGATGACATAAATCTACCGAATTAGAGTCGAATCTAATAAGGGAATCCATAGATCGAGTTAATGAGACGATAGGGGTTTTAATTAGAAAGAGATTTTTAATTAATCAACCTAGAGTTGTTATTTTTACTCTCGAAAGAGATATTAATATAGTTTAGGGATTTCTACGGATAAAGTTAAATGAATAAATTGTTTAATTCAGATTTAAAATAATAAGTGAAGTCTAGGTGGATTCTTTCCTGGGTATTGTCTCTCTCATAAGTTTTCTTTAATTATTTTCCCAATCTGCTCTTTGTCGTTTAGTAATCAGTTTAGTTAAATTTAGATTAGGTTAAAACAATTCCTTCAATTTATAGGCTAGATAATAAAAAGATAGTAATTAATAGTACTTTTAACCCTCGTGGATACGATATTCCCGACTCACTGTAGCTATACTACCATTCGATATGTGCGCTTGCCTTTGTCGTATTTTAGTTAGTTCGTGACGTCATCAAATTCCTTTTTCTTCTTATCAAGATATTGTTTGTTGACATATCTCTTTCAAAACTCAGTTTTGAAGAATTCCCAGTTAACTCGTTCTTTAGGTGCAACCGGAATTAAAGTCATCCACTAGTAAAAAGCCTCCTTTTTAAATAATGACACTACACATCTCAAACAATCTTCAAGAGGACACAACATTTTATTCAGAACTTTCTAGGTGTGTTCTAACCAGTACTTAACTCTGATTGGATCATCACCTACATTATCACAAAACTCTTCAGCCTCGCATTTTTGAACTTTATCAATAGAAAGTATGGAAATATTCTATCGTATGGGACTTTGAGAACGAGGGGTGGAGGTTGTTAAGCCACATAATTGACTCTCATATACATGTTAAACATATCATTCATCATACTTAAAAAAATACTATGAGCCTCTTCTCTAGGATCTTGAAACTCCGACACATTATGAGCAACCCCTTAATCGGTGGCTGGAACATAACTCTATACTCCATCGAAATCTGCTTTATTGGATTCAGTTAATATCTTTAGTTCATAATAAAGCAAGTCAAACTAATCAAGAGTCATCACACTATTATAGGTTATAAAATGACATGTATTTCTAGACTCAATACATGTTACGTTCAGCCCTAAAATTGACTAAACCATAGGTCTGATGCCACTAAATGTAACATCCTATACCCGATTCAGTCACCTGACCCGAGCTATAAGGTATTACAATTGTAAAATATTAACATTGTTTACTATCCTGTTGTAAATAACCAAATAATTTATTTAATTATTCAATTACAACCATTCCCATGTTAATCAATCATATACAGACCTAAATCAAACATACGAAGCATTTAAAATAAACCGAGAACAATTTTGGACTAAACTGAAACCTTTACACAAATTTAGGTAAAAAGTAAAAATAGAGGTCACACGGCCATGTAACTCACTGCAACCGTGTGGACAAACCTGCATCAAAAATCAAATAAACCACATGGTTGTGTCATGCAACCGTGTGCTGCACACAATCACACGGTCGTGTGACAAACAATGTCACAAGTCATGTGTGCCCAAAAACACCTTCAAAGACAAGCTAAATCACATAGGAATTCTTAAGTTCCAAGCCATGCATTAAGCAACATTCAAAATTATTCAAAATGTGCCAAAACATGATGAAATATACCATCTCACAACCAACCTTTGTGCCCAACCAATATGCCCTCACTAGCACCACAATTTAAACATAAACAACAACTATCCAAAGCAAAACAAACTCAACACATCAACCTTATTCAATCATTAAATAAGTCTCAAATAACATATGTTATAATCAACCATTTATACCAAACCTTTCAATGAAAATATATCCCAATCATCCATTCCATGAACTCAATACCAAATTAAAAACATTACACCATTGCTCATATTGCCAACATATTACCAACCAAAGTTTACCAAGTTACCTAGACATTTATACCAAAATATCAATTAGAATTACTTCAATATACATATTATATTCTTCAAATGGCATAAAACATCACTAAGATGCCTATTAACATAAACATACCAAAACCCTATTTACATGTCACTTATAACTGACCAAAATAAACAAATAGCTACTGAATGAGTTGTCGGATAGTGTGATCCCCATTGATGTCCAATTGACGACAAGAGTCCAATGATCTACAAAGAAGAAAACCAACTAAGGTAAGCTTACATAATGATTATAAGTTCGTAAAACAAACATTAAATACCTGTCAATTCAAGTTTACTACTCATACATAACATAAAAATTACAATCCTTATCTTGATCCATAATTTCTACCATGTCAATTGGTTAAGCTTGGATAATTCGAATCATCAAAACATAACTTGCCAAGATCCATATATCAAGCTATTCTCAGCACAACATAATTTATCAAATTATCTCTTTTCATTTCCATTTCAATAATTAACTGTTTTGCCCGAGGAACAATAGAAAATTGACTTCGGATACACGGAAGGGTAATTCTCACACAAGCTGACAAAAGGACATTAACCAATACACAATACTGCTCACATAAGTTTTAGAGAATTTGCAACACATGCATGATCTCAAGCTATTGGTATGGTATCCATTATCGATACATAGTGCCTGCCAAATATAACACCGACACCGGTAAATAGTACCTACTAAATATAAATAGCACATAGCCAACACTGGTACATAGTATCTGCTGAATATAAATCCTAATGACATATCATTTGTATCCTAGCTACTCACTACGTTCACACGAGCTATAACCTATATTCTATAACCTTTTCATCTTTATATTATTATATCATGATCAACCTGGTCATATTCAGTTCATATGTTATACCTTCAATTCACACATACTTATTTACTATGCTTTACAAATCAATCCTTTATTTCCAGTCTCATGCCTTACATTAATTAATCATATTAACTATAATGTGTATATTCATAAACATATATATATATATATATATGAATTCAAATCATTATAAACATACTAAACCTAACAAGAACTTACCTAACCACAATAGCTATGGACACTTCAAAGACAACTACTCGTCGACTTTTCCTTTCCCGCGATTATCAACCAACTGATCCATTTCTTAATCTAAATATAACAATTTTCATTCAATTAACCAATTAAAATATCATAAAATACTTAAATTCACATATTTGACCCTTTATAATCATTTTATACTTTTACCCTAAACTTTTACCTTTTATACAATTTAGTCCCTAAACCCGAAACTTTCAAATCTGTCACAATTTCATCAATTTCATGCTAGCCAAATTTTCCCTTATGCCATTTCAGCTCAGAGTTATTAAATTTTCACAAGATTTTCATGCCTAATTTATTATTTTGTCAATTTAATCCTTTAACTAAATACTAACCAAAATCACTTTACAAAATAGTCGCATTTAACTATCAAGCTTAACAATCTATCATAAAACTTCAAAAACACCACAAATTCATCAATGACATAAATCAAAACATTTAACAGTTTTATGAATTAGTCTTTGGGTTAGCTAGATTAAGCTGCAACGATCTCAAAAACATAAAAATTACTGAAAACGAGTAACAAAATGACTTACATGCATGGAGTTTTGTATTGCCAAACTTGGGAAGTTTTAATAATGGTGTTTTGGGTGTTTAATTCGGAGGTAGACAAATGAGGAAGATGATTCTTTCCAAAAGGTGATTGATAATTCTATGATATCTCTTGAAAGTCTAGACATAAGATCAGGCACAAGTTTATATAGAGAAAATCCAACTGAACAAACCCTTTCATAGTGTCCTTAAAAGGAAAAGGTGACTTGCATCGCCTCAGTTTTGCCACAAGGTGAAAAACACATTTTTATGCAATTTGCTTAAAGAAAATGTTAATGTGTTTAGCCAGTCAACAACATATATGCTAGTACATACCTTGAGTTTGGATCCAAGTGTAACACCTTATACCCGACCCGATCGTCAAGTTTGAAATAAAGAATGTCACATTTGTTGTCGCTATGATCAATTCACATTTGAAATTATGCAATCTTAAAGATAAAATCAAATAATTATGCATTCAATGTGTAATACAATCATTCTCGAGTTTTGCATGAACTTACTGAATTTCTAAAGCTAAATCGAAATAAAAAAAGACTAAAATGAAAAGTTTCAAAATTTAGGGTCGGCGCCATGACATGAGGGAGTTACTTGTCGTAATGTGCCTCACTGTTATGGACTTGTCGTGGTGACGGGTTACCTCATCGCGCCGTGACCTAGAACTCAAGCTCGTCCCGACGACAAACACACTACGTCATGATGTGATATCCTAGTCCCAACGTCGTTCAAACGATGTCACTAACTATTTCTGTAATTTCACATTCTCAAAACCTACAATTCAAAGGCATAACAGTGCAAACCTACTATAATTTCATTTTAGACCAAATGAACAGTAGCTAAACAATTTTAACATGACTAAAGCACATTCAAAATATGAAAAGTTTAAGTTGCATACTCATATTTATGTGCATCAAACATATGCCATTCACATAATATAATCACAAAACACCTAATTCCCTAAAGGCATAACATTAAGAACACTTTCAATTCATGCTCAAGGTATATTCACAACAAAAACTAATCACCATTCTATAAGTTGACATATCAAACTTACAAGCATATATACTTTTATACCTATGCATATCAAAAACAAATATATTGTACCAAAAATGAGCTTTACAAACCAACATCCATGTTTAACATCATTTACAAAAATAAAACACATATAAGACTTACAAGGTACATACCAAATTCAACTAGAAACAAAAGGCACAAACTTTATGGAGTCGGGAATCTTGACGAGATGCTGAAGCGGATGTTTGAAATGTAGCTATTAACCTATCCTGCACACAAGAAATAAATTGTATGATGAGTATATCAGTCAGGAGTATTCCTATGAATCACAAATAGTATAATGAGATAGTATAATTCACCACACATGGAGTTGTTATCTAAGAGTCTTGTTCTTTATAACTCAAGCATGAATTCATCATTCAATATACATTTTTAATATGTAAAATCTCAAACCGTGTAATCTTCTCGATGATATTTTGAGCTCATAAGTCATTTTCAACTCATTTCAATTTGTCATCTCGGATTGCCCGACAATGATAGTTTATCGATTCAATTCTATCATCCTGAGTTGCCCAAAAAATATGACATGCCACCCTGGATTGCTCGACAATGATGGTTTATCGATTCAATTCTATCATCCCGGGATGCCCAGTAACGATGACCTGCCACCCCAAATTGCCCAACAACAATGGCTTACCACCCTGGATTGCCCGACAACGATGGTTTATCGATTTAATTCTATCATGTTGGGTTTCCTAGCAATGATGACCACCCCCAGGTTACCCCACAACGATGGCTTACCACCTCCGATTACCCGGCAACGATGGTTTATCAATTCAATTTTTTCATTCTGGGTTGTTCGAAAATGATAGCTTACCACCCCGTATTTCTCGAAAACGATGGTTTATCGTTTCAAGCCCAATGGTTCACCTATTGCTCCGTCACATGTCGTATGTTACAAATCATCCATCTACCATTTCGTTTTATAAAACCAATTTATATTTCCTAATTCAAAACTTATCAATTATCATAGTTTCAATATGCTTCAACTTAATTTTCATACTAATTAAATCTATAATTTCTAGTTTATTCATTTCAGTCCTTGTCTCAAATATTCAACCTCAAATACTCCAATTCAATCTAATTCATCCTTAATAGTTCATTATGATAGTATACAATGTAAAGTATCACAAAATATGAAATTTAAACAAGTGTTAAATCATAGAAATACTTACTCGTATTCGTCATGTATTTTATATTTTACAATTTAATCCCTCATATGCCAAAAATCAACAACCTTTTAGTTAATGTAAATTAATAACACTAAGTATAATTTTAAACATAAGTAGAATAACTTAGTAAGTTTCATATGAACTTACCTAGCAAAAACAATAACAAATGGTCCACGTTATATAAAGAAAGGTTGATCAGCTTGTAGCTGATAATTTCACCAGAAAAAGTCATGTATCAAGATTGGATCTCAAATGTCGTGATAAATTTTTTTTAAAACATTAATCTCATTATAGGTTCTTATCATATCTGTTCTTTTTGATACAATGTGTCGAACTACCCATAGCCCCTCCCCAACTCTTAAATAAAAGGATAATGTGCTTCAATATACTCAAACCCACGTTCTTTTGCATTGGCAATAATACCGATGATAACCGAGCTAAAACTCAATTGGCCAAATATCGTGATAGTTAAAAAGCAGGAACATTAGGGGTAGTTTCCTTTAAATAAATCCTAGAAAGGTTAGTAAATTTTAAATGAAGGTTAAGTAAATACTTTTTAAAAGATAAATGATTTATTTATCATATGTAAGAAGATTTGAATAGCTTTCTTTAAATAAAGAGACTACGACAAGTATGTTCCTTCCCATTCCATTTGGTGTTTTATTCGACAAATATTGAAATATATAAAAAGAAAATGCCTTTTTTTATAATTTACATTTATTTAAATAAATAAAATTTTAATCTAAATAAAAATACAACCTTTTTCGCCAAAATAAATAAAATCCCAACCTATACGGACCCACTATGTGTGATACTGTCTCAACGTATCTAAATGAAAATGACTTCACCTATAGGACCGATATTCATGTCTTTCTTAACAGAAAAACATAACATGACAATGAAACTTCATCAGGTACTGTTCACAGATCAACCACACCCTTTTAATTTATTACCCAACTACATAATTAGTTAATATTCAATGTGACACTGAGAATATTATAGTTCATTAAATATTTCACTTTTTAATATTTAACATTTTAATTTCTTTTTCCCACACATGTTTCACCTTTGAATCTTGCTTGTAAAATCCTAAATAATTTCTGCAAATAGATATATTAAAACTCATAATTATATTAATCTTAAAATTTATTTCAAGTTAATAATCTTATATTAGTAATAGTGTTAAGATTTAATAAAACAGGTAAGTAATGCAAGATTTCTATGGTAATGTTGATTTGATGCCAATTTTAACCTTTCTATTTTTATAGTTTTGGTCCATTTTTTCCATCATTCATTTTCTATTTATCTATGACAATTTAACCATTGTTAAACTAGATGATGTTGGAAAGCCCGAATCCGCGCCTACTCGAGTCCTCAACAAAATTATATTAAAAAAAAAAAACTGCAATTATACAAACGAACCAAGTTCTTTTTTCTTAATTTAATTTTAAATTTTTTCTTTTTTCTATAATACTCCGGTTAACCAAAAATGAAATAAAATGATATAAAAAATAAATAAATAAATAAACCTGAACCAATGTTGCATGGGAGAAATTTAATTTGAGTCAATTCGACTATCAACGACGACTGGATATTTTCCTTTTAAAACAAAACCGAAGCGTGAACATCAAACTTCAAAATATATCATACAAATTCACAAGATGATCCCAACTAATTACAACAACAAATGTCAACTCTACGAATACTAACACTAATTTTTTGCTTCTAACGCCAACTAGTTTGTTTGATTATATAAAATTATCCCCCTCAGTTGCCTAGCCTTCTCGACTTGACTCGTTACCTCTCGTTTTCAACTTGACTTGCCTCGGGCAATTGCTCCTCACAACTGTGACACCACGACTGACTACCGGCAACTCGTGCTGACAACTCCAGGTACACTGATACACAAAGCACAAACTACCCTTCAATATGCAGTTATACTACTCGAAACGCTGATTAAACCGCCTAATTACAGTTCAAGCAATAACACTAAAGGCTAAAATACTAGGGAAAGAAGCCCCTGAACCATATCACATTCTTAAAATAACTTCCTAAACTTTGATTGTACAAAAAGAAACCTTATCCTCCAATTTTTATCCAGACAAGTGGTTAATTTGTTTCAAGGGTTTATTGCAGTATAAATTAAAAGTTAGGGACTTGTTCAAAGGCTTATTTGTGTGTAATAAAACCACAGGGGCTTCTCCGGATACTATAGTTAAGTTTAGGGTCTTTTCTTTGTTATTTTAGCCTACTTTAAACATAATTACGTAGATATAAACCAAAAATGGTACAGAAAGCCAAAAAAGGAGAGGGAAGGGAAAAGCACCTTAAACATGATGCCGTTAGCTACCTCAGATAATCTTGTTTCGGATTTCTTCAAGTTTCTTCAATATCTCCCCTGGAGTCCGATCCAACTCGTCTGCAATTTTTCTCTGCAAATCCAAAGGTAGGGTAGGAAACTGCTCACACAAATCCCCATCAATAACGTCCTGCAAAATCATTTCAAACTTTGAAAACCAGAACTAATAAAATTAACTACATCTGAGAACATGATGATCTGAAAATAAACATTTCATTTGAGGTCCACCTTGACAGGGAAATATGCAGATCTATAAGCCATATGATCTCGTCCACACAAGGGCGGGTGCTCCTGTCTCATATGCATCTCTAGGTGAGAAAAGAAGTCAACATCATCACGGGAAGTGAATGGAAGCAATGCCCCCAAGCTCCCCATTACTGTACCATAAAGAACACACTCTCCACCACCTGGTATCAGAGATGCCTTCTGCAAGCAAGTTACCACATCTCCAATATGGAACTGAACAATCTCCTCTACCTTGTTAGGAGCTCCATTGAGCCTTCCCTGTTCCCATTTTATCTTTCCACCGGTTGGGTCTTCTTCTATCTCATCTGATACATCTTGTGGTAGGCGCACAAAATAGACATTCCCAAACTTGTCTGCACCAGCCATGGTGTCGAAATCTATATGGTATGATGCAGTAAGCCATCTTGGAACAACATCATCAGCAAAAGTATACAGTTGATTTTCATCCCTTCTGTACTTGCAAAAATGGAATGACTGCAATAAAGGATCATATTTGTTATTGATCTAGAATAACCGACAAAGAAAGCAAACAGAAGAACACATAATCGGAGTGGACTACAGTTTTGGAACAAAGGGAGCATTAAAACTCAACTTCATCAATTTTTCAAAACCCATTTATTAGACGAGACATGCATACAAGATGTAAAGTAATTTTTAAAAGAAACTGATAAAGAAGTAAGAATTCAGAAAAAATCAGAAACCATACCTCTTGGATGTCCCCAACATATATTCGATCACGGTAAGTGTGGATAGAGACAATAGTGTTAGGGAAAAGCTTATTTTCACACTTTCTAAGCAATCTCTTTTTCCCCAAGTCATACAATCGGAGCACAGATCCTATTCCAGCAAGTAACCTTCCCTGAAACTGGCATAAAGCAAGAGGAACACCTTCCACTTGTGTCTTGTGCAAAAGTTGAAGTGACCTGCCATCTTCAAGAAACCTATAAATATGAATAAATCCCGCAACTAAGCTGTTTTTGGGCCAAAACTGCAGGCCCTTGGCAGTTCCAACAGCCAAGAGAGCTCCATACTCTTTATCATGGAAATTCACGGTGCATACACTGAAAGCAGCTTCACTATCCTGAAGCTCCAGAAGGCAAGTTGTGGTAGCAGTCCTCGGATCAAGAATTCTAATGCAAGAAACCCACTTGTTCGACTCTGCCTTTGGATAACCATACTGCTCATCAGAGAGGGGATCCTCTCTGTCCTCGTCATCACCACCATTTTCCATTTCATTCACATTACCATTACCATTTTCACCCATTCCAGCAGCCTCAAAGCACTCCTTTCTCGCAGCTTCACGCTCTTCTGCAGTATATGATCCTTGGTCGCTCTCGATAATTACCAATAATTTCCTCTTTGGTTGCATGACAAACCTCCTAGGAGTATACCTCAAAGGAATAGCAGTCTCATTAAAGGTTTCTCCAAGACGCTCAATGGTGAAAACCCTCAATGCATCCCCAGCAACAGCAACAACACCTTCAGCACACTGATCAGATGAAAATGAGGCAGCAAATTCGAGTGTCTCATAAGAAAGCGGAGTTAGCAGAAAATGTCCTTGATGAATATAACCAAGCCATGGCCGACTGGACAAGCAAAGAATTGCAGGTCGGCCTCTCACTTTAACAGAGAACAACTTTGGGGCTCTCAGCCCTAAGAACCGTGAACGGGAGTCAGAGAGCTGCCCTGTAACCATATCTACTACCGTTCGGAACAACACTCCATTCTGCAAACCAGCATTAAGGAAAAGATTGGCAGGGTGATCAGCACCATCCTCCCCACCAACTGATGCCTTAACTTCAAGGAAAAGGAGAGACTCAGGAGGCGAGGACACACTCTGAACACTCAGAATCTGCATACAATCATCAGGATCCAAAGACAATATACGAATTGTATTATCATATGAACCCACTGCAAGAAAACGGGATCTCTGTCTTCCTTCAGGAACAGGGGCAATGTCAAGACAAGCCACATCTCCAGACATTTCATGCTTCTCCACTTCCATTAATTGCCCAGTCATATCCACCTCAAAGTATATAAGCTCCCCTCCACTCAATGCAATAACCACTTGAAGCCCATTTGAGCCAACCTTAACAATCGTCCTTTTCCCAGGAGTTCTCCACTCATTAATACGCCCATCTTCCCTTATATGCCTGATACCATTAGGGTGGACTTGCATTAGTGAATCATCACCAATCAAGGAAACAGCAAGAGAAGGAGTGGTATCAAGAAAACCACTATCACTAACTTCTTCAACTGTTTCACCAATGGAAAGAACAAGAGTAGCATTGGCAAATGACACTACAATGTACGCATCAAAGGCATCACTAACATTCTTTTTCACCGTCCACACAGCACTCGGGACACCAGGAAGCTGTGAGACAGCCATCTCACTGATGGCCAAACCGGGCCTTAATATCCTCAAAGACGAACGAGGACCACGCCCACAGAGTGAAAATATCTGAGGTGTTTCTTCCTCAAAGAGATTAGCAATTTTCATATCCATTATTGGCATCAGGCTCTCAGCTTGGTCAATTCTAACTAGATTCTTAAGCCCTCTAGGCTGGAAAAACACTGGCTGGAAACCTTCTTCAGTTTCCATCAAAGTAGATGACGATGACTCAACATCAGGGTCATCTCCAATAGCCTGAAACTGATATAAAGCATGATTTCCAAACTCCGAAGCTGCAAATAGGAAACCAGTCTTCAACACACACATTGATGCTGTAACAGGAATTGTATCAAAATATTTAATCTTTAATTCTGTAACTCCTTCATTTCCATGTTCCAGTGTAACCTTAAAAATGTCCCCATATTCTGTCTGCAAAAGGAAGAAGAACATAGATTTCTGCTTATGAGTAGCAGCAGAAACAATCAAAACACCACGTTCTGCCGGCAAGTCAGCCCGTCTAGGAATGACGGCCCTAACATCCAGATGCCCCTGGTTCTTATAAATAACGAAGTTTTCTGCACAAACCAAAACCCCACTCGGCCCATCACCACCACCAGGTACCGTGACCAACATATTTGCCCCATTATCAACTTGTTCTGACCACTTCCTAGACACATGGTTAAGCCCTAAATCGAGTTCATAAAACGTCAAATGCTTCTGCGCCTCATTAGCAGCCTGTCCCGTGGAATCCTGATCAGCCTCCGAGTAATCCAATTCAATGGAAGCAAAAATAGGGTTATCGAAGCCACAATCAACACCACAAATTGAATAAACAATAGTATGTGACTTATGAGCTTCTAAAGGCGACGAAATGGTTAACCTAGCGGCAGTATCTCTATTTAAAACATAAACTAATTTCTGTTTCTCACAAGCACCAATCATTACAGCTCTTCCTTTGGGGTCAATAGCTAAGTACTGACCCGGGACAATCCGGCGACATCCAGATTTCCCAAAAGTTTCTTGGTGAACTTTATCAAAAACGTTCTTTTCTTTATTGTATTCAAGGATAACGATCCGACCAGAATCCGACCCTACTACAATATAGTCCTTTTGGGCGCCGGTTAGCCGGAATTGAGCTAAAGAACGTATGCAGCCAAAGATTTCGACAGAGTGAAGTGTTTGGAGCTTACCGAGATCGTCGGGACGGAGAAGGGAAAGGATCTTGCCACGAGCGACGACGATTTCTTGGACTTTGCCGCCAGAGAAGTTTCCGTTTATGGCGGAGACGATGCCGGTGGCTTGTTGAAGAGTTAAGTTGTAGAGATACATTGCTGGTTAGGGTTTTTGGTACATCCAAAGCTTTGAGGAGAGTGAATTGAGAAATGAAACGAAGACACAGTGAGATGATTTTTCCCTCTCATTGGTTTTTTTGGGTAAACGACACATATAGGCACCAACTATAAAAAAAACTTTCGTTTTAGATACCTAAAATAAAAAAAATTGCAATTTAAACATCCACTTTACATGATCTCTTATTTTAGTCACTCTGAAATCACAAAGAGAAAATAAATTAAAAAATCGATATAATAAAAATTAACCTTCAACTTTTATATATCATTAATTTATTTATAATTTTAAAAATTAACCTCAAAATTTCTGAATCATCTCAATTTAATCATTATTCTAAAAATTAAAAGAAATATATAAAATACATAAATATTTTTAAAAATATAATAATAAATTTAAAATATATAAAACTAAAAAGTAATCTTGACAAGAAATAATAATATATAAAATATATAAAATAAATATTTTCAAAAGAATATAATAAATAAATTTAAATTTTATATTAATATTTATATTAATATTAAATAAATATAATTATCTTAATATTAAATAAAATAAAATAAAAACCCCTCTCCCTCTCCCTCTCCCCCTTCCCCACCGGACCTCCCTCTCCTCTTCCCCCACAACTTTACACTTTTTGTTATCATCTTGAATGAGTTTGTCTCAATGGCTTCTTAGGAAAAATATAAGCGGAAGAGTTCATAGGCCTGAAACGAGAAAGCCAATAAGAAAACCCCATGGTGTTGTTGCAGATACTAGAGGTTCTCGGGAAATTAATGGCAACCATATCGAAACCTCAAAGCAAAGAGGAGGGGGAGGGACGGAAATGATGGTGGGGGAGGGAGAGAGGGACGAGGTGGGGTGGGGATTTTTATTTTATGTAATATTAATATAATTATATTTATTTAATATTAATATAAATTTTAAATTTATTATTATATTTTTGAAAATATTTATGTGTTTTATATATTTCTATATTTTTAAGATTTAGAATTAAAATTGAAATTATTTGTAAATTTTGAGAGTTATTTTTAAAAATTATGACTAAAAGTTGAAGATTAAATTTATTATTATACTGATCTTTTAATTTCTATGTTAGCTTCTCGTTTGTAATATTAACAAGAGTGACCAAAATGACTAAATTAAATAACATGAGTGCTTAATTACAAACTTTTTATTTTAGATGTCTAAAATAAAAATCTTTAATAATTGAGTGACTATCTATGCAGTTTACCCTTAATTTAATTAATAAATATTGTTGGGAGTAAATGCTAAAGTACCAAATATTTAAACCCTAAAATCCAAAATTTGAAGGGTCGAAAATGGATCAGGATTTAGAAAATGGCTTCTTCAAGGGTTTTTCAGCTCACTGTGAAGCCCACTATATATTGTAAACCATTAATATAACTATGAATAAAAGGGTAAATTATAATTTGATCATTGAACTACTCGAAAGTTTTCATTTAAACTATTAAACTATTCAAAAGTTTTTATTTAAGTTATTGGACTATTGAAATCGATGTTATATGACTTTTCCTATAACGGGTGACTAAGGCATTTAGCGTCAATGGTTCAGCTGTTGAGTGGGAAACAATGTTTGGGACCATGATATGGCACTTGTGGAAGAAGCAAAATGATTGCCTTTGAGAGTGTCATACGGCCTGTTGTTCAAGTGGTTCGGCAATGCTGGGTAGAGGCAAGCAGGTATGAGTGGGCATTGGCGTAGTGTTGAAGCATGGAGGACGGTGGAGGATGTGTTGGGTGGCAAGTGTCATTACAGAATTGGATGGCTATTAACGTAGACATTATTGTTGATGTGGATTCTGGAGAGGCCGCTATAGGATGGGTAATACAAGATGCTCAAAGAGCGTCGATTTGTGTTTTTATGAGGAAGATTGGCGTGGCCCCCCTACTTTCTACCAAGTTGAGAGCAGCTTACAAGGATTTGAAGATTGCACAGGGTAAAGACTATCAATTGGTAATTCTAGAGAGTGACATGGCTGGTTGGTGACATGCTAGATGATGGACATGATTGCAATATTTGATCGATGTTATGGTGGAAATGGACTGTCAAGATGCAATATACTCTAAGGGAGAATAATAGAGTAGGGGCAAAACCAAAAAAGAATTTAGGAAGGGTCAAAATTAAATTGTAATTTTTTCGATAGTAAAAATATAAAATTTAAAAGATTAAATTAAAATTTTATTATTTTTAGGGGGGTAATATGCAACTGCTAGCCCCCTTGATTCACCCTTGTAATAGAGTAGCATATTATATTGCCAAGTTATTTCATATGGAAGGCTTTGAACTCAAGATGTTAAAAGACCTTGTTCCAAGTTGTTAGGTAATCCTTACCCAAGATTCAACATACACGAGCATGTGATAATGTAAGATGCAATTGGATATGTATGTACTAGAGTTAATTAATATCTACTTCAAAATAAAAATTAAACAATCAAATTATTTTTTTAACTTCAATATGATTATCACTCCAAAAATATTTTTCGATGATCTTATCCATTACACATTTCAAAATTAATTATATTGAAATAAAAAGAGATAAATATAGAAAAATAAACATAAACTTTAGTTCAACGTGTACGCCACACATGAACTTTAATTTTGTATAATTTAGAATATGAAATTTTATTTTGATGAAATTTTTACAAGCCAATAATAATATCATTAAGATAGTACCATTATATTTATATACTTTTTATACTAACAATTATATTAATTCAATATAAAAATAAGCAAATTTATATATTTGTATAATTGAATGAAAAACTGATGTAAAGTTAATGTATACATTTTAACCATACACTTAAATTTATTAATTCAACAGCATGACAGTTACAAGAATTCCATCTCAAATTTGCTAAGTTATTATTAAAATAAATAATTAAAAAGGGAAAAATATGTCAATCAAATTAATTTAAAATATATATAATTGTAAAAATTTTAGTAAATTATATTTTAAAAATTTAAAAGTGAAAAAAAGTAATAAAAGTTCAATTTAAAAAAAAACTATTACCTTGTATATCTTTGAGTTTTATATCATTGTTATAATATTATAAACAATTTAAACTTTTGAAATATTATATAATTTATGTTATGAATATCTTATTAAGTGGATGTCTATCATGATTAAGATAAAATTTTGATGTACTTTAAATTCTAATAGTTATTAGAATTAAATCTCTACTTCTTTTATACTTCTTATACCTATAAATAGAGACTCTGACGAAGCATTGTAGTCACCCTTTTAGATCAATAAAGTATATTCTATATTGCTTTATATTCTCTTTGTTCTTTATTCTCCCCATCTCTCTTTATTTTATAGTACGTTATCAACACGATCTTGCTTAAAGTGATAGTTTCTTTTATCGATGATCAAATTTATCCTCCATGATTTTTAATTTCTTTGACGGCAAGATGCAAAGTTTTTATAGATGGTAAAAGATTTGATATCGTTATCCATATGGAATCAAGAATATTTTGGAACTATCTCATACCTTCTAGTGATTACGATGATGTTAAAGATTTTCAAGTATATTTTACTATGTTTTATTTATTGTTTATTATAACTGGAGACTAATCATGACAACATGCGTAGATAGATTTTGATTTGAAATCTCACGCATGTTTGTTATGGTAATTATGAAATAAAAAATCTATTGGGATGTTTATAAATCCGTTCTACTAAATTTGTTGCATTCTCCAAAGTGAATGTAAACATAAAGAAAATAAAAGATATACTCATGGACCACTAAAAGTGGGAACATAGTAATGAATAAGAGAACAATGAGAATTCTCAAGATAACTTTTCAAAGGGTAAAAATAACTTATATTATCAATATAATATGAAAAATTATTGGCCATATATGTGGCATATGCCCAAATATTTTGTTTCTGTTAATATTCTTTGAGGAATGATATGAAAACGTAGTAATGAATTCTATCATTACAGATAGAAAATATTTATCTTATTTCGTACTGAAACAAACAAATATTATTTCAATATTTGATAATACAAAATTAGTTGAAAGCTCCAGAAGAGCTAATATACCACTATCTAAAATGCACAAAATTTGTGATGGTTAATGCATTACTTTTAAAAGTTATTTGTAATGGATCTCATATTGAGATTGTGAATGAGGAAAAGATTATATTTCATATGAATAAAAAAAAGGGGGGGATTGAATTATTAATTTATAATATTTATGATATTCTTTTGTCATCATCCCTATTAAAGGGTTGAAAGCAAAATATTTGGCTGTGAAAGATCTACTCATGAGCAATAGAATATGATAATTCTATCTAAAGCTTATTAAAGTAGGATGCATCTAAAGTTGCAAGTATCTTTTAAAAATTGTGAGTATAATTCTACGTATTCAAAATAAGTTCTCAATTAAAATTACGTGGTAAAATATTACTGATGAGAACTTACAAGAGAGAAAACTTATGTATGAAAAGTCATTGGTTATGTAGCTATTATACACATGGAAAATAAGATTCACTCTTAAAGTTTGCTATTAATAGATTTTTGGGCATTTGAAGATTTTGATATATTCCCTAAAGTGAATATTGCATACAATTATTTGGAAATTATATTTATTGACTTGGTGGCATTATAGACTTCACATTGATTTAGACATTTCCAGTAGTAAATGTCACAATAGTACTTATATGTGGATACAAATTAAAAGGAATGATAATAAAATTATCAATTTGTTACCATTTAGTACAATTGAAACACATGCTAGAAGTTTACTAATACAAATGTGTTTACTACTTGGCGTGACCAGTTAGACCATCCTGGATCGTATATGATGCGAAAATTAATTGAGAATTCATATGGACATTCAATTAAAGAACCAAAAGATTCTTTAATTTAAAGAATTCTCATTTGTTGTTTGTTCTCAATGAAAATTGATTATTAGAAACTCACTAGCTAAAGTTGAGATTTAATGTTTTCCATTTCTAAAATGAATATGGGTCCATTCATCCACCATGTGAATGGTTTTGATATTATATGATTTTGGTATATGCATCTACAAAATAATCACATGTGTTATCAACTCGCAACCTGTCATTTGCGAGATTACTTGTTTAAATGATTAATTCTAGATTATGCAATTAAAACAATTCATCTTGCTAATGTTGGTGAGTTTACATCCCAAGTTTTCAATGATTATTGTATGTCAATTAGGATAAAAGTTGAACATCCTGTAACTCATGTTCACACACAAAATGATTTAGCTAAATTGTTTATCAAATGCCTCCAACTTATAGCTAAACCATTACTTATGAGAACAAAACTTTCTATTTCAGCATGAGATTCATGCTTGTATTGGTTTACATGTTGTACCATTAAGCCAATAAATTATAAATACTCCCCATTACAATTGATTTTTGGTCAATAGCCAAATATTTCCCATTTAACAATTTTTGGATGTGAGGTATCTATTCCAATTGCTCCACCACAACACACAGGTCATAATAAAAGATTGGGAATGTATATTTATATGAGTCTCCTTTTAATATTCTTGAGCAATTAATTCAAGATTTAATTGTGACATGAGTTGTCAGTTTTCTCAACATTAGGGGAAGAGAAACAATAACTTGTAATGAGTTAGGGGGAGAGTAATTGAACCAGAAGTTCAATAAGGATAACTCATTACAAGTTAATTGTTAGATGTATTTACAATCTTAATGAGAATAACCAAGTGTTATATACCATCTAATATTTTAATTTGAATCAAAGTCCCAGTAGGACAATCAGTTAGAATAAATAATAGACTGATCGATTCCAAAGATAAAAATTATTCTAGATGGTCATTTAGTGAGGCGAGTGCTCCAGAAGAGACCCAAGACATAACTAATAAGTAAAACTTCAGAAGAGATTCAGGTACCTGAAATTGAATTTTAAAATAATGAAAATAAGAGATCTCGATAAGTTATGTCAATTTGAGAAAATGTGGAACCAAATAATAAAAGTGGTCGACAATGATTTTGCATGCTATATTATTATTGAAATAATGAAATAAAATGAGGATCTTGAATAAATCTATTGAGAAATATAGATATGGAATAAATTGATCAAAATAGAAAGACGCAATTCAAGTACAATTAAATTTGTGGAGTTTTTGGACCACTAGTCCAAATATCTAAAGGTATAAAGCCAATAAGGGTGCAAATGAAATAGTTTTGTAAAAGCGGAATAAAAATATAAAGTTTTTCACTAAGTACTGGTATTGATTATGAAAAGATATAACATTCTTTTGTGGTGGATCAATAACCTTTATATATATTATTAAATTGATAATTCATAAAAGATTTAACTTGCGTCTAATGGTTATTGTTACAACCTTTATAAATCACAATATAGTAAGTTTATATTAAAATCCTTGAAGAATTTAGAATGCTAAAGCCATATTGAAATTCTAGAAATTATACATTTATATGAATTGAAATAATTTGAACATATGTGATAAATTTAAATAGTTGAAGGAGGATTATAAAATGATCCAAAATACCTATTTGTGTTTTTATATAAGAATCATGATTAAAGTTTGTTATGATTATTATTGAATCTCCTGAAGAGATCAAAATATATTTCCCCAAATTTCCTTTACTCATGACTTTTAAATAATGGTAATATAAATGCTTAGCAAATACATTCAAATAGTCATTTAAAAACTAGTATTCAAGATTGAGTATGTAGAATATGATAAAATATGTGATGTTTTCATGAGGGGGAGTAAATACGCGTTGTATTCTTTTTCCCTTAACTGAGGTTTTGTCCCATTGGGTTTTCTTGGTAAAGTTTTTAATGAGGCAGCATATTATGCGTAGTATAAATTGTGTACTCTTTTTTCTTCTACTTCTTTTATACTTCTTATGCATATAAATAGAGACTCTGATGAAGCATTGTAATCACCCTTTTTTATCAATAAAGTATATTCTATATTGCTTTCATATTTTCTTTGTTTTTATTCTCCCCATCTCTCTTTATTTTATAACAATTTATACATTATTAAAAAAACTGAATTCTTTTGAAAATTCAAAATAATATCATTCTAGATTAGAACCTCAGATAGATACAAAAAAATCAATTTTTTTTGAATTTTTAAAATTTTATATTATAGAAGTATTATGAAAATTCTCATAGAATTTTAAAATTAATATTTTCCTTGATATGTTCATTTCCATTCTATGGTCCGTGTTTAGAGTTCATGATTACTTTCTCTGAGTAAATCATAGATGATTAATTTATATATTTATTCTATCTTATATTAAAAATAGGTTAAAATTATATATGAACTTTGATTCGATCTTCAATATTATATGTAAATTCGATTTTGTGCAATTTTATACACAATTTTAATTTGATTCAAATTTCACAAATCAGTAGTAACATTATCAAATTAGTACCATTTTACGTTGATATTTGCATTCACCAACAATTATATTTATCCAATATGAAAATAAATGTATGTATTTATTTCTTTAAATGTTGAAATTGAATCAAAATTAAAGTTTCATATATATATATATATATATATATAAACCACAATTCTAGTTTCATTCATCTAATTACATTAAACTAACATTCATGTATCGAATGGCACATTAAACTTAAGTCGTGTATAAATATGATATTTATCCTTAAAAGTATAATCATATTGATATCACAAATTAATTGAACACTAACTCAATAAAAAAATAGCTAACAAAAATTTCTATTTATAAAGTAACAAATACAACTACAATAGTGTTATTATTTTCTTATATTATTATATAAAATATGTACATAATTATTTAAAAATTAAATAAAACTACACGATGAAGATTTCAAAGTAGATATTATGATTTTCAATTTTACTATTCCAATTCCAACTAAAACAATATGACATTTTATACCATACCCTAGAAATATTAAAATGCGAAGACGAGAAATTTATTATACATCTTACATGCAATGTCGTAATAAAAATCCCAACATGAAAAAAGTATACATGGTACAAGCGACAACATAATAAACTTCAACAATTATACATAATTTTAATTTTGATATAATTTTATAACCCATTTATTAAAAATAAATAGTATTAATACTACTAAAATGTTTTTTTATTATATATTAATACTTCTAAAAATGTTAACCAAATAAAAAACCTACTTGAAAATCATTCTAATAAAACAAATGAATCAAATTAGACGGTAAGATTTGAAAATAAATTAAAAAAGATCAGCCTGGGAGCAACTCTTCTCCACTGAGACTGGTGTTGCTTTCAGAGGGTTGCAAACTGATAGGTGTGTCCAAATACACCACCTTTCCTTCTTTTTGTCGTGCATGTTGCTGCAGGCTAAAACCGAAAACTTTTAAAACTATGAATTGATGGGGCCCGTTCTCGAAAACCCGGCCCTCCAAAAATAGGCGTATGCCGCTTTTGGCGACGAGCACACGGTGTTCTTTAGTAAAAGGCGAAAGAATAGTTCGCTCTGTGCTCATCGCACGGCTCCGTGAGATGTCAAAGTACACTCGGGCTTTAATTTATAAGGGCACTTGGGATGCACCTGCTTGTCGCTTAATGATGTGGGATTGTTGTGTTAAAAGCTTCAGCCCGCCTCCTTTCAAATCTTCCTTCCTAGTTTTCATGCTTTTAAAGTTTCAGTTAGAAGTATTTCTTCCATTTGATGAAATGGAAAGGGTTTGCTTGGAGTTTTGTATTAGCATTAATTTACAGTGGGATCTCTACTAACAAAAACATGACCTTCTGTAAAAACACCATTTAATGCTAATAGTACTGCTTTTGATTTATTAGATCATCCGTCTTTCTAATATTTTAAATCTATATTCTTTAATACTTAAATTTTTAAAAATAAAAAATATATATTATAAAACTTCAAAATTAATTTAAAAACAAAATTTTGTAAACCAAATTAATTATACTTTATTATTATCGTAACTGATTTAATAAAAACCACACCGAAACCTTTGGCAAGTTAAATCAAACCTTCTACTACTGATCTTGAACAAGGATCCGCATCAAACTTAAACAAGTTCAATTCAATAACCTAATGGACAAGTATGATGCCCAAAATGTTGCAGATTGTCATCTTTGGTTTTTTATATATATAATCAAAATTGCAGAACAAATATCATATATATTAAGCGAGAGAGAAATAAGCGATACCCAGTTTAAGAATCCAACATTTGCCATAGAAAGTTCATGCTAAAGAGTATTGAATTGAACAGTTTTGAGAAACGAAATGAAGTTGCAGGCACAAGGGAAATTACAGTGAATCTATTGAGGCTGGAATGGATAACTAAGATTTTAAGAAATTGATTCTAATACCACTGAATATACAATAACTGTCTACCGAAACAAATGATTATCAGTTACGATGGTGCTGTACAACCAGGTGAATTCCGACATGGTAGCTACCTGCAAACATCCAAAGACAAACAGTGAAACAAACTGATGATGTGAAAAACATGCAAGGCTAGATTTGTTAATGGCTGCATGCAATGCAAGTAATTTCCGCCTATTGTAACCTGATTGTATGATAACGAAGCTCAACTCTATAAAATTTTCCAGAAACCCAGGTTCTTGGCCACCCTACTTCAACATCAGTACAGTGAACAATCGACCTTCAAATACAAAAAAGTGTGCAAGTGTTTACCCAGCACTGGATTGAGCCAAAACAAGAAAATTATGGCAGCCAGAGGACACTGTAATGGGACATCCAGGGAAATTACATTTACTATGGTGTCACCAAGGTCCTGACTCTTACATGCACTAAGCTTCAGCATATATAGCGAGAAACTCCCAATTTGTCAAAATTACATGCTTTGCGCCCCTCCCTCCCCCGGTCTCTAAAGCATAGTTTCTTAGATAACACATGCCGACTGACATCTTGCTTGCATTCTCTTCATGCTCTATAACTGAAGTCTACTTAAAATGAACTAAAAACAACCAACAGGATCTGATCTTCACATGGACTTCCCTTGTAGCTGAATGACATCTGAAAGTAACAAGTAATATGGATAAAAACCTGCAGAGGACTATGCTGGCACAATCGAAAGTTGTGCATAGATCATATTCATGTTTTCATGTTAACAATGGAAGGGTCATGCAAGAATTTAGCCCTCAAATAAACGTCAAAAATGATTGCAAAGAAGCAAAAACAGAACAAGTTTTCCTGTTATTCTATCACTCAAATGATCAATTGTGGCCTACAAAGCCATAAGAAAAACAATGTTGTAGAATATCTGCAAACTTTTAAACCTAGTTGAAATATGATAGTCTTAAAATCCCTGCATGCAGCAGATGGCTGGAAGAGTGGTGCATAATTAAACCATATCAATCTGCAAAAAAGCTGCTATGCCAACTACAGCACCTAGCTATGTACTCAGACTCCGATGTATCGGGCACAGATATGTTGAAAGTTTTCCAAGATTTCCATGTCTCAAGAGTGTTTCTTTTGGAGAATCATGCATTGAACATGATTATGGGCACAAAAACTTTAAGGAAAATGAAGACCCGGAGCAACAGAGGTATCTTGCTGGAAATTTACATTACCAATAAGAAACAACAGGAAAAAAAAAGGGTTACCTACCTCATTGGTTTTGCCGCGGGAATTATGCCTGATGCCTGAAATTCCACAGCAAAAATAAGCCATTTGAAGAGACAAAAGATAATCTATGAACTATCGGCCTGCAGATATATCCTAGATTGCAGTAAAGCTACAATGTCCTCAGCAACATAAGAAATTCCATTGGTTCTTCATCTTCTTTGACAATCTGCAAATAGTAAATACCAAGGTACATATAGAAGGTTAAAAGGCAATATAACAGAACAAATCAAAATCAAACGAAATATGTTGCAAAACAGAGGTCATAGATGACTTTTAGAAATTTCTTTTATGGAGGTAAATAAGCTTTCCGCCTTGACAGATGCATACAGAGAAAGACAAGTGAACATCGAGGAATAAAAATCCAGACTGGTTGAGCGGGAAACCACCGGTGGCTACACGTCGAACCAGTCAAACACCGATAAAACCAGATTGGACAGGTAAAAAACTGGTTTTTTATAAATCCATTTTCCCTGAATATTTTATTTGTAATGAATGAGATTTACAACTTTAAAATATAATCTCTTAGTTTTATATTAAAGATATTAACATTAAGCTAAATGTATTTTTGTTAATTCTTAATTATTTTTATAATTTATTTTACATCAAATAAAGGTTAAAAGCATGTAAACATTGAAAAATAAAGAAAACATCGAACCGCTTGGTTCAACCATGAACAAAAGGTCTGAAAGGTTCAACATCTTGTCCGGTTTTTTTAACAGTGGTGAAAATCTCAGAATAATTTACACTGGCATAAGCACAACTAGAACCTTAAATTGATATTCTGAATAGAATATCCATTCCCGTAAAAAAAATCTATGACATTGGTCCAATGGTTGATTAAAAATAATCAAGCAGGTAGCTTGACATATTTAGTTAAAGTCAACAAATCAAACATATATATAGTTTCTACTTTTAAATGACAAGAATTAAGGTATGATATTTCAGACACATCTTATGGTATGATATTTTTGAACATAGATATACAGTTGTTAGTGCTTCAATCTTATTAAAAATCTAAAATCAGAAGCAAACATATCATAATATATAACATAAATCTGTACATAAACATGGGAACAAGGCGCAAATAATATAATGTAGAAAACTTCAATATTCCGTACCTTAACAGGGGTATCATTCGGAAGACCCACTTTTGTGAGTACATCATAAGCAACTTGGTTCCAGTCAATATCTTCTCTATCCCCTACCACTCTGCTGCTATCTAGTTGAATTGATCTTTTTTTTTCAAGATGAAAGGATCTTCCTATCCAAAAATATAGAATCCTATCTTTGTTTTCGTCTACGGCTGCAGTCGGCAAAAAAATTGCAAAAGCAGACTTTGAATCTAGATCACTTCTAGTAAAATTTCTCATCTTCTCTATACTGGGCCAGCGGCATACTAAAGGCTGAACTACACCCGTGCAAGCTGGAATAATTTCCTCCATCCTGTTTGGAACAGCAGACAGGAGACCATCCTGAGGAGAATGGTTTCTTGGACTTTCACAACAACTATTAACAAAAGTAGATTCAGAATCACGTTGGCCAACATTAGCTAGTCTACCTGGGGATATCTTCAAACCAGAACCTTGAACCAAAATATCCCCACCATTTCTAACACCACGCTTGGAGTCAAAGACAATTTCAATATCTGATTCACATGATGAGCTAGTATCTATCCGAACCCCATCTTGCTTAACAAGAAAACAAGACCAATCATTTGTTTCTCTTATACTATCGCTCATCACTGGCAGCTTGAGAGACTTTGACAAACTACCTCGGCGTTCAGCAAGGGAAGGTGAAACCTTTTTTAGAGGTGAAAATGCGGATTTTGAACAAGGTTGAGAAGTGAGATTGACACTGGCAATTTCTGAGCTATTAGTTTTGGGGTGCGGAGAACTTCGGGATGAAATGAGAGACAAATTAGAATAGTTAGACAAAGTCGAAGAAACCGGAAGAGAATACGAAACAGCTGAAGGTGAATCCAGAGAGGATTCAGAAAAGTACTTTGAACAAGTACTGCAATCAGAAGAGATGGAATCTGGAGAGAGATAAGGAGGTGAGGAAGAAGAAGACGACGAGGATGATGCCGATGACGGTGATGATGCATGAACTACCATCATGGAATCTGAATAAACCCTGGAGAGTAATATCTTCGGTGCCGAGACAAAGTCCTTCATTATGCCAGAGGCAAACTTACGGCGAAGCATACTCCAACTGCTTTCTCTTGCAGGAAGGTGGGTTTCATGTTCATTCTCGGATGAAGCAAATGGAGGGACAAAGCCACCCCTTATAGCCTTCTGAAAAATCTCGAAATCAACATTATATGCATCCACTTTCCTCTCACCCAAGCAAATTTTAATTGCTGACTCCCCTAACTCAACTTTGTTCCCAGATTTATCCATCAGTGGTAGAAAGTTTGAAAATGCATTCCAAAAATAAGTTGGTTCTTCTCCTTCCTTAATCACTATTACCGGTCCCTGCACTCTCTCATACCGAACAATCTGACAAACAGCACCTCGCCCATCTCTTTCCATGATAGATTCACAGTTTTTACCAATCCAAATATATATTGCAGAAGGTATATGGACAATAAATGCACCTCGAGAGTCTAGACCCGAAGGAGATGGATCATTCAGCATTTTAGGGACTAGGTGCAAAGGATCATAAGGAGAATGAGGTGCAATTCTATACATCCTCAACAAGGAACTAGGGCTCAAAGGGAATGCATGGACCCTCTTTTGGCACTGTAACAACTGGCAAGCGAAACCCATATTTGGATCAGCAATTCCTCTTGCAGCCTTTACATACTGAAAGGCATCATCGAAACTCTGTCCCTCTCTCCACATAAGATATGCTATCACCAACGATGTGGACCTCGATACCCCCTGGCAGCAATGAACGAAAACCCTTCCACCCAGTTCCCGAACATCCTCAAAATAATCAAAAACATCATAAAGTATGCTAGTAATATCTTCCGATGGACTATCTTGCAACCACAAAGTTCTGTACACAAAATCAGCCTTGAAATACTCTGGACAAACAAACCCAACACAATTTAGAACATGAGTAATACCATTCTTTTTAAGTATTTCCCTGTCCTTTGCAACAGCATCTCCACCAAGATAAATATGTTCTGCCACTTTCGAGCATTCTTTATCAAAGAAAGCAATCTTATCCCTCTTTACAAGCCCACCATTCTTATCATTATTCCGCTGAATTGATGATAAATCAAGCTTTAACCTCTCCCCACTCTTGTTCCCACTTGGGGTTGGCGGTTGTGGCCACTCACCAAGGTCATCAGAACCGGCTTTTGGCCACTCATCCAAACTCCTTCGTGCAATTGACAGTGGCTGCAAAGGTGGCAAACATGACCTGGCCTTACAATTTTGTTGAGAACGAGGAGTTAAAGGAGGAGGAGGAAACCGGCGAGTTTGCCCATTATTAATACCATCATTACCATTGGAACCTGCTCCTAGATCTTTGTCCTCAGTTAAGGGAATTTGACCACTCGTCCTGGAAGAGGACCACGAAGCTGAACGCCAAAACATTTTTCGCGAGCCTGAAAGCTGGCACGATGGAGCCCTAGGACTAGCAGGAGGATCCTCTTTGCCCACCATTTCCACTTTACAATATGACCCTTCAGTAATATTTCGAAAGAAACACAAAATTGCAACAAAGCCCTACTCCTTATTCACAATGCTGCCACCATTATAAATACCTCAATAAGCTCATCAAACATATATGACCCAAATCCTAAATCCTAATAAAACCCCTTAATTTTACCCACTTTCACCATGACTACTTTCAATAATTCAATATAAATCTAAGGCAAAATATGGAACCCTATAGAAAAAATCCAACTTCGAATTTAAAAAAGAAAAAAAACACCCTTACTTGAAAGGACGAGTAGAGATAGTAGAAGTTGAACTAACCCCAATATGTGAAGAAATCAAAAACCCATATCAGATCAACCATGAAGAACAGGTCACTGCAAATGCAAAAAAATAAAAATAAAAAATAGAGTAAATCAAAATCCCATCTTAAAAAAATACAAATACAGAAAAAAAAATAAAGAAGCAATATAAAGCAAATTAATCAAAAAAGAAACAGAAAATGGAAACCCCAATCTGTAAATCTAGCTGGGTATGTTTAGAAACAAAAGATTAAAAATAATAAAATTAAAAGAAAGAAGTATGAAAGAAGGCCACAAGACTCACAGGGAAGTGAAAGGAAGATGAAGAAGAAGCCATGGAAAGAGAGGAGAGAGGGAAAAAAATAATAAAAAGGAAAAAGAGGAAAAGGAAGAGTGATGAAGCGATGATAGCAGTCTTTTTCAATAATTTTCTTTTCTTTATTTATTTGACTCTCTGTGTGTTTGAGGGAGTGAGAACTTTTAATGGTGTTTATATATTATTTTCAGGGTTAAAATATCACGTCACTCCTTTTATTTTGACAGAATTTAAGATTTAATTCCTTTATTTTAAAAAGTTTAAAATGTAATATTTTTACTTTTTAATGCAATTATTAAAATTATAAGTATTTTTTTATCAAAATTTAATTAATTTGGAATTTTGATTAAATTATTCAAATTTTAACTTTTATATGAAGATTAAATTTCAAAATTTATTTTTAGAGGAGTCCAATATTTGATTTTTAAAAAAATTAATTTATTAAATTTAATTTGGAAAGCGAATCAAATATTATGCATTGAATAAGAGGATTGATTGAATTGGGAATGGGTTTCAATTATTTCAACCTTAAAAAACACATCCTTTTTCTATGTTTTCTTGTTACCTATATTTATGACGGAATTAAAACTTAATTAAACTTTAGCTGTCCCAAGCTTTCGGCTTGGCCCTTCTTCTATGCCTTCCTCTTTTCAACCATTCCTGCCAAAAACTATGCAACTCAAACTTGCTCATATTTTATTTATTCGTAGGTAAATTATTTAAAAAGTTAAATTTATTTGTCTCATGTTACATTTTAATTATTTATGTTTGAAATGTTACGTTTTCGTCACTTATATTATCGTGTTGTAATATTTTAGTCATTAGAGTCGATAATTGTCATTAACAGTGTAACAAAAAGCTAACGTGGCATGTTAAATTATCATTTTAAAAGAAAATTTTAGATTAAATTATAAAATTAGTCCTTATATTTTTTTTTTGAGCAATTTTATTTTCTTCTTTTATGTTAACTTTTTTTCTTGATTTTTCATTCTCTTCTCCCTCTCCGTTTATTTTCCTCCCTTCTCTATTTTTTTTAACATAGCTTTTCTATATTTTTATTTGTTAAAACTAATACCTATACTTTTGCTTTTTGAACAATTTAATTTTTTCTTTTTATTTGTTTATTTTAATTTCTTTTCTTCCCTTTTATTTTTCTCCTTTTCATATTTCACATAATCTCTATCCACTAAATAATCAATTCCTTATTTTTTCATATTATTCCTAAATTGAATTTCACTCAAAATCGAATACCAATACTTTTTAATCGATCTCGATTTGAATATAAATTTTTGGTTTTCAAATGTTTACAAATCGTATGAATTATTCATTTTCTTTCCTTTTATTTTTTGATGAATAAAATTAAACAAACGATAAATTTGATCTAAACCTTCTTGGATATTCCCGAACAAGCTTGATTGGAAGTCAAGCATAGATGAACTGAAGAGAGAAAGGGAGCATGGAAGCAAACTAGTTTGGGTAAAGTTGAGGGTAAGTTTGGTATGGTGGTCGTTTTAGTTATTGAGAGTGTAGAACTCATTTGAAGAATTCATAAAATAACATAATCAAGAGGGCAAGAATGTTGTAGGTAAGATAAATAAGGTGGTTGTGGGGGTTAGTTAGGAGGTTGAGGGAATGGGTTCGAAAAACTTTGTTGAAGGTAGACTGCTATAAGTCACAACAAGCAGTGATGGATGGCGAGAGTTTGTAATTGTGGGGTGAGAATATGCAAAATAAGTTTTATTTTAGTTTAAGCTTTTAGCTTTTCTTTTTTCATAAACATAAATAAGTTTTAACAAATGGAAAACATAGAAAAATTATGTTAAAAGAAATGGAGGAAGAAAAGGGAAAGTAAAAAGAATATAACAGAAAAAAAAATATTTAAAACGAAAAAATATGAGGACCTATGAGGACCAATTGTATAATCCGTTACACCGTTAACGATAATTAACAGCTCAGTGACTAAAATGTTATAACCTGATAACGTAAGTTACTAAATCGTAACATTTTAAACATAAGTGACTAAAATATAACCTGAGATAAATAAAAGTGACTATTTTGATAATTTACTATTTATTTATTCATCATGGTAATTGTATTTTATACCGTCTAGCAGGTTGTTTTTCAAAATCAAAATATTCACTATCAATAGTAAGCGCTGACCATGAAATATACTTAATTTCCATGAACAAAAATCAAAGCTCCAACCACATAATTTAAGAGCAAGTTCAGCAACCATAATGTCAGCTTTTATGAAATCACATTTCGTGCCATAATCGATCAACATGTTTAATTCCAAGTAAAACACACAACTACACCCGTAACTCTGATCAAAGTCCGAATAACATAGCTTACTGATGGCAAGTTGCAGAAAAGATTTTATCTATGAAGTTTATACCATGGAGATAAACTAGTCAAACACAAACAGGTACAAATTTAAATTAAGTGTGATAATCACAACATCAAACTAAAATATAGCACAAGATGAATGAACACCAATTGATTGTTCTAAAACACCGAAAATGTGGCGATTTAAGCTTTTGAATGTACTTTTGACGTATACATGAGCATATCAGATGAGATAAACACCAATGGACTGTATGTAAACACAGAAAATGTGGAAATTTAAGGTTCCAGATGTACTTTCAACATATACAAGAGCAGATACAGGCAGGTCTGGAGCAATCCGACTAGTAATGAACTGAGGAACTATTGCTCGTAGCATGATCCAGCAACAAATGGAGGTTGTCGAGCGTATTTGTTTGTGACGGGAGCAGCTTGAACCCCGCGCCTATTCAATAGGCATCTGAAGTAATGAAGCCGGGGTAATATGGCTAAGGTAATGTTTCGTGCGGATACAGCCTCCCTTTTGCTCCATAATCGCTCTGTAGGAAGACAATTCGAAGCAAATGGCATCATTCAAAATAAGAACCAAGCAATGAAGAAGCAGAGTAAGTAAACGGATCGTGTCCATGTTAGTTTAACCATTGAGTCCGACATGATATGCGGAAATATGAAATTTAGTTGCTTGCCCTAAATGCTTAATTGCGTCTAAACCAATCTATGTTGAATGCAGCCAAATACGAGATGCTAAAAAGGGTGATTTAGTTATAGTTATCGAATATGCATATTTTGGAAGCCATTAATCATTACAAGGGATGAAAGAATGAGGTTAACAGACAGAAATCCGAGCATTTGGTTTCACCTGTATGGCAGGAACATAAAAAAGAGAAGTGATACAGAATCGAAAGTCATAATTCGAAATGGTTAGGACACAAAAGAGAAAAATATTCCGCATTCCAAAACAGTTTAAATAAATTTCTTTTGGTCCAAACATTATAAATCACACATGTTTTACCTATGACATATCCTTTAACATGTATGTCGAAGAGCGAAATTGACAGCCTGGGTCAAAAAACTCCCAAATAAGTATCGCTAATTTTATTGTACCCTATGGATGGCACCTATTAAAACTATGCTTTTAAGATCTTTTACATCCTTTGCTTGATATTTACTTGTTCGTGTTTTGGGTCAAGATGGGGTACTATTGGTGGAGAAAAAGAAGAATTCATCACAGAAAAGAAAAAGCAAGACTCGAGCATTTATGTTTTAAGATGATAATGACTTCAAATAAATACTCAGGTTTTAATAACTTTTTCTTGAAGCATATAACGTACCTGCTGCAGCAGCAGCTCGAGGCCATATTGTTTGCTGAACATCTGATGTATCAGCTGTCTCGCCCCACATGCAAACTTCACCTCCTAGAACAAGATTTTGCTCGGACACATTATTTATTCCTTCTAGTGGCTCTGCACTATAGACTTCATTCCAAGGAACATCCAGATGGTCAAGATACCAAGCACCTTGATTGCTGAAAATGCATCTGAATCCTTTCGCAACAGCCCTTGGACAAACCCCGGAACCCAACCTAGCATTTTATATCAAATCATTCGGGCGTGAAATTTAAAGTAACAACTCTTGGATGAGAACCTTTTCAGTCAAAATTAAAAGAAAAAAAAGGGTCTAAAACTCACCAGTTGTGCACAATAGTTCGTGGATTAAGCTTTGACGGAAAAGAATTGAAGGTTTCTTCCCTGCAAAGAAGAATTGTCAGATTCTTCAGATACAAGGAAAAGATGAGAAAAATAATCTTTTGATGGCTGAACTTTATATTTACTTAAGCAAGCTTATAGAAGCTTATAGAAATAACATCTTGGTTTCATCATAAGTTACTCGGACTTAGATGCGAGTGTTAGACATAAATGTGTATGTTCACATTTTTCTAAGTTATTTTTTCCATATATTTATAGGATCTTATCCCTGTAAGCCATATCCATGTCCGGCAATGCATCAGGTACGGGTGCTAGACACAGGTACTTACAAAAAAGTGAAGAGTCAGAGCAGCATAGGTTTCATCTCATGCATGTTTTTAAGATTTTAGGTAATTTACTTTATATTTATTTTGCTCTATCTGAAAATTTTTATGTTATCAGTATTGAGAACTTAGTGAGAAGAAGTGAGGCTAGACAGAATAGCTTTCCATGGACGAAAAACCCAAACCGGAAGTCATTCTTAGAACATTAAACAGCAATCATAGGGTACGGATACAGACATACCAGTTGACAGGCGTCCAGTTTTTTGAGATTGCGATTTCTTGAGCCTTGAGTACAAAATATTGATAAGCATCTTTAGCAGTCATGTTTTGGTCTTTGAGCCTGCAATTCATTTTCATCGGATTAATGGTTTATAAGACGGCACAGCTTGAAGCAAAAGGTTACAGTTAATCCCAGCATTACAACATTGAATGGCTAAAGTATCATCAAGTTCAATTTATGTAGAAGTTACTCCAAACATGAATCGGCATACAAGTACTGATCAACAAGAAGAGTTGGGCACGTACCACTGCTTTATGTGTGGAGTAGAGGTCCAGCAATCTGTCAAAATAATTATTATCAATATTAATAAACTTCATATAGGGAGAATAAAATTCATAACCGAGCATCGAAATAACAACAAACAGAGTAGAAAAAAGAAGTCCATTCATTTATATAAGCAAAACCGCATCAGAAAATCAAACTGTTCATTTCATGCTTTTAAACATAAAATTAAGTTGATGACAATGACCAGCCTTTACTCATAGACTTGCACTTGATAATCACTTAAATGCTTTGTCGCTATTGAGAAGATAAACATACAAGATTTAGGGTGAAACAGTGATGAATTATCAATCTAAAATTTTAAAGAAAATGATAAATTTGAATGATTTCAAAGACTTTACGAGCACACGTATAGTTTAAATTACATGGTTTGTATCATAGTATCATGGTCTAGCGTGCTATGTTGTTCCCACACTTTTTCTTAAATCATCCATGTTCAACACTCGTGGCCAATGGATATCTGAATATAGGAATAGAGATATGACTCCAAATACATGAAAAAACTTGGGAAAAATTAAAAATACCTGTGTCAGACATATATCCGACCTGACACTTACAATTGAGTCCAAGTAACTTTGCATGCACATATATAATGAATCTTAGCAGACAGCACTCAAAATCGAAAGAAGTTCAGAGAAAAAATTTGCTTTCAATTTAAAAAGTGGGAAGAACACAGTCGCATTATTAACAAAGAGAAAGCAGAAATGCCTGTTAACAAGAAGAAATCAAATCTACCAACCTGTATGAACCTCATCTCCACCCAAGTGGAAAAGCTCAAATGGGAAAATTTTTCTCATATCTGTAAAACAAAAACTTCAATCATAACTAGATAGCAAATGGGAAAGGTAACTGTTACTAATTAGAGCATCCGTGTGCGATATGTGTCTGTAACAAGTAGGGTAGTACCTACGGTGATCAGCAAAACTGAAATATGTGCTTCTTTCAGTTTTCATCATATTCAAGGTTTACTTCTTTCATAATTTCTTTTTTTTTTTTTAAAAGAAAGGTACTTAACCTGAATTAACGATGTAAATAGTTATATCCGGGATAAAATGTTTCAGATTACCAAGACACCAGCATGAAGTTATTCCAATACATAGGACGCATGACCTAAAACTGAAGCTTGACAAAATTTTATATTACCAAAATTCTTTTGAAGTCATTTTGCAGTAGAATAATTTGACTTGGTTAACTAGATGTGTTGACAGTTGACTGCAACTTTACTGAAAACTAGCCGTCTATGCCTATAGGTGAACCAACCAACTCAATAATAACTAATCTGCTTTGATAGGACAGGATAACATAAAGAACAAAACTATTATTCTTATCAATAGCATATCGGAAAGATTATTGTCGATCCACAAAACTAGCACAGATGCGGACTAGGACTTATACTACCAAGGGAAAGGCTTTTGCAGATCTTAACCTGATAGAATGCCAGAAATCAAATCAAAAGTAAAATTTTTTGAAACGTCAAGTGGTTCTCTGCAGGTAGAAGAAGGCCAAAGATCAGGGTACCCAGCTCCCCTACAGAAGACAAAGTAAGATTAAATCCGGGTTTAAGAAATAAGTGAACAAGAAATATAAAGCCAGCATGCAAATTAAGATAAAACTTTTCCATTTCTTTTATTGAAATGAAATTAAAGAGTAGAAATCGGGCATCTTTCATATTACTGGCCTTTCAAGATACATTAAAGTTGGATAGGTTTAGCTGAGAAACTATGTCCTTCTTATTGCATGATTACGAGAAAAAAAAGAAAAGTGTCAAGAAGATTCAACTGCCTCATGATGAATTTCCTAGTGGGAATACTCAAAAGAGAAAAAAGTTTTATGTACTCAGAGTCCTATCGTATAAGGCCAAGATAATACTGGCATTACAAAGCAACTTACCATGACTCTGCATGCCCAGGAACATCTACTTCTGCCATTATATGGATGCCTGCCATACATCATAAGAAATAATAAGAAAACTTATCTTCAGAATAGACAGCATGAGACCGGCAGTCTTATTAATTGTTTTAACTAGTTGCACTATGCTTTTATTTCTAAATTGGGTTAAATAACAACAACTTTAATTAAAGGAAAACAGTAAGGGAAGAACTATGTTGCTCCAATTCTTCATTTTTCTTGTAACACCTGTGTCTAAAGTATATCAAGACATGGATATGGAGATATGGCTCCCCTAAGATCCTCCAAATACATGAAAGAACTTTTAAAAAATAGAAATACCTGTGCTAGACACATATTTGAATCTGACACTCTTGCCGTGAATTATAAGGGAAGAGAAATCTAGAGACCCCTAGAAAACGGTGAATATTTACTTAAATTGCCAACAAAAGTGAAAGATCAATCTTACCTCTCATTTTGGCAAAGCTTCACATTTGTGCATGAAAATATGTCCAAAAAAAAAAAAAGCACATAATTAATGTATATTTGAGCAAGAAGCATGAAATACCAAAAGAAAGAAAATGGAGAAGCAGAGATATATATTCAGTCATAAATCTGGATAGCTAATAAATCTGAAAACTAAACTGAGAATCTTGGATAAAAGCAGTACAAAAGACGACAACTTTATCCATTGAAAGCCTTTAATTCAAAGGTTAACAACTTTAATCCGAGCTGACAACATATCACTTCTCTATATTTTTCAGACATAATTCCAAATTTTAGAGCATTTAGTTTAATCTGCTGAAAGTTCAGTTTTTACAATTCCAGGGGAGGGAGGGAACCAAATCCAGCTCTTTGAGCTAGGCTGCACAAGCATCTATCATTGTACCCAACATGCAGATGCAATAGTTTCTTGCTTTACAGATATAAGTAAGCATAAAAACCAAAGGAATGTTTAGAAGTTAGCAAGGAACATATTCCAGGACTTATATGTATCATACCTAACAATTTCACTCGCATCCTCAATTGTATAGCGTTCCCATTTTGTATAAGCACCATTCCACAATTTTGGATATGAAGGTACTTCTAGAGGAAATGACTCTTCATCTATGATGTGCCAATGAAGGACATTCTACTGAATGCAATCCGCAAAATCAGAATGACATGTACAAAAAGAGATGGAGCAATAATTTCGTGAGCGCTCAAATGAATTCTGACCATGAAAATATAGGATTGAACAAAAACTAACAGCTACTAGCATTTCTTACAAGTTTGGCATAAGACATAGATTCAATTATCTGCTTAATGACATCAATCGGTAAATAGTGCCTTGATGTATCTGTAACAGATAAGCATATACAACTGAATCAAGTACTATTTCAGAAATTATTATTTAAAGGGAAAATAATGGAAGTGAGGCTTACCAAGCATAAGCCCACGAAACGCAAACCTTGGCTTATCTTTTATGTACCATGGTGCTTTGTATATTTGCACCGACTTAGTCTCGTAATCAAAAGCACACAATTGGCTGAATGTCTGCAACATTGTAAAAGAGAAGGATGCAAGAAGAAACATAAATAAAACTTCAATGTAATGTATCACAAGCATGTGCCTTAAGCAGCAAATAATTCCCAGAAATTTCTGAATACAAGGTAGTCATCATTATACTACATATGGTGGCGCAGAGGTGCATTAGGAAGGAGTATATTTCACCCATTTATTGGTATCCCTTTGATCGACATTTATAACCATCACTTAAAATTGGGAAACAAACACAAAAGATTATATGCACACGATAAACAGCATATAAGTAGCAGATTGATGGCATACCTCCAACCCTCTTAAGGCACCAAAAACAGTATTTGCCTGCCAAAAATACAAAGAGAGACAAGAGGAGTGAATATCAGCTGTCATCACACATTTACTTCAAGATTTCAAGTTGACTCATCTTCAGAAATAGATTAGATCAATAGAAATGAATTTTAAACTTGAAAATTAGAAAATTCAAAACTAAGCATACATTATCCTTGCCTACTGAGGATGATTACCAGTAAGGAAGTGCATCTCCACAGTGTATTCACACCTAGGAATGCCATACACTTATTGCACTAAGAACACCATCGAAGACACTACTAAGAAAACAAGTTATTCCCGATTTAGTGGTGAGTGTCAACTGCGGGTATTTATCTGACACAATTGTACTCAATTTTTTCTAAGTTTTTCTCCTATATTTGGAGGATGTACTCTATACCCATGTCAGAACATGTGCCCATACTAAACACCGCCAAAGACAATTCTAAGCACCTATGTAATCAATTTTGGATGCGGGTATGTTTTCTACACGATTATATCAAAAGTTTTCTAAGTTTTTCTATATATTTGGAGAATCGTACTTCGTACCTATGTCCGAATATATATTGGAAACAAGTGTTGGACTTATTACATACACTAAACAACCACCAAAGACACTACTAGGCCCCTATGTTATCAGGACTTGATGGTCAATGTTGTATGCAGATATTTTTCCGATACCCAAGTCTGAATATGCGTAGGACACTGATAGAAACCAATGATCAAAGCTAGAAACATCTGGAAACAAAACGGCAAACATATGACCATGATCATCAATATGATAAACCTTAAAAAGCTGTCTCAAACTTTACCTCAATTGTGGCTTCTCCAACAATAGATTTCCCATCTTTCTTTGCCACAAACAAAGTATAACTTTCACCCACACCCAATTGAAGCTGCCATAATCAAACCCAAAAATGTCACCAATATATATGTATATGTATATAATGTTCAAGTGAATTTTAAAGGGCAAAATGCAAGTTTCCAACATACCTCTTCACTGTCGGAATTCACAATGACTCTCAATTCACTAATATCATAAACAGATCTTATCCCTCTCGATTTATCAAAAAGTGAAATCCCAGAAACATGTTTGAATATAATCTTCTTATATCTCTCAAATCCTTCAATCAAAATCTTGGAGTTCCCTCCTTTTCCTAAGGCAGAGAAAGATAAAGTTGGGTCCACGGTCAAGGTTTGATTGCCAGAAGTGAACTCAGATGGCAAAGGCCAAAGATAAGTCAACGAATCATCTAACTCAAACCCAGACTTTGAATCAACAAGGTGAGAAACCCATAATAATAATAACAAGAAACTCAGTTTATAGTGAGAATTTTGAGAAAATGGTAGCATTTTGATACTTTTTGGGAGAGAATGAAGTTGGAAGGGGTTGGTTTGGTAGACAAAGGGAGGGGATAATTTATTGTAAACTGCTGGAGTGAACTGTAAGCGGAGTTTTCTTTTTCTTTTTTTCCCTTCAGTTTCTTCATAGTCGATGCCTCCAGACATCAGTGATAATAATTTTATTTAGGGTAAACTATTAAAATAGTCACATTTATTTAACTCAGTTTACATGTTAGTCACTTCTGCTTGAATTATTACTTTTCAGTCACTTGCATATCGCGTTGTAGTCGTTAATTGTCGTATTAACATTGTAACGTTAAGCTGACGTGGCATATTAAATTATTATTTCAAATAAAAATTTTAGGTTAATTTATACAATAGTCTCCTACATTTTATCGTTTTAAGCATTTTAGATTTTTTATTTTATGTTCTTTTAATTTTCCTTTTTTTTTCCTTCATTTTCATTCTGTTATGCTTCTCATCCTGTTTTTCTCCTTCTACCAGTCTTTTAACATAGTTTTTCTATTTTTTTATTTGTTAAAACTAGTCCCTATACTTTTATTTTTTGAATAATTTAATTTTTAAAGTTAGATAGGCTTGTGAACTAATTTTAATATATGAAAAACATAGAAAAATATATTTAAAGAAATGAAAAGGAGAAAAACAAAGAGAAAAATAGGAGAGAATGAAAAAAAAGAAAAAAGTTAAAAATACATAAAAGAAAAATTTAAATTACTCAAAATGGAAAAATATAGGGACTAATTGTAAGATTTAACCTAAAATTTTAGTTTTAAATGATGATTTAATGTATCATGTTAGTTTAACATTACACCGTTAATAGTAATTAATGGCTTAGTAAGTAAAATGTTACAACACGATAACGTAAGTGACTAAACCGTAACATTTCAAATATAAATGAGTAAAATGTAACTTGAAACAAATAAAAGTGATTATTTTGATATTTATCCTTTTATTTATTTATTTTGGTTTCAATGCTTGCCACATGATCATTATTTAAACCAATTATATGTCGTCAAACTATAATTTGTGCCAGATTCTAAGTTACAACTCAAAAGTAAAATTTGTCCTTAAGCAAACTAACTCGATAAAATTGGTTAATATTATGTTTAATATTATATTTTTATTATCTTTTACTTTAAATAAAGTGAAAAAATTAGTTATAAAACTAAAGTAAGAATTAAGTTAATTCAACACTAATTTAAATAAAATAACTAAAATCTATTCTTAAAAAAGTATTGAGGATTCAACCTAATATTCATAAGCATTATATTAAAGTTATTTCTCTTTTATTTTAGTAGGATTTTAGTTTATTTTGTAGGAGCGTAGTAGTAGATTTTAAAATTTTATTTTATTTATGTTTTAATTAATTATATATATTTTAAATTAGATTTATTTTTATGTTTCTTACCTAACGTAGGTTCGACATAGTATGGAGGACGGATAATTTGATATACGATGTTAAGGCAATTCTCTGCCTTAATGAATGCTAGAAGACAAAAGTGGAAAGTTTGTTAATTGGAAGGGATGTTAGTACTTGAACAATTTTCTAGATGGAATATAAAAGATAAAAAGAGACCTAGCATCAAGAATCAATGGATTTCATTGAGACGACCAAGTTTCTCCATCCATTTTTTTTTTTTTATGATTAGTTATCGTTTTTATTTCAAAATGTTTTTTAATTCTTCCATGAACTAAATTTTCTTTTCTTAGATTGCAATATATTCCATGTTTAGTTAATTGAATATTTTTTCCACCCCTCTTTATTTATAACAGTCTGACCAACTATTAATATGACAAACCTAACGAAATTGAAAAATGACTTTTCTTTTTAGGTCTTGAATGAATAATTCTTTATCTAAATTAGATAGGTCGATTCTTGATCTATAATTAGGATAAAAATATGCCTGATTATCTTGGTAGCAATAATTAGGGTTTGTTCTTAATTAATTTGGTCTAAATTATTGATGTAGAAATATTTCTCAATAATTAGGTTAAATTAGTTCTTTAATTGCTTGGAAAAGAATTAAGGGAATTTCAGTTTCTCAGGTTAGTAATCAACTCTATTAGGATAAATTGGGTGGAGGTAGAACAATTAACTAATTCATTAGATGAAATTGTAATCCTAAATTTTTATTATTGATTGATTATTTTGTTTTAACTTGCTTTGCCTATTTTTGTTTATTCGATTAGTTGAAAAATCATATTATCAATTTATTTGGATAAGTATTAGAGTAAAATTTGAATATTCAACAATAACTAAGATGTGAAGATGTGGGCAATACTAGATGGACTAGTGCTAGCTTAGGATAAAGGGCTCCAAAAAGTTAAGGTGGACATGAATAATATGGTGATAGTCCAGATGTTATCTTGAAACGATATTGGATGTAACAATTTCAATATAATCAAAAGCATTGACGATCTTGGGAGATCGAACTTAGGCATATCTATTGGAAAGCAAATTGAGCAATTGACTTAATGGCCTTTATCTTAATCAGTGCACAAGGACTTTACATGTTCGACCAACCACCTTCAGAAATGCAATGTATACTTACAAGCGATGTTAGGGGAATTACATTTGAGAAAAATTGTGTAATGTAATTATGTCAGTATTATTGAGCCTGACTCTCTTCTTTTACAAAAGAAAATGTAAGTAAATGTAATGGAATCAACATATTAAAAGTCATACTATTATGATGCATCATGAATACCATTAATCATGGTGCATATCTTGCATTCACATAATCATTCGGTGATGTATATCAACAATACATATTCAAATCTTAATTTGATTAATTTTATGCTCAAATAAAAGAAGAGTTGAATTATTTAATTACTTTTTAGAAAAGTAATAGTGATAACATCATTAAGATTATTAACATTATAACCTTAATTCAAACTAAAACAAGAATTATTAATTAATTAGTTAATTATTAAAATACAGACTTTCAACATGCGAAATGTTGTATGCGATGGATAGAAAAAAAGGCAACGATTACTTAATATTTAGTTATCTATTATGTATTTATATAGTTAGGTTAGATTTGACAATGCAAAAACTAAAATAAACGCATGTTTCATGTTGTTTGTTGTTTGTTGTTTGTTTAAAACAATTATGTTATGCCCAAAACAAATGGTACGCATAAGTATCCAAACTTCATTATAAATTTGATTTGCAACTCTTTCTTTCCTTCATCTATTAATCTTCTTATTATTCTTTTACTTAACTCTTCTTAATTTACTATCCCTTCTGATTCTTTTATTTATTTATTTTCTTACATCAGCTACAACAATAATAACATCATTCAACATGGAAGCTTTTCAATCTCTTTTTCTCATAACTTTTGCTTTACTACTAGGTGCCTCCCATGTTGATCCAAACTTATTTCAAGATATATGTGTTGTCGATCTTTCTTCAGGTATTGTCGGCACTATACGCTAATATTCTATTGTATATATGTCATTTCTTTTTGCCATTTACCATAATAATTAATTTCTTATTTATTATTATTTATGTATACTCGAAAAAAAGTATAAACATTGGGCTTTTAGATACAACATTAGCTATATTTTTTTTTGTTAAATACTTGTATACATAATAGATATTATGTGTCAATGTAAACACGAGTGAAAGTGAATGGGTTCCCTTGCAAGAACCCTTCAACTATGAGAGCATGTAACGACTTGATTTATAGTTGGTATCGAAAATTGCAGTTTTAGAATCGAAATTTGTAAATCGAGTCAATGAAATTATGAATAGAAGAATTTATTTATTTAGTATTAAAATATATTAGTGGACGGTCAAGTTATTAAATCAAGAAAATTGTTAATTATAGTATAATGACTAAATTGTAAAAATGCAATCGCTATTAAATTTTTAATTTAGAAAATGCACGAAGGACTATGTAGCAATTATGCTAGGGGCCTAATGGTTATTTATCCATTAGAAAATTAAGTTAGTGGCATTTGATGATTAAATCCATTATCATTACTAATATTGTTTATAATATATAAAGTAACCTTAATTTAGTTAGCTAAATTAAGATTAATTAAGTTTCAACCATACCTTTAATCTAAGTATAAAATAAAGTGAGTGGGAGAGAGAATGAATGGCCATTCTTCTCTTTGGTGTTGCCGTCCTTTGTTTAAGAAAAAGAAAGAAAATTTTGCTAGTTTCTCCAACATATTCAACCATTAAATTAGGTAAGGAAATTAAGCTTTTTCTTTGTGATTTTTACAAATAATTGATCATCTAAGCTTGATTTTACATACCCATACTTTATATTTCTAAGTTAATGAGTTTTATTCAAGTTGTCATTAAAGGGTTTAGTGAGCTTTAAGCTTGATTTTGGTGAGATTGTTGATTATAAGCTTAGATTATGTTAGGACTAAATAGAAAGTAGTAAAAGGAGTAGAATTTAATTGGAAATTTAATTAATCCCTATAGTAATTTTATGATATTAGGGACTAAATTGAATGAAGTGAAAGTTGTTAAGAAAAATAAATTTTTTTATAGATTGAAAGCTTGGGGTCACTAGTGAAAGAATATAAAATTGGATTTTGGTTCAATGCTAAATATCAGAAAATATGGGCATTTTGGATAGAGGGACTAAAATGAATAAAATAAAAATTATATTAAATTGTTGTGTTTTCATGTGTTTGTGTAAAAGCGATATTATTTCTATTATCGAATTTATCGCATGTAGCAAAAGACAATGTCGGGCCATCTCGAGAAAAAGGAAAGGCGAAGGCCGTAGATGAGTAGCCTATTTTGGTTTGTGCTTTCATGACTTTGAATTCAATAAGTATAGGGTTTGATAAGTATAGTTTAATTAAGGTAACACTGATACTTGTCTCATGGTTTGGTAAGTATTCATGTTATGATTAAATTGAAGATATGTGATATGTTAAGTAATTATATGCAAATGGTTTGATTGATATGAATTTGCCATGTGATGGTTGATAAAATGTGAAATATATATATGTTTGAGATATTGATTAACCTATTAATGGTCTTCGATAGAGTCAGATATAGTTAACATGTCATAGGATTAGTGTACGATATTTTACTTTGGTTTATACCGATAAGATGTGGAGTGCACATTATACTTTGGACGTATTGATGAAATACTAGGCACATTTACATATATTAATTCGATTTATATCGATGAGGCACAAAGCATAATATACTTCAGACGTTCTGATGCTGCACTAAGTGCAACTTATATTGGTGTGATGGTTGGTTGATCCATCTATCCGTCTTGAGTCCGTGTCCGATTAATAGGGATTATTAGATATGCAAATTGATAAATGATAATGAATATTGAATGATGATGTTGATTTTTTATATCAACATTATAACATAGATAATAGCATGTGAAAGACCATGTGATACAGTTATTACAAGCCTCACGAGCCGATACAGTTATAATACGAATAAATGGATTTGAGTAGAAATGAAAAAGGTAAAATGGCTTATATGTTATATCTAAATTTGTATGTAATTGAGATAGAATAATAGATGAATTCAAATGTTGATATATGACATGATAATAAGCATAAAACATGATATTAAATACATGATGTAAACATGATTTATATTATAGTTTAATTTCATATTAAATGTATTTGGTTATTTTGTTTTTAATTATTTTAAATCATGTTAGCACCACTGCACCCTATTGCTTAGCGTAAGGTTTTGTTTGTTCTATGTGTAGGTCTCGGTCAAGAGCTTAGTAGACTCGAGCTCAAGCATCTAATTGCTCCAAAATTAGTTCAAAAGACATCTCAATCTTTTTGTAAAAGTTTCGAGTTTTGTGGCATGTACCTAGGTTGGGTAGTATGCTCTTCAGTTAATATTTGGTACTTTTTGTATTATGACTTATAAGGTTTTTAAGGTTAAGTTTTATCACTTAAATTGTGATTATCTATGCTTGTTTATGTAAGTTTGAATGTGTTAATTTGTATATTAAGTTTTAATGTTTTGGATACTATGATTTAATGACGTTTGATTGTGGTTACATGTGTTAATTTGGTGGTTTTGTATTGGTTTAGTATTTGGGTATGTTTTAGGTACAATTAGGTGAGGTTTGAATGTTTGAAATTGTGCATTTTTTTTCCATTTGACCATTAAGACTCGAGATTGAAAGAACATGTCTTAAGACTGTTGAAACTTATTTCATTTAAATTTTGCATTCAATAACCTGAGGTCCTGAGACATATTTGTACAGTCTTGAAATAATTGATCCGTCTTGAGATAATCAAAATTTGAAGCAAAAATAAGAAAATAGGGGAGGTTAGTCTCGAGACATAATGTGTAATGTCTCGAGACACGCTAACTTCAAAGTTAAAAATCCCTAAATAATTTATTACCTGTCTTGAGACATGAATTTGAAATTTGACATTTAAGTTTGGATTTGAGTTCTAACTCTAACATTAAACTATATAACCTTGTAGATATTAAAATGAAGTCATTGAATTTATGAATATATGCTTATGAATTATTTTGATGAATAAATTGAATGTATTTTGTGCTTTAGTAGTTTGAGTTGCTTCGACAATGAATATGACATTTCATTCTTGAATTTGGCGATCGGTCAAATGTACGGTGTTACAGAGCAAATGACTTTTCTTTGCTGGTTTGCCCAACCAGGCGTCCTAAACAACACCATAGACTTGCTTGTCACAGTGGCTAATGTGGAAAAAATCCTATGTCTTAACACCCTTTTCGTTACCATGTCTTACATTGACTATTCCCTAAGTGGGGTCAACCCTCTCCACACACACCCGTGAGTAATGGAAATAGTGTTTGTTTTGGCAGGCGAGCTAGAGGTTAGCTTTTTAACTACATCTAACATGTTTATATCAAAGCTGATAAAAAAGGGTGAAATATTTTTGTTCCCTAAAGGATTGGTTCATTTCCATAAGAACATTAGAAGGATGCTTGCTGCTGTTATTACTACCTTTAATAGCAAAAATCTGGGAACACAATCTATTGTATCCACCTTATTTGTAGCCATGCCAACAATTCCTACTGATTTATTGAGCAAGGCATTCCAAATTGATACCAACGAAGTTGAGAAAATCAAGTTGAAATTGAAACCTAAAAATTAGACTAAATTAAGTTAATATTTGTTGTTTATATTAAGAATTAAAGAAGCACAAAGTTATAATTTGATCTAAAACTACAAGCTTTGTTTTCTTTATTAATAACCAAGAAAATATTGTTATAAATGGATTTACTTGACTTGATTTGATTGCAAACAAACCATGTTGCTAAATGTGACATTTTAGTTGGTATAATAGGAGTAGCATATATTATTATATGTTTTTGCTTATCTTAAGAATTAAACGATATGAAAAAAAATTGTGATTGTATATAAATTACATGATTTTTTGATTTATTAAAAATATTTATCACGCTTCAATAACTAATTTCTCATGTGTTCCAACTGAATACTAAATACTAAATACTAATAGATTGAAATTTTAGTTTGGGGAATTTTCCATGTCGTTCCTGCAATAGTACTACAACGCCCCAAAATTTATATTTTTGATTCGTTAGATAGTGACATAAAACTGTATCTGCTTCATTGGTTAAATGTTTTGGGTGTGTGTGAGAGGTCCCAAGTTCAAGCCTTGGTCTTGGCAAATTTTGGTTTTTTTTTTTTCTGAATAAAGCCTTATCTGGGTTCAATAGGCTTTTATTTAATTAGTGGTAAAATTATAGTAGAAGTGTAAGCAAGGGAATTATTTTTGCTGCATGATTTGGTTAAGAGTTTGAGTTTTACTGAAAATTTGAGTAGTGGGGAGTTGGCAGAGAGAATTAAAGGTAAAGGATAGGGGTTATTAGATTTTGGCTGATATCTTTTCAGTTTTTTCTTTTCTTGCTCCTGTAGGATTTTACTTCTTCTCTCCCTGCCAAAAATTTCTCTGTCTCCTTTCTTTTCAAATTTTGCTTCTATTTTTACTGCAATTGTATCTTCTCCTCCTCACCTGTGACGTTTCTTTGTGCAATATCGCGGTGAATTCTGAATAGAGGGACTCTTCTTTCATGGAGTCTCAGTCGAATCTTTCGAGGCGTAGGGGGTTCTAGAGTGCTCGAGGATCGTTTAAGCATCGAATTGTAACAGGTGTATACTCCGATTGCACAGAAAATGAGATTCAGAGAAAGCCGAAAAGCTCTCTATCGATACCACACGGGCGTGTGGTCGCCCGTGTGGTAGGCCGTGTGGTAGCACATGAGCGTGTGATCGACAAACTAGGCAGTGCACATGCGACACAAGCGTGATCGACACAGCCGTGTAATGGCTGGTAGGCAGTGTGCGAGACACGGGTGAGATTCTGTTAATTATGGCTGATCAGGTAAATTTCAAGGCCAAAATTTTCTTTTAAGGTGGTAGAATTGTAACACCCCAAAATTTATATTTCTGATTCTGTTAGATAGTAACGTAAAACTGTATCTGCTTCATTGGTTCAGTGTTCTGGGTGTGTGTGAGATGTCCCAAGTTCAAGCATTGGCCTTGGAAAATTTTGGTATTTTTTCTGAATAAAGCCTTATTTGGGTTCAATAGGCTTTTATTTAATAGTGGTAGAATCATAGCAGAATGGGCCTGCTGGCTTGGTGGTTAAGGTGTGTGTTGGAATGTAGGAGGTCTGGAGTTCAAATCACCGTGTAAGCAAAGGAATTATTTTTGCTGAGTGATTCAGCTAAGAGTTTGAGTTTCACTGAAAATTTAAGTAGTGGGGAGTTGGCAGAGAGAATTAAGAGGAAAGGATGGGGGTTATTAGATTTTGGCTGATATCTTTTCAATTTTTTCCTTCCTTGCTCCTGTCGGATTTTACTTTCTCTCTCCCTACCAAAAATTTCCCCATCTCATTTCTTTTCAGTTTTTGCTTCTATTTTTACTGCAATCGTATCTTCTCTCCCTCACCTGTGGCATTTCTTTGTGCGGTATCGTGACAAATTCTGAACATAGGGACTCATCTTTCGTGGAGTCTTAGTCTAAGAAAATAAAATTAAAAACTGTAAACTAAAAACCAAAAATGTGTCTATAACAAAAAAAACTTTTAAAATTACAAACTCCCACTAAAACTAGATATACCAAAATGAAATTAAGCCCATGTGAGCAGTTTTCTCATAAAAAACCTCGGGTGGTAATCCTTTAGTAAGCGGATCCACAATTATGGAGTTTGTTGCAATATACTTTATGGACACCTGACCACTTTGAAGTCTTTCTTTAACAACTAGGATTTTAAAGTTTATGTGCTTTGACTTTGATGTGCTCTTGTTGTTATTAGAATAAAAGACTGCAATTTATTGTCATAACTTGCACATTAGTGACAAAATTTTATGTCTATATTCCATAAAATTAGAGTCTGTATACCTGACAATATCTAACTTATCAAACCTCCGGTATGTGAGCAAGTAATATTTTGTTTTCTAAATATAATGTATGAATGGTTTGGTTTCTTTCCAATGATCCATACCTGAATTGCTCAAATGTTTTCACAATATCCCAACAATGTACTCAATATCCAAATGCGTACAAGCTTGAACATACATTTAATTTCCCGCTGTTGAAATTTATAGAATCTTATGAATTCCTATAATCTCAAAATCATTATTAGGGCATTGATCGAGACTATTCTTACTCTTATTGATATTGTGATATATATAATCATTAACTAAAAGTATCTCAAAATCGAAGAAGATAATCACCTGGTGAATGTTGTAATAACACTAACAAGAAGCCTAGAAAATAGATGTCAAGACAGCATTCTTGAACAACTATCTTAAAGAAAGCATTTATATGATACAACCCATCGAATATATAGCAAAGGAAATGAGCATAAAGTTTGCAAACTTCATAAATCCATATATAGACTTAAGCAAACATCTCGCTTATGGAATTAAAGATTTGATCAAGCGATCAAAACTTTCAAATTTGAGAAAAACATAAATGAACCTTATGTTTATAAACATATTAGGGATAGAAATATGGTATTTATTGTTCTATATGTCGATGACATTCTATTCAGTGGAGATGAAGTAGGGACATTGTCATTGATTAAACTGTAGTTTACTCAACAATTTAGTATGAAGGACTTGAGAAAAGCTAATTTTGTTCTAGATATTTGTATCCTAAGGGGTCGAAAGAACAAAGTGATAGCATTAACACAAGCTTCATACATTGACCAAATATTGGAATGTTATTCAATGACCGATTCTAATAAGGGAACTCAAACTTTTGTTTCTAGATTTTATCTTTCTTTGGAGGATTGTTCTAAGGCAACGAAAGAAATATAAAACATGAGAAAGATCTCTTGTGCTTTAGCAGTAGGAAGTCTCATGTATGCTATGTTATGCACACATCTAGATATTTGTTTTACAGTAGGGTTGGTGAGTCGATATTAGGTGAATCTCGGTCTAAGACATTAGAAAACAGTTAAGTATATACTCAAACATTTTCGAAGAACGAGAGATTATATACTTGTGTATTCTAGAGGAGATCTTACTGCTATCGGATATACCGATTCTAACTTCCAAACATGTCAGAATTTGAGGAAATCATTACCGGGCTGTGTCTTTATCCTAGGCGACGAGTCTATAGTGTGGAGAAGTGTCAAGCAGACCTATATTGCTGAATCCACTATGGAAGCTAAATATGTGGTTGTTTTTTAAGCTACGAAAGAAGTAATATGACTTCAATAGTTCCTTAAGGATATTGAAGTTTTTGCTAGTATGGAAAAAGCTATCACCAAGGAAACCAGAAGCCAAAAGAGGACGAAACACATTAATAGAAAGTATCACATAATAAGAGAGGTAATAGCAAAAAAAAATCACAAATGTATTCAAAGTCAAATTAGAGGAAAACCTTGCGAACCCATTTACCAAGACTCTACTAGCTAGGAGTTTGGAGAAAAACATGGAGAGCATGTGAATGTGAAATATGACTCATCTACTCAACTAGGGCAAGTGGGAGACTGTTGGATCTAGTGCCCTAAGTGTAGTATATTCGTTTATACACTTTTATTTTTTCGAAAAAATTGATTTTATAAAAATTATTCATGAATTATATTAATACCTGATCTGTCGTAATTCGGTGTAGCGAATTAAACTAGTTTTCACATTTAAGGAGCTTGAATACAAACATTTTCATTATGTTTTAATTCAGTTTCTTTAGTTTTGTTTACATTCAATTAAATGTGCACATTAAGTCTTTTATTAACCTTAAAGGACGAATGATGCCTAAGGGAGAGCTAACATACTTTGTGAGTGAAACACCCCTCCCCCGTATTCGTCGCTAGAATAAGGTTATGGAGCATTACTGTAAAAACATAACTTTAAAACATACATTTAAATTCTCAACATAAATATATCAATCACCATTCATGTATATGTATAACATCCCTTAATCGAGCCGTCGAGGCCTAAGAAACACTTTAGAAACAATTCGAGACTAAATAGAAAATATTTGGAACATTTAAGAGAAAATTAGAAAAATCGAACTACAGGGGTCACACGACCGTATGGCCAAGCCGTGTGACTGACACGGCTGAGACACGTGCTGTAACACCCTTAACCCGTATCCGACGTCGAAACAGGGTTTCGAGACATTACTAGAATTTGCAGATCACCTAAAAAAATTCAATTAAATACTTACCGATTCAATGTATCATATAAATAAATATATTACCATTCAATCAACAGCTTGGCACTTGTATAAGCATCAAACATCGACATTGTTAGTATACTAGTACATATTTTATATAAATTCAACATTGATATACTTATTTTCTCGACATGTCACACTTGAGTTTAATAATTGTCTTTACTTACATAATTTTCTTGTATCAACATATCAAAGATAATCATATATGTACATGTCATGAAACATATCATTATATTACCGTTTCTTCATAAGTATATATCATTCATTTCATTATATCAATATTTCATGCTCTATCATTTCCATATATTTTATGTATATTTATTCCATAATAGTTTATATCAACTTAACATAAATTTTATTCCATGTACTTATACTTATTTCGTTTATCTATCTTCATAATTATTTCATAAAACTATTTTGTACATATATTTCCATATGACCAGTTCTTGTAAACATTTCACACAACCATTTCATATAACTATTCATCATCTGATACATATTACCTAAATTTCAATTGTTCAACAGATGTCATAGCGTCTCCCATCCACAGTCTTATTTATCTTTGACATGATGCCATAGTGTCTTTCAACTATGGTCTTACTCATTTTCTGTCATGTTGCCATGGTATCTTTCAACCATGGTCTTACACACAAGTTGCCATGGTATCTTTCAACCATGGTCTTACATATTTCATTTCGGAGAGCACACTCCCGTGAAGCTCATCCTTACAGCGGGATTACCAGTCCTGGCTAAATCCCCTGTAATATAAACTCATAGAGTATTGTTTGGATTACCAATTCAGGCTAAATCCCCTGCAACGACAATTACTCTAATGAGCTTGGATTTGAATTACCAGTCCAGGCTAAATTTAGACCCTAATTCGAATTACCCGTCCGGGCTAAATCCATTTTGCACATATTCTTCGGGAGGGCTATAACAGGATAGGATCACCCGTCCGGGCTAGATCCTTTGTTACCATCAATTCCTTTTCAGAGATCCATCGAATTTTCCTTTCATTCAACCGGGATTTCTTTCCCTTTTTATCAAATATATCAATGTTTCATCAATTTTCATACAATGAACATTCAAATCATATTCATATCAATAACATACATTTCAAGCATTTAATAATATAATTCAAGTTACACGAACTTACTTGGCGAAATTGCAGAAATATCAAGGTTTAGGGGTATTTTGGTAATTTATTATTTTCCCAATTTTCACCTGATCTTAAATTGATAATTTCATTCAATTTATTAATTTAAATAATAAAACAATTCATTCCCTTCAATTTGGTCATTTTTGACATTTTTACAAAATTTCCCCCTGAAATTTTTAATTTTATTCAATTTAGTCCTAAGCCTAAAACATGCAAATTAGCCATGCTAGCTGAATATTCATATATATTTTCCTTCTCCGACTCTCCATTCCACATCCTTAATGTATATAACACACTTGTAAGTAACATTATCTATAATTTTATTTTTTACTTTTATGAATATTCAAGTCGTTTATTTGTGTCATAGTCACTAAATTATTTATATCTGAAGATATAGAACTTAAAATTAAGATCCTATAATTTTTCCTAAAACTAGACTCATATATATTCTTACCATAAAATTTTAGAATTTTTGTTTATCCAATAAGTATAGTTTATTATTTAAAGTTACCCCTGCTTTTGCTGTCCAATAGTTCTAACCCTCTTCACTAAAAATTAATTATCTCCTCATACATATTTATAATGATGTTACAGTTTATTTCTTTTGAAAATAGACTCATTCAAGATTATAAAATATAAATTTAAGCCCTAATTATTTTTCTCCAATTTTTATGATTTTCCAAAGTCGAAACAGGGAACCCAAAATCATTCTAACCTTATCTCACAAAATTTATTATATCTCATGATTTACAATTCCATTACTTACATAATTTATTCTATAAGAAACTAGACTCAATAATATTTAATTTAATATTTTATTAATCCTATAATTCAATTTCTATAATTTTTGGTGATTTTTAAAGTTAGACTATTACTACTAGTCCAAAACTGCTTTTAGTGCAAAATATTAATTACCATGTTTATTACACCCTTATTTTCTTTTTCTACACTATTTCTCATCACTTTCTCTTATTTTCTCTTCACTAACATATCAAGAACATAGGACCATATGTAAGGAAACTCTATATTAACATTAATCCCATGCTTTTTTTCAATAATATCAAACTTAAAAATATATTGAAATCATGATGTTTTTATCTTGTTCTATTGATTTCAATCTTCATCTTGATTTTCTCTCTTCTTCAACTTCTATTTCTTAAATCCAACTTGATATTCTAACTTAGTCTCCTTAACATTTTTCTCTCTTGGTAGCTATGGAAATTCTTTTGATTTTTGGGTGAAAATAGTAAATTTTTGGTAAAAGGACCAAATTGTAAAGAAATGAAAACTTCTTTTCTTCTTCTTCTTCTCACATTGGTTTTGCATAGGAAAAATGGATGAGAATTCCTCATCTTTCTTTCTTTATATACTAATAAAATAATAATAAAATATCTTATTAAAAATATTAATAAAATAATATTTATCTAATTAAATAATTATAAAATATCAAAATATCTCTAGCATCATTATTACTTTCTAGATTTCTCTCTCTTCAAATTGACCATTTTGCCTTATTATCTTTTAAAATTTAATCCTTAAGTCATCATTTAATTTGGTAAAATTACAATATAGTCCCTCATAGTTCTTCACCTATTCAATTTGGTCCTAATTCATCCATTTTCCTTGGTTTCTAGATCATTCCACCCTTAAAATATTTACACTATTGGTCTTTCAATTTTTTCATATTTACACTTTAACCGCTCAAATTTTGAGTATTTACTCTTGTGCAACAAAACTTTTCACTCTTTTACAATTTAGTCATTTCTTGAATTAATATATCATATATACTTACCAATATTGACATAACTCAAAATTTCCCTTTTTGTCACTTTATTTTCTTATTTTACTATATCAAGGATAATATCTTACTGTAAAAATTTTCGGGGTATTATACATGCCCGTGTCTCAGGTCGTGTAACAATCGAAATAGGGACACACAACCGTGTCCTAGCTCGTGTCCGTGCCCATGTAACTCTCTGAGTTGGGCCACACGGCCAAGCCACGCGTCTGTGTGTCAGGCCGTGTACCACACATGCTAAGATACACGTCCGTATCTCAGGCCATGTGGACATGAAATTGGCCAAATTCAAGCCATTTCCATCCCCAACCCAAACATGCACCTACAAGTATTTTGTTCCCGCATTCAAGGCATCAAAACATACCAATACATGCATGAAACAATCAATTTAATAGACCATAAATTCATCCAACCAATATGTCAACAAGGCACCTCAAATGCATTCAATCATATCTTATCGAAACATGTCAAAAACCTATCACAAATTAAGGATCACAACTCATTACTTACTAAGATACTATACACCACATAATTGAAGCATTCATGCACCAACAGTTTGCACCAAAAAGGTTTGAACATTACTACATATAAGTGTTCCAAAAAGGTTTACCTAGTTATGCAACCCAGTTCAAATACCATTCACTATCAACAAGCATAAACATATCAACTTTTAATATTTACATATTCACTAAAATATCATATTACTAAGGACCTTTCCTAATACATTCCACTTTAACCAACTAGAGCAAAAACCAAAATGACTACCAAGATAATGATGAAAGTGTGTAAGCTTCCGAGCTGATCCAATCAAAGCAACTATTCCAAGAGTCCTACAAAATCAAATCAAACTAATAAGCATAAGAGAGCTTAGTAAGTTCGATAATAGACTCATTTGTTATCAACTAAAAATTTCCAAATGGATATTAACTTTTAATACACTGGCACAAAGACTTAATAACACCGGCACAAAGCTTGCTAGGCATAAAGCCCGAATAACACTGGCACAAAACCTGTTAGGCACAAAGCCCGAATAACAGCGGCACAAAGTCTACTAGGCATAAAGCCTGAATAACAATATACTTCTATATTTAAACATAGTTCTTAATGGAATTCAAAGATTAATCACTAACGAGGTATTCAATTCAACTAAAAATAAGCATATAACGAACTTACCGAACCATATTGTAGTAATTGTGAAACATAAGAACTACTCCGAAATCTTTCCTTTTTCGCGATCGTCAACCCGTTCATGATCTAAAACAATAGTTTCATTCAATTGAGTACTTATATAAATCAATTTAATCCATAATTCATTTTTATGCAAAATTACTATTTTGCCTCTAGCATTTTAACTTTTCACAATTTAGTCATTAAGCTCATAAATTGAAATCTAAACATTTAAATCCTCATTCAAGCTAACCAAGTTTATGAAGGACTTATATCAACCCAAATAAACCCTTATTTCATGAATTTAACATAAGTTTTACCATTTTTACAAATTAATCCGTAAGTGCAAATTTCATCAAAACTCACTTAACAAAACTTGTTTATTCAACAACAAAGATTCATAATCTAGAATTAAACACCAAACCTTGGGCTAACTAGTTTAAGCTAAAACGACTTTAAAAACATAAAAATCATTAAAAACGGGGCAAATTACATACCATGAACACAAGGATTGCTTGGCCGAATACCCCCTTTCTCCAATGGTGTTTTTAGGTTTTCTAATTAGCAAAAGATGAAGATGACAATGTTTTCTCATATTTTTTTATTTAATTTTCTTTCTAATTACTAAATGACTAATTTAACATTTTAAAACCATAGAATTTCAATAAAACAATGCCATGTATATCCACTTACTACTTAAATGGTCTAATTACCATTTGAGTCTTTTAATTTCAGGTTCTATAGCTATTTGACTCCTTTAGCTATTAGAACTCAACTTTTACACATTTTACGTTTAGTCTTTTTTACCTAATTAATCATGTAAACATTGAAATTTCTTACCGCAATTTTAATACTACCTTAATAACATCCTATAGACATTAAAAAAATAATAAAATACTAATTTACTCATCGAATTTGTGGTCTCAAAATCACTGTTTTGATTTTATTAAAAATAGGTTGTTACAGTGATTGTGCAAGAGACCATCGGAAGGCATTTCGGGTCAATATTAGACACTATGTTGCAACATGGGGGATCCAATGTTGCAATGTAGAAAGCAAAATAGAGAAAGTGAGAAACTGCATTCAATGTCATGACACCCTCAGCCTGTGTCATGACATACCCCTGAAGATGGCTACAGAGGAACATGCTGGTTGCTATGTCACGACACAAGTCTTAATGTGTCGCGAAATCGACTCTGTGACGAGAATAAAACATGAAGCATGGGCATTTTGGTCTGAAAAACTGAACTTTAAGTTCAGGAACGTTAGCTACCCTAGGGTTAAGGACGATGACTACCTGAAGGCTATAAATAGACCTCTCTGGCACATGTTATAGGGGTATTCCATTGGCTTATATTTCCTCTTTATGTTTAAGAATTGTTTTATTTTTTTCTTAAGTTTTCATAGTTTTAGTTATTTGTTTTCTTTAAGAGATCTAATTGTAAAGGAGATCAACTTTTGTGGATTCACACTATTCATCAATATCAATAAGGTTTTCTTAAACTCTCTATTTCACTCCATTCCTTATGATTAATTCTTCCATTTATTCCATGTTGTTTATGAAAGCTATAAAGAACTAATCCTTCAATGGGGGATTAGCAAGTGGAGGCATAATCTCTTAACTGTTTTGCAGGGTTACTCAACAGATCAATTGTTCGAGAAAGGAAGAATGTGAAACAAACCCTAGGTCAGACAACCCTGAGAAGTTATCAAGGTGGGAATTAACCCAAAATTGGTATTGCCTATTTGTGAACTCCTTTACCCCAAGCCAGTGTGAATTGTGAGGTCGGAAGATAAGTAGTTCTTGTTGACTCATTATGTTAGTGGAAGATTGGAAGATCCTGCTAGGATAGCTACTAGTTGGTTGATGAGGAACTCGAGACAACAGTTAATTGGGATTGTCGAAGCGAGCTAATCACCCATATTCAGATTTGATTCACTTTATTTATCTCCAGATTTGATTCACTTTATTTATCTCTATCTTTTACAATTTTAATTCTTTTATGTGATTTTACTTTATTAGTTTACAAACCCTAAAAATACTTCTTATTTTACTCTCGTACTATAACTTATTAAAGAGTATTAATTAGATCTTTAGTTGTTTGAGTTAAAATTGATTTAGTACTCGCCTCCTTTGGGTATGATCCTCAGAGTACTCACCTATTTCGTTGTAAAATCTATATTAAAACTCGATCTGTATACTTGCGAATATCGCTTCGTAATTCTTTATTTTATTACAGTATTCACACTTTTGACGTTAGTGCGTATGGAGGCAGTCAATACCCTTCATATATCTTTCTCAATAGTTTTTGCACGAAAAACAAAATGGAAGTAAATATTAGTTCATTGGTTATCTAATGTTTAACTAATAATAAGAGGTATTATGTGGTCAGATCGTAATACGAAATGAAAACTTATAGTACTAGATGAATCTAAAATGTCTTTAGTCTAATCAGAAATGAGCAAACTGATTGAAAGACTAATATGTCATCTATCAAGTCTAAATGGGGAGATACTTTATCTTAAGCATTGGAGAAGATGACTCCTAGAACATATAGACATAGATGTGACTAACTAGACTGACAGTACATCAGACAGGACCCAAGTAGAATAGATCCTGAATTCTTTTATGGATTTATTCACATATGACATTCATGGTGTGACATACCTCAATCCTAAGTGGATGATGGACTATATATGTATGAATCGTATAGTTTTATTTAAGTAAAAGCCTGAGTTCAAATGGATAAGGAATCGAAAGCTGCTGCATTGGGTATACGACTTCTATAGCATGTAGCGTCATTCACAATAGTTGAATTAATAACCCAAGAAACAGGTAAATTATATCCTTTCATTGGCATTACATGATAGATGAAAAGTAAACATGACTACAGGTCGTTTGTCTTTGTGATAAATGACTTAAATACTATTTGATTGTAATTGACTTTTCATAAAGGAAGATGTAATAATTATCATGAGATAAAATAGAATCATATTAGGAGAAAGGATTTATCCCAAATATATTAAGGATCTCCTATAACGGTAACAAACTTATGACAAGGGCATTGGATGAGCATTGATCGAGTAGCTTTCGTAATGGTATGTAATTGAGGAGAGCTCAGTGACGATACTATAGTGGAATGACTTTGTGACTAAATGAGTTTATAATTAATAGGTGAAAAGTTGGAATTTAATTATAAATCATTTGATCCCTAATCACATATATCCAATCGGTCCATCACTAGCTCGTTGAAACCAAAAATGAATATTCAAAATCAAATGATCAATGGATAAAAATAATAAAGTTAGAAAAATGAGTTACATTCGGAAGTGAATGTGGTTTCTCACTAAATATGGAAATGAACTGAGAATTAATTTAAGTTTTTCAAATTATTATTAAGTAATTGAAGTTTGAAAATGAAATTAAATTAGTTGGTCATTGTGAATCCATTGAATGTAGAAATTAAATGTATTTTCTCATAGATTCTTTTACGATAGATTTGCCATGAGTTTAATAGAATTAGAATTGGTTTGAAAATTATTAGAAAATTAATTAATTAATTAAAATTAATTTAGTAATATTTATTTTTGAAAATATAAAACATGTATTGAGTTAAATTAAATTATAAAGTGTTGGGTTAATATTTCAAGAAGCACATATAATTGGACCTGATACATGGGAGGCCTAAAATCCGTCATAATATGTACAACAAACCTAATGTATTTAATTAGGGTTAGCCGCCCCTCTCTCCTAATTCAACTAGGGGATTGATTTTTCTATTAAATAAGTATTATTTATATTCTAATAATTCAACTAAGGTTCCTCTATCTCACCCTATAAATAAATGGCATTGGTCGGGCTAAATATACACAACTTTGAGATATTGTTATTTTATCCGAAAATAGTGAGAATTTACTTTTAAGTATAAATTCTATTTTTCAGGGATAACAATGCCACTGGTTTCTATAAAAGAGTGAGATTTAGTTTCCTACAAAACGTAATAAAATTATTTTCTGTTCTGTGTTTGATTTGAAATTTTTTGAGCCTACACTCGAAGCGGTTCGTGGAACGAGAATAATAAAGAAGGTCGTTTGGTAGAAAGTCGGAAACGTCAAGGATCTATTTTATACAAAGCACAGGTACTTTTCGAGAAAAGTTTATTGCCATAAATATCACAAATCGGCTCGATTTTCAAAAAAAAATTCGTTACATCTTGGATTACTTAACAATATTAGTTCCCTCATAAGCATTGATGTTATCCTATAATCGATTGAACCTCGAAACACAACGACACTCGAACTCGAATTAAAGGAACACAATTAGTGGCCCAACCGACTAAAACAGGCTCAAAAACAAAGATATATAGATAAAAATAAGACCACAACCCAATAACTATATCTAGAAAAGAATAATAGGTATAAGAGACCTCGACCCATTTTCTATAAGACAAGTTAGAGAATCAAAAGTATTGAGAAGAAAATCTCGACCTGTTATCTATATAGAGATAAGAACTGTAAGTATAAGTTTGACTGCCTCACTCCTGAAAGAAAGAAAGGGAGTGATAAGATCGGATTGGTGAACACCATAACATGAAAATATTGATAAGTTCAATAAATGTTTGTAAAGAACAAAGAGAAATAATTTCACAAATATATTGATCAAAAGTTTTTTAAGTTTACAAATGATAGCTTATTTATAGGAAAGCTAGGTAGATGAATTGCCACAATCGGCCATTAATGAGTACATGTATCATCATCCATGAACCTATGTGATGCATGTATTTTCATATTCAATGTATGATCGAATGGTCACATTCACCTTTTCTAACCGTATATGAATCTTTGAGGTTCATCTTTTCCATCCATACATCTTCAAGGTTCAATGTTGCTTTATTAATAAAATACATCCTCTTAACCATGCATGCATATAGAGTGTTCAATGAAACAGAACGAATAGTCAAATTAACCTCCATAAAGGCACCGTCTATTCCTTACATGAATGTTCATGGAATCTGATCATTCATGAATGTTGAAGCACATTGTATTTTGAAGGGAATGCGAAAGGCCTTAGGTGCATGTATGTATGCATGAACCATTAGGTGAAAAGGATGTGTCCATCCATTATATTTGGGAAAGAAAGTGAAGATTCGCCGTGCATGGAGCAATTTGTGGTTAGCCAATGTACCTACAAAAAAGTATAAATAAGCATCATCCAAACAAAGTCACTAAAACTTAGAATCATGAAACCTTGATGCATGGAAAAAGAACAATTTAGAACATTATGTAAATTTGATACAACTAGACACAAACAAGGAATCCAACATGAAGACACAAACATATAACAATTTTGGACACAAACATTATAAAGAATGCACGGATGTTTGAACACATAAAATAGAAAACACACACTAAATTAATTTGTGACATATGACAAACTTAATAATATAAACATGATGTGAAAACATGAACACTTAGACATAAAAAAATAACATTATAATTATAAGACACAAACACTTGGACTTAATGTTCATGCAAAAATTAACACAAACATAGAAATAATGACACATAAAATATAACTTAAAAACATTAAAACACATCAGATAAAATTTCGAAGTCTGAAAGTTAAATGTCCAAATAAAATGGCCTAGATAGCCATGTCTAAAGATGTTGAATTTCATCTTGCACTTGGGCTTCATACGTTGTTGGACCCAAACATCTTGAATAGGTTCATGATTGGCCTTCTTAGGTCCAACGCCTTTATTTCTCAAGAAATGCCTAATAAGCTCTATTGATGTAACAAAGCCCAATTTGGCCTACAGAATCTTGGCTCATTAGAAACATGTGATTGGATCTTAACCCAATCAGATGCCCACTTAGTTATATAATCATATGATGTGGCGAGCTCACATCAAACATTTTGAAGAATTTCTCAAGCTTCCTTTGCTATAGTACATTTGGAAATCCATTTGAACTCTTGCATATCAATACCATAGAATAAGGCATATAGAGCATTAGAGTTTGTATTGACAACTCTAAATTCTTCAGTAGTCCATTTAATCTCAGACTTAGGAACCTTTCCAACATTAAAACCAATAATCAGAGCTTGCCATCCAGTGAGAATAGATCGTCAGGCTTTCTCATCAACTGACTTAATATAGTCTTTCATTCTATCTTTCTAGTAAGGATAGTTTTCATTTTCAAGTATAAAGGGATGAGTAATCGAAGAACCTTCCATTGTTAGTAAAAAGAAACACCTGGGTTTACCACTAGATTTGTTAAGTGTATGTTCTGATACTAATTGTTACTACTTAAATTGTTTGTTTGCTTAAAAAAACAAAAGCAATAGAAGCGTTAAACTACATTTACCATTACATCTTGGCACTATGAAAAACTCTACAAACAAAATAGAAATATCACCGAGATTTATTTATATAGTTCGGTTCCCTAGAGTTTTAATTTCAAATATGTTTGCTCATAGCTTTTTTATTACTTAATTTTCTCTTTAAAACATTGGAGCTACTGTAGTAATTATATACTAAACTGTATCTATTAGTGCGGGACATGGAAAAATGAGATTAAAATTTGATAAATGTGGAAATTTAATTAAATGATGGGATTAATCACTCGAATACATCTTGAAGAAGAGAAATTGTAATTGGGACCGACAAAGTTGGACCTGGGACAATGAGCTTTCAAAATAGTAAAGAAAAAACCCTAGGAACGACCTTACCCAGACATGGACAAATGTATCACGTCTTTTTTATATTTTATTATAGTTGTTTTAATGACCTGTCACTGGCTTCATTTCTTCCTCATAATCTACTGAAACCTGGCCCCCACGTCGCTATGGACTGAGCTCCACAAAACTCAATAACGCCTATGCCTCTCTCTCCCCTTCCGCTGCTTATCCCCCACATAACCTATTCATCTCCTTCATCTTCCACCATGCCTACCCGATCCGTTAAAATTCTCCAGCTCCAGCACCCGGACACGACATCCTACGGGAGCTCCGGTGCTGGTTATTCCTCATCTTCGTTTTCCAGATTGCGGGAAAAGATCAAAGAGATGACCTTTTTTAATTGGGTCGAGATGTTTCTTCCTTGTTGCCGTTGGATTCGAACGTATAAATGGCGGGAGTATTTGCAGGTTGATCTCATGGCTGGTAGTACCGTCGGTATTATGCTCGTACCGCAGGTGATTCCTCTTCTTTCTGCGTTTCTTTGGTTGCTGTGCAAATGTAGATGCAAGAAAAAGAGAAGAAAAACGCAACTTGTCTGCGTCTGTTAAAATATACCCTTCTTTTTTCACCCTCAACTTAGCTTACTAACCAACTCCCTTTTGCAGTTAACCATCTTTTAAAAATCCTTTTTCTTTTTTTCTGGTTCAGTTTTATCAGTGAAATTTGCACCCATGCTTTTGACTTCAGTGACATTTACTATTATTTACTCTTTATCCCAATTAATTAAATTTATAAAAGAACATTTAATTTGTTTTTTGAAAAGATTTTGTAATTTTATCTATAATATAAATTTAATGCTACAAAAGAAGAATCTACTTTTTACTTTTCAAATTGAAACGGAAGTTTAGTGCCTTGTCGCTCGGAAGTATAAAGAATGAAGTAAAGAAAAGAAGAGGAAAGATATTATCCGTTAATGAATTTCTTTTTATTTACTCATCGTTTTTTCTATAAGGGTTTTAATGTAAATTTAGTATATTTTTATTATTTTTTCGGTCATTTTATTATCATTATTGACGTGTAAGATAATAATATATATGATAAGTTTGGGCTTTATATTTTTTGTCACTTTTATTTTTATTTTTTAACCAAATTTAGTTATGGAATTTTCAAATAATATTAAATTTTCTAAATAAATTAAAATATTAATTTTAACGATGTTAACATAAAACTTGTGTGATTTTTTATCTTATATATTACTTTAATAAATAATTTTAAAATTATAAATATATTTTAAAATTTTAAAATATAATATAAAAATAAAATAACTAAATTTATGATAATGCCTATAATAAATAATATATTATTACTGTTATTGAATTTATGTTGTTTTCTTGTGAAAAAAAAGGTTGTGCGGCATATAACTTTAGCCCTCCTCCATTGCTTTTATTATCTAAAAGCATTTTCTGATATTTTGCAACTCAAACCAAGGCAAAATTATGAAAATTCCCTTATATAAGTATTTTCAATATATATATATATATATATATATATTAGGTTTAATTGAATAAAAGCCCTCAAACTATATTTTTTAGTTATATATTTAAACTATAATTTTGTAATCATTATAGTCCACAATTGTTATCATCTGTTAAAAATTTTAAAATTAAGTAAGAGTTAGCAAGTGACATTTTTAATTATATAAAATTTTTAATTTAATATTAAAATAAATTAATGTTTAATGTTATATATTTCTTTCACTCTCTTCCTCCCCTCTTTTTCTATCATTTCCAATTCCTCCATTGCCTTTGCCTGCCTTACTTTCACTTATTGGGGATAGCGGGACTGGGCACCCTAAAATGGGATTACCACATTTTTCCCAATGACATTCTTTTATGGTATTTATATATGCCAGCATTGTAGTGTACTTCCTTTAAATTTTATGGATATAGATGAAAGAGGAGAGAGGATGAAAATTGAAGAATTAGAAAGGGAGACAATGGAGATAGGGAATAGAAAATTATAATATTAAATAATTATTTAATATTTAATTTTAAAATCTTTATATAATTAAAAATATCACATTTGATTAGCTGAAGGTTGTTTTAAATGGTGATAATGGCTGGAACTCGTAATGATTACAAAATTATAATTTAAGTCTCTGATTCAATTAAAAAGAGTTTAAGTACCTAATTCAAAAAAGCTATAATTTGAGACTTTATTATTCAATTAACCTAATTTTTATAATATTTATATAATTATTTTTCTTTTTGAAATTTATTTCAAATATACAATTATTTACGTGTAAACATTTTATTAAGTTGATATCACTATTAATTGGTAATTAACTCAGTTATGAAATTATAAAATATTTTTTTAAAATTATAATTAATATTATTATGACATTTGTGTCTTTTTCATACTTTTATACATTTTAAATAAAATAATTAAAATTAGAAATCCAAGAATCGAACACACGTTAAATAGTAGTATTAAGATTCAGGTTTATTTTCACTCTATCTATATTTATTATTGAATATATTTTAAAAAATTATTTTAACATAAAATATATTTTCATACAAAATTTAATTATAATAAATTGTTTTATTAATTTCTAAAAAATTAATAGTGACTCCATAACCAAAATATAAAATAAATTATACTACAAGGTTTTAAATAACCAAGTGTGTTAATGTTACAATTATTTGACACGTGACTTTCTTCATTTTAAGCATTTATTTTTACTTTGGGTAAACTTTTACTCATTTCTTTTTAAATTATATTAGAAAAACATAACTTAATTATTATACCTATAATATAATTTATAGGACTCTTTTTAATTAATCTTATTGTTATTATTTTTATAATAATTTATAATTGTTTTCATAAATTAATTTTTTAGTACAAAATTTTATATCTATTTACTATAATTTTTAATATAATATTTCAAATCCAAATTTGTTCGATATATTTTCATAATTCGCATGTCTATTTATTATAATTATTTTAAGATGATATTTCCAAACTTCATAATAAAACATATATTTTGTATACTATTAATATATATTATTTTATGTTAAAGATTAAATTTACAATACTTTAAGTACTATTAGTTTGTGTATTTCACTGAGTATAAGAAAAAACTCTCTTATTAACTCATTCCTATTTTAACTCTTAAAAAAATAAAATCATCTAGAAAATTATAAGTACAATTAATTTAATTTTTTATGCTAATTATCTTTCTTTTCATAAATATAAAAATAAATTAATTATATACTCTTTCACCCAACTCAATTAAGAATATTAAAAAAATCAAAATTACTACAATAAAAAGGAGTATATATTTTAATGAACAACCATAATTTAAATTACTTTTGTATTTTTAAGTTTCAATTTAATTTTATAATTATTCAACTTAAAATGCAAACATTAAATATATGTGATTTCCATAATATTTATATTCATATTGGATATATAATTATTTTCTCTTTAATTGAATTTTTCATTTAATTTATTAGGTTTAATCCAAAACTAGAATCTAAAATATACTATTTTTCTATCTTGGTATTTAAATATTTTTTGGGTCACCAGTGGTACCTAAATTATTTTTTTCCCTGAAGCTGATACTTTTATTAGTCTAACCGTTAAATCTATTTTAAAAATAACTTAACCCACCAATCAGTACCTAAATTATACTGTTAAATCGATTGGACCGAGAATCAACCGAGGTACTAGCTCGTGGATAGGGTTAAACTGATTAACTCGTGAACCAATACAGACTGATTGAACCAAACTAAAAAAACCAATTAAACTTATTTTCTCTAATTTTTAACTTTGATAAATTTTTAATAATTTATTTAATTGATTCAGGCGAATTGATTAAACTAAGAATCGGTGGCGTACCTAGTTTGATCATTGGTCTAATTCTAAAGAAAGAAAAAAAAAGGAAAAAAATCTATCTATAAGAGAAAAAATACTGTATTTTTTTTGTCATATGACAATTTCTAATTGGTTCTATTTTTTTAAAAACTTAACAATTTAACTGATAATTGAACTAATAGTGGTACCAACTTGAGAAAAAAATAATTTATATACCAAAATGGGAAAAATACATAGCTTAAGTACCAATTTGTGGGTTAAGTTTTTTTCTTTTCCCTAAATAGACTTAACAATTTGACTAACGAATCTACCAACTTAAGGAAAAAAAAAGTAGTCTAGGAATCACTTGTGATAAAAAAAAGTTTAGGTACCAAAATAGAAAAAATAGTATAGTTTAGGTACCAATTTGTGAGTTAAGCCTATATATTATATATAACCAAGTATACATTTTAAAAAGACATAATGACTTTTTTACCCTCCAACTTTACAAAAAGGTCACTTTAGCCCTCTATTTCTTTCTTTTTTTTTTTAACCTTTTTTAGCTTTTAAACTTGCGCTTTTTTGTCAAATCACCTCAAAATAGATGAAAAAATTAATATTTGTTAACTTTGCTGATGTGGCATACACGTAGATCGCCACTTGTATGCCATGTCGAATTTTTTTAATTTTAAAAATATTTTTATATTTTATACTTGTTAAATAAATTTAATGATTTTTATTTACAAATAATTTTTGAGTTTTAAAATTTTAAAAATTAATTAAATGCTGTCGGGTTATCCGCATGTATACCATATTAGTAAAATTAAAAATATTAACTTTTCATTTATTTTGAGGTGATTTGATAAAAAATATAAATTTAAAGGCTAAGAAAAACAAAATTAATTAAATGAAAGATTAAAATAACTTTTTTTATATTGAATCATCGAACAAATCATTATGCTTTAAAAGAACAACTTAATGTTTAATTATAATATTGTGACTTTAATCTATTAACATTTTTTATAAATTAAGTGGATAATATTTTTTAAAAATAGTTATTTTTAGTACACTTAAAACATAGTTAATTAGATAACTAAAATATTTAACTTAAATAAATTAGATTATATGGATGATATTTTGTTTAAAATAAATTAGATATATGGATGATATTCTGTTTAAAATAAATTAGATAAATATTTTAGATAATTATAATTTTAAAAATTGAATAGATATTTAATTAAATAAAAAATAATTGGATAATTTATCCATTTGATTTATTTATTTATATATTATTTATATTATTATTTATTTTAAATTTTAATTTTAACTCAAATTTAAAAATAAAACTATCCGAGTCATCTATAAATTATTAAAAAAATTCCAAAATTTTAAAGGGTTTTACTTTACTTTTTTTTTTTGTTTTTTTTAAGATTTTTTCTAGTAGTATGTTTAGCTCTGTTTGACCACCATCTCTCAACTAATATTTGTGAGAGAACCATGAAGCTAAGCTTCATGTAGAGACCTTCGTCTAATGCCTTCCCAAAGTCAATTGAACGCATCCATTAAAATGCTTAATGATAAATAAATAAGGCAGGCAGTCACAGAAATGGAGTGAGTTATTGTTTTTGAGAAAAATTGAAGTGTTGATGTGAGATGGGGGGTTTTGAATGTTGATGTGAGCAGGCAATGTCATATGCAAAATTAGCTGGACTTCAACCAATCTATGGGCTCTGTAAGTTACCATCAATTCATATTCTTCAGGATTTCTTTTTATATATGCCATGCACTTGCTAAGAACATAAAACTACCTTCACCAATCCTTTTTCATACAACTATTCTTTACGACAATCAAGTCACTTTATATGGTTTATTTTTACAAAATTACTGAGTGTAGGACCTCTTCACAACTCCCATATGTAATATTCTCTATAAAAAACATACTTAAAAGACAAAGCTAAAACTATACATTAATGGAATTAATGGCATTATAATGACAACCACATTTAAAGAAAAAAAAAAAAAACCTACACTTGAGTTTAAACGTTTGATTGTTGTCTTTTTAAACATTGCAACTTGGATTACAGTCCATTTAGTTTAAATCTTATTCACAAGATATGTATTGTGGTTTTGGGCATGCAGACTCTGGATTTGTGCCAATTTTTATCTATGCCATATTTGGGTCATCACGGCAGATTTCAATAGGTCCCGCTGCATTGACTTCCCTCCTCGTCTCCAACGTGTTAGGTAAAATTGTTGATTCATCAGATGCATTATATACAGAGCTCGCTATAGTGTTGACTTTGATGGTTGGGATCTTGGAATGCATAATGGGGATATTGAGGTAGTACTCATTCCTTTTCTCATCTAAATTTTGCTTTTGCATATGCTGGTGATTAATAATTTAAGAATCATGCAAGTTAGTGTGTATCTGAGTTAATAAAATTCAGGTGTGGGTATCGGATATTGTGCACGAGCATGTTCACGTTTTCCCAAGATTTCTATGCATTTAGAGAGCCTTTGGGACTTAATATTCTGCACCTATGTTTGAATATGTGTTAGTCATAGATGTAGTTGGAGCAACATGAAAATTTGTCTCAGCTAGCTCAAATAGTTATCAACCAGTTGAATATTCCTACTGAAAGTTTGCTTTTCTTAGCAACAAAGTGCAACAAGTTAATCCTCCATGAACTCTCAAATACATGAAAAACATAAAAAGTTAAAACATACTAAGATTAGATACATGCTTGCATATGACACTCACATCATAGTCCGAATAACTTAGGATGAGTTTATGCTACTTCTATCACACAAAGAAAAGAACAAGTGTATCTAATGATCTAGAACTTTTTCTGCATTATCTTACAGTCAGATCTTCCATTCTTAGGAAAACTTTAATATACTTTTCCCACTTTGGTCAGGCTTGGATGGCTTATTCGTTTCATTAGTCATTCTGTGATTTCTGGGTTCACAACAGCTTCAGCCATTGTAATTGGTTTGTCTCAAGCAAAATACTTTCTGGGGTATGAAATTGATCGAAGCAGTGAGATTGTGCCAATAATCAAGAGCATAATATCTGGAGCTGATAAGGTATGTCTTTACATGCCTAAATGGTATTAAATTTACAGTTTTATATTTGTATGTTACTGATACGTTCGTTAAAGAAGGCATAATCCTTAGCACTAGAACTTAAAATCATCTACTTCTTAAATGTATAATTGACATATTCCTTTGCATTGTTTATTGTAATTGGAGGAAACTTCCATGTATTTTCTTTCAACTTTGCCAAGTGTTTTGCTCTGCTTTCATTTGTTTAACCACAACCGGTGTTCTCATTTTGTAGTTCTCATGGCCCCCTTTTGTAATGGGATCTATAATTCTGGCGATACTTCAGACCATGAAGCATTTGGTACCAACTCTTTGTCTCTCTCCCTCCTACACTCCCCCTAAATTGGTAATAAATTCTATGCTTCATGTGTAGGGAAAATCAAGGAAGCATTTGAAGTTCTTACGAGCTATGGGTCCCCTGACAGCGGTCATTCTTGGCACAAGTAGTGCCAAGATATATCATCCATCATCTATTACATTGGTGAGAATGATGTAAACTAAAATGCTGCTTATTGTTGGATGTTAAATCAAGCAACATAGTCACAACAACACTATATCTTAGTCAAATGATAAATAATGTTGTAATGTTGTTGATTTAGGTTGGAGACATACCTCAAGGCCTTCCCAGCTTTTCCATCCCTAAATGTTTTAAGCATGCAAAGTCCTTAATTCCAACTACACTTGTCATTACTGGTGTAGCCATCTTGGTAACAAATTACATGAATCATTCTCCTAATAGGAATAAATATATACATGCTTCCAATTCGAATTGTGACTACTAATGGTATGTTTTGAATCTCAGGAATCCGTTGGGATTGCCAAAGCATTGGCAGCAAAAAATGGGTACGAGCTGGATTCAAATCAAGAGGTATATACTGTAAAAATGTTGTACAACTCCCTCTATACTTGCTGTTATAATGATTAACTTTTTTTCTTCTCTATTTTCAATCATTCACATTCCTCTACACTATGTTTCTTTAAATCTTTATGTTGCTTGACCCATATATGGTTTAATCATGTGCTTAATTTTGTTTACATTTAGGGAAGGTAGTAATGAACTTTGATTCTTTGTCAACAGTTGTTTGGTCTTGGGGCTGCAAATGTGTTGGGGTCATTCTTTTCAGCATACCCCACAACAGGTGAGAGTTCTTCCCAATGTACTCAAAAGTTATCTCTTGATTCAGTGTTAGATTGTTCAACTCTATTCTTAAGAATGTTGTGTACCGGAACATTGGAAACTCAAGTTAGTTGAACATTGTTGTGCATTTCATGCAGGTTCTTTCTCGAGATCAGCTGTGAATCATGAGAATGGAGCAAAAACCGGCTTAGCTGGAGTTATAACAGGAATCGTAATGTGTTGTGCACTTTTATTCTTGACTCCAGTATTTGAGTACATACCTCTGGTAAGTTCTTAAGTTAGCACGTTTGGTTTAACTATTCTTATCATTTCCATTTGCGTGCTTCTTATATTATTCCTTTTTTTTCTTTCTCACCACCTGAATTTGCTCATGTATTGTTGTTATGTTACTCGAACTTGGATGAGAGTCAGATAAGAGTATGTGTTTGAAATGGGTATACTCCATTTGTTTTGCCTTTTTCCAAGTATTTAGAGGGTCATATTTGCATACCCATGTTAGAAAATGTGTCCAAGACAGATACTTTGAGAAAAATTAAGAGTTGAAGCAACATAGGTTTTTTGAGGGATCCATGGACTCAAATGTTGGATTTGATTGTTTGTTGTGTATGGCTAGATTTCCTGTTAGCATCTAGAAGAGTTACTACTATGAATGCTAACTATGGGTCCTCTGCAGTGTGCTCTGGCTGCTATAGTAATCTCTGCAGTGATAAGCCTGGTAAGTAAGAGACAAGCCTGTGTTGGAACATTTTTCAAACCAGATTAGCAACATATGAAATCAACCAGAATTAAAAAGTAAACGACATGTTAAATCGGATATTTGGTTGAACATTTGTTTCTTTTTTGCATTTTAATGATTTTAGGTGGATTATGAAGAAGCAATTTTCTTATGGCCTGTAAGCAAGAAAGATTTTCTTCTTTGGACCATTACAGCTATTACAACATTGTTTTTCGGAATTGAGATTGGTGTCCTTATTGGGGTAACTACTTTGAAACATGTTGTTCCAACTTTTCCTTTTATGCAATATTCATATCTGACATATGTTCAAACATGATTATAAAGACATGATCCTTCAAGGATAATTTTAATTTCAGGTAGGTTTTTCACTTGCCTTTGTCATTCATGAATCAGCCAATCCTCATATCGGTAAGTGGATGTCACCTAATCCATACTAGTTTCCAAGATTCATATCCGAGCCCGAGTAACATGTATCATTTCTCCACTGGCACTGCAGCTGTGTTGGGGCGCCTTCCTGGCACCACAGTTTACAGGAACATTCAGCAGTATCCAGAAGCATATACTTACAACGGAATCGTAATTGTTCGTATTGATTCACCTATCTATTTTGCAAACACAAGTTACATCAAAGACAGGTGAAGGTTCAAGCTTTCTTCATTAAAATAAAACAGCCTTTGGTATCTTGCATCTGTAAATTTTCTGTTGCTCAATTCTAGAGTGTACGTTCGTGATTTCTCAATTTAAGAAAACGTTATTGTCTGTCAGATTGCGAGAATATGAAATCGTGGTTGATAAATTGACGAGACGTGGACCACAAGTCGGAAGAATATATTTTGTGGTTTTGGAAATGTCACGTAAGTAAATTTCATTCCGACAACAATATTCATCACGTTCAAAGATTCATAACTGCATCAGCCAACTAAACTACTTTTGAAGTTGAGAGAGGGCAGTTTCTTATAAGAAAAATGTTGCCTTTGATTCCCCTGCAGCTGTTACATACATAGACACTAGTGCAGTCCAAGCTCTGAAAGAATTACACCATGAATATAAATCACGGCACATCCAGATAGCCATCTCGAATCCAAATAGGAATGTTCTGTTGATGTTATCGAAATCCGGTCTCGTAGAGTTGATAGGAAAGGAATGGTACTTTGTGAGAGTGCATGATGCAGTCCAAGTATGCCTCCAACATGTTGAGAGCATAAAAGAAGATCACATGGCATCTGGATCAGATTCATCACCTGAAGAAACAGAATCAAGTTTCTTCAAGTCATTACTGAAACAAAGAGGAGAGGATTCATCTGTTGCACAGCTTGAATCAGGTACTAATAACAAACCTTCCGATTTGAAACACAGTGACCCTTTATCGGAGCCATTATTGTTCCAAAAATCTTGAATTTGCCGAAGCAAAATACCATTTTTTATTTCTTACATTCCATTTCTGATTTAGACCTACTGTTCAATCGTTCTACTTGTAAAGGCCGATTGTTTATTTATAACTTGTTGGAAAGAAGTAAAAGAAAGGGTTGATTGATTGTGTTGGAAGCAAAAGTTTGCTTGTTGTAAAAGGTAATGCAATTAGGGCCAAGAACTAATGAGGCATCTCGATGGTTGTTTCAAAATATTGTAATTAAATTTGATAATTTGTATATTCATATAGTTTGGTATGTTAGAATTATATTTAAGATATTTTGTATTTATAACAAATAAACTTTAATATTTATATTTATACTTGTTATAAAGTCCTTAATTGAGATGTGTTACATCTGGGTACCAACTTGATAAATGACCAAAATATCCTAATTTTACGAAGTAAATTATATTATTTTGAGGGTATTTTTATTATTTTATATATTTTATATAGAATAATTGAAAAATATACCCACATAATAGAATTTGAACCCATACTTCTTTAATTTTTCACATTTATATTTTACCATTTAACTAAAGCCTCATTTATTTAGGGTGGTAAATGAACAAAGCGTTCGATGAACAGTTCGATTTTTGTTCTTTTATGTTTGTCTATTAAGCTAAATAAACAAACATGAACAAGATTTTGAGGCTCGTTTATCAAACAAACCGAACACGAACAAAGCTTGTTTAGTTTATTTATGTTTAAGAACAAGCTCGCTGTAACACCCTATACTCGACCCAATCAGTTAACAACTACAATCTTTTAGTTAACAAACAAGCAATCATACATGTAATCCAGTGTTAAGCGAACTTAAAATATAATAAAAAATAATAATTTTTGGGTCTTACATAAGTTAACGGAAGTTCAGTACTATTACGGGGTCGAGCTAGGACTAAACTGCAAAATTTTCAAATTATAACAATTGGTTATCATGATATCCTAGGCTGGGTATTGCAATACCAAAGACAATAGCCCAACTTCAAATTTCATCAGATGGGTATCGCGATTTTGAAGCCAGTAGCCAGGTTTTCCAACCTGAGGAACAAACTGTAAGGTGTAAAAAAAAAAATAGATCAAGACTGATATCGCGATATCAAGGGTACAATATGGCGATACCAAAGACAAACTACTAGGTCCTTGATCTTGGCAAAAATGTACACTTTCAAAACTTGCAAATTGTCAAAGTACAATCATATACACTCTCATCTATATTATATATGTATATATATATATATGTATATATATATTCAGCTATTACAAACAACAAATCAGCACCATGCCTCCAAAACTTAAAACACACTAGGTTAATGCCCTATTCTTTTCTAAACCAATAACCAAAGCAATTCATTCAAAACCTATCCATATCTATAAACAATTAAAATCATCAAACTTTACCTAATGCATTTCATCTAACTCATTCCTACCATTACCTAGTTTACCAAATTTCATATATAATTGCATCATCCATACCATTTCAACCTACTATTAGTTCCACTGCAATATATACATATATATATGCATAAGCAAAATTGATAATACATTAACCATTAGACACCAAGTGTATTTACATAGGTTTTTATACTAGTTTGACTCCAATTAGGTACATGCCTTATACCTAACCTACGCACGGACAAAATCGTACGTTCAGCAATAAACTTAGTGGTATTTTTATAATTCAAATAAAATAACACATGAAATAATCAATTGGATGCAATGTCTATATTAATACCATTAGTCAATACAGTGTATTATATAATTAGTTCATTCTATTCATCTTACATGTATATTCCATACTATTATTACAATGCTTAATGAATTTCATATAGATCTAACTTGTAACAAATAATTATGCAACCTTTCATTATCAAGTTAAATGATGTATTCCAAATCTTACCTAATTGGCTTCTAAACTCATTAACCATTTTGCCTAATCTATTGCATACCTCGATATTTAACGTTGTATATAAATGTCTGCAATCTAACTTATTAGCATATAATCAATCCCAATCATCATTCAACCTATTTGTAACATATATGTGTATTTTTATTTCCCTGTTAACTTGATTTGGACTCAAATGGATATACAAATTCAACTAACATATCGATTTGACATCTAGTGCCTCATTGAAATGTCCGAAATAAATAAATTGTACCCATTACTCATCGATTTAACCGAAATAATAATTATGCCCAACACTTGTCGAAACATTGGAAAGAAAAATGTGTCTAACACTCATCAACATATAGTTGAAATAACCCATACTCAAACTATCCAATAACATGCCAACTATATTCGACTTTTCCTGGACAAATAACAGGGTAACTGATTATCCAATTCATAATATAGCCCAGTTTACATTTCATCATTCTTAATCTATCAACCAATTCACTAATCTATATATAACATAACATTATCTAACCCAATTTCAAGCCAATTTCACATTTTCATCAAGTTACAGTATTTTCAATTTTATTCAATTTAGTCCTTTATCTCGATAATCAATCAATATAGTATCAATTCAATTCAATTAACTATTTTCAACTCAACTCAGTATCATGACATGCAAAAATAGAATACATTTGCAACAATTAAGATGATTCGAATAATAGAAATACAAATTGAACACATGAGTTACTCGTCGTCAGTTCTCGTCTTTCCTTTCTCTCTCGACGTTCCCACACTGTCTTTAGCTACGTATAATAATCCGACAATACATAATATTAAATTCCAACTCAAATCAATATCAATTATAAAGTCACACATATTTTACAATTTATTTAATTTAGTCCCTAAAACCAAGATTAACCTAACTTTCAATTTAAAGTTCCAAATTGAAATATGATTTCACTATTACCCATTAGTGACATTCTATTTCTTACTTCTACTATTAATATTACATTTCATTCGCTTTAGTCTCTAATTTGCAAAATTATCAATTTAACTTTACAATTTAGCCCTTTTTCACATCTAAGCTTAAAATCTATTAAATCAACAATGAAAACTTCTTGAAACTTTAACAGTTTCACAAATTGATATATGATCTAGCTAGATTAAGCTCCCATAATCTCAAAAATATAAAATTACAAAAAAAATAAATAAATTGAACTAACCAATTTGTCGTCAAAAGTTTGAAACCTTAGGCCGATTTCATGACTTCTTTTTATTGCAATTTCGAAGGAAGGATCAGGAAGACAATACTCTCTTTCCATCCATTGTTTTGTTTTTGTTATAAACACATTTTATACTTTTTTTTTAATTCAATTAAAATTTTAACATTAATAATATTTAAAAACATGTTACCGTCCACCAACATAAGTTAAAATAGACATATATATTTTTTATTTTAATCCTTTATGTAACACCCCTAACCCGTATCCACTGCCAAAACAGGGTTTCAGAGCATTACTACCATTTGCAGATCACTTAAAAAAATTAAAATACTTACCGATTCAATGCATCATATAAAATAAATATATTACCATTCAATCAACAGTTTGGCACTTGTATAAGCATCAAACAACAACATTGTTAGTATACTTGCACATATCTCATATAAATTCAACATTGATATATCTATTTTCTCGACATGTCACACTTGAGTTTAATAATAGTCTCAATTTCATAATTTCCTTGTATCAACATATCAAAGATAATCATATATGTACATGTCATGAAACATATCATGCTCTTACCGCTTTCTTCACAAGCATATATCATTCATTTCATTATATCAATATTTTATGCTTCATCATTTCCATATATTTTATGTATATTTATTCGGTAATAGCTTATATCAAACTTAACATAAATTATATTCCATGTACTTATACTTATTTCGCTTATCCATTTTCATAATTATTTCATACAACGCTTTTGTACATATATTTCCATATGAATAGTTCTTGTAAACATTTCACACAACCATTTCATATAACCATTCGTCATCTGATACATTTTACCTGAATATCAATTGTTCAACAGATGTTATAGCGTCTCCCATCCACGGTCTTATTTATCTTTGACGTGATGCCATAATGTCTTTCAACTATGGTCTTACTCATTTTCTGTCATGTTGCCATGGTATCTTTCAACCATGGTCTTATTCTTTTCATGTCATGTTGCAATGGTATCTTTCAACCATGGTCTTACACATCTCATATCAGGTTGCCATGGTATCTTTCAACCATGGTCTTACACACAGGTTACCATGGTATCTTTCAACCATGGTCTTACACACAGGTTGCCATGGTATCTTCCAACCATGGTCTTACACATTTCATATCGAGAGCACACTCCTTGAACCTCATCCTTACAATGGGATTACCGGTCCAAAGCTAAATCCTCAGTAATATAAACTCATAGAGTATTGTCGGGATTACAGTCAAAGCTAAATCCCAACGACAATTACTCTAATGAGCTTGGATCTCAATTACCATCCAAAGCTAAATTCAGACCTTAATTCGGATTACCCGTCCGGGCTAAATCCGTTTTACACATATTCTTTGGGAAGGCTATATCAGGATAGGATCACCCGTCCGGGCTAGATCCTTTTTACCGTCAATTCCTTTTCAGAGATCCATCGAATTTTCCTTTCATTCAACCGGGATTTCTTCTCCTTTTATCAAATTTATCAATGTTTCATCAATTTTCATACAATGAACATTCAAATCATATTCACATAAATAACATACAATCTCAAGCACTTAAGAATATAATTCAAGTTACACGAACTTACCTCATTACTTGTTTGTGTTTATAATTTCATTAATCTGATATCTTTTCTTTTCCACGATCAAGTCTCATATTTGAGTCGTCCGGATCTTTATAAATAAATTTGATCATCATTTTCATTCATTTCATATTCTAATGCATTTAATTAATGCTCTAGGAAAAATTATCATTTTGCCCCTAAACTTTTAATTAATGACGATTTCATCCTTAGGGTCAGGAAAATAAAATTCTTGCAATTTAATCCTTATTTCCAGCTATTATTCTCATATATATTGATAACAATCCATGAATTCTATAAAATATCAGAATTTTTCATAATTTCAACACTTTTCAATTTAATCCCTAAAACATGTTTTCCCCCGATCTTGAACTAAATTAATAATTTCATTCAATTTTGTAATTTAAATAATAAAATAATCCATTTCATGCAATTTGGTCATTTCTGACATGTTTACAAAATTGCCCATAAAGTTTTACTTTTATTCAATTTAGTCCCTGAGCCTAAAATATGCAAATTAGCCATGCTAGATGAATATTCATACATGTTTTTCCTCTTCCTCCTCTCCATTCCACATCCTTTATGTAGATAACACACTTGTAAGTAACATTATCCATAATTTTTATTATTTACTTTTATGAATATTCAAGCTGTCTATCTGCATCATAGTCACTAAATTATTTATATCTGGATCTATAGAACTCAAAATTAATATCCGATAATTTTCCCTGAATCTAGACTTATATATATTCTTACCATAAAAATTTCAGAATTTTTGGTTTAGCCAATAAGTACAGTTTATTCTTTAAAGTTACCCCTGTTCTGCTGTCTGACAGTTCTGACCCCTCTTCACCAAAAATTAATTATCTCCTCATACAGGATTCAAATGATGTTCTTGTTTGTTTATATTAAAAATAGACTCATTCAGGATTTTATAAATATAAATTTAATCCCCTAATTATTTTTATTCAATTTTTTATGATTTTTCAACGTCAGAACAGGGGAACCCGAATTCATTCTGACCTTGTCTCACAAAATTAATTATATCTCAAAATTTACAAATCCACTGCTTACATTATTTCTTCTATGAGAAACTATACTCAATAAGCTTTAATTACATATTTTTTTCATCTTCTAATTCGATTTCTACAATTTATGGTGATTTTTCAAAGTTAGTCTACTGCTGCCGTCCAAACTGTTTTTGTGCAAGCTATTAATTACCATATTATAACACCCTTATTTTCTTTTTCTACACCATTTCTCATCACTTTCTCTTATTTTCTCTTCACTAACATATCAAAAACATAGGACCTTATGTAAGAAAACTCTACTATAACATTATTTCCATGCTTTGTCAATAATAACAAACTTAAAAACATATTGAAATCTTGATATACTTACCTTGTTCTATTGATACTAATCTTTAACTTGATTTTCTCTCCTCCAGCTTCTATTTCTTGAATCCAACTTGATATTCTAACTCCCCATGCTCTCCTTAACATTTTATCTCTTGGTAGCTATAGAAATTCATTTGATTTTTGGGTGAAAATGGTGAATTTTGGTAAAGGACCAAATTGTAAAGAAAGCAAAACTTTCTTTCTTCCTCTCTTTCTCTCACGTTAGTGCATGGGAAAATATGGATGAGAATTTCTCATCTTTCTTTCTTTATATACTAATAAAATAATAATAAAATATCTTATTAAAGTATTAATAAAATAATATTTATCTAATTAAATAATTATAAAATATCAAAATATCTCTAGCATCATTATTACTTTCTAGATTTCTCTCTTCCAATTGACCATTTTGCCCTTCATTTTCTTTTAAAATTCCATCCTTGAGTCATCATTTAATTTGGTAAAATTGTAATTTAGTCCTCATAGTTCTTCATCTATTCAATTTGGTCCTAATTCATCCATTTTCCTTAGTTTCTAGATCATACCACTCTTAAATTATTTACACTATTGGTCCTTCAACTTTTCATATTTACACTTTAACCCCTCAAATTATGAATATTTACTCTTGTGCAACAAAACTTTTCTCACTTTTACAATTTAGTCCTTTCTTGAATTAATATATCATAATATACTTCTCAATATTGACATAACTCAAAATTTCCCTTTTTGTCACTTTATTTCCTTATTTTACTATATCAAAGATAATATCTTACTGTAAAAAATTTCAAGGTATTACACTTTGGTTAATTGTAAATTTAAGTCCTTAATCCTTTTACTAATTAAAATTTATACCAATTGGTTTTTACAATTTAGGCTTTAGTCCTTAATTAATCACAATGTCGGCTAAATTATTTATCCAAAATTCAATTCACCTGTATAATAACTCTGTAAATATTTTTATTAAATATTTATGAGTTCGGTTTACGAAAACGGGGTCTCAAAATCGCATTTTCTGACACCACTTAAAACCGGGTCATTACACTTTATATTTTTTTGGAACTCGTTTAATAAATCATTTAAAGCTCGTTTATTGTTCCATTAATATATATTAATAAAATTATTATAGTTTGTGTGCTTTTTATTTATAATATAATTATTAATATTTATATTTGACTATTTTATCTAAAAATTATATATGTTTATTTATTATTTGTTTGTTTATTATTCATGAACATTGTTCATAAATAATTTCTTTTGGTGTTCATGAACACTTCATTTAATTTAAACAAATAAAAAAGAACACACATAATTTTAAATAAACGAATACAAACAAAGATTTTGAAATTCTTAACGAACACGGCAAGCTTAAAAACAAACAAACAAACATGAACATAAGTCTATTCTTTCAAGCTCGATTCATTTACAACTCTACATTTATTATTTTATTAACTTTTTACAAATATATTTGTTACATAATTTTATTTTTCACCCACATCAAGTCATAATCTAATATTATAATATTATATATATTAAACATTTGACTATGTTTGTATCCGGTTGAATCATAACATCAACCCAATTAGGTAACGATGAAAATCCCTTTCTTTATATAGTAAACATGTGTCATTTTGTTGTTTTATATCTTTTATAAAAAATATATATACACAATAAGATTTGAACTCAAACCTTTATGAGTTCTAAAATTTATACTTTATCATTCAATCAAAAACTCATTTATTATTTATATAAAATTTCTTCCTTCTTTTATTTTTTTTATCACATAATTATGTTATGTATAATGTTGATGAGCAGACCTACTTTGTTGGTTCAGAACCAACCCAATTATTTTTTTTATTTTCTCTATTTTTAAATTACATTTTAATTCATAATTCATGTCATATATAATATTAATGCATTTGTGCATTTGTGCATTCGTATCAAATTTCTATGGTTATTTCTTTTCATAATATGTCTTCTTTTAATTGTTTGTCCAAAATTACCAAACCTGTATAGATGGATCGTTAATGGCTTAAATTCTTGTATCAAGGCTTGGGGATGGATTGCTTGGTGCATGCTGTTAGAACAGGATTCAGATTTTGGACTCTAAATACTTACCAACTTAGTAGCATTGACACTCATACATTCAAACATTTTATTACATCACCATCCCTCACATTTTATTACATAACTCATACGCTTCAAACACCTCATTGTTTCCAGTTTGTTCATGCATTCACCTTAGGTGCCCACCCGGCGATCACGTATTCCTTAGCAGCCCGCGTTTTCACGAACGATTCACGAGTGAATATCGACTTCAACGTATAAGATACAGTCATACAGAATTAGCTTCGACTTTCTTGTAATATACCCCAATAAAAGAAAGGAGAATAAATTGCCAAAAACGGTGATTATAGTAGTTGAATACCTTCATGTAATTGCGGACATTAGTCAAGCTTTCCGGAACAGTCCATTTCTTGAAATGGCCCAGAGCAACCTCAAGATGGTAAAGTTTTGGTCCCAAAGCTAAATCAACTGCACTTATCTTTTCCCCAGCAATGAATGGGCCCTGTTATATACCCCCAATAAATTAGGGTATGCTTGAAGCATTGTAAAAAAAACTATATTTTTTTTCACTCCGGTACTCATGTTTTGACATGTATTTCAAAATGAGTATGGGAATATGATCTCCACATATATGAAAATTTTATCGTGTTCGACACATACTCAGCTCCGAGTCCAACTAACAGACATAAAAGATAATCTTGCATGTTACTCCGGCTCTTCATTGTCTGACATGAGAAATGAGGTGTGATCCTCCAAATATATAAAAAAAAAATTGAAAATATTCATATCAAACATATACCAAATTCCGAAGCCAAGTAAAACCCCAAATTTATAATCACTTACATGTGCCTTAAGATGTTCATCCAATGCCTTGAGTTCATTAAGCAAAGCCTGCTCAGATCCATCATTAGCATCTTTGCTCTTCAAAAATGTGACAAAAGTTCCAAATATGTTTGATCCACTGCAGTTTCAATTGAGAAGTTTATAAGGTTAAAAACCCAACCCATCAAACTTTAGGTTTCTTTGAACTGATTTGATCAAAATATCTAAAAGAAGTAATTTTAATATTAAGTCATACACATAACAAAATGTTTATTTGACTTGGTGGTAAAATCTTTTTTTAACCTAAAGCATTGTTTTGGTTTGCTATCCAACCTGAGTTCGAGATAACATATAACAATTGATTTGAGAGTAAAAAAGAGTTAAAAGAAGGCAAGCGAGAGCTTACACAGAGGCAAATTGAGGAGGGGTTTTGAGACAAGGCTGAGGGTATTTTTCTTCAAGGATTCCAACAATTACATCAGAATCAGCCACCCATTTGTCATCAAACTTCACCACTGGTACTTTCCCTTCTGGACTTATCTCCAAAAACCTAGCCAAAAACATTTCACACTTTTCAGAACCGTTTGCTTAAAAACTTTCAACTAACCCATTTACTTAGACACTTGGAATAACCCATCATCACTAAAAGATGTCAAATCTATAACACTTGTGCAATCAAAATCATAAATTTACACCAGCCCATTTGCTTAAACACTTGGAATAACCCATAAACACCAAAACAAGAGATCAACTTTCACATTTTAACATAAAAAAGTTTACATCTTTTAGTATCTAACACAAAATACCATTGAGGTTTGTCACTGATATTGATAAGGTGCATTTTGTAGGAAATCTTCTTTTCCTCCAAAGTAAGAAGAGCTCTCTGGGAGAATGGACCTGGAACAAGAAACCATTAAGAAAATGCAAAAAGTAACTCCAACCCATAAATAGAATCACCCCAAGAATGATGTATTTGACAATGAAAAGGTGAAAAGAGAGAGAGAGTGAGCATACAGTCTCCAAGAACATTAGGGGCACCAACAGCAGCCTTGACACAGATCTCCAAAGCCATCTTTTTTTCCTTTGAGCTTTCTGGGTTTGAGAGTTGAGAGGAAGTAGGTAGCACTGGAATGAAAGGCCAGTTGAAGATGGCTAGTAACTGGCAAATTTAAAGCAGCAGTTGAGCTTTGTTAACACCACCAAATTTATGGCAGTGGGACCAAGATTTCATGTTTTTTCTTTATTTTTTTTAATATATTAAAATTCGTGGCTGTCATTTTAACCATGTTTTTTCTTCCTAAATACTCCTGAGAATATAATATGCATTTTTACTGTATTTAACATTTCTTTATAAGATATCATGTTTAGTACTTTAATGTCAGGTTTATTTAATTTGGGTTGGCATTTGGGACTAAAGTAACGATATATACTACCTTCTCTAAAAGCTTCTAAATCATTGCCTCTAAAAAGTATCTTTATTCGATCCCTCTTTTTTTTTTCAATTTTTTGGGGTCAAATATTTATTCCATCACTGAAAGAGAGAAAAGTATCTTCCATATAAGATATCATGTTTAGTACAATAATGAACATTGCCATGATCTTTCTTTAGCTCCGGGTCCACAATCCACAATCATATTTTCTTCTTTGTAAGAATTGGTATAAATAGTACCTTCTTTTGGACCATATTGATCTTTTTAACTAGTGTGGACATGGGCATAGCAAATATTTATCAAACTTTTCTAAATTATTTAAAACAAATTCAAAATGAAACTGCCAAAATAAAATTTTAGCATCATTGCATTTCTAGTCTATATTAGATACAAAACACACACTTTCTAATGACATGAGTGTTGAAATTAAGCATTACCGGAGATTTTTTCATTTCAATATTGTAAAAAATAATTAAAACCCAAAATAAGTTTTTCTAAAGTTATTTCTCAAAATCTTTAGAGTTGATTTATACTCATGAATGTCGAATTCTGTAATTTGTAATGTGTTATCAAGTTTTTCGATCCTATTGAAATCAAGTCAATAATTATGGAATGATTAAAAGTATCTAATTTAATTTTGTAATTGGTATGGATAATATTTAAACAGAACTCAACATTCAAAGCGGTTGAGGTATTCATAAATTTTTTAAATCGTAATTTGTATATATGATTATATAAAGAGAAAAACAAGAATTTAAATTGACATCACCATTCATAAGTGTCAAGATCCTTTTAAAACTCTTAATCGAACCCTAACACTAAAAACTATAAATAGCCTATCCAACTTGTTAGTTTTTCATAAAAAACCCAAAACATTTATCTTTTACATACATACATACATACATACATACATACATAAGATTTTCTAAATCGAAATTCCTAATCATACCATAATGGCTGCCCCCTTATTGAGATCAAAAGAAGGATATGCTGCTCAGAATGCATCAACAATGGAGGATTCTTTAGTTGCTCAATATCATAATAATATGGGAATAGATACATTTGGAAACAAAATCATTGGTCATTTAACTGACACCGATTTCGATCATGCTAGCTAAATTGAGAATGTTACTTTCGTTCTAACATTCATTTTCTCTCTGGTTGAGTGATGGAGACTCGAAACCCATATGTTTCATCTCCCATGTAATGAAACTACAATAACACTAAAAGATGTAGTGTTACTAATAGTCCTTCCAAAGGATGGGAGCCCGATAATTGAAATTTCTAAGTACAATCTAAGGGAGTCTTTTTTCGAGCATTGAAAATAAGTGTCAACTTTAAGTCTGATTTTTTTAGCTTCGAATTAAGTCGATATGGTAGAAAAGTCTGTTTAAGCATCTCTTAACGAATCCAACACTTAAAGATATTGAACATCATGTTAGAGTTGACATTCTTCGATTGATCAGAGGTAAGATAATGCTAAAAATTTTTAGCAATTTAGTTCATACAATGTATCTTCCATTGTTATATGATTTCAAAATGGTTGACACATACAATTAGGGGTTTGTCATTTTGGCATGTCTATATAAGGTGTTATGTGAGAGGTGTAGAGTATGGAACAAGAAAATAAATGGTTTATGATTTTACAATCATAGAATGGTATCAACTTCCATCACCACCCCACACTAGAGTACTTCTTATTGGATTTGATGCCCTAATTTAAGTATATTTGTTTGTAAACTTGTATTTTTTAAACAGATTGGTTAGTAAAATAATTCATGGATTACATTAATGTACTTTTTTTTTTATAATTTCCTAAAATGGTTTTTACATGCAAAGCAAAATAGAAGCAAATATTGGTTTACTAGTTCTCTAACATTTAAACTAATACTAAGCGGTATTATGTGGTTAAATCGTAATACGGAAAGACAAATTTTATGAGTAGACAAACCAAAACATGTCCTTAGTTTAATCAGAAATGATCAAATCAATCGAAAGACTAATATATCATCTATCAACTTCAAATTAGGGAGATGCATTGTCTTAGGCATCAGAGCGGACGACTCCCAAAAGATAAAGACATAGATGTGACTGACTGGACTGATAGTACATTGGACTGGACCTGAGAAGAATAAATCATAAATCCGCTTATGAATTTATTCACTTGTGACGTCCAAAGTGTGACATACATTAATCTTGAGTGAATGATGAACTATATATGTAACACCCTTTACTCGACCAGATCGATGGGTTTGGTTACAATATGTCAAATCGTACTTACATGACTAACTTGAACAATTACAACTAAATTGTACGACTAACATGACTAAGGCAGCCAACTAAGTATTTTATAATCATACTTAACTTAATCCGAATATTATCAGCAACAACTATATCATATGTGACTAGCTAATCTGCCAAACTGAAACGCTACAGTTACAAATTCTTAGTTTAAGTTATTAACATGCAAACTTATGAAAAGATTAACAATAATGGCTTTACTATATTTAAACAATTACACATCATAGAATGTAATATACTAGGCTCATACGTAGTTACAAAAATTCAGACCATGAGGTTCAGCCTTTAAGTCGTCCTATTATATGCATATTATAAATACGAACACAAGTTCGCCTAAGCTTGAATGAATTTTGGCTTGATCCCTCTTCAACTCCTTATATAAACCATCATACCTGGAAAACATAAACAAGACTAAGTAAGTTCAAATGAACTTAGTGAGTTACTAATATAACATACCATTTTTGAATTTATAAGTTAGAACTTCATGGGTCTAATCTTTTGTTTGACAACACTTGCACAAGTATAGATCGTACAACTTCTTGGCATATTCTTGTCCTCTCTTGTATTGGCTCAACTTGAAAATTTATACACTTTCTGCATTGCCTTAATCCTCCATTTCTATCATTATTGTTATAGGCTACAATGTGGAATGATTTCGCTTATCCATTTTCACTTATTTCATATAAGATGGTTATTACCTTTTTTTTCCAGCAGAACATATATGAATTACCTTAGCAATCTTTATCATTTTGGACTAGTGAACGACAAATTAACTCTAGAAAACTCACGCATAGGTATTCACACTTGGAACATTTTTACAAGCAAATTTACACATAAGGTCTTATATACGCGAACTCGAGCTTGGCAAATACATACTCGCAGACCATACTTGCAAACCTTTACATGAAAAATTTGTAATCACAGATTCATATATGAGGGTTCTTACTTGTGAATTCATTCTTAAATGATAGTCACTGCCAGACTCTTGTTTGGCGAGTAGTCATTACAGACTTTCGATTTAAAGATAGTGCTTGGTAGACTCTTACTTGGAAAAAGATCCCTGTGGCTTTGACTTGATATAATTAATTCATACAAACTCTCGTAGCTTGAACATATGAATAAGCCCATACGATCTCTTGCTTAGATAATAGTCCATACTGACTCTTGTGAAAGATAATCTCTTTGATCTCTTAAACTTGAAACATGAATATAAGATCAACTGACTGACATAGCTTGAACTATAAAGATAAATCTAGTACACTATCATACATACAGATTCATACAAAAATTTCATGGATGCAAACTCATACATACAGATCCATAGACGAATATTTACATATAGATGCAGATTCATATATGTGAACTATTCAACAGAATTTCGCATAAAGTAATTCCACATATATCTATGCCATGAAGCTTAGAGAATAAATCCAACAAACTATTGTAACAGCTTGTTTTCAATGGCATCGGAAACAGTGGTCAGGGACCACAACTTCCATTAGTATGTTATTTTATTTTTTAATTAGTATCTGTATAGTCGTGGTAATGTCATATAAAAATTTGGTACGTTAATTTTATCATTTGATCATTTTAATTAGGTAAAAATACTAAAACATAAAAGTTGCAAAAGTTTAATGTTACTAGTTAATTGTGTTAAATGACCATAAAATCCTGAACTGAGGGCCTTAAATGGCAATTTGACCCTAATTAGTAACAATGGACGGTTTAAGGTTATTTTTATTGAAATTTGAGTTATTTATTAAAGGGCAAAATGGTAATTAATGAATAAAACATAAAATTAAGTAAAAGAAAGTCATTATCTTCATCATTTTTGGCTTTAAGTGAACTGAAACCTCTATTAAAGAATAGGCAAGCATTCAATCGAGCTTAGTTTTATTGCATGTGAGTGTTTTTCAACCCGATTTTTCATATTTTTATGTTTTTAAGATTTTTATAGCTTAATTTAGTTAATCTAAGGACTAAATTGTGAAACTTTCCAATATTTAAAGGTTTGCCATTGTTGATATTGAATGTTTTTTATGTTAAGGGGTTTAGTATTAAGCTTGTTGTTGAGTTTGGATTAGTTTAAGATGTATTTTTTTTGCTAGTTTTAAGTTTAAGGACTCATTTGTTAAAATAGGAAAGTTGGCATGAAATTCTTGGGAAAAATAAAATAAATATGGACTGTATAGAGACCCTAGAAAATTCGGTTAAGCCTGGAATTGGTTTAATAGTGATAAATTTAAAGTTTTGGTTATAAGGACTAAATAGTATAAAAGGTAAAAGTTTGGGGTAAATGTATAAAATATTATTAAAGAGTTAATTACATGATTTAAAGTGTTTTAAGATATTAAATTGGGTTAATTGAATTGAATTATTATATCTAGATCAAGAAACGAGTAGATCGGTCGATGATCGTGGGAAAGGAAAGGTTGTTGGATAGTTGTCGTCAAATACTGGTAGCCACTACATAGGTAAGTTTATATTATGTTATTTATGTTTACGATAAGTTTCTTATCGCCTATTTAATTGAGTGACAATAATTGTTATTGGTTTAGCTATTGAAGGTTAACCTGATGGAAAGTTACAATTGAAATTGTGATGTATTGTAAGTATAATAGACCCGCGTGAACTTAGTAAATAGTCGAAATACAAATGACATGTCATTAGGAAGAAGCAAGCATGAGGTCGGTGGTTTTATAGCAAGCTTTAATCCATTGTATATGTATCAAGCCTTGAGCCTAACAGGCTTTTAGCCAATGTACATTTATATCAAATACTATGTATTGGTGATGTGTGACATACCAATGGCTTGAGATCCTGCATGTGTTGCGGACTCTCTGAAGCTTGTGTGAGCAGCATCGGGTATCAATTAATATCCTAATATGGACTCGAATGAGTATTTCTCTTTCATGTATCCAAAGTTGATTTATTGATATTCTCCAGGCTGAGAAATTGTTTATATATTAAATCATGATTTCATAATATGGTGAATTTGATGGTGTGAGTATTACAGGTTATGCTGTCTCGACTAATTGAAATAGGTAAATTTAATGTCATAGGGTTTTGTCCATACTTGTATAGGAATGATTACAGATGTTACCAAGATCCAAAGCAAATACATGTGACACAGGTTTAGCTCTGAACGAGTAACTTGATGCCGCTTTAAAGGTTTAGCTCAAATGAGTAACTTGACATGTATTTGTGAGTAAAGTTTTAGCTCAAAAAGGTAACCTGATACTAATATATTTAGCTCAGACGAGTAACTAGTATGGTGTGTAGTTACCTATCTATCTAAGCCCATTTACTAGAGTTTATCAGGCTAAACGGTTAATGTGAAAATGAAAGATTGAAATGAAGTGATATGAGCTTGAAGTTCAAATGGATAAATGTTGAATTGAGCATGAGCATGATACTGAAATATTGACTTTGACATGAATTGGTTTATTATATAATTGAGATATTATGTGTTATTTATTATAAGTTAAAGCTCACCTTGTTGTTGTTTTGAATTGCCATGTCTAGCCAAACTATGCCAAGTTATGGTAGCTTATATTTAGATAAAAGATAAGGTAGGTTTTGCTTAGTTCCTATGAATTTACTTAGCATTCTATATTATTACCTAGTTATTTTTCTTTTTCCTTGTAGATTGTCACCCTGCATAACACGTTAAGTCGGATAATTTCGAAGCTCGCACTATCCTATCATCGAATTGGTTGCATTTTGGTTATTTTGAATCTAGGATTGTGGCATGTATATAAGTGATTGGGTGTATCTTGGTTTGTGAATGTTTACAACTTGTGGCAAGTTCGTTTTTAACTATTATTTATCATGTTGAGTTGGTATTTTGGATTGCATATGGTATTGGATATATATATATATATATATATATGAATGGCATATGGAATTGTATGAAATGAGGTAGAAATGGTAGCTTGTTTGATTGGTGAATGAAATAAAAATCTACTTGAACATTAGTAAGTTGAAGTATGCTTGTGAAATGTAGTTTAATTTTGATAGTCGATGGTTATGCTTAATGTTTATATGTCATATATATGTATATGTGTTCATAAGTGGTTAGAATGAAAGGAATGACATGTTCCAAGATGATTTGACATAAGTAAGATTGGTAATTGAATGATTTAGTAGGTATGTCGTAATGATATTGAAATGCTTAAGATTTCTTGATGTTAAAGTAATGAATGCTTTGATGTAAAGTTGAATATGACTATTGAGCTTGTTTGGTATAATTTAGGCATGTTTTGATTAAAATAAGGTTAATGCTTTATGCATGTTTTTGATTAATTGTTTGGAGCAATTGAAATAGGTACCAAAATGGTTCATTTTTACCAAAAATAGAGTTCACGTCCTGACGACAAATCTACCTCGTCGCAACGTTGGTCAACAGTGAGTCACATCACGATATCGAGTGGCCTTAGGTCACGACATGACATACTATTTTGGCGACGTCACGACGTAGAAGAGATGACATTACAATGTCAGTCTTGAACTTTTTAAACTTTGCAATTTGGTCCTATTTCATGCTCAAATAAACAAATGAGCTTTTGTAAGCTCGATTAAGACTCGAAATTAATTGTTTAACATGATCTGAACGTGTTTGGCACTTAATTGCATTTGTAAATGATTATTTACGATGTATTTGACTGTGTTTGCTTTGAAAACAAATGCAGCATTCTGTAACTCAGACCCGATGATTGGGTCAAGCGATAGGTGTTACAGGAGCCTCAGTTAATGAATGATTTTATTCAATAATCGTCCGAATCACCTATTAACTTAATCTTAATCTACCCTTACACAAAGAAGTAATTGTAACCCCAACACCGACCTTAATTGTTACAAATCACTCAGCCCAAAAATACTTCACAATACAATCAATAAAACTCTCCAAGAAAAACCTAAAAAGAGTGCCACATGAAATAACAAAACAAAGCATAAGAAGTTGATCAAAGACACTCCAAAAGCTCTACCCAAGTGATGCTACAAGCAGCCTATTTATAGGCTGATATAAGAGTCCATCCAGCAGAGTTTGACAAGCTTTAAACTCCAATTTAAGAGCTAAAATTATCTCATTAATTATCTTGAGTATTTATCACATAACAACCTTCATAAGCAAGTCTTCTAGTAGCTTTAAAACTCTCTCAAGAGATAAGATAAAGATAAGCATTTTCAACATTTTAAACTTCTCTCTTCTCATTCAAATTAGTCAAATGGACGAGAATAATTAATCTAGATTGTAGAACAAATTTACTTCCTCATTTGTTGTGTAACAAGATTAAAACACAACTCATGTAATTAAAATAAAATCAAACATACTAACTTAAAAATTTTCACTCCACCAAAATTGTCGTTCTATCTGTTGTTCGAACAAGAATTGAAATAAGAGAAGCAAATAAAGTTCCAACAAAACTGATAATAATCTGTCTAAACTTGTAATATGGATATGTCCAATCACACTATTATTGATGACTTAAAATTTGAATTAATAGCGCAATAATATAAAGAAAAAAAAGTATAGTCATAACTTGTATAGAATTATAATTAAAACTTTTATCAAAAATCCATTTGATAGAGATTCGAACTGTATTATTCATCTTCACTCCTAATATTATATAAAAAATATAAAAAAAATTGATTTATTCAATTTGATTGTTGAAGTATAAAGTGTGAAACCATCACTTCATGTAGGGCATCCGATTCATTGAAATTTAAACATGAAAACACTTTTAAATTATATAATATTTTCCATACAATAGGTGTTCTCCACCTTCATCCCAACTTTAGAATGATTTAAATAAAAATATTCTAGGTATTGTTTGATTTAATTATAACACAATTTTTACTATTTCATAAATTACCCGACTCGTCTGAACCCAACAAAATCTCAAAATGTGAGACAACATTCGTAAAAGGTACAATTCAATAATACAATATATTTGTCCATCACCCATTTTCTATTTGTCACCATCATTGGAGAATAAATTCTTTTATACACAGCACGACACCAAAATATTTAATATTTAATATATAATATATCATCAAAATAATACAATTATATAAACATATTATTAAAATGTCAAATTTTATAAAAATAAAATATTTAACATAATAAAACATTGGTTAAAATGTGCTTATAGTCCTTTACCTTTCAAAAATTAAGAATTAGTCCTTGTACTTGTACTTGTACTTGTACTTGTATTTTCAAGAATTTAGTTCTTTTAATTTTTAAATTTTAAAATTCAAGTCAAATTATTAACACTTGTTTTTTTTTTGCTAAATTTGTTATTGTAATATTTTGAAATAAAAACTACTCACTCAATAGTCATGTAATTAAAAAAAAGATGTTGTAATTAACAAGAATTAATTAACAAAAATATTAACAGCATTAACAATTAAACTTAAATTTTAAAATCTAAAAATAAAGATATTAAATTCTTAGAAATACAACTATAGGGACTAAATTCTTAATTTTAAAAAGTATAGGGACTATAGACATATTTTAACTTGAAATATATATTAACAAAACATAAATATACAAAAGTCCCTAATGAGAAGAAAGACAATCATGAGACATCATTCACCTAATGTTCATTTTAAAGTCTAATTTTTAGACACCACATGTTTCACTTTTTCCCTAATGATAAGAAGACAATCATGAGACACCATTAATTTTTCATCACTTTTTCCAAAGTGGAAGAAAATCGAAGAGAATCTAATGCATTTCAAAACGTTTTGTTTTATTTATTTATTTATTTATTTAGATTTTATTCTTTATATATATATATTAAAGGAAAGTGGTGAAAACTTATTTTGGTAGGAGTATACATCTTGAGATTAAAAAAAAAAAAAAAAGGTTGTATGGACATTTACCATACCACTTAGCAAAATTGTTAAAAGCCCAAGATAGCCAATAAGTGGCACAACCCAAAACCTGAAGCGGACACAGTAGGCAACAAACAAATGAAGTTATGCACGACTCTAACAAACGACAGCCCACAACGCTAACAAAGATGTTTCAGTAAAGAACTAGGACCAATAATGAAATTATTTCTCGTTTTCTCTTCCCCAATTAATTGGTTTAGACCTCGCAAAAAAAACCTTCGGTACACAAAGCCTCAAGGCCTTCGCTCACTCATCACTAGTAGCTCATTAGCGAAGTTAAACGACCTACCTCATTAAACTACCTTCAAATAATGCAACATTTTGTTAATTTGATCACAACAAGTAGAGGTGTCTATGGACTGAATCGAATTTGGTCAAAATTTTAGGCTTAGGCCTGGTCTGAAAAATGGGCTTAAAATTTTTTCAAAGCTCGACTTAGATAAAAATACTAAAACCCTGGCCCAATTCGGCCCGACCATATTACTTTTTATATTACTATTTTTATATAATTTTTTTAAAAATACAATATTTCAAAAATACTAAAAACATTAAAATAAATGTTTCCCAATAGATTAAAAATAAATTTTTTAAAAAATATGTATACTTCAATAACACTAAGATATGTGTAACTTAACAACCAAATGTCTCTAAAATAGTAACAAAATTAACAATAAAGCAAGAGTTATATAATATCCAAACAATAACAACATAATAGTGAAATGGTAGCAAAATAATGAAAAAAAAAACAAGAAAATAGAAAAAAAAATAAAAGAAAACAACAGATTTTTTTTTTTGCATATCTGGGTCGGGCTCAGGTAAAAAAAGCCTTACCCGAAGCCCTACTGATTTTCTAAACGACCCTTATTTTTTTTTACCCTAGCCCATTTTTCTAGCCTATATTTTTACCCAAACCCTCCCACTTTTCTAGCGGGTCAAGTGGCCCAGCCCATGAATAGGTCTAATCACAACACTACCATTGAAAAGATATCTTGTTTGAAAACAAAAAAAGTTAATTCTTTATTCATGTTAGAGTCAGGGTTGTTTAGCAATGTTTGTTCAGTTACCTGATCAGTTAAAAAATTGGTCAGTTAAAACGCAAGACAGCTTGCACATATTTATATGTTAGTTTTTTTTACAAGGGTCTTAATTGATGTTGTTTTAATAAGCAAATGAGCTTTTTGGACGTTCTCATTCTAGAATTCAAAACTGAAATTAAAGTAGTATTTATGAAGAGTTTGAGTATGTTGAAGAGATTGAGTTCAACTTGGGTTTATGGTGAGAATCTTTCTCAATCTCAAAGACATGTTTTCTAGCTACTTTCAAGGAAGTTTCTTCTATTTAACTTGGGATTTCATTAATAATATTTTCCAGTATATGTGGCCAACAAGAAGTCAATTCAATCTCGATTTATTTGAGCTTATCTTTGTTGCCTGTGAAACCTATAAATAGGTTGTTATTCCGCAATTTGATGGAGCCTTTTGGAGTGCTTTTGGGTGTTTATTTGTTTATCTTTTACTTGGTATTTTTGCACTATTCTGTTAGACTTTTATTACGGAGTTTATATTTGATGTAAGTAAGGTTTTGGGGGTGAGTAATTTGTAATAATTAGGGTCGATGTTGGGGCTGCAATTACTTCTTTGTATAAGGGTAGATTAGGCTAGAACTAATATGTGATCCAGAAGATTGTTGAATAAGAATCATTCACTAAGCGACGCTCCGTAGAGTAGGAATGTTTCCAAACCACATTAGCAAACAACTACGTGCAAAATCTCCCTTTACTTTTTTGTTTTTCATCTCTCTTTCATTGGCTGATCAATACTGTGACTGAACACGACATTGAACAGACTGATTAAACTTGCAACAAACTGACGTGTGTGTTTTCAAGTGGTATCAAAGAAGATTTTAAGAGTTATTTGAAGGTGATCCTATGTTTAGTTTGTTACTGTGGAATCCATGAAGGAAGGTAGTTTGATTGCTTGACTCTTGTTGCTACTTGGTTCAGAAAATTGTGCATATTGGAAGGCTCGTATGAAGGCATTCATCATGTCTAGTAATGAAGTTGCTTGAGAAACTATTGAAGAAAGGTGGGTCCAACCTATTATGGCTATTGTTGATGGCATTAGACATCCCAAAGATAAAAGCAAATACTTTACTAAAGAAATTAAGGCTACTCATGGAAACTCACAAGCTTTAAATGTTATATTTAATAGAGTTAACAAGGTACAATTTAAGATGATCTCCAATTATAAGTCATCAAAAGAAGCATGGATTATTTTGCAAAATCAACATGAAGGAAATATTGTTAGATCTAGTGCCCTAAGTGTAGTATATTCGTTTGTAAACTTGTAATTTTTTTTAGTAGATTGGTTAATAAAATAATTTATGAATTACATTAATATACTTTGTATAATTGTCTTCATGTAGTTTTTGTATGTAAAGAAAAATAGAAGCAAATATTGACCCACTGGTTACCTAATGTTTAAACAATACTAAGTGGTATCACGTGATCGGATCGTAATACGGAAAGACAGCTTATATTAATAGATGAACCTAAACATTTCCTTAGTCTAATTGGAAATAAGCAAACCAATTGAAAGATTAATATGTTGTTTATCAAGTCTAATTGGGGAGATATTTGGTCTTGGGCATCGAAGCAAATGACTAATAAAACATAGAGATATAAATGTAACTGACTAGACTGACAGTACATTGGATTGGACCCAAGAAGAATAGATCCCAAATCTATTTATGGATTTATTCATTTGTGACATTCAAAGTATGACATACCTTAATCCTGATTGGATGACAGACTGTATATGTATAACTCGTATATTTGAATGTAAGAAAAAACCTGAGTTCAACTAGAAAAGGAACCGAAAGCTAGTGCGTCAGGTATATGACTTTTGCAGTATGTAGCATCATTCACAACAGTGGAATTCATAACTCAAGAATGGGTAAATGATATCTTGGAATTACATGGTTGATGAAAAGTAAACATGGCAACGACTCGTTTGTTTCTGTAATTGTTTCTGTAATGAATGACTTGATTACCATTTGATAGTAATTGACTTTTCATGAAAGAAGATGTAATGGTTACCATGAGATAAAATAGGATCATATTGGGAGAATGGATTATCTTAAAGGGATTAAGGATACCCTATGAGGGTAACATACTTATGATAAGGTCATTGGACGAACATTGATTAAGTTACTTTCATAATGGTATGTCGTTGGGGAGACCTTAGTCACGATACTATGGTGGAATGAATTTGTGACTAAATGAGTTTACAATTAATAGGCGAAAAGCTAGAACTTAATTATAAATCATTTTATCCCTAATGATATATGTCTAATCGGTCCCTCCGCTAGCTCGTTAAAACCAGAAATGAATTGCATGTTAAACCAAATGAACAAAAATTGATAGAAATTGTGAAAAAGGAGAAATGGAAAACATTTAGAAATGAATGTGGTTTTTTTCAAAATGGAAACATTTGGAAATGAATGTGGTTTTCTTCAAAATAAAAATGATCTGGAAATGAATTTATGGTTTTCGAATTAAATAAAATTCAAAAAATGGAAATAAATCATTTGGTCATAGTGAACCCGTGAATATAGAAATTGTAATGCCCCAAAATTTAATAATTTGAATGTTAGGTCTTGTTGTAATTATATTTCTGTATCTGTGATTATGTGCTCTACTTACGTGAATGAGGTCAAGTGTACAAGTCGAATCCTTAGAATTTTTCTAATTCATTTTAAGCAACCTCAATCTTAGAATTGTATAATTAAGTTAATTTAGTGTAAACTTGTGTCATGAATGAGTCTTTTGGTTCAGTGGTAAGCATTTGTATCCTGTTTGGTCTTGTGTTCGAATTTCGGAGTATGCAATCAGGAACATTTTTGCTAAGTGTTAGAAATCTGCTGGAAAGTTATGAGAATTTTTAATTTATCATCTCATTCTTTTTTTTTCATTTTTCCTTTCTATCATTCTTTCATTCCCTTTCTTTTTCTTTTTCAATTCTTTTTATTTTTCTTCATTCTGGTTGTTTTTGTAAGTAAATATGTGACTAGTTGAAGTTATACACTGTAAATTGTATCGATCGAATGGCTACTAAGTAAGTTACTATCAATTCGCTCATTTTCACGGTTTTTCCTTTGTTCTTCTCAACTTGCTCTGAATTGGGTGATTGAGTGTGTTGTGAGGATCTTTGATAGACAATTGTTTGTTTTTCTATCATGTAAAAATTTCGAAAGTAGTGAACGGAAACACACCAATTCCAGCGATCGTCATTGAGTTCTCGGTAAGTATTGGTTCCATTGAAGGTTTTGTGTCAAAACTTTGGACATAAGTATTATGGTCGTAATGGGGAAATATTTTCAATTAACTGGCTTAATTGTGTAATTAGATAGTTGTATTAGGCTTTGGAAGTCCCTTACGTTGATTTAGCATCAAAACTACTTCAGGTGCATACCGAAAACCCTTATTTTTGCCAATTTTAAATGTTGAAAAATGTGGTTGCCGATGCCACACGGCCGTGTGGTTGGCTATGTAACTCACTGTTTATTGAATTCGAGCCACATGGGCAAGGGACATGAGTGTGTGTCTAAGCCGTGTGTAGCCGTATTAATGCAGGGTTCACACGGGCAAAGGACATTAGCGTGTGCTCAGGTCATGTGAGGCATATGGGCAAGGAAACAGATGTGTGTCCAGGTCGAGTAACTCACTGTTCACGATTTAAAACCACATGAGTAGATGACATGGGTGTGTATCAGGTCGTATAAGCCACATGGGCATGTGCCAGGTTGTGTGGCATATAAATAGGACCCGAATCTTGTTTCTGAAACCGTAAGTGTTTTCTAAGACAAGCATTGACCTCCACCATGTATTTATGATCTGAATTTGAATGTATGATGACTATTTGATGCTTTAGGACTGAGATATGAATTGTATAAATACATATATAATGTGATAACTGTTATGTTACCGATTTGTATTAACTATTTATCAATTAAGTTTGAATGTCTAAACACATATTGTTGATATCTATAATTTGCATTTGCATGGGTTTGGATATTTGTAAAGGAGGAAGTAATTTGCTCTGAATCAGTGGCTAAGTCATATTATGTGTGTGTGTGTGTGAATTTTGTGCTCTGTCGCAATTCGATCTAGCAGTTAGTTTGCATCTCAATAAACGTGTTAGACAGACACTTTATGGTGTGTAGGGATGGTTGGCCATTAAACACCCTTAACGGTGTGTTAGGATGGATAAAGATGGTGTGTAGCAGATGGGGGTAGGAATAACTGCATATGTATCTAATTTGTTCAGTATCTAAAACTAGAATTGCTTCTGTTATCTATCTGAATCTTGAGATTCGGGAATTATCTTATAAATGTGCTTTAATTGAATTGATGTCTTATATCTACTGAGTTCACCACTCATTTTGTTGTTGATTGGGTTTCAAGTGGCTCTCAAACTTGAACGGGTCAGCGTTGTAGGAGCTTAATCAATCTGTTTATCTTTCCTTCTAACTTTTCTATTAGTACCTTTAGCTTTCTACAATATTATGATGTTTGGGAAGATTAAAGAAATCACTACTTGATGTGATAATTATAATATGTTGAATGGTTTCATTTGACTGCGTTTATAAATGTGGGTTTCCTAATAACAACAATGTAACTCTCTGGACTTTGTCTGGATGTCTAGGCCAGGTTTAGGGTATTGCAAAAATATTAAATATATTTTCTCATAGATTTTTTTACGATAAAGTCATAACGATTTTAACGAAATTAGAATTGGGTTGAGAAGATTATTTAATTAGAAAACTAATTGAGATGTTTATTTTAAGAAATAGAAAAAAAATATAGGATTGGATCGAATTATAAAGTACTGTATTAAAAATCCAATAAGTACTTATAATTGGACCCAATATGAGAGAAGCCCAAAAGTCATTCATGTTAAATGGAGGGATAATAAACTCTAGTATTATTAATTAGTGTTTTCACCCCCTATACTTCTAGTCAGATTAGGAGTTCGTTTTTCTAGTTGAACTAAACCTCTACAATCCAATAAGGGTTTTACTTTTTCTCCCTATAAATCGATAGCACCAGTAGGGCTAAACATAAAACTTTAAGATATTGTTACTCTTCTTGAAAATAGTGAGAGATTATTATCAAGTATTAAATTTATTTTTCAAAATAACAACTCTATCGATTTCTATTGAGAAGAGATTTTCATTTTCGCACTAAAAGCAGAGAAAACTATTTCTAGTTTTGTGTTTGATTCAAATAATGTTATTTACTTTTTTTTATTTTTAAGGATTTATTTATTATAATTTTTTTAAGGATTCTCATTATATGTTATGTACTATAAATGTATAAATGATTTTTTATTGAATTTTTAATATGTATATAAATTTTATAAGTTTGTAATACATAACATATGTAGGGCCCAAATTTTGCCCACCCAAATACTACAGGCCCAATCCAAAATACCAACCCTCAAACCCAATTCAATCAAGCCCAAATTAAAAAACACTACCCAAGCAGAAAACCTTAGTTCTAAATGCTTCACCACTGCAGCCAAGTCGGTTTCAAGCGCCATCGTTGCCCTCCGACTGTGAGCTACTCTCTATGTCAAGACGCCCACGACTTCCCCACGTCGCCATACCTGTGAGGAGATAGCAAAAACAGTAGAGAAGTTGGTTGTATTTTTAGCTATAAAGAGCCCGAATAATGATGGTGGGTGGGGTTTTTTTTTTTCTTTCTTTTTCCTTTTTCTTAAAGAGATAGAACACAAGTTACATACAAAATACAGTGAAAAAAATCAATAGAAAGCACACAAGAGAATACTAGAAAGGTGATTATTTCTTGTAATCTATTTTTGTCTTTATTTTTTTCATTTCTTTCTCCTCTTTTCATTCGGATTTAATACAAATACAAAGTATAAGAGAGGGAGGAGGGGTCTTACCGGAGTCGTGCTCGTGCCGTCGGTGACCATGGACCGTGGGATCTCTGATGGAGGTGGCGTCCGACGAAAATGGGAAGAGAAATGAGAAAGCCTTTGAAAGTTTATAGGTTTTTTTTTTAAAAAGATGCAAAGGTGAAAATGATGTTTAAAACAAAAAAGTGATTTTAATAGCAAAATAAAACAGCACCGTTTGGTGCTGGACCCATGCCTTTTGGCTCAAAATGGGAAATTGGCACAATGAGTCCTTCTCCTTCGCGCTTGCATTCAATTTGATCTTTCCCTATGTTCTTTGTTTTTTTTAAGTTTTTCCCCTGAAACTGGCGCATTTGTTCACTTTAGTCCGCATTGAAATGTTGCGTTTTGAAGCTGGGAATAATTTCGTTTTTGGTCCTTGCATTTGAGCGCATTGCGCTACGATCCTTATTTCATTTTCCATGATTTATTTTATTTATTAATTATCCTTTGATTTTAACTTTTTTCAATTAAGTTTACTTTTTTTATTTTTTATTTTACTATTCATCTTTTTCATACATTATTTTATTATGTACTTGTTTTTAATTAATTATATTTAGGTAAGGTTTTTTTTTTTACTTTGATTTATTATATGACTTATTGGATTTAAAACTTTTTGTATAGTTTTATACCTTAGGGATTTATATGACATTTATTTTTCCACCTTAATATACATATATATCGTTTACCCCAAACACTTTCATTTATTATTAGTGTTTATTATTTTATTTATATTAAGTTTTCTTTATTTCATATATTCCTATATTTAAAGATCTATAGATGTCCAATTCAATACCATTATACATGTATATACATAACTTATATTTTTTTTACTCTAAGTATGCATTATTGATTTCCTATTATTTTATGTAAATATTTCCTTTAATTTTTTTATATTTTCTCTTTATATGCATATATATATATATTATTGATTTTATATTATTTTATGTATGTATATCTTCTTCCAAGGATCCTATTTTAAATGGTATATTATATCTATTTTGAATATTTTCATATGCTAGTATCTTTGTTTTTATATATAAAATTTCCATTTTAATGTATATCATTTATTTAGATTGACAAATACTATGTTATATGTTATTCACTTTTCTTTATATATACATTATGTCTTTTGAAATTTCATTCAAATATTATTATTTCATATATGATTTTTATTTAATTATTTTTGATCTATTTCGAACTTTCATGTATGCTACTTTAAGATTTGTATATATGTTTGGTTGTTTATATATTGATAATTCCAAATTGCATTTCTTCTATGTCACTTATTTATTTGTTAGTTTTAAAACTTGCCACATATTGTCTGTGTTAATTTGCTTTGAACTTCTTTAAATTTGCTTTTAATTCGTTAGCCTTCAAATGTGAATATTGGTTTTTTTTAATATATAGTATGTCGCTTTTACATGTATCCTAATCCTTTGTATTTTCCTCATTATCTATCCATTTCATATTACTGCTTTTTAACCTAAAGTAACCCAAGCGAATATATTTTGAGCTGATTTTATAATTGCTTATTTGGGAAACTTTTTCAAAACAAGGCAATGTTTCATGTTTGGGAAATTCGGGAAACCGTGCCCTAACATGTTGGGTTTCGTTTTTTTCGTTTTGTCAAATAACAGAGTACCCTTTTAAGAGTTTGTTACGTGTTTTGGGAAATTTTGAGGCGATCTCAATTTTTGGAGGCTTAAAATATCATGTCCTAACGTGCTGGATGTGGTATTTTATTTCTTTGAAACGAGTGAATATTGAAATCCAATTTGAGTGATCACACATTTTTAAAGGAATCGTATTTTGGCATTTTTCCTTAAGTTTTCAACGATAGGACATTAAATAATCAATTGGTACCAATTTTGGGCGCTACGAGGGTGCTAACCCTTCCTTGTGCGTAATTGACTCCCGAACCCTTTTTCTCAACTTTTGTAGACTTAAAATTATTATTTTAATAAATCAAATGTTTTATTAAAATGATCAACCTCAAGGTGATCCGATCACACCTAAATAAAAAAAGATTGGTGGCGACTCCAAACTTTCGTTTTAAAAGTCGATTCCCTTTTTTTTCAAAACTCTTTAAAAATGGTTTCAACAGCTTGGCGACTCCGCTAGGGACTAATAAGAAAGTCAAGCCGTAAAATTGATTATTTTCTGTCTTTTTGTCGAAAATTTAAAATTTAGATTTTAACATACGATCCTTTTATTGCATTTCATGGGTTTTATGGTTTTTGGTCATTTTATTTGTGTTTTACATTTTGAGTTTTTTATATCCCTTCGCATCATCTTGCATGACCGTTATGGTCGCACCTTTTTAAGTGGGAGTGAGAAACTACGCCTTCGTGAGGTTTTCACCTCCGCATGGGCTAGTGGACTACTTCCGGGATACATCCGTACCTATGTCTTCGTGAGGTTTTCACCTCCGCATAGCCGTAGGGAAATGTATTCCCCTGAACTGAACTCGATCTGCATGAGCCTATAATGGGTGAGGGTTGAGGAATCTGCTAGTTCAAGTACCATTTTCTTAGAACCGAGCCGCATATAGTGAACTCTAGGAGCCCGCCCTAAGTAGAGCTATGTTGAACTCTAGTGATTACCCAGTTAGGTGTTTAATTATTTTCTATTTGTTTAGATTTTATTTTTTGATACTAACTTGTTGCGTTTTGTTGTGATCATGTTTTGCATGTCATTTCATATTAAAGAGGTGCCGATTTCTATTCGGTTGCTACATTAGAAAGCTTGTTATGGGGAGCAAATTCCTTGATAAAGTAGAGGATAATACGGCTGTCCGTATGTGGTCAGAGAAGATGCAACTTGAGAAATGAGATAGCCTATCTGAGGGGTATACATCGGGGTTGTCGGGCTTTACTCGCATCAACGTGACGCAAAATGAGTTCCAGGCATTGGGGGATATATGGGCTCGTTGGGATGATGAGACCAAACAGTTATTCTATCAAAGTTATGGTGACTTACCCTACCTGCTCGATATTAAGGTGGACAAGTACTTGTTTCGGGCTATGGCTCAGTTATTGATCCACTGTTTGCAGGACAGTTTGGTTGGGGCTGGGACTAAGTGGTACAATCAATTAAGTCGTACCCAAGTCAAATCATGGAAAGACTTAGCGCAGGCCTTCATGAAACAATATGGCCATGTGACCGACATAGCGCCTGATAGGATCACATTACAAAACATGGAGAAGGAGTCGAATGAAATTTTCAAACAATACGCTTAGAGATAGAGGGAGATTGCTACACAAGTCCAACCCCCACTGTTGGAAAAGGAAACAACCATGCTTTTCATTAATACCTTGAAGGCACATTTTATTAATCACATGTTGGGAAGTGCAACTAAGAGTTTTGCGGATATAGTTATGTCTGGTGAAATGATTGAGAATGCAATAAGGTGCGGCAAGAGAGAGGCAGGGGAAAGCACCCGGAGGTTAGCCCCAAAAAAGAAAGAAAATGAAGTCAGCAATGTGAATATGGGTTATGCGAAACCAATCATGGTAAATCAACTGAAAGTGGTAGCCACGGGCCAGCAAGCTTCGCTAAGACAGGAGCCCAATACAAAGCAGAACACGGAGAAGCCCCAGTTTACTCCCATTCCAGTAACGTATCGGGAGCTATATAAAAGTTTGTTTGATACACACGTCGTATCTCCTTTTTATTTAAAACCACTGCAACCCCGATACCCCAAGTGGTATGATGTAAGTGCTCAATGTGAATATCATGCTGGAATCGCGAGACACTTGATAGAAAACTGAACCTCTTTTAAAAGGGTAGTCGAAAGGCTCATCAACATGGGTATTGTAAAATTCGATGATACACCTGGTGTAGGAAATCCATTACCCAGTCATACTGATAAAGGGGTAAACGCAATAGTCAATAATATGGGGAGGAGAATTAAGTTGGTTGTGGCAGAAGTGAGAACCCCGATGAGGGAGGTTTTGAAGAAGATAGTGGAGAAAGGTCTAGTCATGCAAGACTTTGGGAGCAAATCCCGAGAAGCAGGGAACTATTGTGAGTTCCATGGAGAGGAGGACCATGAGATAGAAGAATGTAATAAATTTAGGGCCTTGGTACAGGCTTTAGTGGACAACAAAGAACTGAAGTTCTTTGAGTTTACTGAGAAAGAATATGTATGTTCCTCGGAGGAGGGGTTGATAGAGAAGGTTACTGAGGTCAATCACCCAGTGGTGATCATTTCGCGACCGAAAATTAATGAAGTTGGAGCAAAAATTACACTGAGAGTTGTAATACAGAGACCCGCGGCTTTTCTATATAAGGATAACAAAAGGGTGCCTTGGAATTACAACTGTAATGTGACATATCCAGGGGAGGAGAGTCTGGTCAGCATGCCAAGTACAAAGGCCGAGCTTGGAAAAGGGAAGTCCGTGATGATTGAACAAGGGAAAGAGAGGACAAAACCACTGGTTAATGAACCAGTAACTGAAGATGAAGCTAAAGAATTTTTGAAGTTCCTAAAACATAGTGAGTATAGTGTTGTGGAACAGTTGCACAAGCAGCCGGCATACACATCAGTACTAGCTCTGCTTCAAAACTCGGAGGTTCACCAAAATGCATTGATGAAGGTGTTGAACGAGACCTATGTCACTGAAGATATTTCAGTGAACAAGCTAGACTGCCTTATCAGTAACATAAGCGCCGATAACTTCATCTCCTTCAGTGACAATGAAATACCACCAGGGGGTATGGGATCCACCAAGGCTTTACACATCACCACTCGTTGCAAAGGGTATACACTACCGGGGGTATTAATTGATAATGGGTTAGCACTGAATGTTTTGCCCTTGTCCACATTAAATAGGTTACCAATTGACAGCTCTCATATGAAGACATGCCAGAACATAGTGAGGGCATTTGATGGCACTGAGAGGAAAGTGATGGGAAGGATTGAGGTACCTCTGCTGATCGGACCAAACATATATGAGGTAGATTTTCTTGTAATGGATATTAGCCTTCTTATAATTGCTTGTCGGAGAGGCCTTGGAGTCGCTCGGCAGGGGCAGTACCGTCATCGTTACACCAAAAGTTAAAGCTGGTGAAGGAGGGCCATTTGATAACAATAAATGCTGAGGAGGACATTATTGCATCCGTTACTAGTAGTGCACCGTATATAGAAAATGATGAAAAAGAAATTGAGTGTTCCTTTCAGTCATTGGAATTTGTAAATGCAACTTTCATTATTGAATGGGGCAGGGTCCCAATGCCAAGAATATCTAAGGCTACGAGGATAAGCTTGCAATTAACAGTGGGAAAGAGAGTATTGTCTAGAAGAGGACTTGGAAAGTATCTTCATGGATGAGTTGAGGTGCCAGTTTTGGCTGACAAACAAGATCACTTTGGCTTAGGGTATAGGCCAGATGCAAAGAAGAAAAGAAAGGAGATGGAAAGGAAGCAGAAGAGACAAAGAGCACGACTGAATGGGGCAGAAGTCGAGTGGGAATCAATGACTTTTCCCCATATATCTTATACATTTGTGTAGGGTGGAGTTATTTATCCTGAATTGAAGATGAAAAGAGAGGGAACAGTTGAAGACGCAATGGAAAATTTGAATATCAATGTCATATCTGAAGAGAAAGTGATAAAACATGACTTAGCAAGCATTCGTCCTTATGAGCATGGAAGTATTCTGAACAACTGGACTGCGGAGGAAATTCCAGTAGTTTTTAGTGCTAATACAGAGTAATATTCAAAACACATTTGTTGTTTTAAAAGCTTAAAAGCAATAAAAATCTTTTGTAAAATAGGTTCATTTTCAAAATGTTTATTTCAATATAAATGCACTTTTATGTCTTATTCTGAGCAAATATTCTTTTATCTTAAATAAATTTTCTTTTCTTACATTTCGTTTATAATCATACCAGACAAATAAAGCTATACTTAGGTTCATTTGTTTGTTGGATATTCTTTCGTGCCTACAATAGGTCTCTAGATATCAATGGCATGAGTGATTGTTACAAACCCGGAGTTCCTTTTTGAGCGAGGCGTGTGTCGGAGGATCTCGAGGATTTTGAAGATGATGAAAACTGTAGCTTACCTTCAGATTTGTTAAGGATGGTAGAACAGGAAGAGAAACAGATTCTACCCTATAAAGAGACAATCGAGAGTGTGACCTTGGAAGAGAGGAAAGAGGTGAACATTAGAACTTGCATAACTGAGGAAACAAGACGGGACCTCATTGATTTACTGCAAGAGTTCAAGGATATCTTCGTGTGGTCAAATCAAGACATGCCTGGCCTAAGCGCTGATATTGCGGTGCATCGCGTCCCCATAAAAGAAGAGTGCAAGCCTGTTCAACAGAAGCTTCGAAGGATGAGACCCGATGTTGTAGTAAAAATAAGAGAAGAGGTCAGAAAGCAATTTGATGCCGGGTTCTTACAAGTTGTTAATTATTCAAAATGGGTAGCTAACGTCGTCCCTGTCCCTAAGAAAGATGGAAGGATGAGAATGTGTGTAGATTACAGGGACTTAAACAAGGCCAGCCCAAAGGACAACTTCACCTTGCCTCACGTCGACACTCTGGTGGACAACACAGTAGGTTACTCACTGTTCTTCTTCATGGATGGTTTCTCTAGGTACAATCAGATAAAGATGCATCCTGAAGACATGGAAAAGACCATATTCATAACCTTATGGGGGACTTTTTGCTATAAGGTGATGCCATTCGGGTTGAAGAATGCCAGAGCAACGTATTAAAGAGCCATGGTAACCTTGTTTCACGACATGATGCATAAGGAAATTGAGGTTTACGTCGATGACATGATCGTAAAATCCCGAACAGAAAAGGAGTACATACAGGTTTTGAGGAAATTGTTCCTGAGATTGAGGAAGTTTCAGCTAAAGCTCAATCCAACAAAATGTACTTTTAGAGCTAGGTTAGGGAAGCTGCTTGGTTTCATAATCAGCGAAAAGGGAATCGAGGTCGACCCCGACAAAGTCAAGGCTATACAAAAATTACCTCCACCGCGCACTCAGAAGGAAGTTCGAGGTTTCTTGAGAAGACTAAATTATATCGCCCGATTCATTTCACAGCTGATTGAGAAATGTGACCCTATATTTCGCCTTATCAAGAAACACAACCCAGGTGAGTGGGATGATGAGTGCCAAAAAACCTTTGACAATGTTAAACAATATTTGTCTAATTCCCCGGTGCTAATGCCACCTAGCCCTGGTAGGCCATTGATATTGTATTTGACAGTATTTGACAATTCAATGGGATGTGTGCTCGGTCAACATGATGAGACAGGAAAGAAGGAAAAGGTGATATATTACCTCAGTAAGAAATTCACTGAGTGCGAAATGAGATACTCGCCAATTGAAAAACTATGTTGTGCTTTGGTTTGGACTACTCGGAGATTGAGGCAGTACCTGTTGTATCATACGACTTGGTTAATTTCAAAATTGGACCCTTTAAAGTACATGGTGGAGTCAGCTGCTTTGAGTGGAATGATGGCCCGATGGAAATTCTGCTTTCCGAATTCGACATAGTTTATGTGAGTCAAAAGGCTGTGAAAGGGAGTGCAATAGCAGATTTTCTAGCCAGCAGAGCTTTGGAAGATTATGAGCCTTTGAACTTTGATTTCCCAAATAAAGATCTAATGTATGTGGCAATTACCGAAGAGGACACCTCAGAAGATCATATGTGGAAATTGAATTTTGACGGAGCATCAAATGCCATTGGTAATGGAATTGGGGTAGTCTTGATATCCTCAGCTGGAGATCATTATCCGTTCACTTGCAAATTGGATTTTGATTGCACAAATAATATGACAGAGTATGAAGCATGTATCATGAGAATCTGTACAGCCATCGAACGTAAAATTAGGGTTTTAGAGGTATATGGGGATTCTGCACTGGTGATCTATCAACTCAAAGGTGAGTGGGAGACAAGAGACCTAAAGTTGATCAACTATCGAGAGCTAGTTTGGGATCTAATTAAGGTGTTTGATGATATCACTTTCTTTTATCTCCGGCGAGACGAAAATCAGATGGCAGATGCCTTGGCTACGTTAGCTTCTATGATCAGAGTAAATGGACGAGAGAATATGAAACCGATCCAGATGAGTATATATGAGGCTCCAGCTCATTGTTACAATATAGACGACGAAGAGGAAAGAGATGATTATCCATGGTATCATGATATTTTACGACATGTGAAGAATCGTGGATATCCTGCCCAGGCAACAAAAAATGATAAAAGAATGTTGAGAAGGCTAGCCAGTGACCATGTCTTGGATGGAGAAATCTTGTATAAAAGGAGGAAAGATCAGGTACTGTTAAGATGTGTTGATGCTGCTGAAGCTAAGAAAATCCTGGAAAAGGTCCATGAGGGTGTCTGCGGGACGCATGCCAATAGGTTCACAATGGCCATGCAGATTATGAGATTCGGGTACTATTGGTCCACAATGGAAGGAGATTGCATCAGCTATGCCAAGAAATGTCATAAGTGCCAAATTTATGGTGACAAGATCCACGTGCCTCCTTCACCCATTCATGTCATGATTTCTTCGTGCCCTTTTTCAATGTAGGGCATGGACGTTATAGGGCCGATTTCACCAAAGGATTCTAATGGGTATCGATTCATCTTTGTGGTCATCGATTACTTCACCAAGTAGGTAGAGGCTGCTTCATATGCCAATGTCACAAAGTTGGCAGTCGGCAAGTTCTTAAAGAAGGAGATCATATGTCGATATAGCATGCCAGAAAGGATCATATCTGACAACGTGTTAAATTTGAATAACAGTGTGATAGTAGAGGTCTGCAAGCAATTCAAGATTAAGCACCACAACTCGTCACCTTATCGCCCAAAAATGAATGGTGCAGTTGAGGCAGCTAATAAGAATATCAAAAAGATCGTGGGGAAAATGACTGAGACCTATAAGGATTGGCATGAAAAGTTACCATTTGCTCTTTATGCCTTTCGAACATCTGTCAGAACTTCTAGCGGGGCAACACCTTACTCATTGGTTTATGGGATGGAGGCAGTTTTGCCCATTGAAGTCAAAATTCCTTCTCTCCAGGTTTTATCAGAGTTGAAGCTGGACGAAGCAGAATGGATTCAGTCCCGGTATGATCAGCTGAACTTGATTGAAGAAAAGAGACTTAAGGCTATTCGTCATGGTTAAATGTACCAGAGGCGAATGATGCGAGCTTATAACAAATAGAAGGGGAACTTGGTATTGAAGTTAATTCTTCCTATGCAAAAAGATTTCAGAGGGAAATGGATGCAAAACTGGAAAGGACCTTATGTGGTAAAAAAGCTTTTTTTGGAGGAGCATTGATATTAACTGAGATGGATGGTAGGAGCCTGCCTAACCCAGTAAATTCAGATTCAATCAAGAAGTACTTCGCTTAAGAGGTGAAAACTCGCAAATGGCGCTTAAAAAAAAAAGAAAAAAAAGGGAGAGGCTGAGGTGAAAACCCACAAAGGGTGCCTTGAGACCAAAGGGGTTTTGAATTGAAAACCCGAAAAGGGCAATTCAAATTTTGACCAAGGATGGGGCAGGAGGTAGTCTTGCTATGCTGGAATTAATGAAGAAGAAGTACGCATGTCTTGGGGTATCGACAGAATACACTAGATCTCCTAGGCACATGATAGGCTCAAAATGGTTCTCGTGGAGTTCATATGGATGAGCTTAGGCTGTGATATCTGAGGCGCTCATTTTTGTTCCTCTTTAACTATTTTTGTACTTTGGCAATATTTGCTTCCTGTAATTAATCCATTTGTCTTGAATCTTATTCCTAATAAACTTTAATTTTGACCATCTTTATCTTTATGTTCACGTGCTTGTATTGAAATAATGATTAATGGACTAATAACACTTTTGCAAAAGAGGTTTTGCATATTACTCTGAAAGTTTCTAAATGGTATAAGAACCTGAAACAGGACTTTCGTTTAGAACTTACCCAGCTTAGGAGTGGAATATTTGTGTTCAAATTGGGATTATCTCTTCAGTGAAAGATATTGATTGAATAAGAAAACAGGATGTTGTGACAACCAAAGCATAAGAGAGGATCATTATGTTCTTCATTAATGAAATATCAGGCGTACATATCTGGTCATAGGGCCCGAGGAGTGGTGTAATAGACCGAATTGATGGAAGAGGAAGTTTTGAAGATGGTACAAATCTTAGGTTCTAGAAATACAGTGAAATAGACCCTGAAGTTGCAATGGGGCAAACCAGTTAAGCAAAATGGGTTGTTTCTATGGGTTTCGCTAGTCGAGCAGGAAGGCAGCATAATACGATGTGATAAAACTTTGATGAATAACGAGTGATGATACTTAAAGCTTTAAAAAAAAGAAATCATTTTCATTTCTACATTCATATCATTCATAACACATTAGGTTAGGTGCATCTGATTCATTTCAGTCATAGCATTCTAGTCATTTGGCATAAACATAGATATGAAATCGAGTCCGCAGGGCCCCAGAGGACAATGTAGCGACATCGATGAAAGTTACAGATCTTATCTCCATGTATTGGCTATGGAGTAGATCGAAAATGTCAAGTATTATCTCCATATATCGGCTATGGAGCAGATTTTAGCCACCAGCCTTATCTCTCTGAGATAGCAAGAGAGCAGGTTGAAGATACCGGTCTTATCTTCCTAAAGTTGTAGGAAGCAGACTGAAAATTACAGATCTTATCTCTATGTATCAGCTATGGAGCAAATAAAAAATGGCGAGTCTTATCTCCATGTATCGGCTATGGAGCAGATTTTAGCCACAAGTCTTATCTTCTTGAAGTTACAGGAAGCAGACTGTAAATTACAGATCTTATCTCCATGCATCGGCTATGGAGCAGATCAAAAATGGCGAGTCTTATCTCCATGTATCGGCTATGGAGTAGATTTTAGCCACAAGTATTATCTTCTTGAAGTTGCAGGAAGCTGACTGAAAATTACAGATCTTATCTCCATGTATCGGCTATGGAGCAGATCAGAAATTGCGAGTCTTATCTCCATGTATCGGCTATGGAACAGGTTTTAGCCACCGGCCTTATCTCTCTGAGATGGCAAGAGAGCAGGTTGAAGATACGAGCCTTAACCCCTTAAGCAGTAGGGTAATAGGTTAAAAATTACAGATCTTATCTCCATATATCGGCTATGAAGCAGATCAAAAATGGCGAGTCCTATCTCTATGTATCGACTATGGAGCAGATTTTAGCCACCGGCTTTATCTCTCTGAGGTAGCAAGAGAGCAAGTTGAAGATACGAGCCTTAACCCCCTAAGCTGTAGGGTAACAGGCTAAAAATTGCAGATCTTATCTCCTAAGCAGTAGTGGAGCAGATGGAAAGGAGTTCCTATACCCCTGAAGATGCAATGGGTTAAAGTGAGGTTACCTGAAGAAATGAAGCATCACGAAGTCAAACCTTGGCAAGATCGGGCAAAATTGACCTATTTAAAGTCTTTGCTCTATTCTCGTTACACGACAACGAGCAAAGAGGGGTAGCTGTAGGGCCCAAATTTTGCCCAGCCCAAATACTACACAGGCCCAATCCCAAATACCAACCCTCAAACCCAATTCAATCAAGCCCAAATTAAAAAACACTACCCAAGCAGAAAACCTTAGTCCTAAATGCTTCAGCCACTGCAGCCAAGTCAGTTTCCAAGCGCCATACATTGCCCTTCCGACTTGTGCGCTACTCTTTACGTCGGCACGCCCACGACTACCCCACGTCGCCATACCTATGAGGAGATAGCAAAAACAGTAGAGAAGTTGGTTGTATTTTTAGCTATAAAGAGCCCGAATAATGATGGTGGGTGGGGGTTTTTTTTTTCCTTTCTTTTTCCTTTTTCTCAAAGAGATAGAACACAAGTTGTATACAAAATACATTGAAAAAAAAATCAATAGAAAGCACACAAAAGAATACTGGAAAGGTGATTATTTCTTGTAATCTATTTTTGTCTTTATTTTTTTCATTTCTTTCTCCTCTTTTCATTCGGATTTAATACAAATACGAAGTATAAGAGAGGGATGAGGGGTCTTATCGGAGTCGTGCTTGTGCCGTCGGCGACCATGGCACGTGGGATCTTTGATGGAGGCAGCGTCCGACAAAAATGGTAAGAGAAATGAGAGAGCCTTTGAAAGTTTTTAGGTTTTTTTTTTTTAAAGATGCAAAGGTGAAAATGATGTTTAAAACAAAAAAGTGATTTTAATAGCAAAATAAAACAACACCGTTTGGTGCTAGACCCATGCCTTTTGGCTCAAAATGGGGAATTGGCGCAATCAGTCCCTCTCCTTCGCACTTGCATTCAATTTGATCTTTCCCTATGTTCTTTGTTTTTTTTTAATTTTTCCCCTGAAATTGGCGTATCTGTTCACTTTAGTCCACGTTGAAATGTTGCGTTTTGAAGCTGGGAATAATTTTGTTTTTGGTCCCTGTGCATTTGAGCGCATTGCGCTACGATCCTTCTTTCATTTTCCATGGTTTATTTTATTTATTAATTATCCTTTGATTTTAACTTTTTTTCAATTAAGTTTACTTTTTTTATTTTTTATTTTACTATTCATCTTTTTCATATATTATTTTATTATGTACTGTTTTTAATTAATTATATTTAGGTAAGTTTTTTTACTTTGATTTATTATATGACTTATTGGATTTAAAATTCTTTTATATAGTTTTATACCTTAGGGATTTATATGACATTTATTTTTCTACCTTAATATACATATATATACGTTTATCCCAAACACTTTCATATATTATTAGTGTTTATTATTTTATTTATATTAAGTTTTCTTTATTTCATATATTCCTATATTTAAAGATCTATAGATGTCCAATTCAATACCATTATACATGTATATACATAATTTATATTTTTTTACTCTAAGTATGCATTATTGATTTCCTATTATTTTATGTAAATATTTCCTTTAATTTTTTATATTTTCTCTTTATATGCATATATATATATATATATATATATATATATATTATTGATTTTATATTATTTTATGTATGTATATCTTCTTCCAAGGATCCTATTTTAAATGGTATATTATATCTATTTTGAATATTTTCATATGCTAGTATCTTTGTTTTTATATATAAAATTTCCATTTTAATGTATATCATTTATTTAGATTGACAAATACTATGTTATATGTTATTCACTTTTCTTTATATATACATTATGTCCTTTGAAATTTCATTCAAATATTATTATTTCATATATGATTTTTATTTAATTATTTTTATCTATTTGAACTTTCATGTATGCTACTTTAAGATTTGTATATATGTTTGGTTGTTTGCATATTGATAATTCCAAATTGCTTTTCTTCTATGTCACTTATTTGTTTGTTAGTTTTAAAACTTGCCACATATTGTCTGTGTTAATTTGCTTGGAACTTCTTTAAATTTGCTTTTAATTCGTTAGCCTTCAAATGTGAATATTGGTTTTTTTTAATATATGGTATGTCGCTTTTACATGTATCCTAATCCTTTGTATTTTTCTCATTATCTATCCATGTCATATTACTGCTTTTTAACCTAAAGTAACCCAAGCGAATATATTTTGAGCTGATTTTATAATTGCTTATTTGGGAAACTTTTTCAAAACAAGGCAATGTTTTGTGTTTGGAAAATTCGGGAAATCGTGCGCTAATGTGTTGGATTTCGTTTTTTCCGTTTTGTCAAATAATGGAGTATCCTTTTAAGAGTTCGTTGCGTGTTTTGGGAAATTTTGAGGCGATCTCAATTTTTTGAGGCTTAAAATATCATGTCCTAACATGCTGGATGTGGTATTTTATTTCTTTGAAACGAGTGAATCTTGAAATCTAATTTGAGTGATCACACATTTTCAAAGGAATCGTATTTTGACAATTTTTCCTTAAGTTTTCAATGATAGGACATTAAATAATCAATTGGTACCAATTTTGAGCGCTACGAGGGTGCTAACCCTTCCTTGTCGTGAATCGACTCCGAACCCTTTTCTCAACTTTTGTAGACTTAAAATTATTATTTTAATAAATCAAATGTTTTATTAAAATGATCAAACTCAAGGTGATCCGATCACACCTAAATCAAAAAAGATTGGTGGCGACTCCAAACTTTCGTTTTAAAAGTCGATTCCCGTTTTTTTCAAAACTCTTTAAAAATGGTTTCGACAACATATAAATAAAAAATTATCATATATTTAAAATTATATTATTTAATAAATTTTAATTTTAAATAACTTGTTATTAATTAAAAATTATGAAAAAAATTAGAAATTCAACAAAGAGGGTTTATTCTATGTAAAAGGAAGTCCAAAATATCTTCTTTACACTGACGCATGGCACACACTCATGTTTTTTACCATTTTATAAAAATGGTTAATTTTCAATTTTGGTATTTTTAATATGCTTAAAATTAAAATATAATCTTTATACTTTAATTTTAACATAATTTGGTCTCTATATTTTCATGATGTTATTAATTAGTTCAAATAGTTATACAGTTAACTTTTCAATTCAAATATTATGTGGTTATATATAATTCAAAAGTAGATTGTTTTAAAATCCCAAAAGTAAGATTAAATTTTTGAAAATAAAAGGAGGATTAATATGTACATAATATAGAGATTTAGAGTTATGGTTATTTGAATCGGATTGGTTAGCCGAACCGAGAATCAATCAGGATATCAATCTGAAAATAGATATCAAACTAGTTGATCTACGAATTGGTATGAATTGATTGAACTGGACTAAAAACCGATTGAACTAATTTTTTATTTTTTCAATTTTTTATTTTTATGATTTTTCTAATAGTTTATTTAATTCAATTGTACAAATTAATAACCTGACCAATTTAACCATCATTCCTATTCTAAATTTTTACTCTATAATTTAATATAAATAAATAATCACCCCAATTCAAAACATTATAAACCATATTTTTTTTTAGCTATGATTCAAAGGCCGGTATTGACTTTGAAAATGATTTTGAAAATCAGGCGAATTCCCTCAAAATCATGCTATTGACTAGCGTGATGAGCGGCGTGAATGAATAACTTGCGTCATTGTGCGTATTGACTCCAAAATTGCTAATTTCTTGTCCTCCTAATTGATTTTTCTTTTGTGCTTCTTAAAATTATTATCTATCTATATTCCCTGATGCTGTTACTTGTCAATTCTTCTCTGCTCGCCATCTGTTTTGTTGGTTGGTTATATATCTAGATTTGTTCATGGGTTGGACTATTCGATCCGGTTCAAAGATTCGTTAAAAAAGTGGGAGGGTCTAGATAAAAGTATAAGCACGAAAAATGAGTTTGGGCAAAAAAATAAGACTTGTTTAGAAAACAGGTCGGGCCTAGAGTAATTTTTTTTTTACCCGAGCCTAGCCTGAATATGCAAAAAAAATTATTTTATTGTTATTATTTGGATATTGTATAACTCTTTTTTATTGTTAATTTTGTTATTATTTTAGAGGCATTTATTTGTTAAGTTGCACCTATATTTTTTTTAATTTTTTTTAATTTATTGGGAAACATTTATTTTAATGTCTTTAATATTTTTATGTATTATATATATTTTTAAAAATTATATAAAAATATAAAAAATTTAATACGGGTTGGCAAGGCTTGGATTTTAACATTTTTATCCTGGCCAGGCTCGGGCAAAATTTTAGGCCCATTTTTTGGGCCGAGCCTAGCAAACGAGTCAAAATTTTAATTGGGCCCGACTAAACCTAACCCGGCCCATAAACACCTCAAGATATATCTTACCAAGTCAACATGTCTCTCATTTTTAGATTTTTTTTTTGAACTATGAGTATCCAAGTCGATAGTAATAATTAATCTCTTCGTTAGGAGTATTTCGAAAAAGGTAACCAGTTGACTAAAAAATATGCTCTATATATTTTCATAAGTGAGAATCAAATTCCAACCACATGATTAAAGAATGAGATAAATAATCACCACAAAATCCTGTTTCATATTTATTAATAAATTGCTTGTTATCACTGTAAAAAGTGAACAAAATGAAACAATAATTATTCATTGTTTTCTCTAAGCAAAAAATACACATATAAATGAAATTATGAAAAAAATAAAGAGAAAAGAAATTGAAAACTGGTTATGGTAGGCTATGCTCCTAACAGTATTTAGATAAATAGTTGAGTTTAATTGTTTAAAAGATGGATATAATATTAGATTTGTTTTCATTTATTTCGATCCATTTAACCTCATTGCACCACTGGCTTTCAACTATTTTAAGGGATCCTTGATTTTGGCTTGGCATGAAATAGATAAACATCAAATTTTTAATCATGCAATTCCGAATTTTTCTACTTTTAATTTGTAGAATTTTGTGTTAATCCACATAATTCAACAAGAACTTCTACTCACTCACTCCTATATTCTAATTAAGATCATTCTTCATCTAACAATTTCCTCTTAAAAGCTTAGATGTAAACTAAGTTACTTACTTCAATTTACTTATTTAAACAGTTCTTGTATGAACAAATAAAGTGTTTTTTCAATACTCATGTCTAACCTAAATGTAATAGCTTGATTTTCAGTGGTATCGGAAAATGCGGTTTTAGAACTCTAGTTCTGCAAAAGAATAATTACGGAGTTAGTATAAAAGAATATTAGAGTTTGGTCCTTCGATTTTGTTTTTTAATTGCTTAATTTAGATATAGGGACTACATTGTAAAAGTCTTATTTCTACAAATTCTTAAATGAAAAAAGGTTCAAAATGGTAATTAAACTATTTTACTTCATCAAATAGTGGAGAAAGATGTTAATTTCCACTAACTTTGGTTAATTGTGATTAAAGTTTAATTAAGTTAGTTAGGTGATTAAAGAATAAATTAAGGTATAAAAGGCTTGTCAGTGGAAAATACTCATCTTTTTCTTTCTTCTTCCACCAAACTAACTTAAAGAAAACCTAAGGAAGCCATTTTTGAAGCTCCAACACTTTCGATCCTCAATTGTATGTTAATTTCAAGTCATTTTCTTGTATTTTTTTTAAATGTTTTTGAGGTCATGAGAGCTTGATTTAGCTAGCCCATATACCAATTTGAAAAAAAATTAAGGTTTTTGAAAGTTTTCATTGATGATTTCTTGAAGAAATTAGTATTAAATTGATAGATTTTAAGCTTAATTCTGAAAAAGGACTAGATTGTAATGTTTAATTATAAGTTCTGTACAAAAGGACTAGAGTGAATAAAAGGTAAAATTCATGTGAAATTCTGGTAACAATAGATAGTAGAGGGTCCCTAAGGGAAATAATTAAAATCAATTTTAGAACCGAAGCTCAAAATGGAAAGTTATGACTATTTCGATTTTAGGGACTAAATTGAATAAAATGTAAAACTTTAGGGGTGCTAAAAAATAAAGGTTCATAGGTTCATTAATATCATGTTATAGTGTACAAATGTTTGATATTTATGGAATGAATGATATAATTGAGTAGATCAAGATTTGGATCAAACCAGAGATAATTGGGGAAAAGCCAAAATTATCGATTAGTCCCTAGAGGTTCAACTTGTTTGCTATTTTTTAACACTCTATACCAGACCCAATCACGGAGTTTGAGATATAGTGTACCACATTCGTTGCTAGAGCAACTAAGATCATATTTAATATAATTAAATACCATTAAGCATGCAATTGCGAACACTATAAGAATTTTAAGCAACAATACAATAAATAATCATTCTCGGGTCTTATACGAGCTTACGAAATAATTAAACTTAACTTGAGATCGAAGTAGGACTGAATTGTAAAAAATTCAAAATATAGAGTTGACGCCGTGAGGTCGCCAAATAGTTTGTTAGGTCACTCAACGTCGCGACATCAGTTACTATTTTGGCCTCGCCGAGACGATGGAGTTCCTTATCTCATCGTGACATTATAAGTCATTTATCGTCGTGACATGATACGTTTAACATTGCAACGTCACATACTGTTTCCGCAAAATTTCCTTTGGTTAAAACCAACAACTTTTCAAATCAATTCTAAACATGCATATTATGCTCAACCAACACAATTGCCATTGCTAACATCAATTTAAAACACACCAAAACCTCAATCATCAATTCATCATACTTTATCAACTATAAACTAACTATCTAATAAGATTCAATCACCTCAAACATGCTTGAACCTATTATTTAAGATCATTAACATAAAACATGGCACATTATTACAACCAAATTTATAATTATCTATAAGTCACATTAAATTAGCTAAATACTTACATCAACTATTAAAACCACATAGTTAAGTATCAAAATTGACTCAACTTAGGTATGTACATGTCAAACTATTAACAAAACCAAAAAATGTGCAAACATTGTTGAGTTGAGTCCAATTTCTGAATGTTGAGACGACCTCCATTCGATCTACCAAGAATTTACTTACTTGTCCACATAGGAAACAAAATCGTATGCTGAGCAAATCACTTAATGGTAAATCTACGATTCAAGATACTTTGAACAAATATAAATCGATGCATACATCTAATTCAACTTAACCTACAATCATTCATACTTATCGTTTTTAATGCAATATAACATGTATATATTCATGATAGTAATCTAATTCAATATACATATATAACATCTTACCATGTAATATACATTTCATAGGCAAATTAAATCATTTATATTATCACTTATAAATAATGATATTTATATTAGGAAATGTATATTGTAGTAAACATGTAACTGTTTTCTATTTATTTGAATGATTGAAAAATAAATAACGTTATTTTCAAATTTTACTATTATATCTTTTGTGTTTCTATCTTTCATGTTTTGCATACATAGTGAAATTGTGACAAGCAAATATTGGCTCATTGATTGTCTAAGTTAAGTTCAACTAATGATAAGTGGAACTGTAAAAACATTTACATTGCGAGAAAGATGACTTACTTCAATAGATAATTTAAACGAGTCTTTAATCCTATATAAAAGAATCAAAGTGAGCATTTTATTCAAATACATAGAAGGATTATTATGTCATCTACAATTCCAATTAGAGAGATGACTAGTCATGGCTATCAGAGCAATTGACTCCATGGGTGGAGACATAAATGTACTCATTGAAAGAATGATACATTGGACTAAACCAAGTTTAATTAATTCTAAATTCGTTTGTGAATTAGTTCACTTGTGACATTCATAGTGTGACTTACCAAAATTATGAGTTAGCCACTGACCATGTGTATATAACTCATGTGCTTTGATATAAGTGGAAGCTTATGCTCTAAAGATGATCAAGTCGATAGTTGATATGTTGGGTACATGGCTTATGTATGACATGACTTTACTAGCAACAATGTAATTCATAGATTGATTAAAGAGTTAACGATATCTTCTCGTTGACATTATGTAATTCATTATGACACAAATCAAAATGAGTCATCTTTTAGGTTGAACCTTGATTTATTGGAGGAAACTAAATATCATCCGAAACTCGCCTTGCAACCAAGAACCAAAGAGTGATGAAGTATTATAATTCAAGGGTATAGGGCAAACAGTTTCAAGATGGAGATTTGGTAATGCATAACATAGAGAGGCGAGCGTACCTGGTGGGCAAAGAGGAAAGATGGTCCCTAATTGGAAGGGTCATATGAAGTCGTTAAGAAGTTAGGATTTGGGGCGTATCAACTGGCTCAATTAGATGGAAAGATCGTACCTCGAACATGAAAAACAAGGCACTTGAAAAGATTGTGCATGTAATATTTAATTGACTTGAATTTAAGCACATTCCTATCTAGATGGCTATCCTAATTTATCTGTTTGTAACATAGTAAAATATGCGGCCAAGTGAAACTTGTAGCTAACTGAAGTCCAAGTTTCAAGGCAAACCTCACTCTACCTTCGAAGTCAGTGTGATTTATATAACAAGTTCTACTTTACTTCCAAGATAAGCCTCATATCAAGATTGATTTAAAAATTTTCAACTTTATTTTAAGTCGAACCATACTTTATTTCTCGAGGATAAAAAGTTAGAAATATAGCATGACAAAATATGCAATATAATAAGTAACATTATTTTTTCTTAAAATACCAGCTTCATTCCATAAAAATTAATTGTATTTTCAGAATAAGAAGCATTAAAGTGATGGCAGTATAAAAGTTAAAGAGGCGGTAGTGTTATCAGCTTCAGTTTCATCCCTTTTTATGTACATCAAGGAACATAACTCAAACAAAAGGTATAGCTTAAAGTTGTCTTTTGCAATTAGAATTATAAATAATTAATATTAAAAAATTTCGGCATCAAACAAACAAAAAAACTGGGTGTTAGGTCAGTCCCCACTTGGAGCAGTAAAGTCGTCTCCCTTGGGGGGTTGAAGTCAAGCATGCACAGAAAACTTGATAATCCACGGAATATATATATATAGTTATGCTTAGTGGGATAAAGCCAAGTATGAGTCCCAAGTTCATGAAGTTGATCCTACTGGCTATGATCCTTACGTTACGATTCCACGAGCTGAAATGCTGTGTGGAAGAGGAGAGGGTAGGTCTGTTACAATTCAAGGAATTTATTGAATCGGAAGGCTATGATGCGGACCATCTCTTCCCTTCATGGAGCGGTGATCCACTAAGCGACTGCTGTAGTTGGGAGAGAGTCACCTGCAACTCTTCCACTGGTCGTGTCATCCAACTCTCCCTCAACAACACCAGGAAATATGCTATGGAACATATACGGTATAGTTACGACTCTAATTGGTATGTGAACCTCGCTTTGTTTCAGCCCTTTGTTCACCTCACAACTCTAGATTTATCCTTCAATGCCATTGGTGGATGGATAGAAAATCAGGGTACGTATCTAATAGTAACTTAAACCAGATAACTAAATAGAAACAAAAATATAATTTATTTTGGTTTGGGCATCTTACATGACAGGAGGGTTTGGAAGCTATTTAAGACTTAAAAAGCTTGAGACGTTGGATCTTTCTCAGAACAAGTTAAATAAGAGTAGTTTAAAACAACTGAGTGCACTTACTTCCCTTAAGAGTCTTAATCTCAGTGGCAATAACATGGGAGGAGCATTATTTGATAACTGGGAAGGAAGATTCCAACGCCCACGAGAAACTATTCCTGTCCAAGGTATATTTAATTACTTTCCAAGAAAAAGTCATTTATATTCCTTATAAATTGTTTTCCTTATTATTCTGTAGTTACTTTTTCTCACCCCTGCTCAACTCAAAAAACTCCACAATATTTGATGCTTGCATTATCGTGTAGAAGAGAGTTGAATTGAAATATGACATTCTCCATTTCGATGTAGAATTATCCATTTTCGAAAGCTTGGAATATTTGGATTTAAGTTCAAACGCACTCCAAGGCAGCTCATTGACAGCACAAAGTAAGTAGTCACAACATTATTATTATTATTATTATTATTATTATTATTATTATTATTTGGGACACTGAAAATAAATTATAACTCTTTTTACATCTTAATATCATTTTTCAGTTTAGGCCTTGTGTGTTACTTAATTGAACTTTTAGTTCTAGCAATAAATCGAGACCACCAAAATGTTGGAAGAGTGGAATTGGTTTTTGACAAAGACTTTTAGCATACTATATCTAAGTTTATTTCGATTTCTTTAATAAAATATCTTGAAAATAGTGAATCGTGTTAATTATTTTAAGTATGATTTGGCATAGAAGGTTAAATAATGTCGCAAGTCAAAAGGACTAGTCTATTTTCTTTACATCATTTGGTTTAGGTTGATGATTCCTAACAAAAATGGGATTTTATCATTTTATGTGTAAATAGATTCTAGAAATCTGTCTAAGCTTAAGGAGCTGAAGTACCTATATCTGAGCTGGAATGCCATGAATAAGGATAGTATGAAGTTCTTGGGCTCACTTCCGTCCCTTGTCTACCTCGACCTATCGCTCAACACCTTGGAAGGTCCTCTTTCTGGCGTAGGTAAGTATTTATGTATGTACACTTTAATTAGTAAAAGAAAATGCTTGATCGGCTTTATTCCTTTTATTGTTCCAATTTTCCTTGACAATGTCCTTCAGCGTGAGAACACCCATATGTCTCTCAGACTTTAGCTCAAGTAGTAGCATGTAGGTCATGGAGTCGAATTAGACCATAGTCGAGAAAAGAACTTTTAGAGAAAACAGTATCTGACATGCTGAGGGTTAGACCCTCAACACTACTACAAAGTACAAGTCAAAGAAGAATATTTTTGTTTTTCCGTTTCAGCTCTTTCATGCATATATATATATATATATGAATGTTTGTGTATCCTGGTGCAGAATTAGAGAATCTAAAAAACTTGAAGGTGCTTAATTTGTACTGGAATTACCTCAATGGAACTCTGCCAATCCAAGGTATTTCTTTGGTTTATTTTATTTGATGTTTTTGAAAGCCTAATGGAATGCATAAAGTTTTCCTAATACCTAATAAGAAGAAGACGATTTACACTGATTGGCAGAGTTGATGGGGTTTAGTAGTTTGGAGATATTAGATTTGAGCTACAATAACTTGGAAGGTTCCATCCCTCCAAATATAGGGAACCTATCCTCCCTTAAGGCATTTTCCGTTGCTCGGAATTCACTCGCTGCTTCTTTGCCCTCAGGTACCAGTTTATATGTTTCTACTTTTCTTGCTTTTTGGTTATTATAGAAAGATACATAAAAATGATGGAGGCTACCATTTTGTCAAATTAATGCGGTAATTTGAAGTTTTATATAATTAGATTATTATGAATATTTTAAAAATAAAAATTTCAAAATATTAAAATTTATATAAACTTATAAAACATTATAAATATTATAAAAATATAAAAATCTAATAAACTATAAAAATTATAAAATTAATATTGACATATTTAAAATATTTAAATTTTATAAAAACTTAGAAAATTCTTAGAATAAATAAAAATCATATAAATATAAAAATTATTCAAAATCATTAAATTATTAAATTATTAGATATTAAAATTGATATAAACTTATAAAATTTATACAAGAAATTAAAAATCATTAAAACTTATAAATATTTTAAAAATATTAAAAATCTAATAAACTATCAAAAATTATCAAAAGAAACATATATAAAATTAATAAAATATATTTAAAATTTTATAAAATTCATAAAATTATAAATAATGTAAAAATTATAATAAATTTTAAAAATAAAAACATATTAAAAATTTTAAAAATTAAAATGATATAAAAGAATCATTTAAACCCTTAAAATCATAATGAATACATGACATTCCACCAACCCTTGGATAATGGGAATAGTTATCATATTATTAGGGTCATTTTGATGTTGAACAAAATGCTTTAAATAATTTTGGACTCTCTCCTTTTATTGATAAATTATTCTTTTTATTTTTAAAATTTTTATGTCCAATTTTTAAGTACAATACAATAGTTTGAACCTTAAAAAGTTGAAAATTATTTGCTAAGTATTGTATAATATAAAATATTTTGATACAATTAGATATTATCAAACCAAGATTTCTTTATCTAACTAACCATATCTTAGAATGAAATATTATGACCAAGGTTTTTAGAATCGGATAAGTAGTCAAATCAATCGAAAATATTAAATAATCAGTTCAACTGTCGATTCTTAGATCAATCGGTCTAATTACTTTCTCCAAACCAATACCATTATCGATTTTAGTCTAGCCAGTTAGGCAGATTGATCTAGTCCATTCAATTTTTATGATTTTTTTTATAATTCTATGCGTTTATATCAATTTTAATAAATTTTATGATTTTTTTATAAGTTTTAAGAATTTTAATTTTTATAAAATTTTAAATATGTTTTTAATTTTATAAAATATATATTTTATAATATTTATAAGTTTTATTATTTTTATATATTTTATAATTTTATATGTTTATACCAATTTTAATATATTTATAATATATTTATAATTTTCCTGATTTTTATTTTATTCTTTTGATCATTTTATAGAAAATTGTTAGATTAAATCGGAAACTATCACATGTCACTATTTTATTAGTTTGTCAATTTACATGATAAATGGTGAAATTATTAACGGAGAGAATTAATTGATTTTTAATTAAAATTGATAAAATGAATAAAATAAATGATAATAATTTGTAAGGAAAAATAATTATTTTATTTCAAATTTACGTAATAAATAAATGTTGTCAAATCTTAAGATAGGTGGGTAATTTTTTTTTTAATAATAATAACGGAATGAATTTATTGAAGATGAGAGAGGATACAAAATAAATTTAAGATGTGTAAAAATAGAAACTTAAAATTCCGAAAAAGTAAAATAATATTGAAAAACAAAAGAAAAAGAGAAATAAAACAACCTTTTAAGTGTGTAATTATTAAACCCATATGAGTGAATATGTTTTTATATAAAAGCTTACTAACATCACAATAAAATGGATAAATTTCAAATGGTCATTTATAATTTACTTTCTATATTTTTAGAAGGAATTCATTTATACTGATATAAAATTGAAATAATTTTATACCCTTTTATATCTCTTTGTATAATTAATTTTATACTTAGTAATTCATGTAAAATTTTAAATGCATTTGATATTTCCATCCTATAGGTCTAAAAACTATATATAGTTGAAAGTTTTTACTTAAAAAAATAGTTATAAAATTTTAATTTGCATCAAATTTAATGCTCATGATTTATATAAATGAAATAATAAATTCAACGATTAGTTTGTTAAATATTAATCATACGAAGTACAAAAATATATTAAACTACTTTAATTTTACACTTACATTGGTGTAAGTGGATTTCTCCCTATATATAGATGTACACACGAATATGAAAAACTTTTGAACTAATTAATATAGCTTTTGTTGTTTATTATGTTGCTGAATTTATTATTTTAAAGTTTTATAACATTTATAAATAAAAATTTTAATTTTCTAATGTAAATTGTTTCAAAAATTTTACTTGATTAGAAAATTTCACTAATAAATGATTTTATATAATAATAAAATAGTGAAACCATTAACCCAAAAAGTAAAAAATATATTATTTTTATTTTAAATAGTAAATTTTAATTAGTTATATAATAAGTACCTTTATCTCATATGTATAATTTTATAAATAATAAATTTTATAATATAATATATTAATTATATATTATCTAAAAATTTCACTGTCAATTTATTGACTATTAAGTAAAACTAAAATTTGAATATTGAAGAGTTTTATTTATAATATAGTTTTTACAAATGGTTTAATAAATATTAGAATTTTTTTATTGGTATTATATTTTGAATAATGTTGCGTTGCATTAATTACATGAAGTAAAATTATATTGTATATTGAATATGTTGAAATACTTTAATTACTATTTAAAATTATTATTATTATTTATAATATTTGAATTGTTGAATAAGTTGATATATTTGAATTATATTAAATTTTAGACTATCTAGAAAACTAATTAAAAAATTAAATAGATGAAATCATAAACTAGTATTTTATAAATGAGAATGTAAGAGCATGCATTTGTTTATTGTTTTCACAGATTTGTGCCAACTGAAGAGACTACAAGAGTTGGATCTTAGCCAAAACTACTTTGAAGGAATCCTTCCCCCTTGTCTATCCAATTTAACGTTTATTGAGTTGTTGGATGTCTCACATAACAATTTTAGTGGAACCCTCTCAGCGTCTTTGATACACAGCCTAACATCTTCTTGGTATCTTGATTTTAGTTACAACCATTTTGAGGGTTCATTCTCACTAAGCTCCTTCAAATCTCACTCCAAGCTTGAGGTACTCCAATTCGCAAGCAACAATGGTAAATTGCAGATTGATACTGAGAATCCTCCAGGGTGGTTTCCCTCGTTCCAATTGAAGGTTTTGGCACTGTCCAACTGTAGTCTCAACAATCATACCTACAGCATTCCTAATTTTCTTCGCCACCAGTTCCACCTGCAGATAGTTGATCTTTCTTACAACAAGTTGCGTGCAAGTTTTCCTGGTTGGTTGCTTGTAAACAATGCCGACCTTGAAATTCTAAAACTAAGGAACAACTTTTTGTTCGGGGAGTTCCAGTTACCGCCATTCGCTATGACCAACGCAGTTATGGTGGATGTATCAGGCAATCAAATTCACGGTCTTCCGGAGAATATCGGGAAAATCCTTCCACACATGGAGTATCTAGATTTATCAAGAAACGCTTTTGAGCAAGATCTGCTACCCTCCATTGGTGACATGAAAAATTTGCAAGTACTGGATTTATCTTACAATAATTTCTCTGGAGAAATCCCCAAAGAACTGATTGTCGGCTGCAATGATTTGCGCGTTCTAATGTTATCCGGTAACAAACTTCATGGACAGATTTTTCCGATGCTCTACAACTTGACTCAGTTACGTGTGTTGCAATTAAGGAACAATTACTTCAGTGGGAATCTGTCAAATGTGAAAGCAAAAGGAAGGGTACTTGGCAACCTGGCGCTATTGGACATTGGTTACAACTTTATGACAGGGAATATTGGTAGCTGGATAGGTAATGTGACGTATCTGGATATACTTGTGATGCGGAGCAATTATTTGGAGGGTCAGTTCCAATGTGAAGGCATTTCGCGTTCTGTGTATTATTTAGACCTTTCTCATAATCTCCTTTCTGCTCCACTCCCCTCATGCCCTCGTTTACAGCACTTACACTTACAGGGGAACAGATATAGTGGATCAATATCAGAAGCTTTTCTCAACACTTCACAGCTTTTGGTATTAAACCTCCGGGATAACAATCTTTCAGGGAGCATCCCTGGTATTATTGGCTTGTTGACTAGCTTGAAAGTTCTTTTATTGAGTCAAAATCTTCTAAGTGGTTTGATTCCAGAAGAACTATGTGAATTGAAACAAATAAGCATGATGGATCTCTCCCTCAACTCCTTCTCTGGGTCAATTCCCCGCTGTTTCCAGGGTATCAGGTTCGGAAAGATTGAGCCTCGCTATTTGGATTTGGACATTTCACATGAAAAGGTTTCTAATGAATGGGATTACACTACATATTTTAGATATGGAACTTTGAAGAAGGATTATGTGCTTCACAGCACTACCGAACAATCTGTCACAAATGTGGAAGTTGACTTCTTGACAAAACATAGATCCAACACCTATAAAGGTGGCATTCTTAATTTCATGTCGGGATTAGATTTGTCATGTAACAAACTATCCAGTAGGATCCCGTACGAGCTTGGAAATCTAGCTTGGATTCACGCACTAAACTTATCCTACAATCACTTGACGGGACCAATCCCGGAATCTTTCTCAAATCTCACCCAAATTGAAAGCTTAGACCTTTCACACAATATGTTGAGTGGAGAACTCCCTTCATTACTGATCAATCTCTATTTCCTCGAAGTGTTCAGTGTGGCATACAACAACTTATCAGGTAGAATTCCAGATATGAAAGCTCAGTTTGGGACATTTGATAGAAGCAGTTACGAAGGAAATCAATATCTTTGTGGACAGCCCTTGAACGAGAACTGTAGCATCGTGTCACCGCATCCCCTGATAAAATTCGTAGATCAAAGTAAGGAGAAATGGTATAGTATTGATCCTGTGTTCTTCTCCGTAACATTTAGCACCACATACATCATTTTCTTTCTTAATTCCATAATTATTCTCTATCTGAATCCTTACTGGCGAAGAAGATGGTTTAATTTCTTTGAAAATCGTATATATTATCCGGCTTATGATTTCATTTCCAGTAGTGTACACAAGGCTTGTGCTAAACTGTATTGGTAGGCCATGTAACAGTTAAGCCTAAGTTAAAGCTTACCATGTATATTTTACTATTAGTATAAATAATGAGTTCCATAATACTCTGGTTTAGTTCAGAAAAATTAACCAATCCAAGTTGATAACTGAATTATAGAAATTTATCTCTGCAAATTGATTATGTAAACATGATACATAATGAATCTTATTAGGCTTCGTCCTGTTTGAAACACATCCTTGGTCATTGCAATAGTTGGAATATAATCACAAAGTTTGTACTTACAGATTCCTTCATTTGTTTTGTGGAATGTGGGGGTTTACAGAAGTGTCAGTACATAGTGAAATGAATTTTGTTTTCCCTGGACAAGGACACTGCAGGACACTATCAGCCCGCTTGAGATTTTTCTATATTTTCAAGTTTAATTCATCAGTTTCCTCATTTTGATCGATCTGCATAAATAAGGTCTTCTAACAATTTGTTTCTTCAACAAGGTAATAAACTAATCATTTTGGATTCCCTTATTACCATTTTACTTTTTAGGGTTTTGATAAGAAAAAAAACAGTCTATTAATATCCACAGAATTAAAAATTTAACTAAGTTAGATGCACTTATTAATTAATAGTGAGTACAAAGATCGTTTCCATAAATATTAAAAGTACTAGTAATTACTGTCTTTCTATTATTTAACCGAATAATTAGAGTGATTGATTAAAAACTAAAATTAACTAAATTAATTACTAATTAACATGACAAAGAATAAAATAGAAAAATAACCGATTAATAACCAAGAAGCAAAACAATACCCAGAAAAAATTCACCTAGATTTTATTTGCCATTATCAATTTAAATTACGCAATTTCTTAACTTAATATCTTGATTCGTGGAAATCCTAAATTATACAATATTGATCCATAGAAATCCCTGAGCAACTGACTCTAGGTTGATTAATTGAATTTTTTTCCTAATTAAAACATTTATTATCGCATTAACTCGTACTATAAATTCTCCTATTAGATTTGACTCTAATCCGATAGATTTATATTATCCTATTTTTAGGATTGTATGCAATTCCACTAAATTACTAAGATCTACTCTTAACAAAGTTTACTCAACCTCTGAATTAAGCACATTAAACATGGATCAATAATTTAGAAATATTAAACTAAGAATTAAGCATACATAATTGAGAAAAAAAGAACTAAGAATTTATTACGTAAAATAAAAAACAAACGACAGAATCCCTCATAGGGTTCATGCCCCTCGATATTTAGAAAATTAGTCCATACTTAAAAATAAAAAAAAATCCAATATACAATATAACTGAAAAAAACAAAGAAGCTCACGATAATCTCCAAAGAAATCAACTAGGAATCTTCAATATTGACGGAAATTTGCTTTAGAATAGACTTTAATAGTGTTTTTTGAGTTATTTTCTTGAATATTCCATGAGGACTCACTCCTACCTTTCTATTTTTGTCATATATACATCTTAGAATGCTTAAAAAAACTTTAAAATCGTGTTTTTCCACTGTTTAGTGTATAATCCTGTGAAATCGACACGGCATGTGGAATGGGTCAGGCCGTGTAGCTCTTGTAACTTGCTCCGATTTTTCGATTTTCGCTTGTTTTTCTCTAATTTTGATCCCCTACATATATCATATATATATCACAATATATCACACTATATCACAAGACTTGTGATAAGAGAACAAAATTATGCTATGATAGGATACGCTTGTAAAATGGCAAAGAATAGGATGAATGAGAAACATAAGGAACTTTGAACCACTAACAAAAAGGTAAGATAAAATAAATAGACAGAAACGAGCTTTTTCGAGTTGGGGATAGAGGGACTTGAACCTTCACGATTTTTAAAGTCAACAGATTTTCCTCTTGCTATAAATTTTATTGTTGTCAGTATTGATATTGACATGTAAAACGAAATTCTATCTTTATTCTCATCCGGTTAATCAGTTTTTCAAAAGATTTATTAGACTATGGAGTGAATGATTTGATTAATGACTATTCTATTAGATTCTTTCTTCAATTTGGAATCGATTCACAACAATTCTTTTTCTTTTTCATATTTTCATATAAATATAAATTGATTTTGCATATAATATAATACAAATAAAAAAAATACGGGTTCGGTTCATCTTTTTGAGATAGTTTTTCATTAGTATACCTATAAAAAAAATAGGTATATCTTGCATCTTTTCTAGAGTTTCGATATAAAAATTCATTTACCAACAGCAACCCCATTTGTTAGAATAGCTTCCATTGAGTCTCTACACTTACCGTTTCCTTTTTTTTATTATTCTCGATTGCTGAACCTTTGTTAATGTTTATTTTTATAAAATAATTAAATAATAGGATTTGGCTCAGGATTGCTCATTTTTCCTTTCAGGGTTTTTCAGAATTTGAAAGTTATCACTTAGTAGATTTCCATACCAAGGCTCAATCCAATTAAGTCCGTAGCGTCTACCAATTTTTCCATATCCCCTTTCGTGTTTTGAGATTAGGATCTCATTAGGATGCCTCTCATTCCCCCTTTCTCCCTCCTTCCCTCTTTCCCCCCTATCCCACTTCTTTCAATTGTTTATTCTCTTTCATTTATTTATTTGCTTTCTTTTTATGCGAAACAGTTGAATTTAGTAGATATAGATATAGATTCTTATATCGAAGGGCCTTTGCTTATTTTCTTGTTTTTTTATCGTCTTTCGTCTCTATCGGAAACCCATATTAATTTTTATTTGGTCCAATTAGAAAATATTTTATCATTTATGTATTCGCAATTCAATATAAATGGGCATTCCATAACATATATATGCCCCTCTTACTCTCAGTTTTCTCAGGCAATTTGGTGGAATACTCAAACGGTCAATTCTTTTTTTTTGTCTTAACTTTTGTCTTTATGGATGAAAACAAAAGAAAGGAGTCTCTCATTATGATTTGGATTTCATTTCTATGGGTTGCATTTTTTTTCTTTAATTTCATTTTGATTCCTATCCTTTTATTAGACTATCCTATATAACCATAATAAGAAAAAGATAATTAAAAAATAAAAATGAAAATTGAATTTATTCATTATTAAAAATGAAAATGAAATTAATTATTTTTTATAGTATAATAACTAGAACTAATTATTTATATTTAATAACTAGAACTAATTATTCCATTCATTTCTATTTTCAAATTCAAGAAAATTCAAATTTTTAGTCTAAAAGAGTTTCATTCTAATTATCTAGACTTATAACGTATCATTTCACAATTAATATCAAATAATCACCCTAAAACACATTAAGAATGAGATTAAAACATACTACTTTTAGCACAATCAAGCAGATAATCATGCATTGAAAATTCAAACTAAAATGACACTAAAAAATACAAGCAATTCAAGCAGAGATTGTTAAGGCTTAAAAATATTAGACATTTTCCTTATCTCAATAATTACCTGAAATTCAAACTCAATAAGAAATAACATCCTCACTAAAGATTTACTCAAAGCACTCGAAGTGTTTAAGTTTCAAGTAATATGCACTCAACAGTCGAACAAGAAATGTTATTACCATAAACTTACTTGAAAATCAAATCTCCACCATTATAGACCGAGATAACACACCAATCAAGAGGTCTTTACAAGGTTGTAACGGGGCTTAAGTTAAGGGTACGAAAAATGTTAGAAGAGTTGATTACAATCGAGAATCAAGTTAATAAGTTACCAAACTAAAAAAAAAACAATTGTTGAATTAAAAGAATTTACATCAATAAAAAATAAAGGACGAATGTAAGCTTTTATACAAAAGATGAAACTCATGATTCAAGCTCAACCAAATTTTTTTCTTGGTTTTTTTCTCTTTTTTTTTTAGAACAAAGAGAAAATTCAGCAATGCAAATGATGAAACATAGTCGGACACTTGCCAAATCGAATTTCAATAAAAAGGGAGCCAATAAAAAATATGTTATAACATTAAAGTGGTTTATGGGTTAACATGAACAGTTGTTAAGAAAAAAATGTGTTAGGATCAACGAAGTATACTAAGGGATAATACAACAAATAATTTGTGTCAAAGGTTAAGCGAATTAAATTCTAAGTGTCTTTATCATCTTAGTATGTCAAATTAATAATGTGATATTGACATGTATCACTGAAGTAAGTTCTAGAATAATAAATCAAGTTGACATACTCACAATCAAAAATAAAATGAGCACGAAATAAAATGTATGCTCTATACGCTCAAAAGCTCAAAAAAAATTATGGTTTTGATGTTAAACTTGTAAATTTAAAGTTTCAAGATAATGCTTTAATTCAAGGAGATAACCTAAAATAATAATTTATAAAAAAATATCTTATCATGCTTGACTTTCCCGTATCTTAAAATATAAATCAAACAATGCACAAAAATCCACAAATTATACCAAAACAAAATCACTAAAAACTCCATATTAAAGAAAATTAACTTTAATGATAGGTTTGAGAAAATTACTTAAACACAAACAACAATTCTAGGACTATATCACATAAGAATATAACATCCTCCCCACACTTAAGATGTACATTATCCTCAATATACAAACTATTCTAAACTAATAAGTAAAATATCATAAGGAGGGAGAGAACTGAAATTATCCTGAATTTGGATGATTTTGTCGGAATAGTAAAATTTGGAATCTTAGGAGATTTTAAATGAAGTACATGTTTCGAGCACACTAATAAGAAGATAGAGAAATATAAAATAAAATAAAATAAAGAGATAAAAATAGAAAAATAACGATAAAACAAATATAGTAAAGTGCATAATAAAATAAAACATATAAGTCTCAAAAATAAAATAAAAACAATCAACAATAAAAATAAAAGTACAACTTAAAATAAAAATAAAAATAAATAAAACAGAAAACTAAGTAAAGTCAGTGATCAGCATCGTGTGGGATGTCAGGATCAGAAGGCGCAGCAAAGGGATCGGGTGAAGAAATATGGAAATGTTGGCACATCCGTTGTAAATATGCCTCAATACAATTGATCCCCCATAACTACTATTACTAAAGACGAGAGATATCCTCAAGTGTAACCATATGCACAAGTGCATCAATAGAGTGACTCAAAGAAGGACTAGGAATGGGTTGCGGTGGTGGTGGGAGGTCATTGTCTGGATGCTCATCATCCTCATTCTGCTAAGTCGGATGTAGCAACACATACTGATCATCGAAGGCCCCGGGCTAACAAGCGACCATCCTCATATGTTTTATTATACTTAAACTCTGTGGTGCCATGTCCCCAACCAAACTAAGAGAACTAATCTACTCAGGGGTCTCGAGGAGGCCAAAGTAATGGGCCATTAATGTCACGTATGGACCCATACCGATAGGTCCTTTCCATAGATACTCATCCTAATGCCAGCAACTCTGGGCCACAAAATAGGCTAAGATCAATTGAGTATTACTCATGCATGCTCCATAAGAAGTACGCGTCTAAAGTACCCACGACACTCGTGCTCTCCTTCTGACCAGTCAAAGTATGGGCTAAAATGGTGTGACTATAGCATAGGGCCGAAGGTAGTCACCGAGCCTTGGATTGGCTCGGGTTGTACGAAGTGGCAACCTAAAAAATGTCAGACCAGCAAAAAAGAGTCAGTCGATAGATGTGTCGTAGGAGGGTAGAGAACTCGAGCGTTTCCAAAAAGTCATCAGAATATATATCGAGAGCGAATCTAAATCCCACAATACTCAAATATCGAGTGATGCCCCCAAGACGAAATGAGATTGCTAGAACGATGGAAATGTGAAAGTGTACACAATCACAATAAGTAATAAAGTGACAAGTAAATGTCGAGTTATCGTACCTATAGGGACTGTGTAAGAAAATATTTATGAAATGCAATTAAAAACACTTTGGTGAAGGACAATCGTTTGTTTTGAAAAATGGTTTAATAAAACTAGATTTTAACTAAGAAATTTAACTAAGAAAATTAAAAGGTAAAAATTCCAACGCACAATTTTTGAAAAACAAGTTTAATCAATATGGCATAATTGTGTTAGATCAATTACATTTCCTAACTTAATATTACTAAAATAATGTTCATGTTGTTATGAATAAATTCACAATAACTTGGTATTTTGTTAACTATAGCACATACAGACTTACAAAATTAGCTAACCTCTTGAACGTATTACTATGTCAATTCAAATAATTAATCAATTTTAGTAAGCAAGTAAAAGATTAAGTAAAGTAACAATATATTCCTACATTGAAATAGTTTAATCACAATAATCTTGCAAGTTATGCAAGGCTAAAGTATCATGTAATACCATCACTAATTTAACCCTTGGCTGCCTTTGAAAATTAAACATGTATTGATTAAGTATTGTGTCAATTAATTACAATTATAATGCAAGTATAACATAATCATAGTTTCACTTAATCAAAAGACCTATAACAACACAAACATGATTTTAATAACTTAAGTAGATAAAATGCAATCAACCTAACACGAATTAAATTTAAATCATGTTAATTAAATTTAGAATAACAACATAACAAATATTCATAGACATCTTCATAACAAAAACAATGAAAATTAAAGGATAGGAAACTAGAATCAAATCTAGTGTTTCTCCGAAGCCAGAGTAGTTTGCTCCTCTTCTTCTCCCTCATTCTATTGTTTCACGACTTCTATAACCACTTGAATGCTACTACCTAAGGTGGTTGAAGGCTCTTTTCCAAGAGGGAAATCGACAATGGAAAGTAGAAGGGAAAAATGAGAAACAAAGAGAGATTTTGAAAGGGAGAAAGTGACTACAAGAAAGAGAGAAGTGTGGAATGAGAGATGTGTTGAATGAATAGGTGAAAAGGGTATTTATAGGTGAGAGTGGCTGCTAAAAATAGCAAATAATTAGTAGCCACACACTCCTTTTGGCTGACCACATATTTAGCAAAGTTTTAATGTTTCAAACTTTTCTAAATTTAGCTTGGGACAAATCTTCAAAAGCATAATAAGTGGAGGGGTTTGAATGCGATTTCAAGGAAACTTTGAGGGCTGTTTTGCAAGCATAAAAATCACCAAAATTCAGTTGATTGGGTCAGCTTGTTAGACGGTTTCAGGCTGCCATTTCTCTTGTTGGATCAGTATTCTTTATTAGCACAATTGGGCCACTTCCTCCTTCAGGCTTTATATTAATTTTTGACCCAATTAACTTTGGATAAAAATTAAATATAAAGTGCATAAAATAATAATTATTTGGATCATCCTTGGCTGGAAAAATATTTAATCTTTCCCTTGGTTCACTCGATGCAAAAATTTCCCAACAGTTCAAGCCTTTCGAGGTGTTTGTCGAGCCAATTTTCACCTTTTGTGCGAAACTGTCGAAAATAAACCAAATTTATGAAATTTATTATAAAAATAATTAAAATTCAATATGTTAATAACTTAAGTGCAAATTAATTATTTTAATAACTTAAGTGCAAATTAATTATTTTAATAACTTAAGTGCAAATTAATTATTTTATAATTAAATTATGAATTTCGACAAAATTTTCAACGAAACTACATGAATTTAGGCTCAAAAGGTGCTAAAAAAGTCTATATTTTGTGTTTCCAATAGCTCGTGGTTCATACCCCGTCGTTAGCATGGTCTGTAGGGAAAATGTGGATAAAAACTCTAGAGTAAGCTCAGTATACGTCGACTCCACGATCATGAAGAACCATTCCTATAGAGTCGCGTCCAATAGAGTATGAACCCTATGTAGATTAACCCGCAGTTTAAAGGGCTTCCCAATCGATACATCGACCCAAACCCTAATGATTTGTCCTACAGGTGTTGGTACCTCTCTTTTTGGGGTGAATGGTCGAATGTGAGGTATTCATGGTGAGTGATTGCGATCTGTGAGGAAGAAGATAAGGTCCCAATAACCTTTCATTTCTTGGATTGAGTAGGTACTTTTCTCTTGCCTCGTGTATTCAGCATTATGTACCCAGAAAACAAAATACATCAGTAAAAATGAGTAAAAAAAATTCTAGATAAATTGTGCCGAAATAATTTAACTCAACACATATCAAATTTGACACGTAGAGATTTAGCATAAACAAAAATAGAATTATCACCGCCAATCACTACATATGTGAGTCATCTAAGATCAGTACCAAGACAAAGCAATATCGCAGATAAGCACTTCAATACATGAAACGCACGACCTAAGTTCAATCTATCTCCCAATGAGAATCAACTCACTAAATAAGCCAAAACTAGCAGAACTAACATTTAATCCTAATACTTGAGTAATAATAATAGTAAAGGAAATATAAAAATAATAAATAAAATAAACAAAAAGAAAAAGGTTGATAACAAACGGTGGTGGAGGATGGACAGATGGTAACGAAAGAGAAACAATTGGCGATGGTACTAGAAAAAAATAAAGGGACGTCTAGTGAGAAACGATGGGACTCCGATAAGGACGATAGTGTGAGGAAAATGGGAGAGAAAGGGTTGATTGTGAGTGGGAAAGGGCGAAGGGGGTGTTTGGGAGTGGCAGAAGGAAAAAGAGGGGACAATTAAGGGTTTTGGTGGCTAGAAACAGCGGGGTAAGAATGATCAACGATAGGCTAGGATGACGCTAACAAGTATGGGGTCTTAAAGGGAAAAAAACAATGGTCGGCAATTTGTGAGGGGGTTGACGATGAGAGGGACGAACGATGGGTTAGAGGATGTTGAGGAAAGGACGACAAGAATGATCAATTGACATGGAAAAAAGGAAAGGAGACAATAGTAAAACGACGACGTGAGTGAAAAGGAAGGGATGGGAAGTGAAAATAAAAATGTTCAAGTTAAAAAGAAGGGTACGGGCGTGTATGAGGACCATGTTGGGCCACATGGCCGTGTGGGTCACCCATGTAACTCAATGTACTCGTGTAGCCTATTAGAAAATTTTAAAACCTTTCTCCAGTGTTCACAAGGCTAGGAACATGCCCGTATGTCCAGGCAGTGTGTCATCACTTAAATTGTGTGCTATTCTCATTCACTTCTCCCATGGTTGTGTCGCTAAGCCATGTGAATCCACTCAGACTATGTGTCATAAAAAAATTGAAAAATTACCTTTAGTATTCACACTGGCCTTAACACGCCCGTGTGTCCAGGTCGTTTGTACCATTACTAATTTAATTTTTTTTCATTTTTGGGAGGCGTAAAGTGCAATTTTATCATTATTAATTTAATTTTTTATAAATTATAAAGGGACTTAAATTAAAAAAATTCCATTTTACGGGGGCAGGGCCCTTGCCAGCCCCTGGCTCCGCCCCTACTTACTTGGATATGATGATCTTGGAATGAAGAACTTATCTAGTTCTTGGTGGATGAACAAGGCCGGCATTTGGTTGATATGGTTTTGACTGCATTGTTAGTTTAAATCAAATATTTGTTTTTGGATTCGTGAACCAAATTAAATATTTTCAATAAAATTTGCTTATCAAGTTGAACTTGCTAGGAAGTTTAAAAGTAAGATCAAGAATTTTCAGTTGTCTTATGATTTGGATGCAAAAATGTTTAGATTATTGTGGCGATTTTGGTTACCAAGTAAAATCCTTATATTTGATCAGAAATTATTTAATAATTTGTTGCCTACTTGCTATAATATTTTTAGTCATGGTATTCAACTTCACAAGTTGTTGTTTATACCCTTAGGATGCAATCTGCATCATGTTGAGTCATAATCTATAATATCGGGTTGACGAATATGGTACATTCGCAATCAATATTATCATGCTAAAGTAGTCCCAAATTTTAGCTTTGTTAGGGATTTTTGTAGGATTTTCCTTGCTAATTCGACAGTTGCTACTAAGCTACTATTGATAAATTTTAATTCTGATATAATGGTTCCTAGATGGATTGAACCACCGGATGGGTGGTGCAAATTGGCGAATGGGTATTGATATAGTGCTTAAAGGTAATTTTTGGCAGCCATATAGTCGTGTATTGCTTGTAATATCCTCAAGGTACAGTAGGTGGTACAATAGCATGTTAGGTCGACAATATTAGAGAAATTTTTTTAGAAATAAATTTATTAGGAATATCTATGTGATAGTGTGGAATCTAGTTGGAACCGAAAGAGGGTTTAGAGTGTTTTAAATTTAGAAAAGTTAATTCGAAATATTGACTAATTTGTAGGAAAATGAAATGTAGTAAGGCAAAAGTGCGAAATTAAAAGTTTAAATATAGTGGCATGGAATTGGTGAATAAAGAAGAAGGTTTAAAGGTGCAGTTTATACTAAACAGGTCATGATTCATATAAGGTATTACTAGGAAAGTGTAGGGATAAAATGGTAAAAGAATGAATTAGATATTTTGTAGATGTCATGATTAAGGGTCAAAGTGTAAAGATGTAAAGATAAAGGGTTAACTAGCAATTTGACCAATTTGCTTAAAAATCATGAGATTTTTCTTAAGAAGAGTGTAGAAAAGTTGAGAAAAGATGAAAAGCATTCATCTTTTCTTGGAAGTTCAACCGTCACCCTCCTCCATCCTCCAATTCAACCTTTTTTTTTTTTTCATCTAAGTCCTTTCCTCCATTTTTGAACCTTCCAAGTTAATTTCACTAAGTTTATTTCATGTTTTCCTACCTAAATTAATAGAAAAGTGTAGTCATTACCTTAATTTCATGAAAAAAGGATCAATAGATATATAAGATGGAAGAGAAAAGTTAGGGTTAGTATGTGATATTAAGGATTAAATATTTAAATCTTAGATTTATATGAAATAGTAATATAAAGGATTAAATTATAAAGATAGTAAACTATGGTACAAGAATGTGAATGAGAATAAGGTGATAAAGTGAGTTATATGTATTAAGATTATTATATGTGTGTGGTAAACATGTGAAATTAAATGGAAGTTATATGTGAAATTATAAGATCAAGGGCTAAATTATAAAAATTAAAAGTTGGTATAATCGATGTTGAGTCCAAGTAGACAAATATGAATCATTAGGATATTAATGGCATGCCATTAAAGAATATATTACGCGCTTACTGTTTATCCGCTTCGGCGATGTTCAATTCTGTTTCACATGCCCTAATTGTTTTAATCAGTCAACTTTGGGCCTTGTGGACAAAATGTGAACTGATAAGTGTAATTTGATCAAGTATAACCAATATTACGAGTATATATATTAAATTGCAATATGAAATGTAATACCCCTAACCCGTATCCATCGCCAGAACAGGGTTACAGAGCATTACCGAAGTTTACAGATCAAATAAAAAAAACATTTCATATCATATACATTCATGGTAGAAACCAATTGAAATTAAACATATTATCCCTTATACGATCCCTTGAAACCCAAAATACGTGTTAGAAATAAGTTGCGACTAGATCGAGTACTTAAAGAATTTTTTAGAAAACAATGAAATTTTCAAAGCTGCAGGGGTCACACAGCCGTGTGGCCAAACCGTGTGATTCACACGGTCAAGAGACACACTCATGTCTCAGGCCATGTGGGCACTCAAAATAGGGACATACTGTAACGTCCTAAATTTTGGGCCTAGAATTTCTGGGTTTTGAGTGTGGGGATAGTGGGAAGGTTGCACTATAAGTTAAGTTGTGCAGTTTAGTGGCAAAATGGGCCTACTGGTCTAGTGGTTGTGAGTGTGTTGGTTTGTCTCAGGGTTCTGAGTTTGAGTCCCTGTGTGGGCGTTTTAGAAAACATTTTAGTTATTTCTGATTTCAGTTAAAATAATTATTTTATTTATTTGTCTTTAGTGTTATTATTAATTATTAATTATTTTTATTTTTATTTGATTTTACTTGGCACGTTATTTTTGTTCTATTTCTTCTTGGTTTTTTTTCTTGTGTTCTTCTTTTTGCTTTTTAGAATCGGTGGTGTTGTGGGGTCGAAGGACTTTGATTTTCTACTCCTCTGTCGTCTTCTTCGTCATCGAAACAGGTGTAGGACTCAACTCTGACTAATCTACTTATCTTTTGTTTTTTGCAAGTGTTGTTTCGGCTTTTTGTGAGAATGCTTTGATTCTCTAGTTTCAGAGCTTTGAAGGCTGAAAGGGAGTGCGATACTCCATTTTCGGATGTGGTTTCAATAGTACCAAAGTTGGAGGGCGGTTTGGTGGCCAAAGTGGTGTTTTTGGGGCTGTTCTGGGGTGGTTTCATGGCTTCCATGACGGCCACACGGGCATGTGCCATGGCGCACAGTCGTATGGATTTGGGAAATTAGAGTTTCAGCCAATTTTGGTACCACACGGTCGTGTGGCTGTTTTGGAGATTTTTTTCAGAAATTACAAGGCCGTGTCTCTTGGTCCACACGGGCGTGTGAGTTTGGGAATTAGGGATTGAGATTTGGGGTCACATGGCTGTGTGACTGATTTATGAATTAGGGATTCCATATGGGCGTGTGTTTTGGAACACACGGCCGTGTTTGGTGGCCACGCGGGCTTGTGAGACCCTCATACGGCCGTGTCTACTCTGCACTTGAGCTTAGTGAAATAGGACAGTGTCTTACACGGCCTGATCACACGACTGTGTCTCTACACTACACGGGCATGTGCCTCTGTCACCTGGCCGTGTGCTACCCTTCACACGGGCGATTGGACCCCCACATGACTTGGAATGCTCCACACAGCCAAAGCACATGGGCGTATGGCCCTATATCTCCAAACTTTGGGTTTTAGGTCAAATGCAAGTGCAAATGCGACTCTGTGTGTTCCAACCCCCAACTAAGCCTTACTAGGGGTAATTATGACTTTGATTTGGGCTTGATATGTGCGCATTTGTGATTGTTTGTTAGATAAGTTGATACTGGATTCGAGATACGAAGGTACACATGTTTGATTCTGCAATTGATTGATCGGATGTGTGTGTCTCCTTTTGATTGACTGTCTGAATTTTTATTCTGAATTGTGTACAAATGACTGCATACATACATACATATGCATAAATCTTTTTGGGTGGGATGTTGAAGAGAAGGGAGATTTACGATTTGGCAGTTTGTTTGCATTCTGAAAGCCCTTAATAATACCCAGAGGGTCATGGGCGATCCCAATACCCTAAGGGTCGTAGACATTACTGATAACGGTATAGCGGTTTGCCGCCTTGCACTGTACCACATGTACGTTAGCTACGCTACATACCATTATCTGATCTAGCAGTTATACTGCACGTCTGTACCACGGTTCACTGCATTGCACAGTACAACTTATACGCTAGCCTTGCTGTGTAGCACATCTGATCTGGCAATTATACTGCATGTTTGTATCGCGGTCTTTCGCATGGCACCGTACAGCTTACTGATAGCCCTAATACCTAGAGGGTCGTGGGCGGTCCCAATTCTCTGAGGGTCGAGGACAATATTGATGATCATTATTGCCGGGTAACCCGGGATGACGTTCTGTGGAGTATAAGGTTGAATGGGCTTTTCGAGATCCTACTCGAAGTGCAGGGATGGGTGGGTTGATTAAATACCCACAGGATGTGTCAGGTTGGACGGAGATGGTGTGTTGGTTGGATGGGTGGGTGGGTTATTTTATAATTCATTTGCACACATATGCGTCTGTGTGATTCTGTGACTGCAATATCTATTTGACTGTCGGACTGAATTATTTGACTGTCTGATTGACTGAGGAGTTGGATTGTACTATTTGACTGAAAGGCACTCGTGTCTAAAGAAACCTTGTGTGATAGGCTAAGGCCCAACCGATTCTGATTCTGGAAAAAAAGGCTTAGGCCAGTTTGTGACTTCTGAGAATTTCTGATATTGTGTCTAACAGAGCCATATGACTGTAAAGTCACATATGGTCTGTTTTGTTATAGTCGCTCTATAAGTGTGTTCTGTTGCTAAACTATTTTTAGGTTTACTGTATCTATTTCTGTTCCGGTAGCTAGTTAGTTTGATCTCACACTAAGCTCGTATAGCTTACCCCCTCTTTTGTTTCCCTTTTCAGGTACATTTTGGGATTTTGGATGCTAGACTCGGTGTGCGGAGGACTCAGACAGTTTTGAGGCTAATAAGTTATTAGTTTGTGGTTTCAAACTTTTATTGGTTATTCAATTTTGAATATAAGGTTTTTAACACTATGGTATAATTCTGTTTTACGGTTTAATCATTTTATTATTCTGGTTTTTTTTTAATACTCGATATTAAATTATTTCAGGAATTGAATTAAGAATAACTAGTTTTGTAAGATTTTCTCACAATCACTTCGGTGGTCAATGTAGCATTCTGAATTCGGTCTAGACTTCTAGGCCGGGTTTGGGGTGTTACATATACGGAAGTGTCCCTACCCATGTCTTTGCTCGTGTAACTCTTTGACTTGGGTTACACGGCTAAGCCACACACCCTTGTGCTAGACCGTGTGAGCAAACTGACTTGCATTCTTAAGAAGATACAAAGGATACACGGCCGTGTCACACATGGATGAGACACACGCCCGTGTCACTGCCCGTATGGACGAAAATAGGCCAATTTCCAAGCCACATTTCTCACCTAATTTGACACCAACCTAACTCAACATTTTTTGCACATCAACAAGCCATAATTCAATACAAACCAAAAATGAGTCTTAAACATTAAATATCACCACAAACAACTAATATACCCTTATACACCTCAAATGACAATTCAAAAACATATCAATCAATTATCTCAACTTACCTAAATGACCAAATACATATATGCATATTCAAACCTCATTTTTTTTTTCTTTCATTCTACCATATCAATCACACATCAAACATGATAAGACTACATATATACACATCAAAATATACCAAACACAAGCCATATAAATGGTTAATCTCAACAAAACACTTATATGCCAACATTGGCCAAATTAACCTATAAATGCCATTATAATCGAATTTAAATATCCAAAAGTACCAAAAGAGTTGATGGATAGTGTGATATAGCTCCAACAAGCTTCCGAATAACTATAAAACATAGAAAAATAACACAGAGTAAGCATTTAAGCTAAGTAAGTTTGTATAACAAAGAAATTAACTTACCATTTAATCACATTTAAGGTAAGCATGCAACACATATACAAACCAATTTGGCCAAAAGCCTAAACACATATCCTCAACATGTTAGCCATGTAAAACACATATAATAGCCGATAAACATGGATGAACATAATCACTAAGCAAGTTTCATATACATGTATCATCTATTTCATGTTTCAATATATCAGGTAATAACATTTCTGTGTATTTCATGTATATACCTGTAATAGTTCGTATCGAACTCATATAGTCTCATAACAAAACATTGCCCGTTGAACCATTTAAAATATCGTTGGATACACGGGTAGTACACATGTGGTGTACTGAACTGTAATCCGTCAATTCATATACATATATGTTCATACAAGCTATGAATCGGTATGCTCTCACGAGCTGTGAATCGGTAAGCTCATACGAGTTTAGAATCAATAAGCTCTCACAAGCTGTATATCGGGAAGCTCATACGAGCTGTGGTCTGTCTGCAACACATGCAGGTCCCCAACCAAATCGGTAACCCTAATGACATGTCATTTGTATCCTACGAATTCTTTAGGTTCAAATGGGACTCAGTAATTGTCAGCTATGCGATCGGTATTTATACATGGCAATTATACAAATCACATGCATATAATTCAATTTAAAACATATAAATTTACAATTTAATTACACGAACTTACCTCGACAAGTGTACGTAAATATAGAGACAACTAATCTGATATTTTCTCTTTCCCTCGATCTAACTCTATACGAGGTCTGGCAGGATTTATACGAATAAATTTAACTCATTTCAATATAATTCTCATTCAATTTAATCCAACATGAAAATTTTGGCAAAATTACCATATTGTCCTATACTTTTAATTCCTTTGTAATTTAGTCCCTAGACTCGAAAATGAATTTCATGCAATTTAATCCTTACTCAAGCCTAGCCAATTTTTATACATCTTAATAGCAGCCCATATAATTCACAAAATTCACAAATTTTACCATAAATTTATCACCTTTTTCAATTTAGCCACTAATTTATGATTTCATCAAAATTCTCTTTTAGAAGTTGTTTATCTAACAACAACCATTCATTTTCTATCATCAAACTTCAAAACTCAAGTATGTTCATCAATATAAAAACCCTAATACTTTAATATTTTTGCAAATTAATTCCCGGGCTAGTTAGATTAAGCTACAACGATCCCGGAAATATAGAAATCATCAAAAAAGGAACAAAATACATACCTAATTGAGCAAAAAGAAGCTTGCCTATTTTTCAAGCTTCCATGGCTAGGTTTTCTTTTCTTTTCTTTTTTTAATTTTGGTGGAAGATGATGATAATAGTTTATTTTATTTTATTTCTTATAACTTTAATTACTAATTTCCAAAATTAACCTTAATAATTTATTCAATTTCCAACAATGACTAATCATGCTTATCCGTTAACAACTTTAATGGCTAATTACTATATAAGGACCTCCAATTTAAAATTCTACAGTTATTTAATACCTTTAGTTATTAGAACTTAACTTTTGCACATTACGCAATTTAGTCCCTTTTATCAAATTAAGTATGTAAATGGTAACATTTCTCAACGAAATTTTTATACAGTATTTCTATCATAGACCATAAAATAATAATAAAATAATTTTTTTCCTACTTCAAATTTTTGGTTCCAAAACCACTGTTTTGATTTCATTGAAAACGGGCTATTACATGAAATTTAGTTTACAATTAAATTATTACAATACTTACTAAGTTATTCTAGCTCAATGCATAGGTTGAAGTCCAAAGAGAAGCTGGAAGTGGTCCGAGACCTGCTCGTCCTATCACATCTCCAAGCTTGATTAAGAGTGCAATTTTATATTTTGTCGATAGTATGGCATGTACATAGGCTCAACAAGTAGATCTTAGTAAAAGGGACTAAATCGTTATTTGTGTGAACTTTGCTTAAGTTGAATTTATATAAAATTATAGTATGTTTAAAGTCTAATTCCACCAGTTTGATGCTTATGAAAATGAATATGTTATGAATTATGGATAAATTGGATCATGTTGGAATGTTTTGGATTGTTTTAAAATGATTTTAAGTTGTTGTATTGATTTGATAACTTTGCAGGGGGTTTTAACAAATTTCCAAGGTATTTTTTACTGAATTAACTCAAGGTATTGATACCCTGGGGTTAGGTATCGATACTTGGAGGTTGGTTTCAAGATTTTTGAAAATAGAATGTCAATTTGGTACCGGTACTACATCTTGGTTTCGGCTAGTATCGGTACCTAAGGCCCAGTATCAATACTTGAGGTAAAGGTATCGATACTTGTACATTGATTTCAAAAAAATTGAATTTTAGAGGCCGATTTTGGTATCGATACTTGTCAGGGGTATAAATACCTTGTTTTAGGTATCGATACCTTATGATTTAGTACTGATACTTGCCCCATGTTTTAAGTGAAATCATATTTATTACATTTTCAAATGTAATCGGTTAATTGGTAATGTACCCGAACATCCATAATGATAATATCAAGTTGCATAAGTTAAAATTTTACAGTTAATTGTTCAAGTGATTTAGTGTTTAGTCAAGATCACTTTGACACCAAATGTAATATTTTTATATCGAGTTTAGAGGATTGAATCGGGTATAAAGATGTTGCATTGTATTGAGTTCAGAGGATCGAATCAGATATAAAGATATTACATTGCTGAGAGATAATTTGTTTTTGGAGTACTTGGCTTACAATGGTTATGATATCAAAAGTATTCATTTAATCAAGGTGGAAAGCATTGTTTAATTTTTTGTCAAGTTCTTTATAGGAAGTCGTAGTATAATGTTAAGTTTGGGGTATTTGATTTCTGAAATTAAGCTTATTTCTTTTAATTTTGGTTCTATGCATTGAAAAGGGGTAATTTACTACCTCATTATGTAGCTTTTTTAAGCGATGAGAATGTAATGACATGGTGACGCAACTTGTATAAATCTTTGATTTGTAACGGTAATTAGAGTTAAAAAGGGTAACACATATATTTTAGGATCTTAATATATATATATATATATATATATTCTTAAGTAATTGAATTTGAATTAAAAATAAAAATGTGCCACTATGCATTAGAAAATGATTCAATAAAATATACCCTATATATGACTATTCAAATTTAAGTTCAATTATTTCTTTTAACTTAATAATAAACAAATCCAAGTAAAATTCACTCATATCCTCTCTCATTACATTAGAATTTCATTATCGCTAGGATTCATTATCTTTTAAAACATTTAACTGTTCCAAAGTTTGTGAAGTGTGATGTGATGGTTGCTTATTTTATCTTTTAATTATACGGTAAGGATTTGATTCATGCCTATAGGAATGAAGCACATTTCATGGTCAGTCATTTACCTCTTTAAAGAGCATTCACGGTGAAAAGAATGCATAATAACTTTTTTTTGACTTTGAACTTCCATTATTTGTCAAATCATCCCAAAATGAATATAAATGTTAACTTTGTTGATGTGTTATACACATAATTACCACGAGTATACCACGTTAGCAATTAATTAATTTTTTTAAATTAAAAATATTAAAAATATTTTTTATATTTTTAATAAATTATAATTATTTAAAATAGTTTTATATTTTTTTGATATTTTAAAATTTAAAAATTAATTAATTGCTAACATGGCATAACGTGGATTGCCACGTATTTCAGCAAAGTTAGGGTTTTTTACTATAATAATATGAAAAAAAAACCAAAATGGGATATCCTTAAGATTATATACGAAAATGGGTTATTAGAAGTGATGGAGGGTGGTGCATAGGCGGCACCACCCTCAAATCTGACACAATTTCAGTTAAAAAAAAACATTTTCAGCTAAAAAAAAAAGAGTAGGACGAAAAAAAATAATAAAATATAGGTGGAGGGTACCCCACAGGCGGCACCAGTGGAGGGTACCCCACAGGCGGCACCGCTGACTCCTCTGCACCGACGGGACTCGTCACTGCCACCGACGGGACTGGTCTCAGACATTTTTTTATTGTGTTTGGGGGCCTTAAAATGGTCCCCAATTTCTTTGTGTGCGTGAGTGAAGAAGAAGAAAGGGGGAAGGAGAAGAGAAAGAGAAGAGAAGAAGAAGAAGAAGAAGAAGAAGGAGTAGGCGGCATTGGTGAGGGAAGAAAAAAGAAAAAGAAAAAGAGAAGGAGAAGAAGAAGAAGAGGGAGGGAAGGACAAAAGGTAATGTTTTTTTTAAGGAAATAATTTTTAATTGATAATTTAAGGAAATAAATGATTTATATTAATTGTTAATGTTATTATTGTTGATTGATTTTGATTTAATTTTTAAATTTAATTTTTGCAAGGTATATTTTGGATAAAAAGATATATTAAGGTATGTTTGTATTTATTTTAATTTTATATATATTCATAATTTATTTTTAATTTTTATTGAAGTAAAAAAATCCTATCTATGTTATGTAGAAAAATATTTTATTATTATTTTATTTTATTTATTTGGTAAGTGTGTTTTAGGTTAATTAGATATATTTTATTAATTTTTTTGGCATGTTATATTTTGATTTTTTTATTTTTATGTGATGAGTTTTTTACAAAAATAGTATAAAAATATTAAAAGAATAGCTTAATAGTATATTTTAAAAATATATTTTAAGAAATTAGAAAATAAAAAAGGTCAAAATCAGAGTTTTTTACTAAATTAATATAAATATACTAAATTAATACATATGAAACATTATGTACTAAAATAATAAAAATAAAATACGAAAATAATATATTTTGAAAAATAAAATCCGAAAATAAAATAAAAACAAACGGCCAAAATCAGAATTTTTACTAAATTAATATAAAAAACTAAAATAATACATTTGAAACATTATGTACTAAAATAATATAAAAAATAAAATACGAAAATAGTATATTTTAAAATACAAAAATCCAAAAACAAAATTAAAAAAGGCCAAAACCACAGATTTTTACTAAATTAATATAAAAACTAAAATAATACATAAAACATTATGTACTAAAATAATATAAAAAATAAAATACGAAAATAATATATCTTAAAAATAAAACCTGAAAATAAAAATAAAAAGGCCAAAATCAGAGTTTTTTCTAAATTAATATAAAAAAATAAAATAATACATTTGAAACATTATATACTAAAATAATATAAAAATAAAATACAAAAATAGTATATTTTAAAAAATAAAATCCAAAACAAAATAAATAAAACGGCCAAAATCACAGATTTTTACTAAATTAATATAAAAAAACTAAAATAATAAATGAAACATTATGTACTATAATAATATAAAAAATAAAATACGAAAATAGTATATTTTAAAAAATAAAATCCGAAAATAAAAAATAAGAAGGGCTATAATTAGAGTTTTTTTCTATATTCATATAAAAAACTAAAATAATATATTTTAAATATTATGTACTAAAATAATATAAAAACATAAAATACGAAAATAGTATATTTTAAAAAATAAAATCCAAAAATAAAATAAAAATAAACGGAAAAAATCAGAGTTTTATTAAATTAATATAAAAACTAAAATAATACATTTAGAACATTATGTACTAAAATAATATAAAAATAAAATATGAAAATAGTTTATTTTAAAAAGTAAAATCCGAGAATAAAATAAAAAACAAACGGTCAAAATCAAAGTTTTTATTAAATTAATACAAAAATACAAAAATAATACATTTGAAACATTATGTACTAAAATAATATAAAAATAAAATACGAAAATAATATATTTTAAAAATAAAATCCAAAAATAAAATAAATACCAAAATATATTGAACTACATGCCGGGTATATTATATATATTATAATTTAAACCAAAATATTTTACTTATTATCATTTTAAAATAATAATAAAAATATTTGTATTTGAATTGGGTATATTTATTTTTTTAATGTAGTATGACAAAAAATATGCTGTCGGAAAAACGGTTTGGTATTTTTTTTGTAATTAAAAGCAATATATATAAAATTTAGTTATTTTGACAAATATTTAAAATCCATCAAACATTGAAATTAATAACTGAAATTTATTTGAAATTGTAGGTATGGCAACGGCTTCATTGATTAAGGAAGATCCTCACATAGCTGACACAGTTAATAAAATGGTAATATATTGTTATTTGTTACTCACATGTTCCATTTAAAAAGATTTATGTAATTTACGCAAATAAATTATGTTATTATAACTTATTTCTGCAATTTAACATTGTCAGGAATCGTATCGCGTATTAAGGGGCCGGGTGAATGGTTTAGGATATTCCTCGGATGCACGACTGATGCCATACTTGGAGCTAGCTGGATTCAGGTCAGCAGCATTGATCCGGACGTTTGATTTGCGGTATGATTTAATATCTGCATTGGTTGAGCGTTGGCGCTCGAGACCCACACTTTTCATTTGCGTGTGGGGAGTGCATCATCACTCTGGAGGATGTTGCATCGCAACTTGGGCTCCCAATCGACGGAGTCCCAGAATGCGGGCGTAAGTCGTTAGTGAGCCATTGCACTTTGTTATAGCCTCCTAGGAGCCTCGCTCGGCGATGATGAGTCTACTTTATCGGGTTTGAAATTTACATGGTTGAAATCAAATTTTCAGCATTTACCAGATAATGCCACTGAAGAAGAGTTGATGTGCGCAGCTTGAGAGTACATTATGCATATTATAGGGGGTGTATTGATGCCTGATGCGAACAACAACAGTGTTCATATCATTTATTTACCTCTATTAATTGATTTGCATAATGTTCGCTCGTATAGTTGGGGCTCCGCAGTTCTGGCTATGTTGTATCGTGAGCTTTGTCGGACGACAAAGCCTCATGCTACAGACATAGGCGGATGCCTTATATTGTTGCAGTCATGGGCTCTTTATCGAATGCCATTCTTGGCATCGGTTAGTCACCAGCCATATGTATATCCACTAGTTAACAGGTGATAAAATTTAACTTGTTATTAATTGATAGTTTCTTTATAATGATACTATTCTAACGATACTATATTTATTTGAAATTTGTTTTCGTAGATAGAGTATTTATCCAGGTATCGGGAGGTCGTACACTGTCCCGATATATCATTTGTTGATTGAGCAACATGCCGGAGAAGGGGTAAGCTATTCCAATATTCGCGACATGTAATTACTTTATATATCTTACTCAAACCGTGTGAAATTTTAACCATGGTATTAATCGTGCAGTTTATTTGGATGCCATATCGTAGACCATAAATTGTGGCCGTTATACCATCTTCTGCCTATATTCATTCTCAATTGTGGTGCACTAACGCACCAATTATCATTTTCAATGTAGTCGAGTGGTACCATGGGGATCGAGTATTACGACAGTTTGGTTGCATCCAGTATATCCCGGATCCACCAAAGGAGGTGGGGAAGGTTCACGGCATCAACAAGAAAGGGAAGCATGGAATGCATTGGGGGGTTGTGCACTGGAGGTATATTGCGGTGTGGGATAATCGGATTGGTCGAAGACCTCGGATGGATATGTCTTCCGATTTGCAACCATCGCCAGAGTACATGCAATGGTACTTTAGTATGGGAAAGCCATATTTACTTGGTGCCCAGTCGACTATAGTCCCCAAAGACGGCAATGACTGGGCATACGAGCTGATGGCGATATAGAGCCCGATCCACAGCCAGATCTCGAGCTCGAGCGAGAGGTGGAACCCGAGGCATAGTCTGAGGCCGAGTCTGAGCAATCGCATTCACATTCGGCTGATACTTCTTATCATCCGGATTTCCCAGACAACAACTATTTCCCGGGCTCGTCAGGGGGCGGATACCACTACGGGTTTGATATCTTTGGGTCGTCTCTATTGTAGCACAGCACTTCTCTCTGCCTGTATCCCCCTCAGTACAGCACTAGCCTCGGCCCATATCCACCGCAGTACTCCACTCCTCCTGGGATGTATTCGCTGCAGCATGGCACTCCTCCTAGCTCAAGTTCATCGATGCCATTTGAGCTATATGATTTTTCTTTCATGTATCAGACACCCTCACCTGCGACTGAAGAGGATGTTGGTCATCGTGATCACCCACAACGTGAACGTCGACCTCCGAATAGGTATACCCCTAGGACCACACCATCTAACCATCAACTTTAGGGGTTTATTGGGTTTTGATATTAAAAAAGTTTGTATTTCTTTCTATATATTTAATTAGATTAATTGGAACTTTGAAAATTGTAACAAAATTTGACCATAACGTAAATAAGATTAATTTGGACATTTTGAACATTAAAACAGTAAAACTTAACAAACTTAGTATTGTAATATAAATTAAATACATTACAACAGTAATCTAATTGGAACAAATTTTGCAATATAATTTTTTACATAAATTAAATACATTACATCATAGGCTCAATTCCTACCCGATCGCGACGATTATCCAATATGATAGTTTCGCTGCGGGCATTTACTCTTATTATGACCAGTTAACCTGCATAATCCACAACGCTTACCATTGGATTTCTCCCTAATGTCCATTCATTATGAATTCTGGATGATTGCGGACGACCTCTCGGATTCCTGCGTAACCCTCTGTCTGAGACAAGTTCGAAAGTCGTCGGAGGCACCTCCCACGTAGACAAGTCAGGCAGGACGGGGAACTCATTTTCCCAGACATGTAACGTGCGCTCGAGTGTGTACACATCATCAACAAATTGTTCAACATTAAGGTTTACCTTAGCACACGCTGCCACGACATGCGTACATGGATAATGAAGTGTTTGGAACCTCCTGCAATCACACTGTTTGTTACGGAGATCAACTCCATATGACCTAGGTGGTATACCGGGTCGACGACCGCGGTCTCTGTAACACGAAATGTTTCATGGCGTCGTGAATAAATTTCTACATTCATCGACCTCGCCATCCGACGGTTTGCAACCATTACATCCCTGACATCTTCGACAAACACGTATCCCGCCTCTATCTGGTTGACTTGTTGCTGACCCATTCTTGGCATCAAGGTTGCCAACCTGTAAAATGTAGCCGAAAAGACAGATGAAATCGGAAGATGTCGTGTTTTCAACAACACAGTGTTGACCCCCTCCACTAAGTTTGTGGTTATTTGACCATAACGAAAGCCCTTATCAAAACTTTGAGCCCATTGCCATGAATCTATAGTACCCAACCACTGTTGGAAAAATGTGTTCGTTTAACCCTGCATGTCACTCTCAAGTCGAGCCATTCTTTGGCGAAAAATATGTGGCTCCAGCTCGTGCGCTGTATATGTATTAAAGAAAGATAAGTTACAGTATTGGCCTAAAGCATTAAAACATATGTTGAAAAGATAAGGTAATCATTTACCCATTTTCACAACTTGTCTCTTCCAGTCTGTATTCTTATAATCTCGATGAAAGTTAGCCGCGATATGTTGGATACAGTAAACAGATTTCCATGGTACACTGGAACTCCTAATGGCGGCAATTAATCCTTTCCCTCTATCGGAGATGATACAAACATTATCATTGCTAATAACATACCTCCGCAAGTTGGTAAAGAAGAATTCCCACGATTCCATGTTCTCTTTATCTACGATGGCAAATGCTATCGGGAGCACATTCCTGTTGCCGTCTTAAGCAACCGCAAGAAGTAAGATCTGTGTATATTTTCCATATAGCCATGTCCCATCTACTTGCACAAACGGCTTGCAGTGGCGAAATGCACGCACACATGGATCAAACGTCCAGAACATCCGATGGAAAATTCTTTTTTCTGGCTGTAATTGGTCATTCGGCCCGTAATAAGGTCGTGTCTGTAACTCAATTATAGTCCCAGGTACGTACTCCCGCATAGCGGCTATCCATCCCTATAACTCGTTATACGATGCATCGAAATCCCCATACAATTGCTCCATTGCCAATTGTTTAGCTATCCACGCCTTTCGATATGATACTCGATACTGAAACCGTGCCTGCATTTCGGCAATCAGTACTGAAACTTTAATAGTCGGTATGTCCTTCACCATTGGCATGATAAACGTACAGATAGTTGTAGAATCAAGGTTTCCATGGTCTTCAGTCATACGTATTGATGTGCACGTGTGAGGCCCAACAAATTTACGTATCTCCCACATCTGCGATTTTTGAATAAATGCAGCTCGTACACGCCAATTACAGCCTTCTGCCGACTTCCAACACTCTCCAATATATAATGTCAGTTTAGACACTGCAACTTTGGAATCCACTGATATATTCATGCTATACCGCTTAATAGCAAATACATTCATGCTATACCGCTTAATAGCAAATACACACTCTTCTTTGCTTTCGAATCTCTGGCCTACCAATAACTCCTCATGATCAGAATTTACCACCAGCTGGTGAGCAGGAAGTATTTCAGGGTACTCCGGGAACTCAGCTTCATACGCCGCGTCGGGGTCTATGAGCGACATGTGTGGCCCATGGTTATTGTGTATCATAATACGTCGCATCTGGTTCCCCACTAAAGACGCGTTAATGTTTTCATCGTCATTCACATCTTCATCGTCAATATCATCGGGGACATCGTCCACATCGGGATCACTATCACTATCGACCTCTTCATCACAATGATCACTATTATCGTATCCATCATCACCAACCACGTCAATATCGGGTGTAACATTAAGATCGATATCGATCCCACATTTAGTCGATTCACTATCAACGTACGATATTGGAGCCACCACGCACGGTTCTTCAGTTGCATGTTCTTCACCATATGCAGTGAGATATTCATTCTGCTCCATACCAGCTAACTCAGCAAATAAGTGAATTGGTGAATTTTTTTCACTCCTATTCCCACAGTAAAGAGCTATCATTGTCTCCACGTCTTCGTCTTCTACAAGTTCCATTTCGGTGAATTTGATAGGATCTGTCGAAACTGGAAACTTGTAGAAAAGTTTTGAGATCCTTCTCCCACAACGTTTAACAATTTTTGCGTTAATTCTTCCCTTCATATCATCCAATGAGACATTTCTATTAAATCTCATTGCTATTTGTTGTCGACATTCAAATATGCATCCAACAGTTGTTGTTGAGATGATTCCATTGAAATAAACGCATAAGAAAAACTGATTATCCATCTTCAATACTCAATTTGTTAAAAAAATAAACAAAATTTCTCAAAACAATTTCGAACAATAAATAAATTACTTAAATACAAAATTAATTAATCAATATGCAATTTTTTTCATTCATAAGCCCATACTTTTTCAGTTCTAATTTTGTACATGAACAACATTTATTTTTACATTTAACCACTTATATTGAGTTCTACATTTTCTTCCATCTCCGATCCCATATCTTCATCTGGGAACTTCTCTACAATCTAATTTCGAAATTCTTGATTCTCTTCATATTCATCTTCTACAATCCAATTGGAAATTCCTCGGGACCTTCTTCCTCTTCAATCTTTATAACTGGTATTGAATATATAAGTTCTCTTGGTAATTTCCTAACAACTAATTTATCCATCCATGGTTTGTCAAACACATTTTACTTCCCAATTAACTTTCGTGAACCTATACTTTGTCTCGCTATTTTCCTTGCTTCACAAGATATTATAAATTTCGCGAAGTTTATAACTAGATTCCAATAAGTTCGTGGTACCGATGTCTTCCAAAGTTCGTCTAAAATGATTTGGTGCTCCTGTTCTATTAATGTCCTTCTAAGGGTTAGGTATTGCACTTTATTGTTTCTAATCATTTCATGACCCATCCATAACACTTTTTGCATCTTTTGATTTACGGTAATAAGGTGTTGAATAATGTCTTCTTCTGGTTTCATTCTGTAATCTTGGACGTCTCTCATCATCTTATCAACTTTCTCCCTTTGTGCTAAACTTATTATCTCATCAGGCAATACCAAATATGTTGCCATTTCTAACAATATGTATAACAAAAATATTTTTAGTTGTTATCACTAATTAACAATTACTTTATAATAGTTTTACTAACATAAAAACTTTCAAATATATTTAAAAATTTAAAACATAAAATTCACAATAAACACATAATTAATCTAAACACAAAACTTACTAATATTTCACAATAAACAAAATAAATTTTAAAACAAAACATAAAAGTAACACTAAACAAACTATATAATACTAACAAAATAATTTTTTCTTATCATAATCTATTTTATTTAAAAAAAAACAACAACAACAAAATTACCTTTTCTTTTCTTTCTTCTTCTCCTTTCTTTCTTTCTATCTTCTTCTTCTGTAATTTTTTTTTTCAATCTAGTAGTCGAATGGAGGGGGTAGGGTGAATATATACTGGAGGGGGTCAAGGTTGTGAAAAAGGCACCACTGGTGCCGCCTGTGGGGTACCCTCCACTGGTGCCGCCTGTGAGGTACCCTCCACCCATATTTTATTATTATTATTTTTTCATCCTACTCTTTTTTTTTAACTGAAAATATTTTTTTTAACTGAAAATATTTTTTTTAACTGAAATTGTGTCAGATTTGAGGGTGGTGCCGCCTATGCACCACCCTCCATCACTTCTAATAACCCATTTTCGTATATAATCTTAAGGACATCCCATTTTGGTTTTTTTTTTTCATATTATTGTAGTAAAAAACCCCGCAAAGTTAATAAACATTAACTTTTCCATCTATTTTAGGGTGATTTGACAAATAACGCAAGCCTAAGAATTAAAAAGACAAAAAAAAAGTAAATGAATGACTAAAATAATATTTTTTATAAAATTAAAAGACCAAATAACTCATTATACCAAAAGAAATAAATTAACTTTCATGCTCATATCAGTACCACTTGCCAATTTCATGCTTTAATATATGACATAAATCACTAATATATTAATAAGATAAACAAATATCATCAAAAATACTAGATAAATTAAATTATAATAAATAAAAATAAGCATTATGCAAAAGAATTATAGAAAAATATTAGATAATTATTATATTATTTTTAAGTTAAGAATAAAAAATACAAAATAAGATTTTTATAAATTAGAAGAATTATAACTTCAAAAATATTATTTAATTCTTATATTGTTTTTTTTAATAGAAGCTGGATTTTTATTCAAAATTAAACAGTCTAAAATAAAACAACAAAATTGTATATAAGCAAAAACAAGAGAAGGCCCAACAACAAGTCCAATCCAACTAAAAAGGAGGGTGCTCTAGAAACATCTTTGTTTCAGCTGAAAAAATTTAAAACCCCACCTCTTGAAAAGCAACAAAATATAAGGAAACAAAACATTAAAGACACTCTTCATCATTCTGATATTTCATAGCCATTTTCTCCTTAGTCTCTTCTGTTCCCCCAAAGCTACTTAGTCACTAAAGACCCTTCACAACTCAGACCTTTCCTATCCCTCTCCACCGCTTTTCCGGAAAACTCAAGAACCCCATCTCGTAAGCACCACCGTTCTCTTGTTTTCAATCCCTCTACAGTTAGCAAGTGAGCGACGTTGTTCACCCTTCTAAGGCTATATTTGAATATACAGGTACAAAGCTACTTACCCAAACATTTTCCATCTCTGATTAAGGCCCATATTTTGGATTTATCATCCCTCTCGTTTAACAACTTTTTTTATGATAGATAGTGCATCTCCTTCAACCTGCGTATCCATTGGTCCTAGATCCAATCCTACCTAGATACTTTGAATGCATGCAACCGCTTCTACAGCAAAGACTGAAGGTACGTTCTCATTAGTAACTATTTTTTAGCATAGTACAAGTCCCTCAAAGTTTTGAATCATTATCCCAGAACATGATCTTTCCTCATGTTTTCTGTAGGTTGCGTCAGATTTGATTTTTACGAACGGGGGATTCGATGGTTGCCAACTCTCCGACTCCACACGCCAAATAGGTAAGGTAATCTGTACCCCATCTACCTCTCGAACATAATTTCTTATGGAGGCTGCAATAGTGTTCCCAGATTTTTTCCTAAACCTCATGAATATACTTATTTTGTTCTGTCCAAATAGACCATAGAGCACATACGAACATTCTACATTGGTTATTGGTGTTATGCTTAAAGAACCAAGTAATCCACTCCAATATCTCCATACTTGACACCCTTTTTGGCCAAGACCAACCTAAATGATTCCATATATCTATTGTCTCAGGGCACTCACGCAGGGCATAGATACTGGTTTCAATTCCACCTGTACATCTCGGATAGAGACTAGAATTAGTAACTATTCTATAGTGTAGATTACATAGGGTAGAAAGATAATTTTTTTAGATTCGCTAGATTGTAACATCTATACTCTGCTATAATAGAGCTTCTATGCGTTTCAGACTATGAATTCTCCAGATGCCTCCCCTTGCCACACCCGGTAGTCTTCATGTTGGAATTTGTATAGTGGGATATTTAGGATCCTTCTAGCATCAGTGTCACTAAAGGTATTCCTTATTAAGTCCACTTTCCATTCCATGCTAGCATTATCAATCAAGTCCACTACCAAAGAATTGTACTGGAATCGTTCACTATTTTGGATTCTGTAATTTTCAGTTCCTGGAACTTACGCTATATCACGAACTGGAATTCTAGTCCCACTCCCTACTCTCCAGCCCAACCCTTCCTAGAGCACTCCCTTTGCAGCCCAAATGCTCTTCCAGGTATAGGAAGGTATAATTCCTAGCCTTGCGTTCTTAAAGTTCGAATTTGGATTATATGTTGCTTTCAAAGTACACGTAATTAATGAATTAGGATAATTAATCAATCGCCAACCCTATTTAGCAAGTGACGAAAGATTAGATTTATCCAAATTGTGAAAGCCCAATCCACCATCCTCTTTAAGCTCACAAAGTTGTCTCCAAGCACACCAATAAATCCCCCTCTTTCCATATCTCTTCTGCCACCAAAAGGATGTGCAAATATTCTCCATTTTAGAACATAACGATTTTGGCAATAAAAAATAAGCCATGGAATAAGTTGGGATAGCCTGGAGAACCAATTTTATGAAATTTTCTTTACCTCCTTGCGATAGAAATTTAGTGCTCAAACTGGCAATTTTCTATTTCATGTGATCTTTTAAACCTTGAAACACCAATTTTTCTCCCACTCGATCGTATTAGGGAAACCCAAATATTTCTCTAGATTTGAGGATTTCTAACATTCAACAATTGCGTAACTAAGCTCTTGATCTAATCAGTTGTATTTGTGCTATAAAAAGATCGTAGACTTCATATAATTAACACACTAACCTGAAACCTCTTCATACTTCTACATAATCTTCTTTAATGCTTGTGCCTTTTAATTTGAAGCCTCCTCGAACAATATGCTATCATCCGCGAAGATTAAATGGGAAATTTTGGAGGCCCTTCGACTTACTCTAACTCCCTTTCACTATTCTTTCCCCCTCAGCTAAACGCATTAAAGTAGATAACCTTTCACTACAAACCAAAAAATATATAAGGACTCAAAGGATCCCCTTGCCTTAGTCCCCTTGTTGGCTTAAATTTCTCACCATCAAACCCATTCACTACAATCAAATATGAGACTGAACCAATATAGTGCATAATAAAGACTACCCACGAACTAGCAAACCCCATCTTTAATAACATTTGACGTAAAAAATCCCATTCAACACGATCGTACGCTATACTCATATACAATTTTAATGCAAAAAAAAAAAAACCTCTCTTCCCTATTCTTTTTTGCTTGAACATATATAGAACCTCATAAGCAAATAATGCATTATCAATTATCAATCTGCCTGGGACAAAGGTTCTTTAAGCCTCATTTATACAGTAATCTAAAACTTTTTTGAAGTGATTTGCTACCTTTTTTAAATTATTTTATAAAGGATCAAGTATAGACTTATAGGCCTAAAATTTGATAAATTCGTTGGTTGAGCAATTTTTTTGAAGAAGAACAATATTAGTAGTATTACAAGGTTCCAAAGACATACATTCGTCCAGAATACTCAAACATAACTCGCTCACATCTTGTCCAATAATATTCCAAAATTGTTGATAAAAAATCGCAAGGAAACCATCACTACCCACTGCCTTCGTTGGTCCCGTGCTTTTAACAATAGCAAAAATCTCTTCCTCCACATAAGGTGTCGTTAACATCTAATTCATTTCTTCAGTAATTTTCCTATCCACTCTAGGAAGGGCATGATCTATATTTTCTACTCCTCTTGAAGAGAAAAGATTGTTAAAATAATTGCGAACAATCATTTCCATATCCTTTTCTTCATGCTAGATCACACTCATTTCATTCTCCAAGCCTCTGATTTGATTAACATGTCACATTTGAGACGCAAATCTATGAAAAACGTCGTGTTCTTGTCCCCCATTTTCAACCAGTTTGCTCGGGCCCTCTATTCCCAGTATAATTCTTGTTTTTCCATCTCTCAGTTCAACTGAATTTTAATGCCAATAATTTCCACAAGCATTTCATCATCCCTCTCAGCTTCCAAGAGGAATTCCAACCTGTTGTTTAGATTCTTAACCTCCTCACCCTATTTCTTTTTTATATTCCTCTCTCATTCCTATAAGGCAACTTTAAGATAAACTAATTTTGGATAAGACATCACTTGATTCAGACTCTCACACCTTCTGAATAATCACCTCAAATGATCCTCCAGAACCCATCATGCTTCAAATTTGAATTTTATTTACATCTTCCTCCATTTTCTCCTTTGTTCGTTCTTATTAACAATAGAAAATGGTCTGAAAAAAAGTGAGGTAAATGATCAATAAAATAATTAGAGAATAAGTTTAACCAATCTATATTCATCACTCCCCTATCTAACCGTTCCTTATTATTTGTTTCTGGTAAATTACCTCTCCCAAGTGTACCAATAACCCGAGAAACCTCCATCCAATAATTGAAAATCCTCAAGCACCTTTCAAAAATTCTCCATGTGCCTTTCTTCCCTTGGTATTCCCCTTGCCTTTTCATAAGCAAACAGAATCTCATTAAAATCACCACAAACTGGCCAAGGGACTTCACAATTTTCCCTAAGGTGTCAAAGTAGACCCTAACTATCTTCTCTATGTCTAACAATTGGGGCTCCATAAAAACCCGTAAACCTCTATTTCAAACTTCCAACTTCCTCTTGAATATCAGCATCAATATGATTTTTAGATAAACTCCAAATACTAACCAATGCATTTCCATTCCACGCAATACTTAGACCTCATCTAGAACCTTCCGCATAGGCGTCTATCCCATTCTTGAAATCTTCTACGCACTTTCTCCATTCGTATCCTATCTAACTTTGTCTCTATTAAAAGACAAATTGAGGATTAATAGACTTCAACATAAATCGAAGCCTTCGAACAGCCCGTGAACTCTTCAATCCGCGGACATTTCATGATAAAAGTTTTATTGTATCAAGTCAGCTTGCCCCTTGACAACTGCCGATATCTGATTGTGGTGAGTATTATTTCGCTCAACTAAAGCTCCAAATGAATCAATAGAAATAGAAACATTAGGAATCATCATTTCAATTATGGGCATCTTCTTTCCATCAACAGGTACTATTGGATCATCTTCAATATCATGGTCCATATGCATTCAACCCATTGCACTAAAGGAACCAATCTGATTAGCCAAATCAATATTATAATATCCTTACAAATTAAACCCCAGAATTGGGTTGATATAATTTCCAAATCCATTCCTCCATTCCTCCATCTGATTACTCTATGACTCATGTTTTGACTGATTTCTTTCTTAAGGCACATCATTCCCTTCCTCTTGCAACCAAACACTATTTGCAATAATAGCCCTTCGTGTTATTACTTTCAAAGAAATACTCCACTTGAACTCCATGATTTCATCTTTGACATTAATCTAGCAAGGCAAAACTTATCGCTATGACCTAAACATATACATAAGAAACAAAACAACGTAAACTTTTCGTACCAAAAATTCACATAAGTGAATTTCAAGGAATGAAGCATAATTTTCTTCTTTCTTTTTAATGGTTTTTTATGTCTATCTCTACAAGAACTCTCAAATAACTTATAAGCCCCCTATTCAGTTACTTCGAGTCAAATTCTATAAATCTACCCACAAAATTACCTACCTACTTTTGCAATAGCGTCTGTAAAAAAACTTAAGGGGTAAATCATGAATTTGGATCTAGAAAGCTGAAAAAACTAATGGCACAACTTTGGATCATCATCGTTTTTCAGGCTATGAATAATCAAAAGATGATTATTGAAAGTCCAAGGACATCCATTGACCACTCGATCTACATCTACTTGATGGAAAAACTTGAATAGATATCGTCTTCCCCCAAGATCCGTAATTTGAACACCCCTTAGAGGATGCCACAAATTTGCCATTGTAGTTTTCATTGCAGAAAAATGAACCACACTCGATGTCAAAAAACATCCCACCAAATAGTATTCATACATCGCCTTTTGTAAAGCCGTATCAATCAATAGTAGAACCACCGCCTCCTCCTCCTTCCCATCGTTTATATTGAGACCTTCTAAATCCTTTTCTATGGTGAGAATCACTATCAAAAGAGCAAGCAGTACAGATCGTTATGAATGTAACAAAAAGAGAAACTTTTGACAAATTAAAACATAAACTTTTGACATTTTCTTTAATGTGGTATATATATTATTTTTGATGCAGTATAGTACCGGCATCTAACAAGAGTTATATATTTTGATACCTAAAGGTAATAATGTTGACTTTTAGTGTTTAATTTAAGTTTTAGGGTTGATTTGATGAAAGTTAATTACTAATTACTAGTTTTGAGTTCTCATTATTTTGTTAATAGAATAAATTTATGTTACGTTTGATAGGAGTATTATATCTTACGCATGTTTTAATATATAAGTTAGTAATAAACTAAATCAATTGATAATATTTAGCTATTCCCATAACTTATTTTTAAATAAGAGGAGGAATAATTTTACTTAATTTATATATGTCTTATTTTTACGAGAGCTTTACTTTCTTTTCTAATTCCAAAAAAAAAAATTTACCAAGTGTTACATTTAGAAAATTTGATATATAACAATTTGTTAAACATGTCTGTGAAATTATTTTTTTAATCTCATGATCAGACAATGTTTTAGAAATTGGATGGTGTCAAGTGAATTTAGAACATAAATTTTCAGTCCAATCAATTTAATTATAGATTTAATTATTATAAAATAATAAATATTAATAAATTAATACAAATGAAATATAAGCATCCATGGTATAAAATATAAAAACTAAATTAAATATTTAAACCAATTTAAATCTAATTCAAACTATTTTTTATTAGTCTTGTACTTGGTTCTACCAAATTTGTGTGGATTCAATCTTTTCAAAACTTTTATATCAGTACAACCAATTAATCTAATTCAAATTTCAAGATCACACTTAAAAATTAATAATTTATTATTGCTAAATTCTTTAACCGAAATTTTCAAGGTTTTTCTCATCTTTTTTTACCGCTGAACTAAACATAATATTATATTATTGAAGAAACATAATCTAATTTAAAAATAGATTTACAGTGAAGGAAGAAAAGTTGTAGGAATTAGTTGAACCATTTTATCTAAGCCAATGTTTTGTGTAAACGTTAGTGTTTCTTTAGATTTTGTTTGTCTCCCAATCTATCCTTGCCACTCTTTGTTTTTCAACGCTTGGAAACCAGCTTTGTTTTCCTCTCCTTCTCTCTGTCTACGAGGCAAAAATTGCACTTCGTAATTCATATAATTATATATGTTATCAATAAGGATAAAATTAATTAAAATATAATACTATAAAATAATATAGGGTAAATTACATTAGTAGTCACCTAACTATCAATAAATTTCTTTTTTTTTTTTTATCATCTAACTATTAAAAGTTATAAAATGATCACCCAACTATTAATAAATTTCTTTTTTTCTTTGTCACTTATCTATAAAAAGTGACAAAATAGACACCTAACTATTCAATTTTGTCTCTCTCTTTTTTTACCCGCTGACTAACGATGACAAGTTTTAAAATCAACATAATAGCAACTTTAACCATCAACATTTATAATCATGTCAATTTAATCTTGATTCTAAAAAATTAACCCTTAACACTTAGACATTGTATAATTTGGTCTTCTTCTTCTTTTTTTTTCAGATTTGCTTTTCTTTATGACATTGGATTTTTAATCGAATTTAGCTAATAAACTTGTTTTTTAGAATCAAGACCAAATTACAAAAAGAAAAGCAAAACTACAAAAAAGACCAACTTACACAATGTGTAAATGTTGAGGGTTGGATTTTTTAGAATTGAGACTAAATTGATGCAATATATTAATATTGAGAGTTAAAGTTGCTATTATGCCAATTTTGAAAGCTACATCCATTAGCCATCTGGTGACAAAAAAAAGACAAAATTAAATAGTTAAATGACCATTTTGTAACTTTTTATAGTTGGGTGACCAAAAAAGAAATTTACTAATAGTTAAGTGACAATTTTATAATTTTTATAATTGAGTGACCAAAAAATTACTAATAATTAGGTGACTACTAATATAATTTACTCAATAATATAAATATGACATAAGTATGTACAAATATCGTAAGTCAGATTTATACAAGTTATTTGCATTTCAATTTTATATAAATATATTGTATCAAAAGAAATTTATATAAATATAATAAAATTTTAAATATGATTAAGATAAAATATATAAATATGATAAGTACATGTAAATTTATTCACACCTTTTATCTCTTTTATTTTATGCTTAATATTGAATTTAGCTCTCGAATTATATATGTTTTCTTATTTTGGTACTTAAACTACTTTTTTTTAAGATTGGTACTTAAACTATTATTATGTTACTCAATTTAGCCTCTCTTTTTTTGTAATAGTGTTAAAAAACCCAGTTGTCACATGACGCCAATCATATTGTGCCACATGGCACATCAAACCAATCACTAATGTGCCATATGGTAATTAAGTTTATTTTAAATAAAAATATTAAATTTAAATTAAATCACCTTTGAATTTGACTTGCTATTGACCGATTATTGATGACCGTTGATCGGCATTGACCGCTATTGACCATCTATGTGGTGCTATTAGAACAAATTGGTTAATAAAACAAATTCATTGATTTCGATTAATATACTTTGTATTATTGTCCTCAAATAGTTTTTGCACACAAAGCAAAATAGAAGCAAATGTTGCTCATTGGTTATCTAATGTTTAACTAATATTAAGCGGTATTACATAGTTATATCGTAATATGAAAAGAGAACTTGTATTAGTAAACGAACCTAAATATGTCCTTAGTCTAATCGGAAATGAGCAAACTGACTGAAAAACTAATATTTCGTCTATCAAGTCCAATTTGGGAGATACCTTGTCTTGGGCATTGCAATAGATGACTCCTAGAAGATAGAGACATAGATATGATTGACTGGACTGACAATACATTAGATAGGACCCAAGCAGGATAGATCCTGAATTCGTTTATGAGTTTATTCAATTGTAATGTTCATAATGTGACATACCTAAATCTTGAGTGGATGGCGGACTATGTATGCGTGACTCGTACACTTTAATGTAAGTAAAAGTCTAGGTTCAAATAGATAAGGAATCGAAAGTTGGTGCATTGGGTGTATGAGTTTTGTAGCATGTAACGTTATTCACAACAGTGGAATTCATAGCCTAAAACATGGGTAAATAATATCCTCTCATTGGCATTACATGGTTGATGAAAAGTAAATGTAGCCACAGGTCGTCCGTCTTTATGATGGATGACTTGATCACTAATTGATAGTAATTGACTTTTCATGAGATAAAATAGGATCATATTGGGAGAATGAATATTATTCCAAAGAGATCAATGATATCCTATGAGGGTAACACACTAATGATAAGGTCATTAAATGAACACTAAGTAGTTGCTTTTGTAATGCTATGTCGTTGGGAGAGCTCAGTCACGATACTATAGTGGAATGACTTCATGACTAAATGAGTTTATAATTAATAGGCGAAAAATCAAAACTTAATTATAAATCATTTGAGCATTAATTTCATATATCCAATCGGTCCCTCTACTAGCTCGTTGAAACCATAAATGAATTATATGTTTGAATAAAAATGAACGTAATGAATAGAAAATGAGAAATGGTAAACATTTAGGAACGATTATGGTTTTCCCTGAAATAGAGAAATAGAATCATTTGAAAATGAAGGTAAGTTTCCAAAAATAGAATTGGAATTTTGCAATCTTGTATAGGATTACGTAAAAGTTTATGTTTTTGGACTATTTTGAAGCTCGAAAATGAAAAAAAAATCATTGCCATAGTGAACATGTTGAGTTGTGACATATTAAATAAATTTTCTCGAAATTTTACTAGGGGTAAAATAGTTAAAAATTTATCAAAATTTTACTGGAGTAAAATTGGGGTGAGAAAATTATTTAATATGTATATATTAAAGTTTATTTTGGGAAATAGAAAAATTGAATCTGGTTGGATCATATTACAGAGTACTAGGTTAAAAAGACCTAGAAAGTTCTTGTAATTGGAAGTGATGTGAGAGAGACCCAAAACCTCTCATATGACATGAAGGGGTAGCAACCCTAGTAGAAATATAAGAGTGAGTTGTTCACATCTCTTCTACTCTAAGTAGGACGTTGTTTTTCTATTTAAAATAAGCTTCTAAAACTTTATAAGAGTTCTACATTTCCTTCCTATAAATAGATGATATTGGTAGAGTTATTAACACTACTTTTAAAAGATTGTTACTCTGCTGAAAAATAGAGAGAATTTATTCTCAACTTATAAACATATTTTTCAGAATAACAATTTTATCGGTTTCTAATAAAGAAGAGAGAATTGTTGTTTTCACTCAAAAAAGAAAACTTTTTCTAATTCTGTGTTTTGATTCAATAGGTTCGAGTCCATATTCAAATATTTTTTTATAAAAATAAGTAAAAAGATAACATTTTATTTTAAATTTAAAATATAATTAAAAATTAAGATTAAATTTAAAATGTAAAAACATTAAATTTAATTATTAAAATATCTTTTAAGAAACTATAAAATTAAATAAAAAACACAAATGTGCCACTTGTTTTTAAGAAACTGTTAAATATAATTTTTTTTTTATGATTTTAGCATTTGTTTTTTATTAGGGATTACCAAACACGCTTAACAAGTAAAGCACCGAAAATATTAATTTTTCGCTTATTTAATTTTTTAATAAATTAATAAACATATTTAATTTTTGAGCACTTAATTTTTAGTTTAATAAAATAACACTCTAGTTAATATAAATTTTATTTGAACCAATTTAATTATAAAATAAATAAAATGAGTATAAAAACAAAACATATTCTTAATTGTAAAATTATATTTCATAAATAATTTATTTTTACAAGATTATAAAGAAAAGAGAAAAAATATTTTTACAAAGTAATGTAAATTAATATATTTTAATAATTAATTAATTAATTAAAATTAAATTAAATATAGGAACTACGATTTCCTTTTTTCTTATTTGTATAAAAATAAACTGAAAATGAACAATAAAGATATCTTTTAAAATAAAATATAAAAAGAAAAACATAAATTAAAAAGTAATAATACATAAAAAGGAAAACAATAATACAATAAATAAAATAAAATATAAGAACGTGAATAATTAATTTTCGGCTCACGAAAAATTTACGTAAATTATGTTGATTGGTTGAATTAACCTAATATATATTATATGATGGAATATAATTTTTATAAAAATTTTGCCGGCACTTGACCGTTGAAAATATATAGAATCATCAACAACCAAAAATAAAATATATTTAATAATAAAATCCTCTGTTGAGTTTTATTATGTATAATTATTTTAATATTTAAATATTAAATTCGATTTTTATAATTAGGCTTTTAATTTAATTATTTGTGGTTAGATTTTATTTAATTATTTGTTTATTTATCTTTTGTATTTGATTTTATTATTTATATATATTTATGACTGTACAGTTTATGTTGATGTTTTGTATTTATATTGTAAATTTTAAAAATAATTTAATAATAGTTAATTGAGTCTTAAAGAGGAATTACGAATAAAACTTATGTATTATATAAAAATAATAATTTAATAAGTGATTGAATCTTAATTCGATTAATTTTATATTTATGAGTTTATAGAGAATTTTAGGTATTTTATCACATAAAGCAGATATGAATAAAATAAATAAATAAATGAATAATAATATATTATTTTCCTTTTCATTATGGCTGTCTCCATTTTTCATCTGCCTTTATTGACCTGGTCGTCATTTTAACTTAAAAAACCAAATTAAATAAAACCCCCCCAACTTTTACCCAACGAGGAAAATATCTGATTTTTTTAAAAATCACTCTCTTAATTTAGCAGATCCGCTTGAAATTTCTGCTAAATTTAGAGAAGAAAAAGATAGTTAGGGTTAGGGTTTGGGTTTTCGTTAAAGATGATGGTATCAAGAGGTTTATTTGGGTGGTCACCACCCCACATACAACCTTTGACACCAGTCTCGGAGGTTTCGGAGCCGCCGGAATCGCCGTCTCCGTACTTGGATACAACAGCGGAAGCTGCTGGTGAAGCGGCACAGGTGGAGGCGGAGGAAGAGATGGAAGAGGAAGAAGAGATCGAACCGCCCCCTGCCGCTGTGCCCTTCTCTGGATTGTTTGCCTGTGCTGACAGGCTTGATTGGGTTCTCATGATCGTTGGATCCCTTGCTGCTGCAGCTCATGGGACTGCTCTTGTTGTTTACTTACATTATTTTGCGAAGATCATTCAGGTTCTTGGACTTGGGCCACAAGAACAAGGGCAAGACAGAATGGATGAGCAGTTTGAGAGGTTCAAAGAGGTTAGTGTGTTTTTTAGTAAGTAAAAACCTTACCCTTTTTGGGGAGGGATTTTAAAGGTTTAGGCTAGTTCGTTAGTTAATAATTTTGATAATTAGAGTGAAGTATTGATGACTTTTGTGTAACAAAATGTTTGGATTTTATAGTTTCCTTTTTCCAAACTTTTGGGAATTTAGTTAACTATTATGTTTTAATTTTAGAAAGCTTCGAAAATTAGGGGAGATGGAACCTTTGATTCTGAATTTAAGCAATTCCTTTGCTTTTTTGTTTGTTTGTTTCTTTCTTATATATTTGTTTAATTCTTGAGAACGTGTTTTGGAAATGGCAAGGTACCTGAAGTTTTGGCTTTTAGGTTTCTGGGGTTTGCAAATGGCAGAAACTTTGTTTTTTTTTTTTTTTGGGGGTGTGGTGGGGCGTAATATTTATGATTCAATATTAAGGCGAAAGTTTGAGTATTACTTGTTTCTATTATAGGTGGCAAATACAATGAAGCGAGCTGTTTTATTAGTTTTACATATTCGACTTGGTTTATTTGGTTACAGAATGGTAGTCTTAGGATATTTATGGATTGTTGTTTACTACTTGACACCTAATTGAGGTCAGTATTTCACATCAAGCTTGAGGGGATGGTGGCTGAGATTTAGCTTTGAAGTTAATTTTCTGGAAACATTTCTGATGTAAAAGAGCATGTTATATTGGTAATCTTTGTCATTTGAGATTAATGGTTATTTCTTGTATGGGATTCTTACCATAGGGCGTTGCTGTTTTGATATTATGGGTGGATGTTTTAACTTCATTTTCTTCCCTCTAGGTTGGGGCAGGGTCTTTCTTTCACATTGGAAATGCCAGACACCACTATGGAATATTAGCATATTATTCCAAAGTGAAGGATGTGATTTATTTTAGACCAGTTGAGACTTGTACATTTGTGGAAAGGTAAAAGGAAGGGACGGGGATTGGATGGATAGTGAATTACATGAAGAATGGAATTGTTAATGCAATGACTTAGTTAATTTCAAATCAAACCACTGGATTTTGGTTGCAGTACTAGTTAGATTCTGCTGGTGCTTCAAGTTAATTAGGCACTCACTTGCTTTCTCTCTCTCATGTAGATGTCTTCTTATTCATGCATGTAAATTGAGTATATATAAGTATTCTCTGCTTGTTTGTGAACAATATTTGTTTTTAATCGTTACTATGAAGATTTAGAAACTTGCTTTCTACTAGGTTAACTCTAGGTTGTTTTTATTCTTAAAGATATTAATTATAAATATAAGTGCAAATCAAATGGACAAAAGAAAAATCATATTTTGACTCTTGAATTTCTGTTTAGTTTATCTGCTTTTTGCTTGCTATAATCAACTATAATTTTTAGTTTCCTTGAGGGCCTGCTGTTTTGTAATTGAACGTGTCACCAACTAGTTCATTCTTGTTCTGCAGCTTTCTTTAACTATTGTTTATATTGCTGCGGGTGTTTTCGCTGCTGGCTGGATAGGTAGGTTGGTTCATATCCAAATCAGTTAGTGCTTCATTTTTGTTTTCTTCTGATTGGTGCAACTTTTCTGCTATTTTTTGCTGACTTTGTTCTGTGAAATAGAGGTTTCATGCTGGATTCTGACGGGAGAGCGACAGACTGCTGTTATTAGGTCAAGATATGTTCAAGTATTATTGAACCAAGATATGAGCTTTTTTGATACTTATGGAAATAATGGAGACATAGTGAGCCAAGTCTTGAGTGATGTGCTGCTCATCCAGTCTGCTCTTAGTGAAAAAGTATGTTCAGCCACATGTTGCTTCACCTGTGGTTCTTCCCTTTTGTAATTAACTTAATCTTGGGTTGGATTTTGTTACAGATGTCTGCTCTAATCCTAGTATTCCTTTGATGATACAGGTTGGGAATTACATTCATAACATGGCTACATTTTTCGGTGGTCTAATTATTGGTTTTGTCAACTGTTGGCAAATTGCGCTCATAACTCTGGCTACTGGTCCGTTCATTGTTGCTGCTGGAGGCATATCCAATATATTTCTTCACAGGCTTGCTGAGAATATTCAAGATGCTTATGCTGAGGCAGCTAGCATTGCTGAACAGGTTTCTCTCTCTCTCTCTCCTCCTGACTGATCTTTGTTAATATCGATCTCTAGTGAATGAAAATTTGGCTACTTGCTTAATATTCGTTTAGAATGACTTGTCCAAACGATATATGTTGGTCTAAAAATGCAGTTATTGTTTGAATTGGCTGCTAATACAAGGGACCTATGGTTATGTTCTTTGGAAATGTGTGATCACTTCAGGAGTGGAGTACTAAACTAAGCTTTGCTAGTTAGTTGTATTCAAAACAGATATGATGGCAAAGTTACTTACCAATGCTTACTTGATATAATATTTATAGGGAGCTTTAGATGCTTATTTTTATGAGTGTTTGGCCAGACGGCATTGTGGGAAAATTGCTGCTTGCTTTTGAAAATTGTTGTCAAATTGAATTAACTTGAATTAACTGAATACTTTTATTGGGGCTAAAAAATTTTATATATACATATATGTGTATATACACATCATCTTTTGTTTATTTGGAGTTTCTATCACTCCTGTCAATTAGCTTTGCTGTAGAGGTTCTTGTCCAAAGATCCAAATTTTGGGCCTCTGCTTTTAACCTGCAAAAGCTCATTTGCAGTTTCTATAGTAGCTAAAACAATTTTATTTAAATTTCATTTGAACCTGCCTTCTGCTTTCTGGAGTAAAGAAGGTGAATCAAAATGTAGATGGAACTTGATTAAAATATGATGCCTTTTTGTGTTTTGTCGAATTTCTTGAAATGGTGACATGGTTTTTCGGTTTCTTACTTGAACTTCACTTTCTACATAGAACCACAGTGTGGAAGTGATGCTAATATGCATAGAGTTATTGTTATTTGCAGGCAGTCTCTTATGTCAGGACCTTGTATGCATTTACAAATGAAACTTTAGCCAAATATTCTTATGCAACCTCATTACAAGCCACTTTGAGATATGGTATATTGATTAGTCTTGTGCAAGGGCTTGGGCTTGGATTTACATATGGGCTTGCGATATGTTCTTGTGCCTTACAACTTTGGGTTGGAAGGTTCCTTGTCACAAATCACAAAGCTCATGGTGGCGAAATCATAGCAGCTCTTTTTGCTGTAATTTTAAGTGGCCTGTAAGCATCTATTTCTTCCTCTTTTTCCCTGCTCCATTTAATCTCTACTGACTTACCGATTCTTTCTTTGCTGTACAGTGGGCTGAACCAAGCTGCAACAAATTTCTATTCCTTTGACCAAGGTCGAATTGCTGCTTTTAGACTTTTTGAGATGATTAGCCGTTCATCCTCTGGTTTGAACCAGGAGGGAAACATCCTAGCTTCCATTCAAGGAAATATTGAATTTAGGAATGTGTATTTTAGTTATCTATCTCGACCTGAAATTCCTATACTGAGTGGCTTTTATCTCACTGTACCTGCTAAAAAGGCTGTGGCACTTGTTGGTAGAAATGGCTCTGGGAAAAGCAGTATTATCCCACTCATGGAACGGTTTTATGATCCTACATTAGGTACGATGGCCATATGATTTTATATTTCACATTGCAGTGGCATGTTATTTAAAGTTTTGAAATCATTGCTGGGTGGTCAGGCAACCTTCATGATTCTTAAATGATTTTATTTTTCATCATGCAGGGGAAGTTCTTCTAGATGGAGAGAATATTAAAAACCTAAAGCTGGAGTGGCTGAGAAGCCAAATAGGACTTGTTACTCAGGAACCTGCCTTGCTTAGTTTGAGCATAAAAGATAATATTGCTTATGGGCGAGATGCTACATTTGATCAGATTGAAGAAGCTGCAAAAATAGCAAGGGCACATACATTCATTAGTTCACTTGAGAGAGGGTACGAGACACAGGTGAAACATCTTACCGTCTTGATTATTTCTCATTTGCGGCACATTTTGTTGAAACCATTTTCTATGAATTTAAGGTGGGGAGGGCTGGCTTAGCATTAACGGAAGAACAGAAAATCAAACTTTCTATTGCTAGAGCGGTGCTTTTGAACCCAACAGTCCTTCTGCTTGATGAAGTTACTGGTGGACTTGATTTTGAAGCTGAAAGAACTGTTCAGGAAGCTCTAGATCTACTCATGTTGGGACGTTCAACTATAATAATAGCTCGGCAGCTTTGTCTCATAAGAAATGTTGATTATATAGCTGTGATGGAGGAGGGTCAGCTGGTTGAAATGGGTACACATGATGAGTTAGTAGCCCTTGATGGGTTGTATGCTGAGCTCCTCAGATGTGAGGAGGCTGCAAAACTTCCAAGGAGGTAATTAGGTCTATAGGTGCTTTACTAAGAAGGCTTATATCATATGTTTGGAATTCTAATTACTTGTTAGTGGTTTTTCTTTGATTGTAAAAGGATGCTCTTTTATTTCTATAACTGTTTATTTTCTAATTTCTTTCAGGATGCCAGTTAGGAATTACAAGGAGACGTCAACATTCCAAATTGAAAAGGATTCTTCATCAGTTCACAGCTTCCAAGAATCTTCATCTCCAAAGTTTGTCAAATCACCTTCTCTCCAAAGAGTTCATGGTATATTTCGGCCCCAAGATGGTGCTTTTAACACACAAGAATCACCTAAAGCTCATAGTCCACCACCAGAGAAGATGCTGGAAAATGGCTTACCAGTGGATGCTGGTGATAAGGAACCATCAATTAGGAGGCAGGATAGTTTTGAAAGGAGACTTCCGGAGTTGCCTAAACTTGATGTTCAGTCTGCCCAGCAGCAGAAATCAAATGATTCGGACCCAGAATCTCCTGTATCACCCCTTCTGACATCTGATCCTAAAAATGAACGTTCGCATTCTCAGACTTTTAGTCGGCCTCTCAGTTACTCTGATGATATCCCAATTGAAGTTAAGGAAGCAAAGGATGTGCATCATGGGGAAGCTCCGTCATTTTGGAGGTTGGCACAGCTTAGTTTTGCGGAGTGGCTCTATGCTGTCTTGGGAAGCATTGGTGCAGCAATCTTTGGCTCTTTCAATCCACTTCTTGCATATGTTATTGCACTGATTGTAACGGCATATTATAGGCGTCAGGAACATCATCATTTACAAGATGAAGTAGACAGGTGGTGTTTGATAATTGCCTGTATGGGTATAGTGACTGTTGTTGCCAACTTCTTGCAACACTTCTACTTTGGAATTATGGGGGAGAAAATGACTGAACGGGTGCGCAGAATGATGTTCTCAGGTATCTGAATCTAGAAATTAATACTCCAAATTTTTTTGAATGCTGAATTTTATGCATATTGTTTAGCTTGTTTTGTCTGTCATGTGACAGCAATGCTGCGGAATGAAATTGGATGGTTTGATAATGAAGAGAATAGCCCTGATAACTTGTCCATGCGATTGGCAAATGATGCTACATTTGTAAGGGCTGCTTTTAGCAATCGGCTTTCAATATTTATACAGGATAGTGCTGCTGTTATTGTTGCTATACTAATTGGGATGTTGCTACATTGGCGGTTGGCACTTGTGGCATTTGCAACCCTTCCAGTCTTAGCTGTCTCTGCTTTTGCACAGGTTTGCATATATGTATCCACGCATATATACATATATATTTATTATTTACTTCATTATCGAAAAAACATGGGAGCTTCTGGATTTTTGTGCTTCTTAAATTTTTCTGTTCCATGTATTGTTTTTTCTTCTTTTTCTCCTCTATACTTTTGCCTTTTCATTTCTTATTGAATTTGGAGGGAAGATTGTCCTTATCCAAATTTCTTAATAGTTGCCTGCTTAAATGTTGCAGAAATTATGGCTCGCTGGATTTTCAAAGGGAATCCAGGAGATGCATAGGAAGGCATCATTGGTCCTCGAGGATGCAGTGAGGAACATATACACTGTTGTAGCATTTTGTGCTGGTAATAAGGTAATGGACCTCTACAGGCTACAGTTGAAGAAAATATTGAAACAGAGTTTCTTTCATGGAATGGCAATAGGGTTTGCATTTGGCTTTTCACAGTTTCTTCTTTTTGCCTGCAATGCTCTGCTCCTTTGGTACACTGCACTCTCTGTTAAAAGACGCTATATAGATCTGCCTACAGCCCTCAAGGAGTACATGGTTTTCTCTTTTGCAACTTTTGCACTGGTGGAGCCATTTGGATTGGCACCATACATACTTAAAAGGCGGAAATCTCTCACTTCAGTTTTTGAAATTATTGACCGAGTCCCTAAAATTGAGCCAGATGAAAACTCAGCATTGAAGCCACCGAACGTCTACGGAAGCATTGAGCTGAAAAATGTTGATTTCTGCTATCCCACTCGTCCGGAAATGTTGGTATTGAGCAATTTCAGTCTTAAAGTTAATGGGGGACAAACTGTAGCCATTGTTGGAGTTTCAAGATCTGGGAAGAGTACCATAATATCTCTAATAGAGAGGTTTTATGATCCAGTTGCAGGTCAGATTCTACTTGATGGACGGGATTTGAAGCTCTACAATTTGAGGTGGTTGAGGAACCACTTAGGTCTTGTTCAACAGGAGCCAATTATTTTCTCAACTACAATCCGGGAAAACATTATATATGCAAGGCACAACGCTAGCGAATCTGAGATGAAAGAGGCTGCAAGAATAGCTAATGCTCACCATTTTATCAGCAGCTTACCTCATGGTTATGATACACATGTGGGTATGAGGGGTGTGGATTTGACCCCAGGACAGAAACAAAGAATTGCTATTGCTCGAGTGGTGCTGAAGAATGCTCCCATCTTATTATTGGATGAAGCTAGCTCGTCGATCGAATCTGAGTCAAGCCGAGTGGTGCAGGAGGCACTTGACACATTGATAATGGGAAACAAAACAACCATTTTGATAGCCCATAGAGCTGCAATGATGAAGCATGTTGACAACATTGTAGTACTTAACGGTGGTCGAATTGTTGAGGAAGGGACACATGATTCTTTGTTAGCAAAAAATGGCTTGTATGTTCGTTTAACGCAACCTCATTTCGGGAAAGGTTTGCGTCAGCATCGGCTGGTTTAGGTTGACTTTGCAATTGATTGTGACTTGCATCAGTTCTTCTGTATATTACTCATTTCACTCATTTGAATTGCTGGAACTATGACCATTCTGTGAGCTTCACTTCTCTCGGTTGAAAAGAATCCCAAATCAGAAGGGAAAACGGGGATGATCCAGCTTGTAAAGATGTTCTCTACGAGTGGGTAAACCAAGAGCATGTCCGGATTGTTGAAGCATTGTACAATGTTTACTCCAGTGGGTAGGTAGATCAGTAGCTGTAGTTACATTGTTTAAAGGTAGAGTGTGGCTCACTTCCCCTACTTTTCTGTCTGGTACTTGTGAATACATAGTTACTCACCATTCACGAGTATGACAATTCAGAATTAGGGGTTTCGGAATTCGGGTAGCTTTTGAGGGATAGATCCACATATTCTTTACAGGGGAAAGCAGGCATTAGATTAAGGCTGTGTTTTGCCTCCAAGGTGTATTAAATTTTGTTTATTGTTCAGGAAGAAAGGTTGATATGCATTTAGGTGTGTTTGTGGGATTTTCAGGTTTTGCTCTCGTTTCTATGAAATTTTGCAACTCTGATCTCTCCAAAGCTTGAATGCTGTATGTACTTTAGTTGTAAAATTTTCAACTTTTGATTACTTAAAGAAAGCTTAGAAGGTAAAAATTGCTGTAATCTCTGTAAATAAATGTTCAGTTGAACCTCTTTTTCTATATTTCACACTTTGCAAAAGCATTTCATGTTCACGAAATAGATCCGATTATCTGCAATCGTATTATTTTAATGTTGCTCGTATCATGTCGAGGAGATGCAATAATACATTGTGATGCTTCGTGGTAGCCTCAATCACAAAATTGAAGAAATAATGGAACGCAATAATGGAAGAAGGATAAATAATTAAGGTTGATGATGATGCTCAACTAAAACAAAACCAATGGTATGTTTCGGGGTTTATATACAATGAAAAAATAAGTTGGGGGGTCTTCAGATGTCAAGCACCTTGAAGGAGTCGGCCACCACTTTCAGCTTGTTTCGAAGCCTTCTCCACCGTCTTTCAAGGGCTCCAACAACCAGTGTGTAATATCTCCCTGTAAGTAACAAAAATACAAGTCCATGAGCAAATTTAACAGAAATGAAGAATCCGGGTAAATAGAATTTACCATTTCCAATAGCTATTGTTGCAAAGGAAGCACTAGCATAGTTTGGAGAGGTGAGTTCATATTCAAAGGTATAATAGTTTTTCCCTTCACTTGTTCTCTGCATTTTTTTCAAAACATGTCAGATTCTTTTCTGATTAATTTAACAACCCAAATAAAAGTTGTATTTATTATGAACAAACCTCTTGCATATCAAGTATATTGACCATTTGATTTGGAGCAGCATAAACATGATTCACCAAATTGTAAACAACCTGTAAACAAATCAAAACCTAGTAAAACCCCCTATTTCTGGTTTTCCCTTGATAAAAAAGTGAAGGAAACCAATATCCAATTTTCTTTTTTACCTCTTCTATTGGCCCCAACTCATGGATGTCTTGCTTATCAGTTGGTATGAATCTCACCCTTACATTTTGCAGTTGAAGAAACCTGTCTTTGAATGCTGAATCATGTCCCCTAAAATCAAATTCCTTACAAAAACCAGGACAGTATTTTTGGTCATGCAGTCATTTAAAAATCATAACATCACGTTGTGGTCGCTTTATTTGGATCCATGATAATTTTAAAAAAAAAAAAAAAACCAACTTACCCTCCAATCTGATGGGTAGTAATAAGAATACCCATCTGGAATGTCAACGAAAGCTCGATAGTTTTGTGGTATCTCTGTCAAATGACCAAAAACAAGAGAAAAAGAAAAAAAAAAGGTTACAAAAATTATTTACGAAAATTAAGGCTATAAAATGATTTATACATTACCTTCTGCAAGAAGGGAATTTGCAGGGAGTAAATTAGCTGTAATAGCTCCAACACCCAACAGCAACAGTCTTCTCTTGCAATTGTCTGAAATTGAAGCAAAGGTAAATGCCAGGTGATTGAGTTAGTAATGAAAAATTATGAATGGGTTTATCTTACTTTCTTCATTGGAAATGGTTTCTTTGGTGTACGTGAGTGAGTTTTGCGAAGAAAAAGCAGAAGGTGGGGCTAGCTCGGTGGAGTGTGTCACATAATTTGCCTGCAAAATGGAAACGATTAAATAGAATCAAGTTTGAGAGAAATAAAAACAGCTGAAGGTAACGGAAAGAATAAGAGGAACCTTCTTTGTAAAGGAAGGTGGAACCCAGTTCAATGAAACTGAATTCATCGCGATTGCCACTGCCATGGTTTTTGAGGTTTGGATGACTATGTGAAGAATAGGAAGCAGCCACCTCTCAAAAGGCCTTTGGATATATTGGTTCCTACTGGATGGATGTGTGGTGACTTTTCTTTCCCTTTTGGGTAAACCACACAATATTTCACTAAACTATTAATAGGTTTACATGTTGGTCACTTACAGATTATCACTGGGAAACAACTTCAAATATTAGAATCTGCAAATCAAAAAAGAACTTAAATGATTTGTTGTTTTAGATTAAAAGCGTATTTGATAAATTATTAAAGATTTTTATTCCATCGAAAAAGAAATATTTTGATATTTAATAAAATAAGTAATACAAAATTTTCAAAAAAAATTAATAAAATAAATAAGTTGATAACTACTTTATCACTAGTGGATCGATATTTGATTTCTTGATTGAATTTTAGCTCAATTGACATCGATATTATTTTTATCGCAGATAGCGGTTATGAATAATTGTAGGTATTGTATAAAAAAGATAAATATGATATAAACTTAAAATGAGATTCATGTTAAAAATGTTAAATTGATTTTATTGCATTTTAAAATTCAAATTTGAAATAAATGACTCTTTTTGTTAAAAAATGAAATTAAAATTATTATATTTAACTTTTATTATCTGGAATATAATATATTTAATATTTTGAATATATGACGTGTATAAAAATTATGAAGACAAATATTAATAAAAAACAAAATATGCAAAGATGAAATTATAAACAATTATTTTATATTTGTCTAAACCTTACTTTTAAGGTTTGTATATATATTATCTATGCATACTCATGCGGTGTACGGGTTAAATTTATTTAATAATAAAAATATATTAAATAAATAAATAAATAAATTTTAAGGATGTCTATTGGCGAAATGAATGGGTGAATGACAACATTATCTTTGCTTTTGAAGGAAGTCTAAGAAATGAGCAGAAAGCTTTAAAATATGTAGTTAAAATGATACGCTAGCTTATTGTATTTATTTATAACTTAATGATTTTATAATTTAACATCATGGAATTCTTTTAATAATATATTTTATATACAGATTATAAATCAAAAGTTAAATAATAAAATTTAATTATTACAAATATATTTTAATTTTTATAAAATATTGGTTAATTTAATGGATAATAAAAGTTTAAAAATATTATATTATATGCTAAGAATATAATTGCGCTTGCGAAATTTGTCTTTTATTTATAAATAAATACATGAATTGAAATCAAATTTATAAAATAGTATGATGGTTAAGAGTGTTTATTGTCTTATGTGTAGTCTAGGTTTGAATCGTGCTAATTATGTTTGTTATTCGGGTTTTATCACGGTATTATACTTTAAAAAGAAAATCAATTTACAAATATTTTAATGGCTGAAGCAATTAAAATGTATATTATAATTCAGATTTTTATCTCATAAGTATTTAATTATATGAAAAAGTCTCATAAATATTTTAATATTTCCAACTTTAACATAATTTTATAATCTAAAAATAAAATGTTTTATTATATAACCTAATTAAGATAACTAATCATTATATATATTTAACTTTAAATTATAATTTTTTTTGTATTAATGTTATATAATTTATTATTACAAAAGCACTATCCTAAAATTAATCTAAACAAAGCTCAATTGAAACCCCAAAATAAACTGAAATTAAAGCCCTGTTTAATGAAGTGAAAAAATTTAATCAACTCAAAATTAATAATTTCAACAACTTAATTTTTAAACACCTTTGGTTGTTAGATTTTTTTTTTTGCAAAAAAATATGGAAAATAGTAAGTAGATAGGAACCAGTTATCACTTAATAAAAAATAATTTAAATTATTTTTATTTTATTAGATTCTGTAAGATTATATTATCATTTATCAAATAATCTAATTATATTCAATATTTAATTTTAAATAATATACCAAACAAAATTTATAAATTAAATTCAACACTTAAATTTTTTAATTTATCAAACATAGCCTAAAAAACTTCACAACTATTATATTTTATAATTTATGAAATTTAAAAATTTTCCTATTTCATAATCAACCTCTCTCTCTCTCTATATTTCATTTCTTTCATAGGCATTGTATCATTTTTATTTTTATGTTAAATATTTCTTTAAAAATTATTATTTTAAAATTTACAAGTAATTTTTTCTTTAATGTCTTAAAAAGTAGAAGGTCATAAGCCTTTCATAAAATATATCCTGAAATGGAATGCTAAGATCTTGAGCTCATATTAAAAAAAAAAAAAACTACATAATAAATATTATATAAGCAAACACAGCTCTCATATTCAAGCTTTACAAAGAATTTAATACAACGCTTTTATAGTATTTGTCTAATACTCCCGACCCAACTTAAGAGTTTCAGTTAAGTTAAAGATGTTATATTTATCACTGAAGTGATCCTGTAAAGCTATTCTTATTTACTTGTGACGATTTGTATGAAAAAATATCGCTATTTTATTTTTAGAAAAAAACATTCATTCATTAAACCGACTTTACTTAGTAATTCAATTACAATACTATTAATGTGAAGTTTTAGGAAAATGACTTTTAGGTATTTAAGAAAAGACTTGATCAAAACTTTAAATATTGTGCAAAGCACGGGAAAACATTTAAAGTAATAGTTTTCTAAACCGAAAAACATGCAAATATTAGAGTTTTAACTAAATATCACGCTTTTAAAATAAATAGGCCGAACAACCTCATACCTAAGATAAAAAAGTAAAAAATAATCAATAGCTACAACCCAAAAATAAAACGATCATGGAAAAACTTTAATGGAAACTTTTAAACATAAAGAAAACAACCTGCTAATCCAAGGTTCTTCCGATGCTGATTCGAGTCCTATTCTTTTGTGTTACCTGAGACATAATTGAATCGTTCTTTCTATCATTTTTGTAATTGTCATTACTAGTACCCCCTACCTTTGCCAAGAAGCGGTAAGTACATCTTGTTTTCAGTGTTTAGATCTCGAATTTTCGTAATATTACTATTCGACACTAATCTTACGTTTGATTAATCAACCTTTTATCGTTCTTACCAAATCTTTTGACTATCTTGTCTAATATTGATACCAATCATTAATTCGTGTGTAAATTTCGTTTGAAGGACCAGATATAGGTGAATCGGACCAAAATTGAGCATGAGGAACGTCGATCGGACTCCAAGTGAAAGGTGTGTGTACTTTTACAAATGAATTTGGGGCACACCGTGTATAGGATTAGGGTCACATGGTCTCCAACATGGGCATATAGACCACACAGGTGGGCCACACGACCACCACACGGCCATGTGCCACTGTTAAGTTAGGGTACTTTATTTTACACATGACCAAGAACCTTTCACACAATCGTGTCTCACCTGTAGGGTAATTTTTAGTTTGCCACACGGCCGTGTAAACCTTCCACATGGTTTATAGCTTCTCATATGGCTGTGTGACCCTGTTTTACAATTTTACCCAAAATTTTATACATTGTTCAATTTAGTCCCTGAATAGTCCCTAAATTATTTTTAAAGTTTTATTTCTCTCAATTGAATCCCTGATAATATGAACATTGGATTTCATGATCTGACTGACTAAATTACTACTGTATATGCATGATATGAGAACAATACATGTCTTTTGCATTTGTATTACTGATTGCATGTTCAGCATGCCTTTTGATACCATTAAATGAATACAAGTTAAGCATGACTTTGCTACTGTACTATTTTGTTATAAGCATGTCTATTGTTATCATATTGATATGTTATAAGCATGCCTATTGCTACTGTATTGATCTGTTGTAAGCATGAATATTGCTATCATATTGATCTGCTATAAGCATGACATTTTCCATTGCATGGGGTGGGACGATATGAACGAAGGAAATATGAGCAATTTATTTGCACTGTTGAGTGGTTTATCCACATCATATCAGCATCTTTTATCTACACTGATAAGTAGTTTATCCATACCATATTAACAACTTTTATCTGCACCAATGAGTGGTTTATCCACACCATACTAGCAACTTTTATCTACACCAATGAGTGATTTATCCACACCGTACTAGCAACTTGTCTGCAAAAACTTTTTATAAAAAACCCCAGTGATTCATCTACTCTTTTCATTACTGGTGGTTCATCCACAATAATGAATGGTTTATCCACAACGTGGTGTAAAGGTAAATGACTTATGGGGAGCTCCTACTGTGGCGTGTAGCGGAGTTGGGTAGGGTCCATTCTGATAATCTGAAACTGCATCACCATTCATGAGCATGTGCATAATAAATTGTGAATTTTGAAATATTATGATATTGATGTGTTAATTTAGTGAATTGATACTCTGATCATTGTATGAGTGTGTTTGTTCTGAAAATTGCTATGTTGTATGAGTTAACTATTGTTTGCACTGATTTACTTGTGATGAGACTCACACTGAGCTTCATAAGCTCAACCCCTTTTAATTTCCATCTTTTCAGATAACTCACCAGGTTAGGACGAGGACACGATATCCGAAAGGTCTCGGCTCAGATTTTTTTATGAGAGTATTTTGGATTTATTATTTGAAATTTCTGTTATTCAAAAGCTGTATTGTTTTATGTGTTTTGAACTATGGCATGAGACTTAGGTTTTGGGATTTATATAGCATGCATGACATTTAATTTAATTATAGGATGTTGACATATAGATATTAATTATCTATACATGAAATATGATTTTATTAAAACTATGATTAGATATCAAATTTCCACTGCATGACTTATTAAATGAGGTTTGAAAAACATATTCATTTATAATACTAGAATGCGACTTTTGCAAAACAATCATTAATATCAACCAATTTTTGAAACTAAATTGTAATCCTTTTGAAACACACTAAGTTTTCTTCAGAAATTAAAGCAAATGTTTTAAACAACTATTTTTAATTTCCGATAGTTTTGTTGGGTCATTTTGGTATCAATGTAATCTTCCGAATTTGGGCTTAATGTCTAGGCCGAGTAGGGAGGTTACACAAATCTTGACTAACATTGCTTACTATCACTACTTTTTGAATTATATATAAAAGTATTTCTATTTAATTGGTTTTTTTTAAAATATATTTAATTGGTTATCAAATAGAAAAATAAAGGGTGAAATTGGAAGTTAAACTACTAAATGTAGTTTCAAATTCTCATTAGACTAAAAGGTATCAATATGAACATTTAGTTGTGGTGCAATGGCAATTTCCTACAAGTATCATCCAAATGCTACACTGTGGTGTGATTACACCAAAAATCTTATAAATCCCAATAAAATGTGTATAACTTTCCATTCCTTTCATTTCCTCACGATGCAAAGTAGCGAAGTGTGGAAGATTATGAAATCTAGAGACTTCTTCTTTAAGATCATGTGTATCGAGAGCATGACCGGATTAATAATAAGGACGCTCTTCTCAAGACATCAACACTAAATCAAGCTTTGGATTTGACCAAAAGAGAGCTTAGAGAAACATCAATCTTGTATGAATTGAATAATCCAAATATTGTTAGGTAAAATAAATCATAATTTCTATTCAATTTGTATATGTGTTAAAGTGAACTTTCATCTTCAATTCTCTCTTCTTTAATTTTTATTTTGAACTCTGATGTGATTCCTTTTAATATTAATTGCTAATATGATTATTTTAAAAATTTTGACGAGACTTTTTTTATTTTTTTGCAAGATCGATTTTTTTATGAAACCATTTTCAATTGATCGCACAATACTTTATGTAGCTCCGCCACTGGTTAGGATGAATTATAGATAATTCTAGGTATTATATAAAATATATTATGGAGTTATGCTCGCATTCTTTCAGCTTTTTCTTTTCTAGTTAAACTCTATTTTTAGTTTTCCACTTAAACTCTGATTAGTGTAGGTTATCTTAATATTTTTTGATCTACGAATTTAGCCTATAAATATGCCATTTTCCATACTAGAAAAATAACCTATTATACATTTAGATATTAGCTTTTACAAGCTTTTAGAGAATTTTGTGTTTACGTTTAAAGGGTTCTTAATTCGAGTTTCAAGGTCTAATTTTGTCTCCATCTTTGTACTATTTGTTTTTGCCGTTATAGTGAAATTATATTTTCCCGTGGTTTTTTATCATCTTCGGAAGGGTTTTTCCGCTTAAAATATTTGTGTTCGATCTTTTATTTGTTCGTTGCTTAATCGAGTTTATCCCCAACAAATTGGTATTAGAGCTAGTTCGATTTTCACAATCAACTCGTTTAGAAATGACAACAACAAGGTTTGATATTGATAAATTCAATGGCATCGCAAATTTCAATTTGTAGCAAGTTCAGATGATGACAATTCTGATTCAGAGCGACCTTGATAAGGTCCTTACAGAAAAGAAGCCTGCAGACATGGATCAATCAGAATGAGATAGGTTAGATAAAACGACTCTATCCATAATTCAATTATGTCTAACAAATAATGTGCTGCAGGAGGTTTTAATAGAGAAAATGGCATACACCTCATAGAAAATGTTAGAAACCTTCTATACGACAAAGTCTCTAGCTAACTGATTGGTCTTAAAACAACGTCTATACACGTTTCACATGAACAAAAGTGAGCACCTTAGAGGTCACATCAGTCACTTTTTTACTCTTTTGAATGATTTAAAAAATTTGTGGTTTAGATTAATGATGAAGATTAGGCTATTCTATGATTATGCTATTTACCCCCTTCATACAAGTCTTTCAAGGAGACCTTCATTTATGGTAGAGATAGACTCTCATTCGAAGAAGTGAAGGGACATCTTGAGCAAAGAAAACTCGGCAATGAGTTTGGTTTGGATCATAAGTTAAATAGGCAAGCCTCGATTTTGGTAGCATCAAGGAAGCGAGATAAGAGATGTCCTTATTGTAAGAAGTTAGGTTTCGTCAAGACATATTGTTACAAATTACGAAATAAAAGGGCTGTTGAAAGCAACGAGGAAGATTTAGTTGGTGCTAATTTGGCTAATGACAAGGGTGATGATTTCTTATTGGTGTCAACAAGTGAAAGCTCCAAGCTTATGTCCGAGTGGATCTTAGATTCGGGATGTTCCTTCCACATGTGTCCAAACATGGACTTGTTCTCCATATATAGTACAGTTGAAGGTGGAGTTGTGCGCATGGGGAATTGTTCCCCCAGTGAGGTAACCGGTATTGGTATTGTTCAAAGAAGGATGCATGACGGGACAATTAGGACACTTTCAGATATCAGATATGTGTTTGACTTAAAGAAAAATTTCATCTCTTTTGGAATTTTGGACTCGAAGGGTTGTAGATTTAACATTGAGTCAAGCGACATTAAGGTATCCCGTGGAGCTCTTGTTTTGATGAAAGGTAAAAATATTGACAATCTTTATATTCTGAAAGGATCAACGATGACCGGTGAAACACGACGCACCTCATCTGTTAATGAGTCGAAGTCAACTTGTTTAAAGCGGAGACAACTTGGTCATAGGATGAAAAAAGATATGATCATTTTGTATAAGACGTTCTCTTTCGAATGTAGGTTTTGAAAAGATAGAGCATTGTGTTCGTGGAAATCAGACTCGGGGTTAGTTTTGATTTGGCAGTGCACAAGCCGAAGACTAGAAGTCTTCTAGCTTCGAGATAAGCTCATGGCGGGCTTTGGCAAAGAAGACGTGGTGGAAATACGAGTTAATATGGAGATTCGTGGAGTTATGCCTCACTTTTTTTGTCTTTTTTTTTTCCAATTAAACTTTGTTTTTAGTTTCCCACTTAAATTTTGATTAGTGTAGGTTATTTTAATATTATTTAACCTACGAAATTTAGCTATAAATAGACCATTTTTCCACCCTAGAAACATAACCCATTACACATTTAGGTATTAGCTTTTACAAGCTTTCAGAGAATTTTGTGTTTACGTTTTGAGAGTTCTTATTTTGGGTTTCGGGGTTTAATTTTATCTCCATATTTGTACTCTTTTTTTTTTTGCCGTTATAGTAAAATTATTTTTACCCATGGTATTTTATTCTTTTTGGAGAGATTTTTCCACTTAAAATATTAGTGTTCGATCTTTTCAATTTCTTCGTTATTTTACTTGTTCGTTGTTTAATCGAGTTTATCCCCAATAAATACATGAATTAAATTCTAAATTTATGAAAAGTATTGAGACTTATAGCATACTTTAAATGAAGTATAAAAGAGTGATGCATAAATGGAAAGCATAGGACACTCAAATCTCATGACTCAAGTAGAAATAGTAAGTTCTAAGGTTTCAAATTTTACATTATTTGATTTCATGGTTTGTTGGGAACTCGAAAGTAAAAGAGTGCTTATAACAAGCGTTGAAGAGAATAATATGGATAAAATATAAGGTTGAGAAAAACTGGATGTGTTTGGAAAGAAAGAAACTGGGTTGTGGGATTTTTTTTTTTCAAAAGGAAATTTTTTTGAAGGAAATTTTAGAATCTTTTTCATGATTTTAGTATAAATTTTGAGTAATTTTTATTAGGTATATGTATTTTTTATTATATTAATTTATTATTTTATATAAAATACGATGTAATTTATATATAGTATTATCTATTTTTGAAAATATTTATGTATATTTATAATTTGTTTGAATTTTTAGAATTAAAATTAAATTGAGATAAAATATAAATATTAAAATTTATTTTTATAATTATGATTAAACTTTTTCATGGGTTGAGCTACTAGGCCAAGGCTCTCTAGAAATTTAGGAGGGTTTAAGTAAAAAATAGGTTCAAAAATAGACTTGGACAAAAATAAGGTCAGATTGAAAAAACGGTCAGCTTTAGGTAAGGCATTTTTGGCCCAAGTCCAATCCAAATTGACTAAAAGATAAAAAAATTTATTTTTTAATATTATTTTCTTATTGTTTTCTCCTTATTTTGCTACTATTTTACTATTATGTTACTACTATTTTGTTGTTATTATTTAGATATTGTATAAAACTTATTTTATTGTTAATTTGTTAATTTGGTTATATTTTAAAGAAATTTACTTGCTAAGTTACATCTATGTTAGTGTTAGTTAAGTATATTTTAAAGGAATTTGCTTGTTAATTTATTTTGATATTTTTAGTATTTTGATATATTATATATATTTTAAAATTATATAAAATAATATAAAAATTAATATGGGTGGATTTAGTCGAACCTGAATTTTAATATTTTAATCTGAATCGAATTTTTAAGTCTATTTTTTAGGCCAAATCTAATAAATAGAGCTAAATTTTTAGTTAAGCTGGACCGGTGGAATGCTTACCTCAACTTATGATACAATATGTATGTTTATTTATTATTTTATATATTTCGAAAGTTTTAAAAGTGAGATAAGTAAAAAAAGCATAGCGTAGTTGAGTTTATGAAAAGAAATTCACCATGGCCCCTGTCTTTCAATTAAGGGGGGAAAATTAGTTCCTCCACCATCATCACAGTTCCTTACTTATTTACCATCTCTTTTCCTGTTAGTTTTTACTCCATTCAACAATATATCATTGCATGCTTTAAAGGAACCCCAAACCAAAAACCCAAGCTCAAATCTCGTACTCTCGGATTCTTTTGAACTTTGTTGTTAGTTTCTTTAAAGTTTCTTAACTCTTCTCAGAGTTTAGTGTTTCATTGTTGGGTTTTCTTTCAATGGGACCCATTAGAGGTTTCAAAAGAAGAAAGAAAACAGCAGACAAGAAAGTGGTTGACCACAATGTCTTCTCTTCTTCTTTGGAGTCTCAACTTCAGCCTTTGGATTGGTGGGATGACTTCTCTAAAAGGATTTCAGGTTATTACAGTACCATTCCTTTTTTCTCAACAGTTCTCATTGTTTAAGCATTTGATTTTTGATATCTTCAGTTTCTATACTTTTTTTTATGGTGATTACAAGGGCTGTTATTTTTTTTTACTTTATGTTCGATGAAATTTCATGACTTGGATCCAAATAGGTTTCTTTTGATTTGGTTGAATTTGTAATAATATGTCTGGTTTATATTATTTGCAAGTTTGAACTTTGAAAATGCCTTTATATGTTCGATATTTTTTGCATTTTCTAGATTGTTTGCATTGCTAGGAATTGGGTTTATCTTTTACATTCCGTCGGTGCCTGTTTCCTATGCAGTGTTCAACGAGGTAATTTGTTGTGTTTTGTGTTTTAAACTGTTTCTGATAAAATTTCAGATTTATAACATGGGTTAAAATTACAGATTTAGTGAGTAAATTGATGTTTTGAGGTAGTTTGGATATGTTGTTCTTAGTAAATATTACTTGATAACTTGGCAGAGGCATTTTTTAAGGGCAACAGGATATGAATCAGATCTTATATTACTTGAATTCGGGTGTGATACGGATATGTGACCAACAAGAGTACACAAAGTTTTTCTATGTTTTCTTACGTATTTAGAGGGTCCTTATTAAGGGTCATAGTAAGGTACTCATGTCTACTGCATGTGAAAATATGGATATATGGCCAACACAAGGCTTGATAACTTGTGTCTACGGTCATACTCCTTATATCCATGTCTGGTTATATGGTAGGCACGATTTCTGGACATGTGTGCTTTAAGAAAAATGAACAGTCGGAGCAACATAGATCATGTCCACATTTTTATTGTCAGCAGAATAGGATTCTGTATCAGTATTATCATTTTATCAGCTGGGTGAGAGTTGAATTTGACCCTAACAAATTGATCCTGAATTTTGGCGTGTGCATCTAGAAACACTTAGCAATCGGTCTCCCAAACTCGTTTTTACTTGTTTTACTCCCTTATGCTTAAAGAAATTTGAGAAAGTCCTGGGTTAACTTCCTTTTTTTGGGAGTTACACAACATATGTTATAGATGTTCCTTGCATGTAAGGATGTTTGTTTCTTGAGATGAGCCAAATGATTTCGTATTACAGAACATCTTGTTGTTTTAGATCTAAAACCGGTTGTTTGCTTGAAGTAGTCAATGACGTTTTCTACAAAGATGGAATGACCTTACACACATTTCAATTATCTTAAAACTAGGGAGATTCAGCTGTATAGATAGAGTGGTCATAGAGAAACCATAATGACAAACAATTTGCTTTAAGACATGACATTAAACCAACCTTAAGAGCCAGGCAGAGCTAGAGGTTGGGCAAATCGCATTGCCGTGGCATAGTTTGGCTTTTCAAAGTAGGTTCTACCAATAATTGCTGAAATGTTACGAAATTAATGGTTTGTTAGCCTTTAATGGGATTTTTGCCTACCAATGTTGGTTCTGACAGCAAAGACTGCTTGCATTGATCTTACCTGATCATGCACATTGTGCTCAGAACTTGACCTTCAATATTAAATTTCATTATATGCGGTACTTTTGCACTTATGTAGCGACAACAAAAACAGCTTGTGCTATGATTTAGTTATCATCAATTTCTCTTATTCGCTAACATGCTTTAAAAATCTTGGTTGTACTGGAAATCAATTAGAACATTGTGAATTATCTGATTAATCTCAGCATGTTTGATGAAAGCATAACAAATATGTGCAGTTCAATCTTGTTTTGAAAATTTTCCTCCAGGGCATGTGATTTTGTTTAAATTCAATAGTCCGAATACAATGTCATTGATATGCAGTGAGCCTTGTGGTGACTGGAATAACAGATTTTTGGTGGTTTGGCATTGTAAAACAGTAATGTCGAGGCTGATATCTTGTTAGTGATTGAGTTTCAAAAGTTAATGATCTTACACTGATATAACCTTGTTTTCATGTCACCTTTTAGGTCCTTTATCTCAATCAAAAGGTTCGAGAAGTTTTGAATCAATTTTCAGAATTTCAAAGAAGACATTCAACTACATATGTTCCTTGGTAAAGGAAGATATGATGGCTCGGCAATCAAGCTACACCGATATAAACGGCAAGCCTTTGTCTCTAAATGATCAAGTAGCTGTCGCCCTTAGAAGGCTTAGCTCAGGTGAATCGTTATCGGTCATCGGTGATACTTTTGGGATGAATCAGTCAACTGTTTCACAAATAACCTGGCGGTTTGTGGAAGCAATGGAGGAAAAAGGGCTGCACCATCTCACTTGGCCTTCAACGGAAGCAGAGATGGAGCAGATAAAGTCTAAGTTTGAGAAAATCCGGGGGCTTCCTAATTGCTGCGGGGCAATAGATATTACACATGTTGTTATGACTCTACCAACAATGGACCCGTCAAACAACGTCTGGCTTGACCGAGAGAAGAACTACAGCATGGTTTTGCAGGCAGTTGTCGACCCGGAAATGAGACTTCGTGATGTGATTGCTGGTTGGCCTGGAAGTTTAAGCGATGCTGTTGTCCTCCGGAGCTCAGGTTTCTTCAGACTTTCTGAAGAAGGAAAAAGACTAAATGGTAAGAAGCTAAACATTTCAGAAGGAACGGAAATAGGAGAATACATAATAGGGGATGCTGGCTTTCCGCTATTGCCGTGGCTCTTAACTCCATATCAAGGGAAAGGCCTTTCGGATCTCCAAATCGAGTTCAATAAAAGACATGCTGCAACCAGAATGGTCGCGCAGATGGCTCTGGCGAGGCTCAAGGAGATGTGGAGAATAATACACGGGGTAATGTGGATGCCTGATAAGAACAGATTGCCAAGAATTGTTCTTGTCTGCTGCTTGTTGCACAATATTCTTATTGATATGGAGGACGAGGTTTTCGATGATATGTCATTATCCCATCACCACGATACTGGTTATCGTCGACAAAATTGTGAATATTTTGACCAGTCCGCCATGATCATGAGAGATAAACTCTCTCTCTACATAAATGGAAAGTTGCTATCTTGAAACAATCCTTTGGCTGTCCCTCCGCATTGTATTCTTGATTTCTACACTCAGAAAAACTGATTGTCCGACATAGTTGTAATGCATGTAACAGTTATGTAGCTTGATCACGAACGAAATGAGTACCGTGGTATTAGTTTCCATTCATTTGCCTTTGTTAGTAGAACAATTTGGACTAATATTTGGGAGCAGCTTTATCTATTTTCATTTTTGACAGTATAGGTTGTTTTATGTTATCTGGCGTTCTCCACATCAGCTGCCGGATTCTATATTACTCGCACGTGGGAGTGAATGTTGGATATAGATTTGTGTTTAGCATGCGTGTTTTTTAAAAGATTTTTCATATAATTAAAGGGATTAATGGAGAGTCATATTGTCTTGGACACTATATCAAATGAAATAAAGAATTTTCTGGAATTTAAGATGGACAACTTTTGCCTTCGGTTGTGAATCAGGGTGCAAGGAGATGCCTTCCGGGAGATGATTGTGAAGGAATTAGGCATTTGTTCTGGAACAGGACAACTCTAGAAATAAATATGATATATCTATATATATATATATAGCATATGGTCTTTTTTTTTTTTTAATTGGAGCTTCTAATGTCCATATAGTTTGTTTTTTTGTCATTGAATACTTATCTTTCAAGGCTATATTTTTTCAAGCACTATTGACGTATTTTGAATGGCTGCTCATACAATTTTTTTTTGTTAATTTCATTACTTTTTTTTCATTTGATTTTTTTAGACCAAACAAATTCAAATTAGATCTACGAAATAAAAATGGCAGCAATTAAAACAAGTAATAAAAGATATAAAAAAATCCAATTTAAAGATTAGAAACAATTAAATAAGAACAAAAAAAACGAAATAAAATAGATGAAAAAGATGATGAGTGGTGTGTAGAAGTCCTTACAGTCTTTTAAACCAGATAAATCTAACTACTCTAATTTTCCCTCCAATAAAGAAAAATTTGGCAAGAAAAAGTTTGAAAATGATCTTCACAATCTAAAAAGATCATTAAAAATCTTTTTACCAAAAAATCAAGAGAAATTATTGAAGAGAAAAACTCAAAGAAGATGCTTTGAATGAATAATAAATTATCTGCAATGAAGATGCTTTTATATAAGTTAACTAAGTATGTCCTAAGTATATTAAAACTCTAATTAATTTAACAATAAGTAGTTTTAAACTAAATTTTCTTATTAACATAAAACTCTTAAATAAATAAATAAATAAATAATAAAACTTAATATATACAATATTAGACTTATATATAATAAAATTAAGCCAAAAAATCAAATTTATTATGATTTAAACTCGAATTAAAACTCCGAAACTTATAATTTCCGTAATAATCCCATTCAAAAATTTTACTTGCACAGTATTTACTAAAATGATCATAACCTAAGATATTAAACTCAAAATCGAGTGATTCAAAGTGCGTTTCAAAACTAAAAGATAGATATTCGAACGTTATAAAAAAATCTCAACCCAAAAATATCTGAACCTTATAAAAAAAAGTCCTCACAAATTGACTAATTTTCTAAACTTAAAAATTGATAACTTGAATAAATGATATTTAATAAATTTCATCTCATTTATCATCTTGTATTTAAGCGTACTTTGCTGCATCGGGCTATGAACTTAATATCACACTTGGCTATATATAAATTTTGTTGTGAATAAATAATATATAAATTTTGATGTGAATAAATAATTCAAGCATAGATAAAAATATTAATCCTTTAAATAAAGAAATAAACTTTTTTACGTAAAAAAGTAATTTTTCCCTGAACGAATGCAAGTACATTGATTACTAGTGTTTGGTAGTTTTCAAGTTTAAGATTTTAATAAGACGTGATTAATGAAAATGTGAATGAAACTAATGGTTACATAAAGTGCCACTTTAATGTGGAAATTCAATATCTTAAACCTTATCCTTAGATTTTCAAATGAAAACAAAATTAAAAGAGCAAATGAAAAAAGAATTCACAAGTAGAATTAAAATGGTAATATTTTTTTAATTTATTTATTAAAATTTAAATATATTAAAGGGGATCTATGTAATTATCTTAATTTATTGATTTCAATAACAAAATAGTCACTCAATTTTCAACTTAGTCACTCAACTTCCAAAAAATAATAAATCAGTTACTAACGTTATCGAAAAATAACAAATCAATCACCTATTAGCATTTTTAGTTACAAGCCTAACAAGATAGGTGATGTGGCCAGTTAACTTGTCACGTTGTACAAAGAGCCTAATGGTCTAAGGTTTGGACAAGTTTAGGGAAAAGAAAAGAAAAGATGGATTAGGATTAAGGAAAAAAAAGAAAGGATCAATTGGGATTAAGGAGAAGAAAAGAAAATTGATTAGGATTAATATTTTAGGGTTTAGTGTTGGATGATTGAAGGGTTGAAACTTTTAGGGTAAGACTAAGATTGAACGATTGAAGGTTGAAGGATTGATATTTTGGGTTTCGAGTTTAGGGAGAAAAGAAGACAACAAAAGATATTAGTGATTAGGGTTTAGGGCCATAATGGTTAATAGAAAAGAAGCAACCAATGTTATTGCATCCATTATATCAGGTAAGTTTTTTTGTTGGTTTATGATTTTTTGGACTTAGGGGGATTTGAGTTTAGGGTTTTTTGGGGATTTGAGTTTAGGGTTTTTTGGATTTCTTTGTTGAAAAATGTTGCACTTGTATGGGGTTTGTGCAATGTGTATGTTTATTATTTGTATTAAAGTGTATGGCGGATTTTGATTTCTTTGGTTATTAAAGTGTATGGCGGGTTTGGATTCTTTTAAAGTTATTGTTTGCTATGTGCATACATATAGCTTTAAGAAAGAGACAAATCAATTCATATTTTTATGACTATTAATATCAAGCTTCTTTAGGTTCAAATATGATAAATAAGTTCCTAATTGTCAAGAACATTTTTTAAATGTTGATTCAAATATGATTATTATTTGTATCAAAGTGTATGACAGATTTGGATTTTTATAAAGATATTGTTTACCATGTGCATATAGATATCTTTAGGAAAGAGATAAATCAGTTCCTATTTTTATGACCAACAATATCAAGCTTATTTGGATTTAAATATGACAAATCAGTTCCTAGTTGTGAAACATGTTTTTTAAATGCTAATTCAAATATGATTATTGTTTGCCATGTGCATGGTAGAAATGGATTTGATTGTATTAAAGTGTATGACATGTGCATGACAGAAATAGATTTGTTTGTTTTAAAGTGTTTGCTTATTTTACATGACAGAAATTGATTTTTTTTTGTATTGAAGTGTTTGGTTATTATCTGTCTTTGCCTAGATTGTATTAAAGTGTTTGGTTATTGTCTGCCACTGCCTTTATTGATGTTAAATTTATTTGGAAGGTTTACTTGATTATGAATTTAATAAGAGTGAAGAAAAATTGTCTGATTTTGATGTGTCTGATAGTGATGATTCTGAAACATTAAATAATTCTAGATTGAATGTAAGAGATAAGGTTAGGGTTAATCTAGATGGCTTAAACATGGGTGATGTAGAAGTAGAGGAACTGTCTGATAGCGATGATTCTGAAACCTTAAATAGTGCACATGAATCTGACTTAGATAGCCAAAATTGGCTTGAGTTCATCTTAGAAAGTGACATGAATAATCCAAAACTTAAGGTTGGAATGTTATTTTTGACCAAAGACAGTCTAGAAGAAGCTATTAGGCAGTATGCTCAATAGTTATTTATTAAGTTCCCAATAAATTATCAAAAGAGGTTAAAGGCAATTTGCAAGTCAAATTGTTCTCTCTAGACTACACCCTAATGACCCTACTGACCAGACTTGGCAAATTAGGAGTTTAAACTTTAACCATACTTGTTCTAAGGTCTATAAAAATAAGAATATAACCTCAGCTTGGTTAGCTCAACATTATAAAGACAAGTTCATTGTTGATCCTGATTATTTTTTGACATCATTGCAACAAGATGTCAAAAGAGATTTCCTTTGCCTTGTCTCACTAACCAAATGTAGGAGGCTAAACTTAGGCCAGTGGATTTACTTAAAGGAGGTTATAAGGCACAATATGAGAAGATATATGAGTATCTGTTGGAGGTTAGGACCCAAAATGTTGGAACAACAACAATTTGTTATCTAGACAACAGGTTACTTCAAAGGATGTCTGTCTGTCTGCAGGCATGCAAAGATGAGTATAAGGTTGGTTGTAGGAGGATAATAGGTTTAGATGGAAGTTTCTTGAAGGGATACTTTGGTGGCTACCTACTAACAACTGCCGGTGTAACGGCCTAATTTTCAGTGGTGTCGGAAATGGTGATTTGAGATCACTAAATTCGACAAATAAGATTGAACAAGATAGTAATTTAATATTTATGAGTCAAGTAAGAATTTAGAAGAATTTGTGAAATGGTGAAATTAGTGAATTAAAAGAATTTATTAGGTCAAACGGGTCAAAAATGAGGTATCGAGACCTCAAAGTTGAAAATCGAGCTATAAATATTTTTATAAATATTTATGGAGTGTCATTGAGTTAGTATTAAAGTTTAGTTAGAAAATTTTAACGTTTGGATGGCTAATTAATTAAAAGGATTAAATTGAAAATAGCACAAAATTTGTTAAATTGTGAGTAAATAGCTTAAGTATTTAAAAGATGGATTTAAAGAGCAATTAGACCCAAAGGTTAATGACTGGACGGTTTGGGTATGAAATAAGCAAGAAAACAATGTGAACAAGGGGCAAAATTGGAAATAGATAAAAGTTAATAGTTAAATAATGATGTAATTGAAAAATCTAGACATTTTCATATTTTCTCACCAAACGCCATAGAAGGTCCGGAGAAAGCTGGTTTTCATATTTTTACATCATATCAAGAATCCAAAGAAGAACGAGGAAAAGAAAAAGTTGCGGAATAGTCCCTAAATTTCAATATCTTCTACAAATTAGCGGGTAAGTTCATATGGTTGAATTTAGATGTTTATTTGTGAATGATTGAAGTTTATAATGTGTTATTATATACTGAATTTGTTGTGGGATTGTATAGATTTTGTTAATGAAAGAATAAATGTGGAAATGCAAATTAGGAAAACGCAGGATTGAGTACGTTAGTATCGTGACGTGTGATGAATTGATGGATAAGACCATGGTTGTTCCATGGCAAAGTGTGAAATGTAGGTATGGTATCATCCATCTTGAGTTGTGAAATGTAGGTATGGTATTATCCATCTTGAAATGTGAAATGTAGGTATGGTATTATCAAATCCATCTTGAGTTAAAAATGTAGGTATGGCATTTCCCATACCGAGTTGAAAAATGTAGGTATGGTATTTCAATGAGGAAAACCATACTGAGTTGTGAATCGTGGCATTGAGCAACGACGTACTCAATTTCGTAAGCCGTTTCCTAATTTGATTATAAGAAATAAAGAGAAGTGATCCAAATGGAAGAGATTGAGTAGTTGTTCTTGTTGAGCTCAACTATGTGAATTATTATAACAATGGTTGTGAATCGCAGGAAACTTTAGTAAGTGTTTTGGTATTGTTTGGAAATATTATGTTTGGTAAGCATTACTTTTAACCTATGAACTTACTAAGCTTCAATAAGCTTACTTGTGTGTGTTTAATATTTTTATGTAGATTGACTTGAAGTGAAGTGGGTAGATCGGATCAACACAACAAAGCACACTATCCAGATCAATTCGGTAGCTTTTGTTTTATGTTTGAAGATTTATATGGCATGTATAGAGTTTAAATGAAATGAAGTAAAGATGTTATAAACTAGTTAACAACATTTCGTACTAAAATAGTTTTTGGTTAGTAGCGATGAGTCTGAGTTTGAAAATTCACCATAAATCATAAAAATATAATTATAGGTTGAATAAAATATGAAATTAAATCTTATTGAATCTAGTTTCACATAGAAGAAACGGTGTAAGCAAAAGGCTTTCATATCGGAGATATTTGAATTTTTGTGAGACAAGGTCGAGTGATTTTAACTCCCTGTTTTGATTTGTAAAAATCATTAAAATTATAAAAATTAATTAGGAGTCATACTATATATGTATGGATTCCTTATTGAGTCTATTTTAATAGAAATAAACGTCTTGGTTATTTGAATTCTTTACATGGAGAAATTTGGTTCAGTAGTGAGCAGGGTCGAGCAGCCGAACCACGAAGCAGGGAGACTTCAACTAATAAACTGTACTAATTGGCCCAACCAACAATTCTAGAAAAAATTAGTAAGTATATATATGAGCCTAGATTTGGGGAAAATTTACGGATTTAGATTTGAGTTTTGTAACTCGAGATATGATTTTTTTGCATCTGTAACGCAGTTGGACAGCTTATGCGGAAAGTGTGATATAAATTGTTTGAATTTGTTTAAGTGCTCAAATAAGTTTAGTAATGCCTCGTGCTTGACTCCGGCATTATCTCGGGTAAAGGGCGTTACATTTATTGGTATCGAGCTTTGGTTTAGTCGATTCTCGAAGCAATTTGATGTGTAAAATGTTTAAAATACATGCCATATAAATCTGTGATAGTGTGATGTGAATGATCCGATCTAATTACTAATTTTTGTTATAGATTGTAAAGATGTCGATAGACCCGATGGTGCTAGTCAAGAAGAGGAAGTTAATAGTAGAATCTGAGACTTCGAAAGCGGGAACAAGTGGTAATGTCCCTATTTCTTTGATGAGAGAGGAAGAACTTAAAAATATGATTTACGGATTAATGAATCAGTGGTATCATGAAACAATACAAGGAATAAGTCAGGCACAACAACCTCCTCCTCCCCCTACTGTACCACCAGTTACAACCCCGGTTACTCCTTCTTTAATAGATGAATCTAGCAAAAGAACACCAATTGAAAAACTCAGAAAGTTTGGAGCTGAAGAATTTCGAGGGAGATCGGACGATGATCCGGTTAAAAGAGTATTGGTTAAAGAGTTTGGAGAGAGTTTTAAGCAGATGATGTGTTCTCCGGAGGACTATTTAGGATGTGCGTTTGCTATTGAAAGAAGAAGCGTATAATTGGTGGGAAACCATTGAGGCAGTGGTACCTGCAGATAAACTTACCTGGGAATTCTTCCAAAACGAATTTAAGAAGAAGTATGTGGGAAAGAGATATTTAGATAAGAAGAAGAGAGAATTTCTTGATCTTCGACAAGGGAATAAAACAGTGGCCGAATATGAAAGAGAATTTGTGTATCTCAAGAGATATGCTCGGATGTTGTATCGACAGAGGAAGAAATGTGCATTAGATTTGAAGAAGGGCTTAATGATGAAATCAAAATGATGATTGGAGGTACAGAGATTAGAATTTGTGATTCTGTCGATCGAGCTCAAAAGATGGAAGAAGTGTATACGAGAAAGATGCAAAGAGAAAGAAGAGGTAAAGAGGTATACAAAAGAAGTTTCTCTAGACCAACTTCGACTTTTTCGGCCAAAAAGTTCAGAAATGATTCTGGTCGACCTGTTATAATCCCGGAACGATCGAATAAAAGTAAAACGACTCAACAAGATATCGGAGTAACTAAGAAACCAGCAGCTAGTGCTAGTAGTGTGCAAAATATTCCGAGACTTAGATGTAAAAATTGTGGTAGATTTCATATTGGTGAGTGTTGGGGAAGAGCCGAAGCTTGCTATAAATGTGGTGGAACTGATCATTTTATTCGGGATTGTCCTTAATTATTAAAAGAAGATAGAGAACAAGGGGAGAAGCAAGCAAATACTCCTCAGAAAGGTAAACGTTTGGGTCAAAGTAGTGCTGCTGGGACTGTTCATTCGGGAACGAGAGATACTACTTTCGATCGAGACAAGAGTACTGCGTACATATGCTATCCGGCAAGGAAAGAGCTTCGCTCCAGATGTGATAGCTGGTAATTTCTATCTTTTTATGATTCAGATATGCTTTAATTGATCCCGGATCTACACATTCATATATTTGCTTTGCATTAGTGTCGAAAAGAAAATGATTTATTGAGTCCATCGACCTTGAATTGCAAGTCACTAATCCACTAAGGCAAAGTGTGTTGGTTAATTTAATATGTCGGAATTGTCCTTTGAAAATACAAGGTGTGAATTCTCTGCTGATTTAATGTTGTTACCTTTCCGAGAATTTGATGTTATTCTTGGAATAGATTGGTTGATTGAACACGATGCCATAGTGAATTGTAGAGAAAAACGGATTGATTTAAAATGTCGACAGGGAAATAGTTTCAATGAGTTTGGGGATAAAAGAATGATGTCGAATTATTTCACCTTCTGACTCGAAAATTGATTCGGAAAGGTAATGAAGCATTTTAGCTTATATTCTTGATACTCGGGTTCGAATTGAAGATGGAACAATTTTCAGTTGTTAATGAGTTTCTTGATGTGTTTCTGAGGAATTACCGGTTTACCCCAGATCGTGAGGTTGAATTCACAATTGATGTAATTAAGCATGTACCCAATATCAATAACACCGTATAGAATGGCACCGGTGAGTTAAAGAGTTGAAGACACAGTTGCAAGAGTTATTGGATAAAGGGTTCATCGAATCGAGTATATCACCTTGAGGCGACTTTGTCTTATTTGTGAAAAAGAAAGATGGTTCGTTGCGATTGTGTATTGATTACTGAGCGGTTGAATAAGGTAACAATTAAAATAAATATCCATTACCTCGTATCGATGATTTGTTTGATCAACTGAAAGGTCTGCAGTGTTCTCAAAAATAGACCTTAGATCTGGGTATTATCATTTGAAGGTTAAAGAGTGTGATGTGCCAAAGGCGCTTTTGAACTCGGTATGGTCACTACGAATTTTGGTAATGCCTTTTGGTTTAACGAATGCCCTTGCTGCATTTATGGATTTAATGAATCGAATTTTTCAGTCTTATTTGGATAGATTTGTGGTGGTATTTATTGATGACATATTGGTCTATTCAAAGACGAATCCGAACATGCACAAGACTTGAGAATTGTACTACGACGTTGAGAGAAAAACGGTTATATGCGAAATTTAGTAAATGTGAGTTTTGGCTTCATGAGGTTGGATTTCTGGGTCATATTATATCAACTGAAGGAATTCGTGTGGATCCAAGTGAAGTTTCAGAGTGGTGAATTGGAAAACACCAAGAATGTAAGCGAAGTGCGAAGTTTTCGGAATTAGCAGGATACTATCGCCGTTTTGTAAAGAATTTTTCCATGATTGCTTCACCAATGACTCGTTTATTACGAGAAGAATGTTGAGTTTATGTGGTCGATGAATGTCAAGAGAGCTTTGATCGATTAAAGAAAATGTTAATGAAGCTCCGGTCTTAACTCAACCGAATCAGTATACCGTATGTTGTGTCTGATGATGCATCTTTAAGTGGTTTGGGTTGTGTGTTAATGCAATGGAAAGGTGGTGGCTTATGCTTCACGGCAATTAAAACCACATGAAAAGAATTACCCTACACATGATATTGAGTTAATGCAATTATTTTTGCCTTAAAAATTTGGAGACACTATTTATATGGTGAGAAGTGTTATATGTAAACGGATCACAAAAGTTTGAAATACTTAATGACTCGAAGGAACCGAACTTAAGACAGAGACGGTGGTTAGAGTTCTTTGAAAGACTATGATTTGGTTATTGACTATCATCCAGGAAAGCTAATGTAGTTCTTGATGCACCGAGTCGAAAGTCATCCTTGTTTGCACTTCAGCAATGAATGCTCATTTGGCTCTTAATGAAGAAGGTGTTGTATTAGTAGAATTGAAGGTAAAACCAATGTTTCTTCAACAAATTGAAGCTGCAGAATGAAGATCCAAAATTGGTCTTTGAAACGGCAAATGGTTCGGGATAATTTAGATTCGAGTTCAAGATTGATGATGAAGGTATATTGCGCTATCATAATAGGATTTGTGTTCCCAATAATTCGATTTAAAGAATGATATTCTTTCGAAGCACATAATAGTATGTATTCTATTCATCCGGTAGTACAAAATGTATGGTGATCTGAAAAAGACATATTGGTGGCTCGGTATGAAAAGAGAAATTTCGAATTTATTGCAAAATGTTTGATTTGCCGACAAGTTAAAGCAGAGCATCAAGTGCCAACGGGTTTATTACAACCCATTATGATTCCTGAATGGAAGTGGGAGCATATTTCAATGGATTTTGTGTTAGGATTGCTGTGACTCAGAAAGAAAGATTCGATATGGGTGATTGTTGATAGATTGACAAAGTCAACACACTTTATTCCAATCGAATGCATTTTTCACTTAATAAGTTAGCGAATTGTATGTGTCGAGATTGTGAGACTACATGGAGTTCCAATATCTATCATTTCGATGGGATCCGAGGTTTACTTCAAGATTTTGGAATAAATTGCAAGAAGCCTTAGGCACCAGATTGAATTTTAGTACAAGATTTCATCCTCAAACAGATGGACAATCAGGCGAGTGATTCAAATTTTAGAAGATATGTTAAGATGTTGTATACTCGAGTTTGGTGACAGTTGGGAAAGGTATTTACCGCTATGAGTTTGCTTACAACAATAGCTATCGTCTAGTATAAAATGACACCATTTGAGGCTCTTTATGGTAGAAAATGCAAGACTCCATTGTGTTGGTCTGAATTGAGTGAATCAAAAATAGTTGGGGTTGATTTGATTCGAGAAACCAAGAGAAAGTCCGGATTATTCGAGATAGTCTAAAAGTCGCTTCGGATCGTCGAAGTCATATGCGGATTTAAAACGAAGAGACATAGAATATGCATGGGTGATCGAGTATTTTAAAAGTTTCACCATGGAAAAGGGTGTTACGATTTGGTAAAAAGGAAAATTAAGTCCGAGATTCATAGGGCCATATGAAATTGTGGAAAGGGTTGGTCCTGTGGCTTATCGTTTGGCTTTACCTCCGAACTTGAGAAGATTCATAATGTGTTTCATGTGTCTATGCTAAAGCAAGATAGGTCGATCCTTCACACGTAATTCCCATATCGAAATTGAGCTTCAACCGGATATGACTTATTCGAAGAACCGGTGAAGATTTTGGCTCGTGAAGTTAAGGAATTGCGGAACAAAAGAGTACCATTGGTTAAAGTATTATGGCATCGACATGGTATGTAGGAGGCAACTGGGAAACAGAGGAGTCAATGAGATCACAAGATTCAAATCTATTTTCAGTAACAAATTTCGAGGACGAAATTTTTAAAGGGGAGAGTTGTAACGGCCTAATTTTCAGTGGTGTCGGAAATGGTGATTTGAGATCACTAAATTCGACAAATAAGATTGAACAAGATAGTAATTTAATATTTATGAGTCAAGTAAGAATTTAGAAGAATTTGTGAAATGGTGAAATTAGTGAATTAAAAGAATTTATTAGGTCAACGGGTCAAAAATGAGGTATCGAGACCTCAAAGTTGAAAATCGAGCTATAAATATTTTTATAAATATTTATGGAGTGTCATTGAGTTAGTATTAAAGTTTCGTTAGAAAATTTTAACGCTTGGATGGCTAATTAATTAAAAGGATTAAATTGAAAATAGCACAAAATTTGTTAAATTGTGAGTAAATAGCTTAAGTATTTAAAAGATGGATTTAAAGAGCAATTAGACCCAAAGGTTAATGACTGGACGGTTTGGGTATGAAATAAGCAAGAAAACAATGTGAACAAGGGCAAAATTGGAAATAGATAAAAGTTAATAGTTAAATAATGATGTAATTGAAAAATCTAGACATTTTTCATATTTTCTCACCAAAACGCCATAGAAGGTCCGGAGAAAGCTGGTTTTCATATTTTACATCATATCAAGAATCCAAAGAAGAACGAGGAAAAGAAAAAGTTGCGGAATAGTCCCTAAATTTCAATATCTTCTACAAATTAGCCGGGTAAGTTCATATGGTTGAATTTAGATGTTTATTTGTGAATGATTGAAGTTTATAATGTGTTATTATATACGGATTTGTTGTGGGATTGTATAGATTTTGTTAATGAAAGAATAAATGTGGAAATGCAAATTAGGAAAACGCAGGATTGAGTACGTTCAGTATCGTGACGTGTGATGAATTGATTGGATAAGACCATGGTTGTTCCATGGCAAAGTGTGAAATGTAGGTATGGTATCATCCATACCGAGTTGTGAAATGTAGGTATGGTATTATCCATATTGAGTTGTGAAATGTAGGTATGGTATTATCAAATCCATACCGAGTTAAAAATGTAGGTATGGCATTTCCCATACCGAGTTGAAAATGTAGGTATGGTATTTCAATGAGGAAAACCATACTTGAGTTGTGAATCGTGGCATTGAGCAACGACGTACTCAATTTCGTAAGCCGCTTCCTAATTTGATTATAAGAAATAAAGAGAAGTGATCCAAATGGAAGAGATTGAGTAGTTGTTCTTGTTGAGCTCAACTATGTGAATTATTATAACAATGGTTGTGAATCGCAGAAACTTTAGTAAGTGTTTTGGTATTGTTTGGAAATATTATGTTTGGTAAGCATTACTTTTAACCTATGAACTTACTAAGCTTCAATAAGCTTACTTGTGTGTGTTTAATATTTTATGTAGATTGACTTGAAGTGAAGTGGGTAGATCGGATCAACACAACAAAGCACACTATCCAGATCAATTCGGTAGCTTTTGTTTTATGTTTGAAGATTTATATGGCATGTATAGAGTTTAAATGAAATGAAGTAAAGATGTTATAAACTAGTTAACAACATTTCGTACTAAAATAGTTTTTGGTTAGTAGCAGTAGTCTGAGTTTGAAAATTCACCATAAATCATAAAAATATAATTATAGGTTGAATAAAATATGAAATTAAATCTTATTGAATCTAGTTTCACATAGAAGAAACGTGTAAGCAAAAGGCTTTCATATCGGAGATATTTGAATTTTTGTGAGACAAGGTCGAGTGATTTTAACTCCCTGTTCTGATTTGTAAAAATCATTAAAATTATAAAAATTAATTAGAGTCATACTATATATGTATGGATTCCTTATTGAGTCTATTTTAATAGAAATAAACGTCTTGGTTATTTGAATTCTTTACATGGAGAAATTTGGTTCAGTAGTGAACAGGGTCGAGCAGCCGAACCTCGAAACAGGGAGACTTCAACTAATAAACTGTACTAATTGGCCCAACCAACAATTCTAGAAAAAATTAGTAAGTATATATATGAGCCTAGATTTGGGGAAAATTTACGGATTTAGATTTGAGTTTTGTAACTCGAGATATGATTTTTTTGCATCAGAATGCAGCTTGGACAGCTTGTCCGGAAAGTGTGATATAAATTGTTTGAATTTGTTTAAGTGCTCAAATAAGTTTAGTAATGCCTCGTGCTCGACTCCGGTGACGGTCTCGGGTAAAGGGGGCGTTACAGCCGGGATAGATGCAAGTAATGGAATCTATCCTATTGCATATACTGCTGTTGAAAGTGAAAATCAAGCATCATGGTGCTGGTTCTTAGAGTTGCTCATATTGGACTTGGAAATTGTAAGCTCATATCAAATATCTTTCATGCCTGACAAACAGAAGGTAAAACTCCATTTGTTTCTTTTGTTATATGTTTTTTCTGTTTAGGATGTATGCCAAAGAATTAAATTGTTTATGTTTTATTTGCAGTGACTTGTAGAAGCAATATCCATGTTGTTTCCTAATACAAAAACAAGACACCATGTTAGACACCTACATGCCAACTTCAAGAAAGCTTGTTTAAAAATAAAGGAATTGGAAGATTTGCTTTAAAGCTACCAAAGCAAGCACTCCAAGAGATTTTGAGGATGTCATGGTTGAACTGAAGAATACCAATCAAGATGCTTATGATTGGTTGAAAGGAAAGAACCCTACTTACTGATCAACGTCCCACTTCTCATTTAGGAGTTAGTCTAACATGTTGGTGAATAATCTTTGTGAATGCTTTAACAAGGTAAACCTCTATTTATTTTCTATATGCAGTTCATTAAGGAGCAAGTTTCATAATCATTTATGTTACCTATTGGTAGGTGATATTGGAAGCAAGAGGGAAGCCCATTCTGACCATGATGGAAACAATTAGGACCAAGATTATGCGGTTGATTGTCAAGAAGAAAGAATAAGCTGAAAAAATTGAAAGAAACTTATGTCCAAAGATCAAGAAAAAGCTAAATGTCAATATGAAAGATTCGCTGAGGTAAATAGATCTTTTTTAATCTATATGTGTAACACCCATAACCCGTATCTGTCGTCGGAACAGGGTTACGAAGCATTACTGTAGTTTTTAGAATATTTACAAATAATTCATTTCAATTACTAATCATTTTTCGGTATTATCCATAATGTCCCTAGAATGGACCTTTTAGGCCCAAAATGAATATTAGGATCGGGTTGGAACTAATTCGGGAACATAGGAAGCTTTTTATGAAATTTAAAAATTTCTCTCATGTACAAGGGTCACACGCCCGTGTGGGTAGGCCGTGTGAGCAGTGACACAAGTCACACGGTCGTGTCTCTAACCCATGTAACTCTCTGACTTGCAAAACGTGAAGATGCAGTTTTCACACGGCCAAGACATACTCTCGTGTTCTAGGTCGTGTGGAACACACAGCTGAGACATACACCTATGTCTCTGCCCGTGTGCTCAATTCTGAGTATTCTGTTTCTCAAATTTAAGATGTAGAAGACACACGGCAAGACCACATGCTCATGTGCTTGGCCGTGCGTCATACACGGTCAAGATACACACTCATGTGCCTACCAGTGTGGATGAAAATAGGGCATTTTAAGGCTACTTTTCTAACCCTTTCCAATATCAACCTAAATATAACATTTCCTTATACCAATACAACCCAACCAAACAACCAAATCAAGTCAAATATCAAGTCTTAAACCTAATGTGTCATCGTACTACTCATTTACATAAACTTACCATGTAATTCCATTCATTGACTACTATTAGATACTATTAAGTACATGTATATAAACTAACATATATGTATAGGAGCCATTCATAACCATATTACATGTTTACTTCCTTTTCATTCAATCCTATACATGCCATATAAACCATAAGTTGTATTACAAAATCTACCGGTGAAATCTGGATAGTGTGGCCCGATGTATTGATCCAATCCTCCGATCTTTTGTTAATCTAAAATGAACATTTAACACACAAAAGTAAGCTTATGAAAGCTTAGTAAGTTCATAGGCTTTAAAATAAATCTTACCGAACAAGAAATAACGAAACATTAAACAGAACATTTCATTAATATTCCTTGCCAATCACAATATCAAATGATGAATTTACTTGATTGAGCTCAATATCACAACTGATCGAATTCTATCACTTTAATTCATATAACACTTACCAATTCTTGTCAAATTAGAGAACGTCTTGTGGATTTGAGTATATCGTTTGCTTAATACCATAGTCCAACTATGGTCTTACACATATATTACCATGGCCTTGCCATGGTCTTATACATATCACAATGCCATAGCCTCGCTATGGTCTTTCACTTAATTACGACGCCATAGCCCAGCTATGGTCTTACACGTATACACATATACTGCTATGGTCCAACCATGGTCTTACGTTCACAATGCCATAACCCAGTTAGGGTCTTTTCACTGAAATGCCATAGCCCAGCTATGGTCTTACATTCCACACTTTTCCATGGTCCAACCATGGTCTTATCCATCAATTCATCACTGGTCACGGACAATCGTACTCAATCCTGCGTCCTGCTCAATTTGAACTTTCGGTCCGATTTTCATATTTTACAATATTTATAATTCAATAACAAAAATATGAAATAACACATTATATCATTCCTAAGTTAAAAATTAAACAATAAAATTCAACCATATGAACTTACCTGGTTCAATTTGTAGAAGTTGTAGGAATTCAAGGACTAAACGACAATTCTCACTTTTCCACGTTTATCTTCGGATTCTCGATCTATAATGTAAAATTTTCCATTCATTAGCATATAATTCAATTCTAATTCACTTCACAATTTATACCCTTCAATTTTTCGAAATTACACTTTTACCCTAAATTTTATAGTTTTTTACAATTTAGTCCCTGCTTAATTTGCTCATCAATTAAGCTAATTTTTCTCAAATTAATGCTCTATATATTTATTTTTAGCTACTATACAGCCTTTGATATGCATAATTTCAACACCAAACCCTAATTCACAACTTTTTCACAATTAGGTCCTAAAAATCATTTTCTATTAAAATCACTTAATAAAATCATCATATAATGAAATTAAAGCTTCAAATACATGTTAATTCATCATAAAATTCCAGCATTCATACATGATAACTTTAAAAGTCACTCATGGAATCAAAAACAAATGAATTCAATAGTTGGACCTAATTGTAAAAGTCCCAAAAACATAAAAATTTCAAAGAAAAAGCAACTCACATGGTGAAAAAATATGAAAAACCTGCTTGATAAATCTCCTATGGCATTTTGGCTGATGAAAAATGAAGAAAAATCTAGATTTTTTTTTCAATTTAATCTTTGTTTTATTTGATAAATTTACAAAATTTCCAATTTTGCCCTTATTTCACATTGATTTCTTACTTATTTCCTTGCCCTTACCATCCAGCCCATATAATTTGGGTTTATTTTCCTTTTAAATCCTTCCATTTTAGACACTTAAGCTGTTTAATCACTTTAAAAAGTTTTGTACCTTTTACAATTTAGTCCTTTTTAATTAATTAACTATCAAAACGTTAAAATTTCCTAACGAAACTTTAATACTAACTCATTAACACTCCATAAATATTTATAAAAATATTTATGGCTTGATTTATAAATTCGAGGTCTCAATACCTCATTTTTGACCCAATTTATTTTATAAATTCCTTTAAATTACAAAATTCACTAATTCAAAAATACTTCTAATGCCATACTTGATTCATAAATGTTAATTTATTAGATTCTTTAAACTCACTCGTCAGATTTAATGATCTCGAATCACTGTTTCCAACACCACTAAAAATTAGGCTGTTACAATATGTCTTTATTCTACCATCACATGCTAGTGGGGCCCATCACGTGCTATCTTTACTTGAGTATGATATGTTTTAGTGATTATTTTTTAGGTGTGTCCCATCACATGCTTGTGGGGACAGATATTAGGTTGAATGTGATCTAGATAGTCAGCATGTGGTGGACCTAGTTGAGAATTCTTATTCCTACTAAAATTGGGATATCACTGACATCCCTTGTATGCATGTGGTGGCTGTCATTCATCTAAAAGATGAAGACCTTGAAACTTATGTACAAACTTGGTACACCAAGGAAACCCAACTTGCCATTTACTCCAACTTCATTAGGTGAGTAAGGGGTCCTAAGTAATGGGAGTTTGTGATGGACATGCTGCCAATATTGCCTCCTACACTAAAAAGGCCACCTAGTAGACCTACTAAGATCAGAAGGAGAAAACCTGATGAGCCACAAACAACAACAAAGCTGACCAAGAAAGGAGTGGAAATGAAGTGTAATAAATGTAATAAATTAGGCCATAATAAGAAGAGTTGCAAAGAGGAACTTGACCAAAACGTTCTAGTAAGTCATCTACCTTGGCTTCATTAGTTTACTTTTAATATGCAAAGTGTTTGATGGATTTCACTTGTTCGTGTAGGTCACAAGACACAAAGTTGACGTTCATAACCAAGTGGTTGCCCCAACTCATCAAGAAGCTACCCCAACTCACTAAGAAGCTACCCTAAGAGAAAAGTTTTCGTTCAAGAGGAAACCAGTGTCCAACCATTGTTAGATGAATGTCTTCTACTCAAGAGTCATCTGTCTTAGACCCATCAATGAGACTGTGAACCGAAAGTTTATTTTGTTAACTGTTTTGAGTTTATTGTGTAAATTTGCCTATTACTACTACTGATTTCTTAACTTAGGCATATTCTTTTTTTTTTTTTTGTAAATTTAACTATTATTGCTATTGATATCTAAACTTAGACAAATAGTTAGTAGAATTTTTTTGCAAATTTTCCTACAATTAAAACGAGTTCAATTGTATTGAATTGTAGGCAATTTTGACAATAGTTTGCCCTATCTTTTTGTAAATAGTTTGGCTTTAATTAATGAATGAAGTATAATTTCTAGCAATGTTTTATGCTTTTTCTTTCATCCTTACAAAATATGTAAGTATTGCCAAAATTGCATGGAATATATGTTTCGTCTCTTTTATCCTATTTTCCTGTGGATGTCACATTGTTGTATACTTATAGTTGAAAATGTAACTTGTGGTGATGTTGGATTTGTATTCCATTGTTGTATCAGTTAAGCTGCTTGCTTCATATTAGGCCATCATTTAATCGGTTGTTGAGTGACAATGGGTTACACTTGTTCTGTTTTATAGATTTTTAATGAATTTCATTAATGATATTGAAAAATAACTGCAACTAGAGAATGTAAAGAATTTAGTTTAAAACCCAAAACTAAATAACATCACCATAAACTGGTTTTCCATTTCAACAACAACAACGATACTAGTTATCACATAAGCTGGTTTTTCATTTAAACAATAATATTACAAATAACAACACCACACACCATGCTCTTCTCTTCCTTCTCTTCACTTTTTTTAGAAGACCCAACAACACAATTTGTGAATAGGGTGTCAATGGTGGATCAAACTAGGTGAAAAAACAACATTGATTTTGATGCCGACTTTCATACTTTTTACACCAAAAAAACCTCCTACTTGGGTTGTCATTAGACCAAAAAATCTTTAAATTGATTGAGTTTCCACAATAGTACACCGGAATCACAACCAACATCCCCATTTCTTCTCTCCTTCTCCTATTTTTAAACAATAAATGTTAATTATGTTAAAGCTTAATGTTATTTTGAATTTTTTGGTAGAAGAATGATTCAAACTATACTATTTATGGGATAAAAGAACAAATAAATCACAACTTAAGTTAAATATTATCTATTTTTTTAATAATGCAATTACTGAATTAATTCATGTAATAATAGAAAGAATAATTTAATTTGATTTTTATAATAGAGAAAGGACATTTATTGGTTAGGTGGCAGCATCTGATAGGAACTGTATCAAACTGTCAGGGAAAGAAAGCATAGAAGAGCTCAATCCCAAAAATACAACAAAACGAAAGGCTTTATTGGATTAGGGTTTTATGGCAAAATTTGATGTCCAAACTCTCATCAACGACAAAAGGTTCTGGTTCGCTTCTTTCCTCATTGCTTGGGCCGCTGCTCTTCAGGTAAAATTTTAACAAAAACTGATCTTTGATTGCAAAAATTCTCCCATTTCTGGGTTTCCAATCGTTTAATTGGATTTGAATTTTTTTTTGGATTTGAAGGGGCATATGATGTGGATGCAAAGGCAGGACTCTTTCAAGCAAAAATTCGGTACACCAAATCAATCCAATGATGATGAAACAAAAAACATGTCCCAAAGTTGAATCCATTGGTTTGTTTTGAAATGCTGTTTTGTGATTTGATTCGTAGAACAATGATGGGTATTTGGGTTCTAGAGGTTATTAAGGTTCTTCTTCAGTTGAACCTTAAAATACTCAAAATGAATCATCGTCTGTCTGTGAAGAATATGCTCAAAAAGTTGAAGCAGGATTGATATCATAAGCTTAATAGATTGTAGTTTTGGAGATTTGATTACATTATTTAGTGCTAAACTGTTATTTGACTAATTCAATTGAATATTCACTGATTTCTATGTGGAATAAAATTTGATTCACTGTGAGTGAATTAGATCATGACAATGAATAAGTAAGAAGATTAAACACCAGAACCCACTTTACAATGATTTTAGTTATTATAGCCATTCATTAGCTTAATCTCTACTTTGCATTCTTGGAGAATTTAGGGTTCATAAAACTTGTTTTAATCTTTAAAAAAAAAAAACTGTTTCTTTCTCCTGATTTTTCATATCATCAGACATATTCATCAGTAGGTGTCACTTTGTTGGAGGTTAAATCCAGGACACCAAGTTCTTGATTTGAAACCTTTGTTGTCTCATCAATGGCGGGAATCATTTTCAGATCATTTGATCCTTCCATTTGGATGTCTTGATTTGATGACCTTTGATCCTTGCTTTTACCCCACAAAACCAGATAAAGGCCAACAACAATAACAATGGCTCCAATAACCCTATAAAAAAGAATGACACCATAATTACAGAAATTATGAAACTTTCTTGCAGTTTCCATGGCGGAATTTAATGGAACTGATAATTTACCTTCCTAAGTAGAGTATCTCTGATAAGATAAATGAGCTAAAAATTGCAATAACTACCATGCTTAAGGGACTAAAAGCAGTCACGAAAACAGGCCCTCTGGTTTTCATTACCATCCCTTGAACATAATAAGCAATTCCAGAACAGATTACTCCCTGCCACCACACGAAACATTCGAGTGAGTGTCTGGTATGTTGAATTTTTTTCATACCTTAGTGGTGTTAACTAATTTGACTGATAAGAGGGATCAAATTATAGAGGGCAAATCTCTAAATTTTGAGTATTGATAGAGAGACCAAAACCATATAATATGACCGTACTGGTGCAATCGCGGAAAGAGGTTCTTACACTGTAAACAGCAGCTAATAGTTTAGCATCCAAATGAATAGACCAAACAGCAGCATTACCAGCTTCCATGGCTACAGCTACAATGCATCCTTCAATGGTGCCCACCAAGCAGATTAAAGCTGTTAGGGAAAGCTCAGCAGGGTATGATTTTAGCGTAATGGCCTACAAAACAAAACCACGCATTACATCTTTATGACAAATGAAACAAATACTGTCCACCTTCCATACGTTCACTGTAGTTAATCATAACATCTGTTAAATGCCGTATCGTAGGCATACCAGTAGGTATATCGTTTTTGCTTTGACCCTTTAGTTGTATCTTGTAACATGTTGGTATTCACTGATACAGACTTGTACAGTTTGAAACCAAAACTAAATGCTACTCATATCCTTTCATTTAAACTAGAACACCAACAACCATCACCGCAGCCGTGATAAAAGAGAAAATGAATGTAAATGTAAAAGGTTTACTTGTAGAATGATGAAAGCGGCCCAGCTGAAACAACCAATGGTGATCATGATAGCTCCTTTGATGGGATATTGGTGAGTTGCAGCACTGGAAAAAGCATGGTCATCATCTGATTTAATCCATGGCAACTGCAACATTGGTCCTTTTATCAAAGTCATTAGCATTGCTCCTCCCACACTCACAATGGTTCCTATTATCTTTGCCTGGCTATGGACTTCTCCTATAGTAACCTTCTCAAGCCTGCCAAACAAATTATATATATATATATATATATATATATATATATATATATATATATATTCAACCATCTTGAGTTATTAATGAGTTGGAAAGAGATTAGATTAAGTTGAGTGTGTATAGTATCAATATTATACATAATTGTCCAAGTTTAACCTGATTTGACAATTTGAACCTCAAAATTTTTTTATACAAGCTCACCCATATTTACATATAATATAATAACTCAAGTCCATTAAAAGTTCACTCATATTACTTTCTTAAAAAATTATTTGTATATAATATATAGTAATTATATTTATGTACTATTATATAAATTTTCCTTTATCAATTAATTTTAAAAATAACATAACTTTTAAAATTTACCTATAATATAATATATTTAATTTTCATATGATGTAAAATACATAATATATAAAATAAATTTTAAAAATACATATTACAAACTTGAACATATTTTAAATATTGGAATCTAAGTCCGACACATAATTTAAACTGGCCTAACTTTCTTTTTACTCAAATCTATTTTTTAAATTTAATATTTTTATCCAAACCCCTTAAAAATCGAGTGGGACTTTAGATTTTAAGTGAATAACTTAACTCTTGTACAAAATTAACAGCAAAAGATGTTTGAGTTCAAATTAGATCTATAATCAACGTCAACATCATTTGTATTTCTCCAAGCTAAACCAAAAGTTGAAAATTTTGAGCAAAAGTTAATCCTTTGACCACACCTAAACACATATATAGATGAAATTATATATGTTTATTGGTTGGTTAGGTTTGCACTGAGCCAATGTATGGCTTCAGAATTATTTAACCTATTTTTTGAGTCAATATAAATGATGTTAACAACATACAAAGACTCGGTCAAAATTTACTTGGACTAACGAACACCTTTTATTTCAAGGATGACGTAATATATACATATTTAATATTGTCAAATTTTATATATTTTTATTGAAATTTTAAACATAAAAAAGTTATCGTATTTTACAATACTTACGGTATAATATTATATTTAGTATATAAAAATAAATAAATATATTATAAAATGGAAAATTGATCATATTGGTGGCTTTGAACGTTAGAGTTAAACTACAGTCCTAGATTTTTTTTAATCTTAAAAATTTTGTCCAAACTTTTTTTAAATATTGTACTAATTTTTAGGTTTTAAGGTGCCCTTTCCTTGAAATACTATACAGTTGCATATACGAAGGGGATTGGAAATTTGGTTACTTGAAGATCCAGGCGAAGATAAATGCAAATGCAGGAAGAACATTGCACATTGCAGATGTAAAAGTTGCTGAAGTATACTTCATGCCACTGTAGAATAAGTTTTGATCGATTGTTGGCCTGAAAATCAAGTTAATTGGTGTTATATTCAGATCAATTATTCGATAAGATCATCGATGTCGGCCTGTGACAAGTCAAGCAAGTCATTGAGATCACGGTATATAAAGGCTAGGAACCATGTGAGAAGGACAACGGAAAACGAAATTCCGATGCCCGCTAACACCCTTTTTGTTTTTCAAAGGATTTTCGATCTTTGCCTACTATCTCGGCAATTTACTCGACTTGTCAACGATAGACCTCTACAATGGTGAGGAACATAAAACTTGGTACTTACTCCAATAACCCTAGTAACAATATCTTAACAAAGATAGACAAGGTCATTTTTGGCCTAATCTTCCTGCAAATGAGCCATTGATTTAAATGATGGACAATCACAATGAATAAATATAACATGATTAAAAGTATTGGTCGAAAAATATGAAACCTATCATAAACAAGGGCGAAAGGAGCAATGACGAGAGTGGCGACGGCGTGGCGGTAGACGACCAAAACATGTTGGCTCATGCCTTGGTTTAAAGCATACTTACTGATTAAAGACATGCCTGCAAACCCAAACTGCAAAAGGATTACAGCTACAAATGGTTTAGTTTGATCGAAAATCTTGGCCAGATAATCCATTCACAGTGTTGCTTTTTTTTTTTTTGGTTTGGTTTTGTCAAACTCTCTGTTTTCTTCAACAAGCTTTTACATTGGTGTAAAAAATGAAGCACAATCTCAACTTCCTTATATACACATTATTTTTCATGCAAATATAATCTGTTTAATTATTAGATATATGTAAATGTTGGGATTCCACTAAAATCAACTGTTCTGAAGATTATATAATAATAATTAAAAAAAAAAACAAACAGTCTCTTCTGTTCACATAAAAAAAAATCTCAAACATAAAAAGATTGGCAACTAAGAGCAAAGCAAAAGCAAAATAAAAGTAGTGGTATTTGCCTATACGAAACATTGTTGAGTCCAAGTAGATGACTTTCACAAAATCTTTTTATTTATAAATTCTATTTTTTTTAAAAAAATAAGTTAGATGTGATTAATCATCTATTGAATCTACTCATTTTAGTTTTAAAAAATTCTAAAAGAATGGTGTAGGGTAGAGTGTTGAGTTATGTGTAAGGAAAGATTAATATTTTTAATTTTGTGACACTTTATTAGGGTTTAATTTATTATTATCTAAATTTATAATTTTCTTAAATTTACTCTATTATCTACAAAATTAAATTAATTCAATTTTAAATATTTTAAAATCAATTTTACAACAACTCATTTCCTATATCATTAAATTATTTTCAAATTAATTACACGTCACAAATTAATTATAATTATTTGTCTTCATTAGGTTTAGGTTATGCTTGAAATAAACTAAGCCTAAACTAAACATGCAAGAGCATTAACCAAACAAACATAGGACAAATATAATCAAATCATCAACAGGGATCAAACTAAATAGGTTAGAAAGTTTGTCTAAGGACTAAATTGAATAACTCAGAATACACACCCAAAGACCAAATTGAATACATCAAAAAGTACATTTAGAGACCAATTTGAATAGATCAAATAACAAATTCAAAGACTAAATTGATTAACTTCGAAAACTCTTTAATTAGTTTACTAACCTTCTTAAAATTAAAATTAATTTATTAAAAATAAACATATAAGTTATTGTTAAAACTTGAACGACGCGTTTGTGAGGGCTTTCACACATTGTTTATCCTCGTTAATGAAATCACGATCGGTGGTGGCTATGTCTATAAGAGAGGCCCTCACTTGGCTGAAAGGTTTCTCCTCATTAATGGAACCACAATTTGCGGTGGCTATGTCTATCAAATAGGCCCTCACCTGGATGAAAGGTTTCTCCCCGTTAACGGAACCACGGCTGGCAGAAGCTATGTCTATTAGAGAGGCCCGCACCTAGCTGAAAGGTTTCTTCCCATTAATGGAACCACGGCTGGTAGAGGCTATGTCTATAAGAGAGGTCCTCACTTGGTTGAAAAGTTTGGGCTTGGATAATATTGAGGTGGAGTCGGATTGTTTGGAGGTCGCTATAGCCTTAAATTCGCAACAATATTACTCTTTCAAGTTTGACTTGCTTTTACACATTGTTATCTGTTGAGACTTCAGTTTCAACATTTGTCCTTCCGTTGGACTCATTAAAATGCAAATAAGGTGGCTCATCAAATCGCTCGGGTGGCCTCATCTTCTACAGTCCGATCTTGCTTTAGTTCTTGTCCCCTTTTTATTTTTCATGTTCTTATTGCTGACATAAGTGCTTTGAGTACTAGCGAAGTTGAAGGGTGTTAAGGCCGAGTGTACGGAGTAAGCATGTTGGCTTGAGATTTAATTGGGTTTGCGTTTATTTTTTTTTTTTAAAAAATGTTTTTTAAGAACACAAGGATTGATATTGATTATTATTCAACATAAATTTTTTAAAGTGTTATTTAAAAAATATATAATTTAAATGGATTTTTATTTATTTAGACTTAATTTTTGAGATTCTAACATAGTTATTCCTATTCTAAACTTTTAAGTAGATTAAAATTTTCTTTAACTTAAGCCTAAAACTAATTTCATCTACCCTAATTAATATTAATCAAATACATCTAACCTAAATACTAATCAAATTATATCTAACCCAAAGGAAATCAAATTAAACTAATCTAATTTTATAGTAAAAACTAATCTAAATTTTATTTATCAATGTAATTAACTCAATTAATTGCACTAATTACTATATCTTACCGTATTAATTAATAACACAACTAATAATCATATCAATTCAAACACATGAACTAACTTTGAAAGCAAGAAATTGGTAGCAATAATGGGTAGTATTAGCAAAACAACATTCAAGATTCAATATAAAAATAGATTATATCATCAAGAAAACGTGAGAGAAAGCAAAGAAGAAAAGATAAGAAAACTGGGAAGAAGTTTGATATATGATGCATCTATTTCTGACTTGTACAATTATGCTTTTATACAAGGGACTTAAACTTTATCTAGCTTGCAAACTACTTAACCTCTTGGTACAACAAACAAACTAACAAGTAACCACTTAGTATACGGGTCTAACTTTCCAACTTATGCTCTAGTGTTCCCTTTTGACTTCTCTTTTCTTAACAAAAATTCTCCAGCAGAACATACATCAAGCTTCTTTCAAAAATGACTAAACACTAGAACAGATAATGGCTTTGTTAGTATGTCTACAACTTGCTCACATGCAAGGACATAGTTAACCCCAAGCTTATTTTCAGCTACACATTCTCTCACAAAGTGTACTTGTAACTCCACATGCTTTGATCTTGAATGGAACACATGATTCCCTGATATTGCAACTACATTTGCATTGTCACACCAAAAAATAAGCACATTTGACACACTATAGAAAGTTCATGCAACAATGATTGCTCCTAAGCTAGCTTTAACACACTACTTGCAACATTGCGATATTTAACCTCTAAAGTTAATAAAGTAACCATGAGTTGCTTCTTTGAACTACATGATATTAAATTGTTTATTAGAAATACTACTATTATATCCCTCCCAAATTTGTGACATGTAGTAGCATGGCAGGCCACTTGAGGAGCACCTCCATCCGTTGAGGACCGGAAGGCCATTAGAAGCTCTACTTTTTGATTTAGCTACTAGACCAAATAGGAGAAAGTTTCTCAATGAAGTTAGCCATCCATTCCCTTTGAAAGGTTACCACCACTCGTTCCTTCAAGCTCCCGATCTTCTATTAAGAACATGATCCTTTTGGTTACCAAACTCCATGTGGATTCAACCACTCCGTACCATGAATTAAAATGAAATGATAGGATACATTCCATTATAGACATCTTCGTCCATCGTGGACATCCACCCCATGCGTGCCACAATGATGGTTTAATAATGGATCCAGTACGATAATGCCACCTAAGATGAGACCTTGCCTATAAATAGTCCTTAAGACGATGAAAAAGGGATCAACTCTTTAATACTCTTGCCTAAACTTTGCCACTTTACTCTTAGCTTTCACCTTTTTACTTCCACTCTCTACACTCTTCGACTCTCCACCTAGATAGGGTAAACCGGCCTCCGTCAACACTATCATTCCCTCATTCGCGTCTCCTCTTTGTTGATCCCACACATCAACAACTACAAATTCAAAAGTGGACATTTTATCATCTATGCTACTTCTGAGTCAACGTTAGGATAAGCAACTAGATTCAACTGTTTAACAAGTCTAAATGCAACACCATAATCACAAGTCTGTTTGAGATACTTGAGAATTCACTTAGCAACTCTCTAATGTACATATTTAGGCAGAGTCATAAATTATCTAACTTTATTCACGGTATAAGATATGGATGGTCTAGTAACACATAATTATTGGTGTTTTCCCATAATACTGCTTTAGTAATGAGGATCTTCTAAGAGTTCACTCTACATATTAGTGAGATTTGTTGAACTAGTCATAGGTGTAGGCAAGGGTTTGCAATCATCTATCCATGTTGCTTGAAGAAGCATTAAAACATATTTTCTCTTATTTAACAACACATAACCATTAGCTAATTTAGCTTCAAGCCCAAGATAGAAATTTAAATATCCTAAATCTATCAAATAAAATTGCTCATCCACAACTTTATCCACTCATCAATAGATGCAGAATCATCCCCAATGATAACTATGCAACATAGATAAGGATAAACACTTTTTTGTCACCATTTCTTTGAATGAACAAAGCTACATTTGCTTGTGAATGTTGAAAACCATGTAAGGTAAGATATTGCTTAAATTTCTCAAACCAAGCTCTTGGAGCATGTTTGAGTCCATACAAAGCTTTATGCAATCTATAAACAAGTTGTTCACTACTAGAATCAACTAGTTCATAACCTAAAGTTTGCAACATGTAAAACTCCTCCTTCAGCTCCTTATTTATGAAAGTGTTATTAACATCTACCTATTTAAGCCTCCATCCACTAGTGAAAGAAACAATCAAGATAATTCTCATAGTGTTATCCTTTACTACTGAACTCTAAGTTTCCTTAAATTCTTACTTTTCCAAGGCAGTAACCAAGCTTTGTATCTAGCAACACTTCCATCAAGTAATTTCTTTAAACTCCATGTTTTCTACTTCAATAATGAGCCCATTTCTTTCTCAACTGCATTTCTTTAACAATTATAAAAAAAGGGCTTCTTTAATATTAGCAAGTACATGTGTCTGAACATCAATAACAAATACTTTCGATTTGAAAATACCTGCCTTGGATCAAGTTTTCGTAGCATATGTATTAACTAAGGCATAATTTCCTTTATAAACTACCTACTTGAATATATATTAAAAAAAGGCATAATTTCATGTTTTAAAACAATATGCATCCCTAAATCGTGGCATCCAAAATGTCACGAATAAAAAATTATAGAAATATGATTAGATCAACTTAAAAGTAATTCATAATAACAGCTTCACAATCTACTTCAAAGTTAGAACATTTAACTTGAGTAGTATATCCACTGCTACTTCCATAGATTATTCGTCCATCAAAAGGTCATTACATATCAGTTACCTACAATAGTCCAAATACCAAAACATAATACAAAGGTCATTTAATATACTTGAAATTTAAGATAACTAATTTCCCTTGGTTAGCAATCCTCTGACCCATATATCTTTTTGTTCATTTGGAATAGTGAAGAAAACTCGTTAGGGTTGATAGGTTAATATCCATGTCTCCACTCGTTGTGATATTGTTGTCTTCTAAAAAGAGAAAAGGACCCCTTTGAATGTGTGAAACACATATCAACAAGATAATAACAACCATTAGACACTTTTAAGCCATTTCTCCTACTTAAAGTATCTCAAAGAACTCTCCCATCAGTAGCCAACCGTTCCTAACTAGGTTGCATATATGTAACTTTCATGTCAAGGGTACATATCGCTAAAAAATTAGTGGCAACCTCATTTTTCCTTATATGATACCTTGGTTTTTCTTCAAGTGGCAGTCAAACTTTGATGTAGGTTTCGTCTACTGCTCCAAAACAATACTAAGAACATATAATCACAAATATTTTTAAATTAACTCAACTAATATCAGTAATATGTATACTAAATAAATAACATTATTTTTAATTAATTACCTTAATTAATTTCCACTTGTCATTAGTTGAATCACTCGAAATAGGTTTGGGTTGTTGGATCTGGTGCCTAAGTGTAGGATATCTGTTATGTACATTTGTATTTTTTGAACAATTTGATTTAATAATAATATCCATTAATTACATTAATACCCTTTGTAGATTGTCCTTGATGATTTTTGCATGCAAAGCAAAATGGAAACAAATATTGACTCATTGGTTATCTAATGTTTAACTAATACTAAGGGATATTACATGGTCGGATTGTAATACGGAAATAAAACTTATATTAGTAGATGAACCTAAACATGTCTTTAGTTTAATCGGAAATGAGAAAACCAATTGAAAGACTAATATGTCGTCTATCAAGTCCAATTGGAAAGATGTTTTGTCTTTAGCATCAGAGCGGATGACTCCTAGAAGATAGAGACATAGATGTGACTGAGTGGACCAGCAGTATATTGGATAGGACCCAAGTAGAATAGATCTTGAATCCATTTATAGATTCATTCACTTGTGACGTTCATGGTGTGACATACCCTAATCTTGAATGGATGATGGACTATGTATGTGTGACTTGTATACTTTGACGTAAGTAAAAACTTGAGTTTAAATAGATAAGGAACCAAAAGCTGGTGCATTGTGTATACGACTTCTGCCATATGTAGCATCATTCACAGTAGTGAAATTCATAGCCCAAGAAATGGGTAAATGATATCCTCTCATTGGCATTACATGATAGATGAAAAGTAAATGTGGCTGACTGCCTATAAACGTATTATCATTTATAGTACAAATATCACACCAAAAATATATAGAATTAAATCGGTGGTGTTTGCAGGCGTACGGGTCAAATTGTAATATAGAAGTGTTACAACGGAACACCAATAAGTATTCCAAGGATCGTACCCAAGGGATTGTAGATTGGAGAAACTATTATTAAATTAATTACAGAAAATAATTACTAATCTAATCGAGTCACAAATTAGAAGTGTTAATACAAATTAAAATAGTGCTTAAAATAATTAAATTAATAAACCTAAATTAACCTATGAAATTTCCTATTCCTAGTGTTAACAATGCAAGCCTCTAGCCTATGATCGATTAAATCCCTAATTAATAACTAGAAGATTAACCAATTTTAGAATTTAGGTTTTAATACGAATTAGCTATTAATTAACTAGTATTACCTCCCGACTAGACCTGCTCATGGGCCGAGCCACCTAGCCCGTCCCAAAGGTCCGCCAGAAAAGTGGGAGGGTTTTGGCAAAAATATAGGCCTGAAAAATAGGCTTGGGCAAAAAAATAACGCTTGTTTTAAAAACGGGCCGGGCCTCGGGTAAGACATTTTTGGCCTGAGCTCGACTTAGCACGAATTCACTAAATGACAAAAAAATGCTATTTTTTATTATTTTAATGATATTTTCTTGTTGTTTTCTCCTTATTTTGCTACTATTTCACTATTATGTTGCTACTATTTTGTTGTTATTGTTTGGATATTGTATAACACTTGTTTTATTATTAATTTTGTTATTATTTTAGAGATATTTTCTTCTTAAGTTGCATCTATTGTAGTATTATTTAAGTATATATAGTTTTAAAAATTTATTTTCAATTTGTTCGAAAATAATTATTTTAATGTTTTTAGTATTTTTGATGTATTATATATATTTAAAAATTATGTAAAAAATAATATAATATAATATAAAAAATTAATATGGGCGGCTGGTCGGGTAGGGTTTTAACATTTTATCCGGGCCAGGCTTGGGCAAATTTTTTGGGTCGGGCCAGGCCTAAATTTTTTACTTGAACCCAACTCGACTCGAACCCAACCTGGCCTATGATCACCTCTACTCCTGACCTCTACTAATTAATTAATTGACAGATACTCACTTATCTCTCGACCTCACTTTCTCCATCGAGATAAATTATGATTTACTTGACAAACTTGTCCCCTAACCTCATTTAACCTTTGTTACTTCTCAGGGTTGTCAAGCCTAGGTTTTAAGAACACATAATTTATACCAACTAATTCTATTATGAACCATTATCCTTTTGTTAATTAATCAACTTTATTAATTAATTAGTTCAATAAACGAATCATGTAAGATATGAATAAAGCTCGAGAAATTCTTCTAATATTCACACAATAGTTAATTGATCAGGTTAAATAAGTATAAATAAAAGAATGAAATAGAAGAGTAGAGAGAATGCTCATGAATAATATATTGAAGTGCGGTACTGGAGCAATCATCGCTCACAATTGTCTTTACAAGATCTTCCAACTAAGCAAACATAAAAAGAAAGAAAACTAAAAACTGAATAAAATTGTCTTCGTTTAAGACTATGCACTAATTTGTGTACATAAGCCCATTATTTATAGGCAAAATATTTGCAATTTATGCCTGATATGCCCCCAATACTAATAAATGCTCTATATCAAACGGTATCAAACGGTATCTTAAAATCTTGTTAAACACAACCGCTGACATCATCCTCACTTGTTACCCACATTCAGGCTATGGCTTAACATAAGCTACTATGGCTCAACATAAGCTACTGCGGCTCAACACAAGAGCTACTATAACTCAACATAGGTTCTTATGGCTCAACACAACAGTCGTGCCATGCCATAGACTTGCTATGTTGCGTTGTTGCAGTTATTTTGTGGCTTTGGACCTTTCAGTCGTGCTTTCAACGGCTTGGAAAGCTTGTCCAAAACTCGTCCCAAGTTTCTACGGCAATTGGGCCTAAAATTAAGCATCTTGCACACTTAAATATACAAATTAAACCTACCTAAGGCCTGTGTCGGCCTAATAGGTCACTAACACTAAAAAATGTGTCAAAAACACTTATTTTATTAACTTTTACTACTTAGCTACTAACTACTGAAAATGCAATAATTAATATTAAAATACCTAGAAAACAAGCTTGTTAAGTGAGAAAATATCTTAAAATAACTACTACATTTGACATTAGGTCAGTGGCCACGGGTCGTTTTTCTTTTTAATAAATGACTTAAATATTATTTTGATAATGATTGACTTTGCATGAACGAAAATGTAATGATTACCATAAGATAAAATAAGATCATATTGGGAGAACAGATTTATCCCAAAAAGATTAAAGATATCCTATGAGGGTAATACACTTATGACAAGGCCATTGGATGAGTAATGGTCGAGTAGCTTTCTTAATGGTATGTAATTAAGGAGAGCTCAATCACAATACTATAGTGGAATGACTTCATGACTAAATGAGTTTAGAGAAATAGGTTATATTAAAAAATGAATATGACATGAGAATTAATTTAAGTTTTTCAAATTGTTATTTAATCAAATAATTGAAGTTTGAAAAATGGAATTAAATTAATTGGTTATTATGAATCGTTGAATATGAAAATTAAATATATTTTCTCATAAATTCTTTTACAATAAAATTGTCATGACTTTAACGTAATTAGAATTCGATTAAGAAAATTATTTAATTAGAAAATTAATTAATTAAAATTAATTTAATAAATAATATTTATTTTGGGAAATAGAAAAACATGTATTGGGTTGGATTAAATCATAATGTGTTTGGTTAAAAGTCTAAGAAGCATGTATAATTGGACATGAAATAGGAGATGCCCAAAACCCCTCATAATATATATAAAGGGTGGCAACCCTAGTTTATTTAGCTAGGGTTTGCCACCCCTCTCTCCTAGTTGAACTAGGAGACTAGTTTTTCTATCATATAAGTATTATTTGTATTCTACTAATTCAACTAAGATTCTTCTATCTCTCACTATAAATAGATGGCACTGGTAGGGTTAACAAGGAGATAAGAAAATATACAGCATTGAGATACTGTTATCCTACCCGAAAATAGTAAGAATTTATTTTTTAAGTATAAATTATATTTTCTCGAAATGACAATTCTACAGGTTTCTATACAGAAAGAGATTTACTTTCCTCTTAAAAGTAAGAAAATTATTATTGGTTTGCATTTGATTTGTGATATAAGAATAGTAGAGAAGGTCGTTTGGTTGAAAGCTGAGAACATTAAGGATCCATCTCGCACAAAACACAAGTATTTTTCGAGGAAAGTTTATCGCTTGAAATACCACAAACCGACTCGATTTTTTAAAAAAATTTCGCTGTGACAGAAAATCGTTTTCAAATCGGGTTTTTCCAACATGGGCTTACTATGTAGTGGGTGTTGGACTTTAATGACACTAGTAAAGACTTTATTGAAGTATCCACTGACAGTTTTACTTGACCTTGGGAACGTGTTGCTAAAAGTTCTATTCTTAATGTGATAAGAAAGTAAAAAGAAAAATTGTTACTTGCTTATCAATCAACAAGTTATTTTGTGTTCCTCAATCCCTTTTTATTCTCTAATAGTTCACACTGTTAGAAAAAACTCAGTTTGAAAATAGTTTTCTTACACAACAGAAATTTAAAATTTTGAAAATTGGTCAGATTTGTGATATTTATAGCAATAAACCTTAACCGAATTTGTACATGTTTTTTGGATAAATGAATCCTTAATGTTTTCCAGCTTTCAACCAAATGATATTCTCTACTATTCTCGTATCACGAACTGCTTCGAGTGTGGGCTCGAACCAATTGAATCAAAACACAACTAGAAAAAGTTTTCCTTTTAGGGTGAAAACAGAAATTATCTATTCTTTAATAGAAACTGATAAAAAATTTATTCTAAAAAATATGTTTATAAGTTGAGAATAAATACTTTCTATTTTTTGGCAAAATAACAATCTCTTAAAATTTGTATTAATAGCTCTACCAATGCCATCTATTTAAAAGAAGAGAATATAGAACCTTTGTAGAGTTGTAGATGTTTATTTTAAATAGAAAAGCAAATCCTACTTAAAATAGGATAGGGGTGAACGGCTCACCCCTGTATTTCTACAAGAGTTGCCGCCCTCTTCATGTTATATAAGGGGTTTTGGGTCTCTCTCACATCAGGTCCAATTATGAGTACTTCCTAAGCCTTTTTAACCTAGTACTCTATAATGTGATCCAACCTAATTCAGTTTTTCTATTTCCCAAAATTGACTTTAATATTTACATATTAAATAATTTTCTCTTCCCAATTTTACTCTAGTAAAATTTTAACGATTTTACCCTTGGTAAAATTTTGAAAAAAATCGTTTAATATGTCAAAACTCATTATGTTCACTATGATCAAATGATTTATTTTCACTTTCAGGCTTCAAAACAGTCCAAAAACATAAACTCATTCTTCTATCATTTTTAAGCAATCCTATATAGGATTACAAGTTTCCATTTTCATTTTTATTTTTGGAAACCTACATTGATTTCCAAATTATTCCATTTCTCTATTTCGGATAAAACCATAATAATTCCTGAATGTTTCACATTTCTCTTTTTCTATTAATTCCATTCATTTCTATTCAAACACGCAATTCATTTTTGGTTTCAATGATCTAACGGAGGAATCGATTGGACATACGTAATTGAAGCTCAAATGATTTATAATTAAGTTTCAACTTTTCCCCTATTAACTATAAACTCATTTATTCACGAAGTCATTCTACTATAATATCGTGACTAAGCTTTCCTCAACGACATACCATTATGAAAACAACTATTTAGTACCCGTCCAATGACCTTGTCATAAGTGTATTACCCTCATAGGATATCCTTGATCTCTTTGGGATAATATCCACTCTCCCAATATGATCCAATTTTATCTCATGGTAACCATTACATCTTCTTTCATGATAAGTCAATCACTATCAAATAATGATCATGTCATCCATCAAAAAGACAAATGGCCCTTGACCACGTTTACTTTTCATCAACCATGCAATGCTAATGAAAGGATATTATTTACCCATGTTTGGGCTATGAATTCTACTATTGTGAAACCCAATGCATTAGCTTTTGGTTCCTTATCTATTTAAACTCAGCCTTTTACTTTTATCAAAGTTTATGAGTCACGCATACGTAGTCCGCCATCCACTCAAGATTTAAGTATGCCACACCATGAACGTCACAAGTGAATAAATCCATAAATAAATTTAGGATCTATTCTGGTTGGGTCCTATCTAATGTACTGACAGTCCAGTCAGTCACATCTATGTCTCTATCTTCTGAGAGTCATCCACGCTGATGCCCAAGACAAAACATCTCCTCAATTGGACTTGATAGACGACATATTAGTCTTTTAATCACTTTGCTCATTTCCTATTAGACTAACGACATGTTTTGGTTCGTCTACTAATAAAGTTGTCTTTCTGTACTATGATTCGACCACGTAATACCGCTTAGTATTAGTTAAACATTTAGACAACCGGTGAGCAACATTGGCTTCCATTTTGCTCTACGCACAAAAACTATGTGAGGATAATTATACAAAGTATATTAATGTAATCAATGAATTTATTTTATTAACCAATTCATTTGGAAAAATTACAAGTGTATATTGGCAAAATTACTACATTTAGGGCACCAAATAATGACTTTGTTTAATAACAATAACACAAGTCATTTAATTTAATAACAATAAAAAATAAAGCATTTGGCAAAGAAAATACATAATTCACATTTTAATTAACATTTAGCACCTAAATTAGAATTTAAAAATAAATAAGTAAAGAAACACAAGCAAAAGAGTAAACATTAGGCTAAATGCTCAAATTGAGGCCCAACTTTTTAGGGGTTAGTTACATAAGGGTCAAACCTTTTAAAATGGTTATATAAAGGCCCAACTAGTGCTTAAATTAAAGTCTAACTTTTCAAAATGGTCAAGGGCCAAACCTTTTCGAAAGTGATCAAATACGGGCTTTTCAAATCCTATATATTAGGTTTCAAATTATGATTTTATTCTTTTCTTTTCTTTTTAAGCAACACCTAATTCATTTCTTATGTGTTTTATTCTAAACATATCATCATTCACCTAATTTTCACTACAAACTGGCTAAAGTGCATGAAAAACCCTTATTTGAGCACCTTTATAAAGGTTAGGCCATTATATGACTATTTTGAAAGGTTTAACCCTAAAAGGTTGGACCCTAATTTTAGCATTTATCCTAAAAACTAGCAACCTAACAACATTCAAAACTGAAAGAATATTAAGCTTTGAAATTAAGGTACTGCACATGTAAGATTTATTTTTTATTTTCTTTATTTATTTATTGTTGGGTAAACTACCATGTTAGTCACCTTAAAAATGGGTCGTTATTGTTTTGGTCACTCAAATTTGTTTATGTTTATTTTAGTCACCATCTTTAGTTAAATTGCACAAACTGGTCTCTCTTTTGTTTTCTCCCTAACAAAATGCTGATGTGCATGCCATGTTATTAATTAATTTCCACCTAATTAAATATTTTTAACTCAAAAATAGCGTTCTTCTCCTTCAGCCCACTCCTTTCATCATCATACCTAACATCTCCTCCATCACCATTAGAACTTCATCCGAATCAACCATCAAGTGCCTAAACCAAGATATCCTTTCATCATCAATCCATCATACCTCATTGTTACCCAACTCCCACCATCACCTAGCATCTAACTTGAACTGAAATCTTCTATTTTCTCACAGCCCATAACCCAGAACCCAAATCACCTTCATCGTCTCTATCCTTCTACCACTAAACTTAATCTTAACAATAAAAACTTCCTAACATAAAAAAAAGCCAAAAAATAATAAATAATCTACAACAAAAAATCAAGCATCTTATTCAACTATATCCTTAAAATTAGAAGGAAAAGAAAAGAGAAAATTAAAGAGTTCTTGCCATCTTTCCTTAAATTTGAATGGTGGAGTTGCAAAGGAGACTGTAAGAAAGTACTATCCTTGAATGTATGCCAATCAGATGTGGGAGATCGTAGAAGAAGGTGCTAAAAGTTCAAGGCTCATTTTCGAAGATTCTTGATGCTTTCTAAAAAATTAGAGCTCAGATTCATGTTTAGGATGCTAAGATGAAGAGTGGGCCGGCGCTATTTTTTGGGTCAGATGAGGTGCCAATGACAAAATAAAGGCAATGACTATGTGAAAGGAAAGAAGAGTTTTTTTTCTAGTGTTTATTATTGAGATGGAGAAGGGGAAAAAGGAAAAAGAAATATTTTTTTTATCAAAAGGAAATAGCTCAATATAACAGAAAACTATTAACCAGCTTCAGGCATTGAGCTAGGAGCCTTGGCTATCACAATGTCATGCACCACCCATCAAGGTTCCTCAAAAACCCTCTATGTAACACCCTATACTCTGCTCGATTGCTGAGCCCGAGTAATAGGACGCCACACCACCGTCACATATCATATACATTATAAATCATCCCATTAGCAAGCGAACAACATTTATTCTAGTATATTATTAGAATTTTAAGTCAAATATATCCTAACCATCATATAACCATGCTAAACATACATGAAACGAACTTATAACAAGAATTAAACATGCTTTTAAACCACTAAGAAAAAATTCTGAATAAATCACGTAGGTATCGATACTGGGTCAAAGGTACCAATAATTCTCCTAGATGTTATTGAACACCTAGAAAATCTGTACCAAATTAGCATTCTATTTTTTGTCTAAAATAAAGACCCAAATAAATATCTATACAGTTAAAAAAGTACCGATTTTATTAACCCGAATATCGATACTTGTGATATGGTATCAATACCAAATTACATTACTGACTTCCTGCACTTTCGAAAATCATGGAGGTATCGTTTTTAAAATTTGAATATCGATACCTCTACTCCAGACAGCAAAAATACATCATATTAAAGCAATTAGTCCAACCTAACTTAAGTCCATTCAACATACAACTTTTACCACATCAACCAATCGTCAAAACAACTATAATAACAGTCCAAAACATCGAAAATATGTCCAAGCAAGAATCAACATATCAAGGTCCAAGTCCTTAAATCCTAAGAACAGATAAGTTATGAAAATATCCAAAACATCATGGCAACATTTATGCAACAATTCTACCACATTACCTTATTTTCCCAATTCCAAAATAATAACTAATAAACACATACTCAAATGCTAAACTACTTGGATCAGTCCCTTGGAAAATATTCCGCACTGCTCACACCGTAATGCTAACAGTCTACAAAGGTTTAAAAAGGAGGGGTAAGCTTTATAAGCTCAGTGAATGATCAAAATAACTACCACGCAAACATGTCATCATGCTTTATTAAAAACAACCATATAACATAATTACAACATTTCAAACTTTAGTGTCCTATTACTTATTCATTTATTATTTATTAATTCATTTACATAGTAATCACATACTCATTTAAGCATATAACACATTACACATAATCACATTTTATGATGATTTGGCACTTGAGGCTATTAAACGTGAAAGTGGGCTCTATCACTACACATCAAATACACAGATCTCCAACACACCAAATGACTCATAGAGCCAAACATATCTCAAAAGTGTAGCATATAGCTAACACCCTCCAACAGACTAAACATGTTCTGGTGAATAGAGCTTAGCTCACATTCTCTTAAATCTTCAAATTTTTCTCAGGCCTTAACACCCCGAAAACACAACACAAAGGTGAGTACTCACAATCTTATGGCATGCTAACTATATCCAACGGTCTCAAAGATCACAAGGCCAAAATATCTGTTATTAAGCACACATATTACTTACATTTTCTGCACTTTTTCACTGCAAATTCACATTATAAGTGCAACATAATCACTATCATTTGGCATGTATAACATGCCCATAATCAACTCTTTCACAATAGCCATCATAAGCTTATTTCACATGTTACAATATCAGATTTTAATCCACAATTTCACAACACACAATCACATATTAAATAAAGAGTATGAGAAAACTTACATTCAGAATTTAGAGTAAGGGTTTAGGCTACTTCTAAATTCCCAATTAATACAATGAATCGTGTCTACAAGCAGTGATTCCATACACTCACCGTTCATGCTTTCACCTAGTCGCTGAAAGCTCAAACTAGCTTTTTCTTAACTCGTAGAAGGTCCTAACAAATTCGAAGCTTCAACAAGTAAATCACACCACAAGCATAGTCAACATTTAGCCAAAGACTCTCCTTAATCAATAGAAAAACACAAGTCTAAACTAGATTTTCTTGCAACTGAAACCTTCGACGTGGCAAACTTGAAACTCAATTATCTCGGTCTATACTTAATATTTTTGCGTAAAAATGATTTCATTCATCTAATTATCCACCTACGACTGATTCCCAACCTTTAAAATACATAAAACTATTCAATTCATGGTATCAAAATTTTTGACATTATATGGCAATTTTCACGAAAATCATTAAAACTCAAGAAATATTCAACGAAATTTTAAACACAATTTAGAAACATTCTATTCATATCAAAACTAATTGAAAAACACTTTGAAACCACGTTTCTACTCAAAATCTCAAAATCCACCATTAACGACCTAATTTTCGGGTTTTATTCAAAACATGCTATTTAATGGCTAAAAACTTAAGTTAAAAGACCAGATAACATTTAAAACTAAGAAGAAAATGGTTTGTTACCTTAGTTGACAAAGAATCAAGTGTTTGATCAGAAATCTGAAAAACCTAAAAGTTAAACAATGGAGAAATCTATGGTGTTTTTCTTAACATTCTATGGAGGTTTATTGATTGGATAATGATAGAAATCAAAGGAATTAAGGTTTGAAAAATAAAATCAAATTGGAGAAGCTTGGGAGAGCAAGGGAAAGCAAAACAAAGTAATAGGGAAAACTATCGTGAAATATGTAGGTGGGGGAAAAATATTAGGTTGAATTTTAAAATTTAGTTTAATTGCCTTATAAACACTCCAAATTTAGCCTCTTTTGCAAAACAGCCCTCATTTCAAAATTGAAAGTCTTTTCAACAATATTTTCAAAAATTTATTTGATTTTTAAAAAGCCATAGACGAAAACATTTCCAGTTTACCATGTTACGAAATTCTCGAGCACACTAGAGCTAAGATTCTCATTTTATCCTCAAAACTTCTAGGCCCTATTTTGGAGTGTGACACTCCATACGAAAACCATTCTCAGAGCCAAACTCACCATACCATTCGCCACCCAGTTTTTCTACCTCAAGACATGATTCACATAAAAGTCCTCCATTGACTTAAATATTCCTTCACTCTTTACCCTAGAAAAATTTGATCCAAAGTTTCACCATTTAGGAATAATTGGCTCTACACAATCTATCTCAAGGACAACATTCCTAACACCCTTTTCCCATGCTAGATTACGGCCCTCAAAGGCCCCCATAGCTCAGCTTCAAACACAGGGCAAACTCCTACCTTGCGAGAGAACCCTCAAAGCCATTGTCCAACACTGTCCCTAGCCACTCTTTCGACCGGAGTAACCGGCAAACCATCACACACAACTGCATTAGTATTCACCTTGACCTACCCCATTTAGACACCTTTCACCTCACTCTCTCACCTCCTTTATTTTCCAATGCGGCCACCCAGCCGCACTAACACCACCAGCAAACTGTAAAAACCATTGCAACAATCCCTTATTCTCCTCAAATTCCTCATCAAAAATTCTTTTATCACACCAATTCCATAGTCCCCAACATATAATCCCAAAAAGCAATTTTCAATTATAGCTTACCATGGGAAAATTTTTAGGCCAAGACAAATTAATAACCAATCTTTCATATTCAATGCCAAAAACTCATTAAGTTTTGAAGGCTGAACAACAATCGACCATTTGGTGACTGCTTCAAAACAAATTTGTAGCACATGATTTGCATCTTCCACCCCACATTCACAGTTGTTACAACTAGCCTATTTCATAATGTGTCATCGTACTCTTTCTACATTCGTAAGAAAGCCATTATTCAACACTAGCCAAAGAAAGGACCTCACCTTTTGTGGCCCTTTATACCGTCACACCAACTTTCACAGGAAATCAATTGTCATCTGGTTATCCTACAAAACACCATAAGTTGTCTTGATGCTAAAACATCTCTTCGATTCCTACCTCTAACCCAACACATCGATCAAATCACTAGCAAATGGAAGTACAACAGCAACTATTCTCTGGATACCAACATTAGACAACAACTATTGTATTTGATCCCGGTCCCACTTTTCATCCTCATCCACAATATCTTTCACTATAATGAAGTTGGTTGGGCTAAACCTAGGGACCCTGACATGCTCAATCAAGAGGCTAGATCCCGTAAGCCACACGTCTCGCCAAAAATCAATAGCCCTCCCATTTCCAATCTTTCAACACACACCTTTTTTTTAACAAAACCCCACACTTGATTTCCCTCCACAAGCACGAGCAGCCCCTTGTACGATAGATTCTGGAAGAACTCCTTGTCACTTATATTTGTTGCGCAAAACTTTAACTCATAACTGATCAATATTCTGAACAATTTGGAAACATAATTTCATTAGGAAAGAGTGGTTCAAATCTACCATATTTTGCAAGCCCAATCCTCCCTTATTCATATTATTACACAGCCAGTCCCAACCAACCAAGTGAATTTCTTTCCTTGCATCAGTGGATCCCCAAACAAACCCACGTATTGTCTTTTCCAACTTTAAGCCCACTCTCTTGGAAACCAACATGTTCGACATTATATATGTCGAAATAGTAGCTAAAATAGACTTCGCCAATATGGTTATTCCCGTAAGAGAAAACATCTTCACTTTCCAACTCAAAAGTTAATGTTGCATTCTATCAATCAAATACTGCTAAATCTCTTTAGAAACTCGTTTATGCAACAAGGGAACCCCTAAATAGCTACCAAGATCATCGACTCTCTAAAACCTCAGTCTATTGCTCAAATTCATAGCCATCGTAGTCGACACGTTCTTGCTAAAAAAAACTTGCATTTTATCTTGATTCAACCTATGTCCTGAACTCACATAGAACCGATGAAGAACCGAATTAATAACTCCCATTTGAACCATCAAAGCTTCTACAAAAAGAATTAAGTCATCTACAAAAAAGAATAGATAACTAATCACTGGCCCTTATTGACTTAACTTAATGGGTTTCCATATTCCACCATTCACTTCCAATGCAATGACTTGAGCCAACCTTCTGTGCACAAAACAAACAAATAAGGTGACAAAGGATCCCTTTGCTGGATGCCACGCGAAGGTGAAAACAGATTTGAAAGTTACCAATTCAATAGATTTGAAAGTTGCCAATTCCAACTCAATTGCATACGGGAAGAGCTAACACATCTCATAATCATTACCCTTAAAGAATCTAGAATCCTAATGTCTTGCAAAGAATCATCTATAAAGTTCCAACTTAACCTATCATAAGCTTTTTCCAAGTCGATCTTTATGTAAATAAAAAATAAAAGAGAGAAAGAAAGAAAGGTTTAGAGACCCATTCGACGTGGAAAATGAGAAAAAGATAATTAGGTGGAAATTAATCAATAATGTGGAATAGAGAGAAAATGGATGAGTGATCAATTTGCGCAATGTAACTAACTATGATGACTAAAATAACAAAAAAAAAAAAACAAAATAAGAACAACCTACTTTTAAGGTGACTAACGAGATTTATTTATTTATTTTTAGTTTTGCAAATTATATGGTACATATCAAAACAAAGACACGATATCGTTTCCTTTTATGGCATCAAACTTGCAAAATTGAGTGAAAAATCAAAGGGTTAACAGTGAGGAATGGAAGGTGAAAGATAATCACTTCTAAATTCAAATTATGCAATTATATTACAAAAAATATATATTATGCAAACAAGATTAAAAAAACAAAGAAGCTAGAAACTAATAAAAACACAAAGGTAAAGAACATGATTAACTGAAAAGAAGAAGAAGAAGAAGAAGAAATGTTTAGTAAATTAGATATCTTGATAGAAAATGGGTTTCCTCAAATTTCCAAGGTCTTGGAGCCGGTATGAGAAAGTAGTCGGTCTCCTCTGTTTTATTCAGACTTCCTTGTAATTTTTAATTATTGAAGTTGAAAAAAAAATATTAAAGATGAGTAAAATTACAGTGATATTTAAAACCCAACCGCACATGGGTGAAAACTGAAATCTAATACCAATGTTAGCCAAAAATATGTCACTTAACTTGTTGAAAAACAACCCTACCAAACATTTTATTATTTGAAATAGTTATATAATTTAATAAACAACTTATCACACTACCAAAGTCGATTGAGTCTTAACTCAATTGACATTAGTATTGTTGCTAGTGTAGGAGGATGTAAATTCGAGTGCGTTGAAGCACATTATCCTCTTATTTAAGGGTTAGGGAGGGACTATAGATAGTTATAAGCATTGTATCAAAAATAGCAAGTATGACAAAAAAAAAACCTATAATGAGATTCAAAGGCGAAGCCAGAACAAATTTTTAGGGGAGGCCGAATAAAATTTTAATTTTTTATTGTCTATCTCTTTATAATTTTTAAAGAATTAAATTAAATTTTTATAAATTTAAGGCGGCCAAAGTGCAATTTTACCTTTAATAATTTAAAATTTAAAAAAAAAATTTAAGGAATTAAATTGAAATTTTCCATTTTTGGTGGCCAGGCCCATGCCAGCCCCCCTGTCTCCTCCTCTGATGAGATTAATAATTAAAAAAAACCAAAACATGTCTTGAGAATCTTACATCGATTAACTTAGAAGCTCAATTAATCTCAACAAATCTTCATTTATAATTAATGTAGATAAATTTTCCAATTATCCTAATAAACAAAATCTAAGTCATTATATACTATAATCTAAATTATTATCCTATTAAATTATCTAAGCTATTATATGTTAAAAAATCTTAAACTCCTAATTATCTCAACTTATTGATTTACTTAAATTCCTAATAAAATAAAATGAAACTATAATTATCCTAATATATTTAAAAGATTTAATTGGACTATACATCCTTAAATTATGGCCTTTATTCTAAATTGATTCCCAAATTTTAGAATGTTCTAATTACATCATTAAAGTGTTGATATTATATCAATCAGGTCCTTCTATTATTAAAATAGTTAATTCATCATTAAATAACAAGCCAAATTATTATGTGGCATAATTGAAAACAAAATTTTGAAGAAAAGTAAAATAGCATCACAAAATTTTATTAGTTAAAACTAAAATCGAAAAAAAAGGAAGAGTGAATGATAAAGCTTTTGTAAAAGTTTCAAAAATCTCAAAACCAAAATTTTTACAATATTTATTTTTCTCTAAATTTTCATTTTAAACTATGCCACATAAGATTTAACATCTCATTTAACAGATAAATTAACAAGTCTAATAACAAAAGGACTTTATTGATGTAACCTCAATAGTTTGAGATGTAATCAGAATGTTTTAAAGATTAAGGACCAATTTAAAATAAAAGTTACAGTTTACGAATGTATGGGACGATTAACTCTATTTAAAACTCTAAAATCATGCGATTAGACCTCCCTTGAAATATTCAATCTAATCCATAAAACCAAACCAAAATTCAATTGAGTTTTAAGATTAAACCATAAATTCAAATAAGTCTAAAATTTAATTTCAGAAACTTAAAGACCACTTGCCACGAAATTGGGATAAAAAAATCCTAACAAAATTAAGTGTCTACACATATCATATTTAAGGGTTTTTTTTTATATTATATAAATAATCCATGTCTAGTATTTTCAAGTCGGAGATACTTTTGGGGGTTGTTGTATGCATCTCTTTAAAAACGAAAGGCTTTGAGAACATTGATATGAGGCAATACGTTTGTAGTTTGAGGAATGTAGGGAAGGGGAATGTATGAATACCGCATATTGAGCATAGAATAAGGCCAATGGTTCAATATTGGCAGACACTTCCACGTGAGTTGGTGCCTTTACATAAATAAATTCGTTGCGTCAAGGCAAGGCAAACATTAACTCGACAATTAACAAATCCACATCCTTAAATTTTGTATATTGCTTTCACTTTCGTCTCCACAAATTGGATCATTACATGTAGAATATACCAAAGATTCATAGTTGAAAACTATCTTTTAAAAATAACATAAATAATAATTAAAAATTCTATTACACGGCGTATTTTGAACGCGTTTTAAAATAATATATAATAAATAATAATATTTAATATTTAACAATAATAACAACAACAACAACACATGTCTAATATGTACGAAATTAAAATAAAACAATTAATTTAAATTGTAACTAAAAAGAAATTTAAATAGATTAATAATATTAAATGAATTCCAAATGTTTGTCATTTTTCATGAGTTGGTAACAAGTTAATTTGTGACATCAACTCAATCATTATATTATCAATATATACAAACAATGTGGGTGAAACAATTTATGTAATAAAATTGAAATGTATAAAAGTCTTAAAGTAAAACATTGGTTGAAGTAGTAAACAAAAGATTTTATTGATGTTGATGATATGGGTTCAAATATTATTTTTGTAATAATATAACTTATTTAAAATCTATAAGGTTATTTTTATAATTTTCTTAATTGAATTTATGTCAAGTTGACTCATTACACTATCTCAATCACACGCTTAAAAAATAGTATAGATATTGTTTCTTCTAAAATTTAAAAAAAAAAAGCAATTTAATATAAATAGATATGTATTTAATATAAATATAAATGCATTGGGTTAATGCACTATTTGAAGCCTGAATTAGACAGTTATTCTCACATTGAAGTTTGAATTTTTTATTCAAATTAATCCTTGAATTTGACAATTGTTCTCATGTGAAGCCTAAATTTTTTTTTTTGTCCAACCATGATTTTTTTTAAAAAAAGTTGGACAAAAAATATTTAGGCATTAATGTGGGAATAATTGTTAAGTTCATAGGCTAACTTAAAAAAAAATTTGAGGTCCTACTCTGAAAACAGTTACCTAATTTAGAGACTAGTTTAAACCAAAAAAAAAAAATCAAAACCCAATGTTCATACTTAACTCTTATATTTGTTCTATAATTTTTTCATATATTTAAAATATGATGTTCTATTGACCAAAAAAAAAATAAGTTAAATTTTCAGCAGGTATCATAATCAGATTACATTAATAGCACCTTGGATTGATACTGTGATGCAAATGATATTTTATTAAATTATTGGAAGTCAATTCTCTAATATTATATATAAAACATGGTGGGATGAGAAAGATTAAATGAATAAATAGTTTAATGTTTGATTTTGACTCGTGGTTTCATGGGTTTATCTACTTGAGCCAATGGGATTTAGATGAAAGATATCTTTATAAAAAGAAGCATTAATGTTGAAATTCATGGCTCTAAATTAAAGCATAAACTAAAATGCAATCCAAATCATACTTCATAACCTCTAATTTGCCTTTCAATCATGTCGCATTGGCATGATCAGTAATTTTTTATTTGTTGATTCCGTTTTAAGTTAGAAGAGTTAACACCATCTGTATACCCACCTTGCATCCACACACATTGCACGTCCAATCCACCATAATCAACTATCATACCAGGGGTAAAATCATTTGAGTTTAGGTTTCTAATTACAAGAGCCAGCAAACCAAAGTTGAATTCTTTTGCCTAACAAGTTATTTTCACTCATTTTAAATAATGACACCTCAAAATGAAAGATTGAAGCTCATTGGATTAAATTTGTAAAGTTAGCCGAATTATGCTTGTTTCTAGTTACTAATTGTTCTAACCGAGAAATATTGTTCTCTACAGGAGCACCTTTGAGAACAACATTATGTTAGGAACAACTTTAGAAGGTTGGCAAGATTTTTCGGTTGTTTCACTTTTGGGATGGCTTGGAGGCTCGGATATGAATATTGCTAAGAAGTTCACTTCTTAAATTTTATTTGGAATACAAGTGCTTCCCCCTTATGTTTTCATTGAACAAACAATACATTTGCACTTAAGACCTTGCTTGCTAAAATATTTTAAGAGGGTGTAACCGACCTTATATCCATTATTCATAAAACTTACCTTCCATTATCCACATTCAAGTAACTTTTCCAACTTCCATTTCCCATTATTTTAACATGTTGATTCTCACTTTCTTATTGTGACTATTCTTTAATATTTTCTTTCCAAGGCCTATAAATAAAGGCTTAAAAGTTTCATTTGGGGACTTTTTTTTTAAATATTTTGGGCAAATTTAGCACTCTAAAACTCTCTTTGCAACTTTCTTTCTACAATCACAACAACCATCATAGCTATCATCTTTCTCATCATTATTGTGCCCATCACCATTGTCTGCCATCGTACTTGTTTTTCCAAAGTCTGCTTCGGTCCTCCTCTTTACCATCTGCCCACCACTTCTTGTTTTTCTAGATTGTAACGTCTCCTCACCTTTTCGAAAGAACTCTTTACATTTTGGTGATTCCACTGGAGTGAAGCGATTATATTCAATGAAACACCTATCACATTTTCTTTAGCTTTATTGAAAACCATGGAGGATTATGGAAATTTAATCCCTTCATATATCCCAGACTTAATGACGATGAAAGCAAATAAGGAAATGATGCAAATATTATAGGAAAATAACATAAATATGTTTGAAACTATCTCTCTATTCACACCCCTTTCTAATGCCCCTTTTCTCATACCCAACATGTAAGAAACACTTTTACTGGAGTTGCCCCTATAAAAAAATGCCAATGGAGAAAACTTTTTTTATGCTTCCAACCATGTACTTCCTGTGACAACTGGCATAGTCATCACCTTGAACGCTAACATATCTACCATCTAACTCACCATAAATTCCTAGGCTAGAGTTTCCTCCTTAATAGCACAACCTACTAAACCCGTGGTTTTGTCACCAAAAAGGAATTGCAAAGGTTGTTAGAAGAAAAAAAAAAAAGCCTTGGTTTCTTTTAGTTTGATATCAAACTATCATACCCTACTAGGGTAGCTGCCAAACCTTACCCTAAGGATTACACCAGTCCTAAATTTAAGCACTTGAATGGCAAGTCTAGTGATGTCGTGAGTGTGAAACCCAAATTTTTCCTGGGCCCAATTAACAAACCAAACCAACACCAAAAAAACAATAAATTTATTAAAGTCCATCATCAATCCATTTCTTACAAGCCCAATAATAAAACTTAGCCTAGAAATATACCAAGCCCTAAAAATTAAAACCCAAAACCCCATTACACCCAAAACCCCCAAACAGACCAAACTACAGTGGCCCAGTAACGAAAACAAGCCCAATGGCCCAAAATTTTCAGAAATAGAAACCCTAGGTTTCATTTTCTGCTAGGCGTCGCAGTAGCCACCAAGTAGCCTCCGTACGCCCCATGTGCTGCCCTCATACTGCCTCCGTACACCTCCACCTCTCCAATACATGCAGGAAGGACAAACACCACAGCAGCAAATAGAAAAAAAGAACAAACAAACAAATTGTAAAAAAGGGAAATATATGTTCGGCTATAAAGCCAAGGGGATTGGTTTTTGTATTTTTTTTTTACACACACACAATCAATACTAAGAAATACATTGAGATACCCGAATACAAAGCAAAAACTAACTTCAAAGGTGGTCTCTTGATTCATCGTTTTTTTTTCTCTGCTTTTATTTATTGTTTTTCTTCCTTATTTCGTTTGAATCTATCAAATACAGTAAAAAGGGGGATCAAATCTTACCTTTCCTCTTGTATTCGCGGCGTTGTGGGCGGTCGAGGTCCACCGATTCTAATGAAAATCAGTGACTAACGAACTCGGGAAATCGAAAGCTTGAAGAAAATGGCTTTTTTGGTTTCCCGACCACTGTGTACGGCGGCTACCACGGCGGAGGCGCGGCAGTCCGGTGACCAGAGCAAGGCCGGACCGACGATCGAAAATCAGGTAGAGGAGAGCATTTGGGGGAGTTTGAGGCCTTTTTGGGGGGAAAGGGGTAAAATGAAGTTTTTTATTATTATGAAACTTTAGCTTTTATAATGTCCCTATACGGCGTCGTTTTGGGTTAGGCATCAGATGCCCAAAACGGCACCGTTTCACCTTGATCTGACCCATAACCCGAGGTCCAACCCGAAACCCGCCAAGGGATCCGCATGTTTTCAAATTGATGGGCTTATTGCGCTTCAAGTCCCTATACTTTCTCGCGAATTTTCAATCAAATCCTTTTCTTTTCTTTTACTTTTTAATTTTTCCCCATGACTTTTACCCTTGATTCACTTAGATCCGCGTTGAAAAGCTACGTTTTGAGGGCTTGGGATTTTTTCTCAGTCAGTCCCTCTCCTTTTTGCGCACATTCTATTTGGGCCCTATTTCCTTTCTCTTTTTTAAAATTTCCCCCTTTACTTTTTTTTCATTTTTATTTCAATCCTTGGCCTATTACTTTAAATTGTTTTATTATAAATTATATTAAATTATTTTATATATTATCTATTTTAAGTTTTTCTATATATTATTTATTTAAAACTTCTTTACATATTATTTATTAAATATTTTTCATATATTTTAAACTATTTTATATATTATCTATTTTAATTCTTTTATAGGTTATTTAGTCTATACTGTTTTATATATTAACTTTTTTAAATTCTTTTATTATTCATTGTAAACCTCTTTATTATTATTTTTAGTTTTCATATATATTATTTTTTAGAACCGTTTTATATATATATTTTATATATTCTCTATTTTAAATTTATTTTTCACATATTATTTATTTTAAACTTTTTATATGTTAGCTTAAATTGTTTTATAAATTATTTATTTTACGTCACTCTATATATTATTTTATTGTTTTGTATATTAATGATTTTAAATTATTTTATATTATTTACTTTAAATTGCTTTTTATAGTATCTATTTAAACCTTTTTGATATATATTATTTATTTAAAATTATCTTATTATTTATTTCAAATTGTTTTATATTATTTATTTCATTTTTCTTCGATTATTGATGTTGGTATTTAAATAATGTATATTGTGTGATTATTGCCATCATATGTACTATAATTTGCTTGTTCATGTTTTCATATTATTATCATTCATTAATGTAACACTTTACTCATGAATCGTTATTCCATGCTCTATGTTATCAATCCATCGCACTTCATCACTTCAAAAATCGTGTTTAAGTTTTTATATTTCCCCACTAAACCGTTTTATTTTATCCCCAACGACATAAACGCACACCTTTTAAGTGTTATACTCACTATCATTCATAAAAAAGGATTTTAATAAAGGTAATATTTCGTGTTTAGAAATTCGAGAGATCGTGCCCTAACGTACTGGGTTTCGATTTTGCTCGTTTGACCCAAATGAGCGAATATCCTTTTAAAATTAAAATGCAGGGGTTTTGAAAATCAAAAGACAAGCTTATTCTCGAGGGTATAAAATGCAGTGTCCTAATGTACTGGATGCGACATTTTAATACTTCGGGACAAGAAGGTTTTTAACCCGCTTCGATTTATCCAAAACATTTTTAAATTAACATTAATAAAAAAGAGAGGATCGTATTTTAAATTCTCTTCGGGTTTTCAACTTTCGATGTTAAGACATTAATTAATCAATTAGGTACCAATCTTGAGCGTTATGAGGGTGCTAATCCTTCTTCGTGCATAACCAACTCTCGAATCCGTTTTCTCAAATTTCGTAGACCAAAACTTTTGTTTTAGTAAATCAAGACACTTTATTAAAACGATCAATCACAAGGTGATCCGATCACACCTCATAAAAATATTGGTGACAACTCCCATCTTTCGTCTTTGCTTTCAAAATAAAAAGTCGACCGTTTTAACACAAACACCAAAAAATGGTTTTGACAGTGAGCATTTGAAAACTATAAGAGTTCCTGGGTTGGATAATTATTTAAAGTTAAGACAATTTTCTAAGTCCTTGACAGAGAAGACATATACTTGGTATGTTAACCTTAAACATGGTTCTATAAAATGATGGAGCCAAATGTGTGCATTATTTAGGGAGAAGTTCTTCATTTCTAATTGTTTGTAATTGTAGATATTTTTTTTGGTTATTAATTGTTCTATCAATAGTAGTTACGAGAAATATTGTTATCTACAGGAGCACCTTTGAGAGCAACATCATGTTGGGAACAACTCTACATTGGGAACAAGCTTGGAAGGTTGATAGGATTCTTCGGTTGTTTCACTTTTGGGATGTCCTAAAACGTATGGCTTGAAGACTCAGATATTGATACTATTAAGAAGTTCACTTCTTAACCTTTCTTTGGAATACAAGGGCAAGAAGCGGTGCATTTGCACTGAAGACCCTTTTTGCTAAAATATTTTAAGTGGGTGTAACTTTCATGGAATTGTCCTTACACCCATTATTCATATAACTTACATTTTGTTATCTTCGTTTATTTTAGCATGTTCATTCTCACTTTCTTATTGTAATCGTTCTTTAATAATTTCTTTCCAAGGCCTATAAATAGTGGCTTAAAGTTTCATTTAGGGACTTCTCTTTTATCTCTTAGGAAAACTTAGCACTCTAAATGTCTCTCTGCAACTTTCTTTTTACAATCTCAACAACCATCGTAGCTCTCGTTTTTTTCAACCCCTTATTGCGTCCATCACTATTGCTTGCCACCACACTTATTTTTCTAAAGTCTACTCTGATCTTTCTATCTGGCATTTCTCCATGATTTCTCATTTTTCTATACAGTAACGTCTCCTCACCATATCAAAAGAACCCTCTATAGTAATAAATTTATTAGATCTCATCTATATTTAGTTGGAAATTTACTGTTTTTGGATCTTAATGCAATAAGGACTCTCATTTCTTTGTCATTTCTAGATATTTTGGAGTCTTATAATAGTAACATTGTGTTATTAGGGCAAGACAAACATTTGGACCTTAAGAAATAGTAAAAAAAAAAATGTCAAGTTACCAAAGACAAAAGTCATGGAATCCGTGTTATAGTTGAACTTTAGTGGGCCGCCTCATGGGAACTCTTCATTGTTGCCCATTGTGGCTACTTAGAACTACTTTGTATTTTATTTGTTTTAGAAATCTATTTAAAAGCTTTAGGATATTGTTTGATTATTTAATTACTTTTTGTAGAGTTTGGCTAAACCAAATTTTATATTTCTGTATTGGGAGAGTTATTTTTATTAAATTTTATCAAGTGTGTGTTTATTTTTAAAAGTTGGCCAATCATGACAAATATAGAAATCGGATTTTTATTCGCCAAATATTTGTGTTGTTGCCCCCAATAGTTTTAGAACCCTAAACGTACCAAAGCTCATCCTTTTTAAAATTTGGTCACAAGTTTTCTTAAAAAACTTTTAACAACTTTCGATGATTTTTTGCTCTCATTTTATTACTTTCTATTAAATTAATTAAGGGTGAGTTCTGATGGACAGTGTTTAGTGTAAAAACAACGATAGTGATGAGATTAGATACTGTAGCGATAAATAAAAAATAAGTTAAATACACCGCACCTCACCGCCCATCAAAACTCATTCTAAAGCATTTTCTTTATATTGTCTTAGCGAACTATAAAGATTGCGCACGTTGGTCATTCATTTGGCCTAACATTACAAATTACATCGTCCATTCGGTTGGCCTCTTAAAGCATTTAAGTTTATTGTTTTCTTTTGAAGATTTCACAATTTGCCCCTATAAAACTTGATTTTTTTTATTAACTTCATTACGATGAGGAATTAATTCATTTGAGTGTAAACAGAAGTGCTAATGGTGAGGATTTTTCTTCCTTATTCTTAACCTATTTTTGCAGATTTGGATATGTCTTCAAGTAATAGCAAGGGAAAGGCAGATATACTCTTTGGACTTGAGAAGATTTTTCAAGAATATGAATGTTGATTGTGGTGAAAAAGACCATCTGAAATGTGATACTACTACATTATGAGTTATTTCATGTCTAGTTTAAAGTCTTATTCTAGCTATCATCAACCAAAAAAAAAAAAAAAATCTTTATTCTAGCTTTCAACTAGACTTGGTCCAAGTCTAACAATTTTAAGTACCATTATTAATTTAATTTTTTATAAATTATAAAAGACCTGTCAACTTACTGGCTTTGTCATCGAATACACTCTTAACCTATATATTATCAATATAGACTTCAATATTATTGCCCAAGTTTATCTTTGAATAACTTATTGATCAAGCCAACATAGTTTTATCCAACAAGCATGAGTTTATAACAAAAGAGTTCATACTCTATGATGAAAGAAATTTTTTCTTACTCTTCCTTTAATTTAAAATAAAATATTTAACATATAAAAATATTTAAAAAGAAAATATAAGTATCATTCATATCAGACTTTTATATAATGGTTTTAGTTGAGCTTGGTCTCACTCACACCAAATTAGAAAATTACTTAAAATTAAATTATAACTTAAATACATTCTATTTATGAGATTGTTTTAGTAGTTTACATTTTATATAAGAAAAAAAAGCTACATTTCTTATTAATATAAGTATAATTACTTTAGTTTTTCTATTATTTCTTTTTTTTTTAAGAAATGTTAATAAAATCGAAAATAGTACTTAAGCAAACTCACAATCGAGAGAAATTTTTAAATCTCAAATCGATAAGTTTACTCTGTACACCTGAACTTATATCTAAAGTTTAAAAAATTGATGACCAAAGGATAATAAGACCACCCGAACAAGCTCATGGTCGCTTTATTGGCTGTTGAATGAAATCAAAGGAAGGACATATAATGAAAGGACGAGCTTAACGAAACACAGTCATGCAAAATGACCCCAAATTTGGACAAATTTGACGTTGGACAATTCAGTGCCAAAATAACAGGCTTGCAGTCCGACTCGATGAGCAGCTTATCACAACACTCATCATTCAGCTATGACAGCACCTCTCTGATAGCGAGCAGTTCAGCCATGCATGCGTTCGAAACAAAAGGGAGAGAAGCAGAAACTCCCCGAGCAAAGGTCCCTGAGTGGTTACAGATAACGGTAGCAAACAAGGAAACTTCCTGCGCGTCGTTCGCTGCTGCATCAATCTTACTTTTATAAATATATAAATAATCTATAACCATACAATTATTAAGTTTTGGATTAAGTTAACAAAACATTAAATTAATTAAGAAAAGAGTTAAAATCATTCTTTAACTAACAAATATTACTATCAGCATGTTTTTTTATATAAAATCTAGGAAAATAATTTAAATTCAAATTAAATCTAAAAAAAAAACTCTCACATATGGTCAGACTTCAACTTGAAATATAAAAGTTTTCAAAGTTTCAGCTTTGTCAATTTCAATCAAATTCTTGATTTTTTTCATTCAAACATGAATCGATAACCTTTTTTAGTCCTATTTTGAACAATTATACTATGCAATCACTTTACTTTTTCATTTATTAATCTTTACTCCATTCATTTTAGGCATGTTATTATTTAGTGTTAATTGAAAAATATATTATGTTTATATTAACATAGGGTGTAATTTATGGTTCCATTTAATAATAATTAAAATATTTTTATAAATATTTAGATTTTTTAATTGAATATTATTGAATTAAAAATAAGAGAAAAAGTGAAGAGAATTCTTTGAAATTGTAGATGTTAAATTTTAATCTCAACCTTTTAAAGTGATTAAATTTCTTTCTGAAAATTAGAATTTAAGGCTTGTAATTATTAATACTTGAAAACTCATGAAAATTCTTCGAAATATATACAGAAAATAGGAGTTTTTAATATTTTTTAGAGGACAAAAAGTAAAATTTATTTTTAACTTCGTTTCTTTTGAATTTATGAAACTGGACCCTTAATTCCCCATAGTTGCCCTGAGAAGTCGAGCCTAATGAAGAGCAAGGTAGTTCAATTTCTGCATTATAAAAGGAACTGATGCATTGTTTATAATGTTAGGGTTAAAAAAACCAAAAAATATTACAAAAAAAAAATTATGCATCAAATCAACTATTTGATAACCGGTTCACCTTCATGTATCGGTGCCTTGGCAGAGAAGGAATAGCAGAAACATGACGATCATCGAAATAACCCTAACAGTTCTCAAGCTCTGCACCAGATGTTATTTTAGAGCATTGCTTTAATACTGTAGTTTTTCAAGAATGATCTTGCGAAAAGCTTCAGATAGTAATATTGGTCTTGATCGGTTCAGGTTGAATGGCCTTTTGCACAAGCTCAGTTTGTTCCTTCACATGCACAGAATAGAAGCCAGTAGCAGTGGAAGCAGATGGAGCACGGCCAATGTATCTGATATCGTCAAAGGTTCCTCTACCCAAAGCAGTCATTGCAGTGGCAAGACGAGGTGCGATGTAATTGAATGCACCCATGTTCATCGGTTCTTCCTGGCACCAAACAATGTCCGCATCTGACAGTAACCAACAGAAAATATCAGGAAAAACGAAAACGCATGAAAATAAATAAAGGATCACAATTCATTAAAAACTACTAAACCTAACAGTATGTATAGCTAGGACATCAAGTTTCGTTAAACAAAAGAGGAGAGTTGGGAGACATAAGAGGATCCAAACGGAATATACGACTTCAACAAACTGAACAAAATTTGTTCAGAAGCAATTAAACCCTAGTAAGTTCTCAAAAAGACATAAGTTTCAAATTGTCTTTAGGTTCACCGAGGATTGCTATAGATCAAGTTTTAGTCTAAGCTTGGACAACATACTTGGATATCGCTTAAGCTCCCGCTGGATTAGGTCATAAGGAAATGGGCAAAGCTGTTCCACACGACAGATAGCAACGTCGCTAGCATTGTTCTTCTTTCGCTCATCATCAAGCTCATAGTAGACCTGAAAGCAGATGGAGCATGATTATGGTCTACAGAAATGACACAGAACCATTAAACCTGCAGAGAACTACCCTTAAAGCCCAACAAGATAACACATTTTATGAATCTTAGTTGCCCACTTCATTCTAAAAGATAAAATTCCAGAATTAAACGGCTATTATATGTCATACAAGAGGGAAATAAGTGGAAACCAAGGGCATAGCATACCTTTCCGGAACAAAGTACCAAGCGTCTGATACCCTCCTCGAGGTCGGAGTGCATATTCTGATCTTTTATAAGGCGCTTAAATCTGGTTCCTTGTTTATCAAAACCAGGGTGGCCTTGGACATCATCAAATTCAGAAAGATTTGATTTGCAGTCCTTGTGACGAAGTAAGTTTTTGGGGGACATCACAATAAGAGGCTTACGGAATTCCCTGTGTATCTGAAATAGGAGAGAAGAAATGATAAGGAAATGGCAAGACTAGCCCCGAAGCTGAAACATCATTAATAACCATTAGTTGCACTGACCTGACGCCGCAAAACATGGAAGTAATTAGCAGGTGTTGTAACGTTAACCACCTGCCAGTTGCACTCCTGAATTTGTTTACGAAGAGTTGGATCCATCTCAGGTATCACAAAAGGATTGTCATCACTCATCTGCAAAAATTTATAAAGATGTAGTTATCAATGCACCATTGAGTCCCCTTTTTTATTTTTATGTGAAAATGACATGCTAGGGGGCACAGCCTGATTTTGAATAAAGGATGATGAAGCTAAATCATGATGCAAAGAACAATGCATGCTATTTCATGGGGAATACCTGAAGATAACGCTCTAGTCGTGCACTTGAATGTTCTGGACCTTGTCCATCATAACCATGGGGAAGCAGCACAACGAGACCAGTTTGACGCAGCCACTTTGCCTCCCCGCTACTTATAAACTGATCAAATATCACTTGAGCACCATTAGCAAAGTCACCAAACTGAGCTTCCCACATAACCAATGAATTTGGATTCTCCATCGAGTAACCCAATTCGAATCCAAGCACACCAAACTCAGAAAGAGAACTGCACTCAAAGACCACATGTTGCTCAGAAAAAGAATCCAAAATTTAAAAAAAAAAAAAAACAGATCAAAAGGAAAAATGCCACACAAAACTAAAATGCACAATTTAACAATTCTCCAGCAGGGACATAACTTTGCACAAGAAGCAACGATATTGCCACCTAAAGCAGAGAACAGTAAGTTTGCAAGTGAAAGATAAACTTAGTATTGTGAACTTGTACACATTGCATACAGTGAACCACATAGAAACCAAATTCCAGGTATAAGGAGCAGTCAAGTGGAAAAACTCTCAATAAGCTAAAGCCATAATGCAGAAAACAATTGATATTTAGTTTGGAATAACTACATAAATAGATTCCAAATTAGCCTTAATATCAAATAGTTACACAAATAAAGGTGTCTTTTTCTTCTTTTTTATTTTACTATTTTTCCTTGAAAATGTAAAATATAGATGGCTTCTCTTCCTCTTACAGGATTTCCAAGACAAATAGTCAAATACAAAACCACATCTTGTACAGTCACTATCAGAGAACACGTATTATATGGATTGAAAAATTAGCTATTACACAAAGTCCAAAGCATTAAAAGGGTTACCTATTGCTGACAGTAAACATCTCCTCATTTTGGTTGATGATAACATGGTCCAGAGGGCAATACTGTTCCCCGGTTTCCTGATCATGAATCACAGAATGCCGATGACTGAATGTACCCCTTTCAACATCCTGACCACTCAACCTAACGTGGTTACCTTCTACCAGTAAGGTAGCAAATGCAAGTGCTTCACCCATAGCCCAGTCAAGGCCCTCCCCTGTCTCAATCATCTGTGCACGTTGCTCATAAACCTTCTTCACCGCTCTATGAGGCTTAAAATTATCTGGAAGGGTTGTGATTGCTTTGCCAACATTCTTCAATATCTCGGGTTTAACCCTGCATAACATGCAAGTTTCATCAGCAAGTATAAGTAAGAGATACCAAAATGAAAGTTGAAATTGACAAAGAAGCCAAAATACCCAGTGTTCCGAACACGTGAAATTTGTTCAGGTGACTTGAATCCCGTCCAGTAAGCAGAAAGCCAGTCCCGTCTTTTGGGAACATAATCTTTGCTGCCTAAGAATTCTTCATTAAGAATTGTACTGACCTTCTGACTTATATTACCAATGTCTTCATCTGTCACCTGACCAGACTCCAACAACTTGTTTCGGTAGATCTGAAGTGCTGAGGGGTGATTCCGAATAATCTGTTGAAAAAAAAAAGGAAGAATTTACATATGTGAAGTTCAAGTAATTTCTCAGGAACATATTAAAAAACAAAAAAAAAAAAGGGTAGGACCAACTAAGACATGCCTAATGGGGAAATAAATAGCCAAAAAGGTAAATAGGCTGCAGACCTTATACATCTTTGGCTGTGTAAATGATGGTTCGTCAATCTCATTATGCCCAAATCTACGGTAGCAGACCAAATCAACCACCACATCTGAATGGAAGGCTTGGCGCCATTCAGCCGCAAGTTCACATGCATGGACAACTGCCTCAACATCATCTCCATTTACGTGGAAAATGGGAGCATTCAAAGCTTTGGCAACATCAGTACAATACTGTGAAGATCTGCCTGCCCTTGGATCAGTTGTAAATGCCACTTGGTTGTTGACTACAATATGTATAGTTCCACCAGTAGTGTAGTTTGGAAGTGCACTAAGATGAAGAGTTTCATAGACTACACCCTGTCCAGCAAAGCTGCCATCTCCATGAATCAAAACAGCCATGTTCTTGGTCCTATCCTCATCATTGGAGTAATACTGCTTTGCTCTAGTTTTTCCGACAACAACTGGGTCCACAGCCTCCAAGTGACTGGGGTTAGCAACTAAAGACAAATGAATTCTCTTTCCACCTCTTGTTGGTCGATCATAGGAAGTTCCCAAGTGATATTTGACATCACCAGTTCCTGTGTAAAGCCCAACTTCATCCACAGGCCTTGTACCACCACTGAACTCACTAAATATTTGACGAAGTGGTTTTCGGACAACATTACCTAGCACATTCAATCTTCCTCTATGAGGCATTCCAATTACGATGCTTTCAACCCCTAGATCTGCAGCCCTATCAAACATCTCTTTCATTCCAGGAATTAAAGTTTCACCCCCTTCTAGCCCAAATCTCTTGGCTGTTGTCCACTTGGTAGCCAAGAAATTTTCAAACTGTGTACTCCATATAAGCCTATCAAGAATGACTTCGCGCCGCTGGCGATTGTACTGCATTGGTGTTGGAGTTTCAATCTTGTCTCTCAACCAGTTGCACTTGTCACGCTCAGCAATGTGCATGTATTCAAACCCAATGCTTCCACAGTAAGCCTGCTCAAGCCGAGTCAAAATCGACCTAAGTGTCTGCACGGGTCGGTTTTCTGATAAAAATCCAGCCATCCTCCACACACCTAGAAAGAATTCTCTATCAAGATCAGCTTCAGTAAAACCATAAAAAGCTGGATCCAAATCATCAGGGATTTCCCTTTCCTCTAAACCCAGCGGATCCAGCTTCGCTTTCATGTGACCATTAACCTGGTAAGCCCTCACAAGTAATAACAATCGCATACTCTCCTGAATGGTCTGGCCCGAAATTCCTGGAGATGTGGCAGCCTGACCAACAAAATTCCTGAAGAAATTGTCCCACGACTCATCAACACTATCTGGGTCAGCTTCCCAGGCCCTTTGAAGCTCCTCTAAGTATACACTACTGGTTCCATCTAAGAAACTATCAGTTAGCTTAGAAAGTGGAACAGGGCGAGGAACGGGAGCAGTCTGTGCCTTTGATTTAAAGACAGTGGTGTGAAAATATCGACCCTGTGAAGGAACAATGCGTGATCTTGTAGCATATGATCCACCCTGAGACAAAGTCCTCCTAATGGCAAGCTTTGCCACACTTGACCCAGCTCTAAGCCACCCCATATCTATCAATCAACAATATTTATGAGCCAACAATTCTCAAAGATTGTAACGTACCTCCACACTCAGAACTCTATCAACACTCGCTACATTCTTACTTCACCAATTAGAAACCTATTTAACATATATATTTTAAAGAAAAAAAAAGGTTGCATATATGAAAATTCAACAACACTCATAGCTCAAATACAAGAAAATGAATAAAATTGTTGAATTTATAATCTAATTTCAGTAATATTCTTAATCTAGTATCCATAAAAGTGATAGCTTTGATAGTTCAAGTTTACCAAAATACTTAAAAACTTTGAATTTATGCTCAAATAAAATTAGCCTAGAACAAGGTTATAAAAAATTTCTAAACAGTATAATTGATCAAATGCTTATAACTGAATAAAAAAACAATTAAATTCAACCGTCTTAACATTAACAATTAAAGTAACCAATGTACAATCTTAATCAAAATCAGAACTTCTTAAGCGTAACAACAATAGAAATTAAGTCCAAAAGCATAAATTCTCCTCACTTCCTTCAAACAGATCAAATCGATATTTCTTGGAAACAAAATTTAAAGCTTGAAAAAAAGCCAAGCTTTTGACCGATTATAGCATATTCATCCACACGGAAACCAACAAAATTATTAAAAGAAATCAAAATCAAAGTAAAAAACGAATGCAAGCAGAATAAACTAATAATGTAATAATGATAACAGAAAGGAAACAGATTTTCCAGAGAAACTGAAGAGTTAATCAGATTTTAGAGAAGTCAGATGAAAGTTGAAGAAAAAAAACTGAAGTTAAAGGACTGTTTGGGGAGGAGGAAAAATAAAAGGTTACCTGGAAAATATGAGAGAAAATTAAAAACCCTATAAGTGAAGCTGACGTTGGCTGTGTTCGCTTAAGACTCTTTATTTTTTAAGTTAGGACCAAAATATTGGTCTTGAACTCTGTTTTTTTCGGCCTAAAGAAAAACCTCTCTTCCGTTTTATTCTTCGCTTTTTCTAGTAATTTCTTCAAATAGTGAAAGACTAAACTATTCCAAATTTATATTTTGGTCCTTTAATTTTAAAAAATATATAAAATAGTCTTTAAATTATTTTAAAATTTTTATTTAAGTCGTTGAACTATTAGAAAAGTTTTTAATAACTTGATAGTTAAGTTCTCTTTTCAAATGTCCAACTAACAAGCTTCAAGTATCAATTTAATGATAGATTAATACTCATCGATGAATAAAATAGCAAACATTATATCCAAGTTGGTCTAGTAGCTAATGTTGGAGATTGGAGAATAAAATTATTTGGATTTTGATATACAAGTTCGTGACGTTTTAGCTATTTCATGAAAAAAAACTAAACTTTAAAAGTTAGTGGGAATGATTGATTTCGATTGGTGTAGGCAATGTGAACAAAAAAAGCACATACAGTTGTGATTTTAACAATTTAGTTACTTAAATAGAAACTTTCAAATAGATCAATGCTCATTTATAACTTTTTGAAGTTGAGTGACTAAAACGTAAATTTACTAATAATTTAATAAATTTAAGTATAACTTATCTGGAATGAAATCCCTAAATTTTAATTTTTTTCTTTTTTTTCCTTAAATTTAGACAATGGCAATTTTTAAAAATTTTGTATATAAAAATATAAACATTCGAGGCTACATAGAGAGTTTATTACTATTTTTCTTTTGAAGTAACAAAGAGTTATTATTAAATATATGTAGAGATTTTGTTTCTTACTTAATAAATTCGGACCAGATTGAGATAAGATATTTTTAAATATGTAGAACATAGACCTGATTCAAAAAATGGGTTGAGAATTTTACCTAAGCTTAGGGTTCTTTTAGATGGGCGATATATTTACCAACAATTAGTGTAAAATAAAATAAAATAAAAACAGTGACGATAAGATTGGATAATGTAACGATATTGTAGCGTAAGACAAAAAATAAAGCTAAACACATAGCACTGGAAGTAAACATCCATCCAAAGGGACCATCTGCCCAAACAATATTAGTATTTTTTGCGTTTAACCCGGCCCGCCCAGATTTTCTTAGACTCTTTGAATAACTGTCTCAAGCCATCTATTTGATGTATTGGGCAAAGATATATTGAAGGTTTTCCAAGATTTTCCTGTCTTAAGAGTGTTTCTTTTGGAGAATCATGCATTGAACATGATTATGAGCACAAAAGCGTTAAGAAAAATGAAAAGTCGGAGTAACAAAAGTGTTTCCAAAAATATTTTTGAGAAGTATTCCTAAACATAGGTAAACAAAATGTAGGGCATGTTTTTAATGGGTAACAACAAGAAGAGGAGTGGAGAAATTATAGATCTGCTGAATTTAGTTGAAGGCAAGACATGAAGCAAATATGATTGGATTGAGAAATTGAAAACAGAAGAATAACACAAACTTTTTGGGGTTTTCTACCCAAAGGAAATGATGAAATTTCAATTTAATGGACAGATTTAGACTTTTTTGTAAATATGGCTTTCGGCTTTAACTTAGTGGTCTTGACTTTAATGGTTGTAGGGAAGATATGGATTTGGCTTTAATGGTTTTATAATTTTATATCCATGTCAATAAATATATTAAATAAATGTAAAATTGGGCTAAGGCAAGTCATCCTCGAGATAAAAATAATTTGTCCAAGACTCAATCTAAAGAGAGAGAGAGAGAGAGAGAGAGAGAGAGAAGGTCCCATGTGTCAAGCTTCTATAAGAGTCAGAGGCAAGTGGCCAAGTGGTTTGCCACTATAAGCCTGGGTAGGGTGGCAATTGGACATACTTTCAATTATCTCATGGAACGTGATGGTTGAGGGCATGGATAGTGGTTAATAAGTGGTGCTCTTATGAGTGTTAAGCTGAGAGCTGCATCAAGGTGTTAGGGTATAACAACTTCCCTCCCCCAAACCAAGAGGGAGGTTATATAGTGGTCTGTCTCAATACGTTATAGGCATTTAGTGCTTTGAGGTATTTTAGGGGAAATAACATGCAATGGCTAAATTTTGGAACGATAGGGTTTCTGCGTTGGATGCACGTGTAGTCCATGTTGCTTCAGGACATGCACATGCATATACGCGCATTAATGATTGTGTGTTACAACACTTTATTGAGAAATCCTTCCAATTGTTATCTGTCATTAAATGTTTGAAATTATTAGATGTAGCGTTCATTTTGGATTCTGAAATGGAGTGTTCAAGAAGCTTCGTTAGACCAAAAAGTCTATAAATCTTTGGGTTTTAGAGTCTATTATTCATTACTAGATCTGAAAATTTTCTTAAGTTTTTAAAGTTTAACCTTTCCATTCTTGAGTTTGTACTTCACCGGCGTAGTTTATATCGATGTGTAGTTCCTGTTTTTGGTAAGTTTGATTCTTCTATGGTAGGTTTTAGGGTTTATTTTAGTATACTGTTAGCAAAAATGATTAGAGGAAATCGAGGTAGGGCGGCTGACAGTAGAACGAGTGTTAAAGGTCGTTAAAAGGCGAAGTGACGAGATCATAGATGTAACACGCCTCACCCAGAGTGAACCAATACATCACGAGTAAGGGATGTCACATTTGGAAACTAAAGCTACTCAACTCGAACATCAATTTTAAAACTTTTTTTGTAACAAAAGTAGACTCTTTTAAGGTTATTCAAGTTATTTTTAGGATTTCTTTAAAGTTTGGTTACAAACGAAGACCAAATGAGGCTTATTCGGGTCAAAATAGGGTCAATTTTGCAACACTAGGATGTTGATGTTGCAACATCGAAAAAAAATTACTCTAATTACATGTCCAATGTCGTGACATTGATTTTTGATGTTATGACACTGAAGATAAATTACCCAAAACATGTTTGAAACCTCTAAAACCAAGTCCAACTATCATCAATCATTTCATATCACATTTAAACATTATAAAACATAAATTTCCATTAAAACATCATATGTGTAACACCTCTAACCCATATCCGTTGCCGCAATAAGGTTATGGAGCATTATCGAACAAATGAAATAGTAAACTATTTAATTCATATATCAATGCAATACATATTCTAATTTCATTCAAATACATTCATAACGTCCCTTAATTGAGCCCTCAAGGCCCAAAAAATACAATAGAAACAATCCGGGACTAAATCGAAAATATTTAGAAAGTTTAGGAAAAAATTAGAAAAATTTCACTGCAGAGGTTACATGGCTGTATGACCAAGCCGTGTGGCTCACACAGCTGAGACACACATCCATGTCTCGGGCCATGTAACATTCGAAATAGGAACACACGATCGTATCCTAGCCTATGTTTGTGCCCGTGTTACTCATTGACTTGGGTCACACGGCCAAACTACATGCCCGTGTGACAGGCCATGTAACTTTCGAAATGGCACCACACGCCCATGTGACAGGCCGTGTGCTAGGTCGTGCAACTTTCAAAAAGCAACCATTAACAACCTAAAAGGGACACACAGCCGTGTCGCCTAGTCGTGTGTCACATACAGTTGAGACACACATCCGTGTTTTAGGCCGTGTGGACAAGAAATAGGCCAAAATCAAGCCTTTTCTTTCACCCAATTTCAACAAGTACCAACACACCAAATGAACCTATGATCAAGGCACCAAAACATGCCAAAATATGCATAATAAGATCATTTCTGTAACGACTCAAATTTTACGGTTATCGAAAAAGTTTATTTTCGGGTCTTTATTTCTGAAAAATGGATTCGTAAATATTTATTAAAAATATTTACGAAGTTAATTGAGTGATCAATTAGAGTTTAATAAGGTGAATTAGCTTAAATTGAGGCTAAATAGGTATAAAGATTAAATTGAATAAGGTGTGAAAGTTGAATTATAGATTAAAAGAAAATGTAAAGGACCAAAATGGTAATTATGCCATTTTTCCTAATTTAGGCGACAAAAGATAGAAAAATCTAAGATTTTTCTTACAATAATTAATTTATTACTATTATGGTTATTATTATCATTTAATTGATATTAAATTATTATATTATTAAATAAATTAAAATAGTGACAAATGTGTGGTAATAAAAATATATGTGTAATAAATATTAGACATACATTTGTAATACATGTATGTATTTACTTATTATTTAAGTAAATATTATTATATTAAAATTATTATTGTATATTAATTAAATAAAGTAAATAAATGAATGAATTAAAGAAAGACAAATGTGTGATGATAATTAGATACAAGTGCATTAATAAAAATACATACATTTGTAATACTTGTATTTAGTTATTAAATAGATAATTATTAAGTAAAAGATATTTATTAATCAAATAATTATATTATAAGATTTTTATGTAATAAATAAATTAATTTATGACAAATGTATGGTTATAAATGGATACATATGTACTAATAATATATACATATATAAATAATAAATAAGTATTACTAATTTAAGTATAAAAAAATATATATATATATATATAATAATTTAATGAAAATAAAAGAAAGGAAAAAAGGAAAGGAAAGAAACAGAATAGAAGAAACGAAACAGAGAAGGAAGGAAAAAAAGAAAGAACGGAAAGAAGAAAAGGGAAAATTAAGGGTTTGAAGCTTGAAGTCTAAATAGATAAGTCAATTTAGCCTTTTTTTACTTAATTTTGATGTTTTAAAAGCCTTGGAATAAGGTTTTGATGGAATTAAGTTGATATTTTGGAAGATATTAAATTTCTAAATATGGTTCATGTTGAATAAAATGATAAATTAGGAATTAAATTGATAGAAATTCAAGTTAGAAGTGAAATAAGGATTGAATTGTAAAGTAATTCATAAGTTTCATGCTTTAGGGACTAAATTGAAAGAAATTCCAAATTATGTATTTATGGAGAAATTAGAGAGTTGAAATTTGGTTTTAAGTGATAGTTGAGTGAAAAATAGAGAATAAATTGTAAAGAAAACAAGTTAGTTTGAATTGGGATTAAATTAGAAGTTATGTAAATATTGACTTGAAATTGGAATAAATAAAATGAAATTGTATATTGATGAATTTTAAGTTGTTTTAATTTATGTAGCTAACATTGTGCCGGAAATCTCGGGTAAGCAAGAAAAAGGCAAAGTCGACAAGGGTTAGCTCGGAAATTACGGTTTGTATTTCTATAATCCGAACCTAGTTATTAATTGTTATATTTTTTTAATTCAATGCATTTAGTAAATGTTGATGTGAGAATTATTGTGTTTATAATGGAAATGGATTAATTTGGTATGTGATGAATTTATATTGATTGAATTAAATTGAATTACATATTATAAATATATATATATATGTGTGTGTGTGTGTGTGTGTGTGTGTGTGTGTGTGTGTGAATATGATATTGTGCAATTATGATAATTGAATTTTGGGTAAATGTTATGATAAATAATTAAGATGTGAATTATTTGTATTGTGTCCTTATAATTGAAATGAATTGATTTAGTAAGTGATAAATTTATTAAATTTATATGAATATATGTGATTGATGTGGAAATTGAATATTGAATGTACGTTATATTGGAAAATATATTTGTTAGAAATGTGATGAAATTAGTATGAATAAGTGACTATTGTGAAATCGAATATTTGTTATTGAAAAGTGAATTGAATTATATTGAATTGAGTTGTAATTAAATTGAGAATGAATTTGAAATTGAAAAGTAATATGCAATACCCTATTAACTAGTCAGGCTGAGTCGGATATAATTGGCATGCCATAGGATTTGGAAGGGTACGGGATTTATCGGCTTTGCCAATCAAGCACTTTATGTGTTGTATCAGGCACCTCGTGTGTCATTTCAGGCACTTATGTGTCGTATATTGATCAGGTATTATGTACCGTTTAGGCACAATGTGTCGTACTAGTGTTTTGGGTTGGAATCTGTGTATCTGTCAATGTCCGAGTCATGTAAATAGGGATAAATAAAAATACTAAATGACTGATTTCTTTAATGATTGATTGTTATTGAATAATAAAGATCAATTGACCGTTACCGAAAAATACTGACTGTTATTGAAATGGATAAGTACAAAACACTGATTGAGAAGTGAATAGTTGAATATAGTCTATTGATATTAAACAATGAACTAAAGTATGATGAGACAAATGAATTATATACCTTTGACTTGGATAAAAGTGAATAATATTATTGTTTAAATGACTTGTGAATAAATCATAGAAAGCTAAACAAATTAGTAAGTGAAAAGAATGGAATAAGTTATAAAGAATTTATCTATGAATTAAATAATTGAATAATTGTAATTGTATATAATTTTAAGTGTTTGTTATAAATTTTCATTCCATTAAGTGTTCGGATTATAGAAATACCACTGAGTTCATGCTCAGCGTACAGTTTATTTCCGTGCGCAGGTTAAGTTAAAGCTAGAACGTGGAATCAGCATCCCAGGCCGGTCCTGAATTCAGTGAGGTAAAGCGTGTTAATAGTTGGTAATGGCATGTACCTAGGATATTTTATGTATTTTATGTGTATGTATTTTGAATTGTCAATGTGTTGATGAAATATTTAGAATTAGGTTTGGTAATGGTATATAATAGAGGTGTGCATAAATTGGGTAGGGCGGATTCAGTTGGGTCCATAAAAAATTTTACCGTTTTTAAGGTGCAGGCCGGCCCACTCAAATATGGGCCTAAAATTTGTCCAAGCCCGGCCGAGAAAAAATAATAGGCAGAAACTGGCAAGCCATATTAATTTTTTTGCTTTTTTATTAAATAAAAAATTTAAAAACATAAAAACAAATATTAAAACAAAAACAAATAAAAAATGAGACTAAAATAAATTTTAAAATAATACATAAATTAAAAATATAATAAAAAGTAATTATATTAAAATTGAAAAATTGAAACAAATTAGAACTAAATTAAGAACCAAATTATATTAATAACAAAAGTTTTACAATATCAAAATAACATTAAAAACAACAAAAGAGTAAAGTTAAAGTACTAAAGTTACTTAAAATTAAAAATAAAAAATTTAAAAAATAATTTAATATTAAAATCGGGCCGGGCCGGGTCCGGGCCAAAAAAATCTTACCCGGGGCCCGGCCTGTTTTCTAAACGGGCCTCGTTTTTTGTCCAAGCCCATTTTTCAGACCTATATTTTTACCCAAACCCTCTCATTTTTCAGGCGAACCTTCAGGCCAGGCCGGGCCGCCCGGCCCATGCACACCTCTAGTATATAATAGGATTTGGCTTAATTGGTGTAAATTTGAATTATTTGATAATTTATTAAATTTGTGATAAGTGTAAATAATTATTTTAATTAATAACGGTAAATGAACTGTATTAACTGGTAATGCCCCGTAATCCTGTTTCGTGGACGGATAAGGTTTAGGGGGTGTTACAATTTCAATATATGCCATTCAACCAATATGCCATTTAGTCACCTCAATCACAACCAAGCATTCATACTTACATTTGCATCAAAAAGATCATGTTTCATCCAAACAACCTTAACTAAATTCCATATCAACACATAACCTAATTGACCGCATTTCAACCATGCCAACACATACCACTTTAGCCATTTAACCCATGCATCATTTTGGCAATAAAAACACCAACCATCAATGCATCAAATTCCAAAAGCACACCAACCATATTACCATATTTACAAGCCAAACATAACAACTAGTTCATCAAACACAAGTCCTCCTAAACATGTCATTATAACCTTGATCAAAACATCAAAAACTACCGATATAATCATTGGATAGTGTAATAGATCTCCGACAAGCTTCCAACCCGACTGAGCTTCCGATAATCTGTAAATTAAAGGAAAATAATTACGTAAGCAATGAATGCTTAGTAAGCTCGTATGAATATTAAACATAACATTTCATCATATATATGAAATTTATACGACAAACGTAAAGCTTTACCAATGCCACAAGATTTATCAAACTATAAAACTATCAACTCACATATACTTTCTATTCATAATATAATAAGATCTTATAAGTTGTACTGCATAATCATCAATCTTTTCTTAAAATGATGAATCATTCCACTTACTTACTTTCAGTTCCATTTACTCAGCATAAGCTTAATTACATTATCAATTCATGAATTAGTATGATTATTTATGACATAGGTAAATTCACCTTCAGCGTAAGTAAATTTCTCACATATAGATAAGTCATTTAATTCATCAATCCTTTTATCTTATCACATTACATTTCAATTATGAACTTACCATTTCATTACCTTTTCTTACTCATTTCATTTGCAAAACACAAGACATAAACATAAATATCAACCATAACCACGAGCTTGATATAAGCCTAATTGTCATCATCTATACACAAGTTAGTACATTTATACACAACTCTTTTGGGATCAAGTACATGATAAATCATTTCATAAGAAATTACATCATTTCATAAGAAATTATATCTTTTCATTTGCATAGTACAAAGTATAAACACAAAAATTAACCATATGTGTTCCTGTCATCCACAATCTCAATTGGAGAATTGAAACATTCAAATCAAGCTTAAATATATGGTAATTCCATCAAAATCAATAAACAATTTACCTTACCGAGATTTACAGTCAGATGAATTCATCTATGTTCAGATCAATATTCAATAAATAACAAATCTTTCAAATTCATTAAACAGATTACCTTACCAAGATTTTCCATTCGAAGAACAACTTACAGATAAGAATACATCGTCAGATCAACCGAACACACCAGATAGAAGCTCATAAGAGCTAATCCAACCGAAACACGCTAAACAAAAGCTCATAAGAGCTGATCCAATAGAAACACGCCAAACAGAGGCTCATAAGAGTTGATCCAACAGAAACATGTCAAACAGAAGATCATAAGAGTTGATCCAACCGAAGCACGCCAAACAGAAGATCATAAGAGTTGATCCAATCGAAACACACCAAACATAAGCTCATAAGATCTGATCCAACCGAAACACGCCAAATAGAAGCTCATAAGAGCTGATCCAACCGAAACACGCCAAACAGAGGCTCATAAGAGCTGATCCAACCGAAACACGCCAAACAGAGGCTCATAAGAGTTTATCCAACCGAAACATGCCAAACAGAGGCTCATAAGAGCTGAGCCAACCGAAACACGCCAAATAGAAGCTCATAAGAGTTGATCCAATCGAAGCACACCAAACAGAAGCTCATAAGAGCTGATCCAACCGAAACATGCCAAACAGAAGCTCATAAGAGCTAATCCAACTGAAACACGCCAAACAGAAGCTCATAAGAGCTTATCCAACTAAAACACGCCAAACAAAAGCTCATAAGAGTTGATCTAACCGAAACACGCTAAACAGAAGCTCATAAGAGCTGATCCAATCAAAATATGCGAAACAGAGAATATAACATGAGAGTCCGCAACAAATGCTGAACTTTGGTTTACTCGGGTAATATACAGATATCTCCTTCCACTACTATCTCCACTCCAAACCCCCGCAACACACCAAATAACGATTGTACTTTATCCTGCATTCAATTCAAACCGAGCATCAAATTTAATATTATATCTCAAATTACCATTAATTATCAACAATTAGAAATAAATATTTAAGTTGTACCATGTTAATCTACTTAATTCTTATTGATGTTAAATTCTAACCGTATGAACTTATTTGGCCAAATAGCAAAAATGTCGAAGTATAACGACTTTTTGATAATTTTCCATTCTTCTCGATTTTCCACTCAATCTTGATTTCAAAATCTCCCCCATGCATAGAAAATGGATTGGTCAAATCTGGTTTCTCCAAAAATGGAGTTCTTCTTGTCAAAGAAGAAGAACACAAAACAAAATTATGTTTTGTTTTTTCTTTTTCTTTTTCTTTTTCTTAATTAATACTTATTATTTAATTTATTAATATCAAAATATATCATATAAACTAACAAAAATAATCACCAACCGCCCACTCAACTATAATATGGTATATTTACCATATTAGTCCATAAATTTACTTTTTAATAGCTATTAAACATCTTTAGTTAGTAGAATTCAACTTTTACACTTTTTATAATTTAGTCCTTTTAATTAATTAACTATCAAAACATTAAAATTTCTTAACTAAAATTTAATACAATCTTAATGACACCCCATAAATAAAAATATTTACAGCTCATTTTATGGAAACGACGTCCCGATACCTTATTTTCTAAAATCACTTGACTTTAGGGTATTACCACTTGAACTTAATTAATCATTTATATAACATAAATTACCATATCAAAAACCTTTTTAAAACCATATTTGACACGTAAATATTAAATAATAATATTTACAAACTTACTCGTTGGATTTGTGGCCCCGAAACCATTATTTTCGACACTACTAAAAAACGGGCTGTTACAATATGATTCCACATATAACTCAATCAAAATTTAACTAAGTTTGTATGGTTAACAAAATGATCAAGATATGCTTTGCATCAAACTATGTGCATGCCATAATTTATAACCAAAAGATCAAAATCATACTCTCTTTTGAGCTTTAAGATGTGATGAGTTGATAAGGTATCTTTGTTGTAGAGATTTAACTCGAGTTTTTACCTACGCGTTGAAAAATAGCACGTTAAGCTTAAAAAAACTTAGCAAATACATCAAGAATTAAAAACTTAGCAAATACATCAAGAATAAACTTAAAATTTAAATTAACCAACATTATATTCAATGAAATTAAATAGAGAGTAACCATAATGAAATCTTTAACTAATATTTTATAGTTCACTTACCAATTCATTTATATGACCACTTACCCTTTAAATTATCAACCAAATTATACACTCAATAGAACATGTAAGATATGTGCATACACAAAGTCATTTCCATTCTTGAGTTTGTACTTTATCGGCGTAGTTTATATCGATGTGTAGTTCCTATTCCTAGTGTTGAAAACGTGAGCTTATGATCGGCTAAATCCCTAATTGATAAATAAAAGATTAACTAATTTCAAAATTCGGGTTTTAATATGAATTAGCTATTAATAACTAGTATTACCTCCTAGACTCTACTAATTGATTAATCAGCGGATACTTATTTATCTCCCAACCTCACTTTCTCTGACAGGATAAACTATGATTTACTCTGTTCGACTTATCTCCCGACCTCATCTCTCCTATGATAACTTCCTAGGGTTATCAAGCCTAGGGTTTAGGAACGTGTAATCTATATCAACTAATCTTATTATGAACCCTTAGTCTTTTGTTAACTAATCGACTTGATTAATTAATCAGTTCAATAATCGAAACATGCAAGATATAAATAAAGCACAAGATTTATTCTGATATTCGTACAAATATTAGTTGATCAGGCTAACAAAATATAAATAAAAGAATAAAATAGAATAGTAGAGTAGAGTAGAGAGAATGCTCGTGAACATATATATATTGAAGCACGGATTCGGAGCAATCTCTGCTTGCTATTGTCTTTACATTGGAACAGAAAAGTTCTGACTGAACAACAAGAAAAGAAAACCAAAAGTTGTGTTTGATGGATGGATGGTTTTATTATTTGATGCCTTAATTTGTGTATAAAAACCTCTTATTTATAAGTTAAAATATGTACACTTTATGCCCGATATGCCCCCGATACTTTAGGTGCCAGTAAAGAATAAAATCTATGAGAATCTGCCAAAAAATGGTTGCCAACGTCATCCTTGCTTATAGCCAATGTTCAAGCTATGGCTCAACATAGGGTGCATGTCACGCCACAGACATTGTGTGTCATGCCATGGCAGTATTTTTGTGGCTTTAGACATTTTTTTCGTGCTTTCACAGCTCAAAAAGCTTGTGCATCACTCGTCCCAAGTTCCTATGTCAATTGGGACTAAAATTAAGCCTCTTGTACACTTAAATACATAAATTAACCCTACCTAAGGCCCATGTCGACCTAATAGGTCATCAACACTCGTAAAATGTGTTAAAAACACTTATTTTTATTAACTTTTAATTCTAACTACTAAATACTCAAAATGCAATAATAAATACTAAATTGGTAAGAAAACAAAGGAAATAGACCGAAATAACTACCACATTTAACGTCAGGTCAATCATGACATGAATTAGTATCTTTGAATGTTATCATTGAATTTGGTATGTGATGGAATAATATAGATACTTGGTCTGTTAGATTATGTTACATATGGAAATAATTGGAAATATATGATTTGGTTAATGACTATAGTGTGGTATTTTGATGATTGATTTTGGGAGGCTATAGTATATTAAATAAGCTTATGTTTATTGTGAAATGATACGTTATTAGGTTGGCATTATGGTCAACTTTAACATGGTAGGAATTGTTACTTATATGGCATGCTAAGCACAAGTATGATTTAATTCTAGTTGGTAAGAAATGGAGTTGAATCTTGGTATTAGATTAGAATTTAAAGCATGGTATGTTAGGTAGTTTAAATGCTAAGTGTTGGTACAAGTATAGATGAATTGATTGAAAAATGTTGTTTATTATTGAATTGAGGTGTCAATTGTGACATATTGGTTAGGCACTTAGGGTGGTTTTATAAGTTGTATTTTGGGTATATTTTGATGCATTTTGAACAGGTCTAATGAATGGTTAAAGGCTTGTTTATGGCACAAGTAAGAATCGATTGTGTGATTTGATTTAAAAGGCATATTTTGGCACACACGGGCAAGTGACACGGTTGTGTGCTCTATATTATCAAGGTGGTTTTGGTTAAACACGGTCACAATCTCTCACATGGCCTGGCAACACGACCGTGCGAATGTTTGTAAGATTTTAAATTTAGGTCCACACGACTTGTTGATAAGACCGTGTGACATTGCTTTACACGGTCTCAACTCGTCACGCGGCCTGGACACATGCTCGTGTGACCTTGTTTTACACTTTTGCTCAATCTTTTTTGAAATGGTCTAAATGAGTTCTTGTTTGTTTTTAAATTGATTTTAGAGCTTTCGTAAGCTCGAATTAAGTTCAAATTTGTATGCAAGACATGATTTGTTTGATGAATAGATGATTTAAGATTTTTTTTGAATAAATACTTGAATTAAATTACATGTTCCGATGCTGTTATTTATTAAGCATCTCGTAACTCAATTCGATGACGAAAAGGAATGAAGGTGTTACCGCTCTTATTTAAAATATTCATAGGTAAAGAGAATTTATGAGAAAATTTATAACCATGATTACACATTAAATGTTAATGGAAAAATGTAGTATTATAATTAAAATAAAGTTTGTAATGCTATATAAAAGAAAGTAGTGGGTGTAACATGCAAAATAAGAGTGTGATTCACTCTCTCATATCGGTTAATCTGCATATAATTTAGACAAAATGTTTACCTAACAAAATTTATACCTAATTATCAAAAATAGATGATTGTCATTTTAACTTTCAAATGTTACCCATATAAAATAATATTATATCATGCTATGTAATCGATTTTACTTTAATAATATAAAATAAATAAATAAATACTAGAATAAGATAAGGAGATTAATATTTACGAAACTAAGAAAATTTTATATTAAATAATTGATGGAAAAACCTCAATTTTACGGAAAAATCTTAATAAAAACATTAATTAAATATTTGAAATATCAGGATTAACTTCTTAAATTCATTAAAATACCAAAGTTGTCCCTTTTCTTTTACCCTAATTTCTCCTCTTAGGAGCTGATTTTATATATTATATAGATTATATTATAATGTTATTAAATTTCTAATGTGTTCACACTATAAAGAATTCACTTGTGACAAGGAGAGATCCTAGTCATTTGTGGAGGAAAAATTCAACAAAAACCCTCCACTTTTTTATATAATTCTTAATGGTGTTCTGCAATATATTTTTTTAAGTAGCAAGTCATTCTATTTTGCTTATATTCAATAATTCAATTTACAATTTTACATAATAAGTTACAGTAAATTTTAATTTTTATTTTTTAATATTTTAAGTTTATCACTCTTTTTACCAATTAAATACACTATTAAAATTGAAATAAATATTTAAAAATATAAATAATGTTACAATAAATTGTTTAATGATCACAATATTTAGTTCTAATTATCAATCTACATTCACTAATTTATAATTAAAATTAAGCATGAAACTATGTATAAAAATAGACTTCACACAATCTACTATTATAATATTTATATTTTAGAAATAAATTCAAAATATATTTTTTAAAATTTATTGTAATATCAATTATAATATTTTAAAATTAAATTTATATAATATTATGTATTACTAATGAAATATTATAAATTTTATGTAAAAATTAAAATATATTCAAAATGCAATTTTCTTACGTACTTTTTTTCATTCAAACATTAATCATTAATCTATTTTATCTCTCTCTTGAACAATTATAATATGTAGTTACTTTTCTCTCTTTTTTTCATTTATTAATTTCTCATCTCACATGGAACATTATTTTATTCATTTATTTTATAAATTATATATTTTTATTGCCATAATTAGTTTTTAATTATCTTTTAATTTATTATTCCAATGGTTAAACATAATTAAAATATTTTAATAAGTTTAACAATTCAAATATAATAAAGATGTTTTCAAAATTATAATTAAAGCATATATCCCATATTACAAAATTATCAAACTCGTGTTTTTATATTTATTAGTTTCTAATATCGCGTATATTACACGTGATTTTTTTATATTTAAGTTTGGTAATTTATTAAACAATATAATTTTACATATGTAGTTAATACAAAATTATATTATTAAAATAATAATTAATCAATATAATCAAAATAAATCAATTATTTTGATAATCCAAAATAATCCCTGATCATTAAGCATTAAGCAGCGTTTGTGCAATATAATTTCCATTCCCATTTTTCTTATTTTTAATCAATAAATTGTCCATATAGTTTGTAGATAATAATAATAATTACTATAAATAAAATATTAATTGAGTTATATAAATATATTATTTATAAAATCATATATATGAAATACAAAGTTATTGTAAAAATAATTAGATTTCAATATTTAAATATAATTTTTTTTTACTTTTCCGGTTAATGAAACAATAATAGCTTAAAGATAAAATAATTCGATGTAAATTTTAACACTTTTATATGTTACTATATAAATTATTTAATATATATTTTAAAACTTAAAATCCTTTAACAATAATTAAAATTATTATTTATAATTATGATAAACATTTTTATTAAATAAATTTAATTAACCAATTATTTTAATAAGGTTAAATTCTTATATATGTATATATATTTATATAAATGTGATAAAACTTTATAAATAATAAAAAAATTAAAATTGTGAAATCAGTAATGCAATATATTGATCACTACAATAGTTTTTTTTTCTGAACTCGTGTTTTTATAGATATTTTAGATTATAGATTATTATTCTTTTTTTATCCGTTTTGTAAGCATGTCATTATTTAGTATTAATTGAAAATATGCTATGTTTTAATATATCTTTATATTAAAATACAATGCAATTTAATAATAATAATAATAATAATAATAATAATAATAATAATAATAGTTTTATAAATAATTAGATTTTTTATTTTTAATTGAATATTATTAAACAGAAGTGATGATAAAAGGTAAATTTAACAAAAGGATAAATTTATCTCTTAATTTAAAGTTTAGTTAATAAATAAACCTTACGAGTGTTTGTGCAGTTTTCATCTAATCTCATCAAGTAGTAGTGAAATTTTTATCTCAATCTTTTAGTACCACTTTTAAAAATGATTATATCAACTATCTATATATTTTTTCATTTGAAAAATTAGAATTTGAGGCTTTTTATAACCATTAATCCTTGAAAAATCATCAAAATTAATACAGACAATAGGAGTTTTAAAAAATTTAGAGGAAAAAAGAGTAAAATCTTATTTCCAGAATATATGAAAATGAAACCATAATTGCCCTGAGAGGTCGTTTAATTTCTGCATTATGAAAGGAACCGGTGCATTGTTTATACTGTTAGGGTTTAAAAAAACCAAAAAATATTACAAATGAAAATTATGATAATCAGTTCACCTTCATGTATCGGTGCCTTAGCAGAGAAGGAATAGCGGAAACATGACTCATCAAAATAACACACCCTAACAGTTTTCCAGCTCTGCACCGGATGTTATTTTTGAGCATTGCTTTAATACTATAGTTTTTCAACAATGATTTTGCGCAAAGCTTCAGATAGTGGTATTGGTCTTGATCGGTTCGGGTTGAATGGCCTTTTGCACGAGCTCCGCTTGTTCCTTCACATGCATGGAATAGAAGCCGGTAGCAGTGGAAGCAGATGGAGCACGGCCAACATATCTGACATCATCAAAGGTTCCTCTACCCAAAGCAGTCATTGCCATGGCAAGACGAGGGGCGATGTAGTTGTATGCACCCATGTTCATCGGTTCTTCCTGGCACCAAACAATCTCTGCGTCTGAAAGTATAAACCCAAAATCATGTCTCAGTTTCAGGAAAAACAAAAAAGCAGGAAAAGAAATAAAGGGTCGCAATACATGAAAAATTACTAAACCTATCAGTATACATTAGGACATCAAGTTTCTTTATAAACAAAAGAGGGAGAGATGGAGAGAGACGAGTATCTAAATTGAATATACATTTTTAACAAACCAAACGAAATTTTTTCAGCAGCAAGCTTTTAATCAGCATTCAAACCCAACTAAATTCCCAAAAAGACAATGTTTCACATTGCGTCTTTAGATTCAGTTAGAATTGCTATATATCAAGTTTTAGTCTAAGATTGGACAACATACTTGGATATCGCTTAAGCTCTCGTTGGATTAGGTCATAAGGGAATGGGCAAAGCTGTTCCACACGACAGATAGCAACGTCGGTAGCATTGTTTTTCTTTCTCTCTTCATCAAGCTCATAGTAGACCTGAAAGCAGATAGCGTATCATTATTGTATAAAAACGACACAAAACCATTAAACCTGCAGGGAACTATGCATAAAACCCAATAAAATAACACAATTTATGAATCTTAGTTGTCTGCTTCACTCTACAAGAAACAACTCCACACTTAAACAGCTTTTGAAAGCCACACAAGGGGGAAAAAAGCGGAAACCAAGGGCATAGCATACCTTTCCGGAACAAAGTACCAAGCGTCTTATACCCTCCTCAAGGTCGGAGTGCATATTCTGATCTTTTATAAGGCGCTTAAATCTGGTTCCTTGTTTATCAAAACCAGGGTGGCCTTGGACATCATCAAATTCAGAGAGATTTGATTTGCAGTCCTTGTGACGAAGTAAGTTTTTGGGGGACATCACGATAAGAGGCTTACGGAATTCCCTGTGTATCTGAAATAGGAGAGAAGAATGATAAGGAAATGGCAAGACTAGCCCGAAGCTGAAACATCATTAATAACCTTTAGTTGCACTGACCTGACGCCGCAAAACATGGAAGTAATTAGCAGGTGTTGTAACATTAACCACCTGCCAGTTGCACTCCTGAATTTGTTTACGAAGAGTTGTATCCATCTCAGGTATCACAAAAGGATTGTCATCACTCATCTGCAAAAATTTATAAAGATGTAGTCATAAATGCACCATTGAGTCCCCTTTTTTATTTTTATGTGAAAATGACATGCTAGGGAGCACAGCCTGATTTTGAATAAAGGATGAAGCTAAATCATGATGCAAAGAACAATGCATGCTATTTCATGGGGAATACCTGAAGATAACGCTCTAGTCGTGCACTTGAATGTTCTGGGCCTTGTCCATCATAACCATGGGGAAGCAGCACAACGAGACCAGTTTGACGCAGCCACTTTGCCTCCCCGCTACTTATAAACTGATCAAATATCACTTGAGCACCATTAGCAAAGTCACCAAACTGAGCTTCCCACATAACCAATGAATTTGGATTCTCCATCGAGTAACCCAATTCGAATCCAAGCACACCAAACTCAGAAAGAGAACTGCACTCAAAGACCACATGTTGCTCAGAAAAAGAATCCAAAATTCACAAAAAGATCAAAAGTAAAAATGCCACACAAAACTAAAATGCACAATCAAACAATTCTCCAGCAGGGACATAAATTTGCACGAGAAGCAAAAATATCGCCACATAAAGAAGAGAACAGTAAGTTTGCAAGTGAAAGATCAACTTAAAATTCTGAACTTGTACACATTGCATAGAGTGAACCACATAGAAACCAAATTCCAAGTATAAGGTGCAGTCAAGTGCAAAAGTTCTCAATAAGCTAAGCCATAATGCAGAGCACAATTGATGTTTAATTTGGAATATCTACATAAATAGATCACAAATTAGCCTTAATATCAAATAGTTACACAAATAAAGGTGTCTTTTTCTTCCTTTTTTACTTTTTACTATTTTCCCTTGAAAATGTAAAATATAGATGGCTTCTCTTCCTCTTAAAGGATTTCCAAGACAAATTAGTCAAATACATAACCACATCTTGTACAGTCACTATCAGAGAACACGTATTAGATGGACTGAAAAATTAGCTATTGCACAAAGTCCAAAGCATTAAAAGGGTTACCTATTGCTGACAGTAAACATCTCCTCATTTTGGTTGATGATAACATGGTCCAGAGGGCAATACTGTTCCCCTGTTTCCTGATCGTGAATCACAGAATGCCGATGACTGAATGTACCCCTTTCAACATCCTGACCACTCAACCTAACATGGTTACCTTCCACCAGCAAGGTAGCAAATGCAAGTGCTTCACCCATAGCCCAGTCAAGGCCCTCCCCTGTCTCAATCATCTGCGCACGTTGTTCATAAACCTTCTTCACTGCTCTATGAGGCTTAAAATTATCTGGGAGGGTTGTGATTGCTTTGCCAACATTCTTCAATATCTCGGGTTTAACCCTGCATAACATGCAAGTTCCATCAGCAAGTACACGTAAGAGATACCAAAATGAAAGTTGAAATTGACAAAGAAGCCAAAATACCCAGTGTTCCGAACACGTGAAATTTGTTCAGGTGACTTGAATCCCGTCCAGTAAGCAGAAAGCCAGTCACGTCTTTTGGGAACATAATCTTTGCTGGCCAAGAATTCTTCATTAAGAATTGTACTGACCTTCTGACTTATATTACCAATGTCGTCATCTGTCACCTGCCCAGACTCCAACAACTTGTTTCGGTATATCTGAAGTGCTGAGGGGTGATTCCGAATGATCTGTTGAAGAAAAAAAAAAAAAGGAAGAATTTACATATGTGAAGTTCAAGTAATTTCTCAGGAACATATTAAAAAAAAAAAAAAAAAAAAGGGTAGGACCAACTAAGACATGCCTAATGGGGAAATAAATAGCCAAAAAGGTAAATATGCTGCAGACCTTATACATCTTTGGCTGTGTAAATGATGGTTCGTCAATCTCATTATGCCCAAATCTACGGTAGCAGACCAAATCAACCACCACATCTGAATGGAAGGTTTGGCGCCACTCAGCTGCAAGTTCACATGCATGGACAACTGCCTCAACATCATCTCCATTTACGTGGAAAATGGGAGCATCCAAAGCTTTGGCAACATCAGTACAATACTGTGAAGATCTGCCTGCCCTTGGATCAGTTGTAAATGCCACTTGGTTGTTGACTACAACATGTATGGTTCCACCAGTAGTGTAGTTTGGAAGTGCACTAAGATGAAGAGTTTCATAGACTACACCCTGTCCAGCAAAGCTTCCATCTCCATGAATCAAAACAGCCATGTTCTTGGTCCTATCCTCATCATTGGAGTAATACTGCTTTGCTCTAGTTTTTCCGACAACAACTGGGTCCACAGCCTCCAAGTGACTGGGGTTGGCAACTAAAGACAAATGAATTCTCTTTCCACCTCTTGTTGGTCGATCATAGGAAGTTCCCAAGTGATATTTGACATCACCAGTTCCTGTGTAAAGCCCAACTTCATCCACAGGCTTTGTACCACCACTGAACTCACTAAATATTTGACGAAGTGGCTTTCGAACAACATTACCTAGCACATTCAATCTTCCTCTATGAGGCATTCCAATAACTATGCTTTCGACCCCTAGATCAGCAGCCCTATCAAACATCTCTTTCATTCCAGGAATTAAAGTTTCACCCCCTTCTAGCCCAAACCTCTTGGCTGTTGTCCACTTGGTAGCCAAGAAATTTTCAAACTGTGTACTCCATATAAGCCTATCAAGAATGACTTCACGCCGCTGGCGATTGTACTGCATTGGCGTTGGAGTTTCAATCTTGTCTCTCAACCAGTTGCACTTGTCGCGGTCAGCAATGTGCATGTACTCGAACCCAATGCTTCCACAGTAAGCCTGTTCAAGCCGAGTCAAAATCGACCTAAGTGTCTGCACTGGTCGGTTTTCTGATAAAAATCCAGCCATCCTCCACACACCTAAAAAGAATTCTCTATCAAGATCAGCTTCAGTAAAACCATAAAGAGCTGGATCCAAATCATCAGGAATTTCCCTTTCCTCTAAACCCAGCGGATCCAACTTCGCTTTCATGTGACCATTAACCTGGTAAGCCCGCACAAGCAATAACAATCGCATACTCTCCTGAATGGTCTGGCCTGAAATTCCTGGAGATGTGGCAGCCTGACCAACAAAATTCCTGAAGAAATTGTCCCACGACTCATCAACACTATCTGGGTCAGCTTCCCAGGCCCTTTGAAGCTCCTCTAAGTATACACTACTGGTTCCATCTAAGAAACTATCAGTTAGCTTAGAAAGTGGAACAGGGCGAGGAACGGGAGCAGTCTGTGCCTTTGATTTAAAGACGGTGGTGTGAAAAAATCGACTCTGTGAAGGAACAATGCGTGATCGTGCAGCATATGATCCACCCTGAGACAAAGTCCTCCTAATAGCAAGCTTTGCCACACTTGACCCAGCTCTAAGCCACCCCATATCTATCAATCAACAATATTTATGAGCCAACAATTCTCAAAGATTGTATAATACCTCCACTCTCAGAACTCTATCAACACTCGCTACACTCTTACTTCACCAATTAGAAACCTATTTAACATATATATATATATATATATATATTTAAAAAGGCTGTATATATGAAAAGTCAACAACATTAATAATAGCTCAAATACAAGAAAAAGTATAAAAGTGTTGAATTTATAATCGAATTTCAGTAATATTCTTAATCTAGTATCCATAAAAGTGAGCTCTGGTAGTTCAAGTTCACCAAAACACATAAAAACTTTGAATTTATGCTCAAATTAAAATTAGCCTAGAACAAGGTTATAAAAAATTTCTAAACAATATAATTGATCAAAAACTAATAACTGAATAAAGAAAACAATTAAATTCAACCGCCTTAACATTAGCAATTAAAGTAACCAATGTACAATTTTCTCAATAAAAATTAGAACTTCTTAAGCTTACAACAACAGAAATTAAGTCCAACAACATAAACTCTCCTCACTTCCTTAAAACAGATCAAATCGATATTTTTAAGGAACAAAATTTAAAGATTAAAAAAAAAAAAAAAAAAGAGCCAAGTTAGTTGACCGCATATTCATCCACAGAGAAACCAAAAAAAATTATTAAAAGAAATCAAAATCAAAGTCAGCAACAGATGCAAGCAGACGGAAATTCTTAAAAAATAATAATTATCATAACAGAAAGGAAACAGATTTACCAGAGAAACAGAAGAGATAATCTGCTTTTAGAGAAATCAGATGAAAATTGAAAAAAAAGAAATGAAAACTGAAGTTAAAGAACAGTTTGGGAAGGAGGAAAAATAAAAAGATACCTGGAAAATAGGAGAGAAAATTAAAAACCCTATAAGAGAAATTAACGTTAGCTGTGTTGGCTTAAGACTTTTCAAAGTTAGGACCAAAATCTTGGTCTTCAACTCTCTTCCTTTTTATTCTTGGCTTTTTCTCCTAATTTCATCTCTAGAAATAATGAAATACCTAAATTTTGAATATAAAAAATATTCGGGATTAGTTTTATTACTCATATATAGCGAATTTATTACTAACTAAAATTCTATCACAGATGTCACGCCGTATTACTCATTTTATTCTTAAACCATGTCATCCAGGTTCCATTCATGTCTATAAAAATATGTTAGACCTCGTGAAAAGCACCCAATATTAAAGTAAAAATTTTGAGTTTTTAGTTTGAGTGATAAATATAAAGTTTTGTGAGTTTAAATTTTATTTTATATGTTTTATTTATTTTTGTTAAAATAAAAATATTAAAATATTTTGAATAATATAATTTATTTTAATTACGAAATAATATTTTTATGATTTTTTAATTTAATTGGTGTCTATTTAACTCATAATATTAATTTAATTTAAAATTTTATTAATAGTATAGATATATTTTATTTATTACTAAATACTTACTTGGAATGAAAATTAATGAAAAGAAGTAACTCCATTTTCATAGGATTTACTTATTATATTTTATTGGGAGTGTAAATTTGGTTCGTATATTTTTATTATATACGAAAATAATAATAAAAAGTAAGTATTTTTTTAAATATTGACCACGAGAATAAAAATTATATCATTTAAGTTATAATGAAACTAAAAAATTATATTTGACAAAAAAACTAAAATTTATAAACTTCGGGATTGTACTTTAGAAATAATTATTTTTTTCCGAAGGAAATAACCAATATTATATTTTAGGAAATAATTACGAAGATATGAACTTCTTAACGAGACAAACACTACTATATTAATAGGTTTATATGTGCCTTTAAGAAAATATAAAAAGTAAATTAAATTTCTCGGTTTAAAACTCTATAAACACCACTATATTTATTATTTTAATAGGTTTTTTATAAAAATTAAAATATTTTAAATATATTTTTTACTTTTATAAATTTTTTTATAATTTTTATAAATTTATATCAATTTTCATAATTTTATATTTTTGATAATTTTTTCCTGATTTTAATCATTTTATAGGAAAATATTAGATTAAATCGAAAGTTACCACGTATCACCATATGATTGGTTTATTAATTTATTTTAACAGTCAACGTGGTCAATGATGGAAGCTGTTAATGGAGGAAGGGGTGTTCATAGTTTGGTTAAAATTGAATTAACCTACGAAACCAATCTAATTCTGTTAATCGATTAGCGGTCGAATTTAGTTCGCTTGGAGGCCGGTTAATGATTTTTTAAAATTTCAATTATCAATTAATTCAGTTCAAAATCGGGTAATTAATCAAATTAACTGAAATAAATAATATATATTATATATAACATTTTTATTAGCAATGTATTTTTGAACTATTATTTTTATAGTAATCAAAATAAATAATATATATAATATATAATATATCTTATGAACATTAGCAATATATTTTTTTATATATTTTATACTTATTTTAACCAAAAGGTAAAACATATAAATTTCAATTAACCGACCGAATTAATTGAAATATTTTAGTTTGGTTAATGTATTTGAAAAAAAAATTGATTTAGTTAACAGTTAACGGTTAAAGATTTGGTTCAATTAATATAACCGAACGTTTGAACATACCTAAATGAAAGGGTTTAATTGATTATTTTAATTAACGATTGGGGTTTAATTGGATAGGAATTTAATATAGAGGCTTAATTGATCTTTTTATATTTTCTTAAAAGCTTTTTTGACATATAAACTATTATTTTATGTGAATTAAGCGTATTTGTCTCATTACTATTTTATGTGAAACAAGCGAATTTGTCTCTCTTTTAAGTCATTAAACTAATTAGGCAAATTTGTTTCATTATAAATAAATAAATACATATAAAAATCATTTGACAGTAATATCTAGGAAAAATATTTGGCATAGTATCGGTAGAGTTTTAGATTCCATAAATAGAATTTAGGATTAACAAGTGTCTTACAAGAAAATAGTAAAATATTAAAATAAATAAATATTTAAAAGAATACATGATGATCTTTTAAAACTACTTGTAAAATAAAAACTATTTTGTCAATGTATCAAATATTAATATAATATTTATATATATTATTAATTTTTATAAAAAATATCTGATCCAACTAGTCCAAATAATAAAACTCTTATTAAAGGTTGGATTTAAATAAATTGAACCTACTTTATCAAACAAATAGTATTTAATGTACCATTTCATGCAATATTTCTCTACTTCCAAATAAATATTATTTCGAAAGGGGTTGGATAGCATAAACAATGGAGGAGTGGGGATACGTCGGAAGGGGATGCAATTATAGGAGTGGACTCGTTTGTTCCTGCTATGGGGGAGTGACCAGGGATAATGGGAGACGTTCGTTATGGGGTTTTCCCGTAACGGTTTGCTTGGTGTTGGAAGTTGAGATGTGGAGGACTTTTGAGGGAGTTAAGGTAGCGTGGGAAAAGGGAGTAAAGAAGATTGTCTTAGAGATGGATTGTATAGAAGCAATTAACATGTTGAGTGGTCATATTCGAGACCAAAATTTGTTAAGAGGGAGAGTGAAGATTTATCGGAACAGATGGAAGAATTTCAAGTAGTACATGCATCAACACAGATGAACTAAATTGCGGACAGTATGGTCAATCTTGTCATAAGAATGAATGCTGAATAGAAAGTCTTTAATCAATCTTACTAGATGATGTATGATATTATGGTGGTTGATGCTCTAAACTCAATGACAAAACAAAACGGATAAATTTTTGTTTTACTTTAATATTTTGCTTTTGAAAAAAATATTAAAAATTTATTTAAACATGATAAAAAAGTAATTATAATTTATTTAGAAGTTCTCTGTTATTTTTCTGTCTTACTCAATATTTTTTTATTGTGATTTATTAATTAGGCATGAGATGCATTAAATATTACTCCATTTTATTTACTTAGCCGGAAATTTTAAGTAAAAATTAATTAATCATAAAAGGTTTACAAATGCCAACGTGTTTTCCTCAATTTATTCACGTTATACTATTCACTACAGTTTAATTCTTTTTCTTGAGGATTTCATTGGTTTATAAAATTATTTAATTATTTGGCATGTAATTTTTTTAATTTGAGTCTAATTTTTTTTTTTGTCTGTAAACTCTATTTCTTAATTTAGTACTTAAATTTTTTAGTTTGACATTTAAATTTGTCAAACCTTATATAAATTACTCTAATATATTAATAATATTTTTTATTAGGTAGCAAAATAATCTATATATAATTAACAAGTAATAGATGACATGGAATTTATTTTTATAGTTTAAATATTCCATTACTTTTAGTTTAATTTCTTTTTAATTTAACACGATGAATTTATTTTATTTTGGGTTTTTAAAGCTATTATTTTATTCTTCAACATTCATTTGTTAAGCAAATTTAAGCATATTATTTAGAGAAATAAACGAAACTTCAAATATTATTAATTTTCATGTCACCTACTACATTTCAGTCATACATTAGCTATTTTTGTCTACTTATAAAAAAAAACTAACACTACTAGTTTTTTAGTGTAATTTGTATAACATTTGACAAGTTTAGGTACTAAACAGGACCAAGAAGCCTAGGTACCAAATTAAGAAAAATTGTCAAATTCAAGTACCAAATTGGGCAAAAAAAAAGTTTAGGTACCAAATTAGGAAAAAAATGTCAAACTCAAGTACCAAATGTTATATTAAGTCCTATTATTTTAAAGAACTTATTAATTATATTCTTTTCTTAGATATCTTCTTAAAATTTTAAGTTAAAACGTAACTTTGTTGTTATACCATAGATGAATATTGAAATTTGTCACTATATTTTAAAAATATGAATAAAATTATCACTCACTGTTTATGTAATTAATTTTTTTCAACTATAATTTGAATTTTATTGAATTGTACCATCGTCCATCGACATTGAGTTTTAAATCAAATTTTACCAATAAATATCAATTTTGAAGATTTGAAAACAAAATTCAATAAGAAATATTCTTTTATTTAAGAATAAGATAATTTAACAATATTAAAAATAATAATTTAACTCGTGATTTTTATTTAATGAAATAAATATTTGAAAAATACAATATATAAAGATTTTTATAAAATAATCTTTTTATTTAATATAATATTGATTAACTTATTATTAAAATAAAATATAAAAATATTTTTATTAAATTTTATCTTCAAGTTATTTTAAATTGAAATTAAATAGATAAATTAAATAAGAATAAAATTTTAATAAAAAAATTCAATCAAATCAAAGTAAAGTGATAAGCTAAAAGGACAAATATTAGTGAAAATGAAATATAATAACAAATTTTAATTTAGACCTAAAGTATATGATAAATTTAAGTATTAATTTTAAAATTTTGGAATAAATTTCAAAGTACATATAAATTTTGATTTGGCCTAATTATACATATGAAAATTTGACTTGTAATTTAAATACATGCATGAATTTTTATTATTCAACTATATACATTTAAAGAAATAAATATATTATTTTTTTATATTATATAAATATAATTTTTTGTATATTTAATATGTAAATGTTAAAAATACTATATTATTAATTATTTTAGTAATTTGTGAAAAATAAATTAAAACATAATTTACATATAATATTATATATTTAATTAATATCTATATATAACTTTAAAATTTATCGTATAAAATCAATACACATTGGCGTTAGTTTAACGCTTTCCAGTAAGAATCATTATTACTTTGAAAATATTCGGGAATGATATTCATTTTTCTTCTGTATTTTATTTCATAAATTCCCTCACTTTTATTTTAGCATCTCCAATGGTTAGGACTTAACAGTTAACAGGTTTTTCCTTTTATTTTTATTTTCATTATAAATTAAAAATAAAAATAAAAAGCCACTATGTAAAATTAGACTTGTTAGGGTTTTTTTTTTTTTGAATCCATGTGATTCGGTTCAAATTAATATTATTATTATTATTATTAATTTTTGGCCAAATAATTCATTGAAATTGAAATTAGAATAAATTTTACTTGGTTTTAAAATTCAATAATTTAGATAACTTCACATGGCATGTCTTGGCATGGCTCCCCATCCATCAACATGAAACCTTTGATTGCGTGGGTTTCAACTTTCTTTGATGCTTTCCAAACTCCTATTTTAGTTCCCATGTTTACAATTACCTATTTTAGTGGGAAGGAAAAAGATATAATTGAGTATAATGATTTTTTTACAATTATACCTTTTTATAAAGGTTAGTATTAATTTTTATTTTATTTTATTACTAATCTTAAATAATTATCATGTGTATTTTTTAATATTTTAAAAATAATATTTGGTACATTGTCTATAGTAAACATATAGAGTTTGATAGTTATTTTGGCACATTTTACTTAAAAATTATGTAATCCGAGAATATGATAATTAATTGGGTGAATTTTGTTCTTATTACGATAATGGGCATGATTTAATAAAGTATACAATTTTATGCTTTTATGTATTAAATCTGTGCATAATTTAATTAATTCATGCTACATATTAATTTTATCTATTTTAATGTACAGTGGGACCATGGAGTTAATAATGTATAAAGCTCATTTTAAATTTTTCATGGACATAAGACTATTCTTACCCTAGATGGACGGCAAAAACATACAAGTTGGGTCATGAAAATATCACATTGATCCAATTAAAGATAGTTTAAATGAAGGATAAGTCTGACAACTAATTGGGTCACAAAACCGTCCAAACAAGGGGGAGAGAAGTCCAATTCGGCAAGGGCATATGAGCAGCCTAAAATCAATTTTTGGGAGATTTATTCGGAGGTCCTTATACTTAATTTAGGTAGTCGAATGTCCAAGGGTTTTCAAGCTTTCTTGTTTTCTTTTTCTTTGGTTTCCACAGTTGAAGATGAAGATGATAACATCTTCTCTTTCTTTCCATTATGTTTTATTATTTATACTTAAATTAACATATTTTAATTTTAATTAATTAACATAAATCTTTAATTAGTTTAAGTTAATGGTATCCACCATCAAATCCCACTGTCATATATTTTAATTTGATTTATTTGATATTTTAATCCTTTGGATAATTGCTATCTAACTCTCAAAGTCTTTTCCTAATTAAAAATCTATAGTGATTAAAATTTTATAATTTAGTCCCTAGGCCTTCATTAACCACAATTTCAGCTAAATTACTTAATTGAATTTCAATTCATCTATACACTAACTCCATATATATCTCTATTTAATATTTACAGACTCAATTTATGAAAACAAGGTGTTGAAACTGCCTTTTTCGATACCATTAAAAACAGGGTTATTACATATACTATATGTAAAATATCCATATTAAATAATATATTCAATATAAATTCTTAAGAAATGGCTAAAATACCCTCATGTGACCTTTTTTTTTTCCATTTGCCTAATTTCTTCTCAATTCCAAATCTTTTCCAATTTGGCCCAAAAATGATTTTTATCACATCAATATATATTCTAACTTATTCTTATTCCAATTAATCAATAAATAACTCATATTTCTCATTTTGGTTGAATTTTCACTTAAGTCCTCAAATTTTTTGAAATTTATAATTTAGTCCTTTTGCCACGATCTCATTTCAAAAATTCTTTTCATTGTTTCCCAGATCTAAAATCAACTTTTCTTCCTTAACCATTTTTTATCTGACTCATTTTCCATTTTTTTTTGCAAATTCACTATATCTGATCTCGAAACAATGCCATGTTTTTATAAAAAATTTTGGGGTGTTACAACATAAACTCTTAAAGATTTTGTAAAACTTGAAACTTGCAACCCCCTAATAGTTCCAAAAGTGAAAATTAAACATAATCAAATAGAAAAGGTAGAGAAGAAACCTCAACATTCTTTAACTGGGCTTTCACGGCTCCTTGATTCTAGTTTTCCATTGCTGTTGCGATTGAAAATTACTTTTATAAAAGTGTTGTGAAAAAGTCTTGTAAAAAAATGCGGTTTATTAATTTCAATTAATTTCAAGCGTTATTCATTATTATCAAAAATAGTGATAAGAAGATAAAATGACTATTTTGGACATGATGTTAATAGATTAATTTAAATGATATTTAAAATTAATATAATAGTAAATAAATATAAAAAGTTAAATACTTTTAAATAATTAATATAAATTACTTGTTAAATTTTAAATTAAAAATAAAAATATATATTTTGCTAAAGTGTTGAGTAATTATTTATGGATACATAAAAATTCATTAAAGATGTAGCAATACTTGTTAATATAACACTAATTTCACATAATGACTACTCTCTCACCAATTGTTAAATATTTAATATAAAATTCAAAAAGGAAATAAGTGAGCAGCAAACCTACATGTGGTTAGAAGCATGACCAAACTTGAAACCATAAGCCAGAAGCTGCTATATACAAGCTTTTTGGTTTGAATCCAAAAGCACTTATACATAGCTGGTTTTCTGTCAAACACATTATGTTTTTTTATTGTTTCTGCTGTGTAAAAATAATTTTGCTATGAAGAAGGGCCCTACGATTAAATCCTTCTCTGGGACATCTTATTGTTGAGAGAAAGAATTAACCCATTTTGCAAGTAGAGGCTTAGGTGGCAGTTTTGCTTCCATTTTCTTTCGCACTTTGGGACCTTTCTTGGTGACATTTTTCAATATAGGACTTTTAAGGTAGGCTTTACCTATATTGTAGTTCCCATGGACCAACTATAGTCTAGTCATACTTAGGTCCACATATGATCATATTTAGCCATTCCAATGGCTGATCATGTGACCAACACTCTCATTCCAAACCATAATCACATCATGAAACCAAATATAATTACAAACCACATATGGTCAAATTCCATACTCCACTTTTACGAACCATTTTCGCATGGCCGCACACATATACATCACAAAGTACTTAAAACAACCGTGGGTGGTCCTATACATGCCATATCCAAAACTCAACTAAAGGAGTACCAAAAGGGCTTTGATAGTGTGGTTGACTTCAACTTCTATGATCCCGAATCCGATCGCTAACGAGCAAAATCTATAAGCAGAGAAACAAAGAAAGCGGAGTAAGCAATTTATGCTTAGTAAGTTTTGAGCCATAATATACACACAACCAAAGCATAGCATTCAAGTAGCTAAACAATAATTCATATGCACAATTTCTCAAAGACATGCTTACTTCACAATCCCAACTCTTATATTCATACACAAATAACGGCCTAGTTAATGCCGATAGCTCATTTATCATTAGGCGAATATTCATACGCACTTACTCATAGTGTGCTGAAGCACACACAAAACATACCTTGTTGTTGGGAATTTCACAAGTGCATTAACTGAAAATTTTCCAGCAAGTTCAAAGTTCTCGAATCACATACCTTCGGAGTTTATCCGGATATAGCTACTCGTTCAAACGCCTTGGGACATAGCAGGTTATGGTAACCCGCACAAAGGCCTTGGGACTTAACCGGATATCACAATTTGCACAATTGCCTTGGGCTTAGCCGGATATCATAACTTCGCATAATTGCCTTGGGCTTAGCCGGATATCATAACTCGCACAATTGCCTTGGGCTTAGCCGATATCACTCGAACATTCATACACATCTTTGTTTCAATTTCATAACACAACTTTTATGCACAATTCACTTAGCAAAAATATCATTTTCGGCTCAATGGCCACATACAAAGGCACAATTTCGATTGCTTATTACTTCATTCAATCGAATCAAAATCTAAGTTTCGATACTCGAAAACTTACCTCGGACGTGGTCGAGCGATTTCGACGACTATTCGACGACTTTTTCCTTCCCTTATCGGATTTAGCTCCCTTTGCTCTTGAGCTTAATTTAATAAATAAATTGGTTTTATCATTTGAGCATCGAAGAGGAATTCAAGATACCTAGCCAATATATATGCTCATTAGGCATCAAAGTCGCATATGCGAAATCACGAATCGAACTCAACACATTAGTTAATATTCCTCTTAGCGAATTTTCTAAGCCAAGAATAGGCATCAATATGCTTGCCTCTAACCGAATGCATGCACACCAATTTCCCTCATGTGGCGAATATGCATGTCCATGTTGAGGCCAATTATGCACTTAATACCACACAAAAACAGCATGTATTTTACTAACTAACGCATTACATATTGTAGCTCAATACACATCTCTCATGTACTTCATAACTGAAACATCATCACAAGCAAATATATACCTCGAAATAGTATATATGTCATGCCAATACATCATGTGCAAACATATATACACATATAGGTGCAAGGCCGAATCTCAAGGGGTTCATACCCATCCAAACACAAATTTTTACCAATCAAGTAACAAGCATAAATCATGCTCATGAATGCACCATGGCCGAATACATCACAACCATACTCTTTCAACTTCGGTCATGGTTAAACAAAGAATTCAATATCCTACTCAAGAATACTAAAAAGAAATTTCAAGAGTAGTCAATCCATCATTACATGCATCATCAACAAGCTTCACATTTAGCATGCAATGGCTTTAACACAATATCAACCTTGGCCAAACACCATTTTTCATGGCATAGCAAGGATTTGAACCATGGCTAACATGCACATCAAGTTAGCAACCAAAACAAGCATGAATCTCATGACACAACCTCAACATACCTTAATCTTGATGCAAGTATAGCCAAATCTCCTTCTAGATCTCTTCTAAACTAAAAATGGAGCAAAATTTCCTTCCTTCTTAGAATTTTCAGCCCAAAGAAAATGAGAATGGATGAACCAAATTTTTTCTTTTCCTTTCTCTCAACTCACGGCCAAGGGGGAAGCATGGATGAGACCATTTTTTCTTTCTTTGCCCATGCTCTTTATTTTATTATTTCACCTAATGCACCAACAAAACATGTTTCATGACATGTTTTGCCCATCCACTCTTGCCATGGCGGCCACTTCATGTTGGGGAAATTGACATGCAAATCCCTTATTTTGCATGCATGTTCAACTAGTCATCACACCTTTCCCCATCATACTTTCAAAGTTTACTACTAGGTCCTTTCTAATGAAATTCACATTTATAACTCTAAATCGAAACATCAAAATGTCACACGAGAATTAACACATATTATAGGCATCAAAATAAATTATAAATTATTTTTATACCTCGGTTTTATGGTCCGAAACCACCTCCCGACTAGGGTCAATTTTGGTGTCACAACTCTCCCCACTTAAGAAATTTTCGTCCCCAAAAATCTTACCGGTAAATAGGGTTGGGTATCACTCTTTCATAGAGTTCTCGGTTTCCCAAGTAGCTTCTTCTATCCGTGTTTGAGCCATAACACTTTTACTAGCGGAACCGCTTGTTTCATAACTCTTTCACTTCACGTGATAGGATACGAATCGGTTCTTCCTCATAACTCATATTGGTTTGAATTTCAACCTCTGATGGACTAATCACGTGCGATGGATCAGATCTATAGCGTCGAAGCATCGAAACATGAAAGACATCGTGAATCTTTTCGAGTTCAGGGGGCAAAATCAAATGATATGCCACTAGACCGACTTCATTTCGGATATCTCATATGGCCCAATGAACCTCGGGCTCAACTTGCCCTTACGGTAGAATCTGAGTATCTTTTTCCAAGGCGAAACCTTGAGAAACACTTTATCTCCCACCTGATACTCGATGTCTTTTCGTTTCAGACCCGCGTACGACTTCTGACGATCGGAGGCTATCTTCAGACTTTCACGGATTACTTTCACTTTCATTCAAAGCATCTCTAATTAAATCCACCGAAAATTTTTCTTTCACCGAGCTCGGTCCAAAACAATGGTGTACGGCATTTACTGACCGTACAAAGCCTCGTAGGTGCCATCTTAATACTTGATTGAAAACTATTGTTGTAAGCGAATTCAATCAAAGGCAAATATCGTTCCCATGAACCACTGAACTCGAGGATGCAACATCTTAACATATCCTCAAGTATCTGAATTATCCGCTCGGATTGACCATCGGTTTGGGGTGAAAGGCGGTCTTTGAAATGTAGCTTGGTACCCAAAGCTTCTTGCAACTTCTTCCAAAATCGCGAGGTAAATCTCGGATCTCTATCCGTCACGATGGAAATAGGCACCCGTGTAATCTCACAATCGAGAAAGCGTACAATTCGGCTAGTTTGTCCATTGAAAAATCCGTACGTACGGGGATAAAGTGAGCCAACTTAGTCAATCTATCTACCACGACCCAAATCGCATCCTTCTTACTTGCTGACAATGGCAGTCCGGATACAAAGTCTATTGTGACTCGATCCCATTTCCACTCGGGTATCGTGGTCGGCTAAAGTAATCCTGAAGGCACTTGATGTTCCGCTTTCACTTGTTGACATATTAAACATCTCAAAACAAAGTCGGAGATGTCTCGTTTCATACCATGTCACCAAAACCGACGTTTCAAATCGTTGTACATCTTCGTACTCCCCGGGTGGATTGCCATTCGGCTACAATGGGCTTCGTTCGAATTATCGAAATAAGTTGAATTCTTTGGAACACTGAGCGACTTTTGAACCTCAAACAATCGTCATCATCGATTTGAAATTTCGAGTCCTTGTTCGAACACACTCGGCCGTTTGCAACCAACTCACCGTCGACTTTACGAGCTTCACGAATTTGGCGTATCAATAATGGTTTGGCTTTCAATTCAGCTACTAACACATTGTTGGGTAGAAACAGACAAGTGTACATTCATCACTCGTAAGCGAATAATGATTTACGACTTAAGGCATCCATAACCACATTCGCCTTTCGGGTGATAGTCAATGACCACTCATAATCCTTTAACATTTCGAGCCAACGTCTTTGTCGCAGATTTAAGTCTCTTTGAGTCATCAAATATTTGAGACTTTTGTGATCCGGATACACATGGCACTTCTCACCAAATAAGTAATGTCGCCATATCTTTAAAGCGAATCGATGGCGACCAATTCGAGATCATGGGTCGGATAATTTTTCTCGTGTGGCTTTAATTGCCTCGACGCACAGGCCACAACTCGACCTTCTTACATCAATCGCAACCTAACCCGGTAGGGATGTGTCACTATAAATAACAAACTCTTTGCCGGATTCGGGTTGCACTAGAATTGGGGCTTGATCAAATAAGTTTTCGTTGATCGAAATTTTTTTTTTGACATTTCTCGTCCATTCGAACTTAACATCCTTTTGGAGTAGCCGTCATTGGCGTGGCTATCATCGAGAAACCTCTTACAAATCGTCAAGTAATAATCGGCAAGCCCCAAAGCTCCAAACCTCGGTAATATTTCTCGGAGGCTTCGGTTAAGTATGGCTAAAATTTTGTTCGGTCGACTCGAATACCGATGCAGATATCACATGCCCCAAGAAGCTAACCTCTCTTAACCGAACTCACACTTCTTGAACTTAGCATATAATTGCTTATTAGTAAAATTTGCGCACTAACCTCGGTGTTCAGCATGTTCGGTCTCATTTCTTGAATAGACCAAGATGTCATCAATGAACACGACTACGAACCGATCCAAATATGGTGCGAAGATCCGATTCATTAAATCCATAAATACCGCAGGGCATTAGTAAGCCCAAAGCGGCATCACTAGAAACTCGTAGTGACCATATCTCGATTCGAAGGCAATCTTGGAGTGCGTCTAAATCTCGAATTCATGAATCGATAATAGCAGATCTCAAATCTATTTTCGAGAACACTGAAGCTCCCTTGAGTTGATCGAACAAATCGTCGTCTGTGATAACAGATATTTGTTCTTTATCGTCGCTTTATTAAGTCGGCGATAGTCGATGCAACCTCATGGTTCCATCCTTCTTTTCACAAACAACAACTGGCGCACCCAAGGTGAAAAATTCGGTGAGCAAAACCTTTATCCACCAATTCTTGCAAGCGAGCTTTGAACTCCTTTAATTCCGTTGGTGCCATACGATACGGAGCTATCGAAATTGGGGTGGTACGGTACCAATTCGATGCCAAACTCTATTTCCGAGCGGTGGTAATCCGGCAATTCTTCGGGAAAACATCCGGTATTCACAAACCACTAGCATTGCCCATATTTCTAGGTGGCCTACCTCGAGTTGTGGTAGCACGGGTTCCCACTTTGATTTACGTTTTGTTCGGATAAACTCGGGCAATCCTTAATGAAATGATCGGTGATCCGCACTTGTAACAGAGGCGGTCACGAGTCTACAACTCCGAATGCCATTTGCCACAATATTGGCACTCCGTTCATCTCGGCGATCATTAACAACTTGGCGATCGAAGTGACTCGCGTGCCCATAGGGGTCGATCGCGATCTCGTCTAGAAAAGCCCAAAGTGTCTCTAGACCGGCCTAAGCCATCTCTAAATTTCTTTGATGGTGTGGGAAGGGCTTCCCGAAGACCTCTTCGAAATTCCCTTGCTCCCACTTGACTTTTCTTTTCTCCATCTTGAGCTCCTCGGCTTTGCACGCTCGCTCGACAAGAGCCACAAACTCTCGGATTTCCAAAATGCCAACATACGACTTTATATCATCATTCAGGTCCATCTTGAGCGTTTACATCACGACTTACGAAGAAATGCATTCAGCAGCGTCTGGCTAAGCCTCACAAATTTTCGTTCGTGATCGGTAACCGACATGGAACCTTGTTTAAGTTCAAGAAATTCCTTTCGTTTTTGATCCATAAATCTCGTGATATACTTCTTTGAACTCGGTTAGAAAGAACTCCCAAATTACGTGCTCCTAGGCTGTGAAGTCGAGTACTCCACCAATAGTAGGCGAATCGCGTAGCAAGGAGATAGTACACTTTAAGCATTCATCGGGTGTACATGATAGCTCATCGAGCACCGGATAGTGTTGTCCAACCAAAATTCAGCTTGCTCGGCATCGTCGCTATCCGTAGCTTTAAATTCGATAGCCCATGTTTTGAATTACATCATTTGGGGCTTACTTGACCTTATTTGGTCGATTCAGGAGGTATTGTAGGTCTTGAGGGTTGCATTAGTCGGGAATGGAGGTTGTGGAACAGTAGTGTTAGTTCGAATGTATTGGTTGAACCAATCATTCATCACGCTATAGAAGGCTTGCTTAGCCTCATCATTCGGATTACTAACAATAGGTTGAGAGTCCATGGTATTGTCCCCTTGCGGGAGCAAGCGCCACACTCTCCACATCATCGCTATTGCTCGGTTGGGATCGGGATCCATGGCTATAAATGCAGACACAAATTTCAAAATGTAAATCACCACACTATCAATTATCACTTAATGGCATGTATAGCTAGACCCCAAACATATCACGGTAGTCCTAGGATCGACTAAACCGTAGCTTTGATACCAATAAAATTGTAACACCCGAACCGAGACCGTTTCGGTGTGTTATGAAATTGAAACAAAGATGTGTATGAATGTTGAGTGATATCGGGCTAAGCCGAAGGCAATTGTGCGAGTTATGATATCCGGGCTAAGCCGAAGGCAATTAGGCGAGTTATGATATCCGGGCTAAGCCAGAAGGCAATTGTGAAAATTGTGATATCCGGGTTAAGTCCGAAGGCCTTTGTGCGGGTTACCATAACAGGGCTATGTCCGAAGGCGTTTGAGCAGTAGCTATATCCGGATAAACTCGAAGGTATGTGATTCGAGAACTTTGAACTTGCTGGAAAATTTTCAGTTAATGCACTTGTGAAATTCCCAACAACAAGGTATGTTTTGTGTGTGCTTCGCACACTATGAGTAAGTCTTGTATGAATATTCGCTCTAATGATAAATGAGCTATCGGCATTAACTAGGCCATTATTTGTGTATGAATATAAGAGTTGGGATTGTGAAGTAAGCATGTCTTTGAGAAATTGTGCATATGAATTATTGTTTAGCTACTTGGATGCTATGCTTTGGTTGTGTGTATATTATGGCTCGAAACTTACTAAGCATAAATTGCTTACTCCGTTTCTTTGTTTCTCTGTTTATAGATTTTGCTCGTTAGCGATCGGATTCGGGATCATAGAAGTTGAAGTCAACCACACTATCAAAGCCCTTTTTGGTACTCCTTTAGTTGAGTTTTGGATATGGCATGTATAGGACCACCCTCGGTTGTTTTTAAGTACTTTGTGATGTATATGTGTGCGGCCATGCGAAAATGGTTCGTAAAAGTGGAGTATGGAATTTGACCATATGTGGTTTGTAATTATATTTGGTTTCATGATGTGATTATGGTTTGGAATGAGAGTGTTGGTCACATGATCAGCCATTGGAATGGCTAAATATGATCATATGTGGACCTAAGTATGACTAGACTATAGTTGGTCCATGGGAACTACAATATAGGTAAAGCCTACCTTAAAAACAGAGGCTGCCAGCTGCAGTGACGTGGATGTGAAAAATCACCAAAATTTTTAGGAATGATGTTAAATAGTGAATAAATTATGTGATCGAACCTTGACGAGTCTATTTTCATATGAAAGTAACGAAATGATCATATGAACAGTATACTGAGAGATATTAAAGTTCTCGTGAGACAGGGCCAGAACGGTTTCTGGGTCCCCTGTCGTGACTTTGAAAATTTACCATAAATTATGCAGAATGAATTAGAAATTATACCTTATATTTCCAGATTCCTTTTTCAGTCTAGTTTCATTAGAAACAAACGGCATCAGTATTGAAACCCTGTACAAAGAGATATTCAAGTTGTAACGCGCGAAGGTCAGTGTAGTCGACCCCTGTAACATGGGTGACTTTAACTAATAAACTGTACCAATTGGCCTGACCAAAACTTCTAGAAAAAAATCCAGGGATGGATATATGAGTCTAAATTTAGGAAAAATTTACGGAATCAGTTTCCGAGTTCTGTAACTCGAGATATACTTTTTAAGGCAACAGTGACGTAGTTTTCCAGCTTGCCTGGGAATGTCAAGTTGGTCGGTGCTATAAGTGGTTTTGGCTTGTTAACCCCTCGTGTCCGACACCGGAAACGGTCTCGGGTTTGGGGTGTTACAATTTTATTGGTATCAAAGCTACGGTTTAGTCGATCCTAGGACTACCGTGATATGTTTGGGGTCTAGCTATACATGCCATTAAGTGATAATTGATAGTGTGGTGATTTACGACATTTTGAAATTTGTGTTTGTTTATAGCCATGGATCCGATCCCAACCGAGCAATAGCTGATGATGTGGAGAGTGTGGCGCCTGCTCGCGCAAGGGGGCAGCGCGGCGGACTCTCAACCTATTGCTAGCAATCCGAATGATGAGGCTAAGCAAGCCTTCTATAGCGTGATGAATGATTAGTTCAACCAATACATTCGAACTAACACTACATTCCACAACCTCCATTCCCGACTAATGCAACCCCGCACCTACAATACCTCCGATGAACTGACCAAATAAGGTCAAGTAAGCCCCGGTCGGCGAATTGAAAACATGGGCTCTTGAATTTAAAGCTACGGATAGCGACGATGCCGAGCAAGCTGAATTTTGGTTGGACAACACTATCCGGTGCTCGATGAGCTATCATGTACACCGATGAATGCTTAAAGTGTACTATCTCCTTGCTACGCGATTCCGCCTACTATTGGTGGAGTACTCGACTTCTGTTGTGCCTAGGGAGCACGTAACTTGGGAGTTCTTTCTAACCGAGTTCGAAAGAAGTATATCGATCGAGATTTATGGATCAAAAGCGAAGGAATTTCTTGAACTTAAACAAGGTTCCATGTCGGTTACCGACTACTGAACGAAAATTTGTGAGGCTTAGCGATGCAGCGTCTGAATGCATTTCTTGAAGTGTGATGTAAGCGCGAAGATGGGTGAATGATGATATAAAGCAGTATGTTGGCATTTTGGAAATCCGAGAGTTTGTGGCTCTTGTCGGCGGCGTGCAAAGCCGAGGAGCTCGATATGGAGAAAAGAAAAGTGAAGTGGGAGCAAGGGAGTTTCGTAAGAGGTCTTGGGAAGCCCTTCCACGATCATCAAAGAAATTTAGAGATGGCTTAGGCGGTCTAGAGACACCGGGCTTTTCTAGGCGAGACCACGATCGACCCCCTATGGGCACGCGAGTCACTTGATCGCCGGTGTTGGCAATGATCGTCGAGACGAGCGGAGTGCCAATATTGTGGCAAATGGCATTCGGGAGTTGTAGACTCGTGACCGCTCTGTTACAAGTGCGGATCGTCGATCATTTCATTAAAGATTGCCCGAGTTTATCTGAACAAAACGTAAATCAAAGTGGGAACCCGGGTGCTACCACAACTCGAGGTAGGCCACCTAGAAATATGGGCAATGCTAGTGGTTTGTGAATACCCGGATGTTTTCCCTGAAGAATTGCCGGGATTACCACCTGTTCGGGAAATAGAGGGATCTTTTGTGTATAATCCTACATAATCTCGAATGTTATCAGTTCCGGTACGTAGACCAAATAATACAATGCAAGCAAAAGTTCCTAGATTCATGGAGATATAGAACAGCATATAAGTTATCATGCTCGCATATCCACCATTTGAGTCTCCAATAATTATTCCAATAATTACATAGTTAAATAGGTCACCCAAGTGACCGAATGTGTTACAAGCAAAATATGGTTGCCGTATGTGTGTGTTTGATTGAGAAGTAAATTTGTTTGATTTAGCTCAAGAACTCAAAGGATCAAAGTTGGACAAGGGGAAAGACAAAGTAATTGAATAGCCGTTGAAGGCGATGCGACAACATCGAGAGGTAAGTCATTAAGCACATATTTGATATTGCTTAAATGATTGTAAAATTTATGCAATTGTGTTTAATGGGATGATATATATATATATATATATAAATGAAAATGTATGTGTATGGAATGATGACATTTGTTGAATGTAAAAGAAATAGTGAAATGTGTAGGAAGTTGCTTTTGGCACTAAGTGTGCGGAACAATCTGAGTGTCTGGTGGCGAGATTGGCACTAAGTGTGCATCTTGGAAATATATGGCACTAAGTGTGCATCTGGAAATATATGGCACTAAGTGTGCGAGCTCGAAGGGTATGGCACTATGTGTGCGGGCTTAAATCGCATGGCACTAAGTGTGCGAAATCGAGTATTAAGCCTTTGTGTGTGCGTACTCTCTCTCTCTCTCTATATATATATATATCTCCGATCGAACAATTATATGGAGGGTGTGTCTCCATCGAGTTGAGTATGGGCAGCGGATCGGGTAAGTACCTTGAGCTCATGACGAATAGGCAATATGTTCATGCTCGGGGTTGAGCTTGGTAAGCTTTAAATCTATGTGATGATTGAAATTGTATGGTTGTGGTGGAAATGAGTTAGTGTGTGAAAATGCCTTAAATATCTTGTTGTGTGGAATATGAAATGTGGATGTATGACTTGGTATGAGATTGAACCGAAAGGTCAGGAATTATGGTATAGTTTTGATATGGATGAGTACCTAGCCTCGTTTATTGTTTCATGTTGTGGCAACTTTATAAATGGATGGTTGTTGAATGCTTATGACTTCTTGAGTTATAAACTCACTCGGTGTTTTCTTGTCACCCATTTTAGGTCTCTTGGACTCGTATTGTTTGCGTGCTTTCGAAACCGTCGTTGAAGTCATCACACCGGCTGGAAATCTTTTGGTATTGTCTTCGTAGTTGAACTAGGAGAACATTTGGCATGTATAGGCTATTTTGTTTTGTTGAATTGTGGGTTGTAAACTTTAAGCCATGTGAAAATGGCCTATGTGGTCGTTGAGTGGGATGCTAGAACCTATAGCCACGAGTCTTAGAAACTTTAATTTTGATAAGGTGGCCATAATTTGTGTCATGTATAATGGATGATTAGTAAGGCCAAGGAAAGATTCATGAAATTGGCATAGTCTACTGCAGTAACTGTTGCGGACAGCAGCAGTGATATGAGATTGAAAAATCACTAAAAATAGTAGAAGTAGAATTAAATAGTGAATAAATTATGAAATTGAACCTTGATGAACCTATTTTCATATGGATGAAATGAAACGACCGTATGAGCAGTATACTGAGAGATATTAAAGTTCTCGTGAGACAGGGCCAGAACGGTTTCTGGATCCCCTGTCTCGACTTTGAAAATTTACCATAAATTATCAAGAAGTAATTAAAAGTCGTTCCTTATATGTGAAGATTCCCCTTTGAGTCTAGTTTCATTAAAAACAAACGGCATGAGCATTGAAGCTCTGTACGAGAAGATATCCAGGTCGTAATGCGCGAAGGTCAGTGTAGTCGACCCCTGTAACATGGGCGACTTTAACTAATAAACTGTACCAATTGGCCTGACCAAAAATTCTAGAAATAAATCCATGGATAGATATATGAGTCTAAATTCAGGGAAAATTTACGGAATCAGTTTCTGAGTTTTGAAACTTGAGATATGATTTTTAAGGCGACAGTGACGCAGTTAGCTAGCCTGCCTGGAACAACAATCAAATATTACAAAGAGAGTAATAAGGGAAGTAAGACCGGTAACACCACGTGGTCAAATCCGGTGACGGTCATGGGTTTGAATTCTTGGAACTCAAGCAAGGCCGTATGACGGTATCTGAATACGAACATGAGTTCGTAAGACTTAGTCGGTATGCTCGGGAGTGTGTGGCTGATGAGGTTGCTATGTGCAAAAGATTTGAAGAGGATTGAATGAAGATTTAAAGCTCTTGGTGGGTATTTTGGAGATAAAAGAATTCGTAACACTAGTTGAACGAGCCTGCAAAGCGGAAGAGCTCGGAAGGGAGAAGAAGAAGGCCGAATTTGAAGCTAGAGATTATCGTAAAAGATCGACGGTAAAGCTCCATTTTTTGTAAAGAAGTTCGAGAGGACACAAATAAGTCGAGGCATTGCAGGGATTTCCATTAGAGCACGACCATCGATGGACTCCGAGCTACTTGGTATCTAGTGTGGGCAATAATCGTCAAGAGAGACTGAATGCCCCCAATGTGGAAGGCGACACTGGGTGAATGTTGGGGTAAGTCCGGTAATAGGGCTCATTATGGATGCGGTTGAAGGACCACTTCATTAGAGATTGTACGGAGCTAGATGAGAGGAATAAGGCGCAAGGTGCAAGACCTAGTGGAGCGACAATGGAGGTAGGCCCCGAGAATCTCTGGAGGTAGGGGTGGTAATCGGAGAGGAGCCTCTGTCTGGTTTGTCCGATCCAAACCCGTGCTCTGCTAGAGCATATGCCATCCGCGCACGAGAGGAGGCATCCTCCCCGACGTTATCACTGGTACTTTTTCTCTCTTTGATACTAGTGTGATTGCATTGATTGACCTCGGCTCTACTCATTCATATGTATGTGAAACCTTAGCATCCAGTAAGACTCTACCTGTTGAGTCTCTTGAGTTCGTAATTCGGTGTCAAACCCTTTGGGTCAATCGTGCACTCGTTGATAAAGTGTGCAAGAGATGCCCCTAATAATTCGAGAATCCTGTTTTCCGGCTGATTTGATGCTTCTACCATTTGATGAATTCGATGTTATTCTTGGTATGGATTGGCTGACCGTACATGATGCAGTGGTGGACTGCAAAAGGAAAACCATTGATTTGAGGAGTGCAAATAATGAGGTAGTCCGAGTAGAGTCTACTGATTTAAAAGGAGTGCCAGCGATAATATCTTCTATGACCGCTCGGAGACATATGAAAAAGGGTGTGAAACATATCTTGCGTATGTGCTTGAAAGTAAAGAGGCGGAAAGGAAACTCGAATCGGTACCAGTGGTTTGTGAGTATTGAGATGTTTTTCACGAGGAGTTCTGGGATTGCCACCGGTTCGAGAAGTGGAATTCGACATCGAAGTTGTACGGGTACTACTGACGATTTCAATAGCCCGTGTCGTATGGCATTAACGGAATTAAAGGAATTGAAGGTTCAATTGCAAGAATTGACGGATAGAGGTTTCGCTCGACCGAGTTTTTCTCCATGGGCGCACCGGTATTGTTCGTGAAAAGAGGTACGGTCACTCTGAATTCTTGGTGATGCGTTTGGGATCACTAATGCCCTGTGGTATTTATGGATTTAATGAATAGAATTTTCAGGCCATACTTGGATCGGTTCGTAGTTGTATTTATCGATGACATTTTGGTCTATCAGAGATGAAACTAAACATCTTTGAACACACGAGGCTAGTGTTGCAAGTTTTCTGAGATAAGCAGTTATCACGCAAAGTTCGATAAATGTGAATTTTGGTTGAGAGAGGTTAGCTTTTGAGACACGTGGTGTGCGCCTCGAATGTCGTCGGTGGACCCGAACAAAATTTCGGCCATAGTCGATTGGAAACCTCCGAGGAATGTTACCGAAGTTAGGAGCTTTTTGGGGCTTGCCGGATACTATCGACGATTTGTGAAAGGTTTTTCGGTGATAGCTGCACCGATGACAAAACTACTTCAAAAAGATGTTAAGTTCGAGTGGTCGGAACGCTGTCAAGAAAGTTTCGATCGACTAAAAAAAAAAAAACTTGTTTAACCGAGGCCCCAGATTACTAAATAGTAGGAGTCCGGTAAAGAGTTTGTCATATCTGATGGCGCATCCTTGCTTGGGTTAGGTTGTGTGTTGATGCAAGAAGGTCGAGTTGTGGCTTACGCGTCGAGACAACTAAAGTCGCATGAGAGAAACTATCCGACCCATGACCTTGAACTAGCGACCATAGTGTTCGCCTTGAAAATATGGCGACATTACTTGTTTGGAGAAAGGTGTCATATTTATTGAACCACAAGAGTCTCAAATATTTGATGACTCAAAGAGATTTAAACCTGCGACGAAGGCGTTGGCTTGAGTTGTTGAAAGACTATGAACTCATCATTGAGTATCACGGGAAAGGCCAACGTGGTGGCCGATGCTTTAAGTCGCAAGGCCTTTATGCGCTTTGAGAGCGATGGATGCTCATTTATCCGTTTCACCCAGGAGGTGCTAGTAGTCGAATGTCAATCCACGGGTAGTACTAAAATGTACAATGACCAAACGCCAATTTTGGTGGCCGGTATGAAACGAGACATTTCGAATTTGTTTCAAGGTGTCGATATATCAACAAGTGAAAGCGGAACATCAAGTGCCATCAGGATTACTTGATAGATCACGATACCGAGTAGAAATAGGATCGAGTCACCATGGACTTTGTGCGGTTGCCATTGTCGTGAGTAAGAAGGATGCGATTTGGGTTGTTGTTGATAGATTGACTAAGTCGGCTCATTTTATCCCTGTCCGCACGGATTTTTCACTCGATAAATTGGTAGAATTATACGTCTCCCAAATTGTTAGATTGCATGGGGTACCTGTTTCTATCGTATCGGATAGAGACCCAAGATTTACATTGCGATTTTGGAAGAAATTGCAAGAGGCTTTGGGTACCAAGCTGCATTTTAGCACTGCTTTTCATCTCCAAACCGATGGTCAATCCGAACGGATAATTCAAATCCTTAAGGATATGTTGAGATGTTGTATCCTTGAGTTTAGTGGTTCATGGGAAAGATATTTGCCTTTGATTGAATTCGCTTACAACAATAGCTTTCAATCAAGTATTAAGATGGCGCCTTACGAGGCTTTATACGGTCGTAAATACCGTACCCCATTATTCGGTGAACTTCTTGAAGGTAAAATCTTCGGGGTTGATTTGATTAAGGATACCGAGCAGAAAGTTAGAGTAATTCGTGAAAGTTTGAAGGCTGCTTCGGATCGCCAAAAGTCGTATGCGGATTTGAAAAGGAAAGACATTGAATATCAGGTTGGAGACAAGGTATTTCTCAAAGTCTCACCTTGGAAGAAGGTGCTTAGATTTGGCCGTAAGGGCAAATTGAGTCCGAGGTTCATCGGTCCGTATGAAGTATCCGAACGAGTTAGGCCAGTAGCGTACCGATTAATTTTGCCCCCTGAGCTTGAAAAGATTCACAACGTTTTCCATGTCTCGATGCTTCGACGATATAGGTCTGACCCGACACACGTAATTACTCCATCTAAGGTCGAGGTTCAGCCTAATTTGAGTTATGAAGAAGAGCGGTTCGCGATTCGATGCGCCAAGTAAAATAGTTGCGCAATAAGAAAATCCCATTGGTGAAGGTGTTGTGGCATAAACACGAATTGAAAAAGCCACTTGGGAACTTGAGGACTCTATGAAAGAGCGATACAGAGCCTATTTACGGTAAGATTTTGGGATGAAAATTTCTTAAGTGGGGAGAGTTGTGACAGCCTAAATTGACCCTAGTCGGAAAGTGGTTTCGGGACCACTAAACCGAGTCATAAAATAATTAACCATCATAATTGATGCTCATTATATGTACATATGCATGTGTGAAAATTTCATGTTTGAATTTTGAAAATTTTAAGTGAATTTTGCTAAATAGGACTTGTGTGAGAAAACTTAGAAATGTGATAGGCAAATGTTGAAGTGGCCTATTGATGCATACTAGGAAAGGTTGTCCTTGCATGTCAAATTTCCCAAATTATTCTATAGTGGCGGCCAAGATGGGTGTTGATGGGCAAAGGAAACATGTTTCTAACATGTTTGGTTAGTGAGGTATGTATGAAGCAATAAAATAAAAAGCTAGCATTAAAGAAAATGTTGACAAAAAAAAAGAAATAATGTGTGTGGATGCCCCATTGCCGTGACTAAGCAAAGAAAGAAAGAAAAAAGTTTTGTTGCTCATCCTTGGGTGTCTTGGCGAATAGAAGAAGGAAATTGATAAAAGAAAGAAAGGAGAAATTTGGTTATGTTTTGTTCTTCTTGCCATGAACTAAAGGAAGAGAAAAAGGGGGAAGAAGCTAGGTATTCGGTCTTCTACTTGTTTGATTGAGGTAAGTTTTAAGTAAATTCTTTGAGATTTCATAAAAATTTAGTTGATGGATAGGTCTTTGATTGAGCCCATGTGTGAATTTAGATCCTTGTGGTGATTTGGCCATTCGGCTAAGGTAGGAAACTTAGAAGATGATTTCTATTCCTTGTGTTTTGTGAGTAGGGAGCTTAAATTGAAGTTGAATAAGGGGAATATGTGTATTGAGGATTTTGGTAATATGGAAATTGGTGTGAGAGTGTGTATGTGGTCACTTGCGAATGTGGGTGTTAAGGTTAGTAGGTTGGCCTAATTCTTGCATTAGAAACTCATGAACTTGATTTAAATACTTTAAATTTATGGTAGTTAAATGGAATAGAAAGGATCTATTCGCCATAGTAGCTATTGAGGGTTTAAGTTTGTGATTCGTGTTAAATTTGATGATAGGAAGAAAAATTGGCTTGTGTATGTGTAGTTGCGAATGTGAATTTGGGTAACCTTTCTTGTAACATTGGCATTTTAAAAGTGGCTAATAGGGATTTTTAATGAAAATTATGCCAAGGCCGAATGTATCATGAAGTGAATAAAATGCTACATTGTGCTTATATGTATATTCGCCAAGGAAGCATGATATGAAGCTTGATAAGCTTGAAAGACGAATGATAGAATGAGCTATAGGTCATGTAGGGGTTAATTTTATGCATATGTGAGTGTGTGGCTGATGAGGTTGCTATGTGCAAAAGATTTGAAGAAGGAATTAGAAGTCGTTCCTTATATGTGCAGATTCCCCTTTGAGTCTAGTTTCATTAGAAACAAGCGGCATGAGCATTGAAGCTCACATGCGAGAAGATATCCGGTCGTAATCTGCTTGAAGGTCGGTGTAGTCGACCCTGGTAACATGAGCGACTTTAACTAATAAACTGTACCAATTAGCCCGACCAAAATTCTAGAAATAAATCCATGGATAGATATATGAGTCTAAATTCAGGGAAAATTACGGAATCGGTTTAGAGTTTTGAAACTCGAGATATGATTTTAAAAGCTGACGATGCCTGATTAGCTTCTTTGCTGGAGCAACAATCAGATTTTACAAAAGAGTAATAAGGAAGTAAGACCGGTAACACCACGTGGTCAAATCGGTGGCAGTCACGGGTTTGAGGTGTTCGGATTTTTTAAATTCGGTAGACTTGGTATCTATTCATGGATTTATTTCTAGCATTTTGGTCGGGCCAATTGGTACAATTTATTAGTTAAAGTCACCCATGTTACAGGAGTCGACTACACTGACCTTCGAGCGTTACAACTTGAATATCTCTGTACAGGGCTTTAATACTAGTACCGTTTGTTTCTAATGAAACTAGACTCAAAATGGAATCTGCACATATAAGGCATGACTTCTAATTCTTTCTGGATAATTTATAGTAAATTTTCAAAGTCGCGACAGGGGACCCAGAAACCGTTCTGGCCATGTCTCACGAGAACTTTAATATCTCTAAGTATACTGCTCATATGGTCGTTTCGTTCTGTCCATATTAAAATAGATTCATCAAGGTTCAATTTCATAATTTATTCACTATTTAATTCTACTTCTACTATTTTTAGTGATTTTTCAATCTCATCTCACTGCTGCTGTCCGCAACAGTTACTGCGATGAACTATGCCAATTTCATGAATCTTTCCTTGGCCTTACTAATCATCCATCATACATGACACAAATTATGGCCACCTTATCAAAATAAAAGTTTCTAAGACTCGTGGCTATAGGTTCTAGCATCCCACTTGAAGACCACATAGGCCATTTTTACATGGCTTAAAGTTTACAACCCACAATTCAACAAAACATAATAGCCTATACATGCCAAATATTCTCCTAGTTCAACTACGAAGACAATACCAAAAGGTTTCCAGCCGGTGTGATGACTTCAACGACGGTTCGAGCACGCAACAATCGAGTCCAAGAGACCTAAAATGGGTGACAAGAAAACACGGGTGAGTTTATAACTCGATGAAGTCATAAGCATTCATCAACCATCCATTAGTAAAATTTTCACAACATGAAACGAGAACGAGGCTAGGTACTTCATCCCTATCGGAACTATACCATAATTCCTCGGACCTTTCGGTTCAATCTCATTCCAAGTCATACATCCACATTTCATATTCTATACAATAAGATAATTGAGGCATTTTACACACCAACTCATTCACACCACAATCATACAATTGCAATCATCACATAGATTTAAAGCTTACCACGCTCAACCCCGAGCAAGAACGTATTGCCTATTCGTCATGAGCTCAAGGTACTTACCCGATCCATTGTCCATACTCAACTCGATGGAGACACACCCTCCATATAATTGTTCGATCGGAGATATATATATATATATAGAGAGAGAGAGAGAGTACACACAGTGCTTAATACTCGATTTCACACACTTAGTGCCATGCGATTTAAGCCCACACACGGTGCCATACCCTTGAGCTCGCACACTTAGTGCCATATATTTCCAGCATGCACACTCGATTGCCATATTTTTCCAGCATGCACACTTAGTGCCATATATTTCCAGCATGCACACTCGAGTGCCATATTTTTCCAGCATGCACACTTAGTGCCAATCTAAATCACCGTACACTCGTATTGCCAGACACTTAGTGCCGAAAGCAACTTTCTACACATTTCACTATTTCTTTTACATTCAACAAATGTCATCATTCCATACACATACATTTTCATTTGCAAATATATATATCATCCCATTAAACACAATTGCATAAATTTTACAATCATTTAAGCAATATCAAATACGTGCTTAATGACTTACCTTGTTTGGGGTAGAACGGTTCCAAATCGGCTACTCGTTTGCTTTCTCCTTTCCTTTGTCCAATTTAGTTCCCCTTGGCTCTTGAGCTAAATCAAACAATTTACCTCTCCATCAAACACAAACATATGGCATTCACATGCATTATTATGATTATTGCCGAATACTTAACACAACTAAGCTGAAAATTTACTCAATCTCATCTTAATTTATTGCTACTTATTTATCAAAATTTCCAATACAAGGTATTTAACACCTATGCCCATTTATACCCCATATGGCCGAATGCTTCATTCTTTACCCAATTAACCATTCAACAATTTTCAACCTCATTACCACCCTTTTTATGTCTAATTGTTTAAATACCCTCAAGCTCATTCACAAGTACTATTATACATCTCATTAAGCATTAATCATTTTGCAACATAAATTCTATAGCATGGCCGAATACTCATGCACACACACACGTAACAACAAGAACTCAATGGCACAAAATTTCCTTTTGTTAAACATTCGAACTCACTCATCTCCATGCTTTCATCACAACAACATCAAAACACTCACCAAGGGAGACAACATTCATGGCGAAATTTAACTCACCTAACAACCTAGTTTCGATTCAAGATTCAAGGAAAATTTTGAACCAATCCTCCAAATCATGCATGCATTTTCAAGAGTGGCATAAAACATACCTTCTTGTATCAAAACACCTTAGTCTAGTAAGCTCCCATGGCTGATTTTCTCAAGCTTTTTCCCCTTTCTTCTTAGTATATTAGGCCAAGCAAGAAAAAGATGAGAGGATGGACACTTTTTTCTCTTTTGTTTTCATCATAACCCTTTTTTTTTCAATTTCATTTCTTTATTCTTTCAAGCATAATCCATTAACTAAACATGTTTGAAACATGTTTTCCTTGCCCATCACTCTTGACATGGCCGCCACTAACCTTAGGAATGGGCTATTTGACATGCAAGTCCATTTATTTTACTTCATCCTTTTATTAATCTCTTAAAATTAGCCACATATATTTAAATCCTTTCACATGAGTCCTTTTCTTTCAATTCACAATCAAATTAACTAAATCAAAGAATTCAAAATTCACACATGCATTTTCACATATTCTAGACAATAAATATTACGTTCGAACATGTCGGTGACTCGGTTTAGCGGTCCGAAACCACTTCCGACTATGGTCAATTTTGGGATGTCACAACTCTCCCCACTTAAGAAATTTTCGTCCCGAAAATCTTACGAGTAAATAGGCTCGGTATCGCTCTTTCATAGAGTCCTCAAGTTCCCAAGTGGCTTCTTCCATTCCGTGTTTATGCCACAACACTTTCACTAACGGGATTTTCCTATTGCGCAACTCTTTTACTTCACGCCTCATAATGCGAACGGTTCCTCTTCATAGCTCAAATTAGGTGAATCCCAATCTCAGATGGAGCGATTACGTGCGATGGATCAGACCTATATCCTCGAAGCATCGAGACATGAAAAACGTTGTGAATCTTTTCGAGCTCAGGGGGCAAAATTAATCGATATGCGACTGGCCCAACTCGTTCGGATACTTCATATGGCCCGATGAACCTCGGACTCAATTTGCCCTTACGACCAAATCTAAGCACCTTCTTCCAAGGTGAAACTTTGAGAAAGACCTTGTCTCCAACCTGATATTCAATATCTTTTCTTTTCAAATCCGCATCGACTTTTGGCGATCCGGCGACTTTCAAACTTTCACAAATTACTCGAACTTTTGCTCGGCATCCTTAACCAAATCAACCCGAAGAATTTACCTTTACTAAGTTCGGTCCAGAATAATGGGGTACGGCATTTACGACCGTATAAAGCCTCGTAAGGCGCCATCTTAATACTTGATTGAAAGCTATTGTTGTAAGCGAATTCAATCAAAGGCAAATACCGTTCCCATGAACCACTAAACTCAAGGATGCAACATCTCAACATATCCTCGAGTATTTGAATTATCCGTTCGGATTGACCATCGGTTTGGGGGTGAAAGGCGGTGCTGAAATGCAACTTGGTACCCAAAGCTTCTTGCAACTTCTTCCAAAATCGCGAGGTAAATCTCGGATCTCTATCCGACCACGATGGAAATAGGCACCCGTGTAGTCTCACAATCTGAAAGCGTACAATTTGGCTAGTTTGTCCATTGAAAAATCCGTGCGTCACGGGGACAAAGTGAGCCGACTTAGTCAATCTATCTACAACGACCAAATCGCATCCTTCTTACTTGCGACAATGGCGGTCCGGATACAAAGTCCATTGTGGTGATCCCATTTCCACTCGGGTATCGTGATCGGTGAAGTAATCCTGAAGGCACTTGATGTTCCGCTTTCACTTGTTGACATATTAAACATCTCGAAACAAAATCGAGATGTCTCGTTTCATACCATGCCACCAAAGCGGCGTTTCAAATCGTTGTACATCTTCGTACTCCCGGGTGGATTGCCATTCGGCTACAATGGGCTTCGTTCGAATTATCGAAATAAGTTCAATTCTTTGGAACACAGACGACTTCTGAACCTCAAACAATCGTCATCATCAATTTGAAACTCCGATTCCTTGTTCGAACACACTCACCCGTTTTGCAAGCAACTCCTCATCAACTTTCGAGCTTCCGAATTTGATGAGCCAACAATGGTTTGGCCTTTAATTCGACTACTAACACATTGTCGGGTAGGATAGACAAGTGTACATTCATCGTCGTAAAGCAAGCGGTGATTTCGGCTTAAGGCATCCGCAACCACATTAGCCTTTCCGGGTGATAATCAATGACGAGCTCATAATCTTTTAACAACTCGAGCCATCGCCTTTGTCGCAGATTTAAGTCTCTTTGGGTCATCAAATATTTGAGACTTTTGTGATCCGAATACGCATGGCACTTCTCACCAAAGAAGTAATGTCGCCATATCTTTAAGGCGAATACGATGGCAGCCAATTCGAGATCATGGGTCGGATAATTTTTCTCATGTGGCTTTAATTGTCTCGACGCATAGGCCACAACTCACCCTTCTTGCATCAATACGTAACCCAACCCAAGTAGGGATGCGTCACTATAAATGACAAACTCTTTGCCCGATTCGAGTTGCACTAGGATTGGGGCTTCAGTCAAATAAGTTTTCAGTTGATCGAAACTCTTCTGACATTTTTCCGTCCATTCGAACTTAACATCCTTTTGGAGTAGCTTCGTCATTGGCGTGGTTATCGTTGAGAAACCTTTTACAAATCGTCGGTAATAAGCGGCAAGCCCAAAAGCTCCGAACCTCGTAATATTTCTGAGGCTTCCAATTAAGTATGGCTGAAATTTTATTCGGTCGACTCGAATACCCGATCTGAGATATCACATAACCCAAGAAGCTAACCTCCTCAACCGAACTCACACTTCTTGAACTTAGCATATAGCGCTTATCCGTAAAATTCGCAACACTATCCTCAAGTGTTCAGCGTGTTCGGTCTTATTTTACGAATAGACCAAAATGTCATCAATGAAGACAACTACGAACCGATCCAGATATGGTCTGAAGATCCGATTCATCAAATCCATAAATACCGCAGGGGCATTAGTAAGCCCAAACGGCATCACTAGGAACTCGTAGTGACCATATCTCGTTCTGAAGGCAGTCTTGGGTACGTCCGAATCTCGAATTTGCAACTGATAATAGCCCGATCTCAGATCTATTTTTGAAAACACTGAGGCTCCCTTCAGTTGATCGAACAAATCATCGATACGCGGTAACGGATATTTGTTCTTTATCGTCGCTTTATTAAGCTGACGATAGTCGATGCACAGCCTCATGGTTCCATCCTTCTTTTTCACAAACAACACTGGCGCACCCCAAGGCGAAAAACTCGGGCGAGCAAAACCTCTATCCATCAATTCTTGCAACTGAGCTTTCAACTCCTTTAATTCCGTTGGTGCCATACGATACGGAGCTATCGAAATTGGAATGGTACCAGGTACCAATTCGATACCAAACTCTATTTCCGAGCGGTGGCAAACCGGCAATTCTTGAGGAAAACATCCGGTATTCACAAACCAGCGCGCAGATTCGGGTTTCTTTTCGACTCCTTGTCATCGAGCACATACGCAAGGTACGCCGCACCCTTTTCTTACATATTTCGGGCCAACATTGCGATATTACGGTGGCAACCCCTTTAAGTCCGTAGACTCAACCCGAATTATCTCGTTATTCGCGCACCTCAGATTGATAGTCTTGCTTTTGCAATTTACAACCGCATCGTGCATGGTCAACCAATCCAGCCCAAGAATAACGTCGAATTCGTCGAACGGAAAAAGCATCAAGTCCGCCGGAAAACAAGAACCTCGAAACACTAGGGGACTTTTCTTACACACCTTGTTGACAAGCACGTAATGACCCAAGGGGTTTGACACCCGAATTACAAACTCAGTAGACTCAATAGGCAAAGTCTTACTGGATGCTAAGGTTTCGCATATATAAGAATGAGTAGAACCAGGGTCAATCAAAGCAATCACATTAGTGTCGATTAGCTCTCACGCCCTCTGTCAATCTATTGATCAGCCTTGGACTATGAAATTGTCTCTTCCCTCACCATTTTCGGATACTACCTCGTGACTGAGCCCAAACAAGTTAGACTGTCTCTCCAATATAGTCCTAGACGGGTTAGAATCGTTAGGCCTAGAAGGAGCTGTCTGTTCGGTCTAGACCACCTGTTCATTATCACTGGTCTATGGTCTGAATATTTGACCCAATATTCTCCTTGCTACTAGTACCCCGTTCACCCGATTATTTTTAAAGGCTACTTTAGCAAGTTTTTGAGAAATGATTTTAAAAAGTGTTTTAGAAAAATGATTTTAAAATTACTTTTAAAAAGTTTGGTTATAAGATTTGAGTATTTAGTATTCTTTGTAAAAATATGCTTTTGAGAAATAAAATGTCTATTTTAGACATGGTATTATCGAGTAATAAATATGTATTTAAATAATGTTCAAATTAGTTAATATTATTATATTTTAGTAATAATATAAAAATAATTTATTATAACTTTTGTTAATATTTTAATATATGAAATATAAATTTTAAATATTTTAAGTAATAAATATTAATTATTTATAAAATTTAATTAGAATATATAAACTATACTTTAAATAATTAAACGTAACCATTAAATATTTGTAATTAGATATTAAGAAATTTGTATTATTTTTAAAAAATTATTTTAATTAATAATTTTAACACATTTGTAATTAAGCATCAAGAAAAAAAAGTACCATGTTTTTGGAAAGGTGAAAAAGTAATTAAGTACCAAAAGTTCTTTTGGTGAAAGAAAAGTTAAAAATTTAGCTTCTCCTCTTTAAAATTACTTTTTAAAATAAATTTTGAAAAGCTAAAAATTTTAACTAAAATTAGTTTGTTTAGCACAGCTTTTCTTTAAAAGTACTTTTCAAGCTAAGAGTGTTTTTTTTAAGCAATACTAAATAAGGCTTAGCACTTTTGGGATTAAAAAAAAAATACTTTTTTGCCAATTTTTTTAGTTTGAAAAGCACATTTTCTCTCATAAAAAGCCTCTTAGTTAGCAATGGTTTTATCCCAAAAAAGCTACTTAAAAGCAATGTTAAATTGACACCTCCTGCGAGAATATTACCTTCTATAGCAGCAATATTCCCTAACGGTATTACCTCCTTATTTATCTTCCTTATCTACCAACCAAGATATCAAATGGAGATTTTGAAGAACTGCCAATATCTATAATTACCTCTTTGCCCCTGACAATTTCCTTTTTTGATTTCTTTGGCTCCTCCCGTAACCTACATCTAAGAGCCAAAGGACAAGTTTTCCGGAGACGGCTCTGCAGTTGTAGAGACTGTTTCACCACCTTCTTCATCTGGAGAAGGCTCTTTTATCCACTATCCATCATTGAGATGTCCATAAAAACACAAATCACTTGTAAACTCTCGTATTCCACAATTGGAGAACACCATGCATGAGATTAGTGGTTTATTTTTGTTTGAATAAAATCTAAAAGATTGCCAATTAATTCTTTTATGGCACATACTTAATGATTTCTTTTATTTAATTAATAATATCATTTCATACCTTTTAGAAAATATATTTATTTCATACAACAATATTTACTTTTAATGTTGATTCACAACTAAGTGAGTGAAAATAAAATTTATATAACAAATATATTTACAAAATAAATGAGGCTTTGGTTGATATGGTATATTACAATTATTAAAATTTATAATGTTTTAAATTTCCAAATCTCAATGTGTATTTTTTTTAGGATAATGTCATATTTGATATTTATATTTTAACAGAATGTCTAATGTCGTACCTATATTTTAAAAATGTCTAATGTGACACTTTTTTTTTGAATAAATTCACTGATTATATTGAAACAAGGCCAAAACAAATTTAAGCCAATCAACATACAAAGTCTAATGCAAGAAACGGAAAAACAAAAAAACCAAAGCAACCCAACACAAAACAAAATATCCCCAAAGTCGAAAAAACAAAAACTAAAAAACCAGAATAACCCGATATCACTTAGTCTACTTGATCTCATAGCTTAGACCATGTAGGGTAAGGTTTTCACGGTAGATTGTACTGATTTCGGGTTCATATTTACCTAAATGACTTCTTAGTGTCGTCAATCCTAGGGTCTAATGTGGCACTTGAACTATCAATTTGTGTATTATTTGATATTTGTACTTTCATAAAATGTCCAATGCAGTACTTATACTTTAAAATTGTCCAATATGGTATCTAAACTAATAAATCTATGGAGTTAACACCCTTAGTAAATGCTAAACTAAAGAATGAAAATTCAACACATGATTTTTTTCTTCAAATTATTAATTTCACGTGGATATTACAACATTATGTGAAAAGGTAAATAAAACAAAAATGAAATAGAATTAAATTAAATTAAAAACAAATAACCAAACCTAAACAACATAAGTTTAACTTAAAAACATCAATTTTAACTCAAAATTTCTTTGATGTTTAAAACCTTAATTTTGAAATTTTTTAAAATTTTATACAAGCCAAAATTTCTCAAAATTTACCTTTCTTGCTTGACTTATTAAGCTTGAATGGGAGGTTGAATAACTTGATTTCAACTAGCATTTCCTTTTTTTTTTTAAATCTTTTCACATAATATTATATTTTTTATGTGGAATTGATGATTTGGAAAAAAAATCTACGTATAAACTTTCTTTGGTTAGTCTAGTGTAACGACCCGATAGTCAGGGATGTCGGAAAGTGTATTTCTGAGACTCCGTTACCGTAAATTGGACTCATAAACATTTATTAAAAATATTTACGAAGCTAGTTGTGTAGTTAATTAGATTTTGGTTAGGTGAATTTGTATGAATTAAGAGTAATTAGGTATAAATACTAAATTGCATAAAGGGTGAAAGTTGAAGTATAGATTAAAAATTAAAGGGACTAAAGAAGCAATTATGTCATTTTTCTTAAATAAGGCCGGATAAGTAAAAATATATGTAAATTTAATATATTATAATAAAATATATTTACTTAACATTTAAGTATATATATATATTATAATAATATATTAATGTATGATAAATCAGATAAATAAAGAATGAATAAATAAAGAAAAGAGAAGGAAAAATAGAAACGAAACAGAAAGAAAAGAAAAAAGGAAGGAGAAAGACAAGGCGGGGTTTCAAAGTTCCAAGTTTAATTGGCTAGTTAATTTAGTCTATTTTTCTTGTAATTTTTATATTTTTGGAATCCCGATATTAAAATATTACTTGACCCATGTCAAAATTTTAGAAATTATTGAGTTTTTAAGTGTTGTCTATATTGAATAAATTTAGTATTAGGGATTAATTGATAGATTTTAAGCTAGAAATGAAAAAGGATTAAATTGTAGAACAAATAGTTAATTTTGTGTAATAGGGACTAAATTGTGGAAATTTTGAAATTTAGGAATTTAAGTGAAAATAGGGAGTTAAATTTAGTTTAAAGTGCAATTTGTATGAAAATATAAGATTAATTGTGAAGAATAAAAATTATTCTCGGTTTAGGGACTAAATTGAAACTTAAGCAAATATGGAATAAAAATTGAACTATTAATTATGAGATTGAATGTTGTATTGATGAATTTTACTTGTTTTAATTCCGTAGCTAACTTTGTACCGGAATCCTCGACTAAAAAGGGAAAGATAAAGTCGACGAGGAATAGCTCGGAATTTTCTGTTTGTATTTCTATAATCCGAACCTAGTTACTAATTGTTGTATTTTGATTTAATCTTTATGGTATGTGGTAGAGGTGAGTATTTGGCATTTTTGTAACTGCACAAATTTCAGTGGTGTCGGAACAATGATTCAAAATCACTAAATCTGACATGTGAGATTAGTAATTTAGAATTTAATAAGTAAAAGTTTAGGTGTGATTTTAGAAATATTTTTGAATTGGTGAATTTTTGGGAATTAAAAGAAATTATTAGGTCAAATGAAATAAAAAACAAGGTATCGAGACCTCGAATTCATAAACCGAGCCATAAATATTTTTATAAATATTTATGGAGTGTTAATAAGATAGTATTAAAGTTTCGTTAGAAAATTTTAACATTTCGGTAATCAATTAAATAAAAAGGACTAAATTGAATAAGATGTAAAATTATGAGAAGTGATTAAATGGATTAAATAATAAATAAGAGAGACTTAAATATAAATTTGACCCAAAATAATATGGGCTGGACGGTTGGGTAGAAAATCAGCAAAGAAATAGTGTGAACAAGTCGTAAAATTGGAAAGGAGTAAAAATTATTAGGTTAAAAAAATGGGTGTAATTGGAAAATCTAGAGAATTCATCAATTTTCTTCATCTTCATCAGCTAAAAACACTATTAGAGAGCCTTTGAGAAGCTGGTTTTTATATTTACAGCATGTAAGTTCAAATCTTGACTATTTATTGTAATTTTTATGATTTCGGGACTTTTACAACTAAATCTTACTATTTAATCCATTAGTTTTTGATTTTATGAAAGATTTTAAAAGTTGTCATGAATAAGTGCTGGAATTTTATGATGATTTAGCATGGAATTGAAGCTTTAATTTTATTTTGTGATGATTTTATGGAGATAATTAAATAGAAATTGATTTTTAGGACCTAATTGTGAAAGTTGTTGAAATTTAGGTTTTGTGTTGAAATTTTGAATGTCAAAGGCTGTAAAGTAGTTTATAATGTCTAGATAAAGTATTATTTGAGAAGAATTAGTTCTATTGATGAATAAATTGAGCAGGGACCAAATTATAAAAATTAAAAAGTTTAGGGGTAAAAGAGTAATTTTGAGAATTAAAGGGCATAAAGTATGAAATAGAGTAAAATTTTGATAAATGCTAATAATTTAATGATCTCATAATTATAGATCAAGAACTCGAAGCGAATCGTAGAAAGGAGAAATTGTAAGGATAGTCCCTAAATTTTTACGACTTTTGCAAATTAGCCCAGGTAAGTTCATATGGTTAAAGTTAATATTTTGTTACAAAAATTTCATAAATGCTATGGTATATTATTGCATATGAATGATATTAAATTATGATAATTGTGAAATAATGTTTGGGTAAAAGTACAAATTAGGTGGAATGACGGATTTGAGTACTTTCGTTCAGTGGTTAAGATAAATTGACGGAAAAGACCATGGTTGTACCATGGCAACATGTGATATGTGTTTTCCGTATAAGACCATAGATAGGCTATGGCATCGGTGTGATGTGATTATGTGCTTCTGTGTAAGTCTATATTTAGGATATGACATCAGTGTGATATGTGACCCGTGTAAGACCATGGCCGGGCTATGGCTATGTGACTATGTGCAAAACCATAGTTTTACTATGGCATTCTGAAAACGAAGTACTCAATTCCAAAATCATTCCCTAATTTGATTAAGAAAGGTAAATCATAAATGAGCTTAAAAGATTAAAATTAGTTATTAAGTGACATTAAATTCAATCAAGTGAACTTATCACTGAATTTGTGATTGACAGGAGAACTTAGTGAAATTTTATATTATATGATTTTTATAAAATGTTCGGTAAGATTTATTTTCTATGCTTATGAGCTTACTAAGGTTCTATAAGCTTACTTGTGTATGTTTATTGTTCTTGTAGTTTGACGTATATACATTCGAAGGATCGGATCTACATCGATGATCACACTATACAGATTTACTTCGGTAGATTTTGTTAAGCAATTTTTTGATTTATATGGCATGTATAGGGGTTGAAATGATAATGTAATAGAATGAATGATTATGTATGCAAAGTAAATTAAATCGGATAATTGTGTTAGATAATGAAATATACATACTTTGGTTTGAAATGGTTGTTTGGTTGGACTTAATTAGTATATATATAAATGTGATTTTGTGCAGGAATATAGTATGAAGGTGAGAAAAGTGGTCTTAAATGGCCTATTTTCGTTCACACGGACAAACACACGGGCGTGTGTCTAGGCCGTGTGTGACACACGGCCTGTTATATGGGCATATGTTAAGGCCGCGTGTCCCCTGCATCTTTAAAATGAGAAACAAAATGTCCAGGATTCAACACATGGCCTAGCACACGGGCGTGTGGCTTGGCCGTGTGGCACACATAGGCTCCAACATGGCCGTGTGATATGGCTGTGTGAAGTCTGCACCTAAATGAGAAATTTTAATTACCACACAGCCTAGCAACATGGGCATGTGCTCAGGCCGTGTGACTTAAGTTTCTTCATGGATGCAAGTTAGAGAGGTACATGCCCCAGAGACACGGCCATGTGGGCTACATGGCTACGTCATACGGGCGTTTGACCCCTTTTACATGAAAATTTTTCTAAGTTTTCTAAAAAGTTTTCGAAATTCTCGGTTTAGTCATGAATAATTTCCAATACATGTTTTGAGCCTCGAAGGCTCATAATAGTGACAATATGTATGTTTTTGGAAAGTTTTAAATTTGAGTGGAAATTATTGTCTCAATTTTGAATGTTTGCTTGTAAATAAGTCCGGCAACGCCTCGTACCCTATTCCGGTGTTGAATACAGGTAAGAGGTGTTACAATTTTGATATTGAATTGAATTAAAGTTGATGGAAATTGATTGAATTGGTATATATATTATGATTGTATTGATTATTTGAATTGAATTGAATTCATATGTATAAGTGATTATATATATAAAAAAAATTGATACTGGATATTGGTTTATTTTGAAATTTGAAATTAAACCCTATTAACTGTATCGAGTTGAGTCGAATATAGATGACATGCCATAGGATTGGAAGAGTTCAGGGATTTCTTCGACTTCGAGTCAATGAGGCACTGGGTGCCAATTTACTTTGGTTTAACCGATGAGACATTAGGTGTTAATTTACTACTTCGGATTTATTCGATGAGACACTGGGTGTCAATTTATTACTTCGAATTATACAATGAGGCACTGGGTGCCAAACTGGTGTGTTTGGTTGGATCTGTGTATCTGTCCGAGTCTGAGTCGTGTTAATATGGGTAAATGAATAATAAAATTTTATAATTGATATTGAAATGGCACGGTATGAGAAATGGAAGTGGAATAGTGAATTGAAAATAGAATGTGAAATATGTTGCAAATATATGGAATATACGAGTTATATACTCATGAAATGAATATGGAATGGATAATGCAATTGTATAATGAAATGTGAAATAAATTGTGAAAAGCTATTTATATAGTAAGTATGAGAATTGAGACATTTGTGAAACAAATAAAATATGATATGGTTGTTGTAAAAAAATTATATATTAATATGTGTTTATATTTCAATTGTATATTTGTAATTTCTTATACTTAAATATTCGGATTATAGAAATACCACTAAGTTTTTACTTAGCATACAGTTTTGTTTTCCATACACAGATTAGGTACAATGATTTTGAAGAGTTGTAATTGAGGTTGTGAGCATCTATCTCATCACATCTCTAAGTGCCAAAAGGGTATATTTCAAAATTTTGATTAGAATGGCATGTACTTAGGAAGACCAAATGTGTTCCAAGTAGTAGGGACTAAAATATAAGTTATAAAAATTTACTTTTTTTTAATGTTCAAATATATTAGTGATTAGCCAAAATCACTTTGGCACCAAATGTAATATTCCTATATCAGGTTCCTTGGGCCAAACCGGGTATAACGGTGTTACATTTAGCATTTACTATAATCTAGGTGTCATAATAATACACAGATTGATAGTTTAAGTACCACATTGGACATTTTACGAAAGTATAGGTATCAAATGATACACAAATTGATAATTCAGGTACCACATTGAATAGTTTTAAAGTATAAATACTACATTTGAGATTTTTAAAAGTACAAGTACCAAATAATAAACAAATTCATAGTTCATGTACCACATTTAACGTTTTCAAATTACATATATCACATTAAATATTTTATAAAAGTACATGTACCAAATGTTACATAACCCTTTTATTTATTATTTTTTTAAACAATGGTTGGACATCTTTATTGAAGCAATAAAGCAATGTTTTATAAATGGAAATAAAAATTAAAAAAATAAAAACCCTAAGACTTAAAAGGAAAACATCAAAAGGAAAATATAAGTTCCCGCCGCAGTTAAGCTTTCATTGTCTAAAAACTAGAACATATACTAAGAAACTAAAAAGCTCCCAAACTCACCTCTGTCCACATCTGTTGTTAGTTGTAGACTATGGCAGAAGCATCTGACAACAAACAAGCAGATGGTAAGTACCCTATTTGTTGAGATCCATTCCAATCCTTCATCTCCCGCCACCATCACCCTCAAGCCTGACCTATTCATCACATCACCTCTGTCAACACTTTTCGCCGTTTGTTTTCTTCAAAAAGATCACGAACGGGGCCCCCTTTGTTGACTAGTATCTTGTCAAAGAGAAGATCTATACGCATCAATCAGTTGTCTCGTGCAAACCAACATTTTCACATAGATACGTATAAAGCTCTTTTGATACCACACATCTCTCGTGATAAATGAATGATGAGAGACCCCGACTCCGGCAAGATCCACCACTATCTGTTCACCCCCAATTTGCCATTGTTCTTCTCCAAGACAATAGCATCTAATCTGTGTCCATTCCTAGATCCAGTAGCAACATCCTCACAATTTGAAGTCCATCTGATCCACCACGACGCTTACCGATAAGGCTTCTCCTATAACCGATCCCCCTATCGTCCAACGTTGCCTCTCGCCAGCTTGTTCCTTGCTCGATTTCCTCTTCCCTCTCGTCGGAATTGATATACCACTCGTCAACTTTCCCACCCTCTATGGACAGCACCGCCAAAACCACCACCATAACCACTCAACAAATTGTTGAACCACAGCTTTTCCCTCTTTCTCTTAAACGTTTGGATAACTGAAAAAACTAACTCAAATTATTATGTTACAGAAGCATACAAAATTGTGCATAAAAGCAAACAAAGACGTTGTAAGAAAACTTGTCCTTTCATGAACGAAACAAAAACGAAAAGAACTATAAGTAAACGGCGGTTAACGACACCGGTAAAGACTTTTTAAGCTTGTCTCTGCCACTTTTATTTTCTATTAAGAGCTTTATATATTGTTTCTATAAATAATAAATCAATTCAAATTTTAGAACAAACCTTAAAAAAAGGTTAAAAATCTCAAAACATTTTAAAGCCGTCAATTAGCCAAAAAGAAATTGAAAAATTAAAATTTGTCTGTCTTTTTTCACCACAGTTTCTCCTTCCCTTTCTCTCCTCCGTGAAGGAGCCCTAGATTTTCTCGGCCTATCTCGCTTTTTCCTTCGCTTTCTCGGGAAAAAATGGTAGTTACTCTTCTCCTGAACTCTTTTTTTACTTCACTATTTTTGAATTATTCAATCTTTTTCTTTCAATTTCTTTTGATATTTTTTAAATAATTTTTGATCTTACTAATTAGGTAAATTTTCATGAAATTAGATTCAATACTACTCCAATAAAGAGTTCTATTACGTCTTGTTTAGTTCGCTTGATCTATTTTAAATGTTCGATTTGATCTTCAGACTAACCGTTTGACTGGTTCGTGTTTTATTTTCAAGCATTGAATTTTTTTCTTTTAATTTCTTATTGCGGTTTGATCATTTCGCATTTTCTATTTACTTTATACATAAATTTTGCCCTATTCATATTTAAGACTACAAATATATGATAAAACTTAGAAAGATTAAGTATATTTATGTCTAACACATACTGTATTCGACTCTTACCTTCAAGTCCAAGTAATATTTATAAGGTTTGTTAAGCTAATGGGAAAATACATTTTGCTTATACTTCTAAACGATGTAATTCACTCTATTAAACAGATAAGATTACATTTTCATGTCAAAATATGATTTAGCTGTGTTACTTGGAGGCAATTGTCAGAGTATATTAAGTTGTTTCTAAGTTTCCTTTTTCATAGGAGAGTTTTTGGAGAGCCATATTCCATCTTTATCTAAGTATGTGTTTGATACGAGTTTCAAATGGTATTACTTCATGAAAAATGAAGAGTATGATAAATATAGTTTTACATTTCATTAAGGCTTAATTATAAAAATGGCCCTCAAACTATACCATTTTTCCCACTTTTTTTTCCTTAAAAGTGGTACCTAAATGTCAATTTCGTCTCATTGTACCCAAAAAGTCAGCGTCCAGTAAGAGTGTGCCATGTGGCATGTTTTTACTAGTTGATATTGTGTTTTTGGGTAGAATGAAACTAAATTGATAATTTAGGCATCACTTTTTGCAAAAAAATTAAGTACCCAAATAGAAAAAGAGATATAGTTTGATGGTTAATTTTGCTTTTAATTCTTCCGTTAATTGTGATATGTAAATATTGTCACTGGCTCATTCTTAGTGATTTGGAAGCTCTTTTATAATACTCGATCTTTGAGTAGTTTTCTGGCTAACTTTTAGTTGGTTTAGTTGATTTATAGAGATTTTTGTGCATGTTTTGCGGGCAAATGCAGCTTCAGGAATGGCCGTGCATGATAATTGCAAGCTGAAGTTGTTAGAATTGAAAGCTAAACGGACTTATCGCTTCATAGTTTTCAAGATTGAGGAAAAGCAGAAGAAAGTTATTGTGGAAAAGTTCGGCGAACCTACCAATAGCTATGAGCCTTTCACCACTAGCCTTCCGGTTGATGAGTGTCGATATGCAGTCTACGACTTTGATTTTGTGACTGATGAGAACTGCCAGAAGAGTAGAATTATCTTCATTGCCTGGAAACATGAAGTGTCAATGAAATTGTTATCTTTGTTAACTGTTCCGGTCATCAATTGCTCTTGCTCATCTATTTGTTTTATGTAATGAAGGTCTCCAGACACATTAAAAGTAAGAAGCAAGATGATTTATGCAAGCTCGAATGATTAGTTCAAAAGGGAGTTGGACGGCATCCAGGTAGAGTTGCAAGCTACTGATCCGACCGAGATGGGTCTTGATGTCACAAGGAGCCGTGCCACTTAAAATGTAATATGTATAGCAATTTGGAACTTGCTTTGATATTTGATTATTGTTCCTCAGTTTATACTCTTTAGTCCTGTGTTTAGATTTATTATATATGTGGGTTCATATTAGGGTCAGTGTTGTCAGCGAATACCTTCGTTCGATGTATTTATATTAGTGTAAAGTTGGTTAACTTTATTTGATTTTACAATCTTGAATAATATTTTGACAACTTGACCATCAGATTTAACAATATGACTTTTTTAGTTAGTATTTAGCTTTTAAATTATTTTTTCACTTTGGTATTTATTTTTCTTTTCTTTTTTAAAGTATTCTTTCACTATAATTTTTTTTTGGTGATAAAAAAGATACAAGGAAAAAGCTTAGACCCTCAAAAGAGGATCTTCAAACAATCTTAAGTCTATTCTTTTATTACGAACAGACTTAGCCAGACTATCAGCAATTATGTTTTCTTCTCAGGAAATATATTGAATTTTCCACTACTCCATCTTCCTTAAGATAAGGTGAATTTTCTGAACTAAGGCAGAGTTGGAGCTCTCCGAAGAATCATCCAAAATTGCATTAATAGCTTCAGTGCTATCAGTTTGAATTAAGATCTTCTCGAAACGCCTATCCAAAATAAGATTCAGCCCATCTAGAATTCCCGGAGAGCTCTACCTCCAAAACAGTGCATTTACCCAAATATTTAGCGAACCCAATGATCCACTCACCATTATGATCTCTCACACAACCACCATCAGCGGCAAAGTCTTCATCAAATCTGTTTCGCCAATTATGATATGAGAACTGTGAAGTGGACGAATACTGTTTCGCCCAGCTGTAAGAGATTTTAATAATTTCATCAACACTCCAAGTAATACCTTGGAAAATAAACAGGTTTTGGTTCTTCCAAATACGCCACATGGTAATCCTAAAGAGAAAAGGCCAATCTATTCCATCCAGAGAAGTAAGATGGCTCTGAAGATTACTCCTCATCCAATCGGAAAAAGATCTAAAATGGAAACCAGAAAGGTTTTGTTGCGGAATAAGCTTGTCCCAAATGAGTCTGGCAGCATTACAATCTCTGAGTATGTGCATAAAATCTTCATAATCATGACCACAAAAGCTACAGGCACTACTACTCCCAAAGCCACGCCTTACCCTCTTAGAGTTTATTCAGAGATGGTGCTTTAGAGCCAACCAAATGAAGAAGCGAATCCGATGTGGGCCATGGAACTTCCTAGGTATTTTCCAGATCTGATCTTTTACATTGAAAGTGTCTTCACGAACCTTATCGTAAACGCTTTTGAGGGAGAAGTAACCAGTCGAGGTAGCGCCCCAAATAATTCAGTCAGGACCTGACAAATGATGGGGTGGTGAAACGCTTATTATTTTGTTGATAATCTCCTCCAGAACCCAAGGCCTGAAAAGATCTATATTCTAAGAACTATCACCTGCAACCATACTATTAAGGGAACAATTAAGAGAGGGGTTAGCAGAATAAGGAATAAACTTAAATAGGGGGCCACAATTAGGAACCCAAGGATCCTGCCAGTACTTGATGCTGCTTCCATCTCCATCTGACCAGATTAAGTTTTCACGAATTAAGGGTCATACCTTAGAGATGGATCTCTATAAGAAGGAACACGTATTCCTTAATAAGTCATCAGGTAAACCACTAAGGACTCTGTATTTAGAACAAAGCACCTAAATCCAAAAGGTATTAATATTAGAAATGATGTTAAAACTAACCTTCATCATGAAAGAAGTATTATGGTCTTTCAACTGTCTGAGACCAAGATCTCCGTGAGGCTTGGGTTGGCACACCGAATCCCAACTAATCAAGGCCATCTTTAAGCTTCCATTATGTGTTCCTCAGACAAATTTCTGAACAATGCACTCGATCTCATTACAAATACCTTTAGAAACTATCATAGTCTATATAAAGTAACTAGGAATCAAGAGAAGAACATATTTTGCCAAAGTAACCCTTCCAGCTAAAGAAAGCTGACTGGCATCCCAACTAGATAATTTATTACGAACCCTTTCCACCACGAAATTCAGAGTACTATTAGTGACTTTGTCATGTAGAAGTGGAACTCCATAGTAATGTCCCAAATTAGTAACTTTTTGAAAACCAAAGAAATCATTAATATGTTTCCCCAAGTTATCATCAACATCTTTAGAGAAAAATATATTAGTCTTTTGTGAATTAATTCGATACCCCGAATAATTGTAGAACTCATCTAAAATACTTTTGATGACTTGAACTTGGTTTTCATCCGCATGGGTGAAAAGTATCAAGTCACTGGCAAAGAAAATGTAAGATAACGGTGGGCCACCACGGGACAGCCTAATAGAAGACCAATTGCCAACATCAATAGCCTTACGAATACTAAGACCCAACCACTCCATGCAAAGAATAAAGAAATAAGGAAATATAGGACATCCCTGATGAACGCCTCTAATTGGTCAAAATTTGTGGGTAGGGACACCATTCCACAAGACCTACATAGCAGACATAATAACATTATGTAAAAAAATAGGAATACCTGTAGCATGGAGCGATGCCTTAATGAAATCTCATCGTACTCGATCAAAGGCCTTTTTCAGGTCTATTTTGATGGCAATCCACTTCCTGTTATTCTACGTACCCCTCATCGAATGAATAACCTCTTGAGCAATGATGATGTTATCAGTGATATTCCGTCCTACAACAAAACCAATTTGCTCGGGAGCAAGGAGCCTCAGGAAAACCACTTTAAATCTATTGGCAATGATCTTCATGGCTAGCTTATAAAGGATAGAACATAAGCTAATTGGCCAGAACTGAGAGAACTCCACGGGGTTTTGGGTTTTAGGGATAAGCACAATTAGAGAATTAGTCAAGTCTGAATTAATGCTTTTTCCGTTGAAGACTTCTTTGACCAAAAGTGCATATTGAAGTGCCAACATGATCCCACTGACTCCGATGAAACAAGGCATGGAAACTGTCACTCATTGGAGCCTTTAAGGATGCTATATCAAAAAGAGCTGATTTAATTTCCTCATCCAATACTTGTCTATTAAGAAAATTAAAATATTCATCTTTAAGGCGCGAGAAAGCAACAGATGGAAAATCTTACCTAGGCCCAGGATGCTCGCCATATAGATTAGAGTAGAAATTAACCGCTCCAAGCCTCAATTGATCATCATCCATTATCCACTCTCCCAAGCCATTTTTCAAAGCAATAATTCTATTTTATTTGCGTTTTCTAAGCGTTCGTGAGTTAAAGAATTTTGTGTTACGGTCTCCCAAAACCAACCAATCACATTGTGCTTTTTGCATCCAAAGGATTTCTTCATGGTGAAGTACATTCTCCAATTCCTCCCTCACATCCATATCTACTTGCTTAAGAAACATCGAGTTAGTTTTATCTCGATACGCTCTAGTTTATGAGTCAAGAGCTTTTTACGAGCGGAAATATGACCATAAACCTCTTTATTCCAAATCTTAACCTGGCCAGTGAACTTAAAATGCAGGGACAACATGCTTACAAACATCCTTTAATTCTCTTTAACAAAATTTGAAAAATATGAATATTCAATCCAACCAGCTAAAAATCTGAATGGACGTCCTTTCAATGAAGGAACCTTGGGTAAAAGAGATAATTTAAGAGGTCTGTGATCAGATTTGAGCCGAGGTAAGTGAGTAACCAATGAGTTCAGAAAATTTGCGTTCCAAGCAATATTGCAAATGGTTCTGTCCAATCGCTCAACAATCCCCCCTCTTTGCCAAGTGAACTGAGACCCTTAAAAACCTAAATCTTGAAGTTGGCTGGAATCCATTAAATTACCAAAGAAATGACACATTTTGCTTAAAACACGTCTGCCATTTTTCTCACTAGGTGAGAGGATGGCATTAAAGTCATCAATCGCCACCCACGGGATTTCTTTCATAGGAATAAAGCTTTGTAAAGCCTCCCATAAATGCCTCCTCTTCTGACTATTAGGATTGCCATACATGAAGGAGACTAAAAAAGGCTGCCGAAGGGAGCTATCAGAAACTTTGGCTAAAACAAATTGGGGGTGACTTTGGAGCACCTCTATGTTAACTGAATCCTTCCACCCAATCCGAATACCTCCTAAAAAACCGACCGCTTTCACATGATGAGAATTATTAAAGTCAAGCTTGGCAATAACCAAATATGTTTTCTCACCACTGACCCTAGTTTCTAGGAGACTGATCAAATCTGGTCTATGCTCCCGATTGTATTCTTGGAAGACTCTAACAAATTTAAAACTCGCACAACCCTGAAAATTCCAAGAAAATATAGTAAAATTCATAAAAATTAAAAATGAGAAAAAGAACTAACCTCATGGGGGCTATCAGTAACTCAAACACTGCCAGCTTTAACTTTAGATTTATCTGAAGAAATTCCAGCTTGCACATTAATGAGCTCTGCCATAGAACCCATAGCTTTAGGGAGAGAGACTCGTTAACTACTGGCACGTTTAAATTTCCCTCAACGTCCACGAATAGATTTAATTAAATATTTTATACTATGACCATTTCCTTTCCTGTTTTCGACAACATATCCTTTAGGAATATTTGGAGAGTTTACACGCACCTTTGATTTAGATTTAATATCTAATTTCTCTTGAAAAGTAACAGTCGTATGTTTTTTAGGATCAAGTGCATTCGAAATGGGACCAATTTTAGCCTCTTCGAATGTGGGATTGACATGAAGAGAGGTGGCCAAATCTTTGGGAGAAGAAATAAAAGCTGTTAGGTCTTTATTCACAAAGCCTGCTACAGCCTCCAAATCCAAACTGCTTACATTTGATGTCTGGCCCAAATTCTGGTGTGGTCTAAAGCATTCCAACGGAGACCCTGCTTCTTTATGTAGAAGGCCCAGAGCTGGATTAAGCCCAATACTAGCAGATGCCAGAACATGACCACTATGCATAGGGTCTAACACCAAATTGGACCCAGCACTGTCAGGCATCTGATCAGCAACACATGTTAAAACATAGGCTTCCGCTCCCAGGACCTGTCTTGCGCCATTTCTTTCTAGGGGCCTAGAGTTTTGGCGAGGCCGAAAATCACCAACAAGGTCCAACAAACTTTTTCCCCTATTTTCTTCAGCCATCGGTCTAGACCCTAGCCCCATGCTTTTGCCTTTTAATTTTTTAATAATATACCCTAGTGAAAACCTAGCCACTCCAATATTTTTAGAAGACGCCTCCAAATCCGGTATTAAGGGCTTAAAATCCATGGAATATAATGTTTCAAATCTGGGACATCCCAAGTTTCTTTCCATAATTTTGCTTTTTACCAACGAAATGGATCTTATTTGCACCTTGACTTGTGCTCAACCATCATCCAAGGGCCGAAGGCATCACCCACCGCCGACAGCGCAACCCCCGTCCTCGCCGGAGCAGTTTCAGTTCTCAAAGAGCCCGTGGGGTCTCCCTCTCCTTCATGACCGCTTCAACTTGTTAAAGAAGAAGGGCAAAAATTCTTAAAGTGCCCATATTTACCATACAAGAAACATACCTCGAGTAAGGGCTCGAATTCCACTTGTTGCAGTCGTCCATTAACAAGAACTTGAGAGGTAAGGGGTTTTTCTAAGTCTACAAAAATAGCCATTCTGGTGAATTGCCCTCTTTCTTTGTTATCAGTTTTGATGTCGAGTTTAACAACTTCTCCGACCAAGCTACTGATCTCCTCTAAGATCTTCTTTTGGTACAAGAATCCCGACAAACCTAGAAAGCGGATCCAAGCCAACACACCGTAGGGAAAGGGTCTTGAAGGGTAAAAATCCACAGTCCACAGTTGAACTGTGAGATAGTGCCCAAACACTGTCCAAGGGTCCAGAGGCTGGTAATTCGATTAAACAGAGCACCATAACCCATATTGCACCCAATCAACTTGACCGCCACAGTGAGTTCCATTCTTTTGATCAGAATTTTATTGGTACGATCTGAGAAATCAATGGTAGGTATACCATTGAGATTGGATCTACAAATATCACCCTCAACGAATTTTAAATCGATATTAGCGTCGCCATCTAAAGAGTTCGAAACCGAACCACCCAAAAGTTTGTCTTTCCATGAAACTCTGCTTGCTGGGGATGAGTCAACCGCCATGTTTGCCAAGGAGTTGTTATTTCTATCTTTAAATCAGAGCTTTTTGGTAGTAGAGTCTTCCCCTATTCCAATCTGGTCATGCCCTATTCCAATCTGGTCATGGGACAGAGATTCACTGTAAATTTTAATCCAAAAGTTAATGTTATTTTTCATGTCATCAATGATGAAATTGTTGACTATGACTGTTTGTTGAGTAAATGTTGATTGGTGGTGATGTTGACTATTGGTCGGTCCGTTGTCTAAATTGATAGGTGAATTTTCAATTTAATTTTCTTTTTGATGAATTACAAGTTAAAATTCGAACAACAAATACGACTAGCGCGACTCAAATCCAGGCACACTTGAGGCGGTGAATAATTTAATTTTTTGTATTTTTTATTTATAAAACAAGGTACATCCATATTTTAGAAAAATAAATAGTTTTGAATAAATTATCATTTTAACAAGTGGCATTGTTGTTTGATTTGACACAAGCTTTTATCTATAATCACTCAATCATGAAATCGAAATAAAAACATGATTAAATGTATATTCTCTTAAAGATTACAAAAATAATAGTACAATTGTTTTAAAACTCAAATGGCTTTAGTTGAATTATTCTTAGTCATTATATTTTTAAATTTGAATTTCAGTATTAATGCAAACGACAATTGTTGAATCTATTAACTGATTTTTGTGAGTAATATATAGAAATAATAAATTAACATAGCATTACACATTCAATAATATGTTCAACGCATCAAATTTTGAAAACAACATAACTTCATTTAATGAATTAAAATAGTTACCAGTTAGTCAAGACTAAAGTTTTTAAATTCTAAAAGTACAAAGATGGAAAATTACCAAATTAAAGTACATAAGCTAAATTCATAACTTATGCAAAGTATAGGGCCTGATAGCACAATTTAACCTAAAATTTATCACTCAACCAAACCTTAAATTTAGAAAATTCTATATAAAAATTCTTCAAAATAAAATCTCAAAAATATTTTTTGAAGATTTAACACATATGAAAAATAAAGAAAATTATAATTCAAGAGATTCCAATAACAGATTAAGAAATAGAATAAACCACAAAAAAAATAGATAATTATATGCTTCCTTAGTGTTTGGCCCCCATTTATTTTGTGTTTTCCTTGCTTTTTTTTTAACATTATAAGACAATGGTCAAATTTTAGTTTTGATCCCTATATTGTGTTGAAACTTGAGATGTAATCTATATACTTTATTTTTTTTATACATAATTTAGTCCATTTACTTTTATAATGTTATCATTTAGTCTGAAGAGTTAATATTGTAAACTATTTCAATCAAAATGTTGACGTCAAGTTTTTTAAGAACAATATTCCAACAACAAAAATTATCTACAATCCAACTAGCTAAGGATATTTCGTATGGGAGGAATATTGACTAGGTAGATAAGGGTACGATGAAAATCGCCTTAGATATGCTAGTGGGGCAAAAAATCGATATGAAGCCTATTGAGTCATCAAAGGAGCTACGACCTAAAAGAGGGGTAGGTTGTGTATCAAACTCTAAAGGAAAAGTAGTGATGCAAATTGGACAGTTGGAGCAAATAAATGCTATGAGCGAGGTGCATCTCAAACACTTTGGTAGTGTTTTACATTTTAACTTATCTTTAGCTTGGAAAAGACATAAGGGTCATTTTAGAGATCTGAAGTGGGTAAGCTAAGGACTTACGAACCAGAGTTAGTAACAAAACACAAGGTGAACTTAATCTTCAATGTGGGTATGCCTAAGCCTATTTATGTAGATCAAGAGGATCCCAAATGGAGCAAGTCACAATGAGGGCAAGTAAGAGCAGTGACCTCTTATGATCGAAATGTACAAGAGAGAAATACAGTTCGAGTTAAGTGACGACAAAGACATAAGCCAAAGTAAATGTTCCGATGTGCGAAACTACCCAATAGAGAGACTAGTTGGGAATCAGTCGAGACATCAAGACTATTCCAAGATAATTCAAACCAGTGTCATTCTGAGGATACTGTAAGAGCATTGCGAGAATGGATGAGGGAGATTGTCATGAGCCACGGATCAAAGCCTGTGACCAATGCGCATGCAACGTCTCATGGAGGTCAACAGATGAAATTGGGCTCATTCGACCCACTTGAACTGGCTAGATTTGTGGAACATATGTAAAAACCATCTACTTGGATCCTGGTTAAGTTGAAACACTCTAGTAAATTGTATTTTATCAGGATAGTCATCGTAAAATCCTAAAGGATAAACATGTATAGAATTTAAATCCCTTGAGAACTAATCTTAGCCGTTGATGTAAATCGATATGTACCGTTGGGCCTGGGAGAGCTCAACTATAAATAGAGATTTTCCCCTTTATTTATAATCACTTCATTCTTTCTGAGTTAATATATTGAGAGCATTTACTCAAATACTTTATGTGCACTTTCTTTTTGTGGCTTTCTTTGTTTGTAGCTTCTTCTTTTTCAGAGTTTGCTTCCGCTTTACTTCGGTGCCTTAGAGAATTTCTGCAAGAATTCTCAATTTTCAAGAATTAGGTTTACTTAGGCAAATTTGAAGCAAAAAAAAAAAAAATTGCCTAAGGCCACATGGATTGTGAGATGAAAGGTCTAGCTACGTGACACTTTTTTGATGTAATATCAGTCTAGTCAGTCACATTTATATCTCTATTTTCTAGGAATCATCTATTTGGATGCTCAAGACAAAACATCTCTCCAATTGGACTTGATAGACGACATATTAGTCTTTCAATCAGTTTTCTTATTTTAGATTAAACTAAGGACATGTTTAGGTTCTTCTAATAATATAAGTTGTCTTTCTGTATTACGATCCCACTACGTAATACCGCTTAATATTAGTTAAACATTAGATAAGCATTGAGCTAATATTTGCTTCTATTTTTCTTTGTATGCAAAAAATATACAAAGGTTATTGATGTAACTAATGGATATTATTATGAAACCAATTTGTTCAAAAAATACAAGTGTACATAGATAAAAATACTATGCTTAGGACACCAGATGTAACAGTCTGTTTTTAGTCAAATCGGAACAATGGTTTCGAGACCACAAATATAAAGTTGAAATAATTATTTTATTATTATTTTAATGTTTACAGCATGATTGAATGATTGTGTGAAAGTTTCGTTTAGAAATTTTATCGTTTGGGTATTTAATTTGACAAAAAGAACTAAATCGCGTAATGTGTAAAACTTGAGTTCTAATACCTAAAGGTGTCAAATAGTTATATAACTTAGAAGTAGAGGTTCTTGGGTGGTAATTAGACCATTTTTAAGATAATGGATGGTAGTAGCTTGGTTTTTGGTGTAAATAATAAGTATTTTTAAGGTTAAATGTGTAAATTGATTATTAAAGGTAAATTAAAGTAAACAAATTATATTTTTGTTTCATTCATCTTTTACAACCGAAAAACACAACCTAAATAGCCATGGGAGAAGCTTTAAATTCGGCCAAAGTATTTTTGCTCAAATAAGTATGGTTTTTGTCCCGTTTTTAATGATTTCTATGTTTTTGAGATTGTTGCAACTAGGTCTAGCTAGCCCAGGGACTAATTTGCAAAACTGTTAAAGATTTAGAAAGTTTACATTGATGAATAAGCATGTGTTTTGATGATTGATGATAGATTATGAATATTTAATGATAGTTATACAAAGTTTTGTTAAGTGATTTTTGGTAAAAATGCAAATTAGGGATTAAATTATGAAATGTGAAAACTTTGTAGTTAAAATGTGAAATAAATGAAAAATATGGGCTACTAGGGACCTCTTTGTAATTTTTCTAGTATGGGTTATGGTTGAATTTCATTAATTTGTGTTTTAAAGAAATAAAGATTAAATTGTAAAAAATGTAAAACATTAGGGGAAAATGTGTAAAAATGCCTTAAAGTGAATTTTGGATTAAATTGAATAGAGTGATGATTAAATAAGCTGAATTTGATATTATATAGATCAAGAAAAGTGAAATACAGACTTAAATCAGGGAAAGAACAATGTCTCGGATTAGTTGACTCGTGTCGTCGTTTTTACATCTAAGGTAAGTTTGTATGTAATAATTTTCATTGTAAATATATTTTAAATGCTTTGGTATTGCATAAACTGTGAATACGAGACTATGTATATATTCGACAATGATTCAGCATTAGAAATCCTGGTTGAACCTTAGGAATAGATTTGAATACTAGTGACATGTCATTAGGGGATTATTGTGATTATGTGATCCAGGTGCTGGTCCTGTACATCCTACCGGTGGCTGAGTATACCGGCATGTGTTGCGGTTACTTGACAGCTTGTGTGAGCAGCACCATGTAGCTACATCTCGACTGACAGCTTGTGTGAGGTGGCCAGTTGATAGCTCTAGTGTGAGCCGTATATATGATATGAGATTTAGTTGGCTTCGGGCCATGATATTGGTACTTAGGTGCAAGTTTCCCATGTATCTGATAGTATTCAGAATGGTTCAACGGGTAAATAGAAAATGTGGTTGTGTATGAGATTGATACGAGATGGTATAGGTATGTACATGAACCATTCAAGCTTAAATCGAAGAAGTTGCAAAGTTCATATATAATATTGTGATTGAAATGTGAAAGGTTTGTTAGTTAAATAAACTACATGTTGATATGTTTAAATTGATGATTTGTATATTTATGATAAGATTGAGTTTATTTCATACGAGCTTACTAAGCTATATAGCTTACTTTGTTTAATTTTCCATATTTTACAGTGACTTTAAAGCTAGCTCAGACTCAGGGATCGTTGGAGACATCGTCCACTATCCTACTATTACTTGGTACCTTTTGAGCTTATGTTTTGGGTATATGGCATGTATAGAGACTTGGTCATTTTGGTATATTTGGTAATGTATTGTGCCATTTGAAATGACTTGTAAATGTTTATATTTTGGTTTGTATATATAGCCATGAGTGATGGCTTATTTTGGGTTATTTTGGTATGTTTGAATCATATATATATATATATATATATATGCGTATGTGGCTTGTGTGATGTTTTGAAAGTTGGACATGTGATGCTTGTGGATAGTTTGCATAATAGATATTTAATAGCCAAATTTTGATTGATTAACATGCTTGAGAAAACAGATCAAATGATGCATGCTGATAATGGTCATATTGATGAAATGAGGAAGTAAAGTTTGGTACAAATAGTATAGCATATTTTGGTGATTTGTGTATATGTAAAATGGAAGTATAAAATGTGCATGATTTACGTTTGAATTGGCTGGTTTAAATGCCTATTGATGCTATGTATTGGTGCATTTGAGTTTGATGTAGGTGAGCATAAGTTTGGGTGGAAAAATGGCTTGGTAAATAGCCTATTTTTGTCCACATGGGCAGAGATATGGGCGTGTGTCTCAGCCATGTGTGACACACGGTTATGTTACACAGTTGTGTGTCCCTGGTGTTGAAATTGAAATCAAGTCAGTATGCTCCACACGACTTCACACACGGGCATGTGACTTGGCCATGTGGCATAAGTCAGTATACTCTACAGGTTTGGCACGACCTAGCACATGGTCTGGCACACGGGTGTGTATGGCCATTTTTAAGGCACACGGGCTAGCTACACGGGTGTGTGTGTTGACCGTGTGACCTAAGTCAGAGAGTTACACGGGGTCGGACACGGGCTGGGACACGGCCATGTGCATCCATTTCGAATGTCCACAAGGCCTGTGACATGGGTGTGTCTGTTGGCCGTGTGAGACACACGGCCGGGCCACATGAGCGTGTGTCCCCTGTTTTGAGAAAATTTTTTTAAGTGTTCTATGAGTTTTCAAAGTTATTGGTTTAGTCTCAAACCATTTCCAATACATGTTTTGGGCCTCGTAGGCTCGTTTTAGAGACATATTGATTGAGATTGAATAATAATTGCATGAAATGTGAAAATGTATGCAAAGTGAATGCTTAATTGTTTTATAAGTCCGGTAATGCTCCGTAACCCTATTCCGGTGTTGAATACGAGTGAGGGCTGTTACACTAGATCTAACAATTTTTATAATTGAATTATTCAACATAGCTAAAGATGACGTCTGGTCATCTCGAAAGAAAGGAAATACGAGAGTCGTAAATGAGTGAAAAAAAATACGATTTGTACTTTTATGATTTGAGTTCAATATATGTATATACATGATATATTACAAATTGATTGTTTGAGGTAAGTATTTTCCATGTCTAATAATTCGGTTGGCATATGATGATTTAGAATGTCAGGAATTGAATTAAGTTGAGCATAGCATAAATGAGTATGATATGAACTATGATAAATGAATATGAATATATATGTATTGATTCATTAGTTATGCTATTAACTATCTCGGGCAGAATCGGGTATAGTTGGTATGCCATAGAATTACTGTATGAGATATACTTCGTTTTATACTGATGAGGCATGAAGCACATGTTATACTTCGAATATCCATTGAGGTGCAAAGCACGTTTTACTTCGATTATACCGGCGAGGAGCAAAGCACAATTTATACTTCGAACGTTCTGATAAGGCACTAGGTGTCGAATTATTGTGGTGATTGGATGATCCATGTATCTGTCTTGAGTCTGTGTTCGATTAATATGGATTATAAAGCATGAACTTTGTTAAATGATAGTTGTTATGAAATGTTAATGAAAATGGTATACCATATATATATATGAAATATGACAAATGAAAGCATGTGAAAGATCATTCAAAATGGTTAACACAAACCTTGAGTGCCAATATTGATATGAAATTAATCAATAGATTTGGAAATGAAATGAGATTGAGACATGTTGTGACATATATGAGATGATGATGGAATGTATAGGAGTGTATATATGAATGTGACATGTTAAATAAAGTTTGATATAAGTTGTGATACATGAGACATGATATATTAAATGATGATAATGAAAGCTAAATTGTGTTTTGAATGTATCTCTTGACATGTTACTTTGATTATAATATTGACTTGAATCATGAAAGTACCACTAAGCTTTATCACTCAACGTACGGTTTGTTTATTTCATACGCAAGTTTTCGTAGGTTTCAAGATTTCGAAGAGTGAATAATCATCCATGTCGTAGCTCTCGACTCAACAATGTTTGTATAGTTTATTTTTGTTTTCAATACAAGGCATGTACCTAAGGTTGAGTCATTTTGTATCGTGAATTCATTTTGGTACTTTGGATAGTATATGTTAAATTGAATATAAGCAAATGAAATTGCTTAAGGTATATTTATAGTAGTAAAAGGCTTAAATAGTAAAAGGCTTAAATTGAACACATATGCTAAGTTGTTGTGAACTAATGCTCAATGGTGTTGTAATTTTAGTAGGTGGCATTGAAATGACAGACCCTTAACGTCGCGACTTTGGTTGTGGTATTAGCAATCTCACCAAATGAGCAACAAGCCAAAGCATTGCTAGCTAAAACAAAGAATCTTAAGATATGTTAAAACTTTTGTTTATTAGAGATTTAGGTGTTGAAACTTCTTTTGAGCTTTGTTCTAAGCTTTTATGAATTCTAATGATATTTCTCATTCCATTTGAGCATTTTTATTCTACAATGCCTAGAATTATTTATAACCCCTCCCCAATTTAAGAAGGATAATATGTTTTAGGGCACTCGAACTCACGTCCTTCTGCACTGGCAACAATGCTGATGCTAGCTGAGCTTAAGAATCAATTGACAACATTTGAGCATTTTTAACTATATGATTAAGTTTATTTATAATTTGCATGCTTTTAATGAAAACTTTATTGAAAATATTTGTTGCTTGATTTTGTAAAGAGCAAATAAACAAATGAAAAATTATAAATTTATAGGAATTACAATTGTAATTAAGGAAATTAAAGTGAAATTGCATTGTTAATGTCTTATGAAATTGTCAAGGAAAATTGCTAATGAAAATTACTCTAGACCTTGACATTTGAGATATCAAACATTTATAAAGCATCCACGCAAGCAATATTATAAACAATTATGATAAAAAAATTATAATAGTTTGACAATTTGTTATAAAGTTATTTTTGTTCATTAATGTTGTTTATTGATTTATAATTAATATTCAAATTTAGTTTTATAAATTAATTAATGAAAATAGATATTATTTAAATGTGAAAATATTTATGTGTTATTTGTTAAAAAACTATTTTTGGATAAAACTTTTAGTAATTTTTCTAAACAGTAAAAATGTTTTACATAAATTTAATCAAACATTTGAAAATATAATTTCTAAAAATCACACGAAATCAAACAAATCTTAAACAACATTTCCCAACCCATTTAATTTTTTAATTATATTAAATTTTTTATTGGTAATATGTATTATAAAAATATTATAAAATATCAAAAATATTTTTATAATTAAATTTAAATAAAAATATTTGAATTTGAGATTAACCACATGAGTTATGTTTTGAATTTAGCCAACTGTCAGACCCAGATTAACTCATGAGTCTAAATTTTATGGAATTTTTTAATTAATATTAAAAATACAATTTAAATTAAAGTTTGAACAAATTATAATAGAGATTAAAAATAAGTAGGAGAATGGAGTATATCTTTTATTAAATAAATAAATTTTTAAAAATAAAATTTGAGCTCGAATCACAAATTTCGAATAAAGTTAGATTACATCCTAATGACACATATTTGTAAAGGAAAATTATCAAATAGGGTAAGATTGATGTGTCCTAAGAGAATTAAAATAAATTATCATATATTAAACTTTGCTTGTAAATTTAAAAAAAACTGAAGCTAACTTATTTTTAAATATATTAAAATAAAGTATTTTACAAATATTAACTCGTTTTAAATATATTTAAAATTTACAAATTCTAATTAAAAAACCCTAAAAGGAAGTTTGAATTTATCAAAAAAAAGAAATGTTTGAATTAACCAAAACCAAACATTAATCATTTTAATCTTTAAAAAAACAAAAAAAAAAACCACAAGGAAATAGAAAAAGAGGTTGCCAGCTCATAATACATTTCCAATTCCAGAAATAAAACAAAGGTTTAGGCTTATACAGTTATACTTACAGCTAATACTCACTTACTTTTCTTCTCAAAATCACTTTTTTCCTTAGCCAACTTTAAAGGATTTCCACAATTTTCTCTCTTTCTTTGTTCTCTGTTCAAATGTAGTAACGATTGAATCGAGGAGGAAAAAGAAGATCTTAATTGCTTAAAAAACTCTTTGTTTTTTTATTAATTGGACTTAAGTTTGACAGACGGTTGTGCGTAGATTCGGAGTGCAACCTAAGTCCGATGGCTACAACTTTCAGTCCGGGTCGGAGCCCGGGGGGTTCTAGGCTTCAGTTAGGAGCAGGCAGTGGAGTGTCGAGGCTTAGATCTTCGTCGCTTAAGAAGCCACCGGAGCCGTTACGTCGTGCAGTGGCAGATTGTCTTTCGTCTTCTTCGCCGGCGGCGGTGGCTGGAGGAGTTAGCTCGCATCACCAAGGGGGTCCTTTGGTTTTAACTGAAGCTTCGAGGACGCTTCGGGTTCGTAATTTTGGTTGAATTTTAAATTTTTTTTTTGTTTGTTTGATTATTAGATCTCGAATCTTTATTGTTTATCTTTGTCTTCTATATACTTAGGATTTTTTGAATGCTGTGTGTTGAACAATAAAAGGAAATATATATATAATTCTTTTTAACGTTTATTTAGGTGGCAAAGCATTTAGGAAATTTGATTTGTTATATGAAGCTAGAGATTTTATGTGGTTGAAAAATGGTTATATATTAGTGAAAATTGTGATTTTTCTTCGTAGCTTTGCCTTCGTTGTTCTTTAATTGGCTGGAAATCGTATTTCATTAAGAATGAGAATGACCAAATTACTGAAATGTTGCGTTTATAACTAACAGTTGCATTTTGTTATATGCATAAGTTGAACTTTAAATTTGAGTTCTTTAGTAATTTGCTTTTTGCTTTGAGGAATCACAAAGCAAGTAGTCAAAGTAATATCTTGGCAGTGTTTCGGCTGAGCAAGTAATTGTTTCTTAGCATTGCTTTACTTACAGTTACAGACTACTTTAATTAATTAAGAATCAACATTAAGTAGCATCTTAATATCTCTATTTTCTAATATAATTTATTGTAAGCGTCTGTTGCTTAGTCAAAAACTAAGCTGAGTCTACTATGATCTGAGATGACAGTTCACTAACAATGTGTAGAGGTAGGAAAGGGAATTTCATAATCTCGTATTGGAACAATGGTAAAGTTCCCCTCTGTTCCAGGGTTCCAAATGTAACCCTGAATTTGCTTTCCTTATTTGAATCCAACTTGAATCAGCATTGTTATTGTTAAAACACAAGGCTGCTACTGAAGCAAATCTCAGTTCACAATATTACACGTGTAAATGTTGAGAATTTCTTTTTAGAAATATGCACTATATATTGGTATTAGAAGTTCCTTTTGCTTCACATGTGGAATTTATATGTGAATCTTACGGTATCTTAATGTCATATTTTTTGGAGTGTTGATTGAGTGTATGTATATTTTAGTATTTCAGTACTAGGACTTCCTTTTAACCTCAACTTTGGAATTGGTATTTGAACTTATAAAATCAGAATGTCTTCTATTTAACAATGACAGGACTATCTGGCAGCTCCCTCAACAACTGACCAGGCTTATATCGTTATTTTAGAGCATACAATTGCAGAGAGAGAACGCAGGTAATTCTTTATCTATTACATTACCTCTGTTATTTTATACCATTTGTCATTCTAATTTATCCCCATTATACAAACTATTCTGCTAAATGATCATATGGTGCCATTATTATTTTTATCCCAGAGAGGATTGTTTATACTTTGAATAGCAAACTTTGAACCTCAAAGAGTTTCTGAAAGCAATGAGGTTGTTGACATGTATGGGTGGTAAATAGATTGGAGATATGTTTTAAGGATTTATAGGTAATGCATATTGCTGATTAATGATAGTTTGGTAGTAACTTAAATAGTCCGCACTGATAGAAGGCTTAAAGAGATGGGATTGTTGACATGTATGGTGGAAAAGAGGTTGGAGATGTAGATTTTAAGGATTTATAGGTAATGCCTATTGGTGATTAACAATAGTTTGGTGGTAACTTAAATAGTTTGCACCAATGAAAGGCTTAAAAGAAATTTTCTTGATGTGTTGACTGACTATTGAAGGCTTCTGATGCTTCTTGCATATGAGTGTTGACACTGAATTTATGCATTGAGTTTTAGCTGAACATGTCTTGTATGTAATTCATTCTAGAAACACCAATGAATCATGTTTGGATGAAGTATTTGGAAATTTCTTGGCAATGGCCTCAGAAGAATATAATATTTATTCCAATATAATTAGACAACTGAATTGCATATAAATTGAAAAGAAAAGAAAAACATAGAAATAAGAAATGGTACACGATTGTTGTGCTCATTGTTCTCAGGTCCATAATTGTTTCACATTTGGTTCCTGATTTGATTATTATTGCTTGTCATGCATGATTACTTACCTTTTCCTTGTAATTTGAGCATTATTCTTGGTGCAGTGTTTGTCTCTCTTTGCTGCTAATCTGAATATAATTTGTGACAGCCCAGCTGTGGTGGGAAGGTGCGTGGCACTCCTGAAGCGGTACCTTTTAAGGTATGTTAGTCTTGCTGTGAGCTTGTGTTTTCACTATTTGTTGTAGAACAGGAAAGTGTTGGACTGTTTTTTTTGGCATATGATATTGATATGTACCAGAATTGACACCTACGAGGTGCTCATAAAATTAGGTTAGTCACTTTGTAAATTAGGACCTGCTGTGGTTTCTATCCAGTTTCAGACTGACTGGAAATATTTATAAAGACCCGAGGTTCTTAGATTTGTAGATTCTATTTTATATTGTTCTTTTGTTTTTAGGATTTCATTGTTTGTTCTATTGGCTGCAGATATAAGCCCAGTGAGGAGACGCTGCTGCAAATAGATCAGTTTTGTGTAAACTTAATTGCTGAATGTGACATTAGTCTAAATCGACGGTTGCCGCCTTGGTCTCGATCACTAAATCAACAATCTATTTCATCAACAACATCAACATCATCTGCAAGTTCTTCGCCTTTGTTGCCTGTATCTAGTTTTGCTTCTGTGGCACTTGTAAAATCGTTAAATTATGTGAGATCCCTATTGGCTAAACATATTCCAAAGCGGTCATTCCAGCCTGCAGCCTTTGCTGGAGCTACCTTGGCTTCAAGACAGTCGCTTCCTACACTTTCATCTTTGTTGAGTAGATCTTTCAATTCCCAGCTATGCCCTGTGAACGGTGGAGAATCTTCAGAGAAGAAAGATGCTACAAATTTATCTGTTCCAAACTTGTTGAACGTTGAGGAAGCTGATGGAATAGAGAATCCTGAATATCTTGCAAATGATGTTCTGAAATGGCGCTGGCTTGGGGATCATCAGTTGTCATTATTGTATTCTGAAAGGTAATTGATTTTGTGCATACCTCTATTGCTGAAATAGTTCGTTTTGGCATTATTTTCTCCCTCTATAAGTCACTTGTATGTTTTAGCTATTGATTTTTGTTCTTTCATGTGTTCCTTTGCTTCTAAGACAAATTTAACGCTTGAAAAGTCTGTATCAAAAAACAGTGATCGGTCCGTGAATATTCAAGACATGAGAACATATAATTTTGTAGAAGTAGGAGCTGCTGCTTTACTTGTTGGAGACATGGAAGCTAAAATGAAGGGTCAACCATGGAAATATTTTGGCACTGCTGATATGCCTTATCTTGATCAACTCTTGCAGCCCTCATCAGTCACAACAATTACCAATTCTGCTGCAGCTCACTCCCACTTGAGAGCAATAACAGCATTAAAACGCAGTAAAGGAGGACCTCGTCAAATATGGCATGCTCTTCACTTCTCTCAAATTATTGCCGTGACAGCTTTATTTTTAGTCTCACTTACCATTATATTATTCACACCATGCATATGGATCCTTTCAATTTTTATCAGTATGACTGATATGGTTGTGCTGTGCCAAACGTAACTTAGTTGAATTTCAATGGCTGGTAAAGGTGGTAAACGGGGTAGCTTTAATGCAGTGGTTTCAAGAGACCGGATTTTCAAGTTAAATGTTAAAGAGTCTTCTAGCTGTCAATAAACTTTTTCCTATACCTAACTGTATTATGACTGTTTTTACTGGGGTTTGGTCAATTTGGTTAAGTTGGATAGCCTGAGACATAGCAAATTAGTTTTGCATATTTTAAGTCTTAACTTTGAATAAAGTTGTGTGACAACAATTTGGATTCTTGCATTTGATATTTCTGCAGGGATGATTCTCCAGCAAGCATGTTTCGCCCACGTGCCCGGCCACTTTTCCAGTACCGTCATTACAGGTGTGCAATTTGACATCCTTTAGTTGGTGATGGTTGTATTTATTTTGAAATTTCAATTCACAACATTGATGAGTTGCAAAGTGAAAAGTTTTGGGATGAGCTTTCTAAAATAAGCTTTCCATTAGCTCCAACTACACAAAACATTACCCAATTACACAAATTATTACAACTTTTGTAATGTTTAATTGCAGAAAATATTACCTAGTTACACAAAACGTTGCTCTATTTCAAAACTATTAGAACTTCCGTAATATTTTGTGTAATGTTTTGTGTAACATTAGAGCTCTGGAAAGCTCATATTGAGGAGTTCTTTTTAAGAGGTTTCCAGCATATGTTTATTTTGTTTCCTCATAGAATATGTTTGTGTGCTTTAGTGAACAACAACCTCTGCAATTAAATCCTGCTGAGGTATCTGAGGTTATTGCTGCTGTCTGCTCTGAGACATCTTCCAGAAGTGCTAATACCTTGACAATATCTTCTAGATTAAGTTATAACAGTGGAAAGCAGTCAATGGATGTGGCTGTGAGCGTCCTTATTAAGCTGGTCATTGACATGTATGTTTCTGTTTTTTTCTTTTCTTGGACCTCTTTTGTCCTTTATTTTGGCCATACATTTAACCATCTCTCTCTCTCTCATGCCCTGCTTATAGACACATTATTAATGCTACAATAGTTGTTCCAGTTACTTTCTGCATATTAGATCTGGTTGGTTGATGGTGCTGATTTTAGCCTGAGGTGCATAAGTTATGTCAAAACCATCCCTGTTTGGAGGGTGAAAAACTTGTTTTTCTTTTATCCTGCAATCACAAACGCATGGTATCATGATGCACTTGGAATTTTTCACTAAATCAATGCTATTTAACAATATTTTTCTGTAAAATAATCATTTAGGTGTTAACTGGGGTAAACATCCTCTCCAGTACGTAAAATATAGTGGAGATTTCTCTATTTTGTTGAAATATGATTCACCTTAAAATTAATCTATGGTTCAAATTTAATTTAATGATTTTAAATTGAATATGAAGATAAATGAAAATTAATTGAAAAGACAATACTATTTGAAGAAATATTAACCCAAGATTTAGTTGAAAGCGCAATAATCACCTTTGGATAAGTAGTGGAAATCTCCTGTACTTTTAAAAGTATCGTTGAGTTTTCTTTCCCAGAAATCTGATCCATTACAAGAGTAGGTTATTATAAGTATCACCAAGGGGTTGGTCCTGAATTTCAATTTTTATAAATCTTTCTTTTTTTCCTTTCTATTCATTTAAATATGGGGATGAATGAGTAAAATAGCAGACTGCTTAAAGTGAATAAGTAAAAAAAACTTTAGTGATTGATTTTGTTTCATTTTCTTCCTATGCTTGTTTTTATCTTTTAAGTTTCTATCTGGTGACTAGTATGGAGGCAGTTGTTGAAAATTCTGTTTTTAGGTATGTCTTGGATTCTGGAGTTGCTGCTCCCCTTACTCTGTCTATGCTTGAGGTTTGTGTCAATTACATTTTCAATTCTTTATTGTTTAAGAATTTTTAGAGCATCTCTTAATTCTTACCTTTTTATAATGAAATTTCTTGCAGGAAATGCTTAGTTCTCCAAGAGCAGCTTGTAGGGGGCGGGCTTTTGATTTAATTATAAACCTTGGAGTCCATGCTCACTTGTTGGAGCCAATGGTAAATGATGACAAATCTTCAATTGAAGAAGAGTATGCTCAAGAATTGCTTTTAAATAGTGAAGATCAGTTTACCATGCAAGGGATAAGAAAAATAGATTCTGCCAAGAAGTTGGGCACCTCCTCAGCCATTGATAAATTTGAATCTTGGATTTTAAACATTTTATATGAGATACTTCTTCTTCTTGTTCAGGTACAGGCAGTCTTTGAACTGAATATTGTTTGCTTTGGCTGCTTTGATTTAATGAATGTCCCATCCATGCACCTTTTTTTTTTATAAAGAAAAAGAAAGAAAGAGAAAAAAATTACTATTACCATGCTTTTGTATTTATCCTCAGTATTCTTTATGGTCTTATGCCCTTAATACTTGTTGCAGACTGTAGAGAAGGAAGAATCTGTCTGGGCTTCTGCTCTAAGCTGCTTACTGTATTTTGTCTGTGATAGAGGCAAAATCCGGAGAAATCGATTAAAAGGACTTGACATTAGGGTGAGTCAGTTTACCCTGCCTAGCTACCATATTGTTTTGCACCTTGAGTTAACCAATGAGAATGTTCTCTGTGTTTGTGTGTGTCTGAAAGTGGAGGAAATTTGGAAGTTCACTTGTGTGTAGTATATGTATTCCATATTTGAAAGCATCTTGTCCTGTAGAAGTGGCAGACTGGCAGTATCCTTAAACATAAAAATGAAAAAAATTGAAACACCCTAGTCGACTTATTGATCTTCCCAATTGATATTAAGGTTAGTATTTGGTACACTTGCAGTGTATTATTTTTTTTTCCACAAGCAGCCTTAAAAAACTGCCATGCGTCTTTTTTTTTAAAATATTTATTTTATTTTAATATTTTACTATACGCCTATAGGACACTTGTCAACCCCCTGACCCTGCTTGGGGAGTCTAAAAACTCTGCCGGCAGTGTACCAAATATTATTCCTTGATATCATACCACTATTGCTTCTACCATGTTGAACTTCTGGGGCATGCTTTAGCTGAGCCAAGTTCCTCACAAGATAGTTTAAACTCTTTTGGATGAATTATCTTCTACCGCCAATCTATGCAATATGTAATCTTAGCATTAGAATTCCTCTGGATAATCTTGATGCCACTTTTTTCGGATCATGCATAAGCAATTTTTCTCTCTACATAGTGGTCTTGCATGACTGGAGGCTTGTAGGATTTGCTAGATATGTGATTCATTTCTATCTGTATGGGTTCTGAGAATATTGGGATGGGTATTTCGTATCTCTCACTGGGTAGAGAACTCATGTCTTGTTCAAAAATTGAATATGCTGAATGAGTTTATTGACCCTAGTTAGTTTCCACTTTTTCTTTTGCATTATGCACCCCCAGTTTGGAATGGATATTTGGTTTGCCTCATTGGAAACAGAATCAGTGTCATAAAAAGATTTAAGATGTTTTTTGGAATTTGTGAAAAACAAGATATTTTCTATTATTTTCCACAAGAGATTACATACATATTTATACACATAGTTAGCCTAACTAAGGTAACTTTACGCTAGGAAATGAATAATTGTAGGGATCTTGTATGACCTTAAAGTTAGGGATAGAATATTTTAGAATCATATTTGATATACTCAAATATTCTCAAATCGACACTCCCCTCAAGTGGGAAGTGCATATCATCCATTCTCGACTTGCTTACTAATTTCAAACAACTTCCTAGACAATCCTTTGGTAAGTATATCTGCTAGTTGTTCATTAGTGGACACAAATGGAGTGCAAATTAAGCCACTGTCCTGTTTTTCCTTTATGAAATGTCTGTCCACCTCAACGTGCTTCGTTCGATCATGTTGAACTGGATTATGTGCGATATTGATAGTAGACTTATTATCGCGATACAACTTCATTGGACCTTCCCACTTGATCTTCAAGTCTTCCAATATAATTTTTAGCCATAACAACTCACAAACTCCAAGAGCCATTGCCTTAAATTCAACTTCTGCACTAGATCTAGCCACAACGTTTTGTTTTTACTCCTCCAAGTCACAAGGTTGCCTCCTAGGAAAGTGCAAGAACAGACGTTGATCTTCATCAACCATAGATCCCTGCATAATCTGATCGGTATAGGCTTCAAGGGTTAAATTTTCTCCTTTTTAAATAAGATTCCTTTGCTGGCGTGCCTTTTAAGTCATGTAGAATCGATATACAGCACTAAGATGTGATTCCTTAGGATTGTGCATAAACCGACTTACAACACCTCTGCATAGGCAATATCCGGTCCGGTATGGGACAAGTAAATAAGCTTCCTCAAAAGTTTTTGATATGACCTTCTATCAACTCTCAGATCTTCTAATACATCTCCGAGTCTGTGGTTCATCTCTATGGGTGTCTCTGCTGGTTTACAGCCCAACTTGCCTGTTTACGTCAACAAATCAACTATGTATTTTTTTTGAGATATGAATATTCCTTCCCGAGAGTGTGCCACTTCAATACCAAGGAAATATTTTAACTTACCTAGTTCTTTGACTTGAATTCTTTTACTAGGCATTTTTTAACTTCTCCATTCCTTCTAGATCATCACCAATCACAATAATATCATCAACATAGACTAATAAAGCAGTCACTCCCCGAAGATGAATGTTTCTGAACAGAGTATGATCTCCTTGACTCTGTTTATACCCCAACTTGAGCATCACTTTGGTAAATCTTCCAAACCAAGCCCTCTGGGACTGTTTTAGTCCATATAAAGCCTTTTTAGTCGCAAATTGCACGTCTCGTATTTGGACGGATCCGGAGGAACATCCATATAGACTTCCTCCTCAAGGTCACCGTGTAAAAGGCATTTTGATGTCAAATTGCTGTAATTTCCAGCCTCGGTTGGCAGCTAGTGACAACAACACTCTTACAGATGTTCATCTTTGCAACAGGGCAAATGTCTCAAGATAGTCTATCCCATACATTTGAGTGTACCCTTTAGCAACCAACCTTGCTTTGTACCTCTCCAAAGAACCATCGACTTATATTTCACTGTACACCCAAATGACATCCCACCGGTTTCTTTCCTTCCGTAATTTCACTAAGTCCCATGTCTTATTTTTTCAAGAGCTTCCATTTCAACCTTCATGGCATTTCTCCAATTCTCATCTTCTAATGCCTCGAATACGCTTTTAGGAATGGAAATAGAATTTAGGCTAGTAAGAAAGGCTTTGTGGTTATGGGATAAGTTTTTGTAAGACATGAATAAGTGCAAGGGATGTTTTGTACAAGCTCTAGTCCCTTTCTAATAGCAATGGGAAAATCATCTAAATCAGTAGTATTAGAATTCAAAGTAGGTTCAAGAATTACCTCAGTCGTATAGGAGAAGAAGATGATTGAACTTGCACGGTGCCTTCTTCCTTGAGTAAACCAAGAATGTGACGAGTAGTGTCCTGAAATCCTCTTGGTGATTTGGGTGTACTAGGCTCGATTTCAGGTTGTATAGGGTCATTGTTTCAAGTTGGGCGGGTTGGGTAGCAGCAAGGTCCGAGTGAGAGTGTTTGATTGCTGGACGGAGCCGGAATGGGAGTGTTTAGAGCTGGAATGAGAGTGTTTGGTTGCTGGACAGAGCTGGAATGTCAAGAAGAAAGAATTATTTGTCCTTATCTTCGTGAATAAGATCTCCCTCAAGATAAGGACGAGTGAAGAAATTTTCTTGTTCATAAAAGTAACATCACCTGTTACAAAAAAATTTTTGTGGTGGATGATAGCACTTGTACCCCTTTTGAGTGGGAGAATATCCAAGAAAGACACACTTGACAGCCCGTGGACCAAATTTCCTCTATTTTGAGAATGAACATGGACAAAGCGACACGACCAAATACTTTGGGAGTAAGATTACCTGGAGGTATTGAAATCAGGAAAAATTTGGCTAGAACTTGCATAGGACTTTGAGATTCAAGGACCTTTGTAGGCAATCTATTTAACAAATGAGTAGCAGTTAGAATGACCTCCCCCAGATTGTTTAGGGACGTTTTTTGGAACAATAGGGCTCTTGTAATGGCTAAAATGTGACCATTCTTTCTTTTGGCTACACCATTTTGTTGGGGTGTACTAACACAAGATGACTCATGTATAATGCCTCTTTCTTGAAAATATGTTGAGAGGAATTGATTGAAATAATCCTTGGCATTGTCGACCTAAACCTTTTATTTCGCCCCAAATTGTGTTTTGATCATGTTTTAAAAATTGGAAAGACAGACCTAACATCAGATTTTTGTTTTAAAAGAAAATCCAAGACACACAGTACAATCATCAATAAAGGATACAAACCACCGAGCTCCGTAAATATTTGAAATAGTGGATGGCCTCAAACATCACTATGAACAAGAGTAAAAGGAGTGGATGTTCTTTTATTGCTTATTGGAAAAGAGGTACGTTTATGTTTTGCAAGTTCACGATATCACAATGAAATTTTTCAATGATTAATCCTTTGAATAGTGAAGGAAACATAATTTTAAGGACTCTAAACGATGGGTGACCAAGGCGAAGGTGATAGAGCCAAATTTGGTCTTTATTGGTTTTAATAGACTTCGGATATGAGAGATAAAGGTGAGGAATTCAGAACACTAACTTCTTCTTTGGATTCTTCAAGATAGTATAGGCCATTTATTTCCTTAGCATGTCCAATCATCCTCCTCGATTCTTCTCTGAAAAAGACACCAATTGTGATAGAAAACCACTTTACGAGTTAGAGTCTTTGGTAATTTTTTAATGGATAAAAGATTGGTAAATAATTTTGGAACATGAAGGACATTTTTAAGAGTAAGGTTTTTGTTTATAACAATATCACCTTGACTGCCATCGTGATCACAGAACCATCAGCTCTGTTATTTTTCTACTACTAGAACAAGGTGTATATGAAACAAATTTTTGTAAGGAGTGGGTCATGTGGTCTATAGCTCTGAGTCAATGACCCAAGAACTTTTGGTATCTATATTTGAGACTTTAGAACTTTGAGGAGAGGATATACCGAAAGGCCAAACTACAAGTACTGTTGAAGAAGTTTTTCCAATGATCCCAACAAATTTTTAACTTCTCAATTTCTTCTTTATTGAATTCAATAGGTAATTCACGAGAATTGTTTTTTTTATCTAGTTGTTTAGCTGTATTTGCTCGTCCTTGTCCCTTTGATTGTCCACCTTTTTCTGAAAAATTTTTGTTTGTTGTCTGTGTTCCCATGGAGTTTCCAACATCTATCTTTAGTGTGACGAGCCTTTTTGCAGTAGGTGCACCATACGGAATCCTTGTTAAAAGACTTTGTACGTTCTATCTGTCTATTATCTTCACTAGTTGGCTGCTCCAAGCCAAATCTCCTCTCATTTACAGCATTAGTAACCAAGGCTGAACTATCCACTTGATTGTTCTCCACCATAACTCCTCTTCTTTCTTCCTCAGCACGAACAATTGCAATTGTTTCATTTAGTGATGGTAGTTCCTCTTTCCAAGCATTTGAACTCTATCGCATCAAACTCAACATTCATCCAAAGAAGAAAATCATAAATTGATCCTTTTCAACAAACCTTTTCAGAGTGCTGCATCTTCACCGCACTTCATCTGAATGCACTGGTAATGATCCATCTCTTGCCACAAACTTTGCAACAGATCGGAATACTCCGTGATTGATCGACTTCCTTGCTTGGTGGATGAAATCTTAGTCTTGATTTCATAGATTTGAGCAGCATCTCGAACTTTAGAATAAGTCTGCTTCACAGCTTCCCATATTTCTTTGGATGTGCTAAGAAACATGCATGTATCACTGATTTCTGGCATCATAGAGTTCCATAACCAAGACATTACCATAGAGTCTTGTTCATCCCAAGCATGAAACTTAGGGTCCCCTTCTTTAGGTCCAGTTCCGAGTAAATGACTTAGCTTTCCTCTAACTTTCAAGAAGGTACGAACCAGTTGGGACCATTTCAGATAATTTTTTCCATTTAGCCTGTAGGGTACTTGGATATTCTGAAACTCACTCATTGGATTTGAGTTGTTTACAGAAATTTCTGAGCCCTCCCCAGTGTTACTGGTCTTGACAGTTTCAGTCATGTTGTGTCTGAACAAGTTCTATATACTTGAGGACTGGTTGGGAGTCAAAAAAAAAAACAGGCTAAAGAAACCGGCTAAAAAATCCCAGAAATCGAGCTAAATAACAGGCTCTGATACCATGTGAAAAACAGGATATTTTCTATTATTTTCCACAAGAGATTAGATACATATTTATACACATAGTTAGCCTAACTAAGGTAACTTTACGCTAGGAAACAGAATAATTGTAGGGATACTGTACAGCCTTAAAGTTAGGGATAGAATATTTTTAGAATCATATTTGATATACTCAAATATTCTGAAATCTGACAGAATTGATTAATGGTAAGTTTCACTTTTTCCCCCATTATGCTTCCTGTCCACAATGTCTCTCTCAAAACCATACTACTACTGTCTTCCAATCAAATCTGACTTAATATTTGGTTGGACATTCTTTTGAGGAAATTTTAAGACAGTTACAGTTGTCTGTTTAAAAGGTTTTAGCTTAACATATTGTAACTTAGTATTATTATGGCAATAAATCCATCTCATTACGATCTCTTCATTTGTGTTTGTCTTTAGGTTGTCAAGGCACTTGTAGAGACTAGCCGGTTTAATTCCTGGGCTGAACTTGTTCACTGCAAGCTTATTTCTATCCTAACAAACATGTTTTATCAAGTACCTGATGAAGCTACTACATCCATCATAAGTGCTGCAAGCTTTCTTGTTGACCAGGTTGACCTGATTGGAGGAATTGATTTCATCTTCATTGAGGTATGCTGATTAGTTTGATATGGTCATATATAGAAATAAGATCGACTCGCAATGTGCTTGTTTACAAAGTTGTTGAACCTAGGAAAGATTGATGATTGTCAAATTTCCATTATGAGTTTCCAGTACTTCACAAAATATGGAGGTCAATGAAATATGTATAGGTGGTCTTAAATCTTGATCGTTATTTATATTTCCTTTCATTGTATTAATACTTTCGAAAACTTATCCATATTGATTGAGAAATATTTTAACATGTATGTTTTCTCTTTTAAATTAACATGTGCAGTATTCATTGGCAACCACAAGAGAAGAAAGAAAACATCTATATTTGGTGCTTTTCGACTATGTTTTGCATCAAATAAATGAAACATGCATATCAACAGGAGCTTCTGAATATAGTCATGATGAGAGTCAGCCCATTGCTACGCTGCTTGCTTTGGCTGATGCACCTGAAGCTTTTTATATTTCTATTAAGCTGGGGGTGGAAGGCATTGGGGAGCTTTTGAGAAGATCAATTTCTGCTGCATTGTCTAGATACCCTAACAGTGAGCGATTAAATATGGTAATGTCTCATGAATATTTTTGCTATTTTCATTAAATATCATTTAATAGTGCAAAATTGGGAAAATTTTATAAGTATGATGAATTTTTAGGTTTAATTAAATGTTTTTAAATGCTTTTTTTAATTGAAATTGATAGCTAATCAGGGGGAGGGGAGATCCTTTTTAGAATTATCATGTTAAATCTGCCTCTGGCTCTCATCATCTCTACTTGCATTTTGCAGAGTTTTGATAAATTGATAATTGACCTTGTATTGAAAGTATGCTTTCTGATTATTTTTTGTTTTCCTTTGCAGCTGTTGGGAAATATTACAGAGAATTTGGATGCAATAATAAGTTCATTTACTCATTTGGACAAGGAGTTCTTGCATCTGAAACAGATAACTAAATCCAACAAGTTCATGGATGATATTGAGGGTTCATCTGTGCAAAATGGTGCTGGAATGAAAGCAAGGCTTGCTTGGACCATATTGCATTCTCTTCTTCAGTCTGATAGAATCTCTTATCGCCAAAATGGATATATCTGGTTGGGAGATCTGCTTATTGCTGAAATAAGTGAGTCAAGGAATGGGAGTATATGGTCTAATATCAAGAGCTTGCAGAATAAAATTGCTTATGCTGGTGCTCATGATTTCTGTGATCATTCTGACATACCTTTGTCTATTTGGCTGATGTGTGGTCTTTTGAAGTCAAAAAACAACAATATTAGGTGGGGCTTCTTATTTGTTCTGGAAAGGCTTCTCATGCGGTGCAAGTTTTTGTTAGATGAGAGTGAAATGCAAAAGTCAAGCGATACAGATTTTTGCCTTGATCATAGTGATTCCCGACTTGAGAAAGCAAATGCGGTGATTGACATCATGAGCCGTGCTTTGTCCTTGGTAGCTATAAATGAAACAGACCGCATAAACATTTTAAAGGTATATAATTATAAATTGCTTGGAGAACTTTAAACCCATCTCACAAAATTTTAGTGAGTTTTTTTTTTTTTTTTCAAATGATTAAACAATGTTTAATGACGGGTAAGAAGATCCATCTTGGATATTTGTTGGAGTAAAATGCCCCTCATGCTCTTCACTTTTATCTTTGATCAAAATCCTGATTGATTAGCTGGTTTTATTGTTAACTTCACTCTCACAAAATTTTAATGATTTTCACCATTATTTATGTATTGTGATTTATATGTAATACCATTTCCTCTTTAGCATCTTTAAGAGTCACTATTCTCTTCTCTTTGGTGAACAGATGTGTGACATTCTATTCTCTCAATTGTGCTTGAAAGTTCCCCATTCAACTGTGATGCCATTTGGTGAAGGAATAAAACAACCTAAAGTTCTCATCCGCACAGATGAAATTAGAAATACTAGTACTTCTGAGCGCTTACCTAAACAAGCAAGCTGTAGTTGGGACGAATTAATGGAAGAAACTGATAGCAAATCTGGCTACCACGGTAATTCTCCAATACATGAGATAGCTTCTATGGCTGCATCACTACTCCGAGGACAAGCCATTGTGCCAATGCAATTAGTTGCACGTGTACCAGCTGCTTTGTTATATTGGCCTTTGATTCAACTTGCGGGTGCTGCAACTGACAACATTGCTCTAGGTCTTGCTGTTGGAAGCAAAGGAAGAGGGAACATACCTGGTGCTACTTCTGATATTCGGGCCACCCTTCTTTTACTTCTAATTGGTAAATGTACTGCAGATCCTAAAGTTTTTCAGGATGTTGGCGGAGAAGATTTTTTCAGGTAAACTCTATTTCTTTGCTCTTTAGAGTGAACTGACAGAAGCTTACCTAATGGCATGCCAGAATTATGCATTCTTTTTTGTTCTTTCTTTCAGAGCACTTTTGGAAGATACTGATTCCAGGGTGGCATATTACTCTTCAGCTTTCCTATTGAAGGTAAGAAAGCTGTATTTTGTGTCCCCATGTATTTCTGATTTTCTTTCTGTTCCTCTTATTTTCCCTCCCACTCGTGGTTATGCTTTTGCACTAAACTGTTCAAGTATGGGAACCTCGCAGAGAATGATGACCGAAAAACCAGAAAAGTACCAACACATGCTACAGAAGCTTGTTTTTAAAGCTCAACAGGTACGTGAGTCCTCTATTTTCAGTATAAGTCACTTTATCACAATTAAAAAGCACTTACGTTTGAGAATGTATTCTGCATGAATATGGAAGGTTAGTTTGGTTACAAGTTCCCTAAAATGGCATGTTCCACTGGAAAGAAACACTTCCATTACATTTTCCTTGTCTAATTAATTTCAAATTCGATTAAACCTTATGTAAGAAACAATATTTTTGCCAACTACATTTCTACTTGAATCAGTTTCCTTGTTATATGTATAGATTATGGTGGGGTCAGCCAATCCTTGTGCCAGTAGTTGGTTTGTTTTTGCTGTACTTTTTGTTAGATAACATGACTGCAACATATAGTTCGCTTATGTTCCAGTTGAACATTTTATTAGTGTCCATTTCTTGAAGTGCTGATAGGAAAGGTTGATTATTTATTTTATCCATTGTTTTCTGAATGCGGTTTACATGCTTTATTGCAATGACTATTAAGTTATCTGTTACTGAAGTCTTTATTTTGTGTGCCTAATCTACAGAGTAACAATGAAAAGCTGCTTGAGAATCCATATCTTCAGATGTGCGGGATATTTCAGCTGTCAAATGATCTTTAAGCTCGGTCATAGTTGATGATTCTTTGCCAATTTTAATACACATTCCTGCATACTGCAGTGTTCATTAACCCAACATTCCTTTGCTTGTGGTTTTTCAAACCGGCAACATTTGGCCTGATTTTTCGAGTCCATTGTTGATGCATGTGATTCTGTTAACCTGCATAAGATTGTCTGAAATCATGAGGTAGTTCAAAACTTCAAAGAGCAAAATTTTCAAATTTAGGCTAAGTGTGAGAAATTCCAAGACTGGCTTCCTTACAATTAAAGTTACGAGCTGTGATCAGATGTCAGAAAGTCTTCGTACAATGCTATTTGTGCTCCTAGATCTGCTATAAAAGTAGAGAAGGTGAGACTTTTAGTGCCTACTTTATTTCCATCTACAATTTGAGACACTATTTAATGCACTTTTAGACTTTGTAGGTAATATAATGATTGGTGCTAATTTTGAGACCGTAAAATTGCAGGAATGCCCGGGAAAAAAATGGAGTGACTGGAGCTATTAGTTTCATGGCATTGAACACATCTACAGGTATTACCATCTAAGTTTAGTCACTATAAAGTTGTCCATTCATGCATATTCATTCATTTATTTTGAAAGTTTGAATCAAATAATGCCTTTCCGTCATCATACAGTTATTGCTAAAATATTTAAACCATCCTTTCCTTCCTGCTCCTTAACTATGGATTTTAGATCAATAGTTGTTTCTCAATTATTTGGAATATCGGAGATCAAAATTTGAAGACTAGTTCATTTTCAAGTCACTTGAAATAATCCCTGAAATGCACCCTGTGTTGGTTGCTCATTGTAATAATATATATTGATTCATTTTGAACAGTTATTCATGTACTTGACACAAAGCCGAAGAATTTCTGGGCAACTAGAAGAAACTCCTCCTGGTTCATGGTTAGATTATGCATGGCCTTCCTTTTTAACTTCATATGGTTCATGGTTGGCTACTTTTTGAAGGCCATCCTTAGTGATAAAAGAAAACCTCGACTTAACTCAGGAAGGCCTGTCACCGGACAAAGGATACTTAATTTCCATTAGATATAGGATTGAATTTCGACCTTGAACGCTATCCCAGTTGTAGTGAAGGTATCACCTTGGATGTCTGTTTTTAAGGTGCATCTCCAAAGTATACCTGTTAAGTGTTTTACATAATTTTGACAATGTAAGTATGTGAATTTGGCTGTTATTGTAAAATTTGTTCTGCGAATTTTGCTTCATGTATTAGTTTTGATTGTTATATTCTATGAGTTGTTTGTATAATAATCTTCACTGAAAATCATTTCTGTAAAATATTTCCCTAATCTCTTTGAAGAATTTTTAAATTCCTGCATTCTCATCCATCATTTTCATTATTTATTTGTTAAATTATGTGGAATTGTATGTTGGTGTAAAAGAAACTCGAAAATGGTATTAATGGAAATTTGTTTAAATGCTATCAGGTTATATTTTGCTATTATAATTATACTCAAGGGTGTGTAAAATTGGCTATTGTTGGCATTAATGGTACTAGATTTTGATTTTGACATGAAACTTCTTTTCTTTATTATTTTAATAAATAACATATTAAACTGAATTATAATTTTAAAAATTAAAAATGAGAATTTATTTGAATTTGAAGTAATCATGGATAGTTTCCTTAAAAAATTTAAGTGGTAGAAGAAAATTTGAATATTGAATTTAGATTATAAAATGGAATAATATTTGGTATGTAAAATATTAAAAAAGATATGTGATAATTTTTAAAATTGTTTGTAGAATAAAAATGCGCTGTTAATACCTACACTAAATGTTTATATACTAAATGTTTATATGGGTTATTATTTAATATAAGTAATTTATAAAAATAGTTACTTTTGTTTGTCTCAAGTTACATTTTAGTCACTTATGTTTAAAATGTTACATTTTAGTCACTTATATTATTATTTTGTTACGAAGTGATCACTTTACTGTTAAGTTTCGTTATCTCTCTAACAGTAATCCTAGGCTGTAGTCCAATTGGATTTTAGGTGCCAACTTAGATTTCTAAATGGGCTGAAAATAGATTTTAATTAAAAAATTTAATTAATTAAAATTTTAAACTTAAACTTTAACTAAAAAACTGTTCATCTCTTCTTTTTAATTTTCCTTCATCTCTTATTTTTTTTCAATGGGTTTTTTTTTCATTTGACTAAAAAATTATTATTAAGATTAAAATAGTTGAAATCAGCAACAAGAAAGAATAATCTACAATACCCACAAAGAGATTGTGAATATACAAATTGATTCAGATTAGAAAAAATTTAATTGAGCAACTAATTATTCAAGAATTGTGAAAGAACTAGAAAATATAATAATTAGGAACAATAACAGTGAAAGTAACAATCCTTTTCTAAAAATTTTAAAATTAGCTTGAATGAAACATGTTCATGAAAACATGTTTCTGGTTGTATTTTATGAGATGTCTACAGACACAAAATAAAATACATGTTTACAAACAATTTCAAAAAGTAGAAGAAAATCTTTGTAGATTACAAAGATTAACAATCAAAAGTGACTAAAATGTAATATGAGACAAACAAAAGTGTCTATTTTATAGATTACCCTTTAATATATTAACAATCATGTTTAAGAAATATTTTAATTTTAATCTTTTATAATATCAGTTAAAGACATTTTTTCATAATAAAAGATTCTATCAAATTATTTTTAATTAACATGTAAAAATTAAATCATTAATTTTCAGAAGATTTGAGTTTTTAATGATATACCAGAACTTAATAGAGTTCAATAGCGTATTTTGATAAAAAGTCCATATAAATCAACCTTGCGACAAATGATAATTTTATTTTTAATTTTTGAGAATAACAAATGATAAATCTAAAACTAACATGAAAACTTTTATTTTTGGTTAAAATATACCATAAACTTTTTCATAAATTTGAATTTCCTCTATATTTTTATTTCCTTTTACTGTTAAAATTATTTTGTTAAATTCAAATTTATTACATCATTTTTTTAGCTGCAATATTACAAAAATTTTCTTAGTTCAAAATTTTGCATTAATAAATTTAAAAATTTAACAGTAGACTTGAATTTTGAAATCTAAGAAATAAAAAATTAAATTCCTAAAATAAAATATAAAGACAAAATTCTAAATTTCTGAAAATTACATTTAATTACTTTTTTTTAATACAAACAAGAACTTATCCTAGTGAAGTCGAGGAAAATAAAAAACACGAGAGAATCTGCACTTTCAACATTCTTAATGTCAGTGACCATTTTCCAACCATATACCTCTTCTTTTTTCCCCTCAAGAACTAGAGTAATCGAACAAATGAAATAACCTCTTCTGTTTTTTTCCCCTCAAAAACTAAGAGTAATGGAACAAGCAAAATATCATCATTTAATTCTTGTAGCTTCTAAATGGTACCTGTCCAAATCAGCATCAAGATCTTCTGCAGATAATTTCTTACCAATTGGTCCATCTCGTTCATGTTCATGTCCACGTCCTCGACCAAATCTGCGGCTGACACCACCACGAACCCATCCCCTTCCAACACCAATCTTTTCTAGATCCCTGTCCCAAGGAACAAACAACATCATATTTTAGTCTTAACTTAATCAGTATTGGCATACCCTTGCCCAAGTCCAACTATCATATTTGACGACGAATAACCAAATATGAGTATGAAAATATGAGTCTTCAAGGACTCTTCAAATATAAAGAACAACTTAGTAACAAATTAAATATATACTTTCCCATATTCAACATTCACCCAAATCCAAATCCAAACAACATATCATGAAAGCGAGTTTTCCATGAAAATTTTCCAATTTTTTGCCAAACCATCCTTTAGTGCCCATCTCATCTCTCTGGTTTATTACCTACCATGTTATCTGGCATTCCAAAACTTTTCATTTTTCTTCAAATACTTGCATCTAATACCAATATCCAAAACATACTAAAACATGGGTATGGGGGAACAATCCTACAAATACATGGAAAACAACTGACCATATTTCTATCATACACATTCTTGTATCCATCACTCACTCACGAGTCTGAATAAGATGGGTTGCCTAAGTTAGCACATGGACGAAACAGAACATTCAAGGTACAATCAAGTAGATTCAAGATACCAAGTTAATTAATGAAAAGCAAGACGTATGACAATGATTATCATGCAAATAGCTACAAAAAACCCTTGCAAACCAGACCTTCTAGAGGCCATATTTGGTGCTCTCAGAATGCCGCTTTTGGTCGGAGGGACGGACGCAGACATAACCACATTAGCTCCCACAAGTTCAATTGTCATTGGTTTTCCATCAAGTTGAACATTGTTGTATCGCTTGATAGCTGCCAAAGCATCTGCCTGTCTGAAAAAGACAACTTCTGCAGTTCCCTAAAATAGATACTAAGCATTTTCAGCAGTAAAGAAAAAAAGATTGGGCAGGCTAGAGATCAGCAACTATGAAACATTTCAAAATGGCTTCAAACTTGAACAACAGTAGATACCTTTGATCTTCCACTCTTATCGTAATTAATTGAGTACCTCTTCAAGTCACCAACCTCAGAGAAAAGCACCTACAAATCGAAGAAGCCACTATGACAAAACCAGACAAATAACTATAAATCCTCTAATTTGCAACAAACAGAACAACAACAAAGGTAAACCTTTTCTCAAAAAGCTGGTTGGGAAGAAAAATAAGCCGCAGGATAGGTACAGTACATTGCAGAGAGAAGTTTCTAGCAGCATTTCCACTAAAATATGCATAGATAGACCATAAAAAATGGTTTCAATCAATTCAAATTCATATTATCATAATTCATCTCCTAATCTCAACTCCCATATTCCTCGTTCTGCAGCACCATTTTTATCTTAACTAGCAAACAAACTTCTGAAAGAAGACTGCCAACTGTTCCTTGTACCAGAATAACATTACAGAGGAAAGATAATAGAAGGAAACATAATACATTCAAAAGACAATTGAAGTTTCTAGCAATGTTTCCAGTAAATTAAGAATGGACAGTTTCAAAGAATTCAAATTCATCTTTTTGCAACCATCTCCGCAATCTCAACCTGCTATATAACTGAGTCCCAATACATTACTATATTGAACTGTCAGAAATCACTAACACCACCTACATTACTCAGACTTAAAAGCAAGCGTTGAATACAAATATATATCAGAAAAAGCATTGAAGCTTCTAGCCATATTTCCACTAAAATATGCATCAATAGTCTTTAACTGACAGTTTCCATGAATTTAAATTTATATTTATCATAACGATCTTCACAATCTCAAGCACCATACAAGCCAGTCCCCTTGCATTACTTAACCAAACCATCTCAGATTGCAACAAACAACTAAACTGAAATATTAGTATCATAACTAGCAACCTTCACAACCCACTTTCCTTCTGCCCGAACCATACTAGGGAAGTACTAAAAAAATACTTCGACTCAGCTCTCATGATCACCTTTATTACAAATTCCACATCACCATGCAACATCGACCTCTACTATTTTTCACAATAAAAACTACTAATCCAAATCCAATGATCCTGAATCATATTGTTCTAACAACTAAACTCACAAATCCACAACCTTGTTTAACAAAAACATGTTTTCAAGATAACTCATCAGGATCACCTAGTAGTCAGACTCCATAGGCAAACACCCATTATACAGATTCTCCATCACCATGCAATATGAACCTCTATATAATTTCTCACAACCAAAACAACTACTCTGTTCCGATGATAGCCTCAATCATATTCTTTTAGCAACTAAACACATCAATCCACATTTTTCTTTAACCAACAAAGCATCGCAATTGGAAAAATACAAGAGTAAGTATAACAACATACTGATAATAAACAAACACAATTGAAAACAGGAAAGGAAAAACAACCTTAATATCCTCATTAGAAACACCGTAATCCAAGTTCGATATATATAGCTTCGCCTCCACATCCAGTGCTCCACTCGAAACCAACTGTCCCTGCCATGCGGGCACCTCTAATTGCATCTGCAGTTGCAGCATGGTGCGCGCGTGAAGAACACGCGTTCGCAAGCGCGTATAGACTTAACAGTTAAATAAACTTTCATAAATTAGAAGTTAAAACAAGTGTGCGTGTGTCTGTGTGTGTGTGCGTGTGTGTGTGTGTGTGTGTGTGTGTGAGAGAGAGAGAGAGAGCCTGCATCCCAATATTCAAATAACTGGTTATTTATCAAAAATGTTATCGCAAAATTCACTAAAAAGCTTACATTTTCAATTTCCATCAACGGAATATATGTACATACGTAACAAAGTAGATGTTGTATATTTATTGAAAAATAGTACTTAAAACTACATATTTTATTTGTTTTTGTCATTGGAGTGTAGGAACTTACTGGTCTGACTGGGTACGGGTTGATTCTTGGCTGGTCGCGGATGGGGCCACGACGATCAGGTCCTGGGGCGGGGGCACGTGGCTTGCGTCGGGAATCACGAGAATGCCCTTCGGATCTGCTTTTATTTCGGATGATGTCGTCGAGGGACATGTCCAGTGAACCGGACATTTTCAGAATTACACGCTGGTTTTGGCTTCTGGGAAATGCTGTTTAGGGTTTGTCGAGGTTTTTTAAGAGTGGAAGGCAGAAGAGTGAAGATTTATGGAGGGGGTGTAGAGAGTGAAAGCAGCGTGAATAGGGTTTTAGGGAGGCACCAAAATCTCGTCCACCCTCTGTTATTTGGGTGACACATGGAATTCAGTAGGCCTTCGGTTTGGGTCCCGCTTTTTTCCTTAGTGCAGCCTATTGGACTGAATTAAAGCAGCCTCTTTTTGGGCTATATTACCGATTCAGTTGGATTAAGAATACGTTGAGTATTAAATTAATTGGTATGAATGGGTTGATTCAATTAAAAATTTTATTATTGAGTATTAAATTAATTGTTATGAATGGGTTGATTTAATTAAAAATTTATTGAATCAATAATCCTAAAAGCATTGGTAAAAAAAAAAAGCTAATAAATTAAACATTTATTTATAAATTTCTTATAAGAAAGTGAATCACTTTAATTTGTCATAATTTAATAGATGTATATTACAAAAAAAAATTCAAAAGTTAATCTATTTATTAGTCAAGGTTGACTTGAACTGTTAATTTATAATCACTGAACTGAAGAATTTAGTTACAGCCAGACAAATCTAATCGCAATTTGCCCATCTACATCATTCCTGAAGGAGGCTGATCAAATCTATAAAGACCATGTAGTCTGCTGCTTGATTTGATTCTCTGTAGATTTTGCAGTTGGTGACCTCTTGTGGTCTATTCCTTAAATCATGGATGCTCCTAATCATAGTGAGAGGAGTATTGATGGCATTCACATCCCCCAGTACATCCCAAGTCCCAAGCCAACTTAATCCCACCTGCAATACTCTATAATTCAGCCTGTAAAGGTATACAGGAGCCAATAGTTCTGCTAAAACCAGCAATCCAATTTCTGTCACCCAGCTCCGGCTACTTTAATAGATTATAAATTGTTGAATTGTCAAGGGCAGGGTCAAGGTCAAGGGCAAGAATTATTATCTAATTCAACTAACTTTTCAGTTTTTATAAATTACGATACAGAATTTTGGCAAATTAAAGTAGTTTCCATAAAATAAAATAAAAAGAGAAAGAAGAAGTTGTCCTCTCCTTCAATCCATGCACCAATCCCCTAAACTCTCATATAGCCTTGGTAAATCATTCCATCTAAATCACTTTGAGAGCATTACCCGTTTGAGTAATGGTTGAATTAGAGGATAAAATAAGGGAGAAAGCCATGTTTTGAGTCTTGAATAATAATTAGAATTAAATACAATGACTAATGAGAAAATTAACCAGAAATCTAAACACACACAAGAATTCAAAATCCATTATATGATAGAATTTATGGATTGAATTGCAAAGAATTAGAAATATAAAGGGTCTACTGCGAGAATTAACCAAATATGTATTTGAGCCGGCATATGTAATCAGTTTTATTTTAGGGTTTTGAAGAAATCTTTATTTTTTTTATAGGGGTGGGGATGGAGGAGTAATAATAATAAAAATAATAATAACAGAGTTAAATGAATTAGGGTGAGTTTGGATGGGCGATGCATTAAATGAATTAGGGTGAGTTTGGATGGGCGATGCATTTACTTGCGATTAGTGTAAAAATAGCGGTAGCGGTGAAATTAGATGCTATAGCGATATGAGACAAAAAGTAAGCTAAACGCACCACACCACACCCAATCACCCATCCAAACCCACAGTTAGTCTATATAGATATTGAAATGGTCAATTTATTGTTTTATTGGGACTATTCCTTTAAACATAGATTTTTTTGGGTAAAACTACAAAAATAGTCACTTTTATTTGCCTCAAATTACATTTTAGTCACTTATGTTTGAAATGTTACGTTTTAGTCACTTACGTTATCGTTTTGTTACGAAGTAGTCACTATATCGTTAAGCTCCATTACCTCCCTAACAATGGTCCTACATGGCAGTCCAAATGAATTTTAAATGCCAACTTGGATGTCCTATATGGCAATCCAAATTAAATTTATTTAATTAAAAACCTTTTTTCATTCCAACAACCGGACATCCAAGTTGGCATTTAAAACCCATTTTAGCTACCACGTAGGACTGCCGCTAGGGAGGTAACGGAGTTTAACGATAGAGTGATCACTTCGTAACAAAACGATAATGTAAGTGACTAAAACGTAATATTTTAAACATAAGTGACTAAAATGTAATTTAAAACAAACAAAAGTGACTATTTTTAAAGCTTATCTCTTTTTTTCTCATTCAGTTTGATTTGGATAAAACAAGTTTCACATGGACAAACTGAATTTGAATTGAATTGTGCGATTTGGGTGATAAGACCAACTCGAAAACGAACTAAACAATACAAAACTCGAGTCGAACCGAATACATCGGTTTGAATCAATTTTTTGGTTTTCTCGATTTCTTTCTTAGTCTTAGGGGTAACGCAATTCGAACCAGTGCTAAACGGGTGTTCGACAAAAAATTTAATCATCACTCCTTACAAAGTCAAGACAAATCTTCTTTTTCATTCATTTCGTGGCATGTAAAAGAAGGGTTGAATTTGATGATAGCCCTTATATTTATCAATTTGTGCATTTAGTTCATTTACTTTTATTTGCTTAAAATTGGTCTTCTACTTTTTGATTTGCTCACTTTCAATCTATTTGTTGATTTTTACCGTTAACTTTATTAAAAATTTAGGTACAATAAAAAATTTAGCTCTTCAATCTTTACATCTGTTATCAATTTGATCTATACTTTTTTTCCTTATAAAATTTATAAAATATTTAAATATTAAAAATATATACTAGTTAATTTTTTTTATAAATTTTTTAAATGTGTTAAGAAATTAATGATACAAAACACCAAATTTTGGTATCAATAACTAGATTGGAGATTATTATTCAATTAACTACAAATTTATTCTTACGCAATTGAAAAACTAACTTTCTTAATAATATTTTTTTATAAAAATCCATCTCTTTCAACTCTTCCCACTTTCTTCTTTCATATTCCCTCCACTCTCTTGACTTCCCTTCGTAATCCAAACTAACAAACAGAACATCCACTCTCTCTTTTTTATAAAAAGTAGAAACTCAAAAAGGAGAAAAGAGAAAATCTTCATGCCCTTTTTTTTTTTTTTTTTTTTTTGCATGGTTTTCTCTAATTTTCTAGAGGCCCACCACCTTCTTTGGTGCAAGGGTCTTGAAAACCAATGAAACACCATTTTCATTAAAGGTAAAATTTTCATTTTCTTTTATTTTTAATGATTTATCTTTTCTATATTATTTTTTGAAGTATGTATAATAATCACCTAAATGATATCTTATTAATTTAATATTAATCTAACATTTATATTTAGTGTTAATCTAATATTTATCCTAATATTGTTATCCACACTAAAAAGAAAAAATAAATAATTGAAACTCTATCTTTTCACCTAATCAAACTTAAAAAAATATATCTAAAAAATTATTTTAAAATTCTAATTAGGTATGAATTTGTTGACATGTTAAAAACATGTAAATTAGAAATGTTAATTTAATTATTTCATTAAAATAATTTAACAGTGACTTAAGTTGAAAATAATTAAAATCAAATGATGTAATTTGATTGAATACAAAGTTTATGATTGATTTGAAAGTTGAAGTTAAATTCAGTGGTTTATAATCTAAATTACTTATAGACACGTTACTTATTGTTGCTAAATGATAATTACAAGTTAAAATCTATCGATAGTAAATTTTGGGAATTTTTCTATCTTGAATTTGTTGCCACATATGGAAAAAATTATAATTTTTCAATTTTTCTATATATATATATATTAATAATTAAAGAAAAATTAAGAAACATGAGTTAAATTGATAAAATTGTAAAAATTAAGGGACTAAATTGTGATTGTACCTAATTTTGACCAAATTAATTGAAAAAATTAACGAAGAATTGGAAATAAGCAAATCAAAAAGTAAATGAACCAATTTTGAGTAAATCTGCACAAATCGATAACTAGTCTTAACGATTTCTTTGCTTTAAAAAATATTTTAAAATAAAAATAAATTTAAAAATTGATAAGTATATTCTTTTTCTAAAAATAAATTTAAAAATATATATCTAAAATTTCTCAAAAAATGTAAAAAATATAAAGAAAATTACAATAAGAATTCTAAAAGTATAAATAAATATTAAAAATAAAAAGTCTACTCCACAATTTCCTTCTTTTAAAACAAAAAATCTAAAACTTTTCAACTACCCCCATAGAAAAAAAGGAAAAACTTCATTCATGAACCACACATCACTCAACCTTCGTCCACATACCCATCTCGTCTTTGAAATCAATTTTGTGGGGTTTATTGTCTGACGAATATTAACCAAAAAAATTTCTTTTTTCTCATTTAGTCTCACAATCAAAACACATCTTCATGTCTATCCCTTTAGCAATAATTCTTCAACCCTTCCTGATTTCCTCCCTAAGGCTTTATTTATTATTAAAGTTGAAAAAACTAAAATATTGATAAATATATAATTTTATCAAATCAAATTACAATTTTACTCAAATTAATATTTTTATTTTGGAAAAGGCTTTTTAATGTAATTACATTTTATTCATCATTAATTTTTTTTACAACATCATGTCTAAAATTAATATTTTATCTACTCAAAATTACTTTTATAAGGCAATGCTAAACACGATCAAAACTTTTCAAAAACAATTTTCAAATTTATTTTTAATAACGATATTCAAAAGCACTTTCAACTTCAATGACAAATTGACCCTAAAGTAAATTTCTACTCAAATCTATTAGTTACATTTAAAAATAAATAACGTTTCAATTCCAAAATTCTATATAACGATGCTTGCGAAACGAGATCGTAAGTTTGTCTAAATCGCAGATTTGATTTAGGACTCTAGATGAATGAAAGGAAATTTGGAGTTCAACTCAACCTGAATCACATACAATACAAGTCAAAATTGAAAAGGTAACAACAAAAATCAAGTAACAATAGAACAAGGAGAAAAAAAATTAAGAATTAGGGTTTTTTAGAATTAAGTGACCCAAATTTTTATTTAAATAAAATACGATGGAAAATAAAATAAAAGTAAAATCCATATAGAACTAGACTTCTTTTATTTTTATTTTAGAATAAGGTGTTTAAACCTTATTAAACTCCATCTATTTTATATTGATTAGGATGAGGTGTTTCAATCCTACTAGAATATGACTTTGCAAGCCTATAAATAGACATAGTCTATTCCTCTTGTATTTTGAGTCAAATTTTTCGACATAGTGAATTTTCTTCTCCTCTGCCCGTGGTTTTTTCCCGAAAGGGTTTCCACGTAAAATTTGTGTGTTCTTTATTTTATTTATTTTATTTTATTTTTCACAAATTGGTATCAAAGCGTCCGGGTTATTCATTTCGATCACGGTAATGGCGTCTTTGAAGTATGAAATTCCGCTGTTGGATCGCAACACCAGATTTGCGTTGTGGCAAATTAAGATGCAAGCAGTTCTTGCAGATGGATCTGGAGGATGCCTCGCTAGGATAGATAAGATGCCTTCGACATTAACAGATGAAGAAAAGAAGCGTAAGGATCGAAAGGCATTAACACAATTACATCTGCATTTGTCCAACGAAATTTTGCAGGATGTGATGAAAGAGAAAACTGTCGTTGCATTATGGAAGAGGCTAGAACAAATATGTATGTCGAAAACTCTAACAAGCAAGTTGCATATGAAGCAGCGTATTTATGCTCATCGTTTGGAGGAAGGTGCGTTTGTACACGAACACTTAACAGTGTTTAAAGAAATTCTCTCAAACTTAGAGGCCATGGCGGTTCAGTATGATAAAGAAGATCTAGGGTTGATTCTACTTTGTTCGTTACCTTCGTTTTATTCAACCTTTAGAGACACGATTTTATATAGCCGCGAGTCTCTCACAGTTGATGAGGTTTATGATTCTTTAACCTCGTATGATAAGATGAAGCATCTTGTGGTTAAACCCGACTCTCAGGGAGAGGGTCTCATTGTCCGTGGGAGACAAGATCGGAATGCTGATGATGATCGTGGTAGGACACAGGAACGGAATCCTCGTGGTAAATCTAAGGGTAGATCGAAGTCTTCAAACAGAGGTAAAACTTGTAACTTCTGTAAGAAGAAATGGCACATTAAATCTGAGTGCTATAAGCTACAAAATAAGATTAAAAGGGAGACTGTAAATCAAAAGAGAAAACAACCAGAAAATTCCGGTGAAGCTGATGTTGTAGAAGACTACAGCGATAGTGAACTTCTAGTCGCTTCTGTCAATGATTCTAAAGTAAGTGAGGAGTGGATACTTGATTCAGGTTGCACCTTCCACATGAGTCCCAATCGGGATTGGTTTACAACTTACGAAACAGTTTCTGAAGGTTTTGTTTTGATGGGAAATAATGCTTCGTGTAAAATCGCAGGTTTTGGAACAATTAAAGTTAAGATGTTTGATGGAGTTGTCAGAACACTTAGTGATGTGCGGCATGTTCCAGAATTGAAAAGAAATTTAATTTCGTTGAGTACTCTTGATTCAAAAGGGTACAAATACACAGCTGAAAGTGGGGGTTTAAAGATTTCCAAAGGGTCCCTTGTTGTGATGAAAGGGCGAGAAAGATTGCCAAGTTATATGTTTCTGAGGTTCTATCATTATTGGTGATGCAAATTGTCGCTTCCTCTTCCTTGTCAGATGATGATATTACTAAACTTTGGCATATGCACCTAGGGCATATAAGTGAGAATGGCATGGCAGAATTAAGCAAAAGAGGACTTCTTAATGGACAAGGAATTTACAAACTGAATTTCTGTGAGCACTGTGTTTTTGGGAAGCAAAAGAGAGTTCGATTCACTAGAGGAATCCATAACACGAAGGGAATGTTGGAGTATATTCATTCTGATCTGTGGGAGCCATCCAAAGTGCCTTCGAGAGGTGGAGCTAATTATATGCTAACCTTTATTGATGATTTTCCGGAAAAGTTTGGCGTTTTCAAGCGTAAAAGCGATGTGTTTTCCGCATTTAAGTCTTGGAAAATTATGATTGAAAAACAGAAGGGAAAACAGATAAAATACCTTCGCACAGACAATGGCTTAGAGTTTTGTTTTGATAAGTTTAATAGATTGTGCAAGTCAGAAGGGATCATGAGACACTTGACAGTTCGTCATACTCCACAACAAAACGGCGTTGCAGAACAAATGAACAGAACGATCATGGAGAAGGTTCGATGTATGTTGTCAAATGCCAACTTACCGAAGGCATTTTGGGCGTAAGCGGCCTCATCTGCATATTTTTGATCAACCGATCTCCATCCGCTGCCATTGAGAAAAGACTCCACAAGAGGTATGGTCCAGTAATCCCGCTAATTATTCGATTTAAAGATTTTTGGGTGTCCTGCGATGCTCATGTTGATAATGGAAAATTGGAACCGAGATCTATTAAATGCATTTTTCTTGGTTATAAAGCTGATGTAAAAGGGAATAAGTTATGGTGTCCTGAAAATAGAAAAGTTGTGATTAGCAGAGATGTTATTTTTGATGAAACTGCTATGCTACCTAACTTATCTCTTAGAGACTCTTCCAATAAAGAAAATCAAAAGCAGGTGGAGCATTAGATTAGTACAGAGTCAACTCCTCAAGCCAGAATAAAAATTGAGAATAGAGTTGCTTCTTCACCACAATATTTTATCGCCAAAAACAGAATTAGAAGAGAAATTAAAAACCAAAGAAGTATGCTGAGGTTGATCTAGTTGCTTATGCTTTAAATGTGGCTGAAGATATAGATGCGAATCAAGAGCCATCTAATTATTCGAGGAGGTTAGAATGTGAAGACTCGAAAAGTGGATGTTTGCTATGCAAGAAGTGATGGAATCACTCCACAAAAATGAACATGGGACCTTGTGAAACTTCCTAAAGGTTAAAAGGTCATTCGTTGTAAATGGGTGTTTAAAAGAAAGAAGGGACTCTAGGAGTTGAAAACCCGGATATAAAGCAAGGCTTGTTGCAAAGGGTTACAATCAAATTCGAGTGGACTTCACAGATGTGTTCTCTCCGGTTGTTAAGCATAGTTCAATTCGAGCTTTGCTTGGTATTGTGGCCATGCATGATTTGGAGCTTGAGCAGTTAGATGTAAAAACTGTATTTCTGCATAGAGAACTTGAGGAAGATATTTACATGCAACAACCAGAGGGTTTTATAGTCTCAAAAAAGAGGACTATGTTTGCTTGCCGAGAAAGTCCCTTTACGGTTTGAAACAATCACCAAGACAAGTGGTACAAGAGGTTTGATTCCTTTATGACTTCTCATGATTTCAAAAGAAGTAGTTTAGACAGTTGTGTTTACTTTAAGAAAAAAAGTGATGGTTCTTTTGTGTATCTACTTCTTTATGTTGATGACATGTTGATAGCAAAGAAAAGATAAAGGAGAGATAAGAAAGGTTAAAGCCCAACTAAGTGAAGAATTTGAGATGAAAGATTTAGGACCAGCAAAGAAGATACTTGGTATGGAGATTCTCAGAGATAGAAAAGCAAGTAAATTGTACCTAAGTCAGAAGGGGTACATTGAGAAAGTTCTTTGCAGGTTCAATATGCAGAGTGCTAAGCCTATTAGTACTCCTTTAGCAGCCCATTTCAGACTGTCATAGGCCTTGTCTCCTCAATCAGATGATGAGATTGAGTACATGTCAAATGTTCCATACTTTAGTACAGTGGGATCTCTCATGTATGCTATGGTTTGTTTATGTCCAGATTTATCATATGCAGTCAGTGCAATTAGCAGATATATGGCAAATCCCGGTAAAGAATATTGGAAAGCAGTTCAGTGGATTTTAAGATACTTACGAGGCACTACTGATGTTTGCTTACAGTTTGGAAGAACTAAAGATGGAGTTATAGGGTATGTTGATGCTGATTTTGCTGGAGACCTTGATAGAAGAAGATCTCTCACAGTTACGTCTTTACAATCGGAGGTTGTGCAATTAGTTGGAAGGCCACTTTGCAAACTACAGTCGCTTTGTCTACCACTGAAGCTGAGTACATGGCGATTACTAAGGCTTGTAAAGAAGCTATTTGGTTGAAGGGACTATTTAGTGAACTCAATGAAGACCTTCAAATTAGCACAATATTTTGTGACAGTCAGAGTGCCATCTTTCTTACAAAAGATCAAATGTTTCATGAGAGAACAAAACACATTGATATTCAGTATCATTTTGTTCATGATATTGTTGCTCGTGGTGATATTGTTGTGAGCAAAATTAGTACTCATGAAAATCCTGCAGATATGATGACTAAGTCACTTCCTATAACCAAGTTTGAGCATTGCTTAGACTTGGTTGGTGTTCATTGTTGAAGTTAAACCCTTAAGGGGTTTTATGGAAGAGGTGGAGAACTTGTTCATTGAGAATTTGTGTCAAGGTGGAGATTGTTAGAACTAAGTGACCCAAATTTTTATTTAAATAAAATACGATGGAAAATAAAATAAAAGTAAAATCCATATAGAACTAGACTTCTTTTATTTTTATTTTAGAATAAGGTGTTTAAACCTTATTAAACTCCATCTATTTTATATTGATTAGGATAAGGTGTTTCAATCCTACTAGAATATGGCTTTGCAAGCTTATAAATAGACATAGTCTATTTCTCTTGTATTTTGAGTCAAATTTTTTGACATAGTGAATTTTTTTCTCCTCTGCCTGTGGTTTTTTCCTAAAAGGTTTCCACGTAAAATTTGTGTGTTCTTTATTTTATTTATTTTATTTTATTTTATTTTTCACAGGGTTCTTTAAGTGTAACACCCTGTTACCTAACCCGCTCATGGGATCCAAGTTATAAGGTGTCATATTCGTTTCCGGAGCAACTACAATCGATAATATCCAATTCAATGTCAATATATATTTAAATTTAAGTAATTCATGCTAATTAAACAATATATCATTATTTCCAAGCCTTATACAAGCATACGAAGACTCTTTTATTAACTCGGGGTCAAAATGGATCAAATTGTAAAGAATACAAAATTTTGAATTGACGTCGTGACTTCAGGGGGTTTCCTAGTTGTGATGTGACTATTGATTTGCCACAATTCGTTGTGGCAAATTAGAGTCTTTTCAACACTGAACGAGCTTGTTTTCTAATCATTTTAGATTAGTTTGTTACATTTTCCATTTTTAGTAGCTTATATTTAATTTTAGTAAAATAAGTGTTTTTACACATATTTTGGCTATGGAATGACCTAATGGGCCAATACGGGCCTAAGGAAGGACTAACATATCAATATAGTGTGTAGGATACCATTTTTAGGCTAAAAATGCGAAGGACAAAGGCAACGTCACAACATCAGCATGTGGTGTCGCAACACCGCACTTCAAAGCTAAGGAAGTCACCCATGAAGTACAGTATCGTGACACTGATCCAGTGGTGTCGCGACACTAGAGCGACATGATGCAAAAATAAGTCAAGGGTGTTTTCATTTGCACAACATTTTTTATTCAACTTTAGGGTTTGTAATTGACCTAGTTAAGGCAGAACATTTGGCTATAAATATTAATGTTTAACCTAAGTTTAGTAGACTTTATTCTAACTTAGATTCAATTTGGATCCAAGCTTTCGTTTATTGAGCTTTTATTACTTTCTTTTTTGTTCTCAATTGCAATCGACATTATCTTCACAATTGTCAAAGGAATTTCGGCTTTCGCATGCAAATCGATATCGAAATAGATCAATTTCTTTATTCCTTTTTTGTATTTAATTATTTGCTTTGCATGTTTAGTATGAATTTAGGGAAATTGCATCTAGATCCACGAGCAACTAATTTCCTTAAGGAGATTAACGATCGAATGTGGGAATAATTAACAAAAGAATTAGGGTTTGATTCCGAGTTAGTTTATTTAAATTATGTGTGATTAAACCCTAGGATTTTAGGATAAATGAGGTCGAAAGATAAGTTTACCAAATAAATAATAAATTATCCCGATCAAGAAAGTGAGATCGAAAGATAAGTGATTATTGGTCAATTAATTAATTAGTTAGAGGCCGAAAGGTAATAATTGGTTAGTTAAAAGCTAATTCACTAAAACCCGAATTCTGAATTTAATTAGGAACACTAATGTGAGTTAATCTTCTGCTTATTTGATTGAGTTAATTTCTATTGTTAAATTGTCTTCTTTAGTTTTATTTAATTTATGTTATTTCAGTTATTTAATTTCAATTTGATTTTCGTATTATAATTTTAGGTTATTACTTGGTAATTCGCAACAAATGTAGGATTCTATCATTATCAGTGAATTCTTTGTACATATCCCGTACAACACGCAAATAACCCTTTTGGCATGCCAATTGTATCCTATCCTTTCTTATGTTCATCCGATCACATTTAACACATCAGATCAATTCTTTATAATTTAGTCCATTTCTCACATTTTTGTACTCATTTGTATACAATTCAAAGTACATTCACACAATATAAATTTATAATTCAAACACATACATTTCATTTACATATAGAAATATACCATATGGACTTACCAGACAAGAACAACAATGTCCAAAGTGTCGAGAACTAATCCATAATTTTCTCTATTCCTTGATTATCTTCTAGCTGAATCAAATCTCGATCTATACAATAATTTATTTTAATTTATTAGTTTAAATTACCTTATATCATCTTATTTCGTGCATATGAAATTTTAATTTTATTTTACAAAAGTTCCCTATAGCTTAACATTTTATTCAATTTATCCCCTAAAACTGAAATTGCCATAACTTTCAAATTTGAGCTTCGATTTCAAAACCGATCTCAATATCATCCTTTTAACCTCTAAAGTCTATATTTGCATAAAATTCATATAAATTTTGAAATGTTTACACTTTAGTCCCTAAACTCAAAACTAACACATTTTCACTTTACAAACTAGCACTTTTTCATATCTAAGCTTAAAATAAATCAATTTAGTACCAAAAACTTCAAGATTCAACAATAGTAACTTTTAGAAATTTTAAAAATTTCAGAATTAATCCTTAGGCTAACTAAATCAAGCTCCCAATATCTCAAATATATAAAAATTACAAGAAATGGACTAAAAATGACTTACCAATCGAAGATATAAGCTAGGACGTTCAAACCCTCTTCTTTTCTTCTTAGAAATGGTGTGAAGAAGATGGTGGGAAAGAATGGATTCCTTTTTCTATTTAATTTTATGTTATACATTATGTTTTAATTATTTTAAATAAACAAATAATATAAATTAAACAAAATTTATAAAATTAAAGGCCACCAACCGTCCATTATACTCATTAGTGTCCTAATTTCTAAACCAATCCTTGATTTTTAATATTTTTCAAGCCTTTTAACCAATAAAAAATCAATAGGGATTAACTTTTACAGCTTTTACGATGTAGTCCTTGTATCCTAATTAACTATCCATTCAGTAAAATTACTGGACCAAAATTCAATATAAATTATACTAGGTTCATAATATTATACAACAATATTTACGGACTCGATCATTAAAAAATGGGGTTTTGAAACCACCATTGTCGGCAGCACTGAAAAATAGGCCATTACAACTCTCCCCCTTAAGAAAATTTGGGCTAGTTTAGCTTTGCTTTTGAGAATTGCTTTTAAAAAGTTCTTTGGAAAGGTGATTTTGAGAAGAACTTTTGAAAAGTTTGGTTTAAGATTTCAGTGTTTAGTATTGTTGTCAAAAAGTGCTTTTTAGAAATAAAATGTGCATTTTAGACATGATGCTATAAAGTAACAAATAAACATTTAAATAATGTTCAAATTAGTTAATATTTTGATATTTAAATAATAATATATAAAATAATTTATTATAATTTGTTTTTAATATTTTAATATATGAAAAATAAATTTTAAATATTTTTAAAGCAACTAACTAAAGAAGGGAAAGTACCATGTGTTGGAGGGGTGAAAACGTAATTAAGTTGTCAAAAGTGCTTTTGGAAGAGAAAAGCTAAAAATTTTAACTTCTCTATTTGGGGAAAAGTTATTTTGAAAAGCCAAAAATTTCTTTCAAAAGTTGCTTGTTTAGCATTCCTTTTTGCTTCAAAAGTATTTTTCATGTCAAAAGTGCTTCCAAAAAGCACTACTAAACATAGCCTTTGTCTTCAAATTTTTTACTTGAGAAAAGATTCGGGTACTGTGATCTCATAACTTCTTTTGTTTCCCACGTAACTTCCTTAACTTTGTGTCGATGCCACAATACTTTTACCAGATGTACTCGTTTATTTCAGAGTTTTTTATTTCCCGAGTCAAAATATTTACCAGTTCTTCATTATAGGTCAGATCAGGCTATAATTCTATCTCATTTGAACTAATTACATGGGAAGGATCAAAATGATAACAACGTGGCATCGATACGTGGAAAACATTACGAATGTTCTCGAGCTGTGGAGGCAAAGCTAGTCTGTAAGCTACTGGACCAATTCTCTCTAGAATCTTATATGACCTTATCAATCTCGGACCAATTTTCTTCCAGGGCGAGACTTTCAAAACACTTTGTCATCCATCTGAAACTCAATATCTTTCCTCTTCATATCAGCATATGATCGTTTACGGTCTGAGGCGACTTTTAAATAGTCCCAAATAACTTTGACTTTATCTTCAGTCTTACGAATCAGATCAGTTCCTGCCAACTTTCTCTCGCTTAACTTGGATCAACATCTAGGTCTTGTTGCAATTTACCAATCATGTTCTCGAACTTATCATTAACTTCAAAAAAGGTCTTGTTGCAACTTTGTCGTGAAACTAGCAGGGTTCTTCATGGTAACTGATGGCTTTTCACTTGGATAATCATTCGTTTTGCTATTACGAGTATTACGAGTCATTGTGTAAACCTGAAAAAGACACTACACTCAAAATGAAAAATTAAGCAAACCTCACTGTTATTCACTCAGAAATAAAATCAAACTCTCAATGAGGTAATAGTTATGAGTCTTTTAAAAGTGTTTATCAGAATGTGTGAGAATCAAACTCGCAAAGCAAACCTAGTGACACTAGAAGTCCAAAATAGACTAGATACCGAAGAATTATGTTGCACGGAGAGAGCAAACCTACTAACATAAGAAACAATAAAGTATTAGAATGCGTAAAAGAGCAATAAAAAGCAAAAACAAATGAAAACATAATGTTAAGAGTTAATGAAAATCGTTGAAACTCGAAAACTCGAAAATTGTGGAGCAACTTGATTAACTTTGTTTGAGGTGTTCCAGATTTCCAAAAATCACAAAATTTAAAATGTAGCCTCCTTAAATAATGTAACAACATGTGGTAGCTTCATATCATGATATCTAACAAGCCTTAATAAAAAAATATATTTTAAAAAATATATAAAATTATCTCACATTAAGAATAAACCTTTGTAAATGGTTGTCCAAATTTAGATAAATCAATATCAATTTCTTCACATTCATTCTAAAAGTTGTGTTTTTAGTAAATTTATATATTCTAATTTTTTTATAAATTATCAAGTTTTTATATTATTATTTTTAAACTAAAAATAATACAAAATTTTAAAACAAGTATATGATTTTATAAAAAATATAAAATTTATTTTATGTAAAAATGAACTGGACAAATTGTTGTCTTGATTCAAATAGGTAGTAATAACAATGTATCTAGATACATTTTATAAGTGTTTTTTTTGTAATTATATATATATTTAAATTTTTATAAAATTTTAGGACTAATTTACCTAAAAAGGCCCATTTCCAAGCATATTTACGGAAATGGGCTGAGTACACAATTATTTACCGAAAATGAAACTTTTTGCAAAATGCGCCTACATGGCTGTGTTTAAGGGGGAAAATGCTAACAAAGCACGCCCCTAGGGGAGCGTTTTTTGCCACGTCAGCAAAACGCTTCTACGTAAGCGCATTTTGCTGTCGTGGCAAAAAAATACCTCGGGGGCATGCTTTGCTGGCGTTTTTTTCAAACCCAACGGCTAATTTTTTTTACCGTTGTGGGGGTTTAACGGTAAAAAAAAGTATGAAAATTCCCCCTCCGATTATTTCACACATGATTTATTCACAATTTAGCAAAAAATCTCTACAATTTCTCCCTAAAGCTCTCAAATTTATTAATAAATTTCTCAAAACTCTTTATAATTAGTTATTTACTTAAATTTTTTTCTAAATTAGTATTTTTTTTATAATTTCAAAAATATTTGATCGTGTTAGCAATGGCGGGGAATTAATTCGTCTCAATCATAAACATATCTCCGTCGAACAAATGAAAATGGTAACGATTTATTTTAAATTTGGAATATTATTTAATATTTTTTCATTTATGTAATTTTAATTAATTTTAAAATTTGAATATTATTTAATATTTTTATTTATGTAATTTTAATTAATTTGTATTTTATAATTTTTTATAACAATCTGTAGATTGGGTATTACAATGTTATATCATAATATGTCTAGTCCGCCATCACCGTTGATAGAAAATTTCTTGAGGGAAGCAGGTTTTTGGCACGCGGCCACTATAGGCCGGAGGTGCAAGTTGGATCCAAAACTCATTACGCGTTAACAGAGAGGTGGAGACGGGAGAAGCACACATTCCATCTTCCATGTGGAGAGTGTACTATCACTTTGGAGGACATCCAGTTACAATTAGGATTGCTGGTGGATGGGGCCGCACTTACTGAGTCCATTCAAGCTGTTGATTGGAGAGTCATATGCTACGATCTTTTGGGTGCAATTTCGAATAATATTTACGGAGGTCGGATCAAGATAGACTGGTTAAGAGACTCATTCCTAGAGATGAGGAATGATTGGACTGAAGTAGAAAGAATACGATATGCTCGGGCATACATCCTTAAGATTATTGAAGGTTATCTGATGCTGGACTTGTCATGAAACCTCGTACATCTGAGGTGGCTGCTGAAACTTGTTAATTTTAGAGCAGCTAGCGAACTTAGTTGGGGTCTGTCGTGTTGGCAAGATTGTACCAGGAGATGTGCAGGGCGACGCCACTAAATAAAGCCAAAATTGGAGGTTGCCTATCACTACTACAATCATGGGCTCGGTTGCGCTTTCCATTTTTACGTCCTTGAGTGAACCACCCATATACATTCCCACTCATAACAAGGAAAATTTTTTATTTTATTTTACAATTATTTCATAAATTTAAAATAAAATTGTATGCTGAAAATTTATTTAATTAGGTGGAACCATCCGATGAGTTATGTTGGAATACCTACCGCTCTTGAAGATATACGGCTTCTATTAGACTAATGGTCGGAAGCGCAAGTAAGTATTAAATAATATATATAAAATAGTCTTTCCATATTTAGTATTTAATATTTAGTATTATGTATATAACTAATATTTTTATCCCGTTCATATAGTTTTAATGGACACCATACGAGGATCCGACAATACGGGCTATAATTCTGGAAGAATTCTTTCAAAATTCGAACATTTGGCATGTTAAGGTCCCATTGGTGAACTATGCTATTGTCAAGATACACTAGACAGATAACGGAAATTTAAATTCTGACAACTGATTCCTGAGGAACTTGAGGTACTCGATGACCAGCATAGAATCAACTTAAGTAAATGAATACGAATTGGCCGGTATTCTGGTCAGAATATATCAAAATTTGAGAAAACTGGTATGATCATATACCTGATCGTGAACCGATCATCGTCCTAGAGTTAGCGTGCACCTCAGATTACATGACATAGTTTAGGATCAATGGCAAGCCATATTTGCTATCGGAAGAGCAGAGGCGTCGGCAAATCAGTGTGGAAAAAGAACGACGGGCCCTTTAAATCCAATGAGAAGGGATGAAGGCACGGGCCCATCAACAGCGCCCATACAATTGCCTGGCCCAATGACTCAACTGACGACACCCACATCACAGCCCCTTTAGATTATGCCAGATGAGTATCGTAGCCCTTATATGTATCCTAACCCTTATATGTTTCCTTTTCTCAGTCCTATGCCAGGTTGGAATGCATGGCTCGGTGCATCTCCTTTCCTGATGACTCCTACTCAATCGATTATATATAGGCCATCATCGCCGTAGGGATCGCACAAGACACCGTCGGCTAGCTAATCTCATTACCATTCCCTATCGCCTTATGGGATTCAAACACCTCCACATTCTTTATTCTACCAAGGTGGGTCATTCTCCCAATACTTACAACCGAAGAAACCACAACCCCTACCGAAGCAACCACAATCCCCGCCAGAGCAATCAAGGAAGAATCCAGCGCGTAATAGTCGTCCACCCCATGTGGCACTGATTCCGACCAATATATTCATTGATTTTTTAAATATATTTGTAGAAGTTGTTTCTATATTATTTCATTTAATAAAAAAGAAGTTATTTTTAATATTCTAATAGTAAATTAATTTTATATTTTTAATAAATTTTAAGTTCTTTTGAATAAGGCAGAATAGAAATAATGCAATATCGTTTCATAACAGCAATTATCAACTATTTCAGTTTGGACATGATCAAATTGTATGAACTGGGTTCTTACACCATTCACACAACTTTTTTTGGTTCGTTCTTTCTCGGATATCCATATTATTACGTATTCTATGTAACAGCCTAATTTTTAGTGGTGTCGGAACAGTGATTCGAGATCACTAAATCCAACAAATGATTAGGAAATATTATTAATTTAGTGAGTATAAGTTAAATGTGAAGTTAGGAAAAATTTTGAAATAGTGAATAGTGTACTAAAAATAAATACTAAAATAATTAGAATAAAAAACGAGGTATCGAGACCTCAGGAATTTTAAATCGAGCCATAAATATTTTTATAAATATTTATGGAGTGTTAATAAGTTAGTATTAAAGTTTCGTCAAGAAATTTTAAAGTTCTGATAGTTAATTGAACAAAAAGGACTAAATTGTATCAAATGCAAAATTGTGGGAAATGATTAAATAGCTTAAATGATAAAAGAAAGAGGGTTTAAAAGGCAAATAGACCTAAGGTCTATTTGGGCTGGACGGCAACAGCATGAAATCAGCAAGAAAATAAGGAGAATTAAGGGTAAAATTGGAAAATTGCAAAATTTACTTAATAAAGCTAGGACTAAAGTGGAATTATCTAGATTTCTCTTTATTTTTCTGCATTCTCATCAGCAAAAACGCCATGGAAGAGTTCCCTTAAGCTGGTTTTTCATATTTTTACTTCAAGTAAGTTCAATTCTTGATTATTTCTTGAAAGTTTTGTGTTTTTATGACTTCTACAACTAGGTCCACTTGTTGAATTCATTAGTTTTTGATTCTATGAAAGAAATTGAAAGTTGCTATGAATATGTGATGGAAGTATATGATGATTTGGCATGGAATTAGAGCTTCAAATTGTTTATATGCTGATTTTTTTGAAAGAATTGAATAGAAAGTGAATGTTTGGGACCTAATTGTAAAAGGGTTTGAAGTTAGAGTTTTATGTGAAAATTATGAATTTCAATAGTTATGAAATAACTTATAATGTCTAGGAAAAGTATTAATTGAGAAAATTATCTTAATTGATGGGTTAATTGAGTAAGGACTGAATTGTATGAATTGTGAAATTTGGGGCAAAATGGAAATCAACATTTTGCACTAAAACTGTTTTGGACAGCAGCAGTAGTCTAACTTTGAAAAATCACCAAAAATTGTAGAAATGGAATTATAGGATGAATAAAATATAGAATTAAAGGTTATTGAGTCTAGTTTCTTATAGAAGAAATGATGTAAGCAATGGAATTTTAAATCATGAGATATGATGAATTTTATGAGACAAGGTTAGAATGATTTCGGGTTCCCCTGTTATGACTTTGTAAAATCATAAAAAAATGGATAAAAATAATTATGGGATTAAATTTATATGTTTAGAATCCTGAATGAGTCTATTTTCAATAAAAATAAGTGAGGACATCATTCAAATCTTGTACGAGAAGATAATTAGTTTTTAGTGAAGAAGGGTCAGAACTGTCAGACAGCAGAACAGGGGAGACTTCAATGAATAAACTGTATTAATTGGCCCAACCAAAAATTATGAAATTTTTATGGTAAGAATACATATGAGTCTAGTTTCTGGGAAAATTTATGGATATTAATTTGGAGTTCTGTAGCTCAAGATAAAAATAATTTAGTGACTATGACACAGATGGGCAGCTTGAATATTCACATAAGTAGATAGTGAAAATTATGGATAATGTTACCTACAAGTGTGTTGTTTATACTAAGGATGTGGATGGAGAGGAGGAGGAGGAAAATATATATATATATATATATATATTAATGACTCGTGTATAAATTGATCACATGCCCGATTTTAATCGATAAGTGTTGAATTAGAAATGATATAATGATTTATTTGGAATATTTATTATGAAATTATGATTATCATTGTGAGTTTATATGGCTAAAATTTTAGTGATTATTTGTTAATTTTATGAATTTCATGATGTGTTATTTCATATTTATTGATGATAAAATCGTGAATAATGTAAAAGCATGAAAATTGAATAAATGATCAAATTGAGCATTTCAGCTCAGTGACAAGATGAATTGAAGGAAAAGACCATGGTTGGACCATGGCAACAAGTGATAAGTGATAGCTTCGGCTACACTTATCTGATCAATGACAAATGACAAGTGAAAAGTGGTAGCTTTGGCTACCTGATCAGTGAAAAGTGGTAGCTCCGGCTACCTGATCAGTGAAAAGTGGTAGTACCTGGCCACCGATCGATGAATAGTGGTAGCTTCGGCTACAAGTAACAAGTGATTTCCGTACAAGACCATATCTGGGATATGGCATCGGTGTGATATATGCTACTGTATAAGACCATATCTGGGATATGGCATCAGTGAGATATGTGATTCGTGTAAGACCATAGCTGGGCTATGGCATCGATATGTGATATGTGATTATGTGTAAGACCATACCTGGGCTATGGCATCGATATATGAATATGTGTAAGACCATAGCTGGGCTATGACATCATTATGTGAAGATGTGTAAGACCATAGTTGAACTATGGCATCGAGAAAACGAAGTACTCAATTCCGTAAGATGTTCACTAATTTGAAGAAGTTTGGTAAGTATTACATGGAATTATGCGACATAAGAAAATACGAGTTGATGAGACATGAGCATAAAACTTGGTTGATGAATGAGTTCATTTGTGATTATATATTTCTACGCCTTGAGTGTAATATCTGTATGAATTGGTATTCCAAATGAGTTAATGAGAAAACTTCTAGTATGAAATAATCTGAGTTCGAAATGAAATATCATGAAAATATACTTGAAATACATTGGTATGTCTTGTATATGCTATTTGAATTCATAAATGTAGAAAGTAAATGTATGTGGAAATATGAGATGATGATATCTGTACATGGAATTTATTGATGAATATGTACATCCAAATTTATATGATAGATTTTAGTGAACATTGAAATTGGGCTCAATAAGTGATTTGGCAATTTAAATCGTGATTGGTAGGAAGAGTTAATGAATTGCATATTTATGAATTGTTACACATATTTGTCTGAAATACGAGAAAGTGAGGGTAATTGATACATAGAAATATGAAACTATGATATATATAAAAACATGGAATATGTTTGATAAATGTGTTCATTCATAATTATGGAATTATGTACCTCATGTGTGCTATTTGCATAAAGATGATATTTCAAATACTTTGGTGAATAAAGCTTAAATATGAAATAGTATGAAACCGAAACAAATTGTTATGAAAATGTATTTAAATTATCTGTAAGTGTTTCGTGCTTCTCGATAATGCCTCATACTCTATTCCGGCGACGGATACAGGTAGGGGGTGTTACATTCTACTCGAGTAAGGTCGACCTTTTGGTTTGCGACACAATTCTCTATCCAGTAACAACTTCAACGAAGCAAGCGATACAGATGACCACTTACGTTCATTTGGACCGGTGAAAATACGTGTCTCCATACATTGTACATGTATTCTATTTTGTACACTTTGTCGACATATCTCATGGGATCCAAACGGAGATTCTGACAAGCTACAATTGCATGAGCACATGGATAACGAAGTGCGTCAAACGTCCCACAATCGTAAATCCTATTTATCAAGTGTACATGATATTGCCCGCCAGTAATACATTGGCTCGGTCTGTTAAACTCCGTCACACGAAACTATAGGTTGTCGTGATCATGACACACAGTGTCCATCGTGTTGGCCCGCGCCTTCGCCTTGTTAATTTCTTGCAATACCTTCCGTAACCATACATGGCCTCCCTACATTTGGCCTTTATAACTCGCTGCTCGCTTTGAAAATAGTGCTGTCAAACGAAAATATGTCTCTCACACAACCGAGGTTATCGGTAAATAACACGTTCCTTTTAGAACATAATTTATGCATTCAGTCAGGTTTGTAGTCATATGACCATATCGTAGGCTGCCATCGTATGCTTGTATCCACTGTTTGAAAGGTATGTTACAGAGGTAGCCTGTGCCTTGATTATTAACTGAACATAAATTCCCCAATATTTCATGAAATCGGTGATTATTGATCTCGTACCCTGCCAATATAAGTTGATAGCGAAAATTGCATACCAATATTCCATTCAGAATAAATTGAATATTACAATCGAAAGTATATTAATAGAGATTAAATACCCATATTGGTCACTTACTTTCGTTCAGTCGTAGACCGATATTTCTCGTAGTAGTTGGATGCAACGTGCCTTAGACAATACCGATAGTGTGTGCGATCCCATAAGCTTCCATTTCGCTCAATTGCGGCTAGTATTCCAGGCCCCGATCTGATATAACGCAGATATTAGGTTAGGGGCATACATGCCTCCTTAACCTAGAAAGAAAAAAATCTTAGTCATCAGCTGACTCCCCCGGTGTTATTGCAAACGCAATTGGAAGGATTTTCCCACCACCATCCTGTGCCACAACTAGCAATAGTCGATGGGTATATCTACCATATATGAAGGTACCGTCAATTTTTACTAATGACTTGTAGTATACAAATGTGTCCCGACATTGCTTAAAGCTCTAGAACAGACGTTTGAACGCTTGGCATCCATGGAGCAATAGGTCGTTGTAGTACGCAATGACCGTTTCAAGATCTGTTATGTAATCTGAGACATACCTCTCCAGCACCTGACACTGCTGCCAAACCTCATTATATGAAGCGTGCCACCCACTATGCATATTTTTCAACACCTTTTACTTAGCTATCCAAGCCTTGCGGTAAGAGGGCGTTTACTTCAATTGGTTACGAATACTGAAAATTATGCAATACACAGAAGTCTTGGGATCTACCTTCAACATCGGTAATATTAAGCTAGCTATCATGCCTGAATCCATCTTGGGATGATATTGTGAAACACCTGTCAACGAAGTACGTTAAATAATGCAACATTAAGTAATAACATTATTATTCAAAACTCTAAACACCCAGTGATATTGTATCAGCAACACATGTATGTGGACCTTTGTACTTTTTTAATGTGGACCTTTGTACTTTTTTATCTCTCATAAGCCTATCTTTTTCCTAAAAGAAGCCATGATTTTTCATGAACATGTACCGTCTTGTACTTCACACTTGGCCTCGAACTTCTCAGATTTGGATTTAACCATATTGTAGTTAATCTCGTGATTGATGCTATGTTGTTTCAAAGTACCAAGAAAACTATCTTTACTGGAAACTCCTTACCAACTTCCAAATCACTCGAATCCAATGTCAAACCTGTACGATCACGCGTTCTGTGTGGTAGATTTGGAAACTCCAACACATCATCTACCGATATATCGACATTATGCATGTGAGCTGGAGGGGAGTACGTCCTGAATCGTGGATCTTCTTCTTTTTCACCTGAACCCCTTTTAATGTCTTCAGGTTCAGATGGAACAGGCTCTGGTTCAAAAAATAATGCAACTTCTGCACCATCAGAGCCTGGCTCTTGAGGTGGATCCACATTAGACTCATCATCCAACCCACCATCATCTACAACGTACGAGGTCCCCTTACTGGTAGACGTCGTAGGGAGTACATCATGCTTTCTTGTGGATGTTTCGTAACATCCTCAATCAGATGTGGATTGTCAACCACTAGAAGTTGATGCCATTCTCCGATACGTATGTCTAACATTGAACATTGACCCACCGATGTGCATGTCCCATTCACTAACCGAGTGTCGTGTAGGAGTTGTGTTTTTCATACTTCCACCAAATACGGGTGTTTCTGTGTTCTGCCCTTACTAACAGAGTGTCAGCTAGGGGTCGTGTATTCCTCTTGAATAACAGTTAATGTTGAAGTCGCAAATGTTTCATTTGGTGATGAAAATTGAACATATAACTCAAGATAAGGTGATCCACTAGCGAGATGAGTCAGCACCATAGCCTCAAAGTTACAAACACCTTTGATATCAAATGAGTCATATGTCATAGGATCAATCGAAGCACAAAATCGATACTTAATAGAAAAAACCCTATTTTGCGTCGTTTTGAAGATTTTGCGCCTAATTCTTTTATGAAATTCTATAAAATCTATACTTTAGTTAAAAACCATTCGCGCTGTGTTCTCTGATAAAAAAAACAACACCATTTTTTGTGTCATGAACCTCACCATCATAGTAAATAATAGCATTAATACGTTCACTCGTCTTCAATTTCTATTGTGCTTAGCCTCTCTAATTTTTCTTGCTGGAACTTATGCATCCTGAGAATGAAATTTGCCTCGTTTATAACCTAAGACCAATTATGAACTACTGTAGAAATAGAACATCCACGTGGAGCTTTTTTCAGAAATTTTGCTGACATTGCATCCTATTTGAAGAGTTTTTGACACTATTTGTTCAGAAACATCTTCTCAATTTTATTTTTTCAAGAAATACAGTAGAAAAAAAGTGTCCACGTGGGAGCTTTTTTTCTGTAATTTTGCTGACAGTGCATCCTGCTTGAAGCATTTTTGACACTATTTATTCAGAAACTTCTTCTCAAATTTATTTTTTCACGAACTACTTTAGAAAAAGAGCGTCCACGTGGTAGCTTTTTTTCGGAATTTTTCTAACAATACATCTTGCTTGAAGCGTTTTTGACACTATTTGTTCGGAAACATCTTCTCAAAATTATTTTTTCAGGAACTATTATAGAAAAGAGCGTCCACGTGGGAGCTTTTTTTTTGTATTTTTGCTGACAGTGCATCCTGTCTGAAACATTTTTGACACTATTTCTTTAGAAACATCTTCTCAAAATTATTTTTTCAGGGTAAAAATAGTCAATTTTGTTTAAAAAAATAAACACAATGTCATTGAAAAAACTAAACCCTAATTTAATTAAATTTAATCTTAAACCTTAAACCCTAATTTAATTTATTTAAAACCCTAGAACCCTAATTTACTTAATTTATTTAAAACCATAAACCCCAATCAATTTAATTAAAGCCCTATTTTAATTTATTTTTAAACCCTAAACCTTAATTTATTTAATTTATTTAAAACCATAAACCTTAAGCCCTACTTTATTTAAAACTCTCAAAACTCTAATTTACTTAATTTGTTTAAAACCATAAAACCTAATTTAAATAATTTTTATAAACTAATACTAAATCCTAATTTATTTTTAAAATCTACTAAAACTCTAAACCCTAACTTGTTTTAACAAAAACCTAAACACTAAACACTAAACCTTAACTTATTTTGGCAAAACCCTAACCTTAAAAACCCTTAAAAACCCTAGGGACTAAACATGCAAATATCTCTAACATATAAAAACACGGAGCAAAGCACGCCTCTAGGGGAGCGCTTTTTGCCACGTCAGCAAAATGCTTCCATGTAAGTGAGTTTTTTGGCTGACGTTGCAAAAAACACTCTCCCAAGGGCGCGCTTTGCTGGCATTTTCCCTTTTAAACGTGGCTATGGGCTCGTTTTGCAAAAAGCGGCCCTTTCCTGTAAATAATTGTGTAATCGGCCCATTTACGTAAATATGTTTCGAAATGAGCTTTTTTAGATAAATTATGAAATTTTAGGGCTTTATATTATGATTTTGAAATTTAAAAATATATAATACATAAAGGATGTGTGTTTGGTACATTGTTAGAGTATTATTTTTTTATTCGAAGCGATTTTAAAAATTAACATATGTTTATTTTAAAATATTTTTACTTGTCAATCATTAATTCTACTTCGGAGCCTAATACTCCACAGTAGAGTAGCAAATATTTTTCCATACATAAAACCTATTTTTTAAATATATAAAATTATAAAAAATATAAAAAAATTTATTATACATAATATAACATGAACAAATGGATGTCTATATTCTAATAAACCTAAATGCCACTTTGTCCAAACTCATTGCAGACATATTTTTTTAGTAATTTTATATATTTTAAGTTATTTATAAAAATTGATTGTACAAATGTTTGAAATATATAGAATCGAATAATAACATATTGATATTTTATAAAAACTCAACGAATTAAAAAGTCATGACAAAATAATATATAAATAATAACAAATAAAATGATAAACTTACTGAAAGAACATGTACGGCATGAAATTGGACAAAATGAAAGTCCAAAATCATCTAAATTCAAGCTTTCATTTGTTCATGTTATTTTCGATGTGAAATACTTTTTTAATTTTTTATAAATTTATATGTAATTAAAAATATTTTATATATTTTAATTAAAATATAAAAGTAAATTCATAATAAATCCAAAGAAATTGATGTTAAGTTCATTTAAATCTAGATAACTATTTGTTTAGATTTATTTTAGACGTAGAATATTTTTATAATAATGTTATAAATTTTTATATTTTAAAAATATATTTGATATGTTTTATGTATTTTAATTTCATAATAATATAAAACTTAATATTTTAGTAGAAAAATAAAAATATTAAAAAGTAAGTAAATATCACATGAATATCAAAGTATTTATATATTTTTAAAAATATTTTTATTAAGGTTTGCCATATTTTATAATACGCATGTTATCATATTATTAACTGTTAATATCATATCAATATTAAAGTACGATGAAATTTAAGTTCAGGTCTGAATTAAATTAAAAAATTACCAACTAAGTGATAAGTTTATGTGACCAAATTCAAGCTAATATATATAATCAAAATTGAAAGAAAATGTAAAAAAAAATGTTGGCTATAAAATACTAGTTTCCTCCAATATATATATATATATATATTGATAAATAGAAATTTTCATGTTGTAAGCTCACTGGTTTACAATGGGAACAACTTTTCGTAGCTGAAAAAGAAGTACGATAACCGTCATCCAGCAGCTGTTACAACAAAAACCCAACGAAATCCATACAGGTAATCAAAACTCGAAGCATGAATAACTCCAATTTATGCTTTGAATTGGCGCTCAATTTCTTCTCCTCATCGATTTTTAGTTCAAGAGTTGCAGCCCCCCCAGTTTTGCACCTTTTTTTCTTCTTCTAGATTTTAGATCATCATCTCTTTCTCTCACCATTGTTTTGGGTTTTCAAAAGTCTATGTATATTTTATCATTTGTATACATTTTATTGTAATTTTTAAAAAATCAAAACAAAAAATTTGTTGATATTTTATTCATTTTTGCGATTTTTACGTATATATTTTATTTGGAATTTATTTTAAATACTTTTTGAATTCTTTTGTGAGTTTTTAATTATATAAATGTTGAGGATTAATTTTTTTAAATTATTGATCAAATTAATATAATTTATAACCATAGAAATTTGTTAATATGTTAATTTTAAAACTAGGTCATCTTTCTATTGTAAAGTTTCCAACAAATAATGAAATAAAGAAAAACTTGATTAGTTAAGTAATTATTTTATAATTTTTATAATTAAATAATTAAAAAGAAATTTAAGTATAATGGTACTACTAACAATGCTATTTACCCTTTTATTCATGGTTAAAATATGTTTTAAGTTGTCGTACTCTTTATAAATTTAGAATTTAATTTTATATTTAAAATTTTAAAATTTAATTCTACTTGTTGATATCACTTTAAATTTATTAATATAATATTTTAAAATTAAAAAATATTCATTTAATGGTAATATAATAAAAATAATATTACAATAAACTTAAATTTAAACCAGGTATAATTTTTGAAGTTGAGAAAGTAAAAATTAAAAATTTTAAAATAAAAAATTAAATTCTAAATATACAAAATTAGATTTCATCTATTTATGACGTGGGTGCTTAGCGGAGTTGTCTGTCCATAAAGAGAACAATGCACTGAAGAACGGAAGTCCCCCTGCACGTAAATTAATAACAAGATTAAGGGTAGTTCCGTATTTAGAAAATTACGGCCGCCTCTCGATTCTTTCCCACCTTCACAATTTTCGTCTACACCCCGTTTCACCGTGACGTGACGCTTTTTTTTTCTTTAACCTCTTAATTGAAAGTTGAAACAGCGAAGAAAGTCAAGAAAAAGAAATTATTATTAAATTCATGGATGATGAGCTTAAAACCAAAGCAATGGCTTCAAATTCAACGAATGTAAACCCTAGCAAAGATATCGAGGCATCTAAAACTAAAGAAGAAGGCAAACTCTCTGATTCGTTTGACGACGTAATCGCACTTTCCCTCTCTTTAACCCTAATTTCCATTTATTTTTCTTCCTTCTTTTTTACTGGTTTTTGGCTGCTGATGAAATATAGGAAAGTGTTCATATCTATGAATATTTGTTTGTCCAACTTTGTCGATTTATTGTGAATATATGTAAGCTTTTTGGTGTTCTTGAACTTTTGATTATGGTAGCGGGTTGTTTGTGCTTCGTTGCTGCGAAATCGAGGGGAAGAAAAAGAAAACAATTTCGTCTATTTCGATCTTAAATAAGATAAAATGAAGGCTGGATTCTTCTTTTTTCATAGTTTAAATTTTTGCAGATTTAAAGACATAATTTGTATTGCTCTTAAAAAAGCTAACTAGATTATAGTTGTATATTTTACTATGCTTAGTTCAATTTTAGCTTAGAGACCTGTTGTTGCTTTGTAAAATCATAGAGCTGAACCAGAGCTTTCAGTGAGAATTTCATTTTATTTGAATTTTACTAAGCTCTGTTTTGGTGTTTTTTTTTTTTTTTTGCTTTTTGTCTATTGTTTTGGGTTCTTTTTTTTGCTTTCACTTCGTAATAAACTTATGTCCCAAAGAACATAAGTAAGTGTGCGACTTATTGTTGTGTTATTTTCCTTTTCCAGGAAAATCTGGATTGCTCCACTGCTCAGTCTAGTGGTACTATTGCCCCACCTTTGGGGCCTAATTCAGTGCCTTCTGCAGTGAAACCCATACCACCAAATCTGGCTGGTAAGTCCTAGAGGCTAACATCGAGATTCTTAAGTAGCTTTGATGTTTCCAACATATTTGGAGCTTATTTTGTTGCAGCTGAGTTGACTATTGAAATGTCCTGTTTGTATATTGAAGTATTAAACTAGTGCTTAAAATGTACTTTGACGAATGCACTATTTGGTTGCTATTTAACGGTACACATTCAAACTTCATAAGGGGCATTTCTAAGTCTTTTACTTGCTTAGTTTTTGTAGAGATTTTATTTTATGGTCTACTGCCTTCACTGCACTATCTGGAAAATGTCTTTTACCTGCAAAATAGGATGTTTTCCTAATATTGTTTAAACATTTTTCCTAAATTTTAGTATTATATTATAATGTTTCTGCTGATATACAGGGAATGCTATTGCTGGTAATAATATCGCTGGCGCTGTTGATGTTCTTTCACAACAAGCAATTCCACCAATGAGTCAGAAAAATGTTGAGAAGAATCAGTTGCCAGTTAAATCCACTAATCGTAGTTGGTATGCTCCTTCCCGAGGTAGCAATAATCTTGTAATACGCTTCTCAGATGATGATAGTGGAAGTGACTCAGAAGAATGCAGCCGACAAAAACCTGTTGAAAATAAATCCAACTCGATTAGGGATGGCACTCAGAGACCCTTAACTTCATCTGCACCAAAGTTGAACAAGTTAGGACAGACTTCAACAAATACTGCCAGAGCAATTCCCAAGAAACCTTTAAGCCGTAAATTTATCTCATCAATGACCAAGATCAATGGTGGGGCCAATCCCAGGGTTGCTGTTTCTTCGGTTGATCAGGGATCACAAATTAGATCTTTTAATCCCCGCAACAAAAGTTTGGCATGCCACGATCTTTTTTCTGAGCAAGGTGTAGTTTCCAACAATAGTAAACTACAGGACTTGAGGCAGCAGATTGCACTTCGGGAAAGCGAATTGAAGCTTAAAGCTGCCCAGCAACATAAGGAAATAGTTCTGACCTCAACTATGAACCTAGACAATAGTGGAGGAAGGAAGTGGATTGCAACTTCAGCATATGGTTCAGTTGATCCAAAAGAACCAGACAAGAAACGCTTGAAACTTGGAGATTCTAATTTTGCCCAATCAAATTCAGGTGCTCAACCAGAGGTGCATCACGTAAAATCTAATTTAGTGTCAAAAGACCAAAAATTGGAGACAAAGAGTCTGCAGAGCAAGGATAAGGTTGATCATAGCAAGAAAGTAGATCCAGTAAGCAAAACCAAGTCAGGCATTAAATGGAAAAAGAAAGATGACAAGCTGGTTGACGTTTCATTGGAAGATGCATCAAAAGTGGTGAAGGATGGTAAACTTTTTTTTGTATCTTCTTTACGTCTATCTTATGCAATCCCGTGGATGCTCTGACTGACATGGTTCTTTCATCCTGCAGGTGTTGACATGCATAAAAATTTGCATCAATCCAAAAGGACCAGTAGGGAGGTTGATCCAAGTGTTTTAGCAAATCAGACTGTAGCTTTAACAAACACAAGTGCCAGTGTTATGCAAAATAACTTGGTACGTTAATGTTTTAGGGTGCTCTTTACTTGTAAATGTTTTTTAAAAATAATACTGGCACTGTATGGTTAACATATTAGATCTGTTTTGCACTATCTACTCGTGCCGAAGAAAAAGATTGACCTTCATTTTGGTGCAATTGGTATTTCAAGGATTATCTGATTAGTGAATATCTTGTTCTAAAGTTATTGGTGCTAAATTATGGACGGACAGAAATGAGTTTTATCTTCATAAAATTAGAAGTCTTAAAAAAATCAGTTTCCAAATGATTGTCTTTGTATATCATCTAAGCTTTTGGTATAGTGGTTAATAGTTTTGCAACTTGCAGAGATACGTGGAATTAAATCATCCTACTAAGGTTGGTTTAAGTAATCCACGAAGTTCTTCACCAAGCAAAGCAGTGAGAGAGCTGAATTTATCAAAAGGGAATGATTACCGTGAAGTCACATCTGGTGATAAAACACTTGATCCCCATTTAAGCAAAAGATCTCAGGTTTCTCTATGTCTGGTGATAAAATAATTTTAACCTTATTTAGCCTCATTATGACTGTGCTGAGACTTGATTAATGTTGCATTTCAGACTTCTCAGGATACTGCAAGTCTGTGGAACAGTTTGGGTAATGTAAATATCCCTGGTCATTCTAATGTGGATGTAGATATACATTCTTTAGTTGAGATTGAGGAAAAACTGGACAAGGAGCTAGAGGAAGCGCAAAAGCACAGATGCTTGTGTGAAATTGAAGAAAGAAATGCTCTTAAAGCTTACCGGAAAGCTCAGAGAGCTTTAATTGAAGCTAATGCTAGATGTACAGATCTTTATCGTCAAAGGGAACTTTGTTCGGCACACTTCAGATCTTTACTTGTGGATGATCCCTGTTTATTATGGTCTTCCAGGCAACATGAACACACTAGAATGGGATTGGATGCCTCAGACAATGTGCCTGAAAATATGGACCTTGTACCAATATCAACTCATAGATTACTGCCTGCCTATGACAGTCTTAATCAACCAGGGTATGATGCAAATATCCAATGTATCAATATAGCTCGTCAAAATTTGTCTCCACGGCATGATAATGGGCGAAATTTGGGTTCTGAACCATGCAGTGAGCAGGATGCTAGTACATCAGAGCCATTTCCTCATAATAGCAACAATGCTGCAAATGGAGTAAGATCTCCGTGCAGTCCAATTATTTCTGCAGATGAAGATGAAGGGACCTCTCTAATGGACCATGATTCTGTTCAACCCAGTCCTGAATATCAGCAAAAAAAAAAAAACTCTGAAGTAATTCGTAAGAGTGCAAATAATGAGTCTAATAATCAGGATTCTTTGCTTCTTGAAGCAACATTGAGGTCTGAACTATTTGCGCGGCTGGGAATGAGAACATCAAAGAACATTGATTCATGTTTCAATGAGCCTTCTATGGAACGAGGGGCAGAAAATGATGTTGAAAGTGAAAAGACCCAGATTAGCAATGGTAGTGTTACACTCTCAGAGGCAGAGAAAAAGCATCAATTTGATGTTTCAGGTAGCTTTTTCATCACAAACAATGTTTTAGCAGTGTTATTTTTGTTTGTTGAAAAATGATTAAACAATAGACATTTCCTGATTTAGGCCCTGAAAAGCCAAATGACGTTATGCCAGAAGCTTTGGTGCTCCAGGAAAAAAATAATATTCCAAAGTTTTACGCTTCAGCAAATCCAAAGGACAATGGAATTTCTGTTGGATGTCAATTTTCAGCGACATCTATCATATTTGCACCTTCTTCCATTTTGAGGAGTGCAATGGGCCATTTGAAGGCCATGGCCCCTGTTACTAGACAAAGAGCAAATCATGTCTACAGTGAAGAGGTTGCTTATGTCAACATTGATGAAATGGAGCAGTCTGGTCAGATAGCAAATTCTTTAGAGGCAATTTGTGATTTATCTAGGAAAGGAATGGGCTCCTATACGTGCAATATTGCAATTGACCCATCTTGGCCACTCTGCATGTATGAGCTCCGAGGAAAGTGCAACAATGATGAGTGCCCCTTTCAACATGTTAAGGAGTTGTCTAAGAGAAATACATACATGAATGGAAATGATGATTCTGACAGTGCTGGTATGAATGTCATTTTACGTCTTTGGAAACCTGTGCATTGTTGCTAACCTAGTTGAAACCATCCATTTGCAGATTCTCAGCTTGTTCTGGCATCATGTCAACAGCGAAGTAATGGTCCAACAAAACCTGTCAAATATAATGATGTTTTCTTTTCACCAACTTATATAGTCAGCATAGACATTTTGAAAGCTGATCCACTCGAATCTGTTGTGCCTTGGGCAAATGCACACTCCTGGTGGAAGTATTTCAGTATTTGCTTAGCTTTATCAAGCTTTTTCCAGAAAGATTTACCTACGGATGAGCCTTTCTTTCATGGGGATGATGGTCGTATTGAAGTGCGTGGCAGCTGGAATAGGCAATCCTCATATTTCCAGAGTAGAAATGGAATAGCGGTTTGTAATCATACATTCTGTTTTATTTTTCTACACTTGCTCTTTTTGGGTTTGAGCTCTATAATCTTTTTCTTTTGTGTTTTGTACTTTACAAGTTTCTGGCCTGATATTTATGTACAGATGTTTACTTTCAAGTATGTCTTGTTTAAGTCCCAAGAACTGTGAGCATAAGGTTGACCTTCCATTGAGTCATCAGTAATCTCTTGTTAATTGTAAGATGTGTAGAAATTGGAAAGCCTTTTTTATTTTTCTTAGAATACATTCTCTATCTGATTTCCTGTTTTCTTTATACAGTTTCCTATGGTTATACTCTGTAGTCTTGTCATGGGAAAAACCTGTGCTCTCTCCAAGATGGTCAAAAGCAATGCTCCTTGTATTTTGACTTTGAATCAGCACCTGCTTTCACTCATTTATGTTTATTTAATACCTTGAGATATGTTTGCAATTTTTTTTCCTGTATTACAAATGACAAATTGGCATATTGTGTTGTTTACATACATATTCTAATTAGGACACTCCTTTCATGGTGTGTACTCAGAAAAAACTCAGCCAAAGCCAAGCTTCAGATGCTAAGGCCCAGTCCTTGGAGATGGCTTTGCTTGTCCTCAACCAGGAGGTTAACAAAGTGGAGGGTATGAAAAAGGTAACCTTGGCCACCTGCAAGATAACTTTTGGTTCATATTCACTTACTAACACTTCTGTTTCTGCCTTCAACTCCACTTTTTAACTCGCAGGCTCTTTCTTTACTTTCACGGTCCCTTGAGGCTGATCCGGCTTCAGAGACTCTCTGGATGGTTTATCTGCTTATTTGCTATAGTCGTAGGCTGTTTGTTGGGAAGGATGACATGTTCTCTTTTGCGGTATGTAAATTTATATGCATGGTTATGATAATTATTTGGACTCTGCATGTTGGTAACATTTAGATTGGAGGTATGGTATTGTTTAAATTGTAACTATATGCTGACATGTAAAGGTTTCTGTCTACTGGTTATTCTTGGTTCTCTCTACTAATGTTAGTTCATATGGACACTAGCAGCTTTGGTTGTCCATAGAAGTTTGCTTCATTTGGAAACTAATTATATAATCCATTGTTTTATGCATGCTTTCTCCTAGGGTCACTAGTTTCCATTAGTATTTTCATCACTTAGCCACAATGGGAATGGAATAGAAGCAGAAGGGCTAAAGAAATTACTAGGCCAATGATTGCATGCATGGGAATGTTACAGTAATGGTAATTTCGGGATTGGGTAAATTGTTTGGGGGAATTGAAAAATATCTGTGAGATTGTTAGTATTGTTTTGATTGTGTGCGAGTATTTGTTCATTTGTCATTCTTTTCAGTTTGCTTAAGATATTCCCTCCTTTTGTTCCTTTCTTAAGTATTTGTGTGTTTTCAAGTATATCTATTTTGTTCTTCTCAATATTTATTCTTTTAATGTAAAATATTTGCTTTGCATTGGCATTAAATTTGTGTCCTATTCCTACTTAGGTAGCACTTCCCATCTTGGGTATTCCTTTCCTCCTCACACTAAAACAAAGCATGTATGAATGTAAATCATGTGTATGAGTTTGAGACATAACACATATAGACATGCATCCTTGTTCCTCCCTTCAGAGAATTCAGATAAAATTCAAACATTTTGTTTGGGCGTACTTCTTATCTTGGTCTTCAGGTCAGAAACAATGAAGGATCGTATGAACTTTGGCTTATGTACATCAACAGTCGAAAACAAGTGGATGATCGGTTGGGTGCATATGATGCGGCTCTTTCAGCACTTTGTCGTGGTTCATCTTCCCCTGGAAAGGATGTACTGCATATGAGTGCATGCATCCTAGACCTGTTTTTGCAGATGATGGATTGTTTATGCATGTCTGGGAATGTTGAGAAAGCCATCCAGAAAATATATAGACTTTTCCCTGCTACGACAAATTCTGAAGGGCCTTGTTCGATGTTTACTGATATCCTCGCATGCTTAACCATTACTGACAAATGTGTATTATGGGTTTCTTGTATTTACTTGGTTATTTACAGGAAGCTGCCAGATGCTGTGGTCCAGCGGCTAGAGCGTGAGAAAGAACTTCTTCCGGTCAAATGGCCCTCTGTTGATCTGGGCAACAATGAAAAGAAAAGGGCTATGCAGTTGTTAGAAATGGTAGTAAGTTGTGTTGACTCGTACATCAATACCGAATCATTTAAGAGTGAAAGTGATCTCAGATCGGCACAACTTTTTGCTCTCAATCACATGAAGTGTTTGGTTGCACTCAATAGCACTGACTGCTGTCAAAGCATGTTTGAAAAATACAGAAAAGTTTATCCATCTTGCTTAGAACTTGTTCTGATATCAGCACGAGTGCCAAAATATGATTCTGAGAATTTGAGTTTTCTTGGGTTTCAAGAAGCCCTTAACAACTGGCCAAAAGGATCCCCTGGAATTCACTGTATCTGGAATCAATATGCTGAATATGCCCAGCAGAATGGAAAAGCCGATCTTGCGAAAGAACTCATCACATGTTGGTATAATTCCGTTTGGAAAGTTGAGTACCCTGAAACTGAAAATTTGGAACCCATAGATGGTGGGAACTCTTTTGTCTCTTGGGGAGCGAATTCAATGTCAAATTCCAGCGTTGTGGTACCTAATGCAAACGAGACAGATACAATGTTCAGATATCTTAATCTCTTTCTTTATAACTTTTTGCAAAATAATAATGTTGACGCTCGCTCAGCTATTGACCAGGCATTGAGGGCTGCCACTCCCATGGGTTTCAATCATTGTGTAAAGGAGCATGCCCTATTTTTGCTCAATGATGAGTCTCGAAAGGGTGATGTTCCTATTAGTTGGCAGATCAATACTTTGAATATGTATTTGGATACTGCTCGCTCTTTCCAAGTCTCTGAGCCACTATCTAGACATTTTATTACCGAGATTGAAAAGCCAAGAGTCCAGCAACTTGTTCGAAACATTCTCAGTCCAGTCTCGTCTGATTCTTCTCTTGTGAATTTGGTCCTTGAAGTGTGGCATGGCCCATCTCTTTTGCCCCAAAATCTAACTCAGCCGAAGGATCTAGTCAATTTTGTGGAAGCCATCTTGGCATTAGTGCCATCCAACTATGAGTTAATGTTTTCCGTGTGTAAGGTGTTAAGCCAAGGTGACTGCTTTAGGGATGTTTCTCCCAGTCTTATGTTTTGGGCTAGCTCAACCTTGGTCGATGCATTCTTTCACGCTGTCCCCATTGCACCCGAGTTTGTATGGGTGAAGGCTGCCAATATAATGGACAATGTTCCGGGCATTGAGACCATTCTTACAAGGTTTTACAGGAAGGCTTTAGCAGTATATCCATTCTCCCTAACGTTGTGGCAGTTGTATCACGCTCTAACTGATAAGACTGATGATCGGAACGTCATGGAAGAAGCGAGAGAAAGAGGTATTGTACTTGACTGAAGTCTCTTTTCATTAAATTGAGTGTATACTGTTAGGTTGGTAGTTTCAGCATTTGCCACAGAAACAATATTGGCGAGTCTTACTTAAGACGAATTGGTTTTTGAGGAAATTTTTGGCTGGGTAAATATTGAGCCAGTTCATGTGTAATAGGAGAGATTGATGTGTAAGTAGGAAACACAAAAGAACATACAAATTATAGGAACTAAATTGAAATAGGGATTTATGTTTTGGTGGGATACTAATCTGAAATAGGTGAAGATTTGTTTAGTTGTAAAACAAACCCAGTTGTTGCGCCCATTTTGCCTTGGATTTTATGTTGCTTTTTTCCTTCAATCAATGTAATTGCTCATATTTTGTTTTCATTTGCGATTTGAGTAAATATTGGTTCATTTTGTTTTGTTCCACCGCTTGTTGGATCCTCTTTCTCAGCGTAAAGAGGAGAAATAAATAAATCAACTTATCAGTACGAGGGTATGATTATTAAATGTCTAAATAACTTTAAAAGATTTTAAAGTTAAGCATATTCGACACTTAACCAATTAGGATGGCGTTTAGTAGTATTAGTTGGATTTGTGCGGTGCCTGACTAATGCTGCAAATGTGGAAATCGTTCAAGTAAAAAATCATAATAATATGATTTCACCGAAATAATTAACTTATAGCAGACTAACTGAAGATGCAATGTGGAATGAAAGCACAAATGAGCGGTGCAAGCACATACAGCATCTAAAAATTGGATTCAGGTGCGTAAAAAAAAAAGAATAAATATTGAGGGCCCAACCGGGTTCGAACCGGTGACCTCTTGATCTGCAGTCAAATGCTCTACCACTGAGCTATAGACCCTCTGTGATCTTATCATGCTGTATTAATATTTATATAGACTCTAAATTTATATGTGAATCAATTTTCAACCTATCTTATCATTTCACACTTTTTTAGAGAAAAGTTTATATAACACAGTCGATCACTTGATGCTATTTTATTAATTTGTCAAATATCAATAACATCTAATATCAAAATTAGTGACATGCCATTCGTTACTAGTCTGATGATTTAATTAGTAAAATAGTTGAGGTGGTGGGTTAATTAGAGAAATAGACGAAGTCGACACTTTGGGGGTCTGATTTTGAAAACTTCAATACAAAATTGGAAGTCGGTCCCTGGAAGTGTCGACTTTAAAGTCGAACCCCTGGGTGACCACTTCCCTAATTTGTCATTTTTTTTTCACGCAGCAGCAACTCATGAGCTTGCATGAAGATACAGGAAAATACAGGAAAGAAAGGAAACCATAGAAACCCGTGGCAGCAAGCATGAAAGCAAGAAAATGCAGTGTTTCATTTTCATGTAGCAGAGCAAAGAAATAATGGACCCATGAACAAGCATGAATGAAAGAAACATAAAAAATATCCTAGCATGCAGAAGTAAAGGAATTATTGAAGCATGCTGAGGTAAGCAAGTATGGGTTAATTATTATTTTTGAATAACTGTTTTAAATTTTATGCAATTTAGTCATTTTGGTTTTGTGTATATAAATGAACAACCACTCTTCTCGTATTTTCAATCAAAAAAAATTTCTTCTCTCAATTCCTCCCAATATCTTTTTCTTCTCCCGTTATCTTTCCAACACAACATATGCGTAACAAATTCTCTACAAATTCCTCACTAATAAGTAAGTTATTTAAAAAAAAACTTTTTAGTTGATAAATGTGAAATTTAGAGATTAGTTGAATGTTTATTGTTATATTTGATATTTTTGTTATTTTAGATGTTAATATCTTGCTAGATTGTTATATTTTAGTATATTATTTGTTTAAAGATTGATTTATTAATAATTATCATTTTTAAATTTGTTTAAAATTTGAGTTTATTTTTATATAAAAGGAAAATATTGGTATATTGATATATTACAGTTTATTATTAGTTTGTTTGATTGAAGGTTAATATATTGATATAGTTTATTAATTGTTTGTAGAATAGTTGGTCTATTTTTTGTTTAAATGTTGAGATATTTTTAAGTTTTTGTATATTTTGTTATTTTTTATGTTTATTTTATTAGGAAATATAAAGAATATTTTAAAGTACGAAACTTTTATTTGTAATGTTAGTTATTAGTATTACTTTTGGGATTATTGTTAGTTTCAGTATTAGTATATTGGTGTGCATATATATATATATATATATATATATATATTATTTTAATTGTTTGAAAAATATATAGTTTATTATTTGTTCAAATATTTTTTTATGTATTTTTTTAAAGTTTACAGTAAGGTGTTTTTATTATTAAGTATTTGAAAAGATAATTGTATTTTAATTATAAATTTGGTTATAGATTTATATTTATGGAATGATAGATTAATATATATTGTTTGTTGAGTGCTCGTAAAAGTATATAGTTTATTGTTAGTATATTAAGATATTTATTTAAATGTTATTTTATTGATATATTTGAGTTTATTGTCAGTTTAAATGTTAGTTACTAATTGGAGATGAATTAAAAATTTTGTAACAATGACCAGTGGGGGAAGTTTGTTGAAATGCAAAGGTAGACATATTTCATCACGCATTGATCAATCGGTAAAATCTTACAACTAAAAACTTTTTCGTATGCAAAAAATTGATTTTTAAAATATATATATTATGAAGTTTTCTTTATTTTATTTAAAAATTGAAAATAACTAATGTATCTATTTTATTATAGTCATCGTTAGAGGCAGATGGAAGGAGCACATCATTCGACATCGAAATTTGGGTTTTTCAATGCGACTCTCGCACAACATTGGAAAAAGATTCTTGCATTGGTTGCAATGTTGGTTGAATGTTGGAGGCTTGAAACACACACATTCCACTTTTCGTGTGGAGAATGCACGATAACATTAGAGGACTTGGCGCTACAACTTGGCCTCCTGACCGACGGTCGGCCTGTGATTGGAAATGACGTTGTCAGGTGCAACATTTATGAGATTTGTGAGGAGTATTTGGGCATAGCTCTGGAGAGTTAATACATAAAAAGTCTTCGTTTGAAAATAACATGGTTGGAACAAAATTTTACAATGAACGAAAATTTGAGTTTAGAGGAAATTGAGGAAGCTAAAAGAGCATATGTTCTTGAAAATAATAGGGTAAAGTCACAAATACCATTTATCAACATAAGAGAATATATATACATGTCATATCACATTTAGAAATGAAATAGGAGAACTACTTTTATTCACCCTCTACTTCCAATAATATAGAAAATATAACACCGGGACATTATTATTTAAATCAAAACTAAAAGGAAATTAGGACTAAATTGAAAGGATTAATAAATTGTTGGAACCTACAGGCTAAATAAAAAATTTTGGTGGCTAAAATTCGAATAGTTGTATCTCAACCTTGGTTCAGTTAGGATATAACCAAATGGCTCCAAAGTGGGAGACATAATAATTAGGATTGAGTGGCGGCAATGGTTTGTAGAGACCGTACCGAGGGAGTATATATTTGTGTGTGGAGGAACAAAATTCCTCTCAATTTTGCTTCCCAAATCTTTTTCTCTAAGCATCGTCTTCTTCAGTTGCCCTGAAGAAGAAAAAGATGTAGTTGAAGGAAGTTTTGCAAGTTGCAGCCATCGTGTGGAATTAAGTCTAGAAATCGAAAGATTGGGAACTAATAAATTTCCTTATCCCTCTGAACTTGTGGATTGAAGAAAAGAAATAGAGTAAGAAAATTCAATGTTTCTGGATAATTGTAGAATCTGGGTCTTAAGGGTTGAACACCTTTAGTTTAACTGATACATGGTTGTCATGTTTAGCTGCCAAGATGAATGAGGCTCTAGGGTTCAAAGAAGCTAAGATAAGGAGGCACAAAAACAAGGTGAATTTCCACTCTCCATTTCTGGTATGCTGTATGTTGATTAGTGAAGGTTGAAAGCATAAAGATGAGTAGGATTATATGTATCTGCCGGCATATCGTTATTAAAGTAATGGTTATGGATTCCATGAAATGCATGTATATATGTGCATAAATGTACTGAGGAATAATATAAGGGATTATTAAAGGGTTTAGATGAAGTTAAGATTAGGGAATAAGGGTTGAATCTGTTAGATACCTTTATACAGTATTGTTGTATACACCGTTGATGGGCGAAGCTCTAGGCCTTGCGGAGGGGACACTTCGGAGTTTGAACATCAAGGTTAGGATAGTGATTGGAGGAATGGATGGAATGCAATAGGAAGAGTAGATAAAAGATCATGGCTATGCCATGGGTCCAATCGGAGGCTATAAACCGAAAATGAGTAAGACCATAGCTGAAATATGTTATGGCATCATGATAAAAGTGAGAAAGACCATAGTTGAAAGATGTTATGTCATCATGATAAAAATGAGTAAGACCATAGCTAAAAGATGCTATGATATCATATAAAAGTACGCCATAACAATAATAGGACTAAGACCATGGCTGAAAGACGCTATGACATCCTTTGATAGTCATCGGGATAGTAAACACGAGGTTAAATTGTGTAAGACCATAGCTGAAAGACAATACGACATCATAGGTAGTCCACTGAGACACTAAACACGAGGTAGTCCACCAAGACACTAAGCACAGGGTAGTCAGCTGGGACTGTAACATGGGAAGTTTGCTAGGGTGTAAAAATATGGGGATTGTAATTAGAAAACCTGCGGTTCATGAAGACTGTCAAGAGTGAAAGTAAAGTTCGCAGGTGACTAGATTGATAAGTCATCAAAAGAAATGAGTTAGTGTGGCTAAGGAATATAGACCACTGGAATAATGAGTGACGCCAAGGTTATGTCTCAACCTAGATAGGGTGAAGGGAAGAAGAGGCCCCTTAAATAAGGAAGTACACCTAGTAAACACTTTATTAGTCTGCCAGAGAAGTTGCGAGTTCCACACAATTTAAACAGGCACAGGTTAGTCCGCCTTAGGATGCAAGCATGTGACGTAAGTTGATAAAAGTCAGCTGAAGGGTTTAATGAACAAATCAGGGTCTTCATGAAGGCATGTCCAAACGACTAGTAATGCCCGTTTGAGGATAGTGGAAAGAAGAGGTTAGACATCGTCATAAAGAATGGCAGAAACCTTTGTGGATCTATTACGGGTAGAAACTATAGGTCCTGAGAAGCTTCATTGAGAAGAAGATCTACATAGTAAGGGATAAAATGTCGTTTAGAAAGCCTTAATACTTCCGGGCAGTGAAAACATTGAAACCTGATGCAGACAATAGGTGTAGAAACCCTAGGTAATCACTAAGCGTCGCTGCCTAAAAGTAACATATGCAATTGTCAGAGAGATAAATTTTATGCTGAACATCTCACCCCTTCTCTAAAATTTTATATGTGAAACTCACTAAGTTTCCTCAAACTTATAAGATTTCTTCTTGAGTGCATGTTAGTTAAAGAATTAATAAGTGAGAGGGACCAAGCCAGACTCTACTTGGTGCTAGGTGAAACTCTGTAGTTGGGCATGTGTATAGAGGGGCACTCGTAGAGGCTTCATCTCAGAGTTCAAGTCGTCTACAAGTATTTTCGAGTCTCTGTCCAAAATTTGTAATCAATCATAGGAATCGAGATTTAAAGTTTTATTTTTAGTATAAAACGACTTGTAAATTTAGTTAGTATAAAACGACTTGTAAATTTAGTTAGACTTTCGAACCCACGTTGTTTAAGTATGTAATTGAACCCGAAATAGAAAGTTGTGTAAGTAATTCTGATTAGTGTAGCATTCAATATCTAGATCTGGTGATTGGAACATACAGATCATAAATGCCCAACTTGCTAAGATAATAATCACATTATTTTTTTTTTCCCAAAGCCTTTGCAAGTATATCTGCCAATTGATCTATAGTAGAGACATAAGAAGGAGAAATAAGACCCTCTTGAATTGCATCTCTAATAAAATGACAATCCACCTGAATATGTTTCATACGTTCGTGATTAACAGGATTATGAGCAATATACAGAGCAGAATGATTATCACAAAACAAATGAATAACTTTATGGTGATACACCCTGAGACTGAGCAACAAAGCCTTCAACCATTTCAATTCACAAGTAACAGAGGCCATAGAGTAATACTCTACTTTAGTTAAGGATCGAGAGACAATGTGCTACTTCTTAGTTTTCTAGGAGACAGTCAATTTTCTAAGAAACATGAGCTAGCCAATTAGAGACCGTCGAGTAATGGGACATGAGGCCCAATCCGAGTCACACTAGCCTTGTAAAGACAACTCATCATCTACATAGAGGAAGATACCCTGGCCTAGAGCATATTTTAATTAACAAACTACTTGAATTGCCTCGTCCCGATGTTCTTGCTTTGGATGTAGCATAAATTGAGATAACCCATGCAAAGAGTATGCTAAATTTGGACGTGTAACAACCAAATATATAAGGTGACCCATCAATCACCGATAGGATTTTGGATCTACAATTAATTCTTCTGTAACATGTGCTAGTCCGTGGTTTTGTTCAATCGGAGAGCCAACTGGTTTGGCTCCTAATAATCCTGCTTCAGAAATATTATCAAGTGCATACTTACGTTGACACAAGAAAAAACCTTGAGCACTATGAGTAACCTCAATACCCAAAAAATACTTTAGTACTTCGAGATCCTTCATATGAAAACAATTATCGAGATAGGTCTTAAAAAACTTCAATGAAGTAGAATCGTTACAAAAAATGATCAAATCATCGACATACAAAGCACATTAATCTGTACAACACCTCTAGTATATGTAAAAAGGGAATAATCAGTGAAAGATTGTAGGAAGCCATACTCTTTTAGAGCCGTAACGAGTTTTGCAAACCAATAACGAGGTGCCAACTTCAAACCATACAAAGATTTTTGAAGCCTACGCACCGTGCCCGGATCCAAAAGGGCAAACCTAGGTGGAATTTTCATATATACCTCCTCATCAAGACCACCGCACAGAAAGGCATAATGAACATCCATTTGATGAAGCACCTTATCTTTGATGCAACGATGGCCAATAAGGTTCGAATAGTCACCATATTTTCCACTAGAACAAAAGTCTCATTATAATCAATTCCTTCAATCTGATGATTGTTGAGGACAACTAAATGGGCCTTCAATCTTTCAATGGTACCGTCGGAGTTGTATTTGATCTTATACACCCATTTGCTACCTAGAGTTTTATTTCTAGGAGGAAAAGACTTTATCATCCATGTGCCATTAGCCTTTAAAGCTCGAACCTCCATTTGCATAGAACTACGCCACCCTGCATTTTTCACAGACTCCTTAAAAAATTGTGGCTCCATTCCTGCAATTACTATTACAAGAAAATTTCTGTGTTTCATGGTAAATTTGTCACAATTAATATAATGTGCTATAGGAAAAGGCATACCTAAGGAAGGAAAGGAAGCGAATGATATGTGTAACACCCCTCACCCGACTTGATCATCAGACCCGAGTTATAACATGCTACTATAGTTAATGGAACTATCACATGTAACCACAACATTAACTTATTCAATAATTTACTACTATCATAAATACATGCACAAAATAATATGAAAGCAAATCAGATACCCAATCAAGCTTATAAAAGCTATTAAGTCGACTCGAGCATAAATGAGGACCAAAGTGCAAACTCTTCAAAGTGTGAGCATAGGTATGGATACCCAAGTCAAGTACTGACACCATCTTTTGCTTTGATGTTTCAAAAATCAAGTTAAAATACAAAAGTATCGATACCAAATTAGATATCGATACCATTTTGGCATTCCACCATTTTAAAAATTTTGGACACAAGTGAACTTATATCGATACCTTTATAAAATGTTAATTTTTGAAGATGAGTACCGATACTGTATATTGGTATCAATACCAATTGGGCATTCTGTCATTTTAAACTACTGTTCATTTGGTAAAGAATCGATATTTCCATATATAGTATCAATACATTTTACCAGAAGGTCAAAAATCACATGTTTTGGTATTCTTTCATGCCCAAATCAAAATCAAACATAAGTGGTGCCTTTAGGCACACTACAACCTACATAAAACCTATTTCAGCATATACCAAAACCTTCAATTCACCAATTTCAACATAACTCATTTTGGCACTTATATCATCTCTATTAAACTTCTATCTAAGAAAATCATACCACTTGAATTATGCACTTATTCTATACATGGAAATTTCCAATACCAACCAAGCATACAATTGGCCATTTACAAGTCAATCAAACCATTGAATGTCAAATAAGTACCTTACTAGACATATCAACCTAAAGAATCATTAACCATTACTCACATAGAGGATGCCATTCACCATCAACAAGTATTCAAACATCATCATTATTCTTGCCATTCATAGGCCTCAACTAAATTTAACATATTGTCATCATGCACACTTATAAACATAACATGTAAGCATCCAAAATTATACATCATTTATGATTCAAACTCATAAAATTCAAAGTAAAAACATATGCCAAACATCTATTATATACATTCCACATAATCGAGTCCAGAGAATTTAAAAGTCTACCAAGTTAAAAGCTAGATAGTATGAGTTTTGAGATGATCCGATCAACATGTTCCGCAAAATGACCACTACATAAACAGAAAAAAAAAGAGAAAATAATAAAATTCACCTCTATTCATAATTAACGCAACAAATTAGCTAACTATACAACTTTCTCGTCATAACATTTCACAACCGCAAGTGAGTTCATCACATATGAGTCTTATAACATTTCATGTCAGATCCCAAATCTGATGGATCCGAGAAGAAGGCATATAGTTGTAAAATCATATGTTTGGCGTATTATAGTAGTGTTGTCAGCCATTAACAAATTTTTGGCGAACTAATGTTTGGTGCATAGAGTATCAGCCCATAGAAGTATTTAATGATTTATTCTCTTAGTATTCCTCAATAGAAGAAAGGATATGACAAGTTAAGAGTACGCCTCAGAATTTCTGGTTGAGTATAACATGCCATATTTGAGTTATCACCATAGTTCTGGTATGCCTGGTTTGTTCGAATGAGATGTATGTGGGGTTTTGTAATGTGATTGGTAGGATCAATTGAATGGTTTGATAGGTCAAATAGCATCGACATCAGATTTTCTTTTATATTTTCTCTGATTTTTGTAAGACAATAAGGGGACCACTTCTGTATGCATTTGACACTTGTAATAACCCATTTTTCAGTGGTGTCGAAAACGGTGGTTTTGGAATAAAAAATTCAAAGAGTGAGTTCGAATAATTAGTATTTAAATTATATGAGTCAATAATAATTTTTGTATTGAATTTTGATTTGAGGAACTTTAATTAACTGAATTAAAAGTTACTATAAGTGGTTCGGTTCAAAAGTCAAGTGGTTATTGAAAACGAGGTATTAGGATCTCATTTTCGTAATTTAAGGCTGCAAATATTTTTATTAAATATTTACAGAGTCGTATTATATGTGAATTGAAGTTTGGTCTAGTAATTGTGATGATTTCTTGCTTTAAAAGAGGTAAAAGTTAATTGATATAGATTTAAAATAGTAAAAAGGACCAAAATAATAATTAAACCATGGTCAAAAAGTCCAAGCAGTGGTGGATATGATTAATCCACAACTTTTGGGTTATTTGTTCATTTAGTCCTAATTAGTTCAGGATTAAATTGAAATAAAGTTTAATTAATTAATTAATAAAAATAATTGAAGGACCAATTGTGGAATTAAAACCAAATTAGACGGTAATTATACCATAATCTCATTTGACGAACAAATATGGATATGATTTAATAATTTCATAAGTTATATTTAAGGGTTAATTTAGTAAATAGTTAAAAAGGTAAGTTCATTTAATTAAAAGTTAAAATTTAGCAATTTCCTTTCTTCTTCACGAGGAAAGAACCGAAATACCATAGCTAGGGCATGGGAGCTTTGGCCAAACTTGAGTTCTTTGATTGGATCAAGAGCGAATGAAAAATCAAGGAAGAGAAAATTGTTGAGTAGTCTCTGTACCTTGATTGTTGCTGCGAATTAGTCTGATAAGTTCGTTCAGTTTAATTTTTTAAATGTATTATATGAACCTAATTGCATAATGTTAGATTATATTGATTTGTGTAAATGAAAATGAAAATGAAAATGAAAATAATGAATTGATATTACGTCGATCACTGATTGAGATACTTTGAGTCATTATAGGAAATTAGTCCTGTAAGTTCATTTAATATGAACTCAATTATATTTCTAATTGTTTATGAATGTTAGAGCTTAAATTATATAAAATTACTAATATTAAATTGATTTGATAATAGAATTGGAATTGTAAAAGTTATGGGAATGATAATTCCTGATATCAATGGAGACAGGCTACATTCGTACTTAAGACCGTAATGAGGCTATGGTAACTATTTAGATGTAAGGCCATGGTTGGACCATGGCAGTGTATATATGTAAGACCATAGTTACGTTATGACATTCTGATGATGAGACCATAGTTGGGCTATGACATTTTGATGATTAGACCATAACTGGGTTATGGCACTATAGACGTAAGACCATGGTTGGACCATGGCAATGTATACATGTAAGACCATAGTTGGGCTATGGCATTCTGATGATGAGACCATAACTGGATTATGGCACTATAGACGTAAGACCATGGTTGGACCATGACAGTGTATACATGTAAGACCATAGCTGTTTATGGCATGATGATGAGAAGACCATAACTGGGTTATGACACTATAAACGTAAGAATATGGCAGGGCCATGGCAATGCACATGTAAGACCATAGTTGAACTATGACACAATATGAAACATGTACCAGGGTTTCAATCATCTTTACAGTATTCATCGGATGAAAACAAATGAGGATATAAATGTGACGTGTGAAACGATAAGTGGTCTATAATAGTATTTATGTGTAAAAGTGGTAAATGCTGTACTTTTATATGTTAAATAGATTATGCATTGTGATAGTAAGAAATGTGAATGCTATTGAAACATTGAAAATTGATTTGAACTAATGTTTGAGAATTACTCACGTGTTGGGAGCTGTGATTGACAGGAATTCTAATAATAACCTCGTTGACAAGAAATCTATTCATTAATCTTTTAGTTGAATTATCATTATGTTTGATTCGTTAAGCTTTATCTTTTAATTGAAGAATTTACTAAGCTTTATGAAAGCTTACTTGTAACACCCCTAACCCATATAAGTCGCTAGAACAAGGTTACGAAGCATTACTGGAGTTTAGAGAATAATCATAAATAAATCATGTCATTTACTATTCATTTTTAGAAATTAATCATATCGTCCCTTGAATGGGCCTTCAAAGCCCAATTTAAGGATTAGAAATGAGTCATGACTAAATCGGGAAATTAGAGAAATTTTTACGCAGAATTTCAAAATTTTTCCTTAGTGCAGGGCACACACGCCTGTGTGACCCTTTGACATGCCCGTGTTTCAGGCCGTGTCCTACCCCGTGTAACTCCTTGACTTAGGTCACATGGCTAGCCACATGCCCGTGTGGTTAATTTATTTTTCAAAAATTAGGTACAGGTTTCACACGGCCAAGTCACGTGCCCATGTGATAGACCGTGTACCTTACACGGCTGAGACACATGCCCATATCTCTACCAGTGTGCCTGTTTCTCAATTTTAAGATGTAGGGGACACATAGCCAGACTACATGCCCATGTCCATGGCCGTGTGTCACACATACCCGTGTCTCTACCAGTGTGGACAAAAATAGGCGATTTTAAAGCCACCTTTCTCACCCTTTTTACCATCAAACTGCACACAACACTTTCATATACCAATATAATCCAACCAAGCAACCAATGCAAGCCAAAAATCAAATTTTAGATCTAATGTGTTATTACACAACTCATTTTCATAAACGTACCACAATAACTCTATTCATTAATTGCTCTAAGATACTATTAAATAATATATATGCATTCAAACATCTTATATGTATATGTGCTACTCAAAACTATATTACAAGTTTACTTCCTTTCAACTCAACCCTATACATGCCATATAAACCTTAAAATGCATAACAAAATCTACCGGAGTGAATTGGATAATGTGGCTTGATGTGTTGATCTGATCCTCTGATTTCACGTTAATCTACAAAGAACATTAAACACACAAGAGTAAGCTTATAGAAGCTTAGTAAATTTATAGGCTTTAAAGATAAATCTTACCAAACAATCTATAAATAAACATTAAATAGAACATTTCACTAACATCTCCTGCCAACCACAATTTCAATTCATAAGGTTCACTTAATTGAGCTCAATATCAATAACTACTAAAATTCAATCACATTAAACCACATAACACTTACCAATACTTGTCAAATTAGAGAACGTCTTACGGATTTGAGTACATCGTTTTCTTGATGCCATAGTCCAACTATGGTCTGACGTGAATATTGCCATGACCCTGTCATGGTCTTACACTCGTAATGCCATAACCAAGTTATGGTCTTTTCATCAGGATGCCATAGCCCAGCTATGGTCTTACCCATATATTTACTGCGATGGTCTAACCATGGTTTTACGTACACGTTGCCATAAACCAGTTATGGTCTTTTCACTAAAATGCCATAGCCCAACTATAGTCTTACATTTAAACATTTCCATGGTCCAAACATAGTCTTATCCGTCAATTCCTCTTGTAACACGAAACGATCGTACTCAATCCTACGTTCCACTTGATTTGAACTTTCAATTCGATTTTCATATTATTACAATAATCATAATTCAATAACAATGATATGAAATAATACATAAAATCATTCCTAAATTAACAATTAATCATAAAAATTCAACCATATGAATTTACCTGGGGTAGATTGTAGAGGTTTTAGCAATTTCAAGAACTATTCTGCTACTTTCTCTTTTTCCACGTTTATCTTCGATTTCTTGATCTATAATATAAAATTTTCCATTCATTAACATCTAATTCAATTCTAATTTACTTCAAAATTTATGCCCTTCAATTTTTGAAATTACACATTTCCCCAAATTTTACAATTTTTACAATTTAGTCCCTGATCAATTAACCCATCAATTGAGCTAATTTTTCTCTATTAAAACTTTATCTAATTATTTTAGACTACTATAAAGCCTTTGATATTCAAAATTTCATCACCAAACCCTAATTTTAAACTTTTTCATAATTAGGTCTTAAAAATCAATTTCTTAGGTCTTAAAAATCATTTTATACTAAAATCACTTGATAAAATCATCATATAATAAAATTAAAGCTTCAATTCTATGTTAATTCATCATAAATACCCAGCACTCATCAATGGTAACTTTCAAAATCACCCATAGAATCAAAAAATAATGAAATCAATAGTTGGACCTAATTGTAAAAGTCTCAAAAGTATAAGAATTATAAGAAAAAGGCAAAAATTGAACTTGCATAGTGCAAAAATATGAAAAAAAAGCCTACAGGAACTCTCCTATGGTGTTTTTATCTGAAGAATGATGAGGAAATATCTAGATATTCAATTTAGTCTTTGTTTTATTTGTTTATTTTGCAAAATTTCCAATTTTGCCCTTATTTCACCCAATTTCTTTGTTTTTTCTGCTTACTTTAGGGCTAATTTTCCCTTTAAGTCCTTATTTATTTATTACTTGAACTATTTAATCATTATTTCTTTAAATTACAAGTTTTGTACCTTTTTTAATTTAGTCCTTTTTAATTAATTAACTATCAAAACATTAAAATTTTCTAGAAACTTTAATACTAATTCACTAACACTCCATAAATATTTATAAAAATATTTACGGCTCGGTTTATGAAATCGAGGTCTCGATACCTCGTTTTCAACCCAATTTACCTAATAAATTCTTTTAATTCACAAAATTCACTAATTCAAAAATATTTCTAAAATCACATTTGAATCATAAATATTAATTTATTAAATTTTTGATCCTACTCATTCGATTTAGTGATCTCGAATCACTGTTTCTGGCACCATTAAAAATTAGGCTCGTGTTATTTGTTTTATTTCTTGTAGATACGTTTCGTGGATCGGAAGATCGGATCATCTTGAAGAATCACACTATCTGAGGATCATTTAGTAGCTTTTGAATCATCTTGGCTTATATTGCATGTAATAGAAGAATTTGATTATGTTTGTAAAGGTTTATAAGTACCTATTGGTGTTGTTGTTAATGTGCATATGATAATATGGTATAAGTAGCTAAGTGATATGTGCATACTTGATTTTATGTTATGAATGTGCTTGATTGTATACTTAGTTAAGGAAATGAATTGTGTAAGTACTTGAAATGTGGTGTCATTGATGGCACATTGGTTAGACCTTAGGATGATTGTTTGGCATGTTTCGGGTGTCACTGAAATGCATTTTGAAGTCTTATAATATTGTGTTGAGGATTGGTTTAGGTACCTAAGCATTTTGATGTGAATTAAGTATGTTTTGGGTCATTTTTGGGAACACACGGTCTAGGACACGGCTGTTACACAACTATGTGTCACACATGGGAAACTCACTCAGGCGTGTGCCCTAAACGTGTTAAGTGTAGTTTTCACACGGGCTAGTACATGGTCTGCGACACGACCGTGTAACCCAACATCGAATTGAACACGGTCTAGCACATGGCCTGTGACATGTCCGTGTGAGGTTATTTTGAATGCTACACAGTCTAGCACACGGCTTGCAACATAGCCTGTGAAAATATTTTGAAGGGTACATCTCGGATAACTGAAAAGTGTGTGAAATATTGTAATGACGCTGCATGTTCATATTTGAAGTAAATGAGTTGTATGAATAAAATGATGTGTGATGTAAACACATGTGAAATCAGGTATGGAAAGGTGAATTTTGTTAAGAGAATATGAACGAGTTAGGTATGAAAATGAATCAGGGTAAGTGTATATTGTGTTGGATAAATCAACAACCATTTGTGATGCCTCCGGTAGGGTAGGTACATTACTAATCGGAGTGGCAGATCATGATGATAACAAGAATACTCATGGTGATGCCTCTAGTGAGATGAAGACTGGACTGGTAGATCACGACATGATGATGTGTAAGTCCATGTGGCTAAGACCCATGGTATAATATGATAATGAGAATATTCATGGTGATGCCTTTGGTGAGCGTCCAACTAGATACGCTTTCTCTTTTTCTCTCCTAAAAACAGTCAATTTCCCTAATTAAAAAAAATTTGACATTTAAGCCTAATTGAGCCCAAAAGAAAAGAAAAGAAAAGAAGGAAAAAATATATTTCTTTAGCTTTAGAAATTCAATGGTAAAATTGTTACCATATCCCAGATTTGACTTGATTGATCATTTTTAGAAAAGTGTCTCATGGTAGTATTTTAGTAGTCCCACTTTATACTTTAACACTAACAGGTTTAAGTAATTTTTCAAAAGACGAAAACAAAATATAAGAGATCCGTTGACATTTAAAAACTTTAAATACCGTATTGAAAAGTTTATTAAAATATGAAAGACAAATATCTCATTATCTCGTAAGAAATTAGCAATCAATTAAACTTTTAAATTTAATTTTTATGGTATCTAATATCCATTATATAATGATGTGATATTTGATGTAGAAAAATGATAATGCATTAGTTGGCATGAAAAAATACTGTCATGAAAGTTAATAGGTTGGCCTGAAAAATGATAATTATATACACGTAATTAAATATTTTAAAAATAAAAATTTAAAGAAATTTAATTTTTCTTAAAAATCATGAAAAAGTTTAAGAAATTATAAAATGAAAAATAAAACTTAAGGAAAAAAACAAAACCAATCAACACAAAATTTATACAACCGTTTACCCTTTTACATTCCATTTGCAACAATAATAATCCGTACACGACGGAAACCAAAACACGCAACAGTTTTGGCTACATGAGATCTTCCCTCAACTATGTGACATATGACAAAACAAACTTGGGTATCTCGGACAGCATGCAACATCTTAAACATAATTTGCAATTACTTAAATCGTTATACTTGTTTAGTTGATTGAAATGTTTTTACAGTTTTTTAATCATTTTCTATAAAATGCGTGTGTGTTTTTTTTTTTACCTTTTGTAAATTTTATATTTTTAATAATTATTATTTCTTGTTAATTTTTACATTCTATTTTTAATAATTTTATAGAAAAATATATGTTGTTAGATTAAATAGATCATCATCAATTATTTTATTCACCGATCAAATTAAATATGATTCAAAATTACTTTAATTCTCTTCCAGTCATAAAATTCTAAAATAATCAAAAGATATAATTAGTAAATTTTTACAATTAAAAGTTTGACAAGTATGTTTAACTAAAAAGCTTTAAGATGAAGGTAAATATGGTAAACCATAGGGCAAAGATTCTTGTTTTCATTAACCCAAATTATTTTCAAAACCAAAATGATTCTACTATAGAGAAGTACTTATATATGGTATTTGTAGTTTCTACCAAATTGTTTGCAAGCATTACGTCCTAGGGACACCCAGCCTCTGCCGGAAATCATCCTCCATAAGCGGAATTCATTCGTGCAAGTTCACCTTCGGTTCCCATCCTAACACCTCCTTTGCTTTCGTAATGTCTGGCTTCCTTTGTCGCGCATCATCCAGTGTGTTTTCCACCTCTGATATTTGTACCTCCGGATTTATAAGCTGCAACCAATCAGCATTCCATTATGTCCTTCCTTTTCCTCTCTATATCAGTAGCATTATAAAGCAATAAGAAACCAACCTCCTGCACTGCTTTTGCAAGTTCCTTCATCGTGAATTCACCTAACATGTACAAAAATCCACCCCAACTTAATATCGGAAATAATTAAGATGAGAAAATGAAGATGAATGGCGCACCTGGATTCCCAAGATTGATGGGTCCGGCGTCCGTTCCTTCCATAAGTTGATTAAGGCCATCTACCTTCAGTCAATTAAAAACCAAAAATGAAACATTCACTCACATGTCCTAGAAACAGTTTGTTTGATTGACATTAACAAGAAGTTGGGTTGGGTATACCAAGTCCGAGACATAACAGAAGCTCCTTGTCTGTGTTCCCGGTAATTGAACTGTCAATGGCTCATTACTGCACAATTCCACGCTTAAAAAATCAGTCAGTATAAGCATACAAAGGAAACACCCAAGAAAAACGAAATTTGTTACCGGATTGCTTGAGCTATAAAATTGCTGACAACACGCCCATCATCGATGTTCATGCGCTGTCCATAAGTATTGAAGATTGTAGCAATCCGAATCTCTGTTATCATGTAAAAAAACCCTAAGAAATTTACACGAATGAAACCGACACAAGCACTTCTTACCGATGCCATATTGCCTGTAGTAATCAAACATTAAAGTTTCCGCCATTCGTTTTCCTTCGTCGTAGCAGCTCCGAACTCCTGCGAAGTGATATACAAATAAATCGATTCCGACTCAAGTTGTAGAGCTGCATTGTATAATACACAAGGGGTCGAGAATAGAAAAAAAAAAAAGTACCAATGGGGTTAACATTCCCCCAATAGGTCTCCTTTTGGGGATGCTCAAGTGGATCCCCGTAAACCTCTGAAGTTGAGGTAAATAAAATCCTGTTTGGACAAAAATCGTACGTAGCATGAGAATGCCGGTGAACATATTCCTAAAAATCTTTATGGTAGAGAGAAGCGACCTTGCTCTGAGGCGTTTTGCAAGTCCCAACATATTCAATGTACCCATCACATTCGTCTTTATCGTCTGTTTAATATCCGAGAAACATAGTTTCCGGTTAGCAGTCGATCGCAAAGTGGTGTCGACTCTTACGGTCTTACCTTCACAGAATTGTATTTGTAGAAGATTGGAGAAGCGGGGCAAGCTAGGTGGTATATCTGATCGACCTCAACAAACAACGGCCAGCTAATATATGTATGATACATAGATGAAACACCAATATTCGAACATGAATGTACCATACTGGACATAAAAAACAAAGTTGAATACCGTGACGAATAAGTTCGAATCTTGGGTGTCCGATCCATTTCTTCAGATTGTCCTTGGAGCCAGTAAAGTAGTTATCAGCAACAATAACCTGAACAAATGAAATCATTCCGCATTTGGAAATCGGAACCAAGACCGAGATATCCGAATGCAAAATTAGACATTGGATTTCACATCAGAACTGACCTCATTCTTTTCCTTCTCCATCAACTTGTCGACTAGGTGGGAGCCGATGAATCCGGTACCTCCAGTAACCAGAATTCGCATGTTTGTTCGACTGTCTGTCCGTAAGACAAATGATCGGATTATGTTAAAATGCAGAAATTAATGATATGAAATCTTGAATCCAAGGTCGTAGATTGAATGGCATCATTGTTGCATTTTATTTTATCATGCCCCGCATCTGTAAACTAAATAGTGTCACCATCACATTCATTTAAACACGGGATTCATCGTATATTCCCGTAGGTGAGAATTGAATACTAAATACTCAAATTTTTTCTAAGTATTTTTCATATATTTCGATGAATATGTCCATGTATGTGAGGTAACATAACATCATTAGCAACAACATCCATGATCTTTACTCTTTAAAAGATTTTCTTTTTCCTTTCAAATAAATTAAAAATAAAGTATGGATTGCCAATAACCTCAATATTAAACTCGAATTCCTGGTAAGACTTGCAAAATCTCTAAGGAGATGGACTTGGTGGCTTCTTCGAAGCAGAAATGTAAGTTCCATTTGTGACATATTTTTCAGGTACTTTCTTGAAATCTTAAGTACACACACAAAAAGAAACACTCTCAAGATTCCCATAAAACCATCCAAATACATACATATGAATATGATTTAAAATAAAAAAAAATACTTAAAACTCAAAAAAGAAAGGTTTCTTTTTCAGATCTTAATATGGACCCATAAAATTTTGTTTTTGAGGAAAAAAAAAAAGGATAATACCTTGGGAAAAGCTTTGTTTAAATTAATGAAATATTGAAGAAATTTGAGAAGTTTAACTTAGATGGTAGTAGAACTTAGGACGAGAATAATCATGAGATAATAAGGTGGTGATGACGTATCAAGGCGTTTTATTTTAGGTTTTGCCACCCCTAGTTTTCGACGGTTTTTACTCGGGGATCAGTCAAATCTTTTTAATCTCCCTAGATTTATACTCCCGCTACCCCGGGATTCAAATCATTAATTAAAGGATATTTCAATATCTTTTTATATTTTATGCAAATTTTAAATTGAACTTGAATGGTAATTAATTATTTTAGATATAAGTTAAAAGGAATAAATTATATTAGAATGATTTAAAAGTATAATCGTAATTAAATTTTAAATATAACAAAATATTATTATATATTCATCTATATTTACTATCTTCTCCAATTTAATTAAACTTCAATTAAATTACTTAAAATAATTAATTTTTAAATTATAAACAAACATCTTTTCTTCTTTTACAAATTTTAATCATTTTGTTTTTCTATAAGTTAATATTTTTCTTTTTGTACAACCAATTTTAAAAAAAATAGAAATTTTTTGCAGTTTTTTATGTTATTGACACATAATTTTTGTAATTATTTTACCTTGAACCTCGAATCTTGAACACGAACTCTAAAGTTCAAGGTTTGGTTTGAGGTTTTTGATTTGGGATTCAAAGTTCGGGTTTAAGGGTTTGGGGTTTAGTGTTCGAGTTTAGGGTTTAGCGTTCAAATTTAAGGTTCTAGGTTTTAGGTTCAGGATTCGAGATTCTAGATTTAATGTTCAAGGTTTTGGGTTCAAGATTAAAAAAAAAATTACCAAAATTATGTGTCAATGACATAAAAAAAAATTGTTAAAATGTCATTAAATAATTGTAAATGAACCATGAATAATGTGATGAGAAGGTTCCATAAAATAATTTCTCTATGGATGAGTATACAATAATAATTTCATGTCTTTAAGTTTTGATGACATGGCAAAATTTTATGGGTGCCTAAAAGTCTTAATTTTTAGGATCATCCATGTAAGTTATTCCCATAAGTTAAATAGAGATCGAAAAACACAATAAATGAAATTAAAACACCATTTGAATAACATAATTTAATATTAAAATTAGAACAATTAAATAATACTAACATAAATTGTTTAAATAACATCAAGATTTCATTTTTTTCTCCAAATTGAGTACATTAGTTCCAATTTAGTCTCTAAACTTTTTTTCATATTAGTTCAAAAATTTTACTGTTGTTTTTCATTTTGATCTTTGAATTTAGATTTTGTTAAGATGTAATGGCATGACACTCTAAGATTGTATGATGTCAACACCTAAAAATTTTAAAGATATATATAATCTAAAAAACAAAAAGATACATAATTTTTATATTTTTTTTAAAATCAAGTTATGACATAACACAACTTAGTGGAATCCAAGTTTAAGGACCAAATTAGAAAAAGCTGCCAAGTTCAGAGACTAATGTGAACAAAAAAAAATTTAGAAATCTAGTTTTGAGGATTTGTCAAATTGGACATTGAAGCCAAACTCAAGTACAAAATTAAAACAAAAAAACCCAAATACCGATTGAAAAATCAAACCAAATAAAAATGCCAAATAATATATTAACCCGTTAATAAATAACACAAAACAATATATATATATATATATATATTTTTTTTTTTTTCTTCCTTTTCTCATTCTTTTGTACTTTTTCTTTTCTCACCCATCATCCCATGCCAAAAAGAAAAAGCCAGCTATTTAAAATCTAAGGCCTCACATCTACAATGTCTTATGTATACTCTTTTTGTATATAATGTAGACCTAATTTTTAACCCGGGCCCATATATATACAAAAATAAAGCATAAAATAGCCCAAAATATTGGTCCAAAATACAATAGACCAAATTGTAGTGGCCCAACTCTTTAACTGGCCTAAATGGCCTGAGCCAATAACACAAAATTCCAGCAACCCTAAGGGTTCTGAAAGCAGTTGGCGCCGTAGCCCCCCACGATCACCTCCGCCACCCACGCATGCCCTGCTCCACGTTCACACCCACGTCTTCATGACCTGCAAGTTGAGCAAAAATAGCCAAAAACTGCTTGTATTTTGGCTATAAAAGCCTTTGTTTTTAAGTGTAAAAGGGGGATGTTTTTTCCTTTCTTTTCAAGAGAAACAAAAAACAGATTGTATACAATACACAAAAATCAGTAGAAAGCAACCAAAAAATATTTTCAAAGGTGATTATTTATTACAATTTTGTCCTATTTTTTCCTTTTTTTTTTCTTTTCCCATTTGGATTAACAACACATACGAAGGATCGGAGAGAGGAGAAGAGGCTTACAGCGCGTCGTGCTCGCACCGTTGGAGAGCCTTGCTTCGTCGGCTACAAGTGGGCAATTGGAGGCCTGGACATTAGTCATTCGGCTGGAGGTTGAGAGAACATCTAAAAAATTTTAGGGTTTTTTGTAAATGAAAAAGCTTTGGGGTTCTCTAAAGGTTTTTTTAATGTTTTAAGGAAAAGAAATAAAATAAGGGTTTTAGTAAATTTTAAAGCAGTGCAATGCGCGTTGACTGATCCATGGGTTGGATTTGCGCATTTCCACCTTAAATGGTTAATTTGCGCATCCAGTCCCATGCAATTTTTTATTTAATTATATCCTGTTTCTTACACTTTTTCCTTGAATTTTGCGCGCCTTTCCAGTTTTGTTCGCGCTTGTGTCACGGGGCTAGACCTTTCGTCTCACAATCCGTGCGGCCTTAGGCGATTTGCTCGTCCAAACTCACCAAAATCAGCCTTTACTCGAATGAGAATTCCTTAAGAAATCCTCCAAGGCACCAACTCGTACAACGGAAGCAAACTTATGCCAAAAAAAGCTTATAAAGAACAACAGAAAGGGGTACTCGCAAAGTGTTTAAGTAAATGCTCTCTATTCTCTTATTCACAAAGAATAATGAAACAATGAATGGAGTGAGTACCAATGAGGGGGAGGCTCTCTATTTATACTTGAGCTCCTCAAAACCGACGGTCAAGATACAATTATATTGACGGACGAGATTAACGATATCCCATGAATTAAGGGATTTACAAGATATACCTTATCAAATCTAATCTAATCTTTACAAGATATGATTCTCTTTATCTTTTAAGATTAGTTGCCTAAAATAGCCTAAGTTGCCATATCTCCGCTATTGGGCCATCCAGGCTTCTCCAACAAATCTTTCAATCGGGTCAGTTTTTGTGGGCTGAATGATCCCCATCTAATTGATCAACCTCCATGGGTCGCATCTTGTGCCATGGTCACAGGCTTGGAACTTTGGCCTGTGACATTCTCCCTTACCCATTCTCGCAACGCCCTCATTGCGACTTCTGAATGACACTGGCTTGATTCATCTCGAAACTCTCTCGTTGCATTGGCTTCTTCCTAGTTTGCTTTGCAATCGAGTAGTCCCTTTCTTCGAAACTTTTGCCTCGACTTCCGTCGCCTCTTAACTTGAACCGTTGCACTCGTGGGTACATCTCATTGGCAAAAAGTCTCCACTTTAACTTGTCCTAATTCTGACTTGGTTCCATTGGAATCCCCTCGATTCACACATCTTGGCTTCATTCCGCCCACAATCCCTCGGCCTTCTTGCTTACAAACTTTGAAAGGGCCCTTACGATCTTGCCAAGCCAACAAGTCAAAAATCAAAACACTATCAGTGTGTTTGCAATGTACCTTACTCATGGCATTCACTCGTCTCGATTGCTTTCGCATGACTTCTTTCTTCTTGAAGTCTGATGCACAATCCACCTTCCCCAAAGGTGGCGCTTCTGCAGTCGACTCTACAAGTCTCATATCAGACTCACGCTCCACTAACTTTTTCGAAGGGACTTTCGTAACATTCTGTTCTTTCTAGTTAATGCTTCCCCCATATGAAACATCTTCGACTACGACAACACCTTGGTCCCAACCTTCATATCTCGATGCACTGGCACAACAATCTTTGATGACAGACCAGTGATAATATGGATTTCGTCGACCCATGAAAACAGAACTGTCTGAATCCTGTCAAGGAAGTTCAAACCAATCACATAATCGTAATCATCTAATTGGATTACCTCAAAGTTTTCCTTGCCTTTCCATTCACCGATTTGTAGCTCTACATTACGAGCTATTCTCACAGTTGGGGCTTCCTCGGAATTTACTGTCTTGATCTTTTTATTTGATTTCCTAATCGGTAGACCAAGCTTCTTGGCAGCCTTTTATGATATGAACAAGTTCGACGCTCCCGTATCAATAAGAGCACTCCGCTTCTGACCTGCAATGTTGATGTCCACAAACATCAACCCCTTTCTACTATTTCTTTTGCTAGGAATAAGAACCATCAAACCGACCCTCGATGTTCTTCCCTCTATAGGCTTCGCCTCTTCTTTCAGCTTAACTATAGTCGACATCATCGATCTCTTCGGACATTTTCCCACAAGAAGTTGTCCACGTCTCTCACGGACCTTGCACCTTTGAACTTCTTTGGTTTGGGAACATCCATTGCTTGTTGCTTCGGCTTTGAAGACAACATCCCATTACTCAAAGCAGCTTTGTAAATCGTGAGCTCCCCTTCAAGCTCTTCGATCTCTTTCTTCATGGTTAACATCATATCATTGAGATTCTTATCTCTCTGTGCCAGCTTTTTCGTAATGGAGTTCATTAACTCATTCAGCTTTTCTGCATTGGCACCGAGAGAATCTAACACAAAATCTCTGAGTTGCTCTTCCCTTAAGTCAAACCCATCTGTGCATCCCTCGGCCAACTCAAGCGTATCCTTTATGTTCCCTACGGATTCTTCGAGATTAGCAACTCGATCTTCCAACGCTGACAACATGTCCTTCGAGCAACTTACTTTTCTACCCCTTCCACGGGTCTGCATCGGCTCATTCTGATCAGCAACTTCTTTTGACATCCCAACAGTGCCTTCGAACCAATAGCTCTGATACCACTTGTCACGGGGCAAGACCTTTCGTCTCGCAATCCGTGCGGCCTTAGGCGATTTGCTCGTCCAAACTCACCAAAATCAGCCTTTACTCGAATGAGAATTCCTTAAGAACTCATCCAAGACACCAACTCGTACAACGGAAGCAAACTTATGTCAAAAGAAGCTTATAAAGAACAACAGAAAGGGACAGTCGCAAAGTGTTTGAGTAAATGCTCTCTATTCTCTTATTCACAAAGAATAATGAAACAATGAATGGAGTGAGTACTAATGAGGGGGAGGCTCTCTATTTATACTTGAGCTCCTCCAAAACCGACGGTCAAGATACAATTATATCGACGGACGAGATTAACGATATCCCATGAATTAAGAGATTTACAAGATATGCCTTATCAAATCTAATTTAATCTTTACAAGATATGATTCTCTTTATCTTTTAAGATTAGTTGCCTAAAATAGCCTAAGTTGCCATGTCTTCGCTATTGGGCCATCCAGGCTTCAATCTGACAGGCTTCTCCAACAAATCTTTCAATCGGGCCAGTTCTTGTGGGCTGAATGATCCCCATCTAATTGATCGACCTCCATGGGTCCCATCTTGTGCTATGTCACGGGCTTGGAACTTTGGCCCGTGACATTCTCCCCTCTCCATTCTCGCAACGCCCTCGTTGCGACTTCTGAATGACACTGGCTTGATTCATCTCGAAACTCTCTCGTTGCATTGGCTTCTTCCAGGCTTGCCTTGCAATCGGGTTATCCCTTTCTTCGGAACCTTTGCCTCGGCTTTCGTTGCCTCTTAACTTGAACCGTTGCACTCGTGGGTACATCTCGTTGGCAAGAAGTCTCCACTTTAACTTGCCCCAATTCTGACTTGGTCCCATTGGAATCCCGTCGATTCACACATCTTGGCTTCGTTCCGCCCACAGTCCCTCGGCCTTCTTGCTTACGAACTTTGAAATGGCCCTTACGATCTTGCCAAGCCAACAAGTCAAAAATCAAAACACTATCAGTGTGTTTGCAATGTACCTTACACGTGGCATTCACTCGTCTTGACTGCTCTCGCATGACTTCTTTCTCCTTGATGTCTGATGTACAATCCATATTTCCCAAAGGTGGCGCTTCCGCAGTCGACTCTACAGGTCTCATATCAGACTTACGCTCCACTAACTTTTCCGAAAGGGGCTTTCGTAATATTCTGTTCTGTCGAGTTAATGCTTCCCCCATATAAAACATCTTCGACTAGTTGAATTGACGACAACACCTTGGTCCCAACCTTCATATCCCGATGCATTGGCACAACAATCTTTGATGACGGACCAATGACAATATAGATTTTGTCGGCCCATGGAAACAGAACTGTCTGAATCTTGTCAAGGAAGTTCAAACCAAGCACATAATCGTAATCATCTAATTGGATTACCTCAAAGTCTTCCTTGCCTTTCCATTCGCCGATTTGTAGCTCTACATTATGAGCTACTCCCACAGTTGGGGCTTCCTCAGAATTTACTGTATTGATCTTTTTATTCGATTTCCTAATTGATAGATCAAGCTTCTTGGCAGCTTTTTCTGATATGAACAAGTCCGACGCTCCCGTATCAATAAGAGCACTCCGCTTCTGACCCGCAATGTTGATGTCCACAAACACCAACCCCTCTCTACTATTCCTTTTGTTAGGAATAAGAACCATCGAACTGACCCTCGATGTTCTTCCCTCCATAGGCTTCGCCTCTTCGTTCAGCTCAACTATATCCGACATTATCGATCTCTTTGGACATTTTTGTAACATGTGTGGTCCTTGACAAAAGAAGCATTTTATTCTCTTTCTCTTGTCCCTTGGGTTGTTGGATCCCCGCTTCTCATCTCGTGGTTTCTCATTTCCACTTGTGCTATCAGTTCCTCGCTTTGCATCTCGTGGTTTCTCATTGCCACCTGTGCTATCAGTACTGTGGCTATCATCGCTATGTCCCTCTTCATCTTCCTCATGGTTTCTCTCACCATTGCCCTTCCCAATGAGCTGAGACGATTCAAACTTGTCTTTCGTTAGACTAAGTTCAACAAAGGACTCTGCTTCAGCCATGGCTACAGTAAGTTTGGTGATCCTTTACCTACGCAACTCTTGCTTTGCCCACGGCTTTAACCCATCCTCGAACCAATAGAATGCTTCTTTCTCGCTTAAGTTAAAAATTTGAAGCATCAACTCACTAAATACCCGAACATACTCCCGAACAGTGCCTTGTTGCGTGAGACGGCACAACTTAGCCCGAGCCTCATTCTCAGCATACTGTGCATAAAACTGCTTCTTCAACTCTCTTTGAAACTCCTCCCAAGTCCCAATTACGTTCCCTCCACGTTTCTCATCCGTGGACCTACGACGCCACCACAAGAGAGCCACATCAATAAAATAGATTGAAGCAGTGTTGACCTTAATTGCATCATCCTCGATGCCCATCGCTCGGAAGTATTGCTCCATTTCTCACAAGAAGTTGTCCACGTCTCTCACGAACCTTGCACCTTTGAACTTCTCTAGTTTGGGAACATCCATTGCTTGTTGCTTCGGCTTTGAAGACAACATCCCATTACTCAAAGTAGCTTTGTAAATCATGTGCTCCTCCTTAAGCTCTTCGATCTCTTTCTTCATGGCTAACATCATATCCTCGGGATTCTCATCTCTCTCTGCCAGCTTTTCCATAGTGGAGTTCACTAACTCATTCAGCTTTTCTGCATTGGCACCGAGAGAATCCAACACAAAATCTCTAAGTTACTCATCCCTTAAGTCAAACCCATCTGTGCATCCCTCGACCAACTCAAGCATCTCCTTTATGTTCCCTATGGATTCTTCGAGATTAGCAACTCGATCTCCCAACGCTGACAGCATGTCTCTCGAGCGACTTGCTTTTCTACCCCTCCCACGGGTTTTCATCGGCTCATTCTGATCAACAACTTCTTTTGACATCCCAACAGTGCCTTTGAACCAATAGCTCTGATACCACTTGTCACGGGGCTAGACCTTTTGTCTCGTAATCCGTGCGGCCTTAGGCGATTTGCTCGTCCAAACTCGCCTAAGTCAGCCTTTACTCGAATGAAGATTCCTTAGGAACTCCTCCAAAGCACAAACTCGTACAGCGGAAGCAAACTTATGCCAAAAGAAGCTTATAAAGAACAACAGAAAGGGACGCTCGCAAAGTGTTTGAGTAAATGCTCTTTATTCTCTTATTCACAAAGAATAATGAAACAATGAATCGAGTGAGTACCAATGAGGGGGAGGCTCTCTATTTATATTTGAGCACCCCAAAACCGACGGTCAAGATACAATTATATAAACAGACGAGATTAACGATATCCCATGCATTAAGGGATTTACAAGATATGCCTTATCAAATCTAATCTAATTTTTACAAGATATGATTCTCTCTATCTTTTAAGATTAGTTGCCTAAAATAGCCTAAGTTGCCATATCTTCGCTATTGGGCCATCCAGCCTTCAATCTGACAGGTTTCTCCAACAAATCTTTCAATCGGGCCAGTTCTTGTGGGCTGAATAATTCCCATCTAATTGATCGACCTCCATAGGTCGCATCTTGTGCCATGGTCACGGGCTTGGAACTTTGGCCCGTGACACTTGGGTGCTGTTCTTTGGGATTGGGAAAATTTTCATTTTTAATCCTCAGACATTTGTACGCGATGCATTTTAATCCTTAATTTTGTTTTGTAACTTTCTTTATTTGTAAATTGTCCTCTGGGTTTTATTTTTACTTCAGTTGAGTTTTTTTACTTCAATTTATGTTTTATTCCTTATTTCCCCTTCAAAATTTATTTGTTATTTATATTTAAACATAATATCTTGGGTTATTTCATTAATTTTGCATGGTTCTCATTATTATTTCCTCTATATTTTTTATCGGTGTATTTTGCGATTTATTTATTTCAAATCTTCTTTTATATATTTCTATATTTAAAGATCTATAGATATTCATCTCAATACTATTATACATGTATGTACATAACTTATCTTGAATTATTTTTATTCTAAGTATACATTATTGATTTCCTATTATTTTATGTAAATATTTTTATTATTATGTATATATATTATTGATTTTATATTATTTTGTGTATATATATTTCTTCTAAGGACCCTATTTTAAATGGTATATTTTATTTATTTTAAATACTTTCATATACAAGTACCTTTGTTTTTTTATATATATATAAAATGTTCATTTCAAGTATATTATTTATTTAAATTGACAAATACTATGTTATATGTTACTTACTTTTTATATACATTAAGTATTTTGAAATTTCATTTATATATTATTATTTCATATATTATTTTTATTATTATTATTTTGAGTTATTTCGAACTTTCATGTATGTTACCTTAAGATTTTTATATATATTTGTTTGTTGGCATATTGATGATTCCAAATTGCATTTCTTCTAAATCATCTATGTTATTTGTTTTAAAACTTGCCATATGTTGTCCGTGTTAATTTGCTTGGAATTTCTTTAAATTTATTTTTAATTCATTAGCCTTCAAATGTATATTAGCGATTTTATAATATATGGTATGTAGCCATTGCATGTGCCCTAATTCGTTCCTTTGTGCTTTTTTTCGTTATTTATTCATGTCATATTAGTGTTTTTACCGTTAGACAAACCAAAATAAGTGTATTTCGATTCGGTTTTTATAATTGTTTAGTGGAAAAATTTCCAAAACAAATGCGATGTTAGATGTTTTGGAAATTTGGGAAATCGTGCCCTAACGTGCTGGGTTTTAATTTTCTGTTTGCCCAAAATAATCGAGCATCCCTTTAAAATTTCATCCGTGTTTTCTAATTTTAAAACAAGGCAATGTTTCGTGTTTGGAAATTCGAGAAATCGTGCCCTAACGTGTTGGGTTTCGATTTATCGTTTGGCCAAATAACCAAATACCTCTTTTTTTTTAATTTCGTTGCGTGTTTTAAACTTCATGAGGTGATCTCAATTTTTGGAGGTTTAAAATGTTGTGTCCTAACGTGCTGGATGTGATATTTTATTCCTTTGGAACGAGTGAATCTTGAAATCCAATACGAGTTGTTCACACATTTTTAAGGGATCGTGTTTTAACATTTGTTCTTCAAGTTTTTCAACGATAGGACATTAAATAATTAATTGGTACCAATTTTGGGCGTTACGAGGGTGCTAACCCTTCCTCGTGCGTAACCGACTCCTGAACCCTTTTTTCTCAATTTTCGTGGACCTAAAATTATTGTTTTAATAAATCAAATGCTTTGTTAAAATGATCAATCTCAAGGTGATCCGATTGCACCTCAAAAAGATCGGTGGCGACTCCATAATTCTTTTTTTTTAAAGTCGATCCCCTTTTTTTTAAACTTTTAAAAATGGTTTAGACATATTGTATATATAGGTATGGCTGATTTCAACAAATATGTTGTTTTCATAAAATAATTAAATATTTAGATAGATTTTTTTGAAATTTACTGATATTTGCTATTTTTGGAAAGAAAAAAGACATGTCCTACAGGGCACTTTTTTAGGAGAGAAATGAAAACGCGCCCTGTAGGATGCGTTTTCACTTTGTTGAATTTTTTTTCTTGCGATTGGAAATTAGAAGTTTATAGATTTTTTTTTGTTTATGTTTGATATATAAATTGTTATTGTTTTAAGGTATGTTTGAATTTATGATGATGCCGTGGAGTTTAGTGACCTACAAATTTCATCTGTCATGTGAGTATGGAGTCATTACCTGAGAAGTCGGATTACATTGCAACTTAAGGTCCCAGTTGATAGTGATTATATAGTCTCGGTTTGAAGTGTAACTAGGGCTTCAAGTTTACAAAGGTTATGCTATCAAGGAATGGAGGATAAATGGGGCCCTAGTTGACAATGGTTATGCGTCCATGGTAACGAGTTTCACCTCATCAGAGGAGGATATTTTATAAAATCCATACAGAAGTTAAAGAAAAAAACACAGCGGCCTGTCAATATAATCAAGTAATTCATTTTGTCCATCACCACCAAAAGCGGTGATCCCGTTACTATAACTTGTGATAGAGTTGGGGGCAACAAGATTTCCAGAGAGAACGAGTTATCGTATGGTGCAGAAAACATGAAATGCGAACAACCACTTTCGCCTAGATTCTCATGTCATCTTTTCTGCACCGCACAATAACTCGTCCCCACCAAAAATCTTGTTGCCCCCAACTCTATCATTGGTTTTAGTAACAGGGTCATCGCCTTTGGTGAAGATAAACAAAACATAGTACTTGATTATACTGGAAGGCCCTGTGTTTACCGACTTAGACTTCTATATGAGTTTTATAAAGCATCATCTTCTGATGGGATGAAACACATTGTTGTGCCCGATTGCCATTTCCAATTAAAACCCTAGTTATGCTCCATCCATAGACAGCATAACCTTTGTAAACTTGAAGTCCTAGTTACATTTCAACCCAAGACTATATAATTATCATCAACTTGGACTTCGAGCTGCAATGCGATCTTGACTTCTCAGGTGATGGCTTCGTCATCACACAGTAGGTGAAATTTGTAGGTTACTAAGCTCCATGACATCACCGTGAACCCAAACATAACTTTTCTCGTACCTTGTGAGCAAATAATTTCTTTTTGAAAATATTGTAATTAACAAATGGATAGAGAAAAACTTAAATGAAAAAGTAACATAAATGAAAAAATGATTCGTACTAACCATACGATATGGTAGAAAATAAGCCAATGTAATAAATTTGTTGTGTAGATTGTAAATAAGTGTACATTTGAGATGTAAAATAAAGTATACAATTTGGTGTCAATGAAAGTGGAACAAGCAGATTATGGGTGGAAACATTTATTACAACATGGATTAAAATTTAACAAACTAAAGAATGAAGTATTTGAGAAAAAATACAAAAAAGGTAATCATCGGTGCCTCGAATGTGTACCACAATCGGCTGGGTGTTGGGTACGCCTAGGGTTCCATTAAACAACTTGAGGTGGCGACTCCTCATCGTCTTCGTCTTCGTCTTCATCTTCATGTGCACCTCGATGTTGATCTCCATATTCATCTACTTCCTCCATTGTTGACTGTGTCTGGGTCTTAGCCGTCTATTGTACATCCCCCTATATTAATAGGCTGTTGCGAAGATGGCCCACCTCAATAGAACAATGATGTTGGGGGGTCTTTGCGACACTGTTGGTAGATAATTGTATGGTGTCACATAACCCAATTATAGATAAAAGGTGGGAATTGACGATGATATCGGGCGCATCGGCATTGCTTGAAGCATCAACATGTAATATGGTACAGTGGGTGGCGGTAGTGTGAAATATAAACTTGGAGAAAATGTTGATTTAGTGATCGATCGTGCATGATGTGGTGTACACTTGTTCATAGGCTGGGCCACCTGGTCCTAAAGCCCGCCTAAAAAGTTAGAGGGTTTGGGCAAAAATATAGGCCCAAAAAATGGATTTGGGAAAAAATAAGGCTCGTTTAAAAAACGGATCGAGCCTTGGGTAAGGAATTTTTTGCCAAGGCTCGACCCAAATTCACAAAAGGACCAAAAAAATCTACTATTTTAATGCTATTTTCTTGTTGTTTTCTCCTTATTTTGCTATCATTTTACTATTATGTTGCTGCTATTTTGTTATTATTGTTTAGATATTGTATAACACTTGTTTTATTGTTAATTTTGTTATTATTTTGGAGCCATTTGCTTATTAAGTTGCATCTATCTTAGTGTTATTTTAAGTATACATATTTTTAAAATTTATTTTCAATTTGTTGGGAAATATTTATTTTAATGTTTTGATATTTTGATGTATTATATATATTTAAAAATTATATAAAAATTTAATATAGGCGGTCGATTGGGTCCAGGTTTTATAATTTTTATTTGTGCCGGGCTTTGCAAAATTTTTGGCCCATTTTTATGGTCGGATAGGGCCCGAGCCTAGTAAATGGGCTTAAGACTTTAGTTGGGCTAGACTCAACCATAAACACCTTTATTATGGTGCTTGTGTAAAATAAATTGGGTTAACACAAAAAATATATGAACCATACTGACTGGGAGATTGCACGACAATCGAGTCCTCCTGTGGAATTGGAGTAGATGTTGATCCCCTTGCGCCATCTTCTCCCGACCTAGGATTGAGGGGCCCTCGTATTGGCCTCCTACAGTGACGTGCCTGCTCTTTTTCGCATCTGGTAGTAGATACGACTTATTGTTATACTTGAGCCAATCAATGCAATCCGGAGATGTTGCCAACTCCGATGTGAGAAATGATTCACGCATTGGCAAGTAATCTTACCTATGCTGCCACATCTCGATATAGTTATTGTGGAATGCTAACTAATATCCTCGAGTCTTTCTCGTAAGTCGATTTTGTGCAGGTCATCGAGCTCCTAGGGTGGCAGAAACATACATTGTGTACACCCGAACTGTCACATCATTCAGTTAGATTCGTGCATATCAACCATTGCAAAAATGATCAATGGCACTTTGATGTGCCAGATATTGCGATTGGCCAAAAATTCGGCTAGGATGTTTTGAATTCTCGGATCCGCACATGACATCCATACAAACTGCAATATGAATTTATAAATTTTAGCACGTGCCTAATATTTAATTTCAAATGCTAGATTAAATATTATATAGCTTTGAAATTCATAAACTAACCTCCTCTTTAGTTTTTTAATCTAAAGCTAGTTGATATCCTTGAGCTTGGTTGTTATACCTATATGTCTCATGCGATTGTTCCACTTATTCAAATAATATGTTATTTCAAAATTACTAAAACAAAAAATTATAACGCTAATGATATTATCAAATGAACTTTACCATATTACGAGTGAGAATTCATATAGGGGTCCACCTGAGGGCTAAAAATGGTAGTCGATACCATGCCCATGACTGTAGAAAGAGCATACAACCTCTAATATTAAATTTTTCTAGTTTCGTCGCTTGACACATTTTTCGGTACAATGCCGCCAACACCGTTGATCCCCAACTAAGTTGTCACGCTTCTTCCAAGTCAACTAGTAGTAGTAGCCACTTTCAATTTACCAGATTTCGAGATTTATCTTACATAAGTAGACCCCTAATCAACCTCAAGATAAATGCATGCGCAAATTATTTTTTTCAACATCACTCGTAGAAGCCTTGATAGTTTTAAAGTTGTCCTCCAACCATCCCATTTCTGTAACAGCCCATTTTTGGGTTAAATCAAAACAGTGGTTTTGGGACCACAAATATGAAGTATAAATATTTATTTTATTATTTCTTTAAGTTCTATAACATGATAGAATAATTGTGTGAAAATTTTGTTAAGAAATTTTATTGATTGAGTACTCAATTTGACTAGAAGAACTAAATTGCAATAAGTGTAAAATTTGAGTTCTATAGGCTAAAAGTAGTAAATTGTTATGAAATTCTAAATTAGAGGTCCTTAAATGGTAAATAGACCACTATACTTTAGGATGGACAAAAATGGATATGGAGTAGGAAAAACTTCAAAGCCTAAGTGAGGGGTAAATAGGTAATTTGGTAAATAAAGCCAAAATAACTAAATAAAAGATTTCATTTTCTTCAATTTAACCCCTTATAGCTGAAATTTTGGGGGAAACAATAGCTAAGGTTTTGGCCAAGCGTTCGAGCTCAATTGTAAGTCCGTTCTTGTCCTGTTTTTGATGATTTTTATATTTTTGAGATCGTTAACTTGATTTAGCTATGTCAAGGTCTGATTTGAAAGAAATTTAAAGTATAAAATTTTACCCATCTTGGATGTGCATGTATTTTGATGTTTGATGGTAGAAAATGCATGATCGTTGTTAGTTAAACAACGTTTGCAAAGTGATTTTCGGTAAAAATATGAAATAGGGACTTATTTGTAAAAGTCTATAAAATGTGTAGAAAAGTGTGAATAAATGAAAAATATGGGCTTTTATGAATACAAACAACAATTGGCTAGGCTTGGATTGTGAAGAAATTGAATGCAATTCATTTTACGAGCCTAGAGACTAAATTGTAAAATGTTGAAAAGTTAAGGAAAAAAATGTAAATTTGGTCATAATGTTTTTTTGGGATGAATTGAACAATGTGATAATTAAATAAGTTAAATGTGGTATTATAGATCAAGAAAAACGAAGTTCGAGTCTAGATCGGGGGAAAAACAAAGTAACTAACGAATAGATCCTTTTGGTCGTTTTTGTAACCGAGGTAAGTTCATATATTAAATAAGCTTTACTTTAAATGTGTTTTAAATACTTTAATATATGCATGAGTTTTGTAATCAACCTTACGAACACATTTGACGATGATTTGGCAAATGAGAAATCCCAATCGAACCTTAGGAATAGATTAGGATACAAGTGACATGTCACTAGGGTTTTATGTTATGTGATCCGGGTGCTGGTCCTGTACTCCTATCGGTGGTTGAGCATACCGGTATATGTTGCGGTTACTTAACAGCTTGTGTGAGCAGCACCGAGTAGTTACGTCTTAACTGACAGCTTGTGTGAGCAGGCCAGTTAATGGCTCGAGAGTGAGCGTTTATGTGTTATGAGATAGAGGTAGCAATGGGTACATATGTGGCACCTTGTGTGCAAGGTTTCTCGAGTATCCGAATTTATTATTCTGAGTGGTTTATTAGGTATGACAAGGATGAGAATGTGTATGAAACTATTTCGAGATGGTACATGTATGTACTTAAAGCTTATGATTATTAATTCGTGATATGATGATTTTAAGGTAAGTTTGTGATGGCAGTGATTTTTGATCATGAGAATATGGTAAATTGCATTATCTTAAGTTATGTTATTTTCATGTTAATGTATGGTAAGGTTAGCTTATTTCTTTCATACGAGCTTACTAAGCTATATAGCTTATTCCGTTTTATTTTCCATGTTTTATAGCGTCACCAAGCTAACTCAGATTGGAGATTGTCGAAGTTCGCATCACACTATCAACTGTCATTTTGGGTATCGATGATCTTAACATTTTGAGAATATGGTATGTATAGGGACTTGGTCATTTTGTTAATGTGTCATTAAGAATTTGGCCAAATGTATTGGCTTGTAATTGACAAGGCTTGATGTGGTATTTGGCCATGAAACTTGGCTTATTTTGGTTGGATTGGTTGTAAGCTTATATATATTTATATATGCATGCATGTGCAATTATCTCTTATCTGATGTGGTTTATAAATGCTTGGTAAATGGTTGAATGTGGCTTAATGGTTTTGGATGATGAATGGTTAAGATTGGCTCATTAGGGTGCTAGGAAAACTAAGTAAACTTATGCATGTTATTGGTAGCCATATTGAAACTTGTAGAATGTGAGTTGGTATGATTTGGTTTGACAAAATATGATGTTGTAAAAATGTTGAGTGTGGATAATGAGATGACATGATTTGGCCTTGTTTGTGAATGTTTTGGTTGTCTAAATATGCTATGATTTATGCCATTGAACTTGTGTGTGTCTAGGTGGAAATGAGGGTGACAAATGACTTGGTAAATAGCCTTTATTTTGTCCACACGAGTAGACACACGGTCTGCTCTATGGGCATGTGTTCCGACTGTGTGTCCCCTGCACCTTAATTTTGAGAAACAGAATGCTTAGAATTAAGCACACAGGCAGAAACAAGGGCGTGTGCCTCAGCCATGTGAGGAACATGACCTTAAGCACGGGCATCTGTCTCGGCCGTGTGAAGTCTGCACCCATTTTATGAAAATTTCATTAACCACACAGTCTAGCACACGGGCGTGTGACTTGGCCATATGACCTCAAATTGTTCATGCTTTGCAAAACAGAGAGTTAACGGGTTAGGGACACGGGCATGTGTGACCACACGGCCTGCCCGCACGGACGTGTGACCCCTGTTCATAGCAAAAATTTTCTAAGTTTTGTAAAATTTTCCTAAGTGCTCGGTTTAGTCCCGAACCACTTCCAAAGCATGTTTTGGGCCTTGTAGGCTCGTATTAGGGACTTTATGAATGAATACAATTGGTTTTTAATTTGGATGCAAATTTATAACTCGAAATTGTATGTTTGTTTGCGATGTAAGTTCGGTAATGCCTCGTACCCTGTTCCGGCATTGAATATGGGTAAGGGGTGTTGCAATCTCGATTTTGCTGCCCTAAACTAGGGGTGAACAAAACTTGATTCGACTCAAAAAATTAATTTTTTTCGAATTTCGAGTTAAACAAATTGAGATATTTGAATTAATCGAGTTATTCGAGTCAACTAGAATTTTTTTTTGAATTTCAAGTTCAAATCGAATTTATTTTTCAAATTTGAATAACTCGAATAATTTGAATAAACCGAATACTAAACTATAATATTTTATATTTTTACCCCAAAAATTTTTACTTTATATTTTTACCCCAAAAATTTTTACTTTCACCTTAAAACTTTTACTCCATCCCACTTTCCCCTCAAAACTTTTACTCCCCTTCTATTCTACCCTCTATCTACCCCAAACTCATTTTGCCCCCAAAGTTTACCCTCTATTTACTTTTCCCCTAAAATTTTAGTCTCCCAACCCTTAAAACTTTTTATTTTTTTAACTTTTACTTCTTGCCTTTTACCCCCAAAAAAATTATCCAAAAAATCTCTAGACCTAAATAATAATAATTTTATTTATGTCTACTATTTATATTATTAAATTAAATTTCACATTTTGCCCTATTTATATTATTGAACTGGTTAATCATATTAAATCTTTATAAATTTCGCTAAAATTAAATTATTGATGATGTCATAAAATATTCATGTTAAAATTTTATGTTGGTACAAATTTCACATTTTATCGTTAAGATAACTTTTATAAAAAAATCACATTTTTACATTTCATAATTTTTTTTAATTTCAAAATACATAGTGACAAGAATCAAAATACAAATTTGAATGTAGAGTGTGACAATAGTTAAAAGGACCCGAAGTCTTTTTTTGAATTTAACTCGAAGAAATATATCCGATTCGATTCGAATTTCATCTCACTTGACTTTATTCGAGAAACTTTCAAATCGAGTTAGGATGATAAAATTGGATTTGTCAACTTAATTAACTCAAATTTTTTTTCATTCTGTTCGATTCAATCGAACACTCACCCCTATCCTAAACTTATTCGGCACTTTCCTTAGTATTTGCTCGCATGTTGCACTCTAATCGATACTCGCCACTGGCCCTGTAACGACTTCCTCATCAATCGGTAGATCAAGTTATAAACCAACGTCCTTGAGTTAATTTTACACTCACAGCAAATAGGGGTGAGCGTTCGATCGAATCGAATGAAAAAATTTCGAGTTGATTGAGTTGACGAATCCTATTTTATCATCTTAACTTGATTTGAAATTTTCTCGAATCGAGTCGAGTGAGATGGAATTCAAATTGAATCAAATCGAATATATTTGTTCTATTTAAAATTAAAAAAATGATTTTGAGTCATTGTAATCACTGTCACCTAACGTAATTAAATTTATTATTAACTTCCATCCCCTCATAATTTGTTTATTAATATTTTATATACGGGTTAGCTTCTTTGCTTGCTTAGTTGCTTCAATTACTCTGATTCTTGTCACTGTATATTTTGAAGTTAAAAATATATTAAATGTAAAAATGTAATTTTTAAATAAAATATAAAATTGATACCAACGTAAAATTTTAACACGAATAGTTTATAGCATCATAAATAATTTAATTTTAACAAAAATTATAAAGATTCAATATGATTAAACAATTCAATAATATAAATTTTACAAAATGTGAAATTTAATTTAATAATATAAATAGTAGATATAAATAAAATTATTACTATTTAGGCTTAGGGAAGTTTTTTGATGATTTTAATTTTTAATTTGGGGGTAAAAGGTGAGAAGTAAAAGTTTAGAGGGAAAATAAAAAGTTTTGGGGGTTGAGGGAATAAAAGTTTGAGAGAGAAATAAATGGGGGGAGTAAAAGTTTTGGAGGAAAATGGGGAGGGAGTAAAAATTTTGGGGAAAAGTAAAGAGGTTTGAGAGTTAGGGATAAAAATGTAAAATGTCATAGTTTGATATTCAATTTATTCGAATTATTTGAATTCGAAAACCAAACTCGATTTGAACTCGAAATTCAAAAAAAATTCGAGTTGACTCGAATAACTCGATTAATTTGAATAACTCGATTCTTTTAATTCAAAATTTGATTTTTTTTTAATCGAATCGAATTTTGCTCTCCCCCTACCCGCAAGGAAGATGAAATATGTGTAATATCCCGAAAATTTTTACAGTAAGATATTATCCTTAATATAGTAAAATAAGAAAATAAAGTGACAAAAAGGGAAAATTCTGAGTTATGTCAACATTGGAAAGTATATTATGATATATTAATTCAAGAAAGGACTAAATTGTAAAAGTGAGAAAAGTTTTGTTGCACAAGAGTAAATACTTAAAATTTGAGGGGCTAAAGTGTAAATATGAAAAATTTGAAGGACTAATAGTGCAAATATTTTAAGGGTGGAATGATCTAGAACCTAAGGAAAATGGATGAATTAGGACTAAACTAAATAGGAAAAGAATTATGTGATGATTCAATGATGAAATTTTAAAAGATCACGAAGGGTAAAATGGTCAATTGAAAGAGAGAGAAATCTAGAAAGTAATGATGATGTTGATGATATTTTATAATTATTAATTAGATAAATATTATTTTATTAATAATTTAATAAGATATTTTGTTATTTTATTATTATTTATTAAGTATAAAAGGAAGGAAAGATGAAAAATTTTCATTATCTTTCCCATGCAAACCAACGTGAGAAGAAGGGAGAAAGAAAGAAAGTTTTACTTTTTTTTTTACAATTTGGTCCTTTCACCAAAATTCCACCATTTTCACCTAGAAATCAAAAGAATTTCCATAGCCATCAAGAGAGAAAGATCATAAGGAGACTATGGGGAGCTAGAATATTAAGTTAAATTCAAGAAATAGAAGTTGAAGGAGAGAGAAAATCAAGTTAAAGATTGAAATCAATGGAACAAGGTAAGAACATCAAGATTTCAATATATTTTTAAGATTAATGTTATGGAAAAAGCATGGAATTGATGTTAATGTAGAGTTTTCTTATATATGGTCTTATGCTCTTGATATTTTAGTGAAGAGAAAATAAGAGAAAGTAATGAGAAATAGTGTAGAGAAAGAAAATAAGGGTGTTATAAACATGGTAAATAAACATCTTGCACTAAAACAGTTTTGGACAGCAGCAGTAGGCTAATTTTGAAACATCACCATAAATTGTGGAAATCGAATTAGAGGATGAAAAAAATATTTAATTAAATTTTATTGAGTCTAGTTTCTTATAGAAGAAACGGTTTAAGCAATGAAATTGTGAATTGTGAGATATAATAAATTTAGTGAGACAAGGTCAAAATGATTTCGGGTTCCCGTATTCTGACTTTGGAAAATCATCAAAAATTGGATAAAAATGATTAAGGGCTTAAATTTATATGTTTAAAATCCTTAATGAGTCCATTTTCAATAGAAATAAGCAAGAACATCATCCGAATCTCGTACGATTAGATAATTAATTCTTAGAGAAGAAGGGTTGGAACTGTCAGATAGCAGAACAGGGGTAAATTTAAAGTGGCATAATTGTAAAAAAGCCCTCAACCTTTGGGGGCTTTTGGATATATGCCCCTAACCTTTTTTTTTTTGAAATCAGCCCTTAACGTAACGGATTTTTTAGACATCAACCCAGTTGAAACGGTAAACGTCAGCTGACCGTTAGTCAACAGCCGATCAAAAAAATTGGTCTACATGGTGTTGCTGTTGACCGATAACGTGGCTCACATTAAAATAAATAAGCTGACATGGCAAAAAATTAAACAAATTTAATAATCATAAAACCAAAAAAAAACCCTAAATCTCCAAACCCCCAAAATCATTTTCCCAAATTCTAAAATCCCCAAATCGTGAAATTCCTTAAATCCCTAACCTGTGAAATCTTTCATTGAATCCCTAACAATCTTCAAGTCCCTAAATCTTCAAATACCTAAATCGATAGCATTCCTAAATCTTCTTGAAATCCCTAAAATTTTTACGAATCAAATCGTTGAGAACGAAAAAACATCAACAATCGTGAGAGTTTCCGCAACCCAAAAACGAAAGGTAGGTGCTTTCTTATTTGGTTTGTTGGGAAAATAAATTCCATTTTTGGTTTGATTAGTTGGTTATTTGTGATTTACTATTGCAATTTGAGTGCGAAAATGTAGGGTTTGTTTTGTCGATTTTTGATGTGATGGTAGTCCTAATGTTGTTGATAAAACTGTTGTAAAAATTGTAGATGGTTAATTGTGATTTATTATTGCAATTTCAGTGTTAGAATGTAGGGTTTGTTTTGTCGATTTGTGATGAGACAGTGGTCCCGATGATGTTGATTTCTGTTACCCAAGCAAAAAAAGATAAAATTGTAGACATGTGTTACAGTTTTGTATTGTATTCAAAGAAGTGGTCTCGATGTAGGTAGTGAGTTCTATTTTATTATTTTTTAATGTTTTCTGCTTAGAAAAGTGTTTGTTTATTTAAAGCAAATTGCTTTTGCTCAGAAAAGATTTTAAACTGGTAGTAGACTTCTGTTACTGCTTTGTATGTTTTTTAAATGTTTTTTGCTTACAATGTGTTACTGTTTTTTTTATATGTCATCAGATGATGAATATTATATTATTTTGCATGTGGGTAGGCACTTTGTAAAGGATCCATATGTTAGATATATAGGTGGGGAAGTGATTAGGCTTAAAGAAGACCCAGACACAATATCTTATTTTGAATTATGTAAAATAGTCAAAATTGGGTTAGGGTTTAACACTGTCATGTTAATCTATTTTCATGAGCCTGGTACAGTAGGGTTACAAAATAATCTAAGGGTGATTTATGATGACACTTCAACCATAGCTATGTTGGACTTTTGTTGAACATGAGGTTGATAACCCAATAATTGTAGATGAAATTTTTTTGTTGACTACTGGAGAGGGTGATGTTGAAGGGGTGGAAGTTGATGGGGAGGGTGATGATAAAGGGGTAGAATCTGATGATGAAGGTGATCTAGAAAAGGTAGAATCTGGTGAGGAGGGTGATGTAGGAGAGGTACAAGCTGATGGGGAGGGTGTGTCTGCTACTGGTATTGAGGTAGATGAGGATATCGGTATGGAAAGTGGTGGACATATTAGTTTAGGGTCTACTGTTGGAGAGGATAATGATAGTGAAGTTGCTGGTAATGAATATGCTAGTGATTTTGCAACATCAGATGGAGTGGATAATGTTGCTGATGAATATGTTGGTGATTTTGCAACATCAGATAAAGTGGATAATGTTGCTGATGAATATGCTGGTGACTTTGCAACATCAGATGGACTAGATAATGTTGCTGCTACACGTAGTGGAGAAAAGGAGGATGGAAATGAGACTGAGATATAGGACTTAGATGAACACGGAAGCTTGGTTGAGTCCGATGAAGATGAAGAACATGAAAATGGTGAGAGAAAGAGGAGCAAGTTTCCCGTATACAATGATAAGTTAAATTTTAGTCTGGGAATGTTGTTTAAGGATGGTAAACAATTTAAGAGTGCAATTCGAAAGTACTCTAAAGAATGTAGATGTGATATCCCGAATTAGGGCCTAATCAGAATAGTGGTTTCGGGACCACAAATCTGAGATAGAAATAATTATTTTGTGATTATTTTGAGGTCTATGATATGATTGCATGATTGTGTGAAAATTTCGTGAAGAAATTTTATGCATAAAGTGTTTAATTTGAAGTTAGGGACTAAATTGAATAAGTTACAAAACTTGCATTCTAGAAGTTTATAGTATGAAATTGCTTTGAAATATTAATTAGGAGGTCTTAAATAGCAATTTGACCAATTTTTAAGTTTATGGACAAAAATTCCATGTGATATCCCGAATTAGGGCCTAATCGGAATAGTGGTTTCGGGACCACAAATTTGAGATAGAAATAATTATTTTATGATTATTTTGAGGTCTATGATATGATTTCATGATTGTGTGAAAATTTCGTGAAGAAATTTTATGCATAAAGTGCTTAATTTGAAGTTAGGGACTAAATTGAATAAGTTACAAAGCTTGCATTCTTGAAGTTTCTAGTATGAAATTGCTTTGAAATATTAAGTAGGAGGTCTTAAATAGCAATTTGACCAATTTCTAGGTTTATGGATAAAAATTGGACATGGATGGAATTTTTGAAAGTTTAATAAGGGAGAGCATTTTGGTCATTTTGATATTAAATGAAATAAAATGGGAAAAATAACACAAAAAAATGATCATCTTCTCCATAAGTTGCTGCCAAATTTTTCTCTCCACCATAGCTAGGGTTTCAACACTTTTAAGCCTTGATTGTAAGTGATTTCTATGCCCGTTTTTAATGTTCTTTACATTTTTGAAATCCTCGTAGCTCGGTTTTTCTGTTTCTACCAATATTTTGAGCTAGGGTTTATATTTAAAAATTTAACCATGAATGATATGCATGAATTTTGATTTTTTATGGTAGAATATGAAGCTTGAGATTGTGTTAAACAACTTTTGCTAAGTGATTTTACGTAAAAACAAATAAAATGACATAATCGGTAAAAATACTTAATGTTCATAAGTACATGTTAGAGTGAGAATTGGATGTTGCTATAGAAGGGAAAAATGATCAGCATGTCATAAAACATAAGAAAATAGGATGATATTTAATTTACGAGCCTTGGGGAAAAAGTGTAAATATGTGAAAGTTTAGGGGCAAAATGGTAATTTTGCCAAAGTTCGTACTAGGGGCTGTTTTGATGAATGTGTGTATTAATAAATTAATTTGGTATTATAGATCAAGAGAAAAGAGATTCGAGTCGAGATCGGGGGAAAAATAAAGTTTACGAGGAATAGGCTCAACTATTCTCATTTTGTATCGATGTAAGTTCATATGTAAATATTGTAACACAACCGTTATTTTAAATCATTTAATGCTATTTATACGATATTATGATTGTTATCATGCAATTCTATGCTTTGTGGTCATTGTTGGATAACATGCAAAAATTTTATGAATTATGTGAAAAATGTGTAAGACTACCGAAGTATCGTCATTAGTATTCCAAGGAGAATGGTAAAGGAGTGCGAACGAGGAAAGTCCCATTGAACTTTAGGAATAGATTAGGATATTTGGGCAACCGAACTCGTTGAGTTGAGTCTGAGTTCGTGAGATGTAACTAGGCATCTGAACTCGTTGAGTTGAGTCTGAGTTCACTTATGGATGCGAACGTCCGAACTCGTTGAGTTGAGTCCAAGTTCGTGAAATGTAACTAGGCATCCGAACTCATTAAGTTGAGTTCGAGTTCACTTATGGATGCGAACGTCCGAACTAGTTGAGTTGAGTCTGAGTTCGTGAAATGTAACTAGGCATCCGAACTCGTTGAGTTGAGTCCGAGTTCACTTATGGATGCGAATGCCCGAGTTCGTTGAGTTGAGTCCGAGTTCGCTTATGGGCGGGTTACATGGTAGCTTGGCTACATATGTGGCACTTATGTGCAGACTTTCCATGTATCTGAGTTATATTCCAATGTGTTCAATGGGTAAAATTCTAGTGAAATGGAAGAATACTCAAGATGCAAGTGACGTATTGGTAAGTGTTGTGGAATGGGCACTTTGGACAGGTGTGTACTTAACCCTCGGGTTGAGACTTGATACGACAACAATAATGTAGTAAGACAATGAATGATGAATAGAAATGTGATATATGTTTTGGTGATATTATGCTAATGTTGGTTGGTATAATTGCTTTGTTAAGTTATTTGTTATTTTCATGTGAACTTACTAAGCATTTATGCTTACTCCTTCCCTTCAATTCCTTGTAGTTTTGACAAGCCAGTTTAGAGATCAGGACAGTCAGAGGCACGCTCACACTATCAACGGACCATCTCGGTATTGTGGCTTGCATATTTTGGGACTATGGCATGTATAGCATTATAATTCTTTTGTGTATATAATCTTATGATATAGATCATGGATGGCATGGAAATGTTTGAGAATGATTAGATGTTGGAGTGGCTAATCGAGATTATAATTGATAACACGTATGCTTTATGTGCTAACTAATCTATGGAAATCCATAAAATGGTGAAATTGGTTATAAAACAGAATCACACAGCAGCAGTGACGTGAGTTTGAAAAATCACTAAAAATAGTAGAGATATAATTAGATGATGAATAAAATATGGAATTGAATATTAATGAATCTATTTTCATGTGGAAGAAACAAAATAGGTAAAAGAGTTGTATTTTATGAAATATTTACGTTTTGGTGAAACAGGGTTAGAGCAATTTCTGAATCCCCTATTCTAAATTTAAAAATTCACCATAAATTTTACAAAAACAATTAGGAGTTGTACCTTAATGTATGAAATACTTATTGAGTCTAGTTTTGTGAGAAACAAACGAATAGTCATTGAGACTCTGGATAGGGATATATCTGATCCATAATACACAGGGGTCAGAGTAGTTGAACCCTGAAACAGGGGAGACTTTAAGTAATAAACTATACTAATTGGCCTAACAAAAAATTCTAGAAAAAATTTATAAGTAGATATATGAGTCTATTTTCAAGGAAAATTTACGGAATTGGATTTCGAGTTCCGTAACTCGAGGTATGGATTTTTTAGCGACTGTGACGCAGTTAGCCAGCTTGTCTGGAAATTCTAAAATAAATTGTTTGAGCTGTTTAATTAATGAATTAAGTTCGTTAACACCTCGTGCTCGACTCCGGTGATGGTCTCGGGTACGGGGGCATTACAGTAGAAGACATTAAGAATGAACCGAAAAGGGTTTTTGTGAGGTGTATTGCTTCCCCTAACTGTCCATAGAGAATTAGGGCTAGCTACAGTCTTGTTGCGAAATACTTGCAAATAAAGACGTTTCAAGATGAGCACCATTGTTCGGTTAGTTTTAAGAACAAAATGGTGACTGCTGCTATGGTTGCCCAACATTTTGAAGCAACTATCAAGGATCATCCTAGGATGAAGCTGAGGGAAATCTAAAGAAGATGTGCTTCTGAGATGCATGTAAATGTGACCATTGACTGTTGTTATAGAGCGAAGAAAATAGTGAATGAGAAAATGGCTGGGAATCATAAGGATGAATTTGGTTTGCTATGGGACTATGCTCATGAGTTAAGGTCAAAGATACCAGGAAGCACTATAAAAATGGTTGTTCAAAGGGTGACAGCAGACTCCCTTCCACATTTTAAGAGGTATTATGTGTGCTTTGATGCACTAAAGAGAGGCTGGAAAGTGGGGTGTAGGCCACTCATTGGATTAGATGGTTGCTTCCTAAAAGGCCCATTTAAGAGTGAATTTCTCACAGCTGTTGGAAGAGACGCAAACAACCAAATGTTCCCTATTGCATGGGCTGTGGTTGAAGTGGAGTGCACTGATTCATGGGGTTGGTTTCTCAGTCTCCTATCAACTGATTTGGGCTTGGAAGATGGGTATGGGTACACAATTTTCAGTGACCAACAAAAGGTTAGTAAATATGCAATTTTAAGCTTGATATTGTTTTTTTTAATCTGTTATTTGTATTTAAATAAAATTTTCTAACAATCTATCTCGTTCATTAATTTGACTTAGGGCCTTGAGATTGCAATTTCTGACATACTACCAAGGGTGGAGTGTAATATCCCGAATTAGAGCCTAATCGGAATAGTGGTTTTGTGACCATAAATTTGAGATAGAAATAATTATTTTATGATTATTTTGAGGTCTATGATATGATTGCATGATTGTGTGAAAATTTCGTGAAGAAATTCTATGCATAAAGTGCTTAATTTGAAGTTAGGGACTAAATTGAATAAGTTGCAAAACTTGCATTCTAGAAGTTTCTAGTATGAAATTGCTTTGAAATATTAATTAGGAGGTCTTAAATAGAAATTTTACCAATTTCAAAGTTTATGGACAAATATTGGACATGAATGGAATTTTTGGAAAGTTTAGTAGTAAGGGCATTTTGGTTATTTAGGGGTAAAATGAATTAAAATACAAAATTAAAAGCCAATTTTGCTTATCTTCTTCACCATGGACGTGTATACCAAGGGAGACTCCATGGCTAGGGTTTCCAAGCTTCCAAGCTCGATTGTAAGTCCGTTCTAGCCTCGTTTTTAATGATTTTTACGTTTTTAGAGTCCCAGTAACTTGATTTAGCTTATGCTAGCAATAATTCAACCTAGGGTTCATATTTGGAAAAATACCCATAGGTGAAATTTGTATATTTTGGTGTTTCATGATAGAATATGAGGTTTTAAATTATGTTAGACAACTTGTGCTACTCGGTTTTAAGTGAAATCGAGCGAAAGGGCTTAATCGGTAAAAATATCTAATAGTCATAAGTACATGTTAGAGTGAGAATTTGATGTTGCCATAGAAGGGAAAAATGATCAGTGTCATAAAACATAAGAAAATAGGATGAAGCGTAATTTCCGAACCCTAGGGCAAAAGTGCAAATATGCAAAGGTTTAGGGGTCAAAATGAAAATTTTTAAAAATATGATTTTTGGACCCGTATGAATAGTGTGACTAATTATTAGGCTACATGTGATATTATAGATGAAGGAAATTGAGATTCGGGCTTAAATCAGAAAAATAAAAGGTTATGGGCTAAAATGGTAAATTGTTGTTTCTGGATCGAGGTAAGTTCGTATGATAATAATAATGCAATGTTATGTTTGAATTATATTTCTTACTATTATTACATATATTTTAAGATTTAATATATTGGAAAAGTTGATGGAATGGTGTTTATGATGTGGAAATATGACATGAAAGAATGTTACATGAAATGCAAGAAAATGGTGATACATGACAAGTGATATATGAAATATGTGATATATGTTATGTAAATTCTTAAAAGCTGATTTGATATTTGAGTTGTGTCTTATTATACTATGAATGGACAATTGGTTCTATGGATAGTGAGATCGACACTTCGAGTAAGTTCGTACATAAATAATCTATCGATTCTTTTTATGTTATTATATTTTGATATCATAAGAAATGTGGCTGCCTATTAAATGGTTATTTGATATAAATTATGAATTTAAATTGATTACGGACAATTTAGTAAAATGTTGAAAAGTGAGGAATTTCCCGATTGAACCTTGAATAAAAACGATCTGAATGATCTATTGTGAGGTCGCATGTGTAGTACTAAGTGCGAAGCTAATATGCGTGCACTGGCTGTGATCACGTGTGTAGTACTAAGTGCAGGCTACTACGTGTATCAGATGGTTAGGTCACGTGTGTAGTACTAAGTGCAGGCTATTACGTGTACCGGATAATTGGTCACGTGTGTAGTACTATGTGCAGGCTACTATGCGTACCAGATAGCTTTGGCTACAAGTGTGAAAATATGTGCAGGCAATTGAGTATCAGTTATTATTCCGAAGAGTTTAACGAGAAAATCGATTAAGTAAAAATACAATTGAAAATGATTTTATGATGAATAAGTGTAGGTATATGTTTATGAAAAATTATGAGCAATGTGCTCGATAATTGGGTGAATTTTGATAAGACAAAATGGATTAAGTGGAATTATGTAAGAATGAATTTTAGTGGTAAAACAGTGTTGGACAGCAGCAGTTGCATGACTTTGAAAATTCACTAAAAATTGTGGAAGTTGAATAAAAATGCAACTGATATATGAAAATAAAGCTTAATGAGTCTATTTTAACATGAAAGAAACAAGGGAAGCAAAAGAATTCTATATTGTGTGATGTTTGAATTCTTGTGAAACAGAGTCTGAATGAATTCGAGATTCCCTGTTCTGAATTTATAAATTCACCATAAATTGTAAAAAAATTATTAAGAGCCATACCTTACATGGATGGATTCCTTATTGAGTCTATTTTTAAGGGAAACAAACTTCATGGTCGTTGGAATTCTGTAGAGGGATAAATTTGGTTCGTAGTGAACAGAGGTCAGAGTAGTCATACTCTGAAACAAGGGAGACTTTAACTAATAAACTGTACTAATTGGCTAAACCAAAAATTCTGTAAATTTTATGGAAGAAATATATATGAATCTAGTTTCAAGGAAAATTAACGAAACTAAATTTGGAGTTTTTTAGCTTCAGATATGAATGATTTAGTAACTGTAACTCGATAACACATCTTAACCTGAATATGTGTAATTGTACAATTATAGTGTTTTATCTTGAAAAGCATGGTAGTAATTGCTTATTATTTTCATATGAACTTACTAAGCGTAAAGCTTACCCATCCTCTCCATTTCTTTAGTATTGGCAGGTCGGCTCGGGGTTGGAGATCGTCGGAGGCAAAATCACACTATCAAACTATCATTTTTGGGAAATTTAATTCAAATATTAGAAATATCAAGTGAATGGCATGTATAGGAAGTTGGTTTGTGATATGTATTTTTATTATGATTTTGACCTTACGTATCAGACTGCATTGAGTTATCGTATATGATCATGAGATGTGGTCCTTATCCATTATGGTTTATAAGTTTAATTAATCGTGCCATGTCCTACGTTTTGATGTGATGATATAGTTAGCTTTGTTTGTTATGCATGTGTTTGAAAAGTTTTGAATTAAATGAAATTTTATGGCCCCGTTTTTGTCTATGTGTATTGTTAAGTCTGGTAATGCCTAGTATTCTGTTCCGGCCTTGGATACGGGTAAGGGGTGTTACATGGAGCATAGGAATTGTGCGAGGCACGTGTTTACAAATTGGTCAGGGAGGAAGTTAGGGAAATCTTATGAGTGTGATTTCTGGCAGATTGCAAAGTGCACGACTGAGAGGGAGTGGGAAGATCTATGTTTAGCACTGGAGAAGAAAGATAAGGATGTTTACAATAATTTGATGAAAAAGTCTCCAAAGACGTGGACTAGGGCATTTTTGGGGACTACTTGTAAATCAGATATAGTTGATAACAATTTGTGTAAAGCATTCAATTCAAGTATTGTCGAATCTAGGTTCAAAAGCATTATCAGAATGCTTGAGGATATTAGGACCAAGATGATGACTAGGATAGTACAAAAAAGGAAGTTATGTAATGGATGGAAGCAAAATTATGGTCCATTGGTGAAAGCTAAGTTTGATGCCAACAAGAAGGACTGTGTAGAGTGGCAACTGATATGGAATGGTGAAAATGGATGTGAGTTGAGGAAAGGAAGTTATCAGTATACAGTGGATCTAAGTCAAAGGATATGTAGTTGTAGAAGTTGGCAAATAAGTGGGATTCCGTGTTCCCATGCATGTGCTGCCATGTATCACCTAGGGCTTCAACCAGATGAATATCTGCATGAATATTATCACATTGATACCTATAAGAAAGCTTACTCTTTTCTGATGTAGCCCATAAATGGGCCACATGATTGGGAAAAAACTGGTATTCAGCCTGTGCTACCTCCTATTGAAAGGAAGATGCCTGGGTGGCCCAAAAAGAATAAGAGGATGGCTAAAGATGAACCCAAAAAATTGAAGCCTGGTCATTTGAGTAGGAAAGGTCTACTCATGACATGTACTCAATGTGGCCAACATGGCCATAACAAGCCGTCTTGCATAAATTCGAAACAGGTACAGTGTTGTTCTTTAGTTATAAATATTGAGTACATTTTTTATTTTAAAATTTTTTTAATTTTGTTTAACCAATGATTATGTTTAATTTTTTGTAGCAAGATGCCCAACCACCTAAACAAAAAGGGAAATCTTCCATTAAAAGGTCAACTACCTTAGATAAATCTAAGGGAAATCTTCCATTTTTTGCAGTACGTTTCTTCCTTTTACTATTGATATGAGTTATTTTATATAATGTTAATATTAATATAAAATGCTCTTGTAGTCTAGTAGAACCACAAGGAGCATGACGACAGCTTCATGCCAATATGGTACTGGACAAACTTCTTCAACACCCAAGTTGCGAAATAACAAGCGAAAGGCTCCTCTCGACCATCTGGGAACACAAGAATCAGTTGCAGGAAATACGAGTAAATCATCGTTGTTTTATTTTGAATGACTTCTGTTGTTTGTCTTGTGATTCACTATAATAACTTGCTTTCGAACTTGTGTTGTATATGTTTTCTATTTAACAGAACCATCTCGTGACAGCTCGTGATCTAAAAAGTACTGTGTAAGGTATTTTGCCTACAACATTTTGGCTTTGGAACAGAAGATGGTAGTTACATTTTGAGCCTACAACATTCTGGTTTTGGAATTTCCCATTGTTGAATGTTATTTTGTTGTATTGAAAACCAATATGTTGGTTTTCATTTTGGTTTATGTATAGCTCATTCACATTTTGGTTTTTGGCTGGTATAGCGTTGATGATGTATAGGGTGAATGTTGTATAGACTAATCATATGCTCACTACAGGAAAATAGGGCTTTAGCGGCATTTGAACAAAAAACGCCGCAAATATTATACATTAGCGGCGTTTGCAATAAAACTCCGCAAAAAACTGAGCAATAGCGGTGTTTTTGGTCCAAACGCCGCTAAAAACTGAACAATAGCGGCGCTTTTGGAAAAACGCCGCTATAGATCGAGGTTTTAGCGGCGCTTTTGGAAAAACGCCGCAAAAAAGTAATTTAGTTTATGGGTTATGGTTTAGTGTTTAGGGCCTAGAGTTTAGGATTTGGGGTTTGGGGTTTGGAATTTAGAGGTAAATATGGTAAACTACTTAACTTGTGTATTTTGGATTTTTTTATAATATAAATCTAAATAAGATAAATATAAATTATTATTTTAAAAAATATATATATCAAAATGGGTTAAATCCCAAAAGTATACATGAACAATGGTTTAGTGTGCAATAGGTTAAATCCTAAAAGCATAAATTATGAACACAATTATTGATATAACATCATTTTATATTTATATATTGCATACATAAATATTTATATTTATTCAATATAAAAATATATTGATGTATTTATTTTTAAAATGTGTATGATTAAATCAAAATTAAAGTTTCAATTATACATTTAAACCGCAATTAGAATTTCACATCTACAATTACACATTAAATCGAAATTCATATATAATTTGATATGTATCCCTATCAAAATTTAGGTGTATACATATAATTAAATATCTAATTATGGTTTAAGAGTTGGGGTTAAGGGTTTATGGTTTATGTTTTATGGTTTAGAGTTCAGGGGATAGGGGTTATGATATAATGTTTATTATTTTGGGGTTTAGAATTTATGATTCAAGATTTAAGGTTTAATGTCCATGGTTTAAGGGTTTAGGGTTTATGATATAATGTTTATTGTTTTTGGTTTAGAGTTTATGGTTTAGAGTTTGTGGTTTTTTGTTTTCTGATTAGGATCGTAGTACTGTTCATGGTTTTAGGGGTTAGGCTATTAAGGTTTAAGAGTTAGGATTTTGATAAGATAACAAAAATCAAATTATTTTTGGGTTTAGGTAAGTAATAAGATTCTTTTTTAATTACTTTTATCCCTTGTAATATATATATTTAGGGTTTAGGATATAGGTTTATAGTTTGGGGTTTAGGTTTAGGGTTTATTGTTGGAAAATTGAAGCAACATTTGGATTTTATTGAGAAAAATTTTAAAAGTAAAAATATAGAAAAACACATGTCAAAAATGGAAAAATAAAATACTATTAATTAAAATAATTTTAAAGTTATTTTTGGGTATATGACTAATTTTTAAATTTATATATTAATTAATTTCTTATATAATTATAAAATGATAATATTTGTTTTAATATATTAAAATTATCAATATAGTTTAAATTATTTAAGAGATAATGATAATGTTTATATATATTAAAACAAAATAATAGATTTTTAGCAGAGCAAAACGGCACCATTTTGTATAAAGGGAAATGACTTTTTGCGGCATTTTTAAAAAAAACCCCACAAAAGATAAGCAATAGCGGCGTTTTTTATAAAAACACTGCAAAAAATCTTACACAAAACGGCGCCGTTTTATTACCCAAAATGCCTTAAAACTTTTTCCCTAAATCGGTTCCCCCTTCCCCTCGAAATCCCAAAATCTCTTTTTTTTTCCCTCCTTTCTTTTTCCCAAAATCGGTTCCCTCCCCCCTCCCCAAAGAAATCCCAAAATTTCACCTGAAATTAGTAGAAGCAATGATCAAAGAAGCAATGGAGTTTATGTAACCTTCTCTACTTCACTTATCGAATAGAAAAAGAAAAAACCCTAGCGGCTACACTCTTCCCTCACTTTCTAAACTTGAATCCATTAATCATTTAAATCAATGGCTAAAGAAGTAGCAGTAGCATCGACGCCGCCTCAATCATCTGCGCCACCATTGGGATCTACCGTTATACCATCACAAAAAGAAAGTAAGATTTTTTTCTTTTGGATTCTTTTTTTCCTGTTTCTCTTTCTCTCCTAATTGAAGAATATTTTGATATCCTTTCTCAAAGGTGCATTCGGTAGCCTGGAATTGCACCGACACCAAGCTTGCTTCCAGTTCCGTCGATCAAACCGCTCGAGTTTGGCATTTGAGCCTCACGGTCATGTAAGCTGTCACCCCTCTTTTTTTAATTTTCTTCGTTTTTCATTGTTTCTTTCTCTTTTGGGTATTTTGAATGTTGCTTTTTTATTACAGCACTAATAATGAATTGGGATTTGATTCGAGATGCGTCTTCGTGCACTCGTTCTCATGGGCATCCTTTTGCTTAGGCTTTTAGGATACTCAAAATAAATCTTCTTATTTTTGGATATAAAAAATCTTGTTTCTGAGGTTGCTATGATTGCATTAGTATATTGATGAGAAATTTTGATGGAAAATACTAAAGATATCAACGATTGGAATATGATTTTTTAATGGAAAAAGTAAGAAGATAAAATCTCAAAATTCATTCAAGTAAAGTAACTGCTTTTAGGATACACATACAGTAATACAAGCAGTTTTTAGATACCTTGATAGCTGGCGTCTAAGTCTTTTACATCCGTTTTTATTGTATCTTCTCCAAAAGCATGTTTCCTGTTGCACAATTTATCTGAAATTGATTTGGTTTGTGTCTTGAATGTTGGAAATTTAATAAATTCCCTGTTGTTAATAGTGATTTTCTCTAATGTCTGGTGTAGGAAAAGGCTAAAGATATCGAATTGAAAGGACACACTGATAGTGTGGATCAACTATGTTGGGACCCTAAACATGCTGATCTCATAGCAACTACATCTGGTGATAAGATTGTTCGTCTATGGGATGCTCGAAGTAAGTAAATACTGTTTTATGTTATTGTTAGAAGATCGAAGAGGAACTACTATAGCTTGTACAACCATGATTATTATGTTGAATACCATGATCGGGTAAGGTATTCAATTTTACAGGTTTTGTTATGTTAGAGCCTCCTAGTACTAGTTTTACCAATTTAAATTGCGATTGTTGCATTGCATCTTGGTGAGTCCCGTATATTTAAATTTGTTTATGATTGGTGGCTGTGATATATGTACCGCATGTTGGGTTTTTAATTTCTTATGTGATTCTCCACTATGTTTACTTAGTTGTTACATTCTTTGTTCAAGTCCTTTCAATAGTTCAATCTATGGTATGCATCAATTTGTGAACTGTATTTGTTTCATTAGTTCAGTATTGGAATTTGAGCATTACTTCTTTGCATTTTTTAAAGTTGATAAAGTCTTGAAAATGACTCAGACTAAATCCTTCTTTTATTTGTTTATAACTACTGATCATCTTGAGGTTAGCTTCAATCAAATCTGAGGTGTTCTCTTTACTGCACCAAGAAGAAACATAAGTTATTTTCCTTAGTTTGCAATGAAACATCCCCATAGCATGTTGCCTTTATTCCCACCACCTGCTGCTAATCATACACTTTATCATGTTGCATGATCAAACTTTGAGACCGTGCCATTATTTCCTTTTGCCATATAATTTTAAATTACATTTCTGCGTGCTTGGACTCTTGAGGATGGAATTATTGCTTTCATTTTGTACCCACCTCAGCTCCAAGCCTAGCCCCAGACCTTATGTGTGCCTTTTACCAATATCCTAGTTTCTAATGTACTTTATTGCAATATTGCAGTGGATAGAAGGGAATAAGTCATAAACTATTGGATTATTCCAGTGAAATAAAACAAAAATAAAAATGCGATGCATAGGCTACTGCATCTGCCTACTAGCACTAACTTTTACAAATCTTGGCCAGAAAAAAAATTTCCAGTTTCTAAATTGTTTTGTGAAAATGAAAAAATTGCTTCATATTAAATAGTTTTAAATATTTATTATGTAAAATAAATAACAAAAATATTACAGTAAGATAGTATCTTGTTCAATTATTACATCTATTGTATTATCATCTTTAAATGTATACATTGAGTCAGCTTTAAATATATAAATTCTTGGGAAATTTTACACAAGTAATATATGCAAGTTTTTTTTTATCTTTGTCTGTTTCTGCTAAGTTGTATGGTATAATTCGTGTCGTGAACTTTGCAGGACAATCCAATAACTGGACCATGGATAGCTCAGGGAGTGCTGTTGGTAGGAAAGAAAGTGGAACAGTTCCACCATTAGATAAAACAGGAGGTGATGAAAGTTGTATCATTGTGAATGAAGCTGAACTTCATTGTCATCCTCATAGGCAAGGCAAACAAAAATTGAAAACTACAGTCTTTTAAAAAAATTGTCAATTTTGTTATGATCAGGATCAACAAAGCAGAGAGCTGTCTCAAGATCACATATCTAAGCGATCCAAGAAACTAAGAATGAAGGTATGGCTGGGGTGAAATGTTGGTACTTTTACTGCTATGTCGCATGTATTAGTCGGTTGTTGTAATTTTTCAGTTAATTTTTGCGTTCAACTTAGTAAGAGAAACATAGGAAGAGGCAATAAGGAAACATAGGAAGAGGCGGTGTTGAAGTGGAAGTCATTTCCCTTTGTACAATTGGATATTCCCTTATTAGACAAGTTAGAATAAGCATCCTTAATTTATACGTATCTCATGTACATTTATGTAAGATGTTTATGTATCTAACATCGCTCTGTCTTTTTGGAGCAGACATATGTAATCTTCTTGGCAAAGTGAAGAAGCCCCAATTTTCACCAGACTGGACATATGTAATCTTGATCTTTGTCTCTTTGAATTGGACGACATTCCTTTGATTCTTTGGCATTTTCTTCCATTTTGTTACTTTGAATTTGGTATGAGCTTTTTGTTTTCTTTCTTTCCATAAATGTAAATGTGCTTAAAATTTATCTAAAAATTCTCATCGACATAAATTTTCATAAATTGTATTATCTTTTCATTCTTTGGTAGATTGCCCATTTATTTAAACATAATATTTAAATTCTAAATTTAAATTCATCAATTTTATATTTAGTTTTAAAGTTAAAATTTTAATAGAAAATTTAATTTAATTAATATTTTTATTTATCCTTAAAAGTATATAGTTTAAAGTTTCAAAAATAAAATATAATATAGAAAATAAATATTATTTAATAAAAATATATATTTTTAAAGGTTACATTCTTTAGCGGCATTTGTGAGAAAAGCGCCATTAAAGGTTTGTTCTGTAGCGGCGTTTGTAAAAAAAAGTGTCGCTAAAGGTCATGGTGTTTAGTGGCATTTGTGAAAAAAGCGCAGCTAAAGGTCATGGTCTTTAGCGGCGTTTTCGGGAGAAGCGCCGCTAAAGGTCATGGTCTTTAGCGGCGTTTGTGAAAAAAGCGCCGCAAAATTTTGCGACGTCGTCTATAGCGGCGTTTTTGCAGCGCTTGTGAAAACACCGCTAATAGTTTTAGTAGCGCTTTTAAACGCCGCTAATAGTTTTAGCGGCGCTTAAAGGCCAAAAAAAACGCCGCTAAAAGTCTGTTCTCCTGTAGTGGCTTTTGTAAAGTACATTTATCCAAATCATATGCTTAAATGATCAAATTTATCCTTTTAGTCTTATGTTTATTTTCACTGCATTATTTATTAAGCTAAATTAAATTAGGCATAAACAACAAATATTGGTCATTACTTCCAAGCATAATGTTAAATTACATAAAAAACAACCAATATTTTTCAATCAACATTTGCAACTGCTAGTTGCATATGCCTCTTACCAGTACTGCCAAAAAAGAAACCTATGGTGATGCATACAATACATAACATAGAGAAAGAAAATAACATCTTATACATTGACTTCTCTTTCTTGATAACTTTAATTTTTTTGCTTCATGGTCAACATTTTCTTCCTTAATGCTACTTCTCCTTCAACACCACAAATTGATCTACCTCCTTCAACCTCAATGTCAACAGCACTACTGCCACCATTATGGTTACCATCAAATGCAACCAAATCCATAGCATTCTTTCTAAGTGCTAAATTATCCTTCAAAAGATTTCGTTCACTATCAGGCATTTGACGCAGTAACTCAGTCGCACGGTCACACATTTTCCCATCGTATTACTTGAAGAAATCACAACCACCATCCTACAAACAAATCCCAATTCAGCCAAATTGAAATAATCCAAAATGAAAACAAAACAAATACTGAGATTTATAAAATCATCAAAATTGAGCTCAAGCTCAATTTGCAAATAAAAATTCTTTACTTACCCGAAAATCTGAACAACCATAAAACCTCCTCCCCGAATTTAAATCGCTCCATGAAGTGTCTCTTGGAGCTAACTTATTGCAGTGACATTTTACTGCTGGTCCATCGTATGCATACTCCTTCCACGATGAAGTAACAACATTTGCATATGACGATTTTTTCTTCGAACCATGCGTTACCCAACCTTTAGGCTGACTATTCGAACTATGTGAATCCATGATTTTAGACGGCAATGAAGAAAAATAAAAATTTCTGGAAAGATTAAGGATATCACAATTTGGTTCTAAGGGATTTCACGATTTCGTTCCTAATAGTTTTAGGGATTCAACGATTTGATTCGTAAAAATTTTAGGGATTTCAAAAAGATTTCGGAATGCTATTGATTTAGGTATTTGAAGATTTAGGGACTTGAAGATTGTTAGGGATTCAATGAAAGATTTCAGAGGTTAAGGATTTAAGGAATTTCACGATTTGGGGATTTTAGAATTTGGGAAAATGATTTTGGGGGTTTGGGGATTTAGGGTTTTTTTTGGTTTTATGATTATTAAATTTGTTTAATTTTTTGCCACGTCAGCTTATTTATTTTAATGTGAACCACATCATAGGTCAACAGCAACGCCACGTAGACCAAATTTTTTGACCGACTGTTGACTAACGGTCAACTGACGTTTACCGTTTCAACTGGGTTGATGTCTGAAAAATCTGTTACGTTAAGGGCTGATTTCAAAAAAAAAGAAGGTTAGGGGCATATATCCAAAAGCCTCCAAAGGTTGAGGGCTTGTTTTACAATTATGCCAAATTTAAAGAATAAACTGTACTTATTGGTTAAACCAAAATTTCTTAAAATTTTATGGTAAGAAGATATGTGAGTCTTGTTTCAGGGAAAATTAGTAGATCTTAATTTGGAGTTCTGTATCTTAAGATAAAAATAATTTAGTGACTATGACATGGATGGATAGCTTTGAATATACATATAAGTTAATAGTGAAATTATTAATGTTACTCATAAGCATGATATATACATCAAGGATGTGGAATGGAAAGGAGGAGGAGGAGGAAACATAGATGAATATTTAGCTAGCATGGCTAATTTGCATATTTTAGGCTCAGGGACTAAATTGAATAAAAGTAAAACTTTATGGGCAATTTTGTAAAAATTTCAGAAGTGACCAAAATTGTATCAAATGGATTATCTTATTATTTAAATTACAAAATTGAATGAAATTATTAATTTAAATCAAGATCGGGTGATAACATGTTTTAGGGATTAAATTAAAAAGTGTTGAAATTATTGAAAATTTTGTTATTTTATAGAATTCATGGGCTGTTATCAATATATATAAGAATAATTAGGCTCGAAACAAGGATTAAATTACAAGAACTTTATTTTTTTTGAGCCTAAGGATGAAATTGTCATTAATCGAAAGTTTAGGGGTAAAATGGTAATTTTTCCTAGAGCATTAATTGAATGTATCAAAATATGAAATAAATAAAAATGATGATCAAATTTATTTATAAATATCCGGACGGCTCAAATATGAGACTTGAACATGGAAAAGAAAAATTTTTGGATTAGTGAAATTATAAACATGAACAAGCAATGAAGTAAGTTTGTGCAGCTTGAATTGAATTATTGAATGTTTGAATTGTATATTTATGTGACATGAATGTGAATTGAATGTTTAATGTATGTTTTGGGCTTCGAGGGCCCAATTGAAGGACGTTATGATTATTTTCAAATATATGAATAATAAATGATTTGGAATTATCTGAAAATGTTCAGTAAATTCCGGTAATGCCTCGTACCCTATTCTGGCAACAGATACGGGTAAGAGGTGTTACAATGTGTGTCTTTGATCTCCATCTTTCCACCAAAGTACTGATAAGTAGGGAATCCATTTTAGTCCCCTCAAGCATGTGAGCCACGTATAAGAATCCTATATTTCACAAGTGTCCATAAATGACAACTGATGCACTCTTGCTTAAATTACGTATGTACATCTCCAAAATTCGGTTTTCAGCCTAAGTATATAAACATAAAAAATTAATAATGTTAACATCATTATAATTAACTAATTAAAATTAAATAATTTAATAATATTTTCTTACCATTTGTAATTGAATATCGGAGATGTGCTTGTCATTCAAACACATAAGGTGATTGGTCATTTTACAAGTTATAAGGAATAAAATAAAATCAAAAGAATAGGATTCAAAGAAAGATCTAAAATAAAATTATCGAGAGAATTGAGAATTGAGAATTGAGTTTGAATTGAAAAGAATGAAGTTTGGAGGGATTTATATAGGAAAAAATATGGCTATTGGGGCATTGTAGCCATTGGAATTGTGACCGTTAGGGGAAAGTTACCGTTAGCCTAAAAACATCTTTTCATTTCTATCTCCAAAATCAACATATATCGGTAAATTTAAAAAAAAAACAGCCTAGATCCTTAACTATTTTATAAAAACAACATATTTATTTAAATCGGGGAATAGTGACTCTCCTATCCACCCATCATCATTGAAAAAATAAAATAAAATCATAACAATTAGGGATATGCATTCGATCAAATCGAATCGAATGAAAAAAAATTTCGAGTTAATCAAGTTAACGAATCTTATTTCATCATCCTAACTTGATTTGAAATTTTTTCGAATCGAGTCGAGTGAGATGAAATTCAAATCAAATCGGATATATTTATTCGAGTTAAAATAAAAAAATGATTTTGGGTCCTTGTAATCACTGTCACCTACCATAATCAAATTTGCCCTTTGTAATTAAATTTGTTATTAACTTTCATCCCTCATAATTTATTTATTAATCTTTTATAGGGTTAGCTTTACTTGCTTAGTTGCTTTAATTATCTTTTGTTTCTTGTCACTATGTATTTTGAAATTAAAAAATATATTAAATGTAAAAATGTGATTTTTTAAGAAAAATTATCTTAAAGTTAAAATGTGAAATTGATACCAACATAAAATCTTAGCACGAATATTTTATGACATCAACTTAAAACTTTAACATGAATACTTTATGACATCATCAATAATTCAGTTTTAACAAAAACTTATAAAGATTCAATATGATTAAACAATTCAATAATATAAATAGTACAAAATATAAAATTTAATTTAATGATATAAATAGTAGATATAAATAAAATTATTACTATTTAGATTCGAGATTTTTTGAATGATTTTAATTTATGATTTGGGAATAAAGGGTGAGAAGTAAAAGTTTAGAAGTAACATAAAAAGTTTTGGAGGCTGAGGGAGTAAAATTTTAAGGGGAATATTCAAAAAGGGGAGGGGAATGAGTTTGGGGTAGAACGGGGATGGGAGGGGAATAAAAGTTTTGGGGGGAAGTGGGAGGAAGTAAAAGTTTTGGGGAAAAATAAAGAAGTTTAAGAGTTTGGGGTAAAAATGTAAAATATTATAGTTTATTTTTTGGTTTATTCGAATTATTTGAGTTATTCGAATTCGAAAATCAAACTTAATTCAAACTCGAAATTTGAAAAAAAAATTGAGTTAACTTGAATAACTCGATTAATTTGAATAACTCGATTCGTTTAACTCAAAATTCAATTTTTATTTTATTTTTTAGAGTCGAATCGAATTTTACTCACCCATAATAGTAATGACCTTCTTATGCGTGAAATGTTATAGCTTTGTTGTAAGCTATAAAAAATTTTAGTGAAATGTTTTGTCAAATCAATCAATTATAAGTTATTTTATGTGTGAGGATTAATAGAGATTTTGTTATATAAATATATTTATATGTTATAGATTTTATTATCTATATAAAATGTTGTTATATAAATATATATGTTAAAAATCATAAATAATTATTTAAAAATTTAAAAATTATTTTTTGGCGTTATAAATTTTGCAATTTTATAAGAATTTTTACAAAGTTGGGTTTCTAATAAGATTTTGAGTATTTGGTTAGAAAATTATGTTTTCATTAAGAATTTGAGTAAATAGTTGATGGTTTGAGTAGATGTTATAGAATATTGTTATTTAAAGAGATATATTGTTTTTTAGGATATATTTGGTTATGTATTACAATAAACTGCACTTTCCATTAACATGTCATAGTCCTTGGCTTGGTGCTTAGATGTTAGTATTCTCATCCTTGTGACCTTGGTTTGATTCCCTTTCTAACCATGTTTTGTTTTTTATTTTTTTCATGCTCTCAACATCAGTTAACGTTCGGGTCCAACATGCCGCATTGCCAATTCAAAATCTCTTTATATAATACATAACAAAACATCTCTCTCGATAACAATATCTCTCTCTAAATAACAATATTCTATAAGAACTACCAAAACCATCAACTATTTACTCAAATTCCTAATGAAAATACAATTTTCTAAGCAAATACTCAAAATCCTATTGGAAACTCAAGTTTGTAAAAAATCTTAAAATATTACAAAAAATTGATAACTAAAATGGTAAAATTTATAATGCCAAAAAATTATAAATTTTATGATTTTTACAATTTTAATTAATATATATATTTTACAATTTTTCACAAATTTTAAGAATTTTTACAAAGTTAGGTTTTCAATAGGACTTTGAGTATTTGGTTAGAGAATTGTGCTTTTCATTAGGAATTTGAGTAAATAGTTGATGATTTGGTAGTTGTTATAAGTTTATTGGAATAACTGGTTAAAAGTTTTTTTTTATTTTTTTTATGAAAGCTCATGGGAAGCTCATATTAAGAAGCCCACTCAAGAATTTCCGCACTATCATCATCCCGTACAAAAAGATCTTTTTGCTTTTACAATTTTATCGCAACCTTTTTTTAAATAAAAACACAATTCTTTATTTAGATATTTTATTATTCTTTAGAGTTAAAACAAAGTTCCCATTCTTTAAAAAGATATAAACTTGATGGAAAAATTCTTTTAAATCAAGCTAATGATCCCACATGTAAAATCTATTAAATCTAAATACGATGCAAATCAAATCTCTAAAATTACATATACAATTATTTTAGGATGCTTAGAATAATATGATTTTCATAAGTTTAAGAAATACCTAATGCAGAGTTGGGAGTTCGTCATTAACCTTGACAAAGAAGAACATGAAGAAGAACACTCGATAAATTAATTTCTCTCTCTTGACCTCTTCCTTTAATTACACAAATCCTAAGTGATGACGATTACAATTTTCATGTGTATTTGCTTGTGTAATCCTAATAGGTAGAATGATCAACTTTTAATTTGGTACGTCTATCAAATAACCAAATTAATAAATAGTTTAACTTATAGTCAAAGTGATTCAATACTTAATTGGGTCCACATAATTTTTAGGTTTTTAGGGCATTTTAAGACCTATAAATACCAAATATAAAAAGAGGAAAGAGAGCCGTCAGAGATTATTGAAGAAAACAACTCAGAAAATACCATTGAAGTTGACTCGGAAGCATATTTCCATCAAGATTGAAGATCTTCTTTTGATTTCTTTGAAGTTTATTATAAGTTTTTTTATTTCTTGTGGTTATACTATCTTATAAGTTTATTATAAGAGTAGATCTAGCATAATTGAATGGAGTTGCATGCAATCCTAGAAATAGGACGACATAAATCTACTGGATTAAAGTCAAATCTAATAGGAGAATTCATAGATTGAGTTAATGCGATAGTAGGAGTTTTAATTAGAAAGAAATTTCAGTTAATCAAACTAGAGTCAGTTGCTTTTAGTCTTGAAGAGAGATATTAGCATAATTTAGGGATTTCTACGAATCAAGATATTAAGTGAATAAATTGTTTAATTCAAATTGATAATGACAGATGCAATCTAGGTTAATTCTTTCCTGGGTATTGTTTCGTTTATTGGTTATTATTCGATTATTTTCCTAATTTGTTCTTTGTTGATAGTTAATTAATTTAGTTAATTTTAGTTTTAATCATTCACTCCAATTTATCAGTTAAATAATAAAAATATGGTAATTATTAGTACTTTTAGTCTTCGTAGGAACAACATCTATGCTCACCATAGCTATACTATTAATTGATAGGTGCACTTGTCTTTGTCAAAATTTTAGTTGATTTCGTGGGCATCATTTGGTAGTTGCTAGAAGTTTATTGGAATAACTGGTCAAAAGTTTTGTTTTTTTTTTTTATGAAAGTTTACAAGAAGCTCATATTAAGAAGCTTACCCAAGAATTTTCGCACTATCATCATCATGTACAAAATGATTTTTTTTTCTTTTATAGTTTAATTGCAACTTGTTTTATCTAAAGAAAAACGCATTTCTTTCTTTAGATATTTGATTGTTCTTTAGAGTTAAAACAAAGTTCCAATTCTTTAAAAAGATATAAACTTAATGGAAAATCGTATATTCTTTAAATCAGGCTCATAATCTCACATGTAAAATCTATTAGATCTAAATATTATGCAAATCAAATATCTAAAATTGCATATACAATTATTTTAGGATGCTTAGAATAATATGATTTTCACAAGTTTAAGAAATACCTGATGCGGAGTTGGAGTTTGTCATTAACCTTGACAAAGAAGAACATGAACAAGAACACTCGATAAATTAATTTCTCACTCTTGACCTCTTCCTTTGATTATATAAACCCTAAGTGATGACGATTACACTTTTCATGTGTGTTTGCTTGTGTAACACTAATAGGTAGAATAGATATAAAATGTTATATAAATAGATATGTTAAAAAATAAAAAATTATTAAAATCATAATAATTATTTATAAAATTTATAAAATTTATAAAATTATTTTTTGGCATTATAAATTTTACAATTTTGTAAGAATATTTACAAAGCCGGGTTTCCAATAAGATTTTGAGTATTTGGTTAGAAATTTGTGTTTTCATTAGGAATTTGAGTAAATAGTTGATGGTTTGAGATAGAATATTCTTATTTAGAGAGAGATTTTGTTATTTAGGAGATATGTTGGAACATTTTCAAATATTTATAGTATTCCAATAAAGACGGAGATGCTCATCATGTTTCGCTTCAGTTTCAGAATATACCAGAATATCGTCAATAAAGACGACTACGAACTGATCTAAAATGGTTGGAACACACGATTCATCGATCCATAAATGCTGCAGAGCGTTAAATGGGTCAAATGGCATAACCGAAACTCGTAATGACCATACCGAGTCCTGAATGTCGTCTTATGGATATCTGCCTCCTTGACTCTTAACTGATGATATCCAGATTGAAGGTCGATCTTGGAAAATACAGAAGCTCCTCCAAGCTGGTCGAACAGATCGTCAATCCTTGGCAGTGGATACTTATTCTTAATCGTCAATTTGTTCAACTAGCAACAATCAATGCACATCCACATCATACCATCATTCTTTTTCACGAATAGCACCGGTGCTCCCCATGGAGACACGCTTGGCCTAATGAAGCCCCTATCCAACAACTCTTGAATTTGAGCCTTTAACTCTACTAACTCCTTCGGTGCCATCCTATACGATGCGATGGACACGGGCGCCATTCCAGGCAACAAATCTATTCCAAACTCAACTTCTCGGTTCGGAGGCAATCCTGGAAGCTCCTCCGGAAAAACATCTTGGAACTCCTTTACGGTCCTAACCTTATCCACTTGTCAATCCCTCCTCTTCGATCGACTTACAAATGCCAAATAGGCCTCACAACCTTTCCGAATCCACTTTTCGGCACTTAAAGCCGACACCACATTGGACAAATAATCCTTCGCTCACCTATCACCATAACCTCCTCATCCTTTGTGGTCCTTAACACCATTCGTTTAGCGGCACAATCCAAGGTCGCCTTATGCTTAACAAGCCGGTCCATTCCCAAATGAGATCAAACTCTCTGAACGGTAACTCCATCAGATCTCTAGGGAAAATCCTACCTTGAGTTTCTAAGGGTACATCCCTATACAGTTTGTCTACCCTAACCGAGTGACCCAAAGGACTTAGTACAGATACCCCACTTACAATCTCCTTAGAGTAGCCCAAGTTGTTCATAATCCGTTCTGTGGCCTCCAACCAATATTCCGCCACATTCGGGGCTATACCAGACACGCCCTTAAAGATCTCTGCTCCGTTAGCCCGAAGTCTTTCAGAAATAGTTCCCGAACTCTATTGCCCGTACTTACCCCGGTAACCCTTTCCAGAACACGAAGCATTGCCTGTGACAGGGCATCATCCTCGGCACCGCGATCATGAGACTCTACCTTTGTTGCCGGTGGTACCGGTGCATCCACCGCCGGTATATGTCTCGAAGACGAAGATCTCGCTCAAGCACTTCCTCGGCTCCGTCCACTTCCTTTTGTACTCATATCGTATTATCTTGATTACGAATTTTTATGCATCAATTAATATTTCAGTGTTTATTACAGATGTTTTATGAATCGAAAAGAGTTCGAGTTTGTTTTCGCAGAATCAAGTCTAGCTACGATTTGATCTCTTATCGATTTTCCTATGGTTTCAGATATCATCCTATCTAGAGTATCCTAGGATTTGATGATGACAGATAAGTCGAAAAATATTCAAAAGAGTTCAGAGTAATACTTACAGACTTGAGCCGGAGATTCGGAATGCCACCTTCTAAAGATCTAAATTTTAAAAATCGAGTTTTTCGCATTCTTTATAAAATTTTTGCTTTCGAAAATCTTTGTTTTTGTAAACCCATTCCACAGCCGAGTTGTTGCAACCTAGGCTCTGATACCACTAAATGTAACACCCCTTACTCGGCCCAAAGGTTATGGCCGGATCCGACATGCCACATCGAAGCATTCAAAACATTTTCGATCCAGAAAGAAAACTTAGTGAGTGTTTTAAAAGATAATTTCATTATAGGTTAAAGTGAATGGAAGCTGTGCACCAGGTAAGAAACCGGAAAAGAGGAGGTGAGTCCATCGGACTACTTAAGTACCAAACTCCCTTCGGATCCAATCCTAGACATGCAAACCGCCATTGCCATACCTTAACGTCATGTATATTTCTAGGAAACCGATTTGATTAAGTCCTTTTTAGGAAAAATGATTAATTTTGGAAAATATCTTCATTCTGGAAGCTTTGCACTGTTTAGTGTTATTTTGAAATCAATTCTTGTTTTTGAAAACGCGCCTAAAGCTATCCAATTTCAACGATTAAATATAAATATTACCTATCTTAATAAAACATATAAAACCATCAAAAATAAATAAGCGGCCTTATTACATTTAAAAGTCCAAAACCTCAAACGTAATTAAAAGGATGTCCAGTTCACGGAAGAAAATCAAACTTTCGAGCAGTGGCCACTCGAATTCCCTCACGACTCCAAGCCCACTATGGTTGGGGATTTCCGTGGATGAAAATAAAAGGGTGAGTTTGGGAAAACTCGGTGTGTAAGGAAAACCCATTCAAAGCCCAAGTAAGCTCAAGCCTATTGGGCCTAAGCCCATTCAGTAACAGTGGTCTGGACGAGCCCTTTTCAGATTACAATAAAGCGGGCCTTAGCCCTTATTGAGATAATGTATGGCCCATAGGCCCATTTCAAAATACATGCAACATCAATAACATATGCAAGCCCATTTGGGAGACTACTCAACCCACCAACCACTACACTCCACCCGTACCAGCCCTACACTCCATGTGGGGAATAGCTCAACCCACCCATTTAACACTCCGATTCTTGACCTTTGTTGCTCAGTTAACGATAAATTGAGGCAAAGCCTCCAAGTCGTGGACAAGCCACTTTCGTACTTCCTCCGTCAATATCCCAATCCCATGCATCAGATAATAACAACATGGCATGCGATAAATAACAACATCAAACATGCATTTAGGTCAATTTAACCCTAGGGGTATTTCGGTAATTTATCTACTAGGGGTAAAACTGTAAATTTCCCACTTTTAAAGGTATTTCAGTAATTTATCTATTTTAGGGTTTTTCATGCATATTCCTACTTTTCACGTACTAACAGAATCACGTACCGAGGGTTCTTACCGAATTGGGTCCATTGGCCCATCATTCCAATTTTGGCCCATTAAGCCCAAAAATATCGAGGGCACAGAAATCATGCATTTTGCAGTCCAAATTTTGCAGCTTACCAAAAACATTAATCGATTTACCTCACGAGCATTCGCACACTCACAAATCTACAAAATACCGATTTTTGGCATTTCGGTTTTTCGACTTTTGCCGATCCAGACTAAGAAAGAGGGTGTTAGTTACACACATTTATGACGATATCTTGTGAGATCCACACACGAACGCCTACAATTGGATTACTAACACATTAATCTAACTATTCAAATACGAACTACGTATTAACCCCTTACAATATTCGGCCAACCACACCTACAGATCATAATAAGCTTATAAGAAATCAATAAGCAACTCATTAACAAATTTTTGTCAATGTTTACCACATAATCATAATTTCACTGCAAGCTGTCTTCCTGAGCAACAGTCACTAAATCATTTATAACTGGAGCTACGAAACTCCAAATCAAGTGCCGTTAATTTTCCCTGAAAATAGACTCATAAATCTTATATCCATAAAATTTTCAGAATTTTTGGTCTGGCCAATTAATACCAGATTTTTCTCAAAGTTTCGCATGTTTCACTGTTTGACTAATCTGTCCACTCTTCATTACTAATCAAATTTCTCATTGTACAGAATTCAAAATATGTTCTCGTTTATTTCATTTGAAACTAGACTCAATAATATTTAATTACATAATTTATTAAGCTTCTAATTCATCTCCCACAATTTATGGTGATTTTTCAAAGTCACGTTACTGCTGTTGTCCCAAGCAGATTTATTACCAAATCACTCTTTCACACATACCTTGCATGCATGTTATTTAAACATGTATATCACCAATCAATCATCACATATCTATGATTTTACTTAAGTATAATCTCCATTTCATCATTTTAAAGCACAACATGTTAGCCGATTTTTCCCTTTAACATCTAAGGCACATGTATGTTCATTTGTTTGGCTCAACTTCACCTATCTTCCATTTTTCATCAAAAGAACATGAAACAACAACCATTTCCTTCATTTTAATTCATGACCAAATGCTCACAACATAACCAAAAACCAAAATATGCTTCAAGAGTTACGGTAGAATCAAGAAGAACTCATGAACATCAAGATAAAAGCAAACTACCATGAACTTACCTTCAATTTTCTTCCCCAAGTGACCAAACATTCAAGAGCTTTCTCCTCTCCTTTCTATTCTCTAACTTTCGGCTATGATGAACAAAGATGGACAAAAATTTGTTCTTTTCACCCCTTTTTCTTTTAATAAAATTTCATATTTCATCCATTTAATTCTTTAATACAAAAGACATGAAATGCCCATCATGGAACATTTACCTAAACCATTATCATGGAACATTTACCTAACCCATTATCATGGAATATTTACCTAATCCATTATCATGGAACATTTACCTAACCCATTATCAATTTGTACCATGAATTATGGATATCAAGTGCTCATATTGTCTACAACAACATGATAGCTGGCCACTTCATGTAAAATGGGAGGTTTGTCATGCAAATCCTCCTATTTTGCACTCCTATTTATTTGGCCACTTCAATTTAGCCTATAGCATTTTCAAACATTTTCACATAGGTTCTATTTCATAATTTCACCCCCTTTTTCTTATGGAACAAAAATTAACCAAAATTGTCGGGTTCTATCTTAAGCTTGGGCCTTCTAGAGGCCCACTAACATAATTAAACCTATGCCAACATTCACAGAATTCCTGAAAATTGGGGCGTTACAATTTTGGTTTATTAAAACAACGTTTTTGGTCTATGAAAAACTAGAAGATGGATTCGGGAGTCGGTTACGTGCGAAGAAGGATTAGCATCCTCGCAACGCCCAAAATTGGTACCGTATTGATCGATTAACGTCCTAATGTTGAAAATTTGAAAAGATTTTAAAAAACAATCTTTAAAAACGTTTGGATAACTTGAATTGGATATTGAGATTCTCTCGCTTAGAAGGAATAAAATATTACGTCCAGCACGATTGGATACAATATTTTAAACCCTTGACACAAGATCATCTCAGGATTTCCAAAACACATGCACTTAAAACTTTTAAAAAGGATATTTGGCTATTCGGCCCAAACGGTAAATCGAAACCCAGCACGATTGGGCACGATTTATCGAATTTCCAAATACGAAACATTGCCTCATTTTAATTTGAGAAAACATGGATGAAATTTCAAAAGGATATTCTGTATTTTAGTCGAATGGAAAATCGAAGCCCAGCACGATTGGACACGACCTCCCAAACCCCCCAAACACAAAATATTGCCTCGTTTTAATTTTAAAAAAAACATGGATGAAATTTCAAAAGGATATTCCGCATTTTAGTTGAACGAAAAATCGAAACCCAGCACGATAGGGCACGATTCCTCGAACTCCCAAACACGAAATATTTTCTTATGTTGAGAGGGTTTTTGAAACCCGGTGATTATAAAAGTGATCTAAAGTATATAAAATAATTTTTTTAAAAGATTATTTTCCATTCAAGATAAAATAATATATAAAACTCTTTAAAATAATATATAAACAATTCAAAATATATAATGTGTAAAAAAGTTTGAAATACATAATATATGAAAATATTAAATTAAATAATGTGTAAAAATTTAAAATGAGCGTTGTATAAAAAGTTAAAATAGATAATAACAAAAATGTAAAATAAATAAACAAATAAATAGAATGTTAATAACAAGAGTAAAAAACATATATAAGAAAAATAATAATGAAAATAATATTAGTATATAAATAGAAATAAAAATAAAATAAATAGAAATATAAATAGATAAATAAAATTAGATAAATAATAATAGTATTAGAATAAAAAATATAAATAGAAACATAAAAATAATAGCGATAATATATTAAATTAGCTAATTTGATAATAAAATAGCGAAAATAAAAATGATTAAATCGAACCTTAAAGTAAAATTCTGGGGCAAATCAAAGATAAATAAAAGGAAATGGACCAATTTGAACGTGCGAATAACAAGGAGGGACCAAAAGGGAAATAATCCCCACCCTCCAAAACACACAGCTTCAAGGAAGACCAAAATGTAGTCAAAATAAATTTTAGGGCCAAAATTAAGAATAATGAAAACTTAATTGCAAAACAAATTAAAAACAGAAGGGCTAAAAGCAATTGGACGAATTTAGAAAAAAAAACAAAGAAATTGAAATGAAATGGACAAAATTCCCAGTAATAGAAAGAGAAAAGAAAATAATTCAATTCCAATGAAAATAGGAAAAGAGAGAATAATCCAATTCCAAACTGAAGTAGGAATACCAAAAGTAATCGATCCAAAAATCATTCCCCCCTTTCAAATAACAAAATACCCCTATTTATATACATGGGGTTTACTAAAAATAGCCTAACTAATTTAATAATAAAATAAAATAAAATAAAAATAATATATTTCTATTTTTAGTCTTTTACCAAGTCAACAAAATTTGATAACCCATTGGCTTTCTCCATCTTTTTGATGTGGCCACAATTTAATGATTGTCTTTCAATTTGGCCCTTTTTGGTTTGTTTTCGACTGATTGCATCTTTTGGCTTCGGTTATTATTTTTTCGATACCAGGCCAAAATTGGCCTATTATAGTCGTTCTATTATGGAACAATTTCGTGATATTGAAAAGATGCTGAATCAATTTAAACAATATGATATGAAAATGGAAAAGGTGTCATAATTTGCTTATATGTAGATGACATGCTCATTTTTGGCATGAATTTGGAACAATTAGAAAATACAAAAAAATCTTGTCAAAAAACTTTGCTATGAAGGATATGGGTGTAGCAAATGTTATTCTTGGGATTAAAATAACTCGAGATGAAAGCACTATAACTTTATCACAATCACATTACATTGAAAAGATGCTTAAAAAGTTTGATCTTTTCAACTGTATACCAGCATCTACACCTATGGATACTCAAATAAAATTAGTATCTAATGCTAGTAGGAAAATTGATCAATTGAAATATGCAAGTCTAATTGGTTGTCTTATGTACATAATGACTTGTACAAGACCAGATATTGCATACTCTGTTGGGAAATTGAGTAGGTACACAAGTAATCCAAGTAGTTTGCATTGGCAAACTTTGAATTGAGTACTTAGATACTTAAAGAAAATTATTAACTATGGATTGTGTTATAATGGATATCCTCTAGTTTTAGAAGGGTATTCAGATGCTAGTTGGACTACAAATTTGAAAGATCATGCATCTATTAGTGGATGGATCTTCATTCTTGGTAGAGGAGTCATTTCTTGGGGTTCCAATAAACAAACATGTATTACTAATTCCACCATGGCAACAGAATTTATTGCATTAGCCGCTGCATTTAAAAAAGCAGAATAGTTAAGAAATTTGCTTTATGATGTACCTTTATGGCCTAAGACAATTTCACCTATTTCTATCCGTTGTGATAGTGAGGCTACTCTAGTAAAGGCATATAGCCAAGTATATAATGGAAAGTCTAGATACATTGGATTAAGACATAGCTATATCCAACAATTAATCTATGACAAAGTGATCACTATTAATTATGTGAAGTTAAGTGAAAATTTGGCGGATCCTTTGACAAAAAGTCTTGCTAGAGATGTAGTAAAAAGGACCTCAAAGGGATGGGACTCAAGCCCATTAATTAGAGTTACCCATGATGGAAACTTGACTCAACGCTTGGTATAATGTCAAATCTTGAGTTTAATAAGACAAAGTATACATCATTAGTATGTGACTGTTAGTATGTGACTGTTAGCACTGTAAATAAATCTATCCTAAAACTAAAGTGCTAGGTACTCGTAATGATAAGGGAAGGATGAGTAATGTACTCCTAATGGACCCATAACATAAATATGTTAGAGTATTATAATTATGGGAACACTCTTGATGGGATCTACCTATGTGAGTGGAAGTGTGGTCGCTTCTAGGAGCTTAAGAGCTAGGCTTTGACAACACTAATGAAAAGAGGACACAGACACATGGCCATAATAGTGTCCCTAGATACTATGCATTGACCGATGTTGATAATAAGTGTCCTAAACTTGTGTACCTACACAACTTTTTACATAATAGTGTCCCACATGTAAAATTCATTGATCTAAATATCATGCAAATCTAATCTCTAAAATTGCATAAACAATTATTTTAGGATGCTTATAATAATATGATTTTTACAAGTTTGAGAAATACCTGATGTGGAGTTGGAGTTCGTCATTAACCTTGACAAAGAAGAACATAAAGAAGAACACTCGACAAATTAATTTCTCTCTCTTGACCTCTTTATTTAATTACAGAAGCCGTAAGTGACGACGATTACAATTTTCATGTGTATTTGCTTGTGTAACCCTAATAAGTTTAATGGTCAACTTTCAATTTAGTATGTTTATCAAATAACCAAATGAATAAATAGTTTAACTTCTAGTCAAAGCGATTCAATACTTAATTAGGTCCACATAATTGAGTTAAATTCTTACAAATTAGGCTAAAAATAGTTTATTAGATAAAATTTTATCAATTACTTAAAAAGTTCAGTAAATCGTTTCAAACGATATTTTTGATCGGTTCAATTAATTTTAATTCTCAATTTAAAAATAATTTTAAGTTATTTACTTAAAAAATGATTTAATACTCTTTTCGAACCATTAGACCAACCAATTTTGGGTTCAATTAATCCGCTTATTCAATATGATGTTATTCCAATAATAATGTAAAAATCCGGATCCATATTATAATTCATTACTATTATCTCTAAGAAAACCTCTAAAAAACATAGTAATGATCAAAATAAAAGGAATATGAAGTTACTGAACTGCCCCTTAGGATAAAAAATACTTATACTCTTAGTGCAAGTAGTCAGCAGCCGGCGATTCCAAGAAAAGGACGATGAACCAAAAATTTGGAGCTGCAAAACAGCCGACGGGGACTCCATCTCTCGTCTGGTCGTGCGTTGTCGTCATCGCTTCACTCCTTGCCGGCGCCTCCGTCGTCCACAATATCTACAAGCCTGATCTCGTAATCACTTCACTATTGCTTGAAACAACTTTATTAAATTCTTGAAACTTGAAATGGCTGATATCAGTGGCTCATTATAATATGTCAATTACAGTGTTCTCGTAATCTCTTATTTATTGCGATTCACTCTACTTTCTCACTTCTATTGGATTAGAATTCTTCTAGATATTTGGACACTCTTAAAGTGTTCGACGAAATGTCCCAAATAACTTTATTGAATTCGTGAAACTTGAAATGGCTAATAAGTGACTCATCATAATATGTCAAGTACATTATGTAATATCGAATGAAATTCCAAAGCGACACTAAATTCTTTTTCGAAAACTGGCATTGATTTTTATGTGCATTTGGTTATGCAGACCAGTTGAAGATGCGGATGAGGCTACGAAGAAACAAGCTGCTAATGCTAAAGAATGAGTAGTTGGTTTTCGCTGTTGTTTCCAAGGGTTGATTTTTTTTCTCTATTGCTTTCTGTCCTTTCCATTTATAGTACTTTCCTGCTTCCTTAGGCTTTCAGTGGTTCTAGATATTTGGACACTCATGAATTGTTCGACGAAATGTCCCAAACAATATTGAATTCTTGAAACTTGAAATGGCTAACCAGTGACTAGTTATAATATTTCAATTAGAGTATATTATCGAGTGAAATCCAAAGTGAAACTAAGTTTTTTGTTTTAGACTTTTAAAATGTTCGAGGAAATGTCCCACACAACTTTAGTGAATGTTTGAAGCTTTTCTCTTTTACTTTTTTTTTTTTTCTTTTTCCTCTTCTTTTATTTTTCAAGTTATGAATCATTTCAATAAGTGTCTCATTATAGTTTATCAATTACGGTATCTAATTCTGTCTGGAATCACAAAGCGACACTAATTTGGGATGGATAATGTAGATTCAGATATTTGTGGATATCTGCTCTTTTTTTCGGATGAAGGTATTTTAATTACTATTTACAACAGATTCAAAGCTAACTTATTTTTGTGGATAACGGATCGGATATTTGAATTTTTTATTTGCTTTACTTTCTTTTAAAAAAAATTATTAATTTTTTTATGTTTATTAAATGCGGATATTTAAGAGGCTCGAATATTTGATTGATATCTTATAATAATATTTGGATTTAATAGAGATAATAATCGAATTTAGATTTTAAAGAAGAATTGAGATTTGGATTTTACAGAAGAGCATTGATTTTCAGTAAATTTGGTTACGCAGACAGTAGCACCAGTTGAAAAATGTGAACGAGGCTAAGAAGAACCAAACTGATTACAATAAAGAATCAGTATTTGTTTTTCGTTGTTCTCAAAGTGCATTGAGTTTTCTCCCCAGAAGAGCATACAATTTTTCCTAGAATGTTTGAACTGGAAGCTATGATTTGGGTAAAAAATTTTGGATTTGGATTTGAAAATCCAAATTCTTTGTTTGGATACTAGATAATAAGTTGGATTTGAATTTGAGGAAATTCATAGCCAATTTCATAAGAGTTAAATTTTGGATTTTAAAATCCATTTTTAAACTTGAAATTTTCAATATCCAACATTGATTAAAAAAACATGAGATTTTTTTTTTATTCTCTTCGGCATGAACAGTAGAAATCTTTGGCAGAAACAGTAAGATTCTCTGGCATGAACAATAAATATTTTTTGGCATGAACAGTGAATATTTTCTGTAGTTTGTATTTTTGTAATCAGAGAATATATTTTCTGAAAAGTTTCAATTATGTAATGAAAGTTTTAATTATGTAATGATGTAAGGGATTGAATTTCTCATTTCTAGTGATGTAAAGAGACAATAGCCCTCTATAGAAGGCTATCATATTTAAAATGAAAGGCACGACTTGAAATACCTAATTCAGAGATCAAAACTCGTTTCTCCAAATTTTAAGTTTTCAAAATTTAAAATTTAAAATTATTTTCCTTTTCAAAAATTTAATCAAACAATCTTTCAAATTTTATTTTCAACTTACAAATTACGATTATGATCCTCAGATCATCGGGACAATTTGGTATCAGAGTCAAAGAAGAGCAGGTGTTTCTAAGTTTCGAAAATATTCAATTTATTTTCGATATTTTCGAGTGTCGATTTAACTGTCTTTATTAATATATTATTATTTTGTTGAGTATTGATGCACAGTCCAGTTAGCCATAGGTTAGGCATGTCAAGGACAAAGTATCCTTATAGGCAACTATAATAATCCAAAAATCCTGATAGTAGAACCCCCTTGTAGGAAAAGAAAGAAAGAAAGAATGTTTCCCTTCCTTAGAAGAACCAATTCTTTTGTAAGCTTTGTTTCCAATCAATCCCAAGAGTCCGATCAAACCTCAAACAACACCGTTAATGAACAAGAAGAACATTACGAAAATATTCCTCAAAGATTTGATAATTGGACTCTTCTAAGAGTTCCAACAAATCAAGTTTACAAGAAAACAACTTTTGAAAATTTAAATGCTTTTTACAATTACGTTATAAAAGCAAAAAAAATGAGTTTACCTATTCAAAAAGAATATGAAACAATCCAATTATTAGATAAAGTCGTCATTAATAAACTCAAGGAACAAAATACAGATATGTCTATTTTGGATTAGTCCAAGTTGGTGTCAAAGCTTTTAGTGTTGAAGCCACTAAAAATACCTCAATGTTAATTGTCTTAAGAGACCAAAGACATGTCATGTTTAATGACTTATTATTAGGAACTATAGAAACAAGTTTATGTACTAGCCCAATACATTTTAATTGTTATCCAAATTTTATTGTCTCTTTAACTGAAAAAAATAGTTTACTATCTTTGGCCTTCCAAATTCATATCCATAACTACAAAATGCTTCCTGGTTGTAAGGTATTAACTTCAGTCTATAAACTCCACTTCAAAGCTATGTATTCTGTAGTTAATACCAAGGCTTTACTTCAAAGCCCAAAAGGAGAAACCTTATTAATAGAAACAGATACCTCAAGATCTCATACCACAATCTCAAGAACAATACAATGTCATAAAATCAGCCTTCTTGATAAGTGGAAACTTGAGGGTGCTACAGACCTTGTGGCACCAACTCCAATAAGAAACACTTCATTAAGTGAAATTTCCCAACACCAAGATGGCACGGTTGAACTAATATTCAACAGGCCACGAAGAATGCCTCCAAGACATTCCTTTAAAATAGGAAGTACCAGCACAACTTTTAGGAGGTTAAATTTAGAAGAAGAGTTAAATCCAGAAACATAAACGGCAGATTTTAGGACAGCTAGAGCCTCTATCTCTTCTATCCCAACAACATTTAGAACCAATTTACAAGGAATAGATAATTCCTCAAATATAGCTCAACCTATTTATGCTAGACAGGAAGAGAGTCCCCAAAATTCACCTAATATGTCACCAACATAGTCATCAATGACTAATAATGCAAGACAATGAGAAAATTCAAAAATATTTGTTCTAGAAAAATCTTTTGAGATAAATAAGGAATGGTGTAGAAAACACTTCTATTCCAACAAAAATAAGCAAAAAAAGAATATTACTTTAAAAATTATAATGATAAAAAAGAAAGCATTCTTCAAGAATATTATGAATTTATGAATACCCATAAAATTCATATAAAATTCTTTGAATGGTTTCAAGAATATTATTCAAAATCTGTTAATACAATAAAACATAATACTAGATGGCAGACTAATAAAGGAGAAGTTGAATCTCAACATCCCCCTTTAATAGAGGTTCAATATCTTCACAAAAATACTGGAATAAAAGCAAATCCTTTAATAATGAGAACTCTTGATGTATGAGAAAAAATCTCATCAAAAGATATTAAAATGATAGTAGAACAAAATAACTATACAAATATTAGTCTTCATACAATAGGAAAACATTATATTGAAAATTTGGTAGAAAGTCAACCGTTTAAGAAAGAACCAGTAAAAGAGGTAACAAAAAAAAAAGTTCTAAAGAGCTAATATTTACACCTTATGAAATTCCAAATCCTTTCCAAAAATCCCAAAATGATTTCTTAATAGAAATCCAAAATAGACTTGATGCTTTGGAAAGTTACAAGTCTGAATTAATTGAACCTGATACCCCAATGCAAGCCTAACATTCAGTAAATACATTACACCAATCTTCACAATCTGACTCTGACCAATCAGATGAACAACAAATTAACAAAATAGCTTGGAAAGAACCAAAAAGATTATATTATCCAAAAATCACTACACCTGATCTTAATATAGAAGAAAAACCCATTTTCCAGAATAAATACAATGCTAATACAATTTATGAATGTAATATAGACGGAATGTCTGAATATAATATTCTTACTGCACCTGATCTTAATATAGAAGAAAAACCCATTTTCCAGAATAAATACAATGCTAATACAATTTATGAATGTAATATAGACAGAATGTTTGAATATAATATTCTTAGTTTATTACAACAAATGACAATGGTTTCAAATGTTTATAAAACCTAAAACCAAAATGGACTAATCAGTGATCGTGCTATAGCCAATCTTTTAGTTGCTGGATTTACTGGTCAATTAAAAGGATGGTGGGACCATGCACTCACTAAGACCCAACAAGAAGAAATCTGGAAAGCAATAAAAGAAGATGATCAATAAAGAATTATTTTGGATAAAAAAGGAAGAAAAATCCAAGATGCAATAGCAACTTTAATCTTGTCAATCTCTAAGCACTTTATAAGAGATCCTTCTCATCTTAAAGATAGAAATTCAGAATTATTGTCAAATTTAAAGTGCAAAAAAGTAACCAATTTTAAATGGTATAAAGATGTCTTTATGACTAGAGTTATGCAAAGATCTGATAAACAACAACCATTTTGGAAAAAGAAAATTCCAAGCAAGACTTCCTACTTTACTAGGAGGAAAAGTTAGAAATCAAATAAAAGAAAATTACAGAGGTATTATTCCGTATGAAAAAACTTACATATGGTAAACTAATTAGTTTCACCCAAAAAGAAGGATTAAAAATTTTTCAAGATTTAAAATTATAAAAACAACTTAAGAAAGAAAGATATCAATGTAGAAAGGAATTAAGATCATTCTACCACTAATTTGACATTAGGAATGAACCTTCTTCTTCAAAAATATGTTGACCTATAAAACAAAAAATAGTAGAAATAATATTTTAGAATATTATAAAAAACCCAAATATAGAAAATACATAAAAAAAGGAGCAACAAAAACAGAAAACAATAAAATGTTATAGATGTGGATAACAGGACATATCTCAAAATATTGCAAAATTAAAAGAAAAACTAATAATTTAAATCTAGATGAAGAAATAGAAAAATAAATAAATTAGATTATCTTAGAAACAACTTCTTCGAAAATGATATATCTTTGAACAGATGAATTACAAATAAATGAATTACATACAACATCCCAATCTTACGATGATGAAAATGAACCTTCAATTAATATGTTAACCAAAGACCAAGAATTCATAATTGAAGTTATTGATAAAATTCAAGACCCAAAACTTAAAAGAGAATACCTTTTGAAATTAAAATCCTCATTAAAAGATAAATCAAAAAAGAAAAAGAAATTATTTCTAGTCAATCACAAATGTTCAATATACAATATATAATATTTAATAAATATGAAAAATAAAACCAAGACAAATTACAAATTCTGAATTACAATTAGAAATAAAATAAAATAAATTAGAACTTTCTCTGCTCAAAATGGAACAACAAGAAATGAAAAAACAAACGCAAACCTTAAAACATGAAATCCCAAAAAATAGTTTGTCAAAAACTGAACTCGAACTTGAAGAAAATACACAGGAATATATGATGGTTCTAACTGAAGTATCTATCCAAAGATATTTAATAAAAATAAATATTGTTATAAATAATACAGGAGCAAACCAAAACTGTATTAGAGAAGGGATAATTCCAACAAAAATATTATCACAAAACATTAGAATCTCTTAAAGCTGCAAATGGTAAAAAACTAAAAATTACTTACAAAATTCCCAATGCAAAAATATGCAACAAAGGTATAAAATATCAAACATGTTTTCTAATGGTAAAAGATATTACCCAAGATGTCATATTAGGAACCTTATTCATATCCTTTCTCAAACCATATAAAGTAACAAATAATTCTATCTCTACCAAAGTTTTAAACACTAAAGTAGAATTCCTTTTGCAGAAAAACCAAAAATAAGAAATCTTAACTTATTAAAATCTTTATCCATCCATAATGGACAAATCAATAATTAATTAATCATAAACGAAACAAATCTCTTTTCTTAAAGAAGAAATATGTTTTAAAAATTGACTAAACAATTAAAAAAAGAGAAGTCCAAAAAGGATAAATCAAATCAAAGAATAAATAGAATCAACAATTTGTTTTGACATTTCTAATACTTTTTGGAATAGGAAAAAACACAAGTAACATTACCATATGGAAATAATTTTGATGAAAGACAAATACCCACAAAAGCAAGGCCAATACAAATGAACAAAGAATTTTGTAAAAAAGAATACAAGATCTTCTTAATAAAAAATTAATTAGGAAAAGCAGTTGTTGTTTAGCATTTTATGTAATAAAAAATGCAAAACTCGAAAGAGGAACGCCAAAATTAGTAATTAATTACAAACCTCTCAATCAAGCCTTAAAATGGATTAGATATCTAATACAAAATAAAAAAGATTTGTTACAAAAACTCTGCAATGCAAATATTTTTTCAAAATTTGACATGAAATTAAGATTTTGGCAAATCCAAATAAAAGAAGAAGAAATATACAAAACAACATTTACTATACCATTTGGACAATATGAATGGAACATCATGCTTTTTGTATTAAAAAATGCTCCATCCGAATTTCAAAGAATAATGAATAATATTTTTTACCAATATTCTCAATTCACAATAGTATACATCAATGATGTATTGATGTTTTCAGAAAATTTAGAAAAATACTTCAAACATTTATCCATCTTTATAAAAGTCATAAAAAATAATGGTTTAGAAGTTTCTAAATCTAAAATAAGTTTGTTTCAAACCAAAGTAAAGTTTTTAGGTCATTACATTACCTAAGGAACCATTACCCCAATAGAAATGTCCATAGAATTTGCTAGCAAATTCCCATACCAAATCATTGATAAAGCCTCAATCATGTCATCGACTTTTATCCAGGTATTAGCAAATTGTGTAAACCATTATATGATAGGCTCAAAAAGAATCCACAACCTTGGACAAATGACTACACCAATATTATCTCCCAGATTAAAAAACACTTCCTTGTTTATATCTAGCTGATCCAAATGCCCCCAAGATAGTAGAAATAGATGCTTCTGAAACAGGATACGGTGGGATCATAAAACAAGTTAAAGGGGGAAAAGAGCAAATAGTCCAATTTACTTCCAGACATTGGAATCCAACTCAGCAAAATTATAGTACTATTAAAAAAGAAAATTTATCAATTGTTTTATGCATTACAACATTCCAAAGTGATTTATTAAATCAAAAATTTCTTTTACGAATTGATTGCAAATCAGCAAAAGAAGTTCTCCAAAGAGATGTTCAAAATATTACCTCAAAATAGATTTTTGTAAGATTGCAGACAATTTTGAGCATATTTAATTTTGATATTGATTACATCAAAGGAGAAACTAATTCTTTGTCTGATTTTCTTACCATAGAGTTTCTTTAAAAATGCCACCCAAACTCCGAGACAAAGGAAAATGAAAAATAGGAGAGTGATCCAAAACCTAAATTTCCTTAAAACCAATTAAGTTATGGTATGAAATTTTCCATGAAGAAGAAAATGAGAGATCACCATGATCCTCATCAAAATCCTCCAAAAATACATTGGTTCAAGATGCGCAAGATCCAAATAAAATTGGTTCTCAAATAAAAAAATAGATTGAGTCCCTTTCTCAATATCCAGAAGTGGCATTGGCCTTTTCTCAAATGAAAGAGAAAACTCCTATCAAGCAAACTGCTGGTGAAGCAGCAAAGATCTCAAAAAAAAAAAAAAGAGATTGTTTTACACAAACCAAAATCTCTCAAAAATATTTTAAAAGAGACATCTCTCCAAGATGTTTTTCCAAAAGAAATAGCAGTGTCTTTATAGATTGCTACATAAAAATCCTCAAAATATTTTCTAAATAAAAGTTTGAAAAAAATTATTATTATGGAGGAAGAATTTTCAGAAAAACCTCCACACATACTTGCAAAAGAACTTTTCAATAGATGGCATTTCAAGCCATTGTATTCTCAAAAACCCCAACAGTATTATGATGTTAGTACAAAACTTCGGTGAGGAAAATCTCGAACACACGAACGGAACTCGAATAGAAGAAGAAATAGGACAAGGCTCCAAGCCGTGTGTTAAGCCACTATCTTTAAGGTTATATTCGCCCCCACCTATCTTCAGTGTGCAAACGAGTTCCAAGTAAATTAACCTCGAGTATACAATGAAGCCAATGACTATTTGCGTTTTGCATTGACGAGAATAGTCCACTACACACTGAGCAATATATGACAAGAAACTCAATTTCTATAAAGGATTTCTGCAGTAATACTTTATAGAATAATCTAATAATATTAGAAAACGAAGGAAGGAAAGAAAAAATCTTAGAATTTGATGGTATGATTTCCAAATGAAATCTCATTCCTATTTATAAGAATTTTCATGTCTCTTCATAGAGACATCTTTCATCAATAGGTGTCTTTCGAATAATAATGTCTTTAAAATTATTCATTTAATTATAACTATTCAAATAAAATTATTTAAATAGTTATAATTTTTTCAAAAATCAAACAATATAATCTTTTGATTAATTACACCTATTCATTTATAGTTATTGGAACACTATAAATATTTGAAAATGTTCCAACATATGAAAACATACTGGTTCAAACATTACACAGACCCAAAAGATCCAAATTTTATTACCCATTCAATAGTCCAAATATTAAAAATTCTTCGACCAAAAGATTGGGGTCAAAACCCAAATTCTTTAAAGAAATTTCCAGCCAAATTTACAATCAAAATTGACCACCACCCATATTTCACATATTGGGATTACCAAATGGCATGGTGCAATGCCTTCTTAATGAACAACCAACATATGAGACATTCTTGGCTCATATATTTCAAATACGGTACCCAATTCAAATTCCTAAACTGGTTCCAAGAATGATGGAATTGGTATAGACCATCATCTTTCGAGATCCTACTAGAAAAATTCAAAACTTATGGCCCAAATTCTTTGACAAATTTCAACCTGAACCAGACCAAAAACACATTTACAGAACAATCCATTTTTTCTCAAAATTGTGCATTTCTTGGATTGTTTCTTGGAATTACTTCTATGAACGAGATCCATATACTGGAATTCCATTATTAGTTTGAAACTTCAGAACTAAATGGTGGGACAAATTTAATGATGAAAAATATGATTCAAAATATTTGGATAATTTTTTCAACAAGAATCCGATATTATGTTAGTCCGCTGCCCCGGATCAAACCACAGCAAAATTCCTTCAAGCAAAATCGACAGCTAGTGCAGTGTTAGCTCAAGCCAAGACCAGGAAGGAATACAAAAAACTCATGGCTGAAATGCTCAGCTCAATGGATTTCGAATCCGAAGACAAGAAATCTTCAACGTCTTCAATCAAAATGGTGGATCTTATAGACGATACCACCTCAATAACCATTACCAAGACTAAGAAAAAATGATGCAAAAGAAAGAAATGAATGAAGATGAACAAGAAATATTCTCTGGAGTGAACAATAAATATTCCTTGCAAGAAAAAAAACGAGTGAACAGGAAATATTCTCTGGCGTGAATCATAAATATTCTCTGGCGTGAATAGTAAATATTCTCTGGCATGAATAGTGAATATTCTCTGTGGTTTGTATTTTTGTAATAAGAGAATATATTCTCTGAAAAGTTTCAATTATGTAATGAAAGTTTCAATTATGTAACGATGTAAGGGACTGAATATTAATTTTACTTATAATAATTAATTTTCAGACCACCGATTTTTGGTTCAATAGATTCGAGTGGTTCGATTGAATAAATTATTAAAAATAAAAATATTTTAAAAAAGATAAAATCAGTTTTACTATCGGTTTGGCCGGTCCAACCAATTCAACTGGTTTATGAATCAACCAATTTGACCCCTCTTATTCTGGATTGGTACCATCGTCAGTTTCTGATCCAATTGATTTGGTCTAATTCTAAAAATAATGACGAAGCTTCATGCATTTAATTTAAGTTGAGAGTTCATATTAATATTTTAACCCAAAAGATTTATAAAAATATAAAATAGAAAATTACATTTTATTGGTTAATGCATAATTCAAAAAGAAAAAAATATTTTGAAAGAAGATAAAAAACAATTAATTTATCCTAAATTGTTCATGAAAAAGTGGAAAAGATTTTTTTTTTCATTCAAAATCAAAGTTTTCAAAATAGAATTGGTGGTCAAACTGATTAAGCCATCGATTTGTTGGTCTAATCAGTTTAATCAATTCGATTGATACGACTGGTCCGTCCGATTCTATTAAATAAATCATTAAAAATATAAAAATAAAAATATTTAAAAGATTGGTTCAACCGCCCAATCAACTGATCTGTACAGGTTACTAAGTCAATTGATCTAATACCTTTCTCCAAACTAGTACCTTGACCAATTCTTGGTCCGATCGACTGATCCAATTTGGTTTAAACAACAATGTTCAAAATCCTCCTAAATAATTAAATTAAAAATATATTTTTAAAAGTTATAATTAGTTAAAATCCAAATTTAAATTTAAATTTAAATTATCTAAACAATAAATTTAAATTAATTCAAAATCTTAAATTTCATATATTTCAATTACCAAACAAATAATTTTAAAATATATGAATTCTTAAATCATAAATTTCAAAGCTAAAAATTTAAAATCTAAATCCAAATTCCATTTCTCAAATGCTACCTAATAGTAATGTCCATGTCTGTTTAGTTTAGATAATAATTTTATATCTTGACTTAACTTACCTAACACAAATGCAATTTAAATAATAAAATATGTATTTATTAATTTAAATTTAATTATAAAAACATATAAATATTAATATAAAATATATAAAAATTTATTATTATTTTAAACAATGAAAAATAGCTTTTGAGAAAGCTGGCCAGAAAATGAACCTTATCTTATTATTATTATTTTTAATGAAATCAGGTTATGATTCCATCCTACTCATAAATAACTATAAAATCAAATATATACAAGTATACATCATTCGAGATGAAACCATGATAAAAATGCGAAATATAAATTGAAATCAAGATTTGTCATTGTTTTTTGACTCTTTAGCATAAAATTTACAAATTTATAATTTTTACTTAACATTTTAAGAGAAAATAAAATTTAATATTCGTATTTAAATTTATAAATGTATATAAGAGAAAAAAAAGTAGTGAGGGCAAGGGGCAACGACGTAGTTCCGTGTCTGCACACCATCTTAAGTTCACGAAATGCATGAAGTAGCCCAAATAATTGCACGGAATGCACTCACGTGTCATCATGCATTATAAACATTTTTCATACTTTGAAAATCAAACACCTTAAACCCGTTTTGCATGAACCACTGCATGCATTTCCATTTACAAAACCAATAATGTTTGTGTGAGACACCCACGTCGCCTGGTATCTTCATGTTGTAATGACCAAACTTAAAACCATGGAAACACATAGCCTATTTGCGTAGAAGGAAACTACATAGCACTTACGTATTCCATGTCCTAAGTAAAACACAATATTGTTTGGTAAGATTTGAATGCCATCAACACCTGACGGCTCTCCACTCAAACAAGGTGAACCAATTGCGATCTCTACGCTACTTCTTGGTATCAACATTTAGTTCGATGAGCATGAATAAACATGATTCACTCCAAGTATTCCTAGAAAAGAAGAAAAACGGGAGCAAGACCCACAAACTCGGACCAACCTCAAACGACTTAAAACCAGGCTCAAACTAGCTCAGACAACAGTATCCTCAACAACAATCACAATAAACCATCGCTATGATCCATACAACCTGTATGATCCCTATTACCCATATTATACAAGCTACATGCAATATCCCTATCTAGATATTATACTCAATACTTGAATTAGCAAACCCACCACCCCTCAAGGCAACCCCAATGCCCCCCCTAGCCTCAGGGTGAGCAAAGATCACAGGACCTGGTTCATAACAATTTATAGAGCTGTAAGAAAAGATGAGAATACTAATAGGAGTGGCAATAAGAAGTGAATCAAAGAAATAAGAATTTTAGAAGAGCTCATGGCAAACAGAAACCCTCAACAACAAAATCCTCTACTTGAGGTTCAATAAGAAGAAATTGTCCAATCTTTCCCTAATAGGCAACGCAACCTAAGGCTTCATGTGAACCCAACATTGAATCCTCCATACCAACCACAAATACAAAATCCACAACAACAAATAGAGCTTTTCGAAACCAGATATTGCAAGGCCTAAGAAAGGAAATGCTTTCACAAATTGAAGTCCGTTGAATTTGAATGAGACTACTTCAACGAGCCATTAACTTCTAAGGTAGTAGCACAATAAATGCCCATAACGTTTACCTAAGGAAATGTATAATGGTTAGGGCGACTTTAGGATCACTTGACGCACTACAATAATCGAATGGATATTCTTGGTGCTTCTAATGCACTAAAGTGTCATGCCTTCTTAATGACACTAAGAGATAGCACAAGAACTTGGTATTTGTCTTTACCAAAAGGATCCATCCACTCATTCGATAAGCTAGTGAACCTGTTTATGAGCAGGTTCCTTGCTATTAAGACATTATAGTAGAGCCCTACGTATTTTCTCTCTTTCAGATAGAAAGACAACAAACCTTTAAAAGAATGTATTCGAATGTTCAATTTTGCAACAATAAAAACCAATGGTGAGACAAATTCAAGAATTCATCGCGGACTAAGTCATGAGCATTTAAAATATGAATCGATAAATGACCCATCAAAAGGGTTATTGACTTTATATAAGACAACACATATATACTCAGAGATTAAAGAACTTTAAGGAGTTGACATTTAAATTTAATTTAATATGTCAACTAGGGAAAAGTCGCTTCATTTAATTTAATATTGATAATATTGGTGATGAAACTAAAATTTTTATAATTGCGTAATTAAAATATAAACATATTAATACTTGAGGTACCAATTATATAATTTAACTTAAAAATAGAAAATAATATTAATCCTTGAGAAACTGAAAATAGAAAGAAAGAAAAGTTACACCCACTACAACGTAGGGAAAGAAGTGAAAATTAAAATAAAATGTTATATATGTGAAGTGAATAGCTTAAAAATACAGCTATAAGCGGATATTTCTGGAAAAAGAAAGTAAATTGCTTGACCACATTAGGTAGAAGTATTGACGAGTGAGATGAAGTTGGGTTTAAATATAGTATTAATATATTTTATATTTGTTCAAGTTTTATTCGGTCTAAAATATGAATTTAAAATTTTACTCAAAATTATTTATATTTGTAAATAGTTTATCCCAACCCATTTTACTTCCCATATTATTTTTATTTTTAAAATATTTATATTATATTTAATATTTAAAAATTTTATATATTTTCATTTATTAAATTTATATAAATACAGAACTTAGCATTTTAATGTTTAATTTATAATATTATATATCACTAAAGATTTAATTTTATATGTTATAAATTACATAATGTATGAAAATAACATAATATAATACTAGAAATCTTATCACACGTATGTGTGTGGAAACTATATATTTAGACCACAAATGTTTGTTTAAAATAACATATAATAAATAACGAAGAGTAAGGTTTGAAACTACCCTTGAATAATTTAATTTAATTTAATTTAATTACGAAAGGACATTTTAGTAAGTTTTCTAATTGAGTTGATGACCAGGTTGAAAGTGACATCAACTTAATTAGGAGCTTATAAATAATAGTAAGTATAGATATACAATGGATTGAAATAATAAAGTGTGCATAATGAAATGAAATGTATAAAATTATTAAAATAAAGTTTTAACTTAGTGGTAAATTAAATGTTTTACTAATGTAATAGTTCAAGTTCAAAACCTATCATTTGCACATATTTTAAAATAAAAAGACTAAAATACTTTTATATTATTTAATTTAGTTTAATTACGAAAGAATATTTCAATAATTTTCCTAACCGAGTTGATAACCTGATTGAGGGTGTAGTCAGAATGGCTGCTGTTTGTAAATGCAAATTGGGGGTTCTACCGTTCAATTACTTAGGTGTTCCTTTAGGTGCTGATCCAAGGAAGTTATCTTCTTGGAATGGTATTGTGGCGAGAATTGAGAGGAAGTTAGCGGGTTGGAAAAGTAGGTCACTCTCTTGGGCTGGTACAGTAGTGCTTATTAATGCCATGTTATCCTCTCTACCTATTTATTTTATGTCAATTTTTCAAGCACCAATTACAGTGATAAAAAAGATTGATAAAATTAGATGAAACTTATTGTGGGGAAGTGTTGGAGGTCAGAGGAAAATGGAAAAGATAAAACGGAATCAGATTTGCTTGCCTAAGGCTAAGGGGGGTGCGGGAGTGGTGGATATAAGGGTTAAAAATAAGTCTCTATTGGCTAAGTGGTGTTGGAGGTTTGCGATGGATAGAGAAGCTTTGTGGCGAAAAATAATTGCTGCAAAGTATGGAACTTCTGCGCAACATTGGCGATTCAAATTGAACAATTCAAAAGATATGTCGGTGGTTTGGAGGGGTATTATGGAGAATGCGAAAGATACATTAGTTGCAAGATAGACGGGGATTGAGTCATTTAGATGGCTGGTGGGGAATGGTCATTCAATTTTATTCTGGGAGGATGTTTGGTGTGGTGATAGGCCTTTGAGAGTGGAATTTCCAAGGCTATTTCGTTTAGCCTTGAATAAGAATGGGCTAGTCAAAGATTTCTCGATGTCGAATGGTTTCATGGAGGTCAATTGGGCTGACTTCTTTTCTCGCCCGCTATTGGATAGGGAGATACATATGGTTTCTTGGTTAAGGGAAGCTATGAGTAGTATGTTTTTGTCCCCTGAGGTAGAGGACAAATTATTATGGATTCATGATCGTAAATGTGTGTTCTCGATGAAAAAACTTACTGAATTGTTGCTCAGTGATGGGGGGTGGATTTAAGTTTTGATTTTGATAAAATTTGGAAATTAAAAGTGCTCCTAGAGTGAGAAGTTTCATATGAATGATTTCAATTGATCGTCTTCCTACGAAAGAGTTTCTTATTAGAAGAGGTGTGAAGCTTGAACAAATGGGGGACGGGTGTCCTTGGTGCTGTAGAGAACCGGAGACTGCAGTGCATCTTTTCTTCCACTGCAATTTCATTGAAAGTTTCTGGAAAATTTTTTTGATTGGTGGGAGGTGAAATGGAGACCTTTTGAGGATTTCCCTGATTTTTTCTTGTTCTATAATAGTTTATATTTTTCAGGTGTGTTTAAAAGTTTATGGTTGATATCAATCTCAGCAGCTTGTTGGTCAGTGTGGTTAGCAAGGAATGAGCTGGTGTTCGATAGAAAGTGGCCAAAATTGTCCAACTTGGTTTTTCTTTCAAAGACTCGGGCTTTGATGTGGATTAAGTCTGTGTATGAAGAATTGAAAGTGGATGAGAGAATTTGGTGGGTTTGTCCATTTCGAAGTTGGCGTAATTTTAAAGAAGTTGGTTTGAGTGGAAAGTTTTGGTGTCCTCCGTGTTATGGTGGGGTTAAATTCAATGTTTGTGGTGTAGCATGTGAGGATGAAGTCTGGTGTGGTGGGGTGTTAAGAAGATCGGATGGGGTGGCAAGGGCCTTATTTTCTGGCCCGTTTAAAGCGAAAGACTCATTTGCCGCGAAGGTGGGGGCGATTGGCATTACCTTGGATATGTTTTTTGAGATGGGATGGAAAGGTAAATGCGCTTTATTCATCGAGGTTGGTTCAATGAAGGTGCTTAATTGGTAAGAGAATAAAGGTGTGAGACCGTGGTTGATGTTTCCTCTCTTTAAGGAAGTCAATTTAAGGTTGTCGTTAATGGGAAATGTCACCTTTTTATTAGCGGACAAGAGTGGGAATACGTTGGCTGTTGTGCTGGCGGTTGCTGGTGTGAAAAGGCAGGACATGTTTAAGGTATGGTGGTGACTTAAGGGGTTATGTGGTTGGGTGCTTGCTGTAAATTTGCAGGTCGTGTGGTGGTTTTTTGGGGCGAATTGTGTTGTTTTATTGATGCTTTGTGGTCTGTTTTACTGATAGGGTTCAGTGGGGTTTTTGTGGTTTGTTTGCTGTATTCTGTCTATGTTTGTTTATTGTTTTTTAGCTGGAACTGTTTTACTCTGGTTGTTTTGCCTTGTTTTGCTGCAATTCTTTAAATTGCTGTTCTTCGATTAAGCAAAAAAAAAAAGCCAACTTAGCTTAAGCTTAAATAATAATATAGATATTACAAATTTAAAAAATGGATCAGGTCAGATGAAACTCGAGACTAAAATGTTTGAGCTTGAACTCTGACCCATATTTTAAATGGAACTAATATTTTTGCTGAAGCTAATTTTTTAAACTTAATATTTTTTCTAAACTCTTCACAAATTTTAGCCAAGCCTTCAAATTTGGATAATAACTCAACCCATAAATAGATCAAATTAGAGAGCAAAAGAGTACTTCAAGACATAATGAGAAATTATTGGTAATCACTTTAAAATGTAAAATTATTTTTCTCCACCAAAAAATATATCTAATTTAACTACTCTAAAACTAGAAATTTTACAATCTAATTCTTTCAAAATTATGAAATTTTAAATTAATATAATTATAAAACCACATTTCACCTCTTCAAAAATTTTATTTTATTTTTGGACTTTTAGAAAAAAATTTGGACTTTTAGAAAAAAATTTAGCCTTCATGAAGTGGATAATTATTTTAATATATAATGACTTTTTTTTATAAAAAATACAAAATATCTAGGTTAAAATAGGTTTTAAGTTTTATACATTTCATACATTTATAAATTAGGTTTTTATTTTTATTTTAAGGAATTTAGTCCATCTACCTTTTTAATTTAAAAATGCAAGTTCAATTATTAATATCGTTAATTTTTTTGTTAATTTAGGTTAACATGACTATTAAGAGAATTTTTTTTACTTCAAAATGTCACATCAATAAATTTAACAAAAAATTAACAATATTAATAATTAAATTTAAAATTTAAAATTTAAAAATAAAATATATATAGACTGAATTCTAATTTTATAAAGAATATTAGGACTTATAATATATTTAAATTTTTTCTAAAGTGGTATATAAAAATATTGAATGAATATTTGTTGGCTATTTTAATATTGGTTTTAGACTTTTCCTTTAACTTGTGAAGAGTTTTACGATTGGCCGTGACATCGGAATAATTTGAGGTGGTACGTGATGGAAATTATAATCTGACCTGTAATTTTGTAGGCAAGATCGATGATGTGTGAACATCACCTCTGTTGAAACCTGGACTCACTAAAACTGATCGTCAGGCCCCTTCAAACCATACGCCTTTAATACCATTTCTTCATTAACTCACAAACACCTTCTCACTTTCCTTTTTTTTTTCAACTTATAAACTCCGAGATCTCCGTACACAAAAAGATTCCAAGGGTCTGTTCCTTTCCCCCTAACAAATTTTGGGTATCTTTTGTTTTGTTCTATAGGATGAAGGTCACTCTAGTTTCACGCAGTGGAAGAGAGTTCATCAATGGTGGCCTCGAGCTTCCTGACTCAGTATCCCTTCTTATCTTTCTTGGGTTTTATCTTATTTTATTTTATGCGTGTTTATAGTTTTCGGCCGATTGTTTGCTTGGAAAATGAAGGAAAATAAATTAATTCTATTGTGTTTTATTTTCTGTAGGCTACCGTGGCTGATCTGCAGGAGGCAATTTACAAGAGAAGTAAGTACTTTGCTTTATTAGTACTTTAAAATTAGCTTAATGACATACTCTGTTAGCCAATTAAGTAGTTCTTATCAGAACAAGGAAGAATTTATAACTCTGCTTTGGTAAAACATTTAAATTGTTGTGGGAAATTCCCTGACAATCTTCTTGTTTTGTTTAAGGTTTTCTCTTGATTCATGTGCTTTGTTTACTCTTTCCTGTTTCATGTGGGGGCTAGAGTTTCGGTTACTATTATCTTTTCATTTGCGCATTGCATTGCATGGATGTTCTAATGTAGTTAGTTGTTGAGTGAGGAAGTAACTTGAAACACCAGATAAGGCGATGTTTCATTATGGACACTTATCGTTGCGATTGAAGACCTTTTGTATTCCTAGTTGTGTATGCTTCTAGATGCCATGTACCAACACTAAATTGCTAATGCAAATTATGGTTTTCTTCTGCATATAACATTTATATATATTTATCCAGCCTATGTTTCTAATTATATGATTAAGATAACAAAAATAATTGAAGCTATGCGTCATATTCATTTGATAGATGAGCGTCATATTACTGTTTACCGAGCTTGTAATGATATCCCAGAAATTGGTTTTGATATTTCATGTAAGCATACACAAAGATGCCTACTATGTTTCATGTTTTAATAGCTATAAGCCTTTTTTTTTTCCATGTTCCGTTGGTCTAAATAATTATAGCATTATATGTTACATCTAGGGTGATTTGCTTGCATCTCACTAGTTCATGTGCAAGGTTACGGAGTCACTGAGTGTCACTAACTTTCCACTCAGTTAGGCTTTTTTATTTTTGTTCAAATCCTTGGTAGATTTTATGTTTGAATTCTTCATCCTGTTTAAGTTTCTAATGGTTTTGTAGAAGTGATATGTTTTGAGTTGCATCTGCATTGATGGGAAAGAAAAACTCACCAATAGCAGTGATCATTGCTTTTCTGCCTGGTTTTCTTGTTGCTATGAATTTGGAATTTGAGCCCTTAACCCCCAAATGTGATTCCTAGATGTGTTCCTGATCGTATGTTTGTAGGCAGCTTCATTGGTCATAAGAATCTTATTAACCCCATTTTGTATGTTAAATTACTAGCTAAAAAGTTTTATCCTTCAAGACAAAGACTAACAGTCCCAGTACCTCCGGGATCAAAGGAGAGACCTGTCGTCCTTAACTACAAGAAGAGCCTCAAAGATTACTTTGATGAAAAACAGAACAAGTTAACTGTAGTGTTCAAGGATCTGGGTCCGCAAGTATCATATAGTACACTTTTCTTCTTTGAATACTTGGGTCCTTTGATCCTCTATCCTATCTTCTACTACTTTCCAATGTACAAGTTCTTTGGTTATGGAGAGGATCGTGTCATCCACCCAGTTCAAACATATGCTGTATATTACTGGTGTTTCCACTACCTCAAACGTATTATGGAAACATTCTTTGTCCACCGCTTCAGCCATGCAACATCTCCACTCTCAAATGTCTTCCGGAATTGTGCTTATTATTGGCTCTTTGGTTCTTACATAGCTTACTACGTAAACCACCCACTTTACACACCTGTTGGTGATCTTCAAATGAAGATAGGGTTTGGATTTGGATTGGTTTGTCAACTGTCAAACTTATATTGTCATATCATACTGAAGAATCTACGAAATCCTGATGGGAGCGGAGGCTATCAAATTCCTCATGGATTTCTATTCAACATTGTGACATGTGCAAACTACACTACAGAGATTTACCAATGGCTCGGTTTCAATATTGCTACGCAGACTGTTGCAGGTTATGTATTTCTCGTAGTTGCTACTTCTATCATGACCAATTGGGCCCTCACAAAGCACCGCCGTTTGAAGAAGGTATTTCCTTAGCTTTCCAGTTGAACCACTAAACCATATAGGTTTCGTGCAGGCAATTAAGGTTTCCTTCAATATGCTTTCTGCATATAACATTCTATATGTTAGTATACATTGCATGTGAGTGCATGTGCATCTCTTATATTGAACTCGGATTTTGCCTGGAGGTTATTGTTTATATATTCATGTCTTGTTAATAGATAGAATATCAACTCTGTTAATCTCATTATCATGTCTTCGGTTTAAAGTTTCCCCTTACCTTTAACTTCTTGTTCTTCGCAGCTATTTGACGGCAATGAAGGAAGGCCCAAGTACCCGCGCAGATGGGTAATTCTTCCCCCATTCCTGTAGAATGATGGGTAAAACTTCCTACTCGTTGGACTTTTTTCAGTATTAAGTTTTCATTCCAGAAGCATGGATTCGAGTTCATGTTAGATACGAACATAAGATGACCAGGGAATTCATTTTTGTTTTCAGTTTAGATAATGTAATGCATCTGATATGCATTAGGATGATCCTTCTTTTTCTATAAATATTCAATTGATCAAGGTTGATGCCATTCAATGTGCTTGATACTATTGGCATCAAAGTTTGAGCTAACTTCAAAAACCCGTCCTCGGACTGCAACTCGCATACATGGAGTTGGATTCCCACTCCATTATTAACGCACAGAGTCCAAACCAACAAGTTTAAATTAAAATTTTAATGAAGAAATTGTGATTGTGAAACTTATTACACTCTTAACGTTCCAAGCAAGCAAACCTATACTTCCAATGTTTGCAAATGAATGCACCTATAAATCTTGACCGATACTTGTTCATAATTTATTAAAACTATTTAAGTTGGTTACTACTATGCTTTTAAGGACTTAACTCATATAATATATAAAATGGTTGGTGCAGACAACTAATTTCATTAGTGTAACAGCTATTTATTTAAAAAATATTGTGACCAAAAAATAAGTTAAAATTGTGTAGCTCATTTATTGGTTGCCATGATTTTTTTTAAAGAAAAAATAGAACCACAAAAATGTAGCATACTTCAATCAATAAATTTCTTTAAAAACAGGACCACAAAAATAGAATGCTTGAATGGATAATTTACTTAAAATTCATATTTCAATGGCTGCAATTATATTACACTATTTTATATTTTAAGAAATAAACCTTAATTTTAAATTTTGAATTATTATTAGGTTTTGAGAAATACCAAGTAAAATTTTTGTATTTTCCACTAAAAAACCAAAATAATTTTTATTACTATAATTCAAAGGGTGGGAAATGAGTGGAGAAGCGTTGAATATTGAGAGCCCAATGACGCGTTCTCATTCCTAAAAAAATCTAACGGCCCAGATTCACTCTCGTCACCTTCTTATACTCCTGTCATTGCATAGCCGTCACTTTGCCTCTTACTTTCAAAGAACCGGTTCCTCAATCTCTCTAATCCTCGCTTTCTTCCCCATCAAACACACCTTCGATTTTCCCAAGGTCGTTTCTTTTTTCCCTTTGGTTGGATCTGCCGGCCGTTTCTCGCTTTTCTTTTAACGGGTTGTTTTTTTGGTTTGTTTTAATGAATTGGGTTTTTTTTTTTTGAGCGAAATAAAGAAACACAATCCCATTTCAAGCATTGGTTTTATTTTGTTTTTGTGTTTAAGATCTAATTTGTGTTCTTGATGTAGTTTTTTTTCCCTTGGCTGATGTGTTGTGAGGGTGCTTTAGATTTCAGTTCCTTGATGGGATCTGAGGATGCTTGAATTTTGACTTTATAGACCTAAAAAGAAAGAAAATCAAGGAAGAATGGATAAATATATAATTAAATTGCAGAAAGATTGACTTTTGTTTTGATTTTATTTGATATAAATTTGAGATTCCATTGACGGAATTTATGGGAGAATCTGAGCTTTTTTTTCATTTTTTTCCTAGGTTGTATATTCATCCCTAAAGATAACGTTTTACTTTTGCTATATATATAGCAGGTTGTAGAAGATGGCAGAAGGTGAGGATATTCAGCCACTTGTTTGTGACAATGGAACTGGAATGGTTAAGGTAAAACATTTGAAAGCTCTTATCATTGTCGGAAAATTTTCTTCTTTTCTTAACACTTAGTTTTATGATTAATGTTTATGCTTTTCTATATGAGATAAGTTAAAAAAAAACAGAAGAAGATTATATGGTATAAGTAAGCTTAAAATGTTATGTTTTGGCTGGATTTGCAGTGGGGGGAATTTGTGTGTGTTTCCAGTACTTGGACGTTATATCAGTTAAGGTTGATGTTTATGCTCTTTTATATGATGTAATTTGACTGTAAAAATGTTATGTTTTAGGCTGGATTTGCTGGGGATGATGCTCCCCGAGCCGTATTCCCTAGCATCGTTGGTCGGCCACGTCACACCGGTGTGATGGTTGGCATGGGCCAGAAAGATGCATATGTTGGTGATGAAGCTCAATCAAAGAGAGGTATTTTGACTTTGAAATACCCTATTGAGCATGGTATTGTGAGCAACTGGGATGATATGGAAAAGATTTGGCATCATACCTTTTATAACGAGCTTCGTGTTGCCCCGGAAGAGCACCCAGTTCTCCTTACTGAGGCTCCACTTAACCCAAAAGCTAATCGGGAGAAAATGACCCAAATTATGTTCGAGACCTTCAATGCCCCTGCTATGTATGTAGCTATCCAGGCCGTGCTCTCACTTTATGCCAGTGGTCGTACAACCGGTAAGAATCATAAATGATCCATCCATTGAGTTTCAACTGTCTGTTTTGATTCTTGATTATCACCTGCTATTAGTGTATAAAAAAATTTCCAATTTGAATTGGCTTGGAGGGCTGGTGAACTCCTTGAAAGTTTACGGTTGGAATGGAATTAAATTTAATGCGGAACATATTTTTTTGGTATATGAGAGATAAGAGATGTAACATCATTGTGCCTGTTTTTATGTTAGGTATTGTGATGGACTCGGGTGATGGTGTCAGCCACACAGTGCCTATTTACGAGGGTTATGCCCTCCCACATGCCATTCTTCGTCTTGACTTGGCTGGTCGAGACCTCACTGATTACTTGATGAAAATTCTGACTGAGCGTGGATATTCCTTCACCACCACAGCCGAACGGGAAATTGTGAGAGATGTTAAGGAAAAGCTGTCTTACATTGCCCTTGACTATGAACAGGAGCTAGAGACCTCAAGAACAAGTTCATCAGTAGAGAAGAGCTATGAGTTACCTGATGGTCAGGTTATTACCATTGGTGCTGAACGTTTCAGATGCCCCGAAGTGCTTTTCCAACCATCCTTGATTGGTATGGAAGCTGCAGGCATCCACGAGACTACATACAATTCAATAATGAAGTGTGATGTGGATATCAGGAAGGACTTGTATGGTAACATTGTCCTTAGTGGTGGTACAACCATGTTCCCGGGTATTGCGGACAGAATGAGCAAGGAGCTTTCTGCACTCGCTCCTAGCAGCATGAAGATCAAGGTTGTCGCTCCACCTGAGCGAAAGTACAGTGTCTGGATCGGAGGCTCGATCTTGGCTTCCCTCAGCACCTTCCAACAAGTAAGTTATTGGACTTCAGATTTGCATATATGTATATATATAACTGATAATGCGGCATGCTTATTTGGTCGATATTTGGGTTTCAGATGTGGATCGCAAAAGCTGAGTATGATGAATCAGGTCCAGCGATCGTCCACAGGAAATGCTTCTAAAATGCCCATACCATGAAAGAGAGAAGTACTGTTTCATTGTTTCTTGATGTAGCTTGGAACTTTGCTTTGTTCTAATGGCTTTGTTATCCTTCTGTGTGTTTTCATGTTGGAGTGAAACAATGAACTTTGAGAAAGCCAGTGATTTGATTTTTGTTCCAATTCTTTGAATCTCAGACAACTTTTTCTGATCTTTTTACTATAATTTCCATCGCATACTGTCTCCACTATGTTACATGAATGTTAAATATGAGTATGCGGGCGTTTGAAGATGAAAGGGACTACTCAATCTTGTCCTAGTAATATTAAGCATGATATGACATGAGATGCGAACGCGGCCTTATTAGACATAAGCCCTATTTACTTCAATCTCAACGTTTCTAGCTCCAACCCCTAAGGTTCATAATTTTGCTTTCGCACTAATTGCTCTCATGATGTTCCTATAAGTGCCCGCACTTCTTCCACACACCACCATACTAATAATTAATTAATTATAAATAAATACTATAAACCTCATACCTAAACTTTAGTATGAAATTATCAATATTTATTGTACTTAATGTTTAAATAAAATTATTAGTATTTATTAAGTAATCTCTTCACATTGTTTTGTTTTGTTTTATTTAATGTTAAAGAATCATGTTATTATTTATTAATAGTGTATAAAACTCACTTGTTGATTAAAACAATCTTCACTTTTCCAATAATTCTTCCTTTTCTTAAATTCTCGTGATTGACCTAGTGATCAAGAGTTGTTCATTTATAAAACCCATTTAAGTTCAAACCTCAGAGACAACAAATAACTGTTCACAGTATATGGATATATATATCTTTTCTTAATAAATTTTTTAAACAACTAAATATATATTTCTCTCTCAAATATTGGTTGGAACCTTTAAACCTTTTAAAGTTGAATAAAAAAAATATTAATTTAAACAAATATTTTGTTTTGAGCGACAAAGTTAATGAAATGTGTATAAAATGCATGAAAATGACGTAAACAGATTGGAAGGTTTTGTTTCCATACATACAACTTATATCTGTTTTGGGTGGCTTTGGTTGTATCCTTATTTGGTTGGTTATGCGTTGAAATTAGATCCATGCACCACAATTCACAACCAATTCATATATTTATAACAAAGCTCCAATAAACTGATTATAGCTAGGCCTAGGGTTATAAGATCAGGTTGCACTTCCACCACAAACATGAGGGACAGCTACCAATGAATGTTGTGTAACGGATATGCTCCATAGATTTAACCTTGATCCTCCAAATTCCGAACATTTTACGCTACCATATATTCTTAAATTGTATTTAAAATTTTCAAATAAATAAGACATGTGGCAAAATTTTAATCTCGTTTGTGGAATAAATAATTACTCTTAATCTTATACTTTTAGCTTGGTCATTTTTAATTAGTGTTTATAATTTTTAAAATTTTAAAATTTCACTTCTAATCAAACAATAGTTATTAAATTTTACTATTTTCAAAATCTATGATTAAAATTAAATATCAATTAATTAGAAATAACAATACTAAAATTAAATATCTTTATCATCTCCTCCAATTTTTTTTAATTTTCTATTTGTCCAAATTTGAAAGACTCAATTCATATCTAAAATTCTTTCCTCTCTAAATCAATGGATAATACTAATATCGGTCACCAACCAAAATGATTTTGATCTAATTTTAGCTTGTTGGTGATCGATATTGGTATTGTCCACTAATTTATTCAGAGAAAAAAATTTTAGATATTAATGAAATGTTTCAAAACAAATAGAAAATAAAAATAATAAAAAGATGAATAATACAAAGGAAAAAATAATTGTCATTTTTAACTAACTGATATTTAAGTTTAACCATAGATTTAATTTTAATCGATGATAAAAAAAGTGTATAAAACTCTTTATTTATATATATATATATATATATATATATATATATATATATATAAAAGCACCAACTTTAAAATGGTAAATACTGACATATGTCTTTAGTAATTTTAAAATTAATCATTCAAATAGTAATTATACCTAAAATATTAAATATTTAATAAATATCCAACACTCTCTATAATTCCACCCTTATTTAATTAAATACTAAATAAATTAAAATTAAATATTAGTAATTATACCTAAAATAATAAATAAATATCTAACCCTCTTTATAACTCTACTCTTATTTAATTAAATATTTATTAAAATAATTTATTAAGGCGTAAAGTCATTGCCTTTGCATATTAAATATTCAATAAATATCCAACCCTTTCTATAATTCCACTCTTATTTAATTAAATATTAAATAAATAAAATAAAATTAAATTGATTTATTAAGGCGTAAAGTTCATGACTTTGCTATGGATAGACCTGTTCATGGGTCGGGTCACCTGGCCCGACCTGAAGGCCCGCTCGAAATATAGGAGGGTTTGGGCAAAAATATAGGCCCGAAAATGGGCTTGGACAAAAAATAAGGCCCTTTTAAAAAACGGGTAGGGGCTCAGGTAAGGCATCAGGCTCGGGCCTTGCCCAACTTCACTAAATGACAAAAAAATATATTTTTTTATTTTTTAATATTATTTTATTGTTGTTTTCTCCCTATTTTGTTACCATTTTACTATTATGTTACTACTATTTTGTTGTTTTTGTTTGGATATTGTATAAAACTTATTTTATTGTTAATTTTGTTATTATTTTAGAGGCATTTGCTTGTTAAGTTGCATTTATCTTAGTGTTATTTAAATATACATATTTTTTAAAATTTATTTTCAATTTGTTGGGAAATATTTCTTTTGATGTATTATATATATTTTAAAATTATATAAAAATAATATGGATAGGCCGGGTCGGGCCCGTGTTTTAGCATTTTTATCCGGGTCGAGTTTGGGCAAAATTTTATGCCCATTTTTCGGGCCGGGCACAGGCCTAGCAAACGGGCCTGAATTTTTATTTGAGTCCAGCCTAAACCCAGCCTGGCCCATGCACGCCTATAGTTATGGACAACCATTTGGATTAAAATTTTAAAATATTAGTATTTTATTTTAGGGATAGATATTAAAATTATATATGAACTTTAATTTAATGTACAATTCTATACATGAACTTTAATTTGGTGCAATTATACACATGAAATATAACACCCCTCGCCTGACCCGATCACCGGATTTAAGTTACGGGATGCTACAATCATTTTCAAGTAAAAATAGAAAATTAATATTTAATTTACACATAATTCATACAATCATAGTCAATTCAATTCAATAATCACCAATTACAACCTTTCTCAGGTATTATACGAGCCTATGTACACTCTTAAATCAACCCAAAATTTAACAAGGACTGATTTACAACATATTTAAAATTACAGATCAATAAATATATCATAAATAAATCCTTCAAACATTCAATCATGTTATAAACAATTAGATATCATGATATATAATTAAAATCCGAGCCTTAGTTGAGCCTACGAAAGCTCTTAAGTCAACCCGAGCTTGAATAAGGATCAATCTGTAAAATTTTCAAAATTTGAGAACAAGTATCTATACCTATATTAGGTACTGATACCATTTCAGCTTCGATATTTCAAAAATTAAAATAAAATGCTCAAGTATTGATACCTGGAACTTGGCACCAATACCTATGTTACAAAGTATCAATACTTATTTTAGTATCGATACTATTTTTAGGACCAATGTTTGAAAATTTCATAAAATTTGGTAAAGTACCTATACGTTTGCCTATGGTATTGATACATTTTACCAAAATGTGAAAAATCACACAATTTGATGGTTTTTACATGGTCAAACCAACTCAAATTCAGTGGTGCTTATAGCCACACTACAAACCTACAAATAATCGACTTAAAACATATCAAAATGCCATAATTTATCCATTCCTCAATCAACAAATCCAACATAGATCAGTTGACATTCAAAACTCATCATTTCTACTTGTACATCTCATACCAAACCAATTATACATTTCAACCTTTCATGTCATCATATTATCATGCCATCTATACTCAAGATACCATTTGGATGCCATTCAAAACATCTCAACATATTCCCCAAGAACAACTTTCACACATGTGGGTATTAACCTTACAAAATTTAAAATTTAACAAGGACTAATCTAACTATCATTTAGGTAATGACAATCACAACCTATATAAATGTCACAAAACCAAATACAATACAATTAAAGTCTACCGTATCAAAGGCTGGATAGTGTAAGCTCCGAGGTGATCCGATTGACAAGTTCTGCTAAACTGAAGATATACAAGGAAAATAGAGATAACGAGTAAGCATTTTGAATGCTTAGTAAGTCCATATAAAATTTACTTAACTTACCTTAGGCATCTTTGGCAACCTTACACTTCCATAATCATTTCAACAAATGTATCAAATGGGTTAGTTCGATTACAAGTCATGAAGTCATAATACAATTATATAAACATTTAACATTCCATCATATGACATGTACCAATCAGTTCATTTTCAAATTATAACATATGCATATAATTTCATTCATATGTGTATATATATATATATATATATATATATATTTGTTGCAACATTTTGTTTTCATATAGTACCATTTCCATTTCTATCTTTCACTCGGAGAACTGAAGTAAATTGAACTCGGATACTCGAGACTAATTTGATTACATATGCTAACATTATCGAGTTGCTAACACTAGCTTCGGATTGGGGTTGCTAACACTAGCTTCAGAGAATCCACAACATATGTTGGACCTCAAGCCATCGAATTAATCACTTATTACAACACCCGTTTTCCTTTTGAAACCCTAATGGCATGTCATTCATATTCCAATAGTTTACTAAGTTCACAAGGGCTTTAATACCATTTCCGTATCAATTCAATCTCCCTATAACATTTTATACATATCATATAATCCATATAAACATTTCCTTACCATTCTATACCTCGTATCAATTCATAGTTGTCGTATAATTTATACTTTACAATTTAGTCCTTTAGATGCCAAAATCATCGAAATTACACATGTATATATAAACTAAATAGTACAAACACACTATTCAAACATAATATAATAGAATATAATAAGTTCCAAATGAACTGACCTGGAAAAACAACAAGTAAACAAGGTGTTAAGGACTAATATGCAATTTCTCATTTTTCTGTATTATCTTCCGATTGATTCACATCCCGATGTATAATAATTTATTTCAATTTATCAATTATAAAAATATTTTAACAGCCTATTGTAAACATATATCAATTCAATTTCATTTTTTATGACCCCTAAAGTTTTACATTTTATTCAATTTAGTCTCTAAAACCAAAATAGCTATATCTTTCACATTTAAGTTTCATTTTCAATCTAATTTTAAATTCATCCTTATATAACCCTATACTATCTATAATTACATAAATTTCATATAAATTTCGAAATATTACACTTTAGTCCCTATGTTCAAAACTAACAATTTTCATTTTACAAATTAGTCCTTTTGCATATCTAAGCTTAAAATCCAACTATTTAACACTAAAACTTCAATCATTCATCAATAGCATCATTTATAAACTTTAACAATTTTAGAAATTAATGCACGAGTTAACTAAATCAAGCTCTCGAAACTTCAAAAATATAAAAATGACAAGAAACGAGCTTGGAATCCCTTACCAAATTTAGAGACGAATGCTTAAGTTTCTAAACCCTACTTTCCTTCCCCTATTCGCGAGTAAAAGATGAACATATGAAATGTTTATTTTTCTTTTAAATTTTAACTTTTATACTTAGATTAAGTTATAATTAATTATAATTGACTAACCTTAATTGAAATTAACCAATTTAGTGGACATTAGATGTCATCCACCACCGTTTGTACACTAGAAATGGTCCAATTTCTTAATTGGTCCTTAAGCCAATTAAAAATTCAAAACGATTATTTTTATAATTTAGTCCTTATACTCTAATTAACTATCTAAATAGAAAAATTAATGAACCAAACTTTAATTAAAATTTATACTAACCTTGTAAATATTAAATAATAATATTTATAGACTTGTTCATCGAAAATGGGGTTCTAAAACCACCATTTTTGGCACTATTAACTTTCAGGTTAAAACACTTATACCTTAACTAACTATTCAATTAACAAAATAGTTAGACCAAAATTCAATATAATACCAAAATTAACTCATAAATATTAATTAATAATATTTACAGACTCAATCATCGGAGAACGGGGTTTCAAAACCACCATTTCCGGTACCACTAAAAAATGGATTCTAACATGAAACTCTAATTGTGGTTCAAATGTATACATCAAACTTTAATTTTGATTTAATCATGCACATTTAAAGAAATAGATACATCAATTCATTTTTATATTGGATAAATATAATTATTCATGTATGCAAAATATAAATATAAAATGATATTATATAAATAATTGTGTTAATAATTTACAAAATTGAATGAAATTGAAATTTCATATATAAAATTTAACAAAATCGAAATTCAAGTATATATTATTATTATTCAACTTTGAACAAATCTATCATTTTGGAAAAAGATGTGGATTCCTATACTAATCTTATTTATTTGTAGTTTAAGTTTCAATTTCTTGAATCAAGATTCTATTATTATATTTATATTATCTTGTAGATATATTTATTAGAAATTTTAAGAATTTGTTGCACAATCCGCAAAATGTACAATCATATTCAAGTGCTTGAAATACCACAGATTTACGAGAAAAATCAAACTGCAGAAAATAAGATTAGATTGATTATGTGCAACTTTATCCACCAAGGTTACTATTAAAAAACACTTGAAATTTTATAACATTTTTTTTTTTACAAGAGAAATATTCTTATAATATTTTAATTAGTATCTTTTTTTCTTTTACCGGAGAAATATTACACAGGCCTTCATTATATTCTAGGCATGAGTTACACAAGGTTCTTCCTTGCATCAACTATGGTGCTAGAAGATTTCAGTATTTGTTAACACCAAAATATTAACATGGTATCATCATCATCAAGACACTTGAATATAGGAATACTTCACATTTGAATTACTTATAATTTTTATTATAATTTAAGTTCATATATTCCATACATCATAATATTAATTACTAATAAATTATTTTTAATGACTATTATAATTTAAGTTTTATATTTTTATATTAATATTAATGGATTTAATATCATTCAAACTACATATTTTTTAACTTTACAATATATTTAAAATGAATATTTTATCTTTTTAAAAATATTTTTTTGGCAACTTTTCAAAATAATCTAATGCTTATTTTGATCTCATTTGCATAATTGCATCTCATCCCTCATCAACTTTGTATTAGAACTCGAATGTATATATATATATATATATATATATATATATTATGTGTTTGTGATGTTTTAATCTTCAAAGATGAAATTATATATATTCTGTTTAGAAAAATCATTTCACCCACATAATGAGTATCTTTGTATGTCAGAATGCATCCAACAAATACTTCCTTTTTATGTTTCTCCATATAGAGTGAGGTAAAATCAGTGGCATTCTTTATGTTCTCTACCAACACGCATTCAAACATGGTGAGATAATCCTCCTCCATACTCGAATTTGAGTTTGAATGTTACATCCAACATGGGTAAATTATTAAGATTATAATTAACAGACTAGCAACCCAACTCGAACCAGTTATGGCTAAAACCAGACAGAATGTCTATCGCTTCAAGTATTATCAAACCAAATAAACTACGGCCAATCTGATCAAATCCTAAGAAAAATACTTGAAATGCAAAATTGGAATAGAAGTTAGTGCAAAAGAACACAACAGGAACATCAACTAATTACAATTTCATTTAGTTCTATAATTGTAACCAAAGCATATATGCTCTTGACTGCTGCAAAAGTTATGCACCCATATTAAGAAGGAAAATTATTAAGTATCTATAAGACCATGCCACTAGTGTAGGATAGCATTTTCAAACCAATCAAAGCTACAGCACTTCACAGAATCCAATCCTGTGACTAAATCAGTGGAACAAAAAAATCAAACACAAATGTATGCCTCTGACCAACTCGGAGATGATACCTGAACGACGTGTTATTGTCTTCACGGTCAGCTATATGAACCTGCCCTTCATTTAGAGGTCCGCCGCTTATTCACTATTGGGAAAAATAATAAAGAAAACTAACAAAAGGCCGCAATACAATTCATCTCTCACAAAAAAGGAACTTGCATCTTCAAGATCAAAACCTATACACGTTAAAGGGCTTTAAATGATTGCCTCCTCCGGTCAAGCTTCAATCTTCGGTTACAATCAACGTTTACAGGTTTCAACAATCGTTCTGCTTCTAATTCGGATTGAAGTGATGACTGCAATCTCCTTAAATGCCCATTGCACTGTTTATGGGCAGAAAGAATATTGCCACTAATATTGTGTTCATCGGGAGTGAATTTTCGCTGGTAAGGCGAGTGCCACTTTGCTTGCAAATAAGCAAGCGATCTCCATGGAGGAAATGGCATTGAGTTCTGCTTAAGAGACGACCTAGCTGCGTCGACCATAACCTGAAGTAATTGTTTCAACCTAGTCAAGGAGCCCACATAAACAACTGGAAGTGAATTCAATATTCTACCATAAGAATCAACTGCTCTAGCTATCTCAAAGTGGCTTCGGAAGTCAATATCGATAATCAAACGCTCAGAACAACCATTGTTGTAATTGACCACATCGATATACTCATGGTCACCTGCGTGTGTCGCGCATGGTTTTGTCAAATTACAATAATTTATACTTTTCAAGCAATGAAATTATCATGAATATACTTTAGAACTAGTTTAAGAGATCTCAAGGGAAGTTGATTTTCATCACGAATTGTAGAAATGAACTCTTGGATACATGTAACACAGCTCGAAAGAGGTCTCTTTTTCTACCATCTAGGCAATAGGAAACTTGAATAAAAATGATGCAGGAGCTAATAAAATCAAAGAACCTGAAGGAGATAGCAAAAATTAGAATTCAGAGACTCCTTGAATACCTCCTGGAACTTTTCCGCTACCCTGCCACCTGGACGCACAAACAGCAGCATCATAGCCGGAAAGTCTCAACAGCTTTACCAGAGAATACCTGATGCAGCTGGCGTTACATTGCCCCGACTTCACAAAGTGTAGGTCTGTCTCACTGATGGAGAATACGAGAGAATGAACCACGGATGAAAGGTCAATCTCATATTGGCCTACCGGGTGCTTATAGTACTGCAACAAGACCGACCAAAAGGAAATAAGATAGATCAACCTTAAGTAAATGCTTTCGGTAGGAAACTGATATAGTAAAAGTACAAAGAATCATCAAAATTCACAAGATTACAGTTTCGAAACCAAATAGAGTTGAGCAATTATAGAAAATGCAGACTTATTAACACATTAACAAGGCAATCTTAAGGGAAGTTCCCAATATTTTCAGATACGTGAAGCAAATCACTATGTTACTTACAGTATGAACCTATGTTAGTCGGACTTGGGTGCATGTCGGGTATGAGTATGTATCCAACATGTTAATATTCATTTTCTTCTAGGTTTTCTCATATATTTGAAGAATCATATCTCTATATCCATGTTCGGATGTATGGGGTAGTCCAAGAAAAATGAAAAATCCAGATATGAACAATGACCATATATGATATATAGGAGTTTCTAATGAATTAGAATATTCTTTAATCTCCCTAAACAGATGTAGGGGTAACAAAAATGGTGACTGTTAAACAAAAATGACCAAAGCTTATAAATTTCAAGCTAGAATATTATGGTTAGATTTCCTAAGCTATAGCAGTTTTCAACAACTATCATATAGAGATTATATTATGAAGATAAGAGTCCGCAATTCTCATCCATAACCACAAAATTCATTTCTCTCAATCTCAAATTTGCAGCACCTTGATTTTGTCCTTGGAAAAGTTAAAAACAAAATGAGGACTCTCAAATAAAATGAGCAGACTTTAGAGGTCAACCCTTATTCCTTAAATAAACTAGTTCTTTCCCAAAATAAAACCCAGAACCAACAAAAAAAAAATACAAAACCCAGAAACCCCAAAGATGAAAAAGATAAAATTTCAAAAACACCCAATTATGGACAACCAGTTAATATGAATAAAAAAGAAAAGAAAACAGAGAGAGTTAATACTAACAGATATTTTATCGGCGAGGTGGATAAGATCGGAGAATCCAGAATCGCTATCGCTACTACACCAAGAATCGGCACCGGCGCTTCCGGCGTTATTTTCCAAAAAATCGCTAACCATTAAAGCCAAATCATGTTCACTTTCATGGCTAAACCCCCACAAATTAATATTGTTATTATTACTATTATTCTGATGATCCTCGGGTGGCACCCATAGGCTGCACTCCATCGCCAAAACAAATCGCCGGCGTAGGATCAGAATTTCCCCAGTCCCTTCTACCAATTCACACCAAGCATCGCGTTCCCGTAATCTAAATGAAGGGCAGGGTGAGGGTGTGTTTTCTTGTGGGAGATGATGGAGGGACGGGGAAAGAAAGAAAGAAAGAAGATGGAAGGAAGCAATAACAAGAAATCAGGTTATTATTATTATAAACAAAGTAATATGATTGGCCAAAAGGAAACAAAAGTTGAAATTACCAAATGATATGTATCCAGCAGCCCTGCTTTTATTTTATGAGCTTTTAACAATGGAGCAGACGACCCCACACGCATGGAGAGCTATCAACCCTTCATTCTTTTTTTACTCAAATAAAAGTAATTGTGACAAGAGAGAATAACAGACATAATTAAAGATTTATTTAAGAAAATTTAATTATTGTATTACATTGTGTTCTTTTGAAGTTACATTGTGTTAAATCTTAATTCTTATAATATATATATATATATTGATCTAAAGTAATATATTGACCCAATAACGGAAACAACCATTTTTATATAAGTTAGATTTTTATCAAATGGCACTAGTTTATTAAGTCACGTGTTGTGCACGTGTATTTGTTACTGGCTGTAGATCAAAGTCTATGATAAATGCACACGGAACATCTTATGGAGGTTAACTAATTAAATGTAGCTCATTTGACCCACCTGAATTGACTCGATTTGTGGAACATATGGAGAAATCCATCTACTTAAACACTACAGTAAAACTAAAGTTATCATGGTTAATGTAAATATTAAGGGATAAGATTAGATAGAGTTTAAATCCTTTAGGACTTTCATCTTGTAGATAGACACTAATCTCAATCATTGATCTAATTCAATTAGTATCATTGGATCTGGGAGAACTCAACTATAAATAGAGGCCTTCCCCTCATTTTAATCACTCAGTTATAAACCTTCAAAATAATAGAATACTTTTGAGAGCATTTACTCAAACACTTGGTGTGCACCTATTTTTCTATTCATTCGTGGCTTCTTTTTTCTTTTTTTGAGTTTGCTTCCACTTTGCTTCGGTTCCTTAGAGAATTTTTGTGAGTTCTCTCATTTTTCGAGAGTAAGGCTGACTTAGGCGAATTTAAACCTAAGAAATCGCCTAAGGCTGCGCAGTTTGCCAGACTAAAATTCTAGTCCCACGATAGTTGGTATTAGAGCCAGTGTTCGAAGGTGTCGATTGAGATGACAAAAGGAAGAGACGAACAGAATGTCCCGATAGAGACCTGTGGAAAGACCAGGAAAAATAGCAGATCAAGGGATATGCTGTCGACTTTGGAAGGTCAGGTTACCAATCTCGAGGAATCCATAAGTGGTGTGAAGGAAACACTCGTGGTAGTTAAGGGATGCACTGATGAGTTAAACTCGATAAGAGAGAAGCTTGAGGACTATGTCATGGAGACTCTCAATTCCAATCGAGATGCAATGCGAAAGACTATAAATGTCGCCATGGATGATTACACCAAGAAGCTGACTAAGAAGAATGATGTTGTCGAAGCTATAACCGTGACTTTGAAGGAAAAAACTGAGGCCATGATGGCAAAATTTGAGGAGATCGAGGGAGAGCTTATTGTGTGCAGAGCTGCTGTAGGAAAAGGGATGTTGGCTTCAATCCCTAAGCAGCATAAAATGGATACCCCAAGCCGGAAGTGTTTAAGTGGATGAGGTCCGCAAGAGATGTGGACAATTTATTGAATAAAGTGAAATATATATGATATGTTAATAAATTGGATTGTGATAGTGAATATGATTGAGAAATGTTATATGTACAAAATTGTAAATGGAATTGAACATTGGTACCATATTAACTAGTCGGGTTGAGTCAGATATAGTTGCCATGCCATTAAATTGCTTTGTGTATGAGATTATGTATGTAACGATCCAAAATTCAGTGGTGTCGAAAATGGTGGTTTCAAAAACCCTTTCTCCAATGCTCAAGTCCTAAATGTTATTAATTAATATTTATGATTCAATTATAGTATTATATTAAATTTTGGTCTGACGAATTTGTTAATTCAATGTTTGTTAAGGTATAAGTGTTTCAACTCTAAAGTCAGTAGTGTTGGAAAGTGAAGTATCGGGACCACGTTTCCGTATTAAATATTTACAAAGTTATTATATAGGTGAATTGAATTTTGGATAGGTAATTTCGTCGAATTTGTGACTAAGTAAGGTATAAGAACTAAATCGTAAAAGTTACAAAAGTTAATCCCTATTGATTTTTATTTATTAAAAAGGTTAAATAATATTAAACCAAGGATTAAAGTGGCAATAATTCCACCTTAGAAGATAGTGGACAGTTAATGGCTTTGTACGTTAAAAAATATTAAATTATATAATATTTATAACTTAAAGTAATGAAATATATAGTCTACCATATAATTAAAAAGAAAAGAAAGCCATAACTTTCTTCCATTCATCATTCTTGGCAGAATGAAAGAGGAAGAAGAGAACTTGGAGCTTCAGCATTTTCGTCTTTCATTGATAAGGAAATTAAGATCGGTTTTTAGTAAAATTTATGATTTTGTGATCGTGATAGTTCGATTTAGTTAACTCATATATTATTTTTCAAAAATTGTTAAAGTTTCTAAAATTATCGTTTTTGAATTCTTGAAGTTTTTTGTACTGAATAGTTAGATTTTAAGCATAAATGTGACAAATAACTATTTTGTAAAGTGAAATTATCAATTTTGTAAAAAAGGACTAAAATATAAAAATTGAAAATAATGTTGTGAAATGTTGATAAAGAAAGATACCAGAGACTCCATAATGGATGTAATTGAATCAAATTGTAAATCAAAGCTCAAATTTGAAAGTCATGACTATTTCGGTTTTAGGGCCTAAATTGAATAAAATGCAAAACCTTAGGGGACGTCTAAAAAATGAAATTGAATTGATATATGTTTATAACAGGCTATTATAAGATGTTTGGATAATTTGAAATAAATTATTATAGATCGAGAATTGAATTAATCAGAGGATAATCATAAAAAAATACAAATTAGTCCTTAACACCTTGTTTGATGTTGTTTTTTTCCAGGAAAGGTCATATGAGACTTACTTTATTAATTCATGATATGTTTGTATTGTATTGTTTTACTTTTAGTTGAATTGTTATGTAAATAATGTCTTTTGGCATCAAATGGACTAAATCATAAAATCTGAATTACATGACAAATATGAATAGATACGTGATATCAAATGGATGTGACATTGTTATATGATTGGATAGTGTGTATATGATGATGTTACAAAGTTTAAATTGTAAATGGATTGCTATTTAAAATGTGAAAAGTGTGTACATAGCTACAGGGATTGTAATGAATTGTATATGGTAAAAATACCCGAGTGAACGTATTAAAGGATAGGATACGATTAACATGCCAATAGATTTATGTTCGTGTTGTATGGGATATATGTGATGGTACAAAGATATTATTGATTATACCGAAATCCAACATTTGTTACGAATTACCAAGTTATATTGGTATGGTGAAGGGATGTATTGATACTGATTATATGATGCCTATAGGCTTTGCACTTCAGTGCTTTGGTGTGTTGTAGTTTGAGCTCTTACAAGAAAATTTGGTGTGGTATAGTTACCTATGCATCCGAATATATTTATTATAGTTCATCAGACTACTGGATTAATGGAAAAGAGAAATGACAGTGAAATGATATGAGTCTCACGCTCACATGCTTATATGATGAATAAATTATATAAATGGTATTGTATTATGGAATTCATTTGTAAGGTAATTATTGAATAGTACATTACATGCGATCATAATATATTACTTTGTTATACATTAAACTTACCTTATCATTGTAAACTACTATGTCAAGCTAAATTGTATCAAATTATTGGATTGATATGTTTTCAACATGAGAAAATTTGAATAACATGATAAAAAATGGCATAAATTGTATTTGTATATGAATTGAGTATCATGGTCTTGTTGTATTAATTAATTAACCTATTGGCGACTTGTGAAATTGTATATGTATGCATAAAGAAGTCAAATGAATGTCATGTTTTGTACAATTGTGTTTCAATTACTTAAATTAGGTGAAATGTCAAGGTATGTTAAGTTATTTTCATATGGACTTACTAAGCATTCGATATGCTTATTCCATTTACCTTCCTTTTCCTTGTAGGTCACTTTGTAGAACATGTCAAGCCAAATCAACTTTTGAAGCTCACACTATCTCATACCTATTGGTAAATGCTTAAACGTTTTTTAATTTAGATTGTGGAATATATGTCTAGGATGTTTGGATGTGAATATAATGTTTATAAGTGTTTTGGTCTATGTACAAAAAGGTATAATTGCCAATGTTGAGTTTTGGTAACTTGTAATGATCTTGGTATATGATAGCTTGAATAAGGTTATGGCATGAAATTAAGTAAAAGCATGAATTGAAATGTGTGGTAAGTGGTTGAAATGGAAATGCTTTAATGACATATTTTAGGTAACTATTATGAAATGATAATAGCATGAGAGTGATTATGGCTGAGAAGTTTTGAGATTGAAACATGATGTTTATCATGTTAATTATCTTGTTGAATTTGGCATGCTTGACAAATGGTTTGGAATGTATATAGGGTTAATGTATGTACTTGCTTTGATTGGTAGTTTTTGACTTGAACCTTGGTGAATGCTTATTCTTGGTACAGTAATGGTTATATGAAATTGAGTATTTGATGGTGGTTACACATGTATCACTTGAATGGCACATTTTGGTAGTCTTTAGCATGACTATGATATTAGGGATTTGATGATATAATGGGAATGGATGAGAAGGTTACAAGTAAAGAAATTATGTGAATTGGTGTTTATATGATGTATGAATTTATTGAATGAGTTGGGAAGTTGGTGAATAGAAATATATGCATGTTTTGTATTGATTTTCGCAGGTTGGTAATGTGCTCACAAGCACAAGATAAGTTGGTGTAGAATGATATCGAATGACGAGAAATTGGATTGATTTGAATATTGTATAAAAAAGTGTGATATAATTGATATATGATATGTGATATGAATTATGTTATGTGAAATTGGATATATATAAATTGATGATGGAACTAAATGAGATTATGATATTGAATGTGAATTGATAAAATGAAATTGGATTATTGGTACCCTATTCACTGTTCGGGTAGAGTTGACCGCGACCCAGCATGCGTGCACCGGGGCTACGAATCAATACTATTATACTTGAATATCTAGCGGCTTTACTATAAGTGTGAAATGTCAGTTGTAATTTTTATAGTGTTACATGGAACACCCGAGTATTCCAAGGATCGAACCTAAGGGATTGCCAAAATTGGTAAATATGTTTATTAAGTTAATTACAAGTTAAACAATTACTAATCTAATCAAGTTGGAAATTATTAGTGCAAGTTAAAATAAAATAAGATTTGAGCTGAATCTAAATTAACAAATAAAAGTACCAAACTAACTTTCTTCCTTTTTACTAGAAACAATGCAAATGAATTAAAATGATGGTTGAATGAGTCATGGATTTCTAACTAAGCTAATAAACCTATGATGATTATATTGTTTGCTACTCTTAGCTAGAAATCTCCTCCCGATCTCATTTTAAACTAAAAGATACCATCTAAGATCTCTTCTCGGTCTCACTTAGGCATATAGATCTCCTCTCAGTCTTACTATTCAGCATAAGTGTATCAAAGTCCTACACAATAGAGTCTCCTCTCAGTCTCATCTATCTAAATATTCCACTAGAGGCTTCAATTCTAGTGTAATATGCAATTTAATACACTTGAACAAACAACCACTCAAAGCATAGATAATAGCCTAACTAAGTAACCAACTTATCAATCAACCAATAAACAATTCAACACATGATTAAACTGAAATTCCACACAAGTATTTTAACAAACACATGGAAGGCATAAAATATAAAAGATAAGGGTTGAAAAAATGTTCATTAATAGATAAAAATCTGATGAAGTGCGAGTGTCTAATACATCTCCATCCACAATCTTCCTACAAAAATGAAGACAAAAAAATACTACAAGTAAAACAAAAAGAAAAAAAAAAGAGTGAAAAACTAAGCTAAGAAATATGAAAAGTAAAGAACAAATATTCAACCAAAAAATCTATCTTCAAAAGATTATAAACTAGTATTTATAGTCTGCTAACATTTAACCTTACATTGACCATTATGCCCTAAATGAAAAAGACTTGAGCTTGTTTGGATACAAAATTACCCTTGCAATTTTTCACCCGTTGATCTGCCACAATTCATGGTGGCAAATTAGGTTCTTTTCGATACTTAATGAGCTTGTTTTCAGGATAATTTAGTGTTATTGTTTTTAGTTTTACATTTTAGTCTTTAATGTTTACTTTTGGTAAAATAAGCATTTTTACACATATTTTGGTGTTATGATGACTCATTGGGCCAATATAGTCATAGGGTAGGACTGATGAGCCAATTTAGTCTGCATGACACCAATTTCAGGCCAAGGAACATTAGGTAGACGCTAGTGTCGTGATACCAGTATGCAATGTAGCAACCCCTGTAAAGTTCAGTGTCGTAACATTGGTCTTGTGGTGTCGCGACACCACTGTGACAGAGATCAAAATATTGCTGAAGGTGTTTTCATCTACACAATGTAATTTATTCAATTTAATGGCCTGTATTTAACCTAATTAAGGCAGAATGCTAAGGGCCCTTTTTTAGAGAAGATTTTGGAGATTTAATTTTAGTTTCATGTTAGTTTCAATTTAGTTTTAGTTAGCATAATTTTTGTTCTTGTTTCAGACTTGGATTTGCCTTGGTTCCAAGCTTTTGTTTCTTTAGAAATTTATAATTTTTCTTTGGTTTTCACTTGCAATTGACGTTATCTCGATGATTGTTAAAGGGTTTTCAGCTCTAGAGTGCATCCCATATCGAAATAGATCAATTTCTCTTTTCCCTTGTCTTTAGTTTAATATTTGATTTGTATGTTTAAATTGAAGTTAGGAAAATTTGTATTTAGATCCATGAGTAGCTAAACCCGTAGGGAGATTAACTATCGGAGGTAGGATTAATTGACAGAAGAATTAGGGTTTGCCTTAGAATTAGTTAATTAGATAAGTGGTTTTTGTCTAATCAGTTAGAGGCCAAAAGGTAATAACTAGTTAATTATTAGCAGATTCATTAAAACCTAAATTCTGAAGTTAATTATGAACACTAACATGAGTCAATCTTCTGTCTGTCAATTGAGTGAATTTCGATTATTAATTTCATTTGATTTATGCTATCTTTGTTGCTTAATTTTGATTTGGTTTTTTGTGCTATAATTTTAGATCATTACTGTTTAGCTTTGTTAGTATAGAAAGTAGTTTTTGGTTTGATTTAATCTCCCTTGGGTACAATCCTCGGAATACTTCCCGAAATGTTTTATTGTAAACTTTCCTATATTATAATTTGGCTCGTACACTTGCGGACACCGCTATTTATTTTATATATTTTTATTGTAGTATTTCCAGTCCAGACATTTGCACGTCTGGTGGCTGTCACCCATTAGGCATTGGTGTGGTGACACCCAAGCTCTAGTGTCGCGACACCCAAAATAGCTGCTAACTTGTATATCTTAGAGGTCTCGGTAGGACAATCAAATATTTCAATCAAAGTCCTAGTATGAAAATCAGTTAGAATAAATAATAGATTGATCAGTTCCAAAAATTAAAATTCTTCTAGATGGTCATATAGTGGAGGCGGGTGTTCCATAAGAAACTCAAGACATAACTAATAACTAAAACTCCAGAAGAGATTAAGGTATCTGAAACTGAAGATTAAAATAGTGAAAATAAAGAAATCTTGATAAGTTATGTCAATTTGAGAAAATGTGGAATCGATAATAAAATATGTCGACAATGGTTTTGCATGCAATATTATTGTTGAAATAATGAAATAAAAGGATAATCTTGAATAAATCTATTGAAAAATATAGATATGAAATAGATTGATCAAAATAGAAAGATACAACTCAAGTACAATTAAACTCGTGAAATTTTTAGACCAATAATCCAAATACCTAAATGTATAAAGCCAGTGATGGTACAAATGAACTAGTTTTGCAAAACTGGAATAAAATATGAAGTTTTTTTTGCTAAGTTTTGGCATTGAGTATGAAAAGATATAATATTTTTTTGTGGTAGATGTAATAACCTTTAGATATATTATTAAACTGATAATTCAGAAAAGATTTAATTTGCGTCTAATGATTGTTATTATTACAACTTTTTATGAATCACTATATAGTAAATTTTATATTAAAATCTTTGACGGATTTAGAATGCTAGAAGCATATTAAAATTATCGAAAATTGTTCATTTATATGAATTGAAATAAGTTGAACATATGTGGCAAATTTGACTTAGTGAATATTAGTTGAAGGAGGATTATAAAATAATCCAAAATACCTATTTGTATTTTTATAAAAGAATCATGATTCAAGTTTGTTATGATTATTGTTGAAATCCTGAAGAGATCAAAATATATTTCTTCAAAATTTTCATCACTCATGACTTGCAAAAAAATGATAATATAAATGCTTAGCAAATACGTTCAAATGGTCACTTGAAAAGCTAGTATTTAAGATTGAATATGTAGAATATGAGATATTATGTGATGTTTTCATGAGGGGGAGTAAATACGCATTGTTTTCTTTTTTCCTTAATTGAGGTTTTGTCTCATTGGGTTTTCCTGGTAAGATTTTTAACGAGACAACATATTATGCGTATTATAGATATGTATATTCTTTTTTCCTTCACTAGGAATTTTTTCCCAAAAGTTTTTATGTTAGTAAGGTTTTAACAAGACCCATTTATCTACCAATGGACATCCAAGGGGGAGTGCTATGTCAATGTTCATCAAGATTAAGATAAGTTTTGATATACTTTAAATTCTAATAGTAATTAGAAGTAGAGTTCTATTTCATTTATATTTCTTATGTCTATAAATATAGACTTCGGAGAAGCATTGTAAATTATTCTCATTGATCAATAAAATATGCTTTCTCTATTGTTCTCCCATTTTTTTGTTCTTTACTTTTTGTCCTTTTATTTTATAGCAATTTGCGTAACTTCTATTTTTACTTAAAATTTTGAAGTTTATTAAAACTAGAAACTTTAACACATGTATTTGTGAAAATAATGTATTTAGAATATATATTTGTATTTAAATATAATACATAAAAAATGAAATATATGATTCGAAAATAAAATGTATAAAAATATCAAAATAAAATTTTAGTTGAGGAGTAAATTTAAGGTTTTACTAACTCAATTAGCATGGGTTCAAATCTCATCATATGCATATTTTTATTTTTTAAATAAAAATCTAAAATATATCAAATAATATAATTTATTTTAAATTTGAAGAGAAATTAAAATAATTTTCCTAACTGAACTAGGACACAGTTGATAAGTGATACCAATTCAATAAAAAAATTATAAATAATATATATAAAATATTCGATTATATTTATATAATGAAAGAAAATATTTGAATCCGTGAACCAAAATTCTTCTCGATTTCAACAAAAACAAAAGTTGAACATTATTTTCTTTAAATACAATTATAATTATAAATAATACATTGAAATAAATTATAATTAAAATTGTATACACTTATCCCGCATGGACAGGTGGTACCACAAAGAGCTACCTAAAAAGCATTAGTGGATGGCCCTCGACTCACATCGACCAGTGACTAGTCGCCCGAGCATCTCGCCTACTGTTAGGTCACCCATTTTTATTGAGAACACCTTTTCCATCATAAGAGGACCAATGAGGTATAGCAACCTCGTACTACCTCAGAAAGAGGAATGTCAGAGTAGTACCACACTCGACGACAACCTACATAAAATGGCCTTGCCACCTAGCAACAACATGATAATTTTTTAGCCCCTCTAATAAAATTGAAAAATTGTGTATCAAATAATAATCCTAAAAATATATAACAAGGTAATTATCTAATTATATATTTATTGTTTTTAAAATTTTTTACTATACCTAATGTCACTTATGAGTTTGTTTTAACTGCAGCTGTATAGTTTACATGAGGAAAGAGAAGAGAGGGGGGAATAATGTAAATTCAACTCAATTGAATCCAAAATTTATAATTTATTCAATTTGATAATAAGCACGATCCAATCAATAAATAAATAGTTATATATAATGTTTATAAAAAATTATAATTAAGTAGAATATGTATTACATGCATATGCGTGTGAAAACTACGTATTTAGAAATTGAAGTGTATTTAAAAATAATATACAATAAATAATAAAATGTTATAAAATAAAGAGAGATGGAGAGAATAAAGAACAAAAAAAATATGAAAGCAATAAAAATGTACTTTATTGATAAAAATGGATGATTACAATGCTTCATCAGAATCTCTATTTATAGGCATAAGAAGTATAAAAGAAGTAGAAATCTAATTCTAATAAATATTAGAATTTAAAGAATCTTAAAACTGTAACGCCTCGTTTAAATTATTTCTGTATCTGTAAATATCTGTCACAATTGTGTACCTACTTTAGTAGCTAAGTATTTTGGGGGTGTGCGAGAGGTCTTGGATTCAAGTCTCATTTTTGTGAAATTTTTTATTTTTCTAATCCTAGCCTTATCCTTGGTAGATTGGCCTTATATTTTATCTTTGGTAAACTCATATTAGAATGAGCCTGCTGGTTCGAATGGTAAGGGGTTAGTGTATTGGAGGTCCTGTGTTCGAATCCCTGTGTGAGCGAGGGTGTTAATTTTTGCTCAGTTGTCTGATAGAGTTTCTGTAGAGCTAAAATTCTGAGGTGATTGTGAGTTAGTGGGTTAGTGGGATAAAAATAAGGGATATGTTGTCATATCTAAAATTTTTATTTCTTTTCAAAATTTTAATTAATTTTTCTCTTTCCCCAAAACAATCTAACGTTAGTTTCTTTGTTCCCTGCCATTTTCCTTTTCCTCTCATTTCCTGCGATTCTATCTATTTTTATCATATCTTTATTTATCGATATTTTGCTGTTCTTCGTATTATTCTGGTAAGTGAGATTTTGGTTTCTGTAACCTTGATTTACAAAACACTGGTTAGAGCCATATCTTTTGTTTTAGTGAAGTGGTGTATAAGTTAAGGGTTTGTTTTCTGCAAATTTGTGGTGTAGGAGAAGGTTGTGAGTAGAGAAGTTTTACTCCGACAACCTAAATCACGCTAGTGGCTGTTTGTGTTGTCGGTAAGGTCTGTGCATTATTTTGGGTTATATGTCGATTCGTATATTGATTGCTAATTGGTGAATAGGATACTGTTTCTTAGGTTTCGGTAGGCTCGGGATTACTGTAGCATCTAAAATGAACTACGTGTGTACCTTAAATACTAAAAATCAATGTTTGGAGAAAGCCAAAAAAGAGCACTGTCGACGCTACACGGGCGTGTGCCTAGCCGTGTGGTTGGCCATGTGCAAGACACAGCCTTGTGTTTGACGAAGGCATGACCGTGCGCTAGACACGGCCGTGTAATGGTGTGGGTGTGGCCGTGGAGGACTACACAAGCATGCCATATGAGCGTGTGGGTTTTGGGCCAGGCCATGTGGGCCACACGAGCAGGTGGGCCCATAATTTTAAAATTTTTCCTAAAGTTGAAAAGGTCGTTCTGATCGACTGTGAGCCTACCGTAGGGTCGGTAAGGGCTAACCAAACCCTAAATTATGTAAACTGATATTTTGATAGTTTGCTCTGAGTAAGACACCGTTATGTATGTCTTACTATTCTGTTATATATATGATATTTGTACGCAAGCATATTAAGCATGATATTTCTGTATCTGTATTCTGCAATTACAATTGGGATGAGAATCATATATGAGGAAGAAGTGATTTGTACGGCAACTTTTTGTCTATATTCTGACAGCTTGACTACATACTATCTGTTATGTGTCGTATTGACACTATATGGTGTGTAGGGATGGTGGGTGTTTTTAACCTTGGGATGGTCGGAGTTGGTATGTAGAGTATAGGGGTAGGATTTTGTATACTTGTTCTGCATATTTGATTCTGTTATCTGTATCTGTAAAAGACTTAAGTTCGAATATGAATCTGATTGTATATGTGATTTTTGTATGTATAACAAGGCTATTTCTGTTGGGTTACACACTGAGGTTATGAAAACTCACATCTGTTTGTCTGTTCTGTTTAGATAATTTACAGACTTAGGCAAATCGGTGCAGCGGAGTCTCATAGTGACCACTAGACTATGAACTGACTTTAAATAAAGGTTTTGTTTAATTAAAGATTGTTTCTGGAAGTTTTGTAATTAATGGACTCTCTGGACTGTTTGGTTTTGTTTTGGATTTGGGTTTTCGGTTTAACACATTATCTGAGACGGTTAGCTAAAAACATTAGTTTTTACTAAAACAAAGGTTTTTGAAAATACGAACAAGATTTTCAAATATAACGACTTCTATGATTTTCGCAGTAAATTATATTTTGGTAAATGAATTATCTAAATAACGTTTTTGGTAATAGTCATAAATGAATATGGGTTATAAAACTTGAATGATTTATTCGAAACGAATCTATTTTCAAAACACTTCTTTGTGACATCTCCGGATTCGACCATAATGGCTAGGCCGAATTTGGGGTGTTACATTTGGTGGTATTAGAGTCAGGTATAAAACTCAGGATATGAATTTTTGGGTTCGAAAATTGTATTATAAAAAGAATTGGTTTTCAAATAATTTAGATCATTCTAAGTAAGTATGTGGTACACTGAGTCTCCGGCGCTGATCCTGTAAGTATTTCTAAACTTAGATAGAATATTCTGAAAACACTGTAGTTAGCACTTTTTGAAACTATACTGAGCTAGTTAGAGACTAAAACCTCTAGAATACTTCTGAACTTTTGATAATTAGCGTATAAAATATTTGCTAATAAATATTGGAACTGATACATAAAATTTTATAATGTAGACAAATTTGAATATACAATGAGCACTTGTGGAACTCGCGGTCGTGATATCCGTGGACGTGGTAGGGGCCGTAGGGGGCTCGAGTTGAGTCTTTCTCTCTGAGCAGTATGCCAAACTTAGACACGAGTGAGACATTAGTTTTACCTGCTACTAAGATTAGGTCTCAAAACCGCTCAGCTGGGGATGATGCACTATCCCAAGCCATGTTGAGGATGTTGGAGAGGGTCGTTGGACCCCATTCTAAATCTGAGGGCCATGGGTTGGTAACTGAACGGCTCTAATCCAATAGAGCTGAGTTGTTCAAGGGTGTCACTAGAGTCGCCCCTACTATGGTCGAGTATTGGTTGGGGGCCATCGAGAGGATCATGAGTGACATCGACTGTACTCCAAAGGAGAAATTAAATGGTGTAGTCTCTCTGCTTCGCTACGAAGCATATCAGTGGTGGTTGTCGGTTGATGAGGGTAATCAACAGGATCGTTTGAACTGGGATTATTTTAAGACTGCTTTCTAGAGGAAGTATGTGGGGGCGAGCTATGTTGATGCTCGTAGGCTTGAGTTCATAAATCTTACGTAATGTGATAAATTTTTGGCTGAGTATAAGGTCGAGTTTTTAAGGTTGAGCCATTACGCTCGTGGCATGGTAGCATCCAAGTATGAGAAATGCGTTCGCTTTAAGGATGATTTGAGGGATAGTTTGAGGGTTCTGATTGCTCCGCAGTGGGAGAGTGAGTTGCAGTTCTGGTAGATAAAGCGAAGATCGTCAAAGAGGTTGAGCGTGTGGAGCGCTAAAATAGGGATCATAAGAGAGGCAAAAATAAGAGGGATTCGAAGCCTTCTAGTTTTGTTTAGAGGCTTAAGAAATGAGCCAGACCTGATGGGCCTGTTAGAGTGAGGGTTCCTGTTGCTCCTACTGGGATTCAGACATATGGTGGTTGTGGTAGACGCCACCCGGGTGAGTGTTGGAGGAGGTTAATGACTTGTCTGAGGTGTGGGTCTTTAGAGCATTAGATTAGGGATATCCACAGCGTGCTGATCAAATGCAAGCTTTAGGACCGAGTTTTGTACAGCCTTAAAAGGTTGTTCAGCAGCCACCTAGGGACCGTGGATTGGCTAAGGGTGGTAATGGTATGGGCTGAGGACAGAGAGTACCGGACAGAAGTGCTACTCAGACTAAGACGGGACAGTCTGCACTGTTTTATGCTACTTAATATCGAGATGATAGAGATACTCCTGATGTGATCACTAGTACGTTCTTGGTTTTTTATGTTCCTTATACTACTCTGATAGACATAGGTTCTAAACATTCCTATGTAGCTAGTACTGTTTCTGAAAAATTGGGGATTTCTATGGAGTGACTAGTGAGATTACCGTACTAAGTCCATTGGGGCAATCTGTTCGAGTAAGTAGGCTTTATAGGAATATACCGTTAGAAGTGCAAGGGGTTGTATTTCTAGAAAGTCTGATGGAATTACTGTTTGGGGAGTTAAACTTGATTCTGGGTATGGACTGGTTAATTGAGCACCGAGTTAGCTTTGATTGCGCGACTAAGAAGGTCGTTCTGAGGATTGATAATGATAAAGAGGTGGTTGTGATCGGAGAGCATCGAGATTATCTGTCCAATATGATCTTTACTCCTGTGGCTGAGAAATTAGTTCGAAAAGAGTGTCAGGCGTATATGGCATTCATTAGTATTTCAGTTTCAGTTTCTAGGGACTCTTTTATTGGAGATATCAAAATAGTGAGAGAATTTTCGGATGTCTTTCCTGAAGAGTTACTGGGTTTACCTCCGAATTGAGAAGCTGAGTTTGACATTGAGCATCTATCGGGTATAGCTCCGGTGTCCATCGCTCCATACCATATGACACCGAAGGAGCTGACAGAGCGTAAGGCTCAACTTCAATAGCTTCTGGATCCTGGTTTCATTCGTCCTAGTGTGTCTCTATGTGGGGCACTAGTTTTGTTTTTAAAGAAAAAGGATGGTATCATGAGAATGTGCATTGACTACTGATAGTTGAATAAACTGACTATAAATAATAAGTATCCACTTCTAAGTATTGACGACCTGTTTGATCAGTTCCGAGGGGCTTCAGTGTTTTTAAAATATCTCTGATCTAGGTATCATCAGCTAAGAGTTAAGGAAATAGATATTTATAAGACAACATTTAGAACTCGTTATAGGCACTACGAGTTCCTAGTTATGCCTTTTAGTTTGATGAATGCTCCGACTGCATTCATGGATCTGATGAACTGACTTTTTCAACCATATCTAGATCAGTTCGTCGTGGTTTTTATCGACGATATTCTAGTTTACTCTAAAACTGAGGATGAGCATGATGAGCATCTTAGAGTAGTGCTTCAGATACTTTGAGAGAAACAACTCTATGCTAAGTTGAGCAAGTGGGAGTTCTGGTTGCGAGAGGTAACTTTTCTGAGGCACGTGGTTTTTGATGAGAGGATCTGAGTTAATCCTAGAAAGATTAAGGCTATACTTGATTGGAAACAGCTTAAGAATGTATTTGAGATCCGAACTTTTCTGGGTCTTACGGGATATTATCGGCGGTTTGTCGAGGGGTTTGCTCTGATTGCAGCTCCTTTGACTAAGTTTCTGCGCAAGGGTGTTCCTTTTGTCTGGGCTGATGCGCAACAATCGAGCTTTGAGAAGCTTAAGTCTATTTTGACTTAGGTTCCTATTCTGATGCAACCTGAATCTGGTAAGGAGTTAGTATTGTATAGTGATATGTCCACGTTGGTTTGGGATGTGTACTGATGCGGGATGGTAAAGTTGTGGCTTATGCATCCTGTCAGCTTAAGTCATATGAAGGGAATTATTCGATACATGATCTCGAGTTAGCTACTATAGTTTTTGCGTTAAAGATCTGAAGGCACTATCTGTATAGTGAGAGGTATATCATCTACACTAATCATAAGAGCCTCAAGTACCTCCTTACTCAGAAGGAGTTGAATCTTAGACAACGTCGGTGGATTGAGCTGCTCAAAGATTATGATTGCACAATAGAGTATCATCATGGTAAGGCCAATGTGGTGGCCGATGCTTTCAGTCGAAGAGTGATGACTGATTTGAGAGCGATGTTCGCTCGTCTTAGTCTATTCAATGATGGAGGTTTGTTAGTCAAGTTGCAAGTTAAGGTAACTTTGATTAATCAGATTCGGGATAAGCAGTTGAGGGATTAGTCTTTGGTTCTGCGGTTCTGTCAAGTTGAAAGTGGCAGTACATCTGATTTTGGGTTGAATAAGGATGGAGTTCTGTGTTTTCGAGGTAGGGTTTGTGTAACGAATAATTCGGATCTAAAACAGTCGATTCTGATAGATGCACATGGTAACCCCTATGCTATACATCTCGATGGTAATAAAATGTATCGCGATCTTTATGAGTTGTACTGGCAGCAGAATTTGAAACGTGAGGTTACAAATTTTGTTGCTTGTTGTCTGACGTGCCAGCAGGTTAAGGCTGAGGACCAGTTGCTTTTGGGTTTGCTCCAACCTGTTAAGATTCTTTTATGGAAATGGGAACGAGTGACGATGGACTTTGTTAGTGAGTTACCTTAAACACCCACTAAGAAGGATTCTGTTTGGGTCATCGTGGATCGATTGACCAAGTCTGTTCATTTTATTCCAGTTCGGACGGACTACTCTTTACAGAAGTTAGCGAAGCTCTATATCTCTAAGATTGTAAGACTGTATGGGGTTCCTACCTCGATAAATTTTTATAGAGATCCTCGTTTATTTTCTTGGTTCTAGAAGACATTGCATGAGGCTCTGGGTTCAAGATTGGACTTTAGTATTGCGTTCTATCCTTAAATTGATGGTCAATCTAAGAGGGTGATTCAAATACTGGAGGATATGCTTCGGAGTTGTGTGATTGATTTCTTAGATAGTTGGGAGGATTTTCTATGTTAGATGAGTTCGCCTAAAATAATAGTTTCCAGTCTAGCATCTAGATGGCACTTTACGAGGCTTTGTATAGTCGTAAGTGTTGTACTTCCCTATGTTGGACTGAGTTGGGTGAGTGTCGGGTTTTGGGTCCTAAGTTGGTTTCTGAAACTGAAGATAAGGTTAGACTGATTTGGAATCGTCTAAAGGCGGCTTCAAATAGATAGAAGTTCTATGCGGATCTGAAAAGAAGAGATATCGAGTACTCTGTGCGTGACTTTGTATTTCTTAAGGTTTCTCCGTGGAAGAAAGTTTTGAGATTCTGTCGTAAAGGCAAGTTGAGCCCTAGGTTCATTGGGTCGTATCGAATTCTGAAACGTGTGGGATCAGTTGCATATCAATTGGAGCTACCTCTAAAGTTGGACCTTATCCATGATGTGTTTCACGTCTCGGTGTTAAGGTGGTGTCGGTTTGACCCATCTCACGTTGTCTCTATTGAGGAGATTGAGATTAGACCGGATTTGACTTTTGAGAAGGAGCCGATTCATATTTTGGATGTGATATTAAGGTTATGAGGAGGAATTCTATCCCGTTGGTTAAAGTTTTGTGGCAGAATTATGGCACTAAAGAAGCCACGTGGGAACTTGATGACTTGATACATCAGCAGTACCCTCATCTGTTCGGATCAGGTAAATTTCAAGGTTGAAATTTCTTTTAAGGGGGTAGAGTTGTAATGCCTCACTTAAATTATTTTTGTATCTGTAAATACCTGTCACAACTGTATATTTACTTTAGTGGCTAAGTGTTTTAGGTGTGTGTGTGAGGTCTTGGGTTCAAGTCCCATATTTGAGAATTTTATTATTATTCTAATCCTAGCTTTATCCTTGGTAGATTGAGTTATATTTTATCTTTCGTAAACTCATATCAAAATGAGGCTGTTGGTTCGAGTGGTAATGGGTTAATGTGTTGGAGGTCCTGTGTTCGAATTCCTACGCGAATGAGGGTGTTAATTTTTTGTTCGGTTGTCTGATAGAGTTTCGGTAGAACTAAAATTCTGAGGTGGTTGTGAGTTAGTGGGTTAGTGGGAGAAAAGTAAGGGATATGTTGTCATATCTAGGATTTTTATTTCTTTTTCAAACTTTTAATTAATTTTTCTCTTTCCTAAACAAAATCTGACGTAAGTTTCTTTGTTCCTTGCCATTTTCTTTTTCCTCTCTTTTCCTGTGATTCTGTCTCTTTTTATCATATCTTTATTTCTCAATATTTCGGTGTTCTTCGTATTATTCTGGTAAGTGAGATTTTGGTTTCTGTAACCTTGATTTACAAAACGCTAGTTAGAGCCATATCTTTTGTTTTGGTGAAGTGATATGTAAGCTAAGGGTTTGTTTTCTGCAAATTTGTGGTGTAGGAGAAGGTTGTGAGCAGAGAAGTTTTACTCCGACAACCTAAATCGCGCTAGTGGCCGTTCGTGTTGTCGGTAAGTTCTGCGCGTTATTTCGAGTTATGTGTAAATTCATTAATTGATTGCTAATTGGTGAATATAATATTGTTTCTTAGGTTTCGGTGGGCTCAGGATTGCTGTAGCATCTAAAAGTACTTTAAATATGAAAAATCGACGTTTGGCGAAAGCTCAAAAAGGGTACTGTTGACGCCACATGGGCATGTGCCTGGCTGTATGGTTAGCCATGTGCGAGACACGGTTGTGTGTTTAACGAAAGCATGACCTTGCGCTAGACACGCCCATGTGGTGGTGTGGGTATGGCCGTGTGGGCCACACGGGCTAGGCCAAGCAGCGCGTGTGGGCCCACACGAGCAGATGGACCCATAATTCTAAAATTTTCCCTAGGGTCACAAAGGTCGTTCTGATCGACTGTGGGCCTACCGTAGGGTCGATAAAGGCTAACTAAACTCTAAATTATGTATTTGATATTCTAAGAATTTGCTCTGAGTAGGACACCATTATGCATGTCTAATTATTTTGTTATATGTATGATATCTGTATGTGAGCATGTTAAGCATGATATTTTTGTATCTGTATTATGTATTTACGATTGGGGTGGGAATCGTATATGGGGAGGAAGTGATTTGTATGGCGACCTTTCGCCTATATTCTGCCAGCTTGGCTGCATATTATCTGTTATGCATCGTATCAACACTATATGGTGTGTAACGATGGGTGGGTGTTTTTAACCCCACATAATGTGATAGGATGGTCGGAGTTGGTGTGTAGAGGATGGGGGTAAGATTCTATATATCTATTTTGCATATCTAATTCTGTTATCTGTATCTGTAAAAGACTTAAGTCCGAATCTGAATCTGACTGTATATGTGATTTCTGTATGTATAGCAAGTCTATTTCTGTTGGGTTACACACTGAGGTTACGAAAACTCACATCTATTTGTCTGTTCTGTTCAGGTAATCCACATACTTAGGCGAATCGGTGCAGCGAAGTCTCGTAGTGACCACTAAACTATGAACTGTCTTCAAATAAAGGTTTTGTTTAATTAAGGATTGTTTCTGGGAGTTTTGTAATTAATGGACTCTCTAGATTATTTGGTTTTGTTTTGGATTTGGGTTTTCAATTTAACACTTTATTTGAGACGGTTAGCTAAAAACATGGATTTTTATTAAAACAAAGGTTTTCTGAAAATACAAACGGGATTTTCAAATGTAATGACTTTTTTGATTTTTGCTGTAAATTATGTTTTGGTAAATGAATTATCTAAATAACGCTTTCGGTAATAGTCATAAACGAATATGGGTTATAAAACTTGAATGATTTACTTGAAACGACTCTGTTTTCAAAACCCTTCTTTGTGACATATCTGGATTCGGCCATAACGTCTAGGTCGGATTTGGGGTATTACAAAAACTTTATCTTGATCATGATAGACATCACATCCACTTAATAAGATATTCATAACACTCTTCTTTGAATGTCCATTGGCAAAAAATGTGCCTTGTTAAAACCTTATTAGGAAAAAACCTGTGGAATAAAAACCTAATGAAGGAAAAAGAGTATACAATCTATAATACACATAATATGCTACCTCATTAAAAACTTTACCAAGAAAACCCAATGAGACAACCTCGGTTAAGGGAAAAAGAGTACAACGCTTAATTACTCCCCCTTATGAAAACGTCATATATTTTCTCATAATCTACGTATTCAATCTTGAATACTAGTTTTTCAAATGACTATTTGGATGTATTACTAAGCATTTATATCATCATTCTTTTGAAAATCATGAGTGAGGGAAAATTTTGGGGAAAAATATTTTGATCTCTTTAGGGGCTTTAACAATAATCATAGCAAACTTTAATCATAACCCTTCTATATAAATGCAAATATGTATTTTGGATCATTTTATAATCTTCTTTCAACTACTATTGACTAAGTCAAATTTATCATATATGTTCAACTATTTCAATTCATATAAATAAATAATTTCCTCGAGAATTTCAATATGCTTTTAGCATTCTAAATCATTCAAGGATTTTAATATAAACTTTACTATATAGTGATTTATAAAGGCTGTAACAACAACCATTAGACACAAGTTAACTCTTTTATGAATTGTCAAAATAATATGTCTAAAGGTTATTGCATCCACAACAAAAGAATATTATATCTTTTCATAATCAATGTCAGTACTTAGTGAAAAACTTCATATTGTTATTCCATTTTTGCAAAACTATTTCATTTGCACCATCACTGGCTTTATACCTTTAGATATTTGGACTACTTGTCCAAAAATTCCACGAATTTAATTGTACTTGAGTTGCGTCTTTATATTTTGATCAATTTATTCCATATATATATATATATATATATATTTCTCAATAGATTTATTCAATATCTTCCTTTTATTTCATTATTTCAATAATAATATTGCATGCAAAATCATTGTTGACCACTTTTATTATTCAGTTCCACATTTTCTCGAATTGACATAACTTATCGAGATATCTTATTTTCATTTTTTTAAAATTCAGTTTCAAGTACCTGAATCTCTTCTATAGTTTTACTTATTAGTTATGTACCGGGTCTTTTCTAAAGCACCCGCCTCCACTATATGACCATCTAGAAGAATTTTCATCTTTGGAACCGGTCGATCTATTATTTATTCTAACTGATTGTCCTCCTGGACTTTGATTCAAATTAAAATATTAGATGGTATATGACACTTGGTTATTCTTATTAAGTTTGTAAATATATATAACAGTTAACTTGTAATGAGTTATCCTTATTGAACTTCTGGTTCAAATTATGCTCCCCTTAACTCATTACAAGTTATTATTTCTCTCCCCCTAATTTCGGGAAAACTATCGAATCAAAATTGTAATCACAAATCATGTTATAATTGAATCTCGAATACATTCAAAACATCTAATAATATAAATAAACTTGTAATTAATACATATTCTTAACTTTCTTTGAGGATTCACTCATTTTTGTGCGTTGTGGTGGAGCAATTGGAACATATACGCACATACAAAAATTCAAAGATGAGAAATATTTAGCTCTTGATTAAAAACCAATTGTAATGGGGAGTATTTATAACTTATTGGCTTGATGCGTACAACACATAAATCAACATAATCTCATGTCGAAATAGGAAGTTTAGTTCTCATAAGTAATGGTCTAGATATTAATTAGAGGTGTTTAATCAATAATTTTTCTAAACCATTATGTGCAAACTTTTACAAAAAAATTTCAAACTCAATCAATAAACTCATCAGTATTAGCAAGATGAATTGGCTTAATTGCATGATCTAAAATTAATTATTTAAACAAGTAATCTTGCAAACGATAGGTTGCAAATTGATAACATATATGTGATTATATTGTAGATGCATCTACCAAAATCATATAATATTAAAATCATCCACATGGTGGATGAATGAGCCCATATTCATTTCAGAAATGCAAGACATTAATCTCAACTTTAGTTGGTGAGTTTCTAATAATCAATTTTCATTGAGAACACACAAATGAATAAGAAATTTTTTTTTAAATTAAAAAATCTTCTGGTCCTTTAATGAATTTCCATATAAATTTTCAATTAATTTTTGCATCATATATGATCTAAGATGATCTAACTGGTCACACCAAATAGTAAATGTATTTGTATTAGTAAACTTTTGGTTTACTTCAACATGTTTTTCAATTGTACTAATAATGTAAATATAAATTTTGACAATTGATAATTTTATTGTCATTCTTTTTTTATTTTGTATCAACATATAAATACTATTGTAACATTTACTACTAGAAATGTCTAAATCAATGTGAAGCCTATAATGCCACTAAGTCAATAAGTAAATATCGAAATCTTCAAATATCTAAAAAAAAATTTGCAACTTCAGGTGCATCCAACCATAGCGAGTTTTAGATAAAATTATTATATTTTATTACTTATAAATAGATCTGTCACAGTCAAATATTTTGCTTCCAACCCTTTAATGGGGATGATGACAAAAGAAGATCACAAAGGTTATAAAATAAATATAAATTAATAATACAATCCTCTTTTTCTTCCTTTCAAAATAGATATTTATAGCAATAACGATTCATATTAAATATAATATTTTCTTCATTCACAATCTCAATATATGATCCATTATAAATATCTTTTAAAACCAACAGATTAACCATCCCAAGATATTAATATATTAGCTCTTCTAGAGCTTTCGTCTAATTTTGTACTATCAACTATTGGAATAATATTTGTTTGTTTAGTACCAAATAAGATGAATACTTTCTATCTATAATGATAGAACTTATTAATTTTCATATATTTTCTCAAAGAATATTAATAGAAATAAAATATTTGTGCATTTATCACATATGTGGCCAATAATATTTCATATCACATCGATAATATAAGTTATCTTGAGAACTCTCATTTTTCTCTTATTTATTACTATGTTCCCACTTTTAGTGGTCCATGATTATATCTTTTATTTTCTTTATGTTTGCATTCACTTCAGGGAATGCAATAAATCTAATAAGATAGACTTCTAAATGCCTCCATTGATTATTTATTTCATAATCACCATCGCAAAACATGTACGTGGATTTCAAATTAAAATCTATCTATTCATGTTGTCATGATTAGTCTCTGATCACATCTTCAATTACAACAACAATTATGATCTCTATATTTTCATTTTTCATAACTGTTATGAACTGCTACATTCACTTTAGGGAATGAAGCAAAACTAGTGGAAAAAATTTCATAGTTTTTCATTAGTAACTTATTATTTTGCTTAGCCACTAGAATGTATGAGATCGTTCAAAAATACTGTTGAAGTCATTTTCACAATATTGCTACTATAGGAGCACATTAGATATTTCAATCATATAGTGTAATGTATTCCTTGGGGAATATATATAATACAAATACATGAGTATCTCATGTTATTTATATAATGGTTTTAATGTAAAACACATGAAAGTTTTATTCAACATATACCTTCTTAATCTGAAAAATAATATTATATTTTACAAAATTTTGCGTCACAAGGAGCTTTTTACAGTTTGATGCAATATTAGCTCTTCAGAGCATATAATCATTTTATTGTATAACCTTAATGAATGCTTAATTTATTTTAAATAAAATTTTATTTATTCATATAAAATAAAATGAATAGGTATAAACAAAACATATATTAAATGTAACAAATAATAAATTCATGTCACTAATAAATCATTGTGGTTAGATAATATATATTTAATATATCATACTACAACAAAATACAAAAAATTATTATGTCAAATTAAAATAACTTTAAACATATAAATAAAACAAAATTTAAACATATAAATACATTAGATTATTAATACTAAATGGTAATAGAGATAATACATACAATTGATGTGCAAATTAAAATAAAAACATACGAGAATAAACAAAATGAAACTTTGGTCGGGTGGTAATTTAAGGTTTTACTGATCAAATTAGCTTGAGTTTAAATTTCCCATACATATATTTTTATTGGTTTTTGTTGTTAATAAAAAAACTAAAGTACTCTCAAATAATATAACTAATTATTTTAATTATGAAAAGATATTTCTGGAATTTTCCTAATTCAGTTTATGTCCGGTTGACTTGTAATACCAACTTAGTTAGGGACTTAAATGATAGCAAATATAGATATACAACTGATAAATGTAATAAATTGTGCATATTAAAATAAAAATCTATATAAAATATTAAGATGAAGTTTTGATTGAATGATAATTTTAAGGCTGTATTAATTCCACTGGTGCGAGTTCAAATTCCACAATTATTGGTTTTTGTTAAAATAAAAAGACTAAAATACCTTAAAATAATATAACTTGTTTTAATTATGGAAGAACATTTCTGTAATTTGTATAACCAAGTTGAACCCCGGTTGACTCATGACACTAACTCAGTCAAATACTTAAATAATAGTATAGATGAGATTTAAGAACTCGATTTAGTGGTTTGAGATGTTCACTCGTTAAAATTTACCTAAATTCGAATATTTAAGAAAGCAATTGAAAGATCTCGTGTGTGGACAATGTATGAGTTGTAACCTTCTATAATATCAAGAAGAATTAATGAGATTTAAATATTTATTTTTAAGAATTTTTCTTAATTTTATATATTGCTCCTGAGTAGAAAATTCAACCAAAAATTAAACTTGCTCCCTTAATTTGTAATACATAAAAACCGGATAGATGAAATAAACAATTTATAAATATATTTGATTGATCCTATTGCCTATAAGATGCCGGCGGCTTCTTTCAATGTCAACAAAGGTTTGAACCTCCTTTCAAAATGTGGATCTGACCAGGGTAGAGAGACAGCTTCTTACTAAAACTATATAAGGTCGATATCCTTTATTAAATCGGTTGTGTTGGTTGTAAAATATGTAGATACCAAACCACAATCATCTTATGAAAATGATTGAATAATTAATTTTTTTTTATTTCAGACGAGAATGTATAAAGTGAAATAATTATCGATGAATTAAAATCGAAAATGTAAACAGATTTAATTTTAAAATTTTAAGGAAATAAAAAGAAAAGACTAAATCTCAAACCATGGTAAAGTACAAAGATGGGACATAATTTATATCAATTTCCTAATTTGGTACTAATAATTTTTTCTTTTAAATTGGTATCCAAATTTGTTTTTATAGTGCTCCTAAATATGAATATGTGGTACTCTACTATTGTAACACATGGCGATAATTACACCATCATTTTTATAATTATAGTAGTGAAGAAAGAGAACAGAGATGATAGAATCTAAACCCGAATTGCTCCAAACAAGTCTTGAAAACAATGATATCATAATTTAAAATTTAAAAGAGAATGTATTTTTTAAATAAATATATATAATATGAAAAACTTTAAAATTATTTTAAAAGTTCATAAAATTCAAATTTTATAAAAAAATAAGAAAATATAATAAAAATTTAAAAATTCTCAAAACTAAAAAGTATATAAAATTAAATGGTAAACTACACCAATAGTCCCCTAACTTTGTTTAAATTTTCATTTTTTCACTAACATTTTAAAACTTAAATGTCACTAATGTTTTTGGGTTGTTACAAAAACGTCACTCCACCATTTTCTACCGTTTTTGAGGTAATGAGCATTTGAGGTGGCACATTAAATATACCATGTATTAAAAAATTTATTTTCTTTTTTTATTATATATTTCTTTTTTTTTCTTTCTTCGCCATCATCAACAATTTCACCATCTCACTACTGCCAACACTCACCACCACCAACAATCTCACCTTCTCACCTTTGCTGAACTCGAACTAGCAACCATGCTCATCAAGCTTCCACCACCACTAACGCCTCAACCCATAGTACCACTACTCCCAATCCATACTCTCATTGAGTTTATCGTAATAATACTCATAAATTTTGGTCTTTGTTTCACCCACCGATTCAACACTCATTGTGATTTGAGTTTACTTAGAAGTAAAGAAATCTGGGTGAGTTCTTTTTCCTTTTTTTTTTTCCTTTTTGGAGTTTATCTGAGCTACCTTTTTAAAATATGACAATTTAAAATTTATACGAACTAAAGAGAAAATAAACCAAAGAGAATACAAAGTAAAATCTCTCTATGTATACGTATACATAGATCCAATAGCAAAATTGGGGGGATTTTCAAATAAAAAGAAGAAGAAAAAGAAGAAGAAGAAATCTTTGGAAAATCTTTAAAAAAAGAAGAAGAAAAAGAAAAGATTAAGAAAAAAGGAGTTAACTTTTAGCACCCAATATTCAAAAACTAAGCACTTAGATTACTATCAAAGGGTATTTGATGCCTCAAAGGTTTCACATCAATGATCCTAATGGTGAGGACGTTTGTCTAATCATGAGGAAGCTACGGTTGAAGTGGTGCGAATATTGGATGACGAAACCAACATATTAAGGTGGATCACTTTCGAGCTTGGGTTTTAGATTTAGTGGCCTTTGTGGAAGTTTATTAGAGATTTGATTAGAGAGGTTGAATGAAGGAAAGGAGAAGGTAATGGAATCAACGATGACTAGTGTAACACCCTATACTCAACCCGATCATTGGGTTTGAGCTACAAGATGCCCCATTGATTGCTGGAGCAACTACGATCAAATACAATTCATTTTAACGGTTACGACATATTATTAAGTTCAAAACATGATTACAACATGTTATATGAACATGTTTTAGTCTTGTATGAGCTTACGAAAGCTCTCAAAATTACTCGAGGTCGAATAAGGACCAAATTGTAAAATTTTCAAACTATCGGTTGACATCACAACTTCAAGGGTTGCAGGTCACGACGTAACTTACTGACTTCCCCTGGTCGCGACGTTAAAAGTCTGACGTCGCAACGTGACACCTTATTTTCAAAATGTTCAATTGGTACCAATTCATATCACTTAATCAAACATATATCTCAATCCAACCATTTCATCAGTTATAACAATTCTCATATGCTTAATTTTGATTATTAACACCATATATACATATATGTTAGACAATCCATCACTTCAAATCCAAAACATATAACCATTCCCATTATTTCAACCATTTAACTATTTCAACCTACTTATATCATGTTTATATATGTATATTAAATAAATTGTAACTTGACTCAAATAACATTGCCAAATCAAAATTCATAATGACCATTTGAATACAAAATTGACTTTAAATCCTAGGTACATGCCATATATCAAAATGAAAAAGGGACTATACAAACTTTGCTGAGTTGAGAGCTACAAATTGGATGTTGAATCAATCCTCAAAGCTTTAAGATTCCCTAAAACTTGCACGCACGGAATAAACAAAACTGTACGCTGGGCAATAATGCTCAGTGGTACTTTCATGATTCAAGTCATATAATTAACATGGTAACAAGATACATATATGTCATTGCAAGATCACATTCCAACTATATCATATGAAGTGTTTCAAATTCATACAATGCCATCAATTGCAATTTAATTTATACATATCATGTTATCAATCTATTACCAATCATGCATATATTTTCATCTCAATTGTCACCAATTAATTATATCAAACCTTGCTCTCTATTAGCATTAATACATTCAATTTCATTTCAATTCAAGCTATTTAAAGTATGATTATCCCGTTTCCATATCAAATCTATTGATTTGCTATATTTTCATATCGATCCTCTAGGCTCGTATAATCAGCTTGTATGGTTTTTCACATGCTATCGATAATCACATATCACATACATGCTTCTGTAATATCATTCTATATTATCAGATCATTGTAGACATCATTTAACCAATATACATTTCATATTCTGATTTCAAATTCAATTTAACGCTTTGCCCAAGGCAATCTTAGCAAAAACAAACTCAGACACGCATGGGAACTACGCCACACCAGGACACCAAAGTACAAAGCCCATACGCATCAAATGTATATACTTATTCAAATACATCCCTCCACCACACTAAGGTCTCCGAAAAGATAGTGAATACTTGATGATCCACAACAAATGTTGGATCCTAAAATAAAATATCATAATCTCCATACCATCAACTATCCCGTACACATCCGCACATATAACCCTATTGGTATGTCAAATGTATCCTAGCATTTTACTAAGTTCGCATGGGCATAAATCATCCATATATCATAGTCTCATTTCATTTTATCATCAATTCATATTCATATCATATAGCATAATTCATATCACATATCATATATTAATAATATCACACTCTTTTATACTATATTTAGTTCAGGTCCAAATTCCGATATTCAATATTATCAATACAAATCAATTCATATAACTTACTAACATCAAATTCATATCATCATCAATTCATAATATAAGACATTTATAAATTTATAACTTACTTATTTCTATTTTATTCAATTCAACCAGATCAATTTAAAAATATCAATTTAGTTAATTTAAAGGGTTATAACAAATTTAGCCCTTGAACTATAGCTAAAATATCAATTTGATACTTTTAATTTTTCATAATAATTTCAAAAATCTTTAAAATAAATAATTTTAAAAACATATATATTAATTTTTTAAAAAATACAAGCAATCAATCAAGCATATTTATAACGAGTTAAACAAGATTAACATTGAAATCTTTAGAAAATGAAGAATAATGTTCATAGAAAATATATAAAGTTCTTCTAAAAAAACATCTTTAATAGCTACTTGCCCTTTTATTTTTACATGAATTTCATCATCAATTGTTCCAAATTAGTAATATTTTTGTAGTTAAGCATCTTTAAAATTAGTTAATATATTGGTTGGATCAATTAAAGATTTATTATTAATTCTAAGAAAAATATTTTATTTAATATTCTATTTGTATAAAAATTTGAAGGAAATAAAAGAAAATATATTCATTACTGTTCTAATAAAGGCAACTTAAAATGAATTAAAGATGACATGTAACAGCAAGAGTTTTCGAGCTTTATTTATTTTACCTTTTTTTTTAAATATGATATGGCTACTTGCTGCAACTAATCCTGACAACCTCCATCCCATTTCATAAGTAAAACAGATTATTGGAGGAAGGCCAAATATCTTTTCCCAGAAATATTCGTCCATAGCTAGGCTAGAATTGATCAAGAATATTATAGCTCTTGGAAATACCGTAGTCACTGTACTAAGAATCTGAAGCTTTGTTTCCAACGCTTCTGAAGTAAAGCACCATGCAAGATACTTCAGCACCGTGGTTAACATCCTAGGAATTATCTCCCCCAAAGAGCTGTATTCTCCCACCATCCAAATAATCATTGCACGAACTGAAGGCATCTTGATCGAATCCAAACTACGGACTAACCGAATTATAACCTTTAAATAAAAAATAAGATGTTGGTTATCAGCCAATTAATATGAAAACACTGCAGGAATGCAAATCATTTAAAGATTCTGCCAAATAGACAGAGAGGTATGCAAAAAACGCATAGCTAAAGCTGAAATGAAATAAGCAACAGAGAGATACCTTCTCATGAATTGGTGGGTCTTGCTTTATGATTGATTTTATAGAGATAATTGCCTGAACCAAAACATCTGCTTCTTGATATCTACACCCTAACTCTTTAGTCAAGAACTCTGCAAAATTTGGTATCACTTCAGAAAACAATGGATTCTCTGAATGTTACCAGACAACAAGAAGTAGGAAAAGAGGAATAAGCCCTGTCTAGTCAGAGTTAACAGCCCATCTACACATATATGTGCCATTTTTGGAAGTTGTCGCGCGCATATACCAATTGCAGCAACAGTAGCAGCAGCAAATCGCCTGTCTTGATCTCTAATATAATCCTAACAACATACTATAATATAAGCATCAATTCATGCGATCAAGGATCAGCATACTTGTAAAACAATTCAATTTCAACTGGTCAGCTGACTTCAATTATTTCTTTTGTGCCAAAGACTAGGAAATAACTTAGTGTAAGACGCTCAAAAGTGGCAAAGAAAGGATTATTATTATTATTTTGAAGTCCATTCTGTCCATATCACTTCTTTCTTCCTAACATAACACAAGGACTGAGAATTACTCTTTTTTCCAGATCTCCAAGGTTGGCTTGGCAGTGCAAGGATTGAGACCTTGAAGAGCCAAGCACCAAAAGTGCAGTTGAAACGGTCACGTTAAACACCTTTGGTAACTCACATGAGCTCAAATAGAACCACACCCCCTTTCAAGAGATTCTGAACAGTCCAAAAAGAAATAACTCTATTTTCCATTGACCAAAAAATGGTTCAATGGCATTCAGTTTCAGCTATTTTGGTCAGGCTTTTGCCAGAAGAAACGTAATTTAAATGATATAGCATCACATCAGATCCAGTAATCAGAAGAAAATTCCCTAAACAAAATGATTTGCATAGGATGAAAATGGCCCAAAAATACCACCCTCTCCAATACTGGTGACTGCAATAATACCTTTTTTCTTAGAACATATGGATGCAAAGGAAATTCATTATGATATACCATACAGAAGTTTCAATGTGACTTCTATTTCTACTATCTTGCATTTCTACATATTGCAAATATCAACAATGATAAGGAATTCCTTATGAAGACAGCAGGTACCTGCCACTCTTTGAAAATAGAAGAAATGGACGAGGCTGTCGCAATGGATGAAAGTATCTCAAGCTTCAAGGCTTTGACTTGATATGAATCAGAAGAATAAATGAAGAAGTCCTTATGGTATGGAGCAAAGAGAGATGGCATTAATTGCTTTAGCAAATACTTGAATGTTGCAAAGGATCTACTCATTCAAATCAACATAACCATTCTTACCATCTCCAGCAATCAACTTGAAACATAAACTAGGCAGATGACCCAAATCTAAGATTGGTTTTGCCAAATGAAATGACATAACTGTATGAATTCCAGAACAATGCAAAATCTTAAATGCTGTTAAAATAGAAAACCACGCAATGAACTATTGCATTTACATAAACATTCATGGATACATAGATGTACACCCATGTTACATAGTTTGTATGCACAAGTGAAAAAAATCAATAAATATAGTGGGATTTAAACATATATCAATTGCATTAATAAAACTTTTATTTTATTATTTTATTTGTTTTTATACATTTTATTTTTATTATGCACACTTTATTACCTTCATTAGTTGTATATATTAATAATGTATTTGATCAAGTTTGTGTCACAAATTAACTCAACATCGAGTTAAGATTGATGATAACACCATAATAAAAACTTTATAAATATATTGTACTTTAATATATTTTAATAAAAACTTTTTTTTCAATATATTTAAATACAAAAAGACGAAATTGTCCATATCTCTCAAAACGATTTGACATTAAAAGTTCATTTACCCAAAAACTTAACCATAAACAAATATGAGAACTTAACCCCACTTTTCCAACTCCCTTTTCTTTAATTCAAACATATTTTTTCCCGTATCAATAATTTTTCACTTCAACGAATGAAAAATTGGATAAAACTTGTATATGGTATACACATATTACGCACGGTGAAACTTAAATTCAAAACTTTATTGACAAAAAAATAATAATTCATTTTGTTAATATATAAATGGTTTGATTTAGTACTAGATATGGGTGTGTTACCAATATATTTAAAATATTTTCATGTATACAAATATAATCTATATAAATATATTTATATACAAATATAAATTTTAAATTAATTAAAATTAAAATAATTGATAAATAAAAATTTGTATTAAATGATACAATTGATATACATTAATATATGTCGATATTAATCAAATTATGAAGTACACGTGAATTATTAAATGAAGTATCACATTAATATCATTAAGATTTTAACAATTCAATAAAATTTTCAATAAAAAAATTAACTAAAATTTTTAAACTAAAGACTAAAAAAATTAAAAGATAAATTTTTCATTTTTATTTAAAATAGCAAAAAAAATTAATACAATTATAATTCTAACCTTCTTAAAAACATAAATACGCGACCTATAAGTCATGGGTTCTAAAAGAACAAGATGATAATAAAATCCTATTGATCTAATTTTGGTATGGATCAATATTAATTATAGGTCAGAATAGATATGGTATGTATTTTATTTAAAAATAAAAATTTAGATTTATTTTAACTTAATTTATAATATCTTCTATCAAAATAAAATACGTTTATTAAATTAAATTTAGATTACATTTTATCTTATTTACTAAAAAATGAGTAAATTAATTCATATACATTAGATAAAAGAGTAAATAACTTATTTATTAAAATTTGATATTTGTATGTCAATAGGATGTACATTTGACATGTCATGTGAAATTATCTTATTATTTTATCAACTAAGTCATTTTTAACAATAAAAATTTAATAGAACATTGATTTATTTTTTAATAGGGATAATTGAACTAATTTTTTTATTTATTTTTAGTATAAAGTAGAAATGCAATCCGAACGTGGATACCTTTACCCTAAATCCAGTGATACCAAACTAGGTACTTTGATTTTGAGCTAGAGTCCCGTCCTTGCATGGCTGTCTTTTCACGTGTATGAAAACCCAACCAAAAAAGGACAAAAAAAAGGGGCAAGTAGTTCATAATCAAATTGATGACAGGCCCCCACAAAAGCCATGAAAGTTTTAAATTATTACAGCAAATATCTTTTAATCACCCCACTTGCAGACAAATTCAAGTAGGAAACTTTAGCTTAAAAGCAAAGTCAACCTTTTTACTTTTGTCTTTCCGAACCTTTCATAAAAAGAGGACAAAATTTTGCCAACCTTCCTCAATCTTTGTTTTCTCCTTCATTTTTTAATCACCAGTCAAAGTTTTCAATACAATTGTTATAATCTCGTGGGTGACAGCTGAGACTTTGGACTGTGGACAGAAAAGTTCTCCTTTTTCACACTTGAATGCTTTGTTTTTCTTTGGTTTTTCTCGACCCTTCTTTATATCAGATTGTTCTCTTTTTGGTTCTTGTAGTTGAAACAGGTGACAACAAAGAAGACCCAGAGTTTTATTTTGGATGGGGTCTTGTTTTAGTGCTAGAATCAAAGCTGAGAGCCCTCTTCACAACGGTATGCTTGGAAATTTGACAACTTTTCATCGACTATGATGGGTTTTCTTCGAAGTGTTCGTATTTTGTGATGTTTGTTAGGTGTTTGATGTTATGTTTGCAGGGGCTAATTCAAGATATGGGAGCAAAAATGGTGAAGAAATGGGTGGTTCAAGCAGCAGGATTTCTTCAATGTCAATGCCTAGAACCGAGGGGGAGATTTTGCAGTCTTCAAATTTGAAGAGTTTCAACTTCAGTGAACTTAGAACAGCCACCAGAAATTTCCGACCGGACAGTGTTTTGGGTGAAGGTGGTTTTGGTTGTGTTTTTAAAGGCTGGATTGATGAGAATTCACTTACAGCAGCCAAACCTGGTACTGGCTTGGTTATTGCTGTCAAAAGGCTTAACCAGGAGGGTTTTCAGGGTCACCAAGAATGGTTGGTAAGTTTCATTTCTTCCCTAATTCCCCACCCTTGAGCTCATCAGGTTTCTCAAAATCCTTGCTTTGCTCTTAGATCATTGCTTTCACCTTATATGTATACACATAAATACATACACACATATATATTTGTATTATGTATGTTTTCTTGGTTGAGTAAGGTACAATTCAGCTTGGTTAATATCATGTGCATTGACATTTGAAACATAAAAAATATGTTTTTTAAAGGGTCGGTTGTAGTTATTTTAGCCAGCTACCTAGAGCCTTCATTACCATCTCCTGTCACTTGCTCTTCAAGTTCTACTCCGGTCATCCTCTCGATGACTCCCAAACGCATCTCGATTTATTAGTTTGCAATGTTTGGTAATTTAATGATGCAAGTGGATTGCAGGCTGAAATCAACTACCTGGGGCAACTGCATCATCCTAATCTCGTGAAATTGATCGGTTACTGCTTAGAGGATGATCATCGACTTCTGGTTTACGAATTCATGCCAAAGGGCAGCTTAGAGAATCATCTTTTTAGAAGTGAGTTATTCATCTTTACATCTTCCCTTTATCGAGTCAATTCAGTTCCTTACATTTCAGGGGAACAGTCTTAATCCAACATTTCCATTATAATGAAACAGGAAATTCTTATTTTCAACCACTTTCCTGGAACCTCCGGATGAAGGTTGCTCTTGGTGCTGCTAAGGGCCTAGCGTTTCTACATTCCAATGAGGCCAAAGTCATATACAGAGACTTCAAAACTTCGAATATCTTGCTTGATTCGGTATGCAAAAATATTTAATTATTGAAATTTTCATTGACTCTGTACATCAAGACTTCAAAACTTAGAATATCTTGCTTGATTTGGTCTGCAAACATGCTTAAGTATCGAAGTTTTCATCACTCTATATCGAGCACTTTAAATATCTTGTTTAATCCGGTATGCTAATATGCTTAATTATTGAAGTTTTCAAGACTATATCGAGACTTTAGAACTTTGAATGTCTTTCTTGATTCGCATGCAAACATGTGTAAATATTGAAAATTTTCGTGGCTCGTACTTCAGATTTATGCAGCTCACTAACATCTTTGTTCCAATGTAAAAAATGGCAGAATTATAATGCCAAACTGTCTGACTTTGGACTGGCTAAAGATGGACCAACTGGTGATAAGAGTCATGTTTCGACAAGAGTCATGGGTACTTACGGTTATGCAGCTCCCGAGTATATGGCCACAGGTAGCTTTTGAACTCCCACCTTCACTTTCATATATATGTGCGACATATATTCGGATATTTGAGACACTCATTCTCGAGTAAGAGTAACATAGACTGCAACTTCACTAATCTTCCTCCCAATGAAGTGTCTGTGCCTCAGTTGAATAACTTTATATCTTATACTATTCTTACAAGTGCAACCTTTGCTACGCAGACTTTTTTCCCTAAGTGTTTATGTCTGCCATGTATTCTGGTGTAAGAGACACTACTCTCGAGTTAAGAGTAACATAGAATGAGACTTCCCTAATCATATTTTGGTTTCATTCTTCCTTATGAAGGTCATTTGACAGCCAGAAGTGATGTATATAGTTTCGGAGTTGTTCTTCTTGAAATGTTGACCGGCAAGCGAGCAATGGATAAGAACAGACCTTCAAGAGAGCAAAGTTTAGTTGATTGGGCCAAGCCTTACCTTACCAGCAAACGCAAGATTTTACACGTTATGGATTCTCGTATCGAAAGCCAATACACACTCAATGCAGCATTGAAAGCCGCTTATCTTGCGCTGCAATGCCTTTCTATAGAACCGAAGCTTAGGCCTAATATGAATGCCGTAGTGAAAGCACTTGAGCAACTGCAAGACTCCGGCGGTGATCACAAAGGGGCCCCTCGAAATTCATCTGTTCTTAATTCTCATCAGCATTCAAGGAATGCTCGCAAACATCAAACGAAAAATGCAAATGATCTTGGCAACGGAAATACTATCTCATATCCTCGACCGGCTGCTTCTCCATTGAGTACATAAAGTAAAAAAATACCCGATGCATGCTTTTTATTGTTGCAGTCAATACTTGGATGGACTTGGTATCTTGAACTGAAGTATATGTGTTCAAATGTCTGCCATTTGTACAGTTGTTGAATTCAATAATATCTGAGTTGTGCATTTTGAATCGTCTCAAGGCCTTTATACAAAGCTAATAAAGGCTTCACTTTCCTCTTGTTGAAGTGAATGTGAATGCAGCAGTAAATAGTGGGGTTTTTCATATATTTGGAGGATTTATTTCATACAAAATTTCGGTGTATATTTTCTAATAAAAATAAAGAATCCAACTAAATATTTTATATTGTTTACAAATAATCTTATAGTGATTATCACAACTTGTTGAAGTTATTTGTTGATAAATAACTATTTTATTATTGACTGAATCATAAGATATGATGACTTTAGTTAAACAATTTTACTTTTCTCTCTTATAATATATAGTTAAAATATTACGATTTTTCTTACTGTACGCTAAGTGAGTAATCCAAAAGACAAACTCAATTTTTTTTTAAATATTTCACTAATAAATTTAACCAGAAAAAATAACTGAAGTTAACAATTTAACTTAATTTTTAAAATTAAAAATAAAAATTAAATTTCTAAAATAAAAGTAAAACAACTTAATTTCAAATATAATTAAAGTACATAAATTTAAAACATATTTTAACATATATATATTCAATATTTCTTATTTATTCAAGAAACAATCAATCATTCAACATCAAACTAGGAGCTTTAACAACCATTCTTAATAAATTTGACAGAGAAAAAAAAAACCGACCAGATTCTTATTGGACTGCCCAAGCGGTTTGGTTTGTTTGAGTAAATATTTAATAATTATTGAAATCTAGGTCATAGTATTGTTTTTGGGCTTTTATAACCCACAACTGTTTTGTTCAATCAAAATCATTGCAGGTCAACGACAACTCATCTTCTCTTGCAACATCCTACTTTTGTTTGACTTTTTTTTTTTTTCAAGTCTCAAGGAGGATCAAATCCAGATGGTAACACTAAGGCCAGCAGGGTAACTGATCACTGCTTCTTTTTCTTTCTTTCATGTAGGCTTTGCAAGTTTGATTATAATTTTCAATCTCGTTACATGATGTTTATTATTATTATTATTATTATTATTATTATTATTTGCAGCTTATCAATGAATTTTGAGTGCTCACGAATCATATCAACTTATTGTTAGTACAAATCTCCGGTGAGAAAAATTTTGAACACATGAACGGAACTTGAACAGAAAAAGAAGAAACAGGATAAGGTTCCAAGGCGTGTATCACGCCACTATATTTAAGGTTATATTCGCCCCCATCTATCTTCGATGTGCAAATGAGTTCCAAGCAAATTAACCTCGAGGATACAATGAAGCCAATGACTATTTGCGTTTTGCACTAAGGAGAATAGTCCACTACGCACTGAGTAATGTATAACAAGAAACTCAATTTTTACAAAGAATTTTTGCAGTAATACTTTATAGAATAATCTAATAATATTAGAAAATGAAGGAATGCAAGAAAGAATATTAGAATTTGTTAGTGTGATTTCCAAATGAAATCTCATTCCTAATTATAGGAATTTTCATGTCTCTTCATAGAGACATCTTTCAATAGTGTCTTTTGAATAATAATGTCTTTAAAATAAACACATAATTATTCATTTAATATTTTAACTATTCAAATAATATTAATTAAATAGTTATAATTCTTTTCAAAAAATCAAATAATATAACTTTTGATTAATTACATCCATTCATTTATAGTTATTGGAACACTATAAATATTTGAAAATGTTCCAACAATCTCCCCATTTTCAAAATATTTTAGATTTTGATATTCTTGAAAATTAGTTTGCATAAATGAAGGTATCTTACGATTGAACCTTCACTTGGTGAAAACATGTTAAAGTTAATCGAAATTGCATGGTAGACTAAGCTTTGAACCAACTATTCCATTTGATTAACCGAACACATCTCATACAATGATTTCAACATCGGTCAATGTATAATATCTAGGGACATTATTATGGCCATGTGTCTGTGTCCTCTTTTCATTTTGGCCATGTGTTGCACGCCCGTGTTATTTTGGCAGTTTCACCCACGGCCATGTCACATGGCCGTGGCTACTTATCACATCCCGTGTTGGGGAATAAATTTTTGCCCTGTTTTCACACGGCCGTATCGCACGGCAGTGTTGTATCCCGTGGTATGTGCACGGTCTACGGCACGCCCGTGTGCCTGGCCGTGTAGTTCTAAAAAGCCTGTGCTCAATGATTTGGTTATTATGTTAGATTTTAAAAATTATAATTTAAAGAAAGTAATATTGTTAGTGCTCGGATTGTCTCCCGAAAAGCGCTTATTTATAGTCTAAGTTCGACTTACCTCTCTATTGAATGGTCATGGTGGTTCGAGGAGTTTATACTCCTCATTCCTACTGTGAATCTCATCAAAATAAGGTTTTAGGCGGGTATTGTTTACCTTAAAAGTGCTAAACTTGCAATGACTTACCTCGACTGTATCGAATGGGAAAATGCTAAGTACCGTAAGAAGGATTTCTTCATTCGGTTTGGCAGTGACAATGTGAGGATCTGCGGCATCTAATAAAAATTTATCTCCAACCTTAAGTTAATTTGGAAAGGTATTGAGCTTGTTCTAGCGTAGTTTTGGTTTATCGTGTGTCATTGGTTTATGTATACGCCATTCATCTAGCTCCTCGATTTGTAGCATTCGTTTTTCATGAATAGGTCCTCTACTATTGCTTGAAAATGGCTCATGTACTTCCTTCAAACTCATTTTCTACAAAGTAGGTTGCACTATATTGTCAGTTTTAGTAGAATGGTTTAGACAATCACCTTCAATTTTCGATGTGTTGCCGGAATTGCGAGCTCGAAGGGTGATTGTTTCGTCTTCCACACGAAGTGTGAGCTCACTTGTGCCAACATCAATAATCATTCTAGCAATTGCTAAAAAAGGCCTTCTAAAATCAGAGTGTTGCTATCCTCCTCTATGTCTAGAACAACGAAGTCAACGGGAAATATAAATTTATCGATTTTAACTAGCACATCTTCAATAATACCCATAGGAAATCTTATAGTTTTATCTACTAATTGAATGCTCATCCTAGTCTGTTTGGGTTTCCCAAGACCTAGTTGTTTAAACATTTTGTAAGGCATGACGTTAATACTAGCCCCTAAATCAGCTAATGCATTATTAACATCTAAACTACCAATTAAGCAAGGAATTGTAAAACTCCCTGGATCTTTCAATTTGTTGGGTAGTTTATTCTATAGAATAGTTGAGCAAACTGCGTTTAGCTTCACATGCGAAGCCTGGTCCAACTTCCACTTATTTGCTAAAAGCTCCTTTAAAAATTTCATTGCGTTTGGCATCTGCGATAGAGCTTCAATAAACGGTAAGTTAATATGTAATTTTTTTAAGAGTTTAAGGAATTTACCAAATTGTTCGTCTGAGCGGTCTTTCCTTGTCGTATTGGGGTATGGCACACGAGGTTTACATTCTGTGCTTACCGGCTTTGGGTCATTTTGGCCGACCTCATTCTTATCTTTGCTTACCACCGTTTCTGGCCTTGGCTTTGCAACTAACCCTTCCTCATCTTGAATGGCAATTGCATTGAGTTGCTCCCTTGGGTTAGATTCAATGTTGCTTGGTAGGCTACCTTGTGGTCGTTCAGAAATCAACTTGGCGAGCTGTCCAATCTAAGTTTCAAGCCCCTGGATTGATGCTTGTTGATTTTTGAGTGCTGTCTCAGTATTCTAAAAATGAGTTTCTAACACAGAAATGAATTTGGTTAGCATCTTCTCAAGGTTCGGCTTCTTTTCTTGCTGGTAAGGTGGTTGTTGAAAACCCAGAGGATGTTGTAGCCTTTGATTTTCTTGACTGCCCCATGAGAAATTGGGATGGTTCCTCCAACCTGCATTATAAGTGTTACTATATGGGTTATTTTAGGATTTAAAATTATTGTTACCCATATATTGGACTTTTTATTCCTCCTTGATGCTAGGGTTGAAGGTTTGATATTCTATGTATGCTCCTCCTCCATTCGAATCGCACCTCATCACTGGATGTACCTGAGTAGAACCACACAAACCGTCAATCTTTTTATTTAAGGGTTCTACTTGGTTAGATAGCATAGTAACCGCGTCGAGATTGAAAACATCGGCTGCTTTCATCGGCTTTATTCACATAACTTGCCACTGATAGTTATTTAATGACATCTCCTTAATAAATTCGTAAGCCACCTCAGGTGTCTTATTATTGATAGTTCCTCCAGCGGCTGCATTAATCATCTGTCAAGTCAAGGATTCAGGCTATTATGGAACGTTTGAACCTGTAGCCAAAGCGATAACCCATGGTGAGGGCACCTTCTCAAAAGGTCCTTGTATCTCTCCCATGCATCGTAGAGTGTTTCTAAAGTTATCTGCACAAGAGAAGAGATATCATTATGTAATTTGGCTGTTTTAGCCGGTGGAAAATATTTTAATAAAATTTTTTTGGTCATTTGTTCCCAAGTAGTGATTGACCCTCGTGGTAATGAGGTCAACCATTGTTTTGCCTTATTCCTTAACGAAAAGGGAAACAACCGAAGGTGAATGGCCTCATTAGAAATGCCATTAATTTTAAAGGTATCGCAAAATTCTAGGAAATTTGCCAAGTGAGCATTGGGATCCTCGTCCTACAAACCATCAAACTGAACAAACTGTTGTATCATTTGAATTGTGTTAGGTTTCAATTCAAAATTATTTGCAACAATAGCATGTCTAACTATACTTGACTCAATTCCTGTTAAATTAGGTTTAGCATAATCATACATAATGCGCGGAGCAGGATTTTGATTAACAGCAATTACAAGAGGTAGCGAATTTTCTTGGTTTTCAACTATCTCATCGGTTCTGGTTTGAATATTGTCCTTTTGCTCGTTCTCTGTGTATCTTAAGCTTCACCTTATTTCTCTTTGGTTCCTGCGAACTGTGCAATCGATCTCACTGTCAAAAAGTAATGGTCTTAACGGGTTTCTTCTAGTCATAAACTATAAAAACCTGTCAGAAAAAGGGAAAAAGAAGAATTAGTAATAAAAAATTAGAATAAAATTTAAATTACAGTAAAAATAAATGGCTAAAGTAATAAAAATTGAGTGTTCCTAATATCTTAGTTCCCTGACAATGGCGCCAAAAACTTGATGCGTGATATTCGTGACAGGTTTTAAATATTTATAATGAATTGTTCTTGAAACTAACTATTATCACGATGAAGGCAAATGTACCTATTAAATAGTAGTATAGCTTTAGCAAGACCGGATTATCGAATCCAAAAGAACTAAAAGTACTAGTATTAACTTTCTTTTTATTATTTAGCCTAAAAAATAAAAAGGGTTTTGTTTATCTAACTAAGAAATCACAGAAAATAAAATTGGGGAATTACTTTCGGGAAAACGATTGAATTAAGACAATACCTAAGGAAAAATCCACCTAGACTTCACTTGTTATTTGACTCTGCATCGTACGATTTATTCATTTGATTTGATTCGTAGAAATCTCTAAGTTATATTATTATCCCTCTCGAGACTAACAACGTCTAACCCTAGGTTGAATAATTGAAATCTCTTTCTAATTAACTCTCTAGGGTCGCATTAACTCGATCTATGGATCCTCTTATTAGGTTTCACCCTAATCTGGAAAAATCTTGTCACCCTATCTCTAGGCGCGCAATCAACTCCACTTAATTATGACAAATGTACTCTTAGACAGGGTCTATTCCTCCTTTGAATACGAGCTTAACTTGAATCAATATCCTGGAATATCTAGACAAGAATTAAGAACACATAATTAAGAACAAGCCAAATATTTATCATACAATTCAGATAATAATAACAAGATCTGTCTTAGGTTTCATTCCCCTTAGGTATTTAGGGGTTTTAGTTCATAACTAAAAAGGTAAACATCTCAGAAGAATAATGAATACAAAACATAAAGAAAAACCCAAAACTCCTGAAGGGAAATTGAGGGGAGATCTTCAGTCTTGATGATGAATCCGGCTTCTGAGATGGATCAATCGGCTTTCCTTGAGTAGTTCCCTGCTTTTATCCCTGTGTGTCCTTTTCATCCTCCTCTAGGGTGCATTTATAGGCTTTAGAATGCCTAAGAACCCTCAAAATTGGCCTTTTCTGAATTGGACTAAACTTGGGCTCGGCAGGGACATGCCCGTGGGCCATTACTTTAGGCCGTGGTCAAGCCTGTTATATAGGCACGGGCGTGTGGTCCACCGGTGTGAGTTGTGCTTCGAGTCTGCCAAATTGACATGGCCGTGTGAGGAAGTCTAGGCCGTGTTGATTTCGTGCGTTGGCCCATTTTATCCGTTTTTTGCCCGTTTCTCATTCCTTTCACTCTCCTATGCTCACCTAAGTATAAAATATGAAATTAAGGCATTAGGAGCATCGAATTCACCAATTTTAAGGAAAAATCATCCATAAAATATGCTAAGCATGGGATAGAAATATGTATAAATTATAGTTTATCAATTGGCTTAGGCCATAAAGGTACATCATAAAGCAAATTTCTTAACCATTCTTCTTCTTTAGATGCAGCGACTAATGCAATAAATTCTGCTGCCATGGTGGAATCTGTAATACATGTTTGTTTCTTAGAACTCCTCCACCAAGAATGAAGATCCATCCACTTGTAGATACATGATATTCCAAACTCGTAATCCAACTAGCATCCGAATACCCTTTTAAAATAGGAGGATATCGATTATAAAACAATCCATATTTAATAGTTCTTTAAGTACCTAAGTACTTTATTCAAAGCTTGCCAATGCAAACTACTTGGATTACTTGTGTACCTACTCAATTTCCCAACAGCATATGCAATATCTGGTCTTTTACAAGTCATTATGTACATAAGACAACCAATTAGACTTGCATATTTCAATTAATCAATTTTCCTATCAGCCTTAGATACTAATTTTATTTGAGGATCCATGGGTGTAGATTGAAAAGATCAAACTTTTTAAGCACATTTTCAATGTAATGTGATTTCGATAAAGCTATAGTGCTTTCATCTCGGGTTATTTTAATCCCAAGAATAACATCTGCTACACCCATATCCTTCATAGCAAAGTGGTTTGATAAGAATTTCTTTGTGTTTTCTATTTGTTCCAAATCCATGCAAAAAATGAGCATGTCATCTACATATAAGCAAATTATGACACCTTTTCCATTTTCAAATTTACTATATATGCACTTATCGAATTCATTTTTTTATAGCCATTAAATAAAACAACCTTGTCAAACTTTTGGTGCCATAGTTTTGGTGCTTGTTTAAGTCCATATAAAGATTTAACAAGCTTACATGCCTTATGCTCTTGTCCTGGAACAACAAATCCTTCTGGTTGTTCCATGTACACTTCCTCTTCCAATTCACCATTTAAAAATGCAGTTTTAATATCCATTTGGTAAACAAACAAATTATATATAGAGGTAAGTGATATTAAGAGTCTAATTGTAGCAATTCTTGCTACTGGAGCACAGGTATCAAAGTAATCAATACATTGTTTTTGTGTAAAACCTTTGGCTACCAACCTTGCTTCAATACATTGTTTTTGTGTAAAACCTTTGGCTACCAACCTTGCTTTAAATTTATTGATGGTTCCATTGACCTTTATTTTCTTTTTGAAGATCCATTTACAACCTATGGGTTTGGAACCCGGAGGAAGATCAACTAAGATCCAAATTTTATTTCCTATTATTGAATCCATCTCATCATTTACTGTTTCTTTCCAAAAAGTAGAGTCTTGAGATTTCATTGCCTCTTCAATTGTAATAGGATCAGATTTTGTATTATAACAATAAGTTATCTTATTGCATATACTTTTACCTTTTCCTTCTACAAGAAACATAATGAAATTTGGTCCAAAATCTTTGACATTCTTAATCCTCTTGCTTCTTCTTAATTCTTGACAAGATTTATCATTATTATCAATTTGTTCCAATGGAATCTTATTCTCATTTGAAGAATGAATCAATTGTTGTGGCTATAATTGTCTTGAAATAAAATTAAATCTATTTTCATTAAAAGTAGCATCTTTTTGATTCAATAACAGTATTAATTGAAATTGAATCATTTGGTTTAATTACCATAAACTTATATGCATTACTATTATGTGCATATCTTATAAATATGCATTCAATTCCTCTTTCACCTAACTTTTTATATTTAGGTGTTGGAACTTTGAAAATAGCTTTACAACCCCAAACCTTTAAATAATTAAAGTTTGGTTTCCTTTTCTTCCATTGTTCATAGGCGGTTATTTTAGTTTCTTTATTAGGAACTCTATTCAATATATGACAAGCTGTTAGAATAGCTTCTCCCTAAAAACCTTGTCCAAGACCTGAATATGATAACATTGAATTTGTAACACCCATAACCCCTATCCGTCGTCGAATTAGGGTTAAAGGCATTGCCGGACAAATCTAAACATCTTGCATTCATTTCTAAATCACCATAGCATTATCGTCACACATTATTACCAAGTCTCTTACACAGGTCTACGAGACCTTAAACATGCTTTAGAAAGGGGTCGGGACTAAACCAAACACATAAAATTGTTTATTAGAAACTTAACAAAATTTTCAAAATTATACAGGTCACACGCCAGTGTGAGCAGGCTATGTGCCTCACACAGCTTTAGACACGCACGTGTGTCTAAACTATGGTAAAATAGGGCATACATACTGATTTAACCATACGGCCACAAAACACGCCCGTGTGCCTTGGCCGTTGTCGAAACTAACTTGGGTCACACGGCCGACCACACGCCTGTGTGTCCAGGCCGTGCTCGAGACTGACTTGAGTAACTAAATCACAATAGACACATGGTCGCGACACACGTTCATGTGATCAACCGTATAGGGTGAAATTAGGCTTGGTTTAAGCCACATTTCCCACCTATCTCCATCACACCAAAACCACAACATTTTTGTATCATTTATAGACAACAAAATCAACCATTTCATACATATTGCATAACATCCGAATACCATCCAATTCACTACTCAATTTTACAACTTAAATATACCAAAATCATTAGAACTCACATAAGTTTCAAAAGTATAATCTCATTATCTTATCACCTATTTCATACCAAAAATCTTACCAATTCAACATCCCATACTTAAATCATCACATGAACATTATAAACATCACATTTCTTACTTATCAAACATACCAATTAGGCCAACTTAGGAGGCCATACCTACCAATATTTACAAGCCAAGTCTCATGACTAATCACAACACAAACATACCAAAATGACAATAGCCTATACATGCCATATACCATATATACAACTCTCAAAATGGTACCAAAATAGATGCCTGATAGTGTGATTGATGTCGCTGACAATCCCCAAATCCGAGCTAGCTTTATAACACTGTAAAATAAAGAACATTTCACATATTAAGCTTTAAAGCTTAGTAATTTCGTACCATAAATAATCAACGGTTTATAATATACGAAACATCAACTAATAAACACTTAATAATTCACAATTCATCCATCAATCTATTCTATCTCATTTAATACATTTATACAAATTCATCAAGCTTCATACACATAGTATCATCTATCACATAGGTATCAAAATACCTGAACTTTCCCGTATTTATTCATTTCAACCTTAACTCTCGTTCAAATACATTAATTCATTCGGAAGTCTTTCCATGCTTTAAGAATTCGCACACTTAGTGCACCAGTGATTTGCCGAAGCCGTAACAATCTCACACACTTAGTGCCATTTTAATAAATTGAAGCTATCTCGGTATCACACTTAGTGCCTCATGTAGCATAAGCTATTCCAACTCGCACACTTTAGTGCCACTTGTAGCCGAAGCTATTTTAAACTGCACATTTAGTGTGGAACTTAATCGATTATCATCATACTCAAATCGTAATCAAATATCTATACAATTTATGCATTATCAAAGCATTAATACATAACTATAACATCATTTATCACGTACGAACTTACCTCGTACCCGGGATTGACAATTCAGATCGTTTACTCGATAATATTCAATTTTCCTCGATCTAAATCTGAATTCCTCTTTTCTTGATCTATATGTATTCAAAATTAACCTTTTTAATCACAAACACATTCAATTCAATCCATATATACATATTTAGGGTATTTTACAAATTAGCCCTCACATTTTCACATTTTAACACTTTAGTCCCTAATTCATAAAATCAAAAATTACTCAAAATTTCCTTATACAATTGCCTAGTCGAATTTTACCCTAGTTCATATAAGCCCACATATTTCATTTATTTCACATTTTAGTCTCTCAATTTCTCATTTCATCATTTAACATCACAAAACTCATGATTCATCAATGCCATCTTTCAAAATTATCAACCAATTCAAGAATTAGGGCATGGGTTAGCTAAATTAAGTGCAACGAGCTCAAAAACATAAAAATCATTAAAAACCGAATCAAAATGGACTTACAATTTGATCCTACAATGGCCGGATGTTTTCAAGCTCTCCCAAACCCTATTTTCTCTTTTTCAATCGGTTGAATGAAGAAGATGACACCAAATTAACTTTTTGTTTTATTAATTAACTTTTATTTTACAAATTACCTTAATAACCTTAAGTTAAAACATTAAAAAATCACATAATATAAGCCCACAATTGTCCAATAGCATTAATAATGGTCCATTTACCTTTTAAGGATTTAATAAGACATAACAAATAGGCACACTTAACAAATAGAAGGCCACTTTTACTTTTTACGCGATTAGGTCCTTTTTGCAAATTAAGCACACATTCGATTAAATTTTCATACGAAACTTTCGCACATGCTGAACCATATACTGTAAACACAGAAAATAATATTTAAATATTTTTCTGACTCAGATTTGTGGTCCCCGACTAGGGTCTAAACCGGGCTGTTATAGAATTTACCATTTCAGTCAAGACTCTATTTTTCCTTTCAGCTACACCATTTTGTTGTGGTGTGTAAGGGGCCGAAACTTGATGGAAAATTTCAGTGGATTCAAAATAACTTGGATTATAATATTCTCCACCTCTATCCAATCTTAAGCACTTGATAAATGATTCACACTGAAGTTCAACTTCATATTTATAAACTTTAAATTTATCAAGCGCTTCATCTTTTAAATGCAATAAATATACATAACAATATCTAGAACAATCATCAACAAAAGTAACAAAATATTTCTTTCCACCTAATGTAAGAGTATTATGCATGTCACATAAATCACTATGTATCAAATCAAACAATTTTGTTTTCCTTTTAACCTTAGGGAAAGGGTTTCTTGTAATTTTAGTCAACATACATGTATAGCATTTTTTAATATTATTATTAAAAACAAGAATTAAATCTAACTTATACATGTCATTCAATTTTCTATGATTCAAATGACCTAATCTATAATGCCATAAACAAAAAGATTCAACTATATAAGCAGAAATAGTATTTTTATTCTTATTAATAATATTGAGTTTGAACATACTCTCATACATATACCCTTTTCCTACAAAAATTCCTCCCTTAGACAAAATAAACTTATCTGCCTCAAAAACAAGTTTGAAACCAAACTTATTTAACGGAATTCCAGACACTAAATTCTTCTCAACTTCTGGTACCTAATATACATCATTTAAGGTTAAAACTTTTCAAGAAGTGAATTGTAGTTCAACAAACCCTTTGCCTTTGATTACTGCGGTGGAAGAATTTCCTATGTACAAAACATTTTCATTTTCACATTGTGCGAACTTTGTGAACATGCTTTATCTTTGCACACATGTTTGGTTGCTCCGGCATCAATCCATCATGTATTATCATCTTGTGCCATATTAATTTTAGATATCATTGCAATAAAATTTTCATTATTATCAGCCTTAGAAGATGATTTCTTCTTTAAAAATCGACATTTATTCTTGAAATGTCCCGGCTTACTACAATGATAGCACGAGCCCTTTTGTTTCTTTTTGAACTTTGGTGCTCTATCAGTCTGTTTGAAATTTCTCTTGAATGGTTTAGTACTCTGTACTTCCTCCGTAACATGCACTTTGGCATTTTCAGAATTTAGGTTCTAATCTTGCTTTCAATATTCTTCTTCAATAATGATTTGCCAAAGCCTCAAGAGATATTTCCTCTTTCTTATGTTTTAAACTTCTTTAAAGTATTTCTAAGATGGAGGAAGTTTGTCTATTATGAAGGACACAACAATCATTTCATCCATTTTCATATTATATTACTTGAATTGATTCAGCATCTTTTCAATATCATAGAATTGTTCCATAATAGAACGACCATCAAGCATTTGATAATTATTGAAATGACTGACATGAAATTTCTTACTTGTAACATCTTCATTCATGTATCTTATCTCCAATTTGTCCCATAATTATTTAGCGGTGACCTCGTTTTGGTAGGTGTCAAACAAACCATCAAATAAACCATTCAATATGTGGTCCATGCACATGTAATCAGCATTGTCCCATTTTTTTCTTTCTCGAGTTGCAACAACAAATTCATTATCATTCTCTTCAGGTCTTGGAGTATCCAAAAATATAAGCAATCTTCAAAGTTGATAATAAGAAGTGCATCTTTTTCTGCCATCGTAGAAAATTGTCACCATCAAACCTATCAAGTTTGACAAAGTTGGAAGCCAACTCCTTTAGTATTCCACTTCCATGTGTTATGATAGTCATCATGAGATATAACCTTAAAATTGTTAGTAAAAATCTCCAGTAAGGAAAATCTCGAACACACGAACGGAACTCAAACAGAAAAAGAAGAAACAGGAAAAGGCTCCAAGGCGTGTATCAAGCCACTATCTTAAGGTTATATTTGCCTCCACCTATCTTCGATGTGCAAATGAGTTCCAAGCAAATTAACCTTGAGGATACAATGAAGCCAATGACTATTTTCGTTTTGCATTAACGAGAATAGTCCACTACAGACTGAGCAATATATAACAAGAAACTCAATTTCTACAAAGGATTTTTTCAGTAATACTTTATAGAATAATCTAATAATATTAGAAAATGAATAGTATAATTTGTTGGTGTGATTTCCAAATGAAATTTCATTCCTATTTATAGGAATTTTCATGTTTCTTCATAGAGACATCTCTCAATAGATGTCTTTCTGAATAATAATGTCTTTAAAATAAACACATAATTATTCATTTAATATTATAACTATTCAAATAATATTATTTAAATAGTTATAATTCTTTTCAAAAATCAAATAATATAACTTTTGATTAATTACACCTATTCATTTATAGTTATTGGAACACTATAAATATTTGAAAATGTTCCAACACTTATTAATAGCAAAATACGATAAGCTGGTTGACACTAAAGCAACTCAGCTGGATGAGATCAATAGGTTGAAAGTCATGGTTGTGGACAAAGATGAAAAAATCCGCACACACAAACAACGGTGCCGTGAGTTTTAGAAAGAGGCGAACAAATTAAGGGCAAACTTGGAGAAAACCAAGAAGGAACATGATGTGAAGGTATCTGAGCTCGAGAAAAAGCTTAAGGCCAAGGAAGAGGAAGTAGGTAAAAACGATCAATAACGTTGAGGAGATGGCTAACTCGATGATTTGGGAAAAGCTAAGAAGTTTGGACTTGGGCTCGAGTGTGAGTGTGAGTGTGTACTAGCATTATTCATGTATTGGATGGGTGCTTTAAACATCATATCTTAAAATTTTGATGGCTACTACCATGAATTTTTTTGGTTGTATTTTAACTATAAACTGTTGTTCTACTTGCTTGTGCAGACGCAGTTGGATGACAGCCCAAATACTCGTAGATCAAGAAGCCTTCATTCCTCAAGGTAAATTGTGAAATTGATGTTACACATACATACATACATACATACAGACAGATAGATCCTTTTGGTGGTTATTCGCAAGTAAGATGTTTTGGATATCAATTAATTTTGTCATATCTTGCTTCAAGTAGTTAGAGCCGATCAAGATCTAGTTCAAGATCTCGAAGTAGTTCTCCTGTAATATCCTGATTTTGGGCCTAGTCGGAATAGTGGTTTCGTGACCACAAAATCCGAGATAGAAGTAATTATTTTATGATTATTTTGAGGTCTATGATATGGTTGCATGATTGTGTGAAAATTTCGTGAAGAAATTTTATGCATAAGGTGCTTAAATTGAAATTAGGGACTAAATCGAATAATTTGTAAAACTTGCATTCTAGAAGTTTCTAGTATGAAATTGTTTTGAAATATTAATTAGGAGGCCTTAAATAGAATTTTACCAATTTCTAAGTCTATGGACAAAAATTGGACATGGATGGAATTTTTGGAAAGTTTAGTAGTAAGGGCATTTTGGTCATTTAGCGGTAAAATGAATTAAAATACAAAATTAAAAGCCAATTTTGCTCATATTCAACCCTATGGCCGAATATAGCAAGGAGAAACCATGGCTAGGATTTTTCAAGCTTCCAAGCTCGATTGTAAGTCCGTTCTAGCCTCGTTTTTAATGATTTTTACATTTTTGGAGTCCCGGTAGCTCGATTAAGCTTATGCTAGCAATAATTCAACCTAGGGTTCATATTTGGAAAAATACCCATAGGTGAAATTTGTGTATTTTTTGTTTTATGATAGAATATGAGGTTTTAAATTATGTTAGACAACTTATGCTACTCGGTTTTAAGCTAAAACTAGCAAAAGGGCTTAATCGGTAAAAATACCTAATAGTCATAAGTACATGTTAGAGTGAGAATTTGATGTTGCCATAGAAGGGAAAAATGATCAGCATGTCATAAAACATAAGAAAATAGGCTTAAGTTTAATTTACGAGCTTTGGGGCAAAAGTGTAAATATGCAAAAGTTTAGGGGCAAAACTATAATTTTTCCAAAATATGATTTTGGGTCAATTTGAATAATGTGAGTCCTAATTAGACTATATGTTAAATGATAGAGCAAGGAAAACTAAAATTGGGGCAGTTGTGGACGAAATGGTAAAAGTAGCCATTTTCGCATACGAGGTAAGTTCATGTGTAAATGTAGTAACATAGTTGTCATTTTAAGCAATTTAATGTTGTTTATATGATATGATGCTGATTATTATCATGAAATATTATGCTTTGTGGTTATTGTTGAATAATATGTAATTATGTGAATTACTTGATGAGTATGAACTATCACCGAAGTATTAATTTCGATATTTCGTGGAAGATGGAAAAGATGTGTGATCGAGGAAAACGCCCGTTTGAACCTTAGGAATAGATTAGGATACAAGTGACATGTCACTAGGATGTTTGGGCATCCGAACTCGTCGAGTTGAGTCCGAGTTCACTTATGGATGCAAATGTCCGAACTCGTTGAGTTGAGTCCGAGTTTGAGAGATGTAACTAGGCATCCGAGCTCGTTGAGTTGAGTCCGAGTTCACTCATGGATGCGAACGCTCGAGCTCGTTGAGTTGAGTCCGAGTTCGCTTATGGGCGGGTTACATAGTAGCTTGGCTACATATGTGGCACTTATGTGCAAACTTTCCATGTATCCGAATTATATTCCGATGTGTTCAACGGGTAAAATTCTACTCAAGCGGAGGAATACTCGAGATGAAAGGGACGTATTGGTAAGTGTTGTGAAATGAATACTTTGAACAGGTATGTACTTAACCCTCGGGTTGAAAACTCGATATAACAATAATATGGTAAGATGATAAATGAAAATGTGATATGAATGTCTCGGTGATGATTATGCAAATGATGTTTTATGTTTGCTTATATAGTTGTGTTACTTGCTATTTTCATGTGAGCTTACTAAGCATTTATGTTTACTTCCTCCTTTTCATTCCTTGTAGTGTTGACAAGCCAGTTCAGAAATTGGGAACGATCGGAGGCATGCTCACACTATCCGTATACCATCTTGGCATAATGGCTTGTATATTTTGAGTATGGCATGTATAGCATTATAATCATTTTGTATATATGGTCTTATGATATGGTTATTGAGTGGTATGGAAATGCTTGGTAATGATTAGCCATTGGAATGGCTAATCATGATCATATTTGGTGTTATGTATGCTAAATTGCTAGCTAATCCATGGAAACCATGAAATAGGTAAAATTTACCATAAAATAGATTCAGACAGCAGCAGTGACGTGAGTTTGAAAAATCACTAAAAATAGTAGAGATACAATTTGATGATGAATAATATATGTAATTGAAGAATTATGAGTCTATTTTCATATGGATGGAACAAAACAGGTATATGATTTATATTTTATGAGATGTTTAAATTTTTGTGAAACAGGACCAGAGCAATTTCTGGATCCCCTGTTCTGACTTTGGAAATTCACCATAAATTGTTCAAAGATAATTAGAAGTCATAACTTATATGTACAGATTCCTTATTGAGTCTAGTTTTATTATAAGCAAATGGTATAGTCATTGAAACTCTGTACAGGGAGATATTTGATTCGTAATACACAGAGGTCAGAGTAGTCAAACTCTGAAATAGGGGAGACTTTAACTAATAAATTGTACTAATTTTCTAGACCAAAAATTCTATAAAAAAATTAATAAATATATATATGAGTCTAGTTTCAGGAAAAATTTACGGAATTGGATTTTGAGTTTCGTAACTCGATATATGAATTTTTAAGCAACTATGATGCAGATTGTTAGCTTGACTGAAAATTTTAAAAATAAATTGTTTGAGCTGTTTAAGTAATGAATTAAGTCTATTAACACCTCGTGTTCGACTCCGGCGATGATATCGGGTACGGGGCGTTACATTTGGTGGTATCAGAGCAGGTTTAGTTGGTTCTCGAACTAACCTAGCATGTGTAAAAGTTTAGCTATACATGCCACTGATCTGTGATAGTGTGATGTCTTCCGACGCGTATGAGTACCGTCTTATTTAGACAGGGTACTCTCCAACCGAGCTGCGCTGACCATGTTCAATGTTATATGAAGGTATTTGAGTAAAATTATGATTATGATAAGTCTCGGTTCAGAAAAGTATGAATAAAAGTTTATGATACATATGTGATAAATATCCATATTTGCTTCATGCTCATATGATGTAGTATATATGGCTTACTTGATAAGATGAACGGAATAAATAGAAAGTAGTAGAGGTATGAATAAAAGTCATAATATTATGATACGAATGAAAATGTCATTGTCTTGATTTGGACGTCGAATGTTATTGAATGCTAATGATATATAATTTTTATGAGATAAAGGATTATAATGAAATGAACTTATCTATGTTAAATTGTTGGACTGAATTATATGATTGTAATGATATGTACATGATGATGCACGAAATGAATGTTGTGGTTGTGATGCAAAGATCTATGTTTGTTTGGCCTTATATGATGTCATGAGCATGACTTAATTTAGTTATGAATGGATAAGTAAAGCTATCTAGAAAACATAGAATGTATGCATAAGTATATTGTCTAAATGGACAATAGGAAAATTTGTGTAAGCCAACATGAATGTTGCATTGCCTGAATGAATGACATGATTTTGATGATGTTGCTATGATGATGGGAGTTATGTCATATGTGTATGTATAAGAAAGTCGAGTCAGAGGTCCTACAACCCCTCCCCCTTACCGAAGTGGTACTTATAATAGAATTTCATGAGATTTGTATTGAATAAGTTTCCGGTTGAGAACCCAAAGAGTTTAGTGATAGAATAATTATAAGTATGATCAGAGATTGAAAATGAGCTGATAAGTAAAGTATCGGATTGACGTAAAGATTATTGGAGTTATGCACTATCCCAATTAGAGAAGGAATTCTCTTTGGTAAATCGAATTACTCAGGTGCAAGGTCGAGAAAAGTGTAAATCAAAATTTATTCAGAACTGACCTTCTTTAGTGAATGGTTTAATATGAAATTTGTGATGGCTGAACTAGTTGGGAAATGATATTTGAAATGTGAACTATCCGAGTGTGCAGTTATGATGGATGATTTAGCGTCTTTTTGAGATGTTCTATGTGTTTACCCGTTCTCGTAAATATTTCTATGGCTATTGATCTTGAAGAAATTCTTGTTATATGGGAATGTCTTCTAATTCGGTGTTGGATGAAAGCATTGGTAGTCGATCGATTTATAATTTATATTGCTCTATTTCATCGGGTATTCTATTTCATTTCATTCGATAAGAATTGATGAGAGAATACATATGATATTATGATTCTGCTTTTTCTACTTGATGCTTCATCCGATATATATGTATGGGAAGATATATTGTTCTTGTTATATTTGATTCGGTGGGATTAAATGATGTTTTCTTTTGGACTTTCTTTCTTTGAAGAATTATCGGGTATTTCGTATTTTCTCTATGAGTTTGGTTTTCGATTCTTGACATAGTATCGTATCTTGGGTTTCTTTATCCCGGATCTCTTTATTCGGATTTCTTTATTCGGTTTTCTTGTTATCTTTGTTCCATAATTTTTCAATTATGACTCATGTTCGAAGTACGTTCTTCAGCTCGTGATAATCATGTCAAATATGACTATACTTCTAATTTGATCTTGGTAATGTGGTGATTTTAGTATTGGGATTTTTTTTCTAATTTCTATATAAGGATTTGACATCAGTAAAGGCATAGGTGATAAAAGCGCGAGTTTCAGTCGGTATGGTGAATTATTTATTTGAAAGATTTCATGTGACAATTATGTCTGGATTATTTTTTTTTCAAGTCTGATAATATAATTTCATTTTTGTACAGATAAAAGAGTAAATAGTCTGAACGAGAAGTGTATATTTATTAGAAAGAGTTGGATATTAGTTGAAATCACTACGAATGATAAGGTTTTCGTCTTGTGAAAGCTGAAAAGTTTATTACATGTTGACAAAGTTTGGATAGATGAGAATATTGGTAACCGAAGCGTCTGAACTAGACTAGTCTACATTGAGTAAAGAGTTCCTGACTTTCAGTAATGTACTGTTGTATGAATTGTGATGTGTTTCAAGACAGCAAGGTAATGTGATAGTTTAGAGCATTCGATGTTACATAAAATCGGAGTTGTTAAAGGGGTTAAAGCCGAACATTGGGATCTATCAAAATTATCCTTGTCAGTGTTGATATTGGGATGAAAATGAGAAGGATTATTCTTGAGGCCATATCAAAAATATTTCCATGGCGGAAAGAGGAAAATGTGATGTATCCTATTGTTAAATGTTTGGCGAGATCTATAAATCATATATGTATTGAATGAATTCCTACTCATTAGATTCATGGAATTTCAGGTCTCTTTGATTGTTGGATTTCTTGGAATTCTGGTCTCCATTAAATCAAGTTGAGATCTGGGTTTTATGTCATGATATCATGGGAAACTGAGAAGGGTTGAAAATTTAAGAACAGTTGAAAGTTGAGACTGTAAGCTTTTAGATCATATGAGAAATTACAGAGATGTATTGGAGGTACAGCATAAGTGAAAGTTCTTCGGCACCGAATATGAGATTAAAAGTGAAGACCACTTTTTTGGTAAGATTTTCGGGGACGAAAATCCCTAAAGGGGGGGAGAGTTGTAATATCCTAATTTTGGGCCTAGTCGGAATAGTGGTTTCGTGACCACAAAATCTTAGATAGAAATAATTATTTTATGATTATTTTGAGGTCTATGATATGATTTCGTGATTGTGTGAAAATTTCGTGAAGAAATTTTATGCATAAGGTGCTTAAATTGAAATTAGGGACTAAATCGAATAATTTGTAAAACTTGCATTCTAGAAGTTTCTAGTATGAAATTGTTTTGAAATATTAATTAGGAGGTCTTAAATAGAAATTTTACCAATTTCTAAGTCTATGGACAAAAATTGGACATGGATGGAATTTTTGGAAAGTTTAGTAGTAAGGGCATTTTGGTCATTTAGCGGTAAAATGAATTAAAATACAAAATTAAAAGCCAATTTTGCTCATATTCAACCCTATGGCCGAATATAGCAAGGAGAAACCATGGCTAGGGTTTTTCAAGCTTCCAAGCTCGATTGTAAGTCCGTTCTAGCCTCGTTTTTAATGATTTTTACGTTTTTGGAGTCCCGGTAGCTCGATTAAGCTTATGCTAGCAATAATTCAACCTAGGGTTCATATTTGGAAAAATACCTATAGGTGAAATTTGTGTATTTTGGTGTTTTATGATAGAATATGAGGTTTTAAATTATGTTAGACAACTTGTGCTACTCGGTTTTAAGCGAAAACTAGCAAAAGGGCTTAATCGGTAAAAATACCTAATAGTCATAAGTACATGTTAGAGTGAGAATTTGATGTTGCCATAGAAGGGAAAAATGATAAGGATGTCATAAAACATAAGAAAATAGGCTTAAGTTTAATTCACAAGCTTTGGGGAAAAAGTGTAAATATGCAAAAGTTTAGGGGCAAAACTGTAATTTTACCAAAATATGATTTTGGGTCAATTTGAATAATTTGAGTCCTAATTATACTATATTTTAAATGATAGAGCAAGGAAAACTAAAATTCGAGCTAAAATAGGGAAAATACCAAGTTGTGGACGAAATGGTAAAAGTAGCCATTTTCGTATACGAGGTAAGTTCATGTGTAAATGTAGTAACATAATTGTCATTTTAAGCAATTTAATGTTGTTTATATGATATGATGCTGATTATTATCATGAAATATTATGCTTTGTGGTTATTGTTGAATAATATGTAATTATGTGAATTACTTGATGAGTATGAACTATCACTGAAGTATCAATTTCGATATTCCGTGGAAGATGGCAAAGATATGTGATCGAGGAAAACGCCCGTTTGAACCTTAGGAATAGATTAGGATACAAGTGACATGTCACTAGGATGTTTGGGCATCCGAACTCGTCGAGTTGAGTCCGAGTTCACTTATGGATGCAAATGTCCGAACTCGTTGAGTTGAGTCCGAGTTCGAGAGATGTAACTAGGCATCCGAGCTCGTTGAGTTGAGTTTGAGTTCACTCATGGATGCGAACGCCCGAGCTCGTTAAGTTGAGTCCGAGTTCGCTTATGGGCGGGTTACATAGTAGCTTGGCTACATATGTGGCACTTATGTGCAAACTTTCCATGTATCCGAATTATATTCCGATGTGTTCAACGGGTAAAATTCTACTCAAGCGGAGGAATACTTGAGATGAAAGGGACGTATTGGTAAGTGTTGTGAAATAAATACTTTGAACAGGTATGTACTTAACCCTAAAGGTTAAAAACTTGATATAACAACAATATGGTAAGATGATAAATGAAAATGTGATATGAATGTCTCGGTGATGATTATGCAAATGATGTTTTATGTTTGCTTATATAGTTGTGTTACTTTCTATTTGCATGTGAGCTTACTAAGCATTTATGTTTACTTCCTCCTTTTCAGTCCTTGTAGTGTTGACAAGCCAGCTCAGAAATTGGGAACGATCGGAGGCATGCTCACACTATCCGTATACCATCTTGGCATAATGGCTTGTATATTTTGAGTATGGCATGTATAGCATTATAATCATTTTGTGTATATGGTCTTATGATATGGTTATTGAGTGGTATGGAAATGCTTGGTAATGATTAGCCATTGGAATGGCTAATCATGATCATATTTGGTGTTATGTATGCTAAATTGCTAGCTAATCCATGGAAACCATGAAATAGGTAAAATTTACCATAAAATAGATTCAGACAAAGAAGAGTGACGTGAGTTTGAAAAATCACTAAAAATAGTAGAGATACAATTAGATGATGAATAATATGTGGAATTGAATAATTATGAGTCTATTTTCATATGGATGGAACAAAACAGGTATATGAGTTATATTTTATGAGATGTTTAAATTTTTGTGAAACAGGGCCAGAGCAATTTCTGGATCCCCTATTCTGACTTTGGAAATTCACCATAAAATGTTCAAAGATAATTAGAAGTCATAACTTATATGTACAGATTCCTTATTGAGTCTAGTTTTATTAGAAGCAAACATTATAGTCATTGAAACTCTGTACAGGGAGATATTTGATTCGTAATACACAGAGGTCAGAGCAGTCAAACTCTGAAATAGGGGAGACTTTAACTAATAAACTGTACTAATTTGCTCGACCAAAATTCTATAAAAATTAGTAAATATATATATGAGTCTAGTTTCAGGAAAATTTACGGAATTGGATTTCGAGTTTCAGAATGGAGATATGAATTTTTAAGCGACTATGACGCAGATTGTTAGCTTGACTGAAAATTTTAAAAATAAATTGTTTGAGCTGTTTAAGTAATGAATTAAGTCTATTAACACGTTGTGTTCGATTCCGGCGACGGTCTCGGGTACGGGGCGTTACATCTCCAGAAGAGAGCGAATATGTTACGAGTAAGCGCAAGTTTATTCAAATACTTTGAGTGGTCATTAGCAAATAAGATGTTTTGGATATCAATTAATTTTGTCATATCTTGCTCCAAGTAGTGAGAGCCATTCAAGATCTTGAAGTAGTTCTCTAGAAGAGAGCGAAGATGATTACGGGTAAGCGCAAGTTTATTCAAATACTTTGAATGTTTATTAGCAAATAAGGTGTTTTGGATATTAATTAATTTTTTCATATCTTGCTCTAAGTGGGGAGAGCTGTTCAAGATCCGGTTCAAGATCTTGAAGTAGATCTCCAGAAGAGAGGTAAGCGCAAGTTTATTTCATTTGTTCCAAACTTCATTTTGCTTTTGCTGTCATATGAACCAATTAATGCGTGTGTCTATTCCTATATTTAACTGTTACTTATTTGTTTCAATTATCAAATTTGTTGGAAGACTGGAGAAAACAATGTCGCTTGAATTGAGGTGTAGAGGTACAAGCAGTAGTAAATGACCCCTACGGGCTATGGTTTTTATGAGGTGCTTCCCTCCTTTATTGCATTGTTATCTGTCTCTGTATTTTACATAAACTGTGTGATGAAATCACAATGGACTTCTTTCTTATATATTTCATGTTCTACACTGACTATTCTTTAATCACTTTGGTTTTAATATTTGAGATTTGTAAATTGTTAAAAAGCTCCGATTGCAAATGTGGAGCATGGGTATCTAAAGTCTAGGAATCATAGGAGTCCTGCATGAATCGAATATCATCATTATTATCTACTACAGATGTGGATATTGAATTTTAGATATCCTTATCAAAATCTATAACACCCCTTACCCGTACCTAAGACTGGGACAATGTACGAGGCATTACCGTACATAAATAGGGCATTTTTAGAAAATACGGGTTATGAAATTTCGTTCCAAATTAAAACCGATCAAACAAGATCATATTATCCTTATTATGGACCTATGAGGTCCAAAACATACATTAAAAGAAATCTGGAACTAAACCGAGAGCTTAAGAAAATTCTAAGAAAGTTTCTAGGTTTAAGCCTCACACGCCCGTGTGGAGGCAATGCACACGCTCGTGTGCATTGGGACACGCCCATGTCCCATACTCGTGTGGAATTACTAAAATTTATTTTTCATTTCGAACCTACAGGGGTTTTCATATGGCCAAGCACACGCCCGTGTCCCTGGCCCGTATCCCTCGCACGGCCTGGACACATCCGTGTCATCCCCCGTGTCCAAAAACTTGGACATTTTGTTTATGATGTCATCACTCATTTTGGGGCACATGGCCATGGCACACCCCCGTGCGCTAGGCCGTGTCCTCCACACGGTTGAGACACACAGCCGTGTCTCTGCCTGTGTGTTTACTCCATGCATACTAACTTAGGAATTTTAGGTACAGGGGACACACGACCATTCAACACGCCCATAGGGCAGACCATGTGTCACACACGGTCTAGACACACGCCCGTGTGTCTACCTATGTTGACCATTTAAAGGCTATTTTCCAAGCCAATAGTCACCCATAGTCACTCATACATCCAAACATACTTTATAACATGCAACATGACATATTCAGGCGCTCAAATATTCCATACCATGGCACTCTCACATCTATATAAAGTCATCTTATTGCACATTCATACTTATAGTCATTTTAAGCCATTAGGTCATCCCTTATCCTTTAGCACCCAATTCATACTTTACTATACATTCATCGATCAACAATATATCACATCATTATCCTGCACTCACCAAGCAATAACATATCCTACCATCAAGACACTAGCACATGCATGCATGGGTAATTAGATTACAACCCAAATGATCAAATATGAGCCATATCACATGGCCATTACAAAATGAATCATCATTATATAGCATGACACATACTACAAAATGACCAAGTTTCCTATACATACCATACTCAAAATAATAATTTTACTATACCCAATAGTCTTTTGATAGTGTGATCGAATACTTTGACAGCTTTCGATCCCCGAGCTAGCTTGGCGGAACTACGAAGAATGGAAAGAGAGAGGAGTAAGCAAGCTTAGTAAGTCCACATACAAATAATATGAAATGGTGGTAAGGAACCAACATGCAGAAACATAGCAACATATACATAAAAATTATTCATCATTCAAACCTTCTTACTTACTCATCATACGAACATATATATATATATATATGTGTGTGTGTGTGTGCTTATCGTAAATCGATCTTTTTTTTAAGGCATTACTCATAAGTTTAGCATACATACGTGTACTCATCGTAAAGTATCCATAACCATACCTCTTTCATATGTCCTCCTCGGGACTCTCGTTACATTCATTACATTACTCATTGAACTCTTGGAATATTATTGGATATGTGAAAACCTTGCACATAAGTGCCACATATACAACGTAGCCAAAGCTACCACATAACATGTAACACATCCATAATGAACTCGGACCTATCAACGAGCTTGGATGTTACAAGAATCGCATCCATTATGAACTCGGACCTCTCAATGAGCTCAAATGCTCGCATCCATAATGAACTCAGACCTCTCAATGAGTTCGGATGCCACATATCTCACTAACCCGTACCACTCAACGATTTTGGATGTCTTAGTTCCTAGTGACATGTCACTTGTATCCTAAACTATTCCTAAGGTTCAAAAAAGGTTTTTCTCATTGCACATAGCATATCCATCGTACTTGCTCGTAACATCGTAGATAACAACTATAATAACATTCATACTTTTATAACAATCAACAAGCATATAGTTCATCATTACAATAAAACATTTATTACAATATATATTAAAACATTATAACATACTACAACACCACATTATTTGCATATGTACTTACCTCGGTATAAAATGATGATAATCGAGCTTAATCACCGTGTACTTTATTCTTTCCTTGATCAAGTCCCGGTTCATGTTTTTCTTGATCTATAATGTCAAATTTAACTTATTTATTATTCATATTGTTCAAATGGGTCCATAATTCATACTTTTGCAAATTTACATTTTGACCCCTAAACTTTTAGATATTTACCATTTAGTCCCTAGGCTCATAAAATGAAATGCATGCATTTTCTTGGTTACCCAAGCCTAGCCGAACCTTTACTATGCTCATATCAGCCCATATTTTCTTTTATTTCACATTATTACTATTCTCTTTTACACTTTTACAAACAAGTCCCTTGTTTAGGTGTTTTCTCTAAAAATCACCTAGTAAAAGATGCTTATCATGCCTCAAACATTCATATTCCTCCATTAATCATCAAAATACATGCATGTCACACATGGTCAAATTTTATACATGAACCCTAGCTTAAAATATATCTAGAAATGGGTAGATCATGCTTCAAGGACTTTAAAAATGCAAAGAACATTAAAAACGGGACTAGGATGCACTTACAATCAAGCTTGAAAATGTTGAACAAACCCTAGCTATGGTGTCTTACAATTTTTGGCAATGAAGGAAGAAGATGGACACCAATTTTGACTTATTTTTCCCTTTTTATTCTTTTAATTACTAAATGACCAAAATTCCAATAGGGTTTCTTTTTCACATTTTTCCTATGCATGTCCATTTTTGTCCAAAATTATAAAAATTGGTCAAATTTCTAATTAGGACCCTCAATTCAATATCTAATGCAATTTCATGCTTAAAGCTTCTAGAATATAAGTTTTGCACTTTATTAAATTTGGTCCTTAAAATGCAATTAGACATTTTATGCATAAAATTTCTTCATGAAACTTTCACATAAGCATGCATTCATAGCATAAACCTCATAAGAATCATAAAATGATTATTTTCTATCTTTAGATTTGTGGTCTCAAAACTACTGTTTCGTCTAACCCTAATTCGGGATGTTACAAAATCCATATCACTTTATAATGAATTCATATATGAAAAATAATGTTGTTTAATTTTGATTCAAAAAATTTGAGTGCAAAGACATCAAAATGTTTGGCATAAAACAATAAGACCAAAAATACCACAAAACACGAGTATGAAATGGCACAAAGAATGAAATTCAAAAGCAGAAATAATACTATATCAAGGATTAAAAAGAAAAAGACCTATTTGTAAAAGACTATGTATTAAAGTTATGTCAAATTTTGATAACATTAAAGAAGACAGTGGAGGGTCAACTGATGGTTGTATCACTAAAATGGTTCGATTTAAAGACAAATGAATTGATAATACTGACATGTCAATAGATCTAGAGCCAACTCTCATAGTTTCTTGGAAAGATGTGCTCCTAGGTAATTCTGGCGAATCCAGGAAAGCTTTAGGGGATGACGGTGGAGTATTTTTTTTTTATTTTTTTGAAGGAAACTTCACAAAATCCTCAATAAATGGTATCCCTGTGATTTTATTCTCTGGTCAGGTTCAAAACTATCTTTTGAAGGACATGGAAACAACTGTAATGGTCAAGCTTTTAAGGCGTATCATTGGTTATGCCACTCTGTTAAACAGAGTTTTGAGTCTATGTCAACCTTCAAAATCATTTTGAATCATGGACGTGGAAAATGGGTATTTCCTCATAAAATTGCAAAGCGAAAAAGATTATGGCAAAGTCTTTACCCAAGAACTTTGGATTGTGTTCGGTCAGTACCTTACGGTGTAGCCATGGACAATGGAACTTAACCCGTTTCAGCCTTTTCTCGATGATGGTTATGGCATGGATGCAATTACAGGCCTCCTCGGCTATCTATATAACAAAAAGATCCTTGAGGAGATTGGTGGCTTAATAGGTAAGGTTGCAAAACTTGATTTTAAAATGATAATAGGCTAAGGGGACGTTTTACAAGGATGGCTATTTTTGTGAATTTAGATAAACCCTTAACATCCCAGATTATGATTAATGATAAACTTCAAAAAATTGAATAGGAATCCTTACTGTCCATTTACTTCTCTTGCGGGCAGTATGGTCATGTGAAGGGGATTTGTTCTTTCTCGACTGGGATAAAGATAGATCTAGTGAAAAAGATAGGTTGAAAGTCACAGATTCGGCAATTGATTTTTCGGTGGAAGACTCGGAAGAAATACGGTCTTTGGATGGTTGTTGAAAGACATACTAGTGAAATGTGAAGGATACTCATAAACAGATGGTGAATTTTTTGATTAACAGTGAAAGGGGGTCTAGATTCAGGGCACTTTCTACGAAGGTTAATTGAAAAAGGGGAAAAAGAAGAATTAAGGGCAGATATTTTGGGATTAAATTTCAAAAAAGGTGATTTCATTAAAAGATTTGAAAGGGAGAATTTTAAAGGGAAAACAAACGGGATTGTTGGGCTAGATGAGGAAGTAAGGGGTGTAGGCAATGTAGGTTATGGGAGATTAATTGGGTTAGGTAAATAGGCTAAAAATATAATTGTTGTGTCTAAGGAATATAGGTCATCTAAGGTAGGGAATTCCCTTTGGGATTGAGTCAAATGGGGGTAGTTGATGGGAAGGAATTAATTAGAAACCGAGGCCCAAGTTCTAGCAGTTTGGGCGGTGAATTCTGGCTCATGTGAAATTACCACTTCACTGGGCCATGCATTATCAATACTTTGGACAAACCCAATGGAGTTGGGTTACTTTCGGCGCCTATTAAAGATACAAAATAGAGCTGGGTGTCATAACGTTACCTGTATAAGAATATGAGGGTCTAGTAAGCAAAGCTAGACACGAAGAGCCTAAATTAACGTAGAGTCGCCACTAACCAATTAGGGCTAGGTTGGTTAGCCACCAACCGTCTAAAGGTTTAAAATTAATACTATGAGAAATCCTAAGGGTCTAGACTCGATTTTATCACCAAATTTTGGGTTTGGGAGTACGGTTACATGTGGAGAAAGCTATAGCACCCCCACAACGCCTATCCGGGGATAGTCCTACAGGGTCTTGAGACCTATTTTTTTTATTTAAGCATATTAATGTCTTAATGTAGGCTAAAATCCTACGGAAATCTTAAATAAAAACTCTAAAGAAAATACCTCCAGTTCAATTGTAACCGATTAAGATGTGTTCAACAAACTTATCTAATTTGAAACTTAAATTAAAGATTTTTACTTTTAACAGGAACCCTAAAGGATACCTAAATAACTTTAGTAAAATACATTCAATTCCTAAAATTAATTCTATTTGAATTCTAAAAAAAAATAAAAATTACCAGCGAATTAAGAGAAATATTAAAATCCATCTACAACTTATTCGATTTTTATTATTTTTAACAGATTTAATTAATAACGTCAAACTGTCAAGATCTTACGAAAGTATCCTATGCCAGTTTATGATTTATCTTACTTTAAAATTCTTGATCTAAGGTTTAAATTCATCAAAATCCTAAAATAAAATATCTTAAATAACATTTATTAGCTTTCTTAAAAAGTTTCTAAAATAAAATACTTAGAAAGGCCTACTCATGATTTACAATTCACCTACAAAAATCTTTAGTTTTAATCTTAAACAAAGTCCTAAAGAATATTTACATATTAATTTAAGATTCTAAAGAGTAATCCTATACAATATTTAAAATTAGTTAAAAACCCTAAAAATATCTTACATATTATTTATAATTTTTCTAGGGTAAATGGTAGACAAGATCTTAAAACTAACCTAAATTCAAATGTAAAAACCTTGTGATTTCATTAAAACATAACAACTACTTAATTAACTTCATGTCAATAATTAAAAGAAAACTTAAATAAATGAAATAAAGAAGACCTTGACATAATGATGACAATAATAACAATAATACCCTTATTCATAATACAATAAAAGAATCAAAGTAACATAAATAAATAATATTAAAATGTATGTAAGGAAATGTGCAAAAAACATAAATATAAATAAACATGAAAATAAATAAAGACGAAATAAGAATAAATAAAAATTATACAAGTGTGAATAAATATAAAACATTAAAATAAAGTGCATAATTGACATTAAATATATAAGGTATAAATGCAAATGAAAAGGAAGATAGAAGTGTAAATAATTTATTAAAGATGGAAACAAAATGACATAGCTTGATTTTGGGACTAAAAGATAAAAAATGAGGAAGACGGAGGACTGGTGTAGCAATTAATTTGCTTGTAATTTTAAATTTTGGATTAAATCGAAAGTTTGAATAAACAAAATGATTACAGGTGTAAATAGGCCAAAGAGTGAGGGCGGTGCTGCAAAAAAGGGGGTATTTTTTTGTAAATTTAAAAAGTAAGGGGGTGGGAATAAATTACCCATTTTTGGCACCTATAAATGAAAATAAATTATTCATTATTTCATTTTAACCTCATTTTTTTCAAAAAAATAAAAATAAAACATCTTCCTCTTTCTCTTCCTCCTTCTATGCTGGCCATGGCTCTACCACCGGAAAGCCCAACGACTCTCCGGCCTCCTATGGTGGAGTCCCCACATACGGTGGTCCGAAATTTTATTTTTTATTTTTTTGCAAAATCAAAGATTTCTTTAAAAAAATCACTACTTTTCTTAAAAACCAAAACTTTATTTTGAAATAATTGAAAAATCAAAAGTTATTTTAAAAATTTAAACTTTTCCATAAAAATGACTAAAAACATATTTTATTTTAAAATCTAAACTTTATCTTTTTTAAAAAAATCACTATTTTTCTTAAAAATTAAAGATTTTATTTGAAATAGTTAAAAAATCAAAAAAAAATTTAAAAATTTAAACTTTCCTTTAAAATGACAAAAAACATATTTTTATTTTTTAAAAAAAGAAACCTTTATTTTAGAAAGGAGAAGGGCAAAACGAGATTTTTGGGGCTCCTAGGGGTGGAGGACCGATGATCTGGTGACGTCCCCTTCATCAGATCCCAAAACTCAATCCCTCATGACATGACTATGGCCAAAAAAGAAAAAGATAGAAGAAAAGAAAGAAAAAAACTAGAATGCTTGTTGTTGTTTTTACCTTTTTTTTTAAGAACAAAATATGAAAAGCCTTCTTTTTTTTTATTTCATTTCATTTCATGTATATATATTGTTTTTTTAATGTTGTTTATTTATAAAAAAAATATAATAATAATAGTAGTAATGGTAATAATAATTTGGGCCCTTCATAGGCCCAAAAAGGAAAGAAAAAGAAAATAAAAACAAATGCCTCAATTTGACCAAAATCGGGTGGGCTTCGAATGGGCCCAGTAGAGAACAAATATACAAATGGGCCTCGAATTGGACTCAAACAAAAATGGGTGTCTACACCGGGTAATGAGAATAAGTAGAATAATTACAGTAAATGACCTATTAACTCAAGAGATTTTCATCTTAGTGCCACTTCACAATTTAACCCTACCTTTGAAGGTCAAGTCCAATTGGAGATCTTTAAACCCTAACTTACTTGATCCTTCAAAGCATAGAATAGTGGTTTTTAAGGATAATAATGGAGAAAATACTACTATCTCTCTAGAGAGTAGTGAACAGGAAATTTCTGTTATCGGAAGTTCAAACATCAAAATACGTATCACTTGGGAAAGGGATTGCTATTAGAAAAGGAATGGTTCTTAATAAAATTATTAAGGATTGTGGAGAGCATTTTAAGGCAGTCAAAAATTCAAAAGTTTCACTTTCAGACTCGATGAACTCTATGGTGGAATTTATAAACTCTAATATTAATACTAGGATGAATAAGGCTTCCGCGACTTTAGAAAACATGCAACAGAGTGATGGGTTTGATTCTAATCAGTAATGGTTGGTTGTCTATCTTTCTTTTTTGAATTTATGAATTTAAATATTTTTTCTTGGAATTGTCATGAATGTGCCAATAGTAAATTCCCCCGAATTTTTTGGGAATATGATCGGGAATTTAAACCAACTATTGTGAGATTGCTCGAGACAAGAGTTAGTGGTGGAAAAGTTGATTTGATTATCTCTAATTTGTGTTTTCAATACTCTCATAGAGTTGAGGCCGTAAGTTTTTTTGGTGGTATTTGGATTGGGTGGAAATATTTGGTTAGAGTTGAAGTGATCTACAATTATCCTAAATTTTTCCTAATTTGGATCATTGATAATTCATTTCGAAGGTCTATTCTAGTTTCCCTTGTGTATGGTAGCTTGGATAAGCAAAAGAGGAAGTTCTCGTGGGAAGGTCTAAATTTGGTGTTACCAAACAATAATGTTCCATGGATAACAATTGGAGATTTTAATGTCATTTTCTCTCCCAGTGAGAAAAGAGGGGGACGAAGAGAAGGAAAAATGTGTTTAACTTTTGATAATTTTGTTGACTCTGATAGTCTTCATAATTTTGGGTTTAAAGATTCAGTGTTTACTTGGCAGAGAGGCTAGGTCTTTGAAAGGATTGATAGAGCTATCTATAATGATGTGTGGATTTTAGAATTCCTGAGTTGTTTAATGTCTCATCTCCTTACACTCAAATTAGACCATCGGCCTCTGTTTCTATCCTTAAGGCAGGATTCAACTTCTTTCAAAGATAGACCCTTTAGATTCCTTATCGGTTGGGTTGAACATCCAGATTTCTTTAAAATTGATAAGGATGTTTGGACTTTTAATGGTAATATGGGGTCCTCTATTAAGCTACTTTCAAATAACCTGAAGCATTTGATTAGGAACATATATGGGCATATCAATAATTGTAAAAAAAATCTTCTATAGAAATTAGCTAGTATTCAGAAAACGATGGATAAAATGGATTTCAAAGAATTGACCACTGCTGAAATGAAGGTTAGGAAGGATTTATAAACCGTGCTCCACTATGAGGAGCTACTTTGGAAACAGAAGACTAGGTGCACTTAGCTTATCATTAGAGATAGAAACACAAAGTTCTTCTATAAGCACACTCTTTAAAGAAGAAAGCATAATAAGATATCAACCCTGAAGAATGATCTAGAGGATTAGGTTTATGATGATGAGGCCCTATAGACGGAAGTTATTAACTTTTTCTAGCGGCTTTATGGGGAGTATTCGGAACCCATGGTAGGGCTGCCCCTAGCTCTTTTCCTAAATTATCTCAGGAAGACGTTTAGTTTTTGGGTATGACAACCACTGATGAGGAGATTAAGGTTGCTCTATTTGACATGGCATATAACACCCCCTAACCCCAAACCGTCGCCAGAACAGGGTTATAGAGCATTACCGAACCTATCGGAAAATTTACAATTAATATACAAATAATTATCAAACATAATATAAAATAATCTTAAAGTCCCTTAGATGGACCCTCGAGGCCCAAAATACGAGTTAGGAGTGATTCGGGACTAATTCGGGTGCTTGGGGAAATTTTTTTTTATGCGAACTCAATATAACCCCTTTATAAATATCTAACCTTCCTTGAAAATTCAAATCGAGACCAATCCAAACAAAAATCACAACCAACCCAATTCACATTTAAATACATCTAAATTATATCTAAAACATTAACTTAATATTTTAATAAATAAACATTCATAATATCATTCAAAATTTATTGATAATTTCCTTCATTTCTATTTAACTTAGTATCAAAAATACCAAAGCGTCATTAAATTTTCTTACCATTTCGTTTAACCATCCAAACATTATAAATCATCCTTTACAACCAAAACATAAGACATGTTCAAGTGACCTATACTGTAACAACCTGGTTTTAGCTAAATCAGAACAGTAGTTTTGAAACCACAAATCTGAGGTCATAAAATTATTTTAATATTGTTTTTGGTGTTTACAGCATGTGATTTTATATGTGTGAAAGTTTCGTGAAATAATTATAGCATTTGAATGCTTAATATGAGAAAAGAACTAAATCGCGTAAAATACAAAATTTGCATTCTAATTGATAAAGGTGTCTAATTGTTATGGTTGATTAAAAGCGAGGTCCTTATGATGTTATTAAGCCATTTGACTAATGGATTGTCAATTATGCCTATAGTTAGTGGAATTTTAATGTTTAATCATTAAGGGTAAATTAAATAAAAAAAGTTAAAATAGATTCATTCATCTTTGTTTACAACTGAAAATGAAGAATAAAAACTAGGGCATGAAGCTTGTTTAAATTTGGCACTTTGATAGCTTATTAGGTATGTGATTTTTGCTCGGTTTTTTATTCTTTCTATGTTTTTGTGATCGTTGCTTTGAGTATTAGCTAGCCTGTGCCTTAATTTTTGAATTTGTTGATAATTTTATGAAATGACATTATTGAATCTATGTGCTTTGTGATGGTTGATGATGAATAATTGAAGATAATGATAGATTAATATGTTTTGTAAAGTGATTTTGAGTAAAAATGCATATTAAGGATTAAATTGAGAAATGTGTAAATTTAGGGGTTGAAATGTGAAATAAATAAAATTTTTGGGCTGCTAGGGACTCAAGTATAAATCGGCTAAGCATGGGTTAAATTGAATTTTGTGAATTTTGTGTATTTGTGAAATAAGGACTAAATTGAATAAATGTGAAACTTTAGGGGCTAAAGTGTAAAAATGCTCAAATGTCTGGTTGAGGACTAAATTGAATGAGATGGTGATTAAATGGATTAATTTTGAATGTATATAGATCAATAAAGAAAGAAATCGGATTTAGATTGGGGATAATCGAAGGCTATCGAATAGTCGATTCAGTCCCTCTATTCTGACTACGAGGTAAGTTCATAAGCAAATAAATGTCTTTAAATTGAATTATACATGATTAATTGTCATTGAATTATTATGAATGTTGAACAAGCAAGTATGAGCAAGAATCGACAAAGTTACGACATTCGAAAGTCCCGTACGAACCTTAGGAATAGTTTAGGATACAAATGTCATGACATTAGGTTACCGAGATGTGATTATATGTAAGACCATGTTTTAGACATTGGCATTGTGTTGTGATTACGTGTAAAACCATGTCTGGGACATTAGCATCTTTAATCGATTTCATATAAGACCCTGTTTGGGACAGTGGCATCGATATGTGATAACATGTAAGACCATATCTGGGATATGGCATTGCACGAGCTTTATGTGATTGCCGAGTATCCTTAATGATTTCGAACGGTTCAACGGGCAAAGTCAAGTCGAGAAAGAATGTGTGCATGAGTTAAATGATTCAGGTACGTACGAGATTCATACGAGTATTGAAAGGGGAAGTATTTGATGAATTCAATTATGATATTGAATATGTGTAGAGAAAGGTTTGTGAACTTGAATATGTTTAGCTCTGCTTAGCATATTTGAATTAATATGCAAATATTCATATGATGACTTTATTTGTATATGGCTTACTAAGTTTTTGAAGCTTACCATCTTTATTTTTCACTTTTTTATATATCTTATCGAAGCTAGCTCGGACTCGAGAAATCGTCGAGGAACGTCGTCACACTATCGATCATCTTGTTGGTACTTTTGAAGCTTTGTATATATGGTATATGGCATGTATAGGCTAGTGTCATCTTGGTATGTTTTGAACTTTGAATTTAGCCATGTGAGGTGGCTTGTAAATGGTGTTGTTGATGAAGTTGAATTTGACTTATGTTATGAGTTAATATGTGATATGTGATGTATTTATGATGTCTTATGTTTTGGTAGACATGATGTGGTTATTTTGCTGGGTTGATGATTCAGTATTTAGTAAATTGTTAATGATGTGTTATGGTTTGAGAAATGGTAAGTTTTCGTATAATTTAAGATGATGTTTGGATGCCATTTTGGTTTAGTAACTGCTTGATGATTTGGGTTATGTCTAAATGTGGATATTAGTTAAAGTATCAATTTGATTTGGTATGTTTTTGGTTGTGGAATTGAGTAGTGAAAAGGATAATGTATAAATGGCATGAAATGTATATGAAATAGCATGTTTTGGTTGCCTATTAATGTATTCAAATGGTACCATTTTGGTAGCTAGGTGTGCATAAGGAAAGGGTGGAAAATTGGCTTTTCAAATAGCCTATTTTTGTCCACACGGCAGAGACACGGGCATGTGTCTCAGTCGTATACGACACACGGTCATGCTACACGGCCGTGTGCCCTCTGGGGTACCCTTTGAATTTAAGTCAGTATACCCTATGGGTTTGATATGATCTAGACATATGGGCGTGTCTACTGGCCGTGTGTGGCACACGGGCTGGCACATGGGCGTGTGACCAGCCATGTGACCCAAGTCAGTAACCCCTTCAGTTTTCCCACGGCCATTGCACACAGGCGTGTCTTCGACCGTGTGGTGTAAGTCAGTATGTATGCCCTGTTTTCACACGGCTTGTGACACGGGCGTGTCTGGTGGTCGTGTGAGGCACACGGCATGTTCACACATGCGTGTGACCCTTAAATGCATGAAAATTTTCTAAGTTTTCTAAAGTTTTCAAATGTTATCGGTTTAGTCCCGAACCTCTTATAAGCATGTTTTAAGGCCTTGTAGAGCCTTATAGGGGATAATGTGAATGTGTTAAATGGATATTGATTATGAATGCATAAATGTATGTGAATGATGTGTATTATCTAGTAATGCCTCGTAACCCTATTCTAGCGATGGATACGGATTAAAGGTGTTACATTTTATTGGTATCAAAGCTACGGTTTAGTCAATTCTAGGACTAACGTAGCATGTGAGAGTCTAGCTATACATGCCATATATATGAATTGTGATAGTGTGATGATTCCTGACAGCTTAAACTGTGTTTTTATATAGCAATGGATCCAAAACGAGCTATAGCTATTGATGTGGAAGGTAATGCGCCCGCTCTTGCTAAAGGGGCAGCGCCGGTTGATTCTAGGCCGATTTCTAGTAGTCAGGGGGGAGAGGCTAAGCAAGCCTTCTTCCAGATGATGAATGAGTGGTTCACGGAGTTCTTTCGAACAAATCCGGCTACTCAACAACCTCCACCCCCACTTATTTCTCAACAAATCCCTATTAATCCTCAAGTCATAGATCCGATACGGTTGAACAAGCCACCAGTGGATAAAATTCGTAAACATAGGGCTGAGGAGTTCTGGGCTACCGCTGATGATGATGTCGAGAGGGCTGAGTTCTGGCTCGAGAACATGATCCGAGTATTTGAAGAATTGTCTTGTACTCCTAAATAATGTATCAAATATGTGGTATATTTACTTAGAGATAATGTGTACCATTGGTGAAAAATGTTGATATCTGTGGTTCCTAGAGTACATAAGTCAGTGATTTCTCGATCAGAAGCATAAAGAGTTTTTAGAATTGAAACAAGGCCGGATGACTGTCACTGAGTACGAAAGAGAATTTGTATGTTTAAGAAAATATGCTCGAGAATATGTTTCCACTGAGGAAATCATGTGTAAACGGTTCGTTGATGGGTTGAATGAAGATATAAAACTTCTAGTCGAGATTCTGGAAATTAAAGAATTCGTTGTTTTAGTTGAAAGGGCTTGTAAAGCCGAGGACCTTAGCAAAGAAAAGAGAAAAGCAGACTCAGAAGCTAGAGACTCAAGAAAAAGATTGATGAGTAAGCCGTATCAATCTTCATCTAAGAAATTCTGAAACTCGTTTAATTGTTCTAATGCGTCTTTGGGACATTCAATCAGAGATCATGAAAAGCAACCTGTGAGTCTAAAGCTCAAGCTACATCTATTACTAATGTTTGGCAGTGTGAGACAAAACTGACCTGAATGTAGACATTATGGAAAACAGCATATCGGTGATTGTTGATTGAATGATCGGGCCTATTTTAAATGTGGATCATTAGATCATTTCATTCGTAACTGTCCTGAGTTGGCTGTGTAAGATACAGTACAAAACACGAGGTCGGGTAACACTGCAGTTAGAGGTAGACCACCCAGAAATGCTAGTAATGTGAGTGGTAATCAGAGAACGACAAAAGAATTTACTATGAGATCTGAAGCCAGAACACCTGCACGAGCCGATGCTATTCGCGCTCGCGAAGAAGCGTCATCTCCAGATGTGATTACCGGTACTTTTACTCTCTATGATACTAAAAGTATTGCATTGATAGATCCAGGATCACCTCATTCGTATATATGTGTAAATTTAGTATCCAATAAGACTTTGTCTGTAAAGTCTACTAAATTTGTATTAGAGTGTCAAACACCTTAGGCAAGTGTGTGTTGGTTGATACATTATGTAAGAACTGTCCATTGATGATTTGAGATTTCTGTTTTCTGGCTGATCTGATATTGTTACCATTTGATGAATTTGATATAATTCTAGGTATGGATTGCCTAATGTTGCGTGATACTATTGTGAATTGTAAACAAAAGATGATTGATCTGAGATGTTAGAATAATAAGATTATCCGGATAGAGTCAAATGATTTGAATGGTTTACCAGCAGTGATTTCATCAATGTTAGCTCAGAAATATGTGAGAAAGGGTTGCGAAGCGTATTTTTCTTATGTGCTTGATACAAAAGTGATTGAAAAGAAAATAAAATCAGTGCCAGTTGTGTGTGAATATCCGGATGTGTTTCTTGAAGAGTTACCGGGTTTACCATCGATCCAAGAGGTTGAATTTGGTATTGAGTTAGTGCTAGGAACAATGCCGATATTAATAGCTCCATACAGAATGGCTCCGATAGAGTTAAAAGAATTAAAAGCTCAGTTGCAAGAATTAACCGACAGAGGGTTTGCAAGACCAAGTTTCTCACCCTGGGGTGCTCTCATGTTGTTTGTGAAAAAGAAAGATGGTACGATGAGAATGTGTATTGACAATAGACAGTTAAATAAAGTGACTATAAAGAATAAGTATCCTCTACCCAGAATAGATGATTTTTTTGATCAGTTAAAAGGGGCTACAGTGTTTTCAAAGATAGATTTGAGATCGGGCTATTATCAATTGCGAGTTAGAGACTCTGATGTGCCAAAGACCGCATTTAGAATGAGGTATGGTCATTATGAATTCTTAGTTATGCCTTGTAGACTAACAAATGCACCTTTTGTCTTTATGGACTTAATGAACTGGATTTTTAGACCTTACCTAGATTGATTTCTAGTTGTGCTCATTGATGACATTTTAATTTACTCACGTGATGAATCCGAGCATGCCGCGTATTTGACGATTGTACTACAAACTCTACGAGATAAGCAGTTGTATGCAAAATTCAGCAAATGTGAATTCTGGTTGTGCGAGGTTGGTTTTCTGGGGCATATTGTGTCAGCATCAGGTATTCGAGTCGATTCGAGTAAGATAGCTGCGATTATAGATTGGAAGCCTCCGAGAAATGTTTCTGAGGTCTGTAGTTTTTTGGGACTAGTGGGATATTATAGACGATTTATGAAAGGCATTTTCAATGATTGCGACTCCGTTGACGAGATTGATTTAGAAAGATGTAAAGTTTGAATGGTCTGAGAAATGTCAGAAAAGTTTTGATCAGCTGAAAGCTGTTTTGACTAAAGCTCCAGTGTTAGTAGAGCCTGAATCGGGTAAAGAATTTGTGATCTATAGTGATGCATCGTTGAATGGTCTGGGTTGTGTTTTGATGCAGGAAGGCAAAGTCATAACTTATGCCTTGAGACAGTTGAAGCCGCATGAAAAGAATTACCCGATGCACAATTTACAGTTAGCAGCTATTATGTTTGCGTTGAAGATTTGGCGCCATTATTTGGTCGGTGAGAAATGCCATGTTTATTCAGATCACAAGAGTTTGAAATATTTGATGACTCAGAAAGATTTTAATTTGTGACAGCGGAGATTGTTAGAATCGCTAAAAGATTATGAGCTAGTGATTGACTATCATCTGGGAAAAACAAATGTTATTATTGATGCTTTGAGCCGAAAATCCTTATTTTCTCTATGTGCGATGATACTCAAATAGCTTTATGGAATGATGGTTCGATTGTGACTGAGATGAAAGTGAGACCATTATTTTTACAACAGATTTGTGAAGCTCAAAAAGTTGATAATGATATGTTAGCAAAACAAGCCCAATGTGATTCGAAACATGATTCAGAATTTTAAGTTAATTCCGATGACTGTTTAAGATTCTGAGGCCGAATATGTGTTCCGAGAAATGCAAAATTGATTCAGATGATTTTGAATAAAGCACATAGTAGTCGTTTATCAGTACATCCGGGGAACACGAGAATGTATAATTATTTGAAACAGCTTTATTGGTGGCATGGCATGAAACATGATATTTCAGAATTTGTTTCGAAATGTTTTATTTGTCAGCAAGTTAAAGCTGCATCAAGTACCTTCAAGTTTATTACAGCCTATCATGATTCCCGAGTGGAAATGGGGTTGAGTGACTATGGATTTTGTGTCGAGATTGCCCCTATCTCCAAAAAAGAAAGATGCGATCTGGGTTATAGTTGACAGATTGACAAAATCAGCTCATTTCGTTCTGGTACGAACAGACTATTCGCTTGAAAAGTTAGCTAAGTTGTATATCTACGAGGTTTTGAGATTATACGGATGACTGTTTAAGATTCCGAGGCCGAATATGTGTTTCAAGAAATGCAGAGTTGATTCAGATGATTTTGAATGAAGCACGTAGTAGTCGTTTATCAGTACATCCGGGAAACACGAAAATGTATAATTATTTGAAACAGCTTTATTGGTGGCATGGCATGAAACGTGATATTTCAGAATTTGTTTTGAAATGTTTGATTTGTCAACAAGTTAAAGCTGAGCATCAAGTACCTTCAAGTTTATTACAGCCTATCATGATTCCCGAGTGAAAATGGGGTAGAGTGACTATGGATTTTGTGTCGGGATTGCCCCTATCTCTAAAAAAGAAAGATGCAATCTAGGTTATAGTTGACAGATTGAAAAAATATCTCGTTTTGTTCTGGTACGAATGGACTATTTGCTTGAATAGTTAGCTGAGTTGTATATCTCTGAGTACCTTTTTCTATTGTTTCAAATAGAGATCCGAGGTTCACATCGAGGTTTTGGAAGAAACTGCAAGATGCACTGGGTTCAAAACTACATTTTGGTACCGCATTTCACCTACAGACGGATGGTCAATCCGAGTGAGTTATATAGATACTCGAGGATATGTTGAGATGTTGCATTCTTGAGTTTTAAGGTACTTGGGAAAAATATTTGTCGTTGATTGAATTCGCATATAACAAAAGTTTTCAATCGAGTATTAAAATGGCACCGTACGAAGCTTTATACAGTCAGAAATGTCAAACACCATTGTACTAGATGAACTTAGTGAGAATAAGATTTTTGGGGTTGATTTGATTAAAGAGACTGAACAAAAAGTGAAAGTAATTCATGATAGTTTGAAAGCAGCATCAGATCATCAGAAATCATACGCAAACATGAAACGGAAAGATATTGAGTATCAGATCGGGGATAAAGTGTTTTTAAAAGTTTCACCATGGAAGAAAATACTCAGATTTTGCAAAAAAGGAAAGTTAAGATTGAGATTTATCGGACCTTATGAAATTATTGAGTGTGTTGGACCAATGGCATATCGGTTAGCATTACCGTCAGAATTAAAGAAGATTCATAATGTATTTCATATATCGATGCTACAAAGATACAGATCTGATCCCTCACAGGTTATTTCCTCGACTGAAGTTGAAATTCAATTAGATTTATCGTACAGTGAAGAACCGATCGAACTTTTAGCTCATGAGATCAAAGAATTGAGAAATAAGAAAATCGCATTAGCGAAAGTCTTATGGCATCGACACGGGGTTGAAGAAGCTACGTGGGAACTCGAGGATGCTATGAGAAAGCAATATCCAAACCTATTAACTGGTAAGATTTTCAAGGACGAAAATCCCTAAGGGGGAAGAGTTGTAACAGCCGGGTTTTAGCTAAATCAGAACAGTAGCTTTGGAACCACAAATTCAAGTTCATAAAATTATTTTAATATTATTTTTTATGTTTACAGCATGTGATTATATATGTTTGAAAGTTTCGTGAAATAATTTTAGCATTTGAATGCTTAATTTGAGAAAAGGACTAAATCGCATAAAATGTAAAATTTGCATTCTAATTGATAAAGGTGTCTAATTGTTATTGTTGATTAAAAGTGAGGTCCTTATGATGTTATCAAGCCATTTGAATAATGGATGGACAATTATGCCTATAGTTAGTGGAATTTTAATGTCTAATCATTAAGGGTAATTATGTCATTTTGTAATTAAGTTAAATTTAAAAAAAAAGTTACAATAGATTCATTCATCTTTTTTTACAACCAAAAATGAAGAATAAAAACTAGGGCTTGAGGCATGTTTGAATTTGACACTTTCATAGCTTATTAGGTATGTGATTTTTGTTCGGTTTTTTATCATTTCTATGTTTTTGTGATCGTTGCTTTGAGTACTAGCCGGCCCGTAATTTTTGAATTTTTTGATGACTTTATGAAGTGTAATTTTTGAATCTATGTGCTTTGTGATGGTTGCTGATGAATAATGGAAGATAAATTATAGATTAATATGTTTTGTAAAGTGATTTTGAGTAAAAATGCATATTAAGGATTAAATTGAGAAATGTATAAATTTAGGGGTTGAAATGTGAAATAAATAAAATTTTTGGGGTCATAGGGACTCAAGTATAAATCGACTAAGCATGGGTTAAATTGAATTTTGTGAATTTTGTGTATTTGTGAAATAAGGACTAAATTGAATAAATGTGAAACTTTAGGGGCTGAAGTGTAAAAATGCTCAAATGTCTGTTTGAAGACTGAATTGAATGAGTTGGTGATTAAATGGATTAATTTTGAATGTATATAGATCAATAACGAAAGTAATTGGATTTAGATCAGGGAAAATTGTAGGTTATCGAATAGTCGGTTCAGTCCCTCTATTCCGACTACGAGGTAAGTTCATATGCAAATAAATGTCTTTAAATTGAATTATAAATGTTTAATTGTCATTTAATTATTATGAATGTCCCGTACGAACCTTAAGAATAGTTTAGGATACAAATGTCATGACATTAGATTACCGAGATGTGATTATATGTAAGACCATGTTTGAGACATTGGCATTGTATTGTGATTACATGTATGACCATGTCTGGGACATTGGCATCATTAATCGATTTCGTGTAAGACCCTATCTGGGACAGTGGCATCGATATGTGATAACATGTAAGACCATATCTGGGATTTGGCGTTGTACGAGCTTTATATGATTGCCGAGTATCCTTAGCGATTCTGAATAGTTCAACAGGCAATGCCAAGTCAAGAAAGAATGTGTGAATGAGTTAAATGATTCAAGTACGTACGAGATTCATACGAGTATTGAAAAGGGAAGTATTTGATGAATTCAATTATAATATTGAATATGTGTACAATGAGAAAGGTTTGTGACCTTGAATGTGTTTAGCTATGCTTAGCATATTTGAATTGATATGCAAATATGCATATGATGACTTTATTTGTATATAGCTTACTAAGCTTTTAAAACTTACCATGTTTATTTTTCACTGTTTTATAGATTATCGAAGCTAGCTCGGACTCGGGAAATCATCGAGGAACGTCGTCACACTATTGATCATCTTGTTGGTACTTTTGAAGCTTTGTATATATGGTATATGGCATGTATAGGCTAGTGTCATTTTGGTATGTTTTGAACTTTGAATTTAACCATGTGATTTGGCTTGTAAATGCTGTTGTTGATGAAGTTGAATTTGACTTATGTTATGAGTTAATATGTGATATGTGATGTATTTATGATGCCTTATGTTTTGGTAGACATGATATGGTTATTTTGAAGGGTTGATGATTCACTATTTAGTAAATTGTTAATGATGTGTTATGGTTTGAGAAATGGTAAGTTTTGGTATAATTTAAGATGATGTTTGGATGCCATTTTGGTTTAGTAAATGCTTGATGATTTTGGTTATGTCTAAATGTGGATATTAGTTAAAGTATCAATTTGATTTGGTATGTTTTTGGTTGTGGAATTGAGTAGTGAAAACGATGATGTATAAATGGCATGAAATGTGTATGGAATAATATGTTTTGGTTGCCTATTAATGTATTGAAATGGTTGCTAGGTGTGCATAAGGAAAGGGTGGCAAATTGGCTTTACAAATAGCCTATTTTTGTCCACATGGACAGAGACACGGGCGTGTGTCTCAGCTGTGTGCGACACACGGTCACACTATACGGCCGTATGTCCCCTGGGGTACCCTTCGAATTTAAGTCAGTATACCCTATAGGTTTGACACGGTCTAGACACATGGGAGTGTCTACTGGCCATGTGTGGCACACGAGCTGGCATATGGGCGTGTGGCCGACCGTGTGACCCAAGTCAGTAACCCCTCTAGTTTTCCCACGGTCATGGAACATGGGCGTGTCTCCGGCCATGTGGTGCAAGTCAGTATGTATGCCCTATTTTCACACAGCTTGTGACACGGGTGTGTCTGGTGGTCGTATGAGGCACACGGAATGTTCACACGGGCGTGTGACCCTTAAATGCATGAAATTTTTCTAAGTTTTCCAAAGTTTTCAAATGTTATCGGTTTAGTCCCGAACCTATTTTAAGCATGTTTTAAAGCCTCATAGAGCCTTATAAGGGATAATGTGAATGTGTTGAATGGATATTGATTATGAATGCATAAATGTATGTAAATGATGTGTATTATCCGCTAATGCCTCGTAACCCTATTCCAGCGACGGATACGGGTTAGGGGTGTTACATATACAACTCCTAAGTACATGCCACTTTTACCCAAAAGAAAGATTATATCACCAAATTTTCTCTGAAGTTGGGATTACCCTGGAAGCTAATGTAGGACTCTTGACTTCTACTAACCTACGCACGAAAACAACTGTACGCTGAGTACGGATATACTTAGTGGTATTACCATAATTCAAATTATATTAACCATAATAAAATATAGATATTATACTAATTCAAAATATAGATATTATACTAATTCCTTTTATATCTTTCATTATTTCACAATAACAATTCAATTTAACTATTCATCATTCAATACACATATCATACACTTGAATTTAAGTCACTTTATGAACATTTAGTTCCTGCCTTTCATTCTCTATCTTAATTTCAATCTTAATTCATAATTTAATTTTCTCTTCTCATTTCACTGGCTCAATCAATCAATTTTAATTAATTTATCATTTCATTTATTTACCCCCTATTAACAAGACTCGGACCTTGGCGGATACATGGATCCAACCAAACACACCAGAATGACACCCAGTGCCTCATCAGATAGTTCGAAACAATAGTTGACACCCAGTGTCTCATCGGCTAAGCCAAAGTAAGTTGGTACCCAATACCTCATCAAATCTATCCGAAGTAATATAGTGACACCCAGTGTCTCATCGACTCGAGGTCGAAGTATCCCTGAACATTTCCAATCCTATGGCATGTCAACTATATCCGGCTCAGCCTAACTAGTTAATAGGGTATTCGATTCACTTTCTCAATTCAATATCACTTTCAATTCATTTACGAATCAATTCAATTTCACTTTTCATCAATATACAATTCATTATCAATACTTATCCATCATCAATTCAATTTCCTTTTCAATTCCATAATAATACTTACATCATAATTTACTTACCATACATATAATTAAAATTTTAACATTTAATAAAAATAACTTGTGTTTTAGTAATACAAACTCGGATTTCGTAATTACTCCTCGATAATTTACTCATTTTTTTTTTGTGCCAATGCCTTGCATTCTTTGCTAGCTACGAAAATAATAATAATTTACACTATTAATTACAACACTAATTAATAATAATAATTGAATTTCTATCCAATTTATACCCTAATTCTTTAATTCTAATTAACTCATTTACTTTTCTAACTCAATCGATACTTTATTTCTATTCAATTTCCTTCCATATTCTACTTAACTATCTAATATTCATAATAAAACCCTAATTTAAAACTTCTTTCAATTTAATCCCTACAACACAAAACTTATAACCTAGTTTACAATTTAATCCTTTAATCAATTCTAACTTGAAATTCATTCAATTAAACCCCGAATTCATTATTTTGTTCAACATGAACTGTGTTCAAAAACCTAAGAACTTTCAAAACTTCAACTTAATTTCAACAAAACTTTGTTTTAAAGCTTCTAAAACATCAAAATTAAGAGAAAAAAGACTTAATTAACTTACCTTTTAAAGCTTCAAACTTTAAAACCCTAGTTTTTCTTTTTTTTTTCTTTTCTTTCTTTCTTTCCCTGTTCGAATGTTTTATTTTTCTTTTTTCTTTTTTTGGCTTTGTTTCTTTTGTTTTATACTTTTGTTTCTTTTATTTCATTTACTTTATATTATAATTAATTTAATTAATAATTATAATAAATATCTATTTAATAACAAATACATATATTACAAATGTACATATAAATATTTTTACATTTGTATATTATCATGACCATCCATTTGTCTTTCTTTTATTTATTTATTGTAAAAAATCTTATAATATAATTATTTAATTAATAAATATCTTTTAACTTAATTTTTAAATAAATTAATTATAATCGACATTTGTACATTTTTTATATTATTACACATGTATTTTTTTATCTTACATTTGTCATTATCATATTTATTTTCATAATATAATATCATAATTTTAATAATTTAATATAAACTATAATAATAATTAATTAATAATAATTATATAACATATAAAAATCTAAGAAAAATCTTAGATTTTATCTAAGTTTGCTGTCTCAAATTAGAAGAATTGGCCTAACTGCCATTTTGGTCCTTTATATTTTCTTTTAATCTATAATTCAACTTTTTTCCTTTATTCAATTTAGTCATTTTTCCCTAATTATTCTTAATTAAGCTAAATTCACTTAATTAAAGCCTAATTAAACACATAACTAGACTCAAAAATATTCCTAATAAATATTTATGAACTCGGTTTACTAAGACGGAGGCCCTATAACTCGCTTTTCCTGTGTCCGTGAATTTGGATCATTACATGGCACCCTTAAAATGTTAGGAAATGTGCCCATACCGTAGTAAACATGTAACTATTTTATATTTATTTGAACAATGAATAAATAAATAAAGTTAATTTCATATTTCACTATTATGTCTTTTGTATTTCTGTTTTTTATATTTTGCATGCATAGAAAAATTATGGCAAGTAAATATTAGCTCATTGATTGTCTAAAGTTCAACTTGAAGATAAGTGGCATTGTGAAGAACGTTTACATTGCGAGAAAGATAACTTACTTCAGTAGATAATTTAAATGAGTCTGTAATCCAGTAAAAGAATCAAAGTGAGCATTTGGTTTAAATACTATGAAGGATTATTATATCGTATACAATTCCAATTGGGGAGAAGACTAGTCTTGGCTATCAGAGTAGTTGACTCTACGAGTAGAGACAAAGATGTATTCATTGGTAGAATCGTACATCGGACAAGACTAAAGATGAATTAATTCTGAAGCCGCTTGTGAATTAATTCACTTGTGACGTTCATGGTGTGATTTACCTAAATCATGAGTTAGTCACCGACCATGTGTATGTTATAACACACTAAACCCGTATCTGTCACCGGAACAGGGTTACGGAGCATTATCGAACTTATAACTCAATCAATTAAACATTTCATGTACATTCCTCATTCAATTAAAAACCATTAATAAACATTCATATGGTCTCTAATACGAGCCCTCAAGATAAAATAATTGTAACACCCCAAACCCGGCCCAAACGTTATGGTCGGACCCGACGTGTCATATTGAAGTTTTTAAGAAAACCCATGCCTCTTTCAACGTCCTTCTTAGTGTTTTAAAAGATAGTCTTTGCTAAGTTAATAAAGTGAATGGAAGCTGTGCACCAAGTAGGTATCCGAAACAGAGGAGGTGAGCCATGAAGGCTGCTTAAGTACCAAGCTCTTGATTGGATCCAATCCTAGACATGCCCACAACCATGCCACACTTTGATGCGAGGTTAGGTTTTGGAAGAAAAATTGAGTTGGAATTCACTTAAGTAGATATTTTTGATAAACCGATTAGTTGTATCGTTGCGTTATTTCGAAAACAAGTATCATTTTGAAAACGCGCCCTAAGTCTAACCCATTTTGGATTGTTATCAGTAAAATATAGAGTACAAAATAAAATAATCCCAAAAAAATAATTAAAATGGCCTTATTACAACCCAAAACCAAATAATAATAATTAAGATAAAACTTATAAATAAATAAAAAGCCGGTTACTTATTGCAAAGTTCGAAAGAGATCACCACGGCCACTCTGAATCCCCTCCGGCTCCAAGTCTCCACATCAAGGCTCACCTGCAAGGTTAAGGAAAGGGGTGAGTTTGGAAACTCAGTGTGCAACAAGCCCCTTTCAGAGCCCAAACTAATATCAGCATACTGGCCCAAGCCCTAATTCAGTCTCGACATATACTGGGCCGAAGCCTTTCGTTTAGCTGTTACTAGGCCGAAGCCTTTTCATAAATCATATCACTGGGCCGAAGCCTTTACTATAAACGGTATGGCCCATAGGCCCATTTCAATATCACATGAAATACCAATGAATGTATGCAAGCCCATTTAGGGAGACTACTCAACCCACCATCCGCTACTCTTTACCCGTACCAACCAAGCTCTCCATGTGGGGAATAACTCAACCCACCCAACCAAACTCTCCACTGGCAGCATAGCTGCTTTATCATATAACTAGAGGCCTAACCTCTTTTAATAACTGGGGCAAAGCCCTTTTCGCACTTCCTCTATTTATATAAAACCCAACCCACGCATATAATGAGTATATCATAGCATATCATGTGCACCTCATAACATATCATGTGCATATCATGTCATATCATGTATAACAATATATCATGCATCATATTCATAATTAAACCCTAGGGGGTATAATGGTCATTTTTACCTAGGGGCAAAATAGTCATTTTTCATATTATAAGGTTAATTTCGTAAATTTACCAAATATCAGGGTTTTCCATGTTCATTAAAAATTATAAATATTTTTGAGTGTTTAAACAATGATCTTTGACCCACTTTATCAAATTCGGGCTTTTAGGCCCAAAACCTCTAATGGGCCCTACGAATGCTGATTTAGCCCACTAAACCTACTTAACCCAAATTTTACAACAGTACTAACGGTGTTAACATGCAACTTTTCCAAATTCCATTTTCTATCAATTTTACCCAAATGGGCCCGAAAGCCCATTGGGCCCGATTTCAGCCCATTAAGGCCCAACTTACCATCGGGAACAAAACTGCGCTCTTACCTGTTCCATCGATCCAAACACCGATCTTATCGTATTTGTCGCATCTATAACCAAACGCAAAATCACAAGTTCCCGAAATGCCAGAATTTTAGCATTTTGACTTTTCAGCGAATATTAATCTAAGCTACTACGAGGGTTATTACACACCTGTTTTGTGAAGTTTGCTAACAAAGTTTCCCACGATAACCTACAATTAATCACCACCATTCTTAGTTTACAATTCATGCTTATCAAACCCAAAATCCACCTTACCATAGTCAGCCAAAGAACCCCTAATAGCCATAGATCACTTACCTTCACAGGGTCCGATGATTTGATCCAAGTTTATCCAAACTGATACTCCAAGCCTTGTTGCTCCTCCAAAGTTGTCTACTTCAATACACAAACCATAAAAGTCGAATGAAAAGGCCCAGTGAGGCCTATACCTCAAATTGATAACCTCTCTAAACTATAGGGGGTTTCGACTTTTCTTAACATTTACACTACTGAACCGATTTGGAAAACGAGTACTTACCACAATCTTCCCTTCTGCACTGTTTAGACCCAAAGTAGACTTAGCCCTCAACCACCTAGCAGCCTTCGAATCCTAGAGGTCTACAGGTTTGGCTATACCCCTAGAACTAAGGTATTTCGGCTTTTAGGACCAAGAAAAAGAAATGGTGTGGTGGCTTTGTATTGGTGTTGCCGTTGGGGACTTTTAGAGTTTAGCGGATGAAGGGATCAGTCACAACAAATGAAGAGAAAAGAAGGATGCTGGTCCAAATGAAATCGGCACAACCAACTTCAACAATTTCGGCTCTTGTGGCTATTCGACAAGGGCAATGAAAAGAAAGGGAGTAGTAATTTGGTTTTGGCAAAAGAAGAGAAAGAAAAAGAAAAAAAAATGGATGAAAGGAGTGGTGATTTTGGCTAGAGAAGAAAAGGAAGAAAAAAAATAACCCTATGATGTTTAAACAAAAGAAAACAGCACAACTAAAGCCCCTAATGCTGAAATACTAACCTAAAACCCTTAAGCTGATTTCTCATCCCTAAATTCCCACTATTCGGCCAACACTAAGCCTCCATTCAAATCCCCAAAATCTCTCCCCTTATCACACCTAAATTCATGCATTTGACTGATTCAAACTCCCTCCAACAGAGTTCCATTCGACTTCAAACTCCTGCATGCTCAAGACATAAAAATAACAACACAATTGCCAGCTTAGTGAATCGAACCTTGGCCTTCCCCCAACCACTTACACGCCACTTTTTTTTTAGCTCCTTAATGGCGTTACTTAACCACTTTGCCAAGGGCTCTCTTGTGTAACATTTTACCCACATCTTTTAATAAGGCCACCTACCCAATGCCCCTAACTCCTTTAGTTCAAAATTCAAAAATTCTACCGGGTTTTGGCCAACACATGGGCCTTCCATAAGCCCATTTACACACTCTAATTATGAATTTCACAACCAAATACCAAATTTTAAAAATTTTACCAAAGTCTCTAAAATTACGAAAATCCCGAAAATCTGGGTGTTACAACTCTACCCTCCTTAAAGAAATTTTGGCCTCGAAATTTTACCTAATCCAAACAGTTGAGGGTATTGTTGACGCATCGCCTCCTCTGACTCCCAAGTAGCTTCTTCTTTGCCATGGTTTCGCCAAAGTACCTTCACCAATGGGACTGACTTTCTCAATACCTTGACGTCAAGATCAAGTATCTGCACAGGTTCTTCTACGAAGGTCAAATCCGCCTGTACCTTAATTTCTGCAACTGGCACGATATGAGTAGGGTCAGAACGATATCGCCTTAGCATGGACACATGAAAGACGTCATGAATACGATCCAGCTCTGGAGGTAACTCTAGCTGATAAGCCATCGGCCCTATCCGCTTAAGGATCCGATAAGGCCCAATGAACCGTGGACTCAACTTGCCCTTCTTACCAAACCTTCATATCTTTTTCCAAGGCGAAACTTTCAAAAAGACCATGTCCCTTACAGCATACTCAATATTCTTACGCTTCAAATCAGCATAAGACTTTTGTCAATCCGCTGCCTCCTTTAACCGATTCCTGATCACCTTAACTTTGTCTTCAGTATCCGCTACTAACTCCGGTCCAAGTACTTGCCTTTCCCCCAACTCTGCTCAACAAGTAGGCGAACGACACATTCGCCCATACAGTGCCTCATAAGGAGCCATCTGAATACTTTCTTGATAACTGTTGTTATACGCGAACTCCGCCAATGGCAAGTAATCCTCCCAACTGCCCCTAAAGTCGATAACACAACCCTTCAACATATCTTTTAGAATCTGAATGACCTCTCTGACTTCCCATCCGACTGAGGGTGAAAAGCTGTACTAAAATCCAATCACTTTCCCAACGCCTCATGCAACTTCTGCCAAAATCGAGATGTAAACCTTAGGTCTCGGTCAAAAATTATCGATACTGGCACCCTATGCAATCGCACTATCTCTGCCACATACAACTTGGCCAACCTCTGAAGTGAGTAATCGGTTCGGACAGGTATGAAATGGGTAAATTTCGTCAGCCTATCTACAATCACCCAAACTGAGTCCTTTCTGGAAGGTGTCAATGGCAGACCACTCACAAAATCCATGGTTACCATTTCCCATTTCCAAAGTGGTATCTTTACTGGCTATAACAATCCTGAAGGCAGTTGATGCTCGGCCTTTACTTGTTGACACGTCAAACATTTTCCCACAAATTCGGTCACTTCTCGCTTAAGCCCAGGCCACCAATATAGCTCTCGCAAGTCTCGATACAACTTACTCCCTCCTGGATGCATAGCACAAGGTCCACCATGAGCCTCTCTCAAAATCATCAATCTCAAATTAGAGTTCTTCGGCATACAAATCCTTCCTCGAAAACAAAGAACCCCATTACCATTTAATCCAAAGTCTGAATTCTCCCCCTTCTCAGCTTGCTGAAACCGTGAAACCAACGATTCATCCACCAACTGCTGCTTCTTAATTTGCTCCACCCAAGTCGGTCTCACTTGTAACTTTTCCAATAAGCTTCCATCGTCATACAAGCTTAAACGAGCAAACATTGCCTTCAATTCTGCCATAGTCCTTCGACTCAATGCATCAGCCACGACATTTGCCTTATCTGGATGGTACTCAATCAAATAGTCATAGTCCTTTGACAACTCTATCCATCTTCACTGTCTAAGATTCAGCTCCTTTTGAATCAGCAAGTACTTAAGACTCTTATGATCCGTATAGATAATACATCTCTCCCCATACAAGTAGTGCCTTCGTATCTTAAGCGCAAAGATCACCGCTGCCAACTCCAAGTCATGAGTAGGATAGTTTACCTCATAAGGCTTAAGCTGTCGTGAAGCATAAGCGACCACTTTACCCTCTTGCATCAACACACAACCCAAACCTACATGTGACGCGTCACTGTACACAATGAAATCCTTACCAGACTCTGGATGAATCAACACTGGTGCTTCAGTCAGAACCTTCTTTAACTTCTCAAAAGCCTCTTGCTGCTTATTTGTCCAAACAAATGGTGCTCCCTTTCTTATAAGTTTCATTAACGGTGCTGCCAACATAGAAAATCCTTCCACAAATCTTCGATAATAACCTGCCAACCCCAGAAAACTTCGAATTTTTGTTACTGACCTCGGTGGCTTCCACTCCAGAATCACCTCAATCTTCTGAGGGTCTACCTTGATTCCCTCAGCAGACACAACATGCCCCAAGAAAGTTACTTCACTCAGCCAAAACTCGCACTTACTGAACTTTGCATAGAGTTGCTTTTCCCTTAGCACTTGCAGCGCAATACGAAGATGCTCATCACGCTTCTCTTCCATTTCCGAGTACACCAAGATATCATCGATAAAAATGACTACGAACTTATCCAAGTACGGTTGAAATACCCGATTCATCAAATCTATGAATGCTGCCGGGGTATTAGTCAAACCAAAGGGCATAACCAAAAACTCGTAATGACCATATCAAGTTCTGAATATCGTCTTATGAATATCCTCTTCTTTGACTCTCAACTGATGATATTCTGACCGAAGGTCGACCTTAGAAAATACTGAAGCTCCTCTCAGTTGGTCGAACAGATCGTCGATTCTTGGCAAAGGATACTTGTTCTTGATCGTCAGTTTGTTCAACTGCCGATAATCAATACACATCCGCATGGTTCCATCTTTCTTCTTTACGAACAACACTGATGCGCCCCACGGAGAAACACTTGGTCTTATAAACCCTCTATCCAATAGTTCTTGAATCTGAGCTTTCAGTTCCACCAACTCCTTTAGTGCCATCCGATAAGGTGCAATGGACACTGGAGCTGTTCCAGGTAACAAGTCGATTCCAAACTCGACTTCTCTGTTTGGAGGTAATCTAGGAAGCTCCTCAGGAAAAACATCTTGAAATTCTTTGATGGTCCTGACTGACTCCACAGTCATCCCCTCAGGTTCAGCTTGACTCACAAATGCTATAAACGCCTCACAACCTTTCCGAATCAACTTCTCAGCCCTTAAAGCAGAGACAACATTGGACAAATAGTTTCTTCGCTCCCCTATGACCATTATCTCCTCATCCTCAGTAGTTCTTAGCACCATTCTCTTAACAGCACAATCCAACGTCACCCTATGCTTAGTTAGCCAGTCCATTCCCAAAATAAGATCAAATTCCCCAAATGGCAGCTCCATCAAATCTCCTACAAATATTCTATCTTCTGTCTCTAAAGGCACCTCCCTAAAGAGTTTATCTACCTTAACCGAGTATCCCAAATGACTTATCACTGATACCCCACTCACAGTCTCCTCAGGAAGCACACCCAACGCCCCAGATACATTACACGCAACATACGAATAAGTGGAACCAACATCAATCAAAGCAGTGTAAGGCATGCTATGAATGAAGAACGTACCGGTTATAACATCAGGAGCATCACCCTCCTCACGACGCTGTACAGCATAAACCAATACCGACTGTCGACCTTCAGCATGTCCAGTACCCCTACCAGGTGCCCCACGTCCTTGTCCATTACCATTACCACCTCTACCTTGCTCACGGCCTCTCTGTGGTGGTGGTCCTCCTCGCAGCGGTTGGACACCTCTTTGCTCCGCAACTTGATCCTGAGCTGCTCTCCGAGGATACTCTCTGAACTTATGTTCCTTTGACCTACATCGAACACAAGCTCTAGTTCATTTCCAGCACTCCCCCATATGCACTCTGCCACAGTCCCTATAAGCATGCAATCTAAAGGTATTCAGCGGAACTGCTCGAGCCGGTTCCTCCATTCTAGCTCTTTTAACATTTCTATATACAGCACCCGAGGGTCCAGAATCCCTCCTGAATCTGGGTCAATCCTTCTCACGATTCTGCCGTTCAGTTCGTTTTACTTCCTCAGCTATCTTAACCTTCTCTACCAACGCAGCGAAATCACGCTCCCTCTGTGGAGCTATTAGCACCCTAAGCTCATCGCGGAGGCCATCCTCGAATCGAACACTGTGCTCATATTCGGTCGCAACTATCTCGCTAGCATATCGAATCAGCCTCAAGAATTCAGCCTCATACTCTGCAACAGTCTTATTACCCTGAGCCAGATTCAAAAATTTCTTTTGACGGGCATTTACATAACTAGCTCTAACATACCACCCTTAAAAACAGTCTTGAACAGCTCCCAGGTTACTCGTTCGATCAGGGTACTCTCCTTTACAGTGATTCACCACTGGTATACCTCATCTCGTAGCAACGACACGGCCCCCTTCAGCTTTTGTTCTACAGAGCAATCTAGGCCGTCTATAATCCGCTCTGTTGCCTCTAGCCAATATTCAACCACGTTTGGGGCTACTCTAGATACGCCCCTAAAAACCTCTGCTCCGTTAGCCCGGAGTCGCTCAGAGATGGATCCCCTATTCACTGTCCCAGTGCTAGCTCCAACAACCCTTTCCAAAACCCTTAACATCGCTTGGGACAAAGCATCATCCCCCGCAGCCCGATCATGTGACCCAGTCTCAGTTGCCTGTGGCACGGATGCCTCCTCAACTGGCCTATGCCCTGAGGATGAAGATTCAGCTTGCACCCTTCCGCGACCACGTCCGCGGCCTCGTCCACGAGTTCCTCTTGTGCTCATACCGAATTATCTGATTACGAATTTTATGTCATTAGTTTAATATTTCAGTTGATTATTACGAGATATCTTATGGAAATATAGCAATTTAGGGATTGTTTTCGCAACGTCGTAGCCTAGCTACAATCTCAATCCTACTGTTTTACAACTCTACCCTATCTAAAGTATCATAGTAGGGTCTCAGTTCTATCTATAGCATCATATCAATATCACACGGTGTAAAAGAAAGTACACTTACAGACTTGGTACCGGGAATTCAGTGTGCCACTTCTTTCTCCAAACCATTTAAAACTTAAAAACATGTATTTGGTCACAGAAAATAAGTCAAAAAAGGGGTTTCTTTTTAGAAATTCTTAAAAATTGATTTAAAATACCTTTGTTTTGAAATTCTTGATTTTAAACCCGTTTAAAACCCAGAGCCGAGTTGTTACAACCTGGCTCTAATACCACTAAATGTAACATCTCAAACCCGGCCTAGACGTTATGGCTGGACCCGACGTATCACATTGAAGTTTTTAAGAAAAACCATACCTCTTTCAACGTCCTTCTTAGTGTTTTAAAAGATAGTCTTTGCTAAGTTAATAAAGTGAATGGAAGTTCTGCACCAGGTAGGTATCCGAAACAGAGGAAGTGAGCCATGAAAGGTGCTTAAGTACTAAGCTCTTGATTGGATCCAATCCTAGACATGCCCACAACCATTGCCACACTTTGATGCGAGGTTAGGTTTTGGAAGAAAAATCAAGTTGGAATTCACTTAAGTAGATATTTTTCATAAACCGATTAGTTGTATCGTTGCATTATTTGAAAACAAGTATCATTTTGAAAACACGCCTTAAGTCTAACCCATTTTGGATTGTTATCAGTAAAATATAGAGTATAAAATAAAATAATCCTAGAAAAATAATTAAAATGGCCTTATTACAACCGAAAACCAAATAATAATAATAATTAAGATAAAACTTATAAAAAAAAAAGTCGGTTACTTATTGCAAAGTTCGAAAGCAATCACCACGGCCACTCTAAATCACTTCTGGCTCCAAGTCTCCACATCAAGGCTCACCTGCAAGGTTAAGGAAAGGGGTGAGTTTGGAAACTCAGTGTGCAACAAGCCCCTTTTAGAGCCCAAACTAATATTAGCATACTGGCCTAAGCCCTAATTCAGTCTCGACATATACTGGGTCGAAGCCTTTCGTTTAGCGGTTACTGGGCCGAAGCCTTTTCATAAATCATATCACTGGGCCGAAGCCTTTACTGTAAACGGTATGGCTCATAGGCCCATTTCAATATCACATGAAATACCAATGAATGTATGCAAGCCCATTTGGGGAAACTACTCAACCCACCATCCGCTACTTTCCACCCGTACCAACCAAGCTCTCCATGTGGGGAATAACTCAACCCACCCAACCAAACTCTCCACTGGCAGCATAGCTACTTTATCATATAACTGGAGGCCTAGCCTCTTTTAATAACTAGGGCAAAACCCTTTTTGGTAAACTGGGGCAAAGCTCTTTTCGCACTTCCTCCATTTATATAAAACCCAACCCATGCATATAATGAGTATATCATAGCATATCATGTGCATCTCATAACATATCATGTGCATATCATGTCATATCATGTATAACAATATCTCATGCATCATATTCATAATTAAACCCTAGGGGGTATAATGGTCATTTTTACCTAGGGGCAAAATAGTAATTTTTCATATTATAAGGGTAATTTCGTAATTTTACCAAATATCTGGGTTTTCTATGTTCATTAACAATTATCAATATTTTCGAGTGTTTAAACAATGATCTTTGACCCACTTTATCAAATTCGGGCTTTTGGGCCCAAAACCCCTAATGGGCCCTACGAATGTCGATTTAGCCCACTAAGCCCACTTAACCTAAATTTTACAACAGTACTAACCGTGTTAACATGCAATTTTTCCAAATTCCATTTTCTATCAATTTTACCCAAATGGGCCCAAAAGCCCATTAAGCCCGATTCTAACCTATTGAGGCCCAACTTACCATCGTGCGCAAAATTACGCTCTTACCTGTTCCATCGATCCAAACACTGATCTTATCGTATTTGTCGCATCTATAACCAAACGCAAAATCACAAGTTCCCGAAATGCCAGAATTTTAGCATTTTGACTTTTCAGCGAATATTAATCTAAGCTACTACGAGGGTTATTACACACCTGTTTTGTGAAGTTTGCTAACAAAGTTTCCCACGATAACCTACAATTAATCACCACCATTCTTAGTTTACAATTCATGCTTATCAAACCCAAAATCCACCTTACCATAGTCAGCCAAAGAACCCCTAATAGCCATAGATCACTTACCTTCACAGGGTCCGATGATTCGATCCAAGTTTATCCAAACCGATACTCCAAGCCTTACTGCTCCTCTATAGTTGTCTACTTCAATACACAAACCATAAAAGTCGAATGAAAAGGCCTAGTGAGGCCTATACCTCAAATTGATAACCTCTCTAAACTATAGGGGGTTTCGACTTTTCTTAACATTTACACTACTGAACCGATTTGGAAAAGCAGTACTTACCACGTCTTCCCTTCGCCTTTGTTTAGACCCAAAGTAGACTTAGCCTCAACCACCTAGCGACCTTGAATCCTAGAGGTCTACAGGTTTGGCTATACCCCTAGAACTAAGGTATTTCGGCTTTTAGGACCAAGAAAAAGAAATGGTGTGGTGGCTTTGTATTGGTGTTGTCGTCGGGGACTTTTAGAGTTTAGCGGATGAAGGGATCGGTCACAACAAATGAAGAGAAAAGAAGAATGCTGGTCTAAATGAAATTGGCACAACCAACTTCAAAAGTTTCGGCTCTTGTGGCTATTCGACAAGGGTGATGAAACGAAAGGGAGTAGTAGTTTGGTTTTGGCAAAAGAAGAGAAAGAAAAAGAAAAAAAAATAGATGAAAGGAATAGTGATTTCGGCTAGAGAAGAAAAGGAAGAAAAGAAATAACCCTATGATGTTTAAACAACAGAAAACGGCACAACTAAAGCCCCTAATGCCGAAATACTAACCTAAAACCCCTAAGCTGATTTCTCCTCCCTAAATTCCCACTATTCGGCCAAAACTAGGCCACCATTCAAATCCCCAAAATCTCTCCCCTTATCACTCCTAAATTCATGCATTTGACTGATTCAAACTCTCTCCAGCAGAGTTCCATTCGACTTCAAACTCCTACATGCTCAATACATAAAAATAACAACACAATTGTCAGCTTAGTGAATCGAACCTTGGCCTTCCCCTAACCACTTACACGCCACTTTTTTTTTAGCTCCTTAGTGGCGTCACTTAACCACTTTGCCAAGGGCTCTCTTGTGTAACATTTTACCCACATCTTTTAATAAAGCCACCTATCCAATGCCCCTAACTCCTTCAGTCCAAAATTCAAAAATTCTACTGGGTTTTGGCCAACACATGGGCCTTCCATAGGCCCATTTACACACTCCAATTATGAATTTCACAACCAAATACCAAATTTTAAAAATTTTACCAAAGTCTCTAAAATTACGAAAATCCCAAAAATCTGGGTGTTACGATAATCATTAAAATTAGTTCGAGGCTAAACCAGTTACTCAAGAAATTTTTCAAAAAACATATAAATTTTTCAAAGAAATAAGGGACACACGCCTGTGTGGCCAAGCCGTGTGTCTCACACGACCAAATGACATGCTCATGTCCTAAGCTGTGTGGGTGTTCGAAATGAGTCACACGGCCGTGCCCCAGTCCGTGTCCTTACCCGTGTAACCCAATTTACACACTCCAATTAGGCCGTATAGACAATTTAATTTTTGAATTTTAGGTGCAGGGGACACACTGCCAAATCACACGCCCGAGTGCATGGCCGTGTGTCACACATGGCTAAGACACACGCCAGTGTCTCTGCCTGTGTGGACAAAAAATAGGCCATTTTCAGACCACTTTTCTCACCCAATTGGTCTTTCACCTACATAACATCCAAGCACATATACAAGCCAATTTATAACTCTCAAATCAATGCCAATACCAAGTTTTATGCATGATATGTCATGACATTTATTCAAACACTCAACTTGCTCATTTTATCACATACTTGCTTAAATATATTTATACTTAATGTACCAATTCAACAAGTTCAAGCATACACACATACCAAGCAATTGCCAAGTCTCATTTATACATTCATCAAATATGCTATCAAACAGAAAATCTAGATAGATCACTAAAATGACCAATTCATTTAAACAAACATTACTTTCAATATAGTATAAGATGTTAACAAGGTACTTACAATTATATACATTTACAAGAAGTAGAAAGGAAACTATCATTGAATTTGCATCCTAGGTACATGCCAAAACACAAAAAGAAACGTCACCAACATTAAGTATGGGATTCTCACAGGATGTCGAGTCCGATTCTACTATATATCTAACCTGCAACATGTAAATCAATTTATCATTAATGTTCCATTTATTATCTAAACACAATTTCAATCTCTCTTAATATTAAATTCTAACTTAGCTAAATAAAATTTCAATGCTCTCAATAATTCAAGTAACTTTATCATGAGATCAATTAACGATGTAGCACCTAGTGCCTAGCAGTAAATTACAGAAAAAGGGTTACGCCCAGCGCTAGTCGAATGAACTAACGGTAATGAATGTGAGCCTAGCTCTGGTTGGATAAACCAACAATATTTTGCACCCAGTGCTAGTCGGGTATATTGACAATAATAATTGTGAGCCCAACTCTAGTTGGATGAACCAACGGTGATTGTGCCCAGCGCTAGTCGGATAAACCGACGGTTGTGTGCCCAACACTAGTCAGACAAGCTGACAAAGATTGTGCCCAGCGCTAGTCGAATGTATCGACAATTGTACGATTATTTACTTCCATAAATTCTTTATTTATTTTCTTATCATTAATTCCATAATATGCATACATTTTATATCAAGAGCTAATTTAGCATTACCCAATTTAAATAATAATTAGAAGAAAAATTAAGTTTGAGTCCACGAACTTACCTTAACAAAATAATCGTAACAATGAGGTCGATAGCTACTCTGTTACCTTCATTTTTCCATGATTCGCGTCTGATTGATTCGTTCCTTAACCAAAGTTCATAATTTCATTCAATTAATGTTATTTCCTCAATTTAATAATTATATTTATACATTCACATCATTCTACTATATATTATAAAATTATTCCAACATTTAATCACTTGTTCAATTTGATCTTCAATACTAAACATAGAATTTAACCATATTAAATCATTAACATCTACATGTAACTAACAAGAATTCCAACTAAATATAATCCATCTAAAACAGTCCATTACCTTTACAAAAGTTTAACCATTTAACTATGTCGCTTTGAATTTATAACTTTTAAGTCCTTAGAAGGCTTTACTCACAAATCACCATACAATTTGCCCACTTTAGTCTACAAAACTTTGTATTTCTCATCCATGAAAACTTCCATCACTTTTATTCTTTCACAAAATTTCAAGATGGGCAACCTAATTCATGACATTAAAACACTAAAAATATCATTTTTATGTCAAAAAACCAAGTATCACTTAACAATTTAGGCATGCATTAAACCCCCCAAGTTGAACACTCTACCCCTTTTCTTCTTCTAATTTTCGACAATAAGAGCAGACAAAATTTTTCACTCTCTCTTTCTATCTTCTTTGCACCTGCCCTCTCATTTATCTATTATTATTATTATCACTTTATTTTTTTTCTTTTATTTATTTCTCTTACAATAATAGTTATCCTATTATCAATAGTAATGATATCACCTATACACATATATTAGTCTCATACACATCCACTAACTCCATTTGACTAAAATAAAAATGGACTATTTACTTAAATAGTCATTGTAACTATTTCTTTCTTATAATTAATTTAGTCTCTACAATTTAAATTATCAATTTAATATTCAATTACTTCTAAAGTAATTCCTAAAATTTTAATATTAATATATTTTTTTAAACTTGACACACAAATGCGGGGTCCCAGAAGAATATTTCCTGACACCCCTGACTCTCAGGTCGTTACATATGCAACTCACGTGCTTTGATATAAGTGGAGACTTATACTCTAAAGATGATCGAGCCCATAGCCAGTATGTTGGGTATATGACTTATGTATGGCATGTCTTTACTAGCAACGATGGAATTCATAGCTCAACTAAAGAGTTAATAATATCTTCTCATTGGCATTGTGTGGATTGATAAATATGGAACGTGGTCAAGGGTTACTTGTTCTCGAACAAGCAATTTATCACATTCATTTGTTGGCAGTGATCATATTAATCATTAAAAAGACACAATGGTGACAATGAGATAAAATAGCATTGTATTGAGTGAATGGATTGAACTCAAAGGAATCAATGATATCATATAAGGGTAACAGGCCATGATGGGGTCATTGGACAAAGCAGTTGGATGAATTGCTTTCATAAAGAGTATACAATAAGAAGTTTTCAATCATGGTACTTCTTGTGGACTAACTCCATGATTAAGTAATTGTGAATTATCCAAACGATGCTTCTGGATATAATTGCAACCGTTAGAGCCTAATTGTATATGTCTAATTGGTTTCTTCGCTAGCTCAAAAAAAGCTTGATTGGACTGCATTTGAATCAGAAGAAAAATCTACGACTTCAGGAATAATTTAATTGAGTTGATTTATTCGATTTGGGAATTAAATTAGGTGGGGTCGTAAGAATTGTTCAACTAGAGAATTTGATTAAAGATTTTTCTTGAAAAATTAATTTGGAAAATCTAAGTGATTTTTTGAAAAATTAAATTAATCAAATTAATTAAAATTAATATGATATTATTGGAAATTAATTTTCAAGTCAGACAATTGGCCCAATGGGTAATTGAACTTGAAAATTGGACCTAAGATCGTAAATTGGGCCTTGGAGCCCAAAACCAAGACCAATACCTAAAAACTTGTCGAATCAAAAACAGTATGTGAAATCGGGCCGACCAGTTGGACTGGACTAGACCGGTCGGGTCATTATTGACCCAGATCTAACCAGCAGCAACTGAACCAGCTTGGGGTGTCGTATGGGTGTCGCATCTACATCACCAGACATAGCGGTGCTGGTTGCTGCGACACCGGTTGATCGTTGATGGTTGAGTAATGGAAAAGTTACATTCCTATTGGAATACTACCAAAGAATTTGATTTCAGATTAATTATTCCAAAAATAATATAATTTTAATAGTTTAATATTAAATTTAATTTAATGTTTATCTTCTAGATAAACATTCTATTATTTTAATAAGATTTAATATAATATTAATTTTATATTAAAGTGATTATGTTTAATTATAGTTGAACTCTCTAAACTCTCTTTATATAAAGAGAGCTTTAGGTCATTCTTTACATACATCTAAATTTAAGATAATGTTGTAGAGAGAAAATTCTCTAAAGAGATTATTCCATAAAATTTCTAGAGATATTTTTCTAATTTACAATTTGACCCAAAAGTTTAGAAAAATTGCAACATTACCCCACTGGTAACTTTTGTGAAAAATTTTCTGATTCAAAGTAAGCCCACACTCGACAGACGTGAACTTGAGGATAGCGTAGAAGTTTACTCGATCGAGGCACTCATCCTAGATGAATAAAAAAGGTACAATTTTGATTTAGTGTTTATTACTTTAGATATCACAACCAAGATCTTATTTTGGAAAATTTTTTAAAACTCTGGTTTTTCCCTAAATTATTTTCCACTGCATTTTCCAAACTCATTTCTTCTAACATAAAAGTCAAGGAAGTGATGGTTTTCATGCCTTGTTTTTCTAAAGCCAATGGGAGCACATTGGTAGTTCCGTTTGTAGGTGGGTTAAAAGGATCTTCGATAGGAAATCATTGATTCAGATCTTGACAACACTTTAGTTGTTCTATTACCTAAAGTCCATGCGTTTGAATTTTTTTCCCAATTCAAGCTTTGGTTATGAAGGTTATTGCTATCGCTTTAAGACGATTTTTCCAAGTATTATTAAGTAGGAACAAGCGGGATTCATAACAAGGCGTAATATAACAGATAATGTCATTGTTGCACAAGAAGACATCCATTCTATAAGGAGCACACAAAAGAATAGAAAATGGATGGCTGTGAAGATCGATTTAGAGAAGGCATATGATCGAGTTTGCAAGGAATTTATTAAGGTTTCTCTTAAAGCCGCAAGTATTCATAATCTCCTAAGTAATGTTATCATGCTACTATTTCTAACTCTACTATGCAGATTCTCTGGAATGGTGTTTTATCCCCAAAATTCAAACCGGCCAGAGGCATCTGTCAAGGGTGCCCCTTGTCTCCGTATTTATTTGTCTTGTGTACAAAGTGGCTTGGACACAACATACATTCGACAATTCAAAGGGGTTAGTGGCAACCTATTCTCCTTAGTCATTTAGGTCTGGCAATCTCTCATTTATCTTTTGCAGATAACCTTATCATATTTGGGAAAACTGGCAAAAATCAAGCTAGATTGTTGGGGGGACTCTAAAAGAGTTCTATAATTTCTCTGGACATCAAGTAAATGTAAGGAAATCTTACATCTTCTTCTCTAAATGTGTTAGTGAAGAGACAGGGAAGATCCTTATTGACATTATGGGTTTCAATAAGGTGAAAAATATCATATCTTATCTAGGGATTCCTCTTCTTCATGAGAGAGTGACTAATGGTACTTTGAGATTTTTTGTTGATCAAGTTCACATTAGACTATAAAGCTGGAAGGCTAGGAAACTATCCTTAGCAGGTGGGGCCATTCTTGCTCAGTCTATTTTATTAACAATACCAAGCTATTTCATGCAATCGATGAGGATCCCTAAAGACTTATGTGACGAGATTAAGAAATTAGTTAGACAATTCATTTGGGGAGCATCTAAAGGGGAAATGAAGATGGCGCTTGTCAGTTGGGAGTCTATTTGTCAACCAAGATCCTATTCGGGCCTTGGTCTCAGGTGATTGGAAAACCAAAATACATCCTTCCTGATGAAACTTGGCTTCAATCTTGTTTCCAAATCAAATGCTCTATGGGTTCGGGTGTTTAGAGCCAAGTATAGAGTATGTACTGGTCTACCTGAGTCCTTAACTCAAGGATGTTGTTCTTTCCTTTGGAGAAGTCTGTAACAGCCCGATTTTAGCTAAATCAGAACAATAGTTTCGGAACCACAAATATGAGGTCATAAAATTATTTCAATATTATTTTTGGCGTTTACAGTATGTGATTATATATTTTTGAAAGTTTGGTGTGATAATTTTATCGTTTAAGTGGTTAATTTGACTAAAGGACTAAATCGAGTAAAATGAAAAAGTTGTATTCTATTTTTTAAAGGTGTCTATTTGTTATGGCTTATTAAATTGGAAGCCCTTATGATGTTATTAAACCATTTGAATAATGGATGGACAAATATGCCTATAGTTAATGGAATTTTAATGTTTATTCATTACAGGTAAATATGTCATTTTGTAAATAAGTCATATTAAATAAAAAAATTTAAAAATTAAGCTTCATTTCATCTATCTTTGGCCGAATATTTTGGAAGAAGAAAACATAAATTTCATTTTAGGGTTCGTTCAATTGGGAGCTTAATTGGTAAGTGTTTTGAGCTCGGTTTTTAATGATTTTTACGTTTTTGTGATTGTTGCTTTGAGTACTAGCTAGCCTATGCCTCAATTTTTGAAAGTGTTGATGATTTTGAAAGTATTCATCGATGAATTCATGTGTTCTTGAATGTTTGATGATGGAAAATGAGTATTTTTTGATAGATTATCATGTTTTGTAAAGTGATTTTTAGTGAAATTGTATAAAGGGGCTAATTTGTAAAAAGTGTAAAATGTGTGGTTAAATGTATGAAATATTGATAAATATGGGCAGTTATGGAGCCTATAGATATTCTGCTAGCTGGGGTTTAGTTGAAATTGTTGTAAATTGTGATTTTATGAAATAGGGACTAAATTGAGAAAATGTGAAATTATAGGGGTTAATGTGTAAAATGTCCCAAATGGTGTGTTTTGGATGAAATTGAATAAATTTAGGAATAACAGAGTTAATTTTGAATTTATATAGATTAAGAACGAAAGAAATCGGATTTAGATCAAGGGAAATCGAAAGTTATCGAATAGGCGATCCAGTTCCTCTATTCCGACTACGAGGTAAGTTCATATTCGAATAAATGTATTTAAATTGAATTATATGTGTTTACTTGCTATTGAATTTTTATGAATTTGGAACGAGCAAATACGAGCAAGAAACAATGAAGTTTCAATATCTGAAAGTCTCGTACGAACCGTAGGAATAGTGTAAGATACAAATGTCATGAAATTAGGTTAATGAGATGTGATTACATGTAAGACCATGTTTGGGACATTGGCATTGTATTGAGATTACGTATAAGACCATGTCTGGGACATTGGCATCGTTAATCGATTTCGTGTAAGACCCTATCCGGGACAGTGGCATCGATATATATTAACATGTAAGACCATATCTGGGATATGGCATTGTACGAGCTTATATGATTTCTGAGTATCCTTAACAAGCCACAGATTTCTCCCTAACTGCAAAAAACAAAAAAAAAAACAAAAAAAAGAAGAAGAAGACAGGCTCAACTAAGAAATTTACTATTATTTATTATTTATAAAAATATTATATTTTGTATTTTTCATAATATATAATTTAGATTTAATTATATGTGTTTGAGGATCAAATTGATAGAATTTGTAAATGTGAAGGGTTAAATTTATTGAATTATTTAGAATTAAGATCAAATCGATAAAATGTGTAAGTATTGAGGACTAAATGTGTTATTCTACCAGTTAAAAAAGGTCACATCATCACTTCCATTAACCATTTAATTGGGAAAATGACCAAAATAAAAACAATCTAAAACGTTAGTGACTAATTTTATAGTTTATCCTAGTTAATAATATTAGCAATAAACTTTCAAAAATCAACCCTAAAATCGAAATTTAATCACATCCATCGGACTCTTTTGAAAATTTTAAAAAGTTCAAAATTAACACTAAATTTATTCTATTAACAAAATTATTAAAATTCAAACCTAAAAATATTAGTAATTAACTTTCATCAAATCAACATTAAAATCCAAATTAAATATTAAAAAGTTAACACGTAACCTTTAAGTACAAAAATATATAACTTTTGTAAAAAATAACTCAAATATCATATTTAAAAAAATGTCAAACTCAAGTATCAAATAATATATATTCATCCTTTCGGTAATAATATATCTTGTTGGAGGTGGGCCATAATTGTGATTCTGGCCCAACAAACTTGACTGGTAGTAAAATTTAATAGCTAAAATATTATTTAAATTTCTAACTATAAAAATAAAAATAGTAAACTATAAAAATAGTCACTAAACTATGACTTTTATTGTATTTTGGTCATTGAACTATTATTTTTTTAATTTTGTCACTAAATTTTTAAAATCAAATATTTTGGTGACTTAAAGCTTATTTGGGCTTTTTGATTGGTCTAATAACAAATTTAGCCCTCCAATATTTACACATTATATAAATTTTATCCTAAATATAAAATATTCAATAAATTTAGCGCTTAAAGTTTACAAAACTTGCCATTTTATTTTGAGTTCTAAAAAATTCACATAACTTTATCTATAATTAAACAATCCATTTCTCATAAATTTATCTTTTGCTTTGAAGCTGGATATAACAACTTGAGCTCACTTTTTTCTATTTCGGATATTGAATTCTGTTGTTTGGTGATGCTTTTTTTTTTATAAGCTGGTTGGTTGGTTGTTGTAGCCTTTGAGATTTGTAATCAACTTTGCTTCATTAATTGTAATATTTTAAATATCATTATTGTATGGTGTTCTTTTCATTCATTTTTTAATTTTTCCATGTGTTGAGTTGGTAAACAGGGTGGATAAAAATAGGCTATGCCAAAGACGATGTTAGACATTTTATATTGGATAGGATAAAATTATAAAATTTTGAAACCTAAAGCTAAGATTTATAGGATAAGAAGCTCAAATTATTAATTTTGTAAAGGACCTAGAGTTAATTTACTGATTTTTTAAAAATTGAAACTAAATTGAATTTTTCTTTTTAAATTTTGAGGGCTAAATTTATTGAATTTTTAGAATTCTAACTAAAATGACAAATTTTGTAGAAAATTTTATATTTAGGATTAAATTGATATAATGTGTAAATATTGAAGGGCTAAATGTATTATTAGATTAATAAAAAATCGTTTTAACTTTTCAAAATATTTGATTTGAAAGATTTAGTGACTAAATAAAAAAATTAATAATCAGTGATTAAAATAGAATAAAACAGTTTAGTGACATTTTTAGTTTAACCAAATAAAAACATTAATATAGAGAATTTAAAAATAAAAGAAAAATTTAAATAAAAATAAATTCAGTGGGAACAACCCTAATACCAAAGTCAAAGAGATGCGTAAAGATTTACAATATGTTTGGTTGGATGGAATTGCTTTTCCATTCCGCCCTAATTCCGGGCACTACAGTATAGCAGCCATTTGGTTCACCGTTTAGGTGATTCCACGGAATTGCTATTACATGCTCATTCATCATCTCATCGTTTAGGTATTCAGGGGTTAGGGGTCTGAATACCTATTCAACACCACACGGTTTAGGTTTTTGGACCAAAATAGCCTGCCTCTCTTCTTCCCAAATTCTCTCCAGATTTCTTCCTCCCCAAATCAAGCATCCATTCATTTTTTTATTATTATTATGTTTTTCTCAGGCTGCTCACAAGTCGGCACCGAAAATAGAATCAGTGTTTTCCCTTGATGTTATTTGTTGTAGTCTTGATGAATCAATGAGTCTAAAGAATTTCGGGTTCTCTCATGCTTTTCTTGCCACTTTAGCATATCAAGGTTTGCAAATTTTACTTACTTTTCTCTTTCCTAGTTTTCCCCTTTCATTGCAGTGTTTGAACCATTACTTTTTATTATGTCTATGGAAGATGAACTAATTTTTCACACTTTTTTGAGGGGTTTAGAGTTAAAAACCCAGTTACAATCTATAAAAGATGGATTGGATTTTTACCCTTTTGAAAGAGGTTTAAAGTCAATTACTATTTTAGATGATGAATGAGCTTCTATATTGCCATCTTTGTCTTCACAACTAATCAAAAGGTTGATCACTCTGATTTATCCTTTAGAGAAAATATGTAAGTTTTTGGAGTCTTGAAAGTTCTTTATATCGTATAAAAGCCACTCTCTCTTTTTGCTGGTCTTTTTTTTTATTTCCTTTAGAACTACTCTGAACCTAAAATTGCAGGTATAATGGAGATAAAGCAAACAACATCAAGGTTACAAATAAGCCTGCTACAGATTCCATAGAAGTAACTAAAGGTAGAGATTACTGACTTTTTGTACACTTTTAAGTTTCCCTTGAGAATCCATTATTGGGTTTATGACTAGCAATAGAAGTCTCTAATCAGTGTTATGTTATTTATTTTACACCATGATACATAGCAGAAGGAGAAAAGGACCCAAATCAAGTTGAAGTTAAGAGGCCAATATTACAAGTATCCAAGGATGGTTATGAAAGTCTTCCTTCATATATGACTAGTTTAGCATCGTGGGAGGTATGCAGCTCATGCTTTTAGTTTTTAAGGATTCTATTCTAACTAATGTTTTAAACATAAAATGCTATGCTAAAGTTGTACTATTATGGTTGAGCCACACTGGCGAGAAGGTTTTCAAAGAACTCTAGGACATGATAAAAATTTTGAAAATAGTAAAAGCAAAATTAAGATGTAAAAAAACCAAATTACAACCTATTGTTGAATTGAAACAATTGCTTCTTGACATTGTGCTATTCAAATGTATTATGGGGTGAGGGACAACAAAAACCAATTTGCATAGTAATGTACAATTCTATTTCTTTTGGGTTATAACTGAATGTATGGAGCCATGTCCCTGGTATGATGCTTAGATTGTTTCCTTCTTGTATGTGAACAGTGAACCTAACCTGGTTTAGCTAAGGCATTAGAATGGTGGTATTAACTGATTTAAAGCTTTCACTTTATAAGTGCTAATAACATGAAATATGCTGAATGCAAAATTCTTGATTTTTTTTCTTTTAATTGCGAATTCTATTTAAAGAAAGCATAACCACTGCCTTATTGGACGATAATCATCTAATACAAAATGCTTTCTTCATTTTTATTTTTACTTTTTTTTTGTTGGGGGGCTTTCAGGATCTGCTTGCAGCTGTGAAGAAGATCAACTCAAGTTTGAACAATAAAGAAAAAACAAAAGGTTATAATTACTTCTACCAAGATGAAATTGAAGCCCTGGGCTTAGGTAATGCACCGCATCCTACTATTTGTCTGTAGTTTGATTATATTTTATTATATTCCTACGACTTTAGGTGTAACATTGAACATGGATTTTTGTCTGGCATGATATATTTAGTTTCTTTTTCAAGATTTTCATATACTTAGATGGGTCTTAAGAGGATCATGTCCAGATACGTGTTTTGGGAAGATTATATACTTATACCCATATTCGAATATGTATTGGATGCATGTGCCAGAGACAGATATTTCAAGAAAAATGTAAAGTTAGAAGCCATATAATCAGTATATTCCATTGGTTTAATCGGGGAACACTTATTGCACTGGCAAGTTGTACTGTTAGAAGTTAGAACAAAGCATGTCCTAGATTAATTATTTGTAATCCAGATATATCTTCAACCAGAGATGGCCAATTCATTTTGTCTAAACCTCGAACATAGCATGTAAATGGTTAACATCTAAAACTCGAGTTGACAAGTTCTGATTGGTGCATAGAGGCCTAAAGGATGAGTTTACTTGCTACTATTGGTGCGCATGAATCATCTTATTGTGGAGACCACTAATGGGCGGATTTCTTATTGAGTGTTATGAATTAGAACCAAACTGTTGTGAATTAGTTCTTTTGTTAATAAAATTCACTGTTAAACAATGGTGGGAGGTAATATTCAAGGTTGAATTAATTTTTATTTGAAAAATAAATAAATCTAATTTTTCATTTTATGGAAAAAATCTTTTTAAAAATGATAAATGGGTAATTGAAAATATAAATTTTCAATCTTAATCATCATTTAATTCCACATTATTAAAAAAAGCACAAATTGATGGAATATTTAATAAAAATATTAATTTTAACTTTTATTTATCTTATAAAGGTTAATTTGTACAATTTTTTAATATTAAATGTAAAATGCAATGTAGATTGTAATTATTAAATCGTTGGTAGTGATTTTGCATTTGAAGGAATGACGCGACAGTGAACACTTTTCTGACTCCAAATCTGGAAATTGGAAACACAAAAAACATAAGAATTGTTTACATAATTCAGTTTCTCTATGTTTGCGAAACTTAATTTAGTGAGAAATATTCACTCTCTCTAACAATTACAATAAGTAAACTTAATCTATCACATATTTCGTGATAATTATTCTCACTTTCGAATCTTGAAGAACAATACTTTCACCATTAAGTTTACTCCTGTGAATTCAACAAGTAAAATTACAGTACAACCGATTTTACTAACAATTTGTGCTCTAAGAAAAGTTTCCTAACATAAATAAAATAAGTGCTAAAAGTGCTCAGTACAAAAATCTATACAAATCTTCCTTAAATAGATCTATGTTTGAAATTTACTAACCTAAAAGGTCTATAACAATTCCATTTAAACAGTAATATAATAATATATTTAGAATAATAGAGAATAAACTAAATATGGACTCTTGACAACTAATCTCATAGCGTGTCAATCAAATCCAAATTTTTATGTGTCCAAGAGATTGTCTTGGGTGATTTAATTCGATCTAATGATATTTTAGCATATTAAATATGTATTGCAGTTTAAAAATAATAAAGTAGATTATATATTTTTATAGTATTATATATTTTGATTTTTTAATTCATATAATAATAATTATATTAAGAATGTTATTAAATTATATTTAATAATAATTATGTTAAAATATGATTAAATTACTTATTATTTTTATTAAATTATTTTCAATAATAATCTTATTAAATTTTAATAACAATAACAATAGTCATCTACCTAAAAAAATTCGCTAAGGGTATTCTAGTCATTTTAGTTTTTTCATTATGATATTACAACATTATTCTATTTAACCAAACACAAGAATACTATTACAGTTCTATTTCATTCCATTGAACTAAACAGTTGAATTACTAATTACAGCTCTATTCCATTACAGTTGTATTTAATTACAACTCTATTTAATTACAGCTCTATTCTATTACAGTGAACCAAACGTAGCGTTAGTCTTTTCATCACGATCATGTTCGGCTTTAAACATTTTCATTTTTCAACAAAGAAAATAAATAAAAATTGAAAAAATAAAATATGAAGTCTGTTTGTAAAACTCAAGATCACCAACCTGTCGTTTTTGTTTTTTTTTACTATTTTTAATCATCTATATTATTATTTAAGCTTTTGATGACTCGATACCACTTTCAATTAAGTCATTAATTCAATTTAGAAACTACGAGAATGTCTTTCCATAATTTAAATTAGTAATATTATTCGAGGATATTTTAATCTTTTTATTTAAAAAATTCAATAAAAATATAGATATGGTGGGTTTTAAAGCCAAGCCAATTGCATTAATAAAACTTTTAATTTACCATTCAATTAATTTTTTATATTTTATACATTTTTATTTTTATTATGCACACTTTATTACCTTCAGTAGTTGTATTTATTAATAATATATTTGATTGAGATGGTGCTATAAGTTAACTCAACACCGACTTAAGATTGATGATAACATGATGATAAATAATTTAATTTTTTTTTATTTTAATAACGTACATATTTAATGTGTTATTAATAATTGATTTCAAACTATATATTTCATTATTTATTGTATGTAACTTTTAAATAGGAATTTTTGTTCTAAATTTATGATTTCTACGCATACACAGTGTGATAGGATTTAAAGTGCATATTTATTAAAGGAACGAAAAATGCAAATGATGTGGGTAACGGAAATGCTATCTCATATCCTGGACCGGCTGCTTTTCCATTGAGTACATGAAGCAAAAAATACGGGATGCATGCATTTTTATCGTTGCATGGTATGTTGAAGTGAAGTATATGTCTACCATGTTAAAGTCAATACATTTGAAGCTAAGAAAGGCTTCACTTACCTCTTAAACTTCTTGTTGAAGTGAAAGTGAATGCAGCAGTAAATAGTAGGGTTTTTCGGATTTATTTCATACTAAATTTCGGCGTATTTTTTTCTAAGAAAAATAAAGAATCCAACTAATTATTATTTACTGTTACAAAAATCTTATACAACTTGTTGATAAATAACTATTTTATTAAGAGATGTTTGACTTTAGTTCAACAATTTTTACTTTTCTCTCTTATAATATATAGTTAAAATATGTTTTAGTTCAACAATTTTTCCTTTAGTTGAGAAACGGTTCTAAAATTTTGCCCAAATTCGGCTTGGATAAAAATGTTAAAACCTAAGTCTAACTCAGTTTATCCGTATTAATTTTTATATAATTTTTAAATATATATAGAACACATCAAAATTACTAAAAATATTAAAATAAATATTTCCCAACAAATTGAAAATAAATTTTTAAAAATATGTATATTTAAATAACACTAAGATAGATACAATTAAACAAGTAAATGTCTCTAAAATAATAATTACCGAAACCATTTTTTCTTATGTTTGAAAAACGGTCGACATTTTATTTTGAAAATGAAAACGGGCATGGGAGTCGCCACCAATCTTTTTTGTTTAGGTGTGATCGGGTCACCTCGTGATCGATCATTTTAATAAAATATTTTGATTTACTAAAACAACAATTTTGGTCTACGAAATTCGAGAAAACAGGTTCGGGAGTCAGTTATGTACGAGGAAGGATTTGCACCCTCCTAACGCCCAAAATTGGTACCCAATTGATTAATTAATGTTTAGTCGTCGAAAGTTGAAAACTCGAAAAGGACTTAAAAATACGATCTTTTGTTAAAATATAATTTAATTGAAAATTTTTCAAGAAAAGGGAATATTTTGCGTTAATCAAAGAAAAGAATTACGTCCCGTAAGTCAGGACACAATGTCTCAAATCCTCGAAATAAGAATAAACCCCGAAAATTTTATTTATTTTGAAAGAAATTTGACTATCGCGGTTTTAGAAAGAAATCATATTCCGTAAGTTAGAACACGATTTTTTCCCTAATTCCCGAGAATATTAAAAACTTTAAAACGTTCGTTTGGTTTCGGATTTACCGAGAAAATCGAAGCCTCGTAAGTTAGGAAACAACTCTTCGAGTCTCGAAATACAAAAAATTGCTTATTTAAAAGAAAAGAAAATTTCAATGAATTGGGTAAAATGTAATGTGCTTTTGTGGTAAAATGTGAAGATGAATTGCAGTGTCAATATGTGTAATAAAATATTAATACTGAAGATGATAATATAAATACAATAATAATAACGAATAACATAAGCTTGTAGGTATATAAAGACATAAATGAATAAATAAATAAATAAATATATAATAAGATAATAATAATGAGAACAAAAACAAAATAAAAATGAAATAAATAAATAATAAGATAATAATAATGAAATAAATAAAATAATAGAGGAATAATAAATGAAATAATAAAAAATCTAGTGAAAATTTAATTTAAATTGAAAATAAGCAAACCAACATATGAAATAAAAAACATTGAGTGAAATGGTTTTTGAAAATAAAATGATCATAAAAATAATAGTAATAATAATAATAATAATGAATAATAATAATAATAATAATAATAATAATAATAATAATAATAGTAATAATTAATTTAATAAAATAGTCAAAATAACAAATAAAAAGACTTAATTGAACCTAAAACAAATGTTTAGGGTAAATTTGGAAATAAATAAAAGAGAAAAGGATCGAATCAAGTGTGCGAATAACAAGGAGAGACTAAAGGAGAAAATATCCCCGCCCTCCAAAATGCAACACTTTACACGAGGCTAAAATGAAATCAAAGCAAAAATTCTAGGGAAAAATTAGAAATAAAAGAAACTTAATTGCAAAACCATAAAAAAAGCGGAAGGGCTAAAAGTGCAATTAGCCCTTCTACTCAAAAACACGCGGATCATGAGGCGGGTCGGGTCGGACGAGGGCAAAAACGACGTCGTTTTAAGGCTTATGAGCTTAGGCCAAAACAACACTTTTTTAATTCGTTTTAAGGCTTATGAGCTTAGGCCAAAACAACACTTTTTTAATTTACTATTTAAGTCACACTTTTTGAAAAAAAAAATCATTCTATCTTTAGTTTTTTTTTAAAAAAAACTTCAAAAAACTCTAAACTCTCTCCTCCCCTCTCTAAGTCCGGCCTAACTCCAGCCGAGCGCTTTCGAGGGCTCCGCCACCGTCGATGATCGGAACTTCAAAAGTTGCCAATTTTTTGGCGATTAACAAGGGTAAGCCTTTTCTTCTTCTTTTATTATTATATATCCATATAAAAGGGAAAAAATGAGAAAGAAGATAAAAGAAAATGAAATCACCTCTTTGCTTCGAATTTTCTTTTGTATTAGTTGCGTGTGTTTTTTGTATTGAGTTCGTAAAAAAAAAAACAATGAATATTTGTGGCTTTTTATAGCCATATTTACAACTGTTTATTGCTTCTATTCGTTGCAGGTATGGTGAACGTGGATGGCGTGATGCGTGGGCGCATGGTGGAGAACGTAGGTAGTGGAGGCATGGGTAGCGGCGACTAAAGAAGGGAGCAGCAGCTAGGGCTAGGTTTTTCCTTTTTGCTGAAAAACTAGTTTAGTTTTGAGTTGTTTGGGCTCTAGTGTTAGGTTTATTTTGGGCTTGTAATTGGGTTTGTTATTTTTGTAATTTTAGACTCTTTTTTTGGACTTTTTTTAAGTGGATTGTTTGAGTTTTATTTATTTATTGGACCAGGCAGAATTGGCCTGCTACAATAATAAAATTAACAATAAAATAAGAGTTATTTAATATCTAAACAATAACAACATAATAGTGAAATTATAACAAAATAAAGAGAAAATAATAAGAAAATAGCATTGAAAAATACTATTGTTGGTTCCATCACTGTTTATATGAACCCAATTCCCCATTGTTGGTTCCTCGAAAGTATATTCATGGCAACAAACCTATTCATCTCTAAATGCAGAAAAATACTGTTTAGCTCAACTATTCGAGCCTTTGACTATCTTTCTTGAACTTCAAGTTATGCCTTGAAAAATAAAAAAATTACGATTCTTTTAAATGCGCCAAGCGAGTAATCTAAAAAGGTAAGCCTAATTTTTTTCTAAATGTTACAATAACAAATTTAACTAAGAAAAAATAGCTGAAATTAATAATTGAACTTAATTTTTTAAGTTAAAATATAAAAAAATCTAAAAATAAAAATATAATAAAAGTAGATGAATATAAAACATATATATGTATATATATATTCAATATTTCTTATTTATTCAAGAAACAATCAATCATTCAACATCAAAGTAGGAGCTTTAACAACCATTCTTAATAAATTTGACAACGAAATGAAACCGACCACTCAAAATATTAGAACAACCAGATTCTTATTGGACCGCCCAGCTGGTTTGTTTGTTAATAATTATTGAAATCTAGGTCATACTATTGGTTTTCGGCTTTTATAACATCCAAAACATGGAATAAAACTTGGTTCCACTGTTTTGTTCAATCAAAATCAGTGCAGAAAACATAAGTCAACCACAAGTCCTCATCTTCTCTTGCAACACCCTACTTTTATTTGACCTTTTTTTTTTTTTGTTCATGTCTCAAGGAGAATCCAATCCAGATGGTAACACTCAGGCCAGCAGGGTAATTGATCACCGCTTCTTTTTCTTTTTTCCATGTAAGCTTTGCAAGTTTGATTATAATTTTCAATCTCATTACATGATGTTTTTATCTTCTTTTTTTTTTTTTTTGCAGTTTATCAATGAATTCCCAGTGTTCACGAATCAGATCGACTTATTAATAGCAAAATACGAGAAGTTGGTTGACACTGAAGCAACTCAGCTGGATGAGATCAATAGTTTGAAAGTCATGGTTGCGGACAAAGATGAAAAAATCCGCATACACGAACAACGGTGCCGTGAGCTTCAGGAAGAGGCGAACGAATTGAGGGCGAATTTGGAGAAAACCAAGAAGGAACATGATGTGAAGGTATCTGAGCTCGAGAAAAAGCTCAAGGCCAAGGAAGAGGAAGTAGGCAAAATGATCAATAAGGTTGAGGAGACGGCTAATTCGATGACTTGGGGAAAAGCTAAGAAGCTTGAACTTAGGCTCGGGTGTAAGTGTGTACTAGCATAAGTCTAGTTTTTTCATGTCTTGGATGGGTAAAATTTTGAAGGCTGCTACCATGAATTTTTTTGCTTGTATTTCACGAATAAACTGTTGTTCTACTTGCCTGTGCAGCCGCAGTTGGATGACAACCAAAATACTCGTAGATCAAGGTAAACTGTGAAATTGATGTTACACATACATACCCTTTTGAGTGGTTATTAGTAATGCAGAAGCAACTACGTCAGGACAAAAAAAATCATCAAATCAAATATGAGATATTATCCTTATCAGAAAAACTGTGTGTGATTCAAAAGAAATAAAATAGAGTTCAAAATTTCTCCTATAAAGTGGAGGAAGCCTAGAAAAGGCATTCAAGTTAGTTTTGAAATATTTCTCAAAGTTATTTCTCATCCACCATTCTCCCCTATTTTGTACTACTAGTTTCATTCTGTAAATTTGTATTACCATCCCTAATATCAATAAATTTTGTCATATTGTGCTTCCCAAGATCTAGGGATAGGTATATGGAAAGGCGTCGATCTCCAAGTAGGGTGAGGCGTTTTTCAAGATCTCCAAGAGAGAGCGAAGATGATTACAGAAACGAGTAAGAGCAAGTTTATTTCATTCAACTTTTGATGTTATACGAACAGTGTGTCTATTCCCATTTCCGACTCTTATTTTTTAAACTTTGTTTCAATGATCACATTTGTTGGAAGACTGCGGAAAACAATGTGGCCTGGAAAACGACCAAAATCGAGGTCTAGGGATAGAGGCAGCAGTAGATGAGCCCTACTGGCTAGGTGCTGCCTTCCTTTATTGCATTACTCTGTATTTTACAATGGACTTCTTTCTTATATATTTCATTTCATGTTCTACAGTGACTATTCACTAATTGATATTTGAGATTTGTATTGCAAATGAGTATTTAGGGCATAGAATCATGGGAGCAGTTCCCTATATATTTTATCTATCATCATTATTATCTAGTGCAGATGTTGATATCCCTTGTCAAAATCCACATCACTTATAATTACATTTCTAAATTAGCTTTATTTTGTTGGATAATGATTTCATTTGGAAAATTTGGGCGCCACATGCAAAGACTTCTAAATATTGGACATGACACAATAAGACCAAAAATACCACAAAACACAGAAATTCAAAAACAGAAACAGCACTATATCAAGGATTAAAAAGAAGACCTTGAAATTAAAATATATTAGATATTTCCAAAACATAGCAACACAAAGTTGCTCAACTTCAAACATTCAAAATAATGAATTAAAACTTATTCTTAAAGCTTTCAAACAGGCCACAGATTTCCCCCTAACCGCAAAATAGAAAGAAAAATAAAAGATTTAAGAATGGGCAGGCTCAACTAAGAAATTTACCATTCGGTTTAACAGATTTAGGCCTAATACAGTTTCTTCGCAGTTAACTTTAATGGATAAGTTTAATGGATCAGAGCATTTACCTTCAACAGTAAGGGTAATCAAACAAGGAATTGAGCTACTCAAAATTTCGGAGCTGAACCGTAGGCGCAAACCTGATGCATCATCTTGATTAGGAGGAATGGGCATATCAATAGATACAAGACAAAAATTTGCATTGCCAAGCATTTTTAGTGCTCACATATTGCGAGAATTTTGTCTTCCATTGACAAACTATCTCCAGGTTCCTTGTTTAGCTCCTCGATGTGGTCAGTGAATGGGCAACTGTCATAGATAAGCCAAGAAAATCCAGTTAAGAACAGTCTGGGATATGATAATTGAAAAACAAAAGAAACAATAATAGTACAAAGTTTGAAAAGATGATTGCTAAGCTCTCGATTGAAATAAGTCGTAAATACATAAAATTCAACTCCACTATGATGTGACAAACCTCCTTGAGTATTCGAACATCCCTGGGAGACGGGATTCTTTATCAGTGAAAGCTTCAACATCCATCAGCAGTGGCTTTACGAAATATCCAATATTGGGCCGCAACTTAACTGGAAGCTTCTCACCATCGTAAAATAAAGCTAGCTTCAAAGGCAATAGATGGTGATGAAAATAAACTTGAATAATCCTTCTTGTTGTCTGACCTGGTTCTAAAGAGGCAATCTCTTCCATTGGAACAAGTGTTGGCACATTATCAGATGAGGCTCTGTTAGACTCCACATTGACCAACTTTATTCCCGATATGGTCTCTGATGAACAGTTCTTAAAAGAAACTTCTATGCAGACAAGTAGTCACGATATGCTTGATATTTCTGATGAAAAAGAATAATCAACCTTCAAATCATTTCTATTTGCAGGCTTCAAGAGAGAATAGCTTTTTGGTTTTATCCGCTTTCCAACATCCCCAATAGATATTCTTGCCAAAGATTTACGGACTTGACTTTGCTCCAACATTCCTGGGTTTGATGAACCAGGTTGTTCCTCCAACCATGACTCTAGAGCTCGATTTGACATTAATTCCCCTAGATTAGCAGGAGAAGAATGAAAAACTCCATTCTGATTTTCAGCAGCATTTCCAATGTCGGAAATCTGAAGCAACAGGTCTGCATTATCATTGCCTTCATTTGATTCACCATCATCACCATGGCCACTGCTTCTCGAGCCAGAGAAAGAGTGCTGTGAACCATAATCTGAAGCACTTTCGTTGTCTGAAGGATCAGATGATGTGCCATGATCATCTGTCCCACTATAATCGGCTGCCTCCTTCATAATTATACGTGTTCCTTCAGGCTCATTAATGTCATCAAGGAGCAAACTGCAGGGCTTTGGAAGAGGTTCGTACCCGGGAGCAGTATGAAGAACCATATGTGAGAGAGACCCAGGTAGATAAAATCGGTAATTAATTGATTCAGTTTTCACTTCTCTTTGTTTCCTAAATATGCAGTTCACAACTATGTGTAGGTCTTTTTCAGAAAGACTGTACACTCCTTGTGACCCTTGAGAGATGAAATTATATGATAAAAGTTCCTTTAGGAAACAAGCTCGGTCACGGACATCATAGTTCGAATCACATTCAGCCAGTTCAACCAAATATCTGAAAACTTTCTTGAATGTCGACAGACCTTCTCCTGTAGCACCTGATAGAACCTGCAAGTACAAACAAACTGAAAGTACAGGCTTTTTCTCTGAACATTAACAAGAAGCAAGCGAAAAAAAAAAAGAACTACTGATAAACTACAAAACTTAAAATGAATTAAAGATGACATGCAACAGCAAGAGTTTTCGAGCTTTATTTATTTTACTTTTTTTTAATATGATATGGCTACTTGCTGCAACTAATCCTGACTGACAACCTCCATCCCATTTCATAAGTAAAACAGATTATTGGAGGAAGGCCAAATATCTTTTCCCAGAAATATTTGTCCATAGCTAGGCTAGAATTGATCAAGAATATTATAGCTCTTGGAAATACCTTAGTCACTGTACTAAGAATTTGAAGCTTTGTTTCCAACGCTTCTGAAGTAAAGCACCATGCAAGATACTTCAGCACCATGGTTAACATCCTAGGAATTATCTCCCCCAAAGAGCTGTATTCTCCCACCATCCAAATAATCATTGCACGAACTGAAGGCACCTTGATTGAATCCAAACTACGGACTAACTGAACTATAACCTTTAAATAAAAAATAAGATGTTGGTTATCAGCCAATTAATATGAAAACACAGCAGGAATGCAAATAATTTAAAGATTCTGCCAAAATAAACAGAGAGGTATGCAAAAAACGCATAGCTAAAGCTGAATGAAATAAGCAAGAGAGAGATACCTTCTCATGAATTGGTGGGTCTTGCTTTATGATTGATTTTATAGAGATAGTTGCCTGAACCAAAACATCTGCTTCTTGATATCTAGACCCTAAATCTTTAGTCAAGAGCTCTGCAAAATTTGGTATCACTTCAGAAAACAATGGATTCTCTGAATGTTACCAGACAACAAGAAGTAGGAAAAGACGAGTAAACCCTGTCTAGTCAGTGTTAACAGCCCATCTACACATATATGTGCCATTTTTGGAAGTTGTCGTGTGCATATACCAATTGCAGCAACAGTAGCAGCAGCAAATCACCTGTCTGGATCTCTAATATAATCCTAACAACATACTATAATATAAGCATCAATTCATGCGATCAAGGATCAGCATACTTGTACAACAATGTAATTTCAACTGGTCAGTTGACCTCAATTATTTCTTTTGTGCCAAAGACTAGGAAATAACTTAGTGTAAGACGCTCAAAAGTGGCAAAGAAAGGATTATTATTATTATTTTGAAGTCCATTCTGTCCATATCACTTCTTTCTTCCTAACATAACACAAGGACTGAGAATTACTCTTTTTTCCAGATCTCCAAGGTTGGCTTGGCAGTGCAAGGATTGAGACCTTGAAGAGCCAAGCACCAAAAGTACAGTCGAAACGGTCAGGTTAAGCACCTTTGGTAACTCACATGAGCTCAAATAGAACCACACCCCCTTTCAAGAGAATCTGAACAGTTCAAAAAGAAATAACTCTATATTCCATTGACCAAAAAATTGTTTAATGGCATTCAGTTTCAGTTATTTTGGTCAGGCTTTTGCGAGAAGAAACACAATTTAAATGATATAGCATCACATCAGATCCATAATCAGAAGAAAATTCCCTAAACAAAATGATTTGCATAGGATGAAAATGGCCCAAAAATACCACCCTCTCCAATACTGGTGACTGCAAAAATACCTTTGTTCTTAGAACATATGGATGCAAAGGAAACTCATTATGATATACCATACAGAAGTTTCAATGTGACTTCTATTTCTACTATCTTGCATTTCTACATATTGCAAATATCAACAATGATAAGGAATTCCTTATGAAGACAGCAGGTACCTGAAACTCTTTGAAAATAGAAGAAATGGACGAGTCTGTCGCAATAGATGAAAGTATCTCAAGCTTCAAGGCTTTGACTTGATATGAATCAGAAGAATAAATGAAGAAGTCCTCATGGTATGGAGCAAAGAGAGATGGCATTGCTTTAGCAAATACTTGAATGTTGCAAAGGACCTACTCATTCAAATCAACAGAACCATTTCTTACCATCTCCAGCAATCAACTTGAAACATAAACTAGGCAGATAACCCAAATCTAAAATTGGTTTTGCCAAATGAAATAACATAACTGTATGAATTCCAGAACAATAAACATATTGAATTTCAATTACAAGAGAATAAATATGTTATAATGTGCAGCCAGCTTCAGTATGGACTAAGCAAGACTAAACCATAATATTCTGCATGCTTAGAATATTTGCTCTAGAATATTATAAATCTAACTGTACTAGCTAATCTACACTTAAAACATAATTTTCCGCAAGCTTCTTGGGAGAAACTCATATACTTAACACAATTTCACTTCTGTGTCTAAAATAATAATAAGGTTAGTTATCTCCTGGTACTTTCATGTTAGGAATTCAAAAAAAGAAACAAAACTATTAAATCACATTTCACTTCCCGATTATAGATAACACAAATTTTATTACATTTATGCCTCTAAACTTTAGCAAGCAAAAACTGCTTACCACCTCAAAACAAAACTTTCCTGGTCAGAATTCTGGTGCAATTCATAAAAACTAAAAGTCAAGTACTAAAATTGATAACTCCTTGAAATGATGACAAGTAAACAGAGAACAATGCAAAATCTTAAATGCTGTTAAAATAGAAAACTTTGCAATGAACTATTGCATTTACATAAACATATATGGGTACATAGATGTACACCCATGTTACATAGTTTGTATGCACAAGTGAAAAACATAGCATGATGGCATAATATAAATGCATGAGATAGAAGAAATAAGTAAGTCTAATATACCACATATTTTGAGACATTGGAGGATCTCAGTATAAACAAGAGTGGTTTGATAATTCTTTTAACATCCTCCTTTGGTGCCATTATCCAATGTACACAAGCTGCTGCTAGTACCACAGCACTGTTGTTACTCCGTAACAGTGGAGACGTAGAATACAGCAGGATCTTCACATCCTCATTACTTTTTCCAGATGTAAATTGTGCATCATTTAATTCAAAAGGCACCCTTTTGGCATAACTTGACCTAGAGAAATATTCATCAGGACCCTCAATATAACCCCTGGAAACCATATTTACAAATTCAGAGTCACATGCCCCACTGTGATTGGATTCCTTTGCTAGCCTGAAGTCATCATCTGAAACATCTTTTTCAGAATGGAAGTTGTCAGTACATTGCAGAGAAGACATAATGGATTCTTTCACAAGCCCGTGCCTTGCAATAACATAGCGTAGAAGGATTCCAATTAAGACTATCTGACCCCACTCTTCCACATCAGGAAGAATCTCACATAACATTCTATAGTTCCTCCTGATCAAAGATAAATTAAATGGACAAACAGAAGCAAATGCAGCAGCAGCAGCACCAACTACTGCAGGGGAGTGGTCATTTAACAATATCCCAACAATCTGCGAAGTTTAAATATTTAATAGTACTAAACAAACACTATCAAAATATATTGTACAAGAGATAGATGCCTAAGGTGTGATGATACTAAAGACATCTAAATTTGAATGTCTAATTAAAGAATCATAAACAAACAGAAGAACCAATAGTCTTTGCAAACTATAGAAATTCTTGGAAAATGCATGAATAAAATACATTTTAGATATGATCTGTGCAAATCTCATGACAAACTAGTCTCAAATTCAAAGCAGTCTTCTTAATAAGCAGTTTTCACCGGATAGTGACATGTCAATTTGATCAAAATGAATGAAACTAGAAAGCAAAAATAACTATAAACAAATAAAGTTATCAAGCAAACCTCTTCAAGTGTGGATTTTTGTTCCTCTAGGCGCAAATCATGCAATTTGGGAAGAGCATTGGCTGCACATTTTCTAACATAAACAGTTGGATCTCTAGCACACCTGTTCACTGCCACCAAAACAAGAGGTGCAATAACATGCAGACGAATTCCTGCCATAGTACGAAGTGCCCATGCTCTCACCAATGGATTCGGATCCCCCAAATCCTTCTGGAAACAATTAATTGACAGCAATGCTTCATTTGGATGCCTACAAAAGTAAATACAGAAATGATTGGGAATATGTTACATCTTTAACACAACAAATACAATCCATTTGATCACCCCTCTCTTATTTCAAGCTAATGAGATGCTACCTACACAAGCACTGATTTTATATGATGCATCAAATAGTCCTCCCAAATGATTCATAAATCATTTAACCTTGAAAACCCCATAAAACCACTATTTAATAACTACCCTAATCTTAACTTCTTCTATAACAAATTATCCATTATAATCCATTATAATTAGGGAAAGAGAATTATTTGGAGCAAGCAGACACTTCAGTTGTACTAGATTCCCCTTGTTTTAGCAATGTTGCTAATTTAACACAGGGGAACCTCAATTAGAATTTTAAGAGAAAATTCACCCGAAAAAAAGGAAGTTTGAAGAACTTACTTTTCAGCATAATGCAGTAGATACAAGTAAACCAGCTTCTTTAGTTCCAAAGATTGTGATGCAACATTTTTGACAACCTGCAATTCCATCAGCGAAAGAGTGAAAAACATGCACGACACCATTAACCAAAAATATCCCATTGACAAACACTAATTTCCTTCTTAATACTACAAACAACTATTAATCGCCAGATTCCAGAGACTCCAAAACCATTTCTTAACAACTCAAAACAAGGCCAAGGATAATGAATTATAAATTGAAATAGCGGGATCTAGTTAGAACACATTTTTGAAATGCTTAATTTTCTTTCTCATTTTCCTACTACTTTCTCGGCAACCAAAGAGATAACTGAAACAACCAATTCTTATTCATTGAATCTCAAAGTTCAATGCACTTTCTAAGAATTAAACTATAATATCTAAACTTTAAAACACTGAACTTTATTTCCGTAACAGAGCTCCGAAAGAAATTTCAAATTTTAGAACACTCTAATATTAAAATTCAGTTCAAATTTGCATAGATTCATTCAACAAACTGACCTGAGGGAAGAAATTGGAGACGTCTAGGCCTTTAGCGATGAGAGCGAGGAGTCGCTTGAGAGCTTCGCATTTCTCCGAATCATATTTGCTGTCTAAAAGCGGCGCTATGTTAACGTCATCCGGATCGTCGTAAAGGTGAGCATCGGTTCCGAACCGAAACACCATTGTCGATGCCACGCTCAACGTCTCCGCCGTTGCGCCGAATTGAGGAAACACTTTTCAATTACTATATTCCTTTTCTTTTTTCCAATAATTAAGAATTATTATTTTTAATTTGTTATCAGAAATGTCTTTAGATTGAGTTGGGATTGGATTTACTTTTAGCATGATCATCTGAACTCGTTTGAATATATATACTACATCATGCACATGCAAATTAACTCATCCATTTGAGATTTCTTTGGTAAAAGTACCACAACAGTCCCTGTAATATACCCCAGATTCCATTTTGATCCCTCTACTGAAAAATGGGTAAACTAATCCTTGGAGCAATATAGCTTTACGTTAAAATTATACTGATAAATGTTTATTTTGGTGTTTTATGTATATAAATTTTAGATTTTGATCATTACACCTTTATTAATTTTGGTACATACTCTTTTTTATTTGGAGCAAATTGACATGGACCCCAACCTTTCCTTTCTCATGTGACTCTATTTTGTGTTGCATAATCACATTAGTAAATAATTTAAAATTTTCTTAAGAAATATAAAAAATTAGTTCCAAAAATTATGGGAAAACACCTATTCAAAATAAATATATTCCAATTTAGCCAACCAAATTATCATATTTTGATTCTAATATATTTTCAATTTTAAAGCAATCATACATACACACTAATAATTTATTAGATGTAAGTATTTGGCATGTGAAAAGCATTACATCATTTAGCCCCATTTAAGGAAAAGAACAGAAAATGAAATCTTTTCATGTAAAAGTCAGTGGGCTATTTTTTAGTTAATATCTTGAAAACATTTATTATTATATGTATACTCAAAAACAACAATTATGAATATAATTTTATATAAATATATATAGCTAGAAATTTAGGTGTATATAGTCAACATTATGTAGGCCCAAAAATATCAAGAGAAGGGAAAAATGGTATTTTAAAATTTCATCAATTTTTCTTAAATAAAAGAAGTCAAATGAAGAAAAGCTTAGACAATCAATCTATAGTCTTGCCCACTATTTTGGTATACCTCAACTAAAAATTTCTAGAATTTCAATAATGATTTGAATATGAAAATATAATAAAGTTAAGTTAAGAAATTTAGCGAGAAATTAGTTAATTAAAATTTAAGGATTAAATTATAAAATTTTAATAACTATAGAGTTTTAATTTAGAAAAGGCTTAAGGGCCTAATTAACAATTATTTAAAGGACTAAAATGGTTATTAAACCATTCTTCATCATGAATTAGTGGATAATGATGGTTAATTCCACTAAGTATAGTTTAAGATTAAAATATGTATAATAATGTTATAATTAATTAATTAAGAATGGTTAATTAAATTAAATTAATATTAATATTAATCTAAGTATATAAGCTAAATTGGGTGGAAGATTGTCATCTTCCTCCCTTGCTTCACAATCCAAAATTAAAAGAAAATAAAGGAAAAGCTTGGTTCAAACTTTAGCATTCGACCAACCAAAATTGATAAGGTAATAAAGCTAATTTCATGTAATTTTTATAGATTTATGATCATGGGAGCTTGATGTAGCTAGCTCATGTATCAATTTGTCCAATTTTTAAGTTTTTAAAAAGTTGTCATTGTAGAGAAATTGATGAATTAGACTTGAATTTTATAGATATTAAGCTTAGATCATGATAAGGACTAAATAGTAAAACTAATTAATCTTGTTAGATAACTTTGAAACATTAGGGGATAAATTGAATAAATGGAAGACCTGTCATGAAATTAGGTTATGAATAAAGAGTCTATCGTCCTTAATGAAAGAATGTGAAATCGAATTTTGATCCAATGCTAGATATCGAAAAATACGCATATCCAGAGTATAGGGAAATTGAATAAAATGAAAAATATGGTTGGTTTTGTATTTGAATGTGAATTAAATGAAACATGATATTGTTTTATTTATTGAATTATTAAACGTAACAAAAGACGACGTCGAACTGTCACAAGAGAAAGGAAAAGTGAGAGTCGTCGATAAGTGACGAGAGAATTTGTTTTGTACTTTTATAATTTGAGATCATTATATTATATACATTTACATGTTGATTGCATTATATTTTGGTATAAAATTATTCATATTGAATGATATTGAATATTGAGAAAATTAGAATGAATTGAATATGGTATAAAATAGTGTGTGATATAATTGATATATGATGTGCAATGTAAATATACTATGAACTATGTTATGTGAAATTGAATGATGATATGTATTAACATTATAAATTTACGTAACGTAAGTGAAATGTGATTCACGATAGTCTGTGATAGATAAGGTGAGTTGCTTATATGAGCCAAAAGGCTAATTAGTAAAAAAATGAATCAATGGATTCAATACCAATGTGATAACGAGAAAGAATTTAATGTGATAGTAGAAAGTATGACATGGCATGTTTACATTGAATTGTTGATTGTAATATTGTATGATTTAGTATAAATGTATAAGCTTAATTAAATGAGTTTGTGCATCATCTTGGTAACTTGGTTTCAACGATACATGAATTGGTATATAAAATTCGTAGCCGCATAAATGATATATTAATGGAAATATTTGACATGAATAGAACATGAATTGGTTGGAATTAGAACTTGATTTGTTTGTGTTCATTTAGCTAATGTTATTGCTTCAATAACTTGAATCATGAAAGTATCATTGAGCTTTATTACTCAACATACAATTTGTTTATTCCATATGTAGGTTTAATTGAATCTAAAAGTTACAAGAAGTGAATTCAGCATTTAATTTGTAGCACTCAACTCAACAATATTTATATAGTCCATAATATTTTTCGATATATGGCATGTACCTATAGTCGAGTCAGTCTCATAATATAAATGGTTTTTTGGTACATTGAAGTTTACATTTTAAAATGATAAATTGCCTTATGCATATATGTCTATGGTTTCAATGGTTCAAAGGTAGAAATTGCCTTGTATATTCTTGAGTTTTGAATAGTTAACCTGATAAGTTTGATAATGATGATATAATTACAATAGTTTATGAAGTATTGAGAGTATGTTTATATGTTAGAACATGGTGGATATGAGTTTGGCCATTTTGTTAGACCATTATGAATAAGTAAAAACTGAAGGTCATGTCGCGAGGTCAGACTTTTAACTTTACGATAAGGGGAAGTCTGTGAATTATTTTGCGACTTGGAACCCTCAAAGTTGTTACGTCAACCTGATAGTTTAAAAATCTTATGATTTTTCCTTATTCGATCTCGGGTTAGCAAAAGATCTTTCATAAGCTCGTGTAAGACTTGAAAATGATTGTATAACATATTATGAATGTATAATATACTTACCAACATGCATAAATGGTTAAGTCGTGTTGTAATTGGTTGTAGTTGCTCTGACAACGAATGTGACATCCCATAGCTCGAACCGATGATCGGGTCAGGTGTGGAGTGTTATATTTACAATTTCTATCTTTTAGCAAGTTTAAAATAGTGCCACACATGGTTGCACCACATGACCGTGTGCTACACACGGTCATACCATACGACCGTGTGGACTATTTAATTTGGTGCAGGTTTATCCCACACGATCATAGGTTGTTACACGGTCTGAAGACACGACCGTGTGACCCTATTTTGATTTGCACACGGGGGGCACACGGTCTGACACGTTCGTGTGATCATATTTTTGGATTGTATACGATTTGACCACACGACCTGAGCTCTATATTAAAAAATTTCACTTTTTTTTTCATATTTTTCTATTTTATTTCAAATTAGTCACTGTTTATTTCCAAACTATTTTTAAGGTCTTGTAAGCTCAAAATAAGGCCCACAATTGTATATATATTATGTTTATTGTGTGGATTGAATATTGTTATTTAAATTAATAGTTGAATAGTTTTACGATGAGAGTTGATTCAATGTATCTTGTAATACTCCGTAACCTTAATCTGATGATGAAGACGGGTTAGAGTGTTACACCATTAATAAAATTTCAGTATGTTTTTAGAAAAAGCATGTCTTTCTAAGGGTTTGTTTGTTTCATTGAAAATGGCTCTCGAAAAATGATTTTTAGAAAATGACTTACTTTCCTAAAAAAATTAATATTTTTTGGTGTTTGGATGAATCTATGTAAAATATTTTCTATTGTTTGATGATTTCTTAAAAATATTTTATAAAAATTATTTTCAATGAAACAAACATACATTTAAGATTTTCTTTATCTTTTCATTATTTAATTGAGTTTATTTTATATCTATAAATTTATATTTCACATTGTTTTTACATATATTAAAAATATTTTGTTAATTCATATTCATTACAACATTATTATTTAGTTACATGACTACCAAGTGAATATTTTTATTTAAAATGTGACATCAACAAAATTGACAAAAAATTAACAATATGAGCAATTGGACTTGATTTTTAAATTTGAAAAGTAAAGGGTTAAATTCTTGAAAATAAAAATATAGAGACTAAATTACAAATTTGTGAAGAGTGCATAGACTTAATATATATTTTAACCTTTATACTACAAAACATCTATAATTAATATATTTATAATTGTAATAAATATTTATTATTAAAATATTAATATTGAATATTTTCAATAATATGTAAGAATATTATTTAAAATTATTGTTTTTAAAATTTATTATTAAAATAAAATTAAAATATTAAATAATTTATTAAAATAATAATTTATATTAATTATATTAATAATTTATTATATGACTAAATATAAATGATTAAATACGTATATTTAATAATATTAAAATATAATATTTTATATTACTATTTTAATAATTATAAATATTTTAAAAATAAAAATAAAATTATTATAAATAAATAATATTAAACTTATTTTAAGTTAATTTTTATATAAAAATAAAATTACCTATGTAGATGAGCTCTTCCTCAAAAAATAGTTTATACTTTTCCTAAGGATAAGCCTTATAAGGAAAATAACTTATTTTACATGTTAATTTGTAAGTTATTTTATATAACCAATTAATAATCTGAATTATTATATCTTAATTTTTAAAGTATAGAGAGCAAAATATAATTTAAAATGTATCCAAATAAATTTATAGTCTATTAAAAAAATAGTTTAATTATCAACTTAGTTTAGATACCAATTTAGAAGCCGAATTAGCTATTCCTAGTTTGAAGTCAATAAACCCCTTTGTTTTTCATCCTCCTTCTGAAGAACCTTGGCGCACTCTCTAAACACTCTCTGCTCCTAGGCCCCGTCCGACGTTGTCGTCTCCATCCTTGCCGCCGTTAGCAGGTTCGAACTCCTAAAATGCCTAACCTTGTTTTTATACTTCCGTTTTTGTCCTTCATTTCCTTATGCTTTTTATGTTTCTTTCTTTTGATAATGTGATGGGTTTCAGTTTGAAGAAGAAGGATCTGCAACATTATATAATTTAATTGACTTATTAAGCTGAAAAACATATATATATATATAAATGGAAATGCATGGTTTTGTTTGTATTAGGGTTTAATTTGATTGTGTTGGTTTTGTTCCTACCATTTTAGGTTCCCTTGAAAATGGATATCAGCTCTGGAGAAGATTCAGATATCAGTGAGTCTGAAATGGAAGAGTATGAAGATAAATACTATGAAAAATTAAAGAATGGGAATTACAAAATCAAGGTTTCCAATGAAAAGTATACTTGTCCCTTTTGTCCCAAGAAGAAAAAGCAAGATTTTTTATACAAGGATCTCCTGCAGCATGCTTCTGGTGTAGGAAAAAGCAATTCTGATAAAAGAAGTGCTAGAGAGAAAGCAAATCACCTAGCTTTGTTTAAGTATTTGGAAAATGATCTTCGTGGGACTGTGGGTAGTAGTTCATCTTCGGCGGCGGCGGCAGCAGAGGTGGAGGACCCTCTTAGTGGTTGTGACCATGATGAGAAGATTGTGTGGCCGTGGACTGGAGTTGTGGTTAATATTCCTACTCAAAAGTTAGAGGACGGGCGATCTGTAGGAGGAAGTGGATCCAAGTTGAGGGATGAGTTGATCAGGAGAGGGTTCAACCCCTTAAGAGTTCACCCACTATGGAATTATCGTGGTCATTCAGGGACTGCGGTTGTCGAGTTCCGTAAAGACTGGCCAGGGCTACATAATGCATTATCATTTGAGAAGGCTTATGAGGCAGACCATCATGGTAAAAAGGATTGGTTTGCTAATAATGGTGTTAAAGAAGGTCTTTATGCTTGGGTTGCACGCGCTGATGACTACAAGTCAAGTACCATTATTGGCGAACATTTACGCAAGATTGGTGACCTTAAGACCGTTTCTGAGCTCATGGAGGAAGAAGCCAGGAAACAAGACAGACTGGTAACAAATTTGACAAATATCATTGAGACTAAAAATAAACACATACAGGAGATGGAACAAAGGTGTTCTGAAACTTCCAAGTCCCTCGAGGCCTTAATGGAAGAAAAGGATAACCTTAGTCAAGCATATAATGAAGGTGTGTTTTAACTTTTGCCATGTAGGTTGAGTTTTCTTGTAAAAAAACTTGTATAGTATGCATTGTATTCATCTGTTGGTTTTATTTGTTTTTAAACTGTTCAGTGTCTTTAGTTTAGTTCCCACTTTTGAGTCTGTTACATGTCATTACTGTTTTTTAGCTACATTGTGGAATGACTTTAAATTTTATGTTGGAAGTTTTTTCTGATACTACTGTTCACGTCATGTAGGTTGGGTTTCTTATTGAAAAAAAAAAAAAAACTGGTTGTGAAGTATGCATTCTATTCATATGTTGGTTTTATTCTGTGTTAAACAGTCCAGTGTCTTCATTTTGTTCCACCTTTCTAGTCTGCTACATGTTATTACTGTTCTTTTACTACATTTTGGAGTAACATTTAATTTTTATGTTTGAAAGTGTTTTCGGGTATTACTGTGTCTCAATGGTATAAACTTATGTTTCTTCTGTTTGCAGAGATTAAAAAGATTCAAGTAAGTGCAAGGGATCACTTCCAGAGGATTTTTAGTGACCATGAAAAACTGAAGTCACAGTTAGAATCCCATAAGAAAGACCTAGAGTTGCGTGGAGTTGAACTTGAAAAGCGTGAGGCACTGAATGAAAGTGAAAGGAAAAAGTTGGCTGAGGAGCTTGAAGAGGTGCTGTGCTTCATTCTTGATTTTCACTTTTGCTTGTTGATCCCTTCAGTTTTATATTCAAGTGTGTTTGGTACTACTTTCATCTCATAGTCAGGTCGTATGACCACTCTGGAATGGCTGCCATCGGAACTCATAGTATTGGTACAGAGTTTTTGGTTTTGCAACAATCCTTGTGAAGCATCAGGTGCTGAAATTAACTTTGTTGTTCCTCATTGGCAGTCTTGGTAGAAATGCATTTGGTGGATATAGTTGTTGATCTTCAAAGTTATGGACCAAAATTGGGAGTTTCAACTTCAAATTTCTTTCTCCTGAATATGAATGTAAACATATTGCAGTTTACATATCTACAGTTAACTATTTCCTACCATGAATTTGTTTTGCGGAACCAGTTGATGTGTTTTGTTTCTAGTCGTATGCTTGGGAATTTCAGTCAAAAAGTCTCTAGAAAATCAAGACTAACATATTTCTTCTTCCAGAATGCTGTTCAAAATAGTGCACTACATTTGGCTGCTTTGGAGCAAAAAAGGGCTGATGAAAATGTAATGAAATTGGCTGAAGATCAGAAGGTTTGTTTGCTATTCATGCCTTTTTCTTTGATATCAGAATACTCCTTGTCAGTTTTGGAATGCTGAGCGTTGTTATGACCCTTAATTATACAGAGGCAGAAGGAGGAACTTCACAACAGGATAATTCAACTTGAGAAAAAATTAGATCAAAAACAGGCATTGGAACTGGAAATTGAGCAACTGCGAGGATCACTGAATGTAATTAGGCACATGGGAGATGAAGATGATATGGAAGTTCTTGAGAAAGTGGATGCAAGTCTTAAAGAGTTGAGAGAAAAAGAGGCAGAGCTTGAAGACTTAGAAGCATTAAACCAAACTCTTATTGTAAGAGAGCGCAAGAGCAATGATGAACTGCAGGATGCTCGCAAAGAATTGATTAATGTGAGTTCTATTTTCTTTTTTCTTTTCTATTTTTAAAATCTTACTGCATGAACCCAAAAGGTCTTGTGAACTCCCATCTTATTTGTATGATCATAGAGATGTCCTTCATTTTGAAAGTCTTCCAGATAATGGATATCGGAACTGTGATTTCTATTGCAAAAAAAGAAAAAAAAAAAAAAAAGAAGAAAATAAATAAGCCAAATAAATGATGTCTAATGGATAGTAGTGCAGGCAATTACATTTTCTCTTGGCATTTATCATATTGGTTGCATTTGAATGCTTTTCTTCATTAAAAATTAATTGATAACATTCAAAAAATTTTATGATGCGCTTGTTTTTAATTGGATCAGGCAAGTTCCTTTAATTGCGTAAATGATTTTTGCCAGGAATACTACAGTTCTATTTCTGTGCCTTTTATGAGATGATCTGCTCACTTTATAACTCTTAAAAGGAAATGATTGTAACTGGTTACTCTATTAACTGTTTTCTACTGAGAATTGTGAGGTTTATAACTGCTACTTGATTTCTAAAGTATTTTAGTGTTTATAATATCATTCCTGAAAATGTCTGCTTTAGGTTTTTGTGTGCTCATCCCAAGCTTTTCTTGCCATTCAGGAAGCACTGATTCATTCACTTTGTAGGGATTAAAAGAAATATCCACCCGTTCACAAATTGGTGTCAAGAGAATGGGAGAGCTTGACAGTAAACCGTTCCTTGAAGCCATGAAAAGAAGGTATAATGAGGAACTAGCAGAGGAGAGAGCTTCAGAAGTCTGCTCATTGTGGGAAGAATATCTGAAGGATCCTGACTGGCATCCTTTTAAACGCATTAAACTTGAAGGAGGAGAAGAATATCAGGTCTTCATTTCATGACTTCATGAAACTTTTGCTGTTAATTCCCTCCCTTCTACTTTCCTCAAATTTAGGTTGCATGATAAACCATGTTAGTTTGCATGGTTATTATATATATACATAGAGAGAGAGAGAGAGCTTGTATACAGTGTAAATTTAGGTAGGCAGCCATAAGCCAAGCCAACAATCTGTAAAGCTAACACTTAAAGCCTGCTAGCTTAAAAGGTAAATGTAGTTAAAATTGGTAAACCTTGAAGCATGTCAGTGAACCATGCCCAAAATTTTATATATACACATATATATTCTGTTAATTGGATATGTTAATGCAGTTCCTGATGAAAAATCTTTAATATAATAGATATGAAGTCCATGCAAAGTTGTTTTGTGAAATACATCTTGCTTGTTTCTTGTTCCATTTTGTGCTGTTTCCATCAGAGTGAATGATTTGCTCAATGTCGGCATTTCCCTGTCAGGAAGTGATTGATGATGAAGATGAAAAGTTGAGAGATTTGAAAGATCAGATGGGTATTGAAGCGTATAAGTCAGTTACTTCAGCCATAAAGGAAATAAATGAATACAATCCAAGTGGAAGGTACATAATTTCTGAGTTGTGGAATTACGGAGAAGGAAGAAAGGCAACCCTGAAAGAGGGTGTTACATTCTTACTGAAGCTTTGGGACAACGCTAAACGCAAGCGAGGAATGACCTGAAGGTCGCTAATTTGTTTTTCAGGTAGTTATTTTTTGAAAGGAGTGAAATTTTCTTAAAGGTTAATATATATATAGAATTATAATATCTTCAGTCATGATCTAGAAATGGTGAATAAAGTTGTCAACTTCTGCATTTAGTATAATGTTGTTACTATAAACAATATATTAACTAATCCTATTAAAGGCAGTCGTTAGCAAACAATGAATAACTTATCATTTTCCTTTTTTATCACAGGAAATAATTTGCTGACTGCCTATAAGGAGCAGTACCCATGGGGGGAAAGCAAAGAATGCATCTCCGTAATATCGGATTAGGTTTGCCGAGTGTAGTGTTTAATGCTGTCTTTATTGTTGTCTGTGTTCTACATAATTGAATTCCATGTTAAATAATATTCAGCTCCCAAGCCAGGAAACAGGTTCCTTACTGGGAAGAAACTGCATTCATGTAACATTTAGAATTTAAGCTCATGTCAACTAAGAACTGCTTATGTAGTATGGTTTACAGATTAGGCTCATGTCCAACTTGAACTTCCTTTGGTAACATGGGAGTCGAGCCATGATGCAGCCCCGCAAACAGGGACATGTTTTTAATATATTGTATTGTGTGTTTTAAATTAACCTCGAGATTCACTCTTTTTTTTTTTTAATTTCAAGTTTATTAATTATTTTTATTTAATGATAAATTTAATCACGAAATAATTTTACATCTTTTGTTAATTTGGTTTCTTTTAATTATTAACTTTTTGAAATAGTAATCAAATTATTTTTTTATAGAAATGTTGATTAAAATATTAGTCTTTTAACGATGTTGGTATGACAATCTACAGAGTGCCATACATTTGTTTCATGTTAATATTACACTATTTATTTCATGTCATATTAATAAATAATTTAATAATTATAAAATATTAAAAACTCAAAATTCAAATAAAATTATAAAAATTTCATAAAAATTTAAAAGTTAGTATAAACTACATGTAGGCTATCATGTGTAAAAATTTAAAATTTTAATTTATATTATCATAAAAAAATAGTAATTCTATTCTTTTTAAAAGATTTATGGTTATATTTAACAATTTTTATTATGTAATCTTTTAAAGGTTAAAATTATCTATTTTATTAATTTCTTTTGAAGAAAAATTATATTTTACTATATTTTTACATATTATTCTAATTTCAAATATAAATTTATACTATCTATTTTTATGTTATGTTTAACTATTTAGTTGAATAAACTTTTTAGTGAGCCAACGTAGGATGATCATTAATTTTCTCATACAACACTCCATTCGTACAAATGCTTCAATGTTAAATTAAATATAACTTGAAACAAAAGGATAAGAGCCATCTAAAAATTATTAAGGGTTAACTTAGTATTATTTTTAAAAAGTATTTTTGATTGTTTGGTTAACGTAATTTTATATTTAGATTTTGGAAATGTGATTATCATATTTCAATTTTAAAAATTTCGATTATTTCACATTTATATTAATGTCAAGATTTTGAAATATAAGAATAATTTTACATTCTTAACATTGTCTAACATTTTGAAGTATACCACCTCTTTCGTAGTTAGTCTTATATTTTGGCGATTCTCGTTCTTGTTTTGTTTGGCTTATTTTGGTCCGTCTTTGTTCGTTTTATGAACAATTGGACGGTTGAGTAGGGTGTTTTGTGTCTTGTTGCTGTGCTGCGGTGGCGGTGCTTCCTCTTGAACGGTGCTTTTGTCGTTTCCTCGGAAGGAGTGGTGAGGAGTTGCTAAGCTTCGGCAAATGTTTCTTGACGGTGACGTTGAGCGGTGGTTTTTGTCTTTTATGTTTTACGTTTTATTTTCTTTTGCATGTTTTTCACGTTCTTTCTTTTCTTTAGTCGTTATTTTAGGTTTTAACATTTAATTGGTAGTTACTGGCTTTTATTGACGTCGTCTTTGGTGTTTGTTGTTTCTGTTTCTTTTGCTTTTGCTTTTAGGTAGTTTTAACTTTGCGTTTTCATTTGTTTTATCCTTGATCTGTTTCCTGTTTTTCGTTCTTGATTTTATTTTGGTTTTTGTTTCGAACTTCATCTCTTTTTTTTTCCTCTTTATCTCTTTCTGACGTGGTTTTTGCTAGTTTTCTCCGTTGTGCTTCCCTTCGCCTTCTGATCAGGGTGTCTGTTCCGTTCGAAGCAGAAGGTGGGACGTCTACGCTCTTTCTTGGTGTTCTTTAAAGACTGGTCCCCTTAAGCTTGCGTTCGCCTCTTGATCGGTGTTGATGCGACTGGGTGGTTTTGCTTCGTTCTCTTCTTGTTTTCCTTTCTATTGGTGAACTGATCGGGGGATGATTCGCTCTCGGTGTTTTGGGGTGGACGTTTTCTTGGTTTCTCTTTGACGGCTGGTGCATCTGGGCTGGTGTTGCTTCGGATTGTTGGTGGAGGTCCTCCTGCCCGGGCTTCTCCTCTGTTCTTTTTTTTCTCGTTTAGACTGTTTAATTTTTTCTGTTTTTTGTATTTTGTTCCAGTTTTGATGTTTTGTATATGGACTGTATAAGGGACTGTTTAATTTTGTTTTGGTGAGATTTTTCCCTTTTGTTTCGTTTGTTCTTGTGATTGCTTGGTTTTTTCGATTGTTTTCTGTTCATGGTGTTTTTCTGCTGTAGTTTTAAGTTTCTTTCTTATTGTTTGGTTCTTGTGCGGTTTGCTCTACTTTCTTGTGTCTTTTGTCTTTGGTGTCGTGGTTCAGTGGCTCTTTCCGGCGGGGGTTGGGGGAGGTGGCCCCTGTTTGGATTTGATGTTCTTGGCGCTTTTTTCTTCGACGGAGTGCGCACCTGACACGGGTGGTGATACGGGAGTGGCGGTGGAGGCCTTCTTGCTCGTGCTGCCTTCTTCATTCGGAATTATTTATTTTATTCATTTTTTGCATTTCACTGTAAAGCTAGTTTTATTGTTTGGGATGTAAAAGGACCGTACAGGGACTGTTTTTATAATTTTCTTTTTTCATTGAGCCTTCTTCTCTTCGTTATTGTTTTGGCTTGGCCTGCTGGGTGATTGCATGATTATTTTTGGGACTTTCTACGTTTCATTTTAAGGTTTTTTTTTTTTTTTTTTGGATTTTGTGGTCTTTACTTGGCTGTGGTGGAGGGTGGCAGCCTTTCGCGATTGGTTTTTTTTTCAGCTGTGGGTTCGGTGGGGTTGTGTTTCTGTCTTAAGCGGTGGGCTGGTCCTGGTTTGGTGTGATCCGTTTGAGTGTTGCTGGGTTGGGGTGCGATGGCTGCCGAGTTAAATGACTTGCTAGCGAATCTTAAGTTTTCAGAATCTCAAAAAGAAAGGGCAGTCTGCCAAGGCTCGACAAAATCAGACATGTAGGGATTTAAATCTTGGGCTGTTGGGAAATTTATGTCGGGAGAAAAGATTAATCGAGAGGCGATGTAACGGGTGCTAAAATCACTATGGTACACCAAGGAACTGGTTAACTTTGTGGCTATGACAGGTGGTCTGTTTTTGGTGAAATTCGGCTCGAGGGATGATAGGGATAGGATCCTTAATTTGGCCGATTGGAGTTTTGATCAAAGGTTATTTTCCATGGTCCGTTTTGTGAACGGACAAGATACAAGTTGCTACAACTTTATTTACGTGCCTTTTTGGGTTCGAATTTTCAATATTCCATTGGAAAAAATGGATCGCCAGGTGGCCCTTGATGTTGGGAAAGCTATAGGAGAGGTTTTGGCCATCAATTGGAGGGATATGGATGGATGTTGGGTGGACTATATTAAAATAAGAGTTAAATTGGACATCTCTAAACCATTGAGGTGGGTGGTTTACTTGGTTGGGGTTGATGGAGAAGAGAATAGGGCAATCAAATTTGGGCATAGGTACATGGCGAAATGAGATTAAAACCTTTGAGGTTGGGAACGGACATGAAGGGGGAAGGTTTGAAAGCACAGCTGGTAAGGGTGATTACGTGATGGGACAGAGGGGGAAGGGTATGACTAGGACAAGGGATGAGATATCAGATTCTTGCTCCCCGTTAGGTATGTGTATTGATCAAATTAGGCGAATTCGGAATAAATGTAAAAAGAGTAAGGTTGGGAACGAGGAAGCTATTGATGAGAGCCCGATAAGAATGGTCCGTAGAAAATTATCGGAGGGAGGTCTCCTTTCAAGGCTGCGGTTGGCGATCAGCCTCACCTAGAGCCCTGTGACAGCTCGTGAGTTGAAACAACTTCTTGCTGTCAATGCCCCTGATATTGTTTTTTTGAGTGAAGCTTAGCTTCGGGTTAACAAGTTTGAGCGTATTTGGGTTTGTTGTAAAATGGATGGTTGTTTTGTTGTGGATCCGGATGGTCGTAAATATGGTCTTGCTTTATTATGGAGGGATAGGGTTGGCGTGATTATTCAGAATTACTCTGAGTATTATGTGGATTATGTGGTTAAGATGGAGGGGAATGATCAGATTCGTTTTAGGGGACCTTAATCAGAGACATCTGTCATAGAGCACACTTCGGAGGGTTGGGACTTTTACTAAGTGGGGATTGGGTTGTTGGGGTAATTTCAATGAGGTAATAGATGATGTAGAGAAGTGTAGGGGGAGACGCAGACCTAAAGTGGTCATGGATGATTTCCAGATGGTTATGGATGAGCTTGCCTTGGTTGATGTCAAGCCCGATAAGGGGTGGTTCACTTGGACAAACAATCACGAGGGGAATAGTGAGGTTAGGGAATGTCTTGATAGATTCTTGGTTTTAGCTTCTTGGTCGGGCTGTGTCTGTTTTTACCCTCGAGCGTGCTTCGTCGGACTTGCTCAGACCATGATGCCATCCTGCTTGATACTTTGGGTAGAAAGCCGAGAGAGGACATAAGGGATTCAAGGCTATCTTTCCAGTTTGAGGCTTGTTGGGCCAACAGGAACGAGGCTAAGGATATGATCAAAAGAGTTTGGGATCAGTGTAAGGGGGTATGTTGACTAGAATTGACTGCATTCGTCTTTATTTAGGTAGATGGCAGTTTAGGCGATTTAAAAAGGGGCAGGATCGTATCCGGAGCTTAATTGACAGGATTGATAAACTTATGGATGAGCCGATGTTGGAGTCCAATATTGAGAGATTGCGAGTGTAACACCCTAACCCGTATCCGTCGCCGGAATGGGTTATGAGGTATTACTAGAAGAGACATAGCTTTTAGGCAATCACAGACACACTCAAACATGTAATTCAAATTAAAATTAATTATAAGCTTAAATAATCAATTTAACCTTTTTACGAAACAATTTATAACATATTAATCAATTTGTGTCTAATATTAAATCATAAACAAATAATGTCAACTATATCATTTTGACACAAATCATATGCGCATATCAAAGACTTTATAAAATAATATAAATCAATTATTATAAGCATGAAATATCAAAGAGCATAAAAATCAAATTTGCATGCAAACCATTAAAACCTTATAATACTGAAATCACTATTAATTTGGTCACTTTTATAAGCATTAGCTGATTACCATATGTTTTCCTATACAAGGCATTTCATTATTAAACCAAAAACAAATACAATGCAATTTATTCAATCAAGGATTTCATACATGAAAATTATAAAGCATACATATTCGAGATACATACCATGTTTACCCTACTTCATTCGGCATGAAAATTTTAATTACAAGAAATAGTCAATTTTTTCCATTTCAAACATAAATAATCTACTATTCATATGATCATTTTATAAGGCTTTAGCCAAATATGATCATGCCTAATACATGTGTTTCATTCAATGACCATTTCTTTACTAAATCAATTTCTATTATTCAATTAGCAAATATCACATGACAAATAATAATCAAATTTTCATACTAATTGCTAAATACCAACATTCATGACTTCAAAAAGGTCAAAATTTAATTACCAACCATTTTGCATTGAATCGAAAGACTTTTATAAAACCAAATTAATGATCATATATTCGATTATATACTTATGATCACAAGTCAAAACAAACATATCAAATGCCCATATAAAAAAATAATTTCCGAATTAAAAAGTCACTCATGATATATACTTATAACATTGCATATAACTTGACCAAATCAACTTTTAAATGTATAAATCATTGACACAAGTTAACCAAATATTTATCAAAATTTATACCATTTCAATAAGCAAACCGAATCATCAATATATATGTAAGTGTTAACCATAATAAGTTATACACCTTTCCAAACATATCAAATCACGTACATTTATAAGTCCAATTCACATCTCAAATATCATATATATATATATATATATATATATATATATATATATAAACATCACTCAAGACAAAAATATTTATACCACAATCAAATTCACAAGCCATTCACCTTTCACCAACCACTACAAGCAATAATCACATCTAACTATACACACACACATATACATATATATATATATATATATATATATATTATAACTGAATATGCCAAACACATTCAAAATTTCAACCACATCATTTAATCAAACCATAAACCCATATTTAGCAAATGAACAAGCCATTTTCGCATGGCTTTTAAATATATACAGATCCCAAAATCAATTATTTCAAAATATAACCCAGCCTATACATGCCATAGTTCCAAAAATTCAATTTATAAAATACTGAAATTAGTCGATAGTGTAATAGACTTTGACGATGATCTCCAAGCTCGTAACTTGACTCCAAAATCTATAAAACAAAGGAAAACATACACACACAATATGCTATCATAGCTTAGTAAGTTATAAGCAAATAAACAACTCAATGATAAGATTAACTCATTTTAACTAAACCAAATTATAATATCATTATCACATTATCTCGAACTTACCATTTCATAAATAATATATATACTTTCATACATAAATGTTACCTTGGCTGAATGTTCATATAATTATATTCACATATTCAAAAAATTAAGTTATTACAAAAATATTCATATTATTTGTTTCAAAGGCCGAATACACTTTCCATGTACACATACATTTTTCATTTACCTCATACATAATTTGCAACAAATATCAAGTAACTTACTTACCTTATTTCAAGTAGGTAATAAGCTAACTCATACCTGGTCATCATAGCTCGTTTTGCACATTCAATCACAACTTATCATTGTCCGATGAACCATTCGGAATTGGATAGGACACTTAGATAACACACATATCGTACAATGCCAACGTCCCAGACGTGGTCTTACATCTAATCACATATTGATGCCACTATCCTAGACAGGGTCTTACTTGCACACATATATATCAGAGTCACATATCGATGCCATGGTCTTACTTGCACACATAAATCGGAATCCTATGTCATGACATATGTATCCTTACTATTCCTAAGGTTCATACGGGGCTTTCGAACGTCGTATCTCAGTCGAAACGAATTCGGAAATGTAGTAATCAAGCCTTTTCATATTTGGCCATAATAAATATAAATCCATACATTTCATAACAGCATATATATCTAGCATTTAATTACAATTAAACACGTCTATTTTCTTATAAACTTACCTCGGACGATGAAAAAACCAGTACGGATCGGCTAGTCGACAACTTTAGTTTTCCCCCGATCTAAATCTGATTTTCTCTTTTCTTGATCTAAATTAATATAAGTTAAACTTATTAAATCAAATATTCAATCAAATTCATCCAAAAACACACAAATGAACAAATTACACTTTTACCCCTAATATTTCACATTTTTCACAATTTAGTCCCTATTGCACAAAACATAAAATATGCAAAATCGAACAACAACATAGCTAGGCTGAATCTTCCTTATATTCATACTAATCCATACATTTAATTTATTTCACATTTTAGTCCCTCAATTTATTATTTTTTCAATTTAGTCCTAATTACTCAAAATCATCAAAAACTCCAATACAAAACATGTTAATCTAAAACATATCTTTCATTTTTCATCATCAAAAAACAAAAATCACAAATTCTCATCAATGGCATAACTCAAAATATTCATCAAAATCAAAAATTAAAGCATGGGTCTTGAAGAGTACTAAGCAACGATCTCAAAAACATAAAAAATTATCAAAAATTGAGTCAAAACCATACCTTAATCAAAAGAAACAATAGCCGAACCCCAAGCTTGTATTTTTTCTTTCTTTTGTTCTTTTATTTCAGCAAAAAGATGATAAAATGACTTTATTTTCATGCCATTTGTTTTATTTATTTAACATTAATAATATATTTACCTAACCATTCCATTAAAATATTTATAATTACCAAAATGCCAAACCATAAATTCCACTAAACTTTTAATGGTTAAATTACAACATAAAAACCTTCCCTTTAATAAGCCTTAACAATTAAGCACTTCTAATAAATAGCCAATCACTTTTATATTTTACGCGATTAATTCCTTTTATTTAATCGACACTCAAACAACAAAATTAAATCACAAAAATTTCACACACACAAATTCACACATAATAAACATAGAAAATAATTTTTAAATATTTTTCTGACTCAGATTTGTGGTCTTAAAACCACCGTTCTGAATAGGGTCTAAATCGGACTGTTACAGCGAGCCTCTCGGGCGGAGTTGGGTAGCTTGTATGTGGAGGAGGAGTGGTATTGGGCCCAGAGGTTTCAGATTCAGTGGCTTAAAGAGGGAGACCGAAACACCCGTTTCTTTCATGTTCGGGCTTCTAGGAAGAATAAAAAGAATAGGATCTAGGGTTTGCATGACTCTGATGGTAATTAGGTTTCTGATCCTAGAGGTGTTCGCCAGGTGGCTTGCGATAACTTTCATTCTCTTTTTAAAACCGAGGCTTGTGGTAACCTTGAGATGGTATTGGTTTTGATCCCAAATTGTATCACTTCTGATATGAATGGTGCATTGGATAGTTGTGTGTCAGATAATGAGCTCATTGAAGCTTTTAATCAAATGGATCCTCATAAGGCTCCGGGTATTGATGAGCTTTCAAGCCTTTTTTATAAGGAAAATTGGGGGGTGGTTGGTAAGGATGTACTCCAGCTTTGATATGAGGTTCTAGATGGGCATAGAGACATCAATGATTTTAATGAAACTATTATTGTTCTTATCCCAAAATTGATGATCCTAAGGTTATGATTCACTTCTGGCCTATCAATCTTTACAAGGTTATCTACAAGATGATTTCTAAAATAGATTAAAAACTATTCTTTTGGCTTGCATTAGTCAGAACCAGAGTGCTTTTGCGCTGAGGCGTATGATTCATAATAATTTTCTCATCGCTTACGAGTTTTTGCATTACCCCCAGTGTTCTAAAAATGGGTTGAATAAAGGGTTTGTTATTAAGTTCGACATGAGTAAAGCTTATAACCATGTTGAATGGGACTTTGTAGAGAAAGTAATGATTTATATGGGTTTTTTCTGTTTCTTGGGTCACTTTGGTTATGCAGTGTGTTCGTACTGTGAGCTACGTTGTTAAATGTAATGCTTCCCTTACTGATGTGATTATTTCTAAGAGAGGGCTTAGTCAGGGGGATCCGCTTTCACCCTATCTTTTCTTGTTCTGTATGGAAGCACTCTCTAGATTGCTTTTGGGGGCCTAGATGGAGGGGAAGATTCGAGAATTAAGGCTAGTCAGAATGGGCCCAGTATTAATTATCTTTTCTTTGCGGATAACGTTTTCTTTTTTGTTCGTAATAAGAAGGAGGAGGTTGAGACTGTTAAGGATGTCCTCCACTACTTCGAGATGATTTCGCGGTAAAAGGTTAATCCATCCAAGTTCATTGTCTATTTCAGACTAAAAACTTCGAGAGATCAAAGGGCACAGCTGAGTGGTATCTTGGGTATGCGGGTTCTCGAGTCCATGGATAACTATTTCAGCTTGCCTTTGATCATTGGCAAGAATAAGACGAGGGTTTCTCAGCACATTATTGATTGGTTTTCTCTTAGGATAAAAGGCTGGTCTAGAAGTCTTTTATCCCATAGTGGTAAGGAAATTTTTATTAAATCAGTTTTGCAATCTTTACCTACTTATGTGCTTTCTGTTTTTCTTATTCCTAGGGGCACCTTTGATGTAATGATCTCGAGAATGAATGGGCAAAAAAAACAAAGATCTTGGTTGGGCGATGATGGTGTAGGACTCTCTATGTACATCTAAGGGTATGAGTGGTCTCGATTTTAAGGACTTGAGGCTCTTCAACATTGCACTCCTCGAAAGACAAGTGTGACGGTTCATCAATAATAATGGTACTTTATGTTATCATATTCTATGTTCCAAGTACTTTCTGGATGGGGATGTACTCCGCCCTAATGCGGTTGATAAACCCTTCTTCTCCTGGATAAGTATTCTGCATGTGGTTAAAGCACTTGAGACCAGGTTTAGATGGCAAATAGGCAATGCCAAGACTACTAGGTTCAGGGTTGATAGATGGGGATTTGAGGGTCTTGATGGCAATTTATTGAGGACTTCTTTCAATGGCATTCGGGTTTGGTGAGTGAGTTGTGAAGGTCTAACTCGTGTGAGTGGGATAGAGATCAAGTGGAAGAGTTTTATGCTGACAGGTTAAGTGATCATATATTTGCCTTACTGATTGTTTAGCATGGCCCACCGGATTAGATTGTTTGGTTTCACAACAAGTTTAGGTGCTATTCATCAAAATCTGATTACTCTTGACTTATTCTCAAGAAGTGGGTTATGGGCTGTATCATTTGTTCTTGAGGATTATTTGGAAACTCCATGTGTTTCCCAAAATCTGTATCTTTGCACGGAGGGTTGGTCATAACTTACTTCCAACTAATGTCAAAATAGCCTCGATTTTTCAGGGCTCCGATTAGGCTTGCCACTAGTGCAGGCTTGGGGATGAAATTATTATCCATGTTCTTAGAGATTGTCCTAAGGCCCATGCGGTTCTTTCTTTTAGAGAGCTTGATAGATGTTTACTTGATTCATCTTATGAGGGTTGTATTGATTGGCTCGAGCACGCTACTTGCTCATTGGATCTTAAGGCATTTGAGAATTTCATTACAATTTTATGGAATGTATGAGATGGTCGCAACAATGCATTGTTTTGAGGTAAGGAGGATGATGCTCGATTGGTTTGGAAGTGGGCAAGAACCTTTGGGGACGATTTCAGAATCTTTAATCTTTCGCATGCCTTGATGAACCCCAGCCCCCTGTGTTCCATAGGTGGATCAAGCCTTCGAATGATGCCATTAAGATTAATGTTGATGTGGCGATTCTTGACTCAGTGGTGGGCATTGAGATTATTGTGAGGGATCATGATGGTTTTGTGTTAGATGGTCGCGCGGTTATTTTGGATTATAATATGGAAATTGAATAGGCTGAGGCGGAAGCGTTGAGGGAAGGGATTATATGGGCTCGTAACAACAATATCAAAAGGGCTTTTTTCGAGACCGACTATGTTGGTTTAGTCAATCGGTTTAAGTCTTGTCGTGAGGACATTTCAATTTTTGGTTTTCGTTTGAAGGAAATCTTCAATTTGTTGGATTCTTTAATCGATTTTAAGATTGAGTGGGTCGATCATTTGAGCAATAGAGTGATTGATTGCCTTTGTAAACTTATTGTTAATAGATGTTGTACCTTCCCTTTTAACATGGAGTATCTTAGCGATATTCATGGGCTTGTACTTATTGATGCTTGTTAATATGAGGTAGTGACCTTCGGGCCCATTTTGATAAAAAAAAAACCGTTATATTTTGGCAATTTTTAAATTTTGAATAAATTTTTTTGTTTTCTTTTATTATTTTAATCAATTTCTTTTTTATGTAAATAAAATATATGTTGAGTTTAATGAGAGTTCACTTTTAAATATTTTTTAACTAATTTGTTTATTATTAATATTATTAAAATGATTTGAGTTTTCAACAAATTTAAAAGTTAATTATTTGTGATACTTTTAATGAATTATTTATAAATTTGTTTCAACGTCATATATTTATTTAATAATATATAAATATCAATAGCAACAAAGATTATCATAATTTTATAAAAATCGAAACTAAAAATAATATGACTAGATTAAAAAATCTAAAATAAATTAAAAAATTAAAATAAGACTTGTTAACTCAACTAATTTAAATTCTTTTGTTTTTACTTAATTTGATCGAACGTTGACCACTTGAACTGTGACATCAATATCAACAAGAAGCATATGTCACGGGACTAGAACTTTAATCTGACAAATAGCGCAGTCAAGTCATTTTTTGGATTCAAATTCTGCCTAAGTCAGCCTACTCTCGAACAATGAGAATTTATTCTTTCATAAGTTCTCTAAGGCACTGAAAAAAGGTAGAAGCAAACTCACATGAAAGAGCAATGAGAAATAAAAAAAGCCAAAGGAAAATATCACACTCCAAGGATTTGAGTAAATGCTCTCAATATTTTCTTTAACTCAAGAATGAAATGACTACAAATGAAAGGGGATGACTTTATTTATAGTTGAGCTCCTCCAAATCCAGCAGTACAAACCAGATTACATCAATGGTTGAGATTAGTTCCCATTTACAGAAGGATTTACAATAGTTCTTCTGCTAAGACATAATTTTTTTTAGCCATGATTTAAATAAAAGAGCCTTGAGTCTCTTCCAAGTAATGTATCAATCCTATTGGGGCCAAATGACTTCTGATAAAAAAGAGAAAACATCAAAGTGTACCTTGATCATTGTTTGTGTGTCCCGTGACACATGGATCACATCTCATGTTCAAAGAAACCGTTCAACTAGCTAAGCAATCTTCCATAACCCACATCAATTAATAGGCCGTAACACATTCGACTTATGCTTTTGCGTTGTAAAAAAAGGGATAGATGATAGATTTAGTGACTAATATATACTTTAAATTAAGTTTTGGTCACTGAATTTTAAAAAAGTTACGATATAGTCACTAATGTAACCGAAAGTTACAATATGGTTACTAGGTAATGCTATTGATTTGTTACATTTAGTAACCATATCGTAACTTTCAAAAACATTAATGATTATATCATAAATTTTTAAAATTTAATAACTAAAAGGTAATTTAAATTACAAATAAGTGACCACATCTATAAACAAGTAAAAAAAAATGGAAATCTTAGGGGCCTGGACCCATTTCTTAGATGGAACAATTAATGTATTTTTGTGTTATTAATATAATAATCATGTTTAAAATATTTATTTAAAAAAATCATGTTTAAGGTATTAATATTTTGATACATAAATCACTTCTGTTATATTTGAGATGTTTTAATAAAAGTTTTTGGTGTGGTGGTGCATGTGTTTAAGTGTCTTTTGTAGTCTTACAGCCATCGTTTGAGCTGCACCTCTAATTGCAGCCCTATTTTCAGATCGTGCCACTTCTAATACTCAACCTTGAGTGTAGTCGAGCTTAGGCTAAGTGGTTCTTGAAGCAACTGCAGCTCATGTCCAAAGGGAGGATGTAACGGGGTGAAAAACTAAGTAAGAAATTAGAGAGAAAAAAGGGTCTTAAATCGGTAAGTTTCACTTAAGTAAAACGGTGAGTTTAATACTGAGTAATTTAGAAAAAATGGGGCTTAAGAACTTTATTTAAACAGTGAGTATTGATATAACTGAATTTACCACGTTTATCTTTTGTTTATTTTCCTTTTTAAGTATGATTTGTAATGGGGAAACAATTATGAAAATACACAAGGAAATTGCAGAATTATTATTTTCTCTCTATTCTTTTTCTTCCTTTACTATTTTTCTTATCTCGAATTTGAAGTTGCATCAAAGGTATCAGAGCTTTTACGATCCCTGTAACGGCTGGCGGTGGTGTTTTGACGCAACTGCAGAAGGAGGCTGGGGGACTATAATAGGAAATCTCTAAAATACAAGAAGAGATGGTTCCATTAGAGACTAAGATGGAAACCAAGTTTCAAAAGTTTAAAGACGAATTTCGTAAGGATTTACAAGCTTTGTTAGGGCAGTATTTTGGACCTCCAGCAAATAGAACCACGAAAAAGGGAATAGGGTCTTAAAAGCTCCACCTGGATTTCTTCCAAGAGATGTGGGGGTACCCAATGCCCCAGTCGGACCAACCGTGCTACCCTCAGTTGATGTGAGCAACGTGCATCTAAAGAATCATTCACTTGTGGTATGAGCATCTGAGAAGCCAAGCAAGCTTGAGTGTCCCAAGTTTGATGGCAGTTATTTTCGGGGATAGTGGACCAAGCTTGAACAATACCTTGAGGCTGAAAGAACTGCAGAATCCAACAAACTTTGCATTGTAATGTTGAATTTAGAGGGTCGAGCTTTGGAATGGCACCATTTTTACTCTCAACGAAATGGTGGTCTCCAGATGTTATCTTGCCAACTTACATGAAGAGTTTGCAAGATCGTTTTGGCTTTGGACATTTCAGAAATCCTATGAAAGAGTTGGTCAATCTAAAGCAACAAGGTAAAGTGGAACAGTATCAGGATATGTTTGTTGGTTTACTAAATCAATTGCACCTTCTTGAACCGTATGCCCTTAGCATTTTTCTCAGTAATTTGAAGGCAGAAATTTGTCATTATCTTGATCTGTTCGAACCCACTACTTTGATGGAAGCTTTTCAGTTGGCTAGAAAGATTGATGTGTTTCTGTCTTGCTCAGCAAAAAAGACCTCAACACCTTTGAATAGTTCCCCTAGATCACTGTTCCACCCATCTGTTATATTAGGTTATTCTTCAGCTCCCACAAGAACTGTTTTTGCTTCACAGTCTGTGAGTAGTGCTTTAGTAAGCAAATCAACTTCTCGGTCTATTTCACCAGCAGTAATGGCAAAACGAAAGCAGAAAGGCATATGCTTTTGGTGTGGAGCCAAGTACCACATTAGACACAAGTGTGTCAAATCACAACTATATCAGTTTCTGCTGGAACCTCTTTCTGAAAGTGAAGCAAAGGAATTCCAAGAATGTTTTGATCAGCTTGAGGAGATTATTCCTGAAGAGGAATCATCCAAATCCCTGTAATTTCGTTACATGCCCTCACTGGTTTACAAGGCTATAATACTGTAACAGCCCGATTTAGACATTATTCAAAACGGAGGTTTCGGGACCATGAATCTGAGTTAGAAAAATATTTTAAAATTATTTTTCATGTTTATTATGTGTGAATTTATATCCGTGAAATTTTTGCGCTTTAATTTTATCGTTTGAGTGCCCGATTTAATAAAAGGGCTTAATCGCATAAAATAAAAATTAGATGGTTATTTTTAAAAGGGTCGAATTGATGTTGTCTTTATTTCATGAAGTAATTATGTTGCAATAATACCATTGGAGTTAGTGATGGACGGTTGTATCCTTGATATATATGTTTTTATTATTAAATTATAAAGGATATTAGTGTAAAATGGTAAATAATACATGATATAATAAAACATAATTAAAATAAGCTTTCATATATTCTTGTTCTTGCTGAAATAACAAAATAATAAGGAAAAAAAAATGTTTCAAAGGTTCGACTATTGTCCAAGCTTGATTTAAGGTGAGTTCTAGCTCGATTTTTGATAATTTTTACTTTTTTGAAACTGTTGCTTTGTTATCTACAAAGCCCATGCTTGAATTTTTGATTTTGATGAATATTTTGAGTTATGCCATTGATAATTATTTGAGCTATGTGATGTTAGTTGATGAAATATGAAAGATATGTTTTGGATTAACATGTTTTGTATTGGAATTTTTGATGATTTTGAGTATTTAGGACTAAATTGCAAAAATAATAAATTGAGGGACTAAAATATGAAATAAATGAAATGTATGGACTTGTATGAACATAAGGAAGATTCATCCTAAGCATGGCATATGCAAATTTTGCATGTTTTGTGTTTTGTGCAATTTAGACTAAATTATAAAAAGTGTAAAATACCAGGGGTAAAATAGTAATTTGCCAATTTATGTGTTTGTGGACTAAATTGAGTGAAAATATGTTTGAATGATTTTAATTTGAATATGTTTAGATCAAGAACCAAAGAGATCGGATTTGGATCGGGGGAAAACTAAAGTTGTCGACTAGTCGTCCCGTTTCGATTTTCATCGTCCGGGGTAAGTTTATAAGCAAATATGTGTTGTTAATTTTGAATAAATATGAGATTTATATGCTGAAATGAAATATGTGAAATTATATATATGTTGGCCGAATGCAAATAAGCTTGGGAACTATGTTTATGAATTTGTTTCGACCAAGTTACAACGTCTGAAAGCCGCGTACAAACCTTAGGAATAGCTAGGATATATATGTCATGACATAGGATTTCTGATATGTTTTCTCGAGTAAGACCACATCTGGGACGTTGACTTCGATATGTGGTTATGAGTAAGAACATGTCTGGGACATCTACATCGTATTTAATTCGTGTAAGACCCTATCTGGGACAGTGGCATCGATATGAGATAGCATGTAAGACCACGTCTGGGAAGGTGGCATTGTATGATATATGTGTTTATCTGAGTATCCTATTCAATTCTGAATGGTTCAATGGGCAATGCTAAGCTGTGAATGAAGGTGTAAAATGAGCTAAAATGATCAAGTATGAGTTAGTTGATTACCTATTGGAAATGAGGTAAGTTGGCCATTTGATATATGATGCAAATTATATAAGTTATTAATGTGAACATAGGTGCACTTGCAAGGTATATTCGGCTATATGTTATGTATATGCATGTGATGTTGTATTTTGATTCATAAGTACATGTATACATGTGTAAACACATTCGGTTATATAATGATGTTATGTATTTGAAATTGAATGATACTTTGAATGTGTATATATGTACAGTCGGTTAAGATAAGGTTATTTATGAAAGCATATGTTAAATATGAAATGTTAAGCTTGAGATTATATGTAACTATGATAGTATAATTTGATTTGGTTAAAGTAGGTTGATAATGAAATTGAGTTGTTATTTGCTTATGACTTAATATGTAACACTCCTTACCCGAGACTGTTGCCAGAATCGAGCACGAGGCATTACTAAACTTATTCTATCCCTTAAATAGGTTTAAATTGTTTATTTAAGCATTTCGGAATGTGCTGCCATTCTGCGTCATAGTCGCCTAAAAATTCATATCTTGAGTTCCAAAACTCGAATTAAGATCCGTAAATTTTTCCTGAAACTAGACTCATATATCTATCTACTAATTTTTTTCATAGATTTTTGACTTGGCCAATTAGTACAGTTTATTAGTTAAAGTTTCCCCTGTTTCAAAACTCGACTGCACTAACCTCTTGTTACTACGAACCATGTTTCTTCCTGTAAAAAATTCATATCACTAATCCATTTGTTTATATTAAAACTAGACTCAACAAGGATTATAACCATATAAAGTATACCTTCTAATTAGTTTTTACAATTTATGGTGAATTTCCAAAGTTGAAACAGGGGTTCCAAAATCGCTTCGACCTGTTTCACTAAAACTCAGTTATATCATGAAATATAATACCTTTACCTATTTTTCTTATTCCATAAGAAAATAGACATAATAAGATTTAATTTCATATATTATTCATCTTCAAACTATGTTTATACAATTTTTAGTGATTTTTCAAAGTTATGTCATTGCTGTTACTTGAATCTGTTTTTAGGTTACTTTCACATTTTTCATAATTTTCATGTGATAATCACCATTCAATCATACATATTAATAAACATGCATATCATCGGCCATTTTTATTAGCTAATCACTAGCAAGTATTTACACATCATTCATTGTTCATATTATACCAAAAGTGGCTAAGTTTCTATACATGCCATACACAAAACAAAACGTCTAATTATACCGAGTTATTTCTTTGATAGTGTGATCGGCCTCCGACGTTTCCTTCGATCCCGAGTGGCTAGATAAGTACTATAAGAAGAAGAAAATAAAGAGATTAAGCACTAGGCTTAGTAAGCTTACAAGCAAATAAATCACAACATTCAACATAATGGATAATTATGCATAATATCATCTAACATCATAAATTTCTTTACTTCTCAATTTCTATCTTCTTCTTTATTCCCTTACCTTCTTTCTTACCGACCTTTCCTTTTCATAAGTATAATCTACTTTTCCTTTGCTGTTAATTCACTGTAATTTAACTCGTATCCTGACCCGTTGAACCACTCGGAATACTAAGGATACTAGGTCGTTCTGTCTCATCAATATCTCGCCAATGCCATGTCTTTGACATGGACTTACATGAATTATTCTGTCTCCAATGCCATATATAATATGGACTTACATGGCTCAATCCTGTCTCCAAAGCCATATTTCTAATATGGACTTACATGGCTCATTTCGTTACGTCTGTCAACCCTAATATCCTAACATTCCTAGGGTTCAACCGGGGCTTTCTAACACTTTTCCTCTGTCACTTCACCTTAAATTCGACTTTAAATATTTTCATAACATAAATATATAAATGCTGGAAATTGACAATAATAATGTAAAATAAAAGAATATTGCATTTATTTCTTGTAAACTTACCTCGATACAAAATGTGACTAAACTTTACAATTTAGTCCTTTACTTTTCTTTTACCCGATCTACTCTCGAATTTCGCTCTTCTTGATCTATAATAGCAAATTTAGCTTATTTAATATCAACATTTATCAAAACAACCCTTTACTCAAACTTTGGAAAAATTACATTTTTGCCCCTAAACTTTCACATATTTGCACTTTTGCCCCAAGGCTCGTAAATTAAACTTCATCCTATTTTCTTATGTTTTATGACATGCTGATCATTTTTCCTTCTATGGCAACATCAAATTCACACACTAACATGTACTTATGACTATTAGGTATTTTTACCGATTAAGCCTTTTTACTCGTTTTCACTTAAAACCAAGTAGCACAAGTTGTCTAACATAATTTAAAACCTCATATTCCATCATAAAACATCAAAATACACAAATTTCACCTATGGGTATTTTTCCAAATTTGATTCCTAACTTAAATTATTGCTAGCATAAGCTTTATCGAGCTAGGGACTTCAAAATGTAAAGATCATTAAAAGCGGGCTTGGAATCACTTACTATGAAGCTTGAAAGTTGAAGAAACCCCAGCTATGGAGAGAGGTAAGGTTCTGCTAGTAACTTGAAGAAGATGATACAATTTTATCATCTTTTCACCTTTTATTAATGTTAATAACCAAATGACCAAAATGCCCTCCTTACTAAACTTTCAAAATTCCTTCCATGTCCTAATTTTGTCCATGAACTTAAAATTGGTCAAATTACCATTTAAGATCTCCTAATTAATATTCCAAAATAATTTCATACTAAAAACTTCTAGAATGCAAGTTTTGCAAATTATTCGATTTAGTCCCTAACCTCAATTTAAGCACTTTATGCATAGAATTTTATCACGAAATTTTCACACAATCATGTAATCATGCCATGAACCTCAAAATAATAATAAAATATATATATTTTTTTTTACCCTGAATTTGTGGTTTCGCAACCACTATTCCGTTTAGGCCCTATTTCAGAATGTTACATTTCTCCCCCCCCCCTTTAGGGATTTTCGTCCCGAAAATCTTACCTGTGAAGAGATATGGGTACTGTTTTTGCATAGCCTCTTCGGGTTCCCATGTAGCCTCGTCTACCCCATGTCTATTCCATAGTACTTTCACAAGTACAATACTTTTGTTCCTTAATTGCTTTACCTCTCGAGCTAGAATCTTTCTGGGTTCTTCACCGTAAGTCATGTCCGGTGAATCTCAACCTCTGTTTGAGAAATCACATGTGATGATCTGAACGATAACGACGTAGCATAGACACATGAAATACATTATGAATCTTTCTAACTCAATCGGTAAAGCTAACCGATATGCTAATGGTCCGACTCTCTCAATCACTTCAAACGGTCTAATAAAACGTGGACTTAGTTTGCCTTTCTTGCCAAATCGAGAACTTTCTTCCACGGGATACTTTCAAAAACTTTGTCACCAACTTGATATTCGATCTCTTTTCTTTTAAATCGCATCGACTTACGCTGTCTGAAGTCGCTTTTAAACAATTTCGATAACTTTCACTTTTCTTCCGTTTCTTTAACTAGATCAACCCAGTAAATCGGCTTTCTTTAAGCTCATCCAATATAAAGGTGTGCGGCATTTACGTCCATACAAAGCTTCATAAGGTGCCATCTTCAAACTTGATGATAACTATTATTGTAGGCAAACTCTACCAATGGTAAGTATTTTTCCCAACTACCTTGAAATTCTAATACACAACATCTAAGCATATCTTCAAGTACTGAATAACTCTCTCGATCGACCATCGATTCCGAGGGTGAAAAGCCGTACTAAAACTCAACCGTACCTAAAGCCTCTTGTAACTTCTTCCGAACCGTGAAGTAAATCTTGGATCTCATGTCGAAATGATCGATAATGGCACTCCATGTAGTCTAACTATCTCGAAATGTATAACTCGGCCAACTTGTCAAGTGAATAATCCATACGGATTGGGATAAAATGAGTGACTTAGTTAGCTTATCAATCACAACCCATATTGCATCTTTCTTTTCAAAGTGTTAACGGCAATCATCACAAAATCCATAGTAACTCTGTCCCATTTCCATTCGGAACTAGCACAGTTGCAATAATCCCGAGGGTACCTGATGTTCGGCCTTTACCTATTGACAAATCAAGCATCTAGAAACAAACTTTGAAATATCTCTTTTCATTCCTACCCACCAATACAATTTCTTAAAATCATTATACATTTTTGTACTGCCTAGATGAATAGATAAAGAACTGCTATGTGCTTCCTGTAAAATCTTCCGAATAAGCTCATCATTCTTTGGTACACAAATTACGTCTCTAAACATCAAACAACCATCGAACCAATCCAAATCGATTCTATGCGACTCATATTGAACTCTTTTAGCTTGTAACTCATTATCATCTTTCGAGCTTCACAAATCTCTTCAAGAAATACCGGTTTAGCTCTAAATTCAGCTAAAATAGAACCATCATCTGACATGGCTAAATTGGTATTCAAAGCTCGCAATGTAAATAAAAGTTTCCTGCTTAAAGCGTCAAGAACTACATTTGCCTTACCTGGGTGATAATCAATCACTAACTCATAATCTTTAAGCAATTCCAACCATCTTCTTTGCCTCAAATTCAAATCTTTTTGAGTCATCAAGTATTTCAAGCTTTTATGATCGGTAAATATCTGGCACCTTTCACCATACAAATAATGTCTCCAAATCTTCAATGCAAATACAATAGCAGCTAGTTCTAAATCATGTGTCGGGTAATTTTTCTCATTTGGCTTCAATTGTCTAGAGGCATAAGCAATTACCTTTCCTTCTTGCATGAGTACACAACCGAGCCCATTCAAGGATGTATCACTGTAAATAACAAATTCTTTACCCGGTTAAATTTGTACTAAGATAGGAGCTTAGTCAATAATGCCTTTAACTTGTCAAAACTTTGTTGGCACTTCTCATCCATTCAAACTTAACATCCTTCCGTAGCAATCTCGTCAACGGGTAGCTATCATGGAAAATCCTCCACAAATCGTCTATAATATCCGCAAGACCAAGAAAACTTCTAACTTCGATACATTTCTAGGAGGCTTCCAATCAACAATGGTTGAAATCTTACTCGTATCAACCTTAATACCTTCACCGAGACAATATGTCCAAGAAAACCAATTTCTCGTAACTGAACTCACTTTTCTTGAACTTGGCATACAACCGATTATCTCTCGAATTTGTAAAACGTTCTCAAATGCTCGCATGCTCGGTCTCATCATGAGAATAAATCAAAATATCATCAATGAATACAACTACAAACTTATCTAAGTATGGTCTAAAAATTCGGTTCATTAAGTCCATAAAATGGCGGAGCATTAGTCAAGCCAAATGGCATCACAAGGAACTTATAATGACCATACCTAGTCCGGAAGCGATCTTCAGGACATCGACTCTTTAACTCAGAATCGATAGTATCCGAATCTCAAATCTATCTTGGAAAACACAGTAGCTCCTTCAATTGATCAAACAAATCATCAATTCTAGGCAATGGATACTTGTTCTTTATCGTTACCTTGTTAAGTTGTCGATAATCTATGCACAATCTCATCGATCCGTCTTTTTTTTCACAAATAGCACTGGTGCACCCATGGTGAACTCTGGGTCTTACAAAGCCTTTATCATTAATTCTGCAATCGAGCTTTCAATTCTTTCAATTCCAATAGAGCCATTCTATAAGAAGCAATAGAAATGGGCGTGGTACCGGAATCAACTCAATACCAAACTCAACTTCTAACAGGAGGCAAACCTGGTAGTTCTTCAGGAAACACATCGGGAAACTCACATACCACAGGCACTGATTCAATTTTCAATTCTGGATCTTTAGTGTTCAACACAAAAGCAAGATAAGCTTCATACCCTTTTCTCAAGTATTTCTGAGCAGACATAACAGAAATTATAGGAAATGAACTATCTGACTCTTCTGAATTAACCCGAAGAATTTCACCATTTTCACACTTCAACTCAATGAATTTCTTTCCACAATTCACTATCACATCATGTGTAGTCAACCAATCCATACCAAGAATCACATCAAACTCATCAAATGGCAATAGCATGAGATCGGTAGGAAAACAAGAGCCTCTAATCATTAAAGGACAATTTCTACATACCTTATCTACTAATACATGCTTGCCTAATGGATTCGATACTTTAATCACAAATTCTGTAGATTCTATAGGCATACTTATACTAGGCATCAATTTCATACAAACATAAGAATGAGTTGAACCCGGATCAATCAGAGCAATGACATTAATATCATGTAGAGAAAATGTACCCGTAATAACATCGGGGGAGGATGCCTCTTCGCGTGCACGAATAGCATAAGTCCTTGCAGGGGCTCTAACATCTGGTCTCACAGCCGAATCTCTAGAGGTACCTCATCACTTGCTCCTACTCCGGTTGCCTCGGTGATCGCCTCTAGTAGGAGCATTTAGGATCTAGCACTCTGTGTTACCTCTCGGCTAGCCACTTCGGACATTCTCGTACAAAATGATCGGAGCACCATATTTATAGCAAACATTTTCGCCTGCCCGACAAGGACCATAATGAAGTCTACCACACCGTGGACACCCGATCTACCCATCGACATTACCTACACTCGTAGTCGAGGTGGTCGAGCCTTCGGATCCTTAAATCGCTACCTCTATTCGACTAGATTGCCTGCCGAAAAGCTAGATCCGGTAGAAAACTCTCTGGGCCTCTTGGATGTAGCCTGAAATGATCTGCTCATCTGTCTCTTCTTTGTATCTTGTGTCTCTGTCTCAACTTTGCCTTCTCTTTTTAATAGCTCCTCTGCCTTACAGGCTCTCTCAACTAAAATAACGAACTCTTTTATTTCTAGGACACCCACTGATAGTCGGATATCATCATTTAACCCATCCTCAAACCTTTTACACAGGATAGCCTCTGTGGACACACATTCTTGAGCATATTTACTGAGCCTGACAAATTCACGCTCGTAATCGGTCACCATCATATTGCCTTGTTTCAATTCCAGAATTCCTTTCTTCGGTCAATAAACCTCGATGATGTACTTTTTATGAAATTCTTCTGAAAGAAATCCCAAGTGACCCTCTCTTTCGGTACAACTGATACAAGTGTCTTCCACCAGTAGTAGGCTGAGTCTCTAAGAAGTGATACTACACATTTCATACATTCCTCGGGTGTACAAGATAATTCGTCAAAGACTCTGATAGTATTTTCTAACCAAAATTCTGCTCTTTCTGCATCATCATCTTTTGTTGCTCGGAACTCTTCTGCCCCTTGTTTCCTGATTCTATCAACTGGTGGTTTTTTTCTTACCACTATACCTGTGACTGGGGAAGCTTAAGCTACATGGGTAGCCTGAGAATCATGAGGGGGTGGAGGTCTAACTGCTGGATTCGTACGAACGAACTCGGCAAACAAATCATTCAAAGCTCGGAAGAGAGCTTCTCGAGTCACTCCTCCCTGATCAACTATTACTGGCCTATTCTCAGATGGCGCTGCCCTTACGTGGAAGCAAAGCATTACTTTCTACATCATCATCATCGGCTGCTTGGGATCCATTACTATAAAACAAAATATTTAAAAAAAAATCGTCAGAGTCGTCACACTATCAAAATACAAGTATGGCATGTATAGCTAGACTTTTCTCACACTAACTGCTCCGAGAACCGACTAAACCTGCTCTGATACCAATAAATGTAACACTCCTTACCCGAGACTGTTGCCAGAATCGAGCACGAGGCATTACTAAACTTATTCTATCCCTTAAATAGGTTTAAATTGTTTATTTAAGCATTTCGGAATGTGCTGCCATTCTGCGTCGTAGTCGCCTAAAAATTCATATCTTGAGTTCCGAAACTCGAAATTAAGATCCGTAAATTTTTCCTGAAACTAGACTCATATATCTATCTACTAATTTTTTTAATATATTTTTTACTTGGCCAATTAGTACAGTTTATTAGTTAAAGTTTCCCCTGTTTCAAAACTCGACTGCACTAACCTCTTGTTACTACGAAACATGTTTCTTCCTGTACAAAATTCATATCACTAAGCCATTTGTTTCTATTAAAACTAGACTCAACAAGGATTATAACCATATAAAGTATACCTTCTAATTAGTTTTTTACAATTTATGGTGAATTTCCAAATTTGAAACAGGGGTTCCAGAAATCGCTCTGACCCTATTTCACTAAAACTCAGTTATATCATGAAATATAATACCTTTACCTATTTTTCTTATTCCATAAGAAAATAGACATAATAAGCTTTAATTTAATATATTATTCATCTTCAAACTATGTTTATACAATTTTTAGTGATTTTTCAAATTTATGTCATTGCTGTTACTTGAATCTGTTTTTAGGTTACTTTCACATTTTCATAATTTTCATGTGATAATCACCATTCAATCATACATATTAATAAACATGCATATCATCGGCCATTTTTATTAGCTAATCACTAGCAAGTATTTACACATCATTCATTGTTCATATTATACCAAAAGTGGCTAAGTTTCTATACATGCCATACACAAAACAAAATGCTAATTATACCGAGTTATTTCTTTGATAGTGTGATCGGCCTCCGACATTTCCTTCGATCCCCGAGTGGCTAGATAAGTACTATAAGAAGAAGAAAATAAAGAGATTAAGCACTAGGCTTAGTAAGCTTACAAGCAAATAAATCACAACATTCAACATAATGGATAATTATGCATAATATCATCTAACATCATAAATTTCTTTACTTCTCAATTTCTATCTTCTTCTTTATTCCTTACCTTCTTTCTTACGACCTTTCCTTTTCATAAGTATAATCTACTTTTCCTTTGCTGTTAATTCACTGTAATTTAACTCGTATCCTGACCCGTTGAACCACTCGGAATACTAAGGATACTAGGGTCGTTCTGCTCATCAATATCTCGCCAATGCCATGTCTTTGACATGGACTTACATGAATTATTCCTGTCTCCAATGCCATATATAATATGGACTTACATGGCTCAATCCTGTCTCCAAAGCCATATTTCTAATATGGACTTACATGGCTCATTTACATTACATCTGTCAACCCTAATATCCTAACATTCCTAGGGTTCAACAGGGCTTTCTAACACTTTTCCTCTGTCACTTCACCTTAAATTCGACTTTAAATATTTTCATAACATAAATATATAAATGCTGAAAATTGACAATAATAATGTAAAATAAAAGAATATTGCATTTATTTTTTGTAAACTTACCTCAATACAAAATGTGACTAAACTTTACAATTTAGTCCTTTACTTTTTCTTTTCCCGATCTACTCTCAATTTTGATCTTCTTGATCTATAATAGCAAATTTAGCTTATTTAATATCAACATTTATCAAAACAACCCTTTACTCAAACTTTGGAAAAATTACATTTTTGCCCCTAAACTTTCACATATTTGTACTTTTGCCCCAAGGCTCGTAAATTAAACTTCATCCTATTTTCTTATGTTTTATGACATGCTGATCATTTTTCCTTCTATGGCAACATCAAATTCACACACTAACATGTACTTATGACAATTAGGTATTTTTACCGATTAAGCCTTTTACTCGTTTTCACTTAAAACCAAGTAGCACAAGTTGTCTAACATAATTTAAAACCTCATATTCCATCATAAAACATCAAAATACACAAATTTCACATATGGGTATTTTTCCAAATTTGATTCTAACTTAAATTATTGCTAGCATAAGCTTTATCGAGCTAAGGGACTTCAAAACGTAAAGATCATTAAAAGCGGGCTTGGAATCACTTACTATGAAGCTTGAAAGTTGAAGAAACCACAGCTATGGAGAGAGGTAAGGTTCTGCTGGTAACTTGAAGAAGATGATACAATTTTATCATCTTTTTCACCTTTTATTAATGTTAATAACCAAATGACCAAAATGCCCTCCTTACTAAACTTTCAAAAATTCCTTCCATGTCCTAATTTTGTCCATGAACTTAAAATTGGTCAAATTACCATTTAAGATCTCCTAATTAATATTCCAAAATAATTTCATACTAAAAACTTCTAGAATGCAAGTTTTGCAAATTATTCGATTTAGTCCCTAACCTCAATTTAAGCACTTTATGCATAGAATTTTATCACGAAATTTTCACACAATCATGTAATCATACCATGAACCTCAAAATAATAATAAAATATATATTTTTTTTTTACCCTGAATTTGTGGTTTCGCAACCACTGTTCCGTTTAGGCCTTATTTCGGAATGTTACATAATAAACTTTAATAGCTTACTGTGTGTTATGTTTGCCTCTGTTTTATAGATTTCGAGATCTAGTTACGAGCTCAGGGATCGTCAGAAATTCTATCACACTATCGACTGTCTTCGGTATTTTATAAGTTAAATTTTCAAACTTTTGGCATGTATAGGCTGGATTATATTTTAAAATGTTGGATTTTGGTTTATGTATATATATAAGCCATGCGAAAATGGCTTGTTTATTTATATTAAGTTGGATATGTTTGGTTGTGGTTTGATGTTTTGGTCATTATATATGTCTACATGTGAATCATGGTTAATACATATTTGTTAATGTTGACGGAATTATGCCAAGTATATGCATTTGGTATCATTGGTTAGATGTGAAATTGTGGTTGGATATTTTGTTGTATAATATACTTAATATATAAGTGGAATATATATTAAGTAAGTGATTATGATTGTAAGCTTTGATATTCGGTTATATGATGAGATAGGTATGGATAAATTTTGTATGTCTTTAATCATTGATTGTAAATATGATCTTATGTGTAATGAAAATCTCTTAAACCAACTATGTTTGATTTGACAAATAAGTGAATTAACTTTTAGTGGTGTTAGATAATTTGGATGACATGTATTTGATATTAAAGTTTGGATTGTTTTGATTATATGGATTTATATACATATTTAGCTGAATATGTAATTATTAAATTAGTATTGAATATGACTTTTGTTAATTTACTTGATAAATGATAATAGCATGTTAAAACTTGGTGTTGGTATGCTAAAAATATTAGTTGAATAGTTATTATGTATTGTACCTATACATATATAAATGATGTGTTGTTGTGATTGGTAAAATAATCTGTTTGATTATTCGGATTGGTTCTTGGATATGTTTCATGCGTGTAAAGTGTTTGAGCATATTGGAAGTTGACATTAAATAAGACATATGTGGTTAACATGTTATATATGTTCGGCTAAAGTTTAGGAAAATGACCATATGAATAGTAACTTAGGTTCTATTATTATAAGTAAGTTGGTTTAGATAAATTTGTAATAAAGTTGCATGTATGTTCAATCTTATGTAATAAATAATGAGATGTTTTAATCCATATGTTTATATCTGGTCATTTGATAGTAACTTCAAAATATTTGGTTTGGTTTTTTCTAGGTGTACCCATTGATGTCTGAAAGTTGTGTTTCTTTTGGTAATACCTCGTAACCCCTTTTCGGCAATGGATATGGGTTAAGGTGTTACAAATACCATGCAAGTGGCTGCTCGAGTAGGGTTTAGTTGGGCAATCATTCTAGTAGACTTAGGCAGCATACATAATTTCATCGATGCGAGGCTGGTGAGTAGGTTATCACTGCCAGTAATGCACCAAGAGCAGTTGAAAGTTTCTGTAGCAAATGGGAGTTGCTTGTTCACCAGGGGAATGTGCAAAAGAGTTCAATATGAAGTTTAAAACTACCAGTTTGAAACAGATTTCATAGTATTACCTTTGAAGAGCTTTAACATGGTGTTAGAGGTCCAATGTTTACTATCCTTGGGAGATATTGTTTGGAACTTTGGTTCCTTAACCACGCAATCTATGGTTAAGGGTGAACCATGTATTATTCACGGTATTGTTTCGGGCTCATTAGCAGCAAAAAATAGTGGTTCGAATTCAAGATGTTTTGTGGCTATGGGGCAAGATTTGGGGCCTTATACCTTAGTAATGAGCTCACCTGGTCAAGTGACACTTTCAGCTATGGTAGTCAATGATAGTAAAGAACATTTTTAAGGGTTTGGAAGACTTTGTTGATGTTTTTCAAGTGCCAAAAGGGTTACCACCACCTCAGTTTCAAGACCATACAATTCTCTTGAGAGATGAAGGGGCTATAGTTAAAATTCGACCCTATAGATATCCTGCTATTCAAAAGGGGGAGATGGAAAAATTGATTCAAAAGATGCTCCAAGCTGGGATAATCAGGGATAGCAATAGCTCTTTTTCTTCTCCTATAATGATGGTAAAAAAGAAAGATGGAAGCTGGAGGTTGTGCATTGATTACAAACAATTAAATCAACATACAATCAAGGATAAGTTTCCTATCCCTATAGTTGAGGAGTTATTGGATGAGTTGGGGGAAGCTTGAATGTTTTCTAAACTAAATTTAAGATCTGGATATCATCTAATTCGAATGTGGGAACCTGATGTAAATAAAACATCATTTAGGACACATGAGGGGCATTATGAGTTCCTAGTAATACCCTTTGGCCTCACTAATACTCCTTCAAGCTTTCAGGCTCTTATGAATTCAGTATTCAAACCATTGTTGAGGAAGTTTGTGCTTGTATTCTTCGATGGCATACTGGTATATTCAAAGTCTTGGTCCGAACATTTGCAACATTTAAGAACAGTTCTTCTCATCTTAAGGAACAACAATTGTTTGCTAAAAAGAATAAATGTTGTTTTGGTGCTTCTTAAATTGAATACCATGAACATGTGCTACATGAGGGAACAATATCCATGGATAGATCCAAGATTGAATGTCTTTCTTCATAGCCCATTCCTCAATCAGTGAAAGAATTAAGAAGCTTTCTCAGACTGTTCGACTACTATAGGAGATTCATTAAACAATATAGAGATCTAACCAAGCCCCTTACAGACTTATTAAAAAAAATGGTTGGGGTTGGTCTGAACAGGCAACTTTAGCTTTCCAATTATTAAAAGAAGCCTTATGTGCAACACCTGTCTTGGTGTTACCGAACTTTCAACTTGAATTCATGGTGGATACTTATGCGAGTGGGTTTGGAATTAGAGCAGTGCTGCAATAGCAAGGGAGACTGGTGGCTTTCTTTCGTAAGGCCTTAGGTGTAAGACATCAAGCTCTATCAATCTATGAAAATATATTAGCAGTTTTATTGGCTGTTAGGAAATGGCATGCCTACCTTGTAGGGAGACATTTCAAAATTCAAACCGATCACCAAAGCCTGCGATTCTTGTCTGATCAAGTAGTTATCACTCTACTTCAGCAACAGAGGGTAGCTAAAATGTTAGGTTATGGCTTTGAAGTCTCCTACAAAAAAGGTATCAACAACAGGATACTTTCTCTTGACAGCCTCAGCTGAAGCAATGTCAGTACTTTCAATTATCAACTAGTTCTGTCATTTTTAGACTTCTAGAACAGGTGAAACAATCATATGAAATAGATGATAAGTTGAAAAGGGTCATACAAGATATCTAACAGCATAGATATCAAGACCAAAAGTACTCTTGGGATGGGCAATTTTTGTGAAGGAAAGGGAAAATTATGGTGGGGAAGAAGCTGAAGTTGCGAAGGGAACTGTTTCACCATTTTCATGCCAATACCGTGGGGGGTCACTGGGCATCCATGCTACTAGGAAACGTTTAGCTAGTTTACTATACTAGAAAGGCCTAAAAACTGATGTTAAACACTGGATTAAGGAATGTTTGGTCTATTAGAGATGCAAGAGTGAGACAATAGCATCTCCAGGACTCCTTCAGCTTTTACCTATAACAACCCTTACCCGTATCCGACGCCGGGACAAGGTTCGAGGTGATACCGAACTTAAACTCAACCAACTGTATAAAATCGGGCCGTAAAATTTTGATTAATTTAAAACTTTTCATTTCACATACATTTTGTCCCTTAAACGGGCTCACGAGGTCCAAAACATGCATTAGAGATGGTTCAGGACTAAACTGAGAACTTAAGAAAAACTTGGAAAAATTTCATCCTTTAAGGCTCCACACACCGGTGTGGGTATAGAGTACACGCCCGTGTGCTAGGGACACGCCTGTGTCCCAAAACCATGTCTAAAAACCTGGACATTCTGCCAATTTGGTTATGAAGAAATTGAAGCCGCGCGACCAAGGCACACGCCCGTGTCCTATGGCCGTGTCTTTCACACGGCTGAGACACATGGCTGTGTCTCTTGCCCGTGTACTTACTACCATACATACTGACTTGAAAAACTTAGGTGCAGGGGACACACGGCTGGACAACACGCTCATGGGGGCAGACCGTGTGTCACACACTGCCTAGACACATGCCCGTGTGTCTACCCTTGTGGACAAATACAAGGCTATTTTCCAAGCCATTTTGTCCCCCTCACAACACATGCACGCATACTTATACAATAGCATACAACATGGCAAAATTAGGCACTTAAACATTCCTAACATGTCATGACCATGGCAATTTCACATGCAATAGATATCATAGATTTTACTCACATATTTACCACATTCATGCCATAATCATTATAAACTCATCACGTAAGTCCATAGCACATCCATGCATCTTTAAAATGGGTTTACAACCCCATAATCAAAATAAGCCAATACATTTGGCTAAAATAATATCACATACTTAAATATTTAAACTCCTATTCATGTCATAGACTCAAAGTACTTGAAATCACTTACACCAATAGTGATAGCTTGACAGTGTGATAATATCTCCGACGAACTCCAACCTGAGCAAACCTGGAAACCCTAGAGAACATGGGAAAGGAAAAGGGTAAGCTTTACGTTTAGTAAGTTCATATGAAAAAAATAAGCAACTCATTAACATGTTTTATCCAAGTTCTCAACATATTCTCAAGTCATGATAAGCTGTCTTCTTGTACAATAGTCAATAAAATATTTATATCTGGAACTACGAAACTCTAAATTAAGTTTCATTAATTTTTCTTGAAACTAAACTCATGTACCTTTCTACCATAAAATTTCCAGGTTTTTTGGTTTAGCCAAATAGTACAGTTTATTCATCAAAGTTACCCCTAATTCACTGCCTGATAGTTCCAACCCTTTTGTACTAAAGTTCAATTATCTCATAGAACAGGACTCGAATAATGTTCTTGTCTACTTGTCTTGAAAATAGACTAATTAAGGATTTTAAAAATATAAATTATAACTCATAAATATTTTTTTTACAATTTATAATGATTTTCTCAAATCAAAACAGGGGATTTCAAAGTCATTCTGACTCTATCTCACACAACTTCAAATATCTCATTATAGGAAATTTTTTTCTTACATGGTTTCTTTTATAAGAAACTAGACTCAATAAGCTTTAATTCCATATTTTATTCAGCCTCTAACTCATTTTCCACTATTTTTAGTGTATTTTCAAAGTTAGACTATGGCTGCTGTCCAAAACTATTTTAGCGTAAATTAACGATGCTAAATTTATCACACTATATTAATTTATTTCCACCACATTGGTAAGGCTACATATTCATACATCATAAGTATAGACCTATAATCATAAGGTCATCACAAAATCATTCTCATAGGAAGAATTACCTATTTACATCTTCATCAAATGTGCATCATAAACTGAAATAATTTCTCATGAGCTTGGCATACATACCTGAGTTACTTATCATGCTCATATTCATTCCTTAGTAATCATATAACATGAATTGAATTCACATCTCATCAATTTCATGTAAGTACCTGTACCACTCACAATATGATCATAACATTTCTCATTTAGCTTAAACTATAACTCTCACCGTTAACCATTCGGAAAGTTATCGGATATTCACTAAGCCTCAAACATAGGGTATAATGCCGATGCCATTTCCCAGACATGGTTTTACACTGGATCTCACATATCTGTGCCAATGCATGTCCTAGACATGTCATACACTAGCACATCTCGTAGCCGATGCATGTCCCAGACATGTCTTACACTGGCTTACATCTCAAGGCCGATGCATGTCCCAGACATGTCTTACACTAGCTCTCGTCTCAATGCCGATGCCATGTCCCAGATATGATCTTACATTGGCTCTCATAATATGGCCAATGCATGTCCCAGACATGTCTTACACTAGCACACACACATCGCCCAATGTCATGGCATGAATATCCGTTTATTCCTAAGGTTCAACTGGGAGGTTCCTCTACACCAATTTTCATCATACATAATCATTTCTACAATCAAGAATTTATGCTATATCAATTCAAATATGTATAATAACGATGTAGTTATATTATTTACATACGACTTACTCGTTTCTATGGGATATCATATTCCATTGAATTTCTAATGTCTTCTACCATCACGTGAATGTTATTAACTTTTAGCATCACTTTCATCATACTCAATATCATCAACATATAATTCAATATAACCGAAGCAAGATAGATTCAAGTATATTAACAATAACATGGATAACATGCTTATTTAGTTATATGAACTTACCTCGATACCAAATTGGTAAAAGAAGCCTAAACATTAATTTCTCGTTTTTTCTTGTTCTAAGCCCGAATCTCGTTTTTCATCATCTATAACATCAAATTTAACTTATTAACACAATATACTAATCAAATTAGTCCAATGACATATTTTGGCAAATTTTTCGATTTTGCCCCTATACTTTGCCAAAATTTCCAAATTGCCCCTAGGCCCGTAAAATGATTTTTATCACATTTTTTTACTCATTAAGCCTAGAAAAACCATTTTCATGACTATAGAAACTCACAAATTCAATTATTTCACACATTTATACTTATTTAACAACTTTGCAAAATACCCCATTTTAGTTGTTTTCATGTAAACTTCTTTCATAAAAGTTGTTTATAACACTACCAAGACTTATATTCTTCAACAAAAACTCAGCAAACAACACATATGCTTTAATGGCAAAACCCTAGACTCTTAATCATTTTGCAAAATAGTCCCCTCTTTTGAAAGCTCATGCTTTATGGGTTCAAAAAATGCAAAAATTATCAAGAAAGACATTAAAAATCACTTACTAGCATGGGAGTTTCTTTGCTGAAATTTTCCAGCTTCTAAACCCTTTTCTTGGCTGGAAAAATCGATAGAGAGAAGATGAAGAAAAGATGATATTTTCTTTTCTTTATTTTGTTACTTATATGTCAAATAAGTCACCCAACACTTACCTAACATATTTGACCATTTAATTCCTTGTCTCATGGCCGGCCATCACTCTTTTAATGGCCTAATTTCACATTTAAAACCCCCAATTTAAGATACAAGGCAATTTAACACCTTTAGGTATTAAAACACAACTTTTACTCTTTACACGATTTAGTCATTTTTTCGAAATTGGACTAGAAATCGTTAAAATCAATATACCAAAATTAACATGCACTTATAAAATCACATTATAACACATAAAATAACATCAAAATAATTTTCTCCGACCTCAAAATAGTGTTTCCGAAACTACTGTTCCCACTAGGCCTAAAATCGAGCTGTTACATTACCTGTTCCTGATCGAGCCTGGTCCATTATCAGCTTAAATTTCATTGAAGGATTGTCGAACTCAAGTAGGAAAAATTCCATTTTGGTTGTGGTGGACCACTTGACTAAATATGATCATTTTTTGGCATTATCTCACACATATACAGCTAAAGATGTAGCACAAGAGCATTTGAATCACGTTTATAAACTTTATGGCATGCTTGATTCAATTATATCAAATAGAGACAGAATTTTTGTTAGTGGATTTTGGCAGGAACTATTTAAAAGAGCTGGTGATGTAATCCTGGCTCGCAAAGCTATAGCTGATTCCATTGAGTTACCCCAAGATCCCATTACTCGATCTCGTGCTAAGAAGTTTCGAGACACTATTGCAAATCACATTGATCGAGCTTGGGGAGAGGAAGTGGTCGGACTCATCAAGCAAACATGGAGCTCAACACCATGCGTTCCATACAACTTTTTCCAAGTTGAATTTTAGCTAAATAATTGTTGGACTGAAGTTTTGATATGTTTAGTTTAATTAATTCAGTTGTTTTAATTTTTTTTAGTTGCTTAAATAATTAGTTTAATTAATTAAGTTGTTTTGAAATTTTTTTAGTTGTTTAAATAATTTTAGCATTTAATATGTTCCAGTCTAATTAAATTGCTATAATCATTTAATTTGCTTAATTGTGTTTATAGGTGAATTAATCATTTGAACCAGCTATTACATGGATTGGCATTAAAGAAAGAAATAACTTCATCTGTTATGAAGATGAATTAAAGGCCAGCAACTGAGTTTAATGGACAAGGAGTTACAATGAGTTATTTACACAAGCCAATCAGTTTCCAAACGTTTTTCTCATAATGGTGGCTGCTCATCTACACCTTTGGTTGGTTATATTAAGTATTTATACAAAGAGGGTCGTTCGTATGCCAAATGATACTCAATTTTTGAATGGTGTCCATTCGGCTGCTCAAAGGGGAATTAAAGGGCTGTTATGATATCAAGTATTGAACTAAATTTATTCAGCTCATTAGAGCTTATTATTAGCTGATTTGGAAGATTAAACAAGCTGACCATTGTCGTTACATATGTTAGAGTTCATCAAAGGTCACTTAGTTTTAATTGGCTTAATTAAGTTGAATGTGTGTCTATTTGGCTAGGGTTTGTCTCATACCTATAAATACTTTGTTTCTAGATTGTTGTAGGAACTTTTGGTTAAATTTTTATGAAATATTCAAAACTTGTGAGTATTCCAAATCTCATTGTTTTCTTTGGGACTGATCTGACTTATCAAGCTAGGCTTGTGGCGTCTTTTCTTCCTTTGTTATCCGAACTTATCACTTCAAGTGTGGCATTCGTTATACCTTTGGTTCCTATCTTGTTAGATAGCGGGTCAAGGTTTTTACTTGTTGTTTTCTAAACCAAATTACCTTCTAAGTACCATATAAGTTTTGGGTCAACAATCCCTTTTATTGTTGGTTCACTCTTGGCCTTAGCCAAATCTAACCATCCATTTTTCCTAAACTCTCTTACATCCTTTTTGTCTGAACCTACTCTTCATTTTTCCATCCTATTTCGCTATAAGCTAAACAACTTACTCAATTTCTCGATCAGACAACTATTACGACTTGAATCATCACCGAACCTAGTTTGTATCAGCTAGTACTAGACTTCTATTGTCTACAGAATACCATCCTCAAACGGATGGTCAAACAGAGGTATTAAATCGGTGTCTTGAGAATTATCTGAGATGCATAACTGGAGAAACACTTGTAAATTGGTTTCATTGGTTAGGTATAACTCATCCTTTCACTCTTCCATTCAGCTTACCCCATATGAAGCTTTGTATGGACAGTCGCCACTTCAACATATGCCATACTTAGCAGGAGTATCATCAATGGCAATGGTTGACAGAAGCTTGCAGGCTCAGGAGGCTACAAGGAAGTTATTGCAATTCCATCTCAAAAGTGCTCAGGCTCGTATGAAGCAGTTAGCTGACAAACATCAATCTTAGAGGAGCTTCCAAGTTGGTGATTTAGAATACTTGCGACTGCAACCTTATAGGTAGTAGAAAGTTAAGAAGGTTCTTCATAAAAAATTATCTCCTAAGTATTATGGACCCTTTCCTGTGATTAAGAAAGTGGGGAAAGTGGCGTATACTCTATAATTACCCCTAGGCTCCCGTATTCACTCGACATTTCACGTTTCTCAATTGAAGAAACATATCGAATCAACTCCTACTCAAGTTCAATTACGCTTGGTTGATGCTCATGGAGCATTGCAGAAAGAACCAATTAGAATTGTGGACAGAAGGATAGTGAAAAAAAAGGAACCAAGTTGTTACTGAAGTTTTGGTTGAATGGATTGACTCTTTTCCTGAAGATGCAACATGGGAATCTTTACTCCTGCTTCAAACCAAATTTCCTCACTTTCATCCTTGAGGACAAGGATCCTTTTCTTAGAAGATAGTAGTTGTTACGAGATGAAAAACTAAGTAAGAAATTAGAGAGAAAAATGATGAGTTTCATTTAAGTAAAGCAGTGAGTTTAATACTAAGAATAATTTAGCAAAAAATGGCATAAGGACTTTAGTTAAACGGTGAGTATTGTTATAACTCAATTTACCACATTTATCTTTTGTTTATTTTCCTTTTTAAGTATGAGTTTTAATGGGGAAACAATTATGAAAATACACAAGGAAATTGTAGAATTCTTCTTTTCTCTCTATTCTTCTTTTTCCTTTACTATTTTTCCTATCTCGGATTTGAAGTTGCATTTGAGGAACCTTCCATGGCAACAACATCAAAGACCTGTGTACCTCGACAACTCAAATCAGGCAGTCATAGAAGGCCTCAAGAAGGAGCGGATGATGTTCTTAACAGCAAGATGAGTGGGGTAAGTGATTGCTAAACGTATCTGACACTCAAATCTAATTCCAAGTAATATAGATTGTAGTTTTTATGTAGGCTTTGCAAGTTGATCTTTTCTTCTCTTAAATATAAATGTAGTGCATATATTTCTAAGGTAAGCATAAGTTCCTACTTGTAGGCTAGGGGTCTACCATTGATTATTTCAAACAATGAATTTGTTTTGTATAAAGAAATAACAATTTTAATTACTTGTGTTGCAGCTGATGAAGTGTTCCATGTTTGCTAAGGAATATTTTTCAAAGAGTTATTGAGAAACTAACATATTTCTTCTGAAAATAGTGCAAAAGCTGATAAAAATGAAATGAAACTGGCTGATGATCTCAAGGTTTGTTTGTTGCTCATGCTTTCATCTTCAATTCTACATAGTTTCTTGTTGGTCTCGGAATTGTGAGAATTGACAATATGGCTTGACCATCGTTTATACAGAGGCTGAACGAGGAACTCCATAATAGGATAATTCAAATGGAGAAAGAATTAGATGGAAAACAGGCATTAGAATTGGAGCTTCAGCAACTAAGAAAGAGATTGACTATTTTGAAGCAGGTTAGGGCAAGTATTAAGAAGTTGAGAGAAATGGATATTAAGCTTGAGTAGAAGAATTATTCAGTTATTATCTTATAAAGGTGAATAAGAGCAACAATGACCTCAAGGATGCTCATAAAGAACAGATTTATGTGAGTTCTTTTTTGTTGTTTTCAATTTTTTTAAGTGCTATTGACGTTTACTGCATTAACCTTACTTAAACAAATATGGGATAGGATCCCTCTCATGTGTAGCTCATTAGGCCTACACATAACAAAACCTTTAACCCAAAATCAGTCGAGAATTGCTGGAGCAGTCCAACTTTAATATTTAGACCGCATAAACACTTCATTTAATTGTGTAAATGATTTTTCCAGGAACACCACAGTTCTATTTCCATGCCTTGTATGAAATGATCTACTTGCTTTATAACCATTTAAAAGGAAATGTTCATATCTGGTTACTTCAAATTTATTTTTTACCAAGAGTTGCCAGGTTTATAATTGCTAATTGATTTGGGAACTAATTTCTGGTGCTTAGAATATCAAAATGTCTGATTCAGCCTTTTGTGTGCTCATCCAAAGCTTTCCTTGCTCTTAAATATGGACGTATAGGAATTGGTCTTTCACTTTTACTGTTATGAGTAACCCAATATGCAAGTTTGTAATTATATTTGATAATCTAACGTTCCTATTATGTTTATATTACTAATTATAATCATTATATTGAATGTTATATGTTTAAATTTATTTAATTCATGTTACGTTTTAGCAATTGCAAATCCAACTTAAATAGTAACTCGAGCCAATCTTCCCATTAATAAGGCATATCAACAGGCCACGTGAATGCCCATGGCCTATGTCTAAACGATGATGTAGGCTCATTGGTATCCAACTAATATTCCACATCAGTTAGGAATAGACCAGAGAAAGCGTTTATGTGGAAGCAATAGGCAGCATAACTCATCCCGAGAAACGGTCCAAGTATTTTTCAAGCCATTTTACCATCCATTTCTCTGTTTTCTTTTCATTTTAGTTCTTAGTTTGAGGTTTTTATATAAATAACCTAAATATATTAATTAATTATGAAATAACTTGAAGCAAAAATTATATATGAAAATGACCTTATAGTATCAATAGGCTACATCACCTATTTTTTCCTAATCATGACGCAATAATCAATGTTTAGAAATAATTTTTTCGATGACGTTTGAGATCCGTAAGTATTTTTTTAAAATATTTATAACAAATACAGGTTTTAATAATAGAGAAAATATTTTTTAATGAGTGTTGCCAGTGTATTAACCGATATCGATGAGAATTAAAAAAAATACAGGTGAAAAAAAAACCTGAAAAAATAACAATATAAAACTTAAAAAACTGAAAAATATATAGTGATGGAAAACTAAAAAACTTAAAACCTTGAGAAAGTCTCTTGGGCAGGAAGATATCTAGTTCCTCAGTAGGCTTGTTTCTAATGAGGAGATTAAAAAGGCTCTTTTTGATATGGCACCTTGAAAAGCTCCAGGCAGTGAAGGAATTCACGCTATTTTTTACCAAAGCCAGTGGGAGTTTGTGGGCCCTTCAGTTTGTGAATGGGTCAAGAGGATTTTTTCTGGAAATAGCATTGATCCAAATCTCAATAACTCTCTTATTGTTCTTATTCCTAAAGTGCAGCATCCGAAATGTTTCTCGCAGTTTCGCCCTATTAGCCTTTGTTCTGTGTTTTACAAGCTTGTGATGAAGGTCATTGCTAACAGATTTAAATTGGTCTTTCCAAGGATCATAGGACCTGAACAAGTAGGATTTGTTTCCAGAAGGAATATAAACGACAATATCATCATTGCTCAAGAAGTCATTCACTCTATGAATAGTAAGCAAAAGAGCAAATGATGGATGGCCATTAAAATTAATCTCGAAAAGGCCTATGACCGTGTTAGTTGGGATTTTTTTGACGTTTCTTTATAGGCTGCAGGTATTTCTAACTTTCTTCGTAATGTTATCATGTCAGCTATTTCTGGTTCTATTATGCAGGTACTTTGGAATGGAGTGCCAACCCAGAAGTTCAAACCAGCAAGAGGAGTTTGTCAAGGATACCCATTGTCACCCTATCTTTTCATACTTTGTATGGAATGGTTAGGGCATGGTATTCACGCGGCCATGGCTGATGGTAGATGGTTGCCCATCCGGCTCACTAGATTAGGTCTGTCTCTATCTCATCTCTTTTTTGCAGATGATTTGATTATTTTTGGTCAGGCAAAAGAACAGCAGGCACAAATCATGAAAGAAGTTTTAGACACCTTTTGTGGTTTTTCGTGGCATAGAGTTAATCTTCAGAAGTCAAACATGGTGTTTTCTAAAGGGGTGGATGAGGACGTTCAAAGGCGTATAAGCGGACTACTTGGGTTTCAGGTGGTACAGAATCTTGGTTCATATTTAGGGGTTCCTCTCTTTCATGAGAAGGTTACTAATAATACTTTGCGCTTTATTGTCGATAAAGTGCGGAGTAAACTGAGTAGTTGGGATGCTCGGCAACTCTCTCTTGCTTGTAGAATTACTTTAGCTCAAGTGGTATTATTTTCAATCCCGAGCTACTTCATGCGATGATGCTGATCCCGAAAGGTTTGTGTGATGAGATTGAAGCTATGGTTAGACAGTTCATTTGGAGTTCCACTAACGCTAGTAAAAATATTGCTCTAGTAAACTGGGAGTTGATATGTCAAACTAATGCACATAGTGGGCTGGGTGTGAAGGCTCTTCGTGATCATAATATGTCCTTCATTATGAAACTAGGTTTCAAATTAGTGACTAACCATTCTTCGTTATGGGTAAATGTGCTTTGGTCCAAATATGGGGTTCAAAATAGGTTACTTGAGTCTTTATCGATGGGGCGGTGCTCTTTCTTGTGGAGATTTTTATCGAAGATTTGGCCGCTTATTCGGGAAAATTTACTCTGGTCAGTTGGAAATGGGCGTAAAATAAATTGCTGGAAGGATTCGTGGGTGCCTAAAGTGGGACCTTTATCCAAAAAAATAGTCTGTACTACTAACTTGGATATGGATTGTCCCCTTAGTGACATGGTCACGGAGAACGGGGATTGGAATTTAGACTTCTTTCGCCTTTGGTTATCTGAAGACATTATTCAGAAAATTGTTAGAATTCCACCACCCCAATCAAATTCCGGTTCGGACATAATTATTTGGGAGGAAACTACATCTGGTGCTTTTACTGTTAAAAGCACTTATAATAAACTTAGAGAAGATTCTTGGCATATAAAGGAAGATGTTTGGAAATTACCTCGGAAGTATATTGGACCACAAAGAGTTAAAGTGTTCATTTGGCTTATTCTTAAACATCGTTTACTCACTAATGTTGAAAGAATACGAAGAGGTTTGGGCTCTGACACTGCTTGCGGTACTTGTGGTCATCATTACGAGAATATCCTTCATGTGCTTCGGGACTGCAGAACGGCAAGGAAAATTTGGTTATAGATAATCCCTACAGGTAGACAATCTGTCTTTTTTGCAGGATCTCTTCATTATTGGATGGAGCTTAATTTACGGAACCAGCATGCCTTGACGCCAGATAGTGGAGTCAATTGGTCTTGTCTGTTCGGGATTATCATCTGGCGCATGTGGAAAAATCGAAACCTTCGTACTTTTCAATGCGTTTCTTGGAGTACTAATGAGGTGATCAAAGCCTCCTTATGTTGGGCGAAACAGTACATTTCAATATCCAGATCGGAAGGCACCAAACCCCCACGGACTGATTTGTTCCTGACTCTCTGGATGATTGGGTCTTTATGAACACGGATGGATCGGTTAATTATGAGAATATGTTTGCTGCAGCTGGAGGGCTTCTGCGGGATAAGAAAGGAGCTTGGATCGTTGGTTACACGAGGTATTTAGGAATTTGTGAAGTTATTGATTCAGAATTATAGGGCATTCCAGATGGGTTGCAAATTGCCCTTGACCGTGGTTTTCGAAAAGTTACCATCCGAACAGACAATCTTGAAGCAGTAAACCTCATTCATGAAGGAGTTCGTAAAGGTTCTAATTCTACTTTAATTATAAGAATTATTTTGCTGTTAAAACAACTGAATCATTGAAATCTTCAACATATTCCAAGAGAAGAAAATGGAATTGCGGATAAGATTGTGAAGCTTAGGAGAGATAGGGTACCAGGATTGTGATTTTTGGACCAGGATAATGTATTGGTGGTTTAAATGTTTGATCTTGAGTTGTAATTTTTTTTTGTTACCAAAAAAAATATGAGAAAGGAAAAGATCATTTATGAAGCAAACAATCTGTCCCCTTTTATTTTCTTTTTCGTTTTTTTCTTTTCTATTTGAATTGTTTCTTTTCATTTTTTTTTTTTTGTCATTTCACTCTTTCTTTTTTTTTTTTAAGTCCCCATCTATACACATTTGCTTTGTACATTAAAAAATTTATTTTAACTGACTTTTTTTTTTTTAAATTAACTGATGTTACTTGACACACCAATAATATTCATTAAAAATATATTAAGTAAATATTCATATTTTTCACGAATATTTCAAAATATTATATATGAATACTGCTTGAGATAGTGTGATTATGCCAAAAAAATTCTTTGTTTAAACACTGATAATTAGACAATGATAAGGGTAAAAGGAATAGTGTTGCCGGTTAGTAAAGTGACACCAACTAGTACCCATTTTCGTATATAGTTATTCTTGTAATTAATTAATATTTTTAGATTATTTATATAAAAAAACCTTGGTTTGATGTTCGGTTTTGCTCGGAACGGATTACAATTTACAGTTTTGGTCGGGGTTTTTTTTTTTTACTGTTTTGAACAGTGAATGTCTCGATATGTATTATGTAGAGATTTGCAATAGTTTGCTGTCTGTGCTTGGTCTACTACGACAAGACCATCACCGGAAAACCTTCAGACCTGCTACTCGACCACCTTTTCCCGCCTGCATGAGCTGCTACGATTTCTTAAAAACCCAACACCGTCTCCTTCAATTACTCAAATCTAGCTCAGCTTTTCCTTCCCTTATATCCACCCAGCCTCTGCACGCCCTTGCCATCACCTTCGGCCCTTACGCCTCCCAACCCATCTTTTTATTCAACAATATCATCTCTCAGTATGCATTACTCGGGCATTTACCAGTGGCACGCAAAGTGTTTGACAATATGACCAACAGAAATACAGTATCGTTTAGTTCGATGATCACTGCCTATGGTAAATCTGGGGACCTCTGGGCCGCTTGCGAATTGTTTTCTTCGATGAGGAGTTATGGTTTTTTGCCTACTCCCTATGTGTTGGCGGGACTCTTATCGTCTCAGGCATTGAGTCTCTCTGGTGGGGTTCAATTACAAGCATTGGTTGTCAAGAACGGATTGTTCTTCGCAGATTCCTTTGTCGGCACTGCTTTGTTAGGTCTGTATGGAAGGTATGGGTGCGTTTCTGAGGCACTCCAGGCATTTGATCACATGCCGAGGAAGAGTTTGGTAACATGGAACTCAATTATTTCTTTGTGTGCACATCATGGTTTGGTTAAAGATTGTATGCTTTTGTTTCGTGAGCTCCAGAGGGTGGAGGCCTCTTTGTCTGACTCTTCATTTGTGGGCGTTTTGTCTGGCTTGAAAGATGAGCTTGATTTGGAATTTGGAGAACAGATACATGGTTTAGTGATTAAATGTGGTTTTGATCATGAAGTTGCTGTTACAAATTCTCTTATTAATGCATATGTCAAATGTGGGCAAATCTGCTTAGCAGAAAAAGTCTTTGAGGGGATGCGTATTACTGATGTTGTGTCCTGGAATACAATTATTGGAGCATTGGAAAAGGATGAACATCTTCAAAAAGCTTTAGATTTCTTCTTCCAAATGTCCTGGGAAGGAATGATGCCGAACCATACTACTTTCGTTATTATAATTGCTTCTTGTAGTAATTTGCGGATCCCAATGTTAGGAGAATACATTCATGCTAAAACAATCAAGAAGGGCTTCCAATCTGATGTAGTTGTAGGTAGTGCACTAGTTGACTTTTATGTTAAATGTGATAAACTGCAAGACTCCCATCGATGTTTTGATGGTATACGTGAGAAGAATGTAGTTTCTTGGAATGCTTTAATTTTGGGCTATGCTAGTAAATTTTTGAGTACTGCCGCTTCTTTACTGCTAGACATGCTACACCAAGGTTACCGGCCTAACGAGTTTACATTTTCTGCAATTCTTAAATCTTCAGCGACCATAGAGCTAAAGCAGCTTCATTGTTTGATTATAAGAATGGGCCATGAAGATAATATGTATGTTTTGAGCTCCCTCATGACCTCATATGCTAAAAATGGTTTCCTGTCCGATGCCCTTACTTTCATTACAGATTTTGGAAGACCACTCTCAACAGTGCCTTCTAACATTGCTGCAGGAATTTATTATAGAGTAGGCCAATACCATAAAACTATAAGGCTGCTCTCCATTCTTGAAGATACGGACATTGTATCTTGGAATATTGTGATCGCAGCTTGTGCTCGTAATGGCCACTATAAAGAGGTTTTCGAACTATTTAAACACATGCAAATGATTCTAATATATCCAGACAATTACACATTTGTAAGCCTTTTATCTGTGTGCAGTAAACTTTGTAACCTGGCTTTGGGTAGTTCTGTTCATGGTCTCATTATAAAGGCTGATTACAGTCTCTGTGACACATATGTTTGCAATTTACTCATAGATATGTATGGAAAATGTGGATGCATCAAAAGTGCAGTGAAAATCTTTGGTGGAATGGTGGACAAAAACCTCATAACCTGGACATCTCTGATTTCAGCCCTTGGAGTCCATGGTTATTATCATGAAGCTTTGGAAACATTCCGAGAAATGGAGTTTCATGGATTTAAGCCGGATGGGGTCAGTTTAATTGCAATCTTGACCGTGTGCAGGCATGCTGGATTAGTGGAAGAAGGCATGGAATTCTTCAGGAGAGTGGAAAGTGACTATGGGTTTGAACCCAAAATGGAACACTATTATTGTGTGGTAGGCTTACTGGCTAGATATGGAAAACTCGGGGAAGCAGAGCAGATTATTGCCAGCATGCCATTCCCACCTGATGCCATTATATGGCGTAATTTCCTTGAAGGATTGAAGAGACATACAACTGGAGAAAATCTCTCAACTGGACATGGTGTTGTATACCCCGACTGAAATGATTTCTGATAGTGAATCAGGGCCATGTCTTACCGCATTGTTCCTATTGTATCATCTCTGCGTTTACTGGCTTCATACCTCCCTTGTTAATACCCCTCGTCAACAAATTCAATAGCTGTTATCATTATAAATGGGCTGTGAAATAAATGATCAAAAAATTTCCCTTGAAAAATCCCAGTTGGCCAATGAGAATGATTGGAAGAATTTTGGGTTTTGACGAAGGAAGAGATCTTTTTTAATGATTAAATTATATGGTGCTTCTGAATTAGCTTCTGCCTTTTGTGGTGTAGAGAATTAAAACTTATCCTTCATAATTGGGTTATGGAATTAATTTGATCCCTTGTTAGTCAAATGAGTGACTGGAAAATTATGGTATTGACAAAGAAGAGATATTTTTACAAATAAATTATAAGGTTCTAGCTGGTTTATGCTTGCTGGAAAGAGTAAAACATGAACCTCTATGAATGCTGAATATTATCTCTTTGTGTGGGAATTGGACTTATCATTTATCTCATTTCTATATATAGTCATAACAACTTTCTAGTCATTAGTGCTCATTTTCTGGTTAATAGTTACAAGAATTGAGAAATGAGTTTGAATAGGAAGGCCCAAAGATTAAGCACAAGTTGACAACTTGACATGCTTCTATTGAGGAAGTCCTTGCAGGACCTGAAAGATGTTAATCGAGACATATGTTACTTGGACTCGGGTGAGTGCTAGATGTTGATATGTGTTTGACATGGGTATTCTCTATATTTGCTAAGTTTTTCCGTACTCATGCCCCCATGTTCATGTTTGCAGGAAGCAAACAACACTTAGCAATCAAACGAACTGCCTGTGATGAGGTATAATATTTTTGAACAACATTTATTTTGGTGGAACTGAATCAACATTTCCAAGGTGTTTTCAGTGAATGCATTGTTCTGTAAGTTGAAAGAAGGAAGAAAAGGCAGTCTAAAAGAAGCAGCTGAGCTGATGAGTGAGTTCCATCATCCAAAGGAATTGAAGAACCCTAAGTCTCATAAGCAAATAAAGTGACCGAGCCATCTACTATTGGCCACAACTCCAGCTCATCTGCTACTAGTGAAATAAAAAACAATGTACAAATCTGTAATTATGTAAAAGAATTGATCTTAAATGCAACTGTTGAAAATGATATTTCTGTGTCCAATAGCTGGGAATCATCATATTATTGTCAAATTTTCTCCCCTTTTTCTTCTATTCAGGCTTTACGAGAGTTGAGTTGGTGTTAGTGTAACAAAAAACTGAAAAACATGAACAATACCTGCAAATCAAGCTTAAAATAGTAAGCTGAGCCAGTCTAACTAAATATATTGATATGCTAGTGCAACCGTGAAATGTTCCTTCTTGACCAACTGGGCTGACACGGACCCATTTATCCAGTTGAGGGGGTTGAGGCACGTCAACAGCCCATGTTTTAATAAAAGGGTCCCACTGTACAACCATAAGCCCATTGCTTTTATTTTGGGCCACCCCTATGTCCAAACTAGCCCGGGCCTGGGGACTTAGTCAGGATGAGGTAGGTTAGCTCCTGACTTAGTTGGGAGCCAACTAGATATCCCACATCAGTTAGAAACAAAACACAGCAACCGTATATGTACTAAGAAGCAGCTAATCGGGGCCGTCCTTTCGGGGATATCCGATAAAATTGGAACGATATAGAGAAGATTAGCATGGTCCCTGCGCAAGGATGACACGCATAAGGATGACACGCACAAATCGAGAAATGGTTTAAATTTTTTTCTTTTATTTTTAAAGTTGAGGTCCATGGGTGGGATTAGAATTGAAAGTTAGAATCTGGGTTCGGTCTCCATATTCGATTTGAGTCTGAGTTCGGTGAATTAGATTCTGGGTTTTTCTTTCTCATTTATATTTTTAGAGTATATTTAAATGTTGATATTTGTGTTTGGGAGCGCCATTGTTTTTGCACTCACTGCTCATAACCCTGTGGTTTGTATTACCAGAAGATGAACTTAACAGCATGTCATTACATCATTAATTTTAGTAAATGAATCATTTTTGAGCTCTATTCTTTTATCATATTAAAATATTGAAAATAATATATTAAAATTTTAAAATTATAACAAAATATTACTATATATCAGGAATTGAAAATAAATTTTTGCAAGTGTATCTATATAATATTGTAAAATGAAAATATAAAGTTGGTAAATAAAAAGATACGGCAATAGTAAAATTAAAAGTGAGAAGCAGATTTTATACATCAACTTTTTATGTTTTATACTATTAAATGGGATTAAATTTAATAATTAAATTAATAAGGAATAAAAATCAACTCCTTGATACTCAGAATACAATTTCTCAGAAAAATGTAAGCTCTTGAGTTTGATCTTTGGTTTTCCTTTTACTACTCCCATCTGATAGGAATCCATATGATAATAAGCTAATAAGCCTTAGGAAAATTTAGAAACTGCAAAAAAAAATAATAATAATAAAAATACTGAAGTGAAGAATTAAATTGAAAAGGAAAACAAAAACAAAAAAAATATGGATTATTGAGATAATAAAAAAAAGAGGATTAAGTAGTTTGGAAATTTTCTGTAATACTTAAAAGAATAAGGGATTAAATTGAAGAATAAAAGAAGGAGAGATTAAATTGAAAAATAGTATGGCATGAAATAGCTTGATAATGCAACACCACTTCAAATTGTGTTTTGTATAATGTGAAACAATAATCCAATTCCTTTAAAAAAATTGATTCTATTTGGGTCTAATTTTTATTTAATTGTGCAAGGACACGTTGAAAGATAACTATAAAAGAGACTATAATAAATACTCATTAGAGGTGTGCATGGGCCGGGCGGCCCGGCTCAGCCCGAAGACCCGCCCGAAAAATGGGAGGGTTTGGGTAAAAATATTGGCCCGAAAAATGGGCTTGGACAAAAAATAAGGCTCGTTTAAAAAATGAGCCGGGCCTCGTGTAAGAATTTTTTGGCCCAAGCCCGGCCCGGCCCGGCCCGATTTTAATATTATATTTTTTTCCCTTTTTTATTTTTAAGTTTAAGTAACATTTCTCTTTTTTTTTTTTTTCATTTTCGTTTAGTTCCTCCTGCTGCTTCCTTTCTCCCTTTATTCTCATTTCTAAGCAAATCCCTAGCTTACTGCTGTTTTGGTGCTATTTTGCTACTATTTTTTGTCGTGTTTTATTGTTCATTTACACTATTTATTATGTTATATGTTGTGGTTTTAATATTATTTTGATATTGTAAATTTTTTGTTTTGTTATTAATTTAGTTATTATTTTAGTTCTAATTTGTTTCAATTTTAATATAACTACTTTTTATTATATTTTTAATTTATGTATTATTTTAAAATTGTTTATCTTGTTTTTTTTGTTTTAATATTTACTTTTATGTTTTAAATGTATTTGAATTTTTATTTTTAAAGTTTTTATTTTATAAAAAAGCAAAAAAAATATAATGAGACGAGCCGGGCTCGGGCCTATCAATTTTTTCCTGGGCCGGGCTTGGACAAAATTCCAGGCCCATATTTCGGGCCGGGCCGGGCCCGGGCCTTGTAAATGGGCATAAATTTTTTTATGGGCCCAGCCCGACCCATGCACACCTCTAATACCCATTCCTTTTACACTATTTATTTAATTCATACTTATTACTTTCTTTTTTATAGATGTTGTACAGACAGGTGTGATCACATTTCTTTTTGTGCAATTTTTCAAAATAAAAAAATGTGGGAGTGAATTTTGCAACTTTACTCATTCATAGGGATGTGGGAACTTGAAAGTAAGAGTTAACTCAGGTAATATTGAAACTTAAAGAAAAATTCTTATTTGTTTCTAGACTCAAGTTTGCTTGGAGTGCATATTTATACTTGATATAAAGAAAGAAATAAGAGATATTTTGTTACATCTTTCTTGACTGAAAAAGTTGTTTTGGTGCAGATTAAAAAAATCACGCGGTTGTAGTTAAGCCAACAAACCTTGAAACTCATTCAATTGGTCAGTTGTAGAAATTTTTTCCTTGTAAGTCAACATAATCATTCTCTTAAGCATGAACAACTTATTATTGTTGGACTTCGACGCATACAATTTTTCAAGCTTTTTCCACGATGTGACCACATGTGTCTCTTGATTAATGTGATTATAAACATTCTCTTCAACCAATTGCCGAATAAAATCGCAGATCTGTTGATGCTCAAATTCCCACTCTTCATCAATTTTCGACTTGGGTTTTTGAGTAGCAAAAATAGAAAGGTACGCAAAGCCTTCACAAATCGAAGATCTTTCATCTTGTTTTGCCAAAGTTGATAATTTGTGTCTTTCAACACAATTATCTTACTAGTGTTAATTTCCATGATTATCTAACACGAGAACCAAGCTTTGATATCAGTTTGTTGAGATAAGTCTAAACCTGAGAAAATACTATAGAAGCACAATCGATATTCTTTCACTCCTGAAAAGTCAATTAAATAATTATGATAAACCAAATAGCACAATATATATCAACAATCAATACAAATAAATCACATATTGCGAGTAAAAATAATAAATCAAGGCACATAATTTTTATGTGAAAAACCCATTTAAAGCAAATGGTAAAAATCACATAACTTTAAAAATTCATCAAAAATTCTACTATAATCAAAGTCTTGCTATAAGATCACAATCAAGCTACAAGAAAAAGTATATAACTCCAATAAAACTATAAACAAATAATCTCAAACAAACTTTAAAGTTGAGATTATCTTTGAAAGCCGAAAACCCAAAACTATAATATCCCAAACGAGAATGGACCATGCACATTAAAGATATCTACTAATTACCATTAGAAAAACTCAGCAACAACAGACACCAAATGGACCTCCTATCAAAGAAAAATTGTTTTCTCAATTTTTTTCTTTTACTTGCAGCACACATTTCTCTTATCAGCAACCCCATAAATGTGTATATCCAGGAGCCCACCCACGGCCCAACAAATACAGCATAAATGATTAGCATGATGGGAAAGTGGACAAATGGTTCACTCATTTTTTTCCTGATTTTTCTTGTGAACGTCTGCGGGTGGGGCTCCTTCTCTGTCTGCTTTATGGATTACGCTCATTTAATATTGCAACATAGAGTGGTTTTATGGGTTCGGTCTGTTTTACTTTTACTCTGTTAAACAGTAAATTAGATTTGAAATGTTTCTAGTTGTGTTTTCTGAATTAGCTTCTGCCTTGGTTTGTTTTTTCATTCTAATCAATTTGATCAAATAAATTACAAGTTTGTAGCTGGTTTATGCTTGCTGCATATGTGTGAGGCATGAACCTTTATGAATGGTGAACAGGTATATTAATTTCTGTGTGCATTTAGTGGGTTATATCCCCATAAATCCTGTTTGAGTATGCATTGGACATGGATGTCCCACATGGTTACTTAAGAAAAAAAAGAACCTTTCAAGACCTGAAAGATGTTAGTTGAGATATTACATGTTATGATAGAACCTTCATCCTCTTGTTTTGTTACTCAATAGAACTCTCAGTCAAGCTACAGATTGAAGATAAAATCTGCGGCTGAAATACACAATGCAACAACAGAAGGCGAAGATAAAAAAGAGGGATTGACTGTCTGAATGAGGTGAAATATTTTGAAGATGGTTTGCTGTGGCCGAACCGAATCAGTAATCCTGTATTCTAAGATGTCCCCCATTAATGCATTACTGTGGAACTAGAGAGAAGGAAAAAAACGGCAGTCAAAAAGAAGCAGATGAGCTGAGTGAGTTCATCATCCAAAGGAATTGAAGACCCAAAATACGGCAAGTGGCTAAGCCATCAATGTTTGTCTTTCACTTTTTCTACTTGTGAAATCAGACCCAATATGCAAAGTTTGTAATTATGTAAAAATGAATTGTTCCCTAAATACATCTGTTCAAAATTATCATAAAATGATTATTTTTGTCTTAATTATTTTAACTGGATAGTTGGGAACCCGCCATCAACTTATTCTCATTTTTTTTCCTATGACGGCACTAGTTGGGGATATGTATCAAACCATGAGCAATACCAGCAAATCATGCTTAAAAAGTAACCTAAGCCACACTAAATATTATTTACTAATGCAACCATTAAAGTTTCGTCTCTTAGGTTAAGTGAGCAGCCCATGTTTAAACAAAGGGTCCCACTCTACCACCACAAGCCCATGGCTTTTATTTTGATGTCTAAACCAGCCCACGTGACTTGGTCAGGATGAGGTAGCCTAGTTCATGTTTAGTTGCGAACCAACTAGATATCCCACATCAATTAGGAACATAACAGCAAAAGCGTTTATATGGAAGCAGCGGCCCACAGGCGTTGTCCCTTCGGGGACATCCGATAAAATTGGAACGATACAGAGAAGATTAGCATGGCCCCTGCGCAAGGATGACACGCACAAATCGAGAAATGGTCCAAATTTTTTTTCCATCCTTTTCTCAGTTTGCTTCGCATTTTAGTTCATGTGGGTTTGGTCTCCATATTCATTATATAAAGATTTGAGAAATTTTGGTGTCTGGGTTTTTCCTTGTAAGTTCCATACAATTATAGTACTAAGTAGTTTGATTTCTGGTAATTGCTGATACTGAAGATTAACTACTTGTTATTTAGATGTGTTAACTACTTGTTATTTAGATGTGTTTAAACTTAAAAGGAGCCTTACGTTTTTAGGGTTAAAGTTTGTTCATAGCTGGTGTTTTGAAAAGGTCCACAAAGAAGATTGTAACTGAGATTTTTTTTTTTTTTTTTTTTTTTGTATTGTACAACATTCATCCTCACGTCTTGTTTTTATCTTTTATAATGGAACTCCGAGTACTCCTCCTAACATAGATATACATCTGACATGAGTATGTAGGACATGAACAAAAATACTAATATAAAGTCTCCATTGAAATACTAATACAAAACTTATGAACAAAAAATAAGGGGGTATTGGTTACATAATGATGTCTTATTTTTGTACAAAAGAGATGGTAACTTATGCGAATACAAAGTCTCCATTGAAATACTAATATAAAACTTATGGATAACCTCATTGACAAACAATATATGTTTTCTCCCACCATTAACATTCAAATTTCAAGAAAATGAAAACTAAGGGTTTTCACTTTCATATTTCTAACCAACCTTACCTAAACTTAGGCAAGAAAACTTTTCCATAAGAAGTAGACCAATTATACCACCATTTTCTTTTTCATTTTTCTACCAATTTAAAAAGAGTAGAATTGCAAAAAAACAAAAATCCCATTTCTATAATAATACCCTTAATTCAAACCCAATCCATTCATTTATTTTTATTCTCAAACTATGGTTTTATTGTAACAAAAACTTTTTCTCCTTAATTTTTTTCGTGATTTTTGTATAAATATTCATGATTGATACTACAAAAGTTATATATATTAGAAATTCCGTTACGCATGTGGAAATTATATATTTAGAACACGTAAATGTGTTTAAAAATAACATATAATAAATAATGAAGGGTATGGTTTAAAACTAATTAATAATAATACATGAAATACATACGATATAAAAATGAAAAATTAAATTGAATAAATTGTGAGTAAAACAAAATTTAAACATGTAAATATATCATATTAAGAATATTAAATGCATTGCAATTGTTTATCCTAGTGGTGGTGTCATCAATCTTGAGTTGATGTGAAGTTAATTTGTGATACCAACTCAATCAAAAACTTTATTAATATATACATTTGATGAAAGTGATAAAGTATATGTTAGAATTAAGTGACCCAAAATTCTTATTTAAATAAAATACGATGGAAAATAAAATAAAAGTAAAATCCATATAGAACTAGACTTCTTTTATTTTATTTTAGAATAAGGTTTTAAACCTTATTAAACTCCATCTATTTTATATTGATTAGATAAGGTGTTTCAATCCTACTAGAATATGGCTTTGCAAGCCTATAAATAGACATAGTCTATTCCTCTTGTATTTGAGTAAAAATTTTTCGACATAGTGAATTTTCTTCTCCTCCGCCGTGGGTTTTTTTTTCGAAAGGGTTTCCACGTAAAATTTATGTGTTCTTTATTTTATTTATTTTATTCTATTTTATTTTTCACAAATTGGTATCGAGCTTAGGGTTATTCATCTCGATCACGGTAATGGCGTCTTTGAAGTATGAAATTCATTGTTGGATCGCAACACCGATTTGCGTTGTGGCAAATTAAGATGCAAGCGCTTCTTGCAGATGGATCTAGAGGATGCCCTGCTAGGATAGATAAGATGCCTTCGACATTAACGAGATGAAGAGAAGAAACGTAAGGATCGAAAGGCATTAACACAATTACATCTCGCATTTGTCCAACGAAATTTTGCGGGATGTGATGAAAGAGAAAAGCGCATTGCATTATGGAAGAGGCTAGAACAAATATGTATGTCGAAAACTCTAACAAGCAAGTTGCATATGAAGCAGCGTCTTTATGCTCATCGTTTGGAGGAAGGTGCGTCTGTACACGAACACTTAACAGTGTTTAAAGAAATTCTCTCAACCTTGGAGGCCATGGAGGTTCAGTATGATAAGGAAGATCTAGGGTTGATTCTACTTTATTCGTTGCCCCCGTCTTATTCAACCTTTAGAGACACGATTTTATATAGCCGCGAGTCTCTCACAGTTGATGAGGTTTATGATTCTTTAACCTCGTATGATAAGATGAAGCATCTTGTGGTTAAACCCAACTCTCAGGGAGAGGGTCTCATTGTTCGTGGGAGACAAGACCGGAATGTTGATGATGATCGTGGTAGAACACAGGAACGGAATCCTCGTGGTAAATCTAAGGGTAGATCGAAATCTTCAAGCAGAGGTAAAACTTGCAACTTCGCAAGAAGAAAGGGCACATTAAATCTGAGTGCTATAAGCTACAAAATAAGATTAAAAGGGAGGTCATGAATCAAAAGGGAAAACAAACGGAAAATTCGGTGAAGGCGATGTTGTAGAAGACTACAATGATGGTGAACTTCTAGTTGCTTCATCAATGATTTTAAAGTGCGCGAGTGGATACTTGATTCAGTTTGCACCTTCCACATGAGTCCCAATCGGGATTGGTTTACAACTTATGAAACGATTCTGAAGGTGTTGTTTTGATGGGAAATAATGCTTCATGTAAAATCGCGGTGTTGGAACAATTAAAGTTAAGATGTTTGATGGAGTTGTCGAACACTTAGTGACGTGCGGCATGTTCGAATTGAAAAGAAATTTAATTTCGTTGAGTACTCTTGATTCAAAAGTGCAGATACACAGTGAAAGTGGGGTTTTAAAGATTTCAAAGGGTCCTTGTTGTGATGAAAGGGCAAAGAAAGATTGCCAAGTTATATGTTTCTGTGGTTCTATCATTATTGGTGATGCAATTGTCGCTTCCTCTTCCTTGTCGATGATGATATTACTAAACTTTGGCATATCGCCTAGGGCATATGAGTGAGAATGGCATGGCGAATTAAGCAAAGAGGACTTCTTAATGGGCAAGGAATTTGCAAACCTGAATTTCGTGAGCACCTTGTGTTTTGGGAAGCAAAGAGAGTTCGATTCACTAGAGGAATCCATAACACGAAGGAAACGTTGGAGTATATCCATTCGATCCGTGGGGCCGCCCGAGTGCCTTCGAGAGGTGGAGCTAATTATATGCTAACCTTTATTGATGATTTTTCCGAAAAGTTTGGGCGTTCTTCCGAAGCAAAAAAGCGATGTGTTTTCCACATTTAAGTCTTGGAAAATTATGATTGAAAAGCAGACGGAAAAGCAGATAAAATACTTCCTGCATGACAATGGCTTAGAGTTACGCTCGATGAGTTTAATAGATTGTGCAAGTCGGAAGGATCATGAGACACTTGACGATTCGTCATACTCCATGACAAAAGCGGCGTTGCAGAGCGAATGAACGAGCGATCATGGAGAAGGTTCGATGTATGTTGTCAAATGCCAACTTACGAAGTCATTTTGGGCGAAGCGACCTCTCTGCATGTTTTTGATCAACCGATCTCCATCCGTTGCCATTGAGAAAAAGACTCCACAAGAGGTATGGTGCGGTAATCCCGCTAATTATTACGATTTAAAGATTTTTGGGTGTCTGCGTATGCTCATGTTGATAATGGAAAATTGGAACCAAGATCCATTAAATGCGTTTTCTTGGTTATAAAGTGGTGTAAAAGGCTATAAGTTATGGTGTCTGAAAATAGAAAAGTTGTGATTAGCAGAGATGTTGTTTTTGATGAAAGCGCTATGCTACCTAACTTATCTCTTAAAGACTCTTCCAATAAAGAAAACCAAAAGCGGTGGAGCATCGATTAATACGAATCAACTCCTCAAGCCAATACAAAATTGAGAATAGAGTTGCTTCTTCACCGCAATACTCTATCGCCAAAAACAGGACAAGAAGAGAAATTAAACCTCCAAAGAAGTATGCCGAGGTTGATCTAGTTGCTTATGCTTTAAATGTGGTGAAGATATAGATGCGAATCAAGAGCCATTTAATTATTCGAGGCGATTAGTGTGAAGACTCGAAAAGTGGATGTTTGCTATGCAAGAGGAGATGGAATCACTCCACAAAAAGAACATGGGATCTTGTAAAACTTCCTAAAGGTAAAAAGGTTGTTCGTTGTAAATGGGTGTTTAAAAAGAAAGAAGGGACTCAGGAGTTGAAGAACCCGGATATAAAGCAAGGCTTGTTGCAAAGGTGTGACGGAGAGTGCCATCTTTCTTACAAAAGATCAAATGTTTCATGAGAGAACAAAACACATTGATATTCGGTATCATTTTGTTCGTGATATTATTGCTCGTAGTGATATTGTTGTGAGCAAAATTAGCACTCATGAAAATCCTGCAGATATGATGACTAAGTCACTTCCTATAACCAAGTTTGAGCATTGCTTAGACTTGGTTGGTGTTCATTGTTGAAGTTAAACCCTTAAGGGGTTTTTGGAAGAGGTGAAGAACTTGTTTATTGAAAGTTCGCGATGAAGAACTTGTTCATTGAGAATTTGTGTCAAGGTGGAGATTGTTAGAATTAAGTGACCCAAAATTCTTATTTAAATAAAATACGATGGAAAATAAAATAAAAGTAAAATCCATATAGAACTAGACTTCTTTTATTTTATTTTAGAATAAGGTTTTAAACCTTATTAAACTCCATCTATTTTATATTGATTAGGATAAGGTGTTTCAATCCTACTAGAATATGGCTTTGCAAGCCTATAAATAGACATAGTCTATTCCTCTTGTATTTGAGTAAAAATTTTTCGACATAGTGAATTTTCTTCTCCTCGCCTGTGGTTTTTTTTCCGAAAGGGTTTCACGTAAAATTTATGTGTTCTTTATTTTTATTTATTTTATTCTATTTTATTTTTCACAGTATACATAACAAAATTTTTAAAAATAATTTTAATAGTAAAATTAAGGTTTTAACAATTCAAAGTATAAATGCATGAACTCAAATCCAACTATATGCAAACTTTTATTGATTTTTAAAAAATTAAATTACAAAGAAAAAAACATAATTTTACTAATCGAAGTTGGATTACTCGTAACACATGGGGGTTTAATTAGAAGTATATGTACATACATATTCTCTAGTATCCAACAAAGTTATAAAAGTTTTAATTCATTTGACTTAATCAAATACCAAGAACAATTCAACACAGTCGAGCCAAGGAGCTAATTGTGACAAAGACAATACTTTTTTCTAATAAAATAGTTAAGGAATACCATCTACTTATTTTGCTAAGCAATGGTATGAACGTTCTGAAAAGTTAATACCTTTACTTATTATTTATATATATATACCTTCATACAATACGGTAAACCCAAAGTTAGTAACCTAATTAAGGGTCATAAATCGATGGCTCACTCACCTACTTTTAATTCAAAAATTGTTCCCCAGAAAAACAAAAGACAAAAAAGTTTCTACCTTCATAAATTTTGACAAGGTTGGTGAAGTTAAGTGATCAATCTTCGTATGTTAACGTGGCGTATAGTCCTTTATTCTTTGCAGATATATCAACTTGTTTGGCTGCTGAGAAAATTTAAAATACGACAAAAGAAAGTATATAAGACAAGTTGTTGTAAAACTGATAAACTGCCTCACTCGTTCATTAGAGATTAGTCAATCCAAACCATTGCTCTTTAACCATATATTCTCAAATCCTTTCATTTTCTTTCATTCAAGCCAAAAAAAAACAGATTTTTTTTTTTTATATTTTAAGCAAAACACACAAAGGAAAATTTTAGTGATGGAATCTGTTGTTTCTGAGTTTGAAGGCACTCTTTTGAAAAACCCAGATCCCTTTTCTTACTTCATGTTAGTGGCATTTGAGGCCTCCGGTTTAATCCGGTTCGCATTGTTGTTGTTGTTCTGGCCAGTGATTCGATTGTTGGAAATGCTAGGGTTGGATGATGCTCGGTTGAAGTTGATGGTTTTTTTGGCAACGGTAGGGCTTCGGGTGTCGGAGATTGAATCGGTTTCGAGAGCTGTTTTACCTAAGTTTTACATGGATGATGTTGATATGGAGGCTTGGAAAGTGTTTAGCTCGCATGATAGAAGAGTTGTGGTGACCAAAACGCCTAGGGTTATGGTGGAAAGGTTTGCCAAGGAGCATTTACGAGCTGATGAGGTTATTGGAACCGAACTTGTAGTAACTCGGTTCGGATTTGCTACGGGTTTTGTTAAAAGTGATATCGCTTCTATCTCAAGGAGAGTCGCCAAGCTGTTTGTAGACGATGAGCCTATTTTAGGACTCGGAAGAGCTACATCCAGTTTTCAATTCCATTCTCTATGCAAAGTAAGTTTCTTTCAATAAAATTAACAACAATTTCAAAACTTGTTAACTTGCTAATTAAAGATTACCATGCAGGAAAAAGTGCATCCACCATTTATAACCAATCAAAACCTCAACGATCAACAGCTCCTCCGACCACTTCCGGTAATCTTCCATGATGGCCGCCTTGTCAAGCGGCCGACACCCTCGACCGCTCTCTTAATCCTCCTATGGCTTCCATTAGGCATCTTACTAGCAACTATCCGGATTGTCATAGGACTAATTCTTCCACTGCAAGTCATTCCCTACATATCTCATTTATTCGGTGGCAAAATCGTCGTCAAAGGCAAAGCACCACCACCCGCCTCTCGTAACAGCCCCGGTGTCCTATTCGTTTGCACTCATAGAACCCTAATGGACCCTGTGATCTTATCCAACGTTCTAATGCGCAAAATCCCAGCAGTCACATATTCCATTTCACGGATTTCCGAAATCCTATCACCAATACCGACGATTAGATTAACTAGAATCCGAGAAGTGGACGCAGAAAAAATAAAAAATGAATTAGCTAAAGGTGACTTAGTAGTTTGTCCCGAAGGAACAACTTGTAGGGAACCTTTTTTATTAAGGTTTAGTGCCCTATTTGCTGAATTAACTGATCGAATAGTCCCGGTTGCCATGAACTATAGGGTAGGGTTTTTCCATGCAACAACAGCAAGTGGGTGGAAAGCTTTGGATCCAATCTTCTTCTTCATGAACCCTAGACCGGTTTACGAGGTAACGTTCTTAAACCAACTTCCGATGGAAGCGACATGTTCATCGGGGAAGAGTCCAGAAGATGTGGCTAATTATGTGCAAAGAATCTTGGCTGCTACGTTAGGGTTTGAGTGTACAAATTTAACCAGGAAAGAAAAATACAAAATATTGGCTGGGAATGATGGAACAGTTTCACGCACTTCCTTTGTTGATCAAGTTAAGAAGGTGGTGAGGGCTTTTAAACCCTCTTTTCATTAAATTTGTTTGTTTGTTTTTTTGTATGGAATAAATTGAATTAAATGATGTCCTTTTGTTGTACATAATGGGATTTTCTTTTTCTTTTTTTTTTGGATTTATTATTTATGAGATTGTTAATAATACTTGATTTTCATGAAACTTAACCTTTTTCTATTAAAAAAATGCTATTTATTACATTAAAGAATTAATACACAAATGACAATCGTGTTGTGTGTTTTTATTGATATGACAAATGCCAAACATGGTCTTAACAAAAAGACGAGTCACCCTTAAAATATACAAAATCCTAACATTTTGGTCAAAGCTCCTAATTAATGCAAAAGCAATATTATGATGAATTGATTGAGTTCACATTCAAAAAGCTCATCACTTTTCAACAAACATATAGAAAGAATTTTTTAAACTAAAATAATTGACTTCAAATCAAAACCCATATCTATACAATATTAATGATCATTCAAAGTTTTGAAAGAATGATGTTAAAAAGAAACAATGTCTGAAATTGGTCGCCGGTGGAATTTGCGTTAGGTTCGAATTTTTATGGTGTTTATTGGAGAAATCTCCTACTTCGATTAAAAACTTACTTACGATGGGTTCTATAATATAGAAAAAGGGTTCTGTTTACCGGCCATAGCTCTACGACTCAACTCCAACATAATTATTTTGATATAGTTGACTTTTTTAGGGACTTGAATATTTTTCAATTATTCTAGTCCATTTATGGTTATTGTTCTCATGAACATAGTGGCTAAATAATCCCAACGCATTACATAAGTAAATATTGTATAATTTTTTGGTTTTTTGTAATTTTTTTTATTCTTCTGTGTAAATAACCTAATATTAGTTTACAATCAACAACATCTTCACCGTCTAAAGTAACGATGAGACAAAAACACCATGCATTGATAGGTGGTGAGGCCCCATATTGACTATCATAAGGTTTTTTTCTTTAGTTGTTAGATTCAAAATGAAGATCTAGTAAATCGACTAATTAAAAATTTGTAAATTAACAAATTTTTAATTTCGAATATCTAACTTACCAATTAATTCTTTGTAATGTATTTTATTTATCTTTGATAAATAAGATAGCGATGAGTTGATGTTTTCCTAAAATTTTACGTAATTGAACTAAGTACTTGTATTTTCTTTTAAAATTTTTAATTTTTAGACAACATTCTTTTATTTCAATTTAATTTTAAAATAAAATATTTAAAATTCTGCTTTTGTTGTTTAAAATCACTAATATTCTTATATCTTTAAACCCAAAAGTACTGTAACCTTAAGAAATTATTTTGTATCTTGAAAATCCTGAAATAAAAATCGATTAAAAATATTTAAAAAATTAAAACGATGATTTGATTTACAAACAATATTTCAGTTTTAAAGTTTTACTCAATAAACTATTTCCTTTTACAGTTGTTAATTTTTTACTTTTAAATATTTGATTTCGTTTCAATACTGAATGGTTTTAAAGGTTGGAGAGGGACTATGACTAGTTTTAGATATCTAAAAGAACATATTTTTATATGTTTAATGATTTAATTTTAAATACTTTAATTAAAATTAAATTAAAATAGAGAAATTACTAGATATGGAAGAATGGATAATAATATCTTTATATATTTAAAATTTGATGATATGACATTATATAATTGGTATTTAAAATTAAAATTTTTAATATTCCTAAAGTAATTTACTTGGAAGTTTCAGAGAATTTGGAAAAGTCAATTTTGTTAAAAAAATTATTTTGTTAAATTATAAAAAAATTTAAAAGTAAATGAAAAGTCTTTGTAACCGAGTAAAGTACACTGAAAAATATATTCAAAGTCTATGGTGGAAAAAGAATGAATTAAATATACATGTTGATATATATTTCTTTATAAATAAAACTTAATTGGTCAACCAAACTATAATCTAATTAAAAATAGATGTTGAGGTGGCAGTTATTGGGAAAGGCTACCTTCTTCACATGGTGAGTTAGACAATGGAAAAGCGTGCCACGTTTCTTAATTGAGTGATGAGGTGGTGCTTGGTTTTTAGATGATCATCACGTAAACAAATGGTTTAATTATAGGGTGGTAGGGGGCCAAATTCTGTTAAGAAGTTAAACTTCCCTCTTTTATTCCGCCAAACTAACACAAAACAAACAGTTCAAACCTCAATAGCAAATTAACATGTTAGCAAACGTTTACAGCGTAACTATCACTTCAACGCGCTCTTTTGGTTTTCCCTTAACCATTGTACATATAAATCAATATTTCTTCCTCTCTTTTAATCACCATCAACTCTCATCTCCTTCTGCCCCCAAAATGTTTCCTCTTTTCGGAAATTAGTATTCAATTTCCCTTTACTTCTGTTACTATGGAATCAACGACGTCGTATTGGTGTTACCGTTGCAGTCGATTCGTTCGGATTTTTAACCGAGATCCCATCGCTTGCCCCGACTGCGACGGCGGATTCATCGAAGAGATCGGTTACCATCCTCACGCCGAATCCCGTCGCCTCGGCACCAATAGATTCCAAGCTCTCTCCAGGTATACCAGCTCTACTCCTGCTTCCACTAGTCGGTCTCCTTTCAATCCCGTCATTGTCTTACGCGGCGGAGCCTCCACTTCCTCAACCGCCGGGGAGAATTCTAATGTTGAGCATAGCAGGGGAGGGTTTGACCTTTATTACGACGACGGTGGTGGGGCAGGTCTTCGACCCTTACCCCCGACTATGTCGGAGATTCTATTAGGTTCGGGGTTTGAGGGACTACTTGACCAGTTATCCGAAATGGAAATTCAGAACATCGGGCGTTACGAAAACCCACCGGCATCGAAAGCGGCGGTGGAAGCAATGGCAACGGTGGAAATAAACGAAACCCATATTCTCAACGAACTTCACTGCGGGGTTTGCAAGGAGCCATTCGACTTGGGAACCCAAGTCCGAAACATGCCCTGCAATCATTTGTACCATTCGGAGTGTATACTCCCATGGCTTGAGTTACGAAACTCATGCCCCGTTTGCCGGAATGAATTGCCGGCAGAAACCGGTGGTAGGTATGCGGAGGAGGGGTTGAGTATTTGGAGGCTACCGAGTGGAGGGTTCGCGGTGGGAAGGTTTACAGGCGGAAGAATGGGAAGGGAGAATAGAGGGGTGAGCGTCAGAGGGGAAAGAGGAGGGGTTCTGGGAAGGGTGTGGAGGAATGTGGTGGGGTTATTTGGGGGATCAAGTTCAGCTGCTGCAACAAGGCTGGATTCAGGGATAAGTAGAAGCAGTAGGCTTTCCTTTAATGCTACTTCAAGGAGAAGAAGAGGTTGGGCTGTTGAAGTTGATCATGACAGAAGAAGAATATGGTAATTTTTTCTCAATTATCACAAAATCATTGTAAATTATGATATCTTATTTGATTAGGATTCGGGTTCTATATATCTTTGGATATATAATAGGAGTATATATACCAGCTTATGAGGTTCAGATTGCTGCAGTAGACAGTAAGATATTAACTCAGCTATGATGTAGTAGATTGAGATAAGAAGAATAAATGCAAAGGAGATGGATTCTTTTTTTAGCAAATGATCAAGCCTGTATTTTCATTTCCCTTGTGAGGGTCATCTTTTAGCTTTATTGGAGTGAATGTGGATGTTTATTGGGGAATGTCATGATCCTTGAATTCACCCACTGTTGTTATTGATGGTGTGTGAACTTTTCAACAACTGCCTTTGACTTGCAATAGAGAAAGAAAGTCTATTTACAAGACTTAAAAAACTTCTTTGCGCTATTACATAACCCAATTACTGACAAAATGAATCATTTGGGATAGATAAAATGAATACTTACAGTGGGGCAATCAGTGTGAAACGCACGCCAGTTTTTTACCGAGCTAATGGTATGATTTATGATTACCTAGGGCTGCTGATTTTAAAAAGTATTTTAAAAAGTTTAATTTAATATTTAGGTATTTAATATTGTTCTCAAAAATATTTTTAAAATAAAATATTTATTTTAGATATGATTTTATAAAATAATAAATATGTATTTAAATAATAATTAAATTAATTAATATCATCATATTTTCGTAAGAATATAAAAATAATTTATTATAATTTATTGATAATATTTTAATATATAAAATAAAAATTTTAAATATTTTTAAAAAATTAATATTAATTATTTATAAAATTTAATTTCTAATATATAAATTATATTTTAAATAATAAAATATAACCAATAAAATTTTAAAATATAATATTATATATAATAAATTTTAATAGGAAACTAATTACATATAAAATATAAATATTATATAAAATACATTATAAAGGTTAAAATTATCATTTGGTCCAAAAGTACTTTTGTTTCTAGTAAAAGCTAAAAAAACTGCTTTTATTTTTAAGTTCAAAAGCACTTGCAATTTCAAAAGTTGTTTGTTTGGTATTGTTTCTGGCTTAAAAAGTGCTTTTAACCCTAAAAATATTTTTAAAAAGTAATGCTAAACAAAGTCTAGAGGTTAGATTGAATTGTAAGAAATATTTTGATGTCGTCGCCTTTTAAATATGTAATCAAGTCTAATTGAATTAATTTAATGAATAGTCTATACTCCATCAAATTTCAATAGAGTAAATAAAATTGGGTAAATTTGATAATAAAAAACCAATTATTTTTTTTAATGTTTTAGGTTTTTTTTTTCATATTTAGAGAAATAGGTTGTTTAAGGAAAGAAACAGAAAATGCGTGCTTTTTTCATGTTGGGTGTTGAATATTTAAGGAGAAAATTTTATTTGTGTTTATGTTTGAGGTTGATACTATGATAGTTTTAAGGTATAGCTGAGTTCAAGGTGATGCGATAGTGCGAAATGTCACTTATTTCATCTATCGTATCAGGATGGAACCATCACCTTAGAAGCCTATCGTATTGCAACTTAAGCTCCCAATTCACGCTGTTATGCGGTCACAAGTTAAAGTATAACTAAAGCTCCTAATTGACGATGGTTATGCGGTCACGGGTTGGAATATAACTCTGGAGCCCAGTTGACAGTGGTTATGCAATTACGAGTTGAAGTTTTATGATGCCGAAAAAGGGTGTTTTATAAACCTCATACAAAAGTTTAAGATCATAATCATAAGGAAAAATTAAGGGGATTTCTAATAAAATCAACTTATTCTTTTTTCCTATCTCCAGCGCTACAGTCATTCCTCCCTTGAAAGTCTTCTTGCCCCCAAATTTGTCACATGTTTCAAACAATGAGGTTAATGATATTACTTTGGTAGAGACGGACAAAAAAAATAAATTGATTATACTGGAAAACCCTTAGTTTTTTTCCCTATATTATGGTATAAGTTGTGGGGTTTATAAAGTGTCATATTCAGGTGGCATTAAACTTGAACCCATTATTGTATAACCACCGTCAAATAGATATGATTTATTTGAGCTCAGAAGTGACATGGAGGTTGAGGTAATGCTTAATTCACATTGTTCTAGTGGATTAGCTATACTAGAGTTATATACCCACTTTGTCGACGTCGATGAATGTGCTCCAAATTCAACAACAATTTCAGTTACTGCCGAAATAGAACAAGAAGCATAAAGTCCAATCACACGGGTTTTATCTACTCTACGGGTTTTTTCCCTTTGGTATTGGGACCTTTTCATGTTTGTTTTGCTAAAACAAAATAAAATGACTTCTTTAAATATAAAAAAACAACCAAAAATTTATGAAATAGGAAGAATATGTAGACATTCAAACAGTTCCTTGATAGAAGTTTCCTTCTTATCTAGTATTCAAATGAAAATCCTACTGAACCTTTCGTATAACTTCTTTCTATTTGGTAAAACTTAAAGGGAGGTTTAAGAGTTTACCAGTAGATGACTTAGGACAGATGCTCTCTTAAGCTTAACAGACAACACCTTCATTAACGATGAACAACTCTCATGGTTTTCTTTGATGATAATAAAGACTAGCAGCGAAGATGAAACATAAGTCTTCTCTCCACTACTAGGCTATCCTATTTATAGATAACTCATACCCAAATCCCACTCAAGATTAACTCTAATCAGTCGTCATTCTCACACGCTTCCACTAATTAATCACATCCTACAAGGCTTCCCATGTGTCCTAATTATTGACACGTTACCTCCATTAGCATGATGGAAGACTTAAACGTGTCCCACTAACTATTATACTTACATCAGCAACAACACAAAAACACATGTGGTGTTCTTATTAGCAGAAAAGTCCACCTAATAAGGTTCTCGCCACAACCAAGAACTTCGCTATGAAGTTACCATCCTCATCCAGTCTAAGTCTCGTGACTTAGGCGGTCTTTGCCAAAGTAATCTCCCAAACTGAATCGGCTCTCCAAACGAGGGTGTGACAAAACAAGTCTTTAGTCTAATCGAAATGAGCAAACTAATTAAAAGACTAATACGTTGTCTATCAAGTCCAATTAGAGAGATACCTTGTCTTGGGTATTAGAGCAGATGACTTCTATAGATAGAGACATAAATGTGACTAACTAAACTGATAATACATCAAACAAGACCTAAGTAGAATAGATCCTAGATCTGTTTATAGATTTATTTACTTGTGACGTTCATAGTGGGACATACCTTAATCTTGAGTGGATGAAAGACTACGACTCACATACTTTGATGTAAACAAAAGCCTGAGTTTAAACAAATAAGGAACCAAAAATTGGTAAGTTGGGTATACAATTTTTGCAGTATGTAGCATCATTTTACAATAATGAAATTCATAGCCCTATGAAGGGTAAATGATATCCTTTCATCAGCATTACATGATAGATTGAAAGTAAATGTGGTCACGGGTCATTTGTCTTTATGATAAATGATTAAATTACTATGTGATAGTAATTAACTTTTATGAAGAAAATGTAATGGTTACCATAAGATAAAATAGGATCATATTGGTAGAACAAATTCATCCCCAAAAAGATTAAGGATATTCTATTAGGGTAATACACTTATAATGAGATCGTTGACCAAGCATTTATTAAGTAGATTCTGTAATGGTATATAATAAGGGAGAGCTCAGCCACAATTTTAATACCCTAAAATTTTTTACAGAAGATATTATCCTTGATATAGTAAAATAAGAAAATAAAAGAACAAAAAAGGAAATTTTGAGTTATGTCAATCTGAGAAGTATATTATGATATATTAATTCAAGAAAGGACTAAATTGTAAAAGAGGGAAAAGTTTTGTTGCACACGAGTAAATACTCAAAATTTGAGAGGTTAAAGTGTAAAAATAAAAAAGTTGAAGGACCAATAGTGTAAATATTTTAAGGGTGGAATGATCTAGAAACTAAGGAAAATGAATGAATTAGGGCCAAATTGAATAGGTGAAGAACTATGAAGGACTAAATTGTAATTTTATCAAATTAAATGATGACTCAATGATGGAATTTTAAAAGATAATAAAGGAAAAAATGGTCAATTGGAAGAGAGAGAAATCTAGAAAGTAATAATGATGCTAGAGATATTTTGATATTTTATAATTATTTAATTAGATAAATATTATTTTATTAATATTTTAATAAGATATTTTATTATTTTTTATCATTATTTTATTACTATATAAAGAAAGAAAGATGAGGAATTCTCATCCATTTTTCCCATGCAAAACCAACATGAGAAGAACAAGAAGAAAAAAAGTTTTCATTTCTTTACAATTTGATCATTTTACCAAAAATTCACCATTTTTACCCAAAAATCAAAAGAATTTCCATAGCTACCAAGAGAGAAAAATGTTAAGGAGACTATGGAAAGTTAGAATATCAAGTTAGATTCAAGAAATAGAAGCTGAAGGGGAGAGAAAATCAAGATGAAGATTGAAATCAATAGAACAAGGTAAAAACATCATGATTTCAATATATTTTTAAGTTTGATATTATTGAAAAAGCATGGGATTAATGTTAATGTAGAGTTTCCTTACATATGGTCCTATGTTCTTGATATGTTAGTGAAGAGAAAATAAGAGAAAGTGATGAGAAATAGTGTAGAAAAAGAAAATAAGGGTGTTATAAACATGGTAATTAATATCTTGCACTAAAAAGTTTTGGACAGCAGCAGTAGTCTAATTTTGAAAAATCACAAAAAATTGTAGAAATCAAATTATAGGATGAATAAGATATGAAATTAAATCTTAGTGATTCTAGTTTCTTATAGAAGAAATTATGTAAGCAATGGAATTGTAAATCATAAGATATAATAAATTTTGTGAGACAAGGTCAGAATGATTTCGGGTTCCCTTGTTCTGACTTTGGAAAATCATCAAAAATTGGAGAAAAATAATTATGGGATTAAATTTATATTTTTATAATATTGAATGAGTCTGTTTTCAAGATAAATAAACGGGAAAATCATTAAAATTCTGTACGAGGAGATAATTAATTTTTAGTGAAGAAAGATTAGAATTGTCAGACAGCAAAACAGGGATAACTTTAAAGAATAAACTGTACCTATTGGCTTAACCAAAAATTCTGAAAATTTTATGGTAAGAAGATATATGAGTCTAGTTTCAGGTAAAATTAGCGGATCTTAACTTTTAGTTCTATAACTCCAGATATAATAATTTAGTGACTATGACACAGATGGACAGCTTGAATATTCATAAAAGTAAATAATAAAAATTATAGATAATGTTACTTACAAGTGTGTTATATACATTAAGGATGTGGAATGGATAGGAGAATGAGGAAAATTTATATTAATATTCAGCTAGCATGGCTAATTTGCATGTTTTAGGCTTAGAGACTAAATTGAATAAAAGTAAAACTTTAGGGGGCAATTTTGTAAAAATGTCAAAAATGACCAAATTGAAGGGAATGAATTGTTTTATTATTTAAATTAATAAATTGAATGAAATTATCAATTTAAGATCGGGTGAAAATTGAGAAAATGGTAAATTACTTAAATGCCCCTGAATCTTAATATTTTTGCAATTTCACCAGGTAAGTTCGTGTATGTTGAATTATATTCTTAAATGCTTGAAATGTATGTTATTGATGTGAATATGATTTGAATATTCATTGTATGAAAATTGATGAAACATTGATATATCTGATAAAAAGGGAAAGAAATCTCGGTTGAATGAAAGGAAAATTCGATGGATCTCTGAAAAGGAATTGACGGTAAAAAAAGGATCTAGCCTGGACGGGTGATCCTATCCTGTTATAGCCCTCCCGAAGAATATATGTAAAATGGATTTAGCTTGGACGGGTAATCGGAATTAGGGTCTGAATTTAGCTTGGACTGGTAATTCAGATCCAAGTTCATTAGAGTAATTGTTGTTGCAGGGGATTTAGCCTGGACTGGTAATCCCGCTGTAAGGATGAGGTTCGCAGGAGTGCGCTCTCTGAAATGAAATGTGTAAGACCATGGTTGAAAGATACCATGGCAACATGATATGAAATGTATAAGACCATGGTTGAAAGATACCATGGCAACGTGACATGAAAAGAATAAGACCATAGTTGAGAGATACCATGGCAACATGACGGGAAATGAAGAGGACCATGGTTGAAAGATACCATGGCAGCGTGACATGAAATGAATAAGACCATGGTTGAAAGATACCATGACAACGTGACATGAAAAGAATAAGACCATGGTTGAAAGATACCATGGTAACATGACAGAAAATGAGTAAGACCATAGTTGAAAGACACTATGGCGTCATGTCAAAGATAAATAAGGATGGGAGACGCTATGACATCTGTTGAACAATTGATATTTAGGTAATATGTATCAGATGGCGAATGGTAATATGAAATGGTTGTGTGAAATGTTTACAAGAACTGGTCATATGGAAATATATGTACAAAATAGTTGTATGAAATAATTATGAAGATAGATAAACAAAATAAGTATAAGTACATGGAATATAATTTATGTTAAGTTTGATATAAACTATTCTGGAATAAATATACATAAAATATATGGAAATGATGGAGCATGAATTATTGATATAATGAAATGAATGATATATACTTATAAAGAAACGGTACGAGAATGATATGTTTCATGACATGTACATATATGATTATCTTTGATATGTTGATACAAGAAAATTATGTAGGTAAAGACAATTATTAAACTCAAGTGTGACATGTCGAGAAAATAAGTATATCAATGTTGAATTTATATGAAATATGTACTAGTATACTAACAATGTTGTTGTTTGATGCTTATACAAGTGCCAAGCTGTTGATTGAATGATAATATATTTATTTGCATGATGCATTGAATCGGTAAGTATTTAATTGAATTTTTTTAGGCGATCTACAAATTCTAGTAATGTTCTGAAACCCTGTTTCGATGACGGATACGGGTTAAGGGTGTTACAACAATACTTTAGTGGAATGATTTCGTGACTAAATAATGTTATAATAAATAGGCAAAAAATTGAAACTTAATTAAAAAGTATTTTAGTCTAATTATATATGTCCAATCGGTTCCTCCATTAGCTTAAGATAACCAGAAACAAATTACATGTAGAACCAATGAATATAAATGAAAGAAAATGATTAAGTAAGAGAAATAAGTCGTATGTATCACTACCCGCAATGAATGCTCTTTCTTACTAAGAAAGAAACGACTTAGGAATTAATTTAAGGTTCTTTTAATTATTATTAATTAATTATAATTAAATAATTGGAGTTCAAGATGAAATTAAATTAATTAGTCATTATGACTTTATTGAATATGAAAATTAAATATATTTCCTCATAAATTTTATTACGGTAAAGTTACTATGACTTTAATAGAACTAGAATTTGGTTGAAAAATTATTTAATTGAGAAATTAATTAATTAAATTTAATTAATTGATTAATTGTTATTTATTTTGGGTAATAGAAAATATATTGGGTTGAATTAAATTATAAAGTGTTGGGTTAAAAGTTCATGAATCACATATAATTAGACTCAATACATGAGAGGCCCAATTAGATCTCTTGTAATAACGTGGGGCTGCAAACCCTAGTGGAAAATGTAACGCCCCTAACCCGTATCCGCTGCCAGAATAGGGTTTCGGAGCATTACTACCACTTGCAAATCCCTAAAAAAATTCACTTAAATACTTATCAATTCAATGCATCAATAAATATATTACCATTCAATCAATGGCTTGGCACTTGCCTAAGCATCAACAACAACACTTGTTAGTGTACTTACACATATTTCATATAAATTCTTATTTTCTCAATATGTCATATTTGAATTTAATATTCGTCTTAACTTACATATTTTCCTTATGTTAACATAAAAAAGATAATCTCATATGTACATGTCATGATACGTATCATTCTCTTACCGTTTCTTTAATAACATATATCATTCATTTCATTATATCAACATTTCATGCACCATCATTTCCTTATATCTTAGGTATATTTATTTCGGTAATGGTTCGTATTAAACTTAACATAATTTAAATTTCATGTACCTATACTTATTTCATTTATCTATCTTATAAATTATTTCATACAACTATTTTGTACATTTATTTCCATATGACCAATTCCTGTAAACATTTCACATTACCATTTTGTATAACCAATTCATTTAACCATTTGTTATATTACCTGAATATTAGTTGTTCAACAGATATCTTGGCGTTTCTCTTCCACGATCTTATTTATCTTCGACATGATGCCATAGTGTCTTTCAACTATGGTCTTACTCATTTTCTGTCATGTTGCCATGGTATCATTCAACCATGGTCTTATTCATTTCCCCGTCACGTTGCCATGGTATCTTTCAACCATGGTCTTACACATTTCATGTCACGTTGCCATGGTATCATTCAACCATGGTCTTACACATTTCATATCAGGTTGCCATGGTATCTTTCAACCATGGTCTTACACATTTTCTATCATAGAGCACACTCCGCGAACCTCATTCTTACAGTGGGATTACCAGTCCAAAGCTAAATCCTCAGTAATATAAACTCATAGAGTATTGTCGGGATTACCGGTCAAAGCTAAATCCTCGCAACGACAATTACTCTAATGAGTTTGGATCTGAATTACCATCCGAGCTAAATTGCACCTAATTGATTACCGTCCGGCTAAATCCATTTTACACATATTCTTTGGAGGGCTATATCGAGTTAGGATCACCCGTCGAGGCTAGATCCTTTTACCGTCAATTCCTTTTCGAGATCCATCGAATTTTCCTTTCATTCAACCGGATTTCTTCCCATTTTATCAAATATATCAATGTTTCATCAATTTTCATATAATGAACATTCAAATCATATTCATATCAAAACATGCATTTCAAGCATTTAAGAATATAATTCAAGTTACGAACTTACCTCATTGATTGTTCGTGTTTATGATTTCATTATTCTGATATATTTTCTTTTCCATGATCAAGTCTCGTATTTGTGTCGTCCGGATCTTTATAAATAAATTTGATCATCATTTTCATTCATTTCATATTCTAATGCATTTAATTAATGCTCCAGGCAAAAATTACCATTTTGCCTCTAAACTTTTAATTAATGACGATTTCATCCTTAGGGTCAAGAAAATAAAATTCTTGCAATTTAATCCTTATTTCTAGCTAGTATTATCATACATATCGATAACAGTCCATGAATTCTATAAAATATCAAAATTTTTCACAATTTCAACACTTTTCAATTTAATCCCTAAAACATGTTTTCCCCCGATCTTGAACTGAATTGATAATTTCATTAAATTTTGTAATTTAAATAATAAAATAATCTATTTCATGTAATTTAGTCATTTCTGACATTTTTACAAAATTGCCCATAAAGTTTTACTTTTATTCAATTTAGTCCCTAAGCCTAAAACATGCAAATTGGCCATGCTAGATAAATGTTCATACATATTTTCCTCCTCCTCCTCTCCATTCCACATCCTTAATTTATATAACATGCAACAAGTAACATTATCAATAATTTCACTATTTACTTATATGTACATTCAAAACTGTCCATTTGCGTCATAGTCACTAAATTATTTATATATTAAGCTACAGAACTAGAAATTAAGATCCGTTAATTTTTCCTGAAACTAGACTCACGTGTATTCTTACCATAAAATTTTCATAATTTTTGGTTTAGCAAATTAGTACAGTTTATTCATTAAAGTCTCCCCTGTTTTGCTATTTGGCAGTTCTGACCACTCTTCACTAAAGTTTAATTATCTCTTTAAACAGAATTCAAATGATGTTATAATTTGTTTCTTATAAAAATATACTCATTAAGGAATTTAACCATATAAATTATGTAACAAAATTATTTTTTATAATTTTAGTGATTTTTCCAAGTCAGAACAAGGGATCTTGAAATCATTCTGAACCAGTCTCACAAAAATATAAATATCTTAGAATACAGAATTACTTTACTCTCTCTATTTATTTTATATAAAAATAGACTCAATAATCTTTAATTCCATATCACCCTTAGCTTATAATTCAATTTCTATCATTTTGGTGATTTTTCAAAGTTAGCCTATTACTACTGTCTAAAACTACTTTAGTGCAACATATTCATTACCAAGTTTATAACACTCCTATTTCCATTTTCTACCATATTTCCCATTATTTTCTCTCATTTCCTTCACTAATATATCAAAACATGGAACCATATAAAAGAAAACTCTACATTAACATCAATTCCATGCTTTTTCAACAATATTAGACTTAAAAATATATTGAAATCTTAATGTTCTTACCTTTTCTTATTAACTTCAATCTTTAACTTGATTTTCTCTCTCCTCCAGCTTCTATTTCTTGAATCCAACTTGATATTCTTGCTCCCCATCACCTCCTTGCTATCTTTCTCTCTTGATGGCTATGGAAATTCTTTCAATTTTAGGTGAGAATAATGAATTTTGGTGAAAGGACTAAATTGTAAAAAGAAAACTTCTTTTCTTCTTACTCTTTCTCACGTTGGTTTGCATGGAAAGGAAAGATGATGAAAATTCTTCATCTTTCTTTCCTTATATACTAAATAAATAATAATAAAATAATATTAAATATCTCATAAAATATTAATAAAATAATATTTATCTAATTAATTAATTTAAAATATCATCAACATAATCATTACATTCTAGAATTCTCTCTCTTACTAATTGACCATTTTTCCTTCATGATCTTTTAGAATTCCATCCTTCAGTCATCATTTAATTTGGTAAAATTGCAATTTAGTCCTCATAGTTCTTCACTTATTCAATTTGGTTCTAATTTATCCATTTTCCTTAGTTTCTAGATCATTCTACCCTTAAAATATTTACACTATTGGTCCTTCAACTTTTCATATTTACACTTTAACCCCTTAAGTCTTGAGTATTTACTCTTAGGCAACAAAACTTTTCGACTTTTACAATTTAGTCCTTTCTGAATCAAGATATCATAATTTACTTCCCAATGTTGCCATAACTCAAAACTTCCTTTTATCACTTTATTTCCTTATTTTATTATATCAAGGATAATATATTCTTGTAAAGATTTTCGGTATTACGAGAAAAGAGGGCATATCGCTACCCTCTCTCCTATTGCTAGAGTAATAGTATATTTTTTATTAAAATTATTTTATTTATTCAGGACTTATTAAACTAGAACTTTTGTACTTCTCTCTATAAATATAGAGCACCAGTGAAGCTATTATAACACAATTTCTATATATCATTATTCTACTAGAAAGTAGTTGTAATTTATTTATAAAGAATAAAATTTATTTTCTGAGAATTACGAATAGTTATCGGTTTATAAAGAGAATTTACTTTTCCATTAAAAGTAAATAAATTGTTTTATTATGTAACTTAACTCGGTTACTCGAACTCACACTTGATACAATTCATGGTTCGAGGATCGCAGAGAAGACCGTTCGGTTGAAAGCCAATACCGAATTTAGTCCTGTAACACCCCTAACTCTTATCCGTCGCCGAACTAGGGTTAAAGACGTTACCAAAAAAATCAGAACATTTTACACACAATTCATATACATCATCAATAATCATAGTTAAACATTACCATAGAGTCCCTTATATAAGTCATTGAGACCTTAAACATGCATTAAAAGGGGTCGGGACTAAATCGAGCTCATACAAAATTTTTCAAAACTTAAACATTTTTCAAAGTTGTACAGGTTACACGCCCGTATGAACAAGCCGATTGAGACACGCCCGTGTGTCTAGGCCGTGGCAAAACAAGGCATACATACTGACTTGTCCACATAGCCACATGACACGCTCGTGTGCCAGGCCGTGGTCGAAACTAACTTGAGACACACGGCTAGCCACACGCCCGTATGCCTTGGCCATGCTCAAGACTGACTTTAAATTGTAAGATTACCCCAAGGGACACATGGCCGTGTAACATGACCATGTGTCGCACACGGCTGAGGCACACACCCATGTCTCTACCCGTGTGGACAAAAATAGGCCATTTGGAAAGCCAATTTGCCACCCATTTTGGGTCATACCTACAGGCATCAAAACCACATCATTTTATACCAAATTTTCAACTAATTCACAACTAAAACATACACCAATCATGCCATATTATGATAAACTAATTTTATGTTTATAATCCATACCAAAATATGTTAAATCATAAGCCAAAGACATACCAAAACATATATTTCTTTGTCTCGATTCATTCCATTCATTCTCATGCCAATACTTACCAAATTTCACAAATAAACAAATACCAAAAACTTACTAAATTGACCAATTCTCTTGCTCATTCATGATCACATCATATTAGCATAATTGCATCACATAATTCATACCAAAAACTCATTCACATACACAACCAAGACCAACCCACATCACGTGGCTAATATTCATAACTCAAAACATATTGACATGATTCTAGCCTATACATGCCATACTTCAATATACATATTTTCAAAAGGTACCAAAATATAGATCGATAGTGTGGTGATGATCATTGACGATCCCCGAGCTCCAAATATCTTCGATATCTAAAAAAATAATTGAAAAATACATAGAGTAAGCTTTCAAAAGCTTAGTAAGCCATATACAAATAAACTTATCATTCAAAACATGAAAGCATCATCAAATTACATATTCTCCATGGCTAAATACTATCTCAAACATAGTATACATTTTGAACATACCTGAATCGGATACACATCTCATATAATCATTCGTTTCTCAGAATGCCCGTTGAACCGCTCAAAATCATAAGGATACGTGGATATCTCGGAAATCTTGTACAATGCCAACGTCCCATACGTGGTCTTACATGTAATCAAATATCGATGCCACTGTCCCAGACAAGGTCTTACACGAAATCAAATACGATGCCAATGTCCCAGACATGGTCTTATATATAAATCATAAGTCAATGCCAACATCCCAGACGTGGTCTTACACGAAAACACATATCGGATCCTATGTCATGACATTTGTACCCTAACTATTCCTATGGTTCATACAAGGCTTTTCGGATGTCGGAACTTTGTCGATACTTTCTCAGATATCTCATATTCAAGGCATAAAGCCATTAATCATTGTTCAATAGCATATAAGCATAAATAAACCATTTCAAATACATTTATTTGTATATAGACTTACCTCGTGCGGATTCGGACGAACGGAGTCGACTACTCGATGACTTATGATTTTCCCCGATCTAATTCCTTTTTCTTTTGTTCTTGATCTATATAAATTCAAATTTAACTCTTTTATTCACCAAATAATTCAAATTAATCCACAAACACACATTTAGGGAAATTTACAAATTAGCCCTCACATTTTCACATTTTAACACTTTAGTCCTCAATTCACAAAATCACAAAATACATAAAATTTCCTTTTACACATGCTTAGCCAAATTTTTATAGAGTTCATATAAGTCTATATATTTTATTTATTTCACATTTTATTCCCTCAAAATCTCCTTTCTACAATTTAATCCAAATTACTCAAATTCATCAAAAATTCAAAGACAAAACCTAGTAATCTAACACATATCTTTCATTTACTACTATCAAACTTCATAAAGCTCACATTATCAACAATGGCATAACTCAAAATCATCAAAAAAATCAAAAATTAGGGCATGGACTTGATAGAACTCTAAACAACGATTACAAAAACGTAGATATTATCAAAAACTGAAAAAAATCCATACCTTAATCACCAAATCAAAGTGCCAAAACCCTAAGCTTGTATTTTTATTTCTTTTTATTTGATATATTCGGCCAACATGAATGATAATGGCCTAAATTTTCACTTTGTTTTATTATATAAAACTTTAATTACAAAATACCAATTTTGCCTTTAATTAATAATAACATATAAAATTTCATTAACTGCAAGCATTTATGTCCATCCATTATTCAGATGGTCTATTCACAATATAAGGACCTCTCATTTACAAAGACATAACAAATAGGCACACTTAACATATGGCAAGCAACTTTTACATTTTATGCGATTAGGTCCTTTTATCAAATCGAACACACAAACGATAAAATTTTCACACGAAGTTTTCATAGACATCAATTCACATATAATACACACGGAAAATATTATTAAAATTTTTTTAACTCGAATTTGTGGTCCCGAAACCACTATTCTGACTAGGGTCTAAACCGGGCTGTTACAAGTCCTCTTTGTAAAAAGCACAAGTATAATTATGGTTTAGGTTTATTGCTATAAATAACACAGTGACTCAGTTTTAAGAAAAATTTTGAATTTCCACAGTAGCTAAATAACTATTTTCTTAATTGAATTTTTCTAACGAGATAAGCCAAGACCAGAAGAGAGTCCAAAATGATTGTCGTTAACATCACGGAGCATGTCAGGGTCGTCGACTATCAACATCCGAGTCACAAAGATATGGAGATAAATTGACATTACAATGCACAAGCCTTCAATGTCGACTATCAACAATGCTCCTCCTTGCAGACCATCCTTGCCGAAATAAGCAAAAACGAGGCGCCGACTAAACAAAATAAGGCAAACTCTTGAGCAAAAGTCATGGAAAGACCACGGGAAAAAACAAAGGTTACTCCATCTCCCCGACAGCTGAAAGCCGAGTGGGAGTAAGAAAGACCAAGTTATTTTGACGAACAAAGACAAGGAAAAGAAGAGGAAGGGAAAAAGATGGGGAAAGGGAAAGTAATGGGAGAAAGGAAGTGGAAAGGGGGGAGAAAGGAGAATAGAACCGACGATTGGCAATAAGGCCGCTGGCGGCTGTAAAAGAACGACCAAAACTGGAACCTAAGGAATACAAAATGTGAGAGAAAAGTATAGGGACTTCGAGAGCTTTTTTGTTAAGTGACAATTTTTTAATTTTGTTGTTAGCAAATTATTTTTATTAACGTTGTTTAGTTAATTAATTATATTTGTTTGTTTAGGGTTTTGTAATTCTCAAATAGAAGTATAATTTTGTTATATAATATGTTAAATATTGAAAATGAAGTATTTTGTTATAATTTGATGAAAGTTTTGTGGAAAAATGAATGCATGTATGTTCATAAAATAGTTTAATATGATTGTGGTTTAGGAATTTATTAAAATGTGATATATTGTGAAATATGTTAACAATTGATTTATTAATATATTTGTGAAAATTGTTGAATATTTTGTTAATTAGTAGAATATGCATGCATGGTTTGAAAATGTTAGAATTAAGTGACCCAAATTCTTATTTAAATAAAATACGATGGAAAATAAAATAAAAGTAAAATCCATATAGAACTAGACTTCTTTTATTTTATTTTAGAATAAGGTTTTAAACCTTATTAAACTCCATCTATTTTATATTGATTAGGATAAGGTGTTTCAATCCTACTAGAATATGGCTTTGCAAGCCTATAAATAGACATAGTCTATTCCTCTTGTATTTGAGTAAAAATTTTTCGACATAGTGAATTTTCTTCTCCTCCGCCTGTGGTTTTTTTCCGAAAGGGTTTCACGTAAAATTTATGTGTTCTTTATTTTTATTTATTTTATTCTATTTTATTTTTCACAAATTGGTATCGAGCTTCCGGTTATTCATCTCGATCACGGTAATGGCGTCTTTGAAGTATGAAATTCATTGTTGGATCGCAACACCGATTTGCGTTGTGGCAAATTAAGATGCAAGCGTTCTTGCAGATGGATCTAGAGGATGCCCTGCTAGGATAGATAAGATGCCTTCGACATTAATGAGATGAAGAGAAGAAGCGTAAGGATCGAAAGGCATTAACACAATTACATCGCATTTGTCCAACGAAATTTTGCAGGATGTGATGAAAGAGAAAACCGCATTGCATTATGGAAGAGGCTAGAACAAATATGTATGTCGAAAACTCTAACAAGCAAGTTGCATATGAAGCGGCGTCTTTATGCTCATCGTTTGGAGGAAGGTGCGTCAGTACACGAACACTTAACAAAGTGTTTAAAGAAATTCTCTCAAACTTGGAGGCCATGGAGGTTCAAGATGATAAGGAAGATCTAGGGTTGATTCTACTTTGTTCGTTGCCCCCGTCTTATTCAACCTTTAGAGACACGATTTTATATAGCCGCGAGTCTCTCACAGTTGATGAGGTTTATGATTCTTTAACCTCGTATGATAAGATGAAGCATCTTGTGGTTAAACCCAACTCTCGGGAGAGGGTCTCATTGTTCGTGGGAGACAAGACCGGAATGTTGAAGATAATCGTGGTAGAACACAGGAACGGAATCCTCGTGGTAAATCTAAGGGTAGATCGAAATCTTCAAACAGAGGTAAAACTTGCAACTTCGCAAGAAGAAAGGGCACATTAAATCTGAGTGCTATAAGCTACAAAATAAGATTAAAAGGAGGCTGCGAATCAAAAGGAAAACAAACGAAAATTCGGTGAAGGCGATGTTGTAGAAGACTACGCGATGGTGAACTTCTAGTTGCTTCATCAATGATTCTAAAGTAAGCGAGGTGGATACTTGATTCAGTTGCACCTTCCACATGAGTCCCAATCGGGATTGGTTTACAACTTATGAAACGAAGATCTGAAGGTGTTGTTTTGATGGGAAATAATGCTTCATGTAAAATCGCGGTGTTGGAACAATTAAAGTTAAGATGTTTGATGGAGTTGTCGAACACTTAGTGACGTGCGGCATGTTTGAATTGAAAAGAAATTTAATTTCGTTGAGTACTCTTGATTCAAAAGGGCAGATACACAGTGAAAGTGGGGTTTTAAAGATTTCAAAGGGTCCTTGTTGTGATGAAAGGGCAAAGAAAAATTGCCAAGTTATATGTTTCTGAGGGTTCTATATTATTGGTGATGCAATTGTCGCTTCCTCTTCCTTGTCGATGATGATATTACTAAACTTTGGCATATCGCCTAGGGCATATGAGTGAGAATGGCATGGCGAATTAAGCAAAGAGGACTTCTTAATGGGCAAGGAATTTGCAAACCGAATTTCTGTGAGAAACCTTGTGTTTTGGGAAGCAAAGAGAGTTCGATTCACTAGAGGAATCCATAACACGAAGGAAACGTTGGAGTATATCCATTACGATCGTGGGGCCGCCCGAGTGCCTTCGAGAGGTGGAGCTAATTATATGCTAACCTTTATTGATGATTTTTCCGAAAAGTTTGGGTGTTCTTCCGAAGCGAAAAGCGATGTGTTTTCCACATTTAAGTCTTGGAAAATTATGATTGAAAACAGACGGAAAAGCAGATAAAATACCTCCGCATGCACAATGGCTTAGAGTTACGCTCGATGAGTTTAATAGATTGTGCAAGTCGAAGGATCATGAGACACTTGACGATTCGTCATACTCCACAAAGAAAAGCGGTGTTGCGAGCGAATGAACGAAGCGATCATGGAGAAGGTTCGATGTATGTTGTCAAATGCCAACTTACGAAGTCATTTTGGGCGTAGCGACCTCTCATTGCATGTTTTTGATCAACCGATCTCCATCCGTTGCCATTGAGAAAAAGACTCCACAAGAGGTATGGTCGGTAATCCCGCTAATTATTACGATTTAAAGATTTTTGGGTGTCCTGCGTATGCTCATGTTGATAATGGAAAATTAGAACCGAGATCCATTAAATGCGTTTTCTTGGTTATAAAGTGGTGTAAAAGGCTATAAGTTATGGTGTCCTGAAAATAGAAAAGTTGTGATTAGCAGAGATGTTGTTTTTGATGAAAGCGCTATGCTACCTAACTTATCTCTTAAAGACTCTTCCAATAAAGAAAACCAAAAGCGGTGGAGCATCGATTAATCTGAATCAACTCCTCAAGCCAAGACAAAATTGAGAATAGAGTTGCTTCTTCACCGCAATACTCTATCGCCAAAAACAGGACAAGAAGAGAAATTAAACCTCCAAAGAAGTATGCCGAGGTTGATCTAGTTGCTTATGCTTTAAATGTGGTGAAGATATAGATGCGAATCAAGAGCCATTTAATTATTACGAGGCGATTAGTGTGAAGACTCGAAAAGTGGATGTTTGCTATGCAAGAGGAGATGGAATCACTCCACAAAAAGCAGAACATGGGATCTTGTAAAACTTCCTAAAGGTAAAAAGGCATTCGTTGTAAATGGGTGTTTAAAAGAAAGAAGGGACTCAGGAGTTGAAGAACCGGATATAAAGCAAGGCTTGTTGCAAAGGGTTACTGATCAAATTCGAGTGGACTTCATGATGTGTTCTCTCCGGTTGTTAAGCATAGTTCGATTCGAGCTTTGCTTGGTATTGTGGCCATGCATGATTTGGAGCTTGAGCAGTTAGATGTAAAAGCGTATTTTTGCATGGAAAACTTGAGGAAGATATTTACATGCAACAACCGGAGGGTTTTATAGTCTCGAAAAAGAGGACTATGTTTGCTTTTGAAAAAGTCCCTTTACGGTTTGAAACGATCACCAAGACAAGTGGTACAAGAGGTTTGATTCCTTTATGACTTCTCATGATTTCAAAAGAAGTAGTTTTGACAGTTGTGTCTACTTTAAGAAAAAAAGTGATGGTTCTTTTGTGTATCTACTTCTTTATGTTGATGACATGTTGATAGCGACAAAAGATAAAGAGAGATAAGAAAGGTTAAAGCCCAACTAAGTGAAGAATTTGAGATGAAAGATCTAGGACCAGCAAAGAAGATACTTGGTATGGAGATTCTCGAGATAGAAAAGCAAGTAAATTGTACCTAAGTCGGAAGGGTACATTGAGAAAGTTCTTTGAGTTCAATATGCAGAGTGCTAAGCTGTTAGTACTCCTTTAGCACCCATTTCAGACTTTCATCGGCCTTATCTCCTCAATCGATAATGAGATTGAGTACATGTCACATGTTCCATACTCTAGTGCAGAGGATCTCTCATGTATGCTATGGTTTGTTCACGCCCGATTTATCATATGCGATCGGTGCGGTTAGCGAGATACATGGCGAATCTCGGTAAAGAACAACGGAAAGCGATTCGATGGATTTTAAGATACTTACGAGGCACTACTAATGTTTGCTTACGTTTGGAAGAACTAAAGATGGAGTTATAGGGTATGTTGATGCTGATTTTCTTGGAGACCTTGATAGAAGAAGATCTCTCACGAGTTACGTCTTTACAATCGGAGGTTGTGCAATTAGTTGGAAAGCCACTTTGCAAACTACGATCGCTTTGTCTACCACTGAAGTGAGTACATGGCGATTTATGAGGCTTGTAAAGAAGCTATTTGGTTGAAGGGACTATTTAGTGAACTCAATGAAGACCTTCAAATCAGCACGAGATTTTGTGACAATCAGTGCCATCTTTCTTACAAAAGATCAAATGTTTCATGAGAGAACAAAACACATTGATATTCGGTATCATTTTGTTCGTGATATTATTGCTCGTGGTGATATTGTTGTGAGCAAAATTAGCACTCATGAAAATCCTGCAGATATGATGACTAAGTCACTTCCTATAACCAAGTTTGAGCATTGCTTAGACTTGGTTGGTGTTCATTGTTGAAGTTAAACCCTTAAGGGTTTTTGGAAGAGGTGAAGAACTTGTTTATTAAAAGTTCGCGATGAAGAACTTGTTCATTGAGAATTTGTGTCAAGGTGGAGATTGTTAGAATTAAGTGACCCAAATTCTTATTTAAATAAAATACGATGGAAAATAAAATAAAAGTAAAATCCATATAGAACTAGACTTCTTTTATTTTATTTTAGAATAAGGTTTTAAACCTTATTAAACTCCATCTATTTTATATTGATTAGGATAAGGTGTTTCAATCCTACTAGAATATGGCTTTGCAAGCCTATAAATAGACATAGTCTATTCCTCTTGTATTTGAGTAAAAATTTTTCGACATAGTGAATTTTCTTCTCCTCTGCCCGTGGTTTTTTTCCCGAAAGGGTTTCCACGTAAAATTTATGTATTCTTTATTTTTATTTATTTTATTCTATTTTATTTTTCACAGAAAATATTTTAATAAAATATTTGTAATGGTTACAGTGAAGGTTATTTATAGTTGGTGATCTTGTCTTGCTGCATCGGAAGTGCTTTTGCACATGTGGATTGTCCAGAAAGTATCAATTTCAGCAACGCCTTTCTAGATATGTTGTGATTATTGGGAAACAAATGTAGTCTCCATTGCTTTAGATGAGACCTCTCCCCTTGTCACTGTAGGTGTTACAAGAAGAGACTCTTTAGAGATTTACGATAAATAAGGGTAGCAGTAACCTTCTTTGAGACATCCTTTTCCAATGCGCCAATGAAAGTAGGCACTTCAATTGTTGCATCGACAGGTTGTTCTAGCATCTCCCCATGGATTGTAAGCCTTTTTGCTCGAATTGATCTGTAGAGATTATCTTGGCACAGGCTATGGGAAGAAGAAAGATTGCTTCCTGAAAAAGTGTAAAGCTTTGGAAATAAACAAGAAAGAACCTTTTAAAATGTTCCTTGCTTTAGGGTTTCTAAGAGAATTAAGAGATTTTAGGTGATGACAAAGTGAGGTTTGCCGTGGATATTTATAACAAAAATAAGCAAGGACCTCTATCAATGTTTTTCCCTTCAAGATACGAAGAGAGAAAATCTTGATTACCCACCAAAAGTAAATATTTGGTGCCAAACTTTTCATAATTCACCAAAAATTATTGAAAATCACAAAAATAATAAAAAAAACCAAAAATTCCAAAATGACATGAAGCATGGTCATTTAAATGTGCTTCAAAGACAGCCAAGACCTCAAGCTCCACAAATCTCAACTTAATTCCTTATATCCTTAAACCTAGGATATTTTATGTAAATGACTAAAAATAATAATTAATTACATAAATGATATTGAATAAAAAACAATCACCTAAATGATCTAAAATAAATAATAAATTTAGGTTGGGACACTTAAATGGCCAGTACCATCTAATTTTCTGACACAATCATTATCCAATGATTATCTCAAGGGTTAAAAAAATATTTTTTAGGTGTTAAACATTAGATATCCCGCACCTATATATTTTATTCAAACCATAGCATACTGACGTACATTTATATTAGTATTCAAAAAAATATTTGTATTGGACAATAAATGGTGGGGACCACTTTTTCCATTAAAAAAATATTACTAGGCCATTACTCGACCAATGCCCATGAAGTCGACCATTAATAGGCCGAAGCTTACCACAGCCCGTGTCCCAAGGCCTAATGCCAACCATTAGTTGGACGGGCCCGCTTCTTTAGCCTGTCAAGTCCCATCAGCCATCTTTTTTTATTTTATTTAAATTCTATCCATTACTTTAAATCCCATTTTTATTATTTTTAAATCCTATTCATTACTTTAAATCCCTTTTCTTAAAAATCTTATTCATTACTTTAAATCCCATTTTTCTTTAATTAATTTAATTCTTTTTTTAATCTGTAAATTATTACTTTAAATTAATTTATCCTTAAATTTTTTAATTAAAACCGTATTTTAAAAAAATCAATTTATTCCTTTAAATTGATTTATTATTTAATTATTATGTTTTTTTAATTAAAATCAAATTTTTTAATAAAATCAATTTTATCATTTAATTATTACTTTTTTAATTAAAATCAAAATTTTTAATAAAATCAATTTATCATTTAATTATTATGTTTTTTTAATTAAAATCAAAATTTTTAATAAAATCAATTTATTGCTTTAAATTGATTTATCTTGTAAAACAGTATATTGATATTTTAATTAAATTTGATTGTTTAAATTAAGAATTATGGAAAAATAAAAATAAGGGTGTGGATAGATAAAAAATAAAAAACCCTTTAATTACAAGCTTTTACAAGAATCCATCATCTTCTAATCCAACATTACGGGAAGATTAACCGGCAACATAAATACGATGTGGGTAAGTTGATCGGTTGTGGTTGGATGTTCGGCACACCTTGCACTATTTGAGTTCGACGATGATTTGAAATGACATGGATGCCAAGGAGACGAAGATTCAAAAAGATTAGAACTCATAACACTTTTGGAAAATTTTGTATTTACGTTTTGAGGATTCTTTATTTTCGGTGTTTAGTTTTTATTTTCATCTTTTATATTCTTCGTTCTTTTTTTATTATAGTAAAATTATTTTTGCCTGTGGTTTTTAATTCTCTTTGGAGAGATTTTTCCACGTTAAATTTGTGTGTTCAATTTCTCAATTTCTTCTACTATTTTTTACTTGTTCGTTACTTAATCAAGTCGATGCCTAACGATTTTTGATAATTTTGACTTAAACGGAAAAAAATAAAAATTTTAAAACAATAAGAATCAGCTAAACATTAATGAAATCGCCAATGTCATAGGAAAGACGATCTGAGATTGGAGAAATCCTTTTACAAAATATTTTTCGAAATTATTTTAACGATTATGTTTTAACAAAAGTGTTTTTTAACTCATTATATATAATTTCCACTGTGAAGGCTGATTGGGTTGTGGAACCCTAAACTGGTTAGGCTCATGTTAATGCCAAATAGGATAACCACAATCCTTCCTAATTGCTCTCCTCTGCAACATGCACACACACAAAACTTAGCCTTTGATGGTTTATAAAGATTTAGTATACAATTAGACAACATCCCTTACCCGCACAAACCTTGACACCCATAAACCTCGAGATATCTCTAAATAATATATTTTGTGAAATTGAAGTCAATTTAGAAATACTTTTGAAATTCGAAATATTGTGGTAAAAATCCCTCTAGAACCCTTATATTATAATTTAAATTTTGCTATTATTTCCTACACTATACATAAGTTTATAGTGTAGGACCAAATTCATGCCATGATCCAATACAAGAAAAATAGGCACAAAAATAGACCCAAACAAGGCCCAAACGAACAGAGACTCAAAGTTGTTGCATGAGTCCTCGCGCCGCACGCCTCTCACCAGCATCCCACTCCGCCACGCCTCTCGATTCCGAGATTTTCGCGGCTATATCTTTAACAGAAAACAACAAGAAGCATAGTAACAGGAGGAGACTTGTTTTTCCCTTGTTTTATTTCTAGGCTATAAAAAGCCATTGAAAATACGGTATAAAGGAGAGTTTTTTTTTTCGGGGGGGAATCAAGAGAAATACAGAGAAATATACCAGATTTCTGAGTAAACTTTTAATACCATCCAATAGAATCAAAGGTGATTATAGTTTTTTTTTCAAAGTTTTTAGCCTTTGTTGTGCATCTACATTTTTTTTCCTTTCTTTTTTTTTTTCCTTATTTTTGAAAAAAATCAAACAAAGTTAAAAGAGAAAGGAGGGCTTACCTGGTCTTGATCCGTGAACCGGCGATAGGGTGGAGGTGCGTGGCACCGATGATCCTCCAGGGTGGCGCAAGCTAGGTTGAATTCCTAGCAAAGAAAAATGGAAAGGGAGCAGGGAAGAAGAAGCATTCTACTTCTTTTTGTTTGAAAAACAATGGGAATAAGAAATAAAATGGGTCCTGCAGAACCATTCAATAGTTTTTAAAGTGGCGGGGCCCACGTGTTTTGCCCTTAAGGGGTTAATTTGTGCATCAGGTCTCTGTACATTTTCTTGCTGCCCAAATCTGCTTCACTTTTGTTTTTGAATTTCACCCAGCAATTTTGTGCAACTTTTAATTTGGTCCATATTAAATGCTAGGTTTAGAAATTTGGGTAAATTACATTTTTAAACCCCCTTGTTCCACGCGCCCTTCAATGAGGTCCTCCTTTCCCCTTTTATTTGTGCTTTATCCTAGAACTTCCGTTTTGATCTCAATTAAGCCCTATTTTGCTTATTTTAAACACTTTTATCACAAAATTAAATTCTTTTGGTACTATTATTATTAATCTATTTCTATTTTATTTAACTATTTTAGGTTATTTTCCTATTATTTATTGTATTATTTTTTTACACTATTATTTATTATACTTATTATATCATTTTCGTTATTTTTTCTTCCATTTAATTTAGTCAATTTGAGTTATGTTTCACATTATTATATTATTTATTTATTTTTATATTTGTTATATGCTTTGTATACATTTTTTAAGTAAAATTAATTATTTTATGTATAACTTGTCATTATATGTATTACATTATTTGGCGTATCATTTTTTTTCTTTTGCTAATAATCATTTTTTTCCTGTGTTATTTCTTTTTATATATATTTTATAATAATTTTAAATATAGTTTATTATACTTATTATATTTTATTCATCATATTTTATTTATTTTTTTCCTACCGTTTACTACTATTATTTTACTATCATTATTTATAATTTTATATGTATATATTCTTCGTTAAAGTTTTTTTATAATTTTTAATAAACCTACTTTATTATTTTATTATTTTTATATACCATAGTTTTTTTCATTGATTTTTTTATATACTAAATTATTATTATTTATTTATTTTTTCACCTTCTTTGTTTGTTTTGAATATCAAAATATCCCTTTATCGGTTCACTCTCAAAATTTTTCAAAACATAGGCAATGTTCGATATTTAAAGAATTCAAAGGATCGTGCCCTAACGTCATCGGGTTTCGCTTTCTTGGTCGCTTTGAATGTTCGAATACCCTCTTAAAGCTAAAAACGACGTTTTAAAGGCAAGATCACATCCGAGGGTCAAAATATTGTGTCCTAACGTCATTGGATGTAATGTTTTACCTCAAGGTGAGATGGTCTTTAATACACATTTGACTTACCTAAATGTTTTAAAAGCCAATAAAAGGAGGATCGCGTTTTGAACTCTGTCCAAATCTTTAATTTTCAACATTGAGACACTAAATAATCAATCAAGTACCAATTTTGGGCGGTCGAGGGTGCTAATCCTTCCTCGTCACGAATCGACTCCGAACCAATTTTTATTTTCGAGACCAAAATCGTCGCTTTGAAAAATTTATTTATTTATTAAAAACGACCGTGTTTTGAGGTGAACCAATCACACCCTATTAAAAACGATTGGAGGCGACTCCCAACTTTTCATTTTCAAAGTCAATTTCCCGTTTTCAAAAAATAGTTTCGACAGTTTGGCGACTCCACTGGGGACATCAGAGAGTCGAGCTGTAAATTGATTGTTTTCTATCTTATTGTCAAAAATTGGAAATTTGGTTTTTAAATCTATGATCCTCTCATTGTATTTTCTGTGTTTTTGTCAGTTTTTATCATGTGGGTTTTACTTTATTTGTCGAGTCTTTCGATATATTCTTGCATCATTTTGCATGACCGTTGTGGTCGCACCTTTTAAGTGGGAGTGAGAAACTATGCTTTCGTGAGGTTTTCACCTCCGCATGGGCTAGGGGATCGCTTTCGGAATACATCCGTACTTATGTCTTCGTGAGGTTTTCACCTCCGCACGGGCATAAGGAAATGTATTCCCCTGAACCGAACTTGATCCATCTGAACCTATAATGGGCGAGGGTCGAGGAATCTGCTGGTTCAGGTACCTTTACTCTAGAACTAAATCACATATAGTGAGCTGTAGGAACCCGCCTTAGGTAGAATTACACCTAATCCTAGTGGTTTCCTGAATAGGTGGTTGATAATTTCTTGATTAGTTTGATTTTCATTCTTATGTATGAATTCTGACTTGGGTTCTTCCTTCTTTCTTTAATAGTGTTTGCATAACATTTTCATCCTAAAAGGAGGTGTCGATATACGGTTTGGTTACTAATAGAAAGTTTTGCCATTAAGAATGAATTCCTTGATAAAGTGAAAGACAACGCGTTTGTCTAAAGATGGTCGAAGAATGCACAGTTAGAGAAAGGTGACAGTTTGACAAAGGAGTACACGTCAGAGTTATGGGACTTCACTCGTATTAGTGTGGTTTAGAACGATCTTCAGGAGTTGAAAGAATTATGGAGTCACTGGGATGATAAGATGAAGCAGCTACTATACTGTAATTATGGTGATGTTCCTTATCTCCTCGATGTTAAGGTAGATAGGTATTTGTTCTGCGCCATGGCTCAATTTTGGAATTCCGCCTACAGTTGTTTTACTTTCGGAAAGGTGGATCTAGCACCTACTATCGAGGAATACACAGCCTTGCTTCGCTGTCCGAGGTTTCAAGTTGATAAGATTTATTCTAGAGCTGTCAATACCCCAACCTTTGTAAAGACGTTGATGAACATCACTGGGATGAGTGAACAGTGGGTTAAGGCTCGGGTCCAGCAGAAAGGCAGTGGAAAGTGCATCCCTTAGGAAAATTTGAGAGATCTGATCCTGACACACCCTGACATGAAGAAAAGAGTTGATGTTTTCACCTTGAGCATTTATGGTTTGGTTATTTTCCCTAAGGCTTTAAGGCATGTAGATGAAGCAGTCGCCGATCTATTTGACCGACTAGGTAAAGGAGTCACTTCAGTTCCTGCAATCCTAGCTGAGACTTTCAGATCTTTGAGTGTATGTCGGAGGTCAGGTGAAGACAGATTTATTGGGTGTGCACAACTCTTGTTAGTATGGTTTTATAGCCACTTTTGGAGGGTAGAAAAGGCCTCTTACCGACTTTTTTTCGGAGATTACTCACCTTTGAAAGAGATAGTGGCCATATCGAGAAAATATGACATAACAGAGGAAAAATGGATGGCGATACTTCAAAATCTCCAAGAAAAGGATATCGAATGGAAGGCCCCTTGGATGGTTTCTGATGAGATTCTCTACCGATGTGGGAGTTATGATTGGGTCCATTTATTGGGGATTTGGGGAGCCATTGGATATGCCCCTCTACTGGTATTGAGGCAATATAGATCAAGATAATTTATACCGATGACACAAGGGCTAGCTCAGAGTGGGTTCTCGTATGGGGAGAAAGACTCCAAGAAAAAGAGCCGTGAGATTTATAATGCCTGGAACCAAACTTGCCGGATAAAGAGAGTTGCTGTGAATCTAATGGTAACTCCTGAATATAACAAATGGTGGAGTAGAAGGGTTAACGATAATATCCCGAGGTCGAATTTAGAAGAAGCTCGACCGATAGAGGAATATCTGCGAGTGGTTCACTCTGAATTGGAAATCATAAAGCAAGACTTCGAAAAGAAAACCTCAGAGTTAGAAATGAAAATAGAGCAGTTGGAGGAGGAAAAAGTATACTTAAAGTTGGATGTTGATGTTCAAAAATTCGAGGCTGAGAATTTGAGAAAGAGAAAGAGAGAAGTTGAGGAGGACCTAGACAATCTGAAGACTGATTACAAGCAGCTGCATAAGTCAATGAGAAATGCTGGCTTGGGTAAAACGTCTGAACAGTGGAGGCAAGAAATCCAAGAGGAAAAGGCTAGGGCTGATTGGTGGGAAAGAAAGTTCCACGATGCTCAGGCTCGAGAAGTCACTTGTAAAAAGAGTTTGGATGATAGCCAGAATGAAAAATAGATGTTAAGAGCTCAAGTGGAGGAGTTAGAAATGGCACTACAGCAACATCAGTATCGTAACTCAGTAATTGAATTAAGAGCTAGTCTAAGCAAGATCGAGAATTTGAAGGGGAAAGTAGAAGAACTTGAAGCTACACTTCAGAACTGTGAGAATCAAATTAAATTATTGGAAGCAAATAATGAGCAACTAGGGGAGCAACTTCACCGATCTCAGGATCAGGTCCGAGATAGGGATTACTTAATGGGTGAAGCTATAGCTCAGATACAAGAGGTGGCTGATCACTTACAGACTTTGGCGGTCCAAGCAGATGTGCTAGGAGTTAAATATGAGTTAGAATCAGATCGGGGGCGAGAGTTAGCCTGCCTTCTTAGGAAAGTAAAAGCTTTGGGTGTTAGGGCAAGACCGTATATGTAATTCATTTTATGTAAAAGATTTTGTTTTTCAGTGAAGTTTTCTAAATGAAATTGAATTCGAATCGACGTCTCCTTTTTGCATTCATGTCATGCATTTGCATTACATTGCATCGCATAACATCATATACACAAAAGAACCTTATTAATTAGTGGCCATTTATCTAGTTACCCTGGAACACCGGTACTACACACGAAGGAAGACAAAGGATATGGATCAGAGGTTTGAGCAAATGCAAAAGGAGATGCAAGAGCAACTGCAGGCTCAGATGCAAGAGCAGCTGGCTAAGATCCAGCAGGAAATGAGAGACCAAATGCTGGAGTCCCAGAGAAACATGCTAGAATCACAAAATAGCATGATAAGCCAGCTGACACAGCTGTTTAAAGGAGGGTCTGACAAAGGAAAAGGCCCTATGGTTGACACGAGAAATGACAATGAGGATTCCGCTTGTCCTACAAGTTTTGCGCCAGCAAACATGCAAACACAACCACCAAGGGTGTCTGTTAATGTCCAACCTCTTTATCAAACTGGTACCTCGGCACCAGTAAACTTTTCAGCGGGATCGAGCACCAACCCTAAGGATAATCTAGCAAACCCCCAAGTCCCTGACTTCGACGACGCAGCAGAAGTGGAAAAAGAAAAAACAGAACTGCCCAAACAAATGGAGGACCAATATAAATGGTTGGTGGAGAAGTTCAAGGCGTTGGAAAGTGTTGATAATTACTGCGGAATGGATGCCAGAGAGTTGAGTCTAGTCCCAGATTTGGTATTACCTCCCAAGTTCAAAATACCAGAATTTGAAAGATACAACGGAACTAGTTGCCCCGAGGCTCACATCACGATGTTTTGTCGGAGAATGACGGGTTATGTCAATAATGATCAGTTGTTGATTCACTGTTTTCAGGATAGTTTGGCTGGGGCTGCGGCCAAATGGTACAATCGGTTGAGTCGTACCCAAGTTAAGTCATGGAAGGACCTAGCTCAAGCCTTCATGAAGCAGTACGGCCATATAACAGATATAGCACCGGACCGGATCACACTCCAGAATATGGAGAAGAAGCTGCTTAAAGCTTCCTAAAGATGCTCGAGAGATAGAGAGAGGTCGCTACACAGGTCCAACCACCGTTGCTAGAAAAAGAAACAACCATGCTCTTCATCAATACATTGAAGGCGCCTTTCATTACTCATATGTTAGGTAACGCAACCAAGAGCTTTGCAGACATAGTAATGTCCGCGAAATGATAGAAAATGCCATAAGATCAAGTAAGATAGAAGTCGGGGAGAACACGAGAAGGTCAGCCCCGAAGAAAAGAGAGAATGAAGTAGGTAATGTGAGCTCAGCTACATAAAACCGCCACCGTTAATCATCAAGGCGATAGTCACAGGCCGTGAGCCTCACCAAGGAGGAGCCTAACATGAGATGAATACGAGAAGTTTCAATTTACTCCCATACCAGTGACATATAGGGAGTTGTACAAAAGTCTGTTTGATGCACATGTAGTGGCTCCTTTCCACTTAGAGCCGTTGTAGCCCCCATACCCTAAGTGGTACGATGCAAATGCTCAGTGCGAATACCACGAAGGAATTACGGGACACTCGATAGAAAACTGTACCTCATTCAAAAGGTGCGTGGAAATGCTTATCAAAGCAGGTGTTCTAAAATTTGATGATACACCTGGTACAGAAAATCCGTTGCCCAGTCATACTGATAAAGGGGTAAACGCGATAATTGAGAATGTGGGGAGAAAAGTCAAGCTGAATATCGCTGAGGTGAGAACCCCATTGAAGCTAGTTTGGAATGAAATGCAGAAGAGAGGTTTAGTCCCGCAAGGGTTGGGAGATAAAATCCAAGATACACGGAACTACTGTGAGTTCCATCATGAGAAAGATCACGAGATCCAGAATTGTATTGAGTTCAGAGCCCTAGTACAGGGTCTAATGGATAATAAGGAATTGGAGTTCTTTAAGTCTGTCGAAGAAGGGGATGTATGCTCGCTAGGAGGAGAGTCGAGTGAGGAAGGCGGCAGAGCCAGCCGTCTAGTGATAATTATTTCGAAGCCTAGAGTTAGTGAAGTAGAAGCAAGAATTACACCAAGAGTTATAATCCAGAAGCCAACAGCTTCCCCTTATAAAGATAGCCATAGGGTGCCTTGGAATTATAACTATACTATAGCAGTTTCAAAGAAGGAGGGTTCAATTAACACGCCAAACATAGAAGCCGAACCAGCAAAAGGGAAACTCGTCATGTTTAGGCAAGAAGCAGAGATATTAGAACCACTAGTTAATGAGCCAGTAATGGAAAAGAAAGCCAAGGAGTTCTTGAAGTTCCTAAAACACAGCGAGTATAATGTTGTGGAACAACTACACCAACAATCGGATCGCATATCGGTATTGGCTCTGCTGTTAAATTCGGAGGTCCACCGCAACGCATTGATGAAAGTGTTGAACGAAACCTATGTTGCGGATGACATTTCAGTTAACAAATTGGATCGTCTCGTCAGCAACATAAGCGCTGACAATTTCATCTCCTTCAGCGATGATAAGATACCACCAAGGGGTAGGGGGTCTATTAAGGCTCTACATGTCATTACACGTTGCAAGGGGTATACGCTACCCGGAGTACTAGTTGATAATGGGTCCGCATTGAACGTGTTACCGTGGGCTATATTAAACCGTTTACCTATAGACAGTTCCCATATGAAGACATGTCAGAACATAGTAAGAGCATTTGATGGCACGGAAAGGAAAGTAATGGGAAGGATAGAAGTACCTCTTCAGATTGGCCCAAACACGTACGAGGTAGATTTTCTCGTGATGGATATTAAGCCTTCCTATAACTGTCTATTAGGAAGACCTTGGATTCATTCAGCTGAGGCAGTGCCATCCTCGCTGCACCAGAAGCTAAAGATGGTTACTGAGGGTCGGCTAATAACAATAAATGCGGAGGAGGACATTATTGCGTCAGTTACCAGTGATACACCCTACATAGAGAATGACAACGAAGCAGTTGAATGTTCATTTCGATCATTAGAGTTTGTAAAACAGGATTCCGATACCTAGGATATCAAGGGCTACGAAAATGAGCCTGCAGTTGACAGTTGGGAAAGGCGCGTTACTTGGCAGAGGACTCGGGAAGCACCTTTGTGGAAAAGTTAGAGTGCCAGTCTTGGTTGGCAAGTGGGATCGCTTCGGTTTACGATTCAGACCAGATGCAAGCCAAGTGAAGAAGGAGTTTGAAAGGAAACAAGAACAGCGGAGAGCGAGATTGAGAGGGACAGAAGTCAGGTGGGAACCGATGAATTTCCCCCACATTTCCCAAACATTTGTATCTGGAGGGTTTATTCATTCCATACAGCATAAGGTGAAAGAAGGAATAACTGAAGATGCTAGGGGAATTTGGAGCATCAATGCCATATTTGAAAAGGAAGCAATGGAAAGAAATTTATCAGGCATTTGCCCATATGAGCCTGGGAGTGTTTTGAATAACTGGACTGTAGAAGAAATTCTTGTAATCTTTAGAGATAACAGAGAGTAATATTCAAAACCCACTTGTTGTCTTCTAGCCTAGGGACAATAAGAATCTTTTGTGAAATAGGCTCATGTTTAAACATTATTATTTTCAATAAAAATGCATTTTCATATATCAGTTCGAGCAATTATTCTTTCTTCCTTTTAATTTCATACATAATCATACCATACAGAGGAATTATTCATTTCGTTTTCTTTTGGTATTCTCTTATACTCATAATAGGCCCCCAGATGTCAATGTTATGAGTAATGCTAATACGAGCCCGGAATCTCCTTTTGAGCAAGACATGCGCTTTGAGGGATTTCAAGATTTTGAAGAGGATGAAGATCGTGGTTTATCTCCCGATTTGTTAAGGATGGTAGAGCGAAAAGATGAACAGATCCTGCCACACAAAGAGACTACTGAGATTGTGGCCCTGGAAGAGGGGAAGGAAGTTAAAATTGGCACTTAAGTTAACGAAAAAACAAGACAGAACCTCATTGAGCTGTTGCAAGAATTCAAGGACGTCTTTGCATGGTCATACCAGGATATGTTTGGTTTAAGTACCAATATCGCAGTGCACCGTGTCCCTACAAAAAATGAGTACAAGCCAGTTCAGCAGAAGCTCCGAAGGATGAGACCCGATGTAGCAATGAAAATAAAGGAAGAAGTCAAGAATCAGTTTAATGCCGGATTCCTACAGGTGGTCAATTATTCAGAATGGGTAGCCAACGTCGTCCCTGTCCCTAAGAAAGATGGGAAAGTACGGATGTGTGTAGATTATAGAGATTTAAACAAGGCCAGCCCAAAGGATAACTTTCCATTGCCTCACATAGACACTCTAGTGGATAATACGGCAGGCTATTCACTGTTCTCCTTTATGGATGGGTTCTCCAGGTACAATCAGATCAAGATGCATTTTGAGGACATGGAAAAAACCACATTCATAACTTTATGGGGAACGTTTTGCTACAAGGTGATGCCCTTCGGGCTGAAAAATGCAGGAGCCACATACTAAAGAGCCATGGTAACCTTGTTCATGACATGATGCACAAGGAAATTGAGGTCTACGTTGACGACATGATTGCAAAATCCCGAATTGAAGAGGAGCATGTGCGAGTGTTGAGGAAATTGTTCCTGAGGTTGAGAAAATTCCAATTAAAGCTCAATCCATCAAAATGCACCTTCGGAGCTAGGTCTGGAAAGTTACTTGGCTTCGTAGTCAGTGAGAAGGGAATAGAAGTCGACCCTGATAAAGTCAAGGCTATACAGGGGCTGCCCCCGCCACGAACTCAGAAAGAAGTCCGAGGTTTTCTAGGGAGACTAAACTACATGCACGGTTTATTTCGCAACTGATAGAGAAGTGCGACCCCATATTCCATCTTCTTAAAAAGCACAATCCTGGGGTATGGGATGATGAATGCCAAAAAACCTTTGAAAAGGTTAAACAATATTTGTCTAGTCCCCCAGTGCTAACACCACCAAACCCTGGTAGACCATTGATACTATACTTAACAGTATTTGATAATTCGATGGGGTGTGTGCTCGGCCAACACGATGAGACTGGGAGAAAAGAAAGAGCGATATATTACCTCAGTAAAAAATTTACTGAGTGTGAAATGAGGTATCCGCCAATTGAGAAGCTATGTTGTGCTTTGGTGTGGACAACACGAAGGTTGAGGCAATACATGTTGTACCATATAACTTGGCTAATCTCAAAGCTAGACCCTCTCAAATACATGATGGAGTCAACCGCTTTAAATGGAAGGATGGCCCGATGGCAGATTTTGCTCTCCGAATTTGACATTGTCTATGTAAACCAAAAAGCTGTGAAGGGGAGTGCAATAGCAGATTTCCTAGCCAGTAGAGCTTTGGAGGATTATGAACCTTTGAATTTCAATTTCCCCAATGAAGATCTAATGTATGTAGCAATCGCTGAAGAGGACATGCCTGAAAATCATTCCTGGAAATTAAATTTTGACGGAGCATCAAATGCCGTTGGAAATGGAGTTGGGGCAGTACTAATATCCCCAAATGGAGATCATTATCCTTTCACTTGCAAGCTGGATTTTGACTGCACAAATAACATGACAGAATACGAGGCATGTATCATGGGAATTCGGGCAACTATAGACCGCGAAATCAAAGTATTAGAAGTGTACGGAGACTCTGCATTGGTAATTTATCAGCTTAAAGGCGAGTGAGAAACGAGAGATCCCAAATTGATCAGTTACCGAAAGTTAATCCTGGAGTTAATTGAAAAGTTTGATGATATTACCTTTCATTACCTCCCGCGAAGCGAGAATCAGATGGCTGACGCCTTCGCTACACTGGCTTCCATGGTCAAAATAAATGAAAAGGAGGATATGAAGCCAATTTAGATGAGTATTTGTGAGGCCCCAGCTCACTGCTGTAATGTTGATGAAAAGGAAGAGAGAGATGATCATCCTTGGTATCATGATATCTTACAATATGTGAAGAGCCGTGCGTACCCAGATAAAGCAACCGAAAATGATAAAAGAACATTGAGGAGGTTAGCCAGTGACTATGTCCTAGACGGTGAGGTCCTATATAAGAAGAGAAAGGATCAGGTGTTGTTAAGATGTGTTGACGCTGTTGATGCAAAGAAAATTCTAGAGGAAGTCCATAATGGTGTCTGTGGGACACATGCTAATGGTTTCACAATGGCTCGACAAAATCATGAGATTTGGATATTACTGGTCTACAATGGAAGGAGATTGCATCAATTACGCTAAGAAATGCCATAAGTGTCAAATTTATGGAGACAAGATCCATGTGCCTCCTTCACCCCTCCATGTTATGACTTCCCCATGGCCATTCTCAATGTGAGGTATGGAAGTCATTGGGCCAATTTCGCCAAAAGCTTCCAACGGACATCGATTTATTTTTGTGGTTATTGACTACTTTACCAAATAGGTAGGGGCTGCTTCGTAAGCCAATGTCACAAAGTCGGCGGTCAGCAAGTTCCTGAAGAAGGAGATCATATGACGTTATGGTATGCCAGAAAGAATCGTATCCGATAACGCGTTGAATCTGAACAACAGCGTAATAGCAGAAGTCTGCAGTTGGTTCAACATTAAACATCACAACTCATCACCATACCGCCCGAAAATGAATGGGGCGGTTGAGGCAGCTAATAAGAATATCAAGAAGATTGTGGGGAAGATGGCGGAGACTTACAAAGATTGGCATGAAAAGCTCTCATTTGCCTTTTATGCTTATCGGACATCTGTCAGAACTTCTACCGGGGCAACACCTTTCTTATTGGTTTATGGGATGGAGGCAGTTTTACCTATTGAGGTCGAAATCCCTTCTCTCCGAGTTTTATCAGAGTTGAAGTTAGACGAAGCAGAATGGATCCAATCTCGTTACGATCAACTAAACTTGATTGAAGAGAAGAGGCTAAAGGCTATTCGTCATGGCCAAATGTATCAGAGGAGAATGATGCGAGCCTACAACAAAAAGTTCGCCTAGGGTGTTCCATGAGGAGACTTAGTGTTGAAAAGATTCTCCTATGCAAAAAGATTTCAGGGGGAAATGGATGCCAAATTGGGAAGGACCCTATGTGGTAAAAAAAGTTTTCTCTAGAGGGGCATTGATACTAGCAGAGATGGATGGCAAGAGCTTGCCTAACTCGATAAATTCGGATTCTGTCAAAAGATATTTTGCTTGAAGCACTCGAGCTGAAAACCTGTAAAGGGTACCAAAAAAAAAAAAAGGAGAGGCCAAGGTGAAAACCCGTAAAAGGCGCCTTGAGACTAAAGGGGTTTTGAGTTGAAACCCGCAAAGGGCAATTCAAATTTCGATCCAAATTGGGGCAAGCGGCAATCTCACTACACTTGAATCGACAAAGAGGGGATAAGTTACATCTTGGGGCATCAACAAAATGCTATAGATCCTCTGAACGCATGCCAAGTTTAAAAGGTCCTCGAGGAGTTAAATGCAGAAGCTCAAATCACAAACTGGGGACCTATTCATTCCTTTTCATCTATTTTTGTATCTCAAGCAATGACTGCTTTCTTTGTTGATACATCTTTCGCAAATTCTGACTCGAATAAATTTCAGTTCTACCTATCATTATAATCTTTTTCAAGTTTTTTTATTGAAATAATAATTAATGAACTAATGATGCTCTCAAAAGAAGGTTTTGCATATTACCCTGAAAGGTTTCTAAACAGTACGAGAACCTGAAACAGGACGATTATTTAGAACTCACCAAGCTTAAAAGGGCTAGAAATGTGTGAGAAATAAGGAATTAATTGCATCTCCAAGTCCTCTTCTACTGAGCTGAACAAGAAGGCATATGTCAGGGATGTTACCTTAGTAAACGACGAGCGATGACAACCCAAAAATTAAAAATGGATCATTCTCATGACATTTTGCATTTTGTGCATTTAACATCCATAATACATGTAGTTAGGAACATTTGGTTCACATTAATCATGGCATAAGCATGTCACTCTGCTATAGATGGATTCCCTAGTGGACAATGTAGCAAGATTACAGATATCATCAGCCTTATCTTCACTGAGCAGGAGTGAAGCAGGTTAAATATAGCAGATCTTATCTTCGCTGAGCGGGAGCAGAACAGATCAAATTTTGGTGAATCTTATCTCCATGTACCGACGATGGAGCAGATTCCAATCATCAGCCTTATCTTCACCGAAAGGTGAAGAAGGGCTATAAACCGATCTTATCTTCACCGAAAGGTGAGTGAAGCAGATCGAATTTTGATGAATCTTATCTCCACGTACCGGCGATGGAGCAGATTCCAATCATCAGCCTTGTCTTCACTGAGCAGGAGTGGAGCAGGCTAAATACCAGATCTTATCTTCACTGAGCAGAAATGAAGCAGATCGAATTTTGATGAATCTTATCTCTACGTACCGGCGATGGAGCAGATTCCAATCACCAGCCTTATCTTCACTGAGCAGGAATGGAGCAGGCTATATACTAGATCTTATCTTCACTGAGTAGGAGTGAAGCAGATCAAATTTTGGCGAGTCTTATCTCTATATATCGGCAATGGAGTAGATTTCAGCCACCAGCCTTATCTTCATTGAGCAGGAGTGAAGTAGGCTAAACATACAGATCTTATCTTTACTGAGCAGGAGTAAAGCAGATCAAATTACAGCAGATCACATATCTGTGAAGCAGCAACGGAGCATTTTGAAACAATAAGGCGCGGTGGGTTGCGGCAAGGAAGACAAGACTCAGCTAGCCCAGGCAAATTTGGCCCTTCTAAAATCTTTGCTCTGTTCTCGTTACACGACAATGAGCAAAGAGGGGCAGCTGTAGGACCAAATTCATGCCATGATCCAATACAAGAAAAATAGGCACAAAAATAGACCCAAACAAGGCCCAAACAAACAGAGACTCAAAGTTGTTACATGAGTCCTCGCGCCGCACGCCTCTCACCAGCGTCCCACTCCGCCACGCCTCTCGATTCCGAGATTTTCGCAGCTATATCTTCAACAGAAAACAACAAGAAGCATAGTAACATGAGGAGACTTGTTTTTCCCTTGTTTTATTTCTAGGCTATAAAAAGCCATTGAAAATACGGTATAAAGGAGAGTTTTTTTTTTCGGGGGAATCAAGAGAAATACAGAGAAATATACCAGATTTCTGAGTAAACTTTTAATACCATCCAATAGAATCAAAGGTGATTATAGTTTTTTTTTCAAGGTTTTTAGCCTTTGTTGTGCATCTACATTTTTTTTTCCTTTCTTTTTTTTTTCCTTATTTTTGAAAATAATCAAACAAAGTTAAAAGAGAAAGGAGGGCTTACCTAGTCTTGATCCGTGAACCGGCGGTGGGGTGGAGGTGCGTGGCACCGATAATCCTCCAGGGTGGCGCAAGCTAGGTTGAATTCTTAGCAAAGAAAAATGGAAAGGGAGCAGGGAAGAAGAAGTATTCTGCTTCTTTTTGTTTGAAAAACAATGGGAATAAGAAATAAAATGGGTCCTGCAGAACCATTCAATAGCTTTTAAAGTGGCGGGGCCTACGTGTTTTTCCCTTAAGGGGTCAATTTGTGCATCAGGTCCCTGTACATTTTCTTGCTGCCCAAATCTGCTTCACTTTTGTTTTTGAATTTCACCCAGCAATTTTGTGCAACTTTTAATTTGGTCCATATTAAATGCTAGGTTCAGAAATTTGGGTAAATTACATTTTTAAACCCCCTTGTTCCACGCGCCCTTCAATGAGGTCCTCCTTTCCCCTTTTATTTGTGCTTTATCCTAGAACTTCCGTTTTGATCTCAATTAAGCCCTATTTTGCTTATTTTAAACACTTTTATCACAAAATTAAATTCTTTTGGTACTATTATTATTAATCTATTGCTATTTTATTTAACTATTTTAGGTTATTTTCCTATTATTTATTGTATTATTTTTTTTTACACTATTATTTATTATACTTATTATATCATTTTCGTTATTTTTTTCTTCCATTTAATTTAGTCAATTTGAGTTATGTTTCACATTATTATATTATTTATTTATTTTTATATTTGGTATATGCTTTGTATACATTTTTTTAAGTAAAACTAATTATTTTATGTATAACTTGTCATTATATGTATTACATTATTTGGCGTATCATTTTTTTTTCTTTTGCTAATAATCATTTTTTTCCTGTGTTATTTCTTTTTATATATATATTTTATAATAATTTTAAATATAGTTTATTATACTTATTATATTTTATTCAGTCATATTTTATTTATTTTTTCCTACCGTTTACTACTATTATTTTACTATCATTATTTATAATTTTTATATGTATATATTCTTCGTTAAAGTTTTTTTATAATTTTAATAAACCTACTTTATTATTTTATTATTTTATATACCATAGTTTTTTTCATTGATTTTTTATATACTAAATTATTATTATTTATTTATTTTTTCGCCTTCTTTGTTTGTTTTGAATATCAAAATATCCCTTTATCGGTCCACTCTCAAAATTTTTCAAAACATAGGCAATGTTTGATATTTAAAGAATTCAAAGGATCGTGCCCTAACGTACTGGGTTTCGCTTTCTTGGTCTGCTTTGAATGTTCGAATACCCTCTTAAAGCTAAAAACGCACGTTTTAAAGGCAAGATCATATCTGAGGGTCAAAAATATTGTGTCCTAACGTACTGGATGTAATGTTTTACCTCAAGGTGAGATGGTCTTTAATACACATTTGACTTACCTAAATGTTTTAAAAGCCAATAAAAGGAGGATCGCGTTTTGAACTCTGTCCAAATCTTTAATTTTCGACATTGAGACACTAAATAATCAATCAAGTACCAATTTTGGGCGTGTCGAGGGTGCTAATCCTTCCTCGTACGTAACTGACTCCCGAACCAATTTTTTATTTTCGCAGACCAAAATCGTCGTTTTGAAAAATTTATTTATTTATTAAAAACGACAGTGTTTTGAGGTGAACCAATCGCACCCTATTAAAAACGATTGGTGGCGACTCCCAACTTTTCATTTTCAAAGTCAATTTCCCGTTTTCAAAAAATGGTTTCGACATATAGATTCAGTCATTATAAATTAATTGGTCATATTAAGTCTCTATACTTTTTCGAATTTTAAAGTTTCAGTTATAACCAAATGGTGATTGTTAAATTCATTCAGTTATTTTACTTTCAAAATCTTATAAGGGAAAAATATCCTCACATGAATAACGCCATGCCAACTTACTATTTTCACATATTACTTACAAAAAAACCTAGTTAATGAATTTAACCGTTGGTGCTTGGGTTAAAACTAACATTTCAAAATGTGAAAAGTATAGGGTTTAAGAACGATCAAATTAAAGACCACAGACTAATTACAAGACTACAAGCAAAATTGATCCAAATTGATTTAATTGCTACCGATTGGATTAGAGCTGAAAAAGTACAAAAACTAAAATTGATTAAATTAAAATATATAAGTATTAAATTTACAATTTAAAAATAATATAGGGAGTAATATAGCAAATTTTAACTTTGATTACAATGTTGGAGCTTGGGTTTGATCGACTAAAGAGGGACTTCAAGTTCTGGCGTTGTCCAATATAAAGCAAATTCTTATTCATAGTTTTTGAGGGGATACACTACTTTGGGAGTTTGGACCCAAATCTAAACATGCAGACTATAGTATGGACCACTCTATATAGCAAAATTGGGCCCAAATAACCCTTAAAAAGAATGGGAGAAAGAAAGTTTAGGCTTTAGTGAAAACAATTTTTTTACAAAAGAACTTCAATTGATAAAATGGTTACCTCTACGGTATTAGTAAAAGTTGATAGGGATGGAAGCTAAGATTATCAAAAGAAAATACATGAAAGATTAGAGTCATTATTCATTGTTGAATATAAAGTAGGGTAAAAAATAAACCCATCATGGTTCATTGTAGATCCCAACAAAAAGCAAGATTTGATTTATCATTGTTATACAAAGAAATATATATATATATATATTTTAAATCAACACCGAAATTTCAAAGATATCTAATCGTCCTTGATTAAGATTTGTGGGGTAACCAATGTGTTTTCACAGTATCTTGAGTGTCCCATTAAGCATGCTATGCTAATTAAATTCAATCATTAATGTCTAAATGTGGACTTATTTCTTATTTGATTGCATAGAAGTGCATGCCATGAAGAATATTTAGGGGAAAAAGAAAAAGCAAAGCTTCCTTTTTGACCTCAATCTATTGAGAAGATCCAAAAGAAAATGAGGGGATAATTAAAGTGAACACACATTACCAAAAGAACAAAAAAGATAATTTATTGTACTAAGTTGTCTCTAGCTCACCACAATAAACGTTGACAAGTATTTTTTTAGTTTATCATCCTTTAATATTTATATACATATTTGTTAATTTGTTCCTTAGTTTTTTTTTTAATTAAATTCGATCATCAAGTGCTTTCGAATTTATATTTGTCAATTTATCTTCCTTAATGATCCATGTAATCTTTAGCTAGGGAGTCTTTACACCATCAACATCCATTGTAGGAGGCTCTTAACCATTTAGCACCACCTTCCAAGGTTTCTCGTCCGAACATGCTTTCCAGTGGTCTTTTCCTTAATCACGTTCTGAAAATTTTTTATAAAATCATTTTTTTACACGCACGTGCGAAAGCGGCCAGTCGTTCCTCTTTGAAATGAATGGCTTAATTACTATTTGATAATAATTAACTTTTTATTAAGGAAGATGTGATGATTACCCTTAGATAAAATAGAATCATATTGAGAGAACAAATTTATCCTAAAAAGATTAAGGATATCTTATTAGGGTAATACACTTATAACAAGGTCATTAGACGAGCACTAATCAAGTTGCTTTCGTAATGGTATGTTGTTGCGGAGAGCTTAGTCACGATTATAGTGGAATGACTTCATGACTAAATGAGTTTATAATTAATAGGTAAAAAGCTGGAACTTAATTGTAAATCATTTGAACGTTAATTGCATATGTCCAATCGGTCTGTTCGTTAGCTCGTTGAAACCAGAAATGAAATGCATGTTAAATCAAATGAACAGAAATAGATAGAAATGGGAAACATGTAACGTCCCCCTACCCGAGACCGTTGCCGGAGTCAAACAGGAGACATTACAAAACTTATCTTAGCACTTAAACAGTTTTCGTAGTAAACTATCCATCTGCGTCACGGTCGCTAAAAAATTCATATCTCGAGTTACGAAACTCGAAATCCAATTCCGTAAATTTTTCCTGAAACTAGACTCATATATTTACTTACTTTTTCTATAATTTTTGGTCAGGCAAATTAATACAGTTTATTAGAAAAAGTCTCCCCTGTTTCAGGGTTTGGCTACTCTGACCCTTTTGCACTACGAATCAAATTTCTTCCTGTACAGAAATCCAATGACTATGCCAATTGTTTCAATTAAAAATAGACTCAATAAGGAATCCATACATATAAAGTTTGAGTCCTAATTCTTAATACACAATTTATGGTGAATTTCTAAAGTCAAAATAGGGAATCCAGAAATTGCTCTAACCCTATTTCACCAAAATGTAAATATCTCATAAAATACAACTCTTTTACCTATTTTGTTTCTTCCATATAAAGATAGATTCATTAAGCTTCAATTAAATATTTTATTCATCATCTAATTCACTTTATACTATTTTTGGTATATTTTCAAAGTTGGACTACTGTTACTGTCCAAATCTGTTTTAGTATAAAATGTTGATAACTAAGTTTATAACATCTTCATTTCTTCTCTCTACAATATTTACCAACACTTCCTCTTATTACTCTTCACTAACATATCAAAACATACCATACTTAAGGTTTTGGTAACATTTACAAAACATACCAAAATATCACTTAACAACTTAGATACTTTCAAAATGACCAAAAGACATCCTAGGTACAATGTCATTTTTCAAAAGATAGAAACTTCACCAATTTGAGTTCGGGATCGGCTTGTATCTTTGAGTCCTTATACTTTAAATACCTAACTGCGACGAAACAAACCGTACCTCGAGAATACTCTCAGTGGTATTTCTATAAACAATAGCTTAATCAACTTTAAAACATGGTAATTCAAACACATTATTGCTATTATTCAATATCAATCAGTACTTTAATAATCTTTACTTTATTTACCCTTATTAACATAACTTGGACACTAACGGATACACGGATCCAACCCACAGTCCGGGATAAGCACATAGTGCTTCATCGGAACAAATTCTGAACTTTAACATTATAGTACACAAAGTACTTCATCGGAACAAATCCGGAACTTTAACAGTAGTCGACACATAGTGTCTCATCGACTCAATGTCAGAATATCCCAATACTTCCAATTCCTATGACATGCCAACTATATCCGACTAGCCCGACACTGTTAATAGGGTATTCAAAATCACATTCATTTCAATATGGTAAAAATACTTACCTCATTCACATTTTTCATACAATATAAATATCAAATATAACAATAACGATTAAGCTCGGTTTATAGAAATACAAACCACTATTTATCGAATTTAATCGATATCTTCATTCACTTTCTCTTTTCCTTTTTGATGACGTATCCGATTACTACGTTTGCTACTAACAATCATACAATTAAAATCATCAATATACTAATTCATAAAACACATTTTCACTTTCTATCAAACTTTTACAAAAATCCAATTTCGTCCTTTTTCCATTACTAATCTTTTTTTCTTTAACTTAAGCTTCATATTCTCTTTTAATCAACTCATTAACAATTTCTAACTCATAAAATTCATTATAAAACATAAATTTTGAGCTCTATTCAACTTAATCCCTATTTAAACCTAACTTAGAATTCTTTTAATAAATCACTCAATTTTCACTTCTAACTTCAATTTCTATCAATTTAACCCATAAAACCTCAATTTATTCAACTAAATCAATATCTAAAAATTTTCTATTTTTCTTCATTTTAACCTCATACATGTAGAACTTTGAATTAGGCATCCATAAACATAAAAATTATAAGAAAATAAGCTAAAACATCTTACCAATCAAGCTTTAGGGCCTTAATCTTAAAATTTCCCTTTTCTATTTCTTTCTTTCTTTCTTTCTTTCTTTCTTTCTTTCTTTCTTTCGCTCTCTATAATTCTTTCTATCTTTCTTTCTTTCTTTCTTTCTTTCTTTTTAACTTACTTATAAATCTATATTCAATATAATAATATTAATAAGATAATATTATTCTAATAAAATAACTTAATCTATAAGAAAAACTACTTTAACACATTTAATATCTTTACCAACTATTACACATGTTATATCATACATTCACACACATGGCACTTAGGGTCTAATTGCTAGATTAGTCCCTTTACTAATCTTTAATCTATAATTAAACTTTTATACCGTATGCAATTTAGTCCTTTAAACTAAATTCAAGCTACTTCACTTAATTAAACACTAAATAACCATTCAACTATAATTCATAAATATTTCTAATAAATATTCATGAATTAATTTCACTGAAAAAAGATACTTAAGACTCAATTTCCGATACCGTAACTTTCGGTTCATTACAAAACATTTGGAAATGAATGTGGTTTTCTCAAAAATAAAAATGAAAATGACCTGAAAATGAATTTATGGGTTTCGAATTAAATGAAGTTCGAAATGAAAATAAATCATTTGGTTATAGAAAAATCATTGAATGTAGAAATATTAAATATATTTTCACATATTCTTTTACGAGAAAGTCATCATAATTTTAACTGAATTAGATTTAGATTGAAAAGATTATTTAATTAGAAAATTAATTTATTAATTTGAGATGTTTATTTTTTTGAAATAGAAAAACAAATGTCGAGTTGGATCAAATTATAAAGTACTGGGTTAAAAATTCAGAAAATACTTGTAATTTGACCTGATATGAGAGACGCCCAAAAGCCCCTCTATGTTTAAAAGAGGGACGACAAACCCTATAATCAACTAAAGTTGTTGTCCTTATACTTCTGGTTAGATTAGGAGTTTGTTTTTCTATTTGAAATAAACTTCTACAATTCAACAAGAGTTTTATTTCTCTCTATAAATAGCTGGCATTGGTAGGGCTAAGTATACAAGTTGAAAATATTTTTACTCTGCTCGAAAATAGTGAGAGTTTTAGTTTCTAAGTATAAAATCTATTCTTTGGAATAACAATTAATAAGATTTTTTGCATTTTGGTTCTGTGTTTGATTTGAATCAGTTAAGTCCACACTCGAAACAGTTCGTGATACGAGAATAATGGAGAAGGTCGTTCAGTTGAAAACCAGGAACGACAAAGATCCGTCTAACCGAAAATACATGTGCGATTTTAGTTAAGGGTTTAGTGCTATAAATATAAAAAAAGGCTCAATTTTCAAAAATATTATTCTTTGTTGTACAAGAAAACTATTTTCGAACCAGATTTTTTCCAACATATATATGGTTAAAATGTATATTGATTTAGTGTTACCCTAATAATGGTCACGAGTACCGTCAAATTAGTTAGCATGCCTTAGGTTGAAAATCATCGTTGTCAGAATTATAGAATGTTCAGATATTGAATGCCATTGTTGTAGGGCTATTTGGGATGGTAGGATAAGTAAATTGTGAAAACCATCATTGTCAAAATTGTGAAAACCATCATTGTCAAACTATTCGGGATGGTAAAATGTAAGAATAATGAAAGTCATCATTTTCGGGCTATCCAAGATAATAGAATATTGAAATAGAATAAACCATCGTTACCGGGTCATCCAGGATGGTAATGTATTGTATAGTGAGAACCATCGTTGTTGGGCTACCCAAAAATGAAAAAAATAGTATAAGAAGATATGAAATGTTGATGAATTGGTATATTGTTCTTGTATATGTGTTACGGTAGAAAAGGTGTATAAACTGTTGGATTTAGTGTCCTAAGTGTAATATTTTCGTCAATGTACACTTGTAATTTTTTCAAACAGATTGGTTAAAAAAATTATTCATGAATTACATTAATACTTTGTATAATGTCCTAATGTAATTTTTTTATGCAAAGCAAAATGAAAACAAATGTTGCTCATTGGTTGTCTAATATTTAATTAATACTAAGTGGTATTATGTGGTTGAATTATAATACAGAAAGACAACTAATATTATTAGACGAACCAAAACATGTCCTTATTTTAATCTGAAATGAGCAAACCGATTAAAAGACTAATATGTCGCTTATCAAGTCTAATTGGGGAGATACCTCGGGCATTAGAGCAGATGACTCCCTGAAGATAAAAACATAGATGTGACTAACTAGATTGACAGTGCATCGAACAAGACCCAAGATGAATAGATCATGAATCCATTTATGGATTTATTCACACGTGATGTTCATAATGTGGCATACCTAAATCCTGAGTGGATGGCGGACTATGTATGTGTGACTCGTACATTTTGATGTAAGTAAAAGCCTGAGTTCAAATAGATAAGGAACCGAAAGTTGGTGCATTAGGTGTACGACTTTTGTAATATGTAGTGTCATTCATAATAGTGGAATTCATAGCCTAAAATATGGTAAATGATATCCTCACATTGGCATTACATGATTGATGAAAAGTAAACGTGACCACGAGTCATCCATTTTTGTGATGGATGACTTGATCACTATTTGATAGTAATTAACTTCTTATGAAGGAAGATGTAATGGTTACCATGAGATAAGATAAGATCATATTGGGAGAACAAATATTATCCCAAAGAGATCAAGGATATCCTATGAGGGTAACACATTTATGACAAGGTCATTGGACGAGCACTGAGTAGTTACTTTCATAATAGTATGTCGTTGGGGAGATCTCAGTTACAATACTATAGTGAAATGACTTTTTGACTAAACAAGTTTATAATTAATAGGCAAAAAGTCGAAACTTAATTATAAATCATTTAAACCTCAACTACATATGTCCAATCAGTCCTTTCGTTAGTTTATTGAAATTAGAAATGAATTGTGTGTTTGAATAGAAATGAATAGAATCAATAGGAAAAGAGAAATGAGAAACATTCATGAATGATTATGATTATTTTCGAAATGGAGAAATGGAATCATTTGGAAATAAATGTAAGTTTCTAAAAATAGAAATGGAAATGATCCATTTGTAATCCTATATGGATTATTTAAAAATGATCAGAAGAATAAGTTTATGTTTTTGGACTATTTTGAAGCTTGAAAATGAAAATAAATCATTCCGTCATAGTGAATATGTAGAGTTGTGAAATATTAAACATATTTTCTCAAAATTTTACTAGGGGCAAAAAGGTCAAAATTTTACCAGGTGTAAAATCGTCAAAAAATTGTTAGGGGTAAAATAGGGATGAGATATATATAAATATTAAAGTTTATTTTGTGTAATAGAAAAAAATATTATGTTGGATCAAAAACTTGAAAAGTACTCGTAATTAGACCCGATATGGAAAAGGCCTAAAAGCCTATCATGTAACAAGGTAGGACGGAAAAATTCTACTATTATTAACTAGGGTTGTAGCCCCCTACATCATATTTGAACTAGGATAATTTTTTTCTAGTGGAAATAAACTTCTACAACTCTATAAGAGTTCTACCTTTTCTTCCTATAAATAGATGGCATCGATAGAGTTATTTACAAAATTTTGATAGATTGTTATTCTGCCAAAAAATAGAGAGGATTTATTCTCAAATATTACATATATTTTTTCCGGAATAATAATTCTACCAGTTTTTATAAGAAGGAAGAATTTTTGGTTTCACCCCAAAAGAAGAGAAAACTTTCTCGGTTAAGGTTTATTGTTATAAATATCACGAACCGGATCAATTTTCAAAATTTTAATTTTTTGTTGCACAAGAAAACCATTTTCAAACCGGATTTTTTTCAACATAAACTACTTTATGAATCAGTTGGAAACAAGTCCTAGGGGTTGTGCAAATACGAACGAGTCGATAGACTTTAGAAATCAATTGAATGGTGGGTTAGACGATATATAGAGAGAGAGATGTTAAATGAAAATAGAATTGAATGTATTGAACTCAGAAATGGTTTAAAGATAGGTATTTAATAAATGACTTGAATTGACTTTACCATCGATATTATATACCTTGCAATAAATTATTAATACATGTATTATTTTATTTTAATTCATGGAATTACCACTGAGTGTTTTCACTCAGCGTACAGTTTGTTTTCTCTGTGCACAGGTTTAGTAGATCTTCAATAGTGCGATAAGTAGATTCAGCATCTAAGAAGCAATCACCGACTCAACAAAGTTTGTACAGTTCCGTTCTGTTTCAAGTATGACATATACTTAGGTTGAGTCGGATTAGTATTTTGAATTGGTCATATGTTATATAAATATGAAATGGTGAATGCCATAACTTATGGTTAACTATGTATGGTATATTGATAGTATAGTTGGTAATGTGTTCATATACATATTTATATAAATACCAATTAGTCCAATGAAGGGCTTGAATGAAATGGTTGAAATGGTTGAATGTTTGTGAAAGTAAATGGTACATTTAGATGTAATGGAACTCATTTGGGATATAGATTTGGTTGATATTATAATTACAATTGAATTTGAAGAGTTTTAAGTGTTTGTAAACTGGTACCAAAACCTAAGCATTTGAAAACAGTATGTCATGTTGCTAGTCGATAAGTGGTCGTGGCAACAAGATCACGTTTCTATGCCACAACGCGACATTAAGCTTGGGTCATTGCGATGAGACCTATTCAATATGTTGCGCAGCAACGTCAACCTAATGTTTTAGAATTTTTACAATTTGGTCTTAATTCGAACTCAAGTTAGCTATAGAGCTTTCATAAGCTTGTATAAGACCCAAAAATGATTATGTATCGTTTTATATACTTGTTTTACTTATAATTAAATGTTTAAATGTTGTCAAGTAGATTGTGATTTGATCATAGTTGGTCAAACAATAAATATGGTATCCTGTAGCTCAGGTCAATGATCGGGTCGGGTATTAGGTGTTATAAAACTTGTCGTAGCATATTATTGGACCGTAGGTAACCTATGCTATATTTTGAGAGATTGAGAAGCAAAAGGAAAGTTTGATACTTAAAAAAATGATGATTTTTTTATAGGGTACTCAATGAACAACCCTGCATACAAAGTTTACAACATTTTAACCAAGACTATGATAGAATCTATAAATGTAATTGTAGATGACCCCCTAAACTTGAGGGAGGATCTACCGAAATATGAAGCTGCTTTTAAACCAAAATCTATTTTAACAAAAGATGGAACGAAAATAGATTATTCTAAGGAAGAAATTGGCTATAGGCATAATATCAATCTTTCAGGCAGAATATCCAAGAATCATCATCCAGAAAATGTAACTGGTGACGTTGCTGATAGTAAAAGGACTTGTAGGAAGCAAATAAATTTATGAGAAATGATCAACATGGGATGTTATGTTCCTACTTTTGAACCAAAACGAGTAGAGAACGCCTTCTGTGATGAACATTAGATTGTTGCAATATAAGAAAAGTTACAATAATTTGTCAAAAACGAGGTAGAGACACTTGTACCCTAACCAATTGGATGCAATGTTATAGGCATCAAATGGATATTCAAAACTAAACTTGACGAAAATGAGAATATTACAAGAAACATGATGTTTCTAGTGGCTCAAGTTACATGCAAATCGAAATGGTGGATTTTGACAAAACATTTGCTCTATTAGCAAGTTTTGAATCTATTCGATTTCTATTAATTTCTACTTTCTATTTTGATAAAAAATTGCTTAAGATGGACATCAAAAGCACATTTCTAATCGAATTACTTAATGAAGAAGTCTACATTGAGCAACCAAAAGGGTTTGTTGAACTACATTATCCGGATTATTTGTTTAAGCTATCAAAGGAACTATATGGGCTTAAACAAGCTCCAAGAGCCTGGTATGAGCACTTGTCACAATTCTAATTACAACAAGGGTATGTTCAGGGAAGTGTTGATAAAACTTTATTGTGAAGAAAGGCGTGAACAATATTACTCTTGTTCAAATTTATGTTTACGACATTATCTTTGGTTCTACTTCTTAAAAGGAAATAAACGAGCTTGCTAAACTCAAGAAATTTTTGTTTGAGATGCACATGGTTGGAGAACTCACATACTTTTTCAGACTACAAGTCAAGTAGCTAGAAGGAGGTATCTTTGTCAATAAAGGAAAATATGTGGAAAATATGGTGAAAAAGTTTAAAATTGATCAAGTTAAAAAAGCTTGGACCCTCATGGGTTCAAGTGAGAAGCTACAAGTTGATAGGGATGGTGTTTTTATTGATAGTGCGATGTATCAAAGCATCGTTAAGAGTTTATTTTACTTGATAACAAGCAGGTAGGGTATTTGCCAAATCATGAGTGTATGTGCTCATTTCCAAGCTAATTTGAAAGAGTCGCATCTCAAAACAGCAAAACATATGATTAAATACATTAAGGACAATATCAACTATGGGCTTTAGTTGACTAAAGACACAAGCATGTCACTAGTTGAGTATAGTAATGTGGATTGGGCCAACGGTATCAATGATCGAAAAAGTACCTTCAATGGGTGTTTCTTTTTAGGGAATAATTTGGTGTTGGGGCATAGCAAGAAACATAATTATATTTCTCTTTCGACGACTAAACCTAAATATATTTCAACCTAAAGTTGTTGCATTAAACTTATTTGAATGAAAAAAATGCTTCATGATTACAAAGTTCAAACTCATGTTTTAACGATTTATTGTAATAATACAAGGGCAATCAATATTTCAAAAAATCTTGTGTTATATTCCCATACAAAACATATTGATATTCGTTATCATTTTATCCGATGTGAGTTAGTAGAAAACAAGATTGTAGAATTAAAGTATATTTTGATAGAGAAACAATTAGCAAATATTTTTACAAAAACCTTGATGTGACTTGATTTGAAAGCTTGAAAATAAATTTTGGGCATTGTCGTATATAAGGTATTTATTTATTTTATTTTTTCCTTTCCTTAAAAATTGTCACACTTCCTATTTCATTTTTGGGAAAATATTTGGATGAGTCTTCAACTCTTGCATTAAACATAAACTTTAAAGAATTTAATATCTCTTCAAAAAAGAAAAAAGAAGTGGACGACTCTTCTTCTTTGGGTATTATAGTTTTACTGCCACCATCATGCTTCATCTTCTCCATTGGTTTGTTTTTCTTTATTGTTTCCTCACCATGGCTAAAGTGAACAGAATGACTCGCAAGAAGTTGAGCGGGTTTCTGAATTCCCCTAATAAAGTTGTGACGAGCCTTAGCAACAAATCAAGGAGTTGCATATTCCCTCATGTTATTAGGGTGTTGCAATGTTGATACAAAAACTATTGGAAATTCTGGTTTAGAAAAATGATTTTTAGTCACAACGGAAAATTAAAATTTTGAAAATTGAATTGATTTGTGATATTTACAGCAACAAACTTTTCCAGAAATATAACGCCCCAGTTCTGACGGGTACAAAGTTTGGCTAATAGTCCTAAGGTGTTATGATTGGCGGGGTGGTGTTCACCCAAGTACATTTTGGGCTTATAAAATAGACGGATACAGTTACATGTTTTAGTTAATGAAAGTGCTATGTTAGATGGCTATGACAATTAAAATAAAGTAGTAACCAAGAAGAAGGGTAATGAGAGTGATTTCATATCAAAAGAATAGTCCGCCTTTAATCGTGGTACTATGCAAGTTATATTGCAAGGTAAGCTGGTTAGAAAGTAATAATATGAACCGAAATAGTTAAAAGATAAATGGGTACTCAATGGGGTTTCTCGAAAGTTGTGGACTTTTAGATAAGGCACTGCAGAAAAATGTGACACTTGTCAAGTTCCAATAGAGACTTAAATTATATTAATAGATATTCAGGATTTAGATAAGGGAGTTCTCTTTTTCCTTCTTCTAGAATATTATTATCTGGAGATTGAGAAGTAAAAAGGTATTTCTTTGAGTTGAAGATGAAACCCTGCATTTTATCAATGATTCTCCATGTCAAGGTAAATTTGATGACTTTATGCGTTATGAAAGATTAAGTTTGTATGAATGCATGAACCGTAAATGAAGAAGTAAGATTTTAGTTATGGGTTATCTAGGTTAAAGATGATGTCAAAGATTAATTGAATGAGTTTTAATGGTGATTTTCTATTTTATGATACAGTGGTTATTGCAATCCCTAATTAGATGCTGGATCTAAGGTTCAAACCACTATCCTCGGATGTCAGGTGAGTCCTTAAGTTGACTCTTGCTTGTATATTATTCATGTGAATGCTTCTATGAATGGTGATTGAACTATGTAACTGAACTAGAAAGGTATGGTATGATGATGATGTTATCGTATATGTGTTTGATGGATCTTTGCATGTGTAGTATGTATGAAATCTAATGAGTTTAAACAAGTGGATTGTGCCCTGAAGTTAAAGCATGGTTGTATGGGTAAAACTGAAAAAATGTGACGAGATGTGAAACAGTTTGGGTGTCTATATGAATCGAGTGATCCGTCGGTTTATGTCTGCTTACCATGGTAGTCTAAAGGGATCCGTCGAGACTAAAAACATGATCTCTAATATGAATCTCTGAAAGGAAAAGTTCATGGTCATGGCACCATATTGTGTAAGACCATAACTACGATATGACATCATATAGAAAAGAATTAAAGGAAGGTGATTACCCGAGAGGGGGTTCTTTGTGTGACCCAGGACGATGAGGAGCAAACCTTATGAAATGTGAGTCTAGGCAAATCTCTACCGTAAACACGCTAGAAAAAGAAAGCATTTGTGGCGATCTATGAAAAGGAAGCCTTTGTGGCGACCTATGATAAAGAATTTTTTGTGGCGATCTATGAAAAAGGAAACCTTTATGGAAAACTCCATAAAAAACGCCTGCATGGCGCACCCTTAAGGACTGCCTTTGTAGCGTATTCTATAAGGGAAGCCTTTTATGGCGTATTCAATAAGAAAGCCTTTGTGGTGTATTCTAATAGATTCTCTTATGGCGTGTTCTGTACAAAGCTATATGGAGTGCTCGGCATAATTTTATAAAGGGGTCTGTAAGATCAATATGCTATCAGGAAATGTTAGGGCGTATTCTTCATGGTCTTAAAACAAGAATATAAAAACTAGAACGTGCCAGAGCATGTGGCAAATTCAAAGTATGGTTAATTAGATTTGAAGAACAAATTTGAGTAAGGCTTATATCTGGTAAATTTAAGAAGGTTATTGTTTGTAATTATTAGAAGAAAAGGGGTATTCTCTAAAAAGGGGTCAAATCGTGTAATTAAAGAATGCATCTTCTATCTAAGTACAAAATCAGTCATGGGTTTCGAAGAAATGATGGCTTTAAAGATGTATGCAAGAATACTAATATTTTACCTATATAGGCCTCTAGAATGGGTATGGTTAAGGAATCACAAAAGTGTAGAGTGAAGAATGTGAGTAATGTATCAAAAATACGAAAAGTAAGGCATGATCTTAGAGTCAGGGGTAACATCTATGGTACGAAGAATGACATTCTAGGAAGGTATTCACTAGAGGCAAGTTGAAGAACAAAGAACAATGAGATGGCGTATTGAATTACCATATGTGAAATACGAAAGTGATACAGGTAAATGAGTGTTTACTTCACTAAATTCTTATGAACTTAGCTCTGTGCTGTATGTTATAGATAAGTTGATTTGGGTCTACTCCAGGAAGGACGACGCTAGGGGTACTCCAAGGAGTAGCGTGTTAGGTTGTTATGCATACAGAGCAAGTTGGCGATGTGTTCAAAGACTATAATTTTCCTTAAAAATTAAATTGAGGTATTTGTAATAATTTAGGGTTCCATTTTGGATATCATTGTAATTTAATTACCTCATGTTGTATCAGTATTCGCCCATTAGTTTAGATTGTGTTTGTATTTGTATGGCAATACCCAAGATCCGGATCCAGTTGATTGGATCGAGTTGAGGGTGTTACAATAAAAGTACCTGTGCTTTGAGTGAGACAGATCCTCCACGAATTGTTTTCAGTGTGGACTCAAACAATCATGAACCAAACACAAAACTAGAAATGATTTAATATTTCCAATGGGAAAGTAATTCTCTCTCAATAAAAACAGGTAAAATTGCAATTCCTAGAAAATAAAATTTATATTTAGAAAATAAATTCTCTCTATTTTTTTTGTTGAATAACAATATCTCAAAGTTATGTGAAACTTGTAAAAAGCTTGTTTTTTGAAGCTTTACCAGTGTCATCTATTTATACGGAGAAATAAGAGAATCCTAATTGAATTAGTAAAACATAGATAATATTTATGTAATAGAAGAATCTGTCTTCTAATTGGACTAGAAGAGGGGCAACAAACCCTAGTTAAACACACTAGGGTTGCCACCCTTTACATGTAATTGTAGGGAGTTAGGTCTCTCCTATATCGGGTTCAATTATATGTACTTTCTGAACTTTTAATCCAACCTAATACGTGTTTTTATATTTTTCAAAATAAATATTAATTAATCAATTAATTTAATTAGATAAATTAATTTTTCAATTAAATAATTTTCTCAATCCAAATCTAATTCCGTTAAAGTCATGACAATCTGTATTGTAAAAGAATCTATTAGGAAATATATTTAATTTTCATATTCAACGGATTCATAATGACTAATTAATTTAATTCCACTTTCAATTTCAATTATTTAATTAAATAATAATTCAAAAACTTAAATTAATTCTCAAGTCATTTCTATACTTGGTGAGAAAACACATTCATTTGTGAATGTGACCCATTTCTCAAACTTTAACATTTTCATCCATTTCTTTTAGTTTAATTCTACATGCAACTCATTTTTGGTTTCAATGAACTAGTGGAGGAACTGATTAGACATATGTAATTAAGACTCAAATAATTTATAATTAATTTTTAGCTTTTCGCCTATTAATTATAAACTTATTTAGTCACGAAGCCATTCTACTATAGTATCATGATTGAGCTCTCATTTATTACATGCCATTACAAAAGATACTTAATCACCGCTCGTCTAATGACTTTGTCATAAGTGTGTTACCCTAAAAAAATATCCTTAATCTCTTTGGGATAAATTTGTTCTCCCAATATAATTTTATTTTATCTCATAGTAACTATTATATATTTCCTCATGAAAAGTCAATTACCGTTATGTGGTGAGGAACAAATTGTTCTCTATTGAGGTTGCATGAACTTGCTTGATAGAGGAGTTATGAGCTTTAGTCAATAAGGAAGTGCACGTTTATTTGTTTTGAGTGATTGAATAAAGATACATATTGAGCGAGGCTCTGCAATCGTATGACTGTTGTGTTTGAACTGCATAAACAAAAAGATCTAATCATGTCATTTCCTTTCCTTTACTTATTTTCATAAACTTTCTATTTTCGTTCTATTTACCGTTATAACAAACACTAAGTAAAATTGAGAATTAATTATTTTCAAATATAAAAGTAAAGAATAGTAATTTTTATTTGTCTGATATACCGGGCGAAGGAATCAATTAACTTTAACTATAAATACTTGTTTTAGTAGTGAAAGTTTATGATTTACAAAAGGGTTTCCATTTGCAAAAAAATGAATTGTCAGATCCATCCATAAAGACCACACTTCACCACCCACAGTTTCAACTACCTCAGCAAAACAATTCCACAAAATGTAATGCTGGGTTTCTATTTTGATGCGTAAGTTAAAACATTAAAGTAATTCCAAAATATTTTTTAATTAATTTTTAAACTTGAGCAAGAAATGTGTAACCATTTCACATCTACTTAAAATATAAAAAATTAATGCCAGTAATGGGGCAACCTAAACAGAATTTACGCAAGTAATATCTGTAAAACAACAATACAAATTAATGTTAAAAAACATGAGAGGGTAAAAATGGAGTCTTCAAGGCATCCAATGAGACATTAAAAAGAATAATTAAATACCAATATATGTTCTGCAAAGCCTGCAACAGTTGAATGAAATCTCTCTTGTTTCTTAGATCTCAAAAAACCCAGAAAATGAAACAAAATGAAAAAAAAAAATGTTCTTCTTTCTAAATTAATATTAATAATATGATGAAAGTAACAATAAGAAGAAAAAAAACTCAAATCTCCTTAAATGGAGATTCATCAAAATCTACTAAAATTAAAGAAAAGAAATTAACAAGTCTTTTTATACAACTTGAAATTCTTCCTCATCTTCTTTTTCTTCTTCCTCTTGCTTGGACGCCATTAATGGACCAAAAACAGAGCTTTCCCATGCTACTAATCCTCCAAAGAAAAGGGAAATAAAAAGAACATCTCAAAGAAAAAGGAAAAAGAGAGCAAATTTTTGGAAACATGTTAATCATGCCAGCAAATAAGCATTGTAACGCATCGCCTCATGATGTAAAAACGAGCTCTTTGTTCTTTAACTAATCTTGCACATTTCCTTGTAAAAGCACTTCGTTTGCTTGAACAACTCGATGGATTCTTCATCATAAATGAAGAAGGAGAAGAAGAATATGATGATGAAGATGAACGACTCTTTGATGAGCTTTCTTTCTTTGAAAACTTCCATTTATCATCAAAGTAGAAACTTGGTGGTGCACTTGAACTTGCTGAAAGAGTTGCTGCCATGGCTAAATCCAGAACCTATGCCCAAAAATAAACTACAAAAAGAGGGGTTTGCTTTAAGCTTGAAGAAAGATCAACGGAATTTTTAAGTACCCTTTTGGAAGCTTTGAAGGGAGAGATATGAAATGAGGCGATCTTACAAGTGAAATTTGGACTGCAGGGAAGATGGTAGGGGGCTCTCTATTTATAATGAGTTAAAAAGGAGGAAAATAAAATATTGTAGCGCCTAGGCTACTTTGCCGCTAGAGGCCCACCAAACAATCTTATTTTTAAAGTAACATAAAATATTAAGAATATGATTTTTATTTTTAATTCTTTTAGGCGGATCGAGTCTTAATTCGATTAATATGAATATTATTGTTAATATAGAAAGATATGTGTTTGATTATATTCAAGCGCATTATCTGCCTATTTATTGGTTGAGGAAGGACTATGAGTAGTTCTAAACATTGTGTTAAAAAAAAAGCAGATATGATCAAAATTAATTCATTAATAAAATAAAAATGAATATACAAGCTTACAATCAAGGAAAGAAACCATAATAGTTCCTATACATAAAAGAATAAGTCTTAAGCTAAACATATTGAAAAGATAGTATGATCACTTGATCAAAACCATACTATATTGAAAAAAAAAACTAATCCTAAAGCAAAATAACAAATGTACAAAGGAAAAAAAACAATGGTCAGATCTCATACATTACAAAGAATGAGCCATACCTTTTGGCATTAACCACCAAATAAAAACACCGCTAACTAGTGTATTGATTTTAATGACAATGGTCAAGATCTTTCCGACAAAACCCATCTAGCCTAATGAATCAAACCCTTTGGACTAGACGTAAACAAAATGAGTCACATTTGACCTGAGAGAATGAGCTCGTGCTGGGTTGAGAAACTAAATTGACATGACTTGAGAAAACAAACCACTAAGGGATCAGGAGAAAGGCATAATTGTCAAACAAGCAGAGACCATCATTGGAGAAGCCGATGAAGATAAAGCACCTTTCAAAAACATCATTCTAACAAAAAAAGGGGAAAATAAAGAAAGGGAAGAAATGATGTGGAAAACAAATTAAGGGGAAAGAAGGCCAACAAGAGAAGGGGTCATTGGCAAGGGGTTGAGGAAAATGAGAAGGGGATGAAACATGACGGGGGAATGGAAAGAAAAGGGGGGAAAGGGAGGGGGAAGAAAGGGAAAGGGGAAGAGGAAGAGGATTGGGTGATCAAAGACAACTAGCTCAAAAGTCATCACTGTCAGATGATACATACAGAGAGTGATTAATGCTAGAGTTGTTTGAAGGCGATAAAGGTTTGGGGAGAGATTTTTTTTCAATTACTTCATACAATTTCTAATGAGATGAAAATTTTAATTCTAATATTTACTATCATCCTCCAATCTTAAGTAATAATAAATTTAAATAGGAGATCAAATTGGTTGATAGAATCGATTGAATTGAAAATAATTATTCGTTAAATTGAATGCAAGAATGAAAAAATAATGAATGTCAAATGATAAAAATTGATGAAAATATTCATAGTTAAACCAATAAAATTATTTTATAAGTAATTACGATCTCTTTTATATATATTTTATAAAAGATTTCTTTTTATATATTAAATACTATGCCATTGAGTCATACATATATTGAGGGGCGACGTGAAAGGGATTGGCAAGGTAGTGCCCTAAAATAGGATATCACATTATTAACTGTTTAAAATTTATAAAATAATAAATTAGTAGATGAAAAATTATACTTTTTTAAATAATAATAAAAATTTGATTTAATTTTTAAAATATAAAAATAACAAAATTAATTGTTATAAAAATACTATTATTAAATTAAACCTGAATAAATTTCTTCCAAATAACATTGGGATGAAACTTAAATATAAAAGCTGTAGCTCTAAATTTATAGATTTAAAAAAAAATCAGTGGGATATAGAAGGAGAAAAGATTACAGTTTTGCAGAGTATCGAAGTAAAAGATCTTGCTTTTGCCAGTAACTTTTAGCAACTGCCAATTTATGCAAGTAAATTTAAAAGGGGAATTCAACTTTACGGAAGAACAATTTTTTAGTTTTACTGATTTTATTGTAACTAAAAGAGCTCTATCCAATTTTCTGTTTTTCCATCAAACTTTTTTGAGACGAAAAGCTTAGAATTTTTATTCCACTATCTCTTACTAATTATTTAATATTATTTCACTATTTTTTTTCATGTTATGAACACATCATTTTGGTAATTATTTTTAACTTGAACCTTAAATCCTCGACCGTAAATCCTGAACCTAGGGTCATGAGTCTAGAGTTCAAAATTCAATGTCCAAGGTCAAATGTTCAGGGTCTAGGGTTTAAGATTTAAAGTTCCGGTTAAAAAAATTACTAAAATAATGTGTCGATGACATGAAAAAAAATACTAAAATGACATTAAATAATTGGTAGGAGATACAAGATTATCTGACATCTCTATTTCTTACAATCCTTTCCTTAAATATATATACAAAACTTTCAATCTAATTCAATTATTCACATTTAAAGAAATAAATATATCAAATTATTTTATATTAGATAAATATAATTATTTTTATATCCAATAAATAAACATAAAATGATGTTTTATCGATAATTGTGTTTATAGTTTATGAAAACTAGATCAAATCAAAATTTCATGTATAAAATTGTACAAAATCAAAGTTCATTTATAAAATTACACATTAGACTAAAGTTCATGTATAATTTTGAGATTTATCTTTTTCCTTTTATCACATTTTCTCATTTTATTTATTTATCATTTTGGTCATTTTTGGATTCTTAAATCAGCAAATTACTAAAATAATCACTAAATTTCGATAAAAAAATTTGTCATTGAACCATGAAAAGTATCTTTTAATCATTATTGTTATTGATTTATAATGTTTTAGTCCGTTAATGACCATTACAATTTTAATAAAAAGTAAAATGACATTAATTTAAGGGTTAATATTCAATTAATCATTAAACTATAGTTAAAATATTAAAAAATCCATACTTTTATAATTTTTAACAATACTTTTGAAAAATAAAATTTCCCAAAATAGATATTTAAAATAATGATAAAAATATTTTTAAAATTATAATCATGTAAAAATAAAAATTCATAAGTAAAGTCCTTCTCTATCAATTTATTAAATATTAATAAAAATAATGGACGGATATCCGAATCGTACATGTCTCAATAAATAAATTAAAAAAGAAGAAGAAAAGTAAATAAAATAAATAAAAATATGAAAATTTTAAAATCGTTTCGTAATTATTTCTTTTAAAAACGCTACTATTTCCGATAAATGTTACGTGTCAGAAGGACATTACTATTATTATTTTGGCACGTGTCAGTCAAAACCTGTTACACGTTTTACTGTGTCAAACGCTCAAAATCATGCGCGACTTACAAAGAATCTGGCCTCAACACGTGTACCATTATTTAATATTTCTATGTCATATTTTAAAATTTTATTTTATTCTTAATCAAAATATTAATGCAATTGAATACATTTACGTAGACTTTGTTAAAATAAAATTTTGAGTACAATTTATTGCACGTAATTACCAAATACTAGCATTTTTTATTTAAAATTTTTATTAATCAAATTTTGTGTCTCAGTAGCACATGATTTCAATTATTTTGTGTACCACCAATTTCGGGTTTAACATATTTTTTATAAATGCCAATAATCTTAATTATGGTAAGAATCATCATTTAGTTAAGTCATGGTTGAGTGGGGTGAAATAAATTTAAGTTAAATTTAAAAATTAAAAATAAGAAATTAAAATAATGTTTAAAATATGATTAATTTTCAAGTTAGAACATATAAATTAAAAATAATATATATTTGAATTTTTTAAAAATAAAATAACATAAAAGCAAAATATTTTAGTATGATAAATTTGATTGGGTAATTTACATGTTTATGACATTGAAATTGTCCCATTTAGGAAAAAAATTGTTTTAATAATTTAATAATTTAATAGATTTTTCATAATTTTAATAAAAATTAAAATATTTTTATAAATTATTTATTGACGTGACATATGAGACAAATAGTATCATATCAGCATAAAGTATATGTAGATTATTATGTGGGTTGACATGCCAATATCATTAAAAAATAATGTTTTAATGATCATATCCGTTTAAAAAAATAAATTGACTCTTTTGAAATGTTAATACTCAAATTTAGTTTAAAAAAGAATTAAGTGTCAAATTGATAAAAAGATGTAAATGTTGAGGGCTAAATTTATCATTATACCAAAATCTTAAAATAATACGTACAATCAATTCATTCTATAACAACCTCGTTCGACAAAATTTCAGATGTTATTGAGTGGGGATTGTTATACACCTATAACAATATTTGAGATTTAAATCACATTTAAAATTTTCAGAATTTCAAATTAAAAATTAAAAATGTTTATAATACTAATTAGTGAAATTTTATCATATCTTTAATAAAATTTATAAATGTAATTCTATTTATTAAATATTTTTTATACAATACCTACTTCTACCCGAGGCGAATCCAAAATTTTTTCTTAAGGGCTAAAATTAAATTGTAATTTTACGATAGTAAAAACGTAATTTTTAAAGGATTAAATCAAAATTTTATCATTTTTAGGAGGAGTTAAAATGTGATTTTACCTTTATTAATTTAAAATTTTAAAAATTTTAAAGAGCTAGGCTCCTACCAGCCCCCTAGATTTGCTCTTACTTTTACTTATACCCTCGTACCTTTAAATCAGAGAAAAAATACGATCAATTGCATTGAAACTCTTGTCCTCATTGTTGTAATAGTAACAATGTAATTTGAGCTAAAACACTTTTGTTAAAGCTTATTTTCATTTAATAAAATATTATAAATATTATTTTATATAAAATTTAAATACTTTGTTGCAACAATATTTTAACTAAAATTTAATATTTTTATTTCACTTTAAAATAATATTAATTTTACTAAAATTTGATACAATAAATGGTTATAGAGAATTGAATTAGTAAAAATAGATTTCATATTTATAATTGTTGTTGTAATAGATAAAACGAATTATAAAAATTTAAAATGTAACATAGAAAATCAGTTTTGTAATATTATAAAAAATTGATTGTTACGTAAAAGTTTTATCTTCTTTTTATGTGTCTAAATATATACTGAGTGTAGCTAAAGGCGTTGATAGACCTCGACTCCCTAAAATAAAAATTTAAATTAGTAAAGATAAAATTATACTTTAGTTCTCCTAAAATGTTAAAATATTGATTTAATCTTTTAAAATTATAAATATATATTAAAATGGTGAAATTACATTTTATTATCGTAAAAATATATAATTTAATTTCGTTCCCTAAATTTTTTTTGGGCTTAGCCTTAAATATATATTCAATTAAATATAATATTTTACATATGTAAAAATTAAATATCTTCATACTTTTTTGAATAATCTTATTATAAGTTTTGATCATATCTTTTTCTTTTTTTTTTTATATAATGCCTAAAACTATTTATAAATAGGAGAATAAAGTGTTTCAGCGTATTTAAACTTATGTCATCCTATATTAACAATAGTATTTATGGCAATTGAGAAACTGAACGGAGATGGAAGGTAGTGAATAATTAGAAAATATTTGTGGTGTTGGTGTGTTAAAACCTGGAAGGGGAAGATTATATGCTGAATTTCAACCCAACAAATATATTGAATGTTTTATTATATGTGTAAAGGTTCACATGCATCCATGTGAAATGTGATGACCACAAAACCCATCAAACCACCGAATAGGGTGCTAACAATTCTCGATTTTCTTAAGTTTTGTTTTCTCCACCGTTGGAATCTTAGTATGCTGATACCAACCTCTTTGAAGAATTCCCAAACCTTATGCAAATAAAAACCAAAATAACAAAGTTTTGCAAATTTCAGTAAAAGATTTGGGGAACACTCACCCATATATATATATATGAGTAAACAAACATATTTTATTTCTTATTTCTTTCTGAATTAGTGTGAACTAGAAATTAATTAAATTCAGCCACAACAAATATCTCAAATAATTTCATTCTTACACATTTCCTTGTAATTTTATAATTTATATTCCTTGTTTGACTTAATTTTCTTTAATTTGATGTTTTTGAGATGAGTGCTAACTTTTTTTTAATCATCACTCTAAAGAGAGAATTAAGTATTATCAAATTGAATAAGATGGTGATAAATTCATCCTTAAAAATACTTGTATAAGCAAGACAAAAAACTTGTCTAGGACGGCTCTTCAGTAGTTGGTCGACCTCGCTCGCCCTCCACCTTCTTCGGTCACATGCTCTTTCCCATCTTTCACTCACATGCCTTCTCTCTTTCCAATTTGTATATTTGTTTTGTGGCATCTTTCCATCTTCATCGGCTGTGATGAATAAACCTCAATGCTTATCGTTATTGATTTGCCACTAGTCCCCAATAATTACTCTTCGAAAAGTGAATTGGTTGTAGATACTCAAATGGTGACTCTTTGTTGGCTCATTGATTTATTTTAGAATAATAAATAATTTCATGAGTCGGTTTGGACTCATGTTGTTTTCCTTTGTTTAATAAGTATTTCCTTTTTCTTACATATGAAAATGGTGCAAGTAACTTTGTCTTGTCCTTTACAAGTGTTTTCTCTTGGTTATACAAGTGCTTTTAGGGATGGATTTGCCATTGTCCTATTCAGTTTGGTGAATGCTTAGTTTTCTTATTGATTTTGCTTGCTGCTTTGGACCCTCTAGGGTTAGATCTCTTACCGTGATAGGTGCTTCCAGTCTTCCCAGATATGTCATGCTTGAGCTGTGACAAAACAGATTGCTAACATGCTATAATTGTTGTATTCTTGCTGATTTTGAAGTTAGTTTATGTTGACGGAGCTTGTCTTTGACAACTTTTTTTTTTAAAAATGTTAGTTATGATTATTCTAATGAGAAGCGAGTTTTAAGTTGTTACTTTGAAGATAATTTGAAGAAAGAAATACTGGAAATAGATGAACATCAACCCATATGCATGGCCTAGTACTTTAGCCTAAAATTAACATATTTGGAGAGTGTAAAGTTTGAAATTGTGAGAAATGAATGTATTAGCAAATCGTATGGTTCACTTTATCCCTCGTAATCAAATGCATTTGGACAAATTGTTCATTGTTCACTTAATCTTCCTTGGGAGAAATTGCATATATATATATATATATATATATATATATATATTAACTTGCGTCCAACGTTTATGTCCCATGCATATATGATTTTTAATGTGTGATATGGTACAGAACTCAAGTAATAAAGTATTAAGACATGTCATTATAAATGAGAAACAAAATCCAACACTCACTTTATAATCTTCAACCCAATCATAAGGTTGGTTTTAGTAAAATGAAACATATAATTGAGTTTGAAGTGAAGAAAAACACAGATCCCTTAGACCATGCCCAATGTTGTACGAATAGGGTGCAATTATCAAAACAAAATTCATCTTATTACTAACCAACAAGTTATGTCTTCCTCCTATAATTGTGTTTTAAGATCTTTTTATAACACAACTTCTAAAACAACAGTTAGGAATAAGTGCTAAATTAGTTACGAATAACAGCTTCACTCTATTACTTTTTCATTCATTAATATTCGGTTCATATTTTCGTAAGTTAATTTTTCATATTTATTAAATAGTTTCTACGCATTTGAATGATGATGATCATTGTATTAGATATTAATGGATGAAAAAATAATCGAGTAGATTTTAATCCATTTGGGTAACCATTGTAATTGGTGGATTCCATTGGATTGAGTGTAGAGTTGCTCATGGGCTGAGCCAGGTCCAACCAAAATTTTAGGCCTGGGCTTGGGCCCAACCCGACCCATTTTAATTTTTTATATAATTTTTTTAAAAATATAATACATCAAAATACTAAAACATTAAAATAAATGTTTTCCAACAAATTAAAAATAAATTTTTAAAAAATATGTAAACTTAAATAACACTAAGATATGTGCAACTTAACAAGCAAATGCCTCTAAAATAGTAACAAAATTAACAATAAAACAAGAGTTATACAATAACAACAAAATGGTAGTAACATAATAGTAAAATGGTAATAAAATAGTGAAAAAAAACAAAAAAAAATAGCAAAAAAATGCAGTTTCTTTACATATTTGGGCCGGGCTAGGCCGAAAAAGCGTTATTTGAGGCCCGACCCATTTTCTAAACGGGCTTTATTTTTTCTCAAGCTCATTTTTTCGAGTCTATATTTTTACTCTAACTCTCTCACTTTTTTGGTGGGCCTTTGGGTTGGGTCGAATGGCTCCGCCCATGAGCAAGTCTAATTAAGTGTAATTGGAGCACCCCAATTACAATTTTCCTAACTCTTAAGAGGGAAGGTGAAAATTAGAGTAATTATGTTGGTAGTTATACTCAAATCCAATTACCCCATGGCTTTCAAATACTAACCAGGACTTACCTTTAAAAAATATTTTTTATACGAGTTTAAGTTATAAAAATTATATTAGAAACACGAACATGCATAAGTATTTAGAATGATTATGACAACAAATTTCTAAGTTCTATTATAAATACTAAAAAAATATATTATAAAAATAATTTATGTGTTATAATAAATGTTATAATATATTTATTTATAAAACGTTATGACAAAAAAGTGTGGATATAATTTATTTACGTGTGCTTACTATATATTATAAAAATAATACTCATTTATAAACAAAATGTTATAATTTTTGTAATAAAATATTATGGAAAAAATATTATTTATAAGAAGTGTTATGAAAAGTTATTTGACATTTAAATTTTTTTTTATAAATGTTTATATTATGGGTTTTGTATTTTTACTTACTTTACGTATTATAAAAAGGATTATAAGTTAGCATAAACTTCTTTTCCAAATTAAATTTATATAAATTTTTATAATCAAAGCTATATATTATTCACATTGTGAACCAAATATTATGTGGTAGATGCTAATTATGCAAATATAAAAGATTTTCTTGCATCATATCATGACGTATAATACCATTTAAGAGAATTGAGATAGATATAAACACCAGAGACAACTCATGTACTCTTTAATTTGAGACATCAACAAGTTTCAAAATATAGTTGAGAGGACATTTGTTATTTTAAAAAAAAAAAGATTTCTCAAATTAACGTCACTTTAGTATAGCATAAGAAAACAATGTTAGGTTGTATTAGTATGTTACTTCATAACTTCATTCGTATGTGAAATTAAAATGATCTATAAGAGTATATGAAAGAATGAGATCTTGGTAATTTTAAAGATATATATTCAAATTCAGATTTAGATAATAAAGAACTCGATCAAGGACTAACAAATAATAATAAGTAGTATATATTGAATGTTAAAAAGGAATAATCTAACAAATATGAAATGCTAAAGTAATTAAATAAAGTTGTATATGATATTGGATTTATTTTATTAGTAATCATATTATCGACTATAATCTAGGACTAACATGTTACCCAACATGAATGTATAGTAATTAAAATTGTAATTATAATTTATACTACCAAACATAATATTCTATCAGCCAAACACGTCTAAATTTTTTTTGTAATTATAAAATAATTAAACTTTATCTGTAGTGTCCAAACACACCTTAAAAATACAATTAAAAACAAAAATACAGAAAAACATTCACCGAAAACTGCTTCTAAAATCAAACTAAAGCATTAGAAGCCCCCAAGTAAAGGACAAAGAATTGGAAGTAAAATAGGTGGATAGCAGAAGCAGAATCTGATATGTAAACAAATTGTTTTCCTGTAATAAAAGAAGATGATCACATGCTTCCATGTGATAAAAGCCAACAATGTTTGAGAAATTTTGTAATAAAAGACAAAAAAATGAAGAAGAATTTAATAGAAAAATATGAGAGTGTGAAAAAGGTGAGTCAAACGTTTACTGCTACAAAGCATGCATGGAAATTCAAGGGAAGGGATGATAACTAATAATGATAATGGTGGTGATGATGACGAGACTTCATTTCAGTTTGCCTTTGTTTTAAAGGAATATTTATTTATTTATTGATTTGACATGCTATTGTTAATTGGTATTTGGAGATGTGGGGACAGATGATGACAAATTTTGACTAAATCTTGTCTATCAAGCCTGCTTTATTCACTCATCTCTATCATCAGATTTGGACCAATCTATAAATTTCATCAACCAACTTCATGGTTTATTGAGTTTTACCATTTTGTTTGCAAAAGATGTTAGAAACTCTATATATTTAATCAAAATCTAATACATATTTTATGCAATATATATATATTTCCCATTTCGCTCCAACACATTGTTTTTATTGTTGATTCAACCTCATAATTTAGTATATCTGGGATTATGATCTTTGCTGATGGTTTTGACATGCGTACACTCATCTGTCATATCCTAACTTGTATAAGAACCTATTTTTTGAGATTAATTTAGATTGATCAAGCAAATTAATTTCGAGATTAATTTGGATCGAGTAAATTTATAAAACTTATCCTTAAAGATTGAAGACTTATTCTAGTTTTATTGAAGACATTTACCAAGCTTATTATTCCACTAGTTTAATGAAAAGATTTATTGTAATTAATCTAGTATGTTAACAAATTGAAATTAGTTTAAATATTAGAGATTTATACAGATTTTTACACACAGAATTTCTACACTTATCTGTTCAACAAGAAACTTGTATTTGCAAGTGCATTGAGTGTGAGAACAACTCAATTATTTAGTTTTCAATCTAGTGTGAAAACAACTCAATTATTTAGTTTTCAATCTAAGTTTGCACGAGATTATTAATCTAGTGAGTGTTAAAATTAATAATTACTTGTACAAAATTTTAAAATAGTGAATTATCTCTTTGAGCAAAACCCTATAAAAATAGAAAAATAAATTTCTTGCAACTATTGTTGTAAGTTTTTCACATATTAATAATATTTAAAGCTTACTTTGATATCAAATGTCACTATCCACAAAAATATATAATTTATTATCCACTTTGATAAACTTAAGATCACATATCAAAAATTAAAAAAAATTGTAGATAATTATATTTTCAAATATACATTCACTTAAATACCCTTCTTTTTAAAGCTAATAACAAAAGATCAGGGTTGAAACACTTGAAAACAAAATTATTAGACGAAAATCCTAGAGGATTTTGGTATCATAAAAAAATAATATAGGTCAATTAAGAGGAGGAATCTAGCATCATGTGGTAGTTAATACCTTATCCCCAATTAACCTTCCATATAACATGTTTCTTCTTAACATTTTATACCTACCTTATTCTTGGATCATAAACTATTCCAATCAATCAAATGTGGATATTTAATATTTTACATTTTTTTAGACCAATCCTAGAAGAGATTCAAACTCTATCCCTAGAAGGAAACATGCATTGCTTCTCCATTTCTAAATATGGATATAAATATCACATGAAAATACATTTACATTAATGCAAGTATTTCCCTCCTCAACATTTTTAAAATAAGTTTGACATCACCAAGTGAGATAAAACTTTCTTTTTTTTTTCATGAAACCAAGTAAAACCTAGTTGGAAAACAAAACTATATAAAAGCAAATGTTTTTCATGCTTTTCGATCCACATCCAATGGATATGCATGATTCTAGTGTGTGTGTGTGTATATATATCTTTTGTATTGATTTTCTTATAAGTACTATTAAGAAAGATGTTCTCAAGAGCATTTCTTATTCTGGGTTCGATATGTTTTTGGGATATGAGTATGGAGATATGATACTCCAAATACATTTAAAAAAATTAAACATACCCGAATTTGACATTCATATCCGGGAGGCCATTGGGGTAGCAAATAGTTGCGGACCTAAAGATTCTGAACCTTACTGTGACTTTAAATCTTGACAAATTAAATAAATCTCTCTGGATGAGGATCTTGTAGCCTTGGGCCTTAACCATGTTGATTTTTTAAAGAGTGGTTTACAAATCTGGCTCAATTCTGCAAACACCATAAACAAAAGTGTGAGAAATGCCATCTATGGATTATGAACACGAGTAGTTCCAAAGTCAGAGCAACATGGGTGAAATCTCACCTTTTGTATCCTCGCTCTCCAGAAGCTTAATGACGAGATGCCCTCTGGACAGCAATACACCCTTATCATATGGACTACAAGTGCATGACACTCCTTCATTTTGGAAATTATCATTTGACACGCTCATGGCTCTACCGACAGCTAAATCGAGTGCTCGCACACCTAACTCGAAGGACAAAGCCGCATCCCGAGTTGAAATTCCTGAAACCGAAGGACACATATCTGAAAGTATAACTGAGAACCCTTTTTTCTGCAAAACAAGACACATACATTTGTAAGAGGTTATAAAGAATTTTTTTTTTACCATATAGGCAAATAGAAGACTAAGTTTAACTTTGTGTAACATAATTGAAGAGCTATGTTATTCGGATTTGGGTGTAAGTGTATGATATAAGCACCTATCCAACACAAGTGGTATTCAATTTTTCCATGTCACTGAAAGATCATATCTGGATGAGCATGGACAAAAGTTTCCAGACATTTATTCTTCAAGCAAAATGAAGAGTGTGGTATTCAATTTTTCCATGTCACTGAAAGGTCATATCTGGATGAGCATGGACAAAGGTTCCAGACATTGATGCCTTTTAGAAACAAGAGGCCGACCTAACAGGGAAGCAAAGTTTGATACAAAAAATTACCCCCTAAAGCATCCATAAAATCTATTTATTACCAGATTGCATCTTTTTCGTTGGATAAATTTTTTTCTAACTGGTCTAAAGTGACCAAATTTGTTCTTTCCTTCATTCAAATCATCAAAGCCAGAAAAGATGCAAAGTTTGAATTGACATCAAATCTAGATTTCCATGCAATAAAGACAATTTAGGATGAAAAGAGTGAACAGGAAATTTGTAAAGAAAAATTACTAAATCAGCGCAATGACTCGAGAGATTCGAATCCCAATCAGCAATGACAACAGTTGGCAAACATCATTTAATCACTTGAATTGGCAATTGGCTAAACATTCAAATTCAAATAAAACCGAGAAAAAACTCCTTAAAAGAACATTACAAAATTCTAAGATTATGGACATAAAACTTGAACTACTTGCTACCTTAGGCGAGAGTTCCATAACTTGTGGCTTGGATAGTTTCATGACATCAGCGGAAATAGTTTGAACCCTTGCATCACAGTGAAGAGAAGGAACCTTTACCTTCTGTTCTGAAAATCCCAAATTTTATTGCCATAAATTACAATCATACTAAGAAAATCTTTCACTTACCAAAACAAAACATAAGAAATTATAGAGGCTTTCAAGCAGTGAATATTACCTTAACATCAATTCCCACAACAGCCCCACCATTCTTCAATGGACCCAAACTCTGACAAGCAACCTATAACACCATGAAAAATCCACATAAAAATCAACAGGGACTCAGAAAAATAAGAGAAGCAACTTTTTGAAGCAAAAGGAAAAAACCTGAAGCCAAGCACCGGGGGCACAACCAAGGTCAAGAACTGAACAACCTGGCTTTATTAACTTATATTGATTCTGTATTTGAAGCAACTGAAAACCAAGCAAGAACTTATTAAAAAGAAATGAAACTATTAAAAGAAAAAGTAATGAAATCCGAAACCTTGAAAGCTGAACGAGCAACATAGCCGAGACGTTGAGCTTCCCTGTAGAAAAAATCGGGTGCTCCACCTCCACTCATCGATACCAAATTTCTAAAACTCTCTTTGATGTAAAACCCTGCTCTGGGGTTTTTACTTTTTTTTTCAAAGGCCTCGAAGCTCCCATTTGTGCTTAAGCCTGTAATCGTGGGCCGTTTTGCGAAGTGGAATTTTGAAAATCGGACGACCCTTTATCTATCAATTCAGCATTTGCCGGTCAGACCCATGGGCTTAACTTGACTTGGTTTAGCCCTAGCTTGACCCCAACCTGATATATAACGTTGGATAAATATGTAAAGAAAGCAAGACGTGGAAGTTTGAAATTCTGTGAAACTGAATTCCGTTCAAGTGCTTAGCCTTTGATCAATTGTTTAATTATCTTAGAATGACAATAAAATTTAACAGTTGATACTGCTGCACTACCATGTTGCTCCACCTCTCTTTTCTTTTCCTTTTGGTTGTTTGTTTGGCATGTCAGCTGCATCGTATCAGTTTTGAACTTCTTATCCAAATTCATTCCTCAATGATACCCAATTCCAGTTCATCTTGGTACTTCAATTCTGCTAACACAAACCATAGGGTTATGAGCAGTGAGTGCAAAAACAATGGCGCTTCCAAACACAAATATCAACATTTAAATATACTCTAAAAATATAAATGAGAAGGAAAAACCCAGAAGCTAATTCACCAAACTCAGACTCAAATCGAATATGGAGACCAAACCCAGATTCTAACTCTCAATTCTAATCCCATCCATGGAGCTCAACTTCAAAATAAAAAAAAAATTTAGACCATTTCTCAACTTCAAAATTCTAACTCTCTGTATCGTTCCAATTTTATCGGATGTCCCCAAAGGGACAGCCCAAGCTGGCTGCTTGTTCTTAACTGATGTGGGATATCTAGTTGGTTCGCAACCAGATCATGAACTAGCCTACCTCATCCTGACTAAGTCCCAAGGTGTGGCCTGGGTCAGGCCTAGGCGTCGCTCAAATCAAAATCCATGGGCTATTGACGTGTCACAACTCCCTCAACTGGAAGAATGGGTCCGAGTCAGCCCAGCTGATCACTTAACCTGAACGAGGGAAAATTCATGGTTTCACTAGCATATTGGTAACCTGAAGGAGGGAAAATTCAAGGTTTCACTAGCATATTGGCTTAGATTATTATTTAAGTTTGAATTGCTGGTGTTGTTCATGTTTTATTACACTCTCATAAAACCTTAATAGAAGAAAAAAAGGAAGAAATTTTGGCAATAATTGTGTTGCGCGGAAGCGTGTGAAAGAGTAAAATTATTGTACTGAAAAATCACACCAAGTTCAATTCCCAGGAAAGAGAGGTAGATCACGAAGATCACTTAAATACCAAGTCTTTCCTAGCCAGAATATCCCTCTATCGTAATTTAATAGCACAATAAATCACTACAATCACATTCACAAAATATGCAAAACAAATAATAAAGAACACCGAATTTTAACGAGGTTCAAAAAATTTTGCCTACGTCCTCGGGCACTACCAAATATATTTCACTCCAAAATTACAAGTGAAATTTACAAATAGAGAGAGAATAATGCCTTGAGTAGAGAATGGCAATTATGGGATGAAGAAAGTAAGAAATGGTTAGGCCTATTTATAGTTGAGGTTCAAGGATCAACTTGTAATGTCCCTATACAATTAGGGACCAAAATTGCAATTATCCCATGCCAACTTTTAACCCAACTTGCCAACCAATATTACTTTCTACTTTCGGTGCCCACCCATTTGACTTTTCAAAGAATGGTGGGTTCAATAATCTCCACCTTGAAGATTTGATTAGGATAATCTTATCTTCACACAATTCTTCTCGCTTTTGACAACAATACTTGATAGTGCCTTCTTCAACTGTTAAACTTGCGGGATATTAATCAAGTTCAAACAATGTTTGAACTTGGTTCTTCATACCACCTTGGTCATCATATCTGCGGGATTATCTGCGGTCTTGATCTTCGAAGACAAATTTTCCCTCTTCAATAATTTCCCGCACAAAATGGAATAAATGACGTCGATATGTTTTGTGCGTGCATGATAGACTTGATTCTTTGCTAAATGAATAGCGGTTTGACTATCACAATACACGTTAATATGCTCTGAACCAACCCCAAGGTTTTAGCCATACCTTGTAACCAAATAGCCTCCTTACTGACCTCATTACTGCCATGTACTAAACCACGTGGTTGACAATGCAATCTGTAGATCTGTAGTGTAGACTTCCAACTTATTGGTCCTCCGCAAGTGTAAACACATAACCGGTGGTTGATCTTCACTTGTCCAAATCACCGCATAGTCGAATCAACGTACCCAATAACACCTTTACCAAGTGTATTATCCTGCTTGAACAGTAATCCAACATCCACGGTCTTCGAATATACCGTAGAATCCATTTCTGACTTGCCAATGTCCTTTTCGAGATTATGCATATACCGCTCACTATACTAACGCACTGTGAAATGTCGGGTCTTGTACACACCATTGCATACATCAAACTACCATTGCATTAGAATACGGAACTTGCAACATGTATTCTCGTTCGTATTCGTCGAAGGAGATAGTTGTGCGAAAGCTTGAAATGAGAAGCCAACGGGTACTTACAGGTTTTGTCCGCTCGTTCATGCCAAAAGCTGTAGTACCTTTTTCAAATCGCTTCGAGACAAGCTAACTCTATTATGAGCTCTATCTCTCCATATTTCCATGCCGAGAATCTTTTAGCTTCTCCTAGATCTTTCATCTCAAACTCGAGATTGAGTTGAGTCTTCAATCTTTCAATCTCAACTTTGCTCTTAGATGCTATTAGCATATCATCAACATATAAGAGCAAGTATATGAAAGTTTCTTCTTGTAGCTTCTGAAAATACACGTAATGATCAAATTTACTTCTTGTGTACCTTTGCCCTTTCATGAACTGATCAAATCGCTTGTACCACTGCCTCGGAGATTGCTTCAATCCATAAAGCGACTTTGTCGGTTTGCAAACCCAATTTTCTTTTCAAGAACCTTGAATCCATCATGCGAGTCATATAGATTTCCTCTTCCAAATCACCGTGTAAAAACGCGGTCTTCACATCAAGCTGAACTAGTTCAAGATCATATTGCGCAACCAAGGCTAGCAAAATCTGAATAGACGAATGCTTCACAACTGGAGAAAACACTTCATTGTAATCTATTCCTTCTTTCTGAGCGTAACCCTTTGCTACCAATCTAGCCTTGTATCGAATTTCAATTTTATCAGGAAATCCTTCCTTCTTTGCATATACCCATTTGCATCCAATTGCCTTCTTTCCCTTGGGTAGTGTTACCAACTCCCAGGTCTTATTTTTATGAAGAGACTGCATTTCTTCATTCATTGCTTGCTTCCACTTTACACCATCGGGGTTACTTATCATACGTGTAAGTAGAAGGAACATCATCATCTGCAATTGGAAGTGCATAGGCCACTATATCATCAAAGCGAGCAGGCTTACGAATCTCTCTTCTTGGCCTTCTATATGCAATTGAATCTTGTTGCTGTAGAGGTTCTTGGGTAGGAACCTCTTCATCATTTGTCCCTCCAATATTAGCTGGATCATCGTTAACCTTTTCAAGCTCCACCTGCTGCAAAGTACTCTGGTTTTGTCATCCTTTTGTGAATCCTTGTACTTCAACATGGTTGATTCATCAAAAGTCACATCTCATGAAAACAATTTTCCTTGTATTAGGACACCAGAGACGGTATCCTTTTACTCCATCAGTTATACCCAAGAATAATGCTTTCTTTGCTCTTGGGTCTAACTTAGATTCTTTTACATGATAATATGCAGTGGAACCAAATACATGTAAAGAATCATAATCGATGTGATTTACAGTCCACATCTCCATAGGAGTTTTTCCATTTATTGCAGCTGATGGCAAACGGTTAATTAGATGGCACGCATATGTAACTGCCTCAGCCCAAAATTCTTTGTCCAATCCAGCATTGGACAACATACATCGAACTTTCTCCAGTATAGTTCGATTCATGCGTTCTGCCACCCCATTCTGCTGTGGTGTATCCCGAACAGTGAAGTGTCGCACAATGCCCTCATCTTGGCATACTTGTAGAAATGGATCGTTTTTGTACTCAGTACCATTATCTGATCGAAGTCGTTTGACCTTTCGACCAGTCTGAGTCTCCACCATCTTCTTCCATTTCAGAAATGCATCCAAAACTTCACTTTTTCTTTTCATTAGATACACCCATACTTTTCTTGAATAATCATCAACAAAAGTAACAAAATAGTGCATACCTCCCAAAGAAGCTACTTTGGTAGGTCCCCACACATCACTGTGAACGTAGTCCAGAATTCCTTTCGTATTGTGAATTGCTGGACCAAATTTTACCCTCTTCTGCTTGCCCAGAACACAATGTTCACAGAATTCCATTTTGCAAGAATTTGCACCTTTCAACAAGCCTTGCTTCGCCCATGTCTGCAAAGCTTTTTCACCAGCATGTCCCAATCGCATATGCCATAATCTGGTAGCTTCTGAATCTACATTTTTTGTAGAAATTGTTGATGTTGATCCAATAACTGTACTTCCATTTAAAAAGTACAAGTTATTTCTTCTTGTGCCTTTCATCACCGTCAATTGCCCAGCTACTACTTTTAGTAATCCATCTCTCAAAGTGATTGTGAGCCCTTTAGATTCTAGGGCCCCTAATGAGATGAGATTTTTCTTCAGGCTAGGTACGTAGCGAACATCTGTCAAGACTTGGATTGAGCCGTCGTGATTCTTCAATTGGACTGTACCCACTCCCATTGTCTTACAAGCACTATCATTGCCCATAAGAACAATTCCACCTTCTAGCTCTTTAAGACTAGAAAACCAGTCCTTATTAGGACACATATGGTAAGTACATCCTGAATCCAAAATCCACTCATCCGTTTGACATGCCATTGCCATGCCAACCAAGCTAAAGTCTGACTCCTCATCATGCTCCGTTACACATGCATTAGAAATAGCCTTGCCCTTTTGTAGCTTAGGACAATTCTTTTTCCAATGCCCTTTTTCACAGCAAAAGGCACATTCATATTTGGCGGGTCTCCCTTTGGACTTTCCCCTTCTACCAGATTTGCTTGTGTGAACGACCTCTTCTTGTTAAGACTTCTGCGGTTGTATCTCGTGATCTCTTTTATCTTTCTTTCGAGTCTCAGATCTATACAACGACTACTGATCGCATCAAATGTGATCGTGTCCTTCCCATGAAGCAATGTGGTGGTAAGATGATCATATTCATCGGAAGGAATTCAACAACAATAATGCCTTGTCTTCATCTTCAAATTTCTCATCCAAATTTAGCAAGTCTGCTAAAATTTTATTGAATGAGTTCACATGGTCATTCATCGACATACCGGTGCATATGTGAATCGATAAAGTTTCTTTTTCATATAAAGCCTATTTTCAAGACTTTTCGTTAGAAACTTTTCTTCCAGTGTATCCCATAACTTCTTCTTGATGTCTCCTCATGACAGTATACGCTCTTTGGCCAAACATAGGCGGATTGTACCACACGCTGTCTATTGATCTTGGCCCTCCTTGTCATCCATCTTGTCGGGTTTTTCTTCAAGGGCTATATCTAGCTCTTGCGACATAAGACATCCAGGATCTCACATTGCCACATACCAAAATTATTGGTACCATCAAATTTCTCTACTTCAAATTTTGCATTTGTCACGATAGTCCTTGCGATGACGATCTTTGCTGCCATTTTCTCCTCAATCCCAACTCATCGTATCGTGAAGCATCAGTATTCAGTAAATAGTGCCGTATACGTGAATAGTCTCAGATATCGTGAATAGTGTTGTATCGTGAATAGTACCGTAAGCGGTCGTATTCCCCAAGTACGAATCTGGCTCGATACCAATTGTTGCGCGGAAGCGTGTGAAAGAGTAAAATTATTATACTGAAAAATCACACCAAGTTCAATTCCGGAAGAGAGGTAGATCACGAAGATCACTTAAATACCAAGTCTTTCCTAGCCAGAATATCCCTCTATCGTAATTTAATAGCACAATAAATCACTACAATCACATTCACAAAATATGCAAAACAAATAATAAGGAACACCAGAATTTTAACGAGGTTTAGCAAATTTTGCCTACGTCCTCGGGCACTACCAAATATATTTCACTCCAAAAATTACAAGTGAAATTTACAAATAGAGAGAGAGAATAATGCCTTGAGTAGAGAATGGCAATTATGGGATGAAGAAAGTAAGAAATGGTTAGGCCTATTTATAGTTAAGGTTCAAGGATCAACTTGCAATGTCCCTATACAATTAGGGACCAAAATTGCAATTATCCCATGCCAACTTTTAACCCAACTTGCCAACCAATATTACTTTCTACTTTCGGTGCCCACCCCATTTGACTTTTCAAAGAATGGTGGGTTCCAATAAATTGGATGATTCCCAACAATCCAGTTAAATGGTAAAGACAATTTAGGACGACTACTTTTATCGAAGTCACAAATGAAAGAGCCTGGAGATCTATTTTAAATGGTTGGGAACAACCTTTTACTAAAGAATCAGGTGTCAAGATCCCAAAACCTGAAGTGCAATGGACTACAGAAGAAAAGAGGCTTGAAAGTGCTAATTTGAAAGCTTTCAATGCAATCTTTTGTGATGTAGATGGATAAGAGTTCAAACGAATCTTTAAATGCAAGATTGCAGAGAAAGCCTGGGGTGTGTCCTTCAAACTGCTCATGAAGGTACAAGCATAGTAAAACAATCAAAACTGTAGATGCTCACTACTAAATTTGAGAAGCTAAGAATGTAGAAGAATGAAACAGTTGGGGAATTCTATGCCAAACTCTATGACTTATACAACCCGGCTTTTGCCCTTGGAGATGAATACATAAACTTTAAACTGGGCAGAAAGTTCCTTCGATCATTGCTTGAAAGGTTTAGTATCAAGGCAACTACCATTGAAGAAACCAAGGACATTGGTACAATGTGCATTGATGAGTTGATTAGATCCCTTCAAACCTTTGAGATCAACCTAGATGAAGCAAAGAGAAATAAAAGAAAAGGAGAAAAGAGCATTGCATTACAATTTATTGAAACAATGCCCACTAAGCATGGCACTGCTATAGAAGTGATGCAAGAACAAATTACCTTAGAATCCTCAACAACGAAAACCCAAAGGAGTTGTCATCAATGAGGAAGCTGCTACAGATAAGAAGGGAATTCAATGCCATGAATGTCATGGCTATGGACATATACAACAAAACTATCAATTTGCGACGAATTTCCTATGTGATGTTCAAAATAACATCACAAAAAATACTAAAAACGTGATGAAAACAAAAAATCATCGCATTTAATAGTTGATGGTATATCTTATATGACAATTTGAAAAATGTCATAAGTTTATGTCACTAATTGTTTGGCACCAAAATTTATCTTTAATAGGTAATGTTTTGTGACGTCTCAACCAAAATGATAACGATTATGAATCTTCATCAATGTAAAATGAATTATATATATTTTTTTATTTTAAAGAATTTTTTTATCTCTATGTCTATATTATTAATTAATAGCCTTTATTCGAGACAATTTGATTGTCATCTTTATTATACATAAAATGTGACGTTTCATTTTGTCACCAAAAATAAGTTTAATATGACAAAGATTGTTCTTGTCACTCTTTGTTATTATTATTTTTTTTTATAATGGATATGGCGATTTTATTAACCTTATAGGATCATGTCATTTAATGTTTGGAACCGAGAGTTACGACATGAAAAATTTATGGGATGGTTTTCCTTTTACACTTTGTTTGTCAATATTAAAAAGTTTATTAGTGATGAATATTCAATTTCTAGTTTTATGAAGAAATTTATTAAAAAATAAAAAAAATGAAAAGAGTTTATTTTTGTTATTTCTATATTTTTAAGGGTTATTTAAATTTAAATTTAATTTTAAAAGGAATAGACCTAATATGTAAATAAATCAAAAGTTTAAAAGCATTTAATTGGGTGTTGTCGGTGGTCATGGCGCCATCCCTTTTTTCATCCAATCTAAAAAAAGTAATTGCTTCATCAAATTTTTGAACATTTTATATAATCACACTTCAGTTCAGTGTTGACAATGGCAACAATAAACCCTAATTTTTTTTTTATTATAAAATCAGCCAATGATTGGCTCATTATGAAAGGTGGTGCCGCTAATGGAAACAATGGCACTGAGGTTCACTATTCAAAACGAGTCATTTTCATATATGATTTTGCAAGCGGGTCATTTTCGTAAATAATTAATTTATTTGGTTTATTTTTGGAAAAAAAAGCCCCCTAAGGCTACAATTGATGATGTCTCATACTTAGATAGTGGAAGTTCTCGCGACATGATTGGTAATGCAAATTGCTGATCAAATTTTGAAGAAAACAGTGCTGGTTGTGTGAAATTTGGAAATGGTAAGAAAGTCAAAATTCTTGACAAAAGAATTCTAAATGCTCCTAGTCAACCTAAGTTGAATAATGTATTTGTTGTTGATGGATGGAAGGCTAATCTAATCAATATTAGTAAGATATGTGATCAGGTTATGCTTGTCAATTTCATCAAGGATAAATGTTGTGTCATTTTAATGTAAGGAGACAGTATCGTGGAAGGAGCAAGGAACCTTGAAAACTGTTATATGATCATTTAACCTTCTCGATGCAATAAAGTTGGGATCATTGAGCTAAAATTGTGGCATGAGAAGCTCGACCACATTCACTATAAGGGCATGAAATGTCAGGCTAGATACGAAGCTGTAAGAGGGATGCCCAAGTTAAGGGGAGTCATGTTTAATGAATATATATTTATTTTTTAAATTAGATTAATATAATTGTTTGTTGATGCAATATATTAATGTAAAATGGTGTCAATTCGATAATGTTATTAGTGATTTGTGAAAATTGAATTAAATTAAAATTTCATATATAAAATTACATAAAATTAAAGTTCATGCATAACATTGCACATTAAACCAAAGCTTATATATAATATTTTTTTTTCAAACATATCCAATTTTAAGATTCTTGTGAGTCGTAATTCAAACCCTAAACCCTAAATGAGTGAAATGCTTGGAACCAGGGTTAATGTAAATTTGTATTGTTGCTGGTGCTTTTGTTTGAAAAGGCTATAAAACTTTGATTTCTGTTTTGAGTCTTTAATTTCAAAGAAAGCATAAATTGAGAATGAGATTCATTGAATCGGATTTGGATTTCAACTTCGACTCAAATCACCATTCAACATGGTTGAAGCCCACAATCACCATTAGCTAACTCCTTCACCCATCAACTATTAAACTCAAATATGTGTTAAACACTTTCAAATATGATTACCCAAAAGAGTTTAGGTTAGAAATGTGTTAAACTTTTTACTTTTTATTCAATCAATTATTTGTATAATATGGAACCCAAAAAGTTACAAATAGAGCAATAGTTCAATCGGTTTATTTCTTTTAGTGCATAAAGTCTCTAAATTTAGTATTTTTTCTTTAATTTCATCTTTGAATTTTTCTTTTATCTCTATTAATTTTAGAAATTGACAACATTTTTCTTTTCAATTTAGTCTTTAAACATAAGTTCGGTAAGATTGTACCACAGTATCACTTAAAATTTAAAAATATTATATAAAATCTAAAAAATATTAAAATAAACTTTTTATTTTTCAAGTTTAAAATTCAGGTAATAATATGATAAAATAAAACTAAAAATATTAAATTCAAAAATCAAACTAAAAATTTATTGAATTCCAAAACTAACGTTAACCATAATATACTTACCAATGATATTCAAAATTAAACTGACCAAAAATAATTATAATAATAAACATTTTTTTACTTTTCAATGTATTTTTCAAAATGAGTCCAATAATTAATCATATGTATTTTGTAAATTTATAAGATAAATGTTGACCACAAATTTTGAAATATTATTTTATTTTTAATTTAGTAGCATCAATTTAATTAAAGAAAAATAATAATTACGTTGTATTTGGTTGGCATGAATAGCCAATTGATTCAGCCTTAATTCCAAGGAGTACAGTAATTCGAATGTTTGCTATTCCATGGAATAACCTATTACAGGCAGCCTGGGAATAGGGCCTGAATGGCCATTTTGGGCTCCCCTCTCAGAATTTCTATTTCATGCCATAACGAATAACCTCCCCAAGAAAATCCCTGCAATACCCATGCTACCAACTGTCACCAAATTCAATCAAAACATAAACCTATAAAAAAAATATAAAATCTGCAAATCATTAGTATGAATCAGAAGAAGAGAGAGGTTTTATGGTTATGCATGTTAAAGGGGTTTGGATGCTTGAAAAATTGCATATGAGAAAGAGGTGAGGAGGAAGAAAGAACACATCAATAACCAAAGTAATCGGAGCGATTCCAACAACAAAAAGAAAGGGGATTTTGTTGACTTCTTTTTGTAGATTTGTGTTTTTGTGGTGATTTTTAGAGAAAAGTAATTAGAAAAATTGAAAGAGGAGATTGAGATGAAGCAAGAGCCAAAATTTTAGCGCTTTCTAGGTGAGGCCACGGTAGCCAACGGGACAGCAAGCAAAAGCTCGTTGGAAATTAGAAATATAGGTGTTCTTGTATTTGGGGGGATTTTTAGCAGAGAAAAATGATTTAGAAGTGAGAGGCGAGAGTATCTCGAAAGAGAAAAATATTTAGGATATTAAACTTTTATTTAAAAAAATTAGGACACTAAACCTTAACTTCCAGAAATATTTTTTTATTAAATTATAATAAAAATATTAAAATATTCAATCCATTTAAACTAATCAAATTATTGTAATGCCTATTCAATTTCATTACATTCTTATAATTTCATTATTATAGAATAATTATTTCATTACAATCTTATTTTATTCCTGTGAACAAAACGTATTATATATTATGAATTATTTGTCATGTAATTTCGTAAATTGGGTACTGTGAGCTTTTCGTTCCATTTTCCTGGAAAACATTTCTCTAACATAGTCAACATACTTGATGTTTCTATACAATTTGGGGTGATTCTGGTCATCTATCATTGTTTCAACTGGACCAATTTCTTGCTCATCATCTGGAAACATGAATGTTGCAATTGATATTCTTGGTTTCTTCTCATTTATTATGGCTCTATGTTCAATGCTTTTGTACATTCCATTGCTTTGAATCTGTACCCCAAAGAATAAAAAATCAACATAAGTATGGAGTTTAAAATCAAACTCATATGATATATATATATATATATTACCTCAGTGGCATCACCAATGTTGACGACAAGTGAATTTGGGATAGGTTTAACAGGGACCCAAGCTTCATTGTGCTTAATTTGGAGGCCAGGGACATCATCATCTTGCAACAACAAAGTGAAGCTTGTGCCATCTGAGTGAGGGCTACACCCGAGAACAAGATCAGGCCTTGAACAAATAGGGTAGTAATTCATTCTTATGCCTTGTTTAAGCTCTCCCCCTTGTAACCTTTTTAACCCATCTCTTTTCAATCCCATTAATACTGAAAAGTTGGCTTGGAGTTCCTCGGCTATCTTTTGCATTTCTCTCGAGTACTCTTCCGATGCTTCTCTGTCAAAATACAGTCCATACAAACATCAATACAACTCGAAAATCGAAATATATAATGCTTTTAAATGATTCGGAGAAAAGATAACATAAACTTGGAGGGTACATACTTGAAACCTAGTAAAGAGAGGGGCCAGAACTTGAAGTTTCTATTTTGAGAAGGGAGAGTGAATAAATAAATCATGTCAGACCGATCAAGCTTTTGGTGCTCAGAGACCACAAAGTTTTGACCATATCCTTCTGTTTCATTTTCTGCCATTGCATATTTCTTTTTCTCTTGGAATGGCAGCTCAAAGAAAGCTGCTACCGCTGCTTTTATCTTCTCCAGGATCTGCTCTTTCACCCCATGATTTATTACCTGCGTTTAATATTACTTCATTACACTCAGCCACAATAATGATTGAACCGATTTTCAATTTTTCTGAATTGAACTCCAAGTAAAATACATGTTTGGGGGGGAGGGGATATGGGATTTACGTGGAAAAAGCCCCAGTCCTTGCAAGCAAGGTGTAGTTTCTGGACTTCATCTTCATCACCTTTGGCTAGAAATGAGAAATCTATGACGGAAATTTCAAGAGAATCAGCCACATACTCGGAAATAATTGGCCCTTCCTTATTTTCATGAATGTATCTTTGGGGGAACTGACTGAGAATCGCTTCTTACAATCTCCTGAATGCTTGGAACTGGCAAAGATTTACCCCACCCCGATTTTCCAACTTCATAAGATCCTCCATTTTCAACTCTCACTTCCATTTTTCCTTTGTAGTTTCTCAGGTACTTCTTTGTGAACAACAAATCGACACGAAAAGGTTACTAAGATTTTATGGACCCTTGGATGCTGTATGATAGGATACGTTGTTTATATAACCTGAAAAGTTGAAGATTATTGGGTTTATTTTATTTTATTTTACAATCGTCGACGGTGGTTATTCATTGTTGAATGTTTTATTTTATTGTCTTTTTAGTGATGAGCCTTTTTTGAGCTAAGTTTAGAAGACAAACTAAACGTCTAGAAACCCTTTAAGAAAAAGTAATTAAAATGTTTTTTTTTTCCACTCAATTAAGTAATTAAAATTTAAAAAAGAAAACAAATAACTATTTTTATTTTAATTGGGTATTTAAACTTTTAAAATGTATAAATTAAGCTTTTTTCACTTAATTGTGTACTTGAACTATCAAAATACATTAATAACACTTTGATAGTTAATTTTAATAATTGACCGTTAAAGTTAATTGTTCTTTATTTTTCCGGTTAAAGTCATTACGTGTCACAACCACGACGTGACATGTGAAAAAATAAAAATAAAAATCAATTAAAGTTATAAAATTTATAAAAATTAGTAAAATATAAATATATTAAAAATTAGAAAAAATTATAAAAGTTGTAAAAATTATAAAAATTTGTAAAATTTTATAAAAATAGTAAAATATAGAAAAAATAAAATTTTATAAAGTCGTAAGAAAATTAAAAAATGTAAAGAAATATAAAATTAAGTAAAAAATATTATTAAAATCATCGTACCAAAAGAAATATTTTATAATTTTTCTATCATTTTATTTTTTATAATTTTTCGCCACAGTCATGCTATGTTGAGACACATGATGGCTTTGATTGAAAAAATTGGGGGTCGTTAATTTTAATGGTCAACAGTTAAAGGCCTTTTGATGCATTTTATAATTTTTATAAAATTTTATTTTTTATGATTTCTATATTTCTTTTTCTAATTTTTAATAAAATTCCATTTTGAAATATTTTTATTAAAATTTAATAATTTTATATCTTTTATTGATTGTTATTTTTTTTATAATTTTTGCCACATGTCCGTAATAGCCCAAATTTGACCGGGCCCTTAACTAAATAAATAGAACGAAACAAAAAATAAATGATTATTTATTTTAAAAGTCCATTAAAAAATAAACAATTCATGTTACAAAGCCCAAATAGTGGGCCCAAAATCAAACATCTCAGACCCATTTACCCGGATACCACCTAATAGGCCTAAAGCTACCCAGTGGACCCACTTACAACCTTAACCCAAATACACTCGAAGCCCAGACCTAAACTAGACCCAAACAACAGAGGCCCAAAAACCTAAAATTATCAGCTAGGGTTTTCAACCCTAGCTCTTTCAGCGTCATAGCAGTTACGGAAGATTCGGGAGCGTCATCAGCTCCCCAATCGAGGCCATCAACGCTGTGACTTTGCCTTCGAAATCAGTGTGCGAATCTACACCAACCCTCGTCACCACCAGATTTCTCGCAAGTACCTGCAAAAGAAAAGGAAACACAGTAGATATGGAAAAACAAAAAAGGGAAACTAAAATAAAAGATTTTCAGCAGATCACAATCAAAGATACGGTGGATACAGTGGGCAAGAAATGGAAAGAAATCGAAGATTTCTTTCCCAGTTTATGTAACAAAACGGTGGCTATAAAAGCCTAAATAAAATGATGTAAGGACTTACGTTCGAAAAAAGAATACACACAGAGAGAATCAATAAAAATTTAGAGATTCAGTAAAAGAATTTGTTCTCGTACACATATACAGAGCAAGCATCTCAATCGATTGAATACACAAAGGTGAAATTTTTTAGATATATGTACATATTTACTGTAAATAATGAAAAGAGAAAGCAATACCTTTAATCGGTGTTGAAAGGCGAGGTTTTTAAACCTCCGACCACGCATCTTGGAGGAGAAGGCGAGGCGCGTGGTAGCGTATAGACCCTAGATGGAGGTCCGGTGACCCTCCGAATACCCCTCCCCAACTCTCTTTCAGAGAATTTTTTTTCTTTTTTTTTTCTCAGAACCGATTCAAAATGATTTAAAACTAATAGTTTGGCTTATATAGCCACAACAGAACGACGCCGTTTCGGCTTAATTCAATAAGCTTAAAACGACGTCGTATTAAGGCTAGGATCCGAGCATTGACCCGATTACTCGGGGAGGATCCGCGTGGTTTTTTAGAATTGGGTTAATTACCCAATCGGTCCTTCCACCTCTTTTAATTTATAATTACGTTTTATTCTATTTTAATTTAGCCCTAATATTTTACAATTGTTTTAATTTAGTCCCAACGGTTATTAAATCACATTCTGGGAAACGGGGCCGTTTTGGGAATAGGGCAATTTGCCCAATGAGTCCCTTTTGTTTTACGCGCGTTTTAATTGGGACCTAAATTCAGTTTTATTTCTTTTGAATTCGCCTAGTAATTTTGCTGAACTTTAAATTTAGCCCTATATATTTATTATATATATATATATATATATATTTCATATATTGTTTTTTGTTTTTATTTTTAACCTTGCTTTTATATTATATATTGTAAGATTATTTTATCATATATATTAATATTATTTGTAGAAGCCCAAATTGCCCGGGCTCGATTTCATCAAAACCCAACCAAACCTCTAAACCTACTAAAACCCTTAACTCATGACCCATTTATATCTACCCAAACCCATTACAAAACCTAAACATTAAACCCAATTCAAAAACCCATTAAGCCCCCAAAAAAACCTAACCCCCAAAAAAAAGAAGAAAAATAAAAACCTAACAAAAAATAAAAATAAAAAAAACCTAGCCACCTAACCACTTTCCCACTTGCCCCATTTTTCCTCCCATTGTCTACCACCACCACCTACAAAATAGAAAAAAAAAATAGAAAATCATGTAAAAGATGGCTATAAAAAGCCATTCAAAAATCATGTAAAAAGAGGAGGAATTTTGATTAATACAAAGAATTTATCTTCAAAAAATACCTAAAGGTGATTTTATCTTCTTTATTATTTTACTCTTATTTTTATTTTTATTTTTTTCTTTTTTCGAATCTATTAATCTATATATATACATCATAATAAAAAATATAATAAATATATATATACAAAACAAATATAAAAAATTACATTTTTCGCCACCATGCGTATGGGGGCGGCGCTTGACGACAGACGGACGACCGACAGTCGACCATTGACCGCCCTTGGCGATTCCCTTCCCCTCCCTCTCTCTTCCCTCTCTCTTCTTTTTCATTTATTTTTCAGTATTTATCTTAGATTTCATATTATTTTGCTATTTAATTTAGCTTTAAATATTAACCATGTTATATATGTAATATTGTTATCACTATTATTTTTATATATTGTTATTATTATATTATATTTAGCTATATATATATTTTCTTTATGTTCCGTTTCTTACTATTGTATGCATATATATCTATTATTATATTTATTGTTAGCATTAGTACTTTTACTTAATGTGTATGTAGATATACATGTACATATTAATAGTTTTTATCATATGTGTATATTGTATATATTATATTTATATTATATATATTCTTAATGTTATTAGTTGTATACTTCTTGTATATTTCCATGTATATATTTTATATTGTCTCATGTACATACTCAAATACTATTATATATATACATATTTTTAATACCATATCATGTATATATTATTATATTTATTTTATCCCTATTATATTTATTATTAATATTAGTACACATATTTTATTATAGGAGTATATATATTCTTTTCTTTATATAGTATTATTTTCATATATCGTTATATTTATTATTATATTTATCATTTTTCTCTAATGTTGCTTACTATTTTGTTTTAAATTATTATGTATTATTTGGTATATATCGTCTTTTATTATTACTCTTATTATCATTATTAGTACATGTCCATTATATATGTAGATATTTTAATACATATAAGTACATATTCATGTAGTGTCGTTAGCATATATATATAAAATATATTTTTCTGTTATTAATATTTCTAATATATGTTGTATTTTTCATTTTGGTATGTCATGTATATATATATATGTATATGTATGTTTTATGTATATATTGTTATTTTCTATTGTCATTATGAATATATTATTTTTCTTATTATATTGGTAGTACATCATTTCTATTTTTTGTAAATATTAATATTGTTGTTTTAATATTCTCGTTTTAACATTTCATTATTAATTGCATCGTTGTTTTGTATTATTTACTTAATTTTTATTTTAAATAATGTTTTACTCATAATTTTTAATTTCAATAAATAAGGCAACATGCCGATTTAATATTAAGTCATTGATTTCATCGCTATGTTGGGTGAATATCAATCGACTCGTGTTAAAAGCAGTACATCCTTCTCAAAAGAAAACGAAACTTGAAATTTCTCGTGTTTTGATCGGATCACGATTCAATGTTACTTTGAACTTGCAATTTTGAAAATTAAGACAATACTTGTTTAATAAGATACCAATTTTGGGCGTCGCGAGGGTGCTAATACCTTCCTCGCGCGTAACCGACTCCCGAACCCAACTTTACTTTGGCTTTTGACGTAGACCTAAATTCGGCCTTCATTTTTGCGCAAGAATAAGTTTTCTTTTCTAAAAAAGGATGATTTATTAGGTGTCCGGTCACACCTGAAAAAAAGATCGGTGGCGACTCCCTTTGTTAATAAAATCGAAAGTTGGTTTTCAAATGTTTAATAAATCACCACAATTAGCGACCAAGCGAAACTAAATTTTTTTACGTCGCTACAGCTGGCGACTCCACTGGGGACGCTTTTTGAGAGTCGAGTCGAATTAAACTCGCGTTGTCAAAATTTTCAAAGTTCCTTGTTCAAATTAACATTTAGTCGTGATCCTCAAATTTTTTGTTTTCAAGAAAATCATGCATTTGCATCGTGTTGTATATATTCTAACTTGTTTTATCCGGTTGTTTTTCAGCTTTAAATTTTTGTGATTTTAGTTTTGGTTTAGTTTTTTTAAATAAAACGTAAAGGTTTGCAAGTTTCTCCCCACACACCGTGCACGTGCATTTTTGTTGCATAACATGAGCTCTATACCCGGGCTCCGTCCCTGTTTAAGTGAAAGTAAACGCTACGCCTTCGTGAGTTAACTCGTCCCTCCACAAGCTAGTGAATACTTTGGGTTACATATGACTTATGCTTCCGTGAGTTAACTTGTCCTCCGCATAGGCATAAGTAAATGTAATCCTCGAATTGAACTCGTGAGCTGTGATGGGCTATGACCGAGGCTTCGTCTGATCTTAGCAGATGATAGTACGAGCAATTCGAGTACTGTCTAGAACCGAGACGCATATAACCATCTGAGCTATCCAATTAGAGCCATGCCGAACCTCTGTCCGCTTATAGTCACCAAAATAAGTACACGGGGAAAATGCCTTTTGCCTTTTATTTACACTGTTTATGCAAAAGAATTGGATTGGGTAGTTTAATTTGTTTTTCAAATTATATTTGTTGTGTTTACTAACCAAGTTTGTTTGTTTTTATTTTTATTTTCATCATGCATCATAGGCATCATATTAGGAAGGTGTTGATTAAAGGTTGGTTGCCAAAAAACGGGTTTCTGATGGAGGAGTCAATTACACAAATAACCAAGAAGAATGCCGTGGTTCAGGACTGGTCTCTAAAAACTCAGAGAGAAAATGGGGATAGTCTAGTGGAAGGGTGTGTTGCCAATTTTCCCGAACATATAACTGTAAATGTTCGCCAAAATAACCTTGAGGATTTGGTTCGAATTTGGAATCAATGGGATTCAGACACTAGGGACATTTTCACTGAGAGGTATGGAGATATAGCTCACCTGATCACCATCCGTAGACGAACAGTTGATTCAAGCCATGGTTCGATTCGGGACCCACTTATCAATGTTTCACCTTCAATCAAGAAGACATGACTCCAACCATAGAAGAGTATCTTGCTTTACTCGCATCGACAATGTACAATCGGCAAAATATATGTGAAGGAGCCTAAGCCGATGACCTTCAAGAAAAAGTTAGTGAGACCGACAGATATGGTGATGCATGGGCTGAAAAAGATAAAGAAGAAGAATGAAACCATTTGCATTCCATGGTCCTCCTTACGAGATTTGGTTCGAACCATCCCGACATCTTTGAAAAGGGTAAATCTATTCGCTTTGGCCATTTATGGTTTGGTCATTTTCCCAAAAGTTCTCGGACATCTCGAAGTTGCGAGTTGATTTCTTGAAAGGTTAAAACAAGGAGTCAACCTGTCCCGACTATCCTAGCCGAGACCTTCGGATCCACGAGTACTTGCCAAGGGTTGGAAAGGGACGATTTAGTGGATGTGCTCATTGCTCAATGTTTGGATTTTGAGTCATTTTTGGAAAGTAGAGCGCACTCCGTTCTATATGTTTTCAAAAACATTTGCCCCGCTAGAAGCTTATCTCAAGAAAGAATGGCCGAAAGAAGTCACCGAGCAACATTGGGTATCAGTCTTTCAGAATCTTCGCGCCAAGGATATAACATAAAGAGTACCCTGGATCCGTCCTTCAGTTCTGCTATACAAATGTGGAAGCCAAGATTGGGTACCTTTACTCGGGTTATGGGGAGGAGTTGGATATGCTCCGCTATTGGTCCAAAGGCAATTTTCTTCGCGACAATTCCTACCCGCAACTGGAGGATTAGCACAGTTCGAGTTCGCTTTCGCGGGTGAAGGATATATGAAAAGAGTCCGAGACATTGCAAAGTCTTGGAAGGAAATTCATTTCATGGAATTAGCTTTGTATGCTGATACCCTTACCCAAGATTACGACATATGGAGGAAGCAACGGGTAAATAGTCAGCAAATCTCATCAACAAACTACACTATCCAGAATCCTTTCTCGAAGGAAACGCCGTCTGAGCTAGAGATGGCAAGACAAGAATTCGAACGAGAAAAGGCCAAGATGTCTCGGGACCTTAGTGCCCTTCAAGAAGAAAACTATCAACTGAAGATTGAAGTTCAGGTTGAAAGGTCCAGAACTGAAAAAGTACAAAAAGAAGCCGAGATCGTGAAAAACGACTTAAGGGACCTTCATTTGGAAAACAAGAAATTAAGAAGCACTGAAAAAAATAGTGGGTTGGGCAAGTCGGCAGCAGAGTGGAAGGAAGAAATTAGCAATATCAAGGGAGGAATGGAATTTTGAAAGGGAAAAGCAAAGAAAGAGGAGGAAAAGGCTATGCGCACTGTGATAGAATTAAGAAGGAAGAACGCCGAGTATGAAATGATGACTGCAGAATTTGCGAATAGTCAATCTGAACATCAAGAATTAAAAAGGAAAACACGAGATCTAGAAAACATGCTGCAATCTCGTCAACAACAATTAGATAACCTCCTGAAGGCTCTAGAAGAAAAGAGTGACCAGTACGATAGAGACATTCACGCGTATGAAGGAACTCTCAAAGAAAAAGAAATGCAACTCGAGTTCTTGATCAATGAAATTCGCAAGGCGGCTATGCAAGTTGTTCAATTATCAGATGAAGCCGAAGTTCTTAGTTGCCAATTCCCTCCGAGCCAAATATCGAGCATATCAGAGTTTTTAGAGCAAGTGAAGAAACAAGGCAATGCGGCTAGGAAATTTGTGTAACCGTTGGAGAAATGAAAACTTTGTGTAATGGACTATGTTGATAAATGAAATGCCTAAATATGGGGCTATCTTGAAATCAACATCAATTTTTTGCATTCTTTGCATAACTAACATTTTGACATTCATGCATTTATTCATGCATTCATTCATATATTGCATATCCCATACTCGGTCGCTGAAGACAAAATATATAATTCGCAGTTGTAATACCACAAGACTGGAACCACGTCATCCGTATAAAACGCGCCGACAAGCTAGAGTGATGGAGGCTGAATTCAATGAGAAAATTGAAAGGTTGGAAAGGGCTCAAAAGGAATTACAAGAGCAACTGGCCAAATCGCAACGAGAAACGAAAGACCTAATGGTGAGATCTCGAGAGGAATCACTCGAGCAAAGAGATCAAATGGCCAAGATGATGGAGATGATGTCAGCTTTAGTCAAAGAAAAGGGACCCATGCGGAGCCCTGACATTGAGGAATCTCGATCAAGAGTTAATCACAATCAAGACCCGCTCTATCCCCCCGGATTCACTCCACCACACACCCGCGCAGCACAAAAAGGGTACACCCAAGAAAAACCCACAGACCCAGAGCAACGACCGGTGCCACATACTCATTTAGGGCAAGGAATATTCATATCAAATTCTGGGGCTAATCCTGCCAATCCAATTGTTCCAAATTTGGACGATCCAGCGGAAATAGCCAGGTTGAGAATGGACGATCATGGGGCTCAAGAGAAGTATAGGAGCTTAGAGGAAAGACTCAAAGCAATAGAGGGTACTGAAGCCTTCTCTGCACTAAGTGCCAAAGAGCTCAGTTTGGTGCCTGATCTAGTTCTGCCTCCGAAGTTCAAGGTGCCTGATTTCGAAAAATACAATGGCACGAGATGTCCAAAGGCGCATCTGGTCATGTTTTGCCGAAAAATGACCGGTTATGTGAACGAGGATAAATTACTCATACATTGCTTTCAAGATAGTCTAACAGGGTCAGCTCTTCGGTGGTACAATCAACTTAGTAGAGAAAAGATTCGATCCTGGAAGGACTTGGCGTCGACATTTTTGAAAGATACAAGCATGTATCGGACATAGTGCCAGACCGTATGACCTTGCAAATGATGGAGAAGAAACCAGCAGAATCCTTTAGACAGTATGCGCAAAGATGGAGAGATATCTCGGCTCAAGTGGAGCCTCCACTGACTAAGACTGAGATAACAGTCCTTTTCATCAATATTTTGAAAGCACCATTCTATGACAAGCTGGTGGGAAGTGCTACGAAGGATTTTTCGGATATCGTAATATCTGGTGAACTCATAGAGAATGCCGTCAAGAGCGGTAGAATGGAAGGATCAGAAGGCTCAAGAAAAGTAGTACCCGTAAGGAAGAAAGAGCCGGAAGCCCACATGGTGGGAACTGGGAGTCGTTACATTCCCAATTCGTATCCTAACCAACCCCGACCTCGAAATTATCCACCCCCGAATTTCTATTATCCCCCTCAAACCCCTTACTACCAAGCACCACATCCGTCCTACCCAGTATACGCTACGAACAACCAAAGACCCATCACCACTTTCCCACAAAACACGGTACCCGCCCAAAGCCAACCCAGAAACGAACCAAGACCAGTAAGGCATAATCCCGAGAGACCGCAATTTACCCACATCCCTGTGTCTATGGGGAATTGTACCCAAAACTTTTGGAGAAACAATTGATATATCCCCATTACATGGCCCCCCTTAAACCTCCATACCCGAAATGGTACGATCCAAACGCTAGTTGTGCATACCATGCAGGGAACCAGGGGCATTCTACTGAGAACTGTCTTGCTTTCAAAAGGAGAGTTCAAGGGCTCATCGATGTGGGCATTTTGCGATTTGATGGTACTGGCAGTACGACCGGGAATCCATTCCCAAATCACACCGAAGGGAATGTGAGCGTAGTAGGAGAGGAGGATAAACGACAAAGTAGAAGATGGGTTTCTGAAGTAAGAACACCTCTGCAGAGAATCTGGGAGGTACTAAGTGAGAAGGGGTTGCTCTGTCGTTTTAACGGAGTATCCAAAGGAAAAGATGCAAAGGTCACGACTTTTATGAGCTCCATGGTATTGGGGAGCATAACATTCAGTCCTGTGAGGAATTCAGAAGTGTACTGCAAAGTATGATGGACAATAAGGAGATTGGGATTTTTTGTAAAGCTAAAGAGGCTGATAGTGGAGAAATATGTGCCTCTCACAATCAATCATCAGGTTTCCCATATAGCCAATCAACCGTTAATAATCTATTATGACGCGAAGAAGGAGCCGGTGAAACCAAAAATGATAATTGAAGTACCATCTCCTTTCCCTTATAAGGACAATAAAACAGTACCATGGAAGTACGATGTCAACATCGTTACACCTGAAGGTGAAATGCTTGAAGCCACAACTGAAGACATTGGGGAAGTAGGTCATTTTACCCGCAGTGGACGGTGCTATTCTAAAGAAGTTGAACCGATAAAGAAAAGTAGCGACTTGAAGCAAAAAGGGAAAGCAGTGATGCACGAAGTCGAAGTCGAGCAAGAAATTCCACCCGTGCAAGAAACTAAAAAGCCTGTGAATGAGGAAGAAGCTCAAGAATTCTTGAAATTTATTAAGCATAGCGAGTATAGTGTGGTGGAACAATTGAGCAAGCAGCCAGCGCGAATCTCAGTTCTATCTCTACTGTTAAATTCAGAGCCACACCGGAATGCTTTATTGAAGGTGTTAAATCAAGCTTATGTGGCCAACAACATATCTGTCGAAAAGCTTGATAGGTGGGTAAACAATCTGAATGCGGACAATTTCATCTCTTTTAATGACGATGAGATACCGCAAAATGGTAGAGGCTTGGTGAAAGCGCTGCATATCACGACTCGTTGCAAGGGGTACATAATACCAAACGTACTCATCGATAATGGGTCGGTGTTAAACGTCATGCCATTGGCCACGCTTTCCGAATCACCGATGGATTTGTCCTACTTAAGGCCTGTCATTCCACAAGAAGGGCATTCGACGGACGAGGCGAAGTCATGGGAAAGATCGAAATCCCTTTGAAGTGGGCCCTTACATTTATGATGTCGAGTTCCAAGTCATGGACATTACACCCTCTTATAAGCGCCTTTTGGGAAGGCCTCGGATCCATTCTCTGGAGCGCCCGTCCTCTCTCCATCAAAAAGTAAAGTTCATCATGGATGGCTGTTTGGTCACAGTCGAGGGTGAAGAAGACATTGTTGCATCTATCTCTGCTGATGCGCCATACCTAGAAGTAAGCAAGGACGCAGTGGAATGTTCCTTTCGATCTCTTGAATTCGTCAATGCCACTTTCGTCGCTGAGGGAAACAGAATTTCGATGCCAAAACTATCAAGAAATACCAGAATGGGTGTCAAGTTAACCGTAGGAAAGGGAGCTCGTGCGAGAAGAGGTTTAGGGAGACATTTGCAAGGAATAGTTAGGGCTTTAAAGCCAGTGCACCACAAGGCCCGATATGGTTTGGGGTTCCAGCCTGACATACGTCAAAGAAGAAGACAGTGGAAGAAGGATCAAGAAAGAAGAATTGCAAGAACTTCGGGCCGAGAACCAGAATGGGAACCAATAGAGTACCCTCCTTTGTCAAAAACATTTACATCTGCGGGAATGATGTACCCTGGACAAGATGATCCACGAAACATGCTGGGGTTAATTGAAAGGGGTTTTCAGAATGTCAGTATAAATGTCATTGACAAAGGAGCTGGTGCAAGTAAAGATGTCTCGAGGATACGCCCTTGCCTTCCGGTTTCGTGTTGAACAATTGGACACCAAGAGCTTCTTGTAGCTTATAAGTCTTCAGAGTAATGCTAAACATTAACCTTCTATTGTGTCCTTAGATATAATAGAATTCTTTTGTAAGAACTTGCATTCGCTCTTTATCATGAATATCAATGGAGATGCATTTTGTCACGATTTTTCGCATTATCACTAATCATTTTCTCATTTCATAGCCTATCCTTTCATTTGCCTCATTGCCACGACATAATATTTTGTTTGTTGTTTCCAATACTTGGATGTCCCTCTATAGCTTCCTTTTCCATTCAACTTTCAGGTGCTCAGATATTGACGACATGAATAAGCCCGTTACGAATCTTAGAATTGATTTTGAGAAGGCTGTTTGCTTAAGAGAATTTGAAGCCGAAGAAAATGCTGAAGATTATGTCTCGTCTCTGAATTGTTAAGAATGGTGGAACAAGAGGATAAACAGATTTTGCCTCATGAAGAATCAGGAAACAATAAATTTGGGCACTAAAGAGAGGAAACAAGAAGTGAAGATTGGGACTTCTATTTCAAAGAGTACCAGACATAGTTTGATCACTTTACTCCGTGAGTACAAAGACGTTTTCGCATGGTCATACCAGGACATGCCAGGGCTAGATGAAGATTTAGTGGTCCATAAGCTCCCATTAAAGCCAGAATGCAAGCCTATTCAGCAAAAATTAAGACGGATGAGACCCGAAATGCTGTTGAAAATAAAAGAGGAAGTCAAGAAGCAATTTGATGCTGGCTTCTTACAAGCCTCCAAATATCCAGAATGGGTGGCTAACATAGTCCCGGTACCAAAAAAAGATGGCAAAATACGAATGTGCGTGGATTACCGTGACCTGAATCGAGCAAGCCCGAAAGATAATTTTCCCTTACCGCATATTGATACATTGGTGGACAACACAGCAAAACATTTATTATTTTCTTTCATGGATGGATTCTCGGGGTATAATCAGATCAAGATGGCCCTTGAGGATATGGAGAAAACTACCTTCATAACAATGTGGGGAACGTTCTGCTACAAGGTGATGCCATTCGAGTTAAAGAATGCTGGAGCAACATATCAGAGGGCTATGGTGACGTTATTCCATGACATGATGCATAAAGAAATAGAGGTCTATGTCGACGATATGATTGCTAAATCCCAAGGGGAAGAAGAGCATGTAGTGAATCTCAAGAAGTTGTTCGACAGGCTGAGAAAGTTCCAGTTAAAGCTCAATCCAGCCAAATGTACGTTTGGGGCTACCTCGGGGAAGTGGCTAGGCTTCATTGTCAGCGAAAGAGGTATCGAGGTTGATCCAGTCAAAATAAAATCCATTCAAGAGTTGCCATCTCCGCGCACGCAAAAGGAAGTTAGAGGATTTTTAGGGAGATTAAATTACATCGCCCGATTTATCGCTCGACTTACCAACCAATGCGACCCAATCTTTCGACTTCTTGAAAACATAACCCCGAGAATGGAATGAGGAATGCCAGTTGGCCTTTGATAAAATAAAGCAATATTTGTCTAGTCCTCCAGTGTTAGTACCACCAACTCCGGAAGACCATTGATATTGTATTTAACGTGTTTGAAAATTCAATGGGTTGCGTCTTCGGGCAACACGACGAGTCGGAAAGAAAGAAAAGGCGATCTACTACCTCGGTAAAAGTTCATCGAATATGAAGTAAAGTATTTGTCCATTGAAAATATCATTACGCCTAGTTTGGGTAGCTCGGAGACTCGGACAATATATGTTGTATCATACGACATGGCTAATTTCAAAGCTAGACCCAATAAAATACATGATGGAATCACCGGCACTCTCAGGAAGAATGGCACGATGGCAGATCCTCCTATCAGAATATGACATTGCCTATGTAAGTCAGAAGTCAATAAAAGGGAGCGCAATAGCTGATTTCTTAGCGACTCGAACGACGGAGGGATATGAGCCCTTGAAATTTGATTTCCCAGACGAAGACTTAATGTGCATCACAGAAATGGAATCCGAGTCATCAAAAGAGAAGTCATGGAAGATGTGCTTTGATGGTGCGTCAAATGCTTTAGGGCATGGAATTGGAGCAATCCTGGTATCACCAAATGGGAATCATTATCCGTTCACTGCAAGACTGAATTTCTTCTGTACCAATAACATAGCAGAATATGAGGCCTGTATCATGGGACTTCGTGCATCCATTGAACGAAACAATTAGCGACCAAGCGAAACTAAATTTTTTTTACGTCGCTACATTATTTATTATTTATTATTTTTCACAAATTATTATTATTATTTTACATCATTATTTTTATATTATTATTATATTTTTACTTGTATTATATATTTATTAATTATTTATATATATTGTTTTTACATATATACTTTCATTATTTTATATTATATCTATTATATTTCTTATTTTCTATATATATTTAAATTATATTTTATTATATAACATTTATTATATTTTGTTTTTATTCTATATTACTTATCATTTTTATATATGTTATGTATATCATATATTATCTATTATATTATTTATGTTTATATTATTCATTATATTATTTAAAATTTTAAAATTTGTAAATTAAATTATATTTTTAACTCATATTATACACATATTAAATTATTAATTATTTATTTATTATGTATTATTTTACTTTAAAATGATATTTTTATATTATGTGTTATTTTATAAATTCTTTTACATACTTTTATTTTATATATTTTTAAACCCCATATATTTTATATATAATTATTATTCTTTTATAAATATTTTGTTATTATGTTTTATATATTGTATAGCAAATACTATTTTAAAATTATTATTAAATATTATGTCTTTATTTGTGCTATATGTATATTTTGTTAACAATAACTCATTTCATTTTTTATATTGCATATATCATGTGTTATATGTTATTTTATATTTATTATTTGATATTACATTTCATGAATATGTACATTGATATTGTATTACTCTTTTTGTATATCATGCATTATTTAATTATTACTTTGTATGTTTGTATGTTTTGTTTATTCATTCTCAATACATGCTATATATTTTTGTATGCATATTGTTAATATTTGTTATATATGTATATTATTTTTATATGTATGTATCTAATGCACGATCTTTATATTATTGCCATCGTCTTGTTTAAATGCATGTATTATTTACCTACTACAATAATATGTTACTATGTAAGATTTGTAATGCAATACAATTCCCCACGCATCATTTAAAAAAAAAAAAACAAGGCTCCAAAGTTTTCAAAAAATATAAAGGCAATACTTGGTGTTTGGAAATTTCGAGAAAGTAGTGCCCTAACTTATTGGGTTGCAACTTTTCTCGTTGAGTTCGAATAATCAAGTACCCTTCTAAGTTTTTAAAGGTTTTCAAAATGTGAGCAACTGTCTTAGAATTGCAAAGCAATATGTCCTAACTTATTGGATGTGGCATTTTGTTGTTTCGAGATGGAGATTTCTAAAAAGCTAACTTAGTGTCAATACTTTGATACGAGTGAACTCCAATTTACAAAATCAAGATATTTTAAAGAGGATTACATCTTAAAAATTTTAAATTTCCAACATTAAAAACACTTGATAATCAATTAGGTACCAATTTTTGGGCATTACGAGGGTGCTAACCCTTCCTTGTATGTAACCGGCTCCCGAACCCATCTTATGATTTCATAGACCAAAACTAATGATTTTAAAACAAAATGTTTTAAAGGTGATCCAATCACACCTAAAAAGATTGGTGGCGACTCCCGTTTTTGTTTTTCTTAAAGTCTATTCCCATTTTACAAAACTCGATTTAAAAATGGTTTCGACAATGTCACACCGTGGTTGTGACATAGGTGACTATCTGAAAAAAAAATTAAGGATGGTTAACTTTAACGGTCAACTGTTAAAGTTAGCGCTCAAAGGGCTTTTTTGATGCATTTTAATAGTTCAAGTACCCAATTGAACGTAAAAAAAAAAGAGCAGGGACTTAATTGAATATTTTTGAAAAAATTTAAGGGCTTTTTACATGCTTATGTAAAAAAAAAATCAGGTTGTTGGATTTTATTATTATTTTGAATTACTTGCATTCAATATTTAAGATGTTGATAGTATAGGGTTTGATTATGAATACAAGTTATGATATTTTTAAAGATGCTTTAAATGTACATATATATATTTAAAGTCAGAAATTTTCACTCATTATTTATTCAAGTTTTAAATTTTATAAAAATTAAAAAAAAATGTTAGACTCGAGCCAAACTTTCTTTGGCTGCGTTGGTATGGCAACTTTGTGGTATACATAAGAAGGGTGACAACACAAGGTATTTTTTAATCAATATTTTAGAAAGTGGTGACAACATTAAGATGGAGAAAAGTTGTTCAATAGTTTGAAGTATTTGGTTTTTCAGGAATGCTTTTGTTTTGCGAAATCAGAATTTCATTGCTGCCCAGATGCTAACTTTTGCAATGAGTTACCTATAGGATTGCAAGAAGGCAATGGGGAGGTGATATAAACTATGGCATATAGTGGGAATGTAACACCTCTAACTCGTATCCGTCTCCGGAACAGAGTTACGGAGCATTACCGGACAAACGGAATAGTAAACCAATCAAATCATACATTAATACAAACATAATTAAATTTCATTCAAATACATTCATATGTCCCTTAATCGAGCCCTCGAGGCCCTAAAAATACTACAGAAATAATCTGAGACTAAATCGAAAACATTTGGAAATTTTAGGAAAAAGTTAAAAATTTTGGACTATAGGGGTCACACGACCGTGTGGCTAGGCTGTGTGACTTACACGGCTGAGACACATGCTTGTGTCTAAGGCCGTGTGGACGTTCGAAATAGGGACACACGGTCGTGTCCCAGCTCGTGTAACTCATTGACTTGGGTCACATGGCCAAGCCACACGCCCCTGTGCCAGGTCGTGCACCCCTCGAAATGACCTTACGCGCCCATGTTCTAGGACGTGTAACAGCCTGACTTGTATGCCTTGAACCTACAGGCATGGCCATGTGTCACACACGGTTGAGACACACGTCTATGTCTAAGGCCGTGTGGACCTAAAATGTACCTTAATCAACAAGTTTACCATTTCAAACTTACATAGAACCTAAGCAAACCATTTACCAATCAAAATACCTATCCAAATTGACTTAAATCATGCCAAAAACATACCAAAATCAACCTAATTCAATGTATAACCAATGTACCCTCATTGATACCATAAGTATATATATATTTATATCAAAATATAACATCAATTCGACCTATTAATTTATTCAAGATTTCACCTATAATCATTAACTCAAACATACCATATTTTAGCTACTTGACAACCAATTCATCACATAACACTTTTATCCATTCCAACAAGTATCAAATGGACATATTAACACATATTGATAAAATACCAAAAGTATCAAAAGAAAACCAACCAAAGCAATTTTTACAACCAGATTCATATATAACTATTTACATAACCAAAACATTAGTATCATCATTCAACCTATTACATGCCATATAATTTGAAATAAGCGTTTCAAAAGCTACCGAATTAAGCTGGATAGTGTGACTTGAGAGCTAATCCAATCGTCCCACCTTTTAGGTATCTACAAGAACAAAGTTTAACACAAATAAGCTCAATGAAGCTTAATAAGTTCAACGTATTAAGTTGATAAATCTTACCGAATGAATATAACAAATCAAAAAGTAATATAACAACCATGAAAATTTCCCATCGTCCACAATCTCAATTAGTAATTCATAACTTATCAATTCAAATTTCAAGTATATGAAAAATTCATCAGAGTTACTCAACAAATTAACTTACTGAGATTTTCAACTCAAAGAACGGCTTACGGATAGAAGTACATCATTAGTCCAACCAAACACACCAGATGCTCACTTGAGCCAATCCATCCATCATACCAATGCTCATAAGAGCTAATCAAACCATCACACCAATGCTCATTAGTGCTAAACCAACCATCACACCAATGCTCATAAGAGCTAATCCAACCAACACACCAAAAAGAGAGTATAATAGGAGAGTTCGCAACAAATACTGAACCTAGGTTTACTCGGGAAATATACAAATATATCCCTCCAATACTATCTCCAATCCAAGCCACCATAACACACCAAAACACAACTATACTCTGTCCTGCGTTCAAATCAAGGCGAGGATCAAGTTCAATATTAAACCTCAAATTACCATCCATCATCATCAATTAAAAATAAATAAAAAAATTGTATCATGTTAGACTACACAATAATTCATTTTGATATTAAATTATAAACCGTACGAACATACCTGGGCCAAATTGTAAGAGTTGCAGAAGTTCAGGGACTATTCCGTAATTTTTCCTTTTCCACGAGTATCTATGGGATCTTGATCTAAAAAGTAAAATTCTTTATTTATTAGCACATATTTCATTTCCAAACCATTTTATAAATAATACCCTTTTATTTTTCAAAATTACACATTTACCCTAAACTTTTATAATTTTTGCAATTTAATCCCTTAACATTAAATTCATCAAATTAACCATTTTTTCTCAAATCAATATTTTATTCAAATTTACTAGGTCCTCAATAAACCCTTATAAAACATCTAATTCACTATTAAACCCTAATATTTTGACATTTCACAATTTAATCCTAAAATCAAAATCTAATAAAATCACTTTACAAATTCATCAAACAACATAATCAAAGCTCCAAATACATTGTATTCATAAAAAACATTCAATATCCATCAATGGAAACTTCCAAATTTTTAATAGAATTAAAAATAGAGGTATGGGCTAGCTGGACCTAGTTGCAACGATCTCAAAAACATAAAAATTACAAGAAACTAAATCAAAATGGACTTACATGCAAAGAAATAAGCAAAACAAAGCTTTCTCCCCACCTTAGCTATGGAATTCGACCATTTGAAAAAGATAATTGAATGAATTTTGTTTTTCATTCTTTTAATTTAACTTAATTTTAATTAAACTTCCATTTATTTACAAAATTGCCATCCAATTCACACTATTTTATTATTTTCCATTTAATTGTCGTCCCACTATTCTATTTAAGGAATAATTGTTTCTTAAGTCCTCCCTCATTTATTATTTAAACCATTTGATCACTTAATTACTAAAATTACTATATTTTCCACCTTTTACAATTTAGTCATTTTTTAATTAACTATCTAAACGTTAATATTTTCAAACCAAATTTTAATATGACTTTAGTAACTCTATAAATATTCTAAAAATAATAATTATGAATCGACACAATAATAATTTGTGGTCCTAAAACTACTATTCCGTCATCATTAAAAATCGGGCTATTATAGGGAAACTTTTAGGCAGGTGATAGATGGATGGTGCCTGCACTGGACTGCTGGAAATGCAACATTAACGTTGTTGCTGGAGATTTGAAGTCATGTGGAACAACAAAGGCAATTATATTAAAGGGATCTCCGGCCGAATTGAGATGGTGAAGCATCCAGTTTTGCCAGAAGCCCTCGCGATTAGAGAGGTCCTATAATGACTAAAGGATTATGGTGTTGATGGGTGTCGAATTCACCCAAAAAATAAATCCTAAGCTTAAAACATAACATAAAATTCTTAGTCGATCCCATAGGATTGATCTGACCATGTTCAAATTTCTTACAGTCAGAGTACTTCGTAAAACAATTAAAAAAAACAAAATTCAAAATTAAACAAAATAAACCCAATTGATGAATGCTCCAACCTTGGTTATGACAGCAGTCCCAGTCCGGGAATTGATCATGGACTATGGATGCCTTGCTGCCCACTAGTAATCCAATTATAATGATCAAAGATGTCTCAACCAACAATTCGGGAACTATATGATGATTAACCTTTATAGAATCGAATAACCCCGAAAGACGCTTCCATAATTTAATCTACTGGTAACTTTGCAAAGTAGAAGAACCTGACTCTAATTAACGATCTCAATCGCATGGATCATTTAAATTAGATCACTCAATCCCATGGTGTCACCCGATTGCATTCCCAATTGAACCACGCCAACTTGTTCTTCTATAAAGTAATATGACACTGAATTAATTATATCAACTGTGTATCGTTCCCAACACCGTACAAGGGATCCTTATTGAAACAACATTAAAAACAATACTATGAGACGATCTTATCTATCTTTTGAATGAAAGAAAAAAAAAACCAAAACAAAAAGGATTAAGTACGATTTCAGATCTCACAAATCAAATACCGAAATTTTGTGGACCTTTGGCTAGAAAATAATTTAATTACTCATAATAAAAAAATTAAACAAAGGAAATTAAAATTGAATAAATAAAAAAGAAAAAATAAAAGGAAAAAGAACAAAATGGAAACAAGGAATGGAACAAGCCAAAAAGAAAGGTAGAAAAACAAATTTTATTTCTTCTAAAAAAACAAAAGTCAAAATCAGGAAAAGAAAAGGATGTCCCTGTCTTTGCAATTGCTTGTTTCTAAACTAAAATTGATTCCTAGTGTTCTATTCCTACACAATTTCTTAATGATAAAATAAAATATAAGGGAAAAAATTTAATCCTAATTAATGTAACACCCCTCACTTGTCTCTATCACTGAATTAGGGTTATGGGATGCTACAATAAATAACAAAACAAAATTGTGCTATATCAATTCACATTTATCTGAACGATAAACATTCATCAATCATTCAATCAAAAACATATTATTCATACATTATCATAGTTAAATCGAGCTTATGAGAACCTAAAAACAATTCATGAAAAAAAAACTACAAGGACTAATTTAAAACATTGATTTATCATACTTATACACACATCATACTATAGCAATTGAAAACATGTAAACCACTTATAAATTAGATTTGAACATGAATAATAACCTATTTATAAAATTTTAAAACTTTGGATAAAGTATTGATACTAAATAAGAAAGTATCGATATTTTCTAACAAGTATCGCTATGAAAAACATTATCGATACCATTTCAGCATTCTGCCAATTTTAGGTATCGTTAACATTTGTCGATGTATCGGTAAAAGTTGTAAAGTATCGATATTTTAGGTTCTAGGTATATATACTTTTCTCAGATAATGAAAAACTACAAATTTGAAAATTCATTTCATGCTCGAACTTATGCTTTAACTCAATACACAATCATATATATATAATAACCAACTTGAACATATTACACGTCAACCTAAAAGTGTCTAACCAATGTGCCATAAGGCACCTCAACCACATTCAACTTAATTATACAAAAAACCCATTCATCTAAGTTTGGATACATCTACCAATGTGCAATGTACCATAAGTGTCAACTAAATCATGCTTTTCTGTCAAACCAAAACTTAATCTAACGTATACTTAAATAACTTACATTAAGCTCAAGCATGTCATTATTTTGTTACCTAAATGAACCCACCATATCCAAATGTATCTATATACCACAATTTCACAATTCACATCATCAACTAAAGCATAAACCAAACATTACATTCCAAGTTCATCCACTTCCTAATTTAGATCAACATGACATTTCCAAAATAACCTCATCACATCCATCATATAAGCATACCATAAAAACATTAAATTTAACACATTGCATATCAACTTTAAACACATTAAAAATCCAACCAGAACTTCAAATTCATCAACTCAAAATACCCTATATACTTGCTACAAATCAAAATAATGAGTCAAAATCTACTGAGATAGAAGCTTGATAGTGTGAGCCTTGAAGTTGATCCATCTAACTAGTTCTGCAAAACGTTAACTATAGAAAACAAAGAATAAAAAGAGTAAGCTTATATAGCTTAGTAAGTCCATAGCTAAAACTGAACCAACTTACTTCAACCAACTTGACATTCAATTTACAAAATAGGTGAGATTTACAAAAAGAGTAAGCTTATATAACTTAGTAAGTCCATAGCTTAGTAAATGATTTGCAAGACAAATCATGTTTATTCCATTAGAAATCATTTATGTATACTCATTTAGCTCCATTCATCTTTTTTATAATTAATCTCATTTTTATTTAACCCGATGAACTATATAGTAACATAACTCAGATACTCAGGTAACTAAACCACATCAGAGAGCATCATAATGCTATACAGAGGCACGATTATGCAATCAACGACACTGAAGTGTAAAAAAAGGCACCGAAGTGCAAACAAAGGCATGATTGTGCAATCAGAGACACTGAACTGTAAGTAGAGGCACCAAAATGCAACCTCGTACAAACGTGCATTCTAACCATATTGGTATGCCAACCGCATTCTAATCATTTTTACTATGTTCAAATGAGCATTTTAACAGAATTCATAACATTTATAATTCAGAAGCACTTCTAGAAATACACTTGTACACATGCTGTAATTTGATTATGTTCTTTCCAAAATCGTATAACTCATGTATGTTTATCACATTACAAATAGATCCTCTCACCTTACATTTAATTGTAAACAATTAATAACCTCAATCTAGCATTAACAATTCAAGAACAATTTAATTAACTAATTCATAACAGCATAAACATAAATATATACATATATTTATACTATGAATTTACCTAGTATATTCAGCTAATGAGTAGACTTGTAAGGACTAATATGTAATTTTCCCTTTTCCTCGGTTATCCTCCATACGATTCAATTTTTGATCTATATAATAGTTAAATTAAAATTTATCAATTTCAAATACATTATTAAAATCATTTTTATGCATATGACTTTTAATATTTATTTTAAAATTTTTCCTTGAACTACATTTCGCTCAATTTAGTCCCTAAAAGAGAAACTATTAAAAACTTCACAATTAACCCCAATATATCAAAATAGAATTTACTATCATCCCAAATCAACCTTCAAACACTTGAAATTTTTCTGAGTTTACATGCTAAATTTTACTTATTTTCATATTAGTCCCTAAACTCAAAACTAACAAAAATTCCATTACAAAATAGTCTTATTCAACAACCAAGTTTACAAACTCATCATTTAACACCAAGAACATCTAAAAACCATCAATGAAAAAACATTTAACAATTTTACGAAATAATCCCTGGATTAGCTAGATTAAGCTATAACAACCTCAAAAATATAAAATTTACAAGAAACGAGTTTGAAAAACACACCATGCATGAACATTAAAGCTTGGTCAATTCTCTTCTATTCCAAAAATGGAGTTTTCGGTTCAAACAAAGAAGAATGGAAAAATATGATGGCATGTTTTCTTTTTATTAGTATTATTATTAATATTATTACTTTAACAAACATTTTAACAATAACAAAAATTAATTCTCAAGGCATATAACCGGACACTAACTTTGGAAATGACTTAATTGCCATTTAAATCCACCCCATTTTACTTTTATACTCAACTAGCACTTAAACACTAATAATGACTAAGTTTTACAGTTTTTAAGATTTAGTTTTTTTTTATTTAATTAACTAATCAATCATGAAAATTACTAGATCAAATTTCAATACACCTATATGTAACCCCATAAATATTTAATAAAAATATTTACGAGCTCGGTTTACAGAAACGAGGTCTCACTACTTGACTTTAAGGACAAACCATTTACACTTAATTATTCATTCAATTAGAAAAAATTATTAAACCAAAATTCTATATAATACTATATTTGACTTATAAATATTAAATAATAATATTTATGAGCCTCAAATCAAATTTGTGGTCCTAAAACTACTATTTTAGACACTACTGAAAATGAACTACTACAATTAAACTCTTAATAAATATTTTTACAAATAATATTTAAATAAAATAATCTTAAAAATATAAAAGTTTTGTATGTCCAATTGCTACTCCAATAGTCAAATATTCAATATTCAATGTGACTCCATATTTCACTTGTTTACCACATTTTGGATTCACACCGCACCTACATAGAAATTAATTGATAAACAATAAAATTAATAACATTGTGCCCAAAAGTTTATCAAAATAAAGTATATCCCATATTGAATTATCAAAACAACTTGGCACACTATCAAAATTTCCCTACTTAATCCATGTTTTTCCTCAAGCATATCCCATATTTAATTATACAATTCAATTGAATTTTTTTTTAAAAAGGTCATCATTCCAATATCTCACACAAATTAAGCATTTGGATGCATATACAAAATAACAACCCCTTCAACTTGCAACCCAAACAAAAGATTTAAAGATTTTTCATTTTAGCATACACAATCGTTTTAGTTAATCTTTAGTTAATTCCTATGGAAGTCAAGATTTTCCAAAGTTATAAGGACACCAACATCACTATTCAAACTCTTTCTCTCTCTTTTAGAGTGTCATTAAACTTTTTGACGCAAAATGAGATGACAACCTCAGCACCCTATCTTAGTTACTCAGTTTAACATATCTCTAAATGACTATTAGCTCTACTCATAACTTACCAAGGTTAGCGGAGTAGTGAAATGACATAGCATGTCACTCGATCTTTTGACACGGAACAGGATGAAACTCAAGCACCCTATCCTGGTCACTCAATCGATCATGATTCTTTAAGGTATCATTCATAATTTTGGCAATTAGCGAAGTAGTTTATTGTATTTTTTTTCTTCCGAAAAAGAGATAAGAGAGAAAGTTAATAACATTTTTCACCTAATGGCGTACAAACAAGATTTGATAATTACCAACATCCACGAACCAATCATTAAGCACACTAAAATCATCAAAATAACATTTAACCAATGACCATATTATAAGGGCAAGATAGGAGTATTCATTTACCATACACTTAAATACCTAAAATGTACAAATAGTGGAATGTCAAACTAATTCCAAATGATATAAACATGAATGATACAGTGAAATATGAGGCATGCATGTGGTCAAGGCAAGCAACAATTTTGGGCAATGTCGTGGGCACGAAATGGTTCAGAATGGATTAAAAAAATGAAACGGCTATTTCAACAATAGATACGTAAAATGGGCTGGCTGCAAAAGGAGTTAGAAATACTCTCCATGTAGACGAGTGAAAGTTACTGTGTCGGAGGATGGGATGACTTTTTATTGAAGGAGTTAGATTAATTGAGTTGGGTGTTGAGTGGTTGCATCGATTTTTTAATGTATTATTGTAAAAGTCAGGCAATTGTGCTTGTCTCTTGAATGGAAAAACCAGTGTATAAATATACAACCTATTAACTTATCCTATCTTCTGCAATAAGGAAACAATATATATACAAATCCCATAGATTACTCTTATACAAATCCCATAGTACATGTCCAAATCCCATAGATTACTCTTATCACCCCCTCAAGTTGGAGCATGAGGATTCACAATGCCAACTTGCCAAGTAAAAAATCAAAATGTTTCTTACATAAAGCCTTAGTGAAAATATTTGTGAATTGAACTGTAGTAGCAATCCACTTAAGCCATGATATCCAATATATCATGAGAGAACAAACCCTCTGTTATTGCGTCACGAACTAAGTGGGAATCCACTTCAATATGCTTTGTTCTCTCATGATATATCAGATTTCTGGCAATATGCAAAGCTGTTTGGCTATCACAAAATAATGTAATAGCCTTGGGATGATGAACACCCAAGCTAAGTAACAAGCCCTTAAGCCATTTTAACTCACAAGTAATGGCTGCCATGGATCGATATTCTGCTTCTACTGATGAACGTGAAACAGTGTGTTGCTTTTTAGTCTTCCACGAGATAAGAGAATGACCATGGAAAATAAGCCAACTTGTCAATGATCGACGTGTAAGAGGACATGCTACCCAATCAGAGTCACACCACCCTATTAACGTAAACTCACTATCCGAACACAATAAGATACCTTGACCTGGAGTACCTTTCTATTCGAGGTTGCTGCATAAATTGAGACAGAATGTGTACAAAGTATGCCAAATCTGGCCTTGTAACAGCCAAATATACTAGACGTCCAATTAGACGATGATAAGATTCTGGATCTGTGAAGAGAGCCCTGGAAGCATAAGCAAGTTTATGATTTTGTTCAATGGGAAAGTCAACCGGTTTTGCCCCTTAGAGATCAGCCTCTGTGATAATATTTAGAGTATACTTGCATTGACAAAAAAATAGGCCAGAGGAACTTCTCGTAACCTCTAGGCCAAGAAAATATTTAAGGTCCCCAAGATCCTTCGTATGGAAACAATCACTCAAATAGGCTTTGAAAGCCTTTATTGCAGCGGAATCATTGCCAGAGATAATCAAATCATCAACATATATTAAGACATTAATCTAAACACCACCCTTAGTATAAGTAAACAAAGAATAATCTGAGTAAGATTGCAGGAAACCATACCCTTTCAAAGCTGCAACAAGCTTGGTAAACCAACAACGTCGTGCTTGTTTTAAGCCATAGAGAGATTTTCTTAAACGAAAAACCATATTCGGATTGGAGGAGTCAAACCCTGGAGGCAATTTCATATACATCTCCTCATCCAGATCAGTGAAGGAAGGCATTGTGAACGTTCATTTGATGAAGTTTCCAATTTTTTGAAGCAGTTATCGCTAAAAAAACACGAACCGTCACCATGTAAGTTGAGCTTTGTGGTTGACCCTAGCTAGGAAATTTAGTTTTCTCGAGGCCAGTCCCGGAAAGAATTTTTCATCTAATTTCAAAGGTTAATTTTGCTTTTCAACTAATTTACTCTATATGTTTTAAAAATTGCTGCCATATTCCACAAACTACTTTAATTGTCTTGTAAAATGTGGCTGTCAATTTTGTCTGTATTCTTAACACTCTTATTAAATTATGCATGAAAAGTAGCATGTGGTGTTTACTTTCTATTGGTGGATGAAAGTAGTTAGTTAAAGGGGGGAAATCTAACGCTAAGCAGAAAAGTGGAAGCAAAAGAGTCTCAACTGGCCATTGAAATAGGTAATTTAGAAAAAACTCACAAAGAGCCTGAGTCAACTAAGTAGATGCTTGAAAAATTTAATGCAAGTTGTGGCAAACTTGATGAGATTCTAACTGTTGGAAGGAGTCTTGAAAAAGGCAGACTAAACTATGTTGAGCAAAAAGGAAAAGCAGTTGCAGTAAGTCCCGTTGTGTTTGTCAAAGTTTGCTAATGGTTATCATGGTGAATGTTTGACTCGATCTACTGTGATTAAGGTTGAAAAGATGGTACACACTAAACACAAGATTATTTGTCATTACTGTAGAGCACCAGGTCACATCAGATCAAGAAGATTCAATATGTTTCATGATTTAAGATGGAAGCAAGTGATGTTTGCATCAGTGCCTACTAGAGTCAGCACTACTCCTAGGAGGAAACAAAATCTTATGTGGAAAAAGGATCAAAAGTGCTTGCTCGTTGCTCATCATTCCCTGAAGGCTACAGTTAATCATGTCTGGTACTTAAATAGTGGATGTTCTTGTGATATGATTGGTAATGCAAATTGCTTATCTAATTTGGATGAAAACAATGTTGGTTGTGTGATATTTGGATATGGTAAGAAAGGCGCAAAATTCTTGGCAAAAGAATTCTGAATGCTCCTAGTTTACCTAAGTTGAATAATGTATTTCTTGTCGATGGATGGAAGGCTTGCTAATGTAATCAATATTAGTAAGTCACATGATTAGGGTATGCTTGTCAATTTCACCAAGGACAAGTGTTGTGTCATTTTAATGCAGGGAGATAGTATCATGGAAGGAGCAAGGACCATTGACAACTGTTATATGGTCATTCAACCATCTCGGTGAAATAAAGTTGGGATTACTGAGCTAGAATTGTGGCATGAGAAGCTCGAGCACATTCACTATAAGGGCATGACATGTTTGGCTAGATATGAAGCTGTAAGAGGGATGCCTAAGTTAAGAGGAGTAATGTTACAGGCACTACAGGAAAATAGGGCTTTAGCGGCATTTTATCAAAAAACGCCGTAAAAATTGTAAAACACAAAGCAATAGCGGCATTTTTAGTTAAAACGTCGTTAAAAATAGAGCAATAGCAAACGCCGCTAAAAAACAGAGCAATAGAAACGCCGCTAAAAACCAAAGCATTACCGGTGCTTTCGGTAGTTAAAAACCAAAGCATTAGCGGCACTTTCGGTAAAACGCCGCTAAAAACCAGAGAATTAGCGGTGCTTTTGGTAAAATGCAGCTAAAAACCAGAGCATTAGTGGCTCTTTCGGTAAAACGCCGCCAAAAACCAGAGCATTAACAGCGCTTTCGGTAAAACGCCGCTAAAAGTCATATAACCCCTAAAATCCTAAACCCCCCAAAAATCATAAACACTAATCTATAACCTTTAAAACACTAAACCTCTAAACCCTAAAAAAAATCCTAAACACTAAACTATAACCCTTAAAACCCTAAACCCAAAAAAACATCATACGGATGTTGATGTGTATATACATAGATATTAATGTAAAAGCTTATGTTCATAATGAATTATGGAAGCAATACTTACTATTGATTAAATTTATTTTTGGGTTTAGGGTTTAATATTTAAGGTTTAAGGTCTATGGTTTAGGGTTTTATGGTTTAATTTTAATGGCCATGGGTATATAGTATGTTAATCTCAAGTGAATCATATTCAATAATTAAATCCTAAACCCTATAATTAATTATTGTTATTGATAATAGATATCTTGATTTTGATAAAAAATATTTTTATATATTAATAAGGTGTTATACAATGGTTTAGTGTGCAATTATTGTTATATTAATAAAGTGTTATACAATGGTGTTATATATTAAAAATATTTTTCAAATCCAAAATCCCCGTAAATGTTTCTTTTTCTAACAATGGTTTAGTGTGTAGTTGGATACATGAACTTTAATTTGATCCAGTTCTTGTAAATTATTAACAAAATTATTAATATAACATCATTTTATATTTATATATTGCATACATAAGTATTTATATTTATCCAATATAAAAATATATTGATGTATTTATTTTTAAAATATGTATGATTAAATAAAATTAAAGTTTCAACTATATATTTAAACCACAATTAGAATTTCACGTTTACAATTACACATTAAACCAAAATTCATATATAATTACGAGATGTATCTCTATCAAAATATAGGTGTATACATATAATTAAATGCCATTTATATAAAAAATCTAAACAACTAATGCGGACCATACTTAAAAGAATAATGCTTGTATTCTTTGTGTCATTTTGTATTTTTTAATTCATCGATTTCATTTTATTTCATTAAAGTTTCCTTTTGTATTTTATATGATAATTTAAAATTATAAAAATCTTCAAAAAATTTAAAATTTAAAATTTAAAAATAAAAATAAAAACTTAAAATTTAATATTTAATATTTTAGTCCATATTTCAGTTAAAAGTTCAATATTCAAAATTAAAAAAATCCAAAGAATGATAATTCAACACAAAAATTTTGAAAGAAAAATAGAAAAAAAAATGTTAAAAATGGAAAAAATTAAAATTAAGCAATAGTGGCGTTTTTATATAAAACGCCGCAAAAGGCGAGCAATAGCGGCGTTTTATAAGCAAAAAATCCTACACAAAACGACACCTTTTTGTTACCCCAAAATGCCTTAGACTTTTTTCCCAAAATAAGTTCCCCTCTTCCCCCCGAAATGACATGAAATCTCTTCTTTTTTCCTTCCTTTCTTTTTCCCAAAATCGGTTCCCTCCCCCCTCCCCAAAGAAATCCTAAAATTTCACTGAAATTAGTAGAAGCAATGATCAAAGAAGCAATGGAGTTTATGTTACCTTCTCTACTTCACTTCTCCAATAGAAAAAGAAAAAACCCTAGCGGCTACACTCTTCCCTCACTTTCTAAACTAACTGAAGAAAACAATCACGGAAATGGAGTTTTCTCAAGCTGACTTCGATCTCCTTTTAGTTGCCGAACACACTCGTAAAACCTCTGAAGTGAACTACGCCTAGGACCCTCTTGATGCTGAGGTTCCTTCTTTATTTCTTTTCCTTTCAATTTTTTTATAATTCGTTTCTTTGTTTGCAGTTACTTGCCTCTGTTAATCGATTTTAATAGCAATGAGGTTTTAACTCTTTTATTCTTATTTTCTTCTTTGGCTTGAGCCTTTTTTTTAAAGAAATCATTCTGGGTTTCCTATTATCGGTTAAAAATGGACTATTATCTATGTTTTAGTATTATATTTCTATTTAAGAAAAGAGAGGATATAAGTTTTTAAGTTCTAATGCATATCGACTGTTTTAAAACAGATCTACCAGCAGCAGTCCCTCTAGGTTTAAATTTTGAAGGTAAAACACAAGTAAAAGTGAAAGTAAACATGCAAGAAAGAAAGACGAAGTTTTCAGGCTTATTCTGTTAACCAGTAAGGAAAGATAGCAGCTTTAGGATGCTAATCTTATCTAAGTGTTTAATTGTTAATTGTAAATTCCAGTAAGTAAACATAATACTGATATGTTTTGTAAACAATGATAAGTTGATTCTTTGTCTAGAAGTTCAATATATTCAGTATGGGAGAAAACTCTATTTGATCATTTGTGTGGATTGAAGCTGGTGATCTAATGGTAAAGTTATTTTACAGATTGATCCTTTGAGATGTTGGCCTAGAGGCCTGTGTCTTTCACGATCCATTGGTGATATGGATGTTGGGGAGTTCATTGTTCCTGTTCCATACGTAAAGCAAGTAAAGGTTTGTCTTACTCTTTCATAATCTACTTGCATAATGTAATTTATATCTTTTAGTTTGCCTATCCTGATATCTTGATTTAACTTGTGCACTTAATAGCATTGGATATCGATATTTATTTGAAAGGGCCAACTAAAATTATATATTTTCTATTTTTGTTTCGGTATTTCTTCAAAATTGTATATATAAAAGATATATGCAAACAATATATCAATTAAAAATAAAAATCTCATGAAATGCATTAGTTTTAGCGATTAATAAATTTCAAATATGTTATCAATTTATTCTTCATTATAAAATCTCAATAAGCAAAAGTATCTAGTTTTAAGTTTTGTAAAAGAAAAGTTTTTCATAAGCGGTTAAGATAAGTGATTTATCTAGCACTAAACAGAGACATAAAAAGAACATCCGAATTTTGAGAAAAAACAAAACTTTTAAGATATTCATATGAAGGCAAGAATATATGTATATATATTTGGAAAAAGCTTCTTAACAAAAAATTGGCTTTCTTTTATCGGTTTTGTGGTTTTGGTTTACATGATAACATGAGTTTTCCATCACTTGATTTGAGGTGTCACCCTATATAATTAAGAATGCAAGTGAGCAGACTCAACATAAAACAATCAATTAGCAAAAATAATAGTAAGAAGAAGTAATTAATCGGACAATGAAAGCTAGTGGTTCAATAATCCATCCACGTGGAGTTTTTTTTTCTTTTTGGGGAATGATCAATTATTGGTGTCTTATATATCTCTGTGCTTTCTCTTGGGATTTATTTGCAAAACAACAAGGTGAAGTGAGAAGAGGCGAAAAGCTTAGTAAGAGAGAAAAGGAGATTTTAAGATTTGCAAATGTCTTCAACAGTGGTATCTTCACTTTATGTAGTTTGCAGTGATACAGCTGGGATTGCAGGTATTATTTTTTCTTTTTACCTGTCTCTCAAACTCATTTTTCAACTCTCATATCAGAACAGAACTCTAAATCAGTTGATTTCAATGAATTCTTTTCTTTTTTCAGGTAACATCTTTGCTTTTGTACTGTTCTTGTAATCTAGATTCCATATTTTTGACGCTTCATCTTGAAGAAACTTGTTGGGCATTTGATAATAATTAGGGAACAGATAAAATGTTGCAGATGGTTGGGCCTCCTATAAATCTACTTGCTGTATTTTCTGAGTTATTGTTTTTATGTTATAAGTACAAATTCCTTTTATTTTATTTACAGATACTTGGTTGTGCTATGTACTTTGTGTAATTTGCTGAGAAATTCTTATCTTTTGCAGGTAAATAAACAATCAGTTATATTCATTGATGAAATTGATGCTTTAGCAACTAGGTATGATAATCTTGTTGCTACTCCAATCTCTTCTTTTTTTAATGCAAGAATTTGTTGAAACCACACCATTTGTTGACATCTGAAGGCGAATGAGGTATAAGTTTTGAAGATATAGTTTGCAATTAAGCATTAATATTTTGCATCTGATTTAAATCAAGTGATTGGAAATGGAAATATAGTTGCCCTGGTTATCTTTTATGGTATTTTATAAGACACTGAGAATGGGTTACATTTGGTACCTTTTACAGGCCAATTATCATTGCAATTATGAGTAGGAAGATAACTATAGATGAATTTAGTGGAGAGGAGAAAAACATAGCTGTCTTTAAGATCATATGTGAATGATTTTCTCTCTTTCTTTCTATCTGATTAGACTTAAGGGGATTTTCAAGGAAACAGCAGACCACCTTTATAATGCAGCCACTCAAGAGCGGGAAACTACTTTGAATCAGCTACTAATAGAGGTTAAGCTTTGTATTTGTAGGATCCCAACAATGAAATTTACCTGAAATCTTTGGAAATGTCTGCTAAGGTAGGTCTTTCTCCATACTTGGTATGATTTATTCTTTAAATAATGCTTATATCTCATTATTTGTGCCTTAACTCATAACTCACAATAGAATTCTTATTTTTTTGTGTTTATCCTGTAACGCCCCAATTTTCGGGAATTCTGTGAATGTTGGCATAGGTTTAATTATGTTAGTGGGCCTCTAGAAGGCCCAAGCTTAAGATAGAACCCGACAATTTTAGTTAATTTTTGTTCCATAAGAAAAAGGGGGTGAAATTATGAAATAGGACCTATGTGAAAATGTTTGAAAATGCAATATGCTAAATTGAAGTGGCCAAACAAATAGGAGTGCAAAATAGGAGGATTTGCATGACAAAACTCCCATTTTACATGAAGTGGCCGACCATCATGTTGGTGGTAGACAATATGTGCACTTGATATTAATAATTTATGGTACAAATTGATAAAAAATTGATAATGGGCTAGGAAAATATTCTATGATGGGCATGATAAGCATTATGGGCATATTTTTATTGGAGTTATGGCATAGGTATGGCACAAATAATATATGTTATTTTGTGTCATAAAATATTTAGTAATAGAATAACAAAAAGGAAGTAAAGGAAGGTTTTTGTTCATCATTGTTGATGATAGCCGAAAATAGAAGAGAAAGGAGAGGAAAAGAGCTCTTGAATATTCGGTCACTTTTGAAAGAAAAAAAATCCAAGGTAAGTTCATGGTAGTTGCTTCTATTTTGATGTTCATGAGTTCTTGATTCTACCTTAATTCTTGAAGCATATTTTGGTTTTTGGTTGTGTTGTGAACATTTGGTCATGAATTAAAATGAAGGAAATGGTTGTTGTTTCATGTTCTTTTGATGAAAAATGGAAGATAGGTGAAGTTGAGCCAAACAAATGATCATGCATGTGCCTTAGATGCTAAAGGGAAAAATCGGCTAACATGTTGTGCTTTAAAATGATGAAATAGAGATTATGCTTAAGTAAAAATCATAGATATGTGATGATTGATTAGTGATATACATGTTTAAATAACATGCATGCAAGATAGGTGCATGAAAGAGTGATTTGGTAATAAATCTGCTTGGGACAGCAACAGCAACGTGACTTTGGAAAATCACCATAAATTGTGGGAGATGAATTAGAAGCTGAATAAATTATGTAATTAAATCTTAATGAGTCTAGTTTCAAATGAAATAAACGAGAACATATTTTGAATTCTGTACAATGAGAAATTTGATTTGTAATGAAGAGTGGTCAGATTAGTCAAACAGTGAAACATGGGAAACTTTAAGAAAAATTTGGTATTGATTGGCCATACCAAAAATTCTGAAAATTTTATGGATATAATATATATGAGTCTATTTTCAGGGAAAATTAACGGTACTTGATTTGGAGTTTCGTAGCTCTAGTTATAAATTATTTAGTGACTGTTGCTCAGGAAGATAGCTTGCAGTGAAATTATGATTATATGGTAAACATTGACAAAAATTTGTTAATGAGTTGCTTATTGATTTCTTATAAGCTTACTATGATCTGTAGGTGTGGTTGGCCGAATATTGTAAGGGGTTAATACGTAGTTTGTATTTGAATAGTTAGATTAACGTGTTAGTAATCCAATTGTAGGCGGTTCGTGTGTGGATCTCGTCGACATATATCGTGCAAATAGGTGTGTAACTAACACCCTCTTTCTTAGTCTAGATCGGCAAAAGTCGAAAAGTCGAAATGCCAAAAACCAGATTTTGTAGATTTGCGAGTGTGCGAATGCTCGTAAGGTAAATTGATTAATGTTTTGGTAAGCTGCAATGTTTGGACGCAAAGTGCATGATTTACGTGCCCTTGATATTTTTGGGCTTAATGGGCCAAAATTGGAATGATGGGCTAACTGCCCAATTCGGTAAGAACCCTCAGTAGTGATTACGTTAGTACGTGAAAGGTAGGAATATGCATGAAAAACCCTAAAATAGATAAATTACTGAAATACCTTTAAAAGTGAAAAATTTACGTTTACCCCTAGGAGATAAATTAGAAATACCCTTAGGGTTAAATTGACCTAAATGCATGTTTGATTGTTGTTATTTCTTGCATGCCATGTTGTTATTATCGATGCATGGATGGGATATTGACGGAGGAAGTATTGAAAGTGGCTTATCCACGTCTTGGAGGCTTTGCCTCAATTTATTGATAAGCGAAGCAAAGAAGGCAAGCTGTGGAGTGTTGAGTGGGTGGGTTGAGCTATTCCCCACATGGAGTGTATGGTTGGTGCGGTGGAGTGTAGTGGTTAGTGGGTTGAGTAGTCTCCCAAATGGGCTTGCATATATTCTTGATGTTGCATGTATTTTGAAATGGGCCTATGGGCCATCTTGTTATCTGAATAAGGGCTAAGGCCCGGTTTATTGTAATCTGAAAAGGGCTCGCCCAATATCATTATTACTGAATGGGCTTAGGCCCAATGGGCTTGAGTGACTTGGGCTTTGAATGGGTTTTCCTTACACTTTGAGTTTCCCTAAACTCACCCTTCTTTAACCTTACTGGTGAGCCTTGATGTGGGTGACTTGGAGCCGGAGGGATTGAGTGGCCATGGTGAATACTTTTAGGTTTGGAAAAAGAGACTGGTTTTCTTAAGTTATTTTTAATTACTATTTAATTTTTGGGTTGTAATAAGGCCATTTTAACTTTATTTTACGCTTTGATTTTTACGGGATTATATTATTAAAAACAACTTTAAATTGATGGATACTAATTCAAATGGGCTAGACTTAGGCGTGATTTCAAAAGCGATACTTGTTTTTTTTAAAATAACACGACGTCACGAATATTCGATTTACCAAAGATAATCACTGAAAGAAATTTCAACTTATTATAACCAAGTGTGGCAATGGATGTGGGCATGTCTAGGATTGGATCCAATCAGAGAGCTTGGTATTTAAGCAGCCTTCATGGCTCACCTTCTGTTATGGATACCTACCGGTGCCCACTTCCATTCACTTGGTTAGTTTGACAAAAGTCGGCTTTTAAAACACTAAAAAGGAACACGGGTTTTGACTTCAAAGTGGCACGTCGGATTCGGCCTTAACGTCTGGGCCAGGTTTGAGGTCTACATTTAGTGGTATCAGAGCCCAGTTACAACAACTCGGCTGTGGATCGGGTCCAAAAAGGGTATTCAAAACTTTATGCCAAAAAAAAAGAGGGTATTTTTGGAAAAACCTGATTTTTGAAAATTTCCTGTTTAAAGGAGATAATCTCCGAACTTGTTTTTTTTTTAACACAAATGTTTGGAAAATAGATTTCAAAAAGCCTAAATCTTTTGAGTTTATCTGAAACCGATGAGGTGGCACATGAATCCCGGCACCAAAGTGTAAGTACTATTACATTTTATATCTTGAATCAGCATCTTGTAGTTAGTACTAAACCTTAGAGATAGTACTATAGATAATATAGCTTAAAGGCTACAAAGCCGAGACCGTAGGGTAAACTAAGCCCTAGGCGAGGCAGAGCTAAAGCGTGGTTACGCGAGAACAACTCTGAAACCTTATCTGTTCATAAGATATTTTGTAATAAACAGTGGAAACAGTAAACTAAATGCATAGAATTCGTAATCAGATAAATCGATATGAGTACGAGAACTACTCTGGGAAGAGGCCGTAGTCGAGGCCGTGGTCGAGGCCGAGGTAGTACTCAAGCTGGATCTTCGTCTTCTAAACACATACCCGCTGGAGTAGCACGACCACCACCGGTGGATGAGAATGGGCCGTATGATCGGGCCACGGGAGATGACGCTCTGTCTCAGGCCATATTAAGAGTTTTGGAAAGAGTTGCCGGAGCTAATATCGGGCCCATGAATAGGGGGTCCATTTCTGAGCGACTCCGGGCCAACGGAGCGGAAGTTTTTAGGGGTGTATCTGGAGTAGCCCCAAATGTGGCTGAGTACTGGCTGGAAGCCACGGAACGGATTATGGATGACTTGGACTGCTCAGTAGAGCAAAAGTTAAAATGAGCAGTATCCTTACTACGGGACGAGGCGTGTCAGTGGTGGATCACTGTGAGAGAGGGTACCCCAGCTGAGAGGGTAACTTGGGAGTTGTTTAAGCAGTCCTTCAAGGCGAAGTATATTGGAGCTAGCTGTGTAGATGTGCGAAGGAAGGAATTCCTGAACCTGACCCAGGGTGGTAAGACCGTTGCTGAATATGAGGCAGAGTTTCTACGATTGAGCCGGTATGCTAATGGTATTGTCTCTACCGAATACGAGCGTAGTGTTCGCTTTGAGGATGGCCTCAGGGATAAGCTAAGGGTGCTCATAGCTCCGCAAAGAGAGCGTGATTTTGCTGTACTAGTAGAAAAGGCTAAGATAGCCGAAGAGGTGAAGCAAGCTGAACGAAAGAACTGTGACAGAGATCGAAATCGGTTCAGGAGAGATGCTGGACCAACTGGTGTTGCAAACTGGAATGTTAAGAGAGCTAGGATGGAAGAACCAGTTCGAGCAGTTTCGGTGAATACTGTTAGACCACAAGCTTGTGGAGATTGTAGTAAAATGCATCTGGGGGAATGTTGGAAACGTTCTGGGGCTTGTCTTCGTTGTGGATAAAAGGAACATAAGATCGGGGATTGTCTAAGAGGCACTCGAGGCTCAAGTGGTTGAACAAAGGGTCGTGCAACTGTGTACAAGCAATGTGAGGTGGACCATCGCCGTCGAGAAGTCATGGTCGAGGTCGCGGTGGCAATGGCCATGGACGTGGGGCACTTGGCAAGGGTCTTTATAACACCGAGGCTCGTCACCGACTTTGGTATATCTTTGTTAAATCGCGCGAGGAGGGTGGACCGACGTCATAATCGCTACGTTTTTATTTCTAGCATGCCGATATCGCCTTGGTGGATGTTGGATCTACTCATTCCTATGTTGCATGTGCCATATCTGGGTCGTTGGGTGAGCACTCGAGGAGATTGTGAGTGGGGTATCTGTACTAAGTCCTTTGGGTCACTTTCGGTTAGGGTAGACAAAGCTGTATAGGGATGTACCCTTAGAAACTCAAGGTAAGATTTTCCACGGAGATCGATGGAGTTACCGTTCGGAGAGTTTGATCTCATTTTGGGAATGGACTGGCTTGTTAAGTATAAGGTGACTCTGGATTGTGCTGCTAAACGAATGGTGTTAAGGACCACAAAAGATGAGGAGGTTATGGTGATAGGTGAGCGAAGGGATTATTTGTCCAATGTGGTGTCGGTATTAAGAGCCGAAAAATAGATTCAGAAAGGTTGTGAGGCCTATTTGGCATTTGTAAGTCAGTCAGAAGAGGAAGGACTGACAGTGGATAAGGTTAGGACTGTAAAGGAGTTCCAAGATGTTTTTCCGGAAGAGCTTCCAAGATTGCCTCCGAACCAAGAAGTTGAGTTTGGAATAGATTTGTTGCCTGGAATGACGCCTGTGTCCATCGTACCGTATAGGCTGGCACCGAAGGAGTTAGTGGAGTTAAAGGCTCAAATTCAAGAGTTGTTGGATAGGGGCTTCATTAGGCCAAGCGTGTCTCCATGGGGAGCACCGGTGCTATTTGTGAAGAAAAAGGATGGGACAATGCGTATGTGCATCGATTACCGCCAGTTGAACAAACTGACGATAAAGAACAAATACCCTCTGCCAAGGATTGATGATTTATTTGACCAACTTAGAGGAGATTCGGTATTTTCCAAAATTGACCTTCGATCTGGATACCATCAGTTAAGGGTAAAGGAAGTGGATATTTATAAGACAGCATTCAGGACTCGATATGGTCATTACGAGTTCCTGGTTATGCCGTTTGGGTTGACGAACGCACCTGTTGCTTTCATGGATCTGATGAATCGAGTGTTCCAACCTTACTTAGACTGATTCGTGGTAGTTTTCATCGATGATATTCTGGTATACTCAGAAACTGAGGAGAAACATGAGGAGCATCTATGTATTGTACTGCAAGTGCTGAGAGAGAAGGAACTGTATACAAAGTTTAGTAAGTGTAAATTTTGGTTGCGAGAAGTGGCTTTTCTAGGTCATGTGGTTTCTGCTGAAGGAATTAAAGTGGATCCTCGAAAAGTTGAGGCAGTTCTGGGATGGAAGCCACCAAAATCAGTATCGAAAATTCAGAGTTTTTTGGGTTTGGCAGGCTATTACCGAAGGTTCGTAGAAGGATTTTTTCGATTCTTTGCACCATTGACTAAAATTAAGGAAAGGGTAACATTTGTCTGGGCTGAGAGTCAGCAAAAAGCTTTTGACCGCTTTTAAAAGGTATTGATGAAGCACCGGTGTTGATTCAACCGAGTCTGGAAAGGACTTCACTTTGTGTACTGTGATCGTCACATGTGGGGTTAGGATGTGTCTTGATGCAAGAGGGTAAGGTGGTCGCTTATGCTTCGCGGCAGCTTAAGTCCTATGAAGCGAACTACCCTACGCACGACTTAGAGCTAGCAGCAGTGATCTTCGCGTTAAAAATCTGGAGACATTACTTATATGGAGAAAAGTGTATCATATACACGGACCATAAGAGCCTAAAGTATCTGTTAACTCAGAAAGAGTTAAACCTTAGGCAACGAAGATAGGTAGAGTTGCTTAAGGATTACGACTGTTCGATTGAGTACCACCTAGGTAAGGCTAACGTGGTGGCTGATGCGTTGAGTCGAAGGGTTGTTTCTGATTTGAGAGCCTTGTTTGCACGTTTGAGTCTGTTTGATGATGGAAGTCTGTTAGTAGAATTACAAGTGAGGCCTATTTGGACTGAGCAGATTAAAGAAAAACAGTTGAAGGATAACTCGTTGGTCCTTCGGTTTCAGCAAGTTGAGAAGGGTAAGAATAAGGATTTTGGATTGAATACTGAAGGAGTTTTATGCTTCCGAGGAAGAATTTGTGTTTCGAAGGATTCTGACTTGAGACAATCAATATTGAAGGAAGCTCATGGAGGACTTTGTGCCATGCATCCTGGAGGGAATAAGTTGTATCACGACTTGCGAGAAGCTATCTTGGTGGCACAGGCTTAAACGAGAAGTAACGGAGTTTATGGGAAAATGTATGACATGCCAGCAAGTGAAAGCTGAACATCAATTTTCTTCTGGATTACTGCAACTGGTGAAAATTCCATTGTGGAAGTGGGAGAGAGTCACTATGGACTTTGTGAGTGGGCTACCTTTGACACCCACCAAGAAAGATTCTGTGTGGGTAGTGGTGGATAGGTTAACAAAATCTGCCCATTTCATACTAGCTCGTACTGATTACTCCCTGCAAAAGTTGGCTAGGTTGTATGTGGCAGAGATAATGTGACTACATGGAGTGCCAGTGTCGATTATTTCCGACCGAGACCTTAGGTTTACATCTCGGTTCTGGAAGAAGTTGCAGGAGGCATTGGGTGCACGTTTGGATTTCAGTACTGCCTTTCACCCACAGACAGATGGACAGTCGGAGAGGGTTATTCAGATTTTGGAGGATATGTTAAGGGGTTTTATCATCGATTTTCGTGGGAGTTGGGAGGACTACTTGCGATTGGCGGAGTTTGCATACAATAACAGCTACCAAGCAAGTATTCAGATGGCTCCATATGAGGCACTTTATGGGCGGAGATGTCGTACGCCTACGTGTTGGACAGAGTTGGGTGAACGACAAGTGCTTGGACCGGAGTTGGTGGCAGATACTGAAAGTAAGGTTAAATTGATAAGAGATCAATTAAAGGAGGAATTTGATAGACAGAAGTCGTATGCGGACCTAAAGCGCAAAGAGATAGAGGTCGCGGTTGGGGATATGGTTTTCTTAAAGGTTTCACCTTGGAAGAAGATCTTGAGATTCGGCAAGAAAGGAAAATTGAGTCCGCGGTTTATAGGGCCTTATCGAGTTCTTAAGCGGGTAGGGCCGATGGCGTATCGATTAGAGTTACCACGAGTTAGATGAATCCATGACGTTTTCATGTGTCTATGTTAAGACGATATCAATCGGATCCCTCACATGTTGTGCCGATGGATGAGATTGAAGTAAGGGTGATTTGACCTTTGAGGAAGAACCCATACAAATTTTAGATCGAGAGGTTAAAGTTCTAAGAAGGAAGTCGGCCCGTTGGTAAAAGTACTGTGGTGTAATCATGGAAGGGAAGAAGCTACTTGGGAATCAGAAGAGACTATGCGTTAACAATACCCTCAACTATTTGGATCAGGTAAATTTCAAGGCCAAAATTTCTTTAAAGGGGGTAGAGTTGTAACGCCCCAATTTTCGGGAATTCTGTGAATGTTGGCATATGTTTAATTATGTTAGTGGGCCTCTAGAAGGCCCAAGCTTAAGATAGAACCCGACAATTTTAGTTAATTTTTGTTCCATAAGAAAAAGGGGGTGAAATTATGAAATAGGACCTATGTGAAAATGTTTGAAAATTCTATATGTTAAATTGAAGTGGCCAAACAAATAGGAGTGCAAAATAGGAGGATTTGCATGACAAACCTCCCATTTTACATGAAGTGGCCGGCCATCATGTTGGTGGTAGACAATATGTGCACTTGATATTAATAATTTATGGTACAAATTGATAAAAATTGATAATGGGTTAGGAAAATGTTCCATGATGGGCATGATAAGCATTATGGGCATCTTTTTATTGGAGTTATGGCATAGGTATGGCACAAATAATATATATTATTTTGTGTCATAAAATGTTTAGTAATAGAATAACAAAAAGGAAGTAAAGGAAGGTTTTTGTTCATCCTTGTTGATGATAGCCGAAAATAGAAGAGAAAGGAGAGGAAAAGAGCTCTTGAATATTCGGTCACTTGGGGAAGAAAAAAAAATCCAAGGTAAGTTCATGGTAGTTGCTTCTATTTTGATGTTCATGAGTTCTTCTTGATTCTGCCTTAACTCTTGAAGCATATTTTGGTTTTTGGTTGTGTTGTGAGCATTTGGTCATGAATTAAAATGAAGGAAATGGTTGTTGTTTCATGTTCTTTTGATGAAAAACGGAAGATAGGTGAAGTTGAGCCAAACAAATGATCATGCAGGTGCCTTAGATGCTAAAGGGAAAAATCGGCTAACATGTTGTGCTTTAAAATGATGAAATGGAGATTATGCTTAAGTAAAAATAATAGATATGTGATGATTTATTGGTGATATACATGTTTAAATAACATGCATGCAAGATAGGTGCATGAAAGAGTGATTTGGTAATAAATCTGCTTGGGACAGCAGCAGTAACGTGACTTTGGAAAATCACCATAAATTGTGGGAGATGAATTAGAAGCTTAATAAATTATTTAATTAAAGCTTAATGAGTCTAGTTTCAAATGAAATAAACGAAAACATATTTTGAATTCTGTACAATGAGAAATTTGATTCGTAATGAAGAGTGGTCAGATTAGTTAAACAGTGAAACATGGGAAATTTTAAGAAAAATCTGGTATTTATTGGCCATACCAAAAATTCTGAAAATTTTATGGATAGAAGATATATGAGTCTATTTTCAGGGAAAATTAACAGCACTTGATTTGCAGTTTCGTAGCTCCAGTTATAAATGATTTAGTGACTGTTGCTCAGGAAGACAGCTTGCAGTGAAATTATGATTATGTGGTAAACATTGACAAAAATTTGTTAATGAGTTGCTTATTGATTTCTTATAAGCTTACTATGATCTGTAGGTGTGGTTGGCTGAATATTGTAAGGGGTTAATACGTAGTTTGTATTTGAATAGTTAGATTAACGTGTTAGTAATCCAATTGTAGGCGGTTCGTGTGTGGATCTCGTCAGCATATCGTCGCAAACAGGTGTGTAACTAAAACCCTCTTTCTTAGTCTAGATCGGCAAAAGTCGAAAAATCGAAATGCCGAAAACCGGTATTTTTTAGATTTGAGAGTGTGCGAATGCTCGTGAGGTAAATCGATTAATGTTTTTGGTAAGCTGCAATGTTTGGACTGCAAAGTGCATGATTTACATGCCATCGATATTTTTGGGCTTAATGGGCCAAAATTGGAATGATGGGCCAACGGACCCAATTCGGTAAGAACCCTCGGTAGTGATTTCATTAGTACGTGAAAGGTAGGAATATGCATGAAAAACCCTAAAATAGATAAATTACTGAAATACCTTTAAAAGTGAAAATTTATAGTTTTACCCCTAGGAGATAAATTACCAAATACCCCTAGGTTAAATTGACCTAAATGCATGTTTGATGTTGTTATTTCTTGCATGCCATGTTGTTATTATCGATGCATGAGGCGGGATATTGATGGAGGAAGTCTGAAAGTGGCTTGTCCACGATCTTGGAGGCTTTGCCTCAATTTATTGTTAACTAACTAATGACAAGGCAAGAATCGTGGGAGTGTTAAATTTGGGTGGGTTGAGCTATTCCCACATGGAGTGTATGGTTGGTATGGGTGGAGTGTAGTGGTTGGTGGGTTGAGTAGTCTCCCAAATGGGCTTGCATATGTTTCTTGATGTTGCATGTATTTTGAAATGAGCCTATGGGCCATATCATTATCTGAATAAGGGCTAAGGCCCAGTTTATTGTAATCTGAAAAGGGCTCGCCCAAGACCACTTTACTGAATGGGCTTAGGCCCAATGGGCTTGAGTGACTTGGGCTTTGAATGGGTTTTCCTTACACACTAAGTTTCCCCAAACTCACCCTTCTTTAACCTTGCAGGTGAGCCTTGATGTGGGTGACTTGGAGCCGGAGGGATTGAGTGGCCATGGTGAATACTTTTGGGTTTGGAAAAAGAGACTGGTTTTCAAGTTATTTTTAATTACTATTTAATTTTGGGTTGTAATAAGGCCATTTTAACTTTATTTTCTTCTTTGATTTTCTAGGATTATATTATTAAAACAACTTTAAATTGATGGATACTAATTCAAATGGGCTAGACTTATGGCGTGATTTCAAAACGATACTTGTTTTTTTTTTAAAAATAACACGACGCCACGAATATTCGATTTACCAAAGATAATCACTCAAAGAAATTTCAACTTGTTATAACCAAGTGTGGCAATGGATGTGGGCATGTCTAGGATTGGATCCAATCGGAGAGCTTGGTACTTAAGTAGCCTTCATGGCTCACCTCCTCTGTTATGGATACCTACCTGGTGCCCAGCTTCCATTCACTTGGTTAGTTTGACAAAAGTCGGCTTTTTAAAACACTAAAAAGGGAACACGGGTTTTTGACTTCAAAGTGGCACGTCGGATTTGGCCTTAACGTCTGGGCCGGGTTTGGGGTGCTACATATCCTTTGCCAGCAAAGGCAGTAGAAGATATGATGTTATTGAATGTGATCCACTAGTTCGCAAAGGACTTGAGAAAACTGTAAGTAGTCTTTAATAGATGACACTTAACAAGCATTCCATTCATAAATATTATATTATTATTTTTATATAAGATTGTTGTTTTAATTATATAATTGAATAAATGTATAAGTTTGAGCTTAAAACTGTTGTTAGTTTTGTGTTATAATTTGTTCCAAAGTTAATTTTTTACCCAGAACATGCTCTGTATCTATTATTTTGTTCCTTGAAACAACTCCTTAATTTTTTATACTAATTGTTCCTTGAAATAATTCATCTCATTATGTGCACAAGTATTTAAATGTTCATGATAGCAGCTGATATATTTTTTTTTTTTGCAAGAGAAATTATAGCTCTAATTATTTTATATGGAGGACAAAATGAAATGAAAAAGGTAGAAAGAAAGGAACTTTAGTTGTCTCAAGTCCTTATTAAATTAAAGTGCTGCAAATTGAAGTGTTTAAATGCTGTAAATTGAAGTGCTTAAATGTTGTAACTTGAAGTGTTTTAAGTACTGCAAATTGAAGTGTTTAGTTGCTGGAAATTGAGATGTTTTATTGCTGCAAATTGAAGTGTTTAGTTGCTGGAAAAGAGATCTCTTTTCCTGCAATTTTGTAGTTAACGGAGTTAGGTTTCACGTTACATTATTTTGTATGTTGTAGGTATATATTATGCACAGCCTCTTCAACGACTTCTGCATTAACAGACTGGAGTAGTGTACAAAAATCCTTTAGACACTTTCAGACTAGTCAAATCTATAATATTTTTTCCCCTCTGTTTGTAGGTTCATTGGCATCTTGTCCTAATGAGAGTGTAGTTGATGAAGCTTTAAACTTTGCATTGTCCTCCGAGGTATTAGAATTCCTAGTTCAAAACTTAGCAATTTATCTTTTATAAAAGACCTTTGCATTTCCAGTGTTGTTTAGGTTCATAAACAAGATGATGTATTTGGACTTGCTGTTAGTAAAAAACTTGCCGTATGTGTTTAGGTTCATGGATATTATTCTTCTCAATATTTTGATAATGAATTTTAATTTTTCATGACATTTATAATATTTTATAATAATTTTTTTTAAAATTTCATGACCTTTAGCAGCTTTTTTTAATAAATACCGTAAACTTTAGCGGCGTTATCTATAGCGGCGTTTTTTTACGACGCTTATAATAGTTTTAGCGGCACTTAAAAGCGCCGCTAAAAGCAAAAAAAAACGCTGCTAAAAGTCTATTTTCCTGTAGTGAGGTATGTGGAGATTATCTAAGAGAAAAGCAATACAGGGAGTCATAAATATATTTGCTTATAAATATATTTATACGTATGTAGTTGAGATGCATTTGCATGTGTATATATAATATAAAATTAAAAAATACCGAGAAACTTGAATCAATACACTAAAGTACACCAGTATTGATACTTAAACTAGAACAAAAGTGGTACACCTATTAGTATAGTGCTATTTATTTTGATATCAACGACTATCATCAGAATCAATTAATACAAGTCTTGAATTGGATCACTAACGCAATAAACACTTTCAACTATGATTAGCACATATGAGATTTGAATATGATATGTCAAAGTTTCTAGAACTTCAATACTAACATTTCCTGAAAAGAGTTCAGGTTAGAAATGTGTTGAACTTTTGATTTTTTATTCAATGAGTTACTTGTATAATAGTGGACTGGAAAAGTTACAAATAGAGCAATAGTTCAACCGATCCATTTTTTTTTTTTTGCCTTGGATAAAGTAATATCCTGTCTTTAAATTTAGCTTTTTTTCTTAACTTGGCTCTAAACCTTTTTTTCTCTATTAGTCCATTTTTTTTTTCAATTTGATCTTTAAACATGAATTTAGCTAAAGTGTAATAACATGGTAATTTAATATTTCACTACAACATCACGTAAAGGTTAAAATTTTAAATAAAATCTAAATAAAATATTAAAAATAAACCTTTTATTTTTAAATTTTAAAATTTAAATGATGATACGGCAAAATCTCATTATACCATATCATTATACTTAAAAAATATTAAACCTAAAATTCGAAACTAAAAAATTTATCGAATTCCAAAACAAACGTTAAGCATATAACAATATACTTAGCACTGATCTTCAAAAATTAAATTAAACTGACAGAAAATTGTCGATAACAGTCAACATTATTTTATTTTTAATTTAGTAGCATCAATTTAATTGAAGGAAAAAAAATTAGTGATTACTTATCGTGCGTAGCTTCGCAAATTGAGTGTGAGCTTTTCCTTCCATTTTCCTGGAAAACTTTTCTCTAACATAGTCAACATACTTGATGTTTCTATACAATTTGGGGTGATTCTGGTCATCTATCATTGTTTCAACTGGACCAATTTCTTGCTCATCATCCGGAAAGATGAATGTTGCAATTGATATTCTTGGTTTCTTCTCATTTATTATGGCTCTATGTTCAATGCTTTTGTACATTCCATTGCTTTGAATCTGAACCCCAAAGAATAAAAAATCAACATAAGTATGGAGTTTAAAATCAAACTCATATGATATATATATATATATATATATTACCTCAGTGGCATCACCAATGTTGACGACAAGTGAATTTGGGATAGGTTTAACAGGGACCCAAGCTTCATTGTGCTTAATTTGGAGGCCAGTGACATCATCATCTTGCAGCAACAAAGTGAAGCTTGTGCCATCTGAGTGAGGGCTAATCCCAAGAACAAGATCAGGCCTTGAACAAATAGGGTAGTAATTCATTCTTATGCCTTGTTTAAGCTCCCCCCCTTGTAACCTTTTTAACCCATCTCTTTTCAATCCCATTAATACTGAAAAGTTGGCTTGGAGTTCCTCGGCTATCTTTTGCATTTCTCTCGAGTACTCTTCCAATGCTTCTCTGTCAAAATACAGTCCATGCAAACATCACTACAACTCGAAAATCGATCGAAATATATAATGCTTTTAAATGATTCGGAGAAACGATAACATAAACTTGGAGGGTACATACTTGAAACCTGGTAAAGAGAGGGGCCAGAACTTGAAGTTCCTATTTTGAGAAGGGAGAGTGAATAAATAAATCATGTCAGACCAATCAAGCTTTTGGTGCTCAGAGACCACAAAGTTTTGACCATATCCTTCTATTTCATTTTCTGCCTTTGCATATTTCTTTTTCTCTTGGAATGGCAGCTCAAAGAAAGCTGCTACCGCTGCTTTCATCTTCTCCAGGATCTCCTCTTTCACCCCATGATTTATTACCTGCGTTTAATATTACTTCTTTACACTCAACCAAAATAATGATTGAGCCGATTTCCAATTTTTCTGAATTGAACTCCAAGAAAAATACATGTTTTTTTTTTTGGGGGAGATATGGGATTTACCTGGAAAAAGCCCCAGTCCTTGCAAGCAAGGTGTAGTTTCTGGACTTCATCTTCATCACCTTTGGCTAGAAATGAGAAATCTATGACGGGAATTTCAGGAGAATCAGCCAAATCCTCGGAAATAATTGGCCTATCCTTATTTTCATGAATGTATCTTTGGGGAACTGATTGAGAATCGCTTCTCATAATCTCCTGAATGCTTGGAACTGGCAAAGATTTACCCCACCCCGATTTACCAACTTCACAAGATCCTCCATTTTCAACTCTCGCTTCCATTTTTCCTTTGTAGTTTCTCAGGTACTTCTTTATGATCAGCAAATCGACACGAAAAGGTTACTAAGATTTTATGGATCCTTGGATGCCGTTTGATGGGATACGTTGTTTATATAACCTGAAAAGTTGAAGATAAGATTATTGGGTTTTTATTTTTTATTTTATTATTTTACAATGTCAACGGCGGTTATTCATTGTTGTTGTTGTTTTTTTTATTAATTAAATATTAATTAAAAAAAAACAACTTGAAACACTAACATTTAAAAAAAATTAGCTACTTTCTCAAATAAGTTTTTTTTTTCAGCATATCCGAAAAAAATCACCTTGTGCGATATTTTCTTTTATTTTGAATTACTTGCCTTCAAAATTTAAGATGTTTGAGAGTCCAAGTTTATATATATTTTTAATAATTTTATTATAAGTTTTGCTTATATTTATTTTTATTGATACAAACCTACAATTTTCTACAATAAGAGTATTTCGTAAAACAATAAATAAAAATTGAATTTGAAATTAAATAAAACAAACCGAATTGATGAATGTTCTAGCCTCGGGTATGACATCAATTTCGGTTCCAAAATTGATCACGGGCTATGGATGTCTTGTTACTCACTAGTAATCCGTTATAATGATGGAGAATGTCTCAACCACTAATTCTTTTCTAATTATAAATTAACCACGAGAATTGTCTGATGATTAATTTTTACGGAATAAATAACCTCAAAAGACGCTTCCACAATTTAATTCATTGACATCTTTACAAATTAGAAGAACGTAACTCTAATTAATGATCTCGATTGGGTGAAGTTACTTGACTGTACTTCTAATCGAACCATGCCAACTCAAATACTGAATACTCAAATAAAATGACTTAAGTACAATTTCAAATCTCATAATTCAAATATGGAGATTTATAATATAATTACTCGTAATAAAAAAATAAAACAAAGGAATTTAGAAATTGAATAAAGCAAAAAGGAATAATAAAAGGAAAAGAGCAGAATGGAAACAGGAATGGCACAAGCCAAAAAGAAAGAGAAAACAAATTTTATTTTTCTGAAAAAAACAAAAGCCAAGCTCAGGAAAAAAAAAAAAGAAAAAGAAAAAGAAAAGGATGTCCCTGTCTTTGCAATTTCTTGTTTTTAAACTAGAAACTGATTCCTAGTGTTTTACTCCTACATAATTTATTAATGAAAAAAATTAAGTATTTATCTAAACAAAATATAAGGGATAAAATTTAATCTTAATTAAACTTTTAATAAATAACCTTTCAAATAATATTTAAATAAAATAATACTAATTAAACTTTTAATAAAAGTCTTGTACATCAAATTGTTACTCTCATGCCCAAATATTCTATGTGACTCCATTCTTTCACTTGTTTAACATATTTTAGATTCACATTGAACCTATATAGAAATTAATTGGTAAACAATAAAATTAGTAGAATCATACCCAAACGTTTATCAAAATAAAGCACATAAATATGTCAATTTGACAAACTTTTAAAATTCTCCTTATTTAATCCATGCTTGTGTAACACTTTTTACCCGTCTCTGTCACTAGAATCGGATTACTGGATGTTATAGTAAAAAAATAGAACCAAAACATACAACTTTAAATGTAAAATTCACCTAATCATGAAATTAATCTCATATAACATACAATTCATGCTATATATACAAACAAATTGGAGCTTAAATCAAGCTTAGGAAAGCTTTAAAATCGGCTCGGAAACAAATCATGACTATTTTGAAACTTATGCAAAACGAAGGGAAAAAATGCAAAACAGGAGTCACACGACCGTGTGACAAGATGAGACCATGTGGTTATGGAGTCACACGGCCATATAGCTGGGCCATGTAACTAACTGAGACCGTGCAAATCAATTTTCTGTAATTTACAATGAGCATATGGCCGTATCACCTGCCTGTGTGTGACACACGACTATGTGCCAACTTATGTGAAGCAAAAGTAACTTGTTTGAGATATGTCACAACTCAATTCCCAAAATGACCTAAAATACAATTATCAACCAACATGAACCTACCCAAAACTTGTTCATTTTCATGATAAAACATAACTTTCAAATAGTCATCTAAACATACAACCAATATGCCACATTTGACTCCATCACAAGTAATAATTTAATTCATGTTCATATCATGACATAAGCAAGATTGTATGCATCTCACTTTCAATGTTTTTACCATACATATCTACAAATAACCAATCACTTTTTCATTAGGTTACCAAACGCAAATGCTTATATAAAAAAACAAAAAATGTCAAAACACAAACACATTTATTACATTTCAAGTATTTGACCATCCTATGTACATGCCACATATAACCAAACTTGAAACATTCAAAAGTCTATTGAATCGGAAGATGGAGGTGTGTGCTTCACGCTGATCCGATTGACATGTTTCGGATGTCCAAAATCTACAGAAAAGTAGTAACACAAGTAAGTATTATCAATACTTAGTAAGCTCATACAATATAAACAAATAGCTTACCATAATTACTACTCACATGCAATTCAATATGCAAAACTTCACATTTCCATAACAAGTCAATTTGTATATCATATTTATATCATGTTCATGCATCTGCCAACACCAATTTCATAACTTCACATTTTCCATCTTTTATTTCTATCCAATGAAACATCGTAAAAGAACTCAGTACATAGGTGAAAATAATATCAATTATTCATCCGAGCTAATCATAAACAATAGTTCTTGGTTACCCGTTCGAGTTAAACTTACACAACAAATAGCCTGGCCAGTGCTTAATATACATGTAAGGTTACCAGTCCAGGCTAAACCTTTAAACGACAACAGATTACTAGTCCAGGCTAAATCTGTGTCACATTTGTCTTTGAGTCTGCAACAAACGCTGGAGCTCGGTACCATCGGGCATCAACCCGTAACCTCGTATACAAGACTTTTACTAAGTTCATTGGGATTTAACCTCAACATTTCCATTTCGTATCACTCCATTTCAATTAAATAAAAACCTTAGTTTATATAATAATTCATAACTATTAATAAAACGCCATTACAAAATTAAACATAGCACAACAAAAATATGAACTTACTTGGCAAAATAACCATAAACACGATGACAAAGACTATTATGAAATTTTCCCTTTTTTCGCTATTTCCTCTGTCTTGTTCAATTCTTGATCTATAATATAAATATATTTCAATTTAATCACTAAAATATCATATAATAGCTTATTACAGATATATGTAAGCCAATTTTATCTTTTGGTTATTTCTTCAAGTTTTACATTTTATTCAATTTAGTCCCTAAAATCAAACTTGTCATAACTTCCCAAATTTGACTCCAAACTTTCAACCAACTTCAAATATATTCAATTCCAGCCTCCTATTACAAGAAACGAGACCTCAAAACATTACCATGCAAAGGCCGAATGGTTTTATAGCTTGAAGCTTTTCTTTCTCTTTAACAACGGAGTAATTTCGGCAGGAAGAAGAAAATAAAAAGATGATGTCTTTTATTTTATGTTTATTTACCTTTTATTATTAATTTAATATTATAACAAATATATATTTCAATTAAAAAAAATCACCCACGAAGCGTCTATCCCATTTAAAAGTGGTTTAATTGCTACTTAGATCATTACACAGTCATTAATTAAGCCATTTAACTAAAAAAATTCAATCTCGATTGAATTTTATGATTTTTACGATAGTCCTTATACCTAAATTAGCCATTTAATCACTAAAATTTCCGGACCAAAATTTAATACACCTATATAACAATTCCATAAATATTTACGAAAAATATTTACAAGCTCGATTTATGAAAATGAGGTCCCAATACCTCATTTTCTAAAACCAATGTAACACCTTATACTCGACTCGATTTATCAAACCCAGATATAGGATGCTACAATACTTAAACACTTAACAAAATTTTACAACTGGCATAAATCATACTGAGCATACTTCTTATTTATTTATTTTCTTTTCTAAGTCAAAGTATTTTGAAAGAAACATTTATTAATTACAACAGGTTTTCAAAAGCAGTATAAGACATTACAACTTAAATCTTTGCTAAAATAGACTTAATCATGACGTAGTGTATTATTCGCGATATTCTCAAGAGTGCCCCTTTATATGCATAATATCGTTCTTCAAACTGCCACCTTGGTGCATTCTTAGCTTGGCCTCTTTTGGTGTATTGGTTTAATTCTAAGAATCTGCATTACAAATAGAAGGCCATAAGATCAACAAAACTCAGTGAGTCTCAACCAATATTAACTTTAAACATTGTTGTTAAATTCCTCAATCTAAAGATTCTAGAACTCCTTTTAGACTTTGGCGAATACTTTTCCGATTCCTGATGGATAACTATACGCCAGCCTCTGCACTTGACCCCCTTATGCATATTCTGCTCGATTGACAGATCACAGACTTCACACCTTATTGCGGATCCTATTTCATAATCTCTTTGAATACTGAAGTTGGTAACATTCCTCAGAATGATATACACATGGAGACTACTCTTGGCAGATTCTTATACTGGATTTGGCGGCTATTAGTATGCCAATTATATTGTATCTTCAAATTGATCCAGAGAACGAACTTGGCCCAATGAATAAAATATTTTATATCATCTAACAGAAATTCAGATGACTTTAATACATAATGTGAAAAATTCCAGGTACGACGAACAGATATGCCAAGCTTTGTCCTAGCAGGTTACTATGGCGGATTCATCAGTCGGGTACGCTTTTGAGAAATTTTTTAGAAAATGCCTCAAAGGCATACCCAGATCTCGCAACAAAGGTAGACTAACAACTCGCCTCTTATACATTACAAAATTTGCCATACAGGCTTTTCGGATGACTTGCCACAAAGGCTTTCTAGATAACTTTACCACTAAGGCTTCCCAAATAATACGCCACATAGGCCTTTCAAAAAACTCATCATAAAGGATTTCTTCTTGTTTTCTGTCTGGGTGGATGTCATATTCACCATACTGGCTTTCCAGATAACTTACCATAAAAGCTCTGTTTAGTTTGCCATCAATACACTACATAAATTGTTGTGTTTGGCGATATAGATTTGCCTAAACTCAGCATCACTTGAGGTTTTCCCATTATCGCCTTTGGGACACAAAAAAACCCTAGTAGACAAAATTCGACTCATCTGCCATTTTCAAAATGTGCTATTGTCATGGTCTTTCCACATATCTACGACACTGATCTTTTCTCATGTTTATTATCCCAGTGGACGTCATCAAAGCACCACTGCGGGGTCTATTATCGTATCATATAGATTTCTCAACATTCTACCCGAACCCCTATTTCTCCAACCATACTTTGTTATGCATTATTCATTTAAGATAATGGATACATTTACATAGATTTCACTATATCCATAACAGAATCATACTTTCCAATACATAATTTCCTATGCATGCTTACCACACATCGTCATATTCATGCAACACATCATACACTTTATTTACTTATTTGTATATGCTTCATAGAAAATACACGCACACACATATATACAAAAAATCCTTAAGAGACAAGCACAACTACAAGAACATCAACCATACAAAGAATTATCATAATATAACATATAAGAGTCAAGTTTAGAGACTCACTAGAGACCTACCTCAGCCTGAAGCTTCCGTTTCGATAGTTCTTCTTGAATGAACAACAACAATTGCTTAAAAGAGCATGAAATTTCCATTAGAATCTCTATTTATAGATAATTTACTAATGTTTCAACTACATGTAGCCACCATGCAGGGCCTTCCACTTATACCCTATGGTTCTTACATCTTTAATCATCCCTACTTTTTAACAATTGTAATATGCAGAGCTATAAGACTTACCTTAAGGTTGAATCATCCATTGATTAAAAAAAGTAGCTCTAGCTTAATGAAGAAGAATAAAACATTTAGGTTAGAAAGAAGGACCAGAATGTCAAGTAGAAAGAAAAACCATTTGGAATGCCCCCTTCACTATATATATATTCATGAGCCTCTTTAGTGGATTTTGACAAGTGGCGATGCTTATTGAAATTGCCCCCTGATTTTCCTACAAAAATCCGCGAGGAAAACTAATAGAAAATTTGGCAAAAATCTACGTTACTATTTGACCAGTCATAGGGAGGGCCCAATCAATCTATTGTAATCTCAACTAACCCCGTTACAAAAACCAACTTGAACAGTGCTCATGCAAACTGAGCGTACCATACCTTGGCGGTGACTTGTATATAGAGTGGTCTTAAAGATAATTAAGTCTCCTACAACTTTCTAATACACTTGGTAGGCCTTTTGTGCTCAGCCAAAACTCTAGGATGTACTCTTCCTTAGGCGTACTCTTTCTTGTGTGTATTTTTTCTTCATTTGAAGATACCCTATAATTAAATCCTTAGATACCACCAACGGGTGGATATTTTAATGCTAGTATATGCCAATACTCTAACTCTCTAGCAAGCCAACAGGGTGGCAAATTATGCTACCATAGTGTGCCAAAATAGTTAGCATGCATACCTCACTCGCTTTTTTGGATCCGTCATTTTTGGGGTGTAACAACTTTCCCCTCCTTCACGAAAATTTCGTCCTCAAAATTATTACCAACTATTCATATAACCATACATATAACCTCAAATAGTCATATTTCCATTACAAGTCAATTTGTATCTTATATTCGTATTATGTTTGTTCATCTGCCAACACCAATTTCATAGTTTCACATTTTCTGTCTTTTATTTCTACCTGCTGAAACATCGAAAAAGAACTCAATACACGGGTAAAAATAATATGAATTACTCATCTGACCTAATCATAAAAAATAGTTCCTAGTTACCCGTCCGTGCTAAATGTACACAACAAATAGCTTGGCCAAGCTTAATAAATACGTAAGGTTACCAGTTCAAGTTAAACCTTTAAAATGACAATAGATTACTAGTCTAGGCTAAATCTGTGTCACATGTGTCTTCGAGTCTACAAGAAACACTGGAGCTCTATACCATAGAGCATCAACTCGTAACCTCATATGCGAGACTTTTACTAAGTTTATCGAGATTTAACCTCAACATTTTCCATTTTGTATACTCCATTTCAATTAAATAAAAACCTCAATTTATATAATAATTCATAACTATTAATAAAACACCACATAACACAAAAAAATATGAATTTAGTTATACTGTATGAACTTACTTGACAAAACAACCATAAACATGACGACAGAGACTATTTTGAAAATTTCTCTTTTTTCATGATTTTCTTCCGTCTTATTCAAATCTTGATCTATAGTGTAAAATTATTTCAATCGATCACTCAAATATCAATATAACAACATGTTACAAATATATGTAAGCTCAATTTTATCTTTCAATTATTTCTTCAAGTTTTACGTTTTATTCAATTTAGTCCCTAAAATCAAACTAGTCATAACTTCCAAATTTGGACTCCAAACTTTAAACCAATTTCAAATATATTCAATTAAAGCCTCCTACTATAAAAAATTATAGAAATTACATATGAATTTCAAGATATTAACAATTTAGTCTTTATGTTCAAAATTGACAATTTTCACTTTACAAACTAATCTTTTTTTTTTTGTTTCTAAGATCAAAATCTAATAATTTAACATAAAACTTTCAAATATTACAATGGCAACATTTTGAAATCATAATAGTTTTTAAAAAGAACATATGAATTAACTAAAACAAGTTACAATGATCCCGAAAACATAAAATTTACAAGAAAAGGGACCCAAAAACCTTACCATGCAAATGCCGAATGGTTTGATAGCTTGAAGCTTTTTTCTCTTTAAAAATTGTGTAATTTCGGTGGGAATAAGAAAATGAAAAGATGGAGTCCTTTATTTTATGTTTATTTACCTTTCAATATTAATTTAATATTATAAAAAATATATTTCAATTAAAAAATCACCTACTAAGCGTCTAACCCATTTAAAACTGGTTTAATTGCCACTTAGATCCTTGCACAATCATTAATTAAGCCATTTGACTAATACAATTCAATACCGATTGACTTTTACGATTTAGTCTTTATACCTAAATTAGCCATTTAATCGCTAAAATTTTTGAACCAAAATTTAATACACCTATATAACAATTTCGCAAATATTTAATAAAATATTTATGGGCTCGATTTATGAAAACGACGTCCCGATACCTCATTTTTCAAAATCACTGACTTTAGGGTCAAACCATTTATATTTTAATTAACCGTCCAAATAACAAAATTTATCATATCAAAATTCAATATAATGCTATACTTGACTCGTAAATATTCTTACTCATCAAAATTGTGGTCCTAAAATCACTGTGCCAACACAACTGAAAAACGAGTTGTTACAGCTTGTTTCTCAAGCATACCCCATATTTCATCTTTCAATTTAGTTGAAATTTTGTTAAAAAGGTCATCATTCCATTATCTTACACAAAAAAAGCATCGGGATGTATATATATAAAATAGCAACCCCTTCAACTTGCAACCCAAACAATAGATGTAAAGATTTTTCAATTAAGTGTACACAATCATTTTAGTCAATCTTCTGTTAATTCCCATGGAAGTTGACAGCTACCAAACTTGTTATGACACCAACATCATTATTCAAACTCTCTCTTTCCCTTTTTTCTTTTTGCTGAGAGTGTTATTGGACATTTTGACACTAAATGAGATGACAATCTAAGTACCCCATCTCAATTACTCAGTCTAACACATCTCTAAATGACTATTAGCTCTGCTCATAACTTATCAAGGTCAGCGGAGTAGTGTAATGACTTAGCATGTCGCTCGATCTTTTAACACGAAATAAGATGACAACCCAACACCCTATCCTGGTTACCCAATCGGTCACGATTCATTAAGGTGTCACTATAACATCAACAATTAGTGGAGTATTTTATTATATATTTTTTTCTTTCGAGAAAGAGATAAGAGAGAAAGTTAATAACATTTTTCACATAATGATGTCCAAACAAGATTTGATAACTACCAACATCCATGAACCAATCATTAAGCACACAAAAATTATCAAAATATCATTTAGCCAATCACTATATTGTAAGGGCAAGCTAGGAGCATTCATGAGAAGGGATTGTATTGTTGCATATACGTTAGTGAAATTAATAGTAATGTAAAATATTGATTTAAATCACAAGATTGAACCAGGACAACATAGATATATATATAATCTGAAAAACAAAAATTGGAAATAAAAATTGGATCGAAATTGTGTAGTCGTAGGTAGGCAAAAATCCGACTGGTAGTTGATGTAACAACCCCACTTTTTTTTTAAAAAAAAGGGAGAAGAGTATTTATGGTAGAAGTCCTTGAATGAGTGATCTATAAATAAATAGTAGTATAAGAAATTGTGATCGCTTTCAAAGGAAACTATTAGACATGAAAACACAGAGGATTATTAGTAGGAGCACGTGGTTAAGTTAAAAATTCGGTATCGAGTTTAGAGATTAAATTGAATAAGTTAGGAAAGTATAGAGACTAAAGTGCAATTATCCTATTTTTATTTTGATGGAAAAGACTTAATGACAATTTTACGATTACTTAAAAAAACAGTGGTTTCATGATGGCTTTTAAATGATTTTTATTAAGTAATAATATTTTATTAATTAATATTATAATACATAAAAAAGAGAAAAAGAGAGAAAGATGTTTATCTTTCTCATCTTTTTTTTTTCACGTCAAAATAAGGGGGGAAAGAAAACAAAATTATTTCCATTATTTTCCTTCAAATTCTAGTATAAGGCATGCTTTTTCTTCAAAAAGATTTTAGATTTTGAATCTTTGAAGCTTGCTTTACATATATATACCAATAGTTTTTTTTATTTTGTCAAGTATTTTGAAAGTTGTCATTAAAGGACATTGATGGAAGTTTAGAAAACTTAAGCGAAGTAGAGATATTTTTGGATAGGAAATGATTAGAAGACGGATTCTAGCTTGTTAGAAGTGTGAAAGAGAAATAAAAATAGATGGAAAGTTTACTTGGTATATTTGGCCATGTAAAAGTGGAAGTAGAGAACATTGGCCACTTTGGGTAATATTGGTGCTAAATGATAGCTTGTGAAGCAATGAGTACTCTGGTAAAGACGGACTTGAAGACGGATAATCGAGTCGAAAGATATACGAATTTCGGACTAGGAAACTCAAGTTGCTAACTTGATTAACCAGGCATATTTAAGTTTGATTTTATTAGTTTTAGTTTTAGAATGGATAAATGATGTTGTTTCGTATTGAATTGCTCCTATTGTAGCTAAAAACAAAACAAACATCTTGAAAGAGAAGGCGAAGAAAAGGAGTAAAGTGATTAAAACTTCGGTTTGTGCTAATATCTTATTTTCATTACATAAAGCTTTAGAATATTTAGTTTAATATGAATAGTTATATTTATTTTATTTTTATGAGTTTTGGATGAATTTAAATGAATTAGTTAATATTTATAAAATTATATTTTGATATGAATACTATTATTTCATAAGATTAAATTAACAAATTCATGGTTATGATTTGGATTTGAGTATTATGATTTTAGATGATTAAGCAAAAAATATTTAATATGTTTCAAATTGGAAGCCTATTTTACATTAGGCGATCTGTGATTTGAACATGAAACGGAATTGAAATGAGAATTATATGAAAATAGAGTTGAAATGGATCATGAAATTTTCTTTTTACCCCGTTTCACTAAGTTAGACTAAATCAAATATAGTTGGTATGCTATAGAGTCTTTATATAAGAGAATTTAGATCTCCCCAATTCCCAGAGGGTCGTGGGCAGTCCCAATTCTCAAAGGGTCGTGGACTGCTCTGAACGCCCCAATTTTCGAGAATTCTGTGAATGTTGGCATAGGTTTAATTATGTTAGTGGGCCTCTAGAAGGCCCAAGATTAAGATAGAACCCAGCAATTTTAGTTAATTTTTGTTCCATAAGAAAAAGGGGGTGAAATTATAAAATAGAACCTATATGAAAATGTTTGAAAATGCTATAGGCTAAATTGAAGTGGCCAAATAAATAGGAGTGCAAAATAGGAGGATTTGCATGACAAACCTCCCATTTTACATGAAGTGGCCAGCCATCACGTTGTTGTAGACAATATGAGCACTTGATATCCATAATTCATGGTACAAATTGATAATGGGTTAGGTAAATGTTCCATGATAATAGATTAGGTAAATATTCCATGATAATGGGTTAGGTAAATGTTCCATGATAATGGTTTAGGTAAATGTTCCATGATAGGCATTTCATGTCTTTTGTATTAAAGAATTAAATGGATGAAATATGAAATTTTATTAAAAGAAAAAGGGGTGAAAAGAACAAAGTTTTGACCATCTTTGTTCATCATAGCCGAAAGTTAGAGAAGAGAAAGGAGAGGAGAAAGCTCTTGAATGTTCGGTCACTTCGGGAAGAAAATTGAAGGTAAGTTCATGGTAGTTTGCTTCTATCTTGATGTTCATGAGTTCTTCTTGATTCTACCTTAACTCTTGAAGAATATTTTGGTTTTTAGTTGTGTTGTGAGCATTTAGTCATGAATTAAAATGAAGGAAATGGTTGTTGTTTCATGTTCTTTTGATGAAAAATGGAAGATAGGTGAAGTTGAGCCAAACAAATGAGCATGCATGTACCTTACATGCTAAGGGGAAAAATCGGCTAACATGTTGTGCTTTAAAATGATGAAATGGAGATTATACTTAAGTAAAATCATAGATATGTGATGATTGATTGGTGATATACATGTTTAAATAACAAGCATGCAAGTTAGGTGTGAAAGAGTGATTTGGTAATAAATCGCTTGGGACAAAGCAGAGTAACGTGACTTTGGAAAATCACCATAAATTGTGGGAGATGAGTTAGAAGCTGCATAAATTATGTAATTAAATCTTAATGAGTCTAGTTTCAAATGGAATAAACGAGAACATATTTTTAATTCTGTACAATGAGAAATTTGATTTGTAATAAAGAGTGGTCAGATTAGTCAAACAGTGAAACACGGGAAACTTTAAGAAAAATCTGGTATTGATTGGCTATACCAAAAATTCTTAAAATTTTATGGATAGAAGATATATGAGTCTATATTCAGGGAAAATTAACAGCACTTGATTTTGAGTTTCGTAGATCCTGTTATAAATAATTTAGTGACTGTTGCTCAGGAAGACAACTTACAGTGAAATTATGATTATGTGGTAAACATTGACAAAAATTTGTTAATGAGTTGCTTATTGTTTTCTTATAAGCTTACTATGATCTGTAGATGTGGTTGGCCGAATATTGTAAGGGGTTAATACGTAGTTTGTATTTGAATAGTTAGATTAACGTGTTAGTAATCCAATTGTAGGCGGTTCATGTGTGGATCTCGTCAGCATATCGTCGCAAACAGGTGTGTAACTGACACACTCTCATAGACTAGATTGGCAAAAGTCGAAAAGCCGAAATGCCGAAAAGTTGGTTTTTTGGGAATTTGCGAGTGTGCGAATACTCGTAAGATAGTTGGGTTTGTATATTTGGTAATCTAAAGTAATAAACCGCGAAGACGCGATTTCAGTACATTTTGATAATTTGGGCTTAATGGGCCAAAGATCGTGTTCATAGGCCAATGGGCCCCAATTCGTAAGTATCTTGTGTAAGTGTTCTGATAGTACGTAAATAGTTAGGATATGCATGAAAACCCTAAAAGCAGCTAAATTACTATAATACCCCTATACATGGAAAATTACTATTATACCCCTGGGTGCAGAATTACCATTATACCCCTAAGGTTACTTTTGACTGAAGAGCATGACGATATTATTCTGTATGATGTATGCCATGATTATATATCTGTTGCATGGGGACATGGGTTATATTATAGAGGAAGCGTCCTGGTGGCTATGCCACAATTATCTGATCTGGTGGCTCTGCCACATATATCTGTTCTGGTGGCTATGCCACGATTATCTGATCTGGTAGCTCTGCCACATATATCTGTTCTGGTGGCTATGCCACGATTATCTGATCTGGTGGCTCTGCCACATATATCTGTTTTGGTGGCTCTGCCGCAATATCTGTATCTGGTGACTTCGTCACAATATCCGCGACCTCATTGCAATTTACGTGTGTGTAGCAGTTGGGTGGGTCGAGTAGTCTCCCCACATGGTGTAAGGTGATGCGGGGTGTTATGGATGAATCTGGGTTGGGATTTCGCATTCATGTAATATTTGTTCGTTCATTATGGGCCTATGGGCTTTATTCGAATTTACATTCAGGCTAAGGCCAACTTATTCTGCTTTTGTGGTTTGATCGATATAGGCTATAGTTGGGTTAATTTTTACCGAGTTTCCCCAAACTCACCCTTTTATTTTCATCCACGCAGTAATCCCCAACCATAGTGGGCTTGGAGTCGTGAGGGAATTTGAGTGGCCATCCGTTCGAAAGTTTGATTTTCTTCCGTGAACTGGATATCTTTTATTTACGTTTGAGGTTTTGGGTTTTTTAATGTAATAAGGCCGCTTAATTATTCTTGATGGTTTTAATATGTGTTACTAAGATAAGTATTACTTATTTTAACTGTTGAAGTTGGAAAGCTTTAGGGCGCATTTTCAAAAACAACAATTGATTTCAAAATACCACGACAACAAGCAAAGCTTCCGCAATGAAAGTATTTTCCAAAATTAATCACTTTTCCTAAAAAGGACTTAATCAAATCGGTTTCCTAGAAATATCCATGACTTTAAGGTGTGGCAATGGCAGTATGCATGTCTAAGATTGGATCCGAAGGGAGCTTGGTACTTAAGCAGTCCGATGGACTCACCACCTCTTTTTCGGTTTCTTACCTGGTGCACAGTTTCCATTCACTTTAACCTATAATGAAATTATCTTTTAAAACACTAAGTAAGTTTTTTTGGATCAACAATATAAAATGTTTTGAATGCTTCGATGTGGCATGTCGGATCCGGTCATAACGTCTGAGCCGGGTTTGGAGTGTTACATTTAGTGGTATCAGAGCCTAGGTTGCAACAACTCTGCTGTGGAATGGGTCTACAAAAAAACAAAGATTTTCAAAAAAATTTTTTTTGTGAAAAACGCGATTTTCAAAATTTAGATCTTTAGAAGGTGGCCTTCTGAATCTCCGGCCCAAGCCTGTAAGTATTACTCTGAACTTTTCTGAATATTTTCTTGAATTATCTGTCATCATTGAAACCCTATTAGGATACTCTAGATAGGATGATCTGAAACCATAGGAAAATCGATAAGAGATGAAATTGTAGCTAGACTTCGATTCTGCGAAAACAAACTCGAACTCTTATCGATTCATAAAACATCTGTAATAAACTTTGGAATATTAATTGATGCATAAAAATTCATAATTAAGATAATACGATATGAGTACAAGAGGCCGTGGACGGAGCCGAGGAAGTGCTCGAGCGAGATCTTCGTCTTCGGGACATATGCCGGCGGTGGATGCACCGGTACCACCGGCAACAGAGGTAGAGTCTCATGACCATGGTGCCGAGGATGATGCCCTGTCACAGGCAATGCTTCGTGTTCTGGAAAGGGTTACCGGGGCAAGTATGGGCAATGGAGTTCGGGGATCTATTTCTGAATGACTTCGGGCTAACGAAGCGGAGATCTTTAGGGGCGTGTCTGGTATAGCCCCGATTATGGTGGAATATTGGTTGGAGGCCACAGAACGGATTGTGGACGACTTGGACTGCTATGAGGAGATTGTGAGTGGGGTATCTGTACTAAGTCCTTTGGGTCACTCGGTTAGGGTAGACAAACTGTATAGGGATGTACCCTTAGAAACTCAAGGTAGGATTTTCCCGAGAGATCGATGGAGTTACCGTCGGAGAGTTTGATCTCATTTTGGGAATGGGTGGCTTGTTAAGCATAAGGCGACCACGGATTGTTGCTAAACGAATGGTGTTAAGGACCAAAAAGGATGAGGAGGTTATGGTGATAGGTGAGCGAATGGATTATTTGTCCAATGTGGTGTCGGCATTAAGAGCCGAAAAGTGGATTCGGAAAGGTTGTGAGGCCTATTTGGCATTTGTAAGTCAGTCAGAAGAGGAGGGACTGACAGTGGATAAGGTTAGGACCGTAAATGAGTTCCAAGATGTTTTTCCGGAGGAGCTTCCAGGATTGCCTCCGAACTGAGAAGTGGAGTTTGGAATCGACTTATTGCCTGGAACGGCACCAGTGTCTATCGCACTGTATAGAATGGCACCGAAGGAGTTGGTGGAGCTAAAGGCCAAGCGTGTCTCCATGAGGAGCACCGGTGCTATTCGTGAAGAAGAAGGATGGTACAATGCGGATGTGCATTGATTATCGCCAGTTGAACAAACAGACAATTAAGAACAAGTATCCACTGCCAAGGATTGATGATCTATTTGACCAACTTAGAGGAGCTTCTGTATTTTCCAAGATCGACCTTCGATCTGGATATCATCAATTAAGAGTCAAGGAGGCGATATCCATAAGACGACATTCGAGGACTCGGTATGTTCATTACGAGTTTCGGTTATGCCATTTGACCGATTTAACGCCTGCAAAGCATTTATGGATCGATGAATCGTGTGTTCCAACCATTTTTGATCGGTTCAGTAGTCGTTTTTATTAACGATATCACGGTATATATCAAAGCGAAACATGATGAGCATCTTCAGTATAGTCTTGCAAGTGTTAAGGAGAAGGAACTCTTTGTGAAGTTCAGAAGTCGAACTTTGGTTGAGGAGGTAACCTTCTTAGGACATGCGGTCTCTGCCGAGGGATTAAGGTGGACTCTCGGAAAATTGAAGCTATTTTGGAGTGGAAGCCGCCTAGGTCAGTGTCGGAAATACGGAGTTTCCTAGGAATGGCAGGATACTACAAAAAGTTTGTGGAAGGTTTTTCTGTGATGGCAGCACCTCTGACAAAACTCATAAGGAAAGGAGTACCGTTTGTATGGATTGAGAAGTAGCAGGAAGCTTTTGAGAAGTTGAAGAAAGTTCTAACTGAAGCACCTGTGTTGATTCAACCGGAGTCTGGGAAGGATTTTACTGTGTACAGTGACGCATCACACGTGGGTTTGGGCTGCGTGTTAATGCAGAAGGGTAAGGTGGTTGCATATGCATCACGACAGCTTAAACCTCACAAAGGGAACTATCTTACTCATGATTTGGAGTTGGCGGCAGTGATATTTGCACTTAAGATTTGGAGACATTACTTGTACGGGGAGAGGTGTATTATATACACAGACCACAAGGGTCTTAAGTATTTGTTGACTCAGAAGGAGCTGAACCTTAGGCAAAGGAGATGGATTGAGTTGCTTAAGGATTATGACTATTCGATCGAGTATCACCAGGCAAGGCTAATGTGGTAGTCGATGCTCTAAGTCGTAGAATTGTATCTGATCTGAGAACAATGTTTACTCGTCTGAGTCTGTATGATGATGGAAGTCTGTTGGCTGAGTTGCAAGTGAGGCCAACCTGGGTGGACCAGATTAAGGAAAAGTAGTTAGAAGATGAGTCTTTGGTTGCTAGTTTTCAACAAGTTAAGGAAGGGGAAACTTCTGAGTTTGGGTTAAATGGCACAGGAGTTCTGTGTTTCCGAGGAATAATTTGTGTTCTGAAAGACTCTGATTTGAGGCAGACAATATTGAAGGAAGCTCATAGAGGACTATGTGCCATGCATCTTGGAAGGAATAAGTTGTATCATGACTTGCGAGAATTGTTCTGGTGGCCTGGACTTAAGCGAGAAGTAATGGAGTTTGTAGGAAAATGTTTGACATGCCAACAAGTGAAAGCTGAGCATCAATTACCTTCTGGATTGTTACAGTCGGTGAAGACACCACTTTGGAAGTGGGAGAGGGTAACCATGGACTTTGTGAGTGGGTTGCCTTTGACACCATCAAAGAAAGACTCGATGTGGGTGATTGTGGATAGGTTGACCAAATCGGGCCATTTTATACCTGTTCGTACTGACTTTTCACTTCAAAAGTTAGCCAAGTTGTATGTGGCGGAGACTGTACGACTTCATGGAGTCTCAGTTTCAATTATTTCTGATTGGGATCCCAGATTTACATCTCGTTTTGGAAAAATTTACATGAGGCATTGGGGACGCGATTGAATTTTAGTACGGCTTTCCATCCCCAGACTGATGGTCAATCGGAAAGGGTTATTCAGATTCTGGAGGACATGTTGAGGGGATGCGTGATTGATTTTCGAGGTAGTTGGGAGGATTACTTGCCGTTGGCAGAATTTACATACAATAACAGTTACCAAGAGAGTATTCGAATGGCACCGTATGAACACTGTATGGACGAAGGTTTTGTACACCTAGTTGTTGGTCTGAACTAGGAGTGCGACAAATTCTTGGACCAGAGTTGGTAGCTAATACTGAGGATAAGGTCAGAATAATTAGGGACCGGTTAAAAGAAGCATCTGATAGGCAAAAGTCGTATGCAGATTTGAAGCGTAAGGAGATTGAGTACTCAGTAGGTGATATGGTCTTCTTAAAGGTTTCTCTTTGGAAGAAGATATTAAGGTTCAGTAAGAAGGGCAAGTTGAGTCCGTGGTTCATTGGGCCTTATCGGGTTTTGAAGCGAGTAGGCCCAGTGGCTTATCAGTTGGAATTGCCTCTAGAGTTAGACAGGATTCACGATGTTTTTCATGTCTCCATGTTAAGGCGTTATCGTGCTGGCCCTGCTCATGTCCTGCTAGTTGCAGAAATTGAAGTTCAGACGGATTTGACCTTTGAGGAGGAGCTTATGCAAATATTGGCTTGAGATGTTAAGGTTCTCAGAAGGAAATCTGTCCCGTTAGTGAAAGTACTTTGGCGTAATCATGGAAAAGAAGAAGCTACTTGGGAATCAGAAGAGACTATGCGTCAACAATACCCTCAACTAGTTGGATCAGGTAAATTTCGAGGATGAAATTTCTTTAAGGAGGGTAGAGTTGTAACGCCCCAATTTTTGGGAATTCTGTGAATGTTGGCATAGGTTTAATTATGTTAGTGGGCCTCTAGAAGGCCCAAGCTTAAGATAGAACCCGGCAATTTTAGTTAATTTTTGTTCCATAAGAAAAAAGGGGTGAAATTATGAAATAGAACCTATATGAAAATGTTTGAAAATGCTATAGGCTAAATTGAAGTGGCCAAATAAATAGGAGTGCAAAATAGGAGGATTTACATGACAAACCTCCCATTTTACATGAAGTGGCCAGCCATCACGTTGTTGTAGATAATATGAGCACTTGATATCCATAATTCATGGTACAAATTGATAATGGGTTAGGTAAATGTTCCATGATAATTGATTAGGTAAATATTCCATGATAATGGTTTAGGTAAATGTTCCATGATAGGCATTTCATGTCTTTTGTATTAAAGAATTAAATGGATGAAATATGAAATTTTATTAAAAGAAAAAGGGGTGAAAAGAACAAAGTTTTGTCTATCTTTGCTCATCATAGCCGAAAGTTAGAGAAGAGAAAGGAGAGGAGAAAGCTCTTGAATGTTCGGTCACTTGGGGAAGAAAATTGAAGGTAAGTTCATGGTAGTTTGCTTCTATCTTGATGTTCATGAGTTCTGCTTGATTCTACCTTAACTCTTGAAGCATATTTTGGTTTTTAGTTGTGCTGTGAGCATTTAGTCATGAACTAAAATGAAGGAAATGGTTGTTGTTTCATGTTCTTTTGATGAAAAATGGAAGATAGGTGAATTTGAGCCAAACAAATGAGCATGCATGTACCTTAGATGCTAAGGGGAAAAATCGGCTAACATGTTGTGCTTTAAAATGATGAAATGGAGATTATACTTAAGTAAAATCATAGATATGTGATGATTGATTGGTGATATGCATGTTTAAATAACAAGCATGCAAGTTAGGTGTGAAAGAGTGATTTGGTAATAAATCTCTGGGGACAAAGACGAGAACGTGACTTTGGAAAATCACCATAAGTTGTGGGAGATGAGTTAGAAGCTACATAAATTATGTAATTAAATCTTAATTAGTCTAGTTTCAAATGGAATAAACGAGAACATATTTTGAATTCTATACAATGAGAAATTTGATTAAGTAATGAAGAGTGGTCGATTAGTCAAACAGTGAAACATGAGAAACTTTAAGAAAAATCTGGTATTGATTGGCCATACCAAAAATTCTGAAAATTTTATGGATAGAAGATATATGAGTCTATTTTCAGGGAAAATTAACGGTACTTGATTTTAAGTTTCGTAGATCCAGTTATAAATAATTTAGTGACTGTTGCTCAGGAAGACAGCTTGTAGTGAAATTATGATTATGTGGTAAACATTGACAAAAATTTGTTAATGAGTTGCTTATTGTTTTCTTATAAGCTTACTATGATCTGTAGGTGTGGTTGGCCGAATATTGTAAGGGGTTAATACGTAGTTTTATTTGAATAGTTAGATTAATGTGTTAGTAATCCAATTGTAGGCGGTTCGTGTGTGGATCTCGTCAGCATATCATCGCAAACAGGTGTGTAACTGACACACTCTCAAAGACTAGATTGGCAAAAGCCGAAAAGCCGAAATGCCGAAAAGTTGGTATTTTGGGAATTTACGAGTGTGCGCGAATGCTCGTAAGATAGTTGGGTTTGTATATTTGGTAATCTAAAGTAATAAACTGCAGTACGCGCGATTTCGTATATTTTGATAATTTGGGCTTAATGGGCCAAAGATCGGGTTTATGGGCCAACGGGCCCTAATTGATAAGTATCTTGTGTAAGTGTTCGATAGTACGTAAATAGTTAGGATATGCATGAAAACCCTAAAAGCAGCTAAATTACTATAATACCCCTATGTATAGAAAATTACTGTTATACCCTAGGTGCAAAATTACCATTATACCCCTAGGGTTACTTTTGACAGAAAAGCATGACGATCTGATTCTGTATGATGTATGCCATGATTATATATCTATTGCATGGGGACATGGGTTATATTATGGAGGAAGCGTCCTGGTGGCTATGCCACAATTATCTGATCTGGTGGCTCTGCCACGTATATCTGTTCTGGTGGCTATGGCACGATTATCTGATCTGGTGGCTCTGCCACATATATCTGTTCTGGTGGCTCTGCCACATATATCTGTTCTGGTGGCTATGCCACGATTATCTGATCTGGTGGTTCTACCACATATATCTGTTCTGGTGGCTCTGCCACAATATCTGTATCTGGTGACTTCGTCACAATATCTGGCAGCCTCGCTACGATTTCTGTGGTGTGTAGTGGTTGGGTGGGTCGAGTAGTCTCACCACATGGTGTAAGGCTGGTACGGGGGTGTTATGGATAAATCTGGGTTGGAATTTCTGCATTCATGTAATATCTGTTCTATTCTGTTATGGGCCTATGGGCTTTATTCTGAATTTTTGTTCTGCGCTAAGGCCAACTTATTCTGTTTCTGTGGTTTGAGCTGATATAGGCTATGGTTTGGTTAATTTACACACTTAGTTTCCCCAAACTCACATATTTTATTTTCATTCACGCAGGTAATCCTCAACCGTAGTGGGCTTGGAGCTTTGAGGGAATTCGGAGTGGCCACCTGTTCTGAAAGTTTGATTTTCTTCTGGTGAACTGGATCTCCTTTTATTTACGTTTGAGGTTTTGGGTTTTTTTAAGGTAATAAGGCTGCTTAATTATTCTTGATGGTTTTAATATGTGTTACTAAGATAAGTATTACTTATTTTAACTGTTGAAGTTGGAAAGCTTTAGGGCGCGTTTTCAAAAACAACAATTGATTTCAAAATACCACGACAACAAGTAAAGCTTCCGCAATGAAAGTATTTTCCAAAATTATTCACTTTTCCTAAAAAGGACTTAATTAAATAGGTTTCCTAGAAATATCCATGACGTTAAGGTGTGGCAATGGCGGTATGCATGTCTAGGATTGGATCCGAAGGGAGCTTGGTACTTAAGCAGTCCGATGGACTCACCACCTCTTTTCCGGTTTCTTACCTGGTACACAGCTTCCATTCACTTTAACCTATAATGAAATTATCTTTTAAAACACTAAGTAAGTTTTTCTGGATCAACAATATAAAATGTTTTGAACGCTTCGATGTGGCATGTCGGATCCGGTCATAACGTCTGGGTCGGGTTTGGGGTGTTACATGCTCTGATAACCATCGTTGCAGAACAATTTAGGGTAACAGATTCTTGTATCTGGTTCTGAGTCTAAACTTTAGTACGAGGCCTAAATTGAAAGAAAAGCAAAAACAAAACTTGAATTTATTTAAATTTTCATATTGTGAAAATTAAATTAACTACGCGACTTTGAATTTAATTAAAAAGCTCATTTTCTTTATTCAAATTTTCAATATTAAAATATTAAAGTTTATTAATATTAGAGTTTTCTTTTATTGTGATGTTATTAATGATATTTATAATCATGTTTTAGTTTATTTCCATCAATTAATTTGTGTCCAATATTTATGTAATGATTTATATGATATTAGCACCATTAAGCATAAAAAGTGCTCAGTGTACAGTTTTTCTATTTTTCCATGCACAGGTAGTTAGATTTGCTAGATCGTTCCAGCAGCACCCAAGAACTAAAGTTCAGCTCAAACAATGTTGGTGAAAAGTTTACTTTATAGTTGAGGTAAATGGCATGTACCTAGACTTGTATATTTATAATATTATGTCATAAACTGAATTTAAATAGTTTCATTATGTTTTCTTTGCTAGTACTTTATAACTAATGTTTTGATAAAACAGTAAAGTGTAGAATTCTAGTTTATTGATATGTTTTTAGAAATCGTAGTGCTAGGAATTGATTTAAGAGATAATTTGAATGTGGATATTTTGTGAAATCTAAATTTTGTAAGGGGTTTTATACAAAATAAGTAGAAATGCTGCCGAAATTTTTTATAAAATAAATTTACCATTACATTTCTTTTAAAAAGAAAAGATAGAAAAGTGAATTGTTTCGACAATGAAATATGGCATCTTATATTCGGATTCAACTATTGGGTTGGATATAAGGTGTCACATTTGAGTGGTATTAGAGCTATCTAAATTTAATACCGGATGTGTAAAAATGTGATGTATTATGTATAATGAAGTCTAGTGTACATGACATTATTAAATATTGAATTTGAGCTGAAATTGAATGCTGAAATTGTTTTGTTTGAAATTTTGTATAGTAATATGTTCTAGGGATCAAGAGATAGTATGGAATGAGAAGTAGAAGACGAAAATAGACCCAATGCACCTGGTGAAGAGGGAATTAGTGTTCATCAGTCCTCGAGAACTTTTGGACAGAGATAGTCGGCTCAAGGTGATGAACCATTATTACGTATTGTTGCTGATTTGTTACAGAGGGTTGTTGGTATTGCACTTCAGCGTACACCTCCCGCTAGGCAAATAGGTTCTTTGATTAAAGAAGTAAGAAAATGCGGACCCATTGAGTTTAGAGGTGTGAGAGGTGTTAATCCTTCTATTGCTAAAGAATGGTTAAAATCAGTTGAAAGGATATTTGAACAATTAGAATGCACCCCAACTGAGTGTTTGAAGTGTGCAGTGTCTCTATTGCAAGGAGATGCCTTTCATTGGTGGAGAACATTGGTTCGTTCCCACTATGCAGATCAGATTAATTGGGAGTTGTTTTAGATCGAGTTTAACAAGAGGTGTGTTGGAGAATTTTATCTAGAAGAAAGGAAGAAAGAGTTTATTGAGCTAAAACAGGGAAAGATGAACATTATCAACTATGAACGAGAATTTCTTTTCCTATCCAAGTATGCTCTAGAATTGGTTCTTACTAAAGAAGCTATTTCCAAACGTTTCTGCCAAGGATTGAGAGATGATAGTCCAACTAGCTTCTCATAGGATTACAGATATTACTGATATGATAGAAAGAGCCAAAATGGTAGAGCAAACAATGGGATTAAATAAAGGGAAAGTGGATGATAAAGCTTAAGGAAAACGGCTGATTGGTTCTAGTTCACAACCACCTTCTAAACGAGCTAGAGATTTCAGAAGTCAAGGGAGATCCACTACACTTTAGATTGGTGTTGAGGGCAGAAGCCGATCTAGAAAGTCATCTGCTCAATAGCCAGAACAGAACAGAACAGGGTTGGTTAATATAGAGAAACTAATAGTTGAGATATTTGAGGTTAGAATTAATGTTTCAAACCCGATAGGATATTCTGTGAAAGTAAATCAAGTATGTAGGCAGTGCCCTATTGAGATTCAAGGTAAAATATTTTCAGCTGATTTACTTTTGATGCCATTTGATGAATTTGATGTGATTTTAGGAATGGATTTGCTATTAGAGCATGGTGTAATTTTTTATTGTCGAAAGAAAAACTTTAAGATATAGGATTCAAATGGTGAAGAGATGGAAGTGAAATGTATGAAACTAGCTGGTTTTGCCCAAATAATCTCACAAATAAAGGCAGATAAGTTGATTAACCAGGGTTGTGAAGTGTTTCTTGCTTATGTCATAAATTCGACTGCAAAAAGTCTAAAATGGGAGAAAATTTGTACAGTGTGTGAATTTTCAAATGTGTTACCGGAAGAATTGCTAGTACTTCCGCCTGATCGAGAGGTGGATTTTGCAACTAAAGTTTAAAATTTATCATACTTCCCAAATGACAGATATATTACCATTGTGAGTTCCGTATAAAAGTTTCTGTACAAGCTTTAAATTCTTCAATACACAGGCTCTATCTTGGAATGACAGAAAATCATTAGATTCAAATCTGATATCCTAAATCAGTATTTATTTCACTCTGTACTCGTTTAACTTACAACTCATTATTACTTTTCTAGGCCTCACAGATCTATTGTAGAAACATCACAGTTTTAAGCTCAGGTAAAATTAATCTTTCATCAGACAATAGCAGTCGAATATTTATTGTTCATTAAGCAAAAAAAGATTTTCTACTCAAAATATCAACAACTATATTTACTTCTCCTGAATGATAACAATTACCAAATCAGGGTCTTTCAATAATTCAAACCATCTACTCTGTTTCAGATTCAAATCTTTCAATACCATCGGGAGTTCTAAAGTTATATGATCAGTACATATATGATATTTTCACCATACAGATACTGTTACCAAATTTTCAGTGCAAACACAATAATTATCAATTCAAGATCATATATCAGGTAATTCTTTTCCTGTAGCTTTATTTGGCTGGAAGTATATACCATTACTTTTCCTTTCTTCATCAAAATACATTCTAATCTATTCAATGATGTATCACTGTAATAATAAATTCCTTACACGATTCAGACTGAACCAGAACTAATGCTTCGATCATCACGGCTTCCAACTGGTCAAAACTTTACTAACATTTATCAGTCCATTCAAATCTTACATCTTTCTGTAATATCCATATCATTGATGTAGCTATCATAGAAAACACTTTCACAAAAATTAAAAAGGACATCGAAGCTTTAAATTATTTTGAGGCCACAATCATTAGATAGGTCAAAACCGTAGTACTATAATAGATCTGACGTTTCAACAATATAATTGGAACAATACCTCAACTTCAAAAATATTTTTCAAATAGAAGAGGAAAATCGAGAGTGGCTCCAGTATCTACTAGTGCAATAATACGGTTTCTATAATCTGTGATCCATATTACCAAATCCCCATTATCAAGTCAGGATTCATAACAGTAGTAAGTATAATTACCATGACTAAAGAACATCTTTTTTAGTCAGAACAGTAGTAAGTATAATTACCATGATTAATGAACATCTTTTTTAGTCAGACCATAAAATAACAAGAAAATCGAGATAACAAAATCTAAATTGCAAAGCTATACTGAATTTCCGAGAAGATAATCCATGTTGAATAATAAAAAGATTGATGACATCTCAGAGAAAGTCCAGAAGAGTAATATTGCACATTCACACTATAAATAGTCATAATAGAGACAGTGTAATTTGCACATTTTCCATTCAGAACTTCAACCAACAGAAGTAGAAAACAGTATCATACGAATCTTATCATCAAGTCTTCTATCACCTATAATGGCTTGGAAAACCAAAGAAAAATAAAGCAATACCACTCATGAATCAATCAGACTTGCAATAATTTTCGTCTATTACCATGTTTAGCCAACCTTTCTATATAATGATTATAGCATCCGAACATGAACAATTACATATATCTCTGAGAATAACAATACATATAGAATACCCAAAAGAGATTTCTGTAGTATACCCGATTATAACAGTTGTATTCAAATATTTTTGCAATTTGATTATTAATCCATTAACATATATAGTCATCAATAATCTCACATCATTCAGTTCATTCACGAAGCTTATTCAGAAGAAATTTTCAGTTAACCCATTCTGTAGATACCATATCTGAATAAATCAATTTCTCATAAACAACTTCTTTCTTTAATAATGACATTACGTATCCTATATTGTTTTCAGAAAAATCTAATATCTCTCTTCAGAACCCATTTTTATTTACTAACCCATTCTCAGTTTGAACCGCTTTATTTATCATTCAGCCACTAAACTCTTCAGTTCCACACTTCTGAACTAAATCAATATAAATCTTATGAATTTCATTACATATAACTATACTAATAAGGGGGTGGAGATCATAAAGCCTCACAATTTAACTTTCATGTATATACTCATATAACATAACATTTATCATTCTCATGTACTATAAAACATTTATCCTTACCATTTCGAATTATGTTTCATCATAAGTAACATTTTACTCAAATACTTGAGTATCTCTTTTGGAATTATTAAAATTAGCTCGATTGGAAAGCATCTCTGTCTATTTGTGAAACAATTCTCATCAGAGTTGGGAGATATCACACTATCACAGGTTATATAATGACATGTATTTCTAAACTTCAAATATGCTACATTCAATCCGAGAATTGGCTAAACTGTAGCTCTGATACCAATAAATGTAACACCCCTAACCCGTATCCGTCGCCAGAACAGGATTACGGAGTATTACAGAATAGTTGCAGATATTTCACATCATTTACTATTCATGTTCGATACTAATCATATTGTCCCTTGAATAGGCCCCCGAGGTCTAATACAAACATTAGAATAAAATTGGGACTTAATCGGGATCTTAGAAAATTTTTCATGAAATTTCAAAATTTTTCCTAGATGCAGGGCTCACACACTCATGTGGCCAAGGGACACGCCTGTGTGACCCTATAACACGCCTGTACATCAGGTCGTGTCTTGCCCCATGTAACTCTCTAACTTGCATCATACAACACGCCCATGTGCTAGGTCGTGTTACTCATACGGCTGAGACACATGCCCATGTCTCTGCCTGTGTACTCAATTCTGAGCATTCTGTTTCTGAAATTTAAGATGCAAGGGACACACGACCAGACCACACGCCCATGTACAAAACTATGTCTCACGCACGGTCAAGACACACGCTCGTGTCTACCCGTGTGGACAAAATAAAGCCATTTCCTAGCTTTATTTTTCACCCTTTTTAGCCTTACACCTACACCAACACTTATACACAATTTTTCACACTTAGCAACCACATTTTCATACCAAAATTTAAGTCTTATACATGTCAATTTGTACTCATATTTATCTAGATACCATGTTCACATTTGTGCATATTGTATCAAATATACTAATTTAATTCATTCATACATATCTCATTCTGATTTCTATTAATCAATCATTTTCAAACATATACCATGATATAGTCTTTTATACATAAACACCAAAACATGTTCATAACTAGCCATTCCAATAGCTAGTCATTAACGTATATTTACATGCCATTCCTTAGCCAATTTAACCTATACATGCTATTATAACCACAATTGTTTTACCTTATATATCAAATAGAGTCGATGGATAGTGTGAGTAATCTCCGTCGAGCTTCCAATCAAATTAGCTTCCGATTTACTATACTATAAGGAAAAATAAAACAGAGTAAGCATATAATGCTTAGTAAGCCTGTATAACTTGATAACTAACTTACCAACTATTCATATTAAAGATAAACATGTAAATCAAAATCAACCATTCGGTCCCAAGCCCTAACACATATTATCATCACCCTTGTTAGTAACTTAATTCATATAAACATCAAGAAACACATATATGAGCTCAACAATATTCGGATTCTCATACACATATGTTTTCCTCATCATGTATTCATATAACATATATACAAATTATTTCCATATTTTTCGGGTACATCCTATAATAATTCATCTCGAGTTTTATTATATTTCATGTCAGAACTTTGCTTATTATTCAACTGAAATATTAATAATCAAACAGATAATACACTCGAGATGTACAAATCTATTCGTACAGATGAATATATTCTTCAAACAAATTTCCATGCTCGTATATCATAATTTTATACTTTCATATTTCATATATCATCATTTTTCATGTACTTCAAGCAAATACATGTAAAAACCCATTTCTTTTCATGTCAGGATTTTACCTGTTGAATTATTGAAAATATTGATGGATACTCAGGTAGTACACACAAAAGTGTACAGATCAATAAATCCATCAATTCATATTCAAGAGTACCCATTAGGGCACTTAATCAGGAAACACACTCTCGAGCCACATATCACATAACAGGATTACCAGTCTAGGCTAAATCCTAATTGTAACATATGCTCGAGAGGGATTATGTAATAGCCCGATTTAGGGCCTAGCCAGAATATTGGTCTTGGGACCACAAATCCGAAGTCAGAGAGATTACTTTATTATTAAAATAGTGTCATAGCATGTCATAATAGTGCACAAAAAATTTGGTGAGCTAATTTTAACGTTTGTAAACCCAATTGCGAAAAAAGACTAAATCGCATAAAATGCAAAAGTCCTAAATTGATAGCTAGAGGTGTCAAATAGCTAGAGAATAAAAATTGGGGGTCTTTAAAGGGAAATTAGACCCTATTATAATAGCATAGCCGGCCGTGAGAAAAAGATGAGATAGTTTTCAAGGTTAGGTGGAATTGGGTGGCTTATTTGACTAAAAAGGAAATAAAATAAAGAAAGATGATATCATCCCTTTTCCATCTTCTTTCTCAACTGATTTTCAGCCATTTTTTGGGATTTTTAACTTCAAAATTTGCAGCAACTTATCATCCCTAGAAGTAAGTGATTTCCATGTCCTTTGTTAATGATTTTTTGTATTTTTGAGACCCTTGAAGCATGAGCTTTCAAATGAGGGGTATATTTTGCAAAATGGTTGTAGGTCTAGGGTTTTACCATGAGAGCATTTAAGGTGTATTCTGTTATGGAAGAATATGAGTCTTAGTTGTGTAATAGACAACTTTTGTGAAATGTGTTACCATGAAAACACCTAAAGGGACTATTTTGCACTAGTTGTAAAATGAATGATAAATGTGTGAAATAGAGAGAATTTGGGGTTGCTATAAGAATAAAAAGAGTTCATCTAGGCTTAAGATATGCAGAAATTTGATAAAAATAGATTTTCGAACATAGGGGTAAAATGGTCATTTTGCTAAAGTCTAGGGACAAAATGGTCATTTTACCAAAGATGTGAATTTTTAAATTGCTTAATTTTATTTAGTGATTAAATGAGTGCGTTTTTCTATTTTAGATTAAGAATTGCCAAATTTGAACTTATACCGGAGGCAAGTCAAGCAAATCGACTAAACCGACTAGTTGTGTATGTTTTGTAATCCAAGGTAAATTGTATGTAAATAATACAACTATATTGTTATCATATGTGTTTGAATTATTATTAAATTGATATAACATAAATTGCTTGATTTTGGAACTGAGAATGTATATCGAAATTGAGATAATAAGACTCCCGTTGGAACCTTAGGAAGTAAATCGGATATTCATGCCATGACAGTTGGGTCACTGGCGTGAGCTAGTCTAAGACATGTCTGGGACATGCATCAGCCACATTATGAGAGCCAGTGTAAGACCATGTCTGGGACATGGCAATGACATTAAGACGAGTGCTAGTGTAAGACATGTTTGGGACATGCATCGGCCTCGAGACGTAAGCCAGTGTAAGACATGTCAGGACATGCATTGGCTACGAGATGTGTCAGTGTAAGACCATGTCTGGGACATAGAGTCAGCATAGATATGCGAGAGCTAGAGTAAGACCATGTCTGGGACATGGCATCAGCAACTTACCCCGTGTTGGGGCTTATGGAATGTCCGATAGCGTTCTGAATGGTTCAACGGTAAGGATCATGATTTTAAGTTAATAAAGAAAAGTATAACTTTCGGTGAGTTGTACAGGTACCTATTTGGTACGTATGAGATATGAGCTCAATATAATGTGTGACTTGTATAGATGGTAATGAGTAAGTTGTGCTTATGCCCACCTTTGTGGTATGAGCATGTTGATTTTTGATAAATTGTTGTTGTATATCTATTTATGCAACTTACTAGGCTTTTATGCTTACTCTCTTTTCCTTTCCATTTTTCTTACAGTGCTGCCTAACTAGCTCAAGGATCACAGAAGTCAGATATCGATCACACTATCAACCGAAGTATTCGATATAGTTGGATTTATATTTTTAAATATGACATGTATAGGATTTAGACTTTATTATTTTGTGTCTTTGAGAATTAGCCAAATGTGTTGGCTTAGGTTGGAAACCCATCAATTTGTATTAAGTTTTGAATGATAGTTAATATTCATTTTGAATTTATAAAAGATGCATTACTATAGTTAAATGAATGTCTATTATGGCTGAATTGGTTATATGAATTGTGCTGATGTTGGTATTGGTTGACATGTTATAAAACTAGGTATGTAAGGTGGCAATGTGGCTTGGTAAATAGCCTTATATTGTTCACATGGTTAGACACATGGGCGTGTGTCTAGGTCGTGTGTGACATACGGTCTGCCCCATGGGCATGTAGTCCGGCTGTGTGTCCCCTACACGTAAAAATTTGAAGTCAGTATGCATGGTATTAAATACACAGGCAGAGACATGACCGTGTGTCTCAACCGTGTGAAGGACACGTCCCAGCACATGGGCATGTGCCTTGGCCGTGTGACATCTTTAGTATACTGACTTCAGAAACAAAATGTCCATGTTTTTGCACACGGGCTAAGACACGGGCATGTCATAGCCGTGTGAGGGACACGGGCCATTGACACGGACGTGTGTCTGGCTGTGTGAAAACCCCTTAGGTGTAAGACACGGGCGTGTCCTAGAGTGCTTAGGCTGTGTGAGCCACACGGGCCATCAGCACGACCATGTCGAAATGGTCACACGGGCGTGTGCCCTGTTTTAAAGGCAATTTCTTAAGATTGGTTTAAGGCCCCGGAATGGTTCTGAATAGTTATCACTGATCGATTTGGGACTCGTAGGCCCATAATAAAGAGATTAAAGTAGAAATTGAAAAAGTTTTAATTTGGACCGAGTCTCGGTAATTTGAGATTGGTTGTATGCATGAGATCAAGTTAGGTAATGGCTTGTACTCCACCTCGGCGTGGGTTACGGGTATAGGGCGTTACAGATTATATCAGGATTATCCGTCTGGGCTAAATCCTATCTGTAATGAGGTCAATAGGATTACTCGTCTGAGCTAAATCCCGTCAGCAACAAATGCAGGACCTCATTCTTTCGGGAAATCACATATCCATCGATTTTTTATTTATTCAAACGAAATTTGACAGGTATGTGATCAATCTCATTTATTTATACATTTATGCAATTCAAATGTTCACATTCAACTCAAGCATAAAAATAACATTTTTATCATTTATCACTTATCGATTATTATCATTTATTTCAGGCATTTTCATTTATCGGACTTTAACGAATATGTGACCATTTCACATATTTATTGCATTTATACAATTTACATACACAACATTCAATTCAAGCATATAAACATATACAATTTAGTTATACGAATTTACCTCAATAAGTGTTCGTGTACATTATTCTCATATTATAGACCATAAAATAATATTAAAATAAATTTTCTTTTCGGAATTGGATTTGTGATCTAGAAACCACAGTTCTGATTTCTATAAAAATGGGCTGTTACAAATCCATCTCATATTGTGTCAATGGAAAACATCGAAGTACGACTTGATTTATCATATGAAGAAGAACCAGTGCATATTTTAGTAAGAGACATAAAAGAATTGAGAAACAAATAAATTCCTTTGGTATAAGTATTATGGAGGAACTATAACATAGAATAAGCTACTTGGGAACTTGAGGATACAATGCGATCACAATATATGCAATTCTTCAGGTAAAGTTTGAGGACAAAATTTTTTAAGAGTGGGATAATTGTAACATCCCCACTTTTTTAAAAAAATAAATAAAAAGAAGAGAGAAGAATATTTATGGTAGAAGTCCTCGAATGAGTGATCTATAAATAAATAGTAGTATAAGAAATTGTAATCGTTTTTAGAGGAAACTATCATACATGAAAACACAGATGATTATTAGTAGGAGCATGTAGTTAAGTTAAAAATTCGATATCAAGTTCAGAGATTAAATTGAATAAGTTAGAAAAGTATAGAGACTAAAGTGCAATTATCCTATTTTTAATTTGATGAAAAGGACTTAATGACAATTTTATCATTACTTTAAAAATCAATGGTTTCATTATGGCTTTTAAATGGTTTTATTAAATAATAATATTTTATTAATTAATATTATAATACATAAAATGAGAAAAAGAGAAAGATGTTTCATCTTTCTCCCTTTCTTTTTCAGGTCAAAATAAGGGGGGGGGGGGAAGAAAACAAAATTGCTTTCATTATTTTCCTTCAAATTAAAGTATAATATATGGTTTTTCTTTATAAAAAAAATAGATTTTGAATCTTTGAAGCTTGTTTTACATATATACCAGTAATTTTTTTATTTTATCAAGTATTTTGAAAGTTGTCATTAAAGGACATTGATGGAAGTTTAGAAAACTTAAGTGAAGTAGATATATTTTTGGATAGGAAATGATTAGAAGATGGATTCTAGCTTGTTAGAAGTGTGAAAGAGAAATAAAAATAGATGGAAAGTTTACTTGGTATATTTGACTATGTAAAAGGGGAAGTAGAGAACATTGGTCACTTTGTGTAATATTGGTGCTAAATGATAGCTTGTGAAGTAGTGAGTACTCTGGTGAAGACGAAATCAAAAACGGATAATCGAGTCAAAACCGAAGCGAACATCTTGAAGGAGAAAGATGAAGAAAAGGAGTAAATCGATTAAAACTTCGATTTGTGCTCATATCTTATTTTCATTACATAAAACTTTAGAATACTTAGTTTAATATGACTAGTTATATTTATTTTGTTTTTATGAGTTTTGGATAAGTTTAAACGATTTAGTTAAATTTATAAAATTATGTTTCGAGATGAATACTATGTTTTTCATAATATTAAATTAGCAAATTCATGATTATGATTTGGGTTTGAGTATTATGGTTTTAGATGGTTGAGCAATAAATTATTTAATATGTTTCAAATTGGAAGCCTATTTTACATTAGACGATATGTGATTTGAACATGAAATGAAATTGAAATGAGAATCATATGAAAATGGAATTGAAATGGATCATGAAATTTAGTTTTTACCCTGTTTCACTAAGTTAGACTAAACCAAATATAGTTGGCATGCCATAGAGTCTTTATATAAGAGAATTTAGATCTCCTCAATTCTCAGAGGGTCATGGGCAGTCCCAATTCTCAAAGGGTCGTGGACTACTTTGATAGCCATTGTTGCTGAATAACTTGGGTGACAGATTCGTGTATCTGGTTATGAGTCTAAACTTTAGTACGGGGTCTAAATTGAAAAAAAAAAGCAAAAACAAAACTTGAATTTATTTGAATTTCCATATTGTGCAAATTAAATTGATTACGCGATTTTGAATTTAATTAAAAAACTTATTTTCTTTATTCAACTTGTCAATATCAAAATATTAAAGTTTATTAATATTAGAATTTTCTTTTATTGTGATGTTATTAATGATATTTATAATCATGTTTTAGTTTATTTCTATCAATTAATTTGTGTCCAATACTTATGTAATGATTTATATGATATTAGCACCACTTGAGCATAAAAATTGCTCAGCGTACGGTCTGTCTATTTTTCTGTGCGCAAGTACTTAGATTCGCTAGATCATTCCAGCAGCATCCAAAGAACCGAAGCTCAGCTCAAACAAAAGTTTACTTTATAGTTGATGTAAGTGGCATGTACCTAGGCTTGTATATTTATAATATTATGTCGTAAGCTGAATTTAAATATTTTCATTATGTTTTCTTTGCTAGTATTTTATAACTAAAGTTTTGATAAAATACTAAAGTGTAGAATTCAAGTTTATTGATATATTTTAGAAATCGTAGTGCTGGGAATATTTTGTGAAATATAAATTTTGTAGGAGGTTTTAGGTAAAATAAGCACAAGTGCTGCCGAATTTTTTATAAAATAATTTTGCCGCTACATTTCTTTTAAAAAAAAGATGGAAAAGTGAGTTGCTTCAGCAACTAAATGTAGCATTTTATATTTGGATCCAACAACTGGTTCGAGTACAAAGTATTGGAGAAACATTGGTTGACTGTCTCCTAGGATATAACAATGAGATGAGCACGGCAGTAGCATGGCTGCAGTGATGAATGAATTGTAGCCTATCATTTTTATATCACATAAAACAGGTTCATAATATGCGTGGAAAAGATCTCGAAATTTTTGTAGGAAAAATTAAGTTTTCTTTTTCCTACATATTTTTCTTTTTTCCTTTTAATTCTAAAAATTAAAATAGAAATGGAAGAGATAAGCTCTACTGAGGAAAAATAAAATTACGTACTGGGCTAAAATATCTGTAAGCCTAGAAGGGACTTACCAGTTTGGACATTTTGCGTTGCCCACGTGTGATCCCAACCCCGATAGGTTTGGATTTGCACCCTTCTTACACGCGAGAGAAAGCATTAGCTTAGTCATTCAATAACCATCAAGTTGGTCCATATATATAAACATATTTCACACTTGATATCTAACCAATGTGGGACTAAGCTTCCCATTTTCCTCAACATAATTCACAAATGGCTTTCTTTGAGCATCAATTTCTCATTCATCACTCAACCATTTTGAGCATATGATATATCGTTGTAAATGTCTCATGGGGTAGAATATAAAATCATAATTTTATGGTTCAAATCCCCACCTTTACTATTCGATAATATGCCACAAAGCTTCCAAAAATATATTATTTCCAACATGTATAAAACTGTGATTCCATTTCATCCATATCTCTTTCCAATAGGAGATTGACAAATCAGATTTTTCCTTTCGATTTTTAGCATTTTCAGTTGGATTTGAATTTTTTCAAGAGAAAAAAATTGAAAATCAGGAGGAAAAATCTTATTTGTCGTTATCTTATTAGAAAGGGATATAAATGATGTGGAATCACAGTTTCATACAAGCCTTTCTCAAGCTTTCATTTACCACACTTAAATGCCTAAAATGTAAAAACCAATAAACTTGAACCAAACCAATAAACTCAAACCAATATCTTACCACTCAAACCAATAAACTCATTTTAATTTTTGGATAAGGCTAAGATTAAAAATAATAAAATTTCAAACAGTGAAACTTGAACTCAAGATATCAAACATTCAGTTAAAATACTTACCCACTAAAGTAAATACACATTTATGATAAAGTACATAACTAACCTAATTAAAATAAGTCAAGACGTACAGGCTTGCAGCCAAAGTGAAGTAACTAAATCCCCCCACGTTTCCGTGCATTAGGAAAATTTGGATACTGTACCAGGTTTGACGTAGCCAATTAATTTATTAGTTTTGTTGAATATAAAAATTAAGGAAAAAAATATCTATTGAACATTGGAATTTACTTATATAATATTTTATTTTCTTGGTTTTTCAAACATGCATTTGATTATATAGAAAGTCCTGAAGTTTGCTGTTTGTTTGTCTGGATTACTGGTTTAATAATATATTACCAGCCATCAATCTTGAAATTTTTTTTTCTTCCATTGGAAAAACAATGTAAATTGATTTTCAACTACAATTTTCCTTATTTTGACAATGCAATGCAAGGCTTATTTAGGGTTGATTGAATTGGTCAGTATTCATCATTCCTTGGTCTATTTTTGTTCTAATTAGTCTATTTTGGCGCATGACATGTAAGTTCAATGCAGATCGTCGACATGCCTTGATTCTAGAATTATAGGTGTTCTTGCTGACCCAAAAATAATGATAAAATAATAAACATTATTTTATTTCGTTTCTTGTGTGATACGATACATCAAAGCCTATTATTATTATTATTATTATTATTATTATTATTATTAATGGTGAACCTACATGGATGAAAGAGAATAACATAATATGAAATTAAACTTATCTAAGGATGGACACGACAAATTGAGGTTACCAACATTGAAACTTTGTTTTGTTTTGAAAGGATTTTAGTTGATTTTTGTGTAAAAAAGAGGTTGATCACAGGCAACTCCTTAATGGAGTAACAATGGCAACTTCTATAGAATAGAAGAGTAAGAATATACGGAGAGTGCTTAGGGTTCTGTAAAACAAAAAGAAATGAAATAATTATGTAATTTGTTATTTTAATTATTTCTTAGGTTTAAAAGATTTGGTAAAAGTCTTAATTTAATTGGCATGAGCATGGTTGTCAATGCTAGAAGACATGAGTTCGAGTGTGTTAAAATGCCTACTTATGAGTTGGGGAGGGCCTATGGACAGTTTTAGGCATTGTGTAAAAAAGAACAGATATGATGAGAACCTATAATGAGATTGTTAAAAAAATTGGTAAAAGTATTTCAATCATTGGTATGTCATAGGTTTTTTTCTCTCAAAATAGTTTAAATAAATAAAATATCAATTTTTCACATTATGCTAATTAGATATCAAAATAATTTAAATACATTTTACATTAACTATGGTTAACTCAAGAATATCAACATTATTTATGTTTGTTATCATGTATATTTTATTTTATGATTTGGTGTATATATAACTTAACATTCATGCAAGTTAATACTTTTTACATTTTAAAACTAATGAAATATTTAAAATTATAATATTGTTAGAACATTTGTTAAGTTTTATTTATACCTTATAATCAATATTATAAATAAATAATTATTTTAATCTACATTTTATAACAGCTATCTTTTATTTTTTTCAACTAAGTTATATCTTATCAATTATAATATACGTTGTAATTTTTTTATTTAATTATTATTTAAATAATAAAAAATTATAAAACACATGAATAACACGTAGATGGCTGAGAAAGAAAACTTCATATGAGCTTGTCCTACATTTTATTTACAATCATTATTAAATTACATAAATAATTGATAATGTAAGTATAATAAAATCGTACTTTCTCAATGCCTTACCCCAATTTGTTTTTGAATGATCATCTACTCAATCCAAATTTCCTTCTTGAGTTTTACAAGCATGTTGGAAAAACCAAATCTTATCAAATGTAGTTTTCTCTCTAATTATTGGATCAACCTATAAAAAAAAGTGTAATTAAAAATTAAGAAAAAATTTAGTGCACTAAAATTTTGTATTAGACTGATTTTTTATAAAGTATGATAAAATTTCCTTAAAGAACTTTCACCAATACAAGAGAAGAACACAGAAGGGATCAAAAAACAATACCTAATTACATCAACTCCAAACCAGCAAAGCATAAACACCACAACTATGGATAAATGATTACATAAAACTGTAACACTCTATACCCGACCCAATCGTCAGGTTTAATCTATGGGATGCCACATTCATTATTGGAGCAACTATGATAATTTATATTCAAATTAAAACATTAACCAATTAAATATTAATAATATATATGTATTATATGATTTACAATTATTTTTGGGTCTTATACGAGCTTACAAAAGCTCTTCGGCTAATCAAGGTCGAATTAGGACCAAATTGTAACGTTTTCAAAATCTAGGGTTGATGTTGCGACTTCAGGCGATCCTTGTCACGATGCAACATATTGACTTTCCCCCGTCGCAACGTTGAGAGTACGTAGTCATGACGTAACTTCTGTTTTCCAACAATGCCTAATTTGATACCTATTCAAGCCTTTCCAAGAACCTAACAAACGTATTAACATTAATTTTGGTATTGCAATTTAGCCATTAACCATATAAGCATGTTCAATACACAATTTTCTAATCATTAGTACCTCCTCCATGCATAACATTAACCATTTCCTATGATCAAAACAAATACATATACAACTTGACCAATTCCAACATTTAGCATAGTAATCCTAGGTACATGCCATATGACAAAAATGAAATGAGCTATACAAAGTTTGTTGAGTCAAAACTAGAGTCTGGATGCTAACTTCACTTCTTGGGGCTTCTAGGAATACCTGTACTTGCGCACAGAATAAACAAACCGTAGGTTGAATAATAAAGCTAGTGGCACTTTCATGTCCAAGATATTATAGCATAACATTAGTAAATTGACATAATACACAATCTTGATACCTATCAATACATGTTTCAAAATGCAATACAATTTAGTATATTATATGCATATGAGTATTCTTCTAGCTATGACAAACCAATCTACTCTACATTTCATTATTTGTAATCAATTCAATTCATTTTTCAGTTGTCTTTTAATAAGCCATTTAGCATTCATACTCAATCATACACTCAACATTTATAGTTACATGTCATTGGCATTAAATCATCCAACTTTCATGCTCAGTTCATATCATTTACCTTTTTACTTATCGTTTGGTCCCATTTTGGAGTCTATCGACTCATTCTATTCATTTTGGCCCTCAGATCTTATTTTCGGTTGATTTGCATAATAAGGTACCTGTTTTTCTCAATTCACAATCCATATGCATATACACAATCAATTCCATAACATTACCAATTCATTTTCAGCATTATAAATCAAATTGGCATTTAATAACCATTATTAACATGAGTCAGACTCGAACGAATACACAAATCGTCCAACCAACATACTAATTTAGCATTGGAGTGCATACTGGCACATATAGTGCATCAATGAATAACATGGGTAATCAATCGACACATAGTGCATTTTGGCGCATGAAGCACATCATGGCACATGTAGTGCATCTTGGCACACAAATCACATATTGACGCATAAAGTGCATCCTGGCACACGAGGTACATCCTAGCACATAAGCGCATGAAATTATGCACAATCCAATCCTATGGCATGCCAACTATATCCTGTTGGATCTAGTGCCCTGGTTTTATTATATTTGTTTATTATAAACTTGTAATTTTTTTAAAACAGATTAGTTAATAAGAAAATTCATTGATTACATTAATATACTTTGTATGATTATCCTCATATAGTGTCTGTACGCAAATAAAAATAGAATAAAATGTTACTCATTGGTTGTCAACGTTTAAACTAATACTAAGTGATATTACGTAGTCAGATCATAATGCAGAAAGACAACTTATCTTAGTAGATGAACCTAAACATGCCCTTAGTGTAATTGGAAATGAACAAACTGATTGAAAGACTAATATGTCATTTATCAAGTCCAATTGGGGAAATGCTTTGTCTTGGGCATTGGAGCAAATGACTCCCATAAGATAGAGACATGGATGTGACTAACTAGAGTAGCAGTATATCAGATTGGACCTAAGAAGAATAGATCCTGAATCTATTTATGGATTTATTCACTTGTGACATTCATAGCGTGGCATACCTAAATCCTAAGTGGATGCAGGACTATGTATATGTGATTCGTACACTTTATGTAATTAAAAGCCTGAGTTCGAAAAGATAAGGATTTGAAAGCTAGTGTGTTGGGTGTCCAACTTCTGCAGTATGTAAGGTTATTCACAATAGTGGAATTCATAGCTCAAGACATGGGTAAATGATATCCTCTCATTAGAATTACATGGTTGATGAAAAGTAAACATTGTCATGGGTTTTTCGTCTTTGTAATGGATGACTTGATTACTATTTGATAATAACTGGCTTTTCATTAAGAAATATGTAATGGTTACCATGAGACAAAATAGGATCATATTTGGAGAATGAATATTATCCCAAAGAGGTTAAGAATATCCTATGAGGGTAACACACTTATGACAAGGTCATTGGATGAGTATTGATCGAGTTGCTTTCGTAATGGTATCCTGTTAGGGAGAGCTCAATCATGATACTATAGTGGAATGACTTCCTGACTAAATAATTTTATAATTAATAGGCAAAAAGGTAAATTTTAATTATAAATCATTTGAGCCTCAATTGCATATGTCCTATAGGTGCTTCCACTAGCTCGTCGAAACCAGAAATGAATTACATGTTGAATCAAATGAACATAAATGAATAGAGATGGTGAAATAGAGTAATAGGAAACATTTGAAAATGATTCAGGTTTTCTACAAAATGAAAAAGAAAATGGAGAAATAAAATCATTTGGAAATGAATGCAATTTTCTCCAAAATGAAAAAGAAAAATGAAAATGAGTTGAAAAGAAATCTATGTTTTTCGAATTAAATGAAGTTCGAAAATGTCACATCCCAAAAATCGAGTTAGTAGAATTGGCTTAGAAAATCGAGAATTAGTGAATCAAAAATTGTAATCAGATTAGATAATTAAAATAAATAGGAATAAATATAATAAAATATGAAAATAATTAGAATTATAAATTAAGGTATAGAAATTAAGATTAAGTGTAGAATTAATTTGGCTAAAATGAATTTTTAAAACAAGATTGAATTTAAAAATAATTTAGAAAATGAATTTAAATTGAAAATAAAGACCTATTTGAAAGGGGAAAGAAATTGGAGAAGGTTAAATGGGCAAGGACCCAACTTTTGAAAATTGGTTGCCTATTTTAGCAACCCCCATCGTCTCTTCCCTTTCATTTTCACATTTCATTCAAAAATTTCCCAAAAACCAAATTAAAGCTTTTCTCTCTGAATTGGTTCATCCTTTTTTATTCTTAAGTTTTCTAAACACAAATTCCTCTTTCAATTTCGAAGAATAATCAAGTTTTCTTCTTCAATTCCTTTATTGTTCTTCATACATTCTAGCCCGAATTTGATCTTAAACTCACCATTTTCGTCAAATCAAGGTAACATTTTGACTTTTTACGATTACGATAAGTATGTTGTTATTTTAATTCGAGTTTTAATTGATTTAATCAAGATTTCAATAGATCAACTGATTTTAAACCAATTTTTAGCTTGAATATGATAGATCTCATAGTACAAAGCTAAGCTACTACTTTAAAGTGATTTCTAACTTATTATGATCTAATTAAAAGGTATTTGAACTTGATTTAACAAATCCTTAAGTAATTTAAACAAATTGAACATTTTCGTCTTTCAAATATTCATATAAGCTTGATTTTTCTAGAAAAAATTAGATCTATATAATTAGATAAAATTGATGGTTTATATCTGTCATTAGATGACATTTAGCATTTATGAAATAAAATTTTATGCTTAGAAATGAGATTCGAGTAGCTAAACATCTATTTCCACAAAACTAGCTAATTTTTAGTATTGTGAATGAAAGACTGTGATTTTGGACTGATTTAGTTGTGTTTGCTGTTGTTTATAATGCCTTTGTACTATTTTTGATTTGCAAGTAAAGTTTCAACTCGATTGGAAGCCTCTACAAGTAAGGACAAAGGCAAACAAAAGATTATTTGAGTTTTGGCTTTGAAGCAAAGCTTGGTCAAGGTGAATGGTCCAATGCACTATGATTAATGATAAAATCAGTAAGTTAAAAGGGGTATTAGGTGGTCTAATCACCTAATCTAATTCCCAAGAGTAAGTGTTCTTACTTGAGCTTGATATTTTACAAATAATGCTTACATGAGTTGTGATATGCTAAAGCGTGTAGTATGATTATATTTCTTGAGTATATGTCTGAACATGATTTGAACAGCTGGTTTAATGCACACACATCTGATATGAAGGTGTATTTGGCTCAATGAGCAAAGTGTTTTCACTTGAAGTGCATTATGTAAATATGTGATAAATGTTTGATCATGATAAGTATGACATGTGTAAGTGTGCATAAACCAGAAAATGAATGAGTGAAAGGGATATATTTGCCTTGTAAAATTTTGAAAACAGTGGATATAGTTAGCATGCTATAGGATTTGAGTACTCATTTATATGCTTTGTTATTGGGACATGTTTGGAGGGATAAGGGAATGTAGAGCATTTCTCCATTCATCAGGATATCTTGATGTGTTGAAGAGTGTTAGCTTGATGTTACACTTACTTGGGACATGTAGGCTTTTTTGAGTCATGGTGTGATGGAACTATGAGTATCTAATGAGAGGTATTTGTATACATTTTTATATTCACAAGTTGACAATGTATCAACATGATATGATATTTGAAGATACTAAGTGATAAATTTTTTTGGCATGCTTGCTTTTAACTCTTGTTTTTGTGGTTTGTTGTAGCATCTTGAACACTTACTGAGCTTGTTAAAGCTCAAACTCTTTTGTGTTTATTTTTGCAAGGAAATAGCTTGAGTGGAGTGGTGAAGTGAGAAAGCTTGTGATCCCAAGGCAAATCATCTTGTTTGTGCATGTGAGGTGGTTACTTTGTTAATAAGGGATGTCAATGTGGGTTTATTTCGAGGGACTATACTTTAGTTTTTGATTTGGTCTGTGATGGACTTTCTATAGACTATTTAAGGACTTTTATAACTGGTTTTTAGATGTTTTATTTTGCTTGAATTGCTACATGAATGATGCTAGATGTATGACTAGGCTATATGTTGAATAACATGCATGTGCCTTAATATTTTGTGGCTTTTGATACTTAAAATACTTGCTGAATATTTAGAGAAATACAAAGTGACCAAATGGCAAGGTATGTACCTATAATGCACTTGAAATTTCCTTATATGCAAATTTGGTATGTTGAGTAATTGAATTGGGACTTTAGAAAAGCATGTTAGAGTAGGTGATTAAATTGGATGCGAAATTATGTTAATGTCTGATCTTGGGTGATTGAGCATGATTTATATGATCTATGTATGCCATATGACATCTTAGAATAGGCATTTTGGCTTGAAATCACGAAAGCGAATTTGTATATGAGTGTTAAAGTATTTTATGCTAATGTTGCAAATTTTCTGCAATATATTGCACAGTGCAGTCATGACGATCCTCAATGACGTTGTGACGAGGACTTGTCGTAGGGACACTATTATCATATCGTTGGAACGAGATTTCCCTTCCAGGCAACTTCAAGACGTGATTTTTCGCGTCATCTTAACATAAGCTGATGAGTGAACTGGGCATGTTTTGTTAATATTGCAATTAAGTCCTGATTTTTATACAATGAAATTGAAGGACTTAAACACCATGAAATGCTTTCAAATTTGAATTACAAAATGTTATATTTAATTTCTTAAAAATATTTTTCTGGATATTTTGTGTAATTTACGCTTTAGTCCTTAATCCTCATTTTGAAATTGAATGAGTTTTAATTGTTGTTTGGAACTAAATTTTGCAAATATGGTTTAAAATAAAATGCCCAAGGCACTTGTTGGACTAATTTAATGAATTATGAGTATTTTGCCTACATTTTGTAAAATGATGTTTTTACCCTTGTAATTATTTTTGTTGCATTATGTTCAACGAAGAATGCTTTAGGCTTTTGCACGTTTGTATATTTTCAATTAAGCTTGTACTTGCTTTGTGTGATGGTGGTTTCTGGTGTGTTTGGTTGTTGGTAAGGAGAGTCATATAAGTGGCTAATGTGATGTTCCAGATATGGGTCGGTCCATCCAAGTCGAGTTTGGGGCGCCACAAAAAATGGAAATAAATCATTTGGTTGTAGTGAATCGTTGAATGTAGAAATATTAAATTTATTTTCATATAGACTATTTTACGATAAATTCGTCATGATTTTAACAGAATTATAATTGAGTTGAGAATTATTTAATTGAAAATATATTGAAGTTTATTTATTGGGAAATAGAAAAACAAATATTAGGTTGGATCAAATTATAAATTATTGGGTTAAAAGCCCGAGAAGTATTTATAATTATACACGATAAGAGAAGAGGCCCAAAATCCCTTATGTAAAGCGGGGGAACAGCAAACCCTAGTATAATTAACTAAGGTTGTTGTTCCCTACAACCTAGTTGAACTAGGATTTTTATTTTTCTAGTTGACATAAATTTTTCTAATTCGACAATGGTTCTACCTTCTTTTCCTATAAATGATGACAATAGTATAACTATTAAAACGAGTTTCAAATATCGTTATTCTGCTCGAAAATAGAGAGACTTTTATTCTTTAATAATTAAATATATTTTTTGGAATAATGATTTTGCCGGTTTCTATTTGAGAAGAGAATTTTTGTTTTTAACTAAAAAAATGAAAAGTATTTTAGTTTTGTGTTTGATTCAAATCGTTCGAGTCCACACTTCAAAGCAATTTGTGGTACGAGAATAGTAGAAAAGATCATTTGGTTGAAAGCTGAGAACGTAAAGATCTGCTTATCCGAAAACATAGTTGCGATTTTAGTTTAAGGTTTATTGTTACAAAAATTACAAATCAAGTCGGTTTTCAAAATTCTTATTTTTCGCTGTGCAAGAAAATCATTTTCGAATCAATTTTTTCCATCAATTGGTATCAGAGCTAGGTTATGTTATGTTTATGTGTAAACCGAGACCGAAATTCTCTCTATTCTTTATGTATGATTATATTTGAGGGAATGTATGCGAATAAATGTATTGTAATATTTTATTATTTTATTATTATGGATGATAAAGTAATTTTTCCAAAGTTGTGATTTCTAGAAATTTAAATGTAATTTATTATTATCCCGGACATGTATATTTTAGATCATGGACTATCATCTCCATGCAGGGTTTTATTTTATTATTTATTTAGAATAAAACATGTGAGCAGGGACGAAAATATAAATTTTGTAACCTAATTTTTCTTAACAAAACCCAAAAAAATGAGACACATCCAAACCGATCGAGAGAACGCAAACTTGACCCAAGCAAACCAACAATGGCCGATAGTGATCTAGCAGCGGTGGCTGGCGACATGCAAAAGGAAACGAAGTGACAATGATGACAAAATCGTGAACCTCTACCGCAACAGAAGTCTATGGTAGCAAAATTCAAGACCCAAAGTATGCTTGGTGTGAATTTTGTAATTTTTCAATTTTTATTTTTCTAGGATGGAGCCATGGAAACTCTAACTGGTCAGAGTCATTTAATTTTATGAGATAAGAATGATGGTAATGATATTAATACGAATGCATGTTCATACATATATGAGATAAGTAAGCCATATAGATTAAGGAGAACACCATATGTACTTGCCATGCATCTATTGATTATTCATGATTGAAACTAGACATTAAAAAACCTTACATGTTTTTAAAATATTGAGTGGTAGAAAGTCCCTAAATAAGACTTACAGCCTTCATCATGCTCTAATTCTTGAGATTATCTATGCATTTTTAGGAAATAAATGAGATATTAGTTTGCTGGATAAGTGTTAGTGAAACGCTTTTTGAAACCCAAGTTCAAATCGCTTCTTTCGCACCATTTTTATTATTTTGCAAATTTTGCATCAAACCTAGTATGTGACTTGTTTTAAAATAAATTGTAACATCTGGAATTAGGGCTTAATCGGAACATTGATTTTGAGACCACAAATTTGAAGTAGAGATAATTATTCCGGAATTAGGGCTTAATCGGAACATTGATTTTGAGACCACAAATTTGAAGTAGAGATAATTATTTTATGATTCTCGTGAGGTCTATGATATGGTTGCCTGCTTGTATGAAAGTTTCATGAAGAAATTCTATTGATAAAGTGTTCAATTTGATATTTAGAACTAAATTGCAAAGGTTGCAAAATGTGAGTTCTAGAAGCTTTAGGCATGAAATTGCCATGGATTATTAATTAGAGGTCCTTAAATAGCAATTTTTCCAATTTCTATTTTTATGGACAAAAATGGGCATGAATAGGAAAAATTTGAAAGAAAAGCCTTAAGGGCATTTTTGTCATTTGGTTAATAAAAGAATAAAAAGGGAAAAATAAGTCAAAATTGTGTCCATCTTCTCCTACCTTGGCCAAAAATCTCAAGGGTTCCATAGCTAGGGTTGCTTCAACTGTCAAACTCAATAAAAAAAAAGAGAGTTCGACCGTAAATTGAGAAAAGAGGAAGGTTGTGGACTAAATTAAATAGTAGCCATATTTTGAGTACCGCGGTAAGTTTGTGTGTAAATAATGCAACGTTACATTATTATGTATTTAATGCTTCAATATTGCATGAATTGATTAATTGTCTTTACGGATTTAATTAACGATGACTCGACGATAATTCGATGAGTTCAATACCTCAAAATCTCGGTTGAACCTTAGGAATAGTTAGGATACAAATGTCATGACATTAGGGTTATGTACGATCCCATGTAAAACCATGTCTGGGACATGGCTTTGGCATCGATATGTAATATTGTGTAAGACCATAGCTAGGCTACCGGCATCGATGTGTGATCCCATGTAAGACCATGTCTGGGACATGGCATTCGCATCGACCTACGATCCCATATAAGACCATGTCTGAGACATGGCATTGGCATCGATATGTGATCTCATGTAAGACATATCTAAGATATGGCATTGGCATCCTACCATGTATATGAGAGCTCCCGAGTATCCTTTAGTATTCCAAGTGGTTCAACTGGTAATTCAATGACTATGTTAATGAGATGACAAGGTATGATCATGTTGAAAGGGTACAAGTACGTACACCAAGCTCATAAATATTGAGATTATAAATCGATAAAACCTCGGAAGAAGCGAATGAATGAACTATGATCATGAGTTTATTGTAGATTATGTAAATGGCATGACTTAAGATGTATCTATGATACTTGATGACATTTTGATAAGTATATTATTGTGTTATACGTATAATATTGCATGGTTAATGTTGTTAATTATTTACATGCAAGCTTACTAAGCTTTATGCTTACTCCCTTTCTTTTTTTTCATTGTCGTCAAGCTAGCTCGGGGATCGAAGGAAGTCAGAGCTCAATTCACACTATCAAACTAATCTTTTGGGTATAGTGAATTTAAGTATTTTGAGTATGGCATGTATAGGGACTTGGTCTTTTTGTTATATATCATATTTGTGTAGCCAAATGTGTTGGCTTATAATGATTTGGTGATTCATTTTGTATTTGGCCATGAGATATGACCCATATTAATTATGGGGATGTAATCCTATTCATACATGCATACATGTGCTATGGTCACCCATGTTGTGGTTAAATTCATTTGGCATGGATGAATTATGGATATGATCATGAATGCTTGATGATGGAATTGTGAGTAAATGACATAATAACAACTAAGACATGAATGTGTAAAATGGAATTAAAATGATTTTTCATATTGCATGTGATTTGGTAAACTTGGTCTAAAAAAATATAAAGTTATTATGTATGAGCCATATTTATGAATGTGTAAGTGCTCATTTATGCCATGTAGGATGACATGGTGATACATATAAAAGTGTGCTTGTGTTATTGAGGGTGACAAAAAGTTTGGAAAATAGCCTCAAAGTTGTCCACAAGGGTAGGCACACGGACGTGTGTCTGGACCATGTGTGACACACGGTCTGCCCCATGGGTGTGTGATCCTGTTGTGTGTCCCCTGTACCCTATTAAATACAAAATATAATGCTTAGTGGTAAACACACGGGCAGAGACATGGCTGTGTGTCTCAACCGTGTGAAGGACTCGGCTATAGGACATGGGCGTGTGCCTTGGCCATGTGAAGTCTGCACTTAATTTTTGGAATTTAGTTCTCCACACGGCCTAAGCACACGGGTGTGTGACTTGGTCGTGTGACCCTAATTGCATTGATGACGTCATAAATAGAGAATTATACGGGCTAAGGACACGGTCGTGTCCCAAGCCACACGAGCATGTGTAACCATACAGCCTACCCACACGGGCATGTGACCCTGTTTCATGAAAACTTTCTAAGTTTTTCCTAAAGTTTTCTAAAGTTCTTGGTTTGTTCCCGAACCACTCTTGATGTATGTTTTGGCCTCGTAGGCCCATATAAGGGGCGACATGCATATGTATGAACGAATTTAATTTGAACGAAATTTTGTGACTCGATTTTGTATGTTTGTTTGCGTTTAATTCTGATAATGCCTCAAACCCTGTCCCGACGTAGGATATGGGTAAGGGGTGTTACATTTAGTGTTATCAGAGCTACAGTTTAGTCGATTCTTGGATTAACGTAACATGTGTATGAGTCTAGCTGTACATGCCATAAATGAATTATGATAGTGTGACGACTCTTGACCTTTTTAAATTGTGTTTTCATATAGAAATGAATCCTAATCGAGCTGAAGCTTATGATGTAAGAAATAATGCGCCAGCTCCCGCTTAAGGGGCAACGCCAGTTGAGAGTAGACCCGTGACTGTGAGTCAGGGAGGAGGAGATGAGGCTAGGGAAGCCTTTCTCCATATGATGAATCCTGGTATATGGAGTTCGTTTGAACGAACCCAAACGCTCAACCCCCTCCACCCCCACCTATTCCTCAACCTATCCTCGTAACACCCCAAGGTATGGATTTCGTGAGACTAAATAGAGCTCCAGTTTATAAGATTCGGAAGCAAGGAGTCGAAGAGTTTCGAGCTAGGATAGATGATGATCCCGAAAAAGTAGAGTTTTGGCTCGATAATACTGTAACACCCCAAACTCGGCCTGAATGTTATGGTTGAATCTAGCTATGTCATATGACAGTGCTTTTGAAATTGTATCGTTGCTCTCACCTTATTTCCCGTTTTAAAACACTTCATTATCTTAACACTGGTTCTATTAATCGTCAAAACGTTAACCTCGCGGAAGCTTTCGACACTGTTGAGTGGTCGTGAATATTTTTATAAAACATTTGTTTATTTTAAAAACCAAAGTCTTCCTACTACTAGCAGTAAAACCATAAAATGTTGCAAAACCCAAATTTAAACAAAAACCTGTAATGGCCATAATTAAGTCAAAATTCCCCAAATAAAAATTAAAACCATGATAAGCATAAAACCGTAAATTTATCGTGAGGCAGAAGTAGTGGTCACTATCGAGTCCTCCACTGCACCAATCCGTCATTAAACAGAAAAGGGTGAGTTTTTACAAACTCAATGTGTAATCCCCATAGAAAAATATACACACAGCACAATATCCAAAATTAGTCATATATTTACATATAGTTCGGACCTGAGCCCTTTAAGAATTGGTGTGGACCTTAGCCCACTCAGATACAGAATCAGAAGTCCTTAACCCATCTCAAATATAACATGTCGAATAGAATAGAATAACAGAGTCCTACCCACTAGCCTCAACACACCAACTCCATCCAACCCTGCACACCATGTGCGTGTCTACTGGCCTAGACACCAATTAAGTCAGTATACCCTACAGTTTTGACACGGCCTAGACACATAGGCGTGTCTACTGGCCGTGTGCGGCACACGAGCTGGTATATGGGTGTGTGGTTGGCCGTGTGACCCAAGTCAGTAACCTCTCCAGTTTTCCCACGGCCATGGTGTAATAGGCCAATTTTGGCCCGGGCCCGAAATAAAACAAAAACCTAAACTAAATAAATAAAATGTCCAAAAAATTAACAGTCCATTACAAAACACTACCCAATCTACAAACCAAAAACCCAAGCCCAACAAGATTAAAACCCTAGCAACCCAAAAGGGCCCAAAACTAAACCATTTCCAGCAAACAAAAAGGGAGGCAGAAACCCTAGCCTCTTTACGCCGCCGCTCCTTCCACGCGTGCCTCCGGCCCCCGCACGCCACCACCTCTCCACGTCAACCTCCGTACCTCCATAGCTGGCCTCCGTACCTGCAATGACAACAGCATAGAGAAAAAAAAACAAAGCAAAAAAAAAAACAAACAAAATTGTAAAAAAATTCCGGCTATAAAAAGCCACAAACACATTTTGTATGATTTTTACGGAGAAATATTAATAAAAAAACAGAAGCAATTTGCTAAAGGTGATTCTTTTGTTATTTCAATTTTCTTTTATTCTTTTTTTTCTTTTTTTTCGAAAATAAAATAATATTAAATAAAGAAACAAAAAAAGGAAAGGTTTAGAGAGAACTAAACCATAGAGCTCCGTCACCGGGAACGGCCAAGGTAGCCACTTCCGATGAAAAGTGGCCAAAATCGAAAGGTTTTTAACCTTTTGGGTGGGGATTTCAGAAATTTTGGCATCGGATCTATGTTCAGGGGGGTCAAAATGATAAAATGGCTTTTTTATTTTTTCTACCACCGTGGACAAGCAAGAAGTTGATGATCGGTGACCGTGCACTGCCATGATGGTCCGACGCCGGAACCATGGCCGGAGGGGAGAAGGGTTGAGAGAGAAAAAGAAAGGAGTTTTTGTTTTTTTTTTAAAGGAAGGTTGTAATGGAAAAAAAATTTTGGGGGTTTAAATAAGGAACCAAAATAGTGCCGTTTTGGGATAGCCTGAAACGCCCCAAAAACGATGTCATTTTGGTGTGAAACGGATCTATCCGACCCGCTCCAATTAGGGTCTGCGTGTTTTTGACCGGATGGTCTATTTGCCTTATGGGTCCTTCTGCTTTTTCGCCTATTCTTAATTAAATCCTATTCATTTCTTTTGGCTTTGTAATTTTGCCCCGTAACTTTCGCGTCTTTTTCATCTTGGTCCACATTAAAACTGTGCGTTTTGGAGGGGGATTATTTCCCATTTTGGTCATTCCTTGTTAGCAGCGCATTCAATGTGGTCCTTTCCTTTTCTTACTTATTTCGGATTTGCCCAGAACTTCCGTTTTAAGTCCGATTTAGTCCTTTTTAGTTATTTTTGCTATTTTATTATTAAAATTAATTAATTAACATTATTATTACTATTGTTATTATTATTATTATTATTATTATTATTATTATTATTATTATTATTACTCTTATTTTTTTACTATTATTATTATTATTATTATTATTATTATTATTATTATTATATTTTCCTCATTATATTTAATAACTTATTACCATTATCTTATTATTAAACAAATTAATTTTTACATTATTATTAAATTTCTTTTCGTTTATTTACCTAGTATTTTTTTAAATATATATTTATCATTTTGTTATTTATTTATCTATCTCCTTTCAAACTATAGATTATTTATTATTTATATTAATATTATTATCATTATTATCATTTTTAAACTATTTTACCTATTATTTATTTATTCATTGGTTTACTAATTTATTCATTGGTTTACTAATATGTTCTATTGTTCTTTTATATATATATATATATATATATATATATATATATATATATATATATATATATCTTATTTCTTTATTTTATTGTATTTTTGTCCTTATCATTGTCGTTCACATTACGTGTTTATTATTATTCCGTTATGCATGTTAATACCATGATTTATTTCCCACATTTTACTAAAACATCGTGTTACCTTAATCTTTATTCGATAGATGAAATCTCGTTCTTTTAAAATAAGTAATCATTCGTATTTTAGAATTCGAATGGTCGTTCCCTAACTTACGGGGTTTCGATCTTTTCGATGATTCCGAATAAACGAATGTTTTTAAAGCATGAATTTTAAATATTCTCGGGAATTAAGAAAAGATCGTGTTCTAACTTACAAAATATGATTTCTTTCTAAAACTGAGATAATTGAAAATCTTTTAAAATGAATAAATTTTTCGGCATTTATTTGCATATCGGGAATTTAAGACATTGCGTCCTAACTTACGGGACGTAATTCTTTTTCTCAATTAACGTGAAATATACCCTTTTCATGAATTTTTCAATTAAATAATATTTTAACAAAGGATCATATTTTTAAAAATCTTTTCAAATTTTTAATTTTCGACACTAAGACATTAATTAATCAACTAGGTACCAATTTTGGGCGTATCGGGGGTACTAACCCTTCCTCGTGCGTAATCGACTCCCGAACCTGTTTTCTGAATTTTGTCGACCAAAAATCATCGTTTTAATAAATTTAAACTTTTGTTAAAATTATTAAATTACCAGGTGATCCGATCACACCTAAATAAAAAGGGTTGGTGGCGACTCCCATTTTCATTTTCATTTTTAAAATAAAGTCAACCCCTTTTTCAAAAAAATGGTTTTGACAGCTTGGCGACTCTACTGGGAAAATAAAAGAGTCAAGTCGTAAATTGATTAATTTCTATCTTTTCGTTGAAAATTGAAAAATTCATTTTAAAATACGATCCTTTCATTGCATTTCATTCGTTATTTCTTTTTTTTTTGTTGTAATATGTGCTTTATTGGTTCGATCTTTAGGTGTTTTCGCATATTGCATTGTATTACCGTTCGATCTACCTTTTTAAGTGGGAGTGAGAAACTAGTTCTTCGTGAGGTTTTCACCTCCGCATAGAATAGCGAATCGCTTCCGGGACACATCTGTACCTATGTCTTCATGAGATTTTCATCTCCGTAAAGCCATAGGGAAATGTATTCCCTTGAACCGAACTCGGTCTATATAAGCCTATAATGGGTGAGGATTGAGGAATCTGCTGGTTCAGGTACTGCTTCTTTAGAACCAAACCACATATAACGAGCCTTAAGAGCTCACCCTAGGTAGAACCACTCCAACCCTAATGGTCACACAAATAGGTGCCCTGCCTGTCATTTGTGTTTTGTGTACTGACGTGTTTCTTTTGTTTTGTTTTTTATTGCATTCCATCATCATAGAAAAGAGGTGTTGATTCAAGTTTAGTTGCTAAATAGAGAGCTTGTCATGGAAAATGGATTTCTTGATAAAGTGGAATATAATACGGCCGTCCGAATATAGTCCGAGTAAACACAACGAGAGAAGGCTGATAGTCTGTGGAGGAATATACGACTATAATTCACTGTCTGAGGATTCAAGCCGAAAAAGATTATTCAGGATTAAAGAAGCTAACGAGCATCGGGTCACGGCCCAGATCAAGCAAAAAGGAAATAATCTTTTGGACAATTTGTAAGATTTGACTTTAACATCCGAATAAGAAGAAAAAGATCGATGTCTTCACTTGAAGTACGAGGGAAAGGCCGCATATGTAATCCGTCTTATGTAAAGAAATCTATTTTCTAGAAAAGTTGTTCTAATAGAATTGAATTCAGAATCAATGCCTCTCTTTCTTTTTGTATCCATCCCATGCATCTACATTGCATCATATGTATTAGATTTTCACAAAATGACCCTAATTAAAAAACCATTTTAGTAATCTGTAAACCAACAAAAATCTACCAAGTATGCATCTTTACGATACACGAAGAAAAACTAAAACGATGGGTAAAAGATTGGAAAGATTGGAATAGATGTAGAAGGAGATGCAAGAACAGATGCAAGCGCAAATGCAAGAGCAATTGGCTAAAATCCAATAAGATATGAGGGGCCAAATTCTGGAATCACAAAGGAACATGATGAACCAGCTAACACAACTGCTGACTGGTGGGCTAGACAAAGGAAAGGGTCCTATAGTCAATGCTGGGGATAACAATGAAGATCCTCTCTAACCCCTAGTTTTACCCTGAAAAATGCTCAGACACAACCCGAGGTGTGTACACGAAGGCCATCCGTTACAATCAAGCCCCAACAATTTCAGGCCGGTGCCTCGATGCCAATCAACTATCAAATAGGCTCAGGCTCTAATCTTAAGGATAACCCAACTAATCTCATAGTCCCTAATCTGGATGACATGGTAGAAGCCAAAAGAGCGAGAGTGAAGCTCCCGAAACTATTGGAAGACCGATGCAAGTCATTAGAAAGTGATGGAAAGTGCTGATTATCACTGTGGAATCGATGATAAGGATTTGAGCTTGGTTCCAGACCTGGTGCATCCCCCCAAGTTTAAAACTCCTGAGTTCGAGAAGTATAATGAAACTAACTGGCCCGAGGCTCATATTACCATGTTTTGTAGACGAATGACTGGGTACGTCAATAGTGATAAGCTATTAATTCACTGCTTCCAGGACAATCTGGTTGGGGCAGCATCCAAATGGAACAACCAATTGAGTTGTACCAAGATCAACTCATGAAAGGACCTAGATCAAGCCTTCATGAAACAGTATAGTCATGTGACAGACGTGGCCCCTGACAGAATCACCTTGCAAAATATGGAGAGAAAAAAAAACGAAAGCTTTGGGCAGTATACCCAAAGGTGAAGGGAAGTTGCCACACAAGTCCAACCACCATTTATTAATCACATGCTGGGAAGTACAACCAAAAGTTTCTTAGACATAGTAATGCTCGGTGAAATGATAGAAAATGCGATAAGGTGCGAAAAAATAGAAGCGGAGGAAAGCACCAAGAGATTAGCTCCAAGGAAGAGGGAAAATGAGGTGAACAACACGAGCACGTACAGCAAAGGTCATTCCAAGTCACTCACTATAAACCAACCGAAGACGGTAACTGCCAACCATCAGGGTAACCGAAGACAAGAATTAAATACGAGAACGAATACAGAAAGGCTACAGTTCACACTTATACCCATGACGTATGGAAAGTTGTATCAAAACCTATTTGATGCACACATGGTGTCCCCTTTCTACCTAGAACAGATGCAACCTCCTTTTCCCAAATGGTACGACGTAAATGCTCAGTGCCAATACCATGCTGGAATCATTGGGCATTCAATCGAAAATTGCACTGCGTTCAAAAAGCTAATTAAAAGATTTATTAAAATGGGGATTGTGAAGTTTGACGACCCATCCGTGCCCAATGTAGCAGGAGTTCCCAATGAAGAGTTGCATGAAATCCAAGAATGCATCGAGTTTGAGGCCTTGGTGCAGGACATTATGGACAATAAAGAAATCAAATTTTATAAAGACATCGAATGCCCAGTGGGAATGTTGGAGAATCTAAACATTAACGACTTATCCAAAAAAGGAACCGTGGAATACAATTTAAGGAGCATTTGCCCTTACGTACTTGGGGGTGTTTTGAACAATAGGATTGTGGAAGAGATCCTTGTATTTCTTAAAGCCAATTTAGAGTAATATTCAAAATACGCTTGTTACTTTAAGCCTAGAAGCAATAAGAATCCTTTTGTGAAATAGGCTTATGTCCAAAATCTTTATTCAATAAAATGCATCTTTGCTATCATTTTGAGCAAATATTCTTTTATTCTGTACAGACAATTATGCTTAAATTCTTTTGTTCTTTAGACTTACTTTCAAATATTGTTTTATTCTTCATTCATGATCATACCATACAAATAATTATTCATTCTTTAGAATATTCCTTCGTACATGCAACAGGTCTCCAGATATCAATAACATGAGTGACACTGTTACTAACCCAGAATCTCCTTTTAAGCAAGATATGTGTCTGGAGGATCTCAGGACTTTGAAGATGACAGAGATTGTAACCTATCTCCTGATTTGTTAAGGATGGTAGAACAAGATGAAAACAGATCCTACTTTACAAAGGGTCAACGGACATCGCGAGCCTAAGAGAAGAGAAAGAAGTGAAGATCGGAGCCTATATCACCACAGAGACAAAACGAGACGTCATTGAGTTATTTCAAGAATTCAAAGGCGTTTTGGCATGATCGTATGAAGATACGCTTGGGCTACTAAGACGTGTGGATGCTGTTAAGGCTAAGAAAATATTAAAAGAAGTCCATAAGGGTGTTAGAAGAACACATGCTAATGGTTTTATAATAGCCAGGCAAATCATGAGGTTCGGGTACTACTGGTCCACCATGGAAGGGGATCGTATCAGTTATATCGTAAATGCCAAATTTATGGAGACAAGATTTATGTGCCTCCTTCATTTCTTTATACACTTTCGTTATGTGGAGCATGGATGTTATTGGGCTGATCTCGTCAAAAGCTTCTAGCAGACATCATTATCTTTGTGGCCGTTGATTACTTCGCTAAGTGGGTGAAAATCGCTTCACATGCCAATGTTACAAAGTCGATAGTTATCAAAGTCTAAAAAAAAAAAAGAGATCATGTGTCAACAAGAAATGTCAAAAAAGGTCATATCTAACAATGCACAACAGCACAACATCAAAAGTTTGCAGTTTGTTCAAGAACAAACGCCATATTACCCCAAAATGAATGATACAGCAAAAAAAAGATCGTGGGGAAAATGACCAAGACTTGTAAATATTGGCATGAGAAGTCACCATTTACCTTCTATGCTTATCAAATGTCGGCCAAGACCTTCGCCGGGCCAATACCTTTCTAATTGGTTTATGGAATGGAAGCGATTTTGCCCATTAAAGTCGAGATTCCTTCTCTCCAAGCTTCCATTTAGTCAAGAATTGGATGAAAAAGAATGAGTCCAGTTTCAATATGGTCAAGTGAACCTGATTGAAGAGTTTGAAAGTATCCATCATGGTCAAATATATCAAACATTAATGATGCGAGTTTAAGGTAAGAAGGCTTGCCCTAGAGAATTCCATGAGAAAGACTTAGTTTTGAAAAGGATTCTTTATATACAAAAGGACTTCAAAGGAAAGTGGATGTCGAATGAGGAAAGACCTTATGTGGTAAAGAAGGCCTTCTCTATAAAAGCGTTAATTGTAATCGAGATGCATGGCAATAACCTGCCCAGTCCGGTGAATTTAGATTCAGTCACATTTAGTATTTCCAAAAAAAACTCACACACAAGAAAAACACAAAAAAAATAAAAAAGAAAAGAAAAAGGAAAAGCCAAGGTGAAAACCCACAAATGGCGCTTTGAGACCAAAGGCGTTTTGAATTGAAAACCCGAAAAGGGCAATTCAAATAAAAATGGGGCATGCAGTAGTCTTGTGATCACGTGATTTCTTGATAGGTTTTAAATATTTATAATTAATCATTCTTGAAACTAACTATTATCGCGATGTAGGCAAGTGTACCTATCGAACAGTAGTAAAGTTTTAGCAAGACCGGATTGTCGAACCCAAAGGAACTAAAAGTACTAGTAATGACTGTCTTTTTATTATCTAGCCTAGGAATAAAGAGGTTTTTTTTAATTAACTAATTATCTAAAGTAAGAACTCACAGAGAATAGAATTGGGGAATTGCTTTTGGGAAAATCGATTGAATTAAGACAATACCTAATGAAAAATCCACCTAGACTGTACTTGTTATTCTGGCTCCGAATCGGACGATTTGTTCATTTAACTTGTTCCGTAGAGATCCCTAAGTTATGATATTATCCCTATTTAAGACTAATAACGTCTAATCCCTATATTGAATAATTGAGACCTTTCTCTAATTAACACCCTAGGGTTGCATTAACTCGATCTATGGATCCACTTATTAGATTTCACCCTAATCCGGAAAAATCTTGTCACCCTATGTCTAGGCGCGTAATCAACTCCGCTTAATTATGACAAATGTACTCTTAGACAGGGTCTATTCCTCCTCTGAATAAGAGCTTATCTTAAATCAGTATCCTGGGATATTAAAACAAGAATTAAGAACACATAATTAAGAAAAAGTTAAATATTTATCATACAATTCAGAAAATAATAACAAGATTCGTCTTAGGTTTCATTCCCCTTAGGTATTCAGGGGATTTAGTTCATAACTAAATAAGAAAACATCTTAGAATAATAAAGAATACAAAACATAAAGAAAACCCAAAACTCCTGAAGGGGAAATTAAGGAGAGATCTTCAGTCTTGATGACGAATCCGACTTCTAAGATGGATCAATCGGCTTCCTTGGAGTAATTCCTTACTCCCTATTCTGTGTGTCACTTTTCTTCCTCCTCTAGGGTGTATTTATAGGCTTTGGAATGCCTAAGAGCCCTCAAAATTAGCCTTTTCCGATTGGACTCAATTTGGGCTCGACAGGGACAAGCCCGTGTGCGATTACTTCAAGCCGTGCTCGAGCTTGCCAAATTGACACGGCCGTGTGGTCTACCCGTGGAGGAGGTCCAGGTCATGTTGATTTCGTACTTTGACCCATTTTCTCCGTTTTTGGCCCGTTTCTCGTTCCTTTCGCTCTCCTATGCTCTCCTAAGTATAAAACATGAAATTAAAGCATTAGGAGCATCGAATTCACCAATTCTAATGGGAAATCATCCATAAAATGCGTTAAACATGGGGTAAAAATATGTATAAATTATGGTTTATCAAATACCCCCACTTAAGCATTTGCTTGTCCTCAAGCAAAATTCTCAACTCATAATCAAAATAAATTCTTCTCAATTTATAATTTCTATCGATAATATCTCAAAATAATTCATAGCTAATCATACATTGAGAATTCAACTAAAAGAATATAAAAGTTTCAAACATTCCAAGTTGAGTATTTAATCATGCAAACATAGGTGTCTCCCCTCATCTAAGTAATTACCTTTGATTCAGAATATCATAGAGTTTCACATCCTCACTAAAGATTCACTCAAATCACTCGAGGTGTTTTAAGGACAATAAATGAAGTACTGAATAGTCAATAATGAAAAGTCATTACCATAGGCTTGCATGAAAATCAAATCTCCACCACTGATAAATTGGGATGAAACATCAATAAAAAGGTCTTTAGAGGGTTGTAATGAGGCTTCGTTAGGGGGTGTGGTCACACACTGAAAGAAAGGGTTAGAATCAAGATTGAATTGAAAAATTGCCTAACTAGAAAAAGAGTTAATCATCACTTGCGTACAACAGAGTTTTTTCTCAGAATATGGAATTACTAATGTATATACATAGTTTTTTTTTTCAAAACAAGTTAAAAAAAAATAGACTAACTATTAAGAACAAGACATAGCTAAGCAAATTCTTGAACTCAAATCTCGACAAAAATAGGGATTAATTTAGGGGATTTCAACAATAATATTTTAAGGGTTAATATTAAGGGTGATACAAGAAATGGCTTGTTAGGCTCAATGGGGTTTACTAGGGGTTAATCGTGGAGGTAGGCTTTTCATGGCATGAGTGGGTTATTCCTAAGTGCCTTAATCATTTTGACATATCAAATCAAATGGTGTGGTCTTGACATGCATAATCAAGCAAGTTCTAGAATAACAGTTCGATATTGACGCACTCAAAGAAATAATAAAAGTGAGCATGAAAGAATTAATAGATGCTCAAAAGGCTCAAAAATCTCACAAAAATTATGGCTTTTTTATGTTTAAAACTTCTGAATTCCAACTCAAAGTAATACCTAAACTTTGGGGAAACAACCTAAGATTTTAAATTCTTAAAAATCAACTTATCATGCTTGATTCTTTAATTTCTTGAGGTTTAAACAATCAATGCATAAATGCTTATGTTTTAATTCAAGATATATCAATCATCGTCATAAATCAATCAAAATTTATCCTAAATACGATATGAGAGTTTTCCAAGAGAACAAGGTAGTCATTCAAGGATTTTTCTGATAATGAAATAAATATCCCCCCATACTTAAGATGTACATTGCCCTCAATGTACAAAGATAGATATTAGAATAAAAATAAAATAGGGAGAGAAGTGAAACTTCCTGTATTGAAAATGTATGAAATTCCTAGATTAGCGAGAATTAGTTGCTGGAAATACAACTGGAGGACAAACATGATTCTGAAGGACAAAAGGGTAATTGGGGGAATAATTTCATAGTAATCACAAAGATAAGCCATTTTAAAAACAAAATAATCTTCAAAAATAAATAAAATAAAATCGATGATCTAAATTTTTTTTTAAGTGGCATGGCCTGTTCACACGCCCATGTTGTTTCGGCAGTTTCGACCATGGCCATGTCGCACAACCGTGGCATTTTATCGTACCCCGTGTTGGGGAAATCTTTTACCCTGTTTTCGCACAGCTGTCTCGCATGGCCGTGTTTCCGTCTGTGTTGGTCACACGGCCTTAAGCACGACCGTGTGATAGGCTGTATGAATTTGGGAACCTGTGCGTCGAAGACTCTATTAGTGACCTAGATGTTTAAAAATTCAAATTTAAATAATTTAAAACAGTTAGTACTCGGGTTGCCTCCCGAGAAGTGCTTATTTATAGTCTAAGCTCGTCTTACCTCTCCGTTGAATGATCATGGTGGTTTGAGGAGTTTATACTCCTCATTCCTACTATTAATCTCATCAAAATAAGGTTTTAAATGGGTATTGTTTACCTTAAAAGTGCCGAACTTGGGATGACTCACCTCGACCGTACCGAATGGAAAAATGCTGAGTACCATAAGAGGGATTTCTTCATTCGATGTGGTAGAAACAATGAGGGATCTGTGGCATCTAATAAGACTCTATCTCCAACCTTAAGTTGATTTGGAAAGGGATTGAGCTTTTAACTTATCTCCCACAATTTATGGTGATTTTCCAAAGTCACGTTACTGCTGCTGTCCCAAGCAGATTTATTACCAAATCACTCTTTTACACACCTAACTTGCATGCATGTTATTTAAACATGTATATCACTAGTCAATCATCACATATCTATGATTTTACTTAAGTATAATCTCCAATTCACCGTTTTAAAGCACAACATGTTAGCCGATTTTTCCCTTAGCATCTAAGGCACATGCATGCTCATTTGTTTGGCTCAACTTCACCTATCTCCCATTTTTCATCAAAAGAACATGAAACAACAACCAAAAACCAAAATATGCTTCATGAGTTAGGGTAAAATCAAGAAGAACCCATGAACATCAAAATAGAAGCAAAGTACCAAGAACTTACCTTCAATTTTTCCTCCTCCTAGTGACCGAATATTCAAGGGTTTCCTCCCCTATTTGCTCTCTCTCAAATTCGGCTATGAAGAACAAAAAATGAACAAAAACCTTCCTTTACTTCCTTTTGTTATACTTATCAGTCAACATTTTATGACACATAAATGATATACTAATATTTGTGCCATACTCATGCCATAATTCCAATAAAAAAAATGCCCATAATGCTTATCATGCCCATCATGGAACATTTTCCTAACCCATTATCAATTTTTAACAATTTGTACCATAAATTATTAATATCAAGTGCACATATTGTCTACCACCAACATGATGACTAGCCACTACATGTAAAATGGGAGGTTTGACATGCAAATCCTCCTATTTTGCACTCCTATTTATTTGGCCACTACAAATTAGCCTATAGCATTTTCAAACATTTTCACATAGGTCCAAATTCATAATTTCACTCCCTTTTTCTTATGGAACAAAAATTAACTAAAATTATCGGGTTCTATCTTAAGCTTGGGCCTTCGAGAGGCCCACAAACATAATTAAACCTATGCCAACATTCACAGAATTCCTGAAAATTGGGGCATTACATAGGTTGTACCATTTGTCAGTTTTAGTAGAATTGGTTAAACGATCACCATCAATTTCCGATGTGTTGCCAGAATTACGAGCTTGAAGAGTGATTGTTTTGTCTCCCACATGGAGTGTGAGTTCACCTATGCCAACATCAATAATCGTTTTAGCAATTGCTAAAAAGGGCCTTCCTAGAATTAAAGGAGTGTTGCTATCCTCCTCTATGTTTAGAATAATGAAGTCAATGGGAAATATAAACTTATTAATTTTAACTAGCACATCTTCAATAATACCCCTAGGAAATCTTATAGTTTTATCTGCTAATTGAATGCTCATCCTAGTCTGTTTGGGTTTCCCGAGACCCAATTGTTTGAACATTTTGTAAGGCATGACGTTAATACTAGCCCCCAAATCAGCTAATGCATTATTAACATCTAAACTACCAATTAAGTAAGGAATTGTAAAACTCCCCGGATTCTTAACTTTGTTGGGTAGTTTATTCTGGAGAATAGCTGAGCAAACTGCGTTGAGCTCCACATGCAATGCCTCGTCCATCTTCCGCTTATTTGCTAAAAGATCCTTTAAAATTTTATTGCATTTGGCATCTGTGATAGAGCTTCAATAAACGGTAACTTAATATGTAATTTTTTTATGAGTTTAAGGAATTTACCAAATTGTTCATCTGAGCGATCTCTCCTTGTCGTGTTTAGGTATGGCACACGAGGTTTATATTCGACATTCACTGAATTGTTTTTATTGTGATCTACCTCACCTTGACCTTTGCTTACCACAGTTTCTTGCCTTGGTTCTGGCTCAGGCTCAACAAATCCGTCTTCATCTTGAACATTAATTGCGTTAAGCTATTCCCTTGGGTTAGGTTCAGTATTACTGGTCGTTCGGAGATTAGTTTAGAAAGCTAGCCTATCTGAGTTTCGAGCCCTTGGACTGACGCTTGTTGATTTTTAAGTGTCGTTTTGGTGTTCAGAAAACAGGTTTCTAACACCGATATAAACTTTGAGAGCATCTAATCAAGGTTCGGTTTCTTTTCCTATTGATAGGGTGGCGGTTGGTAGCCCGGAGGTGGTCGCTGACTTCCTTGGCCTCCCAATGAGAAATTTGGGTGGTTCCTCCAACCTGCATTATAAGTGTTACTATATGGATTGTTTTGAGGTCGAGAATTATTACCCATGTAATTTGATTGCTCGTTATCCATGTTGTGGCCATAAGGTTGGTATTCCGAATGGCTTGTTCCACCTCTACTTGCTTCGCATTGCATTTCTGGGTGAACCTGTAAAGAACTAAGAAAACCATCAATTTTCTTATTCAAGAGTTCTACCTGATTAGAAAGCATGGTGACCGAATCGACGTTATAAACATCGGCTGTTTTCGTTGGCTTTTTCCTCATGACTTGCCACTGATAGTTATTCAATGACATCTCCTCTATGAACTCATAAGCATCTTCAAGTGTTTTATTATTGATGGTTCCGGCAACAGCTGCGTCAATCATTTGCCAAGTCGAAGGATTTAAGCCATTATGGAATGTTTGAACCTGAAGCCAAAGCAGTAACCCATGGTGAGGGCACCTTCACAAAAGGTCTTTGTATCTCTCCCATGCATCGTAGAGTGTTTCTCAATCCATCTGCACAAAAGAAGAGATATCATTACTTAATTTAGCCGTTTTAACCGGTGGAAAATATTTTAGTAGAAATATTTTGGTCAATTGTTCCCAAGTAGTAATTGACCCTCATGGTAACGAGTTCAACCACTGTTTAACTTTGTTCCTCAATAAGAAAAGGATAATCGAAGACGAATGGCATAGTCAGAAATGCCATTAATTTTAAATGTATCGCATAGTTCCAAAAAGTTTGCTAAGTGAGCGTCGGGATCTTCATCCTGCAAACCATCAAACTGAACAAACTATTGTATCATTTGACTTGTGTTAGGTTTGAGTTCAAAAGTATTTGCAGCTACAGCAGGTCTAACAATGCTTGATTCAGTTCCTGTTAAAGAAGGTTTAGCATAATCATACATAGTACGTGGAGTAGGATTTTAATTAGCCACAATTGTAGGAGGTAGCTGATTGTCTTGGTTTTTAGTCATCTCTTCGATTAGGGTTGAGTATCGTCTTCTTGCTCGTTCTCTGTGCATCTTAGGCTTCGCCTTATTTCTCTTTGGTTTCTGCGAACTGTGCGATCGATTTCTTCAACAAGTAATGGTCCTGACGGGTTTCTTCTAGTCATAAACTATAAAAACCTGCCAGAAGAAGGAAAAAGGAAATTAGTAAATTAGAATCAAATTTAAAATAAAATTAGATTGCAAGAAAAATAAATGGCTAAAGTAATAAAAATTGAGTGTTCCTAATATTTTAGTTCCCAGGCAACGGCGCCAAAAACTTGATCGCATGATTTCATGATAGGTTTTAAATATTTATAATAATCGTTCTTGAAACCAACTATTATCGTGATGTAGGCAAGGGTACCTATCGAACAGTAGTATAGTTTTAGCAAGACCAAATTGTCGAACCCAAAAAAACTAAAAATACTAGTAATGACTGCCTTTTTATTATCTAGCCTAAGAATAAAGAGGTTTTGTTTTAATTAACTAATTATCTAAAATAAGAATTCATAGAGAATAGAATTGGGGAATTGCTTTTGGGAAAATTGATTGAATTAAGACAATATCTAAGGAAAAATCCACCTAGACTGTACTTGTTATTCTGGCTCCGAATCGGACGATTTGTTCATTTAACTTGTTCCGTAGAGATCCCTAAGTTATGTTATTATCCCTATTTAAGACTAATAACGTCTAATCCCTATATTGAATAATTGAGACCTTTCTCTAATTAACACCCTAGGGTTACATTAACTCGATTAATGGATCCTCTTATTAGGTTTCACCCTAATCCGGAAAAATCTTGTCACCCTATGTCTAGGCGCGCAATTAACTCTGCTTAATTATGGCAAATGTACTCTTAGATAGGGTCTATTCCTCCTCTGAATAAGAGCTTATCTTGAATCAGTATCTTCGGATTTCAAATTAAGAATTAATAACACATAATTAAGAACAAGTTAAATATTTATCATACAATTCAGAAAATACTAACAAGATTCGTATTAGGTTTCATTCCCCTTAGGTATTAAGGGGATTTAGTTCTTAAATAAATAAGAAAACATCTTAGAATAATAAAGAATACAAAACATAAAGAAAACCCAAAACTCCTGAAGGGGAAATTAAGGAGAGATCTTCAGTCTTGATGATGAATCTGGCTTTTGAGATGGATTAATCGGCTTCCTTGGAGTAATTCCTTACTCCCTATTCTGTGTGTCACTTTTCTTCCTCCTCTAGGGTGTATTTATAGGCTTTGGAATGCCTAAGAGCCCTCAAAATTCTCCTTTTTCCGAATTGGACTCAACTTGGGCTTGGCAGGGACACGCCCGTGTGACACGCCCCTTTGCGATTACTTCAGGCCATGCTTGAGCCTGCCAAATTGACACGGCCGTGTTGATTTCGTACTTTGGCCCATTTTCTCCGTTTTTGGCCCGTTTCTCATTCCTTTCGCTCTTCTATGCTCTCCTAAGTATAAAACATAAAATTAAAGCATTAGGAGCATCGAATTCACCAATTCTAATAGGAAACCATCCATAAAATGCGTTAAACATGGGGTAAAAATATGTATAAATTACGGTTTATTACTCTAGGTGTTCCGAATCTCGAGAAGAGTTTCTTAAGGAAACGTACTACCACTCTAGCATCATTAGTAGGTAGAGCTTGGGCTTCCTCTCATTTGGACATATAATCAATTGCTACTAGGATGTATTTATTCCCATATGAACTGGGGAATGGGCCCATGAAATCGATACCCCAAACGTCAAATATTTCACATGAAAGCATATAATTTTGAGGCATTTCATCATGTTTAGATATGTTACCTATCCGTTGGCATTTGTCACATGAAGTAACGTACCTGTTAGTGTATTTGAATAACGAGGGCCAGTAAAAACCTGATTCAAGTATTTTATGTGCGGTCTTAGTTCCACTATAGTGTCCTTCAGTTGGCCCTGAGTGGCAATGTTCCAGTATTTTTTATGTTTCGAATCTTGTAACGCATCTTCTAATGACTTGATCTGCACATCTGCGAAGGGGTCGTCCCAAAAGTAGTTTTTCAGATTATTAAAGAATCGCCTCTTTTGCTGGTGTGTTAACCCTTTTGGGATAATGTTAGCGGCTAAAAAATTTGCGATGTCTGTAAACAAAGGTACCTTAGAGCCAGATATAGCGAAAAATTGTTCTTCAGGAAACAAATCATTTTATTTCAACTTCATCTAGTTCCTTGGTATTGGAATTCTCAAGCCTGGACAGATGATCAGCCGCAAGATTTTTAGCTCCTTTCTTATCCTAAATTTCCAAGTCAAAGTCCTGATATAGGAGAATCCATCGAATGAGTGGAGGTTTTGCATCAGTTTTAGTTAAAAGGTAGCGAAGGGCGGAATGGTCAGTGTAAACAACGACTTTAGACAATATGAGATATGATCGAAATTTATCGAATGCAAAAACCATAGCTAGCAATTCTTTTTTTGTAGTAGTATAATTCTCTTGTGCAGCTGTCAAAGTTTTGCTAGCATAATAGATAGGTTGAAAATGCTTGTCTCTTCGCTGTCCCAATACTACACCTACTGCAAAGTGTAACGGCCTAATTTTCAGTGGTGTCGGAAATGGTGATTTGAGATCACTAAATTCGACAAATAAGATTGAACAAGATAGTAATTTAATATTTATGAGTCAAGTAAGAATTTAGAAGAATTTGTGAAATGGTGAAATTAGTGAATTAAAAGAATTTATTAGGTCAAACGGGTCAAAAATGAGGTATCGAGACCTCAAAGTTGAAAATCGAGCTATAAATATTTTTATAAATATTTATGGAGTGTCATTGAGTTAGTATTAAAGTTTAGTTAGAAAATTTTAACGCTTGGATGGCTAATTAATTGAAAAGGATTAAATTGAAAATAGCACAAAATTTGTTAAATTGTGAGTAAATAGCTTAAGTATTTAAAAATATGGATTTAAAGAGCAATTAGACCCAAAGGTTAATGGCTGGACGGTTTGGGTATGAAATAAGCAAGAAAACAATGTGAACAAGGGCAAAATTGGAAATAGATAAAAGTTAATAGTTAAATAATGATGTAATTGAAAAATCTAGACATTTTCTTCATAATTTCTCAGCCAAAACGCCATAGAAGGTCTGGAGAAAGCTGGTTTTCATATTTTTACATCATGTGAGTCTAATTCTTGCTTTTCTTGATAATTTTATGTTTTTATGACTTTTACAATTAGGTCCACTTGTAGAATTCATTAGTTTTTGATTTTATGGGTGAAATTGGAAGTTACCCTGGATGGATAAGGAATTTTATGATGAATTATTATGAAATTTAAGTTCTAATTTCATATTAAGGTGGTTTTATTAAGTGATTTTGATAGGAAATGATATTTAGGACCTAATTGTGAAAAAGTTGTGAATTGAAGGTTGCTGTTGAAATTCAGAATATAAAAGGTTTTGAAATAGTTTATAATGATAAAATAAAGTGTTAATTGAGAAAAATTAGTTCAATTGATGGGTGAATTGAGTAGGGACTAAATTGTGAAAACTGTAAATTTTGGGGTAAAAGTGCAATTTTGAAATTTGAACAGCATAAATTGTGAAGTGAAATAAAATCAAATAAATGCTAATGAGTAGAAATATTTTATATTATAGATCAAGAATCCAAAGAAGAACGAGGAAAAGAAAAAGTTGCGAATAGTCCCAAAATTTCAATATCTTCTACAAATTAGCGGGTAAGTTCATATGGTTGAAATTAGATGTTTATTTGTGAATGATTGAAGTATATAATGTGTTATTATATACGAATTTGTTGTGGGATTGTGTAGATTTTGTTAATGAAAGAATAAATGTGGAAATGCAAATTAGGAAAAACGCAGGATTGAGTACGTTCAGATCGTGACGTGTGATGAATTGATTGGATAAGACCATGGTTGTTCCATGGCAAAGTGTGAAACGAGGTATGGTATCATCCATCTTGAGTTGTGAAATGTAGGTATGGTATTATCCATCTTGAGTGTGAAATGTAGGTATGGTATTATCAAATCCATACCTTGAGTTAAGAAATGTAGGTATGGCATTTCCCATACCGAGTTAAAAATGTAGGTATGGTATTTCAATGAGGAAAACCATACTGAGTTGTGAATCGTGGCATTGAGCAACGACGTACTCAATTTCGTAAGCCGTTTCCTAATTTGATTATAAGAAATAAAGAGAAGTGATCCAAATGGAAGAGATTGAGTAGTTGTTCTTGTTGAGCTCAACTATGTGAATTATTATAACAATGGTTGTGAATCGCAGAAACTTTAGTAAATGTTTTGGTATTGTTTGGAAATATTATGTTTGGTAAGCATTACTTTTAACCTATGAACTTACTAAGCTTCAATAAGCTTACTTGTGTGTGTTTAATATTTTTATGTAGATTGACTTGAAGTGAAGTGGGTAGATCGGATCAACACAACAAAGCACACTATCCGGATCAATTCCGGTAGCTTTTGTTTTATGTTTGAAGATTTATATGGCATGTATAGAGTTTGAATGAATTGAAGTAAAGATGTTATAAACTAGTTAACAATATTTGTACTAAAATAGTTTTCGGTAAGTAGCAGTAGTTTGACTTTGAAAAATCACTAAAAATAGTAGAAATGGAATTAAATAATGAATAAATTATGGAATCGAATCTCGATGAGTCTATTCTCATATGGAAGAAGCAAAACAGGTATATGAGCTATATTTTATGAGATGTTTAAATTTTTGTGAAACAGGGCCAGAGCAATTTCTGGATCCCCTGTTCTGACTTTGGAAATTCACCATAAATTTTACAAAGATAATTAGAAGTCATAGTTTATATGTACAGATTCCTTATTGAGTCTAGTTTTATTAGAGATAAACGGCATAGTCATTGAAGCTCTGTACAGAGAGATATCTGATTCGTAATACACAAAGGTCAGAGTAGTCAAACCCTGAAACAGGGGAGATTTTAAATAATAAACTGTACTAATTGGCTTGACCAAAAATTCTAGAAAAAAATTGGTAAGTAGATATATGAGTATAAATTCATATAAAATTTACGGATTTGGATTTCGAGTTTTATAACTCGAGATATGAATTATTTAGCAACTATGACACAGTTGGACAGCTTGTCTGGAAAGTGTGATATAAATTCTTTGAATTTGTTTAAGTGCTCAAATAAGTTTAGTAATGCCTCGTGCTCGACTCCGGCGACGGTCTCGGGTAAAGGGGCGTTACATTTATTGGTATCGAGCCTGGTTTAGTCGATTCTCGAACGAATTTGATGTGTAAAGTGTTTAAAATACATGCCATATAAATCGTGATAGTGTGATGTGAATGATCCGATCTAATTACTAATTTTGTTATAGATTGTAAAGATGTCGATAGACCCGATGGTGCTAGTCGGAAGAGGAAGTTAATAGTAGAATACAGACTTCGAAAGCAGGAACAAGTGGTAATGTCCCGATTTCTTTGATGAGAGAGGAAGAACTTAAAAATATGATTTACGGATTAATGAATCGGTGGTATCATGAAACAATACAAGGAAGAAGTCAGCACAACAACCTCCTCCTCCCCTCTGTACCACCGATTACAACCCGGTTGCTCCTCCTTTAATAGATGAATCTAGCAAAAGAACACCAATTGAAAAACTCGAAAGTTTGGAGTGAAGAATTTCGAGGGAGATCGGACGATGATCCGGTAAAGCGAGTATTGGTTAAAGAGTTTGGAGAGAGTTTTAAGCAGATGATGTGTTCTCCAGAGGACTATTTGGGATGTGCGCTTTGCTATTGAAAGAAGAAGCGTATAATTGGTGGGAAACCATTGAGGCAATGGTACTGCAGATAAACTTACAGGAATTCTTCCAAAACGAATTTAAGAAGAAGTATGTGGGAAAGAGATATTTAGATAAGAAGAGAGAATTTCTTGATCTTCGACAAGGGAATAAAACAAGTGGCGAATATGAAAGAGAATTTGTGTATCTCAAGAGATATGCTCGGGATGTTAAAAAACGAGAGGAAGAAATGTGCATTAGATTTGAAGAAGGGCTTAATGATGAAATCGAATGATGATTGGAGGTACAGAGATTCGGAATTTGTGATTTCATCGATCGAGCTCAAAAGATGGAAGAAGTGTATAACAGAAAGATGCAAAGAGAAAGAAGAGGTAAAGAGGTATACAAAGAAGTTTCTCTAGACCAACTTCGACTTTTTCGCCAAAAGTTCGAAATGATTCGTCGACTGTTATAATCCCGAACGATCGAATAATAGTAAAACGACTCAACAAGATGTCGGAGTAACTAAGAAACCAGCAGCTAGTGTTAGTAGTGTGCAAAATATTCGAGACTTAGATGTAAAATTGTGGTAGATTTCATATTGGTGAGTGTTGGGGAAGAGCGGAGCTTGCTATAAATGTGGTGGAACTGATCATTTTATTCGGACTGTCCTCAATTATTAAAGAAGATAGAGAACAAGGGAGAAGCAAGCAAATACTCCTCGTAAAGGTAAACGTTCAGTCAAAGTAGTGCTCTTGGGACTGTTCATTCGGGAACGAGATCTGCACCCGATCGAGACAAGAGTACCTGACGTACATATGCTATCCGGCAAGGGAAGAAGCTTCGCTCCGGATGTGATAGTGGTAATTTCTATCTTTTGATGATTCTGTATGCTTTAATTGATCCCGGATCTACACATTCATATATTTGCACCGCATTAGTGTCGAAAAGAAAATGACTATTGAGTCCATCGACCTTGAATTGCAAGTCACTAATCCACTAGGGCAAAGTGTGTTGGTTAATTTAATATGTCGGAATTGTCCACTTGAAAATACAAGGTGTGAATTCTCTCACGATTTAATGTTGTTACCTTTCCGAGAATTTGATGTTATTCTTGGAATGGATTGGTTGATTGAACACGATGCCATAGTGAATTGTAGAGAAAAACGGATTGATTTAAAATGTCGAGGGGAAATAGTTTCATTGAGTTTGGGGATAAAAGAATGATGTCGATTATTTCACCTTTACACTCGAAAATTGATTCGGAAAGGTAATAAAGCATTTCTAGCTTATATTCTTGATACTCGGGGTTCGAATTGAAGATGGAACAATTGTCGATTGTTAATGAGTTTCTTGATGTGTTTCGAGGAATTACCGGTTTACCCCGGATCGTGAGGTTGAATTCACAATTGATGTAATTAAGATGCAGCTCAATATCAATAACACCGTATAGAATGGCACCGGTGAGTTAAAGAGTTGAAGACACAGTTGCAAGAGTTATTGGATAAAGGGTTCATCGGACCGAGTACATCACCTTGGGCGCTTTGTCTTATTTGTGAAAAAGAAAGATGGTTCGTTGCGATTGTGTATTGATTACTGAGCGGTTGAATAAGGTAACAATTAAAATAAATATCCATTACCTCGTATTGATGATTTGTTTGATCAAGCTGAAAGGTGCTGCAGTTGTTCTCAAAATAGACCTTAGATCCGGGTATTATCATTTGAAGGTTAAAGAGTGTGATGTGCCAAAGGCGCTTTTGAACTCGGTATGGTCACTACGAATTTTGGTAATGCCTTTTGGTTTAACGAATGCCCCGCTGCATTTATGGATTTAATGAATCGAATTTTTCAGTCTTATTTGGATAGATTTGTGGTGGTATTTATTGATGACATATTGGTCTATTCAAAGACGAATCCGAACATGCACAGCACTTGAGAATTGTACTACAGACTTTGAGAGAAAAACAGTTATATGCGAAATTTAGTAAATGTGAGTTTTGGCTTCATGAGGTTGGATTTCTTGGTCATATTATATCAGCTGAAGGAATTCGTGTGGATCCAAGTAAAGTTTCGGCAGTGGTGAATTGGAAAACACCGAAGAATGTAACTGAAGTGCGAAGTTTTCTGGGATTAGCAGGATACTATCGCCGTTTTGTAAAGAATTTTTCCATGATTGCTTCACCAATGACTCGTTTATTACGAAGAATGTTGAGTTTATGTGGTCGATGAATGTCGCAAAGCTTTGATCGATTAAAGAAAATGTTAATGAAGCTCGGTCTTAACTCAACCGTAATCGTATACCGTATGTTGTGTACTGATGATGCATCTTTAAGTGGTTTGGGTTGTGTGTTAATGCAATCGGGAAAGGTAGTGGCTTATGCTTCACGGCAATTAAAACCACATGAAAAGAATTACCCTACACATGATCTTGAGTTAGCTGCAATTGTTTTTGCCTTTAAAATTTGGAGACACTATTTATATGGTGAGAAGTGTTATATGTATACGGATCACAAAAGTTTGAAATACTTAATGACTCGAAGGAACCGAACTTAAGACAGAGGCGGTGGTTAGAGTTCTTTGAAAGACTATGATTTGGTTATTGACTATCATCCAGGAAAGCTAATGTAGTTCTTGATGCAATCGAGTCGAAAGTCATCCTTGTTTGCACTTCGGCAATGAATGCTCATTTGGCTCTTAATGAAGAAGGTGTTGTATTAGTAGAATTGAAGGTAAAACCAATGTTTCTTCAACAAATTCGAAGCTGCAGAATGAAGATCCAAAATTGGTCTTGAAACAACAAATGGTTCGGGATAATTTAGATTCGAGTTCAAGATTGATGATGAAGGTATATTGCGCTATCATAATAGGATTTGTGTTCCCAATAATTCGATTTAAAGAATGATATTCTTTCAAGCACATAATAGTATGTATTCTATTCATCCGGTAGTACAAAATGTATGGTGATCTGAAAAAGACATATTGGTGGCTCGGTATGAAAAGAGAAATTTTAATTTATTGCAAAATGTTTGATTTGCCGACAAGTTAAAGCAGAGCATCAAGTGCCAACGGGTTTATTACAACCCATTATGATTCTGAATGGAAGTGGGAGCATATTTCAATGGATTTTGTGTCGATTGCTGTGACTCAGAAAGAAAGATTCGATATGGGTGATTGTTGATAGATTGACAAAGTCAAGACACTTTATTCCGAATGAATAGATTTTTCACTTAATAAGTTAGCGTAATTGTATGTGTCGGAGATTGTGAGACTACATGGAGTTCCAATATCTATCATTTCGCATCGGATCCGAGGTTTACTTCAAGATTTTGGAATAAATTGCAAGAAGCCTTAGGCACCAGATTGAATTTTAGTACAAGATTTCATCCTCAAACAGATGGACAATCGAGCGAGTGATTCAAATTTTAGAAGATATGTTAAGATGTTGTATACTCGAGTTTGGTGACAGCTTGGGAAAGGTATTTACCGTTGGTGAGTTTGCTTACAACAATAGCTATCGGTCTAGTATAAAATGACACCATTTGAGGCTCTTTATGGTAGAAAATGCAAGACTCCATTGTGTTGGTCTCGAATTGAGTGAATCAAAAATAGTTGGGGTTGATTTGATTCGAGAAACCAAGAGAAAGTCCGGATTATTCGAGATAGTCTAAAAGTCGCTTCAGATCGTCGAAGTCATATGCGGATTTAAAACGAAGAGACATAGAATATGCAGTGGGTGATCGAGTATTTTAAAAGTTTCACCATGGAAAAGGGTGTTACGATTTGGTAAAAGGAAAATTAAGTCCGAGATTCATAGGGCCATATGAAATTGTGGAAAGGGTTGGTCCTGTGGCTTATCGTTTGGCTTTACCTCCGGAACTTGAGAAGATTCATAATGTGTTTCATGTGTCTATGCTAAGGCAAGATAGGTCGATCCTTCACACGTAATTCCCATCCGAAATTGAGCTTCAACGGATATGACTTATTCGGAAGAACCGGTGAAGATTTTGGCTCGTGAAGTTAAGGAATTGCGGAACAAAAGAGTACCATTGGTTAAAGTATTATGGCATCGACATGGTATGGAGGAGGCAACCCGGGAAACAGAGGAGTCAATAAGATCACAAGATCCAAATCTATTTTCAGTAACAAATTTCGAGGACGAAATTTTTAAAGGGGAAAGTTGTAATGACCTAATTTTCAAGTGGTGTCGGAAATGGTGATTTGAGATCACTAAATTCGACAAATAAGATTGAACAAGATAGTAATTTAATATTTATGAGTCAAGTAAGAATTTAGAAGAATTTGTGAAATGGTGAAATTAGTGAATTAAAAGAATTTATTAGGTCAAACGGGTCAAAAATGAGGTATCGAGACCTCAAAGTTGAAAATCGAGCTATAAATATTTTTATAAATATTTATGGAGTGTCATTGAGTTAGTATTAAAGTTTAGTTAGAAAATTTTAACGTTTGGATGGCTAATTAATTGAAAAGGATTAAATTGAAAATAGCACAAAATTTGTTAAATTGTGAGTAAATAGCTTAAGTATTTAAAAATATGGATTTAAAGAGCAATTAGACCCAAAGGTTAATGGCTGGACGGTTTGGGTATGAAATAAGCAAGAAAACAATGTGAACAAGGGCAAAATTGGAAATAGATAAAAGTTAATAGTTAAATAATGATGTAATTGAAAAATCTAGACATTTTCTTCATAATTTCTCAGCCAAAACGCCATAGAAGGTCTGGAGAAAGCTGGTTTTTCATATTTTTACATCATGTGAGTCTAATTCTTGCTTTTTCTTGATAATTTTATGTTTTTATGACTTTTACAATTAGGTCCACTTGTAGAATTCATTAGTTTTTGATTTTATGGGTGAAATTGGAAGTTACCCTGGATGGATAAGGGAATTTTATGATGAATTATTATGAAATTTAAGTTCTAATTTCATATTAAGGTGGTTTTATTAAGTGATTTTGATAGGAAATGATATTTAGGACCTAATTGTGAAAAAGTTGTGAATTGAAGGTTGCTGTTGAAATTCAGAATATAAAAGGTTTTGAAATAGTTTATAATGATAAAATAAAGTGTTAATTGAGAAAAATTAGTTCAATTGATGGGTGAATTGAGTAGGGACTAAATTGTGAAAATCAGTAAATTTTGGGGTAAAAGTGCAATTTTGAAATTTGAACAGCATAAATTGTGAAGTGAAATAAAATCAAATAAATGCTAATGAGTAGAAATATTTTATATTATAGATCAAGAATCCAAAGAAGAACGAGGAAAAGAAAAAGTTGCGAATAGTCCCAAAATTTCAATATCTTCTACAAATTAGCGGGTAAGTTCATATGGTTGAAATTAGATGTTTATTTGTGAATGATTGAAGTATATAATGTGTTATTATATACGAATTTGTTGTGGGATTGTGTAGATTTTGTTAATGAAAGAATAAATGTGGAAATGCAAATTAGGAAAACGCAGGATTGAGTAATGCGTTCAGTATCGTGACGTGTGATGAATTGATGGATAAGACCATGGTTGTTCCATGGCAAAGTGTGAAACGAGGTATGGTATCATCCATACTGAGTTGTGAAATGTAGGTATGGTATTATCCATCTTGAGTGTGAAATGTAGGTATGGTATTATCAAATCCATCTTGAGTTAAGAAATGTAGGTATGGCATTTCCCATACCGAAGTAAAAAATGTAGGTATGGTATTTCAATGAGGAAAACCATACTGAGTTGTGAATCGTGGCATTGAGCAACGACGTACTCAATTTCGTAAGCCGTTTCCTAATTTGATTATAAGAAATAAAGAGAAGTGATCCAAATGGAAGAGATTGAGTAGTTATTCTTGTTGAGCTCAACTATGTGAATTATTATAACAATGGTTGTGAATCGCAGAAACTTTAGTAAATGTTTTGGTATTGTTTGGAAATATTATGTTTGGTAAGCATTACTTTTAACCTATGAACTTACTAAGCTTCAATAAGCTTACTTGTGTGTGTTTAATATTTTATGTAGATTGACTTGAAGTGAAGTGGGTAGATCGGATCAACACAACAAAGCACACTATCCAGATCAATTCCGGTAGCTTTTGTTTTATGTTTGAAGATTTATATGGCATGTATAGAGTTTGAATGAATTGAAGTAAAGATGTTATAAACTAGTTAACAATATTTGTACTAAAATAGTTTTCGTAAGTAGCAGTAGTTTGACTTTGAAAAATCACTAAAAATAGTAGAAATGGAATTAAATAATGAATAAATTATGGAATCGAATCTCGATGAGTCTATTCTCATATGGAAGAAGCAAAACAGGTATATGAGCTATATTTTATGAGATGTTTAAATTTTTGTGAAACAGGGCCAGAGCAATTTCTGGATCCCCTGTTCTGACTTTGGAAATTCACCATAAATTTTACAAAGATAATTAGAAGTCATAGTTTATATGTACAGATTCCTTATTGAGTCTAGTTTTATTAGAGATAAACGGCATAGTCATTGAAGCTCTGTACAGAGAGATATCTGATTCGTAATACACAAAGGTCAGAGTAGTCAAACCCTGAAACAGGGGAGATTTTAAATAATAAACTGTACTAATTGGCTTGACCAAAATTCTAGAAAAAATTGGTAAGTAGATATATGAGTATAAATTCATATAAAATTTACGGATTTGGATTTCGAGTTTTATAACTCGAGATATGAATTATTTAGCAACTATGACACAGTTGGACAGCTTGTCTGGAAAGTGTGATATAAATTCTTTGAATTTGTTTAAGTGCTCAAATAAGTTTAGTAATGCCTCGTGCTCGACTCCGGCGACGGTCTCGGGTAAAGGGGGCGTTACACAAAGTCACTCGTATCACACATTAATTCAAATGGTAAGTTCCAATCAGGTGTAATTATAATTGGAGCATTAATTAATTTATCCTTTAAAGTATTAAATGCTTCTAAGCACTCCCGATTGAAATTAAAAGGTATATCTTTTTCTAGCAATTTAGTCAAAGGCTTAGCTATTTTAGAAAAATTCTTAATAAATCTTCCATAAAAACCAGCATGTCCTAAAAAGCTTCTAATATCCTTAACCGAACTAGGAGGGGGTAACATTTCGATTGTTTCTATTTTAGATTTGTCCACCTCAATCCCTTTACTAGAAATTTTATGCCCTAATACAATACATTCTTGAACCATGAAGTGACATTTCTCTCAGTTAAGCACAAGATTCGTTTCCTCACATCTTATTAAAACTCGTTTTACATTTTTAAAGCAGAAATGGAAAGAGTTACCGAATACCGAGAAATCGTCCATAAATACTTCCATGATATCTTCCACGAGTTCATCAAAGATGGCCATCATATAGTGCTGAAAAGTGGCAGGAGCATTACATAATCCAAAAGGTATTCTACGATAAGCGAACGTACCATATGGGTATGTGAATGTCATCTTTTCTTGATCTTCAGGAGCTATTGGGATTTGGAAGTAACCAGAGAGTCTGTCTAGAAAGCAATAGTACATGTGCCCGGATAGTCTTTCCAACATTTGGTCAATGAATGGCAAGGGGAAGTGATCTTTTCTTGTGGCATCATTCAGTTTCCTGTATTCAATGAAAACTCTCCATCCTGTGACTGTCCTTGTTAGGATTAATTCATTCTTCTCGTTGGTCACAACCGTCATGCCTCTTTTCTTAGCGACAACCTGCACTGGACTTACCCAAGAACTATCAGAAATAAGATAAATAATTCCAGCATCTAGAGGTTTAATTACCTTGGCTTTAACAACTTCCTTCATGTTGGAGTTCAGTCGTCTTTGAGCTTGCACACACAGTTTGTATTCATCTTCTATCAAAATTTTGTGGTTGCAAAAAGAGGGGTTGATTCCTTTAATGTCGAAAATTTTCCATGCTATGGCCTTTTTGTGTTCTTTTAATACTTGGATTAATTCCACTTTTTCCTTGGGTTGCAAATTAGAAGCAATAATAACTGGTAATGTAGAATTATTTCTAAGGAATGCGTATTCTAAGTGGTTTGGTAATTGTTTAAGTTCCATTTTGGGAGGCTCTTCAATAGAGGGTTTTTTCTTAAGTTCATCGTTTATCTTAATGCCCTCATATTCTACTTGTTTTGATGAATGCTCATTAGGTTCATCATCTGTCTCCTCTTCTTGAGCTAGATACAGTTCCGTCGTGTCTTTCTGTATAATTTCCTAAAAAGAGTCTTGAGTAATATGATCAATAGAGTCAATAAAGTAACATGAGTCATCCTACTCCCTAGAAAACCTCATAGCATCATAAATTTTAAAAATAATCTCCTCGTCACCCACTCTAAGTACCAATTTACCGTCTCCCACATCGATTACAGCCCTAGCAGTGGCTAAAAATGGGCGCCCTAGAATTAAGGGCACTTCCACATCTTCATCCATGTCAAGCACAAAAAAGTCAACAGGAAATATGAATTTATCTACTTTCACAAGTACGTCTTCTATAATACCCCTAGGATATTTAACAGATCTATCTGCTAATTGAATACTCATCCTAGAAGGTTTAGGTTCCCCAAGACCAAGTTGTTTGAACATTTTATATGGCATCAAATTATTGCTAGTGCCTAAATCAGCTAGTGCTTTCTCAACATTCAGACTACCAATTAAGCAAGGGATAGTGAAACTTCCTGGATCTTTCAGTTTGGTTGGCAGCTTGTTTTGGAGTATGGCTGAGCACTCCTCGTTGAGTTTTCTTGTAGATAAGTCCTCGAACTTCCTTTTATTTATTAGAAGCTTATTCAAAAATTTTGCGTAGGTAGGCATCTGCGAGATGGCTTCAACAAAAGGTAAGTTGATATGTAATTGCTTAAAAAGTTCAAGAAACTTACCGAATTGTGCATTAATGCGGTCTTTTTTCAATTTTGCTGGGTATGGAATTGGTGGTTTATATTCCTTCGGCACTGGGTTGTCACTCTTTTCGTGTTTTTCTTCCCCCCTTTCGCTTGTCACAAATTCTTGTGTTAGCTTCATTTCAGATTCCACTAACACTTTCCCACTCCTTAGTGTAACTGCTTTTACATGCTCTTTTGATTCGGTGTTACTAGGTAAGCTTCCTAGTGGTCTTTCCAAAATTAGTTTGGACAGCTGGCCTAGCTGCGTTTCGAGCCCTTGGATCGATCCTTGTTGATTCTTGTCTTGGTATTCTGGAAATGAGTTTCTAACACCGATATAAACTTTGAGAGCATCTATTTAAGGTTCGGCTTCTTTTCCTGTTGATAAGGTGGCTGTTGGTAGCCCGGAGGTGGTCACTGATTTCCTTGGCCTCCCCATGAGAAATTTGTGGTTCCTCCAACCTGTATTATAAGTGTTACTATATGGATTGTTTTGAGGTCGAGGATTATTACCCATGTAATTTAATTGCTTATTATCCATGTTGTGGCCATAAGGTAGGTATTCCGAATGGCTTGTTCCACCTCCACTTGCTTCGCACTGCATTACTGGGTGAACCTGTCAAGAACTAAGAAAACCATCAATTTTCTTATTCAAGAGTTCTACCTGATTAGAGAGCAAGGTGACCAAATTGACGTTATAAACACCGGCTGTTTTCGTTGGCTTTGTCCTTATGAATTTCCACTAATAGTTATTCAATAACATCTCCTCTATGAACTCATAAGCATCTTCAGGTGTTTTATTATTGATGGTTCCGCTAGCAGCTGCGTCAACCATTCGCCGAGTCGAAGGATTCAGGACGTTATAGAATGTTTGAACCTGAAGCCAAAGCAGGAACCCATGGTGAGGGCACCTTCTCAAAAGGTCTTTGTATCTCTCCCCTGTATCGTAGAGTGCTTCTAAATCCATCTGCACAAAAGAAGAGATATCATTACGTAATTTAGCTGTTTTAACCGGCGGAAAATATTTTAGTAGAAATTTTTTGGTCAATTGTTCCCAAGTAGTAATTGACCCTCGTGGTAATGAGTTCAACCACTGTTTAGCTTTGTTCCTCAAAAAGAAAGGGAATAACCGAAGACGAATGACATCGTCAGAAACGCCATTAATTTTAAATGTATCGCATAGTTCCAAAAAGTTTGCTAAGTGAGCGTTGGGATCTTCATCCTGTAAACCATCAAACTGAACAAACTGTTGTATCATTTGAATTGTGTTAGGTTTCAGTTCAAAAGTATTTGCAGCTATAGTAGGTCTAACTATGCTTGATTCAGTTCCTGTTAAAGAAGGTTTAGCATAATCATACATAGTGCGTGGAGCAGGATTTTGATTAGCCGCTATTGCAGGAGGTAGCTAATTGTCTTGGTTTTTAGTCATCTCTTCGGTTGGGGGATGAGTATCGTCTTCTTGCTCGTTCTCTGTGTATCTTAAGGTTCACCTTATTTCTCTTTGGTTTCTACGAACTGTGCGATCGATTTCTTCGTCAAAAAGTAGTGGTCCTGACGGGTTTCTTCTAGTCATAAAATATAAAAAACCTGCTAGAAGAAAGAAAAAGAAAATTAGTAAATTAGAATAAAATTAAAAATAAATTAGATTGCAAGAAAAATAAATGGCTAAAGTAATAAAAATTGAGTGTTCCTAATATTTTAGTTCCCCGGCAACGACGCCAAAAACTTGATCGCGTGATTTCGTAATAGGTTTTAAATATTTATAATTAGTCATTCTTAAAACTAACTATTATCGCGATGTAGGCAAGTGTACCTATCGAGCAGTAGTAAAGTTTTAGCAAGACCGGATTGTCAAACCCAAAGGAACTAAAAGTACTAGTAATGATTGTCCTTTTATTATCTAGCCTAGAAATAAAGAGGTTTTGTTTTTAACTAACTAATTATCTAAACTAAGAACTCACAGAGAATAGAATTAGGGAATTGCTTTTAGGAAAAACGATTGAATTAAGACAATACCTAAGGAAAAATCCACCTAGACTGTACTTGTTATTCTGGCTCCGAATCGGACAATTTATTCATTTAACTTGTTCCATAGAGATCTCTAAGTTATGTTATTATCCCTATTCAAGACTAATAACGTCTAATCCCTATATTGAATAATTGAGACCTTTCTCTAATTAACACCCTAGGGTTGCATTAACTCGATCTATGGATCCCCTTATTAGGTTTCACCTTAATCTGGCAAAATCTTGTCACCCTATGTCTAGATACGCAATCAACTCCGTTTAATTTTGACAAATGTACTCTTAAACAGGGTCTATTCCTCCTCTGAATAAGAGCTTATCTTGAATCAATATTCTGGGATATCAAAACAAGAATTAAGAACACATAATTAAGAACAAGTTAAATATTTATCATACAATTCAGAAAATAATAACAGGATTCGTCTTAGGCTTCATTCCCCTTAGGTATTTAGGGGATTTAGTTCATAACTAAATAAGAAAACATCTCAGAATAATAAAGAATACAAAACATAAAGAAAACCCAAAACTCCTGAAGGGGAAATTGAGGAGAGATCTTCAGTCTTGATGATGAATCTGGCTTCTGAAATGGATCAATCGGCTTCCTTGGAGTAGTTCCTTACTCCCTATTCTGTGTGTCGTCTTTCTTCCTCCTCTGGGGTGTATTTATAGGCTTTGGAATGCCTAAGAGCCCTTAAAATTAGCCTTTTCCTAATTGGACTCAACTTGGGCTCGGCAGGGACACGCCCTTGTGCGATTACTTCAGGCCGTGCTCGAGCCTGCCAAATCGACATGGCCGTGTGGTCTGCCCGTGTGAGGAGGTCCAGACCGTGTTGATTTCGTACTTTGGCCCATTTTCTCTGTTTTTGGCCTGTTTCTCATTCCTTTCGCAATCCTATGCTCTCCTAGGTATAAAACATGAAATTAAAGCATTAGAAGCATCGAATTCACCCATTCTAATGGGAAATCATCCATAAAATGCGTTAAACATGGGGTAAAAATATGTATAAATTACGGTTTATCATCTTTACTTCAGGCCGTGCTCGAGCCTGCCAATTTGACATGGCCGTGTGGTCTGCCCGTGTGAGGAGGTCCAAGCCGTGTTGATTTCGTACTTTGGCCCATTTTCTCTATTTTTGGCCCGTTTCTCATTCCTTTCGCTCTCCTATGCTCTCCTAGGTATAAAACATGAAATTAAAGCATTAGAAGCATCGAATTCACCAATTCTAATGGGAAATCATCCATAAAATGCGTTAAACATGGGGTAAAAATATGTATAAATTACGGTTTATCATCTTGCTCTGCCTAGATTAACAAGGAGGAGGTATGCCACATCTTGGGGCATTGGCAAAGTACTCTAGATCTCCTAAACACATGTCGAGCTCAAAATGGTCTCCAAGAAGTTCGTACAGAGAAGCTCAGGCTGCGATATCTGGGGCATCTAGTTTTCATCTTACCCATATTGAATTTGCTATCCTTGATACTGTATTCATTTTTAGCTACGCTCCCAATCAATTTCCTTCTTATTACATTTGCTATCTTTGATTATTCATTTTGAGATAATTTTCTTCTTATTGCATTTGTTATCATTGATTAATTTATTCATTTCGAGCTATGCTCCCAATCAATTTCCTTCTTGTCCACTGTTATGATCTTTTTCAAGCATTTTGCATTCAAATAATGATTAATGGACTAATAAAACTTTCACAAAAGAAGTTCTGTATATACTCTAAAAGCTTCCAAATAGTACAAGAGCCTGAAACAGGACTGTTGCTTAGAACTCACCAAACCTAAGGGTTGGAAATGTTTGAGGAAAAGGAGTCTAAATTGTGACTATCACTTCAGATTTTCTATCAAATATATCAGTTGAATGAGGAAAAAAGGTATACGTCAGTGATAAAACCTCAATGAACCATGAGCAATGTTAACTCAAGCATTAAAAATGGATCATTCTCAAAAAAAATGATATTCTGCATTCATGCAAATATCATGCACACACATCTGGTCTTCATACCCAGAGAATGGTGTAGTAAATCAAATTGATTGAAGAAGTTACAAACCCTATACCCCTAATTTGCAGTGGGATGGATTGAAGAAGATATAGATCCTATACCCCTAAATTGCAGTAGAAAGATACAAATCCTATACCCCTGAGCTGTAGTGGGATGGATTGAAGATGGTACAAATCCTATACCCTCGAGTTGTAGTGGGATGGATGGAAGAAACCACAAATTTTATCTCCTTGAAGTTGCAGTGAAGCAAACCACCTGAGCAAAAAGTGATTGTTTCCTCGGGTTTCCTGTCAAAGGTACCAGTCGAGCAAGAAGGCAGCGCAATACGTCAGTGATAAAACCCTGATAAACAACGAGTAATGACAACCTAAGTATTAAAAAAAGAATCATTCTCATGACATTCTGAATTCATTGAAATATCATTCATTCACATCTAGTTAGGAGTATTTGATTCATTCTGATCATGAGATCCTAATCATTTGGCATAAGCATAGGCCCATGAAACTGATTCTACAGGCCATGTCCCCCAGAGGACGATGTAGCAACATCGGTGAATCCATAAATCTCATCTCCCTGAAGTAGCAGTGGAGCAGATTGAAGTTGTAGATCTTATCTCCTTGAAGTTGTAGTGGAGTAGATAGAAGACGGCGAATCTTATCTTCTTAAAGTTGCAGTGGAGCAGATTTAAGCCACCAGCCTTATCTCCCTAAAGTTGCAGTGGAGCAGACTGAAGACAGTGAATCTTATTTCCCTAAAGTTGCAGTGGAACAGATTGAAGTTACAAATTATGGCGGATCTTATCTTCCTGAAGTTGCAGTGGAGCAGATTGAAGCCACCAGCCTTATCTCTTTAAAGTTGCAGTGGAGCAGGTTGAAATTACCAATTCTTACCTCCTTGAAGTTCCAGCGGAGTAGATCGAAGCTACAAACCTCTTCTCCCTGAAATTACATTGGAGCAAATCAAAGCCATAATCCTTATCTCTCTGAAGTTTGCAGTAGAGCAGGATAAAAATACACAAACCTTATCTCCTTGAAGTTGCAGCGGAGCAGGTTGAAATTACCAATTCTTATCTCCTTGAAATTTCAGCGGAGTATATCGAAGCTACAAATATATTTTTCCTGAAATTATATTGGACTAGATCGAAGCACTCATTCCTATACCTCTGAAGATACAGTAGATTGGAATGAGGTTACTTGAAGAAGAAGAAAAGAAGTGCCGAGACTCAGCAGGTCCAAGCACAATTTGCCTTTTTATAGTCTTTGCTCCATTCTCGTTACATGACAATGAGAAAAGAGGGGTAGCTGTATTAGGCCAACTTTGGCCCAGGCCCAAAATAAAACAAAACCCCAAACCAAATAAATAAAATGTCCAAAAAATTAATAGCCCATTACAAAACACTACCCAATCTACAAACCCAATACCCAAGCCCAACAAGATTAAAACCCTAGCAGCCCAAAATAGCCTAAAACTAAAGCATTTCCAGCAAACAAAAAAGGAGACAGAAACCCTAGCCTCTTTACGTCGCCGCTCCTCCCACGCGCTCCCTCAGCTACCGCACGCCACCACCTCGCCACGTCAACCTTCGTACCTCCATAGCTGGCCTCCGTACCTGCAAGGACAAAAGCACAGAGAAGAAAAAACAAAGAAAAAAATTGTAAAAACTTTTCGGCTATAAAAAGCCACAAACACATTTGTATGATTTTTTACGGAGAAATATTAATAAAAAAACAGAAGCAATTTGCTAAAGGTGATTCTTTTGTTATTTCAATTTTCTTTTATTCTTTTTTGTTCTTTTTTTTCGAAAGTAAAATAATATTAAATAGAGAGACAAACAAAAGGAAAGGTTTAGAGAGAACTAAACCATAGAGCTCCATCACCGGGAACAGCCGAGGTAGCCACTTCTGATAAAAAGTGGCCAAAACCGAAAGGTTTTTAACCTTTTGGGTACTTTTTTTTATTATTGCCAGTGACCGGCGGCCGCAACGGTGGTCCGACGCTGGAACCATGGTCGGAGGGGAGAAGGGTTGAGAGAACAAAAGAAAGAATTTTTTTTTAAAGGAAGGTTGTAATGGAAAAAAATTTTGGGGGTTTAAAAAAGGAACTAAAATGGCACCGTTTTGGGATAGCCTGAAACGCCCCAAAAACGAAGTCGTTTTGGTGTGAAACGGATCGACCCGACTCGCTCCAATTAGGGTCCGCGTGTTTTTGACCGGATGGTCTATTTGCCTTATGGGTCCTTCTGCTTTTTTGCCTATTCTTAATTAAATCCTATTCATTTCTTTTTGCTTTGTAATTTTTCCCAGTAACTTTCGCGTCTTTTTCATCTTGGTCCACATTTAAACTGTGCATTTTGGAGGGGGATTATTTCCCATTTTGGTCCCTCCTTGTTATCAGCGCATTCAATGTGGTCCTTTCCCTTTCTTACTTATTTCGGATTTGCCCCAAACTTTTGTTTTAAGTCCGATTTAGTCATTTTTAGTTATTTTTCTATTTTATTATAAAAATTAATTAATTACCATTATTATTATTATTATTATTATTATTATTATTATTATTATTATTATTATTATTATTATTATTATTATTATTATTATTATTATTATATTTTCCTCATTATATTTAATAACTTATTACCATTATCTTATTCTTAAACAAATTAATTTTTATTATTATTATTATTATTATTATTATTATTATTATTATTATTATATTTTCCTCATTATATTTAATAACTTATTACCATTATCTTATTCTTAAACAAATTAATTTTTACATTATTATTATTATTATTATTATTATTATTATTATTATTATTATTATTAAATTTCTTTTGTTTATTTACCTAGTATTTTTTTAAATATATATTTATCATTTTGTTATTTATTTATCTGTCTCCTTTCAAACTATAGATTATTTATTATTTATATTAATATTATTATCATTATTTTTATTTTTAAACTATTTTACCTATTATTTATTTATTCATTGGTTTACTAATATGTTCTATTGTTCTTTTATATATATATATATATATATATATATATATATATATATATTACTTAGTTTTTCACCTATTACTTTTCTTTTTATTTATATAGCTTATTTCTTTATTTTATTGTATTTTTGTCCTTATCATTGTTGTTCACATTATGTGTTTATTATTATTCCGTTATGCATGTTAATACCATGATTTATTTCCCACATTTTACTACAAAATCGTGTTAGCTTAATCTTTATTTGATACATGAAATCTCGTTCTTTTAAAATAAGTAATCTTTCGCATTTTGGAATTCGAAAGGTCGTTCCCTAACTTACGGGGTTTCGATCTTCTCAATGATTCCGAATAAACGAATGTTTTTAAAGCATGAATTTTAAATATTCTCCAGAATTAAGAAAAGATCGTGTTCTAACTTACGGAATATGATTTCTTTCTAAAACCGAGATAATCGAAAATATTTTAAAATGAGTAAATTTTTCAGCATTTATTCGCATATCGGGAATTTAAGACATTACGACCTAACTTACGAGACGTAATTTTTTTCTCGATTAACGTGAAATATGCCCTTTTTCACGAAATTTTCAATTAAATAATATTTTAACAAAGGATCATATTTTTACAAATCTTTTCAAATTTTTAATTTTCGACATTAAGACATTAATTAATCAACTACGTACCAATTTTGGGCGTATCGAGGGTGCTAACCCTTTTTCGCATGTGACTCACGAACTGCTTTTTCGGATTTTGTAGACCAAAAATCATCGTTTTAATAAATTTAAACTTTTGTTAAAATGATTAAATTACTAGGTGATCCAATCACACCTAAATAAAAAGAATTGGTGGCTACTACCTTTTTCATTTTCGTTTTCAAAATAAAGTCGACCCCTTGTTCAGAAAAATGGTTTCCACACATGGCACACGGGCGTGTCCTCGGCCATGTGGTGTAAGTCAGTATGTATGCCCTATTTTCACACGGCCTGTGACACGGGTATGTCTGGTGGCCGTGTGAGGCACACGGCCTGTTCACACGGGCTTTGTGATCCTTAAATGTTGGCAAATTTTATAAGTTTCCCAAAGTTTACAAATGTTATCGGTTTAGTCCCGAACCACTTCTAAAGTATGTTTAAGGCCTCGTAGGCCCTCATAAGGGACAATGTGATAGTAATGAATGATATTTGATTATGAATGCATATTGTAAGAGATATGTTTGATAAATGAGATGTATTGGTCGGTAATACCTTGTAACCCTATTCTGATAATGAATACGGGTGAGGGGTGTTACACGAAGGGTGTTACAAATTAAACAATATTTCGAAAAAATTACTTATCAAAAATTCAATTCACCTACAACATAACTCTATAAATATTTTTATTAATTATTTACAAGCTCAATTTATGGAAACAGAGTCCCGAAATAGTATTTCCAACACCACTGACTTTCTTTTCATTACAAGTCTACCATTAAAAAACCGGAACTAGGACAACTATGGTAGCTGAAATAGTGGGAGATTTACATATTTATTCTGATAATTTTAGGAAGATTATTTTGAAAGACAATTTCTACGTACCAAGTTTCAAAAGAAAGAAACTTAATTTCAATTGCATGGTTTTGTAAAGACGACTTGGTTGTGACTTTTAATAATGGAATTGCAATATTTAGAAATCACAATCTTATCTATAATAGATTAATGTAAAATACTCTCTATGTGAAAGATGGCATTTTAAGTTCGCTTAAAGAAATTGATCTTCTAGTGTGTGTGAATCTTTCTTGAAAGGTAAGATAACCAAGTGAGCATTTAATGCAAAAGGAACGAGCACTTAAAACCCCTAAAACTTATACACACTTATGTATGTGACCTCAAGAGCATCAATGTAAGAGGTGGTTATGAGTATGAGTATTATGTAACCTTTATTGATTATTATTTCAAATATGGGTATGTGTACCTTATGCACTTAAAGAGTGAAACCTTTGACAAATTCAAAGAGTTTCATGTGATAGTGGAGAAACAATTAGGTTTAACCATAAAGACATTTTGGTCTGATCAAGGTGGGAAATATTTATCTGATGAGTTCTCAGGATACCTCATAAACAATGAGATTTTATCCCAGTTGATGTGCTGGCCACTCTACAATAGAAAGGCATACAATAGAAAGGCATGTCAAAGAGAAGGAATCAACGTTATTAAACATGGTACATTCAATGTCAAGTTATTCGAAGCCGTTAATCTCTTTTGAGGATATGCGGTACAAACAATTTGCTATATTCTAAATGATGTACTAACTAAGGAAGCATCGAAAACTCAATATGAATTGTGGCATAGTAGGAAACCTAATCTTACTCATTTAAGAATTTGAGGATGCCCAACCCACGTATTGGATAAAGATGTGAAGAAATTAGACTCACAGACAGAATTACGCATGTTTGTAGGATATCCAAAGGGAACAAAGAATGGTTTGTTTTATAATTGAAAAGAACAAATTACAATAGTGTCAACTCATGTTACTTTCCTTGAAAAAATTTACATAAATGACTTCAAACCTCAGAGTAAAGAGTTACTCAAGGAACTTTCAAGAAATATACAAAACCCTATAGAAACAGTTTCAGAACCAAATTGTAATAGTAGACCTACAAATGATCAGCAACATAGGGTGCTTCTTTGTAGTAGGAGGGTCTCTCGTTGGCCTGAGTTCTTTCAATATGGTAGAAGTGTTTTTGACACTGAGCCTGCCGAACAGAAAGATGATGACCCACTCACGTATGATGAAGCGATGTAGAGTGCTGACTCCAAGCTCTGGGAAATAGCTATGAAAGCTAAGATAGATTATATAGACTCCAAGCCCTTGTGGAAACTTGTAGACTTACCAGAAAGGATAAAACTCATAGGGTGTAAGTGGATCAATAAGAGGGAAAGAAATATGCATGGAAAAGTGAAAACTTATAAGGCCAAACTTGTAGCAAAATTTTATACTGAGAGAGAAGGAAACGATTACGAAAACACCTTCTCTTCGTTTGTCATACTCAAGTCACTTCGCAATTTGCATATTGCAATCCATTGCGACGACTCTCAATTACGAGATTTTGAAAATGAATGTTAAGATAGCTTTCTCTGATGGCTTTCTTGAATAGAGCATCTATATGATGCAACCCACTAGATATATAGCTAAAGGAAATGAACGTTAAGTTTGCAAACTGCTTAGATCCATATATGGACTTAAGCAAGCATCACACTCTTGGAATTAAAGATTTGATCAAGCGATCAAGATTTTTAGCTTTTAGGAAAACGTAGACAACCTTGTGTTTGTAAACGTTTAAGGGATGAAAAGGTGGTCTCTCTTGTTTTATATGTTGATCACATTCTACTCATTAGGAATGATGTAGGGAATATTTTCATTAGTTAAATTGTGGTTAACTCAATAGTTTAGCATGAATGACCTGGGAAAAATAATTTTATTCTAGGTATTCGAATCCTAAGGGATCAAAAGAAAAAAGTGATAACACAATCTCAGGCTTAATCATAGACAAGATATTGGAGCACTATGCAATGACAGATTCAAAGAAGGGAAATCAACCCTCCGTATAGAGATTTTATCTTTCTTTAGAGGACTATCCTAAGACAGTGGAGAAAGAAAAACCATGACAAAGGCTCCTTATGCTTCAGAAATAGAAAGTCACATGTATACTATGCTATGCACACGCCTAAATATTTGTTTTGCAGTAGGGTTGGTAAGTCGATATCAGGCGAATCCAGGACCAGGACACTAGTAAGAAGTTAGCCATATACTCAAGTATTTATGAAGAATAATGGATTATATAAATATCTTACTCCTATCAGATATACTGATTTTGACTTCTAAACGTGTCGGGATTTGAGGAAATCGACATCGAGCTGTGTTTTTACCCTGGGCGACAGGTCCATTGTGTGGAGAAATGTAAAGTAGAGTTGTACTGCTAACTCCACTATGAAGGCTAAATATGTGGCTGCTTCTGAAGCTACCAAAGAAGCAATATAGCTTCAAAATTTCCTTACGGATCTTGAAGTTGTTCCTAGTATAGGAAAAGCTATGTCACTGTATTGTGGCAACAATACGACAATAGCTAATAGCAAGGAGATGAGAAGCCATAAGAGGACAATACATATTGATCAGATGTATCATATCATAAGGGAGGCAATTGTAGACGGAATCGTAGATGTGGTCAAACTCGCATACGAAGACAACCTTACAAACTCGTTTACCAAGAATCTATAGCTAGGAATTTCAAGAAACACATGGAGAGTAAGGGAATGCATAACATGACTCATCTACTTCACTAGGAAAAGTGGGAAACTTTTGGATCTAATGTCTTGAGTGTTGTATATTCATTTGAAAACTTGTAATTTTTCTAACAGATTGGTTAATAAAACAAATTCATTTATTACATAATATACTTTGTATGATTGTCCTCATATGGGTTGTAATAGCCCATTTTTCAGTGGTTTCGGGGCCACCAAATTCGACAAGGAAGTTCGTGAATATTATATTTAATATTTACGAATTAATTGTGACTTTGAAAAGGTTTTTGACATTGTGATTTTTGTTATATAAGCGATTTATTAAGTTTAAGTGGTATGACCCTAAGGTCAAGTGGTTTTAGAAAATGAGGTATCGGGATCTCATTTTTATAAACTGAGTCGTAAATATTTTTATAAAACTTTACTGAGTGTCATTAAGGTTAGGGGTGTGCAAAATTCGGTAAAACCGAAAAAATTCGATTAACCGACTGAATTCGGTTAATCAATTGGTTAATCGAATTAATTCGGTCGGGGGTCAGTTAATAAATTTTTGAGTTTTCTGTTAACTATTAATTCAATTCGAAACCAGTCAGTTAACCGAATTTTTTCGGTTTAACCGAAAAAATTAATAAATAAAATAATAATATATAAATAGCCTACTATTCACTCAAACCCAATCTAACATAAACCCAAATACCCAATCTAATATATATTAACCCGAGTACCCAACCCAACCCAATCCAATTACCCAACCCAATCATAAAAATTACAAGTAATTTAATAAATAAAAATAAAAATCTAAAAATAAAAATAAAAATAAAAAACATATAATTTTATACAAATAATTCAGTTAATTCGGTTAATTCGGGTAATTCAGGTAATTCGGTTAATTCGATTAATTTGGTTAATTTGGTTAATTTTATACTTATTTTAACCAAAAATAAAAATATATATAATTTTCTTTTAAATCAGCTAACCGACTGAATTAACTGAAAAAATTTCTATTCGGTTAATTTTTTTGAAAAAATTTCAGTTCGGTTAACGGTTAAAAATTTTGAAGGGTCGGTTAATTCTGTTAATATTATTTCGGGTTGGTTAATCGACTGTACACCCCTAATTAAGTGTTATTAATGTTTCGTTGAAAATTTTTCATGTTTCGATGATTAATTAATTAAAAAGAACTAAATTGTAAAAGATGTAAAATTTAATCACTATTTGATTTGAGTGATTAAATGATTAATTGAATAAAGGAAAAAGGACTTAAATGGTAACTAGACCATTCAAGGTATTAGTGGACAAATATGGACATGACTTTGGTGTTTTATTTATTTATTAACCAAGGGTAAAATAGTAATTTGATAATTAATTTAAATTAAATTAAGCCAAAATGTTTTATCATCTTTTACATTGCTTCATCACCGAATTGAAAAGGGAGAAGAAACCATTTTGAGCATGGAGGTTTCGGCAAGTTCAAATTCTAGATTGGTATGTGATTTTAGATCCATTTTTAATGATTTTTAGGTTTTTGATATCGTTGCAACTAGGTCCAATTAGCCCATACCTTCGATTTTGACACTGTTAAAGATTTTTAATGTTACCATTGATGAATCTTATTATTTTTATGTTATATGATGAATTTGGAATGTTTATTGATAATTAAAAGTATTTTATTAAGTGATTTTTATTAATTAACCAATTAGGGACTAAATTGTTAAAATAATAAAAGTACAAGTATTTGATGTGAAATAATTACAAATAAGGGATGAAATGGGTGCCATGAATATTCAGTTGTTATAATTTGACATTAAAAATGGTTAATTTGCATGTTTTGGGCTCAGGGACTAAATTGAATCAAAGTAAAACTTTAGGGGTAATTTTGTAAAAATGTCAAAAATAATCAAATTTCATTAAATGAATTGTTTTATTGCCTAAATTAATATATTCAATGAAATTATTAATTTAGATCAAGATTGTGTAGAAAATCGAAGAAAATAAAATTACCAAAATGCCCCTAAACTTTAGTATTTCTGCAATTTAGCAAGGTAAGTTCATATGAACTGTATTCTGTATAATTTTAATTAAATTTAATGTTAATATGTGATTATATTGTCACTAAAGCAATATATATATATATGTTAGTATGCAATTTACCTTGTTATGAAACGACGTAAATCCAATGACGTACGATGATTACCGAGTCCCGTTTAAACCTTAGAAATTTGTAGGATACAAATGGCATGTCATTAGGGATTATCGATTGCAGCTTGTGAGAGCTTACCGATTACAGCTCATGAGAGCTTACTGATGTACAGCTCGTGAGAGCATACTGATTCACAACTCGTATGAGCATACATGTCCAATAATTGATGAATTATAGCTTAGCAACTATGTGTGAGCTATCCCGAGTATCCAACGGTATTCTAAATGGTTCAACGGGCAATATTCTTATACGAAATGGTCAGAGTTCAATACGGACTATTACAGTGACACATATGAATTACATGGAAATGTTATTACATGGTATATGGAAAATTGGTTTATATATGTATTTACATGGCTAACATGTGATGTGTTATTGTTTGATGCTTAGGCATTTGCTAAGCTATTGATTGAATGGTATTATGTTTACTTATAAGTTGCATTGAAATGGTAAGTGCTCCAATGGAAATATGCTTGTGTTCGTGAAAGAGTAGTAAGGTTTAAATTATATAATTTCTTGTGAAATGGCTTATCATGTGACTAATTCCAAAAGGAGTTATGTTTTAATGTACTAGCTTGTAGCTATGATTGAATGATATGCTTATGTCTTGTGTGTTATGCATATGAAACGGATCTGGAAAGGTAATAAAATAGTAAGTTCATACTTGAAGTGTAGAATGATGAAAAAGGAAATGATGAATTGAATTGATGTTGTTATTTGAGCTAATGAGAGTAAATGCAATAGAAAGTAATGAAATGCAAATGAAAATAAGAAAATTTGAAAGGGTTTAAAGTTTCATAAAGTCTTACTATGCTAGGGATGATATGTATATGTGATTCTGTGGATTTATTCACTTTGTGAGTTGTTGGATATGGTTTCATGAACCTTGCAGTATTGTTATATGATTATTCTTGATATGTATAAATTTTATATTTGAAATTGACTGATGTGACTAAAATTTATACGAGTTTACTAAGCATTCATTGCTTACGTAGTTGTTTTTTCGTTACTTTTCAAATTATTAGAAGCTCGATTGGGTTGTAAGCTCGTCTATCACACTATCCAACGATTATATCGGGAGATTTTGATGTTTTGGTTAAGGTTATAATGGCATGTATAGGTGAACTTATTATTGACGATTAGTTGAACGTTAGTTGATGTGTTTGGCATGTATATGTCATTTTGGGTGATATAGCCTTGGTACATTTGGTGCCTTGTTGATATGTGTTAATTTGATAATGTGTTAAAGCATGTTTAAATGGCCAAAGTGATATATGATGAATTGACCTCAACATGGTCAAGATATGGTATGCTTTGGGAAGGTTTTGAACTAGATATGGCATGAATCTAATATGGTGTGGTGATTTGGTATATTTGTTATAAATGACCTATATGGCTATTGGTGCTAGTTGTTGAATGGCATATTTAGTACCATTTGGTATGTTATTGATAGTTAAATCAAATGGTATGTTTTGATGTAAACTTAGTTTGAAGTTAGTGAACATTTTTGGAAAATTTGAGTATATGATTATACATGTTTAGGTGTTGAGATTGAGGTGCCCCTTGGGCATATTGGTTGTATGCAAATGAACCATATTTGGATAGCTTAATTATGTATGGTCTTGATGCATTTTGATGGCTTGTTTAATTGTGTAAAAGTGGTTGTAGTTACATGCATGAATGGGTGAGAAACATAGCTTGGAAATGGCCTATTTTTCGTCCATACAGGCAAAGACACGGGCATATGTCTCAGCCGTGTGTGACATAGCGACACGACCGTGTGACCCCTACAGTTTTGAAAATTTTCATCTTTTTCTAAAAAATTCTAAATGTTCTCGATTTAGTCCTGACTTGTAATTATTTTGAAGATGTAAAAAAGAATTTACAAAGTAGCTTTAAAATGTGGAAAACTTTATATAGTTTAAAGAAAATGTATCTTACGGCCCTATATAATTACAACTCATTCCTGACCCTAAGACTCCGCCTCTGGGTTGCCTTATTGGATGCATATTACTACAATAAGCAATATCTGTTAGAGTACGGTGGATTCAGCCCTAGTCCCTCTACAAATTCTCATGTTTAACTTGTCTATATTAGGACAGTACGCCTATCTCAATGGCGTAGTATTTACATCATATGAACTGGCTCACTTGTCCTTGACACATCACCTTCAATGATACCATCACTTGTTTACTCGCGCTCCTAGAGAACAAAACATCTTACTTTATCGCAGTTGATCTACTACGAACGACTTGAAAATAGAAGATTCATGTATAGTTATTGTAATGACCCGAAAGCTAGTGGTCTCGAAAATGATGGCTTTAGAACTCCATTCTTCAATGATCGAGTCCATAAATGTTATTAATTAATATTTACGGGCTTATTAAAAAGTTATATTGAATTTTGATATGATAAATTTGCTAATTAGACAGTTAGTTAAAGTACAAGTGGTTTGAACTTAAAGTCGGTAGTTTTAGAAAATAAGGTATCGGGACCTCATTTTTATAAATTGATATTGTAAATATTTAATTGAAATATTTACAGAGTTTTTATATAAGCGAATTGAATTTTGGTTTGAAAATTTTAGTGAATGGATGATTAATTAGGGTATAAGGACTAAATCATAAAATAGTAAAATTTGATTTCTATTAAAAAAAAATTTCATTAAAGGTTTATGTAACGCCCCAATTTTCGGGAATCCTGTGAATGTTGGCATAGGTTTAATTATGTTAGTAGGCCTCTAGAAGGCCCAAGCTTAAGATAGAACCCGGTAATTTTAGTTAATTTTTGTTCCATAAGAAAAAGGGAGTGAAATTATGAAATAGGACCTATGTGAAAATGTTTGAAAATGCTATAGGCTAAATTGAAGTGGCCAAATAAATAGGAGTGCAAAATAGGAGGATTTGCATGACAAACCTCCCATTTTACATGAAGTGGCCAGCCATCATGTTGTTGTAGACAAAATGTACACTTGATATCCATAATTTATGGTACAAATTGATACAAATTGATAAAAGGTTAGGTAAATGTTCCATGATAATAGGTTAGGTAAATGTTCCATGATAATGGGTTAGGTAAATGTTTCATGATAATGGGTTAGGTAAATGTTTCATGATAAGAATTTCATGTCTTTTGTATTAAAGAATTAAATGGATGAAATATGAAGTTTTATTAAAAGAAAAGGGGGTGAAAATAACAAAGTTTTGTCCATCTTTGTTCATCATAGATGAAAGTTAGAGAAGAGAAAGGAGAGGAGAAAGCTCTTGAGTATTCGGTCATTAGGAGGAGGAAAATTGAAGGTAAGTTCTTGGTACCTTGCTTCTTATTTTGAGGTTCATGAGTTCATCTTGATTCTACCTTAACTCCTGAAGCATATTTTGGTTTTTAGTTGTGTTGTGAGCATTTAGTCATGAATTAAAATGAAGGAAATGGTTGTTGTTTCATGTTCTTTTGATGAAAAATGGAAGATAGGTGAAGTTGAGCCAAACAAATGAGCATGCATGTGCCTTAGATGCTAAAGGGAAAAATCGGCTAACATGTTGTGCTTTAAAATGATGAAATGGAGATTATGCTTAAGTAAAAATCATAGATATGTGATGATTGATTGGTGATATACATGTTTAAATAACATGCATGGAAGATAGGTGTATGAAAGAGTGATTTGGTAATAAATCTGCTTGGGACAGCAGTAGTAACGTGACTTTGGAAAATCACCATAAATTGTGGGAGATGAATTAGAAGCTGAATAAATTATGTAATTAAAGCTTAATGAGTCTAGTTTCAAATGGAATAAATGAGAACATATTTTGAATTCTGTACAATGAGAAATTTGATTCGTAATGAAGAGTGGTCAGATTAGTCAAACAGTGAAACATGGGAAACTTTGAGAAAAATCTGGTATTGATTGGCCAAACCAAAAATTCTGAAAATTTTATGAATAGAAGATATATGAGTCTATTTTCAGGAAAAATTAATGGCACTTGATTTGGAGTTTCGTAGCTCCAGTTATAAATGATTTATTGACTATCGCTCAGGAAGACAGCTTGCAGTGAAATTATGATTATGTGGTAAACATTGACAAAAATTTGTTAATGAGTTGCTTATTGTTTTCTTATAAGCTTACTATGATCTGTAGGTGTGGTTGGTCGAATATTGTAAGGGGTTAATACGTAGTTTGTATTTGAATAGTTAGATTAACGTGTTAGTAATCCAATTGTAGGCGGTTCGTGTGTGGATCTCGTCAGCATATCATCGCAAACAGGTGTGTAACTAACACCCTCTTTCTTAGTCTAGATCGGCAAAAGTCGAAAAATCGAAATGCCGAAAATCGGTATTTTGTAGATTTGCGAGTGTGCGAATGCTCGTGAGGTAAATCGATTAATGTTTTTGGTAAGCTACAATGTTTGGACTGCAAAGTGCATGATTTCTGTGCCCTTGATATTTTTGGGCTTAATGGGCCAAAATTGGAATGATGGGCCAACGGGCCCAATTCGGTAAGAACACTCGGTACGTGATTCTGTTAGTACTTGAAAAGTAGGAATATGCATGAAAAACCCTAAAATAGATAAATTACTGAAATACCTTTAAAAGTGGAAAATTTACGTTTTACCCCTAAGAGATAAATTATCAAGTACCCCAGGGTTAAATTGACCTAAATGCATGTTTGATGTTGTTATTTATTGCATGCCATGTTGTTATTATCGATGCATGGGATTGGGATATTGACGGAGGAAGTCTGAAAGTGGCTTGTCCACATCTTGGAGGCTTTGCCTCAATTTATCGTTAATCGAGCAAAGAAGGTCAGAATCGTGGAGTGTTAAATTTGGGTGGGTTGAGCTATTCCCACATGGAGTGTATGGCTGGTACGGGTGGAGTGTAGTGGTTGGTGGGTTGAGTAGTCTCCCAAATGGGCTTGCATATGTTTCTTGATGTTGCATGTATTTTGAAATGGGCCTATGGGCCCATCTTTATTATCTGAATAAGGGGCTAAGGCCCGGTTTATTATAATCAAAAGGGCTCGCCCAAGACCACTATTACCCAAATGGGCTTGCATATGTTATTGATGTTGCATGTATTTTGAAATGGGCCTATGGGCCATACTGCTATCTGAATAAGGGGCTAAGGCCCAGTTTATTGTAATCTGAAAAGGGCTCTGGCCCAGTACCACTGTTACCTAAATGGGCTTAAGCCCAATAAGCTTGAGCTGACTTGGGCTTTGAATAGGTTTTCCTTATACACTGAGTTTCCCCAAACTCACCCCTTTTATTTTCATCCACGCAGAAATCCCCAACCATAATGGGCTTGGAGTCGTGAGGGAATTTGAGTGGCCACCCGCTCGAAAGTTTGATTTTCTTCCGTGAATGGACATCCTTTTATTTACGTTTGAAATTTTGGGCTTTTAAATGTAATAAGGCCGCTTAATTATTTTTGATGGTTTTAATATGTATTACTAAGATAGGTAATACTTATTTTAACTGCTGAAATTGGATAGCTTTAGGGCGCATTTTCAAAAACAACAATTGATTTCAAAATAACACGACAACAAGCAAAGCTTCCGCAATGAAAGTATTTTCCAAAATTAATCACTTTTCCTAAAAATGACTTAATCAAATTGGTTTCCTAGAAATATCCATGACATTAAGGTGTGGCAATGGCGGTATGCATGTCTAGGATTGGATCCGAAGGGAGCTTGGTTCTTAAGCAGTCCGATGGACTCACCACCTCTTTTCCGATTTCCTACCTGGTGCACAGCTTCCATTCACTTTAACCCTTAATGAATTAATCTTTTGAACATCAAGTACGATTTTCTGGACTTAGAATGGAAAATTTTTTTTAACGTTTTTGATGTGCCATGCCGGATCCGGCCATAACTTCTGGGCTGGGTTTAGGGTGCTACAGTTTAAATAATGAATTTCTAGGGTTATAAAGGGAAATAAAACCAATATTAAAATGGACGGTTGGAGTAGGTATTTTACTTTGTTTTGTTAATTATTAGTTAAAATAAATAATATTATGTAAAAATAATAGAAGATAACATAAGTGGGTCGGAAGAGAATGTTTTTCATTGTCATCTTCCCACTATTCAAACAATATTGTAGAAGAGGAAAAAAGCTTCAAACAATTTCAAGATTCGGCCTTTGCATGTAAGCAAATTTTATTTTAAGTCCATTTTTCATAAATTTATGTTTTTAAGATCGTTGTAGCTTAATCTAACTAGTTCGGGCATTAAATTGTAAAATTGTTAAAGTTATAAAATGTTTACATTTCTGATTTTTGAGATTTTTTATGTTTAATGGTAGGATTTGAAGCATAGAAATGTAATAGGACAAATTTATAAAGTGAAATTTGTTAGTTTTGAGTTTAGGGACTAAAATGAAATTATTTTGAAATTGACATGAAATTTCTATAATTATTGAATTTATAGGTTTGTACAAGGATGAAATTGAAATCGGAATGAAATACGAGTCTTAAATGCGAAAATTATGGTAGTTTCAATTTTGGAGACTAAATTGAATAAAATTTAAAAGTCTAAGTGGCATTCAAATAATAAAATTAAACTAATATGTGTTTATAATTGGATGAAATAGGAGGTTGAAATTCATAAATTGAATTGAATAATTGTATAGATCAGTAACTAGAACAAATTGGAATTAATCGGAGGGAAAAGGTAAATTTGCTAATCAGTCCTTATATAATTGATCATTTGTTACTTTTACCAGGTAAGTTCATATGGTATATTTGTGTTAAATTCCTATTTATTTAAAATTATAATTGTAAATGTAAGGCCGCTTTCAGTGAAATCAGAACTGTGGTTTTGGGACCACAAATTTGATGAGTAAATTATTAGTTTATTATTATTTTAATGTCTATAGGATATTATTAAGGTCGTATTAAAATTTCGTTAAGAAATTATCAATTAAGTAAAAAGGACTAAACCGTAAAAAGTATAAAAGTAGAGTTCTACTAACAAAAAGGGTCAATTGGCTTTGAAAATTCAAATTGAATGGACTTAAATAGTAATTAGACCATATGTGAGTGACTAGATGTGCATGGCAAGGTATTATTGTAATTATGGAAGTTTTTAAAGGTTAAAATGGTTAATTAGTAATTAAAAGGAAAATTAAGTTAAAAAAAGAATGAAATCAAGCTATCATCTTTTTCTTTTTACCTTATATATACCGAAATCACTATAGGAAGGGGGAGAGAGCTTCGATTCCTATTTCTTCTTGCATGGTATGCATTCAACCTCGATTTTTAATGATTTTTTATGTTTTCGGAATTGTTGTAGCTTAATCTAGCTAGCCCAGGGATTATGTAAAACTGTTAAAGTTTGAAGGTTACACCATTAATGTTTTTGAATTATTCTTGAGGTTTAATGCTAGATTATGAATCTTTGTTGATAATTAAATAAGTTTTGTAAAGTGATTTTTGATGAAATTTGCATTTAGGGATTTATTTGTAAAAATGGTAAAATTCATGTTAAATTTATGAAATAATGGTTTATTTGTGTTGATATAGTCCCTAATAAATTTGTTTAGCCTGAGTGGAGGATTAAAATGCTTAGATTTCAATTTATGAGATTAAGGACTAAATTGTGAAAAGTTAAAATACTTGGGGCAAAATGGTAATTTTGTATAAAAATGAATTATGAATTAAATTGATGTTTGGAAGTATTGTTTTAGATCACAAACGAGTTGAAGATCGTGGAAAAGGAAAGATTTCAAAGTAGTTCATGTGCTTTGCAATTACTACAATCTAGTCATGTAAGTTCGTTATATGTTTATTTTTAGTTCAATTAAATACCATGTTAGAGATTGAATCTTTAAATTATGTTATGAATGATGTTTAAATGTTGAATTAAATTGTTATTCAGGCTTTGTACCTAACAGGCTTAGTGTCGGTGTTATTCAGGCTTTGTGCCTAGCAGACTTAATGCCGGTGTTTTCAGGCTTTGTGCCTAGTAGGCATAGTGCCGATGTTATTCAGGCTTTGTGCCTAGCAGGCTTAGTGCTGGTGTATTAAAAGTTAACATCCTTTGGCAATTTGGTAGTTGATAGCAAATGAGTTTATTATCGAACTTACTAAGCTCCATTGTGCTTATTAGTTTGATTAGTTTTTGTAGGACTCTTAGAATCACTGCTTTGATTGGATTTGCTCGAAAGCTCACACACTATCATCATCATCTCGATAGTTATTTTGGATCTTGTTGTAGTTGGTTAAAGTGGCATGTATTAGGAAAGTCCTTAGTATTATGATATTTTGGTGAATATATAATATTAAAAGTTGGTATGTTGTGCTTGTTGTTATTGAATGGTATTTGGACTTATGTTGCATATCTAGATAAGTCTTTTTGGAACACTTATATGTAGTAGATGTATAAAACCTTTTTGGTGCAAAGTGATGGATTAACAATGTTTCAATTTTTTTGTGTGTTTAAGCTTAGTAAAAAAATGAGATATAATGCTTAAATTTGTGGCAGGTTTTTGGCATGTTTAGGTAAGTTGTGGATGAATGCATTTAAGGTGCCTTGAATGGCATATTTTTTGAATGATATTGGATTATTGATTTGGTCATTTCATGTAGGTTTTGGTTATGTTTTGATGCTTTGGTGAAGTGTTCTAAAGGCCATTAGATGGTTGCTTGAATTGGTGATGGAAATGGCTTGTTTTTGGGCAATTTTGATGTCCACAAGGCCTAAGAAATGGGCGTGTGACTCAGCCATGTGTGACACACGGCTGTGTGTCCCCTGTAGGTTTTTATCCATACAAGTCAGGCTGTTACACGACCTAGCACATGGCCTGGCACACAGGCATGTGTGGCTATTTCGAGAGTTACATGACTTGGCCCACAGACGTGTGGCTTGGCCGTGTAACCCAACTCAGAGAGTTACACAGGTGAGGACACGGGTTGGGACACGACCATGTGTCCCTATTTCGATTGTTACATGGCTGTGTGATCCCTGTACTCAAATTTTTCTATCTTTTCCTTAAACTTCCCTAATGATTTCAATTTAGTCCCGAATGGTTCCTAAGATCTTTTTAAGGCCTCAAAGGCTCGATTTAGGAATGATATGCATATGAATGAATGCCTTATGTTATGTTTATATCAATGTATGAAATGTATGTCATAATGTTTCATTTATTAGGTAATGCTCTGTAACCCTATTCTGGTGACGGTTTTGAGTTAGAGGTGTTTCGTGTTTCAACAAATATGTTTATTTGAAATTTGGATTGTTTACAATTTGGTACAAAAATGTGAGATATGGACTAAATCATAAAGAAGTGACAAATTGACTGATGAATTGAATATAATGAATTGTAATATGAGGTTGATTAGTTGAATTGAATCAAATTGATTTGATTATGTTTGATCTTCAAGATATTCAAGATAGAGGACTAAATTGAATAGATTTGGAAATATTGTACATTGTTGTAATTAAAAAATTGGTTTTATATGAAAATAAGTATAATGTTATGCATACAAATTGATAATTGGTTGATGAAATGACAACATTGAATTGGGAAATTAACTTATAAATGAAATTGAGTAAATTGCTACCCTATAATATGTTCGGGAAAAGTCAGATATAGTTGACATACCATAGGATAGGAAGAGTTCAGGGTTACTTTGACTATGTGTCGATGAGGCACTAGGTGCCAAATTACTTCAGGTATACTGATGAGGCACTGGGTGCCAAATACTTCGGTTTTACCGATGAGGCACTAGTTCCAAACACATTGATGAGTGCTAAACATATTGACGAGTGTTGGGTGCAAACTATTTACTTCAACATTGTCTAATGAGGCATTGAGTGTCAAACTAGTGTGATTGGTTGGATCCGTGTATTCGTCGGAGTCCGAGTTAGGTTAATAGGGGTATAAAATGTAAATGGAATAAATTATATATGAATTGTGTTGGTAATATGACTTGATGATACAAATATGTGTTGTGATTTATAAAAGATCATGCCAAATTATTATACAATCCCGAAGGACCAATACAATAATGTGATGAATTAATGATTTGATTCGGAATTTGAATAATGAAATGAAATAGTGAACAGAATTATATTGAAATTGGATGTATTGTTGATAATAGATAGAAAATGATATCAAATTGAATAAATGTTCATTATAAGTTTTTGGGAATGTTATATGCTTGATTTATTATAAGATGAGATATATGTTGATGCTCACTTTGTTGATATGTGGTTGCCATGTTTAGGTAAACTTGTAAAGCTAGTATCTTATCGAATTAAGTTGCAATTTGAGTTAAGTTGTTGTTTAAATACTTGTGAACTTACTAACCATTTGTAATGATTACCATGTTGTTTCCTTTTCCTTGTAGATGGCTAACTTGCAGAACGTGTCAAATGGATTGTCGAGAAGCTCACACTATCCTGATATTGGTTCAGTAGCTCTTTTGATCATTTTATGTTCGGTTATGTGGCATTTATGGGGCTGATATAAGTGTTTATCTTGGTTGGCTGATTTTGGACTTGTTCATGGGCATGTATAAATGTATGTACGCTTGGTAATATGTTATATTGCATGTGGATTTTATGATTGGAAAATTTGAAAATAAATTTAATATGGTTATATTGATGAAATTGATTGAATGTGTGGAGAAGGTTTGAATGTTTACAAGTGAAATGATTACTTAGGGACTTTAATGATATATAAATGTTTGGTTGATTGAGAAATTTTTTGTTAAGGTATTGGAATGAAATTTAATTGTATGGTTTAATGCATAATGCTATGAAAATATGATGATTTGAAATGGTATATGTATGTTAGGTAAGTTTGAATTGAGCACATAGTTTTGATAAGTTTTGGTGCTAAAATTTTGGACATGTTGCATTGGTAATTAGAATTGTTTGAATTGAGTAATGATAAATGAATGTTTAGAAATGCCTTTAAATTGGTTTTGTGCATGTTTAGATGTATATATATGCACTAAGTAAGCTTAAGGTTTGGCTTGGCATGAAATAGGTACCATATGGACAAATTTCATAAAAAAAAAGGGTCATCGTCTCGATGTGAAATAACCCTCGTCGCAACTTCAATAGACAGTTTGTGTTGTCCTGACGTTAAGTGGTATGATGTCGTGACGTGACTCAATGATTTAGTGACATCACAACATAGAGAAGGTCACATCATGACGTGGAACCTAAACTTCAAAACCTTTTAATTTGGTCCTCATTCATGCTTGAGTCTACAAAAGAGCTTTCATAAGCTCAAGTAAGGCTCATACTTAATTGTGTATTATAATAGGTGTTTATGACATGATTGAATATTTGAGTGATTCGTTTATAATGTACTGGATTTGAAATTTTAGAAATGTTATAAAAAGGTCCCTATTTGATATCGGGTTGACTTTGAAGTATTCATTTGCTCATATAAGACTTGAAAAAAAATGTTCATGTTTATTGATTGATTGCATGATTAATAAAGTGAAATGACATTTTTACTATGAATTTGTCAGTAGTTGCTCCGACAACTAATATGGCACTCTGTTGCTTGGGCCCCACAATCGGGTCAGGTAAGGGGTGTTACAGCTATGCAAAGCCTTGCACCCATAAAGCTTTCACTGGTGAGATTTCATAGATGTAATATCAGAATATAGATTTAATAGCGATTGATCTCTTGGTGGATTTTCCCTGTGGATTCTATCTTCACTAGTTACCTTTGTAGACTTTTATACATCTATTTCCTTGAGTGGAAATCCTTGCGGATTCTTACTTGGGAATCTGTGAAAGATAACCCATAAATAATTTCCATTGCACGCCTTGCACTAATAATTATAGATAATCAAATAAGATCGATCTTGGCGAATAGTCCCTGTTGCATACTGCTATTAGCAACTTGTCATAAAAAACTCAGATTAGTATTACAATCCTCATGGATTCATGTTTCAGACCTAAGTATGTGGATTCATGCTTTACAAAAGGCACCAGCAGATTCATAAGAAAGACCCCATTATGGATTAATAAAGAAAGTCTACTCATCTCAATCAAGTAAACAGATCTGCCAGTCCATCTCATCCTATCTCTATTTCGCAAGAACAGATAATCCATTATTGGTGCTATTCTTTTTGAAATAGATAACATGAAGGTGGATTATTAAGAGCGAATTTCCCTATTTTTGGAATCATAAATATGAAATAGTCCTAATGAACTGTCATATCTTTCATATATGGACTCGGATAAAAAGATAGCTCATACCTTTGATTTTGCACATAATAATAGATTTCAAAAGAACAAACTCACTCTTGGCAGACTTATCTCGTGGATCCAATATTTGCGGAGACATAAATGCAAACACATATATATAGATTCATATATATGATTTTATCTCATAGACCTCCACTGGATTATGCCATCTAGGCATGTCTAGTGGATTCATAAACGTGAATCGTTTCGTGGACCTTCTTGGATCTTGCCATGGACATGGACCTATATTCCTTCATACATCCCATAAAGGGCTCTCATATACTGGTACGCACCCTCCGAACAGTCAACCCAAACTTCTGCAAAGTCATATAGCATTAATATTTGTTTTCAATATAGTCTCCCCGAACCTCCGCAAAACCTCTTTGTTAATTCTAACACATAAGTGTTCCTCTATAAGGTTGGGGTCATTCACCAATCTCGATTTGCATTTTCATGCCGTGCCGGAGTAAAATCACATATCATATTCCCTTCTTCGTCACTCATCTCAATCACACATAGTTAGACCTCCACCATCCTGCATATCATTCACGCACATGCATTTCAACCAACACTACTATTCATGCATGACACACATTACGCCAAAAATTTCATCAATTTAATGTGGTTAAACTTAAAACCTGCTACGCATTTTCATATTTACACAACATGCATCATTATATGTCATCAATCAACCATAGAACAACTCATCATTTGCATAACATTCAGTCCAACCTACGTAGCACTCCATACTGAAGGTAAGCAAACAACCATTTCAAAATTTCCAAATGAAGATAATTCATCATTATAAGAATCATACTTTGCTTGCATGCAGAGGCCATTTAAATGATTAACCACAACCTCAACCAAAACAAAACAAATTTGATAGATAACTAAAATCCTTAACTTTCTTTCATTTTCTTAAATCCATTAACAGAATAAGGTTAAAAAGCTTACCAATTAGATAAATTATCAATACTTATGCACAAACTTTAGCTTTTTTCCTCCATTTAGACTATTCTTAATCTTTCTTTCTTACAACCAAACCAACGAAGAAGATGAAGAAAGAACAGAAAATGAAAGAATAGCACCGGAGAATAATGTCTCTCCTTTATATAACACTCTCTCACTTCCTTCACCGATCTCAAATTCAACAGCCAAGTGTACATCCATAATCATCATGTCTCCTATTAAAGTATATTTCTAGTTCAAACTCAACGGAACCAATGTTGAAATCCAATCTTTTTACAACCAGTCCTCCAATTTCTCTTATTTCCTGTGAAAAAAATAAAATAAAATAAAAATAAAAAACACACAGAGATTTTGTAACGCCCCAATTTTCGGGAATCCTGTGAACGTTGGCATAGGTTTAATTATGTTAGTAGGCCTCTAGATGGCCCAAGCTTAAGATAGAACCCGGTAATTTTAGTTAATTTTTGTTCCATAAGAAAAAGGGGGTGAAATTATGAAATAAAACCTATGTGAAAATGTTTGAAAATGCTATAGGCTAAATTGAAGTGGCCAAATAAATAGGAGTGCAAAATAGGAGGATTTGCATGACAAACCTCCCATTTTACATGTAGTGGCTAATCATCATGTTGTTGCAGACAAAATGTACACTTGATATCCATAATTTATGGTACAAATAGATACAAATTGATAATAGGTTAGGTAAATGTTCCATGATAATAGGTTAGGTAAATGTTCCATGATAATGGGTTAGGTAAATGTTCCATGATAATGGGTTAGGTAAATGTTTCATGATAAGAATTTCATGTCTTTTGTATTAAAGAATTAAATGGATGAAATATGAAGTTTTATTAAAAGAAAAAGGGGTGAAAAGAACAAAGTTTTGTCCATCTTTGTTCATCATAGCTGAAAGTTAGAGAACAGAAAGGAGAGGAGAAAGCTTTTGAGTATTCGGTCATTAGGAGGAGGAAAATTGAAGGTAAGTTCTTGGTACCTTGCTTCTATTTTGAGGTTCATGAGTTCTTCTTGATTCTACTTTAACTCTTGAAGTATATTTTGATTTTTAGTTGTGTTGTGAGCATTTAGTCATGAATTAAAATGAAGGAAATGGTTGTCATTTCATGTTCTTTTGATGAAAATGGAAGATAGGTGAAGTTGAGCCAAACAAATGAACATGCATGTGCCTTAGCTGCTAAAGGGAAAAATCAGCTAACATGTTGTGCTTTAAAATGATGAAATGGAGATTATACTTAAGTAAAATCATAGATATGTGATGATTGATTGGTGATATACATGTTTAAATAACAAGCATGCAAGTTAGGTGTGAAAGAGTGATTTGGTAATAAATCTGCTTGGGACAACAGCAGTAACGTGAATTTGGAAAATCACCATAAATTGTGGGAGATGAATTAGAAGCTGAATAAATTATGTAATTAAATCTTATTGAGTCTAGTTTCAAATGAAATAAACAAGAACATATTTTTAATTCTGTACAATGAGAAATTTGATTCGTAATGAAGAGTGGTCAGATTAGTCAAATAGTGAAACATGGGAAACTTTGAGAAAAATCTGGTATTGATTGGCTAAACTAAAAATTCTGAAAATTTTATGGATAGAAGATATATGAGTCTATTTTTAGGGAAAATTAATGGTACTTGATTTGGAGTTTTGTAGCTCCAGTTATAAATGATTTAGTGACTGTTGCTCAGGAAGACAGCTTGCAGTGAAATTATGATTATGTGATAAACATTGACAAAAATTTGTTAATGAGTTGCATATTGATTTCTTATAAGCTTACTATGATCTGTAGGTGTGGTTGGCCGAATATTGTAAGGGGTTAATACATAGTTTGTATTTGAATAGTTAGATTAACGTGTTAGTAATCCAATTGTAGGTGGTTCGTGTGTGGATCTAAACAAGATATCGTCGCATAAGCAGTGTGTAATTGACACCTCTCATAGACTAGATTGGCAAAAGTCGAAAAGCCGAAATGCCGAAAAGTCAGTATTTTGGAAATTTGCGAGTGTGCGAATGCTCGTAAGATAGTTGGGTTTGTATATTTGGTAATCTAAAGTAATAAACTGCAGTACGCGCAATTTCGTACATTTTGATAATTTGGGCTTAATGGGCTAAAGATCGGGTTCATGGGCCAACGGGCCCAATTCAGTAAGTATGTGCGGTAAGTGTTCTGATAATACGTAAATAGTTAGGATATGCATGAAAACCCTAAAACTTGCTAAATTACTATAATACCCCTATGTATGGAAAATTACTGTTATACCCCTAGGTGCAAAATTACCGTTATACCTCTAGGGTTAATTTTGACTGAAAAGCATGACGATCTAATTCTGTATGATGTATGCCATGATTATATATATGTTGCATGGGGACATGGGTTATATTATAGAGGAAGCATTCTGGTGGCTATGCCACAAATATCTGATCTGGTGGCTCTGCCACATATATCTGATACGGTGGCTCGCCACGATTATCATATCTGGTGACTCTGTCACATTATACGATACAGCGCCATGCTGCAAATTCGTGGTGTGTAGCGGTTGGGTGGGTCGAGTTGTCTCCCACGCGGTGTAAGGTTGGTACGGGGTGTATACGGTTAGATATGGTTGGGTTTACGCATAAACATGTAATATCATTACGTTCATTATGGGCCTATGGGCTTTATTTTGAATACATTGCAGGCTAAGGCCAACTTATTCTATTTACGTGGTTTAAGCCGATATAGGCTATGGTTGGGTTAATTTACACATCGAGTTTCCCCAAACTCACCCTTTCATTTTCATCCACGCAGTAATCCCCAACCATAGTGGGCTTAGAGTCGTGAGGGAATTTGAGTGGCCACCTATTCGAAAGTTTGATTTTCTTCGGTGAACTGGACATCCTTTTATTTACGTTTGAAGTTTTGGGTTTTTAAATGTAATAAGGCCGCTTATTTATTTTTGATGGTTTTTTTTTATATGTATTACTAAGATAGGTAATACTTATTTTAACTGTTGAAATTGGATAGCTTTAGGGCACATTTTCAAAAACAACAATTGATTTCAAAATAACATGACAACAAGCAAAGCTTCGCAATGAAAGTATTTTCCAAAATTAATCACTTTTCCTAAAATGACTTAATCAAATCGGTTTCCTAGAAATATCCATGACGTTAAGGTGTGGCAATGGCGGTATGCATGTCAGGATTGGATCCGAAGGAGCTTGGTACTTAGCGTCCAATGGACTCACCACCTCTTTTAGGTTTCCTACCGGTGCATGACTTCCATTCACTTTAACCCTTAATAGATTAATCTTTTGAACATCAAGTACGATTTTCGGACTTTGAATGGAAATTTTTTTACGTTTTGATGTGGCATCTTGGATCAAGCCATAACTTCGGGCGGGTTTGGGGTCTTCTGATTTTACTGATATCAAAGCCTAGGTTGCAACAACTCGACTGTGGAATGGGTTTACAAAAACAAAGATTTTCGATAACGAAAATTTTATAAAGAATCTGAAAAACTCAAATTTCAAAATTTAGATCTTTAGAAGGTGGCATTCAATCTCCTACCAAGTCTGTAAGTATTACTCGAACTCTTCGAATATTTTTCGACTTATCTGCATCAGATGAAATCCTACTAGGATACTCTAGATAGGATAATCTGAAACCATAGGAAAATCGATAAGAGATCAAAGCGTGGCTAGGCTTCGATTCTGCGAAAACAAACTCGAACTCATGTCGATTCATAAAACATCCGTAATAAACACCGGAATATTAATTGATGCATAAAAATTCGTAATCAAGATAATACGATATGAGTACAAGAGGCCGTGGACGGAGCCGAGGAAGTGCTCGAGCGAGATCTTCGTCTTCAAGACATATGCCGGCGGCAGATGCACCAGTACCACCGGCAACAAAGGTAGAGTCTCATGACCGCAGTGCCGAGGATGATTCCCTATCACAGGCAATGCTTCATGTTCTGGAAAGGGTTGCCGGAGCAAGTTCGAGCAACGAAATCCAGGGATCTATTTCTGGATGACTTCGGGACTAACGGAACGGAGATCTTTAGGGGCGTGTCTAGTATAGCCCCGAATGTGGCGGAATATTGGTTGGAGGCCACAGAACGGATTATGGATGACTTGGACCGCTCGAGGAGATTGTGAGTGGGGTATCTGTACTAAGTCCTTGGGTCACTTTCGGTTAGGGTAGACAAAGCGTATAGGAATGTACCCTTAGAAACTCAAGGCAAGGTTTTTCCTGGAGATCTGATGGAGTTACCGTTCGGAGAGTTTGACCTCATTTTGGGAATGGATTGGCTTGTTAAGCATAAGGCGACTCTGGATTGTGCTTCTAAATGAATGGTGTTAAGAACTACAAAGGATGAGGAGGTTATGGTGATAGGTGAGAGAAGGGATTATTTGTCCAATGTGGTGTCGGCATTAAGAGCCGAAAAGTGGATTCGGGAAGGTTGTGAGGCCTAATTGGTATTTGTAAGTCGATCGGAAGAGGAGGGACTGACAGTGGATAAGGTTAGGACTGTAAAGGAGTTCCAAGATGTTTTTCCGGAGGAGCTTCCAGGATTACCTCCGAATCGAGAAGTTGAGTTTGGAATAGACTTGTTACCTGGAATGGCGTCTGTGTCTATCGCAACGTATAGGATGGGACTGAAGGAGTTAGTAGAGTTAAATGCTCAAATTCAAGAGTTGTTGGATAGGGGCTTCATTAGGCCAAGCGTGTCTCCATGGGGAGCACCGGTGCTATTCATGAAAAAGAAGGATCGTACAATGCGGATGTGCATTGATTATCGCCAGTTGAACAAACTGACGATTAAAAATAAGTATCCACTGCCAAGGATTGACGATCTGTTCGACCAGCTTAGAGGAGCTTCTGTATTTTCCAAGATCAATCTTCGATCTGGATATCATCAGTTAAGGGTCAAGAAGGCAGATATCCCTAAGACAGCATTCAGGACTCGGTATGGTCATTACGAGTTTCTGGTTATGCCATTTGGATTGACGAACGCTCCTACAGCGTTTTTGGATCTGATGAATCGTGTGTTCCAACCATTTTCGGATCAATTCGTAGTCGTCTTTATTGACGATATCCTAGTATATTCTGAAACTGAAACGAAACATGATGAGCATCTCCGTATAGTGCTGTAAGTATTAAGGGAGAAAGAACTCTTTGCGAAGTTCAGCAAGTGTGAATTTTGGTTAAGGGAGGTAACCTTCTTAGGACATGCGGTCTCTGTTGAGGGGATTAAGGTAGACCCTCGGAAAATTGAAGCGATTTTGGAGTGGAAGCCACCTAGGTCAGTGTCAGAAATACGGAGTTTTCTAGGACTGGCATGATACTACAGAAGGTTTGTGGAAGGTTTTTCTGTGATGGCAGCACCTCTGACAAAACACATAAGGAAAGGAGTACCGTTTGTATGGACTAAGAAACAGCAGGAAGCTTTTGAAAAGTTGAAGAAAGTTCTGACTGAAGCACTTGTGTTAATTCAGCCGGAGTTTGGGAATGATTTTACTGTGTACAGTGACGCATCACACGTGGGTTTGGGTTGCATGTTAATGCAAGAGGGTAAGGTGGTTGCATATGCATCACGATAGCTTAAACCTCATAAGGGAAACTATTTGACTCATGATTTAGAGTTGGCAGCAGTGATATTTGCACTTAAGATTTGGAGACATTACTTGTGCGGAGAAAGGTGTATTATATACACCGACCATAAGAGTCTTAAGTATTTGTTGACTCAGAAGGAGCTGAACCTTAGGCAAAGGAGATGGATTGAGTTGCTTAAGGATTATGACTGTTCGATCGAGTATCACCCAAGCAAGGCTAATGTGGTAGCCGATGCTCTAAGTCGTAAGTCAGATGTCGATCCGAGAGCAATGTTTGCTCGTCTGAGTCAGTATGATGATGGAAGTCTATTGGTGAGTTGCAAGTGAGGCCAAACTGGTGGATCAGATTAAGGAAAAAGCAGGTTGAACGATGAGTCTTTGGTCGCTCGTTTTCAACAAGTTAAGGAAGGGGAAACTTCTGAGTTTGGGAGCCAGAAGAGACGATGCAATAGCAATACCCTCATCTGTTTGGATTAGGTAAATTTCGAGGACGAAATTTCTTTAAGGAGGGTAGAGTTGTAACGCCCCAATTTTCGGGAATCCTGTGAATGTTGGCATAGGTTTAATTATGTTAGTGGGCCTCTAGATGGCCCAAGCTTAAGATAGAACCAGGTAATTTTAGTTAATTTTTGTTCCATAAGAAAAAGGAGGTGAAATTATGAAATAGAACCTATGTGAAAATGTTTGAAAATGCTATAGGCTAAATTGAAGTGGCCAAATAAATAGGAGTGCAAAATAGGAGGATTTGCATGACAAACCTCCCATTTTACATGTAGTGGCTAATCATCATGTTGTTGTAGACAAAATGTACACTTGATATCCATAATTTATGGTACAAATTGATACAAATTGATAATAGGTTAGGTAAATGTTCCATGATAATAGGTTAGGTAAATGTTCCATGATAATGGGTTAGGTAAATGTTCCATGATAATGGGTTAGGTAAATGTTTCATGATAAGAATTTTATGTCTTTTGTATTAAAGAATTAAATGGATGAAATATGAAGTTTTATTAAAAGAAAAAGGGGTGAAAAGAACAAAGTTTTGTCCATCTTTGTTCATCATAGCTGAAAGTTAGAGAAGAGAAAGGAGAGGAGAAAGCTTTTGAGTATTTGGTCATTAGGAGGAGGAAAATTGAAGGTAAGTTCTTGGTACCTTGCTTCTATTTTGAGGTTCATGAGTTCTTCTTGATTCTACTTTAACTCTTGAAGTATATTTTGATTTTTAATTGTGTTGTGAGCATTTAGTCATGAATTAAAATGAAGGAAATGGTTGTTGTTTCATGTTCTTTTCTTGAAAAATGGAAGATAGGTGAAGTTGAGCCAAACAAATGAACATGCTTGTGCCTTAGATGCTAAAGGGAAAAATCAGCTAACATGTTGTGCTTTAAAATGATGAAATGGAGATTATACTTAAGTAAAATCATAGATATGTGATGATTGATTGGTGATATACATGTTTAAATAACAAGCATGCAAGTTAGGTGTGAAAGAGTGATTTGGTAATAAATCTGCTTGGGACAGCAGCAGTAACGTGACTTTGGAAAATCACCATAAATTGTGGGAGATGAATTAGAAGATGAATAAATTATGTAATTAAAGCTTATTGAGTCTAGTTTCTAATGAAATAAACAAGAACATATTTTGAATTCTGTACAATGAGAAATTTGATTCGTAATGAAGAGTGGTCAGATTAGTCAAACAGTGAAACATGGGAAACTTTGAGAAAAATCTGGTATTGATTGGCTAAACCAAAAATTCTGAAAATTTTATGGATAGAAGATATATGAGTCTATTTTCAGGGAAAATTAATGGCACTTGATTTGGAGTTTCGTAGCTCCAGTTATAAATGATTTAGTGACTGTTGCTCAGGAAGACAGCTTGCAGTGAAATTATGATTATGTGGTAAACATTGACAAAAATTTGTTAATGAGTTGCTTATTGATTTCTTATAAGCTTACTATGATCTGTAGGTGTGGTTGGCCGAATATTGTAAGGGGTTAATACATAGTTTGTATTTGAATAGTTAGATTAACGTGTTCGTAATCCAATTGTAGGCGGTTCGTGTGTAGATCTCAATCGACATATCGTCGCAAAGCAGTGTGTAATTGACACCCTCTCATAGACTAGATTGGCAAAAGTCGAAAAGCCGAAATGCCGAAAAGTCAGTATTTTGGGAATTTGCGAGTGTGCGAATGCTCGTAAGATAGTTGGATTTGTATATTTGGTAATCTAAAGTAATAAACTGCAGTACGCGCAATTTCGTACATTTTGATAATTTGGGCTTAATGGGCTAAAGATCGGGTTGATGGGCCAACGGGCCCAATTCAGTAAGTATGTGCGGTAAGTGTTCTGATAATACGTAAATAGTTAGGATATGCATGAAAACCCTAAAAGTTGCTAAATTACTATAATACCTCTATGTATGGAAAATTACTGTTATACCCCTAGGTGCAAAATTACCGTTATACCCCTAGGGTTAATTTTGATTGAAAAGCATGACGATCGATTACGTATGATGTATGCCATGATTATATATCATTGCATGGGGACATGGGTTATATTATGGAGGAAGCGTTACGGTGGCTATGCCACAAAAATCGATCTGGTGGCTCGCCACATATATCTGATTCAGTGGCTCGCCACGATTATTCAGATCTGGTGACTCTGTCACATTATCTGCTCAGCAGCCATGCTGCAAATTTGTGGTGTGTAGCGGTTGGGTGGGTCGAGTTGTCTCCCCACGGTGTAAGGTTGGTACGGGGTGTATACGGTTGGATATGGTTGGGTTTCTACATAAACATGTAATATCATTACGCTACATTATGGGCCTATGGGCTTTATTTTGAATTGCTCAGGCTAAGGCCAACTTATTCTATTTCGTGGTTTAAGCGATATAGGCTATGGTTGGGTTAATTTACACATGAGTTTCCCCAAACTCACCCTTTTATTTTCATCCACGCAGTAATCCCCAACCATAGTGGGCTTGGAGCTGTGAGGAATTTGGAGTGGCCACATTGCGAAAGTTTGATTTTCTTCTGGTGAACTGGACATCCTTTTATTTACGTTTGAAGTTTTGAGTTTTTAAATGTAATAAGGCCGCTTATTTATTTTTGATGGTTTTTTTTTATATGTATTACTAAGATAGGTAATACTTATTTTAACTGTTGAAATTGGATAGCTTTAGGGCGCGTTTTCAAAAACAACAATTGATTTCAAAATAACACGACAGTAAGCAAAGCTTCCGCAATGAAAGTATTTTCCAAAATTAATCACTTTTCTTAAAAATGACTTAATCAAATCGGTTTCCTAGAAATATCCATGCCGTTAAGGTGTGGCAATGGCGTATGCATGTCTAGGATTGGATCCGAAGGAGCTTGGTACTTAAGCGGTCAGATGGACTCACCACCTCTTTTCCGGTTTCCTACGGTGCACGATTTCCATTCACTTTAACCCTTAATGAATTAATCTTTTGAACATCAAGTACGATTTTCGGACTTTGAATGGAAATTTTTTACGTTTTTGATGTGGCATGCCAGATCCGGCCATAACTTCTGGGCCGGGTTTGGGGTGCTACAGATTTTACGTGGAAACCTTTCGGGAAAAAACCACGGGCAGAGAAGAAGAAAATTTACTATGTCGAAAATTTGAATCAATACAAGAGGAATAGACTATGTCTATTTATAGGCTTGTAAAGCCATATTCTAGTAGGATTGAAACACCTTATCCTAATCAATATAAAATAGATGGAGTTTAATAAGGTTTAAAAAACCTTATTCTAAAATAAAATAAAAGAAGTCTAGTTCTATATGGATTTTACTTTTATTTTATTTTCCATTGTATTTTATTTAAATAATAATATGGGTCACTCAATTCTAACAATCTCCACCTTGACACAAATTCTCAATGAACAAGTTCTTCATCGTGAACTTTCAATAAACAAGTTCTCCACCTCTTCCATAAAACCCCTTAAGGGTTTAACTTCAACAATGAACACCAACCAAGTCTAAGCAATGCTCAAACTTGGTTATAGGAAGTGACTTAGTTATCATATCTGCAGGATTTTCATGAGTACTAATTTTGCTCACAACAATATCACCACGAGCAATAATATCACGAACAAAATGATACCAAACATCAATGTGTTTTTTTCTCTCATGAAACATTTGATCTTTTGTAAGAAAGAAGGCACTCTGACTGTCACAAAATACTGTGCTGATTTGAAGGTCTTCATTGAGTTTACTAAAAAGTCCCTTCAACCAAATAGCTTATTTACAAGCCTCAGTAATCGCCATGTACTCAGCTTCAGTGGTAGACAAAACAACTGTAGACTGCAAAGTGGCTTTCCAACTGATTGCACAACCTCCGATTGTAAAGACATAACCTGTGAGAGATCTTCTTTTATCAAGGTCTCCAGCAAAATCAGCATCAACATACCCTATGACTCCATCTCTAGTTCTTCCAAACTGTAAGCAAACATCAGTAGTACCTTGTAAGTATCTTATAATCCACTGAACTGCTTTCTAGTGTTCTTTACTGGGATTCGCCATGTATCTGCTAACTGCACTGACTGCATATGATAAATCTAGACGTGAACAAACCATAGCATACATGAGAGATCCCACTGCACTAGAGTATGAAACATGTGACATGTACTCAATCTCATCATCTGATTATGGAGACAAAACTGATGAAAGTCTGAAATGGGCTGCTAAATGAGTACTAACAGGCTTAGCACTCTGCATATTGAACCTGCAAAAGAACTTTCTCAATGTACCCCTTCTGACTTAGGTACAATTTACTTGTTTTTCTATCTCTGAGAATCTCCATACCAAGTATCTTCTTTGCTGGTCCTAAATCTTTCATCTCAAATTCTTTACTTAGTTGGGTTTTGACATTTCTTATCTCTCCTTTATCTTTTGCTGCTATCAACATGTCATCAACATAAAGAAGTAGATATACAAAAAACCATCACTATTTTTCTTAAAGTAAACACAACTCTCAAAACTACTTCTTTTGAAATCATGAGAAGTCATAAAGGAATCAAACCTCTTGTACCACTGTCTTGGTGACTGTTTCAAACCGTAAAGGGACTTTTTCAGCAAGCAAACATAGTCCTCTTTTTCTGAAACTATAAAACCCTTTGGTTGTTGCATGTAAATATCCTCCTCAAGTTCTTCATGTAGAAATACAGTTTTTACATCTAACTGCTCGAGCTCCAAATCATGCATGGCCACAATACCAAGCAAAGCTCGAATCGAACTATGCTTAACAACTGGAGAGAACACATCTGTGAAGTCCACTCCTGGAATTTGACTGTAACCCTTTGCAACAAGCCTTGCTTTATATCTAGGTTCTTCAACTCCTGGAGTCCTTTCTTTTTAAACACCCATTTACAACGATCAGCCTTTTTACTTTTAGGAAGTTTCACAAGGTCCCATGTTCTGTTTTTGTGGAGTGATTCCATCTCTTCTTGCATAGCAAACATCCACTTTTCTGAGTCTTCACAGCTAACCGCCTCAGAATAATTAGATGGCTCTTGATTCGAATCTATATCTACAACCACATTTAAAGCAGAAGCAACTAGATCAGCCTCGGCATACTTCTTTGGAGGTTTAATTTCTCTTCTAGTTCTGTTTTTGGCAATAGAGTATTATGGTGAAGAAGCAACTCTATTCTCAACTTTTGTTCTGGCTTGAGGAGTTGACTCAGTATTGTCGATACTCCACCCTTTTGATTTTCTTTATTGGAAGAGTCTTTAAGAGATAAGTTAGGTAGCATAGCGGTTTCATCAAAAACAACATCTCTGCTAATCACAACTTTTCTATTTTCGGACACCATAACTTATACCCTTTTACACCGGTTTATAACCAAGGAAAACGCATTTAATGGATCTCGGTTCCAATTTTCCATTATCAACATGAGCATACGCAGACACCCAAAATCTTTAAATCGAATAATTAGTAGGATTACGGACCATACCTCTTGTGGAGTCTTTTCTCAATGGCAGCGGATGGAGATCGGTTGATTAAAAAACATGCGATGAGAGGTCGCATACGCCCAAAATGACTTCAATAAGTTGGCATTTGACAACATACATCGAACCTTCTCCATGATCGTTCTGTTCATTCGTTCTGCAACGCCGTTTTGCTGTAGAGTATGACGAACTGTCAAGTGTCTCATGATCCCTTCTGACTTGCACAATCTATTAAACTCATTAGAACAGAACTCTAAGCCATTGTCTGTACGGAGGTATTTTATCTATTTTCCTGTCTGTTTTTCAATCATAATTTTCCAAGACTTAAATGCGGAAAACACATCGCTTTTCTGCTTCAGGAAGAATACCCAAACTTTTCTGAAAAAATCATCAATAAAGGTTAGCATATAATTAGCTCCACCTCTCGAAGGCACTCTGGATGGCCCCAACAGATTAGAATGAATATACTCCAATATTCCCTTCATGTTATGGATTCCTCTAGTGAATCGAACTCTCTTTTGCTTCCCAAAAACATAGTACTCACAGAAATTTAGTTTGCAAATTCCTTGCCCATCAAGAAGTCCTCTTTTACTCAATTCTACCATGCCATTCTCACTCATATGCCCTAGCCGTATATGCCAAAATTTAGTAATATCATCATCTGACAAGGAAGAGAAGCGGCAATTTGCATCACCGATGTGATAGAACCCTGCAAAACATATAACTTGGCAATCTTTCTCTGCCCTTTCATCACAACCAGGGACCCTTTGGAAATCTTTAAACCCCACTTTCAGCTGTGTATCTGTACCCTTTTGAATCAAGATTACTCAACGAAATTAAATTTTTTTTCAATTCTGGAACATGCCATACGTCACTAAGTGTTCTGACAACTCCATCAAACATCTTAACTTTAATTGTTCCAACACCTGTGATTTTACACGAAGCATTATTTCCCATCAAAACAACACCTTCAGACACTGTTTCATAAGTTGTAAACCAATCCCGATTGGAACTCATGTGGAAGGTACAGCCTGAATCAAGTATCCACTCCTCGCTTACTTTAGAATCATTAACAGAAGCGACTAGAAGTTCACCATCGCTGTAATATTCTACAACATCAGCTTCACCGGAATTTTCTGGTTGTTTTCCTTTTTAATTCGCAGCCTCCCTTTTAATCTTATTCTGTAGCTTATAGCACTCAGATTTAATGTGCCCTTTCTTCTTACAGAAGTTACAAGTTTTACCTCTGTTTGAAGACTTTGATCTACCCTTAGATTTACCACGAGGATTCCGTTCCTGTATCCTACACGATCATCATCAGCATTCCGATCTTGTCTCCCACGAACAATGAGACCCTCTCCTTGAGAGTCGGGTTTAACCACAAGATGCTTCATCTTATCATACGAGGTTAAATAATCATAAACCTCATCAACTGTGAGAGACTCGCGGCTATATAAAATCGTGTCTCTAAAGGTTGAATAAAACGGGGGCAACAAACAAAGTAGAATCAACCCTAGATCTTCCTTATCATACTGAACCTCCATGGCCTCCAAGTTTGAGAGAATTTCTTTAAACACTGTTAAGTGTTCGTATACAGGCGCACCTTCCTCCAAACGATGAGCATAAAGACACTGCTTCATATGCAACTTACTTGTTAGAGTTTTTGACATACATATTTGTTCTAGCCTCTTCCATAATGTAGCGGCAGTCTTCTCTTTCATCACATCCTGCAGAATTTCGTTGGATAAATGCAGATGTAATTGTGTTAATGTCTTTTGATCCTTACGCTTCTTCTCTTCATCTATTAATGTTGAAGGCATTTTATCTATCCCTAGCAGGGCATCCTCCAGATCCATCTGTGCAAGAACTGCTTGCATCTTAATTTGTCACAATGCAAATCTGGTGTTGCGATCTAACAGCGGAATTTCATACTTCAAAGACGCCATTACCGTGATCGAGATGAACAACCCGGAAGCTCTGATACCAATTTGTGAAAAAAATAAAATAAAATAAAACACACAGAGATTTTACGTGAAAACCCTTTCGGGAAAAAACCACGGGCAGAGGAGAAGAAAATTTACTATGTCGAAAATTTGAATCAATACAAGAGGAATAGACTATGTCTATTTATAGGTTTGTAAAGCCATATTCTAGTAGGATTGAAACATCTTATCCTAATCAATATAAAATAGATGGAGTTTAATAAGGTTTAAAAAACCTTATTCTAAAATAAAATAAAAGAAGTCTAGTTCAATATGGATTTTACTTTTATTTTATTTTCCATCGCATTTTATTTAAATAAGAATTTGGGTCACTTAATTCTAACATTTCCACTAGTACCCAGTCAATTTGTAAAATTTTCAAATTAATACCCAAAATCATAATTCCAACTTAAATTTGACATTTCAATATGTGACAATAGTGGAATGACTTCGTGACTAAATGATTTTATAATTAATAGGTGAAAAGTTGGATCTTAATTATAAATCATTTGAGCCTCAATTGCATTTGTCCAATCAGTCCCTTTGTTATCTCGTTAAAACCATAAATGAATTGCATATTGAATCAAATGAACAAAAATGAATACAAATGGTGAAATGGAGAAATAAGAAACATTTGGAAATAATTGAAGTTTTCTCCAAAATAAAAATGAAAATAAAGAAATGAAATCATTTGGAAATGAATGTGGTTTTCTCCAAAATAAAAATGAAGATGACCTGAAAATGAATTTATGTTTTTCAAATTAAATAAAGTTCAAAAATAGAAATAAATCATTTGGTCATAGTGAACCATTGAATGCGAAGATATTAAATATATTTTCACATAGATTCTTTTACGGTAAAGTCGTCATGATTTTAACGGAATTAGAATTGTGTTGAAAAAATTATTTAATTGAAAATATATTGAAGTTTATTTCTTGCGAAATAGAAAAATAAATATTTGGTTGGATCAAAATTATAAAGTATTGGATTAAAAGTTCAGGAAGTACTTGTAATTGGACCTGATATGGAAGAGGCCCAAGAACCCTTTGTGTAATAAAAGGGGACGGCAAACCCTAGTATAATTAACTAGGGTTGTCGCCCCCTACATCCTAGTTGCACTAGGATTTCGTTTTTCTAGGTGAAAAATTTATCTAATTTAACAAGGGTTCTACTTTCTCTCCCTATAAATTGATGGCACTGGTAGGGCTATTAACACAACTTTAAGATATTGTTATTCTGCCCGAAAATAGAGAGACTTTTATTCTCTAAGAATTAAATATATTTTTTGGAATAACAATTTGTAGGTTTTTATTTGAGAAGAGAAATTTCATTTTCACCCAGAAAAAAAAAGGAAATTATTTCTAGTTCTGTGATTGATTCGAACCATTCGAGCCCACACTTGAAACAATTCATGGTAAGAGAATAACAGAGAATACCGTCTGGTTGAAAGCTAGGAATGACAAGGATTCGCTTATCCGAAAACACAAGTATGATTTTAATCTAGATTTATTTTTATAAATATCACAAACTGGGTCGATATTTAAAAATTTTATTTTTCGTTACGCAAGAAAATCGTTTTCAAACCGGTTTTTTTACAACATATCCAACTCAACCTAACTAATTAATAGGGTACCAATGTTCAATTTCATTTTATAATTTTGTACACATAGCATTTCTCATTCACAATCATAATTACAATCTAATTCATCATCAATACACATTTATTTCATGACATCTAACATTTTTCTATCCAATTTCCATGTCACATATATAATGTTCTATGTAATTCATGTCATTTTCTATTTTATTCATTTTAGTCCTCTATACCGATATTCCATATCAAATCAAATCAAAACAATTCATAATATCATCATATACTCACCATAACATTCAATCATTCAATTAACATATATATATATACAAGCATAAAATTTCATGAAATTTTAGTCTCGCATCCCTCGTCGTCAACTGCCGTTTTTCCTCTCCCTCTTGTTGGCTTGGCATTGTCTTTAGCTACGAATAATAATTAACAATTACACAACATAAAATTTCATCCAATTCACATTCAATTACAAAGCCAAGTATATTTTGTAAATTATTCAATTTATATTTTGTAAATTATTCAATTTAGTCCCTAAAATCGAGACAAGCGTAACTTTTAATCTAGAGTTTCAAATTAAAATATGATTTCACATATATTCATTAGGGATGCTCTACTTTATATTCTTATTAAAATTTTATAAAATTTTGCATTTTATTCAATTTGGTCTCTAATGTACGAAACTAACAATTACGAACAATTTTATCCTTTTTATAAACTAAGCTTAATTTCTATTAATTTCACACCAATTTTATCCATTTCTCAACAATAAAAACTTTCAAAAATATTAACAACTTTACAAATTGACACACAAGCTAACTAAATTAAACTAAATTGATACACAACCCTTTTTTTCCTTTTCTTTTCTGACTTAGACTTCTCTTCTTTCTTTTTTTCCTTTTCTTTTCTAACTTAGGCGGTCCTTCCACTAATGCCTTATATATATAATTAACCTTTGTTAATCAAAATTAAGTAAAGTAATTATGTTTTATTATAAATTTTATCTTTAGTTAAAACCAAGGATCATCGTTACCGTCCACTATTATTATTATCTATTATTGGTCTACTTACTATTTTAGACATTTGTTTAATTGAGATATAAGTCCTCAAATCTTTTATTAATTAAAAAGTATGTAGCGATTAACCTTTTACAATTTAATCTTTGAGCCTTAATTAACTTTTTTGACTAAATTATTTAACTGAATTTTAATATATTTTTATAATAACTCCGTAAATATTTTTTTGTATTTATAGACTTAATTTACAGAAATAAAATTTCAAAACTGTATTTTCCGATACTATTAAATTTCAAATCATTACAAAAACAAAAAAACATCATCAATAACCAAACTCCAATGAACAATAATTTAAAAAAAAAAAAAAAACATCACAAGTCACAAAGAACAAGTAAAGCCACCGTACACCAATTTTTTAGATTTAGTTTGAAAATCAAAACTTAGTTTCAATTATAACTGAGTTGTTACCATTATTTCCTCAGCTTAGCAAATGAAACATTACCAGTTGTATGTCACTGCTTCAGTTACGCTGACTTATAATCTATAAAAACATGTATATTTTATTTGTAATGTTAAAATGTTCATTAATAAAAATTTATTCAAATATAAAAAATATTTAATTATAGTCCAAAATATTTAATACAATACTTCCATTGTTCCAATTCTACCTTTGGTGGTATATTTTTCTAAAAGCTCCAAATCAAATCTCAATTGTAGATAATACTTGTGTAACTTACTTTTCTAGTCCTTGTATAAATGTCACATTGGCGCACGTACATAGTCCTTGAATCTCTCCTCATTTTTAGGATATTCAAACCCATACTATAAACATTTATTGCTAGTATGTTAAACTTTTTAATAAATATAAATTAAAAAATTTAATTTTACCTTTACATGCCTCAACATTTGTTCCCAACTTTTTCATAAATTTCATTCTAATTATTTGCATTCAAAGGAGCAATTATTCTAACTATATATCCACAAAAATTAACTAAATCACATGTATTTTCCCCAATACCTATATTTTAATAAAATTTTCTCATTCACAAAGAAAAAGAAAAAAGAAAAGACAAGTTTGCAAAACAATTTTCAATACTTGAGGGTTTTAACTTAATGGTGAAATTTTTTTATGCCAAAGTGATAGACAATTTGCCTCCAATTTCTTACGTCAAATTTTCAAAATGCTTGTAAATTTTGGGCTAACTCATAAAAGGGAATGGGTAATATAAGGTAATTATTAAAACCTTACATATTTTATTTTAAAGTTTATGGAATTTACTAGGGTTAATGAAACAAAATACAAAGTTTCCTTTTTTACAAATTAAATTAAAAAACCTTAATAATTAAATCTACCCTAAAAAAATTGAAATTGTTAAATTAAATTTGTCATTGTTAAACCCATTATAGCACCAAAAGCAACCCTAATGATCTATATGACTTTAGGTAAAAAAATAACAACCCTTTCAATTTTATAAACTTCAGATACTTGAGAAGAAAACTAACCAAAAATAAATTTCATTGAAAATACTTGAGACGATAAAAAAATTTAGTCATGATTGATGAAAGCGGAACTCCATTGTTTATTTATAAATATTTTGGTTTTGACGAAATTTGGACAGAGGAGACTAAATTAGCTAGGGTAAAACAAAAACAAGAGTTTGTGGAAGAAACTAACGTGAGGAAACATAAAATTGGAATTTATATGCTTTCAATTACTTTTTTATTACTTTATGGAAAAGGGATTTATCTCTTTAATATAAGGATCAATCCTCTTTTTCTTAACGAAAAAGGATATATAAGAATCCGTTAATATGCTAAAAAAAGGGTTTGATTCTTTATATAAATGGATCAGTCTTTTTTCTTACCTAATGTTTAGCTTATATTACATAAATAGATCATATATATTAGTCAATATACTATAATATTCTTTGTCCACACGCCATTGCTCCACTATTTTAATGCTTAACAATTTATTTTATCATTACAACATTTAGTCATAATTCGCAACCACAAATCATGTTGTTGTCATCAGTAAGTAGAAAACTAAAATATGTAAAGATTTTTTGTTTGATTCTCTGGGTTACTGGTTTATGCATAGATTCCCAAACATCAATCTTGAGTTATTTTTTTCTTTCATTGGAAAAACAAGGTTTTGGGTAATTAAAGAATGAAGTTTTGAGAGAAATTTTCTAAACGTAAAGTTATTTTCAACTAGAATTTTCCTTATTTTGACAATGCAATGCAAGGCTATGAAAAATATTTCTTTGTAATACAATTCGGGTTGGTTTTATCGGTGAGAATCAATTCTTCATTTGTAAGGATTTGGTTTGATTTTTGTTCTAATTACTCACATTTGACTCATAATATGTAAATCTGATGAAAATCATTGAAATGCCTTGATTATAAAACTTTCTTTGTCCAAATCACAATAAAGAAAAGTTTAGGTTTTCCAACTAAATGTAAATAAAATTTGTTGATAATACGGGTAAACGTTCGATCGAATCGAATCGAATATATTTGTTCAAGTTAAATTTTTAAAAATAATTTTGGGTCCTTGTAAGAACTGTCACCTATCGTAATAAAATTTGTCTACCTTAATCAAAATTTTTATTAACTTTCATCACCTCATAATTTATTTATTAATATTTTATATTCGGGTTAGCTTCTTTGCTTCCTTAGTTGTTTCAATTATCTTTAAATTCTTGTCACTATGTATTTTGGGATTAAAAATATATTACATGTAAAAATGTAATTTTATAATAAAATTATTTTAAAGATAAAATGTGAATTTGATACCAATATAAAATTTTAACATGAATATTTTATGGCATAATTAATAATTTAATTTTAATATAAATATTTAATATGACTAAACAATTCAATAATATAAATAATATAAAATGTGAAATTTAATTTAATAATATAAATAGTAGATATAAATAAAATTATTACTATTTATATTTAGTGATTTTTTTGGATAATTTTGATTTTTATTTAAGAGTAAAGGGTGAAAAGTAAAAGTTTAAGAGGAAAATAAAAAATTTTAGGGAATAAAAGTTTGACAAAAAGTAAATAGGGAGAGTAAAATTTTGGAGGGAAAATATTTAAAAAATTTGGGGGGGTTTGGGGTAGATGAGAGGTGGGATGAGAAGCAAGTAAAAGTTTTAGGGGGAAAGTGGGAGAGGGTAAAAATTTTGGGGGAAAATAAAAGGTTTTGAGTGATTTTGGGAGTAAAATTTTGAGAAAAAGTAAATGGAGAGTAAAATTTTAGTAGGAAATGAATTTTGGGTAGATTAGGAGATTGGGGTGGGAGGGGAATAAAAGTTTTGGAGGGAAAGTGGGAGGGAGTAAAAATTTTGGGAGAAAATAAAAGGTTTTGAGGGTTTTTAGGAGTAAAATTCTGAAGAAAAAAAAAGTAAATGGGAGAGTAAAATTTTGGTGGGAAATGAATTTTGGGTAGATTGGAGGATTGGGGTGGGAGGGGAATAAAAGTTTTGGAGGGAAAGTGGGAAGGAGTAAAAATTTTGAGGGAAAAGTAAAAAAGTTTGAGAATTTGAGGTAAAAATATAAAATATTATAGTTTGATATTCGAATTATTCGAATTTGAAAACTCAACTCGATTTAAACTTGAAATTCGAAAAAAATTCGAGTTGACTCAAATAACTCGATTTGCTTAATTTGAAATTCAAAAAAAAAATTATTTTTTTGAGTCGAATCGAATTTTACTTACTATTAATTAATAAGGGATAAGGTTGAGACAATTAACCCAATTCGGAATAAAGACAAGCAAAGAGCCATTTAATGATCGGAAGTCAATTATTCTAGGGGAGGGGGGTTTAGGCTGATTTTTCAGTGTCTCTTTGTGGCTAAATCCTTTCTCTTCCTTAGAAGCCTCAGTTTATATTTGTGGAACCTCCTAATCCTAGGGTGCCATGTGTGAGGCTATGATCAAGGCTCAAGTACATTGTTATGACATACCAAATGCCATAGATAAGGTGGCACTATAGCATGGCAGGGTGGCACTACAAAATGTACAAAGCTCTTTGAATTGGGTGAGACTTGTCCGTATTGGGAATTCACATGACGCGGATGTAATTCTGTCAACAATTTTATCTGAGGTGTTTCATTAACCTTTAAATGATGCTATGAGGTGTTTGTATAGAAAAGAATGCAATGCAAGAAGTTTAGTAAAATGTCACATGACAAAGCATAACAAAATAATAATTTTAATTGAGAAATGCAAACTCCGAAATCAACCATTTTAGACACAAAACAATTAATATGACGTCAAAAAATATAAAACCAACACTATACAAATATATAAACATATAAAATCTATGATTTGAATTCTTAGTTTATCAAATTTATATAAACATATGGATTGTAACTATGTTACCTCAAATACAATATATATATATATGTATGAGCAGTTACTCTGAGGTGCAGTAGTGGCGTCACTCAGGTTTGTATCTTCACTAGATCAGTGTGATCTTTGCCATCCATTTTGCGAGCCAAAACTTGCCTGATATAGTCAATATACTTAATCTTCTTATACATTGGAGGACGATGGGGATCATCCACCATTGAATCAAGTGGGCCGATTTCCAGTTCATCATCTACATGTGCGAATGCCGCCGCTGAAATCCTTGCTTTCTTCTCGTTTGTAATAGCTCGGTGTTCTATGCTTTTGTACACTCCATTGCTCATAATCTGATTAACCAACAACCAGAACAAATATGAAGTGTTCTTTTTCTGAATTTTCATCCAAACTTATCATAATTATTAGAACATGAACACATTTATCTATTGCCTACCTCGATAGCATCACCGATGTTGACCACAAGAGCATTAGGAATTGGTTTAACAGGGATCCACTCTCCCTTGTGCTTAATTTGGAGGCCAATGACATCATCATCTTGCAGAAGCACAGTTAGTGAGCCTCCATCAGAATGAGGGCTAACACCAAACACAAGATCAGGACTTGAACATGGCGGATAATAGTTCATTCTCATTAGTTGTTTCAGCTCCCCTTGATACCTTTTCAATCCATCTCTTTCCATCCCCATTAGTATGGATAAGTTTGCATTGATTTCCTCAGCTACCTTTTGTACTTCTATCGAGTATTCTTCCACTGCCTCTCTGTGATACAATTATGAGAATAAAATATCTTGTGTAAATTAAGTATCATGGTTTGGCTAGAAGGATTACATACTTGAAACCTGGTAAATTGAGTGGCCAAAAGTTTAAATTCCTTTGTTCAAGAGGAAGAGTCTTTAATGCAACGAGGTCACACCAATCAAGCTTTTGTTCCTCTGAAACTACATAGGCTTGTCCGTATCCTTCAAGATCATTTGCACCCATTGCATACTTCTTTTTCTCCATTAATGGCAACTCAAAGAAAGCCGCCATTGCTGCCTTCATCTTCTGCAGGATCTTCACTTGCACACCATGATTCCTTATCTGTAAAACTCAAATGATGAAAAATCCAGGTTTTCATTCAAGTCTGTATAGTATTGCAAAGTTCCCTTGTTTATTTACCTGAAAGAATCCCCATTCCTTGCACGCAAGATCTAGTTTCCTTGTTTCATGTTCATCACCTTTGGCTAACAATGAGAAATCTATGATTGGGATTTGAAGTGAGGCTTGAAGGCTCTCAGAAGAAATGGAGGATGGCCTGTCCTTGATTTCTTGAATGTATCTTTCAGGGACTGACTGATACCCATTCGTCACTATTTCTTGAACACTTTGGACTGGCAAAGATTTGCCCCATCCCAGTCAATTATCTTCTTTAATACATCCATTTTCAACCTTTAGGTCCATTTTTTTTAGTTGCTGAAGGTTAGTTCCTAAAGTGAGGTTTTACAGACCAAAATTGTTGGATGAGATTTGCTTCTGTTGATGAGTTCAAACTTCAAAGCTATCCGAATCCGGGTTTTGCGTTTCTTTTAGATTCGTTTCCGGTAAATTTTGGAGCTTTCCATCTTGTTTGACTTGATAGTTTATGACTTGAAGATTGCAGATGGATGATTTTATTATTATTTTACATTTGTTTGTTGGTTTTGTCATTGATTGGCAAGATGGTAATTCTACTCAAATCCAACCTTTGCTTTTCTTTAAGATAATAAAATTAATATATAATTTAAGGTTTAACTTTTAATATTTAAATAAATACATATATAATTTGTATAATTAATTATTAACATAATCTTAAAAATTATTATATATAATTTTAACCTAAACTCTAAATATTTCTTTCTCAAAGTTTACAACTAGAGTACAATCAAAGCATAAAGATAAATACATATATCACTAATCAATTAGTATAGACTCAAATTATTACAACACAAATTTAATAAAAATTAAAACAAAAAATTAAACTAGTACAGCTTTAACAAAAGACTAGAACCATCCAGATTATGAACTAATTAATTAAACTAAAACTCACGTCGACAAAAATTCATAATAAAACTTGAACACCTACACATTTTATTCGTACATGATAAGTCTCAAACGTAAATACTTAATACTCAAGACCTTTGACTTTACCAAATTTATCGAGACCTCATTTGCAAAAAAAAAAAACACTAAATTATAATAAAAAATTATTTATAAATCATAAACATCAAAAATAATTTATAATTATAAATAATAAATTCCAAACTTTAAAATATTAAATATTAGACCTAAATTTATCTATAACCTTAAACTTGCATTACATTCAAATGATAAAAAAATAAAAATGATAATGTTTAGTTTTGTCAGTAAGTTAGATGGACACTTACGGACTGTTTTTTACAAAAATAATAATAAATAATAATTTATTATCCAAATAATATAAGTCAACTTTTATTGAGCTCATTATATTTTTTTCATTTTTTTATACAATACTTAGAATTACCTATAATCTCTCTTCAATCCATAAATAGGAGAATAATATATTTCAATACTCTTAAATCTATGTCATCTTGCATTAACAACAATACTCATATTAATCAAACTAAAACTCAATCGATATTTATTCATATAATTTAAACAAAGAAAAATAATTTTCCAATGGTTTAAATCAACACCAGCTGTACCAATTTAGGCATTGGGGAACTAATTTTTATATTTAAAAAACATAAAAATTGTAATTTTAATTTTAAAATTAAAAATTATGAAAACTAAAATCTGTTTAAAAATAAAAATATTTTTTAAATTAAAATTATTTATTTTTAAATCAAAGTACATAAATTTTTAAAATATATATTTTAAAATAAAAGTACCAAGATTTTTAAGAATTTTTATGTTTTCTAAAATATGGATAAAAATAGTTAAAAACTTATGTACTTTTAAAGTGTATGAATTAAATTGACAACAAAAATTGTAAATGTTGAGGGTTAAAAAGTCTAAAATTTTTGAATTTGGTTGACTCATATTGGACTAAAAAATCAGTTGAACTAGTCGTTGAATTCATTTTTGTAATTTTTATAAATTTTAAATTTTTATAGTTTACTTATTTTGAATTGGTAAAGCCAATTGTTTTGGAACAAATTAGTTAAACTAGTTCGAAATCGATTCAATTGCTAGTTCAATTAATTTTTTAACTCGGTCCAATACTCCGATTGATTTCTAATCTAACTAGTCTGGTCCATTTAGATAATATTAAATTTTAAGAATTTTTATATTTTTATTTTTTAAAATTTCTTTTTATTCTTTTTATTTTTTATTTTAAAGAATTTTTATTTTTCATTTTATTTTAAAAATTATAATTATAATTTTTATATTTTTTTAAATATGAAAAACTAGTTTCTCAATGCCTTAGCACGATTGAAGCCTATTTGGGCACTTGGGAAACTAATATTTTTAATTATTCATAACGTATCATTTGAGTAAATAAAAATGAGTCTATTATTTAGATAATAAATTATTATTTTAATATTTTTTGTGTAAAAAAGCTTTGGAAGCCTAGGCACCATCAAGATCGGGTTTTTTACTAAAGAAGTATAAAAAAAATTCCAAAATAATACTACACAAAAAGTAATTACCAAAATGGTATTTTCAAGGTGGTCACGTCACTGTGAGAGGCGGCACCAATTAACAGTAAAAAAAATGCTAAAAACGAAAAAAATAAAAAAATAGGTGATGTGGGTGCCAAAGGTGGCACTCAAATACTGACCCCTTCAGACCGATTTGAACCCTCATGCAGAGGGGTTTTGTTTTTTTGTTTGGGGACCATAATAGTTTTTTTGTTTGGGGGACCATATATTATGGTCCCCAAAGCTCATTTCGGGAACAAAGAAGGAGAAGAAGAAAAAGAAAAGAAGGAAAGAAGAGAAGAAGAAGAGGGAGGAGCCAGCCGGCGCTTGAGAGAAGAAAAAAGAAAAAGAAAAAGACGGAAGGAAAAAGAAGGAAAAAAAAGGTAATTTTTTTTTATAAATTTGAGTAATTAATGTTAGTTTAAGTAAAATAATTTATTTACTTTAGTTATTATTATTATTGTTGTTGATTGATTTGGATTTAATTCAGATATAATTTTTATTTTATTTCTTTGCAAGGTGTTATTTGGTTAAAAGTGATATTAAGGTATGTTTGTATTTATTTTATATTTTATTGAAGTAATATGCATGTTATGTGCAAAGAATGTTTTATTGTTATTATTTTATGTAATTTATTTGTTAAGTGTTTTAGGTTGATTAAATATATTTTTATAAAATTTATTTGACTTATTATATTTTGATTATTTTAATTTTTTTTATTTTTATGTGATTGGGATTTTAAACCTTTTACAAAAATAGTATAAAAATAAAATACTAAAAATATGTTAATGAAAAAATAAAATACGAGAAGAAATAAAATACGGAAAAAACTTTTTGGAGAAAGTGGAATGTGAGTTTTTGCTAAAATAATATAAAAAATAAAATATGAAAATATTATATTTTAAAAATAAAATCCTAAAATAAAAAATATGAACAAAGTGCCAAAGTCGAGTTATTTATTAAATTAATATAAAAAACTTAAATAATACATTTGAAATATTTTTGCTAAAATAATATATAAATAAAATACAAAAATAATATATTTTAAAAAATAATATCTGAAAATAAAAAATACGAATAAAGTGCTAAAATCAGGGCTATTTATTAAAAATATAAAAAACACTTAAATAATACATTTAAAACATTATGTATTAAAATAATATAAATAAATAAAATATGAAAATAATATATTTAAAAAAAGATACGAAAATAAAAATACAAAGAAAGTACCAAAATTAGGGTTATTTATTAAATTAATATAAAAACACTTAAATAATACATTTGAAACATTTTTGCTAAAATAATATAAAAATAATATACAAAAATAATATATTTTAAAAATAATATCTGAAAATAAAAAATACGAATAAAGTGCTAAAATCAGGGTATTTATTAAATTAATATAAAAAACATTTAAATAATACATTTGAAACATTTTTGCTAAAATAATATAAAAAATAAAATACTGAAAATAATATATTTTAAAAAATAATATACGAAAATAAAAATACGAATAAAGTGCTAAAATCAGGGTTATTTATTAAAAAATATAAAAACACTTAAATAATACATTTGAAACATTATGTACTGAAATAATATAAAGAAATAAAATACAAAAACAATATATTTTAAAAATAATATACTGAAAATAAAAATACGATAAAGTGCTAAAATTAGGGTTATTTATTAAATTAATATAAAAATATTTAAATAATACATTTGAAACATTTTTTGCTAAAATAATATAAAAAATAAAATACGAAAATAATATATTTTAAAAATAATATACAAAAATAAAAATACGAATAAAGTGCTAAAATCAGGGTTATTTATTAAAAGAATATAAAAACACTTAAATAATATATTTGAAACATTATGTACTAAAATAATATAAAGAAATAAAATATGAAAATAATATATTTTAAAAAATAAGATACGAAAATAAAAAATACGAAGAAAGTGTCAAAATTAGAGTTATTTATGAAATTAATATAAAAAAACTTAAATAATACATTTGAAACATTTTTGCTAAAATAATATAAAAATAAAATAAAAATTAATATATTTTAAAAATAATATCTGAAAATATTTTACTTATTATCATTTTAAAATAATAATAATATTTGTATTTAAGTTGGATATATTTAATTTTTAATGTACTATAGCAAAAAAAATATGTTGTCGAAAAAATTGTTTGCTATTTTTTTTGTAAGTTATTCTAATAAATATTTAAAATCTATCAAATATTAAAATTAATAACCGAAATTTATTTTGAAATTGCAGGCATCGCAATGGCTTCATTGATCAATAAAGAACTTCCTCAAATATGTGACACAGTTAATAATACGGTAATATATTTTTAATTGTTAACCATGGGTTCCATTAAAAAAAGATCTACGTAATTTAAGGAAATAAATTATGTTATTATAACTATTTTCAGTAATTTAACACTGTCAGGACTCGTACCTCATATTAAGGGGCCGGGTGAATGGTGTAGGATATTCCCCAGATGCACGACTGATGCCCTACTTGGAGCTAGCTGGATTCGGGTCAGCAGTATTGACCTGGATTTTTGATTTGCGGTACGATTTAATATCCGCATTGGTCGAGCGTTGGCGACCGGAGACCCACACTTTTCATTTGTCGTGTGGGGAGTGCATAGTCACTCTCGAGGATGTTGCATTACAGTTTGGGCTCCCAATCGACGGGGATGCCGTCATAGGCGTAAGTGCGATAGCTGAGCCAGTTGCACTTTGTTATAGCCTACTAGGAGCCTCGCCCGGCGATGCTGAGTCTACTTTTTCGGAGTTGAAATTTACATGGCTAAAAGCCAATTTTCAGCATTTATTAGATAATGCCACCGAAGAAGAGTTGGTGTGCGCAGCTCGAGCGTACATTATGCATATCATAGGGGGTGTACTGATGCCCAATTCGAACAACAACAAGGTTCATCTCTAGTATTTACCTCTGTTAGCTGATTTGCGTAGTGTTCGCTCCTATAGTTGGGGTTCCGCAGTTCTGGCTATGTTGTATCGTGAGCTTTGTCGGACGACAAAGCCTGATGCTGTAGACATGGGCGGATGTCTTATATTGTTGCAATCATGGGCTTTTTATCGGATGCTATTCTTGGCATTAGTTAGTCACCAACCATACATATATCCGCTAGTTAACAGGTGATAAAATTTAACTTGTCATTAATTGACAATTTCTTTATAATGATACTATTCTAACGATACTATATTTACTTGAAAATTGTTTTCATAGATGGAGTATTTATCCAGGTATCGGGAGGTCGTACACTGTCCCGATATATCGTCTAATGATTGAACAACATGCCGGGGAAGGGGTAAGCTATTCAAATATTTGTGACATGTAATTGCTTTGTACATCTTACTCCAACCGTGTTAAATTTTAATCATGGTATTAATCGTGCAGTTTATATGGATGCCATACCGTAGACCAGAAATCACGGTTATTATACCCTCGTCTACCTACGTTGATTCTCATTTGTGGTGCACTAACGCCCCAATTATCAGTTTCAATGTAGTCGAGTGGTACTACGACAGTTTGGTTGCATCCAGTACATCCCGAATTCGCCAATGCAGGTGGGGGAGGAGGTTTACGGTAAGAACAAGAGAGGGAGACATGGACAGCATTGGGGGGTTACGCATCGGAGATATGTTGCGGGGTGGGAGAATCGGATGGCTCGAAGACCTCAGATGGATATGTCTTCCGATTTGCGACCACCGTTAGAGTACATACAATGGTACTTTAGTATGGGGAAGCCATATTTACTTGGTAGGCAGTCGACTATAGTCCCTCCGCACGTGCAGCGATCTGGGGAATAAGAGCCAGTGGCCAATATAGAGCCCGATCCACAACCAGATCCCGAGCCTGACCCAGAGCTAGAGCTCGAGGCACAGGCGGAGGCCAAGTCTGAGCGATCGCATTCATATTCGACTGATACTTCTTATCATCCAGATTTGGCGGGCAATGACTATTTCCCGGGCTTGTCATCGCATTCACATTCGGCTGGTACTTCTTATCATCCGGATTTTTCGGGCAATAACTATTTCCCGGGCTCGCCAGGGGGCAGATACCATTACGGGTTTGATATGTTTGGGTAGTACCCACCACAACACAGCACTTCTTTCGGCCCATATCCACTGCATTATAGCACTACCCCCTGCCCGTATCCACTGCATACTCCACTCCTACTGGGTTGTATCGATCGCAGCATGGCAGTCCTCCCGGCTCAAGTTCATCGATGCCATTCGAGCCATATTAATTAATCAATATGCAATTTTTTTCATTCATAAGCTCATAGTTTTTCAGTTCTCATTTTATACATAAACAACATTTATCTTTACATTTAACCATTTAAATTCAGTTCTATGTTTCTTCCATCTTCGACCCTGTATCTTCATCTGGGAAATACTGTACAATCCAATTTAGATATTCTTGATTCTCTTCATATTCATCTTCTACAATCCAATTTGGCAATTCCTCGGGATCTTCTTCCTCTTCAATTTTTATAACGGGTATTGAAATTAGAAATTCTCTTGGTAATTTCCTAACATCTAATTTATCCATTCATGGTATGTCAATCACATTTTGCTTCCCAGTCAACTTTCGTGAACCTATACTTTGTCTCGCTATTTTCCTTGCTCCATAAGAGATTATAAATTTTACGAAGCATATAACTAGATTCCAGTAGGTTCGTGGTACCAATGTCTTTCAAAGTTGGTCTAAAATGATTTGATGTTCCCGTTCTATTAATGTCCCTCTAAGGGTTAAGTATTAAACTTTATTCTTCCTAATCATTTCATGAACTTTCCACAACACTTCTTGCATCTTTTTATTTACTGTGATAACGTGTTGAACAATGTCTTCTTCTGGTTTCATTCTGTAATCTTGCACTTCTCTCATCATCTTATCAACTTTCTCCTTTGTCTTTGAAGTTGTTATTTCATCGAGCAATACCAAATATGTTGTCATTTCTAACAATATCTATAACATGCCAAATAAATTTTATAAATATTATCTAATCAACCTAAAATGGGTTTTTACCTAATAATATAAAAATAAAATAAAATAGCAAAATAGGTTGTTTGAAAGATTAAGTGCCAAAATGGTACTTAATCTTTCAAACAACATATTTTGCTATTTTATTTTATTTTTATATTATTAGGTAAAAACCCATCTAAAACACATATAACAAATAAGTTACATAAAAAAATAATACATTCTTTACATAACATAAATAGGCTTTTTTAGGGTTTTGTTTAACAAAATTAATATAAATCAACAATAATAATAATAGCAAAACACAATAACAATATAAAATCCATTATTTAAAAAAATATACCTTTTTTTTTTCTTTTCTTTCTTTTTTCCTTCTCCTTCTTCTTCTTCTTCTCTTCTCCTTTCTTTCCCTTTATTTTCTTCTCCTTGTTGCTGCTTCTTGCTCCCGGAGTTGCTGCTTCTACTTGCTTTTATAGTGCTTAAGTGCCGCCTCTGGGACCCACACTATCAGTGCCGCCTCTGGCACCCACATCACCTATTTTTTTTTTTTAGCATTTTTTTTACTGTTCATTGTCAGAAATCAAGGTGGTGCCGCCTCTCATAGTGGTGTGACCACCCTGAGCATACCATTTTGGTAATTACTTTTAATGTAGTATTATTTTGGAATTTTTTTATTTTTTTATACTTCTTTAGTAAAAAACCCATCAAGATATGATGGCTTATTATACTATGTTTGGTAGGAAGATTATTATTTTTACATATTTTAGTATATAGGTTAACAATAAACTAATTTAATTAGTAATATTTAGTCACTCTTATGATTTATTTTTAGAGAGTGAAAAAGTTTCGATTATTTTTACAAGAGTTACTACATATCTTTCTAATTTCAAATTTAAATTTGTATCGACTATTTTTATTTTGTGTATAACTATTATAATACATATGTAATAAATAAGTTTTTCTTCATGTTATTGCACTAATAACCAAACAAGGCAAGAGTTTTGCTTTCAAATTTGATTGAAACATAAGAGACAACTTTTTATTATTAAATTTATGATTTACGAGTCAATTGAGCATTAACTCCATTTTGAAACTTACGAAACTATTCTTTCGTAATTAAAATAAGTTATATTATTTAAAGATACTTTAGTCTTTTATTTTAACAAAAACTAATAAAAAATATGCATATGGTGAGATTTAAACCCATAACAATTAAATTAGTAAAACCTTAAGTTTATCACTCAACTAAAGTTTCACTTTGATATTTATTATCGTTTTATTTTAATATATACAATTTATTACTTCAATCAGTTGTATATCTATACTTACTATTATTTAAGTCGCTTACTAAGTTGTTGTCACGAGTCAATCGGGAACCAACTTGATTAGAAAAATTACGAAAATATCATTTTGTAATTAAAATATGTTATATTATTTGAAGACACTTTAGTCTTTTTATTTTAAGAAAAACCACTAAAAATATGCATATGGTGATATTTAAGCCCACACCAAGTCTTCAATTGAATTAATAAAATCATACATTTACCACTCAATCAAAACTTCATTTTAATATTTTTATATGTTTTTATTTTAATATGCATAATTTATTACCTAACATGTGGTCTTGAGACATGTATGCGTATGATAAGATTTCTAGTTATATATTAAGCACTTAATTGAATTAATGTTATGATACACTGATTTAATTTGGTTAGAACTAAAATTCCCTTGCTTTATAAAAAAATTATATTTTTAAAGGTGTTTTTATCTCTTTTATATGTTTACCATAAAAATTGAAAAAATACACATAATATAATATAAACACAAATCACTATATTTTTATCTCTATAGTTTGCCATTTCATTCAAAACCTAGATTTGTTATATATAGATTTTTAATAAATATATTTATTAAGTAATTCAATCTTTCAACTAAATCATAATCTAGAAAAATCTAATTCAACACATTATAATTTTCACTATTTCAACTTTACATTTGACCAAATTTTGTAAATTCTCTTTTGAGTCAGATGAGAAAATGTGTGACAAAAAAAAATTCAAAGGGCCTCACAAGTGTCTTGATCTGCAAGTTAATTGTATAACCATGTGTCTAAACCCATGTTCACCCCATTTTATTATGAAAATAAATCCTATTATTTTTTTTTGGAGTTTTCACGCTTGAAAAAGAAAATTTAAAGCGTATTTCTCAAATTATTGGTCCAATGCTGGAAGTAGCCTTTTCCCTTGAACAAGATACCTAATATTTACGACGCCCTAGTAGATAAGGGTCGAGATACTGTCGGTCAACAAATTAATGTACTTTGTGAAGTACTTTAATTATTAGGAAATAATTGAGTTAGAGTTGTAGCTATAAACGCTATAGATAGTTTAACGAGAGGAATGGAAGTAATTGACACAGGAGATCCTTTAAGTGTTCTAATCGATAGAGTAACCTATGACGAATTTTTAACGTACTTAGAGAGCCCATTAATAATTTAGGTCCGGTAGATACTCGCACAACATCCCCTATTCTTAAATCCGCACTCACTTTCTCACAATTAGATACAAAATTATCTATTTTTGAAACAGTAGTCCATCGTTAATCACTATAACCATGTGTCTAAACCCAAATTAACCATTATAACCATGTCTCTAAACCCTAGTTAATCATTGCAAGGTGGGAAAAAAGTGTAATCTGACTTGGATTTCAAAAAGATTTGTCTTTTTCCTTTTTTTTTAGAAAAAGATTTATCAACAAAACCAGAGTCCAAATTCCATATAAACACTTGCAGCTGGGTGAGAGAAAGCGAGAGAAAAAGAAAATCAATTTTTTTATTCGAAAAAAGATATCCATGGCAGAGACAGCAATCAACTCTAAGCCTAAAAACTCAAGATGGTTTCTCAATGGAATGACTGCCCTTGTCACCGGTGGCACTCGAGGAATTGGGTTGGTTCTTTCTCACTATTTTCTCTTATCATTTCCTTTTTATTTTCCCTAAAAAGTTTTTTTTTTTTGGATGAAACCCGATGTTCGATTTTTTTTTTTACTGATTGTTTTATGTTTGATTTCCAATATTTATCTGATTATTTGCTTTAAATGGTCAAAAGTTTTGATTTTTAGATAAAACCCAATGTTTAAAGTTGTATTTTTATTTTGTTTTCTGGTTGTTGCTTCAAGGCATGCTATAGTGGAAGAACTTGCAGGGCTTGGGGCTTCTGTTTACACATGTTCAAGGAATGGAGATGAGTTGAATAAGTGTTTGAAAGAATGGGAAAGCAAAGGGTTTTTGGTTAATGGGTCAGTTTGTGATGCCTCGTCTAAAGACCAAAGGCTGAAACTGATAGACAACGTTGCCTCTGTTTTCAATGGGAAGCTTAACATTCTTGTAAGTCCCTTTGCCAATGTTTACCTTGTCTTGTAGACATTTATATGGATCATTTTGGGTCTTTATGTATGATTCTAATGATTTTGCCATTACTTCTCTTTAATTTGTTAAAATCTGTACATATGTTCTTATGTTGTTATGCGAATTTTTTGATTAGACACAACATTTACCTAGCCTTTTTATACTTGCCTAGGATCTAAGGTTTCTAGTGAATAGATTTGATTGAAGTCTCAATACCCTCCAAATACAAATACATGTAAAATCTTTTTAAAAAAATTATACATACCATGTATCAGACACTTTTCTGTATCTAACACTCACCTCCAAATCTGTTCATAAGCTGTAAATCATTTGATGAATATGATGCTCTTATCAAACGTGTCGTGTTTATATACTGCTTTCGTACTTATCGAATGTGCTGTGTTGTATTTTTGTATCGTGTCGGAGTGTAGGTCAATAATGTGGGAACAAACATCAGGAAGCCAACAGTTGAGTACACCGCGGAAGAATATTCAAAGCTGATGTCAACAAACTTCGAATCTTCATACCATTTCTGCCAACTTGCGCATCCACTTCTAAAAGCATCTGGAAAAGGCAGCATTGTGTTTATTTCGTCTGTTGCAGGTTTAACCCATGTTGGCAGTGGATCCATTTATGCACCAACTAAAGGTAACTTATTTTCTTAACTGGCCCTTCTCTACCTCCTATTTGAATATTAATACTTTGATATCCACTATTTGAATTCGCATTACTTGTATGGATAATGAATTTGAATATCCAAATCCTCATCCATTATCCACTTATTTGTTAAATGCAGATATTTTTAAAATGTAGGCTTAACTTATACCAAATAATGATTTAATGGATTTCGGTATTGGATAGTTAATGTTATTTAATTTAGATTTAGATAGTAATATTCGGAGTTAATGAAAACAATAAACGAATTGTTATGTGAATTTGGGTTCAAATATTTCATAAAAAATGCAGATATTCAGTCTACTGCATTCTCAAATTTTGTAAGTTATTTTTTATATATTTGGAAGATCATACCCTCACTCCATGCTCGAATAATGTCTGGTATTTGTTGTTTGGCAGCTGCTATTAATCAGCTCACAAAAAGCTTGGCCTGTGAATGGGCAAAGGATAATATCAGGACCAACTGTGTTGCTCCCTGGTACATCAGAACCTCACTTGTTGAACGTGTAAGGTTTCCCATTTTTATTCATTCATTTATCGCCATTTTATAGGGTTTATTTATATGTTTTGCATCTTATTTTCTGTGACTTCTGACAGATTAACAAAATAGTGATTAGTCCTTTCTGTTGCTGTTATATATGTGTTTACACAGTTGCTTGAAAAGAAAGAATTTATGGAAAAAGTAATATCTCGAACGCCACTTGAACGGATTGGAGAACCAGAAGAAGTGTCATCAATGGTAGCATATCTTTGCCTTCCGGCTGCTTCTTACATCACTGGACAGATCGTTTCTGTGGATGGAGGATTTACAGTGAATGGCTTCAATCCTTCAGTTGATCTTTTATCATAGTTTCTAATGCTAATACATAAATGTTGGACAAAACTACTATACTAGAAAATGAGTGAGGGTATGATCTCGTATTTGATTTTATTTTCCTTTCTTTTTGCTTTGCGAGTTCTCCTCTCAACTCTCTGGCTGTGTTGGTTTCTATGGTGGATTTTGGGATTGGGGTGTTTATTTGCATTGTTACTTTTAATATTATTTACAGCTTTATTGCAGTTAAATGGCAGATATTTGCTTGAATTCACAACATTCAAATTCGATCTTGAATGTTGTATCATCGTTATTAATATTTTATGTGTTATGTGTTGAAGTAATTAAGATGTAAACGAGAGATTTGTGCTCCCATCATTCAAAATTGATTTGAAATTGTCTCAAGTTTTATCTCAAAGAGTACTCGCCATTTTTTTTGTCTGTGTAACAACCAATGTAGTGCAGTACGTCTTTAAATTTACTTCTGCAACATATGGAGAAACCAATTTACTTGAAGTCTTAGTGATTTAGTGAAACACTCTAATAGAACTAGAGTTATCAGAGTAATTATTGTAAATACACAATGAATAGAGAAGTATAGAGTTTGAATCCTTTTGGACTCTTATTTTGTAGATAGACACTGTCGTAATCATTTTTTTGAAAAAAACGGGAATTGACTTAGGTTTTGGAAATGAAAGAAGGGGGTGTCGCCACTAATCCTTTTTGATGAGGTGTGATCGAGTCACCTTAAATTAATCATTTTAATAAAAGTTAAGATTTACTAAAACGATAATTTTTGGTCTACGAAAATTAGAAAATGAGTTCGGGAGTCGGTTACGCACGAGGAAGGATTAGCACCCCCGATGCGCCCAAAATTGGTACCTAGTTGATTAATTAGTGTCTTAGTGTCGAAAATTGAAAACTTGAAAGACTTTGAAATACGATCCCTCTTTTGTGAAGTCAATATTTAAACGTTAAAGACATTCTCGTCTCGAGGCAACAACATGTCATATCCAGTGAGTTAGGATACGGCATCTCGAACTTTTGAGTATGAGCTTGTCTTTTATTTAAAATTAATGTATTTTAACTTCTTTTAAAAGGATATTCGGTTAGAGTGAACGAGGAAAGTCGAAACCCAGTAAGTTAGGGCACGTTTCCTCGAATTTCTGAACACCGAACATTGCCTTTATTTGCAAAAGATCTTATTTCGAGGTATCAAAATGTCATACTCGGTAAGTTAGGGCACCACACCTCGTATCTCCGAAAATAAGCATTTTTAAGACTCGTATTGCGATCTTTAAAAGAATATTCTGTTATTTAGGTTAAATGAGAAAAATCGAAACCCAGTAAGTTAGGGCACGATTGTCTCGAATTACTAAATATGGAATATTTACTTTTATGAGAAAATTATTAATATTTTGAGTAAAAACGTGATTTATAGTAAAACGTAAAGGCAAATTATAATATTAATATGAATAATAACATAATGATAGGTGCGATAGTGTCAAAAACGATGATATGAGCAATTATAAAATATGAAATAATAGCAAGGCTAGTAATATGCAAATATAAACAAATACATGAGGAAAATGAAATGATCGAACACATAAAAATAAATAAACCATGACAAAATAAAAATGACAATGATAACGATAATAATAATAATAATAATAGTATGAAACGATAATAACACATGGTATTAAACATGATAACAATAATGTAAATATAAAATAGTGGGGAACATATATATGTACAACTAGATTAAAATATATATATATATAATATTTATTGAAAAGCAGTAATAATAAAAATAAATGATAACGGTATATAAATATATACATATATGTATTAAAATATATACGTAATAATAAATAAATAAAAGGTATCGTAGTATTCAAATATATCGTAATATATACGTACTAGAAATAATAATATTGAAACTTCAAATATTACATAAAATATACATATATATATGTATAATAATGATATTAGAAGTATGTACAAAAGTAAAGATAGTATAATGAAAAGTGGAAAATAATGATAATAATATATGAATAAAGAAAAGAAACATATATGCATATATATATATCAAGAACATATTTATAATAATAGTATTGAGTATTAAAAGTATGTATAATATAGACAAAAATATATATATAATGCATTATTGAAAGTATTTACATAATATATACATATTAGGAATAATACTAATGTTGAAAACGTCAATTAATAATACTACCTAAATATATTCATGTTGAAGATATATACTTATATGATAAAACATACACTAATATAAATAACAAATATAATAGGTATAAAAACAAATCATATATAGTATAGTATTTAAATGTGCATACATAAAATATATATATTAGGAATAATAATAATATTAAAAAACAACTATAAATATATAAAATATATATGTAAGTATTAATCAAAACTAAAAATGTTTAAATAATGGTAAAATATGCTAATAATAATAATACAAAAATAGTAAATAGAATAATGAATAATACGTATAATAAAAAAGGTAAAAATAATATAAAAACCTCGTTAAATCTAAAAAAAGGACTAAATCCGAAACAAATATGAAGTTTTGGGGCTGATTTTAAAATAAATATAAAAGAGGGGACCCATTTGAATGCGCGCGCGACTGCAGAGGGCCAAAAGGGCAACTTAACCGAACCCTTAAAACGACGTCCCTGGAGGGAGGACCAAATCGCAAAACGTGATGAATTTTGGGGCCAATCTGAAAGAAATAAAAAAGCTGATTGCAAAACATGTAAAAAGCGGAAGGACCGCGCGCGCAATTAGACCATGCTACAAAAACACGCGGATCTTGAGGAGGGTCAGGTCGGACGAATCGAGTCTGCGCCTAAACGGCGTTGTTTTTGGGTATGGGTCTGGGCACCAAAACGGTGCCATTTTGGTAGGCTATAAAAGCCTAAAAATTTCCAAAAAAATCACTTTCATCAGGTTTTAAAAAAAAAATAAGAGAGGGCTCTCCTCTCTTCTCCTTCTCTCTGCAGACGACGAGAGCTCCGGCCAAGGTCCGATCATCGCCCGCCGTAAGCGCCGCCGCGCCGGCCACTGTGCACGGTGGCCGGAGTTTCAAAAAAAGGTGATTTTTCTTCCTTTTTTTATTATTTTTTCTTATGTTTTTAATCTATATATGCACACCCATATAAACAAAAAAGGGAAGAAAGAAACCGATTCGAAACTTAGAAAATTTAGAACACCTTTCGATTTCTGATTTTTGATTTCTTCCTTGGGTTGTTTTCTGCTTTTGTTATTACTGGAATCTCTGTTCTTGTTTGTGTATTTAAAATAAAATGTTGTTTTTATTTATCACCAAAAAAATGCCCAATCTTTACAATGGTAATAGATTCGGCCTTTTATAGGCGTTTACAACTTGCTTCTTGTTCTGTTTTCCTTGCAAGAAAATAGGCGGTGGACGTGACGGGACGGTGCTGTAGCAGGCAGGAGGTGGCAAACGAACAGAAGGCCCTAGGTGCGGCGCACCTAAGGTTTGAAATTTCTGTTTGGTGCATTTAGGGTTTTAGGCCTAGTTGGGCCTGGGTTATTTGGGTTGATTTGTTTGTTCATTGGGCCAGGTAATTTGGGCATTTACAGACACTAATCTTAGTTGCAATTCAATTTGTACCGTTGGATTTGGAAAAACTCAATTAAAAATAGAAGTTTTTTCCTTCATTTATAATCATTCCATTGTATTTCATTCTTTGAGTTAAAGAATAGATTGAGAGCATTTACTTGAACACTTGATGTGTTTTTGTTTTCTTTTGTTTTTTCTGTTTTTCGTTTTTTTTTCATTTTGAGTTTGCTTTTGCTTTGCTTCGATGCCTTAGATAATTTCTACTAGAATTCTCATTTTTCGAGAGTAAGGCTGACTGCAACGAACCAAAAGACAATAGGGTCGGGAAGTGTGATTTTGAAACTCTAATTTCGTGAACCAGACCTGTAAATATTTAATAATATTTACGGGGATGAATCCTAAGTTAATTGAATTTTGAATAGGTAATTTCATTTATGTGGTGCTTAAATTAAGTACAGGGATTAAATTGTATAAGAAGTAAAAGTGTAATTTATAAAAAGATTATGTTCTAAAATAAATAGGAAGGACTTTAGTGACAATTAACCATTAAAATTGTTAGTTCCGTTTAGGTAGGTAAAGATATGCTTTAATATATGTAAGTTATAATTAAATTTTTTTTAAAAAGTATGAAATGGGTAGGAGTGGATAAAATAGAAACAAGTTGTGCCCTCATACCATAGACGCGGGGGAGAAAAGTTTGGAGAAAACGTTAGGATTTTCAAAGCATAAGCTTCAATTAGTATGCTTTAATTAGTCTGTTTTTTGTAATTTTTATATTTTCGAAATTCTAATTCTATAAGCTAGTTGACCCATGTATTATTTTTCGGTATTGTTAGAGATTGAAGATATCACCATTGTTGTATACTTAAAGTGTTAGGGACCGGTTTGATAGATTTTTGGGTTAAATTTGAAAACTATGTTGATTCCGATTTTTAGGAATTTTATGGAATAATATACAAAGGTTGTGTATTGTTAATGTGTTTTATTTGTTTAATTTGTAGCTGACGTCAACTTGGAGCCTTCGAGGAAGGGAAAAGACAATATCAACGACGAATAGCTCGGTGATCATGGTTGGTGCAGCTAATTCAATTATTGTTATTAATTATATATATACATTTATATCCATACGCATATCATTTGATTTGTAAGTTTATAAGAAGATTTAGTTCTTGAAATAATTGGTGTAACGGTCAAATAAAATTGAAACAAGAGTTGGAAATGATTTCAGATATATTTGTCGGTTTTACCAACCAGCTCAAGGCGCATTTATTGTCGGTTATACCAACCAGTGTAGGCACACATATTTGTCGGTTTTACTGACTAGCGCAGGGTGCATTTATTGTCGATTATACTGACCAGTGCTAGGCACACATATTTGTCGATTCTACCGACTAGTGCAGGGCACATTTATTGTCGGTTTTATCGGCCAAAGCTAGGCCCAATTCATTAATACGAATTTATCTGTCAGGCACCGAGTGCCTAAGTTAGAGTGTTAATTAGAATCGTATACATGGCTAATGTAACACCCTATACTCGTTACCCACGCTGGGGAGGAGTACAAGGCATTACCTAACTTGATCTCATGCATACAACCAATCTCAAGTCACCGAGACTTGATCCAACTTAAAAATTTTTCAATATCTACTTTAAACTTCTTATTATGGGCCTACGAGCCCCAAATCGATCATTGGAAACTATTCGGAACCATTCCGGGTCCTTAAATCAACCTTAAGAAATTTGCCTTTAAAACAGGGCACACGCCCATGTGAAAGAGTAACACGCCCGTGTGACCATTTCAACATGGTCGTGCTGATGGCCCGTGTGGCTCATACGGCCTAGGCACTTAAGGACACGCCCGTGTCCCTTACCCGTGCGGAATTAATTTCTAGTTCACACCTACAGGGGTTTTCAGACGGTCAGACACACGCCCGTGTCAATGGCCCATATTCCTCACGCGGCCATGACACGCCCTTGTTCTAGCCCGTGTGCAAAAACATGGACATTCTATTTTTTACGTCAGCATGCTCATAATGTCACACGACCAAGGTACACGTCCATGTCTAGGCCGTGTCCTCCACACGGCTGTGTCTCTGCCCTTGGTTTATTACCATGCATACTGACTTGAAATTTTTACGTGCAGGGGACACACGGCCGGACCACACATCCATAGGGCAAACCGTGTGTCACACATGGCCTAGAAACACGCCCGTATGCCTACCCGTGTGGACAATATAAGGCTATTTACCAAGCCTTATTGTCGCGCTTATCTACCTATTTTCATACAAATACCAACCAATACCAAAACAAGCACAATTTCTATAATCCAAACAACCACATTAGACATTCATTCAACCATAATAATGCATCATTTATAACTTCAAAATGAATGTTAGCCATCATTCAAAGCTTAATACAAATTGAAGGGTTTCCAATCCCAAGCCAACACATTTGGCCAATACTCAAAGACACAAAATAATAAAGTCTAAGTCCTATACATGCCATATTCAAAAATATAAATCCAACTACACCGAAAGCTTCGGTCGATAGTGTGATCAATATCTCTGACTTCTGGAATCCTTGAGCTAGTTAGGCGGCACTGTAAGGAAATGGAAAGGAAAGGGAGTAAGCATAAAAGCTTAGTAAGTTGTATATAAGTAAGTACACAATAACAACATTTTATCAATGATCCACATGCTCATGATACCAAGGTAGGCATAGGCATAACTTACTCATTACCATCCATACTAGTCACATATTGTTCAATGAGCTCATATTTCATATGTACCAATTAGGTATCTTTACCACTCACAACATGATTATACTTTCCTCATTAGCTTAAGAACATAACATTCACCGTTGAACCATTTGGAACACTACTGGATATTCATTAAACCTCAAACGTGGGTAAAATGCCGATGCCATGTCCCAGACATGGTTTTACACTGGCTCACATCTCAAGTCGATGCCATGTCCCAGACATGATCTTACACTGACTATCATCTCGTAGCGGATCCATGTCCCAGACATGTCTTACATTGGCTTACGTCACGAGGCCCATGCATGTCCCAGATATGTCTTACACTAGCTCTCATCTCAATGTCGATGCCATGTCCCAGACATGGTCTTACACTGGCTCTCATAATGTGGCCGATGCATGTCCCAGACATGTCTTACACTAGCCAACAATAACCCATATGTCACGGCATGAATATCCAATTTATTTCCTAGGTTCAAACATGAATCCTACTATCTCTGTTATCATCATATCATCTCAATTCCACAATCAAGCAATTCATGCTATATTAATTCAAATACAATTCAACACACACATTAGTAATGTAGTTGTATTATTTATATACAACTTACCGCGGATTACAAAACGTATACGACTAGTCAGTTTAGTTGATTTGCTTGGCTTTTCCCCGGTCTAGGTTTGGATTTGGAAATTCCGGATCTAAAAAAGAAAAATGCACTCATTTAATCACTAAATAAAATTAAGCAATTAAAAATTCATATCTTCGGTAAAATGACCATTTTGCCCCTAGACTTTGGTAAAATAACCATTTTACCCTTATGCTCGAAAATTAATTTTTATCGAATTTCTTCGTATCTTAGGCCTAGCTGAACTCTTTTTACTCTTATAGAAACCACAAATTCTCTCTATTTCACACATTTATCACTTATTTTGTAACTTATGCAAAATAGTCCCTTTAGGTGTTTTCATGCTAACACCTTTTTCAAATATTGTCTATTACACAACTCAGACTCATATTATTCCATAAAATTTGAGAAAAAAACCGTAAATTATCTCACGGAAAAACCCTATACTTTCAATAATTTTTCAAAATAGACCCCTCATTTGAAAGGTCAAGCTTCAAGGGTATCAAAAATACAAAAATCATCAACAAAGGACATGGAAATCACTTACTTGTGAGTGCTTCAAGTTGCTGAAATTTTTGAAGCTTAAAACCCCCAAAAATGGCTAAAAATCGATTGGGAAAGAAGATGGAAGTGGGATGATATCATCTTTCTTTATTTTATTTCCTTTTTTTAGACAAATAAGCCACCCAATTCCTCCTAACTTTGAAAATTGTCTCATCTTTTTTTCTCATGGCCGGCTATGCTATCATAATAGGTCTAATTGCCCTTTAAAGACCCTCAATTTTTATTCTCTAGCTATTTGACACCTATAGCTATCAATTTAGAACTTTTGTATTTTATGCGATTTAGTCCTTTTTCGCAATTGGGCTCACAAATGTCAAAGTTAACTCACCAAATTTTTCATGTACTAATATAAACATGCTATGACTCGAAAGCAATAATAAAATAATTTTTTTGACTTTGAATTTATGGTCTTGAGACCATTATTTTGACTAGCCCCAAAATCGGGCTGTTACAACTAAAGTTGAGTAACGTTAATGAGGAAAATAAAGAGATGGAATGGAAATAGCGATTAAAAATAATTTTGATGAATGGTATTCAATGGAACGTGGATTTTTTTATTATTCTACAATATAAATTGGTTTTGGATCATAGGAACATTTCTAATCTGTTATTTAGTAAATGACTACAATTTATGTTATGTGTACGGGTTAGGTACTCTTTTGTCAGATTGTTAGTTCAATATCTAGCGGCAGTCTGGGCTCAATGAAGGTGGTTTGTTTTTTTTTTTTGGGTCTTGGCATGTACCTAGATGGTTTAAGGTCTTTTGTTTAGTTATCCCTTTTGTAATGATGTAAGCATGCATATGGGTAAATATATGTGATCATTTTGCAATGTTAAAAATGTGTTGAGATGTCATTCGTGGCATATTATTTAGATTTAAGATGGATGATTTTGGAATGCTTTTAGTGTCCTCGGAACTATCATAAACCATGTGAAATCTAATTTTTTTCTTGTAGGGGTTTTACTTAAAATAAGTAGAAATGCTATCAATTTTTTTTAAAAAATTTACCACTATACTACCATTTCAATAAAGTGAAATAGTAAAATAGGTTGTTACGGCATTTGAAGATGGAATTTTATATTTGAATCCTCTAACTGAGTCAGATATAAGGTGTCATAATTAGTAGTATCAAAGTTATAGGTTTAGCCGATCCTTACACTAAATCAAGCTCAGGATCAAGTTTAGAGGTACATGCCAAGTTTGGTCGAGCTTGAGTCGATATTTGGATGTTGGTTATAACTATTTCTATTTTTTTATATAGTTAAAAGATGTTAGACGAATCCGGTAATGAAGTTGATCAAGTGATCCACGTGAGTGAAAGTCTCACTGAAAAGATAAATGGAGGTGAATCAGTAGCAACAAGCGCTCATTCAGCTAACGTTCAATAAACTAATGTTGATAAAGGCAACAACGATGGACAAGGGGATTCGAATCTACTTCGCACAATAGTTGAAGCTTTTCAAAGAGTGGTGGGATTTACTCCTGTTGTAGTATCAGTACTTGTGGTCTAACGAGCTCTGAATAAGGAATTGCGAAGGTATGGTGCAATTGAATTCTTAGGATTAAAGGGAGTTAATCCATCAACTGCTGAAGTATTGTTAGAATTGACTAAACGTACCTTATTCCAACTCGAATGCACTCCCTAAAAATGTGTAATTTGTGTTATTTCTCTTCTGTAAGAAGAAGCATATATGTGGTGACAGAATGTAACACGCCACATACCTACTGACCGAGTCGACTAGGAGTTCATTAAAAATAAATTTTAGAAGAAGTATGTTAGGGAATTGTATCTCGAAGACAAAAGACAAGAGTTTTTATTGCTGAAACAGAGCAAAATGTCTATAGCTAATTATGAAAGAGAATTTATACGACTTAGTAAATATGCTATAGAACTTATGCCTTCTGAAACTGAAAGTTGCAAACTATTTTTGTGTAGCTTACACAATGAACTCCAAGTACAATTGGTACCGCTTCGAGTTTTGGAATTTGCTAATTTAGTTGAGCGAGCATTTGGGCCTTGATAAAAAGATCGAGACTGCATGAGCTTTTGGGAAATGAATGGGAACTATTAGTTCGCATCCACAATTAAAACAACCTAAGGACTAACATAGGAGTTGAAGGTTGACTCCAAAGTCTGGTATATTTGACAAATATCGAGATCAAAAACTAACTATGTCCGTTGGTAGTGTAAAAGGGCCGGGGAGAACTTCTGAATCACCAAATTGCAAACACTGTGGGAAGAGACATTGGGGAAAATGCTGAAAGTTATCTAACGTCTATTTTAGATGCGGATCATAGGAACATTTTGCTCGTGAATGTCCGAAAAATGATAATAGTGCATCAGTCGACACTCAGAAATCTACATCTACGACCAAGGGTCATGGCATTAGTCAGGGTGATTCTATTTCTAGAAGTGGTGTAGGAAAAGGTAGTGTTACGGTTACTCATTAGTTTGTAGCCAGTGTGCCAGGTCTAGCGTACGTCGTATGAATTGTAGTAGGTATATTTTCCTTATATTATATGTTGTTTACACATTAATAGACCTTGGTTCTTCTTACTCATATGTTAATGCTGATTTGATCAAATTTAGGAGTCTAAAACTTGAAGTATCCAAGGTAGCCATGTTTGTATTGAGTCCGCTAAGTCAAATGGTATTAGTCGACCAAGTGTGTAAGCGATGTTTGCTAGAAATTCAAAACTTGACTTTTCCGGTAGATTTATTGATAATGCCTTTTGGTAAGTTTGATTTAATCTTGGGCATGAATTGGTTAACTAAGCATGGTGTGATTCTTGACCATTGAAGGAAAAAGTTTTCAGTTCAAGGACCAAATGGTGAAATTATGGAAGTGAATGGTATTAGAACAAGCGTTTTGACCTAGATTATTTCGTCAGTCCGAGCTAGTAAGCTGTTGAAGATTGGTTGCGAAGCTTTTCTGGCTTACGTGATTTACTCGAATGTTGGAAACAGACAGATTGAAAATATCCGGACTGTTTGTGAATTCTCTGATGTGTTTCCCGAAAAATTACTAAGATTACCTGTAACAACCTAAAATTTACGGGTATAAAAAAAGTGTATTTTTGGGTCTCCGTTTTCATAAAACGGATTCGTAAATATTTATAATAAATATTTATAAAGTTAATTGTGTGGTTAATTAGGTTTTAGATAGGTGAATTTGCTTAATTAGGAGTAATTGGGTATAAGGATTAGATTGAATATAAGGTCAAAGTTAAATTATAGAATAGAGAAAATTGGTGACTAAATAAGCAATTAAACCATAAATTGACATATGTGTGGTAAAATAATTTCCGTATGTATAAATAATATACATACATTAGTAATTATTATACATTTACTTATAATTTAAATAAATATTATTTTATTATTATTATATTATATTAATTAAATAAAGTAAATAAAATAAATAAATAAATCAAATTATGACAAATGTGTAGTAATAATAATATATATGTGTAATAAATACATATGTACATTTATAATACATATATGTATTTACTTATTAATTAATAAATAATAATATTATATTAATATAATAAACAAAAGGTAAATAAAAGAAATAAAGAAACAAAAAGAAACAAAGAAACATAATAGCAAAAACTAAAACAAGGAAAGGAGGAGAAAAAAGAAAGAAAGAAAATAAAAAAGGAAATTAGGGTTTTAAAAGTTTCAAGTTTAAGTGGTATGTCAATTTAATTCATTTTCTTGTAATTTTCGAATTTTTGAAATCTTAGAGATAAATACTATTTTGTTTATGTTGAAATTTTGAAAGATAGTAGATTTTTAGATGTTATTCATAGGGGTGTGCGAAATTCGGGTAAAACTGAAAAAATTCGGTTAACCCACCGAATTCGGTTAATCGGTCGGTTAACCGAATTTTTTAGGTTCGGGGTCGGTTAATAATTTTTTAATTTTTCAGTTAACGGTTAATTCAGTTCAAAACCGGTCGGTTAACCGAATTTTTTCAATTAAACCAAAAAAATTAATAAAAAAATATCTAATATTAATAGGCCCAATTCATTTCATGCAATCTTACAGACCCACGTCAGATTATTTGAATTACCCAATTCATAATTACACAAACTACCCAACCCAACCCAATTATGAATTACTCAACCCAACCCAATCTTAAAAATTATAATTAATTTAATAAATAAAAAGTCTAAAACTAAAACTAAAAGTCTAAAGTAAACCCAACATTAGTCGGTAGTCAATAGAGAACAGACGAAAGAAAAAAAATCCCCTAAACTTCAACTTCAATTCCCTAATTGAACCAGGCCAGCCACCTTCTGTCCGGCACTCCGGCGTCTACCAGGTCACCATCCATCACCGGCGTCTACTTGCATTTCTAGTATTCATCTCAACTTTTATCAGATACATTAGATACTAGATAGTGTGAATGTGTGATGTTTTAGTTTGTCTTAATGTTCTAATGCAGATACTGAGTCTGACTCCTCTTCTCTAGCTTCTACAACCCGCCATCTGCTTGACTGCTTCAGGCAAAGAAAGGTCAGTTCCCGCATTTTTCCTCTAACTTTCTCAATGTTATGCCCCAACTTTGCTGCCAAGCATGGAAGAAAAATGGCAGCTTTTGCCTCCGTCAAACTATATGCCTCACCCTTCAACGAGTCAAAAAGTTCTGGAAGAAACTCCAGCTGTCCAGCACCTTCAAAAGGCATGTCGTGTTAGATTTACATAGCTGCAAAACAAACCACCTCAATGGTATGTCCAGAACTATGGGAAAAAAATTAATGGAACAATAACAATCAATATATATCAGCAATTCAGCATGTTAAAATTGTTTAGGTATTGTCATTGGTAGACGCTGTCGTATAGTCAATCAAAGCACACACAGTCTGAAATCTGAAATCGTCCCTTCCCTTTCGATTTTTATTGAACCGTGGGAAAGTGGCTCCCTCTCTAAACCTCCCATGTTCCTCTTGCGAAAATTAACCAATCAAAACAAGCAGACTCTGCTTTCTAGTACGACGCTACGTCTCTACCCCCCACCAGTCTGTTCTCTTTCACAACCATTCATTTTCGATCTCAAAAGGCTTTCTCCAAGATCTGCCTCTTCCTTGTCGGTGACTTCTCTGTTTCAATTTCTTTTATTTTACTTCTTTAATCTGTTTTTTTCCTTTTACTTTGATTTGTTTAGATCAATATATTAAATACCCATATCCCCATTCCCTCTCATCAAGTCCTCTTCTAGTTCACATCCTGTTATAATTCTCACTAATTCTTTTTTTAGATCCATTGATTTCATTATTGGAAACTGTTATATATATAATTAAATTGGGTAGGGTAGATAAAATGTGTAGATTTGTTGTGGTACTGGGTGGGTAAATTTGAAGTGTAAAAGTGAGCCCAATTAACTAAGGAAAAATGGGGTATGATTGGTACAAAAGACAAAAACATTTACCTACAAACCCAAAATTCCATTTTTTTAACACAGACAAGTGAAAGTCAAAATCTAAAGAATAATATATTAAAGATTGAAACTTAACAACAACTTTGGTGAATTACAGCAACAAACCTAAAAATAGATCATTCAAGCTGGATTCATTATTTTTGCAGTCTGCTTTTGTTTTATAATGTTTTTTTCCTGGAAAATGTGTTTGGTGAATGAACAATAAAAGCTGTTTTTTTTTTTCTAAAATGCAAAAGTATCACTGTACATACTTTTATGCTAGAACTTGTATGCTAGAAATGTATAAAAGCAGAATTTATTTCTCTAAAACTCAACATCAAAATATGTTTAATATTATAAATGTATTTTAATTTATATATAATTTTTTTCTTGCAGAATGTCCACCAAACCAACATTTATTAAGGGTAGTGTTACACCTCCTACTTTGATAGATTCTGAAAATTCGGGAGTTAGAGCTTCAAGCCAAACAAAAGGGGCTACTGGGAAAAGAAAAGTCGCTCCTCAAAGGTCAGAAGTTTGGTCTCACTTCACTAAGATTATTAATAGTGAGGGTGCAAGTAAGGCTAAATGTAATTATTGTCAAAAGGAATTTTGTTGTGATATGAAAAAAAATGGTACAGGATCATTGAAATATCATATTGGTTCATGTAAGAAAAATCCTAGTAATGTTGTTGACACTAGTCAAGGACAAATAGTTTTACCTAGAAAGGGAGTTGAAAGGGGGGAAGGGCATCTTTCAACTTGGAGATTTGATCAAGAAGCATGTAGGAAAGGATTAGCACAAATGATTGTGATTGATGAATTACCTTTCAAGTTTGTTGAAAGTAAAGGCTTTAATAAATTTATGGTTGTGGCATGTCCTAGGTTTCATATTCCTTTTTAATAAATTTATGGTTGTGGCATGTCCTAGGTTTCATATTCCTTCACGAACTACAATGACTAGAGATGTTTATCAACTATATTTAGATGAAAGGGTCAAGATAAAATAACTTTTGAGAAGTTCTTGCTCTAGAGTTTGTTTAACTACTGACACATGGACTTTTTTGCAAAGAGTTAATTATTTGTGTATCACTGCTCACTTTATTGATAACGATTGGAAATTGAATAAAAAGATTTTAAACTTTTGTCCAATTTCTAGTCATAAGGGTGAGTCCATTGGGATGGTGATTGAGAAATGCTTGTTGAATTGGGGGATTGATAAGTTGTTTACTGTTACTGTTGATAATGCAAGTTCAAATGATGTTGCTATTGGTTATTTGAGAAAGAAATTTAACCCTCGAGGGGGTTTAGTTCAAAATGGAAAATATCTTCATATGAGATGCATGGCACACATTGTGAATTTGATTGTTGTTGAAGGCTTAAAGGAAATGAATAAATCTGTTGAACATGTTAGGGGGGTTGTTAGATATGTGAGACAATCTCCAGCTAGATTACAAAAGTTTAAGGAGTGTGTTGTGGTGGAAAAGATAAAGTGCAAAAAGATGTTGTGTCTTGATGTTTGTACTAGGTGGAACTCGACTTACTTAATGTTAGACACTGCTCAGAACTTTGAAAGAGCTTTTGAGAGATTTGAAGAGCAAGATACAAACTTTAGGGCTGAACTTGAAAGGGGAGAGGGTTGGCCTAGTGTGGATGATTGGGCTAATGTTAGAGACTTGAGGGATTTCTTGAAACACTTTTATGAAGTCACTTTGCGTATATCTGGCACTTCATATGTCACACCCAATAATTTTTTTGATGAGCTTTCTAAAATTGATATTCTTTTACGAGATGCTCAATTGAATAGTAATGTTGATTTCAATGTTATGGCCATCAAGATGAAAGAGAAGTATGATAAGTATTGGGGTGATATTGATAAGATGAATTTGCTTATGTTTGTTGCTTGTGTTTTAGATCCTAGACAAAAACTAAAGTATCTTGAATTTGCACATAGTGAAATGTCTAGTTCTGAAAAAGCTTTTGAAATGATACAAAATTTGAAGGAATCTTTGTATGAATTGTTTGATGAGTATAAGCCTCCACTTCATAGTACTTATAGCCAATAGAGTGTGCCAACACATGTTTCTCTCGGTGAACCACAACAAAAAATGAAAAGGCGAATGCAAGCTTTGTATAAAAAGCGTGAGTTGGAAATTTGTGGTGAGGATAAAACATCTGAGTTGGATAAATATCTAGCTGAGGCTAATGAGGAATTTGTTGAAGATTTTGATATTTTATTGTGGTGGAAAGTGAATAGCCCTAGATTTCCCGCTCTTTCAAAAATGGCCAGAGATGTGTTAGCTATACCGGTTTCTACGGTTGCTTTAGAGTCTGCATTTAGCACCGGGGGACGTGTGCTTGATCAATATAGGAGTTCTTTAACTCCTAAAATTGTACAAGCTCTTGTGTGTACTCAAGATTGGATTCAAAAATCATCATCACAAGAAGACATCAAAAAGATTGAAGAACAAATCCAAGAGCTTGATAAGATTGAAAATGGTATATTTATTGTTTTATTTTAATAGTTTCAGTTTTTTTACAATATCACTCTTACTTATTTATTTGATTCAATGTTTAGACTTTTCTTGGAATGCATCAGAGCCTACCCTAAATTCATAAGCTTTCGTGAGTTGAAGGGTATTCTTACTATCTTATTCTTGTTAACTTATAAATTGTAATCTATTCGTTTGTTTATATCATTTGATATTTTTAAATGCGTATATTTCTATTATATGCTAAATTGTTGCACATGTTTTTTTTTTGTACGTTTAATGCAAATAGAGATCTTTTGGAGAGAAGAAAATTGATACAAATGGAAAATATTGAAGGCTTACATTTCAATTATATGTTAATTTCAAGACTTATGTAATGTTTTTAATTATGTAGTGATTCAAAGACTTATGTAATGTTTTTAATTATGTAATGATTCAAATTTGGGTGATTTGGGTAATTCGGTTAATTCGAATAATTCGGGTAATTCGGGTAATTCGGTTAATTCGGTTAATTTTTAACCAAAAATAAAAAAAATTGTAATTTTCAGTTAATTCGGTTAACCGACCAAATTAACCGAAAAATTTTTGTTCGGTTAATTTTTTTGAAAAAATTTCGGTTCGGTTAACGGTTAAAAATTTTGAAAGGTCGGTTAATTTGGTTAATGATATTTCGGGTCGGTTAATTGACTGAACATCCCTAGTTATTCATGTTGAATAATTTAAAGAATTAGGGGTTAAATTGATAGAATTTTAAGTTAGAAGTGAAATAGGGATTGAATTGTAAAATAAATCATAAGTTTTTAATAGTAGGGACTAAATTGAAAGAATTTTGAAATTAGGGTTTTATGGTGAAATTAGAGAGTTGAAATTAGTCTAAAGTGGGAATTGAATGAAAATATGAGATTTGTTTTGGAAAAATAAAGGTTGTCTAAATTTAGGGATTAAATTGAAATTTGAGTTAAAGTTGAATATGAATTGAAATATTCAATGTGAAATTGTGTGTATTGATGATTTTTAGTTGTTTTAAATTTTCGTAGCTAACGTTGAGCCGGAGACCTTGGCTAAGAAAGGAAAAGAAAAAGTCGATAAGGAGTGATTCAGAAATTACGGTTTGCATTCCGAATTTAATAATTAATTGTTGAATTATTACTTAATATGTATGGTAAGTGTATCGAGGTGGGTATTGATATTGATTTTGTGATATTGAATTGAATGGAATTGATTTCATGTACATATGTGACTATTTAAATTGCAATGAATATTGGTTGAAATTGAAAAGTGAATTTAATTATTAATTGTTGTATTTTGATTAAATATTATGGTAAGTAATTAAGGTGAGAATTATTTGTATTGTGTTTTGCAATTGAAATGGATTGATTGGGAATGTGATGAAATAGATACGAATATGTGATTATTTTGGAATTTGCATATATGTTATTGAAAAATGAGTTGAATTGTATTAAATTATGAATTTATGTGATTAATTGAAATGTGTATTGATTGGAAATTGAAAAGTGATGTGAAACTCTATTAACTGTATTGGACTGAGTTGGATATAGTTGGCATGCCATAGAATTGAAAGTGTTCAGGGATACTTTGACCTTGAGTCGATGAGACACTAGATGTCATATTATTACTTCGGACAAATTCGATAAGGTACTGGGTACCACCTTACTTCGGCAAGGCCGATGAGACACTGGGTGTCATACTAGTGTGTTTTGGTTGGATTCATGCATTCACTAAAATCCGAGTCTTGTTAATAGGGGTAAATAAATGAATTGACAATATGAATGATTTTGAATGATATTGTTGGATGATTTTGAATATGAAACGGATTGAGATATTGAATTGAGTTATGAAATTGAAATGTTTGAACCAATGGATTCATGAAAGTGAAATAATATGTGTATCCTGTTGAGAAAAGCTATTTGAATAGCAATTATGAAATTGATATAGTAAATAAAAATGAGAATTGAAAGTGGTTTTAGTGATTGTTTATTAATTTGATTATTTGTTTGAATGATTTTTATTATGTGGGTTTATATATATAAATATTATAAATTTTATTTAATAAGTATTGATTATAGAAATACCACTAAGTTTATACTCAACATACAGTTTATTTTCCATACGCAGGTTAGGTATAGTCAGATTGTTGAATCAGCATCCATAGCCGATCTCGAACTTAAGTGGTAAAGTATATTTTCTTTTTGGTAATAGCATGTACCTAGGGTGTTATTTGTTTGATATTTGCGCAAGGTTTGTAAATGATGTTATATGATTATAAACTATTTATATACTTAAATATATGTATAATAAATTAATATTATAAAATGGTATGTTTATATTAAAGCATATGAGTATGAAATTGATAAACTTGGGTGAAAAAGTTGTGTATAAATTGAAATAATTGATATAAAATTTAGAAATGGTTTAAATAGTGCTATATTGAATTGCTTTGGTTAAAATATGAAAAGTACCTATAAGAGTACATTGATTTGGTTATTAAGTCTATCATTTTGGCATGTTTTAAAAGTGTTTAATCGTGTTTTGATTTGGTTGAATAATTGGATATTGAGTTGTTTATTGTTTAAGATTTGTAGGGTTAGTAAACTCTAATGTGTATGTTAAATATTTATGAGATTGTCCGTATTTGTTCTGTAATGACCGGTAATACTTCATAACCCTGTTTCGGCGACGAATAAGGGTTAGGGGGTGTTACATTACCACCAGACCGATAAGTGGAGTTCGCAATCAAAGTGTTTTCTGGTACAGCTCCAGTGTCAATATCTCCTTAGAGAATGGCACCGACAGAATTGAAAGAATTAAAAGTTCAGTTACAAGATTTACTTGATTGTGGCTTTATACGCCCTAGTATATTGCTCTGGGAGCCCAGTGATGTTTTTTAAAAATAAAGATGGTTCAATGCGTCTTTGCATAGATTACCGGCAATTGAATAAGTTGACAATTAAGAATCGATACCCTCTACCCTGTATTGAAGACTTATTCGATCAACTGAGAGGGGCTTCTATCTTTTCCAAAATTGATTTGCGATCCAGTTATTACCAATTAAAGGTGAAATATAGTGATGTACCAAAGACGGTGTTACATACGTGTTACGGACACTACGAATTTTTGGTGGTGCCTTTTGACTTGACAAATATTCCTGCAGCATGCATGTATCTCATGAACTGTATTTTTCAACCCTGCCTGGACCAGTTTGTGGTAGTGTTTATCATGATATCTTGATCTTTTTGAAGACAGAAGTAGAACACAAACAACATATTCGAATTATGTTGCAAGTGTTATGAGATAGATAATTGTACAGAAAGCTTAGCAAGTGCAAATTTTGGCTATCTGAAGTCGTGTTTCTTGGATATGTTATTTCAGCTAACGGGACTAGAGTTGATTCGAAAAGGATCGAAGCTATTGTTCAGTGGAATGCACCTAGAACTATGTCGAAATTATGCAGCTTTCTTGGATTAATTGGTAATTACAGGAGATTTGTAAATGGATTTTCAAAAATAGTTATGTCGCTGACGAAACTTTTGCAAAAGAATGTTCAGTTCGTTTGGAGTGACCAGTGCGAGGGAAGTTTTGAAATATTGAAACAGATGCTGGCAAAGGCACCAATTTGAGCATTGCCTAAAATAGAAAAAGATTTCGTGGTATATAGTGATGCTTCATTGAATGGTATGGGATGTGTTTTGATGCAAGTTGGGAAGGTGATCGCATATGCGTCTCGACAATTGAAAACGCATGAACGCAACTATCTGACGCACGATTTAGAGCTAGCTGCTATAGTTTTTGCTCTAAAAATTTAGAGGCATTATATTTATGGTGAGAAATGTTATATTTTTACTGATCATAAAAGACTTAAATACCTCTTAACCCAATAGGAGTATGTTTACTGATCACAAAAGTCTTAAATACCTCTTAACCCAGGAGGAGTGAAATCTAAGACAGTGTCACTGGGTTGAACTTCTGAAGGATTGTGATTGTATCACCAATTACCACCCGGGCAAAGCTAACATCGTGATCGATGAGTTGAATAGAGAAGATATAGTGGAGTTGTGGGCGATGTTCGCTCGACTTAATGCTAACCATGATGGCAGTTTATTAGCAAAACTGCAAGTCAAGCCAGTACTGTTCGAGCAGATAAGAACGGCACAATTTGACGATGATAAACTGGAGAGGAAGAGGAATATGGTTCAGAACAATTCACTAGAAAATTTTAGCATTGATGATTATGATTACTTAAGATTCTATAATCGAATCTGTGTCATCGATGCTACTAAATTAAAAGGATTATTACTTCACAAAGCTCACAATAGCCATTTTGCTTTGCACCCTGTGGGAACAAAAATGTATCATGATTTAAGTGAACTATACTAGTTGCCCGGAATGAAAAGGGAAATGGTTAAGTTTGTGGCTAAATGCCTAACGTGTCAATGGGTTAAGGCTAAACATTAGGTTCCTACTGGACTTTTTCAACCTATTTTGATTCCTAAATGGAAATAGGATTGTATAACGATAGATTTTGTAACAAGGTTACCATTGTCTTCGAGCAAGAAAAATATAATTTGGGTTATACTTGATTGGGTTATGAAATCGGACCATTTCATTGATATTAGGATCGATTGGGCACTTCCGAAGCTTGCCAAAGTCTACATTCGGGAAATTGTTAGGTTACATGGTATACCTGTATCGATTATTTCTGATTGGGATCCCTGATTCACTTCAAGATTTTGGAAATAGTTACATAAATCTTTTGGTATGAGACTTAACTTCAGCATAACTTTTCATCCACAAACGGGTGGACAATCTAAGCGTGTGATCCAGATTTTAGAAGATATGTTTCAAGCTTGTGTAATTGACTTTGAATCAACTTAGGAACAATTCTTAACAACAATTTCTAATAAAATATTCAAAGGTTTGGTATGAAGCTGTCAAACACCCATTTTTTGGTCTGATTTATGTGAAAGAAAAGTGGTGGGCCATGAATTGATCAAAGAGACAGAGGATACAGTTAATTTAATTCAGGATAGGTTGAAAAAAACTTTCGACAAGAAAAAATTATACGCAGATCTGAAATGCCAAGACATCGAGTTTGTTGTGGGTGATAAGGTATTTTTGAAGTTTTACCATGGAAAAAAGTTCTACAATTCGGTCGAAAAGGGAAGCTAAGTCCTCATTTTATCGGACCTTATGAGATCACTGAAAGGGTAGGACCCATTGCCTATAGACTAGCATTGCTGGTAGAATTGTAGAAAATGCATGATGTTTTCCATGTTTCGATGCTCAGGAGATATCACTCATATCTGTCTCACATTATCTCAACGGAATAAATTGAAATTTAGCCTAATATGTCTTATAAGGAAGAGCCAGTAGAAATATTAGCTTATGAGGTGAAGGAGGAACAAACGTATCCTTAGTAAAAGCATTGTGGCGTAGCCATAGGATCGAGGAAGCAAATTAGGAATTCAAAAAGATGATGAGATTTCAATACCCCCACATCTTTTCAGGTAAATTTCAATGCCGAAATTTCTTAAAGGGAGAAGAGTCGTAATGAATCGGAAGACAACAAGGACGAGAAGTGTGGTTCCAAAACACTGATTTTGTGAATCGGGCCCATAAATATTTATATTAAATATTTACGGAGTTGAATTGTAAGTTAATTGAATTTTGAATAGATAGTTTCATTTATGTAGTGCTTAAACTAAGCACAGGGATTAAATTGCATAAAAATTAAAAGTGTAATTTATAAAAGGATTATAATTTGAAATAAATAGGAAGGACTTAAGTGAAAATTAACCATTAAAATGGTTAGTTTTGTTTAGGTGGGTAAAGATATGCTTCAATATATGTTAGTTATAAAAAAAGAAAAGAAAAGAAAAGTATGAAATGGGTGGGGGTGGGTAAAATAGAAATAGATTGTGCCCTCAGACCATCGACATGGAGGGAGAAAAGTTTTGAGAAAATTTCAGGGTTTTCAAAGTTCAAGCTTCAATTGGTATGCTTTAATTAATCCGTTTTTTATAATTTTTACATTTTCGGAATCCCGATTCTATAAGCTAGTTAACCCATGTATTATTTTTTGGTATTGTTAGAGATTAGGGATGTTACCATTGTTGTATACTTAGAGTGTTAAGGACCGGTTTGATAGATTTTTGGGTTAAGTTTGAAATTTATGTTGGTCCTAATTTTTAATATACAAAGGTTGTGTATTGTTAATGTGTTCTTTTTTTTTTAATCCGTACTTGACGTCAACTTGGCGCCTTCAAGAAAGGGAAAAGACAAGATCGACGATGAATAACTCGATGATCACGGTTGGTATTTCTATAACCCGATTATTTCAATTATTGTTATTAATTATATATATACATTTATATCCATATACGTATCCTTTGGTTGGTAAGTTTATAAGAAGATTTAGTTCTTGAAATAATTGGTGTAATGGTCAAATAAAATTGAAACAAGAGTTGGAAACGATTTCACACATATTTGTCATTTTTATCGACCAACACAGGGCGAATTTATTGTCGGTTATACCAACTAGTGCTGGGCACTCTTATTTTTTGGTTTTACTGACCAGTGTTGGGCACACACATTTTTCATTTCTACTGACTAGTGCAAGGCGCATATTGTCGGTTTTATCAGCCAACGCTAGGCGTAATTCATTAATACGAATTTATCCATTAGACACTGAGTGCCAAATTTAGAGTGTTAATTGGAACCATATACATAGCTAAAGTTAGGTAACGTTAATGAGGAAAATAAAGAGAGGGAATGGAAATAGAGATTAAAATTGAGTTTGATGAATGGTATTAAATGAAACGTGGATTTGTTGATTACTCTGTAATATAACTTGGTTTTAGATCATAGGAATATTTCTAATCTGTTATCTAGTAAATGACTCCAATTTATGTTATATGTACAGGATAGGTACTCTTTTGTCAGATTGTCAGTTCAACATCCAGTGGCAATCCCGCACTCAATGTTGGTGGTTTGTTTCTTTTTGTTCCTGGCATGTACCTAGATGGTTTAAGGTCTTTTGTTTAGTTATCCCTTTTGTAATGATTTAAGCATGCATATTGAAAAATGTATGTGATCATTTTGCAACGTTAAAAATGTATTAAGGTGTCATTTGTGGCATACTGGTTAGATTTAAGATGGATGATTTTGGCATGCTTCTAGTGTCCTTGGAACTGTCATAAACCATGTGAAATCTTTTTTTTTACAGTGGTTTTACGTAAAATAAGCAGAAACATTGTCAATTTTTTTTTTATAAAAAATTTTACCATTATACTACCATTTCAATAAAGTGAAATAGTAAAATAGGTTGTTATGGCATTTGAAGGTGGCATTTTATATTCGAATCCTCTAACTGTGTCTGATATAAGGTGTCACACTGACTTAGGTGAATTTTAACCCATGAAATAGTTTAAAGTAATTCGGTTTGCTTAACTAAAGTTCTAACCTCATGATAGTTGATATCAGAGCTAATGTTTGAAGGCACTGATTTAGATGTCGAAAAGAGTAGAAGAACAGGTTGTGTTGATGGAAACCTGTGGAAGGGACAAAAAGCTAGTAGTTCGAGGGATATGATGTCAGTTTTGGAAGGTAGAGTCACTAAGCTTGGGAGCTCCATGAGGGATATGAAGGAGCTCCTTGAGATAATCAAGGGATGCACCGATAAATTGGACTTCATGAAAGAGCAATTCAGGGCTTATGTAGTGAAAACTCTTAGAGCCAATCGGGATGTGATGAAAGAGGCCCTCCACGCCACTAGGGGTAATTAGATAAAGAAGAATGATACTCTCAAAGCCATGGTAATGACTTTGAAGGAACAAGTTGCAAAGCTCAATGGGGAGCTTACTATTTGTAAAGCTGCTCCTATGTAACGTAATGAGATTTTGGATTCAACTCTTAAGTAGTGCAACATGGATGTTCCCAAACTAAAGGAGTTTAAAGGGACGAGGTTTGCAAGGGATGTGAACAATTTCCTTTAAGGGATGGAACAGTACTTCTGTGCGATGGGCATCGAAGATGATGACACTAAAGTAAACACTGCTATATTTTATTGTACTTGTAACGCCCTAAATAATTTATTTATGTTTCTGTAAAATCTAAATCAAATATCTGTTTGCTTCAGTGGTTAAGCGTTCTGGGTATGTGTAAGTGGTCTTGGGTTCAAGTCTCACCTTTGCTAAATTTTGTGATTTTTGGAATCAAGTCTTATCTTTATTCAGTGGGCTTATATTAAATTATCTGTAATCTATATAAGAATGAGCCTGTTGGTTCGAGTGGTAAGGGAGTCAATGGGTTAGAGATTCTGTGTTCGAATCCCTACTTTAGCAAGGATGTTAAATTTTGCTCGAATATTTGTTAAAAGTTTCGGCAGAGTTGGATTTCTGAGGGAGTTATGAGTTAGTGGGTTAGTTGGAGTAAAATTAGGGATTTGGGATATTTTTATTTTTATCCATTGTTTTTCAAAAAAAATTCTTTCTTCTCAGAAAAAAATGACATTAGTTTCACTTTGTTTTCCCCAAACCTATTATTTATCCTATTCTTTTGATTCTTCCTTTTGTTTTGTTTTGATCTGTCGGCAATCTCATTGTTTTGCTTATTCATTTTCCTTGGGTATTCGGTAAGTGGGATTCTAGTAATTTTTAGTTCCAAATTACCGGTTGGAACCTTATTTTCTGTTTTGGCAACAAGAATCGAGTAGAACGAGACTCTCCTCTCACGGAATCGTAGTTGGAATCGCTCAGGGTGATGGGGCAAGTGTTGAGTGCTTGATTTGAACCATTGTCAGTTTTATCGTTTTGGTAAAATTGAGATTTAAGGCTGATGTAGGAGTTCCTTATATTGATTTTAGGTATTGTATGTCTTGGGAGTGTTTTTGGCATCAAATCATACCAAGTCTATACCCGAATCGCAGAAAACGAGACTTTGACAAAAGCTAAAAATTTATTCTGTCAATGCCACACGAGCGTGTGGTCACCCGTGTGGTTGGCCGTATACGAGACACAACCGTGTGATCGATAAAGGTATGGCCATGCATGGGGCACGGCCGTGTGGTGGCCGGAGTGTGGCCGAGTGCGCCACATGGTTTAGGCCAAGTTAGGCATGTGGGGCCACACGGGCAGTCCACACAGGCGTGTGGGTTTTTGGGCAGGCTGTGTGGGCCACACGAGCTAGGCCAATCCGGGAATGTAGCCCATACGGGCATGTGGACCCATATTTTTGTAATTTTCCCTAAGGTCGCATGAGGGTTAATTAAACCCTAATTTATATGTTATGATATTCTGATAGATTGATCTGAGCAGGATACTAAATGTATACCTAACTATACTATTATATGTATATCTGATATTTGTATATATGCATGTTGAGCATGTTAAATTTGTTTTTATTTGTATCTGATATCTGCATCTGTTATTGGGGTGGGACATGTATATGAGGAGAAAGTATTCTGTTCGGCGTTAATCACCTATATTCTTGCAGCTTGGTTGCATATCTTCTGAGATGTTTCTTAATTGCACAACTTGGTGTGATGGGATTGTTAGAGTTGGTGTGTAGAGGATGGGGGTAGGACTTTCTGTATCTGAATTTTTTATCTGAATTTAAATCTGAAATAGAATCTGTATCTGTATCTGACTGTACATATGATTCTATATGTATTGCATGTTTATTTCTATTGGGTTACACACCGAGTTTACGTAAACTCACATCTGTTTGTCTATTTCTATTCAGGTAATCCACATACTTAGACAGGTCGGTCGTGGCAGAGGCTCCGCGGTGACCACATGATCGAGAATAATTTTACTTAGTGAATTATAATTTAATTTATAATTCTGGTTTTATTTGAGAGTTTATAATTTTTGGAACTCTCTCTAGACTGCTAGTTTTACTTTGGTTTAAGTGTGTTTTTAACTCTTTCATTGTGATGCATGACGAAAAATATGATTTACGAAAATAGATATTTTTCTAAAAACACGAACTGGATTTCTAAATCATAACGATTTTAAGACTTCCGCTGTAAATTATGTTTTGGCAAACAAACGAATATGAACTATTGAACTTGAATGATTTAACGAGATGACTTTGTTTTCAAAACCCTACTTTATGACATTTCTAGATTCGACCATAAAGTCTAGACCGAGTTTGGAGTGTTATATTTAGCGGTATCAGAGCCAGGTTGTAAAACTTGGGCAGTAAATTTTGGGCCCCAAAATTGTAATTAAAAAAGAATCGATTTTTAAATAATTTGAATAAATTGAGATAGTATGTGGTATACTGAGTCTCTCGCGTCGATCCTGTAAGTATTTCTGAAACTTAGATAAAAATACTCTAAAATACTATAGATAGTACATTTTGAAACTGTACTGGGTTAGCTAGAGACTGAAACCTTTAAAAGCAATTCTGAACTTCTTATAATTTATGCATAAAACATCTGCTAATAAATACTGGAACTGATGCATAAAATTTTATAATATAGAAAAAACTTAAATTATACAATTAGCGTTCATAGAACTCGCGGACGTGATATTTGTGGCCCTGGAAAAGGCCGTAGGAGGCTCAAGCTGAGTCTTCCTCTTTAAGCAATATGTCAAAGTTAGATACGAGTGAGACACCAGTTTCGCCTGCTACTGAGACTAGGTTTCAAAGTCACTCGGCTAGGAATGACGCACTGTCCCAAGCCATGTTGAGAATTTTGGAGAGGGTTGCTGGACCCCATCTTGGAGCTGGGGGTCGAGGGTCGGTAACTGAACGACTCCTGTCTAATGGTGCTGAGTTGTTTAGGAGTGTCACTAGAGTCGCCCATAATATGGCCCAGTATTGGTTGGAGGTCACCGAGAGGATCATGAATGATCTAGACTGTACTCTCGAGTAGAAACTGAAGGGTGCAGTCTCTTTGCTTCGCAATGAGGCTTATCAGTGGTGGTTGACAGTTGATGAGGGTACTCAGCTTAATCGTCTAAACTGGGATTTTTTTAATACCACCTTTCAGAGTAAATATGTAGGGGCAACCTATGTGGATGCTCGCAGGCACGAGGTCATGAATCTCACGTAGGGCGACAGATTTATGGCCGAGTTTTTGAGGTTGAGTCGTTACACTCAAGGTATGGTGGTGTCTAATTATAAAAAGTGCGTTCGATTTGAGGATGGCTTAAGGGATAACTTAAGGGTACTAATTGCTCCACAGAGGGAGAGGGAGTTTACAGTTCTGGTAGAGAAGGAAAATATCACCAAGGATGTTAAGGGCGTGAAGCGTCAGAATAGAGACCGAGAGAGGGGTAAGAACAAAAGGGATTCAGAGCCTTCTAGTTCTGTTCAAAGGCCTAAGAAAAAGGTTTGACCTGATAGGCCAGTTAGAGTGGGGGCTCTTGTTGCTCCTATTGAGATTCAGTTGTATGGAGATTGTGGTAGGCATCATTCCAGCGAGTAATGGAGGAGGATTAGGGCTTGCTTGAGGTGTGGATCCTTGGAGTACCGTATTAGAAAGTATCCACAACGGGCAGATTAGATGCAAGTTTCGAGACCGAGTTCTGTGCAGCCTCAGAGGGCAATTAGGCAGCCACCTAGGGCCGTGGACCGGCTAGGGGTGGTAATGGTTTGGGTCGAGGGCAGAGAGCAACAGGCAGAAGTGTTGGTCAGACTGAGGCGAGTCAGTCTGTATTGGTTTATCCTGCAGGACACCGAGAGGATAGAGATGCTCTAGACGTTATCACCGATACATTCTTTATATTTGTTGTACCTTATACGGCTCTGATAGACATAGGTTCTACGCACTCCTATGTAGCCAGTACTGTATCTGAAACCCTGAGATTTCTATTAATAGCATTGTTAGTGAGGATACTGCACTGAGTTCGTTGGGGTAGTCTGTTCAGGTTAGTAAACTTTGTAGGTATGTTCCACTAGAGGTGCAAGGGGCGATATTTCTGGCAGATCTGATGGAGCTTTCATTTGAGGAATTTGACTTGATCCTGGATATGGATTGGTTGGTTAAGCATTGAGTTAGTTTCGCGACTAAGAGGGTCATTTTGAGAACTGAGAATGATAATGAAGTGATTATGATCGGTGAGCGTTGAGATTATCTGTCTAATGTGACCTCCGCGCTTATGGCTAAGAAATTGGTTCAGAAAAGATTTGAGGCCTATTTGGCTTATGTCAGTGTTCCTATTTCTAAGGACTCTTCTGTTAGAGATATCAGAATATTCGGATGTCTTTCCTGAGGAGTTACTGGGTTTACCTCCTAATCGGGAAGTTGAGTTCGGAATTGAGCTTCTATCGGGTATAGCTCTAGTATCTATCGGTCCATACCGTATGGCACCGAAGGAGCTTACAGAGCTTAAAGTTCAACTGCAAGAGCTTCTGGATCGTGGTTTCATCCATCCTAGTGAGTCTCCGTTGGGAGCACCAGTTCTGTTTGTTAAGAAGAAGGATGAGACCATAAGGATGTGCATCGATTATCGGCAGTTAAACAAGTTGACTGTGAAGAATAAGTATCTGCTTCCGAGGATCGATGACTTGTTTGGTCAGTTTCGAGGGGTTTTGATGTTTCCAAAAATTATTCTTCGTTTTGGCTATCATCAGTTAAGGGATAAGGAGGTGGATGTTCATAAGACTGCATTTACAACTCGTTATGGAAATTATGAGTTCCTAGTGATGCCTTTTGGTCTACCGAATGCTTCAGTGGCATTCATGGATTTGATGAATCGAGTGTTTCAGCCATATTTGGATCAGTTCATCATGGTCTTTATCGATGATATTCTGGTATCCTTTAAGACTGAGGATGAACATGATGAGCATCTTAGAGTAGTGCTTAAGATTCTACGTAAGAAACAGCTTTACACTAAGTTCAGCAAGTGTGAGTTCTGGTTGCATAAAGTGACTTTTCTGGGGTATGTGGTTTCTGTTGAGGGGATCCGGGTTGATCCGAGAAAGATAGAGGCTGTGCTTGATTGGAAACAGCCTAAGAACGTGTCTAAAATCTGTAGTTTTCTAGGCCTGGCAGGTTATTATTGGCAGTTTATTGAGGGGCTCTCTCTGATCACAACTCTGTTGACTAAGTTTTTGCGTAATGAAGTTCCTTTCTTTTAGACTGATACGCAAACAATCGAGCTTTGAGAAGTTCAAGTCTGTTCTGACTCAGGCTCCTATTCTGATACAGCCTAAAGTCGATAAAGAGTTTGTGGTCTATAGTGATGCACCACAGGTCGGATTAGGATGTGCACTGATACAAGATGGAAAGGTTGTGGTTTATGCATCCTGTCAGCTTAAGACACATGAGGAAAATTATCTGACGCATGATCTCGAGTTGGCTACAGTAGTTTTTGCATTGAAAATCTAGAGGCACTATCTGTATGATGAGAGTTGTATCATTTACACAGATCACAAGAGTTTCAAGTACCTCATTATTTGGAAGAAGTTGAATCTTAGGCAGCGCCGATGGATTGAATTGCTCAAGGATTATGACTGCACGATAGTGTATCATCCTAGTAATATCAATGTGGTGGCCGATGCTCTAAGTCGTAGAGCGAAGATTGATCTGAGAGGGATGTTTACTCGTTTTAGTCTGTTCGATAATGGGAGTTTGCTAGCCGAGTTGCAAGTTAATTTGGCTTGGATTGATTAAATTCAAGATAAATAGTTGGGGAATGAGTCTCTAGGTTTGCGGTTTCGTCAAGTTAAGAGTGGTAGTACTTCTGATTTTGGGTTGAATAACTATGGTGTTTTGTGTTTTTTAGGTCAGATCTGCGTGCCGAAAGGTTTTGATTTGAGGCAGTCGATTCTAAGGGAGGTGCATAGTAGCCCTTATGCTGTGCATCCTGGTGGTAATAAGATGAACCGAGATTTCCATGAGTTGTACCGGTGGCCAGGTTTGAAACGTGAGGTTACAGATTTTGTTGTTCAATGTTTAACATACCAACAAGTTTAGACTGAGCACCAGTTGCCTTCAGGTTTATTATAGCCAGTTAAAGTTCCTTTATGGAAATAAGAGCGAGCGACGATGGACTTTATTAGTGGGTTGCCCTTGACACTCACTGAGAAAGATGCTTGTCGATTGACCAAGTCTGCTCATTTTATTCTGGTTCGGATGGACTACTTTTTATATCTCTAAGATTGCAAGACTGTAGAGGTTCCTGTTTTGATTTTTTTTATAGAGATCCTCGCTTTACATCGCGATTTTGGAAGAAATTGCAGGAGGCTCTAAGTTCGAGATTAGGCTTCAGTACTGCATTCCATCCTCAGACCAATGTTCAATCTGAGAGGGTGATTTCGATACTAGAGGATGTTTTTCGGAGTTGTGTGATGGATTTCTGAGGTAGTTGGGAGGATTATCTGCCGCTGGCTGATTTCATCTATAATAACAATTTCCAGGCTAGCATTCAGATGGCATCTTACGAGGCTCTATATGGTCGTAAGTGCCGTACTTCGCTATGTTTGGCTAAGTTGAGTGAACATTGGGTTCTGGGTCCTGAGTTGGTTTCTGAGACTGAAGAAAAGGTTAGACTGATTCGGGATCGTCTGAAGGCAAAATCTGACAGGAAAAAGTCTTATGCGAATCTAAAGATGAGAGATATTTAGTACTCTGTGGGGGAGTTCGTGTTTCTTAAGGTTTATCCATGGAAGAAAGTTCTGAGATTCGGTCGTAAGGGCAAGTTAAGCCCTAGATTTATTTAGCCGTATCGGATTCTGAAGCGTGTGGGGTTGGTTGCTTATCAGCTGGAGCTACCACCAAAGCTGAACCATATTCACGATGTGTTTCACATTTCGATGTTGAGGCGGCATCAGTCTAATCCAACTCACGTTGTCTCTGTTAAGGAGAATGAGGTTAAATCAAACTTGACTTTTGAGGAGGAACCAGTTCAGATTTTGGATCGAGATGTTAAAGTTCTGAGAAGGAAGTCCATTCCTTTAGTGAAGGTTCTGTGGCAGAATCATGGAACTGGGGAAGTCACGTGAGAACCTGAAGACTCGATGCATCAGCAGTATCCTCATCTATTTTGATCAGGTAAATTTCGAGGTCAAAATTTTAGAGGGTATAATTGTAACGCCCTTAATAATTTGTTTTTGTTTCTATAAAATCTAACACAAATATTTGTTTGTTTCAGTGGTTAAGTGTTCTGGGTATGTGTAAGAGGTCTTGGGTTCTAGTCTCACATTTGCTAAATTTTGTGATTTTTGGAATCAAGCCTTATCTTTATTCAGTTGGCTTATATTAAATTATCTGTAATCCATATCAGAATGAGCCTGTTGGTTTGAGTGGTAAGGGAGTCAATGGGTTGGAGGTTCTGTGTTCGAATCCCTGCGCTAGCAAAAATGTTAAATTTTGCTCGAATATCTGTTAAGAGTTTCGGTGGAGCTGGATTTCTGAGGAAGTTATGAGTTAGTGGGTTAGTGGTAGTAAAATTAAGGATTTGGGATATTTTTATTTTTATCCATTGTTTTTCAAAAAAAAAAAATTCTTCCTAGAAAAAAAACTAACGTTAGTTTCACTTTGTTTTCCCCAAACCTTTTGGTTATCCTATTCTTTTGATTCTTCCTTCTGTTTTGTTTTGATCTGTCAGCAATCTCATTGTTTTGATTCTCTGTTTTCATTGGGTATTTGGTAAGTGGGATTCTAGTAATTGTTAGAAGTGTTCGTTTCCTAAATTACAAGTTGGAACATTATTTTTTGTTTTGGCAACAAGAAATTGAGTTGAACGAGACACTCCTCTCGCAAAATTATAGTCAGAATAACTCGGGGCGGTAGGGTAAGTGTTGAGTGTTTGATTTGGACTATTTTCGGTTTCATCGTTTTGGTAAAACTGAGGTTTAAGACTAATGTAGGAGTTTCTTATGTCGATTTTAGGTATTGTGTGGCTTAGGAGTGTTTTTGGCATCAAATCATACTAGGTGTGTACCCAAATCGCAGAATATGATACTTCACCAAAGGCCAAAAAATTATTCTGTTGACACCATATGGGTGTATGGTCACTCGTATGGTTGGCCGTATGCCAGACACAGCCATGTGATCGATAAAGGCATGGTCGTATGCAGGGCACGGTCATGTGGTGGCTGGAGTTTGGCTGTGTGAGCCACACGAGTTAGGCCAAGTTGGGCGTATGGGCCCACATGGGCAATCCATATTGGCGTATGGGTTTTTAGGCCAGGCCATGTGAGCCACACGGGCTAGGCCAATCTGGGCGTATGTACCATACGGGCATGTTGGCCCATATTTCCGTAATTTTTCCTAAGGTCGTACGAGTCACTCTGATTGACTGTGGGGCTACTGTAGGGTCGATAAAGGCTAATTAAACCATAATTTGTATGCTACGATGTTCTAATAGACTGATCTGAGTTGGATACTAAATGTATGCCTGATTATACTATCATACATAAATCTAATATCTGTATATATGAATATTGAGCATGTTAAATCTATTATATCTGTACCTGATATTAATATCTGTTATTGGGGTGGGGTATGTATCTGAGGAGAAGGAATTCTGTTTGGCGTTAATCGCCTATATTCTGGCAGCTTGGCTGCATATATTCTGATATGTGTTTTAATGGCACAACGTGGTGTGTAGGGATGGGTGATTGTTTTTAACTCCACATGGTGTGATGGGATGGTCGGAGTTGGTGTGCAGAAGATGGGGTAGGACTTTGCGTATCTAAATCTAAATCTGTTATCTGAATCTGAAATAGAACTTGTATCTGTATCTAACTGTGCATATGATTCTGTATGAATTGCATGTCTATTTTTGTTGGGTTACACACTAAGTTTACGTAAACTCACCTCTGTTTGTTTGTTTCTGTTCAGGTAATCTACAGACTTGACAGGTCAGTGTGGCGGAGGCTCAACAGTGACCACATGATCGAGAACTATTTTACTTAGAAAATTATGATTTAATTTTTAAGTCTAGTTTTATTTGAGAGTTTGTAATTTTTGGAACTCTCTCCGGACTGTTGGTTTTACTTTGTCTTTGGGTGTGTTTTTAACTCTTTCATTGCGATTCTTGATGGAAAATACGATTTTATGAAAATAGAGGTTTTCCTAAAAACACAAACTGAATTTCCAAATCATAACGGTTTTAAGACTTCCGCTGTAAATTATGTTTTGGCAAACAAACGAATATGAACTATTGAACTTGAATGATTTGACGAGATGAGTTTGATTTCAAAACCCTACCTTGTGACTTTTCCGGATTCGGCCATAAAGTCTAAGCCAAAATTGAAAGTCTTAAGAAGCTTTATTACACCCTATAACATTGGTGAATCTTACTTTGGTAAAGTTTTGTGTGATTTAGGAGCAAGTATCAACTTGATGCCAAAGTCTATTTTCATGATGTTAGGGATAGGTGAAGTAAGACCTACAACTATGACGCTTCAGCTAGCGGATCGATCTCTAACATATCCTGAAGGAAAGATCGAGGATTTCATTGTCTTAGATTTGGTAAGAGTCAATAAGTTTATTTTACCTGTTGATTTCATTGTCTTAGACTTTGAAGTAGCTAAGGAAGAGCCGGTCATCCTTAGGAGACCTTTCATAGCCATGGGAAGAACATTAATTGATGTGCAGAAAGGTGAGCTCACGATACGAGTTCAAGACGATCAGGTAACCTTTAACATTATTAAAACGATGAAATTTTTCGATCCAGCTGAAGAGTGTTCAGTTATGGAAGAGATAGAAACCTTGGTTTCTATGGCAAACAATTTTGAAGAAGATCCACTGGAGAAAGCCTTAGATCTTAACCCTTTGGAGGATGAAGAATGTGAAGAAAACATGGCTTTGATGGAAGCCAATCTGATAAATTTCATTCAATCCATATTGTTTGAACTATTGGAGTTGAAAGTCAGAGAATTTGTATAACCCAAGTTGTCAATCGAAGGACCACCTAAACTCAAACTAAATGTACTTTCTTCCTATTTGAAATACATTTATTTAGGTGACTATTCTACTTTACCTGTGATTATTTCAACAAAACTGATGAAAGATCAAGATGAGCAACTAATTGTTGTTCTAAAGAAACTTAAGAAAGCAATTAGTTGGACCATAGCTGATATTCGAGGTATAAGCCTTTCTTTTTGCATGCATAAAATTATTCTGGAAGAAAGTGAAAAAGCTCAAATTGATGGGCAAAGGAGGCTCAATCCTATTATGAAAGAAGTTGTGAGAAAGGAAGGGATCATATGGTTAGATTCAGGAATCATCTATCCTATTTCAGATAGTTCTTGGGTAAGTCTGGCTCAATGTGTGCCGAAAAAATATGGAATCACGATTGTTAAAAATGAGCGTAACTATTTAATTCCAACGAGAACTGTTACCAGTTGGAGAATCTGTATTGATTACAAAAAAGTGAACGAAGCCACTCGGAAGGACCATTTTTCGTTGCCTTTTATAAATCAGATGTTAGATTGACTGATAGGTAATTAATTCTATTATTTTTTAGATGGCTATTCGGGATGTAACCAAATAGTTGTAGCCCCGAAGGACCAACATAAAACAACCTTTACTTGTCCATACGGTACGCTTGCTTTTAGGCGAATTCCTTTTCGTTTATGCAATGCACTTGCAACATTTCAATGATGCATGATGGCAATAGTCACTGATATAGTTGACAATTTTGTTGAGGTTTTCATGAATAATTTTTCTATTTTTGGTAACACTTATGATATTTGTTTGAGTAATTTGGCTAAGGTACTAAAGTGATGCGAAGAGACGAATCCTTAACTAGGAAAAATTCTATTTTATGGTTAAGGAAGGGATTGTCTCAGGGCATAAAATCTCAAAGAGAGGGATTGAAGTCGATAAAGCAAAGGTGGACGTAATTGAAAGATTACCGGACCCAATGAATATGAAAGGAGTCAGAAGTTTCTTAGGCCATGCCGGTTTTTACCAAAGTTTTATTAAAGATTTCTCGAAAATTTCTAAACCATTGTGTTTGTTGTTAGAGAAAGATACATTGTTTGATTTCAACAAAGCATGTTTGGAAGCTTTTGAAGATCTGAAAAAAGGGTTAATCTCAGCCCCAATAATCGTTACACCTGATTGGAACAGACCTTTTAAGTTGATGTACGATGCAAGTAATTATGTTGTTGGAGCTGTGATGGGTCAAAAAAGAAACAAAATGTTTCACCCTATTTACTACGCAAGTAGAACTTTGACGGGAGCCTAACTCAATTATACGGTAACCAAAAAGGAACTCTTTGTAATAGTTTTTGCTTTTGAAAAATTTCGCTCATATCTTATAGGTACCAAAGTTATAGTATTTACTGACCATTCGACCATTAAATACTTGCTCACGAAGAAAGATGTAAAATTGAGGCTAATTCGTTGGATACTATTACTTCAAGAAGTTGACCTTAAGATCTAAGATAGAAAAGGTGTAAAAAATCAAATAGTTGATCATCTGTCGAGGTTGGAACAAGATGAGGTAACTCAATTATGTGTGCCTATAACCGAGAATTTCCCAAATGAGACTTATTTGAGGTAAATCGAATTCATGAAACACCTTGTTTTGCTGATTTTGCCAATTATCTTGCATTTGGAATAATTCCTCGAGAAATGATATACCAACAAAGGAAAAAATTCCTTCATGATAGTCGGTATTATTTTTGGAAGGATTCATTTCTGTTTAAACAGTGTGTATATAATATAATCAGAAAGTGTGTAGCTGAAAGTGAGATTGCTGAAATCATGTATCATTGCCATTCATCTCCAAGTGGGGGACACTTTGGGGGTTCACGTACTATAGCAAAGATTTTACAAGCAGGTTTCTTTTGGCCTACGCTATTTAAAAATGCTTATGCTTATGTGAAGAACTGTGATAAATGACAAAAGACTGTGAATATATCAAGAAGGAATAAGATGCCCTTAACAAACATTTTGGAGATTGAATTATTCGACGTATGGGGTATTAACTTTTTAGGCCCGTTTCCTTATTCGTATGGGAACAAATACATCTTAGTTGCTATAGACTATGTATCCAAGTGGGTTGAAGCTGAAGCATACCCTACAAATGATGCTAAGGTAGTCATGTAATTCTTACATAAGCATGTGTTTACACGATTTGGGACACCAAGAGCTATTATTAGTGATCAAGGTTCACACTTTGTGAACAAATGGCTTAAGTGGTTACTTGACAAATATGATGTGAAGCACAAGATTGTTACTGCCTATCACCCCCAGTCCAATGGGCAAGTTGAGAGGGTGAACTGTGAAATCAAAGGTATCCTTGAAAAGGTAGTACGCCCTAATGGAAAAGATTGGTCTCGAAGGCTCGATGATGCATTATGGGCCTATCGAACAGCATTTAAGACACCGTCAGGAATGACTCCTTATCAGTTTCTTTTTGGGAAGGCATGTCATTTACCATTAAAGTTGGAGAATAAAGCTCACTAGGCCTTGAAGCAATTGAACTTTGATTTTAAGCAAGCCGGTGAGAGAAGGATGTTACAATTGGATGTGTTGGAAGAGTTGAAGTTGTTTTCCTATGAGAATGCCAAAATGTATAAAGAAAAATCAAAGAGATGGCATGATAGTCATATACAACCTTGCTAGTTTAAAGAAGGTTAAAAGGTTTTGTTGTTTAATTCAATGATGAAATTATTTCTTGGGAAGCTTAATCTCGATAGAAAGGACCCTATACCATCTATCGAGTGTATCCTTATGGAACTGTTGAATTATACGATAATCACGGAGGTACGTTTAAAGTTAATGGTCAATGTCTCAAACATTATTGGGATGGTGAAGTTGAGCGAGTTGAATCCTCATTCAAATTAACAGATATTTGATTTTTCATGAACTTGTTTTGTAAATAAACAAATAGTTAGAATTTATTTTCTTAATTTAGTACATTTAATTAATTCTATCTAAGGAGATTAAAACTTAAGCGGGACCGCTGTGACCCCTCCAACCTTTCCTGGGAATTAATTTAATGTAATTTATTGAGAAGAAATTTTCTAATTGAGATTTAAATTTTTAAGTTTAATTTGTTTTGTTTAAATTTTTAATTTTTAAAGAGGGTCCAATTTGGCCCAAGTGCTAATCATTTTTTTTCTCTTGAGTAAGCTTGAAAATACAGCCTGAATTTGAGGCCCAATACAGCATAAGTGAGGGAAAAATCCATACCTATTGTCGCCACTCCCATTACTAGGCCCACTGTTAATAAAAGAAACTGTATCTACTACGACATCTACCTCTCCTGTTTCTCAATCAGTTCCTGAAGTGCTTCAAGGTACAGAGCTTGATTGAACTGGTAAGTTATCTGTTGTTAATACTTCGTAAATATAGTGTGGAAGAATTGAGAATTATAGTTGAAGATGGTCTTGAAAGAACTGAAATCTGGTTAGAGAATATTATCGGGATTGTAAATGAATTGTTCTGTTCACCGATTAAATGTTAGAAAGGTATGATATTTATGTTAAAAAAAATTTAGCTTGCCAGTGGTGGAAAATACTTATTTCTGTTGTGATTAAGAAAGGGTTATTTAGAAATTTTCTGAGATGAGTTCTGAAGGAAATATATATATATCAGTCAGAGATTTCTTGATCAGAAATGTACAGAATTCTTGAAGCTTAAACAGGATCATATGATCGTAACTGTGTATGAAGGGAATTTGTTTGATTGAATAAGTATAGCAGAGGGTGTATTCCGATAGAAACTGTATGATACAAATGGTTTAAAGATGGTTTAAATGAAGACAAAAGCTAAAGAATATAGAATAAGGAATGGAATATTTGTTAGACATGATTCTTCTGATTATTATTTTAGAGATTGCTTGAAGAAGAGTTGAAAAAGATATTATTCATAATTCAAAACCAAGCAACACAGTTATCAGAGACAGACTACCCTGTAACTTCGGAAATACAAGTGACAGTCAAGGTGTGACAAAGGACTTCACTACAAAATCTGGAGCATGAACATCAGTCAGGACATGTGTTGAACGTATATAAGAAGATATTTCTCTACCGGATGTCATTACAGGTATTTCCTTCTTTATCGACACTGATATGATTATTTTAAATTAATCTTGAATTGACTTGTTTATATGATTGCATGAATCCAGTGTCTATTAAAGATTTGTCTGTTGAGTTCGCTAAGTGTTTGGTTGAAGTATCACATTTTTCCGGATCAGTATTTATTTGTTTAAAAAAAAATCTGCATGAACTATCTAATAATGATATTAAGGTACTGTTTTCTGATCGATTTGATGTTATTATTGTTCAATGTGATTCTGAGAATGGAATGGTTAATTTTGCATGATGTTTCTGATAAATTATAAGCAGAAGTATAATATGTTGCAAGATCAAGATGATGAAATGTTTGTTTTGAACAAGAGAAGATTGAATGATTTGTTTATTGTGATATTAATTATGTGAACACAGAAGTATGCCAGAAAAGAGGTTATGGTACTTAATTTGCTTATATATTGGATATTGAAGTATCTAAGTTAAAGTTTAAATCAGTGGCAATTCTAATGTGTTTATCTGAATTACTATTGGTTAAAGAAGCTAAATTTGCTATAGATTTTGTGCTTGAAATGATATCGAAAAGTATATCTGAAATCAGGGTTTTCTGGGACTAATCGGTTATTACCAGAATTTGAAAAAGAATCTATAGATGATATGGTTACTACAAAATGATGTGGAAATTGGAATGATTTGATAAACTTCAATAAGATTCTGATTAATTGGAAGTTCCGTTAACTGAAGTATTAGTTCTGGTTCAGTCTGAAATTCGGTAAAGAAATTTGTAATTTACAGGGATAGTAGTGTTTTGGTGCAAGAAAATGAACTGATGGTTTACGTTTTCAGAAATAATCATATGAAAAGAATTAACTGATACATGATTTGGAAGTGATAGTTATTGTCCTTGCATTAAAAGAACATGATGTGATAATTGATTATCATCCGGAAAATGTAAATGAAGTTATGTGTACTCAGGATTGAAAGTTTTACTTTGTGTTACGAGCTATGAACATCCCAATGTTATTATCTAACGATGGCTCAAGTGTAGTTGAGATAGAGGTTAAACTGACTTTTCTACAGTAGGTCTGCAAAACTCAGAAATGTGGTAACGAGTTACTGGTTATATGGGTGTAGAATACAAATGACTTTTGATTGAAAATTTCAGATTGAAGTTGATAATTGTCTGCTATTTAGAAATAGAAGCTGTACTGAAGAATTCAGATCTTAGACAAAAGAATTTGCATGAAATCTATAGCAGTACTATGTCTATGCATTTTGGAAGAAATAAGATGTATAGTGATTTGAAGCAGATGTGCTGATGACTGGAAATGAAAAGCGATATTTTGAACTTGTAAATAAATGTTTGTATGTCAACAATATAGAACTGAACCTCAGATACTGATACCTTTAGAACTGTTACAGCCAGTGATGATATCAGAATGGAAATAGGATAGAGTTTCTATGGGTTTGAATTGGAATTATCTCGATCTTCGAAAAAAAAGACGGTATTTGAATAATCGTCGAAGGTATGGCAAAGTCTGCATATTCTATTCAGGTATGAATAAATTTCTTACTTAATAATTGTCTGAAATATAGGTTTCTGAGTTACATGGTATGGTGGTTTCTATTATTTCTGATTGAGATACGTGGTTTATACTCTAATTATAAAACAAGTACAAGAAGTTCTGGGTATATGATAACAGTTTTCAGCACTGTATGAGGTTCTGAATGATTATGAGTGTAAAACTGCATGGAATCGATTGAATACAGTGAGAAAAAGAATATGCGGAGCTGTTTGATTCGTGAAATTGAAGAAAAGTGGAAGTGATTCGAGATAGACTGAAAGCAGTTTTGACAGACAGAAATCATATATAGACTTGAAACATTGGAATATTGAGTATTTTGTTAGTGATATGGTATTTCTTAAAGATTCACCTTGGAAGAAAATTTTGAAGATCAGGTTGAAAGAGAAATTGAGTTCTTGTTTTGTTGGGCTATGTGAAGTTGTAGAAAAGTCGGACCGGTAAAATATTGTTTGGTTTTGCTTCTGAAGTTACAGAAAGTTTATGATAATTTTTCATGATTTGAAGCTCAGAAGATGATATAGATCAGATCTCTTGCATGTTATATCGACAAAGGATATTTAGATTTAATGTAATCTATAGTATGAAAAAAAGTCGGTTGAGATACTAGCCTGAGTGGTAATGTCATAATATTGAGGAAGCAATACGGGAACCGAGAGAAACAGTGAGATCACTGAACCCCCACCTCTCTTTTAGGTAAATTTCGAGGACGAAATTTATTAAGGGGGGAGAATTGTAATGACCTGAATTTTACCGATGTCGAAAAAGTGTATTTTCGGGTCTTTATTTCGAAGTGGATTCAGAATATTTATTTAAAAATATTTACTAAGTAAAATGAGTGGTTAATTAGAGTTTAATTAAGTGAATTTAATTTAATTAAGAATAATTGGATAAAATGATTAAATTGAATGAAGTGTGAAATTTTAATTATAGAATAAAGAAAATTAAAAGGACTAAATAAACAAATAAACCAAAAAGAGTGCCAAGTATATGGAAAAATAAAATACAAGTATAATAAATATAATACACACATTTGTAATACATATATGTATTTGCTTATTATTTAAGTAAATATTAATGCATTTATTATTATTAAATTAATATTATATGATAAATAAATAAAAGTTGACAAATGTATGGTATGTATAGTGACATGTGTGATACTACTATACATACATTTATAAAATACATGTATATTTACTTATTATATAAGTATATTATTAAATTATATATTATTATTAAGTAAAAGATATTTATATAATAAATAGATTAGTGAAAGACAAGTGTGATATATAATGGATACAAATGCTAAAAGAATATTTGTTATTAAATAGATTTTATAATGGATAATTATTAAGTTATTATATATATATATATATATATATAATGGTTTAATGAAAAAAAGAAAGAAAAGAATAGAAATAGAAACAGAATAGACAAAACGAAAAGCAGGGAAAGAAAGAAAGAAAGGAGAAAATAAAAGAAAGGGAAAATTGAGGTTTAAATAGGTATGTCAATTTAGCCATTTTACTTAATTTTGATGTTTTAGAAGTTTTGGAATAAGATTTTGATGAAATTAAGTTGATATTTTGAAAGTTACTAGATTTCTAGATAATGTTCATGTTGAGTAAAATGATGAAATAAGGGTTAAATTGATAGAAATTCAAGTTAGAAATGAAATAAGGATTGAATTGTAAAGTAATTCATAAGTTTTATGTTGTAGCGACTAAATTGATGAAATTTAGAAATTAGGAAAATATGCTGGAAATTTAATAGTTAAGTATGAGTTTGGACAAAATTTTAGTAGAAATAAAGTATAAATTAAGATAGAAAAGTAAGTGAATTTAGTTAGGATTAAATTGAAATAAAAAGTAGAAAATCAACATTTTGCACTAAGACTATTTTGGACAGCAGTAGTATTTTATGTTTAAAAAATCACTAAAAATTGTAGAAATTGAATTAGAGGATGAATAAAATATGGAATTAAAGCTTATTAAGTCTAGTTTCTTATAGAAGAAACAGTATAAGCAATTGAATTGTAAATTATGAGATATAATGAATTTTGTGAGACAAGGTCAGAATGAATTTGGGTTCCCCTATTCTGACTTTGGAAAATCACCAAAAATTGGAGAAAAATAATTAGAGGCTTAAATTTATATGTTTAGAATCCATAATGAGTGTATTTTCAGGAGAAATCAACGGGAATATTATCTGAGTTCTGTACTATGAGATAATTAATTTTTAGTGAAGAAGGGTCGAAATTGTCAGACAGCAGAATAAGGGTGAATTTAAAGAATAAACTGTACTTAATGGCTAAACCAAAAATTCTGAAAATTTTATGGTAAGAAGATTTGTGAGTCTACTTTCAGGAAAAATTAGTGGATCTTAATTTAGAATTCTGTAACTCAAGATATAAATTAGTAATGTATTAATGATTATGAATTGTATTAATTTCGTAGTCAATGTGGTACCGGAAATCTCGGCTAAGAAAGGACAAGACAAAGTCAACGGGAGTTAGCTCGAAAATTACGGTTTGTATTTCTATAACCCGAACTTAATATTTAATTATTGAATTTATTATTTATTATGTATGGTAGGTGCATTGATTAAATTATTTGAAATAAAATGAATATTAATTGAAATTGAAGGGTGAATTTAATTAATAATTGTTGTATTTTAATTGAATGTTATGGTAAATAATTAAAGTATGAATTATTGATATTGTGTTTTTATTGAAATGATTTGATTTGAAAATGTGGTGAAATAATTATGCACATGTGTTTATTGTGGAATTTAATTATATGAAAATGAAAAGTGAATTGAATTGTATTGTATTAAATTATGAATTAATGTGAATAATTGAGATATATATATATTGAATTGAATGAAAATGTATGAGATTGTGAAAATGTGTGAATGTATGTAATTATTGGAATGGTATATTAAGGAAAGAATTATTGAATTGAGAAAGTGAATTATAATTGATACTGAACTAAGATAGAAATTATAGTGAAAAGTGAATTAAATACCCTATTAACTAGTCGGGCTAGTCGGATATAGTTGGCATGCCATAGGATATGGAAGAGTACGGGTTTTGCTTACCATCGATCAGCACTTATGTGCCGACTCATCTTATCATATCAAGTATCATATCGATTCAAAGACTTTGTGTGTCGAATAATGTTATCATATCAAGTTATCGATTCAAAGACTTTGTGTGTTGAATATCGTTATCACTATTATTATCATATCGCTTTGGATTTGTTCCGATGAGGTACTCGTGTACCGTATTTCATCGTTATCGTTATTGTTTCGGTTTCAACCGATGAGGCACTATGTACCGCATCGATGTGTTGGTTGGATCCGTATCGGTCTCGAGTCCGAGTCATGTTAATAGGGTAAATAAATGTATAAAATAACCGATTATTTCAATAATTGATCTGTTATCGAATAATTGATCATTATGGATAATAGATCTTATCAATAATCGAATATTATGAATAAATGATCATTCTTGAATAACCGATTGTCCTTGAATAAATGATCATTATCGAATAACTTAATTGCTATCAATATCTCGATTTTACTAAATAATTGATCGTTATCGATAACCGATCAATTGATCGACATCAATAATCGGTTATTATTGAATAATTGATTGTTACCGAATAACCGATCGTTACTGAATAAATAATTATTTTGATTGTTAATGAACATTACTGATTGATTAATTGCTATTGAAATTAATAAATGATTGGAAATTTAAAGTAGACCAAAACATTGGTTAGAAAGTGAATGTTTGAATACTTATTGAGTTTGAATAGTTCGATATATATAAATTAATAAGTTTTATAATTGCTTAAGTGTTCAGATTATAGAAATACCACTGAGTGTATACTCAGTGTACGGTTTGTTTCCGTGCGCAGGTTAAGTTAAGGCTAAACTGTTGAATCAGCATCCCAGGCCGATCTCGAATTCAATGAGGTAAAGTATGTTGAGTACTGATAATGGCATGTACCTAAAATGTTTAATGAGATTCATTTAGGTTGTAAAAGTATTGATGAAATATGTAAATTAGGGTTGGCAACGGTATATAGTATGAATTTTGAAATTTATTAAAAATTCGTAGTGATTCTAAATTAATTCCGAATTGAATTTACTGTTCATATTGGACCGCGAGGGCCCATTAAAGGGACGACATCTTAAAACTAGGATGAGTGTGAATATTTATTTTAATTAATGACCGGAATTGGACTGTACTGACTGGTAATGTCTCGTAACCATGTTCCGGCAACGACGGTATAGGGTTAGGGGACGTTACAAATACTAAAATTATTTAACATATACAACACTTAAAAACTGAATAATTTCTAAAATTTTGACATGGGTCGGGTAGTATTTAATACCGGGATTTCAAAAACATAAAAATTACAAGAAAAATAGATTAAATTGATTAACCAATTGAGCTTTGGACTTTGAAACCCTAATTTCTCATTTCTTTCTTTCCCTTTTTTCTTTTCTTTCTTTTTCTCCCTGTTTCATTTCTATTCTATTTCTTTCTGTTTCTTTTATTTATTATATTTACTTATTATAATATATAATATAATATATATACTTAACAATTAAGATATAATATTATAAAATATATTTTAACTTTAAGTTTTATAAATATCTATCTTATATCGCCTCCTTTATAAGCAATGGCATAATTCTTATTTAGTTCCTTTAATTTTCTTTAATCTATAATTCAACTTTCACCCTTTATGTAATTTAGTCTTTATACTTAATTACTTTTAATTCATGCAAACTCACCTAACAAAAACCTAATTTGTAACGACCCAAAATCCGTGGGCACGGGAAAAGTGTGTTATCGGGCCTCCGTCTTAGTGAAATAAGTTCGAAAATAATTATTAAAAATATTTATGAGCCTAGTAGTGTGTCTAATTAGGTTTTAATTAAGTAAATTTAGCTTAATTTAGAGTAATTAGTAAAAGGATTAAATTGAATAAGGGTAAAAGTTTAATTATAGATTAAAGAAAAACTAGAAGGACTAAAGAGGAAATTAAACCATTTCCTATAGCTGAGGCGGTTTAACGTGGAAAAATATCAAAGATTTTATTGATTAAAATATATATATTTGTTTAATAAATAAGTATATTATATTATATTATATTATATTATATTATATAAAAGAAACAAATGAGTTAAAAAGAAACAGAAATGAAAACGAAACAGAGAAGAAACAGGGGAGAAAGAAGAAAAAGGAAAATTTAGGTTTTAAGGTTCAAAATTAAATTGGTAAGTCAATTTAATCCTTTTCTTGTAATTTTTAAGTTTTTGGAGTCCTAGGACAAATTATGTCATGATTTATATTGAAAATTTGAAAGATAGTAGATTTCTAAACATGAGTTATGTTGAACATATGATAGAATTGGGGGTCTATTTGATAGAAATTTTAATTGGAATTGAATAAAGGATTGAATTGTAAACTAAGCTATAAGTTTTGAGTTTTAGGGATTAAATTGAAATAAATTCGAAATTATGAAAATATGATAAAATTTAAATAGTTAGATGTGGGTTTGACAAGAAATTGAGTAGCAAAGAGGTATAAATTGAGAAAGAAAAATATATAGGTTTAGTTGGGATTAAATTGGAATTAAAGTAATAGTTAGATAAAAATTTCAGCATTTAAATTGTGTTATACTAATAATTGTGAAATTATTTTAATTGTTCGTAGCTAATATTGAGCCTGAAGCATCTGCCCAAAAAGGAAAAGGAAAGATCGTCGAGGATTAAATCCGAAGAAAAAAAAATTCTGGTCTGTATCACTATAACCCAAGCTTTATAATTAATATGTGTTTAATTTAATATGAATGTGTGGTAAGTATCTTACAGTTGGTATTTAATGAACTGATAAAATTTGTGATTGGGTATTAAAATTTAGATTGATACTGAACTGAATTATGGGATACTGAATATTGTTTTGAATACCGAATTGAATTGTGAAATTACTGATTAATGTTACGTATATTGTATTGAATCTGTAAAATTTCTAATGAAGTGAATTATCAGACATCGTGAAAATTGATCAAAATAATAAATTATAATTAATATTATCGAAATGGAAATTGTACTGAAAATGATTTAAATACGGCTAGTCGGATATAGTTGGCATGCCATAGGATATGAAAGAGTACGGGTTTTTGCCGGCCATCGATTAGGCACTTATGTACCGACTCATCGTTATCGTTATCATATCATATCGATTCAACACTTTGTGTGTCGAATATTGTTATCGTTATCGTTATGATTCAACACTTTGTGTGTTGAATATCTTTATTATTCTTATCGCCATCGCTATCGTTATCGATTACTAATTAGGTATCGTATGCCGTTAAGGCACATTGTGCCGTATTGGTGTGTTGGTTGGAACTGTATCCGCCTTGAGTCCGAGTCAAGTTAATAGGGCAAATGAAATAAATCTACCGATAAAACTAAATTTGAATGATATGGCATATGTGAAAGTTGAGAATTGAAATAAAGAAATAAGAATGATATATATATATAATTGAATGATAAAATAAAAGATTTAATTGTTCATTAAGTGATGATGATTGTAACGTAAAAGTATATGTGTGATTTAATGTATTTAATTATAAACTGAAATATAGTGATACCACCGAGTATATGCATACTCAACAGACGGTTGTTTCCGCATGCAGTTGTAGAAGTCAAGCATCGAACCAAAGATCCAAAGCCGTAACCCGACTTCAACAAACTTTGGTGATGTATATTTTCTTTTGGTAATGTGGCATGTACTTAGGATGTGTATAAAGGTTATTATGTTTTGAATATAAATGGTTTAAAATATTAGTATCGCAAGTCTAAAAATTATAATGAAAAAGTTTATCCATTTCAATTTAATTAGTACAATGATAATTTTAATTGATATTATATTGATTAAGTTGATTAGAAAGTATTTAGGATAGAAAATAAATGTGTGAAATAAATTGGTTGAATTGGTTATGTTTGAAATGAATATAGTTTAATTGCAGGAGGTTTTATGTAAAAATAAGCGTAAATGTCATTTAAATTTATAAAAATAAAAATAAATAAATAAAATAAAATAAATAAATAAATAAAATTGGAGTACTTAAACGAGTCCCGTTTCACTTAAATGTATGATTTAGATTTGAATAGTTCACTATAGGAATTTAGTAATTAAATTATGCTATGAATGTTATTTTATTTGTGAATTATTCATAAGTTGTCTGATACGACTGGTAATGCCTCGTAACTTTGTTCCGGCGATGGTTCAGGGTTAGGGGGTGTTACATAATTAACCACACAACTAGCTTCATAAATATTTTTAATAAATATTTACGAGTCTGGTTTATGGTAACGGAGTCTTGAAAATGCATTTCCCGACACCCACAACTATCGAGTCGTTACAAGTTGAGTCGACAAGGTATCATTAAGCTTATTGTATCTATGGTCGAAGTGGAGTCTTTTACCGAGCTTGGTCTGATGAAAGACAAGTTCGAGTCTTCCAAACCCAAAGAGAAGAGTAATGGTGGGGGAGACCATAAGGAAGATGGAAATAGGAACGGTGGCAATGGTAAGAATGGTGGCAAGGGGAAACCACCTAATGGGAATTGAAAGCCCAACAATAGACCTAAGGGGCTAGTGAAATGCTTCATTTGTGATGGTCCACATATGGTGAGGGATTGTACAAAGAAGTCTATGATTTCTGCCATTGAAGGGGATAATGAGCCAGACAAAGCAACGATGAGACTTGGTTCGATTGTGCCTTCTGTTGAAGCTAAGAATGTCAAAGAGAATGAAAAAAAAAGCTAGTGAAGTGCTTCATATGTTGTGGTTTGTATAGAATGTGAGACTGTCCAAAATGATCCAAGATGTTCGCAATCAATAAAGAGAATGAAGTGGAGCCTATTGAGAGTGGGGCTTTATAGCTTAGGTTGATGATACTCAATTTTGCTAAGGTGAAGAGGAACAGCAAATAGAAAAGGTTGATGTATGTGGACATCAACATCACAGGGCGAAGAAGGAGTGCCCTTATTGGTACTGGATAAATAGTTGAAGTGCAATATGTCATCAATAAAACTTCAAGTTCAATTTTAAATAACTAATATGCAATATAATATGGTGGGAATATTGGATGAATATTTGCTAAACCTAATAAATGTAAAATAAACAATAGGCCGGATCAAATTATTTAATTAACATTTTCAAATTTTAGATCTTACATATCTAAATATTATAATTACGGTGTTGTACAAGATCTTGAGGCATGACCTTTTTTACCTACACTAGTATAGATTCTATAAAATCTTCCGATAATTTGTTAAAGACCAAATTTATCATCCAATGAATTCCTAGAGTTTTACGAATGTTGTTGCCCGTAAAAAGCTGGACAATTCACTTTGCACCTTCCAGTGCAATACTATTGCAAAATATTTAATCAACATTTCGTACCATAATCTGCCTAACCTAACTTCATTCTCTACATAAATAAATGTTCCCCATTAAAAAAAATTATATTTATGTATTTCTAGCCTAAGACCAATATAACACATCCAAATTAGATTTTGCATTATGTGGTTTATAGCAATTATGTGTGCAACAACACAAGCGTTGTTAGTATTCATTCTATAATTATTTAATTACACCTCAAGAATAGCCATCTTTTCTCTTTGCTCTTGATTCCTAACACATCTTAGAGTACCATAAACCCTGGCCATTGCACTAGGTATATCCGAAGATACTATTACAATTATCACTTACGTATGTCATTTAGTTGATAATTATTAATTTCTCTTACATTAACAGTTTCACTATAATTATCAACAATATACATTCACATACTTGTTTAAAAATTATTTAATTTTGAAACATAATTGCAAACTCAAACATATATATTTGTTTTAAATATAATGTGATAATATATTTTTATTTTGCTAATCCAACTTTACTCAATTATAAATTGGATTAATTTTGAATTTAAAAGTGGGGTGGTTTTGTGTTTTTTTTGTTTTTTTTTTTTTTTGGATTTTAAGACTTTATATAGTGGGGTTTTTAAAGATTGTATACTCTTGTCGCGTAAAAAATGTTTGCCTAAATTAGCACAAATTGGATGGATTTGGGAAAAAATTCCTGCCTAATTCAGCACTTTTCGACCTGATTTAGCAAGATTCTCTACGATTATCTATGCTTCAACAATGAATTGCAGAACAGGCTCAAATAGACTTGGTTTATGCGGATTTGAGCTTCTGCCCAGTTCACCACAAACCAAGCCAATTTAAGCCTACAGTCCACCGTTCAAAACATATGATTTAGGTGAAAATTTCAACCCAATATATGGAATATAAAAAATAATGGTTTCTCCAGTCACGTGGCACTGATCTTTTTGAGGCGTCATTTCATGCTTGCCAGCTAAATCTTTTACGTGGCAACAATTAACTGGATGGAATCCTTTGCTTTGATTGTTAACCTTTTTCTCTTTAAGGTGGCTTACGACTCTAGGCCCTAGGGTTCTACTTCCACTTTTTCCGTAGGCAGATAAAAATACAAATATTTCTCTACATGTGTTCTTTGGGTTTTCACGTATTTAACAAAGAAACTACGTCCCTTTTTGCAATCATTTTTAACTTCTTCTCCTCTTTTTACATCTTTTTATTAAAATCAACTAACATCATATTATCTATTTTAATACTTGAAAATAATAATGTTAAATTTTAGTGTTTAATTTAAATTTTAAAATTAATTAAATAAAAATTTATAATTAGTTAATAATATTAACAATTAATTTTTATCAAATTAATCTTAAAATTTAAAATAAATCACATCAATGAAACCAACATAAAATCAAACAAATTCACAATTAATACGAAATTATATACCTTTATAAAATAATTTCAATGACTATATATAAGACTAGATTGTAGTAAATTAAGAGTGGATTTAGTATTGTTTCTAAAAAATACTATTGGAATAAAAGTTTTCTTAAACAAATTACATTTTGAGAGAAAAATATTGCTCTCAGACCAAAAATTGGTCTAAAGACACTTTTTTAAAACTGAAAATTTTAACTTTCGCCAAATGTGTTTTTTTCTAAAAAAACAATTTTAAGAATTATTTATAAACTACGCCTAAATGTTAATGTGCTTCGTTTATTGTATGCGTTCCAATTCAAAGAGTAATAATTTTAGGACATTAAAACTTTACCAAATATCTAATTTTAAGTAACTAATTAATTAAAGTATATTGGCATTTAAAAAAATAAAATAAAATTTCTGAATCTATAAAAATCTTGTTAAAAAGGGGGCATTGTGAGTTCCAAAAGAAGGACAGGGGAGTAAGTGGGAAATTAGGTAAGTGTTAAAATTGCAAAAAGAGGACGGTACACTATAATATTTCTCCAAAACCAGAGCTTTATGCGCACCATCCGATCCACGTCATCATATACCACGTGTCAATTGCTAAGTTCATCGAAAGCTCAGATATTCTAATCAGATCTTTGACATGTGGTCCCTCACGTGTCCTAATCTTCTCTGTTACGTAGACACTTTCATTGTACAACTGTCAACTGAGGAAAATACAAGTATTTTACAAAATATTTTTGTAGGAATTCCCTAAAATTTAATAAAGTGATTAATGGGACCACATGGGTGTCAGAAACCAAGGTTCATTTTTATCTATACGTGTCGTAAAAGCATTGGCTAGAGTATTCAACATCACTCAGGAGGAAGTTACACGTGGTATATTATCAACCAATGTGCTCAAATGGACGGTGCCTGATTACCTTCATGTAATTCAGTAAATCGACGTCACACCAACTGTACGTGTCGGGTACCTCTTTGCCCGGAGGTGACGGGCAGTCTACCCGTAGTTTTGGTGTGGCCCCCAGGTGAAGTTAGAGCTCTCAGTACAAAAACTTCAATCTCTGCCAGTTTTATGGGTCCTGCTTCAATCTGAAAAGAAGGGGAAAAAAACTTGTTCGTCACTGAAAAACAGTTGATTTTCTTTTTTTTCTTCTTTAAAAAAGAATTAGTAATCAAATCGAATGGCGGGAATTTGCTGTGAAGTTGTTGGAGAAAGTGAAGCAGCGGCTCCGGTTGAGCCAACTTCAAGAGCTTCTCGTCGCCGGAGATTGGAGCTTCTACCGTTTAAGTTAGTGGCCGAAGCTGCTGTTCTACCGCCGTTAGAGAACGGCCGGAAACGTCAGAAGCTCGATCTCGTTCGCCCGACTTCTCGTGATTGTGATAACGCTGTTCAAAACTCGGATACTGATAAGCTTGAGAAAGATCAAGAACTTAATGGAAGTCTAAATTTTAATGGAGCAGTAAAATCAGAAGCCGTAGAAGAAGAAAAGGAATCGCCGAAGTTCGGCCTGACATCCGTTTGCGGAAGGCGACGAGATATGGAAGACACCGTTTCGATTCGCCCTTCGTTTTGCAAACAAAGCCGGCAAGTTCAAATGTCGTCGGATATTCACTTTTACGGCGTCTTCGACGGCCATGGCTGCTCTCATGTACTAAAAAATTCAAAATAATTCTTAAATTTAAGTTTATTACTGAGAATTTTTTCAGGTTTAGCTAACTTCCGTTTTTTACTTTTATAGGTTGCTATGAAGTGTAAAGATCGATTTCATGAGATATTAAAAGAAGAAATCGAAGCGTGCGGCGGAGAGAAGGCGGTGGAGTGGAAGCGGACGATGGAGAGGAGCTTTGAGAGAATGGACAAGGAAGTTCAAAAATGGACGGTGGACGCTAAGGAGCGTTCAAGTTGCCGATGCGAACTTCAAACTCCACAGTGCGACGCCGTTGGCTCCACCGCAGTGGTTGCTGTCGTTACGCCTGATGAGATCATCGTTGCTAACTGTGGTGATTCGCGCGCTGTTTTATGCCGGAACGGCGTCGCTTTACCTCTTTCCGACGATCACAAGGTGAGATATTTTACTTTCTATATATAAATTTCACTGAAATTTAAAAAAACAGAAGATTTATTCATTTATTTATTTTATTTCAGCCGGACCGACCCGACGAAATGCTCCGAATCCAAGAAGCCGGTGGCCGAGTAATTTACTGGGATGGACCTCGTGTTCTTGGCGTGTTAGCCATGTCCAGAGCAATTGGTAAGCTTTTATCTTTAGAAAAAACACCTTTTTTTTTATTTTTGTATTTTAAATTTAATAAATTTTTTTTTATATATCAGGGGATAATTATTTAAAACCCTTTGTTATATCGGAACCTGAGGTAACAATAACGAAGAGAAAAGGGGAAGAGGAGTGTTTGATATTAGCGAGCGATGGGTTATGGGATGTGGTACCAAATGATACAGCATGTGGAGTTGCGCGTATGTGTTTACGCGCTGAAAAACCGCTGTCACCACCAGTGTCACCGAGTAGTGAAGCGGCTGTGAAGGGTGGCACAGCCGAGAGTTCCGATAAGGCCTGTTGGGATGCTTCAATTTTATTAACAAAATTGGCCTTGGCCAGGCACAGTACGGATAATGTTAGCGTTGTTGTGGTTGATTTGAAGAAAAATCAGCCGCTGTGATGAAATTAAATATAATTATTATTCTGAAAATATATTGTATTTTTTAATTGCAAGATGTAAAGTTGACGAGAAATTCGAAGAAAAGAAGATATGGGGGTGAAGTTTTTTCATATTTTCTTGATGCAAAACTATAATTAGTCAAAATATTTTATTGGTTTAATTTTGTTATTTGTATCCAAAACTAAAAATATCTAATTAAATTTATGTATTACTAATCAAATTAAATGTTTTCTTAAAACGAAATTGTAATAGATATGAATCATGTTTGACCAGTCAAGATTTGGGTGTCGTGATGCAATTTCCCCATCTGGTTATTCTACAAATTCTCCATATGAATCTCGAAATGATATTGTTCAATCAAATGTAAAGAAAAGACTTATTTTATTAATAAGATATAAAGATGTTAATTAAAAAAAAAGAGATACAAAATAATAAAAATAAAGAATAACAGTAGGCCAAAATGCAATTTACACCTAAAATATATAGAGATTTTTGTATAAATTTCCTTTTCTTCCTCCTTTTATCTTGCTTCGATCTTCATATAAGTTCTTTTACATCTCTATCTTTTGCTGCAAATTATTAATAATTTTTTTTACAGTTCAATTTTGATTAGTTAAATACGCAAAATGTTAAAAGAAAAACAAAACATAGTGGAGTTATGTTTTTTTATACAAAAACAATTTATGTAAAAACTAATTAATTATAAAAATAAAACAAAAACAATTATTTAAAATAACAATCGAAACAATCAAATATGCTACCTTTAATTCTCGATTGTGTGATCAAGATTTCTTCTTTGCCCACGTACTTAGCGTTATATATGAAATTAATTCGGAATATTAAAATTTGTAAGCAACATAATTGATTAGTATGAATATTAAAATGATTATAGTCTAATATATATATTTTGAATAGTTTTATTATAAGTTGTGATTATATGTATAGTTCTTAATATAATGCCTATAACTATCTATAGTTCCTCCTAAATAGAATGATAATATGCTTCATCATATTTAAATCTACATCCTCCTATATTGACAATAATAACCATGTTAATCGAGTTAAAACTTAATCAACTAGTCAAGTATATATAATTGATTAGTCAACAATGGAGAAGTTAGTACAAATTACTGAATAACATATTAATGGAAGGTAACTATTATGCTTTGAAATCTTTCCTTTGCTTTTATGAGAGGAAAAATATAAAAGGGCAAGAGCCACAATTCTGATAAATAATTTACAGGTGGTTAAAGTTTTATCCATGAAAGAGTCAATAGACTCACTCAAATATTACCTTATTTAGAAGGATTCAGCGAATTATAAATATTGAAAGATAATGAGAGACTAAAAAATTATAATTTAATTATGGATCAATTGACAAATATTTGTCTTATATGACAAGTTAGCTTACAGATTTTTTAAGTGCTTCCTGATGGTGGAACAACTAAAATTTCCCCCTGTTCATGGTGGGCAGTCAAACCCTGAAGATTTTAGTTATGTTTTGACAGTGGCACAATTTTTTTATATTAAATACATATAAAGTTTTTAATTAAAATAAAAATTCAACCACTCAAACTTTATTCTCATAATATTTAATGAATAAATAATACTCATTGTAAATACCATTTACAGAAAAGTTTTCGTTGTATTTTAAAAAGGTCAAAAGCTAAGGTCCGTTGCAGTGCGTGAAAGGACAGATAGATAAGAGAAGTGAGTTTATAGGATAGGATTCCATCTCCACCCATGATCCGATTTGATTCGGAGAAGATGATACTTGTTGGGCTCACAAACACCAATATCCAATTGGGATACAACACCTGGAATTTTGGTCGCTTAACCCATCACCATCTTCATCGCTGGCTTAGATTTTGTTAGATTTTATGATGTTGACTCCACCCCATTCTCCGCTTTTATTTCCCCTAATCTTCATCTTCAATTTTGCTTTTTATTTCTTAAGTACCCAATTCTAATTAAGTTTATCATATCTCATTTAAATTTAAAAATACTTTTTGACTTTAATTCACGACGTTGATCACCTACATGTCACATTTCTTTTTCTTATTTTTTATAAATATTATATCTGTTATTTTGATTTAAAATCATATATTCAAAACAAATTTAATAAATATTTTTTATAAAATTCTAAAATTTTTAAAAGTCGATAACACATAAAAATTGAAAAAAATTATAAAATTTGTAAAAAAAACAACTTAAATTGTTTTGGACTTAAATATATTGTTTTAAATTTCTAGAACTTAAAGTTTTTGAAATAAATAAAATTTTGAAAAATTTTCTAGAATGTATATCTTTGAAAATTGAAGTTTTTTTTTATTTTTAAAAAACTTAAATACCCTTTTAAGATTTTTATAAAATTTCTCCATTTTATATATTAATTTGACTTTTTAAAATTTATTTATATATTTAAAATTTTGTTTCTAAAATTTTTAAATATATATTATACATTAATCAATATAAAATATATATAATGTTTAAAAAACACATGACATTTCTAATAACACCACATAGATGATGGTAATCGTTGAGTGAAAGTCAAAAATATTTTTATTTAAAATTTAATGCTTTTAATTAAATAAACTAATTTTCATGTGACATTATAATGTCACGTGATACATTATGATTAGCATCACATGACGGTTAATTTTTTTAACACTTACAAAAAATAGAGTGAACCAGATAATGAACTGATAATTTAAATATCAATTCAAGACAAAAAAAAAAAAAATTCTACTTACGGATTTTTAAAATTACCGCAAATAGATCTGCTGAAATTGGCTTTTAACAAACGGCAAATCGAATAATGGCTTTAACTTTTTTACCCAACACTCGTGCCAGGGCACAATCAGATAAGGAATATGATTCTCTAAATACATCATTATTTAAAAAAAAAAAAACTGAACAGTCACATTGGAATCTAAATAATGCTCCTACTGCCTAGAGAAAAATAAAATGCACCTACAATGACCGTATATGTTACAATTACGTTAGAAAAGAGTTCACCTTTCACCCCAGGACATCATCCTTCTCTATAGCACACAGCACACCAATTATAAGAGCTGAAACTCATCAGCATCCCCCCGTTCCATGACTTGCATCCTTCAATCCTCTTATCTGCAGTTCAAATTTCGATACACAAGCTTCTTTCTTTCGCTTGCAAATGACTGCGCTTGTCGAATTATCTTTCCAACTTGCATTACTAAACATCACAGATAACACTTATAGTTCCAATTTGTTCAACCATGACGCTTGTCACATGTCAAGATCCTGTAACTTGCGTGAGGACCTTCGGATGTATCACGTAGAGTTGGCCGCCAACCCATGGCTTTTGCAATGTCTTCAAGTTCATCCATAACATCCAGAGAATCACGTATGTATACACGTCCACCAGGTCTCAATATCCGGTCCATTTCAAGCATGATTGTAGACATATTGCACCTGATATACAAGTACAAATAATTAAATTATAAATAAACTGATCCATAACTAATGAACTTCCAAATCCCAGTGGTTATGCCCCTATCAGATACCACCTTTCTTTCTTGCTATAAAATAACCATTTTACGGACCTTGAATATTCATTTCAACAATGAATTTCACCACTTAAGGTGCCAAATGAAATCTTCTGTTTTAAAGGAAAAATCAGTGTCCCGACATGACCAGAACTTCAATAATCAGATAGCAGAGTAAAACTAGACCAATTTCAAGGTATTAAGGTGTACCTTTTCCTCTCAATTGAGAAGAGGCCTGCTGCATGCAAAAAATCATAGGTCCTTGGGTATGTATCAAATGGTTCACACCTGGTAAATCAGACAAGATTTAGCAAATAACTCGGTCAAAGCAATAAAAACAAACATAGCATACTCTACGGTTTAGACAAAACCTAAATCGTATTCCTATAGGATGAGAGTGACAAAACAAATATTAAGCGTACAACATTTTGAAACAAGGAAATGGTTAAAGCAATGTAATCCAGAAACATGAAAGAGGTACAAGCTGGAAGGATTTATTTGAGGTGTAGATAACTTTTCTTGGATCCTAAGCAATGAGTTTTTTTCTTTTTGGCCATGAGATCGTAAGTAATGATTAAAAATCATCATCAATGATAGTGCATCCGTTACTATACAATAAACTACAGAGTTTCCTGATTGGAATTATGGTAAAGAAAAAGTACCAGTCATGCATGACCCCTATTAATCCACGATCATAAATAACAGGCAAGGTATTGGGCCCACTAATAGGGACCACGTTTAGAACCCAAGCATCAAGTTGATTCTCAATTATCGCGGCTGCAAATCTGCACAATATATAAATCATAGATTTGAGAAACGCTCAAGCAAGTATATGCCTGTAGTACAGTCCAAGACTAGGTTTAAAGAATACCCTCCAAAGCTAGCTCTCATGTCCAATACATTTCTCAGTTGAAATTTCTTCCAATGAAGAGCACGGACATAGCTATCCACTATTTCATTCCAGTATTTTGACTCTGCCGTGAAGAGCTCTTTTCTGGCTATATACGAATCTATTTGTATGCTCTGCAGCCTGTCAGGTGGAATTTGCAGACGAGCAGGCCAAGGAGCAACATTTGCACCATATCCATTCTCTGGAAGTCGACTAATGCAGGCCTTCAGGTCAACATACCTGAGAGATAATGCAAATATCTTGTAACTAACTTAAAACTACTCAGATAAGTAAAATAAAAAGGCCTAATTAAGTTATAGGTTCAGAATACATTTAAAATTAATCCAGGGAGCCTCAGGACGTTATAACTATATACAAATGAAATTGACAAATATTAACTGATGAAAGGCATCAGAAACAAAACCACCTCTCTAAGCATCTCATTATGCATCGTTTTTCAAATAAAAGGCAGAGTGGTGAACATACCAAACATTATCTGGGTCATCATCTTGATCACACAAAGGAGGACGAGTCCCGGCTTCACGGCTTAAATAACAACTGTTGTCCAAGGGCTTCTGCCATATAGCAATATATCCCTCCTTCTTTACAAGATTCCAACAGAGGCGAGTAGTAAGGTTAAGCATCTCTGAAAGTACAGAAAATAAGAAAATAATCATGTACAGAAAATCTAATATGTAATTCCATACAAGCTGCTAACAACATGTTTAATCAAAAGAAACAGGCCATGAAGAAATGCTCGTCCAGGATAAAGTATGTTTGATTTAAAGTTGAACTTTCTAGTACACATGAGTATTCAGTTATCACATTTCTTGGCATGATTATCATGAATTCTAGGTCCAGAATTTATACCTTCCCACTGTTCCTCAAGGGCTTCTTCATGCTTGTAAACTGGCTGGGCAGCCCAAGCAAAATATCCACCAGCCCTGAGCATTCTATTGACCTCAAGAAGCAAAATTCCATCTTCATTATACAGCATAAGAATGGAAGGATGCATTAGAATGTATCCCAGAATTTAACTTTATAACAGTAAAAGAAGAAAACATGACAAAAAATATCCTAGAGACATCTAAAGAAACATAATAGCATTTTCTGCAACATACACAAGAAGGGGTAAAAGTGGTTTTTTGTTTAAGAAGAAATGGTAGAAGAAGATGGTAAACTTATTGGCAAAGAGATGGAAATTGGTATCGCATGAATTCCTCACTGGAAAAGTGAAAAAGAGACCAGACAGAATGAGCATATACAGGAGATGAAAATTCAAATGGTACTGAAATTATTAATATTCCCCTTTTCCTTGCTACTAGAAAATCACTAGATAAGACTGGAGCAAAAAGTTTTACCATCACGAGTCCAATTGATACGACATCTAGAACAATGTATCAAATCAAAGGCTTGACTTGGGTACAACAAACGGCGAGTTGCAAATGCTGCCACCATTGCAGGAACTCCACGCTCAAGTGCAAATTGAATCTGGTTTTCATGGACATCTTTGGGAGCTACAGACATGGTTATAACATTCCGTGACATCAAATAGGCACCAAAACTTGCCACACCACATCCAACATCCAGAACAACCCGAATATGATGTCCAAATGTAATATCAGGGACCATCTGGATATACAGATAGATTTGATAATCAGAAACAAAATCCACAGACCAAATTTCTTGGAGTTTTACATGCATTTAAAATTTTAATAACAACCTTAGAAATCTGATTCAGGTATTGATCTGCCCCATGTATGAACTGTGTGCCACCTCCAGGAAACTTGAATTTATCCTTCCCTTTTCTAGAAATCCAATTTTGGCCACCTTTGTCCTCTACTAGACGTGTATGAGGAACATTGTTGAACCATACCTATCCATCAAAACAGTATACCACTATTAGACAACCAGGTTGGCTACAAATTAGAGAAGCAATAAACCAATCAAACAGTAACAAAACTACTTTAAAAGAAACCTTCAAGTAACAAAAAATACTTCCAAAAGCACAAAACGAGGGTTAAAAGGAAAAACGAAGATACTCAAAATATATTTGCCTCTAATCCCTGGGCAACAAAAGGTGCAAAGAAAGCAAAACCACCAAAACGTAATAAAAAGTTCATCTCTATTTCTATTTCTCAGCTTCTCACCAACTGAACTTAAGTCCAACCAATGAACCTTCACTGTTTGATACGAACCCAAGAGGGGGTAAACTCATTTAAGTTCAAGTTTGTAACATCAGCCAACTTGTGATGAATATTTAGATAGAATATGAGCATTTTTGGTTTGAGTTGTCTTCTTATGGGTCAGAGAACTCTCTCTTAGCTTCACAACACACTCTGAAACACATCAATCTGAGTTTAAGAGCTCAACTTATGGACATTTTAATGAAGTGTACCAACAAGAAATTTTTGGAAGAATTTAATACAATTTTTTTTAGTTGAAGGCTTTGGATCAGTACTTAAATCATATTGGGTAACTTGGGAGCCCACTTTGCAAGTTAAATTCCACCTCAATGAGCCCAAAAAGTAATAGTCAATAGGAAGTTCAGTTCGCCATGAAAAAAAGCAAGTGTTTCAGTTGAAATATAACATAGAAGGAAGATTGAACAAGGACATTACTTGACCAGTCATTAGAGTTCTTAAGAGAATTAAAGTCTTATTTAAAAATGTAACATTTACATCATTCTTTAATTTTGATTGGTTAGAACACTAGGAGTTTAAAGTAATTCTAGTGGTTAGGAAGAGCTTTATTTACATATTTATTAGATTTTTAATTTGGAATAATTATTTCTTTTAAACTCTTATAACTTGGCCTATAAATAGCAACATCCAATAAATTATAATTTTCCTTAGTGAAATTTTGTTCTTTTCTGTGAGATGCAAATAGCATTTTGAGAGTTCAAGTGATTTGACTCTTGTTTTCTTTTAAAGTTTGTTACTTCCCAAGATTTTTAGAGTCGTAAAGTTTTCATCCTTCAAAGCTTGATCATTGATGAGTTTTTTTTTCAAGAAAAGATCTTTGAAAGCTTTTACCGCTAAAATTGCTTTCAAAACCTAAAATGCACTAATCTTCTTCATTCTTCTTTCATTTGGAACAATTGGATAGAGTTTTTTTAATTTTGGAACATCATCCATCTTGCAATGTATTTTTAAATGAGATTCGAGCATTACTGAGTAGAGTTGTCTCATTATAAATCAAATAGCTGTCTCTTAGCTTCATAACGCACTTTGAAATACGATAATCCGAGTCCAGGGGATCAAGTTATAGCCGTTTTAATAAAGATTGCACGAGCAGAAATTTCTGGACAAATTCAATACAGGTTTTTTGAGTTGAAGGCTTGGGATCAGTACTTAAATCATATCGAGCAGCTTGGGAGCCCACATTGCAAGTCAAATTTAACCTTAATGAACCAAAAGAATAGTCATCCATAGGAAGCTTACTTAGACATGAAGAAAACAAGAGTTTCAGTTGAAATATAACATTGAAGATTGAAAAAGGACTTTACTTGGTCAACCATTAGAGAGCTTTTATGAGAATTAAAGTCTCATTTTTAAGGGGGGTAGGAATGTAAGATTATATTTCGTAATAGGATTATGAGAATGTTAAATTACAAAGTGGAATACCCAGTATGTTACATTACCTTGTTTTGTTCATTAGGCTAGAGGTTCGGTTGGCGAGATGTAAGATTACTTAGAAGTAAATTTTACTAGATTGATAGAATTTAATTTTTTAAAACAAGTTTAGTTCCTTTAATATTTTTTTGTCTCAATTTCTATAAAATTAAAATAAATTATTATAATTGTTATTGTTTTATTACAATTTATATATCAATAAGTAACTAACTCATGTTGAAATAAATTTATAAGTCATAACTATAATCATAATTAATATACTAATAAATTAATCATTAAAGTAAATATAATAATTATAATTTTAAAATATGACATCTAGAAATTTTTGTTTTCAATTAGACTTAAATTTTATTTAGGAAGAGGACTAAACTGATTAAAATAACAAAAGCAAAGGGCGACTAGCTCCAAATTTTAAGATTTTGGAATTTCGCATCAATGCAGTCCTAAAACACACATATAAGTTAAGCTTGTCTACCGTTTTTCATTCTACTACGTTTCCTATAAAGATCTAAAGATGCCAAATCCATTTTAGTACTTTAACTTTAAGGCATGTAATCTTACACTAAACGCAAACTCTCCTTGTCCAGCTAAACTACAAACCATTTAATTTCTCCTTCCTAACCACTTCCGAAACAGCCAGTTGGCTCTAATTATCAACTCATGACTCAATCACACAAGCTCAGTTCGATATTCTACATTCTATTTAATTTGCACTTTCTAAACACCCAAAAACAGAAAAAAGCCAACTCAGATATTGTTGATTCTAATTTTTCCACTAGTGAATCCAACTGAGCCCCATATTCTCCATGTTAAGCTTAAGTATTCAACGAGCTCAGACCCAGTAGTTAAATAATCTAGAAAAACATTACATCAATAATTCGCTATTCTATTTACTTTTAACATGTATTTTTCAAAATTAAATAGAATTATTTACCTCATCGCGGCTCCTAGGCCAAGGGATCGGAGGGCGATATCCTTTTGGAGCTGGAACCAAGCAATTCAATCCTTTCCCTTTCTCCGGGCAATGTCGTTCAAATCTCTCCCCTCTCTCCGTCGATTTAAGCCTCTTAATCGCTTCCACGTTATCCAAACACGGTATATACTCTCTCATATTTTCTCCGCAAAACCCAAACTTCTTCACTCTAAAGGTAGACCTAACATCCTCTTTACCCGTTTCCGCCTCAACCTCCGTTCCGTTATCCCAGTTCTCCACCAAATCCGTATCAAACTCCCCGATCTCAAACTTATCCGACATTGTACCATTCTCATCTACGATCCCGTAAATCTTGAACTCTAGAGGTGGAGGCGGAGCTTTCAAAGACCCCGACGCCCACTTTCCTTCGCTTTTAGCTGAACGAGGAGGTTCCGGAGTGTCAATGAGAGCGGAGACATTGAATTCTTTATTGAGATTAGGAGAAAGAGCGATGGAAGAAGAAGACGACGTCGTTCCAGAAGGGGATTGGCGGGAGAAGAAGATGAGTTGGCGGGAACCGTCGGACCAGTGTTTGCCTAAGTAAAAGGAAGCGACGGAAATAAAAATAAAGGCCGCGAATTTGATCGACGTTTGGCTTTTGAGGGAATCGACATGGCCGAGAAGTTTCATGGTTGAGAAACGCTTCAAAACGACGGCGAATGGCGGAGATCCGGAGTGTCGTTTTCTGAATCAGTGGCTTGAAGTACTGACTTTCTTTAAAATTTTCCCAAAGCTGGAGATTCGATTGATTTGTGTTTTGCTAGCGTCACTTGTCGGTGAACGAAAATTTATCTTCATCTAAATTTCAAAATTGATTTAATATAATAACTAAGTTTAAATCCATGTTATACATCTCATACTCAACTCAAAATGTATTTCTACAATAAGCACGACTCAAATACAAGTTATCAAACATCACAATGAAATTTTAAAATTTACAATTCTTTAAATTTTAACTTCTTTTAAAATATAGTTGTGCTGAAAAAATTTATGATAATTATATGTATTCTTTAATCAAATATGAAACAGACCTATAAGTATCGAGTAAAATTTTGTTTAATTGAAGTGATCAAATCTAATGATATAGATATTAATTAATTTTTTTATATATAATCCACGAGTTAATTGTGTATTAATTAATATATATTATATTATTTATTAAAAGTTTGTTAAAAAATCGTAACAATATGATTGAGGAAGTAAAAACACTTAAATATAAATGTTAAAGTTTTAGAATTATAATAATTTGTATTATGATCAATATAAATTGGGATAATGGCAAAAAATACACTTGTACTTTAACAAAAATTTCATTGCTGGTCCTTTACTTTTAATTTGTCTAATGTGATACTTGAATTTTAATTCTCGTCTATCAATCTAGTACTTTCGTCTAACGATCTTAATTCCTACCAAAAGTTTACATGTAGGCTAATTATATACTACCACATGTGTAACACTCCTTACCTGAGTGAACTCAAGTAACAAATGTTATATTGAACATTGAACATACATTTATGATTTCAAACACTTTTAAATTAAACTTTTAATAATGAATTGAAGACTTTTTTACACTTTTAGGAATATAACTAGACTATTAATAAAGATTAATTGCATATAAAATTTGCTTCAAGTCTTATTTAATTGGAATAAAAAATTTCAACTGCAAGTTTGTATGTCTTGAGATCAAGGCCTACATGTCTTGAGACATTGCCATGACACTGTAGAAGTTTAGCTTTGATGTTGTCCTATCTCGATACAAAGTCCTTTATGTCTTGAGACATGGTTCGGTTACTGTAGATATTTACCTTTGAAGTTTGTACGTCTCGAGACATATTTCACATGTCTCAAGACCTAGAATAGGGGACCTAAAAATTCTATTTTCAAGCACACCCAAACCATACCAAAATCATTCATACTCATTCCAAACACAAACCAGAACTCATATACCAAATAATACCTTATATTTACTCACTAAAACACATCAAACTCAAATGTGGGAATCAATTAGTTCCCTATTTACTTACATAAACATTCACCTAGGTACATGCCATATACTTAAAAACAAAATAGTGGAGATAGCATACTCTTCTCCAAGCTCTTGGGATAGGAAGAGATGCAAAGACATTGATCCTTAGAAAATCCTCATGTCACAATTTTACCTACGCATTAGAAATAACGCGTTAAGCTTATGAAAGCTTAGTAAGTACAACGAGAATTAAACTTGCCTTTTATTAATTAAATAAAAATATAGTACAATAACATTGTAATAAATAAGTGTAAAACATATTAGTATTAGTAACTCTATACTATAACTCAATCATTATAATTTCTTTCATTGCCATTCCATCACTGACTCATAACCTTGTCATATTATTCTTAGCTTTATTTTTGTCTTTTATTATTCAACGGAGGCCCAATGTAAACTTAACAAAACACATAGGATATACAAAAATAGTACAAGAATGCATTGAAGTGCAATAGTGCAATAGTTTTATTAATCAATATGTAATTCATGAATAGTTTTATTAATCAATCTATTTAAAAAATTACAAGTATACTTAGAAGAAAATATTACACTTAGGGCATAAGATCCAACACTAAGATCCACAAATTTGCCACTATTTTGGGTGTCGCAACATCGAAGCCTGGGTGTTGCGACACCGATGCCTAATGGGGAGAAATTAGCTGTAAGGGTAGTCTTTTGTCTAACACATTACCCAATCAAAACATAGCTTCTATGGGCATTCTAGTCAACTTTTTTTTTATTGTAATCAGATGTTTAAAAGCCACTTTTAGCTGAGAACTAAGAGAGCTTTTTGTCTTTACTTTTCTTTCATCTCTTTAGATTTCTAGTTAGTTTTCTTCATTTTTTCCAGGGTTTAATTTAGAACTTTTTTGGTTTTAGTTGTTTTAGTTGTTAACTAATTAGTTTTTACTATACGTTTGTCTTAATAGCACTTTGATGCTAAAAAAATTCTTTATACTTTTATTTTAATCCATAGCTTTTAATAGAACTTAGCTCTATTTCTTTTTTCTTAGTTAAAAATCTGGACCTTATTGGTATTTTTCACCTCTATGGTTGCTACCTTCATCTTCCTCAAGCAACCATCAAGAAATCACTAAGGTTACTTTTGTTGGAAAATGTGCCCATATTGTAGTAAACATGTAACTGTTTTCTATTTATTTGAATGATGAATAAACAAATAAAGTTAATTTCGCATTTCACTATTATATCTTTTGTATTTTTTGTCTTTCATATTTTTCATGTATAGAGAAATTGCAACAAGCAAATATTAGTTCATTAATTGTCTAAGTTAAAACTAAAGATAAGTGGCATTGTAAGAATGTTTACATTGTTAGAAAAACAACTTACTTCAGTAGATAATCTAAATAAGTCCATAATCCTGTAAAAGAATCGAAGTGACCATTTGATTCAAATACTGAGAAGGATTATTATGTCGTCTACAATTCCAATTGCGGAGATGGCTAGTCTTGGCTATTAGAGCAATTGACTCCACAAGTAGAGACATAGATGTATTCATTGGTAGAATGATATATTGGACTGGACCTAAGATGAATTAATTCTGAATCCGTTTGTGAATTAATTCACTTGTGACGTTTATAGTCCTGAGTTAGTCACAACCATGCGTATGCAACTCATGTGCTTTGATATAAGTAGAGGCTTATGCTTTAAAGATGATCGAGCCCATAGTCGGTATGTTGGGTACATGACTTGTGTATGGCATGGTTTTACAAGCAATAGTGGAATTCATAGCTCAATTAAAGAGCTAATGATATCCTCTCATTGACATTGTGTGGATTGATAAATATGGAACGTGGCCATGGTTGCTTCTTCTCAAACGAGCAATTTATCACAGTCATTTATTAATAGTGATCATATTAATCATTAAAAAGACACAATAGTGTCAACAAAGATAAAATAAGATTGTATTGAGTGAACGAATTTAACTAAAAGGAATTAAGGATATCATATGAGGGTAACACACAAGTGGCAAGGTCATTGGACAAAATAGTTAGATGAATTGTTTCTGTAAAGAGTATACAATAAGGAGTTTTCAATCATAGTACTTCTTGTGAACTGACTCCATGATTAAGTAATTACGAATTATCGGAACGATGCTTCTGGACATAATTGCAATTACTAGAGTCTAGTTGTATATGTCCGACTGGTCCCTCTGCTCGCTCAACAAAAGCTCAATCGAACTGCATTTGAATGAGAATAAAATTCTACGACTTTTGAAATAATTTAATTGAGTCGGTTTATTCGACGTGGAATTAAATTAAGTGGTCGTGAGAATTGTTCAACTAAAGAATTTGATTAAAAAATTTTCTTGAAAAATTAATTTGAAAAATCTAAGTGATTTTTGAAAAAATTAATTTTGATCAAGTAAAATTAAATTAATTAAAATTAATATGATATTTTTGAAAATTAATTTACAAGTCAGACAATTGGCTCAATGGGTAATTGAACTTGAAAATTGGACCTGATATCGTAAATTAGGCCTGAAAGCCCAAAATTGAGACCAAGACCCAAAAATTGGTTGAACCAAGCCTGATATGTAAAACCAGGCTGACGGTTCAACCGGTGGCTAGATCGAACTAGTTGGGTCGTTATTGACCGGGATCGAATTGAAAGCAACCTAACCGACTCAAGGAACTATAAGGGTGTCGCACCTGCATCACCAGACACGGTTGTGCTGGCGGTTACGATGACGGTGTCCCGGTGGCCTGAGGCAATTGGCCTTCGGTGGTTAAGTAGTGGAAGAGTTTCACTTCTATTAAGACTCTACCAGAGAACTTGATTTCAGATTAACTATTCCAAAAATAATATTATTTTAATAGTTTAATATTAAATTAAATTTAATACTTATCTTAATAGTATATTAATTTAATATTAAATTGATTATATTAATATTAAATTTAATTTAATATTTATCATAAATATTATATTAATTTAATATTAAAATGATTAAGTTTAATCATAGTTGAACTCTCTAAACTCTCCTTATATGAAGAGAGCTTTTGAGTCATTATTCTGAAGAGATTATTTTAGAAAATTTCTAGAGATATTTTTTTATCTACAACTTGACCCAAAAGTTTAGAGAAATTGCAAAATTACCTTACTGGCAATTTTTGTGAAAAATTTTCTAATTCGAAGCGAGCCCACACTCGGCAAACATGCGCTTGAGGACAACAGATAAGACTACTAAATCGAAGCGCTCATCTTAGACTAATAGAAAAGATACAATTTTGATTAAGTGTTTATTACAATAGATATCACAACCAAGATCTTGTTTTGGAAAAAAAATTAAAACTATGTTTTCCCTAAATTTATTTTCCGCTGTGTTTTCCAAACCCGATTTTTTCCAACAACTTTAACCCTATCTTTTGTGTTTTTTTTTAATGTATGCTTTGAATATTTGTTGGGTTATTGCTTGTATGGAAATGATGTTAAGTAACTAAATCTATAGTGGTTGGTTGATGGAAATGTTGCTTGGTTAGTTTTTGGTATAGGGACTAAATTGTAAAAATTGGACTTAATCGAATAAACTTCAAAATTTAAAAGGGAAAACATAAATAGGTGAGACCAAGAGGAGATCTAATTAAGCACCAATTTTTTTGTCTCGAGTTAGTTCTGTGAGGTCGAGAGATAAACCAAGCTAAATCATCTAATTTGGTAAAATGCTGACTGAGAGGTAAAATTCAGCTAATTAGAAGTTTAAGCTTTTTAGATACCTAATCTAAAGACTAATCAGCAACATGAAAGTCAACCAACCGCTTTTATTTATTGAATTGTTAATTGCTTAACTTTTACTGTTCTACAATTTGGTCCTTTTTAGTATTAGGTTGTCAATTAGTGTGATTTAACCTCGATTATGAATTGTTGAATATAGCACTTAGCGAGCAATTAACTAGATTTCTTGGTTGCATGTTTGCTTGCTGCTTAGGAATCACTTTGTCTTAGAACTCTCTTGGGTTCAATCCTTGGAATACTCGGGTGTTCCATTATAATTGTCACACTTGCAGTACACTGCTAGATTATTATTAGTATTTGTGTTATTCATAGCCCCGGTGTACGCACGTTACGGTGTGGTCAATAGGTTGGCCTATATTTGAGGAATTATTTATTCCTTGTAAATCAGTTTTAAATGTTGTTGAGATGGAAGAGACAAAGGCTCTATCAATCCTAATATATATTCTTTGTGTTTCGGATTTGATTCTTTAATCTTTTCGATAACGACTCTATCTAATAATTGGATAGTTTCATATTCCTTTTGGATAGGTAAACTTTTTTCTTTTGTTTTTATAGCATAACTATAAATATTATAATACAATCAAGAAAGAAATTTTATCAATTGTTTTGTGCATTACAAAATTTCAAAGTGATTTATTAAATCAAAAGTTTCTTTTGCAAATTGATTACAACTCGCAAAATAAGTTTTATAAAACGATATTTAAAATATTACTTCAAAATATATTTTTACAAGATGACAAGAAATTTTGAGTATATTTGATTTTCAAATGAATGTATCAAAGGAGAAAATAATTTTTTGCCTAATTTTCTTACCAGAGAATTTTTCAAAAATGTCCCCAAAACTCAGAGACAAAAGAAAAAGAAAAATAGAAGAATCCTCCTCAAAACCCATCAAATCATGGTATGAAATTTGTTTGCGAGAAGAAAATGAGGAATCATCCTCATAAAAAAAAAACCCTCAAATGATGTATCTTTTTAGGATGCACAAGACGCAAATAAAAAAACAGATCAAGTCTCTCACTTTCAATCTTCAGAAGTTGCATTAGCCATTGTCCAATCCAAAAAAGAAACTCTTTTCAAATAAATTGTTGTTGAAGCAACCAAGATTTCAAAAAATAGAGAAATTGTTTTACATAAACCAAAATCTCTTTAAAATATTAATAAATTTTCTTAAAAAGGTTTATCCAAAATAAGTAGCACATTCATAAATTATTACACAAAATCCTCATAATATTTTACAGATAAATACTTTGAAAAAAAATCATTATAGCGGAAGAATTTTCTATAAAACCTCCACATATTGTTATAAAAAGAATTTTTCAAATTATGACATTTTAAATCTTTAGACTTAAAAAAATCCAACAATATTATGAAAATATATTAGTTCAAAAAGATTAGTATTGTTCAAACATTGCATAGATCCAAAAGACCCTAACTTTATTACTCATTCAACAACTCAAATAATTAAAATTTTCAAATCAAAATATTGGTTTGAAAACTCAAACTCTTTAAAGAAAATTCTAACTAAATTCACCATGATACTATGTTTAAACGAAAATAGAAGACGTTAAGATTAAATTATCAACTTGAAACTTAATTTTTATCCTCTATTTTATTGGTTAGTGGTCTTGGTGGAATGAAATTTTCTACTAGAAAAAGTTAATCATGTAAATGGAGTAAAATAAACGAATTAATCATAAAATTTGACATTTTTCTTAATTCATTGAATTAGAACTAGTATTCCTAATTTGAGAAAAAAGAAAAGTTCCACCTTGTATTCGACAAAACGTGGCAACCCACGTTAACGCACATCAGTTGTTTTTATCTTTGATGCATGTACAATAAACACTTAATTTACAATTATGTCGCCTGCAAATAGAGGTGATCATGGGCCGGGTCGGGTTCGGGCTAGGCCCAGTTAAAATTTTAGGCTCGTCTATTAGGTCTGGACTCGGCCCGGTCCGAAATATGGGCCTAAAAATTTGTCTAAGCCTGGCCTGAAATAAAATTGCTAAGCCCAAGCTCGGGCCGGCCCGACCCATATTAAATTTTTTTTTCTTATTTCATTAAATAAAAAAATTTAAAAATATAATAAATCAAATATATTTAAAAACATAAAAATAAATATTAAAACAAATAAAAATAATACTAAAACAATTATTAAAACAATACACAAATTGACAATATAATAAAAAATGGTTATATTAAAATTTTAAAATGATTAAAAATAAAATAAAAAATATATTAATATATAATTCGGGCCGGTAAAAGAACTCTTACTCGAGGCGGGCCTCATTTTTTTGCCCAAGCTCATTTTTCGGGTCTATATATTTACCCAAACCCTCCCATTTTTTGGGCGGGCCTTGGGGCTGGGCCGAGCCGCCCGGCTCATGATCAGCTCTACTGCAAATATGATCTAAAAATAATATAAATATGATAAGAATCTATTTTAAGAGTTAAGAGTATGTTGAAGCACGTAAATTTTTTATTTAAGAGTTGAGATAAGTTATAGATAAATTTAAGTATTATTAAAAAATAAAAAGATATAATAAGAATCTATAATAAAATTAATATAAACATGAGATAATAATATAACCCAAAATTAAAATAAATAAACATACTATGTAAATATTGAAAACAAGTTTGTACCAATCATGGACAATATCATCACTTTAACCCACATGATGGCTTTACTCAAAAACAGATGGCTCCATCAAATGACATTGAAAAGAAAGGAGGCCGATGCCCTATAATTGTAAAAAGGAAAGATGAACAGGTGAATTGAATTTGTCTGATTCAAAATTGGAGGCAATGCCATCTGGTTTTAAAATATTTTTTGATGGATACTTTTAATTGTGAAATATATTTCATTCTTATGAATAGACATCGGACGATATTATGATACGTGTGTATTTTTTTTGTCGTGTTTAATCGATTACTTATCTTCTTTTATTCTAGTATTTTTAACGCGTATTGCCCTAGTCCAATACTTTTGAGGCCCAACATGTTATAATGCAAAGTGATGGGTGGGGGCCGTTCACCCACAATCATTGGGCCTATCTTTCCCATCACATGATCGATTCTGCCTAATGATAAGCCCATCCATGTAAACCACACAATAATGGGCCCCTCACTTATTGCTTTCGTACTATCTTAAGCATCAGAAAGATTCTCATCAACTTCATTATTATTTTATCCTTATACTTTATTATCTCCATTCAACAACCAATAACATTATAACATGTTTTACAATTACTGCCGCATTAACATAGTATAATACTAATGCAATTTCAAAAATATTATAATTTAAAAAGTAATAACGAACATCAACCAACTACTAATATTTTAATAATAATATTGTATATAATTCCATTTTATTAAAAGATAATTATTTATATGGTTAGTTTGGTAAATGATTTTTAAAATGAATATTTGTTTATATAAAAAATTATTTTAACAATTATATTATTAAAATGTTATAATTGAAAACAGTGATTACTTATAATTAAATTTGATTCAGAGGAATACTTGTGATTGTAAATTTTAAAATTTTAAATTTTAGGAATAAGTAAATCGAATATTAACATTACTGTCCATCGTTAGTGCTAGAGCGGAGATATGAAAATGTTGACATATCCTTTGTAATGTCGTGTCAAGAGTGTCAAACCTCTGAGCGCAGTACTGCTCAAAGCGAGTGAGCCGCTCTGAGACGTCCTCTGAAGTAGGAGCAGTAGGAATATGGCAGTGACTCGAAGGTGGATGCTGTGGTGGGTTCTTTGTGATTGAGAAGAACATCATCAGTGAAGTCCTCTGGTTCATTTTGAGCTTCAGAATGAAATAATTTATACTGCGGGGTTTCCACTCCACGACGCTGCTCGATCATCTTCATGTGTATCATGCTCGAGATTTCTTGTGGGGACATCTGGCCAACAAGTGTAAGTGTGGAAGACTACTCCGGTGTGTCAGGGAGACCGAAGTGCCGAGTGAGGCAAGTCACATAAAGGCCTAAACAGATGGGGCCCTTTCTGTGGCGGTCAGTCTGATGGCGGAAGGCTAGAGCGATTAAGTATGCCAAATTAAAGATATTCCTAGTGGCTATGCTCAATAAAAAGTATGCATTGTGAGTATTGACAACTCCGGTGCTCTCTCTCCTACCAGTTAAAGTGTGTGCTAAAAGTGCGTAAAGGTACCGTAAAGTTGGAGAGAGAGACGTCGCCTTCAAGCGACTCGCATCATATGGTATCTGACGCGTTGTAAGCTCAATCCAACAACGAGATGGAGCGTAATGGATGTACTGGTGAAGGCGAAGAAAGTTCTCGGTGCTCATAAATTCCTCCGTGTAAAGTCCCATAGCAACACCGAACTCGAGGATGCTCATGTGGCGTACCAAACCACCAAGTTGAAAAGTGATGGTGCCTGGCTCGTCATGGGTGGTCATGACCTGCTATACAACAAATGTCGCGCAGAGCTCCAAGGTAAGCTCCATGTAGGTGGGCTCGATGATAAAGAAAAATTTGTACTATGAGCTGTGATAATGAAGGCACAACATCATCAGCGAGGCGGACCTGCTCCAACGCAACCCAATCAATACAGCGACTTAGGCCGAGTGGACGTACTTGAAGGAGCTGATATAAATCCTCTTGGGGGCCCGTTAAAAATCAGAGATAAGGGTGGCGGGCCTCGACGGAAGCACTTGAGGAGGAAGTCCCACCATGGGTCTTTCACTTTTTCGAAGCGGGGACGGCGGCCTTAGACTTGCCTCGTGTGTTCGTCATGGTGTACCTAAAAAAGTAAAGAGAATCAGAACACGTGCCAAATGCAATTAGTATTGCCGTAAGAATCGAAATAATGGATTAGGGTAATTATGAACAAAACGACAATGGAATCTAACGAAAGCAGAAGATCGAACATGCTTCGTAATACTGGAATCCAAATGAGACATAGACAATAAAGAATAATAATACTAATCATGATAGACAAATTGTATGAGCAGAATAGAAATAGATAAAACCAAAAGAAAACTCAAAAGACCAACAATGATTAATAGAAATAACAAGTAAATGTAGCAATATGCATAAAAATAAGTCAAACTTTAACACAATCTAAAAAAAAGTCACTAATAGACAAAAATAATAATCAGAAAAATAGGCAGCAATGAAAAGAATAATAATAACAAAAAATAATTAAAGAAATAAATAAATAGAAATAAAATAAAATAAAGAAAGCAAAATAAATTAAATTAAAGAAAATGGGGGGTAAAAAGGGAAACCAAAGATGATGGTGGTAGAGAGGGACAGCGCGTGGGTTGACGGGTAAAACGACGGGGCTATGCGAAGGGGGTGTCGAGGGAGTCATGGCTGGTGTTGTTTGGTCGGTGCGCGAGAGCGGGGTGAGAGGTAGATGTGGGGGTCGGGTTTGAGAGGGTAAGAGGAGGGTGATGGAGGGGAGTGGCGTGGTTGGCTGGTTGGGGATGAGAGGGGTTGGGGAGAGGGTAGGGGGCGTGCGCGCAAGGGAAGGGGTTGATGGTTTGGTAGAGGGAAAGAAGTGAAGGGAGAAAGAAAAGGCTAGGGGAGAGGACTGCGACATGAGGAAATCAGGCTGGAGGGGAGGGAACGGTGGCCGGAACAAGGGTGGTTGAAGGGAACGGCAGCTAAGGCTTGCTGAGAAAGGGAAGAAGACAAAAGTAAAAGAAAAAAATTAGGGTTTGGTCGTTAAAAAGGGGGACACGGTCATGTGAGGACCGTGTTGGGCCAAACGGTTGTGTCACACGCCCGTGTGACTTCTATTTAGCCCGGGTCAATTAATAATAAAAGCCCAGTCTTCACACAGCCTCAGGCATGCCCGTGTATGCAGGCTGTGTGGTCTACATGCCCGTGTCGCATGGCCGTGTGGCACCTCATTCGCTTCTCCCATGCCCGTATGCCTTGCCCGTGTAACTCTTTGACTTTTTTAAATTTGAAAATTTAAGCTCCAAGTTTCACACAGCCTAGTACAAGCACGTGTGTCTAGGCCGTGTGGGTTACACGGTCGTGTAACTCACTGTCGATTTTCTTCAAATTTTAAAACTAAGTCATAAGATCCACATGGCGAAAGACACGCCCGTGTGTCCAAGCCATGTGGGTTACATGACCATGTCGCCAGTTCGTGTAACTCACTGTCGATCCCCTGTTAGTGCACACAGCCTGGGATACGCCCGTGTGTCCAGGCCGTATGGGTTAAAAACACACTTTTATTAATTTTAAAAATACTGTGAATTAAAAATAAGAAAATTAGTAGTGTTAACATTCGGGTTGCCTCCCGAAATGCTCTTATTTAAAGTCTAAGCTAGACTTACCTTGTGCGCATAATTACGAAGGTTCGCGGAGCTGAAGCTCATCTATATCATTTTTAAAATTCTCACCACTATAAAGTTTAAGTTGAAGAACCTTGAATGTGCCATATTCTGGATAAGTTACCTCTATTGTACTGTATGGGAAAACAGTTTGTACTACGAATGGACCTGACCATCCTGATTTTAGCTTTTCAGGAAACAACCTGAGCTTTGAATTATATAAAAGGACAAGATCTCCAATTGTGGATTGTTTTGGCTGCTTCAAACGAGCATCATGGCGTCACTTTGTTGCTTCTTTATATAATCGCAAGTTTTTGTAAGCATTCACTCGCCATTCATCTAACTCGTTCAGCTGCATCAATTTCTTCTCACCTGCAAGTTTAAGATCATAGTTTAGGAATTTTATAGCCTAGAATGCTTTGTGCTCTAATTCAAACGGTAAATGACAACTTTTTCCAAAAACAAGTTTGTAAGGAGATGTTCCTATGGGAGATTTAAAAGCAGTTCTATAGGCCCATAAAGTTATCTACTTTTATCGCCCAATCCTTTCTATTTGACTCTATGGTTTTCTCTAGGATATGTTTGAGCTCTCGATTTGCAACTTCAACTTGTCTACTAGTTTGAGAGTGATAAGGGGTAGCTTTCCTATGATGCACTCCATACTTCTTAAGGACTTTATCAAATTGAACATTACAAAAATGTGTATCCTTATCACTAATAATTGCTCTAGGTGTTCCGAATCGAGAAAAGAGTTTCTTTAGAAATCTAATTACCACTCTAGCATCATTGGTAGGTAAAGCTAGAGCTTGTACCCATTTTGACATATAATCAACAGCTACTAGGATGTATTTATTACCAAATGAACTAGGAAATGAACCCATAAAATCATTGCCCCAGACATAAAATATTTCACATGAGAGCATATAAGTTTGAGGCATTTCATCACATTTAGAAATATTACCTATTCTCTAGCATTTATCACAAGAAGTAACATACCTATTTGTGTCCTTGAACAGTGTAGGCCAATAAAAACCTGATTAAAGTGTTTTATGTGCTGTCCTAGTCCTACTGTAATGTCATCCTGTTGGTTCTAAGTGGCAGTGTTCTAAGATTTTACTCGTTTCTAATTTTGTAACACATCTCTGAATTACTTGGTCTGCATATACACGAAAAAGAAAGGTATCCTCCCAAAAATAATTTTTCACATTAACAAAGAATCACTTCTTTTAATGATGTGTCAACCTTTTTGGCAGGATATTAGCAGCTAGGTAATTCGTAATATCCACAAACCAAGAGACTTCATAGTCAGTTATAACTAAGAGTTGCTCCTTAGGAAACGAGTCATTTATCTCATTTTCATCAAGCTCCTTAATATGTGAATTCTCTAACTTGGAAAGGTGATCTGCTGCAATATTTTCGGCTCCCTTTTTATCCTGGATTTCTAAATCGAACTCTTGAAATAATAAAATCCATCTTATAAGTCGAGGTTTTGCATCTAATTTAGTGAGGAGATAACGAGTAGCTGAATGGTCAGTGTAAACGAAAACTTTAAATAATATCAAATATGGTCTAAATTTATCGAATGTAAAACCGCAACTAGCAATTCTTTTTCTGTAGTAGTGTAATTTTCTTGTGCGACTGTCAATATCTTGCTAGCATAATAAATTGGTTGAAAATGCTTGACTCTTCACTGTCCAAGAATTGCACCTACTGCAAAATCACTCGTATCACACATTAGTTCAAAGGGTAAATTCCAATCAGATGCAACCACAATTAAAGCAATAATTAAATTTTGTAAGAGTATTAAATGCTTCTAAACATTCCTGACTAAAATCATAAGGCACATCTTTTTCTAGTAAATTCGTTAAAGGCTTAATTATTTTAGAAAAATCTTTAATAAATCTTCTATAAAATCCAGCATGTCCTAAAAAGCTTCGAATAGCCTTAATTGAACCAATGAGAGGTAATTTTTCAATGGTTTCAATTTTCGCTCTATCAACCTCAATCCCTTTACTAGAAATTTTATGGCTTAAAACAATCCCTTCTCGAACCATGAAGTGACATTTTTCCCAATTAAGTACAAGGTTCGTTTCCTCACATATCATTAAAACTCGTTTTAAAATTTTAAGACAAAGATGGAAAGAAGTACCGAATACTGAGAAGTCATCCATAAAAACCTCCATAATGTCTTCTACAAGTTCATAAAAAATGGCCAACATGCAGCGCTGAAAAGTGGCAGGAGCATTACATAATCCAAAAGGCATTCTTTGGTAAGCAAACGTACCATACGAACATGTAAATTTCATTTTTTCTTGGTCCTCAGGAGCTATCGAGATTTGAAAGTAGCTAGAGAGTCCATCTGAGAAGCAATAATACATATGCCCAATTAACCTTTCCAACATTTGATCAAATGAAAGGCAAAGGAAAGTGATCTTTTCTTGTGGCATTGTTCAACTTCCTATAGTCAATGCAAACTCTCCATCCCGTGATTGTTCTTGTTAGAATCAACTCATTCTTTTCGTTTGCTACAACAATCATGCCTTTTTTTTTATGAACAACCTGTACAAGACTCACCCAAGTACTATCAGAAATAGGATAAATAACTCTAGTATATAAAAGTTTAATTATCTCAGCCTTAACGACTTCTTTCATGTTAGGATTCAGTTGTCTTTGAGCTTGCACACATGGTTTGTATTCATCCTTCATTAAAATTTTATGGGTGCAAAAAGAAGGACTGATCCCTCTAATGTCCGAAATATTCCAAGCTATGGCTCTTTTTATCTTTCTCATTCGACTGCAAATCTGGAGCAATAATCACTGGTAGTATGAAATTATTTCTAAGAAACACATATTCTAGATGATTTGGTAATTATTTCAGTTCCAATTTAGGAGTTCTTTAATAGAGGGTTTTAATTTCAATTCATCGTTTATCTCAATGCCCTCATAATTATTTTGTCTCAGTGAAAACTTATTAAAATCTAAATCCATTTTTGTCTCACCTATCACAGTAGTATCATCATCTACCTCTTCTCCTTGGACAAGACATAATTCCAACGTATCTTTATGAACAATTTCCTGTAAAGAATCTTGAATAACATGATCAATAGAATCAATAAAATAATAGGAATAATCTTGTTCTCTAGAAAATCGCATGGCATCATAGATTTTAAAAATAATCTCTTCGTCACCTACCCTAAGCACAAATTTACCATCACCTACATCAATGATAGCCCTAGAAATGGCTAAAAATGAGCAACCTAAAATTAAAGGTACCTCAACATCCTCGTCTATGTCAAGCACAACAAAATTAACAGAGAATATGAATTTATCTACTTTTACAAGGACATCTTCAATAATACCCCTAGGATATTTAATAGACCTATCAACTAATTGAATACTTATCCTAGTGGGTTTTGGCTCTCTATGACCAAGCTGCTTGAACATTTTATAAGGCATCAAATTAATGCTAGCACCTAAATCAGGTAATGCTTTCTCAATACTTAAACTACCAATTAAACAGGGACTAGTAAAACTTCCTGGATCTTTCAGCATGGTTGGTAGTTTATTTTGAAGAATAGCTGAACATTTCTCATTGAGTTCCACAGTAGATAGCTCTTCAAACTTCCTTTTATTTGTTAAAAGCTCCTTAAAAAATTTTACATATATGGGCATCTGCGAAATAGCTTCAACAAAAGGTAAGTTGATATGCAATTGTTTGAAAAGTTCAAGAAATTTACCGAATTGTGCATCCATGCGGTCTTTCTTTTTAACTTTGTCAGATATAGGATCAGTGATTTATATTCCTTAAGTACTGGTGTTTCACTCACTTCGGATTTTACTTCCTCGTCCTTTGCCTTATCAGATTCCTGTTGTAGCTTCTTTTCAGGTTCAGTCAACATTTTCCCATTCCTTAGTGTAACTGCTTTCACATGCTCTTTTGGGTTGGGTTTGGTGTTACTAGGTAAACTACCTTGCTACCTTTCTGAAACTAATTTAGCAAGCTGTCCAATTTGATTTTCAAGCCCATGAATCGACGCTTACTGATTTTTTAAAGCTGTCTCGATGTTTTAAATACGAGTCTCTGACACCAAAATAAATTTTGCCAACATCTCTTCAAGGTTCGGTTTCTTTTCTTGTTGATAAGATTGTTGTTGAAAACTTGGAGGGGGTTGTGGTCTTTGATTTCCTTGACCACTCCATGAGAACTTTAGGTGGTTCCTCCATTCTGCATTATAGTTATTACTATAAGGATTATTTTGAGGTCTAGAATTATTACCCATATAATTTAATTGCTTATTATCTGTGCTAGGACCATAGCGTAAATATTATGAATTATTTATTCCACCTTCATTTGCATTGCATTGTATCACTGGATCTACCTGTATAGAAACACATAAACCATCAATTTTTTTATTTAAGAGTTCTACCTGATTCAACAACATGGTGATCGCATCTAAGTTAAAAACACTGCCTGCTTTTGTGGGCTTCAACCTCATGACTTGCCATTGATAATTATTCAGTGACATCTCCTCTATAAACTCATAAGCCTTTTCAGGTGTTTTATTATTCAGAGTACCACCAGCTGCTGCATAGATCAATTGCCTAGTTAAGGGATTCAAACCGTTGTAGAAGGTTTGAACTTGTACCATAGAGGTAACCCATGGTGAGGGCACCTTCTCAATAAATCTTTATACCTCTCCCATCCATCATATAGAGTCTCTACATCCATTTGCACGAAGAAAGAGATATCACTTCTCAGCTTGGCTGTCTTAGCTGGTGGAAAATACTTCAACAAAAATTTCTCAGTCATTTGTTCCCATGTAGTGATAGAACCTCGTGGTAGAGAGTTCAACCATCGTTTAGCCTTATTTCTCAACGAGAAGGGAAACAACCGTAGGCAAATGGCATCGTCAGACACACCATTTATCTTGAAAGTATCACAGAATTCCAGAAAGTTGGCCAAATGAGTATTTGGATCTTCATCTTGTAAACCATCGAACTAAACAAATCGCTGAATCATCTAAATAGTGTTCAGTTTTAGTTCGAAGTTATTCGCAACAATAGTAGGTCTCACAATACTCGATTCAGCCCTAGTTAGAGTGAGCTTGGCATAATCGTACATAGTACGAGGAGTAGGATTCAAATTTGCAAGATCCACAGCAACCACAGGAGGTAGCCGATTATTCTGATTTTCAACCATCTCCTCAACAATAATTATAACATCCTCTTGCTCTTCCACTGTACTTTGTCGACTCAGCCTTGCTTCTCTACAATTTCTACGAGATGTACTTTCAATTTCGTTGTCAAATACTACAGGTCCTGACGGGTTTCTTCTAGTCATAAACTAAAGGAACCTGCTAGAAGCAAACAAAAGAAAAAATAGAAAACAAAAATTAAACTAAAAACAAAAATAAAATGAAATAAAAAATAAAAATGGCTAAATTAGTAAAAATCTAGTCTTCCTAATATTTTAGTCCCCAACAACGGCTCCAAAAACTTGATGAGTTACTAAACTAACTAAAATTACGACAAAGGCAAGCGTACCTATCTAATAGTAGTATAACTGTGGTGATTCAGGAATATCGTATCCACGAGGACTAAAAGTATTAGTAATTACCTTTTTTATTTAGCCTATAAATTGAAAGGGTTGTTTTTAATCTAAAATTAAATAAACTAGTTACTAAAAAAGCGACAAAGAGCGAATTAGGAAAATATTAGAAGAAAACTGATGAGATAGACAATACCCAGGAAAGTATCCATCTAGACTTCACTTATTATTCTGAATCTGAATTAAACGATTTATTCACTTGTACTTTGATCCGTAGAATTCCCTAAATTATGTTAATATCTCTTTCGAGAATAAGAACAACTGACTCTAGGTTGATTAATTGAAATATATTTCTAATTAAAACCCCTATTGTCGCATTAACTCGATCTATGGATTCCCCTATTAAATTTGACTCTAATCCGGTAGATTTATATCGTCATATTTCTAGGATTACACGTAACTCCACCCAATTATGCTAGATCTACTCTTAAACATGGACTTTTGCTCTACTGAGATAAACACATCACACTTGAATTAATATCCTAAAGATATTAAAGCATGAAATAAGCATACATAATTGAGAACAAGAAATCAAGTATTTATCATATAATTCAAAAATTAAATAATAAGATCCATCGTAGGTTTCATCTTCCCTAGGTATCTAGGGAATTTAGTTCATAATTTGGGAAGGAAACTTCTCAAAATTAGAATAACAACAAGACATAAGAAAACCAATAAAACTTCAAAGGAAATTTGAATGGAGATCCTCAATCTTGAAGGAGATCTGCTTCTGAGTTGATTCTGACAACGTTCTTTAAGTAAATTCTCTGTTATTCTTTGTGTGCTCCCTTTAGTCCTCTTTTAATATGTATTTATAAACTTTAGAATGCTCAGAAACCCTAAAAAATTGGTTTCTTCGCGTAAAACAGAAGCAAGGTTCAAAATCGACACGGGCTGGCACATGAGCGCGTGGCCAGCCTGTGTGGTTCCTGAAGATAGCTCTTTTTGTCTGATTTTGGCCCGTTTTTCGCTCCTTTCACTTCCCTATGCTAACCTGAGTATAGAAACATAAATTTAAAGGCTTAGGAGCATCAAATTCATTAATTCACATAATAAATCATCCAAAAACATGCCAAACATGGGATTAAAACATGTTACTTTTATGGTTTATCAAAGGTTTTTTTTTCAATAAGCTAAGATTTAAAAAGAAGAAGAAGAAAAGAAGAAGAAGAAGAAGAAGAAGAAGAAGAAGAAGAAGAAGAAGAAGAAGAAGAAGAAGAAGAAAATAAATGATACAAATATTTTATAGTTGCAACTTCTGAAAGCTTATAATGGTCATGCTTCTATATATATAGGTGGATCATATGATTAATTAAAAAATAATTAAAAAATATTGTATATGTAGGTGGATCATATGGGATTGTTGATTAGTATATGGATTTTTTTATGTATACAAATAATTTTATAAATCATATTCCATTTTGACTGAATTTTAATGTTTTCCATATTTAATATTTCCTTAACTTTTAACCAAATATGAAATTTTTATGCCAAAGTTTAAGCCTTGTGCAATCTCTAATTACCATATGTAATTAACTTAACTTAATATAAATTTGATGGGCGCTAAAACCATTAAATATAGTTTTTTTATGCCCTAATTGATTTAAATAGTAGTATAAAGAAGTAGGGTCAATCCTACAGGAATTGGGACTCCTAATTTTCCTGTTTACATGACCAAATTCACGAGTCTAAGCAGCTGTTGCACTCACGACTTGTACATACAGAGCTAAAAAATAAAAAAAAGAGGGAATTTTAGTTGATAAAGAAAAAAAAACTAGTATAATATAAAGTGAAATAATAACAGAATGATAGTTGCAAAATAAAATTAAGTAATTTAAATTAAATTGGTAAATCAAATATGTGAATGCTTAGCCTTAGCCTCGGTACACTCTAAACTCGAATCAATCCTTGAAAGTGGATATTTACTTCCAAACGATAAGTTGCTTATAACAGAATGATAGTTGCAAAATAAAATTAAGTAATTTAAATTAAATTGGTAAATCAAATATGTGAATGCTTAGCCTTAGCCTCGGTACACTTTAAACTCGAATCGATCATTGAAAGTGGATCTTTACTTCCAAATGATAAGTTGGTTATGGAAATCAAGGACGCATCAACCCCCAACTCTTCCTTGTGTAGTTGGTCCCGGTACGACTTGCAAACCAACTATTATCGATTACCTAACCACGTAATACGCATCCACAATTTAAGATCTCAACAGCCTTACGATCTAAAAAAGCCCAAGTCGAATTAACGGCCTCAACCATGTGGGTCGTTTAGATCCGATCACTATCTCCCTTCATGGAACCTAACTAGCTTTTTCCAATTGGACACACCAATTTATTTATAGGAACTCGAATACGGCAGACGGCCGACTCGTTTCCAACTGTACGCCAAAAAAATTTCCTCCTAACGTGCACTTTGAATTGAAATTAAATTAACTTTAAGGGACGAATATGACTATCCCATATTTTGGAGAGATAATGAATACTGTGTTGTAAGGTTTTAGTGTGGGCTCATATCTCACAATTTTCGATCGAAATAACAACTAGCCTAAAACTAAATAGAGTTAAGTTAAGCATGAGATTAATCATGCTTTGTTGGATTATGAGAATGAATTTAAATATAATGATAATAGGTGAAAAGGATAAATGATTTAAAGAGCAATTCAAAAAAAAATAAGGAAAATAAATGAAATGGCAGAATACTTTTGCCAAGCTTACGTAAGCATGAAAAAGGAAAATAAAAATCGTTTTAAATTCAATTTCAATTGTGTATTTTCAAACTAAAATTACAAGGCTTTAATACATCTCTCAAAAGCTAATTTTAGTATGACTACCTCTTAAAATTAAGTTTAATATCCAACAAAAAATCAAATATTTTTCTATTTATAAGATTTGACAACATCAAAATCTGATTTTTTTCCATTGGCCACCAATTCTGCAACTTTTAATTTGACTCATTTTCTTATTTTTGTTTTAATTTAGTCTAATTTGCTTAATTTTTTTGAATTACGACATTCTAATTGTGTCATGATAAAATTTAAACAAGAAATCACAAACTTAATAACATTTTATTCAAGATTTGACAAAAAATAAGTACATTAAACACACAAAATTAATTTACTATCAAAATTGTTTAAAATTCAGTTAATTTTTTTATATGTTTTATACTTGTTTTAACAAAAAAAATATAAATTTTGATTAATTCGATTAATCGACCCAACAAAATTCGGTTTGATTAATTTTTTTTTAAAAATTTTGGTTCGGGTAAGAGTTTAAAAGGGTCGATTAACTGGTCGATTAACCGATTGAACACCCCTACCCTTGAGAAGAAAAAAGAAAATTATGATATCCTCAACAAAATCTCTTTATGTTAATTTTAGTTATGAAAAATTAACTCTCTACTGTTTTTTATGGGGCTGCTTGGGACATAATGATAAATTCTATCAAGTCCGATTAAACAACGATAGAGCTATGGTGGAGCTTGGTTGAAACTGGATTTGAAGGCTTAATCAAGACAAGCAGTGGTAGCAAATAGTGTTTGGATTCGTGAGGAAAGGGACGATGAATTTTTGGAAACTAATCTATCGAAGCATGATGGAGGGATTAATTTATGGAATGATGAAAGGAGAAATTCATGGAGGAATTTAAGTCTAATTTTGGGGTTTAATTTCGAGGGGTTTCCTATTCGAGGAAAGAAAAATATGGCTGAACTAATAAGTGGGTCGGGTCCTGCTATAATGGAGCATGATTTTGAGGAATGTTTGACTAAATGTGCAGATGGAGAAAAAAGGCCCAGAATTTTACTATCAGATTTTAACATTTTTGGAATTGACGATTCATTAGGGGCTACGGATAAGTAGGTCAATGTTTATCAAAACCAGATATCGATGACTGCGAGGAGGTAAGCCGACCGGATGCAATGAAGATCTTGTACTAGAATGTCAGAGGATTGGGGAGTACGTGGGCTATTTAATCAGCACACACTAGAGTTCTATAATTCCCAAATTTTCTTCTTAATGGAGATCAAATTGAATGGGAGTCGCATGGACAAAGTAAGGAAAATATGTGGTTTTAATAATGAGATAGATTTTCACGTTGATGGGACGAGAGGGGATTGAGTTTAGCTTGGAATGGGAATGATTTAGTTCAGCTTCGCAACTATTAAAAAATCATATTGATGTGGATGTTGAGATGAATGGGGGAGATATTAAATGGAGATTTATTGGTTTTTATGGTACCCTAGATTTGCGATATAAGGAGGAATGTTGGAATTTACTTAGAAGTCTTGGAAGTGATCAAATTTTCCATTGGTTAGTTTGGGGGATTTCAACGAAATACTGTACTCTTTTAAGAAAGTTGGTGGTTTGCCTGATAATACTCTAAAATGACATGTTTTTATATATTAATCATGTGTTTATTTTGAGCTTGAGCCTACTGATTTGAGCTATTTATGTCTTTTTATCTTTTAGGGACTAAATTGGAGGCGAAAAGTAAATTCAAGGGAAAAAGTGTCAATTTGGAGATTAAATAGGCCAATATGCAACGTGGGACAAATATGGTGCCAAAAGTGCGAACATGGAAGGCACAAGGACTTAAAAGCAAATAGAAGAGATTTTATTTTGGAAGACTCTATTTTATTTTATTCTATTAGGATAATTAATATTAAGATAATTATTAGGATTATTCAAATTTAGGATTTTGTTTTAATTATCTTTGTTTATCTTTAATTAAATGTATTTATCTTTTTAGAATTTAAGTTCAATTAGACTATCTCCCTAGCACTATAAATAGGGGGTGAAGTGACTCTATTTGGGGGCATCTTTTTCTGTAAACACTTTCCTCCAAAAGTCTTTTGTTCTTTCATATTTCTTTTCAATAAAATTTCTTTTTCCATATTTTTATTTATTTGCTTTCCCTCCATTATCATGAGCCACTAAAAAACCCTTCTAGCCAAAAGTTGTCAATATTTCCCCAAAAAGGGTTCTTGAGGCCTAGAATCCGTACTTAGCCTTCTCGCCAAGTATTCATCGTTTCTCAGACTCACTGGTGACGCTTAGTCCATGGCCCTTAAGAAGTAAGCTTTTCAGCATATGCAAAGGCGGTGCTTTGTATGTTTTGGAAGGACTGCATCGGTTCGTTAACTTATTGCATCGAGGTTGGCGAGCCAAAGAGACAAAATGGCATGGGATTCGCCATTGAGAAGCGTTGATCTAGCATAGATTCTTGGCTAGAGTCGGGTTCCTAAAAATCGTAAATCTAATCTTTGGAGCTGGTGGTCGAGGCGTCCTCTTCCACTATAACTGGCTTACTTGAGTCGAGAAGGATCATCCAAAAGCCAAGGATTGAGCCCAAGGCGAATGAGACAACCGGAGGTGGAACTTTCCCATAAGAATTTCTTTTCTCTTAAAACTCTCTTTATTATTTTTATTATTTTCGTAATCATAATTTCATAAACTTTAAATTCGCTTTTATTTTATTTTGCTTCTAAAATCAATTCTTAAATTCGCTTTTTATTTTTTTTCGAGAACGCAGGTTTTCTTGGGCACGATTCTGCCTAGGATTTCGAGAGACAAGCATTCGTATAATCCGGTCCTTGAGGATTCGACCCTACTTCCCCTTTGCTATTTCTTTTTCATTATTTTACAGGGAATAGGATTTTTTGGTGCTCTCAACGACCGCATCAAATTTTGGCGCCGTTACCGGGGATCGACAACATACTAATATTGTTTTTCTTTATTTTCTATGACCAGATCTGCTCCAAGTACTCTTGCGTTCAACTCAGAAATTGAAAAGACTGCGAAAGATAATCGAAAGGAAACAAAACTAAGGAAAAAACAGTCAGTGGTGGTTGGAACTCAAAGCAATCCACCGCCAGAAATTAGAATCGACGACGAAGTAGAGTCTAGGGTTAACGAAAACCCTACTCAAACGTTAGAAAGTAAAGAAGAAGAAGTCAATTCCCCTGAAGAAGTGCTGAACACTAGGGTTGACGAAAACCCTAATTTAACACCTCAACTTATGGCTCAGACAATTCGACAACTGGCTGAAGCGCTGACAGAACAACCGCCACTATACATCGCGTATCCTACTATGGATACTGATTTTGAATTAAAGTCAGGCTTGATTCAGCTACTGCCAACTTTCCGTGGGTTACAAAATGAAAACCCCCACAAGCATTTAAAAGAGTTCCATATGGTTTGTTTGAGTATGAAACCTCAGGGGGTAATTGAGGATCAAATTAAATTGCACGCTTTCCCTTTTTCCCTAGCAGATTCAGCCAGGGAATGGTTATTTTATTTACCTCCTGGATCCATTACAACTTGGGCTGATCTATCTTGTTTATTCCTTAATGTGTTTTTCCCGCATCACGAAGTACCGTGAGTTAAGAAGAGAAATCATGGGCATAAGGCAAAAAGACGCAGAGACTCTATACGACTATTGGGAGCGATTTAAGAAGTTGTGTGCAAGTTGCCCACAACACGGTATAACAGAACAGTCTTTACTCCAGTACTTTTATGAAGGCTTGAAACTCATGGAGATGAATATGGTAGATGCCGCGGGTGGAGGAGCGTTAGTCAACATGACTCCACAACAAGCAAGAGACTTAATCTCCACAATGGCTGTGAATTCCTAGCAATTTCGAGCCAATCGTGAACCCCCTAAAAGGGTTCACCAGCTAAGTAATTCTACCATTAAAGATAGACTTGATAGACTTACTAATATTGTGAATTCCCTTGTTATAGAAAAATTGAAACCAGCCCGAGTATGTGGAATATGTGCTACACCTGAACATATGACTGATGCGTGCCCTAGTCTGTGTGACAATTCTATAGCCCATTTAGATGCTGTGGGAAATTTTCTTGGGCCACCACAAAGACGATACGACCCTTACGCCAATACCTACAACCCAGGATGGAGGGACCACCCTAATTTTAGTTATAGGGCTAATCCACGATATAACCAGCCATACCAAAATCGAGCCCCACAACAGTCGCAAGATTCAGGTAATTCTTTAGAAACTTTGGTCAATAAATTAGCAACTAATGTCCTTGATTTTCAACAGCAAACTCTCAATTTCCAAAGAGAAATGAAGGGTTTTCAGCAGGAAACTAAAGCATCCATAAGGGAGTTGACCACATCAATTGAGAAATTAAACTCTCAAGGGAAACTGCCATCACAAACAGAACCAAACCCGAGGCAGAATGCGAATGCAGTAACGTTACGAAGCGGAAAGATCCTGGAACCAGTTCCTGGCAAGAATCTTGGTCAAGAAATCGCCCAGGAAACTTCAGGAAACGACGAACAGATCCGACCGAAACCCCCACTGCCGAAAATCCAACCTCCATTCCTAGGACGATTAAATCAGTGTCAAAAAAGTAAGGAAGACAAGGAGATCCTCGAAACATTCAGGAATGTTGAGATCAACTTACCACTGTTAGATGCCATTAGATAGATTCCGCGGTATGCCAAGTTCCTCAAAGAACTTTGCACCAACAAACGAAAACTAACAGGTAATGAAAAGGTAAGTGTTGGTGAGAATGTTTCCGCAGTTCTACAGTGAAAAATGCATGTTAAATGCAAAGATAGGGGTATGTTCGCTATTCCATGCAAAATTGGCCATTTGGGAATTAAGAAGGCTATGTGTGATCTAGGGGCCTCAATAAATGTAATACCTTATTCTATTTATGAATCACTTAACGCGGGTTTTTTGGCAAAGACAGGTGTTATTATTCAATTGGCAGACAGGTCTATTGTGCATCCCGAAGGAGTCCTCGAGGACGTCTTGGTAAAAGTTAATGAACTTATTTTCCCTGCAGATTTCTACGTAATTAAGATAGAGGAGGACAACACTGCTGGATCTTCAGACCTTCTGTTGGGCCGACCCTTCCTTAGTACTGCTAGCACTAAGATCGATGTCCGAAGCGGCACTCTTACGATGGAATTTGATGGGGAGATCGTGAAATTCAATGTTTACGATGCCATTAGCCATCCAAGAGAAATCTTTAGCGTAAATCGCGTCGACCTGATTGACTCATTTGTGGACGAGACTTTTGAGTCAACTTATGAAGACGAATTTGAATATAGATATGATGATTATGAATTTGTTAAGACATTATTATCACCATCAGAAACTAAACTTCTACCTTCTGTTGTGCAGGCTCCAGATTTGGAATTGAAACCACTTCCCGCGCATCTCAAGTATGCATTTTTAGGAAAAGGTAATACCTTACCCATTATAATTTTAAATAAACTCTCTAAACCCGAGGAGGAAAGTTTGATCCAGGTACTAAAGAGTTATAAGGATGCGATTGGCTGGACCATTGCTGACTTGAAGGGGATAAGCCCCTTGACATGCACCCACAAGATTTACTTGGAGGAGAACACGAAACCAAGGAGAGAGGCACAAAGACGCTTAAACCCAAATATGATAGAGGTGGTGAAAAAAGAAATAATTAAGCTACTGGATGCTGACATCATTTTCCCCATTTCTGACACCAGATGGGTAAGTCCGTTACAAGTCGTGCCCAAAAAAACAGACGTGACAGTAAAGAAAAATGCTGAAGGCGACTTAGTACCGGTCCGAGTGCAGAACGGGTGGCGTGTCTACATCGATTACAGGAAGTTGAACATTTATACTAGAAAAGATCATTTCCCTCTTCCTTTTATAGATCAAATGCTTGAACGTTTAGCTGGTAAAACTCACTTTTGTTGTCTTGATGGATATTCAGGTTTCTTCTAGATCCCTGTTGCGCCAGAAGACCAGGAAAAGACCACTTTTACATGCCCGTTCGACACGTTTGCATACAGGAGGATGCCATTTGGACTTTGTAACGCACCAACTACCTTACAGAGATGCATGATGAGTATATTTTCTGAATATGTAGAAAAAATTATTGAAGTTTTTATGGATGATTTTACCGTGTATGGAAACTGTTTTACTGAATGCCTTGAAAACCTTACGATAATTTTGAACAGGTGCATAGAATTCAATCTTGTCTTGAACTATGAAAAGTGTCATTTTATGGTAGACAAAGGTTTGATTCTAGGTCATATAGTCTCATCTAAGGGAATTGAGGTTGATAAGGCCAAAATTGACATTATAAATTCTTTGCTATATCCCTCTACTGTTAGAGAGATACGTTCTTTTCTTGGCCATGCAGGATTTTACAGACTTTTTATAAAAAACTTCTCAAAAATAGCTGAACCATTGTGCGAGCTGTTGCAGAAAGACAAAAAATTTGAGTTTGACTCAAAATGCAAGGAGGCTTTTGATACACTTAAGAAAAAGTTGGTAACCGCCCCTATAGTACAAGCACCAGACTAGAATTATCCCTTTGAAATTATGTGCGATGCAAGCGAACGTAGCGTGGAAGCCGTATTGGGACAAAAGATAGCGAAAGAGCCTCATGTCATCTGTTACGCCTCAAAGACCCTAGATGCTGCACAAAACAACTACACAAGCACAGAAAAAGAACTTTTAGCTATTGTGTTTGCTTTAGATAAATTTTGATTATATTTACTGGGATCTAAGGTGATTATTTTTTCTGACCATGCAGCTCTTAGGTACTTAATCGCAAAGAAGGAAGCAAAGCCAAGGCTCATTAGGTGGATTTTACTGCTCCAAGAATTTGACATCGAGATTCGTGACAAAAAGGGGTGTGAAAACCTGGTGGCCGACCACTTGAGTAGGATAAAAACTCTATTTGATGATGATCCCATAAAGGATAAGTTCCCCGACGAAAGCTTATTCTCAACAGAGGCTTACTGTCCGTGGTATGCAGACATAGTTAATCTCTTAACCACGGGATCGCTGCCCACTGAGTTAGCTCAATTCGTAAAAAACAAGCTTAGACGCGAAGCTCGGAATTACATATGGGACGATCCATACTTGTGGAAACATTGCTCAGATTAGATAATACGATGATGTGTTCCAGAAATCGAGGTAACCTCTATCCTTACTTTTTGTCACACAGAAGCTTGTGGAGGTCACTTTGGCCCTAAGTGGACAACTCACAAGGTATTGGAGTGTGGGCTATATTGGCCTACAATATTTCACGACGCGTTTAACTTCTGTAAGTCTTGCGATAAATGTCAGCATACAGGTAATATCACTAGACGAAATCAAATGCCCCTATCCCCGATTCATGTATGTGAGATTTTTAATGTATGGGGCATTGATTTCATGGGCCTCTTTATTTCTTCGTTTGGAAACGTATATATACTTCTTGCAGTAGACTATGTTTCTAAGTGGATAGAAGCAAAGCCTACTCGTAATGATAATGCTAATACTGTTGTGGAGTTTCTAAAACAAACTATTTTTTCTAGATTTGGAACACCTCGAGCTTTGATTAGTGATCGTGGTACCCACTTTTGCAACAAGGTCATGGAGGCACTATTATCAAAATATGGGGTTCATCATCGTATAGCAATAGCCTACCATCCCCAAACGAACAGCCTAGCAGAGGTTTCAAACAGGGAGATCAAGTCAATTTTGGAAAAAATGGTTCGACCCAACCGTAAGGATTGGAGTCTTCGGCTCAATGACGTGCTTTGGGCTTATCAGACAGCGTATAAGGGACCAATTGGCATGACCCCGTATCGACTTATTTTTGGCAAAGCATGTCATCTACCAGTAGAGTTGGAGTATAAAGCTTATTGGGCTATTCGACAATGTAACATAGAGTTAGAGCCTGCGAGGAAGGCAAGGAAATTGGACATTCAAGAATTGGAGGAAATTCGCAATGATGCCTACGAGAAAGCTCGAATTTATAAGGACAAAACAAAGATGTTTCATGACAAAAATATAGTTCATAAGCATTTCTCAGTAGGATAAAGAGTTTTGCTTTATAATTCCGTATTAAAGCTATTCCCAGGTAAGCTTCGATCTCGGTGGCAAGGACCTTTTATTGTGACTGAAGTATTTACAAATGGCGCAGTTGAAATAGAGAGTGAAGAATCAGGAAAGCGGTTCACAGTCAATGGTCAACGGCTGAAGCCATTTTACGAGAATTTCCAGGCCCACACGGTCGAGAAAATTCAATTAGAACCACCATAAAACCATTCAAGGCGTCGAGCTAACGACGTTAAACAAGCGCTTGTTGGGAGGCAACCCAATCTTTCTTTTTATTTTTATTTATTTTTTCTTTTATTATTTATTATTTTCTTTTATTTTTATTTTATTTTAGTTAAATATTAATAAATTTCTCTTCTTCCATCTAGGTGAAATGAAGCGAAAATCTGAAGAAAAAAAAGACGAAAGTGTGCACCAAAACAACCCTATCCATCTTTGCCAAGCAGTTCTATTCCACCGAGAATGCCATATCTCTGCAGTACCAAACAATCCTATTCCAGCCTTAGAATCCCCAAAACCTGCAGCCAAACACCCCTTTTCAGCAAATAAAACTCCCAAACCTTACATTTTTTCCCTCAAATTTCTCCATAACCGCCGACTCCTTTCTCCTCCACCACCTACCGCTGATTTCTTAGCCACCATGGTGAGAACCCGAAGCCGAACCAACATTGCACACATCACCCACCCCGTCTCCACCTCTTGCCGCTTCGCCATCTTCTTCTCTACCGTGTGCGCCAACCAACGGTAACTACATGGGGAGTTTTTCTAAACTTTTTTTTTTCCACCTATTTGTTTTCCTTTTACTTTCACATCGAGGACTATGTGTTTTAAGTGGGGGGGAGGCATTCTTCGTTGTTACTGTTATTATCTGCTATTTTTGCTATCATATTGTTGTTGCTGTTGTTTTGTGCTCGTTTCTGCCTATTTATTTTAAGAATATCCGGCTGCTTTTCATGCCCAAGATTTTACCAGGAATTGCCTATTGTTTGACTTTCATGCATGATTCTTACCTTCTAAGGAAGTTATGATTTTTCCCATAATTGATTCTATCTCCACTGTTTTATTTTTATTAGGCTAAAAATAATTGTGATTAATAGGGTTAATTCTATCTTGCTTTTCGTAATATTGATCAAGTTTAATATAAAGTGAACACTTAAAATGATTGCATGCTTAATTAATGTTCATGGCTATTAGGTGATTATTGAAACTTATTTTGACACTTAAATTTTTTTCTTTCTGAGTTCTCAAGAATTTTAAATATTGTTTAATTTTTAATAAATGTTTTCCATGGTTATGAGTCTGACTTAGATCGTGGATTGATCGAGTAACTTAGGGGTAGGGTGCTTAGGTTGTCATTCGCTTGGCGTCAAAAGGTTGTGTGATGTGTTGGGTAAAACTCCGCTAAGGAAATAAATAATTTTAGGAGTATGTTGAAATGAAGTAAGGGGTGGGGTGCTTGGGTTGTCATCTCTCTTGGCGTCAAAAGGTTTAATATATTCCTAAGTAAATAAATAATAATAAAATTTTAAAAAAATAAAAAATCAAAAAGGAAAAAAAAAAGTAAAAAATAAGTACTAATAAAGTTGCACTTGAGGGACTAAAGGAGGAAATAATTAAGGTGTCTTAGTAGGTTTGGTAATTTACCTAAATGGCATAACTCAAGTCGATCTTAATTTTGTGTGAAATAATTTGAATACTTTTTCATTTTACTTAAAGCAAGCTTAGAGGTCTCTTTATTTTTCATATGCGTTTTAACTAATTTTTATGAAACTTTGGAGTGGTATTTCTTTTATGGCAGAATCTAGCTTTCACAGTCGATAGGAACCATACTTGAGGGCAAGCATGGGCTAAGTAGGAGGGAATTTGATAATACTCTAAAATGACGTGTTTTTATATATTAATCATGTGTTTATTTTGAGCTTGAGCCTACTAAATTGAGCTATTTATGTCTTTTTATCTTTTAGGGACTAAATTGGAGGCAAAAAGTAAATTCAAGGGAAAAAGCGTCAATTTGGAGATTAATTGGGCCAATATGCAACGTGGGACAAATATGGTGCCAAAAGTGCGAACATGGAAGGCACAAGGACTTAAAAGCAAATAGAAGAGATTTTATTTTGGAAGACTCTATTTTATTTTATTCTATTAGGATAATTAATATTAAGATAATTATTAGGATTATTCAAATTTAGGATTTTATTTTAATTATCTTTGTTTATCTTTAATTAAATGTATTTATCTTTTTAGAATTTAAGTTCAATTAGACTATCTCCCTAGCACTATAAATAGGGGGTGAAGTGACTCTATTTGGGGCATCTTTTTCGTAAACACTCTCCCCAAAAGTCTTTTGTTCTTTCATATTTCTTTTCAATAAAATTTCTTTTCCATATTTTTATTTATTTGCTTTCCTCCATTATCATGAGCCACTAAAAACCCTTCTAGCCAAAAGTTGTCAATATTTCCCCAAAAGGGTTCTTGAGGCCTAGAATCCGTACTTAGCCTTCTCGCCAAGTATTCATCGTTTCTCACTTTTCTGGTGGCGCTTAGTCCATGGCCCTTAAGTAAGCTTTTCAGCATATGCAAAGGCGACCGCTTTGTATGTTTTGGAAGGACTGCATAGTCGGTTCGTTAACTTACTGCGTCAGAGGTTGGCGAGCCAAAGAGACAAAATGGCGTGGGATTTGCCATTGAGAAGCGTTGATCTAGCATAGTTTACTGGCTAGAGTCAGGTTCCCTAAAAATCGTAAATCTAATCTTTGGAGCTGGTGGTCGTAGGCGTCCTCTTCTACTATAACTGGCTTACTTGAGTCGAGAAGGATCATCTAAAAGCCAAGGATTGAGCCCAAGGCGGAATGAGACAACCGGAGGCTGGAACTTTCCCATAAGAATTTCTTTTCTCTTAAAACTCTCTTTATTATTTTTATTATTTTCGTAATCATAATTTCAGTAAAATTTAAATTCTGTTTTTATTTTTTTCCAGGAACGCAGGTTTTCTTGGGCATGATTCTGCCTAGGATTTCAAGAGACAACCATTCGTATAATCCGGTCCCTGAAGATTCGACCCTACTTCCTCTTTACTATTTCTTTTTCATTATTTTACAGAGAATAGGATATTTTTGGTGCTCTCAACGACCGCATCATTGCCACATGATGAATGTAAGATGGAGTGCTTTCGGAAGATTTTAGAAAAATGTCGTTTAGCTAATGCGGGTGATTCTGGATCTCCTTACATTTGGAAGAGAGGGAATCTTCCAGAAACAAATATCCGTGAGAGATTGGATAGGGGGTGGCAAATGCCGAATGGTTAAGTTTGTTCTTTGATTTTTCAAGATGTCATCTTTTGTATTCCATTTCTGACCATTGTCCTATTCTAATCAAAACTAACCATGATGTTTTTAGGAGAGCTCGAAAGACTTTTAGGTTTGAATAGTGGTGACTAATGAATGTCATGTGAAAGGTAGGTAAAACGTATTTGGGAATCAAATCCAAATACTGTTTTGAAGAAATTGGAAGTTGTAAAATCATGATTGAAAATGTGAGAAAGGGGGATTAAAGAAAAACGAGTAGAATCTTCAAGGAGCTTGCATAAAAAGTTCGAAAGATTGGTGGATTTTGATAAAGATGATGAGAATTTGGCTGAGTTAATTGATGTTATGCTTCATTTGAATTTGGAAATTGGCAATGAAGAAGCTTATTGGGAACAACAAGCTCTGGCAAATTGGTTGAGGTTGAGAGGTAGAAACACCAAGTATTTTCATAGTTTTACTTCCCAAAGAAAGCGGACAAACAATACTCAAAAGCTGATGACTGAAGATAGTCGTTAGGGGTATAGACAAGAGCGATGTGGAGGAAATGATACGTAAATATTTTGCTGATATTTTTGCTTCAAAAGGTGTTGGATGTATGGATCATGTCTTGTTAGGAGTGGAAAATTTTATTACTAATGATATGAATTAAATGCTTCTGCCCAAGTATACACACAAAAAGGTATTTGCTACTTTAAAAGGTATGGGCCCAACAAAATTTGTTGGTTGTGATGGTTTTCTAGCGGCATTATTTCAGAAATTTTAGAGTATTATAGAGGATGAAGTAACTACTTTCTGACTTGAAATTTTGAATGGACGTTTGTCTGTGGAACCTCTAAATGTCACTAATTTAGTGCTTATTCGAAAAATTTCTCAAGCCTTCAAGGTGGAAAATTTTAGACCTATTAGTCTATGCATGGCCTTATATAAAATGATTTCTAAAACTGTTGCTACCCGTTTTCAACAAGTTTTAGTTGCATCGATGAGGCCCAGAGTGCATTTGTTCCAAGCGTATGATTACAGATAATGTTGTTTTAGGTTTTGAAATCCTCCATACTTTCAAGCAAAAGAGAATAGGGGAAAAGGTTCACTAGCACTAAAATTGGATATAAGCAAAGACTACGATCAAGTTGAATGGGTGTTTTTGCAAAAAATGATACTGAAGATGGAGTTTGACTCGATTTGGGTAGATTTGATCATGCAATGTATTAGCACTTTTTCATACTCTATGGTGATAAATGAAATAGAGGGCCAAAGATTTAATCCTACTAGAGGTTTAAGACAATGAGACCCTTTCAACCCTTATTTATTTCTAATATGCAGTGAAGGTATTTTTTTTGATGAGATTGGCTACTTGTGAAAGTGTTTTGGAAAGAGCCAAAGTCAGTCGGTGGAGACTAAATATTTCTCATTTATTATTTGCAGATGATTGCATCTTATTTGGAGAGGCTTCTGAAAGGGGTGCGAATGTCTTGAAAGGTATTCTAAAGGAATATGAGGATGTTCCGAGTCAATGTGTGAATTATGAAAAATCAACTTCTTTTTATAGCTCTAATACTTCTATTCAGTCTAAGGGAAATTGTTTCATAGATTTTAAGGGTTCGTAATTCAACAAAACCTGAAAAATATTTGGGCCTTTCTAACATGGTGGGCAGGGGAAAGAAAGAGGCCTTTCAATTACTTAAAGATCGGCTGATATGTAAGATCGATTGTTGGAGTACAATTATCTCAAAGAGGTAAAGAAATTTTTATAAAATCATTCTTACAAGGTATTCCAACCTATACTATGGTTTGTTTTTTACTTTCAAATTCTCTTTGCAAAGAAATGGAGAGTATTCTTGTGAAGTATTGGTTGCAAAAAGGACACGAAAAAAGAGGTATCTATTGGTGTGAATGGATGAAAATTTGTGATTTAAAGGAGAATGGGGGTATTGGTTTTATTGCTTAGTGAAATTTAATTTATCTTTATTAGCAAAACAAGGGTGGTGATTAATTTCTTATCCGAATTCTTTGCTTGTGCGTACATTGAAAGCTAAATATTATCCTGAAATAGATTTCTTAAATGCAAGGTTAGGGAATCTACCTTCTTATACTTGGAAAAACATTTGGGCTACCAAAGGGATTCTCCATGATGGGATGTATTGGAGAGTCAGAAATAGGGAAAGAATTCCAGTCAAAGATGTTGCTTGGGTGCTTGGTTTTGAGAATTACAAAATCTACAATGTTGGAAGCATTCCAAATTCAATGATGGTAGCTGATATTATTGAAAAGGAATCTAGACTATGGAATGAAAAACTTACCAGATGTACCTTCAGTATCACAGATGCAGAGCGAATCTTAACAATTTTGTTGGCATAAATTCCTCATGATGATTTTTTGGTGTGGAAAGGAGATGCTTCTAGTGAATACTCTATCCGTAGTGTTTACAAAATGCTATTACATCTATCGGGTGATCCTAATTAGTTACAACAACAGACTGAATACATACATTTCTACAATAAATTATAGGCGCTAAACATGCCCTTTAAATAGAATATTACAATTTGAAGATTACAATTTAGGAAAAAACTAGAGTTTTAAAATTTTTTTCAAAATAAGATCTTGGTTATGATATCTAAAGTAATAAACACTTAATCAAAATTGTACCTTATTGATTCGTCTAGGATGAGCGCTTCAACCAAGTAGTCTTCTCTGCTATCCTCCAGCTTACGTCTGTCGAATGTGAGCTCGCTTCGAATTAAAAAAAATTTCACAAAAATTACTAGTGGGGTAATTTTGTAATTTCTCTAAACTTTTATATCAAATTGTAAATCAAAAAAATATCTCTAGAAATTTTCTAGAATAACCTCTTTAGATAATTTCCTCTCTACAACTTTCTCTTAAATTCAAGTGTGTGTAAATAATAACCCAATACTCTTTTTATTTAGGAGAGTTTAGAGAGTTCAACTATGATTAAACTTAATTACTTTAATATTAAATTAATATAACATTTATCAATATTAGGTTAAATTTAATATTAAATAATAGAATGTTTATCTATATTAAATTAAATTTAATATTAAGATAATCACTTTAATATTAAATTAATTAAATATTTTAAAATAAGTATTAAATTAAATTTAATATTAAACTATTAAAAAAATATTATTTTTAGAATAATTAATCTGAAATCAAATTCTTTAGTAGAGTCCTAGTAGGAGTGTAACTCTTCCACTGCTCAACCACCAACGACCACCAGGACGCCACCGTCGCAGCCATTGGCACCGCCGGACACGGTGGTGCAGGTGTGACACCTTTATGGCACCCGGGCCAGTTTGGTCCAGGTCAATGATGACCCAACCGGTTTGGTCTAGCAATTGGTTGGACCATCAGCCCAATTTCACATATAGGGTCCGGTTCAACCAATTTTTGGGTCTTGGTCTCGGTTTTGGGCTCCCAGATCCAATTTACGATATCAAATCCAAATTTTAAGTTCAATTACGCATTGGGCCAATTGTTTGACTTGAAAATTAATTTCTAAAAATATCATATTAATTTTAATTAATTTAATTTTACTTGATCAAAATTAATTTTCCTAAAAATCAGTTAGATTTTCCAAATTAATTTTTCAAGAAAAGTATTTAATCAAATCCTCTAGTTGAACAATTCTCACGACCATCTAATTTAATTCCATGTCGAATAAATTGACTCAATTAAATTATTCCCAAAGTCGTCGAATTTTCTTCTAATTCAAATGAAGTCTGATTGAGCTTTTGTTGAGCTAGCAGAGGGACCAATCAGACATATACAATTAGGCTCTAGTGATTGCAATTATGTCTAGAAACATCGTTCGTATAATTCGCAATTACCTAGTCATGGAGTCAGTCCACAAGAAGTACCATGATTGAAAACTCTTTATTGTATACTCATTACGAATTCATTCAACTACTTTGTCCAATGACCTCGTCATGTGTGTGTTACCCTCATATGATATCTTTGATTCCTTTGAGTTAAATCCATTCACCCAATACAATTTTATTTTATCTCATTGTCAGCATTGTGTCTTCTTAATGATTAATATGACCACTGTCAAAAAATGACCGTGATAAATTGCTCGTTTGAGAACAAGCAACCCGTAACCATGTTCCATATTCATCAATCCACACAATGCCAATTAGAGAATATCATTAACTCTTTAATTGAGTTATGAATTCCACTTTTGCTAGTAAATCCATGCCATAGAAAAGTCATGTATCCAACATACCGGTTATGGGCTCAATCATCTTTAGAGCATAAGCCTTTACTTATATCAGAGCACATGAGTTGCATACGCATGGTCAGTGACTAACTCAGAATTTAGGTAAATCACACCATTAATATTACAAGTGAATTAATTGAAAAACAGATTTAGTATTAATTCATCTTGCATTCAGTCCAACGTATCATTCTATCAATGAATACATCTATGTCTTTACTCGTGGAGTCAACTACTCCGATAGCCAATACTAGCCATCTCCCTAATTGGAATTGTAGATGACATAATAATCCTTCTCATTATTTGCACCAAATGATAACTTTGATTCATTTTTAGGATTACAGACTTATTTAGATTATCTACTGAAGTAAGTCGTCTTTCTCGTAATGTAAACATTGTTTACAATGCCACTTATCTTCAGTTTGAACTTTAGACAATCATTGAGCTAATATTTATTTGTCACAATTTCGCTATGCATGCAAAATATAAAAGACATAATAGTGAAATGTGAAATTAACTTTATTTATTTATTCATTATTCAAATAAATAAAAAATAGTTACATGTTTATTACAATATGCGCATATTTCCCAACAATTATGAGGGCTAAACATGCCCTTTAAATTGAAGATTATAATTTGGAAATGTTGTAAAAACTATATTCCTACTTTATGTAATCTACACTACAAGAGGCTAACAAATGAGGCTGTGTCCAAGGTGTGTAGTTGCAATAGAGACTTGCGAACATGTGTTTAGGGAGTGTCCTGTAACAAGTTATATATGGAGACATTTAAATGCGTGTTGGCCTAAGTCAGGGGGAGAAATGAGCTTTATGGATTGGATTACCTGGTTCTTTGTAAACAATACCATCCAACAGTGCAGAATCTTTGCATGTGCAGTTTGGGTACTATAAAAAATTACATTGTAAAAGTAGATGGGTTGGAAAAAGTTTACCTGCAAATACAATGGGGAATGAGACTTGGAAGCCACTAAGTAGTCCATTTGTCAGAATCAACTTTGATGCGGCATTCAAAAAAAATGACAATCATTCCTGCTCAAGACTTGTGGTAAGGGATTCTATTGGGAGGGTTTTGGGAGTAAGATTTGTTCTAAATGATAACATGCCTTCTGCATTTGTAGCAGAGGCTCTTGCCTGTGTCCAAGGACTCCAATTGGGTATAGACTTGAGATTTAGGGATGTGGAAGTAGAAGGAGATGTGAGACATGTAATAAAAAAATACAGAGCATGTGCGAAGACAAGTTAGAAATCCAAGCTCACATCAAAGATTGTAAAAATTTGAGTAAGATTTTTCAAACTTGTAATTTTTTGTTTGGGCACTGTTTAAAAAATGAGGTTGCTCACTAGCTTACAATAGAAGGTCTAAGTAGGGGGAACAATGGAATTTGAGTTGGTGGTACCTGATTTTGCAATAATAGCAGTGGAGAGAGATTGAAAAAGGTGTTTATCTGCTAGAAATGGGATGGGTACTCAAGAAAACCAAGGAAATCAAGGGATGTGAAAGAAGAGGGGGCAGCGTAGAAGTTGTCTGGTGCGTGGAAAAGGCAAGGAATTATGTTTTACTATTCTCCAAGTGTATTGGGAGTTGTGCTTAATTAATGATTTTGCTAACGTTGCAAAGATGCTTCTAGAGCAACTCTTGAACTTAGTTGGTTTGGGCCATGCTTTCTTGGTCCATCTAATTTGTTATCGTTTTATTGTATTGGGCTTTGTTTTTATTCTTTTAATAAAAAAACCTAACTATTTTATTAAAAAAAAGAAAATGTAATATTTAATTATTATTGTTAATAATTTTAAATTTTGGTAAGCTACATCTATAGTCACTCAACTTTCAAAAAATTTTATTGTAACTACTAAGAAAATAAAGTTTGTAAAATGGGAACTCATGTTACATAATAAGTATATTTTGATCATTGTCGTTAAAAATATTAATAGAGAACCCTATGTGTTGGCCTGATGGTTAGGGTGTTCATTGCCCTAGATGTGGCTTGTGTCACGTTGTCGTGTTACTGTTAGGGCTTTGCCCTATTTTTGTAATTCACCAAAAAAAACTATTAACAAAAATCTTACATGGGTTTTTCTTGTGAATAATAAAATTGTGTATGAATTTCCAACCAATTTTATAATTTCAATCCTAGCTCCATACCCTTCGTCTTTAAGAGCGATCAATTGATCCTTTTAAGAGCAACTATGAGTGTTCCTCTCTTGTCTGCTATTATTAGGGTTGACGATAACAAAGTTGATGGTTCCTTCAACTGCTTTGATCAGACCAGTTGTACTACCTTGGTTGAGTCTGATAAGATATTTTGGACACTACAAGCTCTTTTTCTTTCTCTTCCTTATGTTGACCACGATGATATTTGGTGCATGACCCAATTGGTCTTCTCGGGTTTTCAGTTCTTCCAAAAATTCGTGTAGAGAACCAAGATTTTCTTGCACCCATTTTGTTTGCCATTGACCATGACTGGCCTTGTCTTCCTCGTTTTATGCCACATTATTTCTTCACCTTGTAAGTCCCATTCTGTTTGAAATTTTCTTCTTTTCCTTATCAAGGTTGTGTAGGCCTTTGATGGCTAGTAGAAGAAATGCCTACTCAACCCTTCTCGGGTTACTCCTACAAGATACAAAAACATTTGCCAAAAATCAAAGTTAGGTGCAAGAAACAAAGAGATAAGGGCAATATAACTTGGAAACCACAATTCATGAGGGGGTTTGACAATATAGTCAGACTTAAAAGAATTGAATAACAATGGAAGTAATCGAATGATATAGGACAGAATGTTGCAACACAATAACAATCGAGTTTTTTAAAATTATTGTTATTTCTGTTAATGAAATTGTCATTTATGTTTTGTTTTGTTGATAAAAACTCTGTGTTTTATGTTTAATTAAACAGTGCGTAGAAAGAAGGTTAAAACGTATCGTTTAGTGTCCAGGTCCATTAAGTAAAACGGTGTGCATTAGAGTATCAATATTGAGCATGAATCAGGCCTCAAGGACGATTTTGAATTAATAAATATGAAATTTTAGCCCTCTCTATCCTTCTTCTTCTCTAAAGCTTCCTTTGCTCATTCTATCTCTTTCTTACATCTAATTTCTTCTTGTTCCACACCAAAGGTATCAGAGTTTGATGATCTTCATTGTAACTGCCCGATTTTAGCTAAATCGAAACAGTAATTTTGGGACTACAAATTCGATGTCATAAAATTATTTCAATATTATTTTTGGTGTTTATAGCATGTGAATATGTATGTGTAAAAATTTCGTGAGCTAATTTTATCGTTTAATTGTTCAATTTGAGAAAAAGGACTTAGTCGGGTAAAATGCAAAAATAGCATGATATAAGTTAAAAGTGCTTAATTGTCATGGCTTATTAAATGAAAGGTCTTTATGTTGTAATTAGACCTTTGATAGTGGAATTTTACATAAATGGGCATTAATATGATGATTTTTAAATGGTTTGATAAAGGCTAAAATAGTAAATTGTTTAATAATGAATTATTAAGTAAAACAAAATCAAATTTTGGTATGATTATCATCTTGATAGCCGAATTTTAAAAAGATAATAAGCATAACTAGGGTTCTTCATTCAGTTTTGAATATTCAAGCAATTAAGGTACGATTTTAATTCGTTTTTTATGATTTCTACGTTTTTGTAATCGTTGCTTTGTGTTCTAGCTATGCCATGCCTTAATTTTTGAAAGTGTTGATGATTTTGAAAGTTTCTATTGATGAATTCATTTGTTTTATGATGTTTGATGATGAATTATGAAAGCTTGGTGCTTGATTTACATGTTTTGTAAAGTGATTTTGAGTAAAAATGCATATTAGCGATTAAATTGAGAAAAGTGTAAATTGAGGGGTGAAATTATGAAATAAATGAAAGTTTCGGGCTGCTAGGGGTCCCTAGGAAATTCGGCTAGGCTTGGGTTGTGTAATTTGTGTTTTTGTGAAATAGGGACTAAATTGAATAAATGTGGAACTTTAAGGGCTAAAGTGCAAAAAATCCCAAATATGTGTCTGTGGATTAAATGGAATGAATCAGTGATTAAATGGGTTAATTTTGAATTCAGATAGATCAAGAAAGAAAGAACTCAGTTTAGATCGGGGAAAATCGAAGATTATCAAGTAACCGATTTGATTCGTCAATTCCGAGTACTAGGTAAGTTCGTACATGATAAACATTGGTACAATTATGTTTTTAATGCTTTAATAATGCATAAATTGTATATATGCGGCTATGAATGCGTACGATGACAAATCGATTATGTTTGGCACTTGGTGTTCATTTTAAAATAGCTTCGGTTTAATGTGATGGCACTAAGTGTGCGATATCGTTATAGCTTTAGGTAATCAATTATGCACTAAGTGTGCGAGTTCTTAGAGCATTGAAAGATTTTTGAACGATTTAATGTATTGAACAAAGAGGTGAGAATGAAATAAATAAATAAGGGAAAGTATAGGTACGTACGAAACCTATGTGGTAGTTGATACTATGTGTATGAAGCTTGATGAGTTTGTATATACATGATAAAGGGTAATGGATTAGAATTGAATGATGATATGAGAAGTGCTAAATGTTTATTAATTGATGATTTGTATATTATGAACTGTTGAGTATATTTTGTACGAACTTACTAAGCTATGAAGCTTACTGTGTTATTTATCTTTGTTTTATAGAGTATCAAAGCTAGCTCGTACATCAGGGATCATCGGGAACCATCATTACACGATCGAATCAACTCGTTGGTACTTTTGAAGCTTTGTATATATGGTATATGGCATGTATAGGCTAATGTCATTTTGGTATGTTTTGAGTCATGATATTAGCCATGAGATTTGGCTTGTAAATGTGGTATGTATAGCCATTTAAGTTGGCTTGAATTATGTGTTTGGTAAGTGTTATATGTGATGTATATAATGTTTTATGAGTTGTTTGATTTGAGATGATGATATAATGTGTTATATGATTTGAAATAGATGGTAAGATGATGAGTTAATGCATTTGAAATTTATGCAAGTTGTGATGATTATGGGTATATGGATTTGGTATGTTTTTTATTAAGGATTTGAGTATTTGAAATAGTTGTGGATAGATAACATGATATGTGAATGGAATAACATGTTTTGATTGCTAAAATATGTATTGAAATGGTATCTATGGATTGCTTTGTGTACATAAGAGTAAGGTGGCAAATTGGCTTTTCAAATGGCCTATTTTTGTCCACACGGGCAGAGACATGGGCGCGTGTTTTAGTCGTGTGCGACACACGGTTATGTTACACGACCGTTTGTCCCCTAGGGTACCCTTCGAATTAAAGTCATTATACCCTACAAGTTTGGCACGGCCTAGACACACGGTCGTGTCTACTGGTCATGTGTGACACACGGGTTGGCATATGGGCTTGTGGCCGGCCGTGTGACCCAAGTTAGTAACCTCCCTAATTTTCCCACGGCCATGGCACATGAGCGTGTCTTTGGCCGTGTGGTACAAGTCAGTATGTATGTCCTGTTTTGACATAGCTTATGACACAGGTGTGTCCTCACACGGCCTGTTCACACGAGCGTGTGACCATTAAATGTTTTAAAATTTTCTAAGTTTCTCCAAATTTGCAAATGATATCGGTTTAGTCTCGAACCACTTCCAAGCATGTTTTAAGGCCTCGTATGACCTCAGAAGGGACAATATGATTGAGACGAATGGATTTTGATATTAAATGCTGTCCTATTTTCACACAGCTTATGACACAGGTGTGTCCTCACACGGCCTGTTCACACGAGCATGTGACCATTAAATGTTTTAAAATTTTCTAAGTTTCTCAAAATTTGCAAATGATATCAGTTTAGTCTCGAACCACTTCTAAGCATGTTTTAAGGCCTCGTATGACCTCAGAAGGGACAATATGATTGAGACAAATGGATTTTGATATTAAATGCATAAATGTATGTGAATGATGTGTTTTGATCGGTAATACCTTATAACCTTATTCCAACGATGGATACGGGTTAGGGGTGTTACATTCAGGGCTAACGAGAGAATCATCATTCACTTATAGAAAAAGATGAACCAACTGCAGCTTGAGTTTTCATAGCTTGATACCAAACTTGACGCTAAATGTAAACAGACAGAAACTGATTTAAAGGGGGAGATCCGTTCCATGCAAGCTGATTTGAAATGAGAACTCCGTTATGAGCTTCAATCTATACTGGAATAATATCTTAGATAGTCTTCATTAGTAGCAACCCTTAGGTTATAATATGACAAAGGCAAGGGAATATTGGGAGGACAACCTTCTGGATTATTAAATAAAGAAGTTATTATGGTGTCTCTAATGTTAGAAGTGGGGCATTTTGGGTTGCCCTCTTGAACCATTCAAGTGGAGATTATGGGAAGGGATTTCAAAATGGAGTGTTCTAGGTTTAATTGAGGAGATTTCATGGGCTGGTAGTCCAATATCGAATAATTTATTGTGTATGAAGCAATTCCTGATCATTCTAAGGTGAGGATAGTAATGTTGTAATTGGAAGGAAAGGCCTTAGACTGGCACCATTTTTTTCTCAAAGGTAGGGTGGTTTACAGCACATTACTTGGGATGTTTATGCAAGGGGCCTGCTGGATCGATTTGGATCTGGTACATTTTTGGACCTCATGAATGAACTAGTAACCTATAAACAATAAGGCACAGTAGAACAATAAAATGATATCTTTGTAAATCTTCTAAACCAGCTGCACTTACCTGAGAGTTATGTTCTTAGTATATTCATTAGCAACTTAAATGGGGATATAAGTCAATATTTAAAGTTTTTCATGCTACAAATGTTGGTGGAGGCTTATCAAATAGCCAGAAAGGTTGAAGGGATTGTATCTAATCCTCAAAGGAAGGTTCATTTCTTAGGAGGGAGCAACTATTTGAAGCCATTCCTCCTTAGCCCTAGAGAACATACTCCTATGCATACACCAGTAGATATAAGAAGGACTTAGTCATCTACCTCGGGTTATAACGCCTTTATTACATCTTTACCTCAAAATGAATTGGATGAGCGTAGGAAGAAAGGTTTGTGTTTTTGGTGTGCTTCTAAATACACACCATGTCATAAGTGTCTTAAATCTCAAATGTATCAGCTGGTGGTAGAGGCATCCTTAGAATCAAAAGGAGACACTACGGTCCAGACAACAGAAGTTTTCCAAGATTGTTTTGAGCAGTTGGAGACAGTGGAATAAAAAAAATGATCCATCCTCACCAGTCCTTTCCATACATGCATTTAAGGGATCACAAGGGCACAACACGATGCGTTTAGCAACTCGAATCAACCAACAAGAGGTAATTATATTGGTTGACTCAGGAAACACACACCATTTTATTGATCATAAGTTGACTAAAAGACTAAGTTTACTAGTAAAACCATTTGGCTAGCTCAAGGTCATGATTGCCAATTGAGGCAGTATTGTAACTCAAGGACTGTGCAAGTCAATGAAAGGACACAAATTTGAAACCAATTTTATGGTGTTATCAATAAAGGGGTGTGACTTTGTGATTGGTATTCAGTGGCTATTATCATTAGGTTCAATTTTTTGGAATTTTTATGCTCTCACCATGATGTTTGAGTATCAAGGAAGATCGTGTACACTATATGGAATCTTACCTGGGGCTCTACATCCAGTTACAGGTGCTCAAGTTTCTAAATGTTTCACCATAAGAGAAAAAGTCTGTACTTTAATGCTATTGACTACTGGTGACCAAACATCCATCAATATGACTTCTTCACCACTCCCTGATAATCTAGTACGATTACTATCTAACTTTGGAGATGTCTTTCAGATGCTTAAAGAATTACCTCCTTACAAGCTTCATGACCATAGAATTCCCTTAGTGGATGAGATCAAAGTGGTGAAAGTAAAACCATATAGGTACCCTTCTCTCTAGAAGGCAGAAATTGAGAGGCTTATTGGAGAAGTGTTGCAAACTGGTATCGTTAGAAATAACAACTGTCCCTTTGCTTCACCAGTAGTTATGTTAAAGAAGAAGGATGGAAGCTGGAGATTATGCATAGATTATGGGAAATTAAACCAACTCAATATTAAGGACCAATTTCCAATCCCTCTTATTGAAGAAATTTTAGATAAACTTAGAGCAACAACATACTGTTCTAAGTTGGACTTAAGATCTGGTTATCACCATATTTGAATGTAGGACCAGGACATCCACAAGACAACCTTCAGAACTCATGAAGGGCACTATGAATTAGGGGTCATGTAACTTGGCTTAACCAATGCCCCCTCCAGTTTTTAATTAGTGATAAACATAGTGTTCAAAAAGCTTCTTCGAAAGTCAGTGCTAGTTTTCTTCGATGACATCCTTGTGTACTCTAATGGCTAGCAAAAGTATTTATCACAATTGAAGGAGCTTCTACAGATTTTGAGGGATAATCAACTCTTTGCAAAGATGAGCAAATACAGCTTTGGAATATCCTAGATCTAGTATCTTAGTCACATTGTCCACTATGGATCAGTATCCATGGCTGCAACCAAGGTGGAAGCGATTTTGAATTGGCTTCAACAACAGTTTGTCAAAGAGCTTTGAGGGTTTCTTGGGCTATCAGGGTACTACAACCGATTCATTAAAAGCTATGGAATGCTAGCCAGGCCATTAACAGTATTATTGAAAAAATATGTTGACTGACATTGGAATGTAGAGACACAAACAACATTTGAACAGTTAATCCAAGTAGTATGTCAAGCTTTAGTGTTAGCTCTTCCAAATTTCCAAAAACATAGCTCTTCCAAATTTCCAAAACCAATTCTGTGTGGATTATGATGTATGTGGTCAAGGTGTTGGGGTTGTATTACACCAAGGAGGGAGACCTATAGCATTTTTTAGTAAAGGTTTGGGGGTTTAGACATTAAGAATTATCAGTATATCAAAAAGAAATGCTAGTTGTTTTGTTAGCAGTAAAGAAATGGCATGGATACGGTTGGGGGACCCTTTTTCATCAGAATGGATCACCAAAGTCTTCGATTCTTATCTGATAGGCAAGGTATGACACCGTACTAATAGAAATGAGTGGCAAAAATGCTTGGTTATGACTAATCCATTACATATAAGAAAGGCTCATTAACACTGTGGCTGATGCTTTGTCTAGAAAATCCCATCAGCAGGAGGGTCAACTACTACAGTGTGTGGTCAACACAGTTTGGTCTGAAATGCGGGACAAAATTGTAAATTCTGTGTTGGTGGACACCAAGTTTCCAAGTTGACATGGTAGTGATAGGCAATTTAATGGTGACACATAACAACCTCTCAGTATGCCATATGAAAGACATAATTTTAAAAGAAAATAAAAACTTTAAAATATATAAATTAATAAAAAAGTATAATTTTTTCATATCAAGAATGAAGCTGTACAATTAGTTGTCTAAATACATCTAAATCTAGACACCCATGTCGAGATTCATTCTTGATGTATTTTTAGTAAGTTTATATATATATATTTTAATTTTTATAGAATATTAGGTTATTTATATTATTATTTTAAAATTTTAAAAATATATTTTTTAACAAAAATATAAAATGTTTTTATATTAAGAATGAACCTAGATAAATGATTGTTTAGATTCAAATCCATTTAGACCAAATTTTGTCTATATTCATTATAAACACACTTTTAGTTATTATATATATGTATATAATTTTTAGTTCTTTTATATATTTATATTTTTTGTTAATTAATATATTATATTATAAATTTTATATATATTTCAAAATATTATAGGCTTTTATATATTTTCAATTGTATATACTTTCATATTTTTATAAATTCATAAATTCATATTTTATATATTTTTAAAACAATAATAATCTAAAACTAATGTTTTATAAAATTAAAACCATAAACTTACTAAAATACACATCTAGAATGAATTTGAACACAAAGGTGTCCAGATTTAGATGTATATGGGCAACCATTTGTCCAAGTTCATTCTAGATGCAAAAATTATGCTATTTTATTATTTTATATATTTTTAAAGATTTTTTTTTAATTTATGTTTTCCATGTGGCGTACTAAGAGGCTGTCATATCTCGCCACCAGATTGGCTACTAATGCCACTTCAGCACAAACTAACAGTGTTATTGTGAAGGTACAAACCTGAGTGACATAATACAAGTTCAGGTACCAACTAGGTCCAAAAAAAAGTTCAGCGCTAACTAAGTAATTTTGGACAAGTTCGGGGAGTAAACTACATATTAACCCTTATATCAATGATTCCAAGATATGCTACTTGTTATCTTCCAATTTTGCTAAAGACCTAAAATCATCAAACGTTGCTTGCTTTTTTTTTTATTTAAAAAAAGCAAACTGACCTGGGTTGTAAAAGCAAACTGACCTGGGTTGTATCTTTTTTTTATGTTTTCTAACATTAATCAAATATTGATAACTGAGGAGATGAGACCAAATTGAGTAAGAATTTTGAAGTACAGAGAGGAGAATTAGAGAAAAAGAAAATGATAGCAGATCTGGAAATGATAACATGGATGGTGGTTTTGACAATGATTTAGACGTCATTGCGACAAACTTCTAAGGAGGAAGAGACATATCCATCACACCTGTTAGCAAATCCAAGAGTTTGAAGCATATAATTTTGTTGGAAAAAATTTGGTTTGAAAACGATTTTCTTGCACAACAGAAAATTAAAAGTTTGAAAACCGATCCGGATTGTGATATTTATAGCAATAAACCCTAGACCTAAATCGTACATGATAGACGAATCCTTGTCATTCCCGGGTTTCAACCAAACAATCTTCTCTACTATTCTCGTACCATGAATTTCTTTGAGTGTGGGCTAAAACAAATCAAATCAAATAAAGAAACTAGAAATAGTTCTATTTTCTTTAGTGTGAAAATGAAAATTCTCTTCTCAAATAGAAACCGATAGAATCGTTATTTCGAAAAATATATTTAATTTTTAGAGAATAAAAGTCTCTCTAGTTTAAGGCAAAATAACAATATCTAAAAGTTGTAGTAGCCTTATCGGTGCTATCTATTTATAAGGAGAGCATGTAGAACCCTTGTTGAATTGTAGAAGTTTATTTCAACTAGAAAAATGAATTCCTAGTTCAACTAGGATATAGGGGATGGAAACCCTAGTTAATAATACTAGGGTTTATAGTCCCACCTTATAACATAAAGGGCTTTTGGGCCTCTTGAATATTGTGTCCAATGACAAGTACTTCCCGGGTTTTTAACCCAATACTTTATAACTTGATCCAATCCAATATTTGTTTTTCTATTTCCCAAAAATAAACTTCAATATATTTCCAATTAAATAATTTTCTTATTAAATAATTTCTTAACTCAATTCTAATTCTGTTAAAATCATGACGACTTTACCGTAAAAGAATCTATGAGAAAATATATTTAATATTTCTGCATTCAATGGTTCACTATGACCAAATGATTTATTTCCATTTTCGAACTTCATTTAATTCGAAAACCATAATCATTTTTCAGGTCATTTTCATTTTGGAGAACCATAATCATTTCCAAATTTTTTCTATTTCTCAATTTCTCCATTTCTATTTATTTTTGTTCATTTGATTCAAAATGTAATTCATTTTTGGTTTCAACGAGCTAGTGGAGGGATCGATTGGACATATCCAATTGAGGCTCAAATGATTTATAATTAAGTTCCAACTTTTCGTCTATTAATTATAAACTAATTTAGTCTCAAAGTCATTCCACTATAGTATCATAACTGAGCTTTCCCCAACGACATACAATTACGAAAGCAACTTAATTAGTTCTCGTCCAATGACCTTATCATAAGTGTGTTACCATCGTAGGATATCTTAATCTATTTGGGATAATATCCATTCTCCCAACATGATCTTATTTTATCTCATGAGAATCATTACATATTTCTTCATGAAAAGACAATTACTATCAAGTAGAAATCAAGTCATTCATCACAAAGACGAACGACCTGTGGCCATGTTTACTATTCATCAACCATGTAATGCCAATGAGTTGGGCTATGAATTTCATATTTTGAAATGACGTTACATACTGCAGAAGTCATACACCTAACACACCAACTTTCAGTTCCTTATCTATTCGAACTCAGACTTTTTTACTTATATCAAAATGTACGAGTCACGCACACATAGTCTGTCATCCATTCAGGATTTAGGTATGCCACACTATGAACATCACAGGTGAATAAATTCATAAATGAATTTAGGATCTATTCTTCTTAGGTCCAGTCCAATGTATTGTTGGTCCAGTCATTCACATCTATGTCTCTATCTTTTGGGAGTCATCCGTTCCAATGTCCAAGACAAAGCATCTCCCTAATTGGACTTGACAGATGACATATTAGTCTTTCAATCGATTTGCTCATTTTCGATTAGAGTAAGGACATGTTTAAGTTCGTCTACTAATATAAACTATCTTTTCGTATTACAATTCGACGATGCAATACCGCTTAGTATTAGTTTAGACGTTAAACAACCAATGAACAACATTTGCTTCTATTTTGCTTTGTGTGCAAAAACCATACGAGGACAATCATAAAAAGTATATTAATTTAATCAAGGAATTTATTTTATTAACCAATCTGTTTGAAAAAATTACAAGTTTACAAACAAATATGCTACACTCAGGGCATTAGATCCAATAGATTTCATGTTTCTTTTTCATCTTTTCCCCTATGGAATATGGTTTTAACAAGTTTTTTTTTTTTATTCTTTCTCCTTGTTTTGGTTTAGTCTCTTTAAAGAGTGCCACATCTGGATGAAAAACAGGGATGGGAGTTTAACAAATGGCTTTACTTAGAAACCAAACAAGTTTTTGTGCCAACGGTTGATGATAGGTAATACACAACAACTAGGGTTTCATGTAGGGAAGAAAGAGGAGAGTAAAAAGAAAAGAAAAGAAAGAATAAAGAGAAAAAGAAAAAGAAATATAAAAAAAGACAATGAGTAATTTAAGAAAGAAATTAATTTCTTAAAAAGAAATAATTTAATTTAAAAAATATTTTTCAAATATGTGACATTTTTAATATGCCACGTTAGATAAATATTATCCTATTAGTATCATTGAATGGTTGGATGATTATTTTGTAACAACCTAATAACGTCAGTGATAGTTTTATAAGATTTGAAAGTTGGATGATCGAAATGTAGTTCTAGTCAAAGTTCAGGGATGATTGGTCTAGTTAATCCTTTAAAACGAGGCAATTTATAATACAAGCAATTACAGAAACTCTAAAATAAAAATAAAAATTCGAGAGAATAAACTAGTCTCTAACCCTCGAGCCAAGCCTTACTCTTTTTACCATTTTTAACCAATCGTAGCTCACCTCACACAACTTCTTCTCTCTTTTTCAAATCCACTCAAGGAAAACCCCATACCTATATGGAGCACAATCAAAACTATTACTCTTTCGACTCATTACGACCATCCATCCTTCATCGTAGTCCATTTTGTTCCTCTTGTCGTCCCCTCCACTTTCTGTTACCATCACTATTCTTCCTATGGACAAACCACTTCCTAATTCTAAACACCAAAAACTCAATTCTTTCATATCGCAAAAAAGTATCCTCATTCGTCGTAATAGTTAGAGCGTTCACAATGGTTATGGATTAACGGTGAGAATTCCTCTAAGGATTCCTCTAAAATGTTTTTAGAATTTTGTAAGATTTTTTTTTAATTTTCTTAAATTAGAAATTAAAATTTTGTTATATATTTCAAAATATTTGCTAACATGGAATATACATTTAGTTGATGATGTGGCAACTATGACACATGTCATAATCTCATTGTTTGTTGAAATGCCACATCATTACATTCTAATAGCATTACAAAAAGAGTACCAAAATGTTTAATGATTTCTAAATTTAGGTGCCAACTAGGTCCAAAACAATCATGTATCAACTAGGTACAAGTGTCGAAGTTTGGGTACAAAATATACATTAACCTTTTTTATAAAACATAATTTTTGGGTCAAAATGTTTTATGTTAAATAAAAGGTCCAAATAAATTAATGGTTATCAGATGATACAAAATGCTTGGCTTGTTTAATAGGTTTATGGACCAATCTCATATTATGCTTACACTATAATAAACATGATAATATATATTTATTTACAAGTATAAAAATTTTTCAACATATTAGCATTTTTGAAGAAAGGGAGAACAAGCCATAATAGTCGAAGTGTTACATGTCACACCCTGTTTTCATTAAGGTTCAGAAATTAAGGAAAATTTGAGAGTTAATTGAAAGAGATAGTAAGTCCAGCAAACTCTACTGAAATTTTTGGAAATTTTAGTGGCTGAACGGTAATTAGTTGAGTTTTAATTTTGGTTTAGTTAAGTTGGAATCGACTAGTTCTGTAGTTGGAGGTAAAATGATTATCGATGGATGGTTATTTGGGGCTTTGGTGATTGTGTGTGAAAAGTTATATATTTGTATAAGAAGCATTATTTATGTAATGACCCGACAATTACGGTCATCGAAAACTGAAGGTTTATGTCATTATTTCCGTAAAACGAATTCTTAATATTTATTAGAAATATTTAAGGATGATAGTTGAGTGATTAATTAGAGTTTAATTTAGTGAATTAGTTTGAATTAAGATTAATTAGGAGAAAGGACTAAATTGCATAAAGAGTAAAAGTCTAGTTATAGATTAAAGAAAAGCTAAGGGACTAAAATAGCAATTAGACCATAAGGTGACAAGTGTGTGGTAATAGTGAAATACATGTGAAGTTAAACTAAATTATAAGTGTATGATTATTAAGTATTTACTTATATTATAAGTAAATTATATTATATTATATTATATAGATATAATACATTAATTAAATAAAGAATGAATAAAGAAAATAAAAGAAATAAACATAAAGAAAAAGAGAAAGAAAGGCACGAATAGCAGGGAAAGAAAGAAGGAAAAAGGGAAAGAAAAAGAAAAGGAAACTTTAGGGTTTTGAAGTTTCAAGCTTGATTTGTAAGTCAATTTAACCCATTTTCTTGCAATTTAAGTGTTTTTGGAATCCTAAGACAAAGATTTACATGAATTGTGTTGAAAATTAGAAAGTTAGTGAATTTTTAAATGTTGATTAAATTGAATAAATTGAAGAATTATAAGTTCTTTTGATAGGAATTCAAGTTAGAAGTGGAAAGAGGATTGAATTGTAAAAAAAGAAATAAGTTTTAACATAGTAGGGATTAAATTGAAAGAACTTCAGAATTTATGTTTTATATTGAATATTAAGGGTTGGAACTTGCTTAAAATATATATGGAATGAAAAATAAAGGACTAATTTTGAAGAGAAAGGATGGTTATGGTGAGAGGATTAAATTGGAATTTATGTGAAAGTTACATGGAAAATAAAAGAGTGTATTACTAAATAACATAAATTGATGATTTCAAATTTTAATTTTTTCGTAGCTAACGTAGCACAGAAAATGTCATCAAAGAAAGGAAAGGAGAAAGCGAATGAGGATATCAAGTGAACCCGAGCAATTACGGTTTGTATTTCTATAAACTAAACTTAATGCATAATTATTATTATCCTTAAAATGTATAGTAGATGAATATTAAGCTAAGACTATTTATTATCGAATTATGAAAACCCTATTAACAGAGTCGGGCTAGTCGGATATAGTTTGCATGCCATAGGATTGGAAGTGTTCAGGGATATTCCGACTTTATGTCGATGAGACACTATAAATGTCGACTACTGTTACTGTTCCAGATTCGTTCCGAAGAGGTACTTCGTACCTGACTGTTACTATTACTGTTCCATCACGGTGTATTCCGGCTCCTGCCGATGGAACACTGTATGTTATCCCGTTGTGTGGGTTGGATCCGTGTATCCGTCCAGGTCCGAGTTGTGTTAATAGGTGTAAATGAAGGTACTAAAGACTGACTGTTACTGATTAAGTGATTTTACTGAATGTTGACTGTCATCGAATAATACGAAAGATATACTGAAATTGATTAACAAGATTTAGGTGCTATAAGATAAAGATAAGTAATGGAACCTTTAAGATAACGAAAATAGAAACTTGAAGTCCAAAAACGTATATGATTATTTATTGCTTTAAGTATTAGTTTATAGAAATACCACTGAGTGTATACTCAGCGTACGGTTTGTTTCCGTGTACAGGTTAGGTATAAAATAGATATCGCTTCAGCATCCAAGCCAACTCTCGTACTCAAACACTTAGTGATGTCTCTTATCTTTAGAAATGGCATGTACCTAGGTTGTTTTTGAAGTTATTTTGTTTATAAGTGATGTTGGTGAAGAATGTTAATAGATAGTTAATAAAAGTAATGTGTGTGTTATAATATAGTCCATTTTGAATTGATTTGAGTGGTATTTATGTACAAATTTTGAAGTTACTTTGTTTAATGGTTATTGAATACATGTGTTAGATTATTGTAGTAATGCATGAAATGAGTATTAGGTGTGTTTTATCATGTTCTGGATTGGTTGAAAGATTGTATTTAAATTGTTTATTATTTAAGGTTTGCAAGGTTGGTCAATTTGAACTAGAAGGTTCATTTTGAGTCCACACGACTTGTCACACGGGTGTGTGATCAGACCGTGTGAGACACACAGCTTACACATGGGCATGTTGATAGGTCGTGTGTACCCTGTATCTTTAAATGTGAAGTTAGGATAGTACACGGGCAAAAGACACGGCCGTGTGAAGGACATGAATTTGGAGCATGATCGTGTGTCAAAAACATGTGAAAATGGCTTAAAAATGGTGAAAAATCAGTATACCGCACGGCCTAGCACATGGGTGTGTGCCCAGGCCATGTGCCCATCTGATGTTTAAGAAATTGCAAGTCAGAACTACCCACGGGCTGGTCACACGGCCATGGGTGCCACACGGGCTGGCCACACGGGCGTGTGCCCTTAACTTCAAGAAATTTTTTTTTCAAAGTTTTTCAAAGTTACCAGTTTAATTCCAAATTATTTCTAAAGTATGTAATGGGCCCCGTTGGCCCATATTAGGGTCTTTATGGTGGAATTTGAATGGATTTGATTTTGGAATGCAAATTTATAACTCAATTTTGTATAAATGCTAGGGTATAAGTCTAGTAATTCCTCGTAACCCTATTCTGGTGACGATTTGCGATAGAAGGTGTTATATTTAGTGGTATCAGAGCTACTCAAGTTTAGTCGATTCTAGGACTAAATCGAGCTCGAAATTGAGTCTAGAGGTACATGCAATTTTTATGTTAACTTTGAGTTGGGATTGGATGTTGATATGTATATACTGATTAATTAATTCTGTTTTATAGTGTAAAAGATGTCTAATGAAAGTATCGAGGGTACTGATCAAGAAACGCATAGTAGAGATGAATCACGTTATGTAAATGAGTTCGAATTCACAACCCCAAGTGTAAACCTAGTAGGTAATCAACCACCGAATACTGGGAGGGATAATATAGAAATATTTAGAATGATTGCTGAAGCTCTTCAAAAAGTGGTAAGAAGTATGCCTGCTACTACCTCTACCCCTACTACCCGACGAGCCCCTATTAAAGAACTACGAAAATATGGAGCCACAGAATTTCTGGGATCAAAGGGAACTGATTTAACAACAGCTGAAAATTGGTTAGAGACTGCCAAGAGAATTCTGAAGCAGTTAGAATGCACACCACAGAAAAGTTAAATATGTGTTGTTTCTCTGTTACAAGAAGAAGCTTACATATGGTGGGAATTAGTGATTCAAAATATACTGGAAGAACAAATAAACTGGGAATTCTTTCAACGGGAATTTCAGAAGAAGTATTTGGCGGAGACATACATGGAAGACCGAAAGCAGGAGTTTTTGATGCTTAAATAGAGAGATATGTCCGTAGTGGATTATGAATGGGAATTTCTGAGACTAAGTAGATATGTAACCGAATTTGTACCGACTGAAGCTGACAGATGTAAGAGATTTCTAAGAGGACTGTAAGATGAATTCCAACTACAATTGATGCCTCTACGGATTACAGAGTTTGCAAACTTAATAGAAAGAGCTAAAATGATTGAGCAAGTGCTGGGAAAGAATAAAAAGTCTGAAACTGCCCGTTCAGTTGGAAAATGTCCTGGAACTACTAGTTCAAGTCCACAATTCAAATGATCAAAGGAATCTCGTGGTAGTGGAAGATTCAGTTCAAGATCAGAAAGAGGAGACAGAAGTTGAAATAGACAAACTACTGTATCTACCGGCAATATTAGAAGCCCAGCTCAGAACACTGAAATTTCAGAATGTGAATATTGTGGAAACAGATATAGGGAAGAATGTAGAAAATTAACTGGGGGTTGTTTCCGTTGTGGATCCACTGATCATTTTGTAAAGGACTGCCCGAAGCTTAATAAAGCAGCACCAACGATTTCTCAGATATCAGAATCTGCATCTAGAGGTCGAGGTTCAGGCCGAAGTGGTTTAGTTGCTAGAGGTGGAACTAGAAAGGCTAGTGAAAATACTACACAGCAATCTGAAGTAAGAGCTCCGGCCCGATCATATGTTGTAAGGACTAAAGATGAGGGAGATGCTCATGTTGTAGTGACAGGTGTATTCTTATTACATTTAGAACCCGTTTATGTTTTAATAGATCCAGGATCGTCACATTCCTATGTAAATACAAAACTGGTTGAGATGAGAAATTTAAAACCTGAAGTATCTAGAATAATGATAGAAGTGTCTAGTCCATTGGGACAAACTATGCTAGTGAATCAGATATGTCGAGGATGTCCATTAATGATACAGGATAAAATATTTTCTATTGATCAGTTAATCATGCCATTCGGTGACTTTGACATTATAATGGGTATGGATTGGCTGTCAGAACATGGAGTAATCTTGGATTGTTATAAAAAGAAATTCACTGTTCAAAATGAAAGTGGTGATCGAATCAAAGTAAAGGGTATTCGTACCAGTGGAACTATTCGTGTTATTTCAGCAATTAAAGCTAGTAAGCTCTGTTATCAAAGATGTGCTACTTTCTTAGCATATGTTCTTAATTCTGATTCAATTGAGAGTCAGTGCAGTAAAATTCAAACTGGATGTGAATTTCCTGATATGTTTCCTGAAGAATTGCCTAGATTACCTCCTGATCCGGAAGTTGAATTTATGATTGAAGTATACCCGGGTACAGATCCAGTGTCAATACCTCCATATAAAATGTCACTTACTGAGTTGAAGGAATTGAAGGTACAATTGCAAGACTTATTGGATCGAGGTTTTATACGACCTAGTACATCACGTGGGAAGCTCCAGTATTATTTGTTAAAAAGAAAGATGGTTCGATGTGGTTGTGTATTGATTATCGATAGTTGAATAAGGTGACTATTAAGAACAAATACCCGTTACCTCACATTGATGATTTATTTGATCAACTAAAGGGAGCTTCTGTGTTTTCAAAAATTGATTTGATGTCGGGATATTATCAGTTGAAAGTTAAGGAGAGTGATGTACCGAAGATAACATTTCGTACACGGTATGGACATTATGAATTTTTGGTGATGCCATTTGGGTTAACAAATGCTCCGACTGCTTTTATGGATCTTATGAACTGAATTTTTCAGCCATACTTGGACCAGTTAGTGGTAGTCTTTATTGATGATATCCTGGTATACTCCAAATCTGAAGAAGAACATGAGCAACATATCCGAAAAGTTTTACAGACACTGCGAGAAAAGCAATTATATGGGAAATTGAGTAAATGTGAGTTTTGGCTATCAGAGGTCGTATTTATTGGCCATGTGGTATCGGCAGATGGAATCAGAGTAGACCCAAAGAAGATTAAAGTTATTGTTCAGTGGAAAGTTCCCAAAAATGTGTCAAAAGTAAGAAGTTTCCTCGGCTTAGCTGGATATTATCGAAGGCTCATGAATGGATTTTCAAAGATTGCTCTACCAATGACAAAATTACTGCAAAAGAATATTCCATTTGTCTAGAATGATCAGTGTCAGCAAAGTTTTGAAACGTTAAAGCAAATGTTGACAGAAGCACCAGTGTTGGCTTTGCCAGAATCAAGAAAAGATTTTATTGTGTATAGCGATGCTTCATTGAACGGGCTTGGATGTGTACTGATGCAAAATGGAAAAGTAATTGCTTATGCTTCACGACAATTAAAACCGCATGAACGTAATTATCCAACACATGATTTAGAATTAGCGACTGTAATATTTGCCTTGAAAATTTGGAGACATTACCTATATGGTGAAAAGTGCTATATTTATACGGATCATAAAAGTTTGAAGTACCTGCTTTCTCAAAAGGAACTGAACCTGAGGCAAAGACGGTGGATAGAGCTTTTGAAATATTATGACTGTGTCATAGACTATCACCCAGGTAAAGCTAATGTTGTAGTTGATTCACTGAGTAGAAAAGTTGTAACAGAACTGAGAGCGATGTTTGCACAGCTCAGTATTCTTGATGACGGAGGACTTTTGGCCCAATTAAGAGTGAAAGCAGTAATATTTGATCAGACTAGATCAGCATAGTTGAAAGATGACAAATTAATGAAGAAAAGAGAGATAGTACAAAAAGGTACAGCAGGGAATTTTAGTATTGACGAAAATGATTGTTTGAGATTTCAGAATCGGCTCTGTATTCCAATTACTTCTGAGATAAATGAATTAATTCTTCAAGAAGCTCATAATGGTTAGTTTTCCTTACATTCTGGAGGCATGAAAATGTATCATAATTTATGAGAATTTTATTGGTGGCCGGGAATGAAAAAGGATATAACTGAATATGTAGCTAAATGTTTGACTTGTCAACAGGTAAAGGCAAAACATCAAGTTCCGACAGGGTTGCTTCAGCCTATTAGTATTCTTGAATGGAAATGGGACCAAATAACAATGGATTTTGTAACTGGGTTGCCACTGTCTACGAGTAAAAAGAAAGCTATCCGGGTAATCGTTGATCGACTTGCGAAATCAGCTCATTTTATAGCTGTCAGAACTGATTGGTCACTACAAAAACTTGCGGAGGTGTATATTTGAGAAATTGTAAGGCTACACAGTATTCCAGAATCAATAATTTTTGACAGAGATCCACGGTTTACGTCGAGGTTTTGGAAGCAATTACTTGAGTCTCTTGGTACTCAACTTCATTTCAGTACAACTTTTCATCCAAAAACTGATAGGCAATCTGGACAGGTAATACAGATTTTGGAAAACATGCTCCGAGCCTACATGGTTGACTTTAAATCTAATTGAGAACGGTATTTACCGTTAGCTGAGTTTGTTTATAACAATAGTTTTCAATCAAGTATACAGATGGCGCCGTATGAAGCTCTATATGGTCGAAAATGTAGATCATCCGTATGTTAGACAAAATTGAATGAAAGAAAGATGATTGGGCCCGAATTAATTTAAGAGACTGAAGGTACTGTAAAGAAAATTCAAGAGAAATTGAAAACGAATTTTGATAGATAGAAATCATACGCCGATTTGAAAAGACGGGATATTGAGTATTCAATTGGAGATAAAGTATTTCTCAAAGTTTCTCATTGGAAGAAAATCATGATTTTCGGTCGAAAGGGAAAATTAAGTCATTGATTCATTGGACCGTATGAAGTTATAGAGAGAATTAGACTAGTAGCATATCGATTGGACTTGCCCCCTGAATTACAGAAATTCATAATGTCTTTCATGTTTCAATGTTAAAGAAGTAAAGATCAGATCATTCTCACGTAATTTCAACTGAAGACATAGAGATTCACCCTGGTCTATCGTATGAAGAAAAGCCGGTTGCAATATTAGCAAATGAGGTAAAAGAACTACGAAATAAACAAGTTCCCTTGGTAAAAGTATTATGGCGAAGTCATAGTGTTAAAGAGGCCACATAGGAACCGGAAGATACTATGAGGTCTCAGTACCCCCATCTCTTTTCAGGCAAATTTCGAGGACGAAATTTTTTTTAGAGGGGGAGAATTGTAATTACCCGACAATTACGGTCATCGAAAACTGAAGGTTTAAGTCATTATTTTTGTAAAACGAATTCGTAAATATTTATTAGAAATATTTACGGATGATAGTTGAGTGATTAATTAGAGTTTAATTTAGTGAATTAGTTTGAATTAAGATTAATTAGGAGAAAAGACTAGATTGCATAAAGAGTAAAAGTTAGTTATAGACTAAATAAAAGCTAAGGGACTAAAATAGCAATTAGACCATAAGGTGACAAGTGTGTTGTAATAGTGAAATATATGTGGAATTAAAATAAATTGTATAAGTGTATGATTATTAAGTATTTGCTTATATTATAAGTATATTATATTATATTATATTATATAATTATAATACATTAATTAAATAAAGAATGAATGAATAAAGAAAATAAAAGAAATGAACATAAAGAAAAGAGAAAGAAAGGCATGAATAGCAGGGAAAGAAAAAGAAAAAGAAAAAGAAAATTTAAGGTTTTAGAGTTTCAAGCTTGATTGGTAAGTCAATTTAACCCATTTTCTTGCAATTTAAGTGTTTTTGGAATCCTAAGATAAAGCTTTACATGAATTATGTTGAAAATTAGAAAGTTAGTGAATAAATTGAAGAATTATAAGTTCTTTTGATAGGAATTCAAGTTAGAAGTGGAAAAAGGATTGAATTGTAAAAAGAGAAATAAGTTTTAACATAGTAGGGATTAAATTGAAAGAACTTCAGAATTTATGTTTTATATTGAATATTAAGGGTTGGAAGTTGCTTAAAATATATATGGAATGAAAACTAAAGGACTAATTTTGAAGAGAAAGGATGGTTACGGTGATAGGACTAAATTGGAATTTATGTGAAAGTTACATGGAAAATAAAAGAGTGTGTTACTAAATAACATACATTGAGGATTTCAAATGTTAATTTTTTCGTAGATAACGTAGCATAGAAAACGTCATCAAAAAAAAGGAAAGGAGAAAGCGAATGAGGATATCGAGTGAACCCGAGCAATTAGGGTTTGTATTTCTATAAACTAAACTTAATGGATAGTTATTATTATCCTTAAACTGTATAGTAGATGAACAAGAAGGTAAGAATATTTATTATCGAATTATGAAAACCCTATTAACAGAGTCGGGCTAGTCAGATATAGTTGGCATGCCATAAGATTGGAAGTGTTCAAGGATATTCCGACTTTGTGTCGATGAGACACTATAAGTGTCGACTACTGTTACTGTTCCGGATTCGTTCCAAAGAGGTACTTCGTACCTGACTATTACTGTTACTATTACCCTTACGGTGTATTTCGGCTCTGGCTAATGAAACACTGTATGTTGTTCCGGTGTGTGGGTTGGATTCGTGTATTCGTCAGGTCCGAGTTGTGTTAATAGGGGTAAATGAAGATACTAAAGATTGACTGTTACTGATTAAGTAATTTTACTAAATGTTGACTGTCATCAAATAATACGAAAGATATACTGAAATTGATTAACAAGATTTAAGTGCTATAAGATGAAGATAAGTAATGAAACTTTTAAGATGACGGAAATAGAAACTTAAAGTCCAAATATGTATATGACTATTTCTTGCTTTAAGTATTAGTTTATAGAAATACCACTGAGTGTATACTCAGCGTACGGTGTATTTCTGTGCGCAGGTTAGGTATAAAGTAGATATCGCTTCAGCATCCAAGCCAACTCCCGTTCTCAAACACTTGGTGATGTCTCTTATCTTGAGAAATGACATGTACCTAGGTTGTTTTTGAAGTTATTTTGTTTATAAGTGATGTTGGCGAAGAATGTTAATAGATAGTTAATAAAAGTAATGTTTGTGTTATAATATAGTCCATTTTGAATTAATTTGAATGGTATTTATGTATAAATTTTGAAGTTACTTTGTTTAATAGTTATTAAATACATGTGTTAAATTATTGTATTAATGCTTTAAATGAGTATTAGGTGTGTTTTATCATGTTCTGGATTGGTTGAAAGATTGTATTTAAATTGTTTATTATTTAATGTTTGCAGGGTTGGTAAATTTGAACTATAGGGTTCATTTTGAGTCCACACGGCTTGTCACACGAGTGTGTGATCAGACCGTGTGAGACACATGGCTTACACACGAGTATGTTGATAGACCGTGTGTCCCCTGTATCCTTAAATGTGAAGTCAGGATAGTACACAGGCAAAAGACACGGCCGTATGTCTTAGCCGTGTGAAGGACACAGGTTTAGAGCACGGTCGTGTGTCAAAAAAATGTGAAAATGGCTTAAAAATGATGAAAAACCAGTATACCACAAGACCTAGCCACATGGGCGTGTGCCCAGGCCGTGTGCCCCTCTGATGTTTAAGAAATTGCAAGTCAGAACTACCCACGGGCTGGCCACTTGGGCGTGTGCCCCTAACTTCAAGCAAATTTTTTTTCAAAGTTTTCCAAAGTTACCGGTTTAATTCCAAATTATTTATAAAGCATGTAATGGGCGGGTTTTTATGGTGGAATTTGAATGGATTTGATTTTGGAATGAAAATTTATAACTCGATTTTGTATAAATGCTAGGGTATAAGTCCGATAATGGCTCGTAACCCTATTCCGGTGACGGTTTGGGTTAGAGGGTGTTACAATTTCATATACAAAATTCTTCTTATTTCTGTTTATATTTTTTATCTTCTGCATCATCTTTTCTAGTTGCTTCGAAGAAGAAAAAGTTGAGGAAAACTCTGCCTGAGGCAGTCATTACGAGGTTTAAGTTTGGAAAGTAGGGAATTGATAAACCATAAATTATACATATTTTTACCCCATGTTTAATGCATTTTATGGATGATTTCTCATTAGAATTGGTGAATTCAATGCTCCTAATGCTTTAATTTCATGTTTTATACTTAGGAGAGCATAGGAGAGCGAAAGGAAAGAGAAACGGGCCAAAAACGGAGAAAATAGGCCAAAGTACGAAATCAACATGGCCTGGACTTCCTCACACAGGCAGACCACACGGCCGTGTCAAACTGGTAGAATTGGAGCACGACTCACACGGGTATAGCACACACCCGTGTCATTCTAACAGGCTCGAACACGGCCTGAAGTAATCGTACACGGGCGTGCCCCTGCCAAGCCCAAGTTAAGTCCAATTCGGAAAAGGCCACTTTTGAGGGCCTCTAGGCATTCCAAAGCCTATAAACACACCCTAGAAGAGGAGAAAAGGGGAGGCGGAGAATGGGGAGTAAGGAATTACTCTAAGAAAGCAGATTGATCCATCTCGGAAGCCAGGATTCATAATCAAGACTGAAAATCTCTCCTCAATTTCCCTTCAGGTGTTTTGGGTTTTCTTTATGTTTTGTATTCTTTATTCTTCTGAGATGTTTTCTTATTTAGTTATCAACTAAAACCCCTAAATACCTAAGGGGAATGAAACCTAAGATGAATCTTGTTATTATTTTCTGAATTGTATGATAAATATTTAACTTGTTCTTAATTATATGTTCTTAGTTCTTGTTTTGATATCCCAGGATACTGATTCAAGACACGCTCTTATTCAGAGGAGGAATAGACCTTGTCTAAGAGTACATTTGTCATAATTAAGTGGAGTTGATTGGGCGCCTAGAAATAGGGTGACAAGATTTTGTCGGATTAGGGTGAAACCTAATAAGGGGATCCATAGATCGAGTTAATGCAACCTTAGAGTGTTAATTAGAGAAAAGTCTCGGTTATTCAATCTAGGGATTAGACGTTATTAGTCTTGAATAGAGATAATAACATAACTTAGGGATCTCTACGGAACAAGTTGAATGAATAAATCGTCCGATTCGGAGCCAGAATAACAAGTAAAGTCTAGGTGGATTTTTCCTTAGCTATTGTCTTTATTCAATCGATTTTCCCAAAAGTAATTCCCAATTCTTTTCTCTGTGAGTTCTTAGTTTAGATAATTAGTTAATTAAAACAAAACCCCATTATTCTTAGGCTCGATAATAAAAAGAAAGTCATTACTAGTATTTTTAGTTCCTTTGGGTTCGACATTCCGGTCTTGCTAAAACTATACTACTGTTCGATAGGTACACTTGCCTACATCGTGATAATAGTTAGTCCAAGAACGAGTAATTAAATATTTAAAACCTATCACAAAACCTCGCGATCAGGAATCTAGTAAGTTGGTAAGCTTTTTAATCTTTCTGTATTCGTGGATTTGAGAAAAAAAGAAGTCAAGGATTTCTAAATTCTTGAAAACACCTGTATGTTACTAGGTTCTGAGAATACCTTTGATTTAATTTGTATGCTGGTTGTCATGCTTAGCTGCCAAGACGAAGGAGGCTCTGGCATTTGGAAAAGCTAAGCTGGTGAGGTCAAAAGGTAGTAGATGAGTTTCTGTACTCTACCTTTGGGTGTTTACTGGTTGTTGTTCTGTTGGAATGTTCTATTTGTATGTTCTGATTTGACTTCAGTTTATGTTTTATGGTTGTATATGATTGCGGTGAATGAGAAAGTTGTGTATGCATAAAGCTGTAAAAATACATGAATGGTTGTTAGTATGATCTTTGTTCTACATGATAGAACTGTGAATTTATGAACTTGTATGTGGTGTACTCCATAATATAGTATGTTTTAATGATGTGCGTGTTATGCATGACTATTAGACGGTTCTTCAGATTTACATTCTAAGTATTTATTGGAAAAGAGGTCGCCAGAAAAGTGGAATATCAGCTAATGACTACTTTGGGTGGAATGTCCGCAAGGGATTAACAAAGGAAGAGGATGTTCGTTGGGACTAGTTAGCATCCAAAAGTCCGCTAAGGATTATCTTATAAATGGGAAGTCTGCTTTACATGATCTAATGAAGAGATAGCTCGCTATGGGCTATCGGTGGCTGGGAAGACCATTAGGACTACCTGATTGAGGAAATATCTATTCAGACTATCCTATAAGTACAATTTCACAAGAAAAATGTAGTGTTCGATTATTCATCAAATCTTATATTCGAAGGCTACATATGCGGATGTAGGCAAACAGACTTTCCTTTTGAAGGGTATTTGCGCAAGCTAAGTTATAAGAAGATGAATGTCGGGATAATAAAGTAAATTGGTATTGAGTTCAATGTGGAATGCAGGGATCATGGTAAGAATCCGCCATAGTGGTGAGATATCTACAAGTCCGCCAAAGGTTGTCAACAATCCATATATTTGTTTGTGTGGTTATCTTTTTATGAGTCAATATAGCAAGGGAAAGTGAAAGTCTAAGATAAAGCTAGACAAAGTAAAGTTGTAATGCCCCCACGCCCGAGACCATCGCCGGAGTCGAGTATGAGGTGTTACTAAGCTTAATTTAACATATTTAGAACTTTGGATTATTTATTTCTACATTCACAGCTTTTAAGCTACTTGCATCACAGTCACAAGAAAAATCATATCTCAAGTTACGAAACTCGAAATCAAGATCCGTAAATTTTCCCTAAATCTAGACTCATATACCTATCTAATAAATTTTTTCTAGAATTTTTGGTTGGGCCAATTAGTACAGTTTATTAGTTAAAGTTACCCCTGTTTCAGGACTTAACTGGTCTGACCTCTGTTTACCACGAACCACATTTCTCTCTGTAAAAAAATCCATATGACTATGAGGTTTATTTCTCCTGAAACTAGACTCAATAAGGATTCTGGGAATATAAAATACACTACCTAATTATATCTTTAAAATTTATGGTGAATTTCTAAAGTTGGAACAGGGGATTTAGAAACTGCTATGACCCTATTTCACTAAAATTCAAATATCTTGTAACATATAATTTCTTTACCTGTTTCATTTGTTTCATGTGAAACTAGACATAATAAGATTCAATTTGATATGTAGTCCATCACCAAGTTCAATTTCTATGATTTTAGTAAATTTTAAACTCGCGTCAGTGTTGCTGCGAGATTCATTTATGGCAAATTTCATCCCTTTTATAAGTTTTTATGCACTAAGTATCTTAATAATTTTCCTTAACATCAATTATAATCTAAACTAACTATTTTCATAATTTATCATTATCAAGCATTTCCTCAACCATTCCATCACCATACCATAAGATCATTTACAAAAAAAGGTATATTGCTATACATGCCATACTTAAATTTACAAGCCATTACCAAAAGTCTTAGGATAGTGTGGTGAGCCTTGACCTATCCCGACTCTGAGTGGCTTGTCCAAAACTACAATGAGTAAGAAGGAGGAGTAAGCATAAATGCTTAGTAAGTTCATATGCAAATAATAAGTAACATAACAAGCAGTTATACCAATCAACATTAGCATACATCACTAAAACACATATCACATTTCTGATCATTTTCATCATCTTATTACCTTATAGTGGTTGTATCAATACTCAACCCGAGGGTTAAATACACACCTGTCCAAAATATCCATTTCACATCACTCACCAATACGTCTCTTTACATCTCAAATATTCCTCCATTGAGTAGAACTTTACCCGTTGAACACATCGGAATATAATTGGGATACGGATAAATTGCACATAAGTACCACATATTCAATCAAGCAATCATGTAACCGCCCATAGCGAACTCGGACTCAACTCAACGAGCTCGGCGTTCGCATCCATAAGTGAACTCGGACTCAACTCAACGAGTTCGGATGCCTAGTTACATCTCACGAACTCGGTCTCAACTCAACGAGTTCGGACATTCGCATCCATAAGTGAACTCGGACTCAACTCAACGAGTTCGGATGCTCAACCATCCTAGTGACATGTCACTTGTATCCTAATCTATTCCTAAGGTTCAAACGGGCTTTTCCTCGAACACTTATCCTTGCCGTCTTCCGTAGAATGCCGAAATCAATACTCAGTAACAATTATATTTAACAAGTAGTTCACATAATTTACATATTATTTGAAATTAACCACAAAGCATACATTTCATAATAAAATTCAGCATAACATATAATTAACATCAATAACTTAAAATAACCATTATGCTACATTATTTACACATGAACTTACCTTGGTACCAAAATACAAGGATTTTGCAATTTAGTCCACAATCTTTTCTTTTCCTCGATTGAGGTCGATTCCATGTCTTTCTTGATCTAAAATAACACATTTAGCTTATTTAATACTCACATTATCAAATTAATCCTTAACTCAAATTTTGGCAAAATTACAATTTTACCCTAAACTTTTGCATATTTACATTTTTTCCCTAGGCTCGGGATTAAACTTTATTCCTTATTCTTATGTTTTACAACATTCTGATCACTTTTCTCTTCTATGGCAACATCAAATTCTCACTCTAACATGTACTTGTGACTATTAGGTATTTTTACCGATTAAGCCCTTTACTCGTTTTTGCTTAAAATCGAGTAGTACAAGTTGTCTAGCATAATTTAAAACTTCATATTCTATCATAAAACATCAAAATACACAAATTTCACCTATGGGTATTTTTCCAAATATAAACCCTAGGTTAAATTATTGCTAACATAAGCTTTATCGAGTTACCGGGATCTCAAAAACGTAAAAGTCATTAAAAACGGGGCTTGGAATCACTTACTATGCAGCTTGGAAGCTTGAAACAAACCCTAGCTATGGAGAACCCTTGAAATTTCGGCCTAATGAAGAAGATGGACAAAAATTGGCTTTTAATTTTGTTTTTAATTCATTTTAATAACTAAATGACCAAAATACCCTTACTACTAGACTTTCCAAAAATTCCTTCCATGTCCTAATTTTGTCCATGAACTTAAAATTGGTCAAATTTCTATTTAAGACCTCCTCATTAATATTCCAAAACAATTTCATACTAAAAACTTCTAGAATGCAAGTTTTGCAACTTATTCGATTTAGTCCCTACTTTCAATTTAAGCACTTTAGGCATAGAATTTCATCACGAAATTTTCACACAATCATGCAATCCTATCATAATCATCAAAATAATTATAAAATAATTATTTCTATCTCGGATTTATGGTTACAAAACCACTATTCCGATTAGGCCCTGATTTGGGATATTACAAAAGTCCTAAAAACGGGCACTAGAAAGAGTATATGTAATACCCCTACCCGTATTCATTGCCGAAATAGGGTACGAAGTATTACCGGAGTTTACGAATTAATTTTTTTTAACTCAATATAACCCCTTTATAGATATCTAACCTTCCCTGAAATTTTAAACCAAAAACAATCCACATCAACCAATCCAATTCAACATATTTTCAAGATAAATTCATGCATATTTATAAAATAACGTCATCACATACCCAAAACCAGGTTTGTTAACCATACTAATGGCTAACTTTACATTCATTTCACGTTAACATTTACTTTATTAGCTTATACATGCCATTGATTTCCAAAATAAAGTTCCTTTATATACCGAAATCCTGAGGTTGATAGTGTGATGTGTCTCTGACCAAATCCGACCTCCGAGCTCTTAACACTACAAAACAGGGGAAAATGAAACAGAGTAAGCACTTTGTGCTTAGTAAGCTCATGTAACAAGAATTATACTTACCTAATATTTTCAATACAATACAATAAACATTCCTATCCCCATTCAATGCGTTATTACCCTAACATGCACAAACTCAACATTCAAGTTAGTACAATAATTTCCATGTACCAATAATATATACTATGATTGATGAGCTCATCAATACATGATTTCCATTTCTTTATATTTTTTTTCATATTTATCCCGTTGAATTTCTTGGAATATTCGATGGATTTTCAGAGGTACACTTTTAGTGTACATTCTCGGGTCCGTCAATTCACATTCATGTGCGCACATTTCCATTTCAGAGAGCACACTCCCGCAAACCTCATCCTTACAATGGATTACGGTCAGGCTAAATCCCCTATAATATAAACTCATAGAGTATTGTCGGGATTACCAGTCCAGGCTAAATCCCCTACAACGACAATTACTCTAATGAGCTTGGATCTGAATTACCAATCCAGGCTAAATTTAGACCCTAATTCGGATTACCCGTCCCGGCTAAATCCATTTTACACATATTCTTCGGGAGGGCTATATTAGGATAGGATCACCCATCCGGGCTAGATCCTTTTTACCGTCAATTCCTTTTTAGAGATACATCGAATTTTCCTTTCATTCAAATGGGATCTCTTCCCATTTTATCAAATATATCAATGTTTCATTAATTTTCATACAATGAACATTCAAATCATATTCACATCAATAACATACAATCTCAAGCAATTTAAGAATATAATTCAAGTTACACGAACTTACCTTGATACTTGTTCGTGTACAAAAATCTACTAATCCTGAACTTTTTCCTTTCCTCGATCTAGCTTCGTATTTGAATCTTCTGGATCTAAATAAATAAATTTAATTATCAATTTAATACATTTCATGTTCATATGCAACAATTTCTATAATTTCATTATTATTATTTATAGTTTATTCAAAGTTGTCTATTTGAGTCATAGTCACTAAATTATTTATAACTTGAGCTAGGGAACTCCAAACTAAGATCCGTTAATTTTACCTGAAACTAAACTCATATATCTTCTTACCATAAAATTTTCAGAATTTTTGGTTTAGCCAATAAGTACAGTTTATTCTTTAAAGTCACCCCTATTCTGCTGTATGACAGTTCTGACCCTTCTTCACTAAAAATTAATTATCTCTTCATACAGAATTCGGATGATGTTATCATTTGTTTCTATTGAAAATAGACTCATTTAGGATTCTAGAAATATAAATTTAAGCCCATAATTATTTTTATTCAATTTTTTATTATTTTTCAAAGTCAGAACAGGGGAACCCGAATTCATTCTGACCTTGTCTCACAAAATTCATTATATCTCAAAATTTACAAATCCATTGCTTACATTATTTCTTCTATGAGAAACTAGACTCAATAAGATTTAATCCCATATTTTGATCATCTTCTAAATTGATTTATACAATTTATGGTGATTTTTCAAAGTTAGTCTACTGCTGCTGTCCAAACTGTTTTAGTGCAAGCTGTTTATTACCATTTTTCCCCTAAGCTTTTAATAAATGATAATTTCGTCCCTATTCAATTAGCCTCTCAATTGAGCTGATTTTTCTCAATTAAAATTTTATTCTATCACCTTAAACTAGTTTACAACCTTTAGGAATCATAATTTCAGCAATAGACTTTAATTCCAAGCATTTTCACAATTAGGTCCTAAAAATCAATTTCTATTGAAATTACCTAATAAAATCATCTCATAAACAAATTAAAGCTTTAATTTCATTCTATTTCACCATAAAATTACAGCACTAAACCATGGTGACTTTCAATTTCATCCATGAAATCAAAAACTAATGAATTTTATAGTAGGACCTACTTGTAAAAGTCTTAGAAACACAAAAATTACAAGAAAAAGGCAAGGATTAACTCACTTGGTGCAAAAATTATGAAATACCAGCTTATAGAACCCTCATATGGCATTTTTAACAGCTTTAATTGAAGAGAAATGAAGAGAAATCTAGATATTTCCTATTTAGTCCTAGCTTTATTTAGTTAATTTTGCAATATTCTAATTTTGCCCTTAATTTATCAATTTTTCTGCTGATTTCATGCCCTTGCCGTCCAGCCATGATAAAGTTTGGGTCTAATTCCCTTTTAAATCCTTTCTCATTAGACTCTTAAGCTATTTAATCATTCTAGCAACTTTTACACCTATTACAATTTAGTCCTTTTCATTTAATTAACTACCCAAACATTAAAATTTCCTAACGAAATTTTAATACCACATTACTAACATTTCATAAATATTTATAAAATTATTTTCGACTCGATTTTACAAGATAGAGGTCCCGATACCTTGTTTTTACCCAATTTCTTCAATAATTTCTTTTTCTAACTAACCACTAAATCGGTAAAATTTTTCTATCAATATTTTCATACGATTTTCCTATCATATCAATTTTCATGCAAAAATATTGAAATAAATTTCTCTTTAAATCGGATATGTGGTTATGAAACCACTGTTCTGATAACTTTGAATTTAGGCCATTACAGTATAATTGTGTCCAAATCCACCCCAATATGTCTGCTAATGATTCGTTCAAGAGGAACATATGGGAGTCGTATGCGCCAGTCAAACTGATGAATCCCTTATGAAAGTCAGGAAGTTCAATTATATATATTATTCTTTTTTATTACTTGAGACTTTAAAAGTCACTTACCAATATTGTTGTATAGATTCTAATTAAGTTCAGTTGAACTTACGAGTGTTTTACTTTGACTGCAAAACCAAAGAGTGACTTGAAGATTTGTGGCAGTACCAAGCCAGACATCACCAAGCCTACACGAAAGGCGTTGTAGCTGTATCATGCATATGGATGGAAACCCTTAGAGGCTATGCCTCAGGGTTCAATAAGTGTACTTTTTTTGAAATTTTAAGCCCCAAGTTACTATATTTACATAGGCATGCTCTGTTAGGCAAAATGATTATAAGAACCTTAGTACTTGTTTAATACATAATTTTATTTGAAGTTTAAATTTTAAATCATGTTGTCATCTACAAGATTGGAATAAAGTTGTATGTATGGTAAATGTGGATTAAAAATATGGTGTATTTTAACTTTGTAAATAAATCAAATTAGAAAGGTTGTTAAGTAATGCAGTTTAATTGTGACACTTGGTACTCAAACCCAATGATCAGGTCGAGTAATGGGTGTTACATTACAAAAGCTCAAGCAAAAATTAAAAAAAAAAACCGAAGCTTCACAAAAAAAAGTCAAGGCTTTACAAGAATGACCAAAGCTTAATAAAGGACCAACACTTTAATCATCATAGAGAATAGGCTTGAAACAACCAATTTTTTGAAAAAAGTACGATGATTTAAACGATTGGTGTTTCCTAAGAACACCTAAGCAAGAGACCATTTTGAAGAAAATAAATGAAAAAATCGAAAAAGGCCAAAGGTGAGCTAAAAGAACCAATACCCAAAGGGATCAACCATAAGGAAAGCCATCCTTATAAGATGGATTTATGAAGAGCATATCAAGGTTAAACAACAATTGTCTTTAACGAAAGAGGCACATAGAGAACCTGGGTTGTTGAATACGAACAAGATGAGGCATAAACTTACTAGTGGTGGTGGATTCACCACGTTGAATAAAAGAGAGGGATGGAGGAAGAAAGTAAGCCTCCACCAAACTCTAGACAGTTCTACTCATTGCGAGAATAGTGAAGGCCCCTAGCAAGGGAAGAAAATTAGATAAGGGTGATGGCTACCACTTACAAAGCAAACACATACACGTGCATGTGCGCGCGCGCATACACACACTCTAACAGTTGTAGTTTAGATAGGGATAAGAGAAAAAAATGTTTCATTTATTCGAAGTATAATGTTTTATCATCGATGCTATAAGAATACTTAATATAATCAACCAAGTTTCGGGGTATAATGGAAAAGGACTTTCGCTAAAATGAAGACATGGTTGACATCCAGTTTTGAGTTCGATCTATGGATATTCATATTTCTCCTCTTATGAGAAACAAAAAGAAAAAATGTTGTATATATTACCTTTATAATAATTTTTAAACTTAATTTGTTCCTGATTAACTAATGATTATTTAATATTGTTATAACACTAAGGTTACATAAGATGCTAAATAGTATGATAGAGGTAGTTTACATTGTGTGGGGTGAGGAGAGTCGCTAAATCGACGGTTTGAAAAGGTTAAAGTAGTATTTGGATATGACCTCTTCGAGGGCTAGTGAGCCTAAAAAGTATAAATTCTTAAATGAAATTGAATTTGATACGATGATTATCCTAAATGGAATTGTAGAGATACCTCTTCCATATTTATAGTATTCATAGCATGAAGATCTATGATGGCATGAGGTGCTTAATTCTTGAAAAGTATTATAAAGGTATGGCATGAGGTGCTTAATTCTTGAAAAGTATTATAAAGGTATTGCAAATATAAACTTTGGATGCGTTTGTTTTATTAAAAACGGATTCTGAAAAATGATTTTTGGAAAAGTTGATATTTTCTAGCGTTTGGATGATTTTATGTAAAATATTTTCTATCGTTTGACAATTTTTTGAAATCATTTTTAAAAGTTATTCTCGATGAAACAACACAATATAAATATTTGTTAAAAAATATTATAGTAACATTTCCTTTTGATAATTGAAATTTATTTTTAATAAGATAATATTTTATAATAATTGATATAACACATAAACTTAATAAAAAACATTCTCTAATTAAAACTTAATTGAAATTACATATATTAAATATATGCAGTGGATAGTGACACATTAAAATTAAAAGTGATAAATGAAGTGAAGCATGATTTAAAAAAATCATATTTATATAACTTCATATTTTATACTATAAAACATTTATTATTAAATATTTATAAGTGTAATATATATTTATTATTAAAATATATTAAATAATTTATTGCATTATTAAATATAAATAATTAAACATTATAATATTTGATATTATTTAAATTTTTAGAAATTAAAATAAAAAAAGTTAGTACTAATATAATAATATTAGACTTGATTCAAATTAACTTTTATATAAAACTAAATTTACTTATAAATGAGTTTTTTTCCAAAAATAATTTACAATTTTCAAAATTTAATTTATAAGAATATGAAATTTATTTTCATTGACCTAAAAGTTATATCCTATTGACAAAATTATTTATCAAGAAACAAATATAAATAAATGTAGGAATACATTTTCCATTAAATAATAAAAAATTTAAATTAAATTTTATCTCAATTGATATTAATATTATTCTCTGTATAAAAATATAGATTCAGATAGGTTGAGATAAGCTTACTATAATTTCTTTTTCTAAAATTTACTTTATATCAAGAATTTGTTAACAACAAACCAAACCCCATAAAATAAAACCATTATTGAGAACCAAATGTTCCCGTTGCTGACGTGTCAGGAGACTTTCAGCAATCCTCATTGTTGAAACGTGGCATGTTATAATCATTGGGCTTCATAATTAGTTGACATCTGTAGAAATCTGAAAGTAACACGTCATAACCACGCCATCTCTGCCAACTTCACAAAGAGGAATAGAGAAAAAAAAGGTCAAGTGACCTTCCAGAAACTTCCGTTAACTTCTGGCTAGAAATCAACGGGACATCTAGCGGCTCATGTGTTACCACGTGTTATTAATCCCACGTGAACATCCTACGTGGCACATCCCTTTCCCTCGAAATTGATACGCCCCCGCCTTTTATTCGCCCCAAAATTAGGGCTCCCTTAAACGACACTCCCGAAAGGCCGAAATGAATTAAATAAAAAAATGAAAATATACTAAAAAATAATTTCCAACAATAATAGTAGTTTTATTTATTTTTATTTTTTGGGCTTTCCTTTCTTTTCCTTCTCTGTTATTGAAATGAACGGAGAAGGAAAAAAAAGCGAGGAACTGAAAATGGAGGTAGTTAATAGAGAGCGTGTGGTTTTCATGTGGGGATATTTACCTGGAGCGTTACCGCAACGAGCTCCGCTTGTATCGCCGGTTCTTGTGCGGATTCCGGATTCCATTGACCATTCTTGGACCGACGTATGCGGTGGCGGTTGTGGATTCGCCATGGCCATTTCTGGTTGTTTTTCCTATCTCTTTCTTTCTCGTTGGCTTTCCTCCACTTCTTTCCCTGATTTTAAATTTTATTTCTTATGAAAATATTTTAAATTATTGGTAATGTAATTGCGGCTTTTGGGCTGGTTGTTAGATGTTGTACATTTTGATCTGTCTGGTTGGCAAGAAAATGTAAAAGGACTGGGCGTTATAATTCGATTTTTTCGTTGTTTTCATTTTCGTTTTGCCATGAAGTCAACTCACTTGACTCAAATTAGCTATGTTGAGTTCCTTCCTGCTCTTTTTATTTACTGGTTTTGAACTACTGGTTTTCTCTCTCTGTCTCTGTTCTCTATAGGTTAAAAGGATGTCAACTTGTTAATAAATTGTTAATAGATGATTAGAGCTGTGAACCGAATTTCAATTTAATATATTTAGTTTTAAAAAACTTTCATTTTTCTTATTTTTGGCATATAAGATAATTTTTTTTATGCAATAACTTCTGTGAAGCTAACATTATATTCTACTAATGGTGCTTTTTTCCTTAAAATTTTAGATTCAGGGAAGCTTATCACTTGGGGTTCAACTGATGATTCAGGTCAAAGCTACGTTACATCAGGGAAGCATGGGGTAATATAAAGCTTTTTCCATCTATATTTCTCCTTTCTTTTTGTTGGGTTTTATTTTTGTTTATCAAATTAAATTTATATATTTCTTTTCTGTAATTTGCTTGTTTCAGGAAATTCCAGAGCCATTTCCACTTCCAACCGAAGCTTCTCTAGTAAAAGCAGCCGCTGGTTGGGCACACTGTGTTGCAGTTACAGGTAAACACTAAGACTTCCTTGGTCCTTACACTTCTATTCACTTGTTTCACTAATGGGTGGTTTGGCCGTTGCTTTTATCACTTGGTATTTGATTGAGAAAGAAAAAGCCAAAAATGCGTTTGGATACGAAATAGGGTTTTTGTTTCCAACATAAAGCATAATTTTGTATGTTAGGTGTTTTGATTATTTGTTTAATCGCATCTGACTTGTTTGTTAGGACTTTAATTAGTTGAACAAAAAACAACTAACTGTATCTGAAGTAAATTTATTCACAGATGATTGAGAAGTTTATATGTAGGGGTGGAAAGAGTTGGATATGAAAGCGAATATAAAGCATAATTTTATATGTTTGTTTAATCAAATCTGACTTGTTTTTATAACTTTAACTAGTAGAACAAACAGCTAATTGGAACCTAAGTTTTGTTGATAAGTCAATTTCACTTTGTTGTTCACAGAAAATGGCGAAGTTTATACATGGGGGTGGAAAGAGTGTATTCCCTCAGGGAAGGTATTTGGTGATCCATCCACTGGAACTAGTTTAGAGAAGGATGTATTTGAAAGACAGAACTCATTGACAGAGCAAGGTAAATATCATTTGGGTTAAGATTACATACTGATTCTGTTTACCTGTTGGTATTGTACTCATTTCACAATTTTTGAAGTGAGCCCTCACTCTCAAAGCTCAAGATCAAGTGGCGAAACATTTTCTGCCACCAATACTAAAGGAGTTGGAGAGGAAAGTACAAAAAGAAGAAGAATATCATCAACAAAACAGTCTGCTGAAAGCTCATCATCTGGTGATGAAACTGTGTCGGCATTGCCATGTCTAGTAGCTCTAAACCCGGGAGTCAGGATTGTGACTGTAGCTGCTGGTGGGCGCCACACTCTAGCATTATCAGGTACTTTGTCTCTCTCCTTGACTAATGAGTGAAATGAGTCAGAACATGTATATTTTCTGCAGTAAGATAGTTGTGTATAGATTCGTAGATAATGTGACATTTCAATCTGTAAATGCTTTCTTATTGTTGAAATTTCAGATATCGGGCAGGTCTGGGGTTGGGGCTATGGTGGTGAGGGACAACTTGGTTTGGGTTCTAGGATAAGAATGGTATCCTCGCCCCATCCTGTCCCTTGCATTGAGCTATCTTCTTTTGGGAAAGATAGTGTTGCTGCACGTTCTCGAGGTAGCTTGTGTTCAGAAGGGCAGGGTTTTAGAGTTCCTGGAAATTATGTAAAGGGGATAGCCTGTGGAGGACGACACAGTGCGGTAATTACAGGTGTGCCTTAGATCATTCACTTGTTGAACTGGTTTGTAAAAAAAAAAAAAAAAATCAATTAGGGAATAGAAGTGGTTATATTTGCTGGAGATGAAGTTGTGAAATTCTAATACAGATGTCTAGAAGTTCAAGGGAGAAGTTAATGAAAACTGAACTTTTTTCATTAAATGAAGAAAGGTGTAAACACAAGCAAATATGAATTAGTGTTGTAAAGAAATTTTTCTTATTTTTGGTAAAAGGAATAGCTTGAGACTTGGTTGGGATGGAAATGGAAAATTCATGAAATATTCTTTATGAACTAATATGAAAAAAAGTATTTTTTTTTTTTATGATTAACAAATAGAAAGAGTTTTACATGAGAGAAATTCACTTTCTTGATAAAAAATCTGATCAGTTTCTCCCCAATCCAACCTTCATTTGACTTTATTAAAGAGATACTGCCGTCCTAGAATAGAGAAAGACGAAATAAGACATGTTTAAAGGCTAATTAATTACTCTGGAACAAAACATCCCTTCAAGACTCTTAGGATGCTCTGTGACTAGTTAGATTGTTCAACCTTAAAGATCTCCATGGAGTTAGGAAGTTGTAATAAACCTCAGGATGACCAGTGATTGATTTGAATGTTGTTTGGAATGAGAATCTTTGTTTATCTGGTGTCTGGTTTGCTTGTATATTCTAGTTTTTTTTATAAAATTAAAAATATATTGATACTATTACCGCATTAACCAATTTGTCCATTAACAGATGCTGGAGCAGTACTTACTTTCGGTTGGGGACTCTATGGACAGGTTAGTTCTCATGGTCATAATATAGAACTTCACATTGAATATTCTGCTGGCCAACTTCTTTTCTTGTTAAAGAAGAGATACATAGTTTTTGTATCTTATTTGAGTGATCACTCATCACAGAATACATGCCCAAAAACCATGCCATGGTTTTATATAATTCCGAAATGAATAAAAAGCTGACAAGTGAGATTGCATTCCAAAAATTCCAAAAGGAATGGAGACTTAGTATTAATGTTATAAGCACTGGCCTTTTTCTCTTCGAGATCGTATTCATGTCATGGTTTGGGTATAAGTTGCACCATCCAGTAACAAATTATTCACATCTCTGTTCCTGATCAATGTACTTTTTTAAGGTGCTTTATTAGCTTATGAATAATCCCCTTGTTCCACTCTAGTTCTCCTGTGGTTGTTGAAGGCCTACTCAAGTTTCCATTTAGGCCTGGTTCATAAAGTGCCATCCACCATCTGATTTTTAATATGGACGTAGTGCATTAATGTTTCTCCATTTGTTCCGTTGGTTAAATGCATGGTCGTTATATTATACATTCAAATGCTTGAGGGTGATCCTCTGGTTATGGCCTTAAGTCGTTTTAAAGTTACAAGTGTGTATGCTGGAAATATATATTTCACTCTTCCAATGGCATGTGCAATGATTGGGATTTCTCAAATTAACTGTTCTTCAGGATCAATATGTAGGTAAAGTAGAAATTGGTGGAGAAAAAGGCTCAGTAAAGTTGAAGATGAGGTTCAATCTAATAAGGGATATTCTTCTCGATTCCTTTTCTAATATTTCTCTCCTCTATTTTATTGTGATATATGCTTGTTCTATCTTCTAATATATTGTGATATGGAGTTAAATTGTTTCGATTTTCTTGTTTTCTCAAGTGTGGGCAAGGAAGTACAGATGATGAATTAAGCCCGACGAGCGTATATTCCTTACTGGGCATCAAGATAGTGTCTGTTGCGGCAGGACTGTGGCACACAGTTTGCATATCAGCTGATGGTGATGTGTACGCGTTTGGGGGGAATCAGTTTGGGCAATTGGGAACTGGTGGTGATCAAGCCGAGGTTAACACCGTATTTCCATTCCTAGATTCTTACATACAGCTAACTCCCCCACTTTTAGCACTACATAAATTATTCAAATCTGTATTTCAAAATCAGACTCTCCCCAGGCTCTTGGAAGATCCAAGTTTGGAGAATTCGCATGTAAAATTTGTATCGTGCGGAGCTCGTCACAGTGCCATAATTACAGGTATGCATGGTGAGAACTTTCCAAAATCTTCATCTTTTATTTTGTACCCGTCTGTTGACTATATGCTTCTTTTGCTTGAAGAGGATGGGAAAATATTCTGCTGGGGATGGAACAAGTATGGCCAGGTATCATCCTCACGCTGATCAGTGATCAAGGTAGTCGGTAGCCTGGACATCATAACATTGGAATACCCGAAATCAATATGTTCCATTTTTTTCTTAAGTTTCTCAATGTATTGGAGGGTCGTTTAAATGAGTCATGTCGGACACCGTGCTTGAAGAAAAACGAAAGTTGGATTTACTTGTGCATCTTTTGTTTTGTTCCAATGTTGTGATGTCCGGGTGCCATTCTGTTAACTCGTAAAACAAAAACCTTAAGTTCTTTGTTTCTGAAACAGCTCGGCTTGGGTGATGTGATTGATCGCAGTACTCCCTCTCAAGTTACTATTGAGGGTTGTCGCCCAAAAAACATTGTGTGCGGCTGGTGGCATACCCTGCTTCTGGCTGAGTCAGCCAGTTGAGTACCTTGACACATACCTCAGAACAGTTTTGTCAGGTTAGCAGTGTTTCTAAGTTGATGTACCCATTTAAGTTATATGTATATGTACATAATCTAGCTCGTATAGATATACATATACATATATCCATGCTCTGATTCTTTCATGGCCGAGGTTCACCATGATTAGGTTGACTGAAGATGTTTTCTTTTTTTGGGGGGTCAGAATCAAGATGTTATACATAACTAGATTCGTTGTATATATTTGTAGATCTCATAGTAATTTTTTACCATATGGAATTAAGATGCCTGGAAAAGCATAGATTTGGGTTGTAAAATTGTTGTATGGATTGTTTCAGGAGATTCTCAAATGATTCAAATTTTCTTGTTTTGTGCTTTTCCATTAATAAATCCTTTTAGGCGGTGAACATTTCATGTCAGATATTTTCTGCATTTATTGAAGTCTCTTCAGAGTGATTAGAATTTACTATTGAGACTACCAATGTTTCTAAAGCCGGTTTTTTTTTTTTTGGTTAAATTTAATAAATAGAAGTGATCAGAGTAGAGGGTAAATGAAATGAAATATTGGTGTTTGCAAGCTAATTGAGTTTGACTCAAAAAAAATTGTACTCTGTTTGGTAATTATCGAACCGTGCTCGAGTCATCAATCGAGTCGAATTTAAACTTGGAAATTATAATATTTAATTACCCGACTTGATCGTTTCAACTCAAATTTGAATAATGTCAAATTTGAGTAATGTGATATCACATTTATTGTTGGAGTCACTTTTGCTAATTAATTCAAACTTATATTTAAATTATATAACTATGAAGTCACATACATTACAAACGCAATAAATTGAACCTACATGGGCTTAGTTGTGAAATTTCAAATTAAAATTGGTATCATTATTTAATTGGCTCGATACTTCATTTGTTTTACAAAAACAAGAGTGTTAATATGTATTTATAATTATTTAAAATTATTAATATTTATTTAATTATCGATACTATTTTGATATTCTATCAAAATGAAATTCTTAAAACAAAACGTTTATTTAACAATATAATTTTTGAAAGTATTGTTTCTTAATTAATTGGTATCAATATTTTCTAAGTATCAATACCAATTTGACATCCTGCTTATTTTATGCACAAATCACTTAGCATTCAATTAGTACCCTTAAACATCATTATAGACTTGTAGAACATCAACTAAAAGCATCCCAATCACATAATTACAAATTCACAATCAACGAAAATTCTAACCTACCGAAGTGGTCAATTTCCAAGTATGTTTCTCTAAATTTAAGCATTCATATTCCAGATCAAATTAAAACATTCTATGTACATACCCATTTCATCCACAAATGACTATTTCATGGCTATTATGTCCGATACCATTCTTTCCAATTCATACTCATCATTAGCAAGTTATTTACTCATTCTTTTCACATTCATTCTCAACAGGAGTCCACTAATCTCATCATTACTTACCTACTTAATATATATCAACTCACACACATTTTATCATATCAAGCACATAATTTCAACCATTACCAAGATTTTATTATCATTATATATATACTTCTATAATTCACATTAATTTATTCATTCTTAATTTAACTTATCACTTAAGGTATATCTAATTAACAAAACGACACACTTAGTTACATGTTCTACACTTAAATAAAAGAGATTCGTCGAAGTTAATGAGTCTGAGATTTTTTACGAATGTTGAAAGTTAAGGCTCGCTAGAACAAACCACCTAATCTACGTACAAAAATAAAATCATATGCTAAGTATAAACTCAATAATATTTTTATAATTTGATTATTAAAGCATAATATAATTCATACAAAACATAAATGTAAGATCATAAGGTTATATGCTACTCAAGAAATAATTGTAACATTTCATCAAATCTATTACAACTTCTATGCTTTCCATGTCATAATGGTCATATCAACAACATTTCATCACATTTCTAATTCAATTCCAATTTTCAATATCTATGAACATTATCAATATCTATACCAATTCATTTCATAGTTTGCTAATTCAATTTATGCTTTTAACCCGCTATTAACTTGATTCGGACTCAGACAAATATATGGATCCAACCAATCACACCAATTTTGCACCCAGTGCCTATAAGATAAATCTCAAATAATAAGTTGCATAAGTTGCGCCCAGTGCTGATCGATATAACTAACAAATAGATATGCCCAGCACTGGTCAGTATAACCGAAAAATGGGTGTGCCCAACACTCCCAGACACGTAGTAGTATAGACCTGAATTTTTCCTATTCTATGACATGCCAATTATACTCGACCCTACCCGAATAGTTAATAAGGTAACCATTTCTCATTTTCATATATATATATATATACACACACGAATATCTCAATTAAAATTATAATTTTATCATTGAATCATCAACCCACACATATGGTAGAATAATTCATCACAATATAGGCCCAATTTCACATTTATATCAAAATACAATATTTTCACATATATTCAATTTAGTCTCCAACAATATCAATAAAATCAATTCAATTGATTTTTTTCAATACCAACTCACCTTATGATCTTACCATACAACTGATTCATAATGCAACAAAATCAAGGTAGTTCAGATCTTGCCTTTTCTCTTTCATTTTGAGGAATCCAAGTCGACGTTAGCTACGATTAACACAAATATACCAAACTATCAATATACAAACAATTTCACACCCAATTGCAAATTTATGCAACTTTTGTATATTATTCAATTTAGTCCCTAAAATAGAGACTAATATAACTTTCAATTTAAACCTCAAATTTTTAATCCATTTTCACTAGAGTCCTTTAGGACCTCCTGTATTCACATTTCTACCATAATTTCAAAATTTTTGCATTTTAATCCCTAAAGAAAAAACTATCAATTGACTTTACAATTTAGTCATTTTCACTTCTACACTTAAAATCTAACAATTTTGTACCTAACACTTCAAGAATCTAACATTTTCATCTTCCACAAACTTTAATAGTTTCAAAAATTAAGACATGGGTCAACTAGATTAAGCTCCCAAGAATCCAAAAACATAAAAATTACAAAAAGAGAACTAAATTGAACTAACCAATTGTTGAATATAAACTTCAAAACCCTAGAAATGGCGTGGAGAGTTTTCTCTTCTTCACATTCGTTTCTTTTGCATGAATAAGATGGAGTATTCCCTTTCCATCCACCATTTATTTTTTTATCACATGTTTTTATTTTATTACCTAATTAAATTACAAATTTTATAACATATAAACATACATATTAGCTCACATACCGTTCACTACCAAAAGTATAGTGAGTATAGTGGTTTAATTACCATATAAGCCCCTTGTCCAATTCCTAATTAGAGATTCTTATAAAATTGAACTTTTTTCACTTTTACAAATTAGTCCCTGTACCTTTATTAAACACTAATACAATAAAATTATTTAACCAAAATTTAATTCATCTATAAAATAACTCCGTAAATATTTTTTAAAATATTTATGATATCAGTTTATGGAAACGGAGCCTTGAAACCGGATTTTTCGACACCACTAACTTTCGGGTTGTTACAATAATACTTGATTGGAACAGTTCGTGAGCCTTATCAAGCTTTTCATATTTTTATATTATTAATTTAGGTTATTCTCTTAATATATATTATTAAACCTAAGCTTAATTATTGAGTCGAGTTCGAGTTCAAGCTTGAGTACAGAAATCGGTAGATGAGCTTAATCAAGTTCGAGCTCGGGCTTGAGTAGCTAAATTATACCTCGAGCCGAGCTCTAGCTTAAAATGGATGTTCAATTGAGTTTGAGCCAAATATCAAGCTTCAAATTTCGAGCCGAGCTCGAGCTTTGTAGTATTCGGGCTTAGCTCAATTACACCCCTTGATCGAAGTTGGCAAGTTTGTTAAATTTGAAGAGTTTAGCTAAAAAAGTTAATTTAGATTCGTCATTTTTTTTCAAGAATATCTTAGTTTTATTTATTTAATAATTATATATTTCCTCTATTATAATTATAATTATTATAATTATAAAAAATTATTGTATTAATAAACATTCACAGCCCATCAAGTCCTCAAAAAGTAGGCTTAAAAAGAGATGAGATTTTTGAAGTTAGATTTGATCATAGCTATCTGCACAAGCAAAAGATATCTTCAAATTTTCTTGTACAACTTAGCTATGATTAAATTTGATCTCAGATGTTCCCTCTCCTTTGGAGAGGACTTGATGGGTTGTCGATGTCCATAGAGTTTTTCATGATTGGTGATCCATTTTTTAGGTAGAAGTTTCATCAACTTTGTATTTGTCTTGGTACATGGATACAGTGTGGTTTATCATGTATATTGATAGAGTGCCTTAAATTTAAAAGCATGGAATTCTATTCTATAGATAATTTGGTAGCGCACAGTTGCTATAATCACAAAATCTATTTGCTGGACACCAACCATATGGATTTGGACTTGTTAGGCTTTCATCAGATTTGGCTTACGTAAAGACATGGTAAAATTTTGAAAGGAGTGATCATTATTAAGCCTGAGCTTAGTGTAGCTTCAGTAGTTCCAATACATGCATGTTGGTATTTTATGTATCAGGAATCTAATGAAGTGATTTTGGCAATATCCTTTAATTCCATGGTAGTTGAATGCTAATCTAATAACACCAAAATGGATATAAGTAGAGCCTTTTTCTACCTAGTCCTTGGGAAATAGTGCTGGAATTTCTAGAGTGACAATTTGTTCACTAGATCCTTCTTTGATTAAATGGCTATCAAATTTGGAGGATTGAACATATTCTTTGACATTTTTTTGGAGCAGAGTAGATCAAATACTTAACACTTTTGATGAGAGGAAAAACATATTTTTTTTATAAATTGAGCTGGCACTGTCTTTTAGCTACAAGTAATTAAATCAATGATTTTCATAGGTCTATCATCTAATTGTTGTAAAGAGTACATGTAAACACGGAAAGCATAAACTATACTCTAAAACTCAGTGGAGATTCATATATACTCTTATTCAAAGAGCTTTGAAAGAAATGTTCTATAAACACACTAAAATTTTTATTCATGGTTTTTCTTGACCCTTAAGCTTACAAACTTCCTTTTTATTCATAGAAGCGAAGGATTATAAATGACAAGCTTATTAAATAGTAAAAGGATAGGATTCCTAGCATATTTAGTTAATAAGATTGCTGAAAAAAGTAGATTAGCTAGTGTCTTTCATAATCGATTAGGCTTACAAACTTCATCTTATTCATAGAAGCGAAGGATTATAAATGACAAGCTTCTTAAATAGTAAAAGGATAGGATTCCTGACATATTTACTTAATAAGATTGTTGATAAAAGTAGACTAGCTAATGTCTTTCATAATCAATGCTTTCTTCTAAGGTGAGGTTGAGCTCTATTTTCCTCCACCCTTTTTTCTGTTTGGTTGTTTATGCTTTGGATTCCATTTTCTCATCAAGATTTGGCTAAGTTTTTATGTCTATCTCCATGTGAGTGGTTTTTTCAACTAGGTCATCATCTATATGTTTAGAGGACAACTATGATATTTTGGATAATCATGACTGTTCCAACGGTCTAGAATGCTTTCTCTGCTGTGCTTTATTGCTGTAGGGTGTTTAGCCAAAGATCCTATGGTGCATCTAGATTTGGCGGAGGTCATATTTCAAGAGGGGCTGTTCTATAGAGTTGACATAGATATTTTTGGAGTTCTCTGCTCTTTTTGTCTAGATTCTTTCTATTTTAAGATAGGTCTTATAAATCTATGTTGTTAGGAATGCTCCTAATTGAAAAGAAACACCATGCTGCACAAGTACTATGTCTTATAGAAATAATCGCCATGGCTAAATCAGTTGAGTTTTTGGCTGTTGGATTGTTAATTATTTCTAACCACTGTGGAAGAGGTAAAAATCACTAAAGAAAAGAAAATTATTTCTTGGACTAATTTCTTCCAAAATTGATTGCTTTAAAAGATATTGGAGATTAAGAATGAAAAACTATATCCCTACATGGTACATGTGAGTCATAACATCAATTTTAATTTATTTAAAAATGCAGCAAACTTAATCGGAGATGATGGATAAGGGATAATCAGGATGGAGATCAAGAGGTTTAAGAATCAATTCTCCAAAGTTTTTGAAAAATTTCAATTGATATTGGAATATCATACCTCGGATTTTATTGTGGAACTTCTTTTTAAAGACAAGATTGAAAACTTTTGGAGGATGTTTTGGATGAAGATTTGGTGGGATAGAGAAGGATGAAGGTGGAGGATGAGGTTTTGTACATAATGATTCTTTAGGTGGTTTGGTTAAAAAGTCTTTCTTAACTTCTAATATTTCTTTGAAATAATTGATTTTTGCATTTATGAATTTTTCACTTTTGAAACCATATAGATGTCTTTTGTCATTCAATTTTTCAAAAAGAATTGCATTCCAATGCTTATTGCTGGTGTCTGGTTGATTAATCCTTTTCTCATCAGAAGGTATCTGGAATGGTGGCAAACTTTGGAGATTTTGTTTGAGCTTCTTTCTATAGAGGGGATTTTTTTTAACATCTTCAAAGGAATACTATATTGAGAATTTTTTGGAACAAAATCTCGAAGATAGTTTACAATCCATAAGAACTGTGCATTCGTTTTTTTGTCAAATCTTCATTAAGGAACTTTAATAATTTCTGTGTAATATGGAGAGCAGGTTATACTTGCCTTTTCTACCAAGAGTTCTGTCTCAGATCTTTTGGTCTGCATTTTTTTGTCTAACAACATAATTTCAATTTAAAGGGTTAGTTGCTTGAATTGATTTAGAAGAGCAATGTGGCTTGTTCATTTGGACTGTACAAAAGGATATCATTAAGTATATCAGTGTATTATCCATGATGGGTTGGAATATCTTGATCATAGCCTTCTAAAATAGGTGATGCGGTCGTTTTTAGACTAAAAGACATTATTTTCTATTGATAATACATGTTAGGAATAAAAAAAAAAAAATCCTATTTTGGGCTTTTTTGCTAGTTTTATTCTAGTGGCCAAAAACTAACTCTAAGATTAAATTTAGAGAAGATATTTGTAACAGTCCGATTTTGACCTTAAACGGAATGATGGTTTCGGGATCACGAATTCGAGTTAGAAAAATTTTTAAAAATTATTTTTTGTGTTTATTTTGTGTGAATTTATATCTGTGAATTTTTCGTGATTTAATTTTGTCGTTTAGGTACTCGACTAAAAAAATGACTTAATCGCGTAAAATGAAAATTTAGTGGTTATTTCTAAAGGGGACCTATTTGTTAATGGCTTTTTAAATGAGAACCTTTATGTGGTAAATAGCCCACTTTCATGTTTGTTGGATGGTAATGGCCATAGTTAAAATGGTTTTTGTAATTTAATAAATAAGGTTAAAATAGGAAATGAAATAAAATGTTATAATATTTCATATTATAACATAAAAAGAAAGCCATATTCATCATTTTTATTTCCTAATTGCCGAAACCAAAGGGAAGAACAACAAGCTAGGGTTCGGCCATCTATTTAGCTCAATCAAGGTTCGTTTTTTGTTCGGTTTTTTATAATTTCTACGTTTTTGAGATCGTTGCTTCGAGTACTACAAAACCCATGCTTGAATTTTCGATTTTGATGAATATTTTGATTTGTGCCATTGTTGATAGCTTGTGATTTTTTTTGTTTTATGATGAAAAAATGAAAAATATGTTTTAGATTAACATGTCTTGTATTGAAGTTTTTGATGATTTTGAGTAATTAGGACTTAATTGCAAAAATAATAATTTGAGGAACTAAAATGTGAAATTAATGAAATATATGGACTTGTATGGTAATGGGTAAAATTCGGCCTAACATGGGTACTTTGAAATTTTGTGTATTTTGTGTTTTGTGCAATAGAGATTAAATTGTAAAAATTGTAAATGTCAGGGGTAAAATGGTAATTTACCCATTTATGTGTTTTTTGGATTAAATTGAATGAAAATATGTTCGAATGAGCTTAATTTGAATATGTTTCAATCAAGAACTAAAGAAATCGGATTTGGACCGGGGAAAAATCGAAAGTTGTCGACTAGTCGATCCGTACCGGTTTTTCGTTGTCCGAGGTAATTTTATAAGAAAATAGACGTGTTTATTTGGTAATTAAATGTTATATTTATATGCTGTTATGAAATGTTAGAATTTAAATATGCTATGGCCGAAAATGATTAAATTTGGCTACTACACTTCTGAGTTCGATTCGATCGAGTTACGACGTCCGAAAGCCCCATATGAACCTTAGGAATAGTTAGGATACATATGTCATGACATAGGATTCCGATATATGTGTGCGAGTAAGACCATGGCATCGATTTGTGGTTCCGATATGTGTTTACGAGTAAGACCCTGTCTAGGACAGTGGCATCGATATGTGGCTACATGTAAGACCACATTTGGGACGTTGGTATTGTACGATTTATGTGATTATCTGAGTGTCCTATCTGATTCCGAATGATATGTAAAACGAGCTATGTATAGGTATGGATTAATTTATTACCAAGTCAAAGTAAGGTAAATAAGTAATTAATGGTTGATACAAATGACTTATTAAATAAATATGGAAGATGAAATCATATGATAATAATCGAAGTTGATAAAGAAATATATATGTACTGTGTTTGTCTTCGAAATGATATGTGATATGCTTATTGATGTAACTAAGTGTATTCGGCCATTTGGTTAATGTGTACGTGTTGACATATTATGATGTTTGAGTAGTAATTATGAGTATATGTGTATTCGATTGATTAATGATATCTTGGCTTTGTAAATAAAATATGAATTACTTATGTTGGTTATACAGGCTTTCGGCCAAGGTGAGAATTTTGTATAAAAATAAAATATCATGAATGAATTTAGTAGGTTGAGACTAAGCATACTCATATTAGTATAATTCAGCTAAATTTATTATGACATAGTTATATTATTAGATTTTTTATTTGCTTATGGCTTACTAAGCTATAATAGCTTATTGTGTGTATATTTGTTTCTGTTTTATAAATTTTGGATTTAAATTACAAGTTCGGGGATTGTCAACAAAGTCCATCACACTATTTGTTGTTTTGGTATTTAAATAGTCGAACTTGAACTATGGCATGTATAAGCTGGATTTTATTTTAAAATATTAGATTTTTGGGTCGTGTATAATTTAGCCATGCGAAAATGGCTTTAAGTGTTATGCTTGAGTTTGGTTTGGCTAGACTACGGTTGGAGTTTATTTCAATTATTTTTCTATATGCCATGGGCTGGAAGTAATTATGTTATGCGTTTTGAGTATTGAATTTAATTATAAATCTTGGATGTGGTATGAAGGTGATTAGCTTGGATGTGTATAATACTAAGATAAAGTATGCATGTGGATGTTCTTTATTATATTTAGTTTAATCTAATATGTTTTTAGTAATAAAGATTTATGAAATTGGTTTGATAATTCGGTAATGGAAACCTTGGATAAATGTGTGAATTAAATATATAATTTGGTTTTGCATGGCATTAAATAGGGAAAAATATTCCATGATTGTTTTTGTCATTTACTTGGTATGAAATTAATTAATAAAGTGTGGCTTTGGTGCCTAGGGTGAATGCGCACTAGAATTAAACCTTAAATTGTATATGCAGTTGTTTGCTTGTGAAATAAGTTTCAATTAGTTATATTATGAGCTTATGCTAGGAGTTTTTATTTATGCATGTACATATATATGTTCGAATCGATTCATTAAATTTTATTAATGTACCAAAACATGATTCACATATGAATTTATAGTATGGTGCTGCATGTAGGAATAAATAGGCTAATAATGGAATTTATTTTCCATTAATATATAACTTATACAAGTGCATGGCTTATTTAAGAACATGTTTAATACTCAACAATAAAGATATCAATGAGTCATATGTTCGGTATAGGTATATGCTATGCTGATGTACTTTGAGGTATATTTTATTTATACTATGTGATGAATGATAAAATTTTTAGGTTCAAATATATGAAATGATTATACCACTGATGTGATATTAGGGTCGAGCTGTAATATATAATGCATAATTGTATGATTTGTAATATGATCAGTAATGCCTTATAACTCTAATTCGACGACGGATACGGGTCAGGGGTGTTACAATATCGACTTTAGATATAGTCTGAAAAATAGTGAGTTCTTATTGGAAATGAAAATTTATAGTGAGTTCTTATTGGGAAATGAAAATTTATCATCGTAGATAAAAATTTTGAGGGGTTTATAGTTGACCACTTACTTGAGTTTTCGTCTAGCTTGTTTTGCTCTATTGACATAAAAAGTGTCACACGTCCATTGAGAATGAGAGGGTTCAATCAACCCTTGTTATTGAAGTTCTTTACATTTTTGTTCAGTGAATTTTTGATGATCAATATATGTGTTGGTGTTATGATCAAAGAAATAAAGCAAAACAGAGAAAAATAGCAATCCAATTTGGCTTGCTATATTTTATCATCTTTTTTAATTTCAAATTATACAATATATATTGTTTGATTCATGACAAAACTCAACTAATACCACTAATACAATCTTGAAACTTTAAAAACTTAACTTGTACACAAGCTGATTTGTGTCAATTAGCACCTAAACACATAAAAAAAAAATCCTACCAACTAAGATTGGTTTTATCAAACACATAAACATAAGTTGTGCAACATGCACCAAAATATTTTCATGCAATCCGCAGATACAGTCCGCGGTCATACCTAGCAAATACAATCTGTGTGTCTTCAATCTGCCAAGTAATTAACAGCTTCATAGTTTGCCATACAGTACGCAGCTTGAGCATTGGCGAGCTTATTCTTACTTGTCACATATGGAGAGTCCACCAACATTCTTACACTTTCAGACTGTCCGCCAAATATACTCGACACTGCATGGTTGTCCATATCGTAACATTCCTCCTTGGACACCATGCTGCAAACATACTTTCTAAGCATTTCGAACCTCGCCTTTCCCAGAGGCTTGGTCAAAATATCTGCTGGCTGATCTTCAGCGCTGTAATAAATCAAAGTCACTTCTTTACTCTGTTCAACTTCTCTCACAAAGTGATACTTTATCTTAAAGTGTTTTGTTCTTCCATGGAAAATTGGATTCTTCACAATTGCAATGGCAGATTGATTGTCACACAAAATTTGTGTTGCTTCAATCTAAACGAGATTCAGGTCACCAAGAAATTTTTCAGCCAAATAGCTTAATTTACTGCTGCTGCAGCTACATATTTTGCCTCAGCAAATAATTGAGCAACAGTTTGCTGCTTCTTGGAGCTCCATGAGAATATGCCAGATCCAAGTGAAAAAAGATAATCAGAGGCACTTTTCATATCATCCACCGATCCTATCCAATCGCTGTTGGTGTAGCTAACTAGTTTCAATGTTTTTGCCTTTTCAAACCATACGCCAAGGTTAGCGGATCCCTTGATGTATCTTAGCACCCTCTTAGTAGCTTTAAAATGTGATATGTTGTAGCAGTGAATAAATCTTGATAACACGCCCATTACATACATAATGTCTAGTCAAGTTGTTAAATACAACAAGCAACCAATGAGATTTCTTTAATTTTTCTCATCGACCCTCTCAAACTCATCATTACTGCTAAGCTTTTCTATAAGTGCCACTGGCATGCTGATTGGTTTACATTTTTCCATTCAAAACCTCTTCATTCAAGGAAAAGCTCCGCTGATTGATAAATATTCCTTGGACTTGTAGCACCTCCATTCCAAGAAAACACCTCATTTCTCCAAGATCTGACATCTCAAATACTTTCTTCATTTGTAGCTTAAACTCCATCAACGAGTTATCACTGCTCCCAAATTACCAATAGCTCATCAACATACAAAGAAACTGTTAAGTTTGTGACCTTTTTAAATATCTTCACATATAGAGTTGGTTCACTTAGGTTTTGCAGGTACTCATCGATCATTGCATACTAAGCTCTTGGAGCCTGTTTTAGCCCATGCAAGGCTTTTCTAAGCTTGTAAATGTTCTCTTCACTTTCTTTGATAGTGAAACCAGGTGGTTGATCCATATATACTTCTTCTTATAGATAATCATTCAAAAAGGCAGATTTAACATCCAGTTAATGAACTTTCCATCTCATCTGTGCTGCCAAAGCTAGAAGTAGCCTGATTGTATCCAATCTTGTTACTAGTGCAAAGGTCTCTATGTAATCAACCCCATATTTCTAGCTAAACCCCTTCACAACCAACCTTGCATTCAACCTGTTGATTGAACCATCAGCATTGAGCTTGATTCTGTACACCCACTTGACACCTATAACTCTCTTATGTGATGGATTATCAACAAGCTCCCATGTCTGGCTCTTGTGAATCATTTTCAACTCAGGTTGCATTACTTCCTTCCAACCTTCTATTGATGCAGCTTCTTCATAATTAACGGGTTCAAGAACTGCCATATCAACCCTTTCATAAATTTCACTAATAGCTCGAGTCCCCTTACTGGAAAATCATTATTATCAACTTCTTTTTGCTTATATATTTTAGCTTCATTAGTCACAATAATATGACTTTCACTGCATGCAAAAATACTTTGTTGGATGATAGATCATAAAATCTATAGCCCTTCTTGTTGCTACTATAGCCCACAAAAATACCAGGTTGTGCCTTCTTCTCTAACTTGTCCCTTTTGACTGTTGGAGTATGAACATAACAGATGTAACAGAAAGTCTTCAAATGAGTAATTGAATGCTTAAAGCCAAACATGCTGTAAACAGTGTCTTCTCCTTCACAGCCTTGGTTGGCAACCTGTCCTGGAGTTACAACTTAAATCTAGAAACTCTCAGGCAAAATTTTCTCAAACATAAGGCGCATGGCCATATCCATAACGATTCTATTTTTCCTTTCACTTGGACCATTTTGTTGAAGTGTATAAGTGCTAGTGACTTGGTGTTCAATCGTTGAATCTTTACAGAACTTCTCAAATAGTCTTGAGGTGTATTTAGTTCTATTATCAGACCTCACAATTCTGATCTTGCACCCAAGCTGAGTCTTTACAGCTGATTTAAACTTCCAAAACACTTGTGGAACTTTAGGCTTCCTTTTCATGAAGTAGACCCAGCAAAATCTTGAATAATCATCAGTAAATAAAACAAAATACCTACTGTCACTTAATGGTTAAGTTCTCACAGGTCTGTATACATCAGTGTGAACTAAGTGAAGCTTTTCAGAGGCTCTCCAGGCCTTGTTCACGGGAAACGACAACCTACTCTATTTTCCCAATTGACATGCTTCACAGACATCTTCATGCTTAACCATTTTTTATAAGTTCTCAACCAACTTATCCTTATAGAATTGAGATAATGCACTGTAGTTAACATGGCCCATTCTCCTATGCCACAACTCAAATTCATCTACTGAACTTGTATAGGCTCTAGATGTATATAAATTAATAACTACATTATTCAATGGTAATTTTGTATTTATATGATCAATTTGTATTAATTAATTGTTCAATTAATATTGTCTCAAACTTTTCCAAACCCAACACATACAAATTTGCACATATTTTGCAAAATAAGCTCTTCAAAGTCGGGAAAAAACGTCATAAAAAATATGGGACCTGAGACAAGATCTATCCCAACCTTTTTAGGGTTGCCTTAGACGGGTCTACCTGAACCTTTTTAGGGTTGCCTTAGATGTGTTTATCCCAACCATTTTTAAAGGTTTCCTTAGATGGGTCTATCCCAACCTTTTTTAAAGGTTGCCTTAGACAAGGTCATCCCAACCTTTTTAAGGTTGCCTTAAACGGGTCTATCCCAACTTTTTTTATAGGTTGCTTTAGACAAGGTCTATCTAAACCTTTTTAAGGTTGCCTTAGACGGGTCTATCCCAACCTTTTTAAGGCTACCTTAGATAAGGTCTACCCAACCTTTTTTAAAGGTTTCCTTAGATAAGAAGGTTTATCCCAACCTTCTTTTAAATGTTGTCTTAGATAAGAAGGTTCATCCCAACCTTTTTAAGGTTGCCTTAAACAGATCTATCCCAACCTTTTTAAAAAGGTTTCCTTAGACAAGGTCTATCCCAACCTTTTTTAAAGGTCGGCCTTAACTAGGTCTTTGTCAACACTTTTTCAAAAGTGTCGCGACACCTATGTCAACCGTACTAAAGACAACCTTTTCGGAAGTGTCGAGAGAAGCGTCACGACACCTATGCCAACCTTTTTTTGTATCATCTTAAGTAAAAAAAAAAGTGTCGTGGTAGGCCTGTTTTCTTGTATTGAGCATTCGTTAAACCGAAAGGTATAACCAGAAACTCGTAATGCCCATAACGAGTCTTGAAAGTAGTCATATACACATCAATCTCTTTAACCTTAAATTGATGATACCCAGAACAGAGATCAATTTTGGAAAATACAAATGCCCCGTGGAACTGATCGAACAGATCGTCGATCATTGGAAGTGGATACTTGTTCTTTACAGTCAATTTATTCAGCTGACGGTAATCTACACACATTCTTATCATACCATCTTTTTTCTTGACAAACAGGACCAATGCTCCCACTGATGACACACTCGGTCGGATGAACCCTCGATCGAAAAGTTCCTGAAACTGGGCTTTGAATTCCATAAGCTCATTTGGTGCCTTGTAATAAGAAGCAACAAACACCGGAGCAGTACTTGGTAACAATTTTTTACCAAATTCAACTTCCATGTTGGGAGGTACTCCCGACAACTCCTCAGGGAAAACGTCCGGAAAGTCTCTCACAGTTTTAATATCCTTAATAGAAAGCTCTGCAGAATCAGAATTAGATACAAAGGCTAAGTATGCCTCGTAACCTTTTCGAACTAGCTTTTTATCTACAAGAATGGATATCACATTAGAAAAGTAATCTCAATGCTCACTAATCATAATGATCTCACAATCCTCATCCGATCTTAAAATGACCCGCTTAGAGGCACAATCTAAACTGACACAATGTTCTACGAGTTAATTCGTTCCTAGAATTAGATCGAACTCACCAAACAAAAATCTCATCAGGTTAGTTGGAAACACAATGCCCTGAATTTCGAACAGAACTTTTCTATATATCTTATCAACTTGAACCGATTGACACAAGGGGCTAATTATAGAAATCTCTCTAGCATTACTCTCAATAGATATACCCAAGTTCACAGATATAGTAATAGATATATAAGAATGTGTAGACCCAATATCAATCAAAGCAATGTATAGAACAGTATGAACAAAGAACGTACCCGCTATAACGTCGACATCGTCTTTATCCTTGCGGTGCCTCACCCTATACACTAGAGTAGGCTGTCGTGCTTCAATCTGGCCACACATCTGCCTAATGCTCTTTGACCTTGACCAACGCTGTTACCAATCCTAGCTATACCACGGCCACTAGGTGGCGTTGAATGAGACTTGGAGTTGGGGTCTGTGCAAAAGCTTGCACTTGATCAAATCGCTGGGGACAGTCTCGAACATGGTGCTCCATCAATCCGCACTGAAGACAAGTCCCTAACTTCTCCCAGCACTCACCTGGATGGAGTCTCCCACAGTTGCTTTAGACTTGAATCTTAATTGATACAACTAGTGCATCAGTCCTCAGAGGCCCATTAAACCTTGTCCGTTTCTTAAGGCGCAGGATAGAACAAGAGAGACCTAAATCCCTTTTAATCTTACTTGACTTTTCTCTCGATCTCTCATCTTGTGTTCAATGTGTTTTACCTCTTCCGCTATCTTCGCCTTGTCAACCAAGGCTGCAAACATTTGCTTCCTCTAAGCAATTATCAGAACTCGAAAATCATAACGCAATCCTTCCTCAAACCACACACTCTTATCATAGTCCATCGATACCAAAGCTTCTAAATCTTCTTTATCATATTGAACCTCCATGGTCTCTAAGTCCGAAAGAATTTCTTTAAACACAGTTAAGTGTTCGTGCACAGACGTATCTTCCTCCAAATGATGAGCATAAAGATGATGCTTCTATGCAACTTGTTAGTTAGGGTTTTTGACATGCCTAGCTATTGCAGCTTTGCAAATAATGCAACAATGATCTTCTCCTTCAACACGTCCTATAGAATTTTATTTGACAGATATAGTTGTAATTGCGTTTTTGATCTTTACACTTCTTCTCTTTACTATTAATGTCGAATGCATCTTATCTAACCCTAGAAAGGCATCCTCCAAATCCATTTCCACAAGAACTACCTGCATATTTACCTCCCACAACACGAATCTGGTGTTGTGATCCAACAACGGAATATCATACTTCATTTTCACAATTATCATGATCGAAACAAGCAACCCAAAAAGCTTTGAGATTTGTTAAAACTAAATTTTCGATAATGGCAATATAGAGCAATCATAAAACAATAAGAAAGAAAAATAAAATACACAGATTTTACGTAGAAACCCTTTCGAAAAAAACCCACAGGCAAAGGAGAAGAAAATTCACTAATGTTGAAAATCGAATGATACAAGAGGAGTTTCGACTACATCTATTTAAATGTTGAAAAACCTTGTTCTAATAAATTTCAAATAGAAGAAGTGTAGTTCTATACGGATTCTATTTGTGCAACATAGTCCGTGGTTTATTTTAATAAGGATTCAGGTCACACAACTCTAACAATCATGGTCACCCAAGTAGAAGTTAAGGAAGAACATTAGGATGAAAGTATGGAAGATGTTTCAAATGTTCTAAGAACATTAGTTCTTAGAACTACTACAACGAGAAAATTACCATACTCTTGATGATATATGCAACGTCAATGTGGCTAGAAAGATTACAATAATTTCATGCTTGGTTAGAAACTAGCAAGCTTACAGAAAAAGGTAACTACAACATCCAAATGGAATTTGTTTCCAAATTCACAAAAATATTGGTGGAATGAGATTAACCAAGTAGACTAGATGCAGCTTTTATTGTTAACATATTTATTATAAGCTATAAGGGTTTTATAGAATTATTTTATTGAAAATTCTGATGATCTGTTAACTCTTAAAAGAATAGAATTCTTTAGAAGAAAATGTTTTCATAACGAAAGGGATTTGGCAAGACATTTTCACGCCATGACTAAACTTTTTTGTGTTCTTTGTCTTGATAGACATCTTAAACAAGCACTCCTTAAACAAGCACTCCTTACCTTCACTCTTGATCCTCTCTAGGTTGTAGTTAATCAAGTTCTTTAGAGGCAAGATTAAGATATTTTGAATTTGAGAATTGAAGAGATGATGGCGCCCCAACATGCGTGTGTCAGGGCTTAGAACTATACAATTAGATATGAAATTATGTGCGGTGTTTGTAAGTGTACATGTCAAATTGTAATATATTTTTGTCATTTACAATGAAATAGTTTAGAAGTATTGCAATGATTGTACCCAAGGGAGGTTTATTTAAATTAAATTGTAAGCGAGAATTAACATACTAAATAGGTTTAAATAATACTTACGTCCTAATCATATTACAACAGAATCAAAGCAAGATGATGTGTAGAATAAAATAGCAAAAAAAATACTAAAATTAAAATCAATGTAAGCAAGCAGAAGAGTGACTCATTTCTATGCCTATGATTAACTTAGATTTAAGGTTTTCACTAATTAGCTAACAACTAACCTAATTAATATATTTTGGCATATAACTAAATTAATTGATTAACTTAATGTGGGGTTATGCCTTGCATTTTTCGGCTTTTCTTCTTCTAGTTAAATTCTATTTTTAGTTTTCCACTTAAATTTTGATTAGTGTAGTTTATTTTAATATTATTTGACCTATGAATTTAGCTTATAAATAGGATCTTTTTCCACCCTAAAAAGATAACCCATAATACATTTAGGTATTTGCTTTTACGAGATTTCAAAGAATTTTTTGAGGGTACATATTTTTGGGTTCGGGGTTTAAATTTATCTCCATCTTTGTACTCTTCGTGTTTTTACCATTACAGTAAATTTATCTTTGCTCGTAGTTTTTTTATCGCAATCGAAGGGGTTTTTCCACGTAAAATATTTGTGTTCAATAATTTAATTTCTTTGTTATTTTACTTGTTCATTGCTTAATCGAGTTTATCCCCAATAAATTGGTTTCAAAGCTTGGTCTGTTTTCACAATCAACCCATTCAGAGATGATAGCAACAAGGTTTGATATTGATAAGTTCGATGACATCATAAATTTTAATTTGTGACAAGTTCGGATGACGACAATTCTAATTTAAGGTAATCTTGAGAAGGTCCTTACAGAGAAGAAACTTGCAGACATAGAAAAACCAGAATGTGACATATTAAATAAAAAAAGCTCTATCATTAATACAATCGTGCCTTATGAATAATGTATTATAGAAGGTGTTGATGGAGAAAACGACATACACCCTATAGAAAAGGTTAGAAACCCTCTACGCGACAAAGTCTCTGGCTAACCAATTACTGTTGAAACAACGACTGTACACATTCTGCATGAACAAAGCTGAGTACCTTAGAGATCACATCATTCAATTTATTACTCTTTTCAATGATTTAAAGAATGTTAAGGTTCAAATTGACGATAAAGATCAGACGATGCTATTATTGTGCTCTTTACCCCATTCATACAAGTCTTTTAAGGAAACCCTAATTTATGGCAGAGGTAATCTCTCATTCAAGGATGTTAAGGGTAATTTGTTAAGAAAAGACAAACTCGAAAATGATTTTGGTTTGGATAGTAAGTCAGATAGGCAAGCCTTGATTTTGGTAGCATCACAGAAGCGAGATAAAAAATGTCACTATTGTAAGAAATTAGGTCACGTCAAGGAAGATTTTTACAAACTGCAAAATAAAGGACTACTGAGAGTAACAAGGAAGACTTAGTTGGTGCTAATTTGGTCAATTAAAAGGGTGATGATTTCTTGTTGGTGTCAACAAGTGAAAGCTTCGAGCTTACATTCGAGTGGATCCTAGATTCGGGGTGTTCTTTCCACGTGTGTCCCAACATGGAGTGGTTCTCAACATACAGTTTAGTTGAAGGTGGAGTTGTGTGCATAGGGAATGATTCACCTAGTAAGGTAATTGGTATTGGTACTGTTCAGATCAAGATGCACGATGGGACAATTAGGACACTATCAAACGTCAGACATGTGCCTACTTAAAGAAAAATCTCATCTTCTTGGGAAATTTGGATTTGAAGGGTTGTAGAATTAACAACGAGTCAAGAGGCATTAAGGTATCCAGTGGGATTCTTGTTTAGATGAAAGGTAAAAAAGATTGGCAGTCTTTATGTTCTAGAAGGATGAACGATGACTGGTGAAATTGGACGTCCCTTATTCATTAAAGATCAAAGTCGACTCTTTTAAAGAGAAGCAACTTGGTCATAGGAGGGAAAAAAGTATGACCGCTTCGTATAGGAGAGGTTATCTTTTGGGTACATGTTTTGAAAAGATAAGGCATTAATCAGACTTGAGTCAGTTTTGATTTGGCAGTGTACAAGTCAAAGATTAGAAGATTTCCAACTTCTAAGTACAATTTCAACTCAGTTAATATCTTGCATAGTTTGAGATAAGTCTATGGCGAGCTTTAGCAAAAAAGGTATTGTGGAAATACGAGTCAATGTGAAGATTTGTGGAGTTATGCCTTGCCTTTTTTTATTTTTCTTCTCTTAATTAAACTTTGTTTTTAGTTTTCCACTTAAACTTTGATTACTGTAGGCTATTTTAATATTAGTTTCCCATTTAAACTCTGATTATTGTAGGTTATTTTAATATTGTTTGACATATGAATTTAGCCTATAAATAAGCCTTTTTTCAACCATAGAAAGATAACCCATAACACATTTAGGTATTAGTTTTTATAAGCTTTCAGAGAATTTTGTGTTTACATTTTGAGGGTTCTCACTTTTAGGTTTCGGGGCTTAAATTTTATCTCCATCTTTTTACTCTTTGTGTTTTTTTCGTTATAGGGAATTTATCTTTGTCTATGATTTTTTTTTATTTTCTTCGGAGGGGTTTTTCCATGTAAAATATTTGTGTTCGGTATTTTAATTTCATTGTATTTTACTTGTTCGTTGCTTAATCTAGTTTATCCCTAACACTTAATTTAATTATCTTTTGACTTGATAAATTAAATCAGGTTATATTAAGTTGATTCCAAGCAGACTATCCTTTCGGCCCTATCTACCTAAGTGACTTCCTAGAGCCGTCAATCTAAGGTTTATTCTGCTTAATCTAATCCAATTAACTAGATGTGAAACCTTAAACCTGAACTAATTAATCCCACTTCAGATCATCAACCTCCCTAGGGTTTTAGTTCAGGGTCATTTTAGATGCAAATTTTCTTATCAATTTATTAAACATTTGAATAGTTGTAAAGATAAAAAAAAAAAAAGAGAGAAAAGATGCTTAGAATTCGAAAATCTTGATTTGCACTTGGATCTTAAACCCTCGATTGATTGTTGAATTCGGTAACAAAAAAATAATGAAAAAAAATAACAACGAAAATAATATTGAAATAAAAAAAATTGTTTAACAATTGAAAACAAATTGAAAATGCAACTAACCCCTAACTAAGAATAGAAATCTAAAGTTTGAATGATAAACTGAACTCCCTAGTTAGGTTCTAAGAGCTAACATTTATAATGTTTGTGTTAGATGATCAAATTAGGTTAATTACAAGTTGCATAATATGTTAATTATGATTGTTCAGACAAAAGATATAAAATTTTTGGGTTTTGCATTTTAATGGATTGATCAGTTTTGTAATTTGTCTTGCTTTCATTTCAGTACATAGGTTTAGCTATCCTGGAATTAAAGGTTGTCAATGATTAAAAAATTGGTTTTGATACTTTGAAAGTTAATAGCATAGGGTATGTTGTTAAAGGTTAGAAATGCTCTTCTCGAAAGGAATGTTAAAAAACAGTTCATGAAATTAAAGCTTGGATTAGATGAAAAGAATGTGAAAGATGAATTTGAAGAAACTTAAAATGTGTTTCTTTTCCCACATTTGTTTCCTTTTTCTTTTCTGGTTTCTCAAAATAAAAAGAATTTTTCATTTTCATTTTAAAATTTATTTTAATTAAAATAATTAATTTTGAAGATAAAAGATAAAAAAATTGAAGATTTTAAAGAGAAATTGATGTATTATTTAAAATAAAAATTCTGACAAATTACTTGGACACTTTATGGTTGAGTCACGTGTTTTGACAAGACAAAATAAATATGATTAGTTAGAAGTACAATATTAATAGGCGACATTAAAGTTTAAATATTAAAATCAATTTTTGAAAGTTTAAATACTATATTAAAAGATTTATTAAAATTCAAGTATGAAATATGAAATTATCCTTGAGTAAAAATACCGATGCATGGAAAAGTTCTTTTCCCTTCCTTCCTATTCCTTTCCATCTCCTAACCTCGATTTAGGGGATTCAGATTGCTTTCAAAAGACTTCGGCTCCAAAAGCACTATTGGAAGAAAAAGTAGTAACAAGTGATTTTAAATGAAATTTTAACTTTTCAGAAGTGCTTTTCAAAAGCACTTCTGAAACTGAAAAGTTAAAATTTTTAGCTTTTTCTCTCCCAAAAGCACTTTTAATGCTTAATTACTTTTTCACCCCTTCAATAATAGAGTACTTCTTTTTTTTCTTGATACTTAATTACAAATGTGTTAAAATCATTAATTAAAAATAAAAAATATTTTTAAAATACTAATTACAAATATTTAATAGTTATATTTAAATATTTAAAATATAGTTTATATACTCTAATTAAATTTTATAAATAATTAATATTTATTGCTTAAAATATTTAAAATTTATATTTTATATATTAAAATATTAACAAGAAATTATAATATATTTTTTATATTCTTACTAAAATATAATAATATTAACTAATTTAAATATTATTTAAATGTATATTTATTACTTGATAATAACATGTCTAAAATGGACATTTTATTTCTCAAAAGCACTTTTTGACAGCAATGCTAAACACTCAAATTTTAAACCAAATTTTTCAAAAGCACTTCTCAAAAGCACTTTTCCACAGCACTTCTCAAAAGCACTTTTCCACAGCACTTCTCAAAAGCACTTTTCAAAAGCATTGCCAAACTAGCCCTTAAGCACAATGTTAATGATGAAAAGTTTTTAAGTAGGTTTAAAAGGTTGAGACACTTGTCATGAAAATTTTATATTTTATTGGTAACAATAATAATTCTTTTTTATGTTATACCATCTACATTCAAATATACTATCCATTTTTAAATTTTAATAAAAGAATTACTATCAAATTTTAGTATAATGATAACTTTAGCCATTAATATTTTTACTTTTTATCAATTTGACCCTTATTCTTCTTTTAAGTTAAATTTGGCCCTTAACCTTTTAAAAAGAGTCAAATTTGACCATCAATCTTCAAAAAAGAGTTGAATTGTTGTTTCTAAAATGGAAATGTTGACCAAAATGTTAAATTTTTTAACATGGTAGCTTGTATGACATTCCATGTATACTACAAACTATTTCTTTTATTTTAATGAACCTTTCATATATATATATATATATATATATATATATATATATATATATATTTTGGATTTTGAATTTTGAATTTTTGAACATTTGAATTTTTATAGTTTTTAAATTATTTGTTAATGTGACGATAAGACAAACAGTGACATGTCCACATAAAGTACACATGGACTGCCATGTCGGCTGCCACACTAACATTGTTAAAAATTTATAGTTTTAGTCAACATTTTCACTAAAAAAGGCAATTTGATTGGTTTTGAAAGGTTAATGATCAAATTTAGTTCAAAAAAAAGAATATGGGTCAAATTGACAAAAGACATAAATGTTGACGGCTAAATTTATCATTATCTCATATATATTTCACTTTAAAGTTAGCTTCATAAGATTTGACGTGTCATTTAGCGGTTAAATTAACAATTTTAGTAACAAAAGGACATGATTAATATAACATCGATAGTTTGGAAATATAATTAGAATGTTTTAAAGTTTAGGGACCAATTTAATATGAACCTCATAGTTTAAGGATTCCTAACGCAATTAACTCTTTTAAATATAACTTTTAAAAATATTTAAACTTAATATTTAAACATAAAATGTAGCACCCTAAACCCGGCCCAGAAGTTATGGCCAGATCCGGCATGCCACATCAAAAATGTAAAAAAAAATCCATTCTAAGTCCAGAAAATCGTACTTGATGTTCAAAAGATTAATTCATTAAAGGTTAAAGTGAATGGAAGCTGTGCACCAGGTAGGAAACCGGAAAAGAGGTGGTGAGTCCATCGGATCGCTAATACCAATCTCCCTTCGGATCCAATCTAGACATGCATACCGCCATTGCCACACCTTAACGTCATGGATATTTCTAGGAAACTGATTTGATTAAGTCATTTTTAGGAAAAGTGATTAATTTTGGAAAATACTTTCATTGCGGAAGCTTTGCTTGTTGTCGTGTTATTTTGAAATCAATTGTTGTTTTTTTGAAAACGCGCCCTAAAACTATCCAATTTCAACAGTTAAAATAAGTATTACCTATCTTAGTAATACATATTAAAACCATCAAAAATAATTAAGCGGCCTTATTACATTTAAAAGCCCAAAAACTTCAAACGTAAATAAAAGGATGTCCAGTTCACCAGAAGAAAATCAAACTTTCGAACGGTGGCCACTCCAATTCCCTCATGACTCCAAGCCCACTATGGGTAAGGATTTCTGCGTGGATGAAAATAAAAGGGGTGAGTTTGGGGAAACTCATGTGTAAGGAAAACCCATTCAAAGCCCAAGTCACTCAAGCCTATTGGGCCTAAGCCCATTCAGTAATATGGTATGCAGGGCGAGCCCTTTTCAGATTACAATAAACCGGGCCTTAGCCCCTTATTCAGATAATGAGATGGCCCATAGGCCCATTTCAAAATACATGCAACATCAATAACATATGCAAGCCCATTTGGGTAACAGTGGTATCAAAGAGCCCTTTTCAGATTATAATAAATTGGGCCTTAGCCCTTATTCAGATAACAAGATGGCCCATAGGCCCATTTCAAAATACATGCAACATCAATAACATATGCAAGCCCATTTGGGAGACTACTCAACCCACCAACCACTACACTCCACCCGTACCAGCCATACACTCCATGTGGGAATAGTTCAACCTACCCATTAACACTCCACATTCTTGCACTTTGTTGCTCAGATTATCAAAGAATTGAGGCAAAGCCTCCAAGACGTGGACAAGCCACTTTCAAGACTTCCTCCGTCAATATCCCAATCCCATGCATCGATAATAACAACATGGCATGCAAGTAAATAACAACAATCAAACATGCATTTAGGTCAATTTAACCCTAGGGGTATTTGGTAATTTTGTACCTAGGGGTATAACAGTAATTTTCTATACATAGGGGTATTATAGTAATTTAGCTGCTTTTAGGGTTTTTCATGCATATTCCTACTTTTCACGTACTAATGTAATCACGCATCGAGGGTTCTTATCGAATTGGGCCCATTGGCCCATCATTCCAATTTTGGCCCATTAAGCTCAAAAATATCGAGGGCACGTAAATCATGCACTTTGCGGTCCAAACATTGCAGCTTACCAAAAACATTAATCGATTTACCTCACGAGCATTCGACACTCAGCAAATTTACAAAATACCGGTTTTCGGCATTTCGGCTTTTCGCTTTTGCCGATCTAGACTAAGAAAGAGGGTGTTAGTTACACACCTGTTTGCGACGATATGCTGACGAGATCCACACACGAACCGCCTACAATTGGATTACTAACACATTAATCTAACTATTCAAATACAAACTACTATTAACCCCTTACAATATTCGGCCAACTACACCTACAGATCATAGTAAGCTTATAAGAAATCAATAAGCAACTCATTAACAAATTTTTGTCAATGTTTACCACATAATCATAATTTCACTGCAAGCTGTCTTCCTGAGCAATAGTCACTAAATCATTTATAACTGGAGCTACGAAACTCCAAATCAAGTTCCGTTAATTTTCCTGAAAATAGACTCATATATCTTCTATCCATAAAATTTTCAGAATTTTGGTTTATCCAATCAATACCAGATTTTTCTCAAAGTTTCCCATGTTTCACTGTTTGACTAATCTGACCACTCTTCATTACGAATCAAATTTCTCATTGTACAGAATTCAAAATATGTTCTTGTTTATTTCATTAGAAACTAGACTCAATAAGCTTTAATTACATAATTTATTCAGCTTCTAATTCATCTCCCACAATTTATGGTGATTTTCCAAAGTCACGTTACTGCTGCTGTCCCAAGCAGATTTATTACCAAATCACTCTTTCACACATACCTTGCATGCATGTTATTTAAACATGTATATCACCAATCAATCATCTCATATCTATGATTTTACTTAAGTATAATCTCCATTTCATCATTTTAAAGCACAATATGTTATCTGATTTTTCCCTTTAACATCTAAGGCACATGCATGCTCATTTGTTTGGCTCAACTTCACATATCTTCTATTTTTCATCAAAAGAACATGAAACAACAACCATTTCCTTCATTTTAATTCATGACCAAATGCTCATAACACAACTAAAAATCAAAATATACTTCAAGAGTTAAGGTAGAATCAAGAAGAACTCATAAACCTCAAAATAGAAGCAAGGTACCAAGAACTTACCTTCAATTTTCCTCCTCCTAATGATCGAATACTCAAGAGCTTTCTCCTCTCCTTTCTCTTCTCTAACTTTCAGCTATGATGAACAAAGATGGACAAAACTTTGTTCTTTTCACCCCTTTTTCTTTTAATAAAACTTCATATTTCATCCATTTAATTCTTTAATACAAAAGACATGAATTTCTTATCATGAAACATTTACCTAAACCATTATCATGAAACATTTACCTAACCCATTATCATGGAATATTTACCTAATCCATTATCATGGAACATTTACCTAACCCATTATCAATTTGTATCAATTTGTACCATAAATTATGGATATCAAGTACTCATATTGTCTACAACAACATGATGGCTAGCCACTTCATGTAAAATGGGAGGTTTGTCATGCAAATCCTCCTATTTTGCACTCCTATTTATTTGGCCACTTCAATTTAATCTATAGTATTTTCAAACATTTTCACATAGGTCCTATTTCATAATTTCACCCCCTTTTTCTTATGGAACAAAAATTAACTAAAATTGTCGGGTTCTATCTTAAGCTTGGGCTTTTTAGAGGCCCGCTAACATAATTAAACCTATGCCAATATTCACAGGATTCCCGAAAATTGGGGCGTTACATAAAAGTTTTACAACGCATTTTAAATAGGGTAAACTGCCCAATTGGTCATCCAATTTTTAAGGCATTTTTATTTTGGTCACACAAGAAAACTTTTGCAATTCCGTCACCCAATTTTTAGGGCACTTTTATTTTAGTCACCTAAGCGTTAATTCTTTAACGATGATTAACTGTACACACCAAATCATGTCCGCATCATGTTTACATTTTCATTTTGGTCACTCAACTTCTAAGTTGCTTTCATTTTGGTCATCGAAAAAAATATTTTTTTAAGTATTGATCTATGTAAAGAAAATTAAGAATTAAAATGAAAATGTGATAGAAACTAAAATAATACATTAAAATTTTGTCAAATTGTACTTGTTTATCTCATATAGAAAATTCTAATTTTTTTTCAATATTGAAATTTAAATTTCAAAACATGAAAATCAATTAAATAAAGGGTATACTACCTAGTTGGTCACCCAACTTTTAGGGCACTTTCATTTTAGTCACCCAAGTTTAAATCTCTAATGGCGGTTAATTGTATACGTCACATCATATTTGCACTTTCATTTTGGTCACCTAAAAATTATTTTTTTATTTAAGTATTGATTGGGGTAAAAAAAATCAAGAATTAAAGTGAAAAGCAGTAAAAACTAAATGTAATACCCCTCGCCCGACTGATCGTCGGGTTCAAGTTACGAAATGCTACATTAGTTGTCGAAACAACTATAGTCAAGTTCACAGCAAAATATCAATTGCATGTACAATGTAATCTTAACCAAATTCATTTTAGGTTTAATAAACAATTTTCAATCTTAATCGAGCTTACGAAAGCTCTTTTGTTAACTCGGGCACGAAATAGGACCAACTTGCAAAGTTTTAAAAATTTAGGGCTGGTGTCACAATGCCATCACCTTCACGTCATATCGTCGCTAAATATTTTTTCTCATCGTGACCTTAGGCCACTCAACATCATGACGTGACTCGCTATTGGTCGATGTTGGGACAAGATAATTTGGTCGTCGAGATGTAGACCATGTTTTGACAAAAATGAACCATTTGGTACCTATTTCAGAGTTTCCAGCCAAACCTATCAACATGTTCAAAAAATATCAATTTTGATTGAATCAAAACATACCGAAAACATGCCAAATAGTTCAAGTATCTATGTACTAGTTCTTATCAAGTCAACCACTATTTATACACCCTTTAAACCTAAACAATTCAATATCATTACAACCTAATATTCCAGTTATGAAATTTCCACACTTTACCTATGTCAAACCATCTTGAAGCATACGATTTCAATTTCACTATAACTACTTATGAACACGTATACATATCCATAACTTATAGGCATTAAACATAACTATCACTATCCAAATTATGCCACATTTTCAAGCATACTTCAAGTTAATTATGTTCTAAAACATTTCTATCCCATTCACCTATCAAACAACATATCAATTTATATATCATTCATTGTCATTCCATATGCCACACACTTAGCCATAGACCATCACATTATTAAGCATGAAATGCATACATATTAATCTCTATGTATGAATCAAAACACCAATTCATCACAAGTTACCAAACTCATCAAGACATTTTATACATCAAAATATATACCAAAACACTTATATAAATGTCACAATTCCTTGACTCAAGATAACCAAATAGCTATCGAAATGAGGATAGTGTGAGTTTTGAGACAATCCGGCTTGACGTGTTTCACAAGGTGACGATCTACAAGGAAAAAAGGAAAACAATTAGGTAAGCATATAAGATTCTTAGTAAGTTCATAGGCATTAAATAAAACTTACATTATCTTTTATCTAAATACAATAAGCAGCTTTAACTTGACATAGTTTGGCTAAATGTGGCAAAAAAAAGCATCAATAAGGTGAATGTTAACATGTAATCAAACCTTATGGCAATTCAATCATTTATCATACCAATTCATGTCATTTTGTATAAAAAAAAATCAAATTCATTCAATCAAGGGATAATGTAATCATATTCATGACATTTTTCCAATATTTTATTCAAGTTCAATTCAACATTTCTTCAAGTGAACATCAAGATCATTAAGTCTCATTTCAAATTACTCATTTCATATAAATTGTTTCGCTCAATACATAAGTAACCATACCACACCAGTTTCTTGTCCGAGCTGAATAATTTTTTGTCAAATTACCTGTCCAAGCTAAACTTTTATAACGACACATTTGATTTCTTTTCCAAACTATATATATACATACATGTCAGGCTACCCGTCTGGGTTAAACCTTTAAAATGGCATCAAGTTACTCGTCCAAGCTAAACCTGTGTGACATGTATTTGCAAGTCGCAACAAATGCTAGATCTCGGTAATATTTCTACTTAATCTCATATAAGCGTGCGCAAAATCCTATTGGCATGTCAATCGTGTCCTAACCTTTACTAAGTTTACAGGAGCATCTATTGCACATATAATCATCACTTTTCAATTTAGTTCAATTCTCACCATTTGTACCATTTCAAAAATAATTTAATTTACAATCAAACATACATAAATATAATTCAAATACATACAATATAAATTATAATTACCATATGAACTTACCCAGTCAAAATAAGAACCAAATTTAATCTTCAAGGTCTGTCGAAACCATTTTTAAAACCGAGTTTTGGAAAATGGGAATCGACTTTAAGAGAAACGAAAACGGGAGTCGCCACCAATCTTTTTAGGTGCGATTGGATCACCTTTAAAACATTTTGTTTTAAAATCATTAGTTTTGGTCTACGAAATAAAAAGAACGGGTTCGGGAGTCGGTTACGTACGAGGAAGGATTAGCACCCTCGTAACGCCCAAAAATTGGTACCTAATTAATTATCAAATGTCTTTAAGGTCGGAAATTTAAAAGTTTTAAGATGCAATCCTCTTTTAAAATATTTTGATTTTGAAAATTGGGGTTCACTTGTATCAAAATATTGACACTAAGTTAGCCTTTTTGGAAATCCCTATCTCGAAACAACAAAATGCCACATCCAGTAAGTTAGGACACAAGGCTTTGAAATTCCAAGACAGTTGCTCGTATTTTGAAAATCTTAAAAAACTTAGAAGGGTACTTAACTATTCGGACTAAACAAGAAAAAATTGCAACCCAATAAGTTAGGGCACTACTCTTCTCGAAGCTTCCAAACACCAAGCATTGCCTTTTTATTTTTGAAAACTTTGAAGTCTCATTTTTAAAACCAATACATGAAGGAGCATATTAACATAACATACGAGATAACATGTTATAATAATAGGTAAGTAAAAGCATAACAGCATAAATATCATACACTAACCAACATATATAAGAAACAAAACATGACAATTTTTTAAATAAGAAAAATATACATAAAACGCAATACATATTTAAGAAGAAAAGGTAAGAATCCTAAACATATAATTCAACATATATTTAATCATATAAATGATGCATGATATACAATTTTAACACACACACACACATATATATATATAATGCATTTGAAAATAAATTATAAAAGTCTAAGATATTACATAACATATAAAATACATAACATAGCAATAATACATTAATTCTAAAGTAAAATCAAATATTGTATAATAATAAAACATAAGTTTTCTTTAAAAAAATATATATGTATAATACAAACAATTGATAAAAAATGTGATATTTAATAATATAATATATAATAAAAATATATTTATAAGAATAATAATTATATAAAATATAAAATATAATGGTTTAGAAAAATAATGTATAAAATATCAAATATGTGAAAGAATTTATATTTATAATAAAATAATGATATAATATATATATATAAATATAAGTTTAGAATAATATGAAATGAATAATTAATGATGAAATATATGTATTATACAAATTATTATGTTATAATATCTTCAAATTGTGTAATAATAGAATATAAGTAAAGTAATTATTAACATATAAATAAAAATAAGTATATAATACAAGTTAGAACTTTTAATGATAATAATATATTGATAAAAAATAATGGAATAAAAATGACATAATATAAAATAATTATAATTTATAATATAAAAGTGTATATATGTAAAAATAATACATAATATATATAAATAATTAATAAATATATAATACAAGTAAAAATATAGTAATGATATATAAATAATGATGTAAAATAATAATAATTTGTGAAAAATATTATACAATAAGTAATAATAATATAAATAATATATCATAAAATAATTATACAATATATAATATAAAAATAGGGTTGAAAATAGAACAAATAACAATATCAAAATTTATATATATAATAATAATAGAAATAAATATATATAGGGTTAAATTTGAAGTTCAATAAAATTACAAGGGCGAATTTTAAAAAAAATAAAGTTGGATTAAGGTCTTAATTAAAACACGCGTAAAACAAAAGGGACTTATTGGGCAAATCGCCCTATTCCCAAAACGGCAGCGTTTTAATTCTGGACTTAAAATTACTATTGCAGGGACTAAATCAAAACTGAAACAAAATATTAGGGCTAAATCATAAATAAAATAAAAAAAATTGAAAACATAAAAAAAGGTGGAGGGACTAATTGGATAATTAACCCAATCCTCAAAAAACACGCGGATCCTCTCCGAGTAATCTGGTCAACGCGCGGATCCTGGGGCCTTAAAACGTCGTCGTTTTAAGCTTATCAGACTAAGCTAAAACGGCGTTGTTCTGCTAAGGCTATATAAGCCAAACTTTAACCTAAAAAAATCATTTAGCCCTTGGTTCAGAAAAAAAAATGAGAGAAATCCTCTGAAAAGTCCCCCAGCCCTTTGAGCTCCGGCCCTAGGCCGGTCTGCTCCGTTCATCGGACCTCCGCGCTCAGCTCCACGCGCCGTCATCAACTCCGCCACACATGACGGTCGGGACCTGAAAAGCTTCGCTTTTCGGGGCGAAACTCAAGGTATTTTCTTCCTTTGTCTATTAATATATTGTATACAGATTGCTTACGACAAAAATGAAATGAAAGCAGAAAGAGAATAATAAGTCACCTTCATCCTCGTGAAATCTTTTTAGTATATTATTAAAAATCTTTGGTGTACAATAGCTTTGTGGTGTATTTCTAGTATTATTCTCTCTGTATGTCCGTAAAAAAAAAAAGCCCCCTCTTTACATGTTCGAAGAAGGCTTTATAGCCTAGAAACTGCTCTGTTTTGGAAAGAAATCTTAAATTTCTTTCCATATCTGTTTAGGTCTATCTGCTGATTTTTGTTCTGATTTTTTTCCATTTCTTGCATGTGACCGCGAGAATCTAGGTGATTCAAGGGCTGCTGGCGTTTATGGAGGCATGAAGTCCGGTGGTGAGGATTCGTGGAGACGGTGGGGTGCTGATGGGACGTTGACAGACCTTGAGACAGTACCTTGAATGGTGGCCTCGATTCGGGAGCTGGACAGACGCTCCCCGAACTTTCCAGAAGCGGTGACGGCTTCCTGCCTTGGTGTAATGGTTTGGGCCAGTTGGGCCACTTTAGTTTTGTGATCGGGCTAGGGGTTTTAGGGGCTGATAGGGTTATTGGGTTTGGTGTATGTGTTGGGCTTCGGGTGTATTTGGGTTATACGGGTCAGTCCATTATGCTTAGACATTGGGCCCCAACTGTTTGGGCTTTGTAACCTGGACTTTTAATGGACTGTTTAATAAATAAATAATTTATTTATTTATCTATTTTCTTTTGCTTTATTTAAGCCGGTCAAATTTGGGCTATTACAAGGTCTATTCGACAATTTTGGTTTTTCCCTATTTATCCCATGATTGATCCACTTCTTGATCTAAACAATTATTTAGACAGTTCATCCATACTAAACATTTTTATATTATTCCATGATATGTATAGACCTATATAATTACATTTTTGATACCCCAAAGTTTTATACTTTATTCAAATTAGTCCTTAAGATCGAAATAACAATATCTTTCAATTTTAAGCCTCGTTTGAAAATCAACTTCAATTACATCCCTTAGGGACTCTCTACTATATATTTATACTGAGATTTCACATCAATTTCATATTTTATTCACTTTAGTCCCTATGTGCAAAACTAACAATTAAACTTTACAATTTAGTTTTTTTTTTATAATCAAAGCTTAAAATCTATCAATTTAACATTGATTTCTTCAAGAAATTGACAATTATATTTATAAAAAAAATTTAAAAATTTTAAAAATCGATACATGGGCTAGCTAAATCAAGCTCCCATGACCTAAAAGACATAAAAATTACATGAAAAAGACCTAGAGTTACTTACCAAATAGTGACTCAATGCTTGAAGCTTAAAAAGTGATTTTTCTTTCTTGAACATACAACATGCTAATTAAAAGCAAAAGAAAATTTTTTTGCAATTAATTAAAGGGTAAATTACACCAATAGTCACTCAAATTTGATGTAGCTAACAAAATAGTCACTCTGATTTCAATTCAATCACTTAACTTTCAAAAAATAACAAATCAGTCCTACTAACCATTTTGTGTTACAGATGTAACAGAAAAGTGACCTGGCATTTAACTGGCCACCACGTTATTTTGAACCTAAAATATATATAAGGGTAAATTACACCAACAGCCATTCAACTTTCAATTCAGTCACTCAACTTTCAAAAAATAACAAATCAGTCCTAATAACTTTCAAAAAACCAAACACCCAAAAAGAAGAACAAATAAAACCCTTGAAATAATTCTTCTTGTTCAGGAAGAAAGCTAAGAACCATGGCTTCCTCATTGTCACTACCCCAAATTACCCTTTTTTATATCCTTTTTAGATTATCCCTTAGGTCTATGACTCGATTCAAATCCCTTTCCAAAGACTGGGCTTACCTCACCTCGACCCTAACTTTCGTTGTCGACCATCTTCGCCACTCTTCTTCTGATTCATCTCCCGTCCTCCTTTGCTACAATGTCCAGTTCGATTTTGACTTTGGGATCTTGCTAATATCTGACCCGACCCAGAATTTCACTTGTCAGCATTTGGTTGTCCCTTTGGAGGAACCACTTCTTTTTTTCTCGAAAATCATGGGTTCAATCAATTGTTTGGGTTTGTCTAGATGTTCCCCTTGTTTTTCTTTTGATTTTGTTTTATGCAACTTGATGATGTTGGCAATAGAGTTAGTGTTGTTTAGCTTAATCGAGAACCCTTTTGTTTATATCATCATATCCCATGAAGATCTTGACAAATCTGAATAGTTTTGGCTCTTGAATCGTTTGAATGTTGCTTTGGAGTATTTTCTCCTCATCGATTTGGTTGAAGTACTAATAGTTTGACCCAAAATTATCTCCAATCCTATTTCAATCTGGTGTTTTCAGAGTTAATGGCTTTGGGCAGAAGAAAAAGACAACCAGATCCCAACTATGGTGGCTCCTCTATTGGGGGGTTGAAAAAGAAAAAAAAAAGACAGAAAAAAAAGACAGGGTGGTGGTTTGGAGGTTAATGATGGTGACGCCAAAGATGGTTGTGGCGAAGGCAGCGACGACGAGATTGTTGGGATGAAGAAGAAGAAGTATAAACATATTGGGTCATTTACATAAAAAGTAAAAATAATGGCCATTTATTAAAGAATGGAAAAAGAGAGGATGAAAAAAAAGTCACTCAACTTTGCCTCGTCTAACGTGGCAAGTTAACTAGCCACATTAGTTAGTTTACTAGCCACATCACCTCTCTCGTTGGGCCTGTAACAAAAAATGTTAGTCAGTAACTGATTTGTAACTTTTCAATAACGATGTTAATAGGTGACTGTCACTTTTCAATAACGTTAGTGGCTGATTTGTTATTTTTTTGAAAGTTGAGTGACTGAATTGAAACTTTGCCTTGTCCAACGTGACAAGTTAACTTGCCAAGTCACCTGTCCTGTTAGGCCTGTAACAGAAAATGTTAATAGGTGAATGATTTGTCACTTTTCAATAATGTTAGTGAAAAATTTGTTATTTTTTGAAAGTTGAGTGACTGAATTGAAATTAGAGTGATTGTTTTGCCAACTCCATCAAAGTTGATTGACTGTTGGTGTAATTTACCTTTAATTAAATTAAACGAATTTTATCTTCGCAAGGATTTCCTTTACTTTTAGCTTAGTATGGAAGATTCAAGATCATGTAATTAAAAGAAATTTGTGTTTCATAGACAATTATTAAAAATAAATTATCGAGTTGATTTTAACTTGAAAACATAATATAAACTTTAAATTTTAGAAAATTAAATTAATTAATTTCAATGCTATAGTAGCAAATTAGCTTATTTCAATATTGAATTTTTAAAAAAAATAGAATTTTCAACAATGAGGTAAACAAGTATAATTTAACAAATTTTTAATGTATTATTTTTGTTTCTTCCTTTTTTTCACTTAAATTCTTAATTTTTTATCCCGCCAATACTTTAAAAAGAATGTTTTGGTGGCAAAAATCAAAGTGTATACATGATGTTTATAATTAATTATCATTGAAAATGAAAACAACTTAAAAGTTGAATAACAAAATTGTAAAGATTTCATTTTGAGTAACCAAAATAAAACGCCTTTAAAAGAACTAGGTAATTCACCTTTAAATAAATTGTTAATTTTTATCGCTTATAATATCAACCGATTTGTTATTATAATACTAAAATTAATTAATTTAAATTCTAAATTTTATTTTATAATTATTTAATTTAATTATATATTTTAAAATTTTATTTTATGTTTCTAAACTATCCTTCAACAAAATAATCTCAAATAATTGATATTTCATAATTTGAATTTTGTTTTGCATGAAAAATAAAATTAATTAATTACAAAAATTTTATCCATATAATCAAAGCTAACACTAGTCTGAACAATTTATTTAACTGAAAAACCTTCAAATTTTGGCATGCAACAAATAAGTAAAATATGACAAATTTATTATTTTTATCCTAGTCAATATTTAAAAAATTTGTAACACTTTGATTGACTAAAATGAAAAAATCCTAAAAATTAGGATATAGTACCAAAAAAGACCCATTTCCTAAATTATTTACGAAAATGGGCTGCTCCAAAAAATAATTACTGGAATGGATTGAAAACACTAAAACGCGCTGACGGGAACGTGCTTTTCCCCGTGTCAGCAAAAGCACCGCTAACAGGGACACATTTTTCTTTGTGTTTTCCCCCAACGATCACCTCCAATATTCATTTAAAAATTTGATCGTTGGGCCCAACGGTCAAGAAAAAAAATTATAAACCCCCCACCCATTTTTCTCACACAAAATTTCCTCCAAATAGTAATTCTTCGAAATTTCTCTCTAAATTTCTCATAAAAGCTCTCAAAGCTCTCTAATTTTTTAATTTTTGTCTAAATTAGTATTATTTTTTTATAATTTTTAAGAAATTTGATTATGTTAGCAATGACCCGGAAATTAATTCGTCTCAATGATAAACATATCTCCATCAAACAAATGAAAATGGTAAGGGTTAATTTTATTTTTTTAATATTATTTAATATTTTTATTTTATTTTTGTAATTTAATTAATATTTTTATAATTTTTATAACAATCGATAGATCGAGTGTTACAATGTTTTATTCGTAATATACCTAGTCATCCATCACCGTTGATTGAAAATTACTTGAGGGAAGCGGGTTTTTGGCACATGACCAATATAGGCCGGGGGTGCAACTTAGACTCAAAACTCATTAGTGCGTTTGTGAAGAGGTAGAGACCCGAGACGCACACATTCCATCTTCCATGTGGGGAGCGTACCATCACTTTAGAGGACGTGCAGTTACAATTCGGGTTACTGGTGGATGGGTATTGATTGGGGAGCCATATGTTACGATCTTTTGGGTGCAATTTCGAATATTATTTACGGAGGTCGAATCGATATGGGCTGGTTACGAGACACATTCCCAGAGTCAAGGGATATTCAACTGAAGTACAAAGAGTACGATACACTTAGGTGTACATCCTTCAAATCCTCGAAGGTTATCTAATGTCGAACAAGTCACAAAACCTCGTATATCTGAGGTGGCTGCTAAAACTCATTGATTTTAGAGCAACTAGCGAACTCAGTTAGGGGTCTGTCGTATTGTTGACATTGTACCGAGAGACGTGTCAGGCGACGCAACCAAATAAAATCAAAATTAGAGGTTGCCTCTCACTGCTACAATCATGGGCTCGGTTTCGCTTTCCATTTTTACGCCCTCGAGTAAACCATCGTATACATTCTCACTCTTAACAAAGTGAAAATTAATATTAGATTTTACAATTATTAAATAGATTTAAAATATTTAATTTATGCTAAAATTTTATTTAAATAGGTGGAACCATTCGCCGAGTTACGGGGGAATACCTATCGGTTTTGAAGATATATGACTTCCATTAGACCAACAGTCGGAAGCACATATAAGTATTTATTTCATTTTGAACTATATATACATAACATAGTCGATTTCGTATTTAGTATTTAGTATTTAGTATTATGTATATAACTAATATTTTTATCACATTCATATAGTTTCAAAGGCCACCATACGAGGATCCGGCAATTTAGGAAGTAATTCCAGATGAATTCCTTCAAAATCCGAACATCTAGCATAGTCCTATTGGTCAACTACACTACTGTCGAGATACACTTGACGGAAAGAGTGTTAAGACAATTCAAATTCCGATAATCGATTCTCATGGAACTTGAGGTTCTCGATGATGAACACAAAATTGACTTATGGCAACCGAATACGCATTGGCCAGTATTCTACTCGGAATATATCGAAATGTGAGAAAATCGGTATGATAATATACTTACTTGTGAACCAATTATCATTCCAGAGTTAGTGTGTGATCCGGATTACATGATATGGTTTAGGATTCATGACAAGCCATACTTGCTCTCGGAAGAGGAGAAGCATCGGAAAATCCGTGTTAAAAAGAAACGATGAGGCCCTTTAAATCCAAAGATAATGGATGGAAAGGTGAGCCCATCAACAACACCCACGCAATCACCAACCCCAACAGAGCAAGTGACGATGCATACACCATAGCCCCTTCAGATTATGCCAGGTGCGTATCCTAACTCTTATATGTATCCTAACCCTTATATGTTTCCTTTTTCCACTTTTATGCAAGGTTGGAATGCATGGCCCGGTGTATCTTATTTCCCGATAACTCCGAATCAACCGACAATATATAGGCCATCGTCACAGAAGGGACTACACGAGGCACTATTGGGGAGCTCAACTCATTTTTAATCCCCATCGCCTTATGGGATTTAAGCCGGTTACACTCATTCTACATGGGTGATGCAAACACCTCTGCAATCTTTGTTCTATCAAGGTGGGTCATCTTCCCAACACTCACAACCAGAAGCTGATCCCGAGCAACCACAACCCGGACCAGAAGCTGAACTAAGAAAGAATCTAGCACGTAATCATCAACCACCTCCATGTGGCACTGATTCTGATGACACATGCATTGATTTATTTTTGAATATTTTTATACAATTTTTTTTATATTGTTTCATTTAATAAAATAGAAGTACTTTTGATTATGTTTGTACAAATTATTTTTATATTGTTTCATTTAATAAATTAGGAGTTAACTCAATGTGGACATGTCGGCATTGTATGACCCATGTTCCTACACCACCCACCTAACTTCTATTGGTTCGTTCTTTTCTGGATATCCATATTATCATGTATTCTAGTCGAGCATAGTCAACCTTTTGGTTTGTGATATAATTCTTTATCAGGTAACAACTTAAACAGAGCAAGTGATATAGACGGCCACTTACGTTCATCTGGTACTTTTGGGAATACGTGTCTCCACACCTTGTACATACATTCTAATTTGTACACCTCGTCGACATAACCCATAGGATCCAAACATTGATTCTGACAAGCTGCAATTACATGAACACATAAATAACGAAGTACGTCAAACCTCCCACAATCACAAGTCCTATTTCTCAGGTGTACACGATATTGTTTGCTGGGAATACCTTGGTTTAGTCTGTCGAACTCCGTCACACGAAACCGTAGGTTGTCGCGATCATAACACACTGTGTGCATAGAGTTGGCCAGCGCCTTGGCCTTATTAATTTGTTGCACTACCTTCTGGCACCATACATTGCCTCGTTGCATTTGGCTTTTATAACTCACTGCCCACTTTGGAAACAGTGTCGCCAAATAGAAGTATGTCTCCCGCACAACTGAGGTTATTGACAAATGACGCATTCTCTTTACAACAGAATTGATGCATTCAGCCAGTTTTGAGGTCATCTGACTATACCATAGGTCGTCATTGTATGATTGTATCCGTTGCTTGAAAGGTATGTTATAGAGGTAGTTTGAACCTTGATCATTAATTGACCGTAAAACTGTCAACATCTCATGAAAACGGTCCTTATTAATCTTGTATCTTGTCAATATAAGTGGATAGCGATAATTACATACCACTCTTCCATTCATAACAAATTGAATATTACAAACCAAATAATATTGGTCGCGATTAAATACCCATGTTGGTCACTTGTCGTCGTTCAGCGGGTGACTGATATTGCCCGTAGTAGTTAGATGCAACGTGCCTTAGACAATATCATTTGTGTGTATAATTCTAGAAGCTTTCTTGTCATTCAATTGAGACTAGTATTCTAGTGTCTCGATCCAATATAACACGAATATCAGGTTTGGGGAAGACATGCCTCCTCAACCTAGAAAAAAAGAAATCTCAGTCATCACCTGACTCCCCTAGTATTATTGCAAATGCAATTGGAAGAATCCTCCCATCATCATATTGAGTCATAGCCAGTAATAGTCGATGGGTTTATCTACAATGCATAAAGGTACCGTCAATTTGTACCAGTGACTTGCAGTACTGAAATGCGTCCCAGCATTCCTTAAAGCTCTAAAACAGATGCTTGAACTCTTGGCATCCACACAGCAAGCAGTTGTTGTAGTATGTAAAACCATTTTAAGGTCTGTTAAGCAACCTGGGACGTATCACTCCAGCACCTGACACCACTGTCACACCTCATTGTATGAAGCGTCCCACCCACTGTGCATCTTCTCCAATGCCTTTTGCTTAACTATCCAGGCATTGCGGTAAAATGTATGCTTGAATTGGCTACGAATATTGGCAACTAAGACAGACTTAGCAGTCTTGGGATTTGTTTTTACCATCTGTAGTATTAAGTCCACTATTATCTCTGAATCCAGCTTGGAATGATCTTGTGAAACACCTGTCAAATCATGAGTACGTTAAATAATGCAACATTAAATAATAACAGTAATATTTAAAAATCCTAAACACCTAGTGATATTGTACTAGAGGCAACCCATGTATGTGGACTGGTGAACTTATTTATCTCCCACAACCCTGTCATCTTCTTAACTGAGGCCATGATTTTGCGTGAACATATATCGTCTCGTACTGTACACTTGGCCTCGAACTTTTTAGCTTTGGATTTAACAACGTGGTAGTTAATCCCATTCATGATACTATATTGCTTCAATGCACCGAGAAAAACATCCTTACTGGAAAACTCCTTACCAACTTCTAATTCACCCAAATCCAACGACGAACTTGTATGGCCACGCCTCATGTGTGGTAGATCTGGAAACTGTAATGCATCATTTGCCAATAAATTGACATTATACATATAGGCTGGAGACGAGTACACCGTGAATCGCAAATTTTCTTCTTCTTCATCTGAGCCCCCTTCACCATCTTCAAGTTCAGTTGGAACAGGCTCTGGTTTAGAAAATAATGTAACTTCTGCACCATCGGCACCAGACTCCTTAGGTGGATCCACATCGAAGTCATTATCCGACCCACCAACATCTGCAATGTAGGAGGTCCCCTAGCCGGTGGATATCATAGGGAGTATATCATCCTTTCTATTATACGTTTCAGAACTCCTCAATCAAGTGTGGATTGTTAACCACTAGAAGTTGATGTCATTCCCTAGTAAATATTTCCAGCATTAAGAATCGACCCACCAAGGTGCATGTCATATCCACTAACAGTGTATCGTGCAAGAGTCGTGCATTTCGTCCCGCCACAAAAAACGGACAGTTCTGTATTCTGCCTCCCACTAACGGAATGTCAAACAAGGGTCATGTATTCCTTTCAAATAGTAGTAGATATTGAAGTCGCAAGTGCTTCATTTGGCGTTGAAAATTCTACATATAATTCAAGATAGGATGATCCACTAGTGAGGTGCGTCTACACCATCGCCTCCAAGCCACAAGTACTTTTGATATTAATGAGTCATATATTATGGGATCAGTCGAAGCACAAAATTGATACTTAATAGACAAAACTCTCATTGGCGTCATGCTGAAGATTTTGCTCCTAATTCTTTTACGAAGTTTTGTCAATTATATGTTCTGGTTAAAAATCAGTTGCGCTGTGTTCTCCAATAAAAAAACGTCGTTCTCGGTGTTACAGACCTCATTGTCGTAAATAACAGTACTAATACGTCCACTCATTTTCAACCAAATTATTTGTTGAAAGAAATTTAAAACAAAAAAATATTATGCAAAAATATAATGATTCGTATAAATATTAACACGATAAATCGACTTATATCTTCTCAACTTCTTCAATCTTTCTTACTGTAACTTATGCTACAAAAGAATGAAATTTGGGTCATTTATAGCCTAAGGGATAGTGGGATGCATTGTCACGAGCACTACAGAAAAAGCAAATAGCTAGGAGCTTTTTTAGTACTTTTGCTGACAGTGCATCCTGCTTGTAGCATTTTTCGACCCCAACTATCAGATTTCTCGAGAATCCCAAGATTTCTTTTAGAATCATCTTCTTAAAATTATTTTTTACGAATCAACAGTACCAAAAAAACATTCATCTCTTCAAAATAATTTTTTCAAAACACATCACATCAAATTTATTTTTTCATATCCTGTCTTGTAAAATTCAATTCTTCCAGAACAATACTTAACAAATAAAAAATTTTAACCCTAGGCCCTAATTTATTTTAAAAAAACAAACTCTAAACCTAAACCTTAAACCTAACCTTAATTAAAAAACCCACCCTAAATCTAAGCCCTAATTTTCAAATATCCCAAAAACCCTAATCAAACACAGGAAAACAGGGAAAAACACATCCCCATAAAATCAGCGCTTTTTACTAAAACAATTCAACATCGGCACACTTTTATTGACACGATAAAAAGTGCATCCTCGTTAACGCACTTTTTTACATTTTCACCTAAAAATGCATCCATATCAATGCGTTTTAATATTTTTAGTCTATTCTAATAATTACTTTTTAGAGCAACTCATTTCCATAAATAATTTAAGAAATGAGTACTATACTCTAAAAATTAGGCGATAAAATTAAAAATAAAATAAGTGAGCAACTTAAAAAAACTTTTAACAATTGTATAAACAAGAATTTACCCTTTTAAATATGAATTTATGCAGTAATATTGATAAAATAATGTGTCCATTATCTTGAATTCATTTTAACATTTATATTATTAATTACCAAATTTTCTGGTTCGATTGTCGTTACCGAATTAACTTCCAACTATTCGCTTATTAAATGTTAAATAAGTTATATTGTTTTATTATACAAATCTCTAAAATTTAATTATCTTTGTACTTAAAAATATTTTTTTCTGGTAATCAATCTATCATCAGGATAGTAATCTCACCATCCATCTGAGAATTATATCTTAATATCAAATTCATCAGCATATCTAAAGACAAATAGAAATAAATTTCCCCTTATCTGCAGTGAAGTAGCCATTGGCTACCAAATTGGCTGAGCAAAAAGGGAGAGAAACTATGGCGTCAGCTCATACACAAGCGCTCACAGTTATGTAAAAGAGCGATGGTAATCAGTATATGACGCAAAATATTTAACCAAACAAAGCTAAACCCATCAAAACAAGCCCCCAAATCCAGTTTTCTTCATGAAATCAATGTAGTTAATGGCCTTGAAAGAGTGAAAAACGAAAACCCAAAGTTTCCAATTTCACACAAAGTTGAAAAGCCAACAACAAAAAGAGCTGATTTTGGTGGGATACTGACCATTCACACAAAGAAGAAAAATAGCCAATTGGCTAGACATGTGACTGGCTAATTGCCCACCTCAAGGATAAAAAATGAAGAAAACGAAAATTTTTCAATGAATGAACGCAGAACAAGGATGAACAGAGCATTTAGTTGCAGATGGTTGAGACGAGCTACTTATGAAGGCCATTTATAGGGGAATTTTTAGGGTTTTTGTTTTGATTTTATATGGGCTTAAACTAAGTAATTCAAACTGCTTTAAACTTTTTAGAAGTAAGGCCCGAAAAGGAGAGTTTTTAGGCTATTAGGTACTAAGTACTTATAGACCTTCGATAATCCTCGGCCTGCCCTGAGGCATATGTGCGGATCCAACTTGGGTCATACCTTAAAAGGGGCCGTTTTGTAATGGCTTATTAACAAGTTGCACTCTAAATTATACCACTTTTCCGAATTTGGTACTTTTTGAATTTTTTTTGTTAGAAATGGTATTTAAACTATTCTTCTATTACACAAATCACCCCAAATCTTAACACCATTAAAAAAACATTGACCAATCGACACTCATGTGTTATTTTTCTGATTTTATAATTTATATTAATATTTAAAAAAATTTCCCCTTCCCCCACCGTCATCCCTCTCCCTCTATTGTGCACATGCAAGCACCCGTCTCCTCTAGGAATTATTCTAAAACATATCAATACAACAACAAAATTATTTTCTCCCAAGTTGAATCATAGCATAACCATAACCAACTTTTCTGGCAATGTTGTTAAACTGTATGGGGAAATAGCAAAAAGAATTATTCATAGTTAATACTCATTGATTCTAACGTTGTGTTAGGAAAATCGCAAAAATTAGTGTTTCCTTGCCTCGTATAACTCATCTTTATCGTACGTTTTATTTTAACCCTACTTCTTAAGTACTTGTAACAGAAAATTTCAAACATCTAAATGTTATGGCATGAACTATGAGGGGCAACTGATGATTACTTCAACCATTAATGTTTTCATCTTTTATCAATTTAATCTTTATTTTTCTTTTATCAATCAATATTTAAAAAACTTTTTTTTAAAATAGAATGTTGCCGTTATACCAATGTTGTAGGCCAATTTGACCCAACTTTAAACCCATTTACAATAACCCAATTACCAGCCTAAATTAAACTAAACATAACCCATCTAAATTAAACCCGCTAACCCAAAACTAAACCTACGCAATCAGCCTACATCCACCAAAAAAACCCCAATCTACTAAACTAACCCAACTACCCACCCCCATTACATTAGCCCAAAACCAAACCTAAACTAATTAAAAAAAAACTTAGCAGCCTAACCTAACCCTAGCCCAAACAAAATCAGAAAAAGAAAAAACCCTAGCCTTTCCCCTTAGCCGCCGCCTCTGTCCCATCACCTCTGTCAACCCCCATTCCACCGTTCAACCACCACCTACAAAACAAAGAGAACACACAAGCAGCAAAAACAGATTAGAGAGCAATGTAAACGGCTATATAAGCCGAACAAAGTGATGTAAAAAAGGGATTTTTTTTGAATAAAAAAGGAAAACACAAATCAATACAAAAAACTGAATATTGAGAAGCAATCGGATAGAAAAATAGAAAGGTGATTTCTTTGTTTCTTTACTGCTATTATTCTTAGATAAGCATAAAAAATATCAACTCTTACGTTGTTTTGAGGGGGGTGATCGGAGAGTTTAGAACCGAGAAGTTTTTTGATTTCCACCGGCTTTCGTGAGGTTTTTGGGTACCTTAACTACGGATCTAGGGCAAGGGGAGTAAAAAAGAAAAAAAAGGGGTCGATTTTGCACTTCCGGCCACCGTCTACAATGGTCGCCGGCGACGGACGATGGTGGTCCGATCGCCGAAAATTGCCCATACCCAGAGTACCAAAACCCTTTCCCTTTTTCTTTTTCTTTTTTTCAAAACCATAGCTGAAAATGAATTTAAAAAAAAAACTTGTCTTTTATACCATTTACAAAACGGCATCATTTTGGCTTAGTGCCTGCGGATATAAAATGGCATCGTTTTGGGGAAAAGTAGGTCGACCTGACCCATCCCAATCAGGATCCGCGTGCTTTCATTTGACGAGTTAATTGCGCGAATAGTCCTTCCGCATTTTATTGTTTTGGAATCGGGTTTCTTTTAAATTTTAATTTACCCTGTAATTTGTTTTGGTTTTTGATTTAGTCCCCCATGAAACACGCGTTTTGGGGTTTGGGAAAATTCCTCGTTTGGTCCCCCTACGTCTCATGCGCGTTCAAATGAGCCCTTCCTTCTTATTTTTTTATTGTGAATTCACCCCAAACTTTCTGTTTCAATTTTGATTTAATCCTTTTTTAATTGTTTAGCTATTTTGTTATTAAATTAGTTAATTTTATTATTTTTACTATTATTTATATTACTATTTCCTATTATTATTATTGTTACTAATATTAATCTATTACTATTATCATTATTCATTATTTTTATCCTCATTATTATTACTACTACTATTACTTCTATGAATATACTATTATTATTATTTTAAAATATTATCATTTCTGTTTTATTTTTGTAACTTAATGCATTAGTATTGTTATCTTTTTTTTTTTTTTTATTGTCGTCATTAATATTATTACTATTATTATTATTATGTAATAGTGTATACTTTTTATGTACGTATATGTATATACATATTTATATATGGTGTTACTTTATTACTTTATTTTAATATCTTTATTATATTTACTTTTTATATTTCAATATTATTATTATTATCATTATTATTATATATTAGTGTATGTTTTTTATAAATGTATATGTTTTTAATATATTTATGTAGCATTATTATTAGTCGTTTTTATTCCTAATATATATATTATGTAAATATTTTAATATTATATTATATATATATTTTCATATATATTATGTATATATGTTCTTAATATTATATTTTATATATATTATTATTTATATATTTTAATATTATTAGTTATATATCTTTTATACTATTATATGTATATTTCTAATACTATACTATATATTTCTAACACCATTATTATTTATATATATATGTACGTATTTATGTAGCGTATGAATAGCTTTTTTTATATATTACTATCATTTCTAAATATATGTATATATTGTATATATTTTGTATATATATTATATATTTTTAATGTTATTTGTTATATATTTCTTTTACTATTCCATGTATATATTTTATATCATCTCATGTACATATTCTTGAATACTATGTTATATATATATATATATATATATATATATATATATTTTAATACCATATTATGTATATATTATTATATCTATTTTATCCTTATTATATTTATTATTAATATTAGTACATGTATTTCATTATATGGGTATATATATACTTTTTATATATAATATTATTTTCATATATCGTTATATTTATTATTATACCTACTATTTTCACTATTGTCACTTATTATTTTATTTTAGTATTATTATGTGTTATTTGGTGTACATACATCTTATTATTATTATTATTATTATTATTATTATTATTATTATTATTAGTATATGTTTATATGTATATATCTTTAATATATATATATATATATGTATATGTTTATGCATATTATTAATAATTGTTTTGTAACATTATTATTATTTCTAATATGTATATATATATATTAATAACTATTTTATGTATATACTTTTAATATTTTTATGTATTTATTTTAATATATATATGTACATATTTATGTAGTATTATTAATATATATTTTTATGTTATTTGTATTTCTAATATATATTGTACATGTTCATTTTATATATATTATCTATATATATATTATTTAGTATTATTATGTATACACTTTTCATTCCTATTATTACGTATATACTTTAATATATATATATATAGCACTATTAGTATTTTTAATATTATGTTTACGCATACTTCACTTATTATTATTATATGTTTATATATATGTTTGTCTCTGTTTCGTGTTTAATACTATTATTATCATGTTTAATATCGCATATATTGTCATTGTTTTTAATATTATTGTCATATTTATTATTTGCTTCGATGTATTTCTAACCCTTTTATTTTTTGTTTCCCGCCCATTTTATATTATTTTGCTGTTCACCACTTTAGATATTTTTATTCATGTTTTTTTACTAATTTCAATAAATAAGGCGATGAACCGATTTAACATTAAGTCATCGATTTCATCGCTATGTTGGATGAAATTCGTCGGCTCTTGTTAAAAAACTGGACACCCTTCTAAAAAATCGAAAACTAAAAAATTCTCATTTTTCAATCGGATCACGATTAAATGTCAAATTGAATTCGTATTTTTGAAAATCAAGACAACACCTGTTTAATAAAGATACCAATTTTGGGCGTCGCGAGGGTGCTAATACCTTCCTCGCACGTAACCGACTCCCGAACCCAACTTTACTTTGGTTTTTGACGTAGACCTAAATTCGACCTTCTTTTTGTTTAAAAAATAAATTTTCTTTTAAAAGAAGAGGATTTATCAGGTGTCCGATCACACCTAGGAAAAAAGATCGGTGGCGACTCCCCTTTTTTTTTAAATGTAAAGTCGATTTTCAAATTTTCAATAAATTGACTCAACTAACGACCGAAAGCAAAAAAATTTTACGTCGCTACAGCTGGCGACTCCACTGGGGATCTTATTTTTGAGAGTCGAGTCGAATTAAACGCGTGTTGTCAAAATTTTCGAATTTCTTTGTTCAAATTAATAATTAGTCGTGATCCTCAAAATTTTGTTTTCAAAAAAAAATCACGCATTTGCATCATGTTGTAACTATTTTTTTTCTAACTTGTTTTATCCTTTTGCTTCTCAGCTCTAAGTCTTTATAGTTTTAGCTTCTTTTAGTTTTAAAAAAAAAGAAAAGGTTTGTGAGTTTCTCCCCACACACCGAACACTTGCATTTTTGTATAACATAAGCTCTCTACCCGGGTTCTGTCCGCTTAAATGGAAGTAAACGCTATGCCTTCGTGAGTTAACTCGTCCCTCCGTACAGGCTAGTGAATACTTTCGGGTTACATATGACTTATGCTTTCGTGAGTTAACTTGTTCCTCCGCATAGGCATAAGTGAATGTAATCCCTCGAATTGAACTCGTGAGCCTGTGATGGGCTACGACCGAGGCTTTGTACTAGTCTTAGTAGACGATAGTGCGAACAATTCGAGTACCTATCTAGAACCGAAACTGCATATAGTGAACCATACGAGCCACCTAACTAGAGCCTTGCCGAACCTCCGTCCATTAATAATCACCAAAATAAACACACAGGAGAAACGCCTCTTACCTTTCATTTCCTTTACATTTATACTGTTTATACAAAATTGAACCGGATAGCTTAATTTGTTGAAGTTTCCATAGTTTTTCTCAGTTTATATTTGTTGTGATTACTAACCAAGGTTGTTTGTCTTTATTTTTATTTTTCATCACACATCGTAGGCATCTTGATTAGGAAGGTGTTGATAAGAGATTGGTTGCCAAAAACGGGTTTATGATGGAGGAGTCAATTACGCAAGTAACCGAGAAAAATGTCGTGGTTCGAGACTGGTCTTTGAAAACCCAAAAAGTAAAAGGGGACAGTTTAACGGAAGGATGTATCTCCAATCTTCCCGAAAATGTAACTTTGAACGTTCGTCAGAATAACCTCGAAGACTTGACTCAGATTTGGAAATAGTGGGACTCAGATACTAGGGGGATTTTCACTGAAAAGTACAGGGATATAGCTCACTTGATCGCCGTCAATGTAGACGAACAGTTGATTCAAGCCATGATTCGATTCTAAGACCCAGCGTACCAATGTTTCACTTTTAATCATGAAGATATGACTCCGACCATAGAAGAATATGTTGTTTTGCTTCGTGTTGACAATGTACAATTCAACAAGATATATGTGAAAGAGCCTAAGCCAATTACTTTCAAGAAAAAGCTCGTGAGGTTGACCGGAATGACCGATATATGGGCTGAAAAACAGATAAAGAAAAAGAATGAAGTCAGTTGTGTTCCGTGGTTTTCTCTGCGAGACTTAGTTCAAAACCATCCAGATATTGCAAAGAGAATGGATCTGTTTGCTTTGGCCATTTACGGATTGATCGTCTTTCCAAAGGTTTTGGGGCATGTAGAAGTCGCGGTAGTGGATTTCTTCGAAAGGTTGGGGCAAGGGATCAATGCTGTCCCAACTACCTTGGCCGAGATTTTTAGATCTCTGAGTAGTTGTAGGAGAAAAGGGGAAGGACGTTTTATCGGATGCGCGCGGTTGCTTAATGTTTCGATTCTGAGCCATTTCTGGAAAGTAGAGCGCACACTTTTCCACGTGTTCTCAAAAACATTCGCCCAATCAAAAGCTTACTTTGAGAAAGATTGGTCGAAAGATGTCACCGAGCAGTACTGGGTTTCGATTTTTCAGAACCTTCGCACCGAAGATATAACCTAGAGAGCATCATGGATTCGTCCTTTAGTTCTATTATACAAATGTGGAAGCCAATATTGGGTGCCTTTACTAGGACTATAGGGAGGAATTGGATACACTCCGTTAATGGTTCAAAGGTAGTTTGCTTCACGACAGTTCATACCCGCTACCGAAGGGTTGGCACAATTAGAGTTTGCCTTTACAGGTGAAGGTTACATGAAAAGAGTCTGGGATACTGCAAAGGCTTGGAAAAAAATTCACCTAATGGAGTTAGCTCTCTATACTGATACTATCACTTAAGATTATGACATATGGAGAAAACGACGAGTGAATAGTTAACAAGTCTCATCTATGAATTACACTTTCCAGAATCCTTTCTCAGAAGAAATGCCATTCGAGCTAGGGGTAACAAGACACGAATTTGAACGTGAAAAGGCTAAGTTGTTACGGGATATCAGTTCTCTTCAAGAGTAAAACTACCAACTAAAGATTGATGTTCAGATTGAAAAGTCCTAAACCTTGAAAATCTAAAGAGAACTTGAGATCGTGAGAAATGACTTAAGGGACCTTCATTTGGAAAATAAGAAATTAAGAAGCACTATAAAAAATAGTGGGTTGTGCAAATCGTCAGCAGAATGGAAGGAAGAAATTAGCAACATCAAAGGAGAGATGGAATTCTGGAAAGGGAAAGCAAAGAAAGAAGAGGAAAAAGCTGCTCGTGCTATGATAGAATTAAGAAAGAAGAATGTTGAGTATGAAACGGTGACTGCAGAATTTGTGACTAGTTAGTCCGAACGTCAAGAGCTAAGAAGGAAAATACGAGATCTAGAAAATATGCTGCAATCTCATCAGCAACAGTTAGATACTCTTCTAAAAGCTCTAGAAGAAAAGAATGATCAGTACGATAGAGACACTCGCACTTATGAAAGAGCTCTCCAAGAAAAAGAAATGCAACTCGGCTTTTTGATCAATGAAATTCGCAAGGCAGCTATGCAAGTTGTGCAACTATCAGATGAAACAGAAGCTCTCAATTGCCAATTCCCTCCGAGCTAAAGATCAAGCATGTCAAAGTTTTTAGAGCGAGTGAAGAAACAAGGCAATATGGCTAGGAAATTTGTGTAACTGTTGAATCAAAAAAATGGCGAAACATTTTGTAATAGACTCTTTTGATAAATGAAATGCCTAAGTATGGGGCTATCTTTAAATCAACATCAAATTCTTGCATATTTATTCATGACTAACATTCATTCGTCATTTATTCAACATTCATTTGTCATTTATTCAACATTCATTTGTCATTCATTCATTCATTGTATGTACATATCACCATAATCATTCACTGAGGCAAAAACCATATGATCCGCAGTTGCGACACTACAAGTCTGGAATCACGCCATTCTTATAGGATGCGCCGAAAAGCTAGAATTATGGAAGTCGCGTTCAATGAAAGAATTGAAAGGATGGAAAGGGCCCAAAGAGAATTGCAAGAGCAGTTGACCAAGTCACAATAGGAAACAAGAGATTTGATGTTAAGATCTCGAAAGGAATTGCTCCAGCAAAGAGATCAGATGGCCAAAATGATAGAGATGATGACAACTTTGGTCAAAAGAAAAGGACCTATGTTAGAACCCTGACACTATGGAGCCTCAGCCAAGAACTACTCATGATAAGGATCCACTCTATCTCCCAGGATTCACTCCATCTCATGTACATGTAATGCAAAGAGAATGTCCTCGAGGAGATCTGCAAGCTTGGAACAACGACCCGTACCCCCTGCTCATCTAGGGTAAGGTATATTCGTATCGAACCCCGGAACTAATCCTGCCGATCCCAATATTCCAGATTTGGATGATCCGGTAGAAATAGCCAGGCTGAAAATGAATGATCATGATGTTCAGGATAAGTATAGGAGTTTGGAAGAAAGACTCAAAGCGATAGAAGGTACTGAAGCCTTCTCTGCATTGAGTGCAAAAGAGCTCAGTTTGGTGCCCGATCTGGTTCTACCTCCGAAATTCAAAGTACCAGATTTCAAAAAATACAATGGCACGAGATGTCTAAAGGCGCATCTTGTCATGTTTTGCCTGAAGATGACTGGTTACGTGAATGAAGATAAATTGTTAATACACTATTTCCAGGACAGCTTAGTCGGATAGGCCCTTCAATGGTATAATCAACTTAGTAAAGAAAGAATCCGATCATGGAAAGACTTGGCATCAGCATTTTGTGAACAATACAAGCATGTATCCGACATGGTGCCTGATCGACTAACTCTGCAGATGATGGAAAAGAAGCTGACGGAGACTTTTAGGCAGTACGTACAAAGGTGGAGGGATATCTATGCTCAAGTAGAACCCCATTGACTAAAACTGAAATAACGGTCCTCTTCATCAACACTTTGAAAGCACCGTTTTATGATAAGTTGATAGGAAGTGCCACGAAAGACTTCACAGATATTGTAATATCTGAGGAACTTATAGAAAATGCCATCAAAAGTGGAAGGATAGAAGGTTTCGAGAGCTCGAAAAGGGTAGCACCTGTAAAGAAAAAAGAGGCAGAAGCCTATATGGTGGGAACTGAGAATCACTACACTTCTAATCCGTATCCAACCCAGCCACGAGCTCGATATCGCCCACCTCCAAACTTCTATTATCTTCTCCAAAGCCCTTACTATCAAGCACCACCTCATTACCTTTCTTACCCCGTCTACGCCACAAATAACCAAAGACCAGTCACTACATTCCCACAGAATACCATGCCAGCTCAAAGCCAACCTAAAGATGAATAAAGACTGACAAGATCCAATCTTGAAAAACCCCAGTTCACCCCAATTCCCGTGTCATACGGAGAGCTGTACCCAAAACTGTTGGAAAAACAATTAATATCCCCACATTATATGGCACCGTTGAAGCCTCCATACTTAAAATGGTATGATCCTAATGCCAGTTGCATGTACCATGTCGGAAACCAGGGGCATTCTACAGAAAATTGTCTAGCATTTAAAATGAGGGTTCAAGGCCTCATCGATGCAGGTATCTTACGATTTGATGGTACTAGCAATACAACTGGAAATCCGCTCCCTAACCATACTGAAGGGAATGTGAGTGAGATGATTGGGGAAGACAAGTGGCGAACCAAAAGTTACGTTCCTGAAATAAAGACACCTTTACAGAAGATATGGAAGGTGATGATTGAAAAGGGGCTGTTCTGTCGTCCCCATAGAGTTTTCAAAGAAAGAAGTATAAAAAGTCAATGTTTTTGTGACTGTATTGAGGGGTATGACATTCAGTCTTGTGAGGAATTTAGAAAGTTACTTCAAGACATGATGGACAACAAGGAGATTGAGATCTTTAACAAAGAGGCCAGTGAGGGAGAAGTATGCGCTTTTGACAATCAATCATCAAGTTTCCCTTATAGCGCCGATCGTCCATTGGTGATTTATTATGATGCAAAAAAGGAACAAGTGAAACCGAAAATGATAATTAAAGTACCATCTCCTTTCCCTGACAAAGGCAACAAGGCGGTATCATAGAAATACAATGTCAACATTATCACACCTGAAGGTGAAAAATCCAAAGCCATGACTGGAAGTGTTGGTGAAGTAGGCCATTTTACTCGCAGCGGGAGATGCTATTCTAAAGCGGTCGAACCAATGAAGAAGACTAATGACTTGAAGTAGAAAGGAAAGGCACCGATGCAGGAGGCCGAGGTTGAACTTGAGACTCTGTCCGAACAAGAAGTTAAAAGGCCTGTGAATGAAGAGGAAACACATGAATTCTTGAAGTTCATCAAGCATAGTGAATATAACGTCGTGGAACAGTTAAGCAAACAACCGGCACGAATCTTGGTATTATCCCTACTGTTGAATTCAGAACCACATCGAAATGCTTTGCTAAAAGTGTTAAATCAAGCTTACGTGGCAAGAAATATATCTGTCAAAAAACTTGATAGGTGGGTGAATAACCTGAACGCGGATAATTTTATTTCTTTCAGTGATGACGAAATACCGCCAAATGGTAGGGGCTCCGTAAAAGCATTGCACATCACAACCCGTTGTAAGGGTTACATAATACCGAATGTACTCATTGATAATGGGTCTGCACTCAATGTCATGCCTTTGGCCACACTTTCTAGAATTCCAATTGATTTGTCTTATCTAAGGCCTTGTCACTCCACAGTAAGAGCATTCGATGGGCAAGATGAGAAGTCATAGGAAAAATTGAAATTCCTCTAGAAGTGGGCCCATATATATATGACATCGAGTTTCAGGTTATGGACATCACGTCTTCATATAATTGCCTTTTAGGAAGGCCTTGGATCCACTCTGCTGGGGAACTTCCTTCATCTCTCCATCAAAAAGTGAAGTTTATCATAGATGGTCTTTTGTTTACTGTCGTGGGTGAGGAAGACATTATCGCATCTATCTCTGCTGATACACCATACCTCGAAGTAAGTAAGGATGTAGTAGAATGTTCCTTCCGTTCCTTCGAATTCATCAAAGCTATGTTCGTTGCTGAAGGAAATAAAATTCCCATGCCTAAGCTGTCGAGGAATACCAAGATGGGAGTTGAGTTGACTATGGGAAATGGAGCCCGAGCAAAGAAAGGTTTGGGAAGATATCAGGAAGGGATAGTTAGAGCTCTCAAACCTGTACCCCACAAAGTTCGATATGGTTTAGGGTTCCAGCCGGATATACCACAGAGAAGAAAACAATTGCAGAAAGATTGAGAAAGGCGGATTGCAAGAGTCTTAGGACGAGAATTGGAATGGGAACCCATAACATACTCTCTTTTGTCAAAAACATTTACATCTGCAGGAATGATATACCCCGGGCAAGATAATCCACGAGGCACGCTGGTATTGATTGAAAGGGGTCTTTATAATGTCAGTATAAATGTAATTGAAAAAGGAGATGATGCAATTAAAGATGTTTCAATGATACGCCCTTGTCCTCCTGGATTCGTTTTGAACAATTGGACTGCTGTTGATCTCCTTGTAGTTTCTAAGTCTTCTCCAGAGTAATGCTCAATGTTAACACTCTTCTTTTTGTGTGTCCCTAAGTAATAGAGGGATTCTTTTTTAAGAGCTTATGATTTGCTCTTTATCATTTAAATGAACATTAATGAAGATGCATTTTGTCATGGTCTTTACATTCTCATTAACTTCATAATTTTTCCCTCTTCTTACAGCCTGTCATTGCATATATTTCACGACATACCATGCTTGTTGGTCCCAATACTTTGATGCTCCTCTATAGTTTTTTTTTCCATTCAATTTTCAGGTGCTCAGATATCAACGATATGAACAAACTTGTTACAAATCTTGAAATCGATTTCGAAAAGGCTATTTGCTTAGGAGAGTTTGAAACTGAGAAAAATGTTGAAGACTATGTCTCGTCTCCTGACTTACTAAGAATGATAGAACAAGAAGATAAACAGATTCTACCTCATCAAGAATCTGTTGAGATAGTAAACTTGGGAAATGAAGAAAAGAGGCAAGAAGTGAAGATTGGGATCTCCATTTCAGATAACACCAAACATGATTTGATCGCTTTGCTTTATGAGTACAAAGATGTATTTGCATGGTCATATCAGGACATACTAGGATTGAATGAGGATGTAGTGGTCCATAAACTCCCACTGAAACCAGAATGCAAACCCATTCAACAGAAGCTAAGACAAATGAGACCTAAAATACTGTTAAAGATAAAAAGAAGTCAAGAAACAATTCAATACTGGCTTCCTACAAGTCTCTAAGTATCTACAATGGGTAGCTAACATAGTCCCAGTACCGAAGAAAGACGGCAAAGTATGAATGTGTGTGGATTATCGCGATTTGAATCGAGCAAGTCCTAAAGATAATTTTCTTTTCCCACACATTGATACATTGGTGGATAACACAGCCAAACATTCATTGTTTTTGTTCATGGATGGATTCTCGGGTTATAATTAGATAAAAATGGCTCTTGAGGATATGGAGAAAACTACTTTTGTAACGATGTGGGGAACATTCTACTATAAGGTGATGCCGTTCGGATTAAAGAACACTGGGGCAACATATCAGAGGGCCATGGTGATGTTGTTTCATGACATAATGCATAAAGAAATAGAAGTCTACGTCGATGATATGATCGCCATATCCAAGGGGGAAAGAGAGCATGTTGGGAACCTCAGGAAGTTGTTCGAAAGACTGAGAGAGTTCCAGTTGAAGCTTAATCCAGCCAAATGTACTTTTGGGGCTACCTCGAGAAAATTGCTAGGCTTTATCGTCAGCGAGAGAGGTATTGAAGTTGATCCAGATAAGATAAAAGCTATACAAGAACTACCACCTCCGCGCACGCAAAAAGAAGTTAGAGGATTTTTAGGGAGGTTGAACTACATCACTCGGTTCATTGCTCAACTTACCAACCAGTGTGACCCAATTTTTTGACTTCTTAGAAAACATAATCTGGGAGAATGGAACGAGGAGTGCCAAGTGGCTTTTGACAAGATAAAACAGTATTTGTCTAACCCTTCCCGTGCTAGTACCGCCAACTCTAGGAAGACCGTTAATATTGTATTTGATTGTGTTCGAAAATTCAATGGGTTGCGTACTGAGGCAACACGATGAGTCAGGGAAAAGAGAAAAGGCGATTTACTATCTCAGCAAAAAGTTCACAGAGTATGAGGCAAAGTACTCGTCAATTGAAAAATTCTATTGCGCTTTGGTTTGGGTAGTTCGGAGGCTCAGGCAATATATGTTGTATCATACGACGTGGTTAATTTCAAAGCTGGACCTTATAAAGTACATGATGGAATCACCTGCACTCTCAGAAAGAATGGCACGATGGCAGATCCTATTGTCAGAATACGAAATCGTCTATGTTAAAAGAGAGTGCAATAGCTGATTTCTTAGCAACTCGAACAACGGAGGAATACGAGCCATTGAGATTTGATTTCCGAGATGAAGACTTGATGTGCATTACAGAAAAAGAATGTGAGTCATCCAAAGAGAAGTCATGGGAGATGAGCTTTGATGGTGCATCGAATGCATTGGGGTATGGGATTGGAGCAGTCTTAGTATCACCAGAAGGGAATCATTATCCGTTCACTGCCAGGCTGAATTTCTTCTGTACTAATAACATGGCAGAATATGAGGCCTGTATCATGAGATTTCATACAGCTATTGAACGAAACATCGAAATCTTAGAGGTGTACGGGGACTCAGCATTGGTGATATACCAAATCCGTGGAGATTGGGAAGTGAGATATTCGAAATTAGTTAAACACAACGATCTAGTGGCAGGATTGATTAAAGAATTCAAAGAAATAACTTTTAATTACTTCCTACGAGAAGAAAACCAATTGGCTGATGCCCTAGCCACTTTGGCTTCAATGTTCAAAACGAACAGAGAAACAAAAATAATGCCTCTTCAAATGAGCATATATGAAGTCCCTGCACATTGTTTCAACATTGAAAAAGAGCCAGATGGGCGGTCATGGTTCCATGATATCTTAGAATATGTCAAGAATCAAAAGTATCCCGAACAGGCAAATGAGAACGATAAAAGAACAATCAGAAGAATGGCAGTAGGATTTGTTCTTGATGGGGACATTCTGTACAAAAGAGGAAAAAATAAAGTGCTCTTGAAATGCGTGGATGCTGTTGAAGCCAGAAAAATACTTGAAGATGTCCATGAGGGAATTTGCGGGACACATGCCAATGGTTTCACTATGGCCAAGAAGATTATAAGACTTGGTTATTACTGGCTGACGATGGAAAGTGACTGCATTAGTTATGCACGAAAGTGCCACAAATGTCAAATTTATGGTGATAAAATTCATGTAGCCCCTTCGCCCCTTTATGTCATGATTTCTCCGTGGCCTTTTTCTATGTGGGGGATGGATGTTATAGGGCCAATTTCCCCAAAAGCTTCTAATAGACACTGGTTCATTTTTGTGGTTATTGATTACTTCACAAAATGGATAGAAGCCGCTTCGTTTGCCAATGTGACAAAAACTGTAGTTTGCAGGTTTTTGAAAGAGGAAATTATTTGTCGGTATGGTTTGCCTGAAAGAATCATTTCAGATAACTCCTTGAATCTGAACAACAAGATGATGAAATGTGTGAGCAATTTCAAATAAAGCATCATAACTTATCACCCTATCGCTCGAAAATGAACGGAGCTATTGAAGCGGCCAACGAGAATATTAAGAAGATTATTGGGAAAATGACCGAGACATATAAAGACTGGCACGAGAAGCTACCATTTGCTTTGTATGCATATCCCACATCTGTACGGACATCTACGGGAGCAACTCCTTTCTCTCTGGTCTATGGAATGGAAGCTGTGCTATCTATTGAAGTTGAGATCCCTTCTCTACGAGTCTTAATGGAGTCGAAATTAGAGGAAGCAGAATAGGTTCGAGTTTGATATGACTAGTTAAACCTCATCGAAGAAAAACGTTTAAAGGCAATTTGTCACGGACAAATGTACGAGAAGAGAATGATCGCGGCCCATGACAAGAAAGTACGGCCAAGAGAATTCCACGAAGGAGGACTCGTGCTGAGAAAGATCCTCCCAATACAAAAAGGAGGAAAATGGGCACCAAATTGGGAAGGACCATATGTCGTAAATAAGGCTTTCTCGGGTGGAGCTTTGATTCTCACTGAGATGGACGGGAAGGTGTTACCGAATCCAGTGAACTCAGATGCTGTGAAGAAATATTATGCCTAAAAAAAAGAATCAAGGTGAAAACCTGAAAAGGGCGTCTTAATTAACACAAAAGATTAGGATGAAAACCCGAAAGGGCATTCTAATGAAGCAAACACTGGACTTGAAAAGCAAGGCGTTTTGAACGGTGGGTCAAACTGCGAGACTACAGTATTTGAAGCATTTGTGAAAACTTGAAATCTTCTACGCAAGAAGCAATGCTTGAAAAGATTCTTGATTAAGAAATGTGGAAGAGTTCATGTGTTGAAAATCTAAGCATTTGTATCCGCTGAATGGAATCCCCTTTCTTTTATTACACTTTTCAATATTCTTGGTTAACCTTCTTTGTTTGTCACCTTTGAAATAAATAAATGGAGGTATCCCTTTTGTACCTACCTGACCATTCTCATGCATCTCACTATGCGGTTTATTTAAATGATAAATAGTGAAATGATATACTCTAGACAAAAGAAATGTTGAACATTATCCAGATAAGAATTTGATAAGTACAAGAGTCTCAAAGTAAGGACAAAGTTCAACCAGGGGCAAAAGAGTGATATCTGAGAAATACAGATTACTCATAAAGCCGGAGAACGGGTACAAAGCCTGAAAAGAAAGTCAAGAGCCGAAGTAACGAATGCAGATCATTACAAAAATCGTGACGAAAAAGGATATACGACAAACATGCCTAAGGCGCATAGCATAATCATATAGGCATAAAGGCATTTAAGACAAACATGTGCATATCATGATAACATCATGTATGACATATACAGGTACTCCAGTAGAGCAAGAGGATGTGATGATAACTGTACTGAATCAAAGGAAAAGACACCTGAGTTCCACCAGATGACATGTTTTGGTATTTTGATGTTTTTATTTCTGTTTTCAAAAATCAACTCATATTGCGAGAGGTGAGTTGAGCCTTAAGACACGTTGAGGTATTTTCAAATTCTGTTTTTCAAAAAAAAAATCAACTCATATTGCGAGAGGTGAGTTGAGCCTCGGGTCTCACGTCGAGGTATTTTCAAATTCTGTTTTTCAAATTCTACTTTTCAAAAATCAACTCATATTGCGAGAGGTAAGTTGAGCCTTGGCTCACACGCCAAGGTATTTTCAATTTCTGTTTTTCAAGAAAATCAACTCATATTGCGAGAGGTGAGTTGAGCCTCGGGTCTTACGTCGAGGTATTTTCAAATTCCGTTTTTCAAATTCTACTTTTCAAAAATCAACTCATATTACGAGAGGTGAGTTGAGCCTTGGCTCACACGCCAAGGTATTTTCAACTCCTGTTTTTCAAAAAAATCAACTTATATTGCGAGAGGTGAGTTGAGCCTCGGATCTCACATTGAGGTATTTTCAATTTCTATTTTTCAAACTCTACTTTTCAAAAATCAACCTATATTGCTAGAGGTGAGTTGAGCCTTGGCTCACACGCCAAGGTATTTTCAATTCCTGTTACGTTTTCAAAAATCAACTCATATCGCGAGAGGTGAGTTGAGCCTCGGGTCACATGTTGAGGATAAAGATTGAAGTTAATCGAAGACACAGATTTTGCCTCCTTGAAGTTGCAGTGGAGTTGATCGAAGTTGCATTGGAGCACATTGAAGTTGCAGATCTTATCTTCCTGAAGACATAGTGAAGCAAATCGAAGACATAAATCTCATATCCTTAAAGTTGTAGCGGAATAGACTGATCACAACAAACCTTATCTCTCTAAAATTGCGGTAGAGCGGATCGAAGCTACAAGTCATGTCTCTGTGAACTCACAGTGGAATGATCAAAGTAACAAGATGCGGCGGACTAGAAAGATATTACCTGAATAAGAAGGGCACCAAAGAAGTCAATACTTGGCAAGACCAGGAAAAATTGGCCTTTCTTTGTGTCTTTGCTATATTCCCGTTACACGACAATGAGCAAAGAGGGACAGCTATTGTAGGCCAATTTGACCCAACTTTAAACCCATTTACAATAACCCAATTACCAGCCCAAATTAAACTAAACATAACCAATCTAAATTAAACCCACTAACCCAAAACTAAACCTACCCAATCAGCCTACATCCACCAAAAAACCCCAACCCACTAAACTAACCCAACTACCCACCCCCATTACATTAGCCAAAACCAAACCTAAACTAATTAAAAAAAAAAAACCTAGCAGCCCAACCTAACCCCAGCCCAAACAAAATCAGAAAAAGAAAAAACTCTAGCCTTTCCCCCTAATCGCCGCTTCTGTCCCATAACCTCTGTCAACCCCCATTCCACCGTTCAACCACCACCTGCAAAACAAAGAGAACACACAAGCAGCAAAAAAAGATTAGAGAGCAATGTAAACGGCTATATAAGCCGAACAAAGTGATGTAAAAAGGGGATTTTTTTCGAATAAAAAAGGAAAACACAAATCAATACAAAAAACCGAATATTGAGAAGCAATCGGATAGAAAAATAGAAAAGTGATTCTTTGTTTCTTTACTGCTATTATTCTTAGATAAGCATAAAAAATATCAACTCTTACCTTGTTTTGAAGGGGGGTGATCGGAGAGTTTAGAACCGAGAAGTTTTTTTGATTTCCACCGGCTTTCGTGAGGTTTTTGGGTACCTTAACTACGGATCTAGGGCGAGGGGAGTAAAAAGGAAAAAAAGGGGTCAATTTTGCACTTCCGGCCGCCGTCTACGGCGGTCGCCGGTGACAGACGGACAGTGGTCCGATCGCTGGAAATCGCCCATGCCCAGAGCATCAAAACCCTTTCCCTTTTTCTTTTTTTTTTTCAAAACCATAGCTGAAAATGAATTTAAAAAAAAACTTGTCTTTTATACCATTTACAAAACGGCATCGTTTTGGCTTAGTGCCTGCTGATATAAAATGGCGTCGTTTTGGAGTAAAGCGGGTTGACCCGACCCATCCCAATCAGGATCCCCATGTTTTCGTTTGACAGGTTAATTGCGCAAATAGTCCTTCCGCATTTTATTATTTTGGAATCGGGTTTCTTTTAAATTTTAATTTACCCTATAATTTGTTTTGGTTTTTGATTTAGTCCCCCATGAAACGCGCGTTTTGGGGTTTGGGAAAATTCCTCGTTTGGTCCCCCTACGTCTCACGCGCGTTCAAATGAGCCCTTCCTTATTTTTTTATTACGAATTCACCCCAAACTTTCTGTTTCAATTTCGATTTAATCCTTTTTTAATTGTTTAGCTATTTTGTTATTAAATTAGTTAATTTTATTATTTTTGCTATTATTTATATTACTATTTCCTATTATTATTATTGTTACTAATATCAATCTATTACTATTATCATTATTCATTATTTTTATCCTCATTATTATTACTACTACTATTACTTCTATGAATATACTATTATTATTATTTTAAAATATTATCATTTCTGTTTTATTTTGTAACTTAATGCATTAGTATTGTTATCTTTATTTTTATTTTTATTTTTATTGTCGTCATTAATATTATTACTATTATTATTATTATGTAATAGTGTATACTTTTTATGTAACGTATATGTATATACATATTTATATATGGTGTTACTTTATTACTTTATTACTTTATTACTTTATTTTAATATCTTTATTATATTTGCTTTTTATATTTCAATATTATTATTATTATCATTATTACTATATATTAGTGTATATTTTTTATATATGTATATGTTTTTAATATATTTATGTAGCATTATTATTAGTCGTTTTTATTCCTAATAAATATATATTATGTAAATATTTTAATATCATATTATATATATTTTCATATATATTATGTATATATGTTTTTCATATTATATTATATATATATTATTATGTATATATTTTAATATTATTAGTTATATATCTTTTATATTATTATATGTATATTTTAATACTATACTGTATATTTCTAACACCATTATTATTTATATATATGTACGTATTTATGTAGCGTATGAATAGCTTTTTTATATATTACTATCATTTCTAAATATATGTATATATTGTATATATATTGTATATATATTATATATTTTTAATGTTATTTGTTATATATTTCTTTTACTATTCCATGTATATATTTTATATCATCTCATGTACATATTCTTGAATACTATGTTATATATATATATATATATATATATATATATATATATATATTTTAATACCATATTATGTATATATTATTATATCTATTTTATCCTTATTATATTTATTATTAATATTAGTACATGTATTTTATTATATGGGTATATATATACTTTTTATATATAGTATTATTTTCATATATCGTTATATTTATTATTATACCTACTATTTTCACTATTGTCACTTATTATTTTATTTTAATATTATTATGTGTTATTTGGTGTACATACATCTTATTATTATTATTATTATTATTATTATTATAATTATTATTATTATTAGTATATGTTTATATGTATATATCTTTAATATATATGTATATGTTTATGCAGATTATTAATAATTATTTTGTAACATTATTATTATTTCTAATATGTATATATATATTAATAACTATTTTATGTATATACTTTTAATATTATTATGTATTTATTTTAATATATATATATATATATGAACATATTTATGTAGTATTATTAATATTTTTTTATGTTATTAGTATTTCTAATATATATTGTACATGTTCATTTTATATATATTATGTATATATATATTTAGTATTATTATGTTTACACTTTTCATTCCTATTATTACGTATATACTTTAATATATATATAGCACTATTAGTATTTTTAATATTATGTTTACGTCACTTCACTTATTATTATTATTATATGTTTATATATATGTTTGTCTCTATTTCGTGTTTAATACTATTATTATCATGTTTAATATCGCATATATTGTCATTGTTTTTAATATTATTGTCATATTTATTATTTGCTTGATGTATTTCTAACCCTTTTATTTTTTGTTTCCCGCCCATTTTATATTATTTTGCTGTTCACTACTTTAGAGATTTTTATTCATGTTTTTTTACTAATTTCAATAAATAAGGCGATGAACCGATTTAACATTAAATCATCGATTTCATCGCTATGTTGGGTGAAATTCGTCCGCTCATGTTAAAAAACGGGACACCCTTCTAAAAAATCGAAAACTAAAAAATTCTCATTTTTCAATCGGATCACGATTAAATGTCAAATTGAATTCGTATTTTTGAAAATCAAGACAACAACTGTTTAATAAAGATATCAATTTTGGGCGTCGCAAGGGTGCTAATACCTTCCTCGCACGTAACCGACTCCCGAACCCAACTTTACTTTAGTTTTTGATGTAGACTGAAATTCGACCTTCTTTTTGTTTAAAAAATAAATTTTCTTTTAAAAGAAGAGGATTTATCAGGTGTCCGATCACACCTAGGAAAAAGGATCGGTGGCGACTCCCTTTTTTTTTTTAAATGTAAAGTCGATTTTCAAATTTTCAATAAATTGACTCAACCAGCGACTGAAAGCAAAAAATTTTTATGTCGCTACAGCTGGCGACTCCACTGGGGATCTTATTTTTGAAAGTCGAGTCGAATTAAACGCGTGTTGTCAAAATTTTTGAATTTTCTTGTTCAAATTAATAATTAGTCGTGATCCTCAAAATTTTGTTTTAAAAAAAAAATCATGCATTTGCATCATGTTGTAAATATTTTTTTCTAACTTGTTTTATCCTTTTGCTTTTCAGCTCTAAGTCTTTATAGTTTTAGCTTCTTTTAGTTTTAAATAAAAACGAAAAGGTTTGTGAGTTTCTCCCCACACACCGAGCACTTGCATTTTTGCATAACATGAGCTTTCTACCCGGGCTCTTTCCGCTTAAGTGGAAGTAAATGCTATGCCTTTGTAAGTTAACTCGTCCCTCCGCACAGTCTAGTGAATACTTCCGGGTTACATATGACTTATGATTTCGTGAGTTAACTTGTCCCTCCACATAGGCATAAGTGAATGTAATCCCTCGAATTGAACTCGTGAGCTTGTGATTGGCTACGACCGAGGCTTCATACTAGTCTTAGTAGACAATAGTGCGAACAATTCGAGTACCTGACTAGAACCGAAACTGCATATAGTGAACCATACGAGCCACCTAACTAGAGCCTTGCCGAACCTCTGTCCGTTAATAATCACCAAAATAAGTACACGGGAGAAACGCCTCTTGCCTTTCATTTCCTTTACATTTACACTGTTTATACAAAAGAATTGAACCGGATAGCTTCATTTGTTGAAGTTTCCATAGTTTTTCTCAGTTTATATTTGTTGTGATTACTAACCAAGGTTGTTTGTCTTTATTTTTATTTTTCATCACACATCGTAGGCATCTTGATTAGGAAGGTGTTGATAAGAGATTGGTTGCAAAAAATGGGTTTCTGATGGAGGAGTCAATTACGCAAGTAACCGAGAAAAATTTCGTGGTTCGAGACTGGTCTTTGAAAACCCAGAAAGTAAAAGGGGACAGTTTAGCGGAAGGATGTATCTCCAATCTTCCCGAAAATGTAACTTTGAACGTTCGTCAGAATAACCTCGAAGACTTAACTCAGATTTGGAAATAGTGGGACTCAGATACTAGGGAGATTTTCACTGAAAAGTACGGGGACATAGATCACTTGATCGCCGTCAATGTAGACGAACAGTTGATTCAAGCCATGATTCGATTCTGGGACCCAGCGTACCAATGTTTCACTTTCAATCATGAAGATATGACTCCAACCATAGAAGAATATGTTGTTTTTCTTCGTATTGACAATATACAATTCAACAAGATATATGTGAAAGAGCCTAAGCCAATGACCTTCAAGAAAAAGCTAGTGAGGTTGACCGAAATGACCGATATATGTGCTGAAAAACAGATAAAGAAAAAGAATGAAGTTAGTTGTGTTCCATGGTTTTCTCTGCGAAACTTAGTTCAAAACCATCCAGATATTGCGAAGAGAATGGATCTGTTTTCAAACCATCTATTTTTATTATATTAATTTCGCTTAAAATTTTCCTTCTAAATTATGTCACATAAAATCTAACATGCCATTTAAAGGTTAAATTAACAATTTAGTAACGGAAGAACCTAATTGATATTTCCTTAATAGTTTGGGGATGTAATTAGACTGATTTGAAGTTTAGGGATCAATATAGAATGAGGTTTATAGTTTAGGGATGTTTGATGCAATTAACTCTACTTAAAATTTTGTTTGTTTCTAAAAAATTGAATTTCATATCAATAATTAGTAAAAATTGGAGTGGAGTGGAAAGATAATCGAATTGTATCTAATATCTATAGAGATGGAGGAATTCAACATCTGGAAAGGTAATAATGATTTTAAAGAATGTGTTAACATAAAGATCGAAGAGTTTGTGGATTATTTCAACATTTTCTTATTATTATTATTATTTATTACAAAACGAACCTCTGTTTCATTGTTGTCTTTTTCGACTTTTCCCAAAAGCGAGCAGGTGCTACCGTTGTCTACAAGACTTTGATAGGAAAGCTTCTTGCCTCAAAATAGAATTGGTTTAGGGGCTAAATTAGTTATTAATCTTTTAAATTACATCTCTTGACGAAAGTTAATGGATGAGCGGTCAAAATGTAATAATTCGATAATATTAATGACTATTACATAACTTTTAAAAGTTCATGCGGTCATTGAGAGCACTAAAAATATCCTATTCCTTATTAAACAATGAAAAAGAATAGTAAAGGGGAAGTAGGGTCGAATCCTCAGGGACCGAATTGTACGAATGCTTGTTTCTCAAAATCCTAGACAGAATCGTGCCCAAGAAAACTTGCATTCCTGAAAAAAAAAAAAAGAATTTTAAAGTTTTGATCTGGGAGTGAAATAAAATAAAAACGAAATTAAAAGTTGAATTGAAATTGCGAAATTAAATAAATTGAGAAAATTAAAATGGAGAAAATAAACAGAGTTTGGGGAAAGAGAGAGTTTCTTATGTGGTGAGATTCCAGCCTCCGGTTGTCTCAATTCGCATTGGGTTTAATTCTTGGCTTTTAAGTAACTATTTTCAAGCAGAATAAGCCAGTTATAGTGGAAGAGGACGCCTACGACCACCAGCTCCAAGAATTTAGACTTAAGATTTGGTGGAACTTGACTCTAGCCAATAATCGCTTTTGTGGGACTATCTTTTATTAGATCATCACTTCTCAACGGCAAATACCACGCCATTTTGTCTCTTGGACTCGCCAACCTCTGACGCAAAAAGCCAATGAATCGACTGTGCAACCTTCCCAAAATGTACAAAGCGGTCGTTCCTTGCACAAGTTGAAAAGATCACCTATTAAGGGACATGGACAGAAGCGTCAGCCCCGTAATGCGGAGAAGTGATAAATACCTTGTTGAGAAGGTTAAGTGCGGATTCTAAGCCTCATGAACCTTTTTGGGGAATTTTGACAACCTTTGGCTAGATTAGATTTAATGGCTCATGGTTTTTGGGAAAAAACAAGAAATAATGGAAAGGGAATTTTTATTGAAAGAAAATACGGAAAGAACAAAAAGACTAAATTTATGGGGGAGAGAATGTTTACAGCAAAAGATGGACCAAATTTGTGTCACATTATAAGAAACCTAGCCTATTCCTAATTAAATTCTAAAAGATAAATACAAATAAATAAAGATAATTAAAGATAAATAAAAATAAATCCTAAATTTAAATCTAAATAATTATCTTTAATAATTATCTTAATATAATTAAACATTAAATAGAGTCTTGTGCTATAAAATCTCTTCTTTTGCATTTTTACCCCAAAAGTCTTCCACACTTTGCATTTTCTGCACCACTTTTCTCCTACTTTGCATGTTGGCCCATTTTATCTTCAAATTTACACTTTTTCCTTAAATTTACTTTTGCCTTCAATTTAGTCCCTAAAAGATAAAAGACCATAAAATAGCCCAAATTAGTAAGATCATACTCAAAATAAATATGCAATTAGCACATAAAAATATGTTGTTCTAGAATATTATCAAATTCCCCCTACTTAACCCATGCTTGCCCTCAAGTATGGTTCCTGTCCACGATGAAAATTAGATCCTGCCATGAAAGAAATACTACTCCAAAGTTTTATAAAAATTAGTCAAAAGGCATACAAAAAATAAAGAGAACCTTAGTTTGATTTAAGTAAAATTGAAAAAGTGTTTCAATTAACACATAGAAAAATTAAGATCAACTTGGATTATTTCATAAAAATTAGGTAATTTACCAAACCTATCAAGACACCTTATTTGTTTCCACCTTTAGTCACCAAATGCTATTTTATTATTAATACTTTTTTTCTTTTTTTTTCTCCTTTTTTTTGTTTTTTAGTTATTTATTTATTTAATGTTGCTTAAGAATATATTGAACCTTTTGACGCGAAATAGGATGACAACCCAAGCACCCTACCCCGGTTACTCAGCTAGTCACGTCTTAAGCTGCACTCATAACCACGGAAACATTATTATTATTAAACGAAATTTTAATTCTAGAGGACTTAGGAAAAACAATCAAGTGTCAAAAATAAGTTTCAGTAGCCACCTTAATAGTCATGAACATATTTTAAGCATGCAATTGTATTAGGTGTCCTCTTGTATTTAGACTTAATCAAATTTACTAAAATCACAATAGGGTTAAATCCATTAATCATAATTATTTTAACTAAAAGAAATAAAACAGTAGAGATGAAATCTATCAAGCAAAATCATAATTAACTTTGTAGATAAGAATCATGCATGGAGGTCAAACAGTGGTCAAGTCATGGTCAAATTCTTGGGCATGAAAAGAGGTAGAATATTCTTAAAAAAATAAATATGGGCAGAAACGAGTATAAGGAGTAGCAACAGTACCACAATAGTAAAAGCAGTAGATAAAATGACAGAAATAATGAGGAATGCCTCCCCCTACTTAAAACACATTGTCCTCGATGTGAAAAATAATATTAATAAATATATGAAAAGAAAGAGTATAGAACACTCCCCATGTCGTCACTATCGTTTATGCAAAGATGCAAGGAGGAGAAGGTTTGGCGTCGCGTGGAGAGGAAGGAGAAGAAGGCGTTCGTCAGCTAAGTTGACGGGTTGGGGCGCCGGGAATTGACGCCAGCGGCTATTCACGATGAAGGATGGTTCGGTTGCGGCTTGCCTTCGGGTTCTCACTATGGTGTTGGAAAAATCAGCGGTGGAGGGGGTAGAAGGAAGGCGCGGCGACTGGTGGGGGTTTGTGTGAAAAATGGGATAAATTGTTAGGGTTTGGGAGTGTATAGGAGGGATGTTTGGCTGCAGGTTTTGGGTAGTCATGGGCAGGGATACGCTATTCCTGGTTAGAATAGGGGCAGGATAAGGGCTGTTTGTATACAAATATTTTGTTTCTCTCATTTTTCTCTCTATTTTCATTTTGGTTTACCTAGACAGAAAAAGAGAATTTTATCAATATCCAAAAATAAAGAAATAAATAATAAAATAAAATAATAAATACTAATAAAATGAAATAAAATAATAAATACTAATAAAATGGAACAAAAAAATAATTAATAAAAATTAAGAAAAGTAAAAAATAAAGGTTGGGTTGCCTCCCAATAAGCGCTTGTTTAACGTCGTTAGTTTGACGCCTCAACTAGTATTGGGGCTGTTCCAGTTGGATTCTTTCATTCGTATGGGTTTGGAAATTCGCCTTTTTTATCACATCCACCATAATTGGGTTTAATCGTCCTTGCACCTTTTTTCTTGGTTTCATATTTTCCTCCAAGCGGTTGATCCCTTTTAAGTCGGCAATGGTTTCATCATTCTCCAAAAATATGAATATGAGATTATCAGGAAGTGGTTTTAATTTCGGATATGGTGCCTGCACAACAGAAAGTAGAAGTTTAGTATCCATAAGAGCCAATAATTTATTAACAAATTCAAAATTATCAAATGTCATTCTAGATTTATCTCCATAAGATGACTCAAAAGTTTTTTCTACTGATGAGTCAATTATGTCGACACGATTTACGTCCAGGACTTTACTTGGGTGACTAATAGTGCCAAAAACGTTATACTTCACGATCTCCCCGTCAAACTCCATCGTGAGGGTTCCACTTCGTACGTCAATCTTAGTATTTGTAGTACTAAGGAAAGGTCGCCCCAACAAGATGACTAAAGACCTAGGAGCGTTATCCTCCTCCATTTTTATCACATAGAAATCTGCAGGGAAGATAAGCCTATTGACTTTGACTGATACGTCTTCAAGGACTTCTTTGGGATGCACAATGGACCTGTCTGCCAACTGAATGATAACACCTTTCTTCGTAAAAAAACTTGCGTTAAGTGATTCATAAATAGAAAAAGGCATGACATTTATGGAGGCCCCCAAATCAGACATAACCTTCTTAATTCCAATGGCCTATTTTGCACAGTATTGTAAACATTCCCCTATCTTTACATTTCGCTGGCATTTTCTGCTGTAACACTGCAGATACATTCTCAGCAACACTTACCTTTTCATTACCTGTTAATTTTCGTTTGTTGGTGCAGAGTTCTTTAAGGAACTTGGCATACTGCGGAATTTGTCTTATGGCATCCAACAGTGGTATATTGATCTCGACATTTCTGAATGTTTCAAAGATCTCCTTGTCTTCTTTGCTATTTCGACATTGATTTAATCATCCTGGAAATGGAGGTTGAATTTTCAATAATGGGGGTTTCTCTTGGACCTATTCATCACTTTGGGGATTTTTCTAGGCGATTTCTTGGCCAAGATTCCTACCAAGAATTGGTTCCAGTACCTTTCCACTTCGCAATGTCACTGTATTTGCTTGTTGGCTTGGATTAGGTTTTGTTTGTGACGGCAGCTTCCCTTGAGAGTTTAATTTCTCAATTGATATGGTCAATTCTCTTATAGATTCCTTTGTTTCTCTTTGGAAATTAAGATTTTACTGTTGGAAAGCAAAGAAATTAGCTGCTAATTTATTGACCAAAGTTTTTAAAGAATTACCTGAATCTTGTGGCTGTTGTGGAACCCGATTTTGGTATGGCTGGTTATATCGTGGTTGGCTCCATAACTTAAGTTAGGGTGGTCCCTCCATCCTAGGTTGTAGGTGTTAGCGTAAGGGTCATATCGCCTTTGTGGTGGCCCAGGGAAATTTGCCACAGCATCTAAATGAGTCATAGTATCATCATACAGACTGGGACATGCATCAGTTGTATGTTTAGGTGTAGCACATATTTCGCATACTCAGGCTGGTTTTTCTTTTTCTACAACAAGAGAATTCACAATATTAGTAAGTCTATCAAGTCTATCATCAATGGTAGAATTACTTAGCTGGTGAACCCTTCTAGGGGGTTCAGGATTGGTTCAAAATTGCTGAGAATTTGCAGCCACCATGGGGATCAAGTCTCTTGCTTGCTGAGGAGTCATGTTGACCAACGCTCCTCTACTAGCGGCGTCTATCATATTCATCTCCATGGGTTTCAGACCTCCGTAAAAGTATTGGAGGAAAGATTGCTCTGTTATACCATGTTGTAGGAAACTTGCACACAACTTCTTAAATCGCTCCCAATAATTTTAAAGAGACTCTGTTTCTTTTTGTCTTATTTCAAGAATTTCTCTTCTTAACTCAGCTGCTCGTGATGCTGGAAAAAACCTATTGAGAAATAAACAAGAAAGATCAGCCCAAGTTGTAATAGATCCATGAGGTACGTAAAATAGCCATTCCCTAGTTCAATTTGCTAGGGAGAAAGGAGAAGTACGCAATTTGATTTGATCCTCAGTTACCCCTTGAGGTTTCATACTAAGGCAAACCATATGGAACTCTTTCAAGTGCTTGTGAGGATTTTCGTTTTGCAACCCACGAAAAGTTGGCAGAAGCTGGATTAAGCCTGTCTTCAATTTAAAATCAGTATCCATAGTAGGATACGCAATGCACAATGGCGATTGTTCTGTCGAAGCTTCGGCCAGTTGCCGAATCGTTTGAGCCATTGGTTGATGTGGTAAATTAGGGTTTTTGTTAACCTTGGTGTTAAGCACTTCTTCTGGTGAATCGACTTCTACTTTTTCACTTTCAAATGTTTGAGTAGGGTTTTCGTTAACCCTAGACTCTGCTTCGTTGTCGATTCTGATTTCTGGCAGTGGATTACTTTGAGTCCCAACCACCGCTGACTGCTTTTTCCTTAGCTTTATTTCCTTGCGATTAGCTCTCGCGGGCTTTTCAATCTCCGAATCAAACGTAAGAGTACCTAGAGTAGATCTGGTTATAAGAAACAAAAAACAAGATTAGTATGTTGCTAGTCCTCGTCAACTACGCCAAAATTTGATACGGTCATTAAGAGCACCAAAAATATCCTATTCTCTATTAAACAATGAAAAAGAATAGTAAATGGGAAGTAGGGTCGAATCCTCAGGGACCGAATTGCACGAATGCTTATTTCTCGAAATCCTAGGTAGAATCGTGCCCAAGAAAACTTATGTTCCTAAAAAAAATAAAAAAAATAGAATTTTAAAGTTTTGATCTGGGAGTGAAATAAAATAAAAACGAAATTAAAAGTTGAATTGAAATTACGAAATTAAATAAAATGAAAAAATTAAAATGGAGAAAATAAACAAAATTTGGGGAAAGAGAGAGTTTCTTATGTAGCGAGATTCTAGCCTCCGGTTGTCTCGATTCGCCTTGGGTTTAATCCTTTGGTTTTAAGTAACCCTTCTCAAGCAGAATAAGCCAGTTATAGTGAAAGAGGACGCCTACGACCACTAACTCCAAGAGGTTAGACTTAAGATTTGGTGGAACCTGACTCTAGCCAATAATCGCATTTGTGAGACTATCTTCTACTAAATCATCACTTCTTAACGACGAATACTACACCATTTTATCTTTTGGACTCGCCAACCTCTGACGCAGAAAGCCAACGAACCGACTGTGCAACCTTCCCTAAATGTACAAAGCAGTCGTTCCTTGCACAAGTTGAAAAAATCACCTATTAAGGGACATGGACGGAAGCGTCAGCCCGTAATGAGGAAAAGCGATGAATGCCCTGTTCAAAAGGCTAAGTGCGGATTCTAAGCCTCATGAACCTTCTTAAGGAATTTTGACAACCTTCGGCTAGATTAGATTTTGTGGCTCATGGTTTTTGGAGAAAAACAAGAAATAATGGAAAGGGAATTTTTATTGAAAGAAAATATGGAAAGAACAAAAAGACTAAATTTATGGGGGAGAGAGTATTTATAGCAAAAGATGGACCAAATTTGTGTCACTTCATCCCCTATTTATAGTACTAAGAAACCTAACGTATTTCTAATTAAATTCTAAAAGATAAATACAAATAAATAAAGATAATTAAACATAATTAAAGATAAATAAAAATAAATCCTAAATTTAAATCTAAATAATTATCCTTAATAATTATCTTAATATAATTAAACATTAAATAGAGTCTTGTGCTATAAAATCTCTTCTTTTGCATTTTTGCCCCAAAAGTCTTCCACACTTTGCATTTTCGACACTATTTTTCTCCTACTTTGCATGTGTGGCCCATTTTATCTTCAAATTTATGTTTTTCGCCCTTAAATTTACTTTTGCCTTCAATTTAGTCCCTAAAAGACAAAAGACCGTAAAATAGCCCAAATTAGTAGGATCATACTCAAAATAAACATGCAATTAGCACATAAAAATATGTTGTTCTAGAGTATTATCAAAAGTTAAGTGATAAAAATATAAATTTAAAATTTTTAAGGGCTATTTGTGTATTTTACGCTATTTCTTTTAAAAAGCTAGGTAGGAGGATTAAAAAATGAATATTTGAATTAAATTTCAAATAGAACTTCAAAAGAAAACTACAATTATGTAACTTGCAATGCTTCTTCAATTTGTGTGTAGGCTCAATAACTGAAGTTGATTAGTGGTAGACCAAAGAGAAATCAAACCTTAATTTGCAATTGAAAACAAAAAAGAAAAGTGCTTTACGATTGATCTTCTGAATTCTATATTGAGTCCAAAGGGCTTCCATCACAAGTATTTTTATGTTATTTTCTGTCAAAGTTTTACCCCTTTTTCTTTTTTTTTTCTTGGAATTTCAAGAAGGGATAGTAAAGTTGGCTTGATTAGTTCATGCCATTTTAAAACACTGTTTATTGCACTGCAGTTTGATTGTTGTTTAATTCTATTGTTATCACACTTTGGGTCTTACTAACTATTAAAACAAAATAGATTTTCAATCAATTTCGGAACTTTTTTCTTTGAATAATTCGACTGAATTTTATTGATCAGAATCAAATAACATAATGGGGAAGAGTTTCTATAAAATTTTGAAACTAAAACCTAAGACAAGAGAAACTAATAAAAAAGGAGAAACGACCCAAAAAAGAGTAAATGGCCCATGATAAAATAAATAAACTAAAAAAATAAAGCTAAATAAAGAAATGGGAAACCTAATCTAGTCACTGTTAATAGCTAGTATCCATTAATTGTTTGTCTTTTCGAATCTCTATACTAGCACTTCAATCGATAGCAAGTTCAAAAAAAATCTTTCATTTCTACTATCCTTATCTTTTCATATCTTCTATGGAGACTCTTCAATCTAGGTGTCTCGTCCATCTCTCCTCCTGTTCGCGTTGAAGGTGGACGATATCTGCTCCCTCCAGGTACTTTTCTTCTCCTTTTCTTAATGCTTCTTTTGCAAGTTCATCGGCATAACCATTTCCTGATCTTTGAACAAAATGGAAATTGATTTATTGGAATTTTTTTTTTTTGCTTTGAATGTCTCAGATAATCGCCCCTATAACTGACTTGTCTGTCGCTGTTGAATTAATTTTCTTTATGACCGTTCTTGAATCCCCTAAAATGTCTACTGATTGAAAACCCAATGAGATGCCTAACTTTACTGCTTGTAACTTTGCATGTGCCTCTTCCATAAACGGAGACAATATTGTAGAATGGAGGACTGTTTTCGAGGCTAAAAACTCACCCATCTCCCCCCAAACCACCAGACCCGAGGTCTATCTAGAGTATTCACCATCAAAAGCTGCGTCAAAATAAATAGCTACTCTTGCGTTCCTTTATTCCAGTCTTTTTTCTACAACCATATGAAGTAAGTGGTTTTTCTTCCAATCCATTGGTCTCTGCTATATAACTTTGGACTCAGTTCGATAAATCTCTTCCTGTCATTATTTTCCCCTCATGAACTAACTGATTTCTTGAACTCCAGATTGTCCAAACAGCACAACAAAATAGCCGACATTGTTTGCTGTTACCCATGGTGAAGACCCAGGTAAGCCATTCCAACAAACCTTGAATATTAATATTAATGACCCATGAGAGATTTAAATTTTGCCATGTCTATGTTATTGTAGGGAATTTTCGAAAAATGTGGTTGCTATCTTCTTTCGCATTTCGACACCGAGGACAGGAAATATTTGTAGCCACTCTTCTTAATCTGAGATTTGTTAGAGTAGGAATAAAGTTCCAGGAAATACGCCATATAGCGATAGCAATTTTTGAAGGGAGATGTAAATTTCATAGCTTTTTGTAGAAATTTTTTGTTTTTACCTATATTAAATAAGCATTAAGATCCATATTAGCCTATTGTAATAGCTTGTAGGCACTTTTGACTGAAAATTCGCTAAAATGTTCTCCTCGCCAGACTTGAAAATCATCATGTTCATCTTCTGCCAAAGGAATTTGCAAAATCTTCTGTGTTGTGTCCGCTTGAAAGGTATTAACTATTAGATCAATCTTCCATTTTCTTGTTGAAGCATTAATTAGGTCCGAAACTAACTCTATTTTTGTATTGTAGGAATTATCATTGATTCTATCTGTAACAACTCCCGATATCCATCGATCATTCCAAATAGATATTTGATCTCCCCTACTGACTCGCCAACATAGGTCATCTTGCAGTAACCCTTTTGCTGTCCAAACGCTCTTCCAAGTAAGTGAAGGTAAACTCCCTAACTATGCATTGATAAAGTCTGAATTTGTGTAGTATTTGGCTTTTAAGACCATTGCTAATAAAGAATTTGGAAAGTTAATAAGGTGTAACACCCCTAACCCGTATCCGTCATCAGAATAGGGTTACGAGGCATTATCAGACTCATACACTAGCATTTATATAAAACCGAGTCATAAATTTGTATTCCAAATCAAAACTTTTGAAATTTCACCAAAAAGTCCCTAATATGGGCCTACGAGGCCCATTACATGCTTTAAAAGTGATTTGGAACTAAACCGGTAACTTTAGAAAACTTTGAAAAAATTTTCTTGAAGTTAGAGGCACATGCCCGTGTGCCCAGCCCGTGTGGCTCCCATGACCGTGTGGCCAGCTCGTGGGCAGTTCTGACTTGTAAATTCTTAGGCATCAGAGGGGTACACAGCTTGGGCACACGCCCATGTGGCTAGGCCGTGTGGCAATTTAATTTTTCACCATTTTTAAGCCATTTTCACACAATTTTGACATACGAACGTGCTTGAAACCCGTGTCCTTCACAGGACTAAGACACATGGTCGTGTCTTTTTCCCGTGTACTATACTGACTTCACATTTAAGGATGCAGGGGACACACGGTCTACAACATGCCCGTGTGCAAGCCATGTGTCTCACACAATCTGATCACACGCCCGTGTGACATGCCGTGTGCAACCCTGCACACCTTGAATAGCAAGCAATTTAAAATACAATACCCTGCACACCTTGAATAGCAAGCAATTTAAAATACAATCTTTCAACCAGTCCAAAACATGATTAAACATATCTAATACACACTAAAACCACTAGTACAACAATCTATCATATGTATTTTATTTATAAGAACCATTGAAATTAGATCAAAATGAACTATATTATATCATATACTTTATATTATGAGCCAACTATCAACATTCCTTACTAATATCTTTTATACATAAAATATCATCAAAACAACCTAGGTACATGCCATTCTTTAGGTTAAGAAACATCACCAAGTATTTGAGTTCGGGAGTTGGCTTGGATGCTGAGACGTTAGTTACGTTTGTACATAACATGCGCACGAAAATAAACCGTATGCTGAGTATACACTCAATGGTATTTCTATAAACCAATACTTTATTTATGCATTTATACTTAAACTATAGAATCCAATCAATAAACACATCATAAGCATTCAATTGATTATCTTCATTTCATAATAACATTTAACATTAGAGTCGAAACCAGTAAAATATTCAATTTAGTCAGTATCATTCAGTCTTCAGTGTAGTAATTTACCCCTATTAACATAACTCGGATCTGGACGAATACACGGATCCAACCCACACACTAGGGTAGTATACAGTGTTTCATACAGTAACAATAACAGTAACAGTAGTAGTATCGGTACACAGAGTACCTCATCAAAACGGATCCGGAACAGTATCAATAGGTGACACTTATAGTGCCTCATCGACACAAAGTCGGAATATCCCTGAACACTTCCAATCCTATAGCATGCCAATTATATCTGACTAGCCCGACATTGTTAATAAGGATTTCAGTTTCTTTTAAATTTAAACTTTCACATTTCAAAACAGTACAGTAAGATAACAATACTTACCTCATTTTCATTTTTCATACAACTTAAATAATAGATACAATAAACAATTATTAAGCTCGGTTTATAGAAATACAAACCGTAGTTCTCGAGTTTATTCGATATCTTCGCTCACTTTCTCTTTTCCCTTCTTTGATGACGTTCCTGGTGCTACGTTAGCTACGAAAAAAAATTAATATTTAAAATTATCAATACATATCATTTAATAACACTCTCTTCTATTTTCCATATAACTTTTACATAAATTCCAATTTAGTCCTTCCACCATAACCATTCTTTCTCTTTAAAACCAATCCCATATTTTTATTCTAATCCATCTTTTACAAGTCTTAACACTTAACTTCGTCTATAAAACATCAATTCTACAATCTTTTCAATTTAGTCCCTACTATAACAAAACTTATATCTCTTTTTACAATTTAATCCTTTTCCCACTTCTAACTTGAATTTCCATCACTTTATCTCATAATTCATTCAATTGTTCAACTTAATTAACATCTAAAAATTCACTAACTTTCTAAACTTCAACATAATTCAAGTAGGGCTTTATTCTAGGATTCCAAAAACATCAAAATTACAAGAAAAGAGACTAAATTGACTTACCAAATAATCTTTAAACCTCAAAACCCTATTTTTCCTTTCTTTTTCTTTTCTTTCTATTTCGTTTTCATTCCTCGCTATTTCTTTTTCTATTTTGTTTCTTTTATTTATTTTAACTATTATATTATATTATTATTATAATAATATATTATATATATTAAATATCTTATACTTAAAATATAAGTAAATACATATATATTTTACATTTGTATAAATACAATTATTACAAATGTATTAATTTATACCACACATTTGTCCCATTTTTGGTTTATTTACTAATTTAGTCCCTTCACTTTTCTTTAGTCTATAATTAAACTTTTACCCTATATTCAATCTAGTCCTTTCACTAATTTAGCCTTAATTCAAGCTAATTTGCTTAGCCAAAAATCTAATTAATCACACTACTAACATCATAAATATTTCTAATAAATATTTATGAATTCATCTTATAGAAATGGTAACCCAGAAATACACTTTTCCGATACTCATAAACTTTGGGTCATTACAGAAGGCGTCAACCTTGCTTGGATAATAAAGCGATATTGAATTGACTAAGATTTTAAAACCCCAAACCACATTTTTTTACGGAGCAAAGATCCTTCCAAGCACACCAATGAATGCCCCTTTTACCACGATCCTTCTGCCACCAGATTCTCGCAATAATACTTTCAAGATCAACACACAAAGAGTTAGGTATTAAAAAATAGGCCATTGTATACGTTAGAATAGCTTGAAGAACAGTCTTAATAAAAACTTATTTCCCACCTTGGAAAGATGCCGAATACTCTAGTTGTCAATTTGTTGTTTAAATCTGTCATTTAAGTTTTGAAAAGACTTTTTTTTTCCTTCTATCCACCATATTAGGTAAGCCAAGATAACGTTCTGGGTCATTTGAGCTTTGTACCCCAAGTATGCGAGTAACTAGTCGTCTTTCTTCCTCTTGTGTATTAGTACTAAAGAAAACAATTGACTTATCAAAATTGATGCACTGACCCGAACAGGTTCCATACTCGCGTAGAATTGTTTTCAATAAACAAGCTCCCCTTTCAATAGCCTTTCCAAACAAAATGCAATCATCTGCGAATAACAAATGTGATACTTGTGAGCCTCTTTTGCTAGCCTTAACCTTTTTTAATTGTCCTGCTTGAAGTGCCAGTCTCATAAGACAAGATAAGCCTTCTCCGCAGATCAAAAATAAAAACGGGCTCAAAGGATCACCTTGTCGTAATCCTCTTGTTGGTTGAAAATTTTCACCTACTTGACCATTAAATACCACTGAATAATCAATCTAGCTAAGGTCAAAACCCATTCTCATCATCATCTCCTATCATATGCTTTACTCATGTCGAGTTTTATCGCCATAAACCCCTTTTTTTCCCAATTTTTTCAATTTTAGAGTGTGTAAAATTTCATATGCCAACAATACATTGTCCAAAATTAACCTTCCTGGCATAAAAGCACTCTGTGCACCATCGATGCATTTTCCCAAGACTTTTTTAAATCGATTTGCAATAACCTTTGCCATTATTTTATAAATAACGTTGCATAAGCTAATGGGTCAGAAATAAGTAACATTGGTCGGATTTGCTCTTTAAGGAATAAGCACAATATGCGTAGTGTTAATTGGACTAACCTTCATACCTCCATTTGGATGTTGAAGACAGAAAAGTGTGACCTCTTCCCCAATGATGTGCCAACATTTCTGAAAATATAAAGCCAGAAATCCATTTTCACTTGGTGCTTTTGTAGGCTCCATTCCAGTAAGCGCCTCCCAATCCTCTTCTTTTGTGTATTGCACCGTGAGCCTTTAATTATCCTCTTCAAATATACAACGTTTAATATCTGATAAGAGATGATCATAATATCCCTTTTCTCCAACTGAAAATAAGTTTTGGAAAGAAGATTTTACAATTTTTTCCATTTCTTGTATATCCTCTGTTTCCCTGCCAGTCATATTCTGCAATTTTCGAATACAATTTTTCCTTTGTTATTGCATTGCTTGACTGTGAAAAAAGGTTGTATTCCTATACCCAAATTTCAGCCAATTAACTCTAGCTCTTTCCTCCCAATACCTTTAATTTTTCTCAATCTCAAAATTCAATTGCTGTTTTGTATCAATCAAATCTGATAAATTATTGTCACTCCTTTCAGCTTTCATCAACTCTGATAGTTTTGAGGATAAAAATTCCTTTTTCTATTTTCTAGATTGACAAATGTGTACAGCCCATCTTCCTAAACTCTTTTTTAGACAATCGAACTTCTACAGTAGACCTCCTGTTGCCTTTTCCCAAATGAATTTAACTGCAACATCGAATGACTCCTCTAAGACCCACCATGCCTCGAATTTAAATGTCTTCCAACTTTGTCTATTGTCTTCTTTTGTGGCAATTAGAAGAGGACAATGGTCAGAGATCGAGTGCACCAGATGTTGAATGGTAGCTTCAGGAAACATAGACATTCAATTCTCGTTAGCCACACCTCTGTCCAACCGCTCTTGGATATTTTTTTTGGCAAATTTCATCTCTCCCATGTAAACCAATTACCAGAATAACCCACATCCATCAGATTACAATCTTCTAGAACATTTCGAAATTCTTCTATTCTTCTTTCATCTCTAGCCAACCCCTTTTTTTTCAAAACTGTACATAATTTCATTAAAATCTCTGTAAACAATCCAAAGGAGTTCCTCATTGCTGCATAGGTTTTTTAAGAGATTCCATGACACATCCCTATCTTATGCATAAGGGGAACCATAAAATCTTGTCTATCTATATTTTTTTCCATCGTCAGGGTCTTCAATAAGCACGCCAATGTGCCTTTTTGAAAAATTCTGAAGTGTGATAGTAGCATTACCTCTTCAAACTAAACACAAACCTTCTTTAAATCCATCGGGGTCCATATCAATGCCATTAGCATGATAGGGATTATATTTGTCTGAATCTTCGCACTCTTTCCATCTGAATCTTGTTTATCTTTGTCTCCATAAAGAAGACCATTTGGGGATTATATTTCTTCAGCGAATGCCAAAGCCTTCGAATTGTCCATGAGTTCCCTAAACCACGGACATTCCAACTTAAAATTTTCATTGCAATCGGTCGACTTGCCTTTTGGCAACCACCGATGATAAAAGAGTATTATCCAACATTCTCCTATTTCTTATCATTGTAGTGTTGCCTTCTTCTCTTATTGTTGGATCTTCACTTTCCCCTTAGGCCTTTTTTTTTTTCCTTTCTCTCCAATTAATACCCTTTCCTTCAAATCATGTTCCATTACAGAATGGGCCTGTTTGGCCAATGAGTTTTTCCCTCATTGTGAAGAAGAAAGTAAATTACCTTTTAAATTGATCCTCAGGATAGGATCGATGGTTGCTCCAGATTTTGATTTATTCTTCATTCCCCATTGCCTGTATTCTGAATTGTGTTTGCCATAGAGACTTTCGCCTGTGTCATCTTCTCCATCTTTGCGTAACCAAATACTATTCATTACTAAAACACTTTTAGATTACGCTCGCAAAGACAAATCCCAGCCCATTAACGCCACTTCCACCCTAACTCCATTTTTGCCTCACAAAAAGAGTCATTGTGACCCAACTGACCACAATAGAAACAGAAAAGAGTCAGCCTTTCATATTTGAATCTGACGTATGAACAGTTTCCTAAGAACATAATCTCCTTTTTCCTTTTTAATAAGTGACGAATATCCAATTGAACTTGAATTCTTATGAAATTCCTATTTCCTTTCCCCAGATCTGAATTATCATACTCTAGGAATTTGCCCAAAAAATCACCTAGTTGCCTTGCCAAACTTTCAAAAAAAAACCCCATTAGAATATCATGGATTTGTACCTGGAAAGGTGAAAAGATTAAAGGTATTTTCAATGGGTTTTCCCCTCACTGTAGCTTGTGTAGAACCAGCAAGTGATTATTAAAGGTTCATTGAGAGCCATTCAGAACTCTGTCCATGTCCATAGCATGAAAAAATTGAAACATAAACCATATTTCTCCTAGATTTTGGATCTGAACGCCTCTAACAGGGTGACATAGGTTCGCCATGGTGCTTCTCATTGCTGGGAAGTGAATAACTTTGGCTGTTAAAAAACATCACACAAGTTGAAAAGTTCTTTCTTCCATTTTCATATTCTGCTCAATTTGTGCTTGTAAAACTGCTTCTTATTCTTCATTAAACGTTAATTCAATAAATTCTTTTTCCATGATTGCAGGCCAGAGATTAAGCACCGTTATTCGTGTTATCCTAGAGGATTAAAGGAGATTCTGATAGACGGCCACTGCCAATATTAACTTTGAAACAAAAGAACCCAAAACATAAAAACATGCCAGAGAGGCAGATGATTGCGTGCTAAAGTACAGACGATTGCGTGCTAGGGTAACAGACTTTTCGATTAATCGTATTTTTTGAATCAATTATTTGTATCCGAAAAAACAATTGTAAAAACATACGAAACTAAATTTCGGAACTTAAGATGGAAAGAGTTGCTCCAAAAGTCGGTCAATGTACAGGGGAAAAACTCAAGTTATAGTATTATTTTTCTGAATTGGGATGTATTCACCATTGATCCCATTTTTAGTTGGTACTTATTATAATTTCTATGTTTTTCCCTAAATCTAGTTGTTTTTTCCCTCATATCCAATACTTATGATTATTTTTTTATCACTTTTCCTTTGGTTGATTTAATGGACCACAACATCAAGATAGAATAAGTGGGCTACCAGATGAGATTTTGATTGCGATTCTATCTCGAATGACAATGAAAGAAGCAATAAAAACTAGTGTCATTTCACGTCGATGGCAAAAGCTTTGGACTTCCATCCATGTTTGCACTTCGATAGTTCACAAGCATTGCTTAAGCTTTGGCAGAAGGTATATGAGCATTTGGTTTGCAAGTTGAAAAAAAATTTAGATTTAGAAAAGGAAACGATGTGAATCTTATATTCAAATCTTGTCATTTATCTAGAGTTTCTATTGATGATTTCATAGTTCCTTTTGATATTTGTGAAAGTTATAAACACGACTTTGATGAATGGATCAGATTTGCATTTGAAAAGAAAGTTAAAATATTTGAATTGGACTTGTCAGACTTTGGCTTCTGTATTAAAATAGATCATTGTTACCCTTTGAGCTTACGGACTCTATTTGAACTTAGGCTTTTATTTACATAAAAGTATATAAGTCTCGCTTACGTAATCCACCATTCACCTAGGATTAAAGTATATTACTTTATGAACTTTATAAATTAATACATCTATAAACAAATTTAAGATCTATTCTACTGGGTTCCTGTCCAATATACTATTAATCAGGTCAGTCATATCCATGTTTCTATATTTTGGGAGTCATCTACTCCAATACCCGAGACAAAATATCTCCCAAAACTTGATAGGTGACATATTAGTTTGCTCATTTTTTTATTAGACAAAAATATCTTTAAGATATCTACTAATATAAGTTGTCTTTCCATATTATGATCCGACCACGTAATACTGCTTAGTATTAGTTAAATGTTAAATAATCAATGAGCCAATATTTGCCTTCATTTTGCTTTGCATGTAAAAACAGTTTAGGACAATATACAAAACATATTAATGTAAGTAACATATATTTTATTAAACTAATTTTATTCAAAAACAACAAGTATATATAGACGAAAATACTATACTAAGGACAATAAATCCCACACTTCCAGTGTTTGAGATGTTACCATGAAGGTTATAAATAACTCAATCCTACAAGCTTCTAACTTAAGATACTTCCAAAACTTTTCACCATAATATGATCTTAAATCTTTCTTCCACATCTAAACTTTATATCAACGACCCTTATAAAACACTTTCATTATTTTTATGAGTTTTACATGAGTCAACCTTTCTAAGGTAGTCTATAAAAACTTTGAAGTAGGTAATGTCCAGAAATTAAGCCTAACACTATATTTGGATTTATAATTGTAAAGTAAAAGAAAAGAAAAGAAGATTAAAGGAAGGAAGTGATTAAATATTATTTTGGTTGGATAGTTAAAATTAGTAAGAGGAAGGAAAGTAAATGATTTTTTAAAATATTTAATTTCTAAAAATTAAGAAGAGTGAAAAGCTATTTTACATCTTAAAAAATATTTTTACTTTCCTTTTCCTAGCTCTACTCTAATTTGGAGTAAATAAAATTAGACATTTTGAGGCAAAGCGAATTTTAGATTACAATTTTATTATTACTTGTAGATTACACTTTGACAAATTTTGATTAGTCAAATTTTGGTTTTATTTCCATTTAATTTTATAAAAATAATTATAAAAGTATTTCCTTGAAAATATTTATACTTATTGTAAAACTCATACTTAAATTGGTATTATAGGTTAATTAGGTAACGATTTAGGATGTGTTTGATGAATCATCGAAAATAAAAATTTCAATCTTTAATATTTTAGATGTGTTTGACAATTATTTTAATTTTTTAATATAAAATTCTTAATTAAAAAATTGTTGAATAAGATAAGCATTTAATTTTAATAAAATTAAAATAAATTATTATTTTTTGAAATGAGATATTAAAAAGTAACATATGTATCTTTCATCCAAAATAATATAAAATATTAAAATTAAAAATAAATAATTTTTTAAAATCAACATTTACTTTTATCAAACAACATAATTATATTTTTCTTTAATAACAACTAATATTATTACGATAGTACTTTAATCTTTTAATAATTTTATATAACTTTTAAATAAAACAACTAAAAACAAGTTTAATAAATTTTGTACCTATATAAATTCTTTATCACTTCACCTATAATTATTTTTAATAAAATTTTAAAACCATCATTTAATATTTTTAAACAATAAAACGAATTTCCAAATAGATCCGAATTCGTTCTATAATTCTATGGATATCTCTAACTTTTACCATCCTATTTTGGAATTTATTCCATTTATTATTTTTTAAAAATTCCTACAAACGTATGGCTATATCCATTTTGGAGTTCTAATCAGAGAAAATTAGTTAAATAATAAGCATTTTTATTATAAAAAGAAAAATAGTATAAATATCAATTAAAAAGAAATCTCAAAATTTGGAGAAATGCGTAGCTGAAATAGCATGCCAATTTTAGAAAGTGAAATGCTTCCCATTCTTTTTTCTCTTTATTTATATGGTTAGATGTAATAATTATTTTAATTTATATTAAGAAAGTAAAATATAAAAGATATATATCAAATTAGTCCTAACATTTACTCATTTTTATCACTTTTGACCTTCACCTTTAAAAATTTAGTTAAATTGTTTTGTTTTTGAAGTAAAATTTCATTAAACTATTAAAAATTTAATCATATTCTAAGTATGGTTAATTTTAAAGTTTAACTATTATATTTCTAATTATGAAAATAAAAATAAAAGTCGATCTTCACTGTCCTTTTTCTATAATTTTCTTTTATAACACTTTCGTCACTAAAAGTTCAGATAGTACATTTTTATCCATGACCCGTTACCGAAACCACCCAGAAACATCGCCTACAATTTCCGTTACGGCGCCAAAAACTACTTCCAAAATTGAATCTAATACCTAATCTGGAATCAGCCCAGTACTTTGCCTTCATTTATTTTCTTGCCTTTGTATAAATACCGCTCTATTTCCTTCCTTTCTCCCAAACAACTCCCCGCTTCCACCTCAGCTTCCGTCGGGAGAAAACCGTTGCTAAAAAAACAAATAAACCAAGCAAGCCAAACTCGTCTGGTTCCACTTGTTTTCCTGCCCTTTCAATATATATTTGCCTCGAACCGGGCTCGAGTTTCTGGTTCGAACTCAACTCGGGTTTTGGATCTCGTAATCCTTAAAGGTAATTGCCCAGTTCTGGTATTTTCGAGCTCTAGTTAATAGTCTAGCTTGAATGTTTAATTTCAGCTGACAATGGGATTTCCGCTCGGTGTTTAATTTTTTTTGCGCCATTTCTTTGTTTCAATTCTGTTGAATTTTGAGGTTTAATTTGATTTGCAATGTTATTCTTCTTAGGTCTGGCATTTTGCATGGTTAATCATGCATAAAATCTCTTCAGGAACGAAAGAAGAAATAGGAATTTTAGTTAATTTACTTAGTATCGCTCTTGTTTTAGCTAAAAAATTTTAAGTTAATTAGTTTTTCGTAATCCTGATTTTAATGTCGATTATGGATTCAATCAAAGCTTTCGTTTTTTTCCCTGCGTTCGTTGTTAAATAATTGGCAAAGGTCAAGACTTTGCGTGTCCGCATATCTGACTTAGCTGACTATGTCTGTTTTCTAGGCTTACATTTTGATAAACTTACTTGGAATTATCAATAAAATTGCTTATAGTCGGAAAATTGTGTTTATTTGATCTTTCTAGGTGTGATTTTTTTGGTGATTTCCTGTATTTCACGGCTCCATTGTAGAGCGAAAGCAAGACGGGATTCATTACTTGAAAAAAGAATTATACTCTGTTAAACGAGATATGGGGTTGTTCAATCTTTTAAAGTTATCTGATATAATTATAGGATGCATGTTATCCCTGTTACTATATGCGTTGGACAGGAATATTTTTGAGAAAGAAGAAAAGTCCGGGTAACCTAGGGGTTACATTGCAGCTAGCTCTTGTTTTAGGTTCCATGTAATAGATTTATTGGTCTCATGAAAGATAGCAGCCTCTGGTATAGCTGAAATTTGTGTCACAAAATCAGATAAACCATTTCTGGATGGATTTTCAGTAGTGTTTTTTAGGTTCTAGCATTATGTTTTTGCCTTATAGCTCTTGTTTGGATGTTTTGTGTTTCCCAATTTGCTTTCTTTAAGTTTGTCTGGTTTTCTTCTCCTTCACTGTAGTAAAATCATTTCAGTTTGGAATTCATGTTTACCTGTTATGATTTGCTCGTTTCTGTGATTGTTATTATTGATCTACGAATGTCAATGCGGAGTTCTGCATAGGTCAATCTCTTGTTTCTTTGTCATCTTTATGTAGAAGAATTTATGGGATTTATTTTCTGAATCATATAAGTTGCTTTCTGGAATTTGATTTCTGATTAAGATATGGACTCTAGTATCTACAGGCAAATCGGAACGTGTATCACAATGAAAGCACTTATTCTTGTTGGAGGATTTGGAACACGGTTGAGGCCTTTGACCCTCAGTATTCCTAAGCCACTTGTTGAATTTGCAAACAAACCCATGATCCTGCATCAGGTATGTTTCTGCATTATGGCCTTTGTTTTTCTGAAACTTGGAAGCATTGCTTTTCAGTTTAGCGGCTATTCTTTCTCAAGATAAGCTTGTTGATTTTACAGAATGATGCATTTTTTTATATTTGCCGATCGAGGCTCTCAAGGCTGTTGGTGTAACTGAAGTTGTTTTGGCTATTAACTACCAACCTGAGGTATGTGAGGTGTTTCAAAGCATAAGATATGTAAAACTAATACATTGGCCAGCAAGGTTAATGGCTATGTGTTCATGGGCTGACCAGTGGACACTTGATTTTTCAGGTGATGTTGAACTTCTTGAAGGAGTTTGAAGCTAAACTTGGGATCACAATCTCATGCTCTCAAGAGACAGAGCCACTCGGGACAGCTGGTCCTCTTGGTTTGGCTAGGGATAAGCTCATTGATGGTTCCGGTGAGCCATTTTTTGTCCTTAACAGTGATGTTATCAGTGAGTACCCTTTCAAAGAAATGATTGAATTCCACAAAGCACATGGCGGGGAAGTTTCCATTGTGGTAACCAAGGTGATAATTCAGTTCTAAATTTTATCTTCATTTTCAATTTCAATTTTTATATTCACAGAGATCGCAATACTTAAATAATAATCAACTAGGTGGATGAGCCTTCAAAATACGGTGTTATGGTTATGGAGGAAACAACAGGGAAAGTGGACAAATTTGTGGAAAAACTGAAACTGTTTGTTGGAAACAAAATTAATGCTGGAATTTATCTTCTGAACCCATCTGTTCTTGATAGAATTGAATTGAGACCTACCTCCATTGAGAAGGAGATCTTCCCGAAGATTGCAGCAGAGAAAAAACTATATGCAATTGTCCTACCCGGGTTTTGGATGGACATTGGTCAGCCAAAGGATTACATTGCTGGACTCAGGCTTTATCTAGACTCCCTGCGAAAAAAATCTTCAACTAAGTTAGCCACCGGTCACCACATAGTGGGAAATGTTTTAGTTCATGAGAGTGCTAAAATCGGGGAAGGATGTTTGATTGGACCAGATGTAGTTGTTGGTCCAGGATGTGTGGTCGAGGCTGGAGTCAGACTCTCTTGCTGCACCGTGATGCGTGGAGTTCGCATCAAGAAGCACGCTTGCATATCAAGCAGCATCATTGGATGGCACTCCACTGTCGGCCAATGGGCTCGAGTAGAGAACATGACTATACTTGGAGAAGATGTGCATGTATGTGATGAAATATATGGCAACGGTGGCGTCATTTTGCCTCACAAAGAGATCAAATCCAGCATTTTGAAGCCTGAGATTGTCATGTGACACAGTTCAATTTTCCAGATAATGCTTTTGTTCTTTCAGTTTTCTTTTCTTTTGCCATCCTAGACAGTTCTCCAAGTCTGAGTGATGTGTGTTTAGACGGTTCAGGGGTCATTTTTTCTGTTGTTTGATCATTTATGTGAAATATGTAATTTTGGTGTATGTTTATACAAATAAATTACCAGTTGGTTTATCGAATAAAGAAAGGTTTGTAGATCTTGGAATCAACCAAGTTAAATTCAAGAATGATTCTTTAATTTATTGTTGTCGGAAAATGTTCTTTTTAATTTTTATATTTTACTTGAACATTTTAGATGAATCGTTTTCTTCAAGCGAACTCGAACTAAACTTGAAATTTTATTTTTTCGAACTCCATTAGAGCTCAATTCGAGAAAAGTTAAAACTCATTAGACTAACTAATTTATCTAATAAAAGATTGTCGCAGGGGTTCCAAGTTGACCTGAAGGGGACAAGGAATGGTCAAATCTTCAAATGGTACCCTGTTATTAGGAAACCTGTATACGGATGGGGCGGTGCGTTCCTGTTCGGGCCTTAGTGACTGCTAGTGGCTTGCTTTGCAGTGCAGATGGAAATTGGGTGCATAGGTTCATGCTAAATATCGGACGTACGGACAGCCTTCAAGCGGAGGTTTTTTTTTTTGGGGGGGGGGGGTTCAAGATGATTTGCGGTTAGCCAAGGAGTTCAGGGTAGGTCGTTTGATTATTGAGTTAGACGAGTTATGGGTAGTTTAGCTGCTGTCTCGATCTTATGAGTATCAGCATCTATTAAATATGTATATTGGTGATTGCTTGGGCTTGATACGAGAGGGATGGGTGATGGAGGTTCGGCATATTTTCCGGGAAGGTAACCATTATGCTGATCATCTCGCTAACTTGGCGCATGAAGGCACGGATGGGCTCCTCCGTTTGCCTAATCCGCCTGACAGTCTTCTCCCTTCACTGCATGCTGACGCCCTTAGGCATGGGAAGCTTAGATTTTAGTCTTGCTGTGTTTCTGCTTCTTTTGTAGAAAAAAAAGAAGAGTAAACTGCCTGGTGGTCAGCAAACTTTTGGTAGGTTTTAATTTGATCACTTAATTTTAAGAACTTTCAATTTCATCACCAATGCTTTTAAAATTTAAAATTTTAGCGATCGGGGCTTAAATACTTAACGGAAAGTTTACCGAAATTTTTTATTAGCCTAATGATAAATTAAAATTTTAATTTTTATACATTTTATCAATTTAACTTTAAATTTAAAATTTTAATAAATTTAACCTTCAACTCTTATAAAATTTATCATTTAATTTTAATTCTAAAAAGTTATTATATTTAAAAAAAAAATCGATTTAATTCTAAAAGACTCTTATAAGAAATCAGTGACAAGTTGTTCCAATTTGGCTTCTTCAGTGTGAGATGATGGTATATTTTTATAAACAAGCCAAAAGTGGAACAATCAAACCCTTCAAGGGAAATTGAAACACCTGTGCAGATAGTTTCACAGGCATAAGGAAATCGGAGAAAAAAAACCCAGCAAGAAATAAGTCAAAAAGAACTAAATTAACCAACGGAACTATCAATCGAAGTAGCGAAAAACAATATCTAAAAGAAGCAACTATCCAAATTACAGGGGAAACCCATTAAAAAAAAAAACACACAGTTCAGACTCTTGCTTCTCCATAATTAACTAGGCCTGGTTGGGTAAGGAAAACGTTTGGGCGCATAGGTCTTTTCCATATTTTTTTCTTATTTTTACCTTTGGGGTTTTCTTCTCTTCATTCCAGTGCAAAAATTGAATAACTTTCAAAGCAAAGCACAAAATTGCAGAGACAGAACAGGAAAAAAAAACAATTAAAAAGAAAGGAGAGAAGCTGAGAGGGAAGCAATTCACCGATTTGCTAGTAGAGAGAATACAGGATCATTGTTGTGCAAATTACAGAAGTTTGTGAAATTTTGTAAATATTGAGGGCTAAATGGCTAGATTTAGGATCAAATTGATAAAATATATAAATATTGGAGGATTAAATTTATTATTAGACCAATAAAAAAATACCCACATCAAGTATTTAGCAGGGTGACAAAAATTTTAAAATTTAAAAACATTGATGACAAAATTGAAAGTTTTTTAAGTGGGGTGATCAAAATAGAACATACCTAAAAGTTGGATAATCACCTATCTAATTTATCCAAAAAGAAATTACATCAAAGTTACTTCATGTCCAACAATTGAGGTTTCATTGATTTAAAAATGTATGGTTTTCTTATTAAGATTTGCTGTTTCGGTTAACATAAATTCTAACCTTTAAATAAATATATATATATAACTAATTTAGTTTTATGCAACCTTTTATTTTTATATTTAGATTTTGACACATACACAATAACATGAATAATAAATAAATTTAAATATTAAAAAATATAAATATAAAATTAAGGTTGGTTGAAATTGAATTAAATTTATGAGGTTTGTAATTTTAATAATTTATTTAATTAAAATAGTAATAGACACATGCTTTTTACCCATAAAACTATATTTCTTTGAAAAATATCTAACAATAGTTTCAATAGAATAAATAATCTATCTAGATGCTAAAAATAACAATGTTTTCGAATAAACATAAGTAATCAAATGAAATAAACGACTCGTTAAGATCCCATGCCTAAAGCTAACATCATATAACCAGTTGAGACATTGTAGAATACGCTAAACCCGAGTGAATAAAGTTAGATTTAGAGATTTTATGGGCAAGTGCCCAATCCCAGACCAAATTAGGCCCAACAGGGGAAGCTTTTGAATATAGCCCATCAGTACCTCAACATGAATGCTGCCTTTAAAACAACCTAAAACCCTCTCCACCGTTCCTAAAACCCTAGCAAACTTTCTCCCCCATGGCTTTCACTTCCATTCTCCGGAAAACAGCTAACTCCTTAGCTCCACTCGCGATTCGACTCACCCGAGTCCAGAGAAGCTACCACACTTGCATCTTCACGGCCTTGAACCATGGCCTCCAGTCTCAGCATCCTACTGTGAACCGTTTTTACCCAAACACCCTGCATTTCTCAACGGCTGTTGATTCTCAAAAATCCGCTTCTGATGAGTCTCTTCTCCGAGTTATTGAGTCTGAGATTCAGTGTGCCGAGGAGAGTGATGAATATGATCAGGTGAGTAATTAATTAGTTTTTCTTTTCCCCATTTTCTTTTATCATTTAGGGTTTATACGAAAGTAAGTGGAAAAATAGAACTTGGATTTTGGGTGTTTTGCAATCCAAATCGTGTCAACTGAAGACTTGTAGGGATTGAATTCAAGAGCTGTCTTGGAACATGGTAACACTCATTGTAGAACTTATATCCGACCCGAGAAACATAATTAGATGCTGCTTTTAGTTGTTTACAATATGGTTATTGAAAGAATTTGTGGGGAAAAAAAACAGAACAATCGCTTAATAGCCAGTATTGATGTTAAGTTTTCAAGCTGAAATCGATGCTTTATTTTGAATTGTTTTTTAATCATTTAAAAAAAATTGTTTCTTCACAGGCTGAAGGAACCCCAAGTGAATTCCCTTTCAAAATCGAAGACACTCCTGGGCTTCAAACCATAACATTGACACGAGAGTATGATGGTGAACTCATCAAAGTTAATGTTCACATGCCTGATCTTGTCACTGGTCAAGGCGAAGCGGATGATGACGATGATGATGACACTGAAAAGCCTAGTAAATCAAATGTCCCATTGGTTGTTAATGTCTCAAAAAAAGGCGGTCCGAGTTTAGAGTTCAACTGTACCGCTTACCCTGATGAGATTACCATAGATAGTTTGTCCGTTCGAAATCCCAACTCCGAGGATGAACTCGCCTATGAAGGCCCAGATTTCTAGTAAGCCTATTCAATACATTGTGAAATTGGAATATTGATTTGCATGGAATGCGATTACTAATGTTCTTGTTTTGCAGTGATTTGGATGAGAACCTGCAGAAGGCTTTTCACAAGTATTTGGAGATCCGAGGAATCAAACCGAGCACCACAAATTACTTGCACGAGTACATGATTAATAAGGATGGCCGGGAGTATATTCTGTGGTTGAAGAACCTCAAGAAGTTCATTGAAGAATGAGTAGTTTATGAAAAATGGTAAGGTCAAACTAGCACCGTTCCGAGTTGTTGTATGAACTAAGATACGAGTAGTTTTATCTATTTTTAAAGAGATTAGGTCGTCTTTTTGGGTTAGAATTCGGTCCATTTCCGGTACACATTCTTCATTATCATTCACATGGTGAAGAATCCATCCATTAAATTATATTTGTGAGTGAATAGTGAAAATATGTATTGGAGGGTTGGGAGGGGAGATAAAAAAAATAAACTATAGACTTGTTTTTATTTGATTTCTAGCCATCTCAAAGTCATTGTTATCATTTATGTGATTTAAACATATTCACCCCATCAGGAAAAGGATTTTATCAACAAAAGTAGAGTTCAGAGAACTATGTTTTCTTTTGTTCAAAGTAGAGATTATATCAAAACCTCTCTTTTTTTCATTTTCTTCTTTTTTAAGTTTCACAACTTTCTTAGTAACCAAAAACTCCTCCATTAAAATCATCATAAAACCCATTGAAAATCTAATTTTTTTTATAAAAAAAAAGAAAAAAAAAAGGCTTTGAAACCAAAGTAACCCATATCAATCTTACTTAACTCATAAAAATTGAACCAATGCTTGAAGAGGGAAGGAACAGAAAAAACTGAACCTTGACGACGACACGCTTGAGGTCTGGTCCTTTCCAAAAGCTTTACGATAGTACACATCCACCATTTCCCTCTAACTTAGAGCTGGTAGCTCAAACAAAAAATTTTAACATTTTTGGTAGAAAATTGAGTATTAATATAAAGTTTAAAAATGTTGGATAAGTTTTTAAAATTTTGATGTGTTTTTGAAGCTCAAGGTAAAGTTCCGTGTCGCAGTAGCTGTTCAACGACTCGTTTCTTCACTTTCCGTATTACCAGCATTAAGATATTTGGTAGGACATAAAGCTTAATTCTTTGTAATAAAAAAAATAAGTTAATATTTAGTAACCGAATTTAAAACTTATCATGTGTCAAATATATATTTATATATATATATATATTTATTTATTTGGCCATAGTCAAATAGGTTAATATTTAGTAACCGAATTTAAAACACCTTTGCTAGAGGTGTTTATCCGGTAAAAACGTTCAGTTAAGCTTGTTTCTAGTAAAAAAACTAGTTCAATTACTTTATTTTAATTTTAATATTTATACTCCATCTTAAGTTCAAATTCTGTTTTTTGCAATACGAAGTTAGAATCAAAAGATGAAAGCTGAATAAGGGTATCTCATTTGCAAATGAGATATACATCCTACTTACCTAGTAACTGTAAACCCAAAGATAGTTTAGGGTTTAAAGAGAACCTATTTTTTAATACAAAAGTCTGCTTTTAGATGTGAAGTAACAATTACAGACTGGCAAAAAGACCATGAAAACCTGTATATACACAGAAGGAAAACTTGCAGGGTTTAAACATATTTGCATTCACATTTGCTTCTAGTTTCTCTCATTTTGTTGGTCTATTAAAAGTTGTAGGCCAACAGCACCAAGTCAATTCGATTAACCCACTCCAAAAAAACGCAATTAGTAGCGCGTTGCTGCACCTCATCAAAAACATCTCTACTCCTATGACACACATCCGTTGCGTGTTTCAAATTTACCACTAAACTACAAGGAATCCAAAAACATACACAAGCTTTTCTTCAAGAGGCCTTTTTTGCTCAAACTGTTCTTCTTTTTCACATTTCCCAGGAGCAGAGTAAAACACAGCAGAGTTTGGATTTTAGGTGCTCAGATAGCCCGCATAGGATGACTTTGTAAGGTTTATGGAAAGAACCAAGCCTTGATAAAGATTGCAAGGGCCATTTGCAGCAAGAACGCAGCAATCATCATCATTCTAAGATCATTACTGCCACCAATATAGGATGTTAAATTCAAGGTAACAAAGCATGATGAGGCTGTACCGGCAATAAGTATGATGATCCATCGGAGAATCTCAACTGGAATAAGCAGTAGAAACTGCAAATATGCCATATACTACAACTCAGTTGATTGTAAATAAACAATGAATAACTAAAAAATTGAAATTTTTGGACTTGAATAAAATTTAAAACCAGGATCATTTTCTTCCTTTAAAGAGAAAAACTTACTGCAGTTGGAATGAAAATGGAAAGTGAATAACCCCACATGCACAAAAATCGTACAAGGCTAGCATTTGAACCCAGATATCGAAGCAAGAAGTAAAATGCCACTGGCACCACGAGTGAATAACCATAGATTCCACAAGCTGCTGCATTTACATAGCCAACATCAAAGCTCCAAGAAGTAGTTCGATCAGTGCGCTTTTGAATAAGGTATGTGGCACAGTTTCCAAAGGCCGCAAGCATAAAGACCAATGTAGTTGTGATCCAGATAAGCCCATACCTAACAAATGGCAGAAATCAAGACCAATAAAATAATTTAACAGATAATCATGAACACTACTACTGCAGATTGTTACAGCTATGGTCAAGGTTTTTACACCATCAGATGTATGATTCACCACATCATAGTCGCAAGGAATTCGATTTTCCCAAGGAGAAAAAAATATGGATTATACAGAAAGCCATGAAATAAGGCAGGTCATCCATGATCTCTTTTTCAAACAGAAGAGTCTCTGCATTGAGACAAATAAGAAGCTACAAATACAAACTAATTATAAGATCCTAGTGTACTTCAACTTCCATAAAACCAATCAGATGGAAGGATTCTATCTCTTTTCTAGTTGTCTCCTGTTTTTTGTTTTCTTAATACATGACTTCTTTCCATCGATCTACTTGCAAAGATGACCATATATGCAAATAAGAGTACTATAGGTAATAATGCAATAAACATGCATTGATGTGTGTTGATAACTTCTTTATTGCTGCTGTCATTATTACATTTTGATAACGCCCACATGGCGTGCACTTGTCATTAATATCTTTCTTTTAGTGCTTCTCACAGTTTTCCCTACTAGGTGTAATTCATGTCGAAATGAAGAGCCAAATAACTAAACTTTTTAATTTACTAAATTTACGAACAAGATTAGTGAGTTCTGGTCCTGAATTCCAAAAAGCATGTTTCTTGAAGATGAAAGAATGCCTAGGCCAATGGATGCTTTTATTGCTTTCAATCCTACTTTTCATCCCAATTTATATTGACTACAGATAATACTCATATGACTTCCTATACTTCTAATACTCCTTCACACTTAATCTTCTCTTCCAGAGGATCACTTTTCATCCCAAGATGAGGCTTCAAAAGCAGTTTTTACATCCGCATAAAAGAGTAAGGGGAAAAGAGCGGCAGACTCACAGATCAGGGTTAGCGCCAATCTTGTTGAAAAAGTCTCCACCGGCAGGATAAAAGGAACTTATCAATCTGTTTACGACAACATCTGTATCTACATCAAAATACTGTGTGTATGATGAGATACTAAACACTCCCTTCCAGTTGTTTTGTGATTGTTGGTCAAATCCTTCTGCATATAATAGACAAAGGGATCGTTAAACTCTAAGGTGCCTCAGTAGCACTAAATAAAAGCGTTACATATTACCATCAGTGAGTGACATCTTAAGGCAGTACTTTAGCTGCTATAGCCTTTGAATTTTAGAACATGGAAGCAAAATCAGTAATCTACACTCTAAATCCCTTACTTTGAAGAGTCATACACAAAAAAATAAAATAAAAAAAGAAGAACTACTCCAGGAAAGTTCAAAAATATTAACAGAACCACGAAAAGGATATATGCATCAAATAAAGGATTTTAATTGGGTACCTCCCTTCTATGTAAAGAAATTTGTGATTACGAAAATAACAGTTAACTACTCCAGAATGCAAATACAAACATAACAGTTAGCGCTATAGTCTATTCTTTCAAAAATAAAAGGCATCGGAAGTTTCATTCTTCCTCACTAAATTACCTTAACTTTAAATAAGAAAACCACTCAATTCAACGCCAAATCTTCCATGTCTCAACTCTAGATATCATGATTATTGAAAGTTCCTCTCCCCAGTTATTTTCCATTTGGGAAATAATAAAACTAAACAATTCTCTTAAGACATTAGTTATTTCAAATATAGAGAAAAAATCAGAGATAAATTTAAGTTTTTTCTTATAGGGCAAGGAAATCAAATAAAAGATATATAAAGATTTTTTTTTAAAGGGAGGAAAAATCACGTTTCATAGTACGAAAAATGAAAGATTGATACATTTAACTAATTTTCTTTTTCTAGAAATAAAAAAGAATATATACCGGTCGGAGGTCCAAGAGTTTGATAACCTCGGCCACCACCTCCTCTTCTGCCATACGAGGCTTCACTTTCTTCATTAACAACAGCCTAGGATTCGAATAACAATTTTCAAATAATATTCTAAACTAATTTACATAAGAATGCCGATCTTGATAAATTAATTCAAAAGGAAGAAAAAAGAGAAAAAGAAAATTAAGAAGCTTACGGGAACTGAGCCGAGTAAATGACTAGTAGGACGATTCCAATACGAAGATTCATCCATTGAAAGTAAGAGATCGAACTAAGAGTTTAACAAAAAACAGATTTAGTTTTTCTTCTGGAAAGTGGAAATTAGTTAAAAGGAGAAAAGTTCCGATGAGTTTTCCTTGCCGTAGTTTAGAAGCAACGGAGACGACGAGGGAAAGAAATACTTTGACTAAACCGTCAACTACTTATAGCTCTAACTTTCTCGGGACGCGCCATTTATAAGCGCTGCGTTTCACGCGTTTCGTCGCCTTTTTAAATTTTCCAGCTACGTTCACATGATTAGTCTTTCACTTTTGGGTTATTGATGGGCCTACTTTTGGCTCCAGTTTTTTTACTTTAATTGACGGCTCATGTATTCATGGGATGGTTTGGGTTCAACCCATATGAATGAATACCTTATTTTTATTATTCTAACAATATTAAATAAAATTTTATTATTAAAATAGTATTTCCAATTCCTATCTTTCAAATAAAAATACTTGTATTCTATTAACTACTTTATTCATAAAATTCTTTTAAAAATTTTAAATTGAAAAATGTGCTCTTAAATGCCATTAAATCTATGTTCTCTTGATTGTTACAGTTAAACCGATGTTAACTAAATTATAACTCAATTAACTTATTTTCGCTTATGTTAAATGATTGAATGCATGCAATTAAAATTTATACAAAAATTAAATGCATAGGTATAATTTTTAATCTCCTTAATTGGAATTTACATTTTGAACAATGCCAATAATATTCAAACTCAAAATCATGGAGTTGAATTGATTTCTTTTGAAGTACTTAGATTTAATATCTTTAGAAGAACATGAATTACTTGAAATGACATATAAATTTGGACTTCTCTTTTTCTTCCAGATTCATTAGCAATAGGCCAGGCAATCGGATTTATACAACCAACATTGCTTTCTGGGGTCGCCCATGCAGCACCAACAATTAACTTGAGGGCTACATTCAAGGTGCAACAGACATGGTCCAAGGTTAATGTTCGCATTAAGCAATCTCTTACCTGTTTTTACACAAAATAAAATAAAATAAAATTAAAATGGTATTTAATATTTGATATATTCACAGCAAATTTTTTTATTTTACAAAAAATTTTAAAAATTATCACAAGTCTCTTTTATATATATATATATATATAAATATTTTACTATATTCTTATAGGAGACTTATCAATTTCTTGACTCTGTTTATGAAATTAAAACTCTACTGATAGTATATCAAAATTTTAAAATTACTATCTTTAATAAATTTAAAAATTAAGTATTAATTATTAATTATTAAAACATTTAGTTTATTCCTTAAAAGAAATATTTAGTTTATAAATTTACTTTTATATCATAATAATATATTCAAAATAATTTTGGATAAAACTTTAAAAAATAATTTTCTTTCTTAGTTAAAACATATAAATTTAAATAAATCTATCTAAATATATTTTATCCTATGTACTTATTAACTCCATTCAACAAACCATGATTTTCGAATTTTATATTAAATAAAAATTTATTTAATACTTAAACACTTAAAAAAATTAAATTACAACTTTTCTCCAATACATTATTAAATGCGCTGAAATTTTAAATAAATAATGGAAATGATTAATTTGGGACTTACCTTCTGCAACCAATACAGTGAAAGCCAAAGCAAATAAAACAAGAGCAAAATGAGCAGCCACGAACTTGAAATTTCTCATGATATAAAATATTAATAAAGAGTTTCGTTTTGAATCTAGGATTGCAACAACTCGAAAGATTGATAGGTTCATATAGGAATTCATTGTTAACAGCATCCCCTCAATTTCTGTATGTAAATATCGTGTGTTTAAAAATATAGTTGTGTTATTATAATAATTTGTAGGTTGTAAGTTTAAGTGTTATCAATTTCATAATAACTTTAGAGATTATAGTTTAAAAATTTTATAAAAAAATATTATATAATAACATAAGAATTGGGGATGATTTATTATTATGGTTCACACATGTGTAGTGCGGAGAGCCATTGAAGTTGGTGGTTTTTGGGGGTCTCATTCAAATAGATTTTTGAGAGAAATTAAGTAAAGTATTGTCACGTATCCTTTTTCTCTTGTGATGGAGAGAGATTTTATAAAGGAAGAATTTTGGTATGGATCCCAATAAAGTAATATTTGGTGATTACGAGTTTGAGTGCTTCATTAGAATGTGATGGGTTTATTCACATTCTAATGAAGCTTTGATGTCCATACAACCACCTTATATATTAGCATATCATTTTAGTGGGACTCACATAAAAACTCTTTATAAAAGTTCTCTCTATCAAAAAAAAAAAAAAGGAGGTTCCAAGATATATGCCAAAGCATTCCTAATCTCTCCAAGCTCACGAGACCCCTCAAAATCACTAACTTAAGTGGCTTTTCACACCAAATGTGGTATGAACCACCATTACAAATACTCTCAAGTTTTGTGTAATAATAGTTGGCGTCATATGTGGGAACTAAGTAAAAGATCATGTCTCTTCTATGAGTAAGAATCCATGGCTTAATTCCCTCAAGCTCTTTTATCTTTCTTTATTTATGCATCTCTTGAAGCTTTTAGTAGTGTGGGGTCTTTTGAAGTTGTTGTCTAATTTGGGTTTCTTGAAGCTTTTAACTTATGGTGGCAATGCAGATATTTCCTTCAAATACATAAAAAAAGTACTTCTTATACTCCCAAGAGAGGGTTAACATGGGGCTAATAGGAAGCCTTTTTCCAACACCCAAGGGTTACTCGGTTGCATACTATGGGGCCCTTCACCAGCATGCTAGGGGAGCCATTTGCTAGCACACCAAAAGGGCTACTCCAGTACACATAGGCAGGTCCTATGTTAGCACACTAGGGGATCCCTTGCTCGCACATTAGGAAGCCCTTGGTTGGAGGAGGCCCTTCATTTAAAAGGGAACTCTCATGGCTAGGAAGGGATAAGCACTAACTATGACATTTGTATATACGTTCAAGTTTGAAAAAAAAAAAAAAATTCAAAAACCACTACTCTAAAACTCTCAAAATTTATATAAGATAATTACTCTTATAGTTAAAAACTTATTATGAGAAATAACTTTTACGAATTCCTATTTTAGTACTTTATTAACATTTTTACAATATTGAAATATAAAAACAAATGTCCTAATTTTTAGTTAATTAAAGCTTTTGATTGTGTACACATTAAAAAAATAAAGCTTTTGATTGGGTTACAAGTCAAGTGTGATAAACTCAATTAAAGAAATAGACAAAAAACAAAATTTTATATCTATGTCTATCTATACTATATATAAAGTTTTTAATTGCATGGGTTCTGACCCAAGTGACACCAAAACTACAAGTGTCATGCCTCAAAATATAGGGGGTTAATTGAAATAAATAACTAAGAAGTTGAATAGGCTTGATGGTTAAATGGTTAGTGGATTCCTTACAGATTCTAGGTCCAAACCACTCTTCTCTCATTTCTTTTCTTTTTAATTTCAGCACACTAGGACAAAACCACACCAAAATAAATACTATTTGGAGTAGAAATTAAACAAGAAATAGACCTTGTCCTAATAGTAACACACTTGTTTTTGCCCCTTACATAACAATGTTTGAGCCACCCAAGTCCCTTTCATTTTATTTTCGACAGACTAGGGGAAATTACCATGCAACCCCTCAAGATTTGAAAACCTTAGCTATTTAGTCCAATTTTCTCAATTAGACAAGGATTTTTTTCTTTTTAAACCCCGATCAAAATTCTATTTCTCTCCCCATTTCTTCTCATCTTTTTTTTTTCTATTCTATTTTTACATCAAAATTTTTTCTTACCATTGTTGAAATTATTTTTGTTTCCCGAATTAAAATCTATTCCAAATTCAATTTGTTTTTCAACTGAATTCGTAATTTTCATTAGAAACATTCCTCATCTTTGCCAAGAATTGGTATGTAACACCCCGAACTCGGCCTAGACATTTTGGCCGAATCTGAAAGTGTTACGAAGAAGAGTTTTGAAATCAATCTTATTATGTTAAATTTCTTGTGTTTAATTGTTACTAAAAAGAATCCACATTATCAAACATTTTATTATTTTCGTTAAGGAAAACATTGTTAATTTGCTTTTCCAGAGAACTTATTTTGCAGCGGAAGTTTGATATAGTTAAAGTTGAAAATCGAGTTTATGTTTTCAGAAAAAATATTTGTTTGCTTAAAACCGTGGTTTTGCCAAACATTGCAGTATAAAAGTCAAAAACACATCCAAAACCAAAATTAAAACAAACAGTCCAGAGAGTTCCAAAATTACAAAAATCTCAAAAAATAATCCAAGTTTTTAAATAAAAACCATTGATCAAAACAATATTTGCAAGCTAGTGGTCACCGTTGAGATTCCGTCGTACTGACCAACCTATGTCTGGGGATTGCCTAAACAGAACAGTCAATAGATGTGAGTTTTCATAAACTCAATGTGTAACTCAACGAAAACATACATACATCAAATTCAGAATTTCAGTATATCATAACAGAAGCGAACATAAGTCCTTATCAAAATCATATTAGCAAATACATACAGATATGCAAAGTCTTACCCCCATCCTCTACATACCATCTGCGACCATCCCAATACACCACGTGGGGTATAAAACACACACCTAGCCCTACACATCACATAGTGTCTGAACGACACTTATCAGAATAATCTGCAGCTGTGCTCCTAAAATAACGACGAATTATCGCCTTATAGAACACTTCTTCCAACAAACAGAACGCACCCCATACACAGATACAAAATATAAATATATAGAATTAACATATTTAACATAACCCGCATGCTCGTATACAAATATCATACATGCTTATACAACACAATCAGACATACATATCAGTTTTCCTAAACTCAGATCAGTCAATTAAAATAACAGATCTTATGCATTAGGTTTTGTTTTGCCCTTAATAACCCTACAGAAGGCCCACAATCGATCGAAACGACACGTGGGACCCTAGGAAAAATTTAGAGGGCCCACATGCCTGTGTGGGTACACACACCCAAATTGGCTTTGCCCATGTGGCCCACAAAGCTTGGCCCATAGCCTACTCGCCCTTGTGGCCTACACGCCTAAATCAGCCTAGTCAGTGTGACCCATACGGCCATGCACTCGCCTGTCACATGGCCATGTGTCGCACACAGCCAGCCACACGGCTGGGCACATGCCAGTGTGGTGTTGATAGACCTTTTTTTTAGCTTTCATCAAACTTTAATTTTCCGTGTTTTCGTTACACACCTGGTTCGAATTTGCCGTGAACGCTCCCACGAGTTAACCAGAACCTAAAATTAACCAATAAATCATCGAATTAGTCACTTAAATCGATATTAAAACTAAAACAAAGTCGATCCGTTCAATCCATTATACAACTAAACCCTTACCTTCATTCGAACAATGGTAGTTCCACGCAACTAAGTCACCGATTTATAATTTAGTTGATCTGAATAGATGAGGATATTGCTGACGCATCGAATCATCAGGTTCCTATGTGGCTTCCTCAGTGCCATGATTCTGCCACAGAACCTTAACTAATGGAATAGACTTCCTCCTCAAAATCTTTACATCTTGATCCAAAATTTGAACCAGTTCCTCTTCAAATGTCAAATCCGGTCTAACTTCAATATCCTCAACAGAAACAACGTGAGATGGATCAGACCGGTACTGCCTTAACATAAAGACATAAAACATATCATAGATACGATTTAACCCCGAAGGTAGCTCTAACTGATAAGTAACCGGTCCGACATGTTTCAGAATTTGATACGACCTAATGAACCTAGGGTTCAACTGGCCCTTATGTTTGAATCACAGAGCCTTCTTCCACGAAGATACCTTAAGAAAGACAAAGTCACCCATAGAACATTCGATATCCCTCCTTTCGAGATCCACATAGGACTTCTGTTTATTAGAAGCTGCCTTAAGACGATCCCAAATTAATCTGACTTTGTCCTCAATCTCAGAAACCAACTTCGAACCCAAAATTCACCGTTCACCCAATTCAGTCCAACATAGCGGAGTACAAAACTTACGACCATACAGAGCCTCGTAAGGTGCCATCTAGATGCTAGACTGAAAACTATTATTGTAGGCAAACTCAGTTAAAAGCAAAAAATCCTCCCAGCTCTATTAGAAATTAATCACACAACTTCGAAGCATATCCTCCAGTATCTTAATCACCTTATTAGATTAACTATCAGTTTGAGAATGAAACGAAATACTGAAGTTCGACTTTGAACCCAGAGCTTCATGAATTTTCTTCCAAAATCGAAAATTGAAGTAAGGATTCCCATTAGAAATTATCAAAACTGGAACCCTATGAAGTCTCACTGTTTCAGAAATATAGAGTTTGGCCAACTTTTGTAGAGAATAATCTGTCTGAACCAAAATGAAATGGACGGACTTGGTCAAACGATCTATGATAATCCATACAGAATCCTTCTTAGTAGGTGTTAATGGTAACCCATTAATGAAATCCATCATCACACGTTTTCATTTCTATAAGGGAATCTTTACGAGTTGGAGCAAATTCAAAGGCAACTGGTGCTCAGCTTTAACTTGCTGGCACGTTAAACAATGAGTAATGAAATCTATTACATATTGTTTCAAACTCGGCCATCAATACAGTTCACGGAGGTCTCGATACATCTTATTTCCATTGGGATGCATAACATAAAGGCTACTATGCGCTGCCCTTATAATCGACTGTCTCAGATCAGAATTGTTTGATACACAAACCTGTCCTTGGAAACATAGAACCCCATCATTATTCAACCCAAAATCAGACGTATTTCTACTCTCAACTTGACAGAACCTCAGAACTAGAGAATCATCCCTCAACTATTTTTCCCAAATCTAATCAATCCAAGTCGGTTTAACTTGCAACTCAGCTAACAGACTCCCATCGTCAAATAGACTTAGGCGTGCAAACATCGCCCTTAAATCAGACATTTTTCTACATCTGAGAGCATAAGCCACCACATTGACCTTACCAGGATGATACTTTATCATGCAGTTGTAATCCTTGAGTAGCTCAATCCATTTCCGCTGACTAAGGTTTAACTTCTTTTGAGTAAGGAGGTACTTAAGGCTTTTGTGATCGGTGTAGATGATCCACCTCTCACCATACAGATAACACCTCCAAATCTTTAAGGTAAAAATCACGACATCCAACTCGAGATCATGCGTCGGATAATTTCTCTCGTATGACTTAAGTTATTGGGACGCATAAGCCATGACCTTACCATCTTGCATCAATACACATCCCAAACTGACGTGCGACGCATCATTGTAAACCACAAACTCTTTACCAAATTCAAGCTGTATCAGAACAGGAGCCTAAGTCAGAACAGAAGCCTAAGTTAAAACAGACTTGAGCTTCTCAAAGCTCGATTGTTGTGCATCAATCCAGACAAAAGAAACATTTTTACGTAAGAGCTTAGTCAGAGGAGCTGCAGTCAACGAGAACCCCTTAATAAATTACCGATAATAACCTGCAAGACCCAAAAAACTACGGATCTCAGAAATATTTTTAAGTTGTTTCCAAACAAGTACAGCCTCAATCTTCCTAGGATCTACTCGGATCCCATCAGCAGAAACTATGTGCCCTAGAAATGTTACTTCTCTTAACCAAAATTCACACTTGTTCAACTTAGTGTAGAGCTGTTTCTTACGGAGTATCTAAATCACTATTCTAAAATACTAATCGTGTTCCTATTCGGTCTTAGAGTACACCAGAATATGGTCGATAAAGACTATGGTGAACTGATTCAATACAGTTGGAAAACTCGATTCATCAAATCTATGAATGTAGCTGGAGCATTCATCAAACCAAAGGGCATGATCAGGAACTCGTAATGCCCATAACGAGTCCTAAAAGCCATCTTAAAGATATCAGCTTCCTTAACTCTAAGCTGATGATACCCAAAACGGAGATATATCTTAGAGAATACTGAAGCCCCATGAAATTGATCAAACAAATCGTCGATCCTCGGAAGTCGGTACTTATTCAACTGTCAGTAATCGATACACATCCTCATTGTACCATCCTTTTTCTTTACAAACAAAACTGGTGCCCCCCATAGAGACACACTAGGACGAATGAATCCACGATCCAGAAGCTCTTGAAGCTAAGCCTTAAACTCCATAAGCTCTTTCGGTGCCATTCAGTATGGAGCGATAGACACCAGAGTTGTACCCAGTAGAAGCTTAATGCCAAACTCAACTTCTCGATTTGGAGGTAAACCTAGTAGCTTATCAGGAAATACATCTGAAAATTCCCTCACTATTCTAATCTTCCCGATAGAAGAGTCTCTAGAAATCGAAACACTTACGAAGGCCAGATATGCTTCACACCCTTTCTAAACTAGTTTTTCGGCCACTAGAGCGGAGATCACATTAAACAAATAATCTCGATGCTTGCCAATCACAACAACTTCCACATCATCCTCGGTTCTCAAAACTACCCTCTTAGTAGCATAGTCCAAACTAATTCAGTGCTCTACCAGCCACTCCATTCCCAGGATCAAATAAAACTCTCCAAACGGTAGCTCCATCAAATTTGCCAGAAACACAACCCTTTGAACTTTCAACGATACATTCCTATATAGTCTATTAACCCAAACATATTGACCCAATGGACTTAGTACAGAAATCTCACCAAAAGTACTCTCAACAATAATTTCCAAGTTTCCAGATATAGTACTAGCTACATACGAGTATGTTGACCCTATGTCTATCAAAGTAGTGTAAGGGACATTAAAAATAAAGAATGTACTCGTAATCACATTAGAGGCGTCTCCGTCCTCTCGGCGTCGAGAAGCATAAACCAGTGTGGGCTGCCTCGTCTCAGTCTGATTAACACCTCTACCCGGTGCTCTCTGACCTTTGCTTAAACCATTACCACTCCTAGCTGGACCACAACCCCTAAGCTGTAACAATCCTAACCCGTTTCCATCGCTGGAATGGGTTACGAGATATTACCGAACCAAATACTTATTCGTAAAATTTTCATGCATCTTCTTCTATCATCTTCATTTCGTTAAGTTCATCTTTAATAATGCATAATTAATTATACTACCATATACAATCCTTATTCATACATAGCCAGAACACATAATTAATCATTATCAAGTTCAATCAAAACCATTACATAAGTTTACATCATATAACAACCATATCATACGATTTTATGTTATGTTCAGACATAACCAGACGACCCATTACGCTATCTCAATTTAAATACTAAGATCATATACAATAGCCAAATTGCAATTAATCACCTATATAAATGTGTCATAATCAAACTACCCCAAAAACACATAATCAATATTTCTTAGCATTTTCAACACTCAAACATATGTATAGATTTATATATATATATATAATTCATTAATAGCATTACACATTATAACCAAGACGATTTATACAATGATTAAACATAACCAAATTCAAACTTAGTATTTAAGCCATATTCACATGGCTGGAAGTATACATATCAAAGTTCAAACAAAATACATATTAGCCTATACATGCCAAAATGTTCATTTAGATCAACTAAGAAGAGGGTACCAAAATGTTGCAAGCTGGTGTGATGACTTCGACGATGATTCCAAGCACGCAAAATAGGTCAAGGAAATCTAAATAGGAGACAAGTAAACACACCAAATGAGTATTCAACTCAGTAAGTCATAAGCAATATAAAACAGACCATTAACACGAGATCATAAGAGAAATAATGTAAGATCAACTATTTCAGCCATACTGATCTATGGTACAATTAACTAGATTATTGATCCAACCACAAGCCAAATATTGCTATCCGATCGACTATCAAACAACCAAATGGTTTAAATCTTTTTTTTCAAAGTATGAAACAATGATGAACTAGATGTATCCATGCATATACGTTTCATGTCTCAACTTTGATATTTCAGGTATTAGCTCTAGCATTTTATTCTTTCCCTATACTTCTTATATCATCAACCGATTTCGCACACATAGTGCTAAACAAATTCGCACACATAGTGCCATGCTACACCGCACACATAGTGCCTTGAAGATTCACTCATGTATTGACATCCAAATCAGCACACATAGTGCCATTCAATTCCGCACACATAGTGCCATTCAAATCCGCACACTTAGTGCCAATGTTGACCCATTATAATAAGACAATTTACTTAATTCAATTGGCATATACGGCCATAATTATAAATATGTATATCACTCCAAAAGAATACCTAACAAAAGAAATTCTCTCATGATACGCTAAAGTCATTTATGTATAAATTAATCAACCTTAGAAATGATTATGGACTTACCTTGTGTTGGATAAATCGGTTCCAAATCGGCTACTCGATGCTCCTCGCTTTGCCCTTGCTTGATTCCCCTCCTTTAAGTTCTTGAGCTTGATTAAATAAATTAACTAGTTTAACCACCTTGCTAGTTATTTGTATCCAAATTTTAATGATTTTATATCATAAGGAACACATGGTAAAATTTGATCTTTCTACCTTATGCTTTTGAGTTATTCGGCTAATAACCACATAATATCACATTACTATCAATAATCCAATCAATATTTTAATTATACATACATATATAACACACACACACACACACATATATATATATATTTGTATATACGGCAACCACCCTTGCTAATTACTCACATATATAGTCTAATAATTTTCATTACATTTTACAATCGTAATTGTTCAAGACATTAAAACTTCAACAAATATTCATTTATTACCTCAAAGCCGGATGCATCATCACTTCCAAACATAACATTATTTCAAATATGTTTACATTCAAATATATATATATATATATAATCATGAGTAAAACTCAACTTATAAGCCAACATCACTCATTTAGTCGATTATATACAATCAAAGATAATATCACAAATGTGTATACCTATATAGCCGAATGTGCAAGATTAAATTCAACATCACCTATATACTTAATTATAAGGCCGAATATATAGTTTCAAATGTAATATCATTTTTATTTCATTTAAACACTTAGTTCCTCCACATAACAATTTGACCGAATGTTTCTAACAAAATAAAAATAAAAACTCCACATCTATTCATAAGTTCATACCAATGTTCATATATCTATTAACTAGTTCATTCTTCATCTTTCTAATATTCCATCCAAAGCATCAAACACTATCCTCATAACATCTAAACATCACAACCGAATGCGTATTTTGTCACGAAATAGAAAAATCAACCTATGGGTTATAATATAGATTTGTCTACTAACTAAATTTCATAAAATTTAATGAAAAAAAAACATGAAATCTTACATTGATTAACCCTTAAATTGACCGAATGCTTTTAACAATTTTTCTTTCTTTCTTCACTTAGGTTCGGCTTTGCAAGAAGAAGACGAACACTTCTCTCTCCTTCCATTTATTCTTTTATTCATCTTTTTTTTATTAATCTATTTTTCTATTTAGATTATTTTGTCATTTACCATTATAATATATATTTAATTAGACTTAGTGGAGGAACATCATCACATGGTCGGCCACTTCATGCATTAAGGGTATTTTGACATGCAAATCCATGCTTTCTCACCTTGTTGTTATTTGATCCTTACAATTTACATATCATCTTTTCTAAGTTTCTCAACTAAGTCCTTTCAAGAAAATTCACATTCCTAAGACTAATTTTTAAACATTTAATTAATTATTTTTTCACACATACACTATCACACATAAATATATGCAATTAAAATTAAAAAAATTTTGTGACTCGGTTTTGTGGTCCCGAAACCACATTCCGACTAGGGTCTAATTAGGGCTGTCACAACTCTCCCCTACATAAGAAATTTTCGTCCCCGAAAATCTTACCAGCGAATAAGTTAGGATATCGATCCTTCATAGTGTCTTCAAGTTCCCAAGTAGCTTCTTCGACCCCATGTTTAAGCCACAGTACCTTCACTAATGAGATTTTCTTATTTCGTAGTTCTTTTACTTCACGAGCCAAAATACGAACCGGTTCTTCTTCGTAACTCAAATCATATTGAATCTCAACCTCTGATGGATTAATTACGTGCGATGGATCGGATCTATAACGTCGAAGCATCAAAACATGAAAAACGTTGTGAATCTTTTCAAGTTCAGGGGGTAAAATCAATCTATATGCGACCGGCCCAATTCGTTCGGATATTTCATACGGCCCGATGAATCTCGGACTCAATTTGCCCTTACGGCCAAATCTGAGCACCTTTTTCCAAGGTGAGACTTTAAGAAACACTTTGTCTCCAACCTGATATTCAATGTCTTTTCTTTTTAAATCCGCATACGACTTCTGACGATCCGAAACTGCTTTCAAACTTTCGCGGATCACTTTTACTTTCTGTTCAGCATCTTTAATCAAATCAACCCCGAAGATTTTACTTTCACTAAGTTCGGTCCAAAACAATGGTGTACGACATTTACGACCGTACAAAGCCTCGTAAGGTGCCATCTTAATGCTTGACTGAAAACTATTGTTGTAAGCGAATTCAATCAAAGGAAAATACCTTTCTCATGAACCACAAAACTCTAGGATACAACATCTCAACATATCCTCGAGTATCTGAATTATCCGCTCAGATTGACCATCAGTCTGGGGATGAAAAACGGTGCTAAAATACAACTTGGTACCCAATGCTTCTTGCAGTTTCTTCCAAAATCGCGATGTAAATCTCAGATCTCTATCCGACACAATAGAAATAGGTACTCCATGTAATCCAACAATTTGGGAGACATATAATTCTGCCAATTTATCGAACGAGAAATCCGTACGGACAGGGATAAAATGAGCAGACTTCGTCAATCTATCAACAATAACCCAGATTGAGTTTTTCTTACTCTGTGTCAACGGTAAACCAGATACAAAGTCCATCGTTACTCGATCCCGATCCCATTTCTATTCGGGTATCATGATCGGCTGAAGTAATCCCGAAGGCACTTAATGTTCTACTTTCAGTTGTTGACATATCAAACACCTTGAAACAAAGTCAGAAATGTCTCGTTTCATACCAGGCCACCAAAATTGACATTTCAGATCGTTGTACATTTTTGTACTACCCGGGTGGACTGACATTCGACTACTATGAGCCTCGCTTAAAATCATCGAAATAAGTTCCGAATTTCTTGGAACACATAATCGACTCTTGAACGTTATTATTAGTTCATCAAAAATATAGAGACCGTAGGAATGTAACAATTACATATCATGCATAAACAGTAACAATTCAGTCAATCAGATCATGGATTCCAACATTATTCATATTATCATGGACTTAATTGAATTAAATAAAATACTAAAGATAGTTTGGGGATTATTTAGGGACTAAACTAAACAATTCATGAAATTATGGGGAAAATTGTAAAATAGAGGTCATACGGCCGTATGGGATGTCATAGGCCATGTGGAGGATTTACACAACTATATGGCTAGGCTATAGTCGTGTGGTAAACGTTAAAATTAACCTGCAGGGGAGACACCACTATGTGGTAGACTGTGTAGAAGGGTTTTGGCTGTATGGTTCACAAACTATCCTAGGGTTTGCAGGGCACATGGCCATGTGGGGGGCTGTATGGTCCACACACTCGTGTGAAAGACCGTGTGGCCTTAAACCTAGACACGATTTGCCCCGAATCACCTTTAAAAGAACACAAACCTTTTACCAAAAGCCCAAGCAACGTCCCTCACGATCAAATTTGGTTCAATGCAGCTAAAACGTGTCCTTCAATGATATTTATACATGAGTTAACATTGGGTATCAAGATTCAATCAAGATTAATAAAAGATTTCAGCATGAGTCGGAAAATATTATTTGATCGAATAAAAGATTTATGTCGTTCATTACTGCTACTACAGAAATTACGAGATTTGATCATTGAAACGAGGCGTACTTACCAATCTTGGATGAAAAAAATGGATGCAAAACGATTTATTCTATGGAAAAATAAAAAATTCATAGGAAAAATGATTTGTGTGAGGATTGATTTTTATTTGGGAAGCAAAAAAAATTTCAGCAATGGAAAGAAAATATTATGTAAAGAAGAAGATGAAAAAGAAGAAGAAAAAGAAATAGGGAAAAGAAAGCAAAATTCTGTTTGGATTGGAAAAGAAAGAAAAAAATTCTAATGTATTTAGAAAAAGAGGGACTAAATACCTAGGTTTTGGACACCCTAGGGGTGGCATGGTAGTTTACCCAATTCTGCAGAAATAATAAAATTGCAATTGGGTAAGGGGTGACTCAAACTTGGGTAAGTAAAGGGGCAAGCATGTTAACCATTAGGCCTAAAACCTAGCTCTTGTTTAGTTATTACTCCATACCATATTTGTTTTAATGTGGTTTTCATCCTAGTTTGCTAAAAAAAAAAGGAAAAAAAAAAGGGGAGATGAGTGACTTGAATCTAAGACCTCTAGGTGACAATAATGGGTTCCTCTCTAGGTGAGACTTCACAAGAAACTCAATAATTCCATTATTTTTTAAATAAAAATAACATCATTTTTTAAATAAAAATATAAAATATTATTTTTTAACCCATATTGTGGGTAAGACAAATTCTAATTTATACTAATAGTAATGTGTTTGACTAAGTATCGCGAGTCAAATGACATTGGCTCAATCAATGAAAATACAATAAAACAATTAATAATCTATACTATTATTTAAACCCCTAACTGAGTTGGTTTCACAAGTCAACCAGACACCCACTCGGTTGGGAAATTTATTAAAATGTCCTTTCATATTTAAAATAAGCTATATTATTTGATGGTACTTTAGTATTTTTATTTTAAAAATAATAAAATATGCATATGATGAGATTTGAATCCATACTAATTGCATTAGGAAAACCTTAAATTTACCACTCAACCAAAACTTTATTTTTCTTATAAAATAAATAGACAGAGAGTAAAGAACAAAGAAAATGGGAGAGCAAAAAAGAGCGTATTTTATTGATCAATCATAATATTTACAAAACTTATCTAAAGTCTCTATTTATAGGCATAAGAAGTATAAATGAAGTAGAGATCTAATTCTAATGACTATTAGAATTTAAAGTATATCAAAACTTATATTGATCTTGATAGACATCCACTTAATAATAAAATATTCATAACACTCCCCCCTTGGATGTGTATTGATAGATAATGTATCTTATTAAAACCTTATTATGATAAAAACCTTGTGGGAAAAAAAATTCCTAATGATGGAAAAAGAGTACACATATCTATAATACGCAGAATATGTTACCTCATTAAAAACCTTACCAGAAAAACCTAATGAGACAAAACCTCGGTTAAGGAAAAAAGAGTACAACGTGTATTTAGTCTCTTTCATGAAAACATCACATAATATATCATATTCTATGTATTAAATATTTCCTAAGCATTTCAACATATTTGCTAAGCATTTATATCAACATTATTTTGAAAGTCATGACTGAGGGAAAAAATTGGAGGAAATATATTTTGATCTCTTCAGGAGTTTCAGTAATAATCATTTCAAATTTTAATCATTATCCCTCTATAAAAATAAAAATAGGTATTTTGGATCATTTTATAATCCTCTTTCAACTACTATTGACTAAGTCAAATTTACCAAATATGCTTAATTATTTCAATTCATATAAATGAAAAATTTCCGATAATTTAAATATGCTTCTAGCATTCTAACTCATTGAAGGATTTTAACATAAAATTTACTATATAGTAATTCATAAAAGGTTGTAACAACAACCATTAGACACAAATTAAATCTTTTATGAACTATCAGTTTAATAATATATCTAAAGGTTATTGTATCCAACACAAAGGAATATTATATCTTTTCATAATCAATGACAGGACTTAGCGAAAAACTTCATATTTTTTATTCCTCTTTTGCAAAATTACTTCATTTGCACCCTCATTGGCTTTATACCTTTAGATATTTGAACTATTGGTCCAAAAACTCCAAGAATTTAATTGTACTTGAGTTGCATCTTTTATATTCTGACCAATCTATTCCATATCTATATTTCTCAATCGATTTATGCAAAATTCTCCTTTTATTTCATTATTTCAACAATAATATTGCATGCAAAACCATTGTCGACCACTTTTATTATCGGTTTGATACTTTCTCAAACTGACATAACTTATCGAGATCTCTTATTTTCACTATTTTAATCTTTAGTTTCAGGTACTTAAATCTCTTCTGGAGTTTGACTTTTTAGTTATGTCCTGGGTTTCTTCTGGAGCACCCGCCTTCACTATATAACCATCTAGATTTATTCTTTTCTTTTATGAGAATTTTCATATTTGGAACTTGTAATGAGTTATCTTTTTTGAACTTCTGGTTTAAATTTCTCTCCCTTTAACTCATTACATGTTATTATTTCTCTCTTCCTAATGTTGGGATAACTATTGAATCAAAATAGTAATCACAAATCATCTCATAATTGAATCTCCAATACATTCAAAACATCTAATAATACAAGGAGACTTGTAATTAATATATATTCCCAACTTTCTTTGAGGATTCACTCATCTTTGTGTGTTGTGGGGGAGCAATTGGAATATATACGCACATACAAAAATTCAAAGATGAGAAATATTTAGCTTTTGACTAAAAACCAATTGTAATGGAGAGTATTCATAACTTATTGGCTTGATGCATACAACATGTAAATCAACATAATCTCATGTTAAAATAGGAAGTTTAGTTATCATAAGTAACAATTTATACATTAATCAGAGGCGTTCAATCAATAATTTATCTAAACCGTTATGCGCATAAATAACAAACTTTTACAAAAAAATTTCAAACTTAATCAATAAAAGATTGAGATATAAAGTCATCAGTATTAGCAAGATGAATTGTCTTAATTGCATGACCTGAAATTAATTATTTAAACAAGAAATCTTCCAAATGATAGGTTGCAAGTCTATAACACATACTTAATTATTTTGTAGATACATCTAACAAAATCATATAATATCACAACCATCCACATGGTGGATTAATGGTGTAACAGCCCGATTTTTAGTAGAGACGGAACAGTGGTTCGGGACCACAAATTTCCATCATGATGACTCGTAAATATTATTTTTAGAAAAATTATAGATTCATTAGAGTTGTATTAAAATTTGGTTTAGAAATATTAACATTTAGATAGTTAATTAAAGAAAAATGCCTAAACTGAAAAATGTACAAAAGTTGGTAATTAAGTTAATTAAATGACTAAATAGCCTATTAACCACATGAGGAGGGACCAATATAATAATTAGTCCCTAATGGTTAGTACTGGACGGTTAAACATGTGATAATAAAAATTTAATGTGTAATGAGTGGCAAATTTGTAATTAAAATGAAATTAAAACAAAATTTAGTAAAACAAAAATGCTTTCTTCTTATTTTTTATCTTCCATTACCGAAACACCATAGAAAGGAACTTGGAGAATCAGCTAAACATTTTAACCTTACATGTGAGTTCAATTCTTACCCGTTTCTTGTAATTTTTATATTTTTGAGATCGTTACAACTAGGTCCAACTAGGTCCAACTAGATCCAACTAGCCTGTACCTTCGTTTCTTATTCTGTTAAAAATTTTAGAAGTTTTCATTATTGAATATATGATGTTTTTTTATGAATATCGTGTATTTGGATCTTTGATTTTGTTGTATGATGATTTTGTAAAGAGATTTTTTATTAAAATTTGATTTTAGGACTAAATTGTAAAAATGTCAAAATATTAGGGTTTGATAGTGAATTTGATATATATTATGGGCTATTTGAGGGCCAAGTATATTTGGATAAAATATTGACTTGAGAAAATTGGTTAATTTAATGAATTTTGAGTTAAGAGAGTAAATTGCAAAAATTGTAAAAGTTTAGGGTAATTGTATAAATTTTAAAATAAAAGAATATTAATTTTAAAATGATTTGGAAATGAAATATATGCTAATAAATGAGTAATTTTACATTTTAGATTAAGATCCCATAGATACTCGGGAAAAAAGAAAAATAGTGGAATAGTCCCCAAAGTTCTGCAACTATTACAATTCAATCCAGGTAAGTTCGTTATACGATTACTATTAATGGTACTGAATATTTCATTTTTTTTCATTATTGGTTAAATCATGAATTTCACTTAGTTATGTTTAAACAAATAGAAATGTAATGTTATTTAGCCTAGCAGGCTTTATACCGGTGTTATTCGAGCCCTGTGCCTAGCAGGCTTTGTGCCAGTGATATTCGGGCTATTTTCTTGCAGGCTTTGTGCCGGTGATATTTGGGCTATGTGTCTAGCAGGCTTTGTTTTGGTGTTATTCGGGCTCCGTGCCTAGCAGGCTTTATGCCGGTGTATTGAAAATTTACATAAATTTGATCGTTTTTGGTTAATTAATGAATGAAGCTAATAATGAACTTACAAAGCTTTTGGTGCTTATTAGTTTGATTTATTCTTGAAAGACTTTTAGAATCGTTGCTTTGATTGGATCGAATTAGAAGCTTACACACTATCATCAACATCTCAGTAGTCATTTTGATTCTTGCTAGTTGGATTAAGTGGCATGTATAAGGAAGGGTCTTTAGTACTTAGATATTTTGATGGATGTAAATATTGAAAGTTAACATGTTATGCTTGTTGCTATTACAAAATAGCTGAACTTGTGTGCATAATTAGGTAAACCTTTTGGAACTTATATAAGTAGAAAGTGTATAAATCTTTTGGTGTCAAATGGTGATACTTGAATACTTCAAGTATGCTTTGTGAATTAGCTTAATTTATAATAAGTCATGATGCTTAATTTTGATAAGTCCTTGGCATGTTTAAATGGATGGTTGATTGCTTGAAATTGAGGTGCCTTGTAGGCATATTGGTTGGATGAATTTTTGGTATATTGAATGGATTATTTCATGAATGAATTTGTTTGTTTTGAGGTCTATAATGTGGAAACAAAATGCTTTTAGGTACATTTTCGGGTTGGGCATGGACATGGCTTGAATTTGACCAATTTTATGTCCACACGGCCTGAGACACGGATGTGTGTCACAACTATGTGTGGCACATGGCTATACGACACGACCGTATGCCCCCTGTAGGTTTCAAAGGTAGAAAGTCAGGCAGTTACATAGCGTAGCACACGGCATGGCACACTTGCATGTGAGGCCATTTTGAGAGGTACATGGCCTGTCACACGGGCGTGTGGTTTGGCCATGTGACCTAAGTCTGAGAGTTACATGGGTTGGGACACGACCGTGTGTCTCTACTTCGAATGCCCACACAGCCGTGTGACCCTTGCAGTATGAAATTTTTCAACTTTTTCCCAAAAATTCTATATGTTTCTGATTTAGTCTCGACTCATTTCTAATGTGTTTTATGGCCTCGAGGACTCGTATAAGGGACATTATGCATGTGTTTGAATGAAATTGCTATGAATTATGAAATGTTTGGAATTGAATGTTCTTAATTATGATTTTACGGTAATGCTTCGTAACCCTATTCCGACAACAGATACGTATTAGGGGTGTTACAAATGGGCTCATATTAATTTCAGAAATGCAAGATATTAGATCTCAACTTTAGCTAGTGAGTTTCTAAGAATCAATTTTTATTGAGAACAAGCATGTAACGCCAAAGTTTTATATCTCTATTTTCGTGATAATCTGACACAACTGTGTATCTGCTTCAATGGTTAAGTGTTCTGGGTGTGTGTTAGAGGTCTTGGGTTCAAGTCTTACCTTTGGAAAATTTTGATATTTTTCTAATCTAAACCTTGCGTTTGGGGAGAGGGTTTATAGTTAATTATTTGCAAAACCACATCAGAATAAGCCTACTGGTTTAGGTGGTAAGGGAGTCTGTGTGTTGTGTGGGGATCCTGAGTTCAAATCCCTGTGTAAGCATGGTTATTATTTTTGCTTAGTCATCCAACAGAATTTCGGTGGAGCTGAAATACTGAGCTGGGGTTGTTGAGTTTAAATTCTATTTTTTTCAATTTGCCAAAAACTGACGTTTTCTTTTTCTATGTTGCTCTCCCCTTTGCATTTCTTCTCTCCTTTATCTTCATCTTCTTTTTCTTTTTGATTCCCGATCTGTAATTACCAACTAATCTGTGGGCCCTGTGGTTATTGTGGCTCTTTCCTGTTCAACACCATTTGCGATTCGATTCGATAAGTTTGGGTAAGGTAATTCAGTTTCATTTGTTAAAGTTCGTTATTAATGGGTGTTGTTATGTCGTCAGGGGAGGATTCATGAACTCGGAATCGCTCGTTGGGAACTTAGTTTCGTGGGAATTACAGTTGTTCGATCGAAGGTAAGGGGTTCTTACTTAAGGGGTGAATGGCTTGTTATAGATTTGATTATAATTTGGTTTTAAACGTCTAACTCAGTGGTTATGATGATCAATCTTAGGTGTTGTGTGGTTCGAGAGTGTCTCCACATAAAAAAATGTACTAGGTGTGTACTCGAAATGCAGAAAAATGATGTTCGAACAAAGTCAAAAAACCCCACTATCGACGCCACATGGCCGTGTGGTAAGCCGTGTGCGATGACATGATCGTGTGATCGACGAAGGCCAGGCTGTCTGCAAGACATGATCTTGTGATGGCTGGAGTGTGGTCGTGTGATCCATACGGGCTAGACCAAATTGGGCATATGGGCCAACATGGGCATGTGATAATTGGGCCAGGCCGTGTGATCTACACGGTAACCCATACGGGCATGTGGGCCCACTGTACTTAAATTTTTTGTAGGGTTGCACGGGTCGTCCTAATTGACTATGGGCTTACTGTGGGGTCAGTAAAAGCTTACTAAACCCTAAAACTATGTGGTTTATTATACTGATGTACTATTATGAGCATGCCTATTTGTGTTTATTTGTTATTTGTTTATGAAAGCATGTTAAGCATGATTTATTTGTTAATTTTGTAAGTATGTTCTGTTATTGTGATTGGGGAGGGATGATACATATCGAAGGAAGTGTTTTGAAAGGCAGATTATGCCTAATATCTAACAAACCTGACTCCATTATATCATTATGTGCCACATCAGTGCAAACATGGTGTGTAGAAATTTGGATGGGTGTTTTAAACCCCACATGGTGTATAGGGATGGTCAAAGATGGTGTGTAGAGGATAAGGGTAGGATTCTGTTATTTGATTTGCCCATCTGTAACTATATCTGTATTTGAAATGGGCTCAGGCCCAAATCAGTATCTGTATCTATATTTGATATGGGCATAGGCCCGAATATAAATCTGTTTGATATTTTGTTTATAGTTTTTATTTAAGCTTGGTGTTGACATTTGAGAGTTGTATTTTTTTCTGGGATTCTCTGGACTGTTTAAAATGGTTCGGTTGAGTTTTTGGGTTTGGATTTGATTTACTTTTCACTATGACGGTTTCTATCTAAGAACATGTTTTTTAAAAATATCGAACAATTTTCCTAAACTTAACTATTTTATAAGCTTTCGCTAAGAAACATGTTTTATCTCTAAATGACCATATGAAAGAGAGCTTTGAAATTAATGAGAGCGATAAAAGCTAATGAACTGGTAAGCTTTTAACTTAACGACAACAGTTTTTTAACCTATTTCATGTGACACCTCCAGATTCGGCCATAACATCTAGGCTGGGTTTGGGGTGTTAGATTTAGTGGTATCAGAGCCAGATTGTAAAACTTGGCTGTGGATTTTGGGTTTCAATTTTGGTTTTAAAGAATTGGTTTTTAAATGAATTTAAACACTCTAATTAAGTGAGTGGTACACCGAGTCTCCGGCGCCAATCCTGTAAGTATTCTGAAACTTAGATAGATTATTCTGAAGTACTGTATATAGTTACTTTAAAAACACTATTAGTTAGTACTCACTGAAACTGTAATGAAACATTTTGAGACTAAAACATTTGAAACACTTTGATCTTCTGAAACTTTCTACATAAAATATCTGTTAATAAATATTGAATTGATGCTTAAAATTTTAATGTAGTTAAACTCAAAAAAGATAATAAGCGCACAAGGTATCCGTGGACATGGTATTCGAGGCCGAGGTAGAGGCCGTAAGGGGTTCGAGCTGAGTCCTCATCTCTGGGCAGCATGCCAAATCTGGACATTAGTGAGACACTTGTGTCACCTACTACTAAGACTGGGTCTCAGAGTTATTCAGCTGGGGACGACGCATTGTTCCAAGCCATGCTAAGAAAATTGGAGCTGATCGCTGGACCCAATTCTAGATTTAGGGGCCGTGGGTTGGTAACTGAACGACTCCGGTCTAATGGAGCTGAGCTGTTTAGGGGTGTCACTAGAGTCGCCCCTAGTGTGGCCAAGTACTAGTTGGAGGCCACAGAAAGGATTATGAATGACTTAGACTGCACTCCTGAGTAGAAATTGAAGGGTGTAGTCTCATTGCTTCGCAACTAGGCATATCAATGGTGCTGACGGCTGATGAGGGTACTTAGCCTGATCATTTGACTTGGTACTTCTTTAAGACCACTTTCCAGAGCAAGTATGTGGGATTGAGCTATGTTGATACTTGTAGGCGTGAGTTCATGAATCTTACGCAAGGGGATAGATCAGTGGCCAAGTATGAGGCCAAGTTTCTGAGATTGAGCAGCTACGCTCGAGGCATGGTGGCATCAGAGTATGAGAGGTGCGTCTGTTTTGAGGACGGTCTGAGAGACAGCTTGAGAGTACTAATAGCTCTACAGAGAGAGCATGGGTTCACAGTATTGGTAGAGAAAGCAAAGATTGTTGAGGATGTTAAGTGTGCGGAGAGCCAGAGCAGGAATAGAGAGAGAGGTAAGAATAAGAGGGATTCAGAGCCCTCGAGTTCTGTGCAGAGGCCTAAGAAAAAGGCCAGATCTAATGGGCCAGTTAGAGTTGGGGCTCCTTCTACTTTAGCTGGGTTGCAGCCTTGTGGTGATTGTGGTAGGTGCCATCCAAGCGAGTGTTGAAGGAGGATTGGGGCCTGTATAAGATGTAGATCCTTAGAGCACCGTATCAGAGACTGTCCACAGTGGGCAGATCAGACGCAAGCTCCGATTTTTGTGTAGCCTCAGAGGGCAGTTTAGCAGCCACCTAGGGGTCGTGGTCAAGCTAGGGGTGGTAATGGTATGGGTCATAGACAGAGGGCTTCGGGCATAGGGCTTTGGGCATAGGTGCTAGCCAGATCGAGGTGAGGCAGCCTGCTTTGGTTTATGCTGCACGTCACTAAGAGGACAGAGATGCTCCTGACGTCATCACCAGTACATTTTTTATTTTTGATGTACCTTACACTGCTCTGATAGACATAGGATTTACTCATTCCTATATAGCTTGTTCTGTTTTCAAAAATCTGGGGTTATTGGTTGAGAGTAATTCTAGTGAGGTTGCTGTGATAAGTCTATTAGGGCTGTCTGTTCTAGTTCGTAAACTGTATAAGGATGTTCCGTTAGAGGTGCAATGGGAGATATTTCTAGCTAAATTAATGAAGGTTCCATTTGAGGAGTTTGACCTGATTCTGGGTATGGACTAATTGGTTAAGCACCGAGTTAGCTTGGACTGCGTAGCTAAAAGGGTCATTTTAAGGACAGAGGATGATAAAGAAGTGGTCGTAATTGGCGAGAGTCAAAATTATTTGTCTAACATGATCTCTATGCTTATGGTTAAGAAATTAGTTCGGAAAGGGTGTGAGGCGTACTTGGCCTACTTAAATGTTTCAGATTCTGGGGATTCTTTTGTTGGGAATATCAGAACCGTAAAGGACTTTCTGGACGTCTTTCCTAAGGAGTTACCAGGATTACCACTGAATCGGGAAGTGGAATTTGGGATTGAGCTTTTTTCGGGTACAGCTTCAGTGTCCATCGCTCCTTACCGTGTGGCATCGAAAGAGCTTATTGAGCTTAAGGCTCAACTGTAAAAACTTTTGGATCGTGACTTCATCCGTCCTAATGTGTCTTCGAAGGGAGCACCAGTGCTGTTTGTTAAGAAGAAGGATGAGACCATAAGGATGTGCATAGATTATTGACAACTGAACAAGCTGACTGTTAAGAATAAGTATCTACTTCTGAGGATCGATGACTTATTTGATCAGTTTCAAGGGGCTTCTATGTTCTTTAAGATCGATCTCTGTCCAGGTATCATCAGTTGAGGGTTAAAGAGGTGGATGTGTTTAAGACTGCATTTAGGACTCGTTATGGACACTACAAGTTCCTAGTAATGCCTTTTGGTCTGACTAATGTTTCAGCCATATTTATGGATCTGATTAACGTAGTATTTCACTCGTGTCTTAATCAATTCATCGTAGTTTTTATTGATGATAGATTGGTATATTCTAAGACTGAAGTTCATCATGATTAACATCTTAGGGTGGTACTTAAGACTTTGCGAGAAGAATAGCTCTACGCTAAATTCAGCAAGTGTGAATTCTGGCTACGTGAGGTGACTTTTCTAGGGCACGTAGTTTCTGCTGAAGGGATTTGAGTCGATCCTAGGAAGATTAAGGCTATGTTGGATTGGAAGCAGCCCAAGAATGTGTCTGAAATCCGTAGTTTTTTGGGTCTAATGGGATACTATCGGTGTTTTGTTGAGAGGTTCTCTTTGATTGCTACGATGTTGACTAAGCTTCTGCGTAAAGGTGTTTCATTTGTTTGGACTGATACACAGTAATCAAGCTTCGAGAAGTTCAAAACTATTTTGACTCAGGCTCCTATTCTGATACAGCCTAAATCCGGCAAGGAGTTTGTGGTATACAGTGATGCATCACATGTTGGTTTGGGATGTGTGTCGATGTAAGAGGGGAAAGTTGTAGCCAATGCATCCCTTTAGCTTAAGACGCATGAGAAAAATTATCTGACGCATGATCTCGAGTTGGCTGCAGTAGTCTTTGCATTGAAAATCTGGAGACACTATCTGTATAGTGAAAGGTGTATCAACTATACCGATCACAAGAGTCTCAAGTATCTCCTTACTCAGAAGCAGTTGAATCTTAGACAGTGTCGTTGGATTGAGTTGCTTAAGGATTATGACTGCACCATTGAGTATCATCCTGGTAAGGCTAATGTGGTAGTAGGTGCTCTAAGTCAAAGAGCGATGGCTGATTTTAGGGCAATGTTTGCTCGTCTTAGTCTGTTCGACGATGGGAGTCTGTTAGCCGAGTTGCAGGTTAAGCCAACTTAGATTGATCAGATTTGGGACAAACAGTTAAGGGATGAGTATTTAAGCTTGCGGTTCCGACAGGTTGAGAGTGGTACTACTTCTGATTTTGGGATAAATAGTGATGGTGTGTTATGTTTCTGAGGGCATATCTGTGTGTCGAACAATTCTAATATGAGGCAGTTTATTCTGAGGAAGGCCCATAGTAACCCTTATGCTATGCATCTTAGCGGTAATAAGATGTATCGCGACCTCCGTGAGTTACAGATTTTGTTGTTGTTGTTTGACTTGTTAGCAGGTTAAGGTTAAACATCAATTTCCTTTGGGTTTGTTGTAGTCGGTAAAGATTCTCCTTTGAAAGTGGGAGCGGGTGACGATGGACTTCGTTAGTGGGTTCCTTTTAACACCCACTAAGAAGGGTTCTGTCTGGGTCATCGTAGATTGATTGACCAAGTCTGCACAATTCATTTCAGTTCGATCTGATTACTCTCTACAGAAGCTAGCGAAGTTGTACATCTCTGAGATAGGAAGACTGCATGGGGTTCCTATTTCGATCATTTCTGATAGAGATCCTTGCTTTACTTCTTGGTTCTGAAAGAAATTGCACGACGCTTTAGGTTTAAGGTTGGACTTCAATACTGCGTTCCACCTTCAGACCGATGGTCAATTTGAGAGGGTGATTCAAATACTAGAGGATATGCTTCGGAGTTACGTGATTGATTTTCGAGGTAGTTGGGAGGATTATTTGCCGCTAGCTGAGTTTGCCTATAATAACAGTTTCCAAGCTAGTATTCAGATGGCTCTTTTTGAGGTTCTGTATGGTCGTAAGTGTCGTACTCCTTTGTGTTGGACTGAGTTGGGTGAACGTCTAGTTTTAGGCCCTGAGTTGGTTTCTGAGACTGAGGATAAGGTTCGACTGATTTAGGATCTTCTAAAGGCTGCTTCTGATAGACAGAAGTCTTATACGGATCTGAAGAGGCTAGATATTGAGTACTCTATGGGGGACTTCTTCTTTTTTAAGGTTTCTCCGTGGAAGAAAGTTCTGAGGTTCGGTCGTAAGGATAAGTTGAGCCTAGATTCATTGGATTGTATCGAATTTTGAAACGTGTGACACCGATTGCTTATCAGTTAGAGTTACCTCTAGAGTTGGACCGTATACACGACATTTTCCATATCTCGATGTTGAGGCTGTATTAGTCTGATCCTTCCCATGTTGTTTCTGTTGAAGAGGTTAAGATTGGACCAGATTTGACCTTTGAGGAGGAACCGGTTCAGATTCTGGATCGCGATGTTAAGGTTTTTTGGAAAATGTTTATTTCATTAGTAAATGTGCTGTTGCGGAATCATAGCACTAAGGAGGCCACATGGGAACCTAAAGATTCGATGAGACAGCAGTATCTTCATCTGTTCTGATCAGGTAAATTTTGAGGTCAAAATTTCTTTTAGGGGGTTACAGTTTTATATCTTTGTTTTCGTGATAATCTGACACAACTGTGTATTTGCTTTAGTGGTTAATTTTTCTAGGTGTGTGTGAGAGGTCTTGGGTTCAAGTCTCACCTTTGGAAAATTTTGATATTTTTCTGATCTAAGCCTTGCGTTTGGGGAGTGGGCTTATAGTTTATTATTTGCAAAACCACATCAGAATGAGCTTGTTGGTTCAGGTGGTAAGGGAGTATTTGTGTTGTGTGGAGATCCTGAGTTCGAATCCCTGCATAAGCATGGGCATTATTTTTGCTCATCGTCCAATAGAATTTCGGTGGAGCTAAAATACTGAGGTGGTTGTGAGTAAGTAGGATGGGAGGAAAATTAGGGAGGTTATCATATTGCTGGGGTTATTGAGTTTGAATTCTTTTTTTTCCAATTCCCCAAAAATTGACATTTTCTTTTTCTTTATTGCTTTCCCCTCTGAGTTTCTTCTCTCCTTCGTCTTCCTCTTCTTTTTCTTTTTGATTCCCGAACTGTAATTGCCAACTAATCATGGGCCCTGCAATTATTATGGCTCTTTTCTGTTCAACACCAATTGCGATTTGATTCGGTGAGTTTGGGTAAGGTAATTCAGTTTCGTTTGTTAAAGTTCATTATTAATGGTTGTTGTTATGCCGTCAGGGGAGGATTCAGGAACTCGGAATCACTCATCGAGAACATAGTTTCATGGGAGTTGCCATTGTTCGATCAAAGGTAAGGGGTTGTTACTTAAGGGGTGAATAGCTTGTTATAGATTTGATTATAGTTCGGTTTTAAACATCTAATTCGGTTGTTATGATGATCAATCTTAGGTGATGTGTGGTTTGAGAGTGTTTCCACAAAAAAAAATGTACTAGGTGTGTACCTGAAACCCAAAAAAACGAGGTTCAAAGATAGCTAAAAAATTCCACTGTCGACACCACACGACTGTGTGGTAGGCTGTATGGTATGCCGTGTGCGATGACATGACCGTGTGATTGATGAAGGCCAGGTCGTGCGTAAGACACGGCTGTGTGATGGCTGGAGTGTTGTCGTATAGGCCATACAGGCTTGACTGAATTAGATAGAATTACCATATTCTATTACTCACATTTTTATTTTAAATTATTCCAAAATTTAAGTAGATCTTTCACAATTAAATATTTTGCTTTCAACCCCTTAGCGGGGATGATGACAAAATAATATTACAAAGGAAGTCACAATCAATTCAATTTATAACAAGAGTAACAACTATTAATCAATAACCCAATTCTCTTTTGGTTCTTGATTCATATGAAATATAATCTTTTCCTCATTTACAATCTTAATATGAGATCCATTATAATTTTTTTTTTTAAAACCAATGGATTAACCATCACAAGATATTAATATATTAGCTCTTCTTGAGCTTTCGACTAATTTTGTATTACCAAATATTGGAATAATATTTGTTTATATATTATTTTGTATCACTCCGAGGAATGCAATAGATTTACTAGGACAAACTTATAAATGTCCCAAAAAATTCTTTATAATCATAATCACCATCGCAAAAATGTATGAAATTCAAATCAAAATCTATCTATTTATGTTTGTCATGATTAGTCTCAAATTATAATAAACATGATATAATAAATAAACCATGGTAAAATATACCTGAGATTCTTTAACATCATCGCCGAGACACCTTGACTATTATCACAAGCATTATTACAAGTACTAAAATAACTATGCTTTCATAAGAACACACTACATATAACTTATACAGGGGACCAATTTAAATTGTGCTATTGGAGTTATAGATTCTTTAACTACATATAAATCCTTACCAATTTAAATTGTGCTCTATAAATCCAAAATTCATGCTGGGATCAAAAAACATTTTTCACCATCTAAGCAACAGACTGTAGTGTCCATCTTGGTGTTGAGCCTCTTACTGTATACTCAAACCTTTCATTTGGAGTAATACTCTTTTACCAACTTCAATAAGAAGTACAAAAAAATTTAATTAAAATAATCTCAAATTAATTTAACTTAATTGAAAATTAATCTAGATATAAAACACTACATAGAGAAAAACTTTTTACAAAGAGTTGCAAATATCAGCAGATGAAAGACAACAAGTAATGGAGAATCAATGAAGTAAGCACTCAATATGAATAGCAACTAGCAGCAATAAATAGCCATTTGAAGAAGCAAAAGAGCTAACGAAATAGAAAAATAAGAGTAATTTTAGTGGCCGTAGGCTGAATTTTGGTATTATGGATTAGGCTTAATGGTTCGCAAAGCTGCCGCTAATTTTATCCACAACTAAGATCATGAAAAGAGATTTGTGCTGATAACGTGTTATAAAATAAATAGACAGAGAGTAAACAAACAAAGAAAATAGGAGAACAAAATAGAGAGCATATTTTATTAATCAATCATAATATTTACAAAGCTTCTCCAAAGTCTCTATTTATAGGCATAAGTAGTATAAATGAAGTAGAGATCTAATTGTAATGACTATTAAAATTTAAAGTACATAAAAATTATTTTAATCTTGATGGACATCTACTTAATAAGAAAACATTCATAACAATTTTTATATATATTTTAATTTTATTAAGCATACTTTATTACCTTCATCAATTGAATATATATTAATAATGTTGTTAATTGAGGTGATGTCACAAACTAAATCAACACCAACTCAAGATTGATGACAACACCATGATAAATAGTTATATCCATTTAGTATTCTTAATTTGATGTATTTATGTGTTTAAAATTCATTTTACTCGCAATTTAATATAATCTGTAACGCCCCAAAATTCCTATTTTTGTTTCTATTAAAATATGACAACTATGTATCTGCTTCAGTGGTTAAGTGTTCTGGGTGTGTGTGTAAGGTCCCAAGTTCAAGCCTTAGCTTTGGCAAATTTTGGTATTTTTTTTATATAAGCCCTATCTCTGTTTAGTGGGCTTATATTTAATTAATTGTAAGACTATATCAGAATGAGCCTGCTAGTTCAAGTGATTAAGATGTGCATTGGTGTGTTGGAGGTTTGGAGTTCAAATCCTTGCTTGAGTATACGTGTTGTTTTTGTGCGACGATGGACAAGAATTTCAGTTGAGTGGGGATTCTGGAGTGGTTGTAGGTTAGTGGGATTAGGGGGATTAGGGGGAGTAAATTTAGGTATTGTAGAGATAGTTAAGGGATGTTTGGGTATCTTTTGTCAGTTTTCTTTTATTCTTTTTTTTTAATTTCTCTGACTTTCAAGAAAAAAATCCCCAAATTTCTAACTTCGTTCTTTGCTTCTCTGCCGTTCCTTTTTGTTATTTTTCTTTTCGACTTTGTTTCTTTTTGTTCTATCAACCATCACACTCTGGTTCTTGTTATTTTCGTTTTGTCGCACGACTCTGGTAAGTTAAGTTTCGTTATTGGGTAACTTGTATTTTTGTTTTTAAATGTTGATTAGGGTCTCATGGTTGTTTTGGTAGTAGCGAATCGTGCATATCGAGACTCTACTCTTGCGGAATTATAGTTATTTGCTCGGAGTGTTGGGGTAAGAGACAAATGGTTTAATTGAACTGTTGTCAATGTTGTGGTTTCGATTTAACAGTGAGTTAGGACTAATTGTGGAGTTTGGTTGTAGATTTTAGGTACTGGTTTATTCTGGAGTACTTCTGGTACTAAACGACATCTGTTGCGTACCCGAAAACACAGAAAATAGGGTTTCAGCAAAAGCCTAAAACCCCACTATCGATACCACACAGGTGTGTGGTCGCCCGTGTGGTAGGCTGTGTACCATAACACAGGTGTGTGATTGACAAGTCCAAGTCGTGCCTGTAAGACACGACCCTATGCGACACACGGGCTAGACTGGTTTGGGCAATGTAGGCTACACGGGCATGTGGGTCCACACCGGTAGTCTACACGGGCGTATGTGATTTTGGGCCAGGCCGTGTGAATGGCCAAATTGGGCTATTTGGGCCACACGGGTGAGTGTGCCCACATGAGCGTGTGAGCTATTTAACTAAAATGTATTCTAAAGTTGTGCGGGGCGCCCAAGTCGACTATGAACCTATTGTAGGGTCAGTAAGCACTACTTATATCCTTAAATGCGTGAACTGTATGTGTGATGTATGTACTGAGCATGATGATTATATGAATGAATACTGAACTATAGGTATAACTGATATTCATGTATTAGCATTGCATATACTGTATGTTACGTTGCATTGGGTTGGGATGTTGATATTTGGAGGAAGTGTACTAAAAGCCTCTTAAGCCTATTATCATGCAGCTCAACTACAATTTACTGATTATATGCCACATTCGGTACTACTTGAAGTGTAGGGATGGGTGGGTGTTTTAAACCCCATATGGAGTGTAGGGATGGACGGAGATGGTGTGTAGAGGTTGGTTGGGTAGGACTCTGTTTACTGATTAATGTATATCTGGTATTGTTACTGTGATGGGCTTAGGGCCTAATGCATATCTGATACTGAAACTGAAATGGGCTAAGGCACGAACTGCTACTGAAATTGAAAAGGGCTTACGCCTAAACTGCATTTCACTATTTTTTGTTTGTCTGTATGCATGTTTTCTGTGGGGATTACATACTGAGTTTACGTAAACTCACCCCTTTTTGTTTTATCTGTACAGGTAATCCCCAAATTTAGACGGATCGGTGCGACGGAGGACTCGACGGTGACCACATGGTTTTTGAATTATTTTAATTTCAGTTATGGTATTTATTTCCTATTTACCTTCTAGGTTATTTTTGATGTAAATTAGACTTTTGGACTGTTGCCTTTACTTTGGATTTTCACAGCTTTCATTGATTTCTATACTGCAAACTCAACAAAGGTTCAGTTTAATTCAAAATGACGTTTTCCTAAACGCGAACAATGTTATTCAAATATCACAGTTTTAAAAGCTTCCGCTATAAATATGTTTTTACATGAATCAAATTAACGGGAAAATGAGTTTTAAAATTTACGAGAGATAAATAGAAGATAATAATCGAAGATGGTTTTTACTCGATAAGTTCAATTTCAAATTCCATTCCATGTGACCTCACCAGATTCGGACATAACATCTATGCCAAGTTTGGGGTGTTACATTTAGTGGTATTAGAGCCAGGTTGCAAAACTCAACTTTGGATTTAGGTTTTAAAAATTGGTTTTTAAGAATTGATTTTCAACTGATTTGAATGATATAACTGGGAATGTGGTACACAGTCTCCGGCGCCAATCCTGTAAGTATTCTGAAATTGTGATAAGTTTAAACTGAAAATACTGTACCTAGTACATTCTGAAACTATTATAGGTAGTATACTATAAAAACACTCTAGATAGTGTATATTGAAACTGTAGTAAAACTGAGATTGTAGCAAAACTGATTGAGACTGTGATTTACGAAAATCACTTTGAATTATTGAGACTGTTTACATAAAATATATGCTAATAAATACTGAAATCGTAACTAATCCATAAAATTCGTAATACAGATAAATTTGACTAGTCATGAGCACACGAGGTATCCGCGGACGAGGTACAAGAGGCCGAGGTAGAGGCCGTAAAGGGGCTCCAACTGAATCCTCTTCGTTGGACAGTATGCCAAATCTAGACACGAGTGAGACGTCAGTGTCGCCTGCTATTGAGACTGGGTCTCAAGATCGCATGGCTAGGGATAACGCATTGTCCCAGGCTATGCTAAGGATATTGGACAGGGACGCTGGGCCCAGCACTAGATCTGGGGGCCGAGGGTCGGTTACTGAACGACTCCGGTCCACTGGAGTTGAGTTATTTAGGGGTGTCACAGGAGTCGCCCCTAATGTGGTTGAGTATTGGTTGGAGGCTATAGAGAGGATTATGGACGATCTGGACTGTACCCCTGAGCAGAAATTGAAAGGTGTAGTCTCCATGCTTCGTGTTGAGACTTACCAGTGGTGGTTGACTGTTAAGGAGGGCACTCAGCCAGACCGTCTGACTTGGGAGTTCTTTAAGACTTCTTTTCAGAGTAAATATGTGGGAGCCAGTCATATTGATGCTAAGAGATGTGAGTTTCTGAACCTCACTCAGGGAGACCGGTCCGTGGTTGAGTAGAGGCCAAATTTCTAATGCTGAGCCGCTATGCTCAAGGCATGGTGGTAGATGAGTATGAGAGGTGTGTCCGATTTGAGGACAAGTTGAGGGATAATATGAGGGTTTTGATTGCTCCACAGAGGGAGCGAGAGTTTGCTGTACTGGTGGAGAAGGCGAAGATCACGGAGGAGGTTAAGCAAGCTGAGCGCCAAAACAGGGAGCGTGAGAGAGGTAATAACAAGAGGGATTCGCCTCGAGTTTAGTACAGAAGTCTAAGAAAAATGCCAGGACTGATGGGTAGTTAGAGCTGGGCCCCCTGTTGCTCCTACTGGATTGTACCTGTGTGGAGATTGTGGTAGACGCTATCAGGACGAGTGTTAGAGTAGGACTGAGGCGTGTTTGAGGTGTGGGCCGTTAGAGCACCACATTTAGGAGTGTTCGCTAAAGGCCGATCATATGCAAGCTCCGGGTTCTGGTACTATACATCCACAAATGGTAGTTTAGTAGTCACTAAGGGGTCGTGGTCAGGCTAGGGGTAGTAACGGTATGGACCATAGACAGAGAGCACCGGGCAGAGGTGCTGGACACATTGAGGGGAGGCAACCTACTCTTGTTTACACTGCACGTCGCTGAGAGGACAGAGATGCTCCTGACGTCATCACTGGTACGTTTCTTATTTTTGATGTATCATATCTTGCTCCGATAGACATAGGATCTACCCATTCTTTTATAGCCTGCTCTGTTGCTAAAAATCTGAGGTTATCGGTTGAGAGCACTACGAGTGAGGTCACTGTACTGAGTCCATTGGGGCAATCTATTCAGGTTAGAAAACTGTATAGGGATGTTCCGCTAGAGGTTCAAGGATTGGTATTTCTGGCTAATTTGATGGAGCTTCTATTTTGGGAGTTCGGCCTGATTTTGAGTATAGACAAGTTGGTCAAGCACCGTGTCAATCTGGACTGTGCGACTAAGAGGGTCGTTTTGAGAACTGAGGAGGATAATAAGGTTTTTATGATTGGAGAAGTTGGAATTATTTGGCTAATGTAATCTTTGCACTGGTGGCTGAGAAACTGGTTTGCAAAGGATGTGAGGTGTTTTTGGCCTATGTTAGTTTTTATGTTTTTAGGGACTCTACTGTAAAGGATATAAGAACTGTAAGGGATTTTTAGGACGTTTTTCCTGAGAGCTACCAGGATTACCTCTGAATCGAGAAGTGGAATTTGGGATTGAGCTTCTTTCTAGTACAGCTCTGGTGTCTATCACCCCCTATCGAATTGCACCAAAAGAGCTTACGAAGCTTAAGGCTCAGATTCAGGAGTTGTTGGATCGTGGGTTCATCCGCCCTAGTATGTCTCCGTAGGGAGCACTGGTACTGTTTGTTAAGAAAAAGGATGGGTCTATGAGGACGTTTACTGACTACCGATAACTTAATAAGCTGACCATTAAGAACAAGTATACGTTACCAAGGATCGATAATCTGTTTGACCAGTTTCGAGGAGCTTTGGTATTCTCTAAGATTGACTTACATTCTGGGTATCATCAGTTGAGGGTTAAGGAGGCTGATGTGCATAAGACAACATTTAGGACTCGTTATGGTTACTATGAGTTCCTAGTGATGCCATTTGGACTGACTAATGCACTGGCAGCCTTCATGGATCTGATGAACCGAGTATTTCAGCCCTACCTAGATCAGCTCGTTGTAGTTTTCATTGACAACATATTGGTTTATTCTAAGATTGAGGATGAATATGACGAGCACCTTAGGGTGGTTCTTCAGATTTTGAGGGAAAAGTAGCTCTATACTAAATTTAGTATGTGTGAATACTGGCTGCATGAAGTAACCTTTCTGGGACCCGTGGTCTCTGCTGAGGGGATTCGTGTCGATCCTCAAAAGATTAAGACTGTATTGGATTGGAAGCAGCCTAAAAATGTGTCTGAGATTCGTAATTTTCTGGGACTGGTAAGCTATTATCTGCGGTTTGTTGATGGATTCTCCCTGATTGCAGCTCCCTTGACTAAGCTTCTGGGTAAGGGTGTCCTTTTCGTCTGGATTGATGCACAGCAAGAGAGCTTTGAGAAGCTCAAGTTTATTTTGATTCAAGCTCTTGTTCTGATACAGCCTGAGACTAGAAAGGAGTTTGTAGTAGATAGCGATGCGTCGCATGTGGGTTTGGGTTGTGTTCTAATGCAGGACGGTAAGGTTGTGGCATATGCGTCTTGTCAGCTCAAGACGCATGAGGCAAACTATCCGACCCATGATTTGGAACTGGCCGATGTAGCCTTTTCTTTGAAAATCTAGAGGCACTATCTATACGGTGAGACGTGTATTATTTACACTGATCACAAAAGCCTTAGGTACTTCCTGACGCAGAGGGAGTTGAATCTTAGTCAACGTAGATAGATTGAGCTGCTTAAGGACTATGATTGTACTATTGAGTACCATCCTGGCAAGGTAAATGTGGTGGCCGATGCGTTGAGCCATAGGGCGATAACTGATTTGAGAGCGGTGTTCTCTCGACTTAGTCTATTCGACTATGGGAGTCTGTTGGCTTAGTTGCAAGTTAAACCGACTTGGACTAGGCAGATTCAAGATAAACAGTTCGAGGATGAATCTCTGAGTTTACGGTTCCGTTAGGTTGAGAGTGGCAGCACTATGGACTTTGGGCTGAATAGTGATGGGGTACTTTGTTTCCGTGGTCGGATTTGTATATCGAATGATACTAATTTGAGGCAGTTTACTCTGAGAAAAGTACATAGTAGCCCTTATGCTATGCGTCCTAGTGGGAATAAGATATATCGAGATCTTCGAGAACTGTACTGGTGGCCAAGATTGAAGCGTGAGGTTACTAATTTCGTGGCACGATGTCTGACATGCTAGTAGGTTAAGGCTGAGCATCAGTTACCTTCGAGTTTACTGCAGCCAGTTAAGATTCCCTTATAGAAATTGGAACGAGTAACTACAGACTTCGTTAGTGGGTTGCCCTTGAGTCCCACTAAAAAGGATTCTATCTGGGTCCTCGTGGATTTATTGACCAAGTCTGCGCACTCCATTCCAATTAGGAACGACTATTCTGTTTAGAAGTTGGTGAAGCTCTACATTTTTTAGATAATGAGACTACATGGGGTACCGGTCTCAATTATTTCTGATAGGGATCCTTGCTTCATGTCTCAGTTTTGGAAAAAGTTACATGAAGCTCTGAGTTTGAGATTGGACTTTAGTACTGCGTTCCATCCTCAGACCGATGGTCAATCTAATAGGGTGATTTAGATGCTAGAGGATATGTTGAGAAGTTGTATTATTGATTTTCGAGTGTATTATTGATTTTTGAGGTAGTTTTAAGGATTGTCTGTCGTTGGCCTAGTTCGCCTACAATAACAGTTTCCAGTCGAGTATTCAGATGGCACCTTATGAGGCTCTGTATGGTTGTAAGTGTCGTACTCCTTTGTGTTGGGCTGAGCTGGGCGAACGTCGAGTGTTGGGTCCTGAGTTGGTTTCTGAGACTGAGGATAAAGTTTGACTGATTAGGGATCGTCTAAAGGCGACTTCTGATAGACAAAAGTCTTATGCTAATCTGAAGAGGCGTGAGATTGAGTATTCTGTGGGGAACTTCGTGTTTTTTAAGGTCTCGCCATGGAAGAAGGTTTTGAGGTTCGGTCATAAGGGCAAGTTGAGCCTTAGGTTTGTTGGGCTTTACTAAAATTTGAAGCGAGTGGGACCGGTCGCTTATCAGTTGGAGTTATCTCCAGAGTCAGACCATATTTATGACATATTCCACGTCTCGATGTTGAGGTGTTACCGCTCTGATCCTACTCATATTGTTCCTGTTAAAGAGATTGAGGTTAGGCCAGATTTGACCTTCGAGGAAGAGCCGGTTCAGATTCTGGATCGTAATTTAAAGGTTTTTCGAAGGAAGTCTATTCCATTAGTGAAGGTGCTGTGGCGGAATCATAGCACTGAGGAGGCCACGTGGGAGCCTGAGGATGCAACGCGTCAGCAGTATGCTCATCTGTTCTGATTAGGTAAATTTTGAGGCTGAAATTTTCTTTTAGGGAGGTAGAGTTGTAACGCCTCAAAATTCCTATTTTTGTTTCTGTTAAAATATGACAACTGTGTATCTGCTTCAGTGGTTAAGTGTTCTGGGTGTGTGTGTGAGGTCCCAAGTTCAACCTTAACTTTGGAAAATTTTGGTATTTTTCAGATATAAGCCCTATCTCTGTTCAGTGAGCTTATATTTAAGTAATTGTAAAAGCATATCAGAATGAGTCTATTGGTTCAAGTAGTTAAGATGTGTGTTGGTGTGTAGGAGGTCTGGAGTTTGAATCCCTACTTGAGCATAAGTGTTATTTTTGCACGACGATGGACAAGAATTTCGGTTGAGTGGGGATTTTGGAGTGGTTGTAGGTTAATGGGATTAGGGGGAGTAAATTTAGGGATTGTGGAGATAATTAAGGGATGTTTGGGTATCTTTTGTCTGTTTTGTTTTATTCTTTTTTTTTTAAATTTCTTTGACTTCCAAGAAAAAATCCCCAAATTTCTTACGTTGGTTCTTTGCTTCTATGCCATTCCTTTTTGTTGTTTTTCTTTTCGACTTTGTTTCTTTTTGTTCTGTCAATCGTCACACTTTAGTTCTTGTTATTTTCGTTTTGTCGCATGACTCTGGTAAGTGAAGTTTCATTATTGGGTAACTCGTGTTTTTGTTTTTAAATATTGATTGGGGTCTTATGGTTGTTTTGGCAGTAGCGAATCGTGAAGACCGAGACTCCACTCTTGCGAAATTATAGTTATTTGCTATAAGTGTTGGGGTAAGAGACGAATAGTTTAATTGAACTATTGTCAATGTTGTGGTTTCTGTTTAATCGTGAATTAGGACTGATTGTGGAGTTTGGATGTCGATTTTAGGTGTTGGTCTGTTCTAGAGTGCTTTTGGTTCGAAACGACATCAGGTGTGTACCTGAAAACACAAAAAATGGGGTTTCTGCGATAGCCAAAATCCCCACTGTCGACGCCACATGGGTGTGTGGTCGCCCATGTGGTAGGTCGTGTACCATAACATGGACGTGTGATCAACGAGGCCAGGCCGTGTGCGCAAGACATGACCGTGTGATGGCTAGGAAGGTCGTGTGCGACACATGAGCTAGATTGATTTGGGCCGTGTGGGCTACACAGGCGTGTGGGTTCATACAGGTAGTTCATACAGGCGTGTGGGATCATACGGCCAAGGCCAAATTGGGCCGTATGGGCCACACGGGCAGGCCACATGGGCGTGTGAGCCCATTTAACTGAAATATGTTCTAAGGTTGCACGAGTCGCCCAAGTCAACTGTGAACCTACTGTAGGATCGGTAAGCACTATTTAGACCCTCAAATGCGTGAACTATATGTGTGATGTATGTACTGAGCATGATGATTATATGAGTGAATACTGAACTGTAGGTATAACTGATATTCATGTATTAGCATGTCATATACTGTATGTTGCATTGCATTGGTTGGGATATTGATATTTGGAGGAAGTGTACTGAAAGGCTCTTAAGCCTATTATCAGGCAGCTCAGCTGCAATTTACTGATTATATGCCGCATTCGGTACTACTTGGAGTGTAAGGATAGGTGGTTGTTTTAAACCCTACATGGAGTGTAAGGATGGACGAAGATGGTGCGTAGAGGCTAGTTGGGTAGGACTCTATTTACTGATTAATGTATATTTGGTACTGTTACTATGATGGGCTTAGGACCTAATGCATATTTGATACTGAAACTGAAATGGGCTAAGGCCTGAACTGCTACTGAAACTGAAAATGGCTTAGGCCCAGACTGTATTTGACTGTTTGTTGTTTGTCTGTATGCATGTTTTCTGTGGGGATTACATACTGAGTTTACATAAACTCACCCTTTTTTGTTTTATCTGTACAGATAATCCTCAAACTTAGACGGATCGGTGCGGCGGAGGACTCGACGATAACCACATGATTTTTGAATTATTTTAATTTTAGTTATGGTAGTTATTTCCTATTTACCTTCTGGGTTATTTTTGATGTAAATTGGACTTTTGGACTGTTTCCTTTACTTTGGATTTTCACTGCTTTCATGGATTTCTAAACTGCAAACTCAACAAAGGCTCGGTTTAATTCAAAATGACGTTTTCCTAAACGCGAACGATGTTATTCAAATATCACGGTTTTAAAAGCTTTCGCTACAAATTATGTTTTTAAACGAATCAAATTAACGAGGAAATGAGTTTTGAAATTTACGAGAGATAAATAGAAGATAATAATAAAAGACGATTTTTACTCGATAAGTTCGATTTCAAATTCCATTCCATGTGACCTCGCTAGATTCGGCCATAACATCTAGGCCGAGATTGGGGTGTTACATAATCTTTTTCATTTTAATATTGTACATATTTCATGGGTTACTATTAATTAGTTTCAAACCATACATTTCATTATTTATTATATGTTATTTTTAAACACACCTCTATATTCTAAATATATAGTTTCCACATGCATTCTAGTGTGATATAATTTCCATTATATTTTATATTTTTAATTAAGTTTAGTGTCACGAATCAAATGACCTTTGAATAAGTCGGTCAAAGAAAATTATGATTGAATAGTAATATATGGGTTATTTATGTACTTTAATTTCTCTATATAGTTAAAAAAATTATCTACTCCTTTAAAATATTATACACTACTATTAATTAACTTCCCACTCATACTTATCCATTTTTAAAAATATAATTTTTTTAAATTATAGTACCTCTATAATGTGAGTAAAAACATTCATATAACAAATATATAAAAATAAATAAAAATACTAAACGTGGCTTAGGTTGAAATACTAAAGCTTAGATTTATGTTTATAAATACTCATCATTCTTATTATGTGTACATTTTTTTCTAGATTTAACAAAATATAAAGAGACAAAATCCTAAAAATTAATATTGTTTCTTAATAAGCTTTTAGTAATTACTCAACTAAGTTGGAACCTAGTTGATGGGAGACCAACTCAATTAACCTTTTAAATATAGTTTATATTTTATTATTTAAAAAAAAATTTCACCCACAACTAAGTTGGTCAATGAGGTTTGTCTTGTTGGTTAGGATGGAAGCACTAAGCCCTTGAGTACCTACTTTCTGAATTAATTCGACTTTATTCGATTCTGTATTCATTTTATTTTGTATTAATTGAATCCTACACTATAATTGATTGAACATATATTTATATATATTGCATTTATATTTTTGTTGGTCAAACTTTTAAAAAATTTCGAAAATTCAATCAATAATTTCAATAACTTGTTTAAAGCAATGGATTTCATAGATCATGCAAATCAAGCATATACCCATTATTTAGGCCATGCAAATTATACATTTCGGTTGGGGTTTTAATAAGTTTAATGTAAACTTTTCCATTAGGTTGCTGAATCGAAAACTGGGTTATTGGAGACTTGTTTCGATCAAATCATAAATAAAGTAGTTAGTAATTTGAATTGGGTTAATTTAAATTATTCTTTATTTAAATTTAATTATAAATTATAAAATTTATATACTATTAAGTATATTTTCAATTTGCATTTTATTCCAATTTATTATTCTATTAGTCATTTTAATTGATGTGGTAACATAAGTTGGAATAGAGCAATTTTTAAGGCAAAGTGAAAAGAGGAGAAAAATAAGAGATAATTAACACAAGATTTTTGTTAACACAATTTAAATTTATTCAGTACAATTATTAGATTAAGCTAATCTGCCTTCTCACAATGAATAATTACAACCCCAAAGTTAAGCTCAAATTGCTATAAATCACTCTATCAAATACCTCACTTACAATCAATGCAAACTTTGTTGAACTATATATCTAAGAATATTCAACAAAACTGTAACACCCTAAAACTAAGAATACAGTCATACTAAAAGTGAGTTTTTCAATCCATAATTACGCCATAAAATCATTCGTTATCTGAAAACATAGTTGAATCTTTGAAACTTAAATACAAAATCAAAGACATAAATTCACACACATATATGTATATATATATATATATAATAAGTTAGATAGATGATCGTCTCCCTCGTCTGCCGGCCGCTTAGTTCTGGGAGTTCCCTAAAATTCAATCAAAATGATTTGTGTGTTGCAGCTTAGAATGTAGCATAAAAAATTAGTCTATGTATAACAGTTCATATTTTATTGAGCGTTCAGATAGCAACTCAGTCTTGTCAGTCAGATTAATAACTGAAGATAGTTTTGGACACAAAACAATCCTGATTTGTAGCAGATCAGTTATAGATACAAATGTAATACACACCAATATGTATATAATGTCTATCCATCCCTACACACTTCATAGTGTTAGTATGACACGTTGTAGTGTTTACAGTCTCATTGCCAAATCAGATATAATTATGAGTGGTTTGAACACCAAATCAGTACAGAACATTTCCTTCAAATCATAACTCCTGCACCATGTAGATGCAGAACAAATGACGGATATATATATATAATTCAAATGCAGATACAATCACACACTTTTAGTATAACAGAGGTCGATATCATTAATATCTAGCTCATACCGATATCTTGAGTCACGAATGTTCACAATAAAATATATCATACAATTTATTTCAATTCATACACATCCTACGGAAGACTTACATTCGCCTCGCACATCAACTACATCCTTGATAGAATTTTAGTTTCCAAGCTCACACGCCCGTGTGACTCCACACGGTCTGGCATAAGGCCGTGTGGGTGTCCATATGTCTCAAATCAGAAGTCAGTGAGTTACACGGCCTGGACATATGCTCGTGTATCTTACCCATGTGACCTAATTCTAAAGTTAGTGAGTTACACGGCCTGGACACATGCCCATATACCAGCCCGTGTGACCCCTACACGTTATTTTCCAACACACGATCTAACACATGCCCGTGTGACCCAAATCCGGAGTTAGGGGGTTACATGGCCTCCCCCGCGACTGTGTGGCTCACACGGCCTGCACATACACCCCTGTGCCATCGACAGTCCCATTTTTTACGAAGAAAAATGCAGGAAAGGAAGGGGTTTCGATACCCACCTATTATACGATGCTGTAAAAACACCCAATTACAAATTTCAAGCCTAAAACAAGTTCCAAACATTCAATTCAACAATACATTCACAAAACATGCAAGTAACAACAATCAAATTTTGTCGAAACCTTTGACTCACTACACGAAATGGGTGGAAGTCTACTTACCGTGGATTCCCAGTACATATTCAGTTCCTAAGTAAAACGAGAGGTGTTAAGCATCTCTTGAGTCTCCCCTAGCACTTCGAAACACAACGCACAACAAGATTATCAAACCTCGAGATTTTGAAGAATCCTCATTTCGCACGATAACACCGTATAACAAAAACAACCGACTCAACTTACCTTAAAGCACACTAGAACAAGTAATAGCGCAATCCAACGTAGCAATTACACAAGATGAATAGGACAAAAAGAAAATTTTAAGAAGAACATGATAAAAAAAACAATTGGGAAAAAATGAAAAAGGAACATCTAAATAACAGTAGAGAGAAAAATCATTTAAAATTTAGATCAGTTTTATAGAAAAGTGCAAAAATATAAATCCTTGTTGCATTTGCAGAGACTTGAACACAAAACCAAAGAGTAGGCCAATGCTTAACCAGTAAACTAGCAAGATCTTTCTTGACACAAAAAGGCTCAGAATTAAACTTAAACAAGGAATCCTAAGCTAAGGGTTCAAATAAAGAAATTAAAAAATTCCCAAAATTTATGTGACTTGAACCTCAAATCTCAAGTAACCAAACAGAACACACAACCACAAAAGCAGACATATATTCATCAATACAACTTAATAACAAAAACTCAAATTTTGGGGTGTTAATCGAAAAAGATACTTCAAAACTAATACCTAGGGATACCAAACTACTTCCTATTTATAGGACTCTTCAAATGATCATCCAGCTTATATCATAAGCACTTATCATCAATTTGAATGTTGGCATTATCTTCATAAATTATATTGAATAAATTATCCCAATAATCACTTCAGTATATGGCCTTGAAAACATCTCTAAATACACTTCAAAAGAAAATGATAGGATAAGGATAAACATCTTCAATCATCTCAAACTTTTCTATTTCTTCTCCAAATACATACACAATTACACAAAAAAAATATAGCCACCATCACTTAGGGTTTCTGTGATTAAGAGAAAAAGGTCAAGAGGGAGAAATCAATTTATAGGGTGTTCTTCAAGTCTAATGGCCAACTTCAATTCTGCATAGATATTTCTTGAACTTGTGGAAATCATATTATTCTAAAGATCCTAAATCATTGTTCAGGCAATATTATGGATTTAATATGCATAATTTCTAGTTCTAATATATTTTAGATGTGGTATCATTAGTCAAATTAAACAATATATGAATTTCCTAAAATCTGATGCGTTAAAAATTATGATGATGTATCAATAATATTTATTGAGTGTAGAATGAGAGGATTTCGCAAAGAAATTGATGTAGCCATTAATTTTGTTTAAAAATACATCCTTTGTTTTTCAATTTTGTAAGGATATTATTAATGAAATTATGCTTCAAGAATTTCCTTGATGGTGTTTAAGAACATATAAACTTTGTTTTGCTTTTTTCTTAAAAGGATATTACTATTGAAACTTATTTTCATTGTTAGTCTATTCATACTAAGCCTTCACACTAAATACTTTATTATTCATTTGTGTTTGGTTAGAGTAAGTTACAAGTAAAATCTTTCAAAATTTATTATCATATTTATTATGTAAGGAATTTTTTTTCATGAACATTGGTTCCAATCGCAAGTTATTTTACAAGTGTAAATAGATATGATATAGTGAGAGTTATCTTTTATCAAGTTTTATTGTTCTTTATATATATATATATATATATATATATATATAATATTTTGAAGTATATTGGTGAAAATTAAGGATATATTAAATTATGAGGTTTTAAGTATTTTACGTAAATGGATATTAAAGTTTTGTCCTCTAAAGTTAAATATTTTAATTTGATGTCTATGTGATGTATATAATTTGTTAGTCACCAAAGTGGTCAAAGTAGAAAGTTCTCATTGATGTCAAATAAATAATGTATGAAAAATTGTCAATATCCATCCAATTGAATAAATGCTTATTATCGATAAATGTATAAATTGACTTTCACAACTCATTAGAATTTCAAAATTTAGCCAAAGATGAATTATGTATTCTATGAATAGTGAAAGTTATGGTGACAAATTAATTTTTGTTAGATATATGTTGAAAGTCCAAAGACAAAATGTATATTTGATGAAAATTATTTATTTGTCCATTAAGGTTATTAATATTGATTTATGATAATATATTGTAGTATCCATCGAAGGAAAACTAGGATATACTTGAATTGTTTGCATATCTAAATTCAATATTTGAGCATTTTTGTATTGTTTTGCTTCTATGTGTTATTTTGCAACTATTTCTATTCATTCACATGCTTCATTTGTTACTTTATTAAATAGATTAAACTTCTTTGAATGGAGTGAACAAATCAAGTTCCATTTAGGTGTTTTGGATCTTGACTTGGCATTATTAGAATATAAACATGTTGCTATTACTTAATTAAGTAGTGAGGAAGAGATGTTATACTATAAACAATGGGAAAAATCAAATAGATTGAGCCTTATGTGCTTGGGAATGACTTTTCCCAACAACATTAAGACCGCCATTCTACAAACTAAAAGTGAAAAAAATATCTTATGTTTATGGAAGAATGTTTCTATTCTGCAGATAAGTCACTCATAGGTACTTTAATAGCATTGACCGTTGCCAGACGCGCGAATGTTTAGATGGAAAATACTATAGGAAAATGATATGGAATTAAACAATGGTGTTCGCAAGTATACGGATTGAGTTGTAATATAGAAAAGAGTTTACAATGAAACACTTTTGGAATTATTCTGAGGATCGTACCTAAGAGAGGTTGAATTAAACCTAAATTAAATCTCTACGCTAATAAGTCTAAATAGTACTGATTCAAAATTATATTATGAAAAATCAATTTTACATCAATTAATCAAAGTATCATAAAAATTATAAAAACTAAAAACCAACCAAATAAAAATTGAAATAGATCTAATAAACCAGGCATGAGATCAACTCACTTTAGTGATCCTAATTAACTTTAGAATTCGGGTTTTATTGAGTTAGATATTAATTAACTAATTGTTACCTTTCAGCCTCTAATTAATTAACTAATTGTCCAATACTGGCTTATCTTTCAATCTCACTTCCTTCACCAAGATAAATTATGAGATATTCAATAAAATTATCTTTCAACCTTGTTTAGCCTATATTACTTTCTAAGGGTGTCACTCCCTAGGTTTAATTGCACATAATTTAAACCAACTAACTCGGATCTTAACCTTAATTCATCTGTTAATTATTCACACATCCGTTTGTTAATCTCTTTAAGAAAATTATCTACTCATGGATCAAGATGCAAAAATCCCTAAACTCACATTTAACATGCAAAAAAACAAAAAATTAAGTAAAATTGAAGAGTTAGAAAATAAAAAAAAACTATTATATTATAACCTTGGATCGAAATTGAATCCATGTTAAAACAAGAACAAAGTATAAAAAATACTAAATTGAAAATAAATAAAAACTATTATGCTAAAATGACTCACTTGGCCAGCCCTCCTCAAAATGAGACTTAACATGCCTACCTATAGAGTTTATGCTCAGACCTAATTAGGGTTACTAAAGAACCCAAAAATTTGATTGAGGCACATTGTGAGGAATAAAATAGCCCTAATTAAATTTCCTTGTTCGTCACTTGGTGACGCATCACTGCCTTCAAATTGTAGATACTTTGGCTTCAAAGTTTGGTGTTGCGACACTACTTCTTGGTGTCGTGACGTTGCAATCGTCCTTCTTATTCTAAGCCTAAAAATAGTGTCCTACACACTAGATAGAATCGTTAGATCATCTTTAGGCCTATTAGGTTATAATATAACTCAAAATTGTGTAAAAAAAATGTTTATTTTGCGTAATTTAAACATAAAGCAATAAAAAAACAACATTCAAACAAATAAAAATACTAAAAAATAAACTTGTTAAGGTTCAGAAAGACTTTAATTTGTGACAACGAATTGGGCAAATCAGGCATAACTCACGACCATGAAGTATAATGGGTCTAAGAGAATGCAAGAATATATCACCAAGATGAAAAATATTGCAGAAAGGCTAAAGACCCTAGGGATGATAGTAGATGACTCTTTTTTAGTGCAATTCATATTAAAGTCACTACCTCCGAATTTTGGGTCATTTCAAATTAACTATAGCATTATTAAATATAAGTGAGATGTTAATGAATTGACTAGTAAGCTTGTTTAGGAAGAAGCAAGGTTAAAGAGTCAAGGAAGTAATTCTATCAACCTTGTGGGTCAAGGAGCTGACAAAGAACTTAAAGCAAAGACAGACAAGTTTAAGAAGAAGAAAAACTTGCTTTTCAATGTCTCTAATGGTGAGAAAAATGAACAAATGACAGATAAGTGCCACTTCTATAAGAAAGTAGGATATTATCAAAAATATTACCACTAATGCAAAGCTTGGTTCGAAAAGAATAGTAATTTTTTTTTTATATTTTTGTATGTTTTAAATCAAACTTAATTGAAGTTCTTAATAATACTTGGTGCTTTGATTCGAGTGCTACCACTCATGTACCCAACATGATGTAGGGTTTCCTTTCAATCCAAAACACAAACCCAACTAAAGATTTCCCATATATGGGGAACCATACGAAGGCTTTGATTGAAGGCATATGGACTTAATGTTTGGTCTTGGATACCGGTTATTACTAACACCTATTTCAAACTTTTTATGTACCTTTAATTTTTAGGAACCTTATGTCTATTTCAAAACTTAATGTTTCTGGGTTTAATGTTAAGTTTGGAAAGAGTTGTTTCAGATTATTTACGAATAATATTATTTTAGGTTCATGAAACATTATTGATGGTTTATATAAATTGAAATTTGATAATGTATTTACATAATCCTTACATTTTGATAATATCAATGTTGGAATTAAGTGTGGTATGCAAAATGAAAATTCTTCTTACTTGTGACATAAACATTTAGGCCATGTATCCAAAGGCTAGAAACATTAGTAAAGAATAATATTCTAACGAATCTAGATTTTATTGATCTTGGTGTGTGTCTTTGGATTGCATTAAGGGAAAACCAAACATATTAAGAAAGGGCCACAAAAAGTACAAAACTTCTTGAGATAATACACATTGATATATATATATATATATATATATATATATATATATATGGTCCTTTTGATGTTCCATATTTTAATGGAGAAAATTATTTTATAACCTTTATTGATGATTTTCATGGTATTGCTATATCTATTTGCTTGATAAAGAATCTTAATAAGTAAATGCTCTTGAGATGTACATTAATAAGGTTAAAAGATAATTAGACAGAAATGTGAAAATAGTAAGATCTGATAGAGGTAGTGAATTTTATGAAAAATTTGCTGAACCAAGACAATATCTAGGTCCATTTGCTAAATTTCTTGAAAGTCATGTCATATGTGCATAGTATACTATGTTTAAACACTCATTGGATACACGGATCTCCATCACTCCACACTTGACTCATAGAGTCTATATCGGACCCATAAAATGTAGCATGAAGGTAGCATTCTTTAATACACCAACATGTCACATGAATGGAGCAATGCTCTACATTCGCTTATCCCTCCTCATGTCACAATAACAAAAACATATATGAGTACTCAAATCCTATAGCATGCCAACTATATCCAATGTTTTCAAAGGTTCACAAGGCCAATATATCCATTTCACACATTAGTTTTCTAGTTTATGCACACTCACACATCATATTCATATCACTTGTCACTTTCACATAATGTACCTCAAATGCAAAAACTTTGCTTAATGAGCCAAATACACTTTCATATCAAATGTGTGTGTAAAACCAGTTGTTTAGAAGGCATATTGAATCATATAATCAACACGTATATTCACTTCACACACTTGCACATATCACAACACAAGTAAGCTTACTTATAAAAATAAAGAAGTTCCAAGTAAGAACACTTACTTTTATGACTTATATCAGATGATTAGACCACCTCAGCTCCCTTTAACTCACTAATTTGTGCATTAATTATAGCACACAAGGCCACTCATCTTAGCAACTTGCTTCCACAACAAAGCTTAAGTAAGCTTTTGTTTACCTTTGTTCTTACTTGAGGAGGCTCCAAAATGAGTTGGCACTTCACATACATATCAAACATAATATAAAGACATTATGAAGAACAAAAAACATAATTAAATCCCTCTAAAATTACAGATCACAACCTCCTAATTTCTATATCGAAAACTTAGCTAGTTTTATCGAAATAGATGTTTAACCACTCAAATCTAGTTTCTAATCTTATATTTCAACTTCATACATCCTAAATATCACCTAATTATAGATTTAAACCATAAATTTTATCTAAATACAAAAATATAATTTTTTCAAAAAAATCAAGTTTGTGTGAACATCAAAAAGGGGGAAACATTCAAATGGTTCAATTTACTAAAGGATTTGTTAAATCAAGATTAAAAACCTTTTAATTAGGTCAAAATGAGTCAGAAATAACTTTAAAACTGAAGCTTAACTAAGAAATACGATATTTACCATTTTCAAGCCAAAAATCAACTTAAAATCAATTGATCCATTGAAATCTTCATTAAGTCAATTAAATCTCGAATTGAAATAACAAATCACTTAATTTAATCATAAAAAGTTACAATCTCACCTCAATTTTGAAAAATCGATGAGCTATGAAGCTAATTCGAGCTCAAACATGTGAAGACCTCTTGAGAAGTTGAGGATGAAAACGTGATTAATCTTTAAAATTGAATGAGGATTTTGTGTTTGGTGAGCTTGAAAATCATAAATGATTAACTAATTTTGGGGGAAAAGCCTTGATTTGGTGTTTGGAAAATTTTTGAAAGAGATGTGAAAATGAGAGGGAAAAGACGGTGAGGGTTGTTAAATAGACAACCAATTTTTAAAAATTAGGCCATTGCCCATTTAACCACCTCTAGTTTCTTCTTTTTTTCAAATAAGTGTTTATTTTCAATTAAAACTTATTTTCTAAATTATTTATAAATCAAACCTTGTTTTTAAAATCTGTTTTAACTAAAATTAATTCTCGGACATTTAATTTTAAATTTTTAACCTATTCTTTTAATTCTAATTATTTTAATATTTTATTTTTTTTATTCCTAATTATTCAATTATCTAACCTAATTACGATTTTTGGTTCACTAACCCCCAATTTACTGACTCGATTCTACTAGCCCAATTTTTAAGGTGTTACAACTCATCCACCTTTTCCAAGATATGCCATTGCCATGAACTTTCTTCAAAATTGTCATACCAAAATGTGTTTACTATCCCGACAGACTTCATCCAATACCACCACAATGTCAAAACTCATATCACATAATCTCCTAACACTCCATTACACCCCATTTCTCCCATCTTTTCAATCACGCATCATATATCTAACACAAGTACACATTTAGGTAGGCTATACTCATTTTCTTAACCAAATCATACTTCAATACACATTTCACGCACATCAACACGATCATGCATCACAGTATACGTCCTAGACACACAAACATAGTTGTTTCACAAAATCACACACACCCATACATACAATTCATAACATACTTGACTTAAAAGGACATTATACCAAGAATACATATATATATATATTCAGCAGTCATTCAAAAACTCATGCATTGTTACTAGAACATTGATCACAAGAGAACTATCTAGAAGGAATTGTAGGAGTCTATATTAAGGACTCACCTTATACTCACCTATTGAAGTTTGAAGCTCCAAACTTAGACATCCTTCTCAACTCAGCAGCAACAACTACTTGAAGAACACATATTCACCATTAATGCCCATTTACATACATATTGCTAATATCTCAATCACAGATAACCCCCATGCAAGATCTTGTATTCATAACTTACTGTTCATATAACTTTTAGCAATCTACTCTTTCAAAAACTTACATGCAGAGCTATAATACTTATCAAGAAGTGGGACAACCACTGATTAAATCAAAACTCTTAACTTCTAATTTAATGAAGAAGAGATACAATTAGATTTAGGAAAAGAATCATAGAGTAATTTTGAAGAATGAAGAATCTTTCTCAGAACCCTTCTCACAAACATATATATAACCCACTTCTACGTAGTGGAACTTAACAAGTGCCATAAATTTAGAATTTGTCCTTCTTAATGGCTTACAAATTTCTAAAGAAACATAAATAAGAATCTTGCATAGTGGATATTAAACCAGTCAATCCAGTTGGTTCCTAACTAGATCACTTTATAACCCAACTAGCATAGTTGTCAAACAAACTAGGCGTACTATACATTTGCTAGTAACTCATACCATAATTACCTTTTTGCTTACACATTCGTTTCCCGTAAATAGCATAATGGCCTGAAATAGAATCTTCACTGTCTTACAAGACGATTATTATATGCCCACTCATATTCGCCAAAAGAAGCAAATGGGTGGATTACACTTCTCAAAACAAATAATTTCACTACTACACATTCTATTCTTAGATCCACCAGACATGGGATGAGACAAAAGAATTCATGCCTTGGTCCATATTCAACTGCACCAATTGTTGATACAATGATAATTGAACGAATGGGGTGAAATTTCTTAAAGTTAATTCAACCACGTTGCCAATTTTCAAGTTTAGAAGATCAATTGAATTGCAAAAAATTTTTGGATGAGATTTAGGCAATTCTGGGCTAAGATGTCTGTATAGCATTTGAAGACCTATCTTTTATCTTCGAACGCACTTTGCATCACTTGATTTTAAGTTCGGAAGCTCAAGTTATGACCATTTTATTGAATACTACATGACCAAAATTTTTGAACGGAATTATTACAGGAATTACGTGTTTCAGACTTTAATTCAAGTTTAAATCATATTGGGTTCAAGTTTAAGGCCTAATTTTGATTATATATGAGCTCAATATTGTATCTATTAGGTTTTATTATTTTATTATTTGTTTATTTTGAATTTTAGGATATTTTTAAGTATTTAAAGTTGTATAGGAGTTTTATGTTTCTTAGTCAACAAGAAAGTTTAGTTCTACTAAAACTACATATTTAGATTAATTAGAGTTTCATTATACTTGAGAATTTTATTTGGATGTAATTAGCTAGCCTATATAAAGGTCTCTTCAATATTCATTAAAGGCATTGATGATTCATTCATTAATAAAATTTTCAACTCTTGGAGTTAATTTCTTTTGTGCCAGATTGTTTCTTGTAATTTTTAGAAATAGTTTTTCTTCTTGACTTCCTTCAAGAAGTCATGGGAATCCATTCTTCATTCTTCAGTTTTTCCAAGGATTAGTTCTTGGAGGGTTGACTAGAGTCATTAATTGAATTTGTAGGGCTTATATCTCAAAGGGTTCAATTAAACAAAACAACCATGAAAGTGAAGAAAATAAACATAAACATGCTCAAAGTAAAGAAAATAAACATAAATATGGAAAACAAAGCAACCATGAAAGTAATGCTTGAGAAAAATATAAAAGTTGATATTTTTATGCAAGAAAACTTAAATAGCATGAAACCAAAAGTATTTAACAAGGAAATCCAAAGCAAGAAACATAAAAGGAACAAACTTTAATAGTTTAAAGTAAAATAAATTGAAATCATTGAACTAAAACTCAAAAAGTTTTGAAAGTAAGGTATAGGGAATGGAAATCTAAATAAACCTTAGCTATACTAATAACTAACTTAACTAACACTAAGAACAATAAGTAAATGCATAAAAATAAACTTTAATATAAGGTAAATAAGAGAAAAATAAAAACCCTAGAAGAGTGCAGAGAAAAACTAAAGAAAACCTAGAGAAAACTAAACCTAAACTTAATCTAATGCAACACCCCTAACCCATATCCGTCACTGGAATAGGGTTATGGAGCATTACCAGAGTTTACAGAACAAATATAATTAATTCATGTCATTTACTATTCATATCCAAATCCAATTATATTCAATCGCATTGTCCCTTAAATATACCATCGAGGCCTAATTTATGCATTAGAAACAAGTCGGGACTAAATTGATAACTCAGGAAATTTTTCGCGAAACTTTAAAAAATTTCCTAAATGCAGGGGACACACACCCGTGTGGGTAGGTCGTGTGGCTCACATGGTCAAGTGACACGCTCGTGTCTTAAGGCGTGTGGGCATTCGATGTGAGGCACACGGCCGTGTCCTAGCCCATGTCCTTACCCGTGTAACTCTCTGACTTGGATCACACGGCCAGCCACATGCCCATGTACTAGACTGTGTGGACAATTTAATTTTCAAAAATTAGGTGCAAGGGTTACACGACCAGGACACACGCTCGCGTCTCTACCCGTGTGCTCAATTCTGAGCATTCTGTTCTCTAATTTTAAGATGCAGGGGACATACGGCCAAACCACATATCATGCATATGGTCGTGTATTACACACGATTGAGACACATACCCGTGTGGACAGAATAAGGCCATTTTTCCAAGCCTTATTTCTTACCCTTTTTATCTTGAACCTACATCAACACTTCAATATATTCACCAACCAATTCAAGGCATATAAATCAATCTAACGATCAAGTTTTATGCATGACACATTTACTCATGCTTTCAAGTATCATCTTTATATTAAAATAATATACTTGCTCAAACTTAATTTTATCTAATTATTAAACCAAACACATTCATATACTAAATATAATAAACCTCATGCATATGTATGCATTAAATTTACTATCACTAGCCATTCCAATGGCGAGTTACAACCAAAAAATTTACATACTCTCATTTATTATCATTAGCCTATACATGCCATTACACAAAGGTAAGATTCTTATTTATACCAAAACGAGTTGAAGGATAGTGTGATGATGCTTCCACCGATCTCCAACCTTTTATGAGCTTTCGAGTACTATAAAACAGAGGAAAGAAAACCTAGTAAGCTTTTGATGCTTAGTTAGTTCGTATAACAGGAATTTCACTTACCAATCATGTTCATTTAAAATAAGCATATCTATAATATGCATCCCAAGAAATTTGGCAATTTGCCTATACACATATAATCTCAAGAAACTTGTTAATCATGTATTACATGTAAACATCAAGAATCAAAGATGAGCTCATCATGTAATAACTTTCATATACATATGCTTTTTCATATCATATTTCTATATAACATGTGTATTTCCATAACAAATCATCTAAAGCTCAGTTTAACCATATTAAAACTTTACCCGTTGAATTTATTTGAAATATTGATGGATACATAAGTAATACACTCAAAGTGTACAAAACTGTAAATCTATCAATTTGTATTCAGGGGTACCCAGTTAGGGTACATAATTAGGAAGCACTCTCTCCAGCCATGTAACAGGATACCCATGTGAGCCATGTATCAGGAAATTTATCTGGGCTAAACAGGAAACTCATAAGAGCTTTAATCAGGAAGCTCATTGAGCTTAATAGGTAACTCCGAAGAGTTATTATCAGGGAGCTTCGAATAGCCATTTAACAGGTAGTTCAAGTGAGCTAAACAGGACGCTCATAAAGAGTTTCGTTTGTGTCCGCAATATATGCAAGATCACAATTGATCATATAACAGGACGCTCACAAAGAGCTACGGTAGTTCGCAACACATGCAAGATCACTACAGACCAGGATGCTCGCAAGAACCATATAACAAAAATGCTCGAGAAGGCTTTTAACAGGATGCTCGTCTGAGCTATAATGTCCGCAACATATGCAGGACTATAATCAATACAGGAAAATACATATCCATTGCATTTCATTATTCAAACGGGACTTATCATTTATCAAGCAATATCAAGCATGTGATTAATTTCATACACTAAACATTTATACAATTCATACAAATATAACATTCAATTCAAACATATTAATATACATAATTAAGATACACAAACTTACCCCGACACTTGTTCGTGTGTGAAAATCTACTAATCCAACACCTTTTCTTTTCCACAATCTAATTCTTTATTTGATCTTTTCAGATCTATATAAATGAATTTAGCCTCAATTTAATTCACTTTATACTCAATTGAATTCAATTTACATCTTAGGTAAAATTACTATTTTGCCCCTACACTTTTCATAAATGACAATTTTTCCTTAAGCTCTAAAATTAAAATTCATGCAATTTAATCATTATTTCAAGCCTAATCGAATTTTACATGTTACAATAATAGACCATGAATTTCAAAAAAATTAGAAATTTTCCATGGGTTTTACCCTTTTTTCAATTTAGTCCCTAAATCACAAATTCATCAAAATTCTCTTTGTAAAAGTTGTTTATCTATCAACAACCTTTCATTTTCTACCATAAATTTCAAAATTTCAGCATTTACATCCATGTAAAGATTTCTATACTTTATTATCTTTACAAATTAATCCCCAAAATAGATAGATCAAGCTATTCTGATATTGAAAATATAAAAATTACTAAAAACGGGACAAGAATGCTTACCCTATTAAGCCAAGAAAGCTTGCTTGAATGTTTTTCTCTTTAAAGCTTGCTTGAATGTTTTTCTCTTTCCTAGGGTTTCCATGTATTTTGGGGAAGAAGATGATAATAATAATATGTTATTTCTATTTAATTTAATTATCATCCATTAAATTTTCAACACTCCAATTTAGTCTTTTTCTTTTTCTAATTTTTCATGGATGATTCACCAAAAATATCTACTAACTTTTTCTTAATGGTCTAATTACCATATAAGGACCTCAAGTTTTGAATTCCATAGCTAATTAATCCTTATAGTTACTAGCATTCAACTTTTGCATTTTAAGAAATTTAGTCCTTTCCATAATTAAACATGAAATCAGTAAAATTTTCTTAATGAAATTTTCATACGTCATTTCTATCATAATGCAATTCATGCAATAATATTAAAATAAATTTTCTTTCTGACTCGAATTTGTGGTCCCAAAACCACTGTTCCTATTTCACAGAAAATGGGTTGTTACATCTAATGTGTGTGTCTCTCCTCTTTTGCAATTTTTGTCTGTTTTGAAGTGTATCCTGATTAATTTTCGTTGCAAAAAATTCCCTACATAGGCCTTGTGTGATTGGTGGACCAGGTAGACAAAGATTGCCCTTTTTGTCTAAGTTTGTCCCCTTCATGAAGGTGATGTTACGATACCCAAAATAGGATATCGTGACATCTCGGGCAGCATTGAAACTTGGGGTCCTCCTTGGAGGGTGGATATCGCGATACCACTGAAGGGGATATTTGGTCTTCTATACTATCGGAGGTATCGCGATTCCAAGGGTTGGATATTGTGATACCTTGCCCTAGGTGCAGTTTCACTCGTTTTTGACCTCCTATACTTCCTTACATCACTCAAAAATACGTTAGGCCTCCCAATGGCATTATTGACCAATTGGGTCACAAAATAGATAAAAATGAGACATTTTCACTTATTAATCGAAAATATAAAAATAACGAAAAACTACACTAAAGACGCTATTTTGCTCGAGAAAAAGCTCCTTAAGTACGTTAGAAAAGCCAAATTTTCCATATCGATTTGTGGCAAATCAATCTTCCACCCAATCGGGGAGTCTCATGTTTAGTTACATCATGTCACCGACAATCTCAAGACAAGGTTTCCTATCATGTACAACTCTAACATTCCCTTTGCTGAGGTGGCAAGAGGTTATTACACCTTAGTGGTCCCTAGTTGGTTCCCTCTTGAAGAGGGTGCAACCACTAATAGCAGGTGGCGTAAGAGGGCTCCTTGCTATCAACGAACGGCTTAGGATGGATGATCTTCCCTTGAGTGATACGAAGCAAGCATGTGGTTGGTTCTTGAATAACAATTTGGACATGATAAGACCGGAGGCCATCGGTGGGAGCCTTTTTGGCTGCTTCTCATAGTGCAACATGTCCAAGACGGGGTAGGGACACAAAGTTAAAGGAAAAACTTCAAATTTATTCAAATCTTCCTAATTTAACTAGCCAAACTTTCATTATATAGGCACTTACATAATAAAGTTTAGCACTAACAATTTAATATATGGTCAAATTATATTAATAATTGAACAAGAAATTAAAATTTTCTAAAACTAATTACATATTTATTTTACAAATCTTATGTAACTAAAATTCTAATTAAATGGATAAATAAATATATGATCTCTTAAATAAACTTTGAAGTAATATAAAACTCTACAATCTATAAAAAATAACTAAACCTAAAAATCTTTAGATCCTATTAAAAAATTGGCAACAAATTGACCGATATTCCAAACCCTCCTAAATTTGTTGTTTCATTTAGGTTAAGAAGCACCACATTTTTAAATTCCACTAAATACATTTTTGCAAAAAAAAAAAAAAATTCCAGTTAATTGAAAGATATTTGATAGAAGGAACATGCCTTGAATTCATGTACTTTTAGATTGAAAGGAAGATGTTGTGAATTCATACACTTAACTCTTTATCAAAATGCCACTATATTCAAAAAACATCAAATGCCGCAATAAAATGACTATATGTTCAATTAGTTGTAGTATGTATTCGTTATGTGACACTAGCCAAAATTTCAAGACTGTCAGTATTATTAGGTTATCACATAGGATTTTTTTTTTTTAATCATGAGTTTCAATTTTATAAAAATTATTAAAAATCTATTACAAGTGTATTTATGTAAAATTTATGTTTTTATAATATAGAATAAGATTAAAAATAATCTATAATAAATAATAAAATGTTTAATTTGAATCTAATAAAATGTGCATATTAAAACTAAAATATAAATATTATATAAAAATAAAATTTTAATTTAATGATAAAATTTATATTTTATTGATATGAATTCAAATCTAACTGCATAATATATATATATATATATATTAAATTTTTGAATAATTAATTATATATTTTCTTTCTCATAATTAAAATATAAATCATATTCATAATATTACAAATTTATTATCTTTTAAAAGTTTAGGTACGTTTGTAAAGTTGTTTATATATTTTTAAAAATTATGATGCTAAAAATAAAAATTAGAAAAAAATTGTAAAATTGTAAAGAGATTCTTTTAAAATTATATTTTGAAGATAATTGCGTTAATTAATTGGGTAACTATAATGTTCACAAAACGAAGGTTAGTATACAACATGAATATAATTAACAACATTTATTTCAAGTTTAAAAAGAAATTTCAAGCATAAGCAAGGTTTTGCCTTTCTTTGCCTGAAAAAAAAAAGGAAAAAAAAAACCCTCAAATAATTCCCTGTCAAAACCCTTTCTGGGTTCAAAACCATATCATATAAGACTGCTAACTTCCTAGTTCTATTCATCATAATCTGTGGTTCTTCTGAATCAAAAACCTGTTACCTGCATTGTCTTAAGATGGTTATATAACAAAGTGTTTTTCCTTGTCTGTCCCAAATGAAACAGAACGTTTCGGCTGCCAATACAACATTTGCATCACCTGTTGTGTCCCCTTAAAACCCACATTTTAGGTGGAACAACAAGCATTCTTGGTTCCATTATCTTGCAGATTGGAGACTTTAATGGTGGTTCCATGAGGAACACCAGTGGTGGAACCCGCTTCTTGTGCTGCCAACGCTTTTTTTCTTATTATCTGATAAATATCCAACAAGATTGTCTGAAATGCCTTCTCGACATTGAAAGCTTCTAGTGCGGATGTTTCGAGGAATGAAAGACCTTCTTTCTCGGCCAAGCCTTCAGCATCTTCCGTTGAGACCGCTCGAAGATGGTTGAGATCGGACTTATTTCCGGCCATCATAATGACGATGTTTGAATCAGCATGGTCTCTTAGTTCACGTAACCATCTTAGGACATTGTCGAAGGTTTGCCTTTTAGTTATATCGTAAACCAACAATGCCCCAACTGCACCTCTATAGTAAGCACTTGTAATGGCTCGATACCTCTCTTGACCAGCCGTATCCCATATTTGGGCCTTAATTGTCTTCCCTTCTACCTGAAATGCAACCAACATGTCTTAAGCTTAATCTTCATTTTATTTGAATTATTCATATCCAACATCAATATCCGAAGAAAGTAAAAAGGCTGGGAAGGCCTCGCTACCTCCAAATTCTTCAAAATTTGATTTTAACCCCTAAAATAATTATATAAAATACGACAAATTATGGTTGGACTCAAATTTTTCTAATTTGACTTTCTTTGTGATTTACCCACTAAAGTTTTTCTTTCATATACTTTTTTTTTTGATTTTACTATTTATATTCTTAATTCATGATCAACCTTTTAATAATGTCACTTTCAAAGTTCAAATCTTTTGTCCTTAAAATGTAATATGCCTAACATCAAATATATTATTTTATAGAATTTACAATTTTATTGGATAAATTTCGTAACTTACTTTTTTTTTGTTTAAATCTCATTAATTTTAATATTTTAATATCTTTAACACCTTTCCAATCAATTAAATAAATATATTATTAATTTTGGAAACAAATATATTATTATTTTTCATTCTATATTCCTAACAGCAAAAGGTTAAAATCATTATAGTTTCTAATACAAATTGTACATTTTAATTTTCTAATGCGTCTAACTTTATATATGCACCATGATTTAATAATAAAAGTTTATTTCGTATAAAATTTTTATATAGACACCATTACTTACTAGAAATCTTATTATATACATATGTTGGTGGAAATAATGTATTTGAAACTCAGACATATATTTAATAATAAATATAATAAATAATAAAAGTATAATTTGAAATTAATTTATAACAATATATAAAATATATACGATATTAAAATGAAAAAGAATAAGATTAAATTGTGAGCAAAACGAAATTTAAATATAAAATATATAAAATTAAGAATACTAAATTAATACAATTGTTTATCATTGTTCTATCATCAATTCTATGTTGGTGTCGAGTTAATTTGTGAGACTAATTCAATCAACATCATTAATAAAAAAACTCTATCACATGGGTATACATATCGAAACGACATATTTAGAACATGTATTTTTGTTTAAAAATAGTTACCATAAATTAAAATATACATTTCATGGAGGTAATAAAATGTACGTAATAAAATTAAAATGTATAAATTTCTCAAAATAAAACTTTGGTTGATTGGTAAATATAAAATTTTGCTAATCCAATAGACATGGGTTCAAATCCCATAGTATTCATATTTTTATTTATTTTTTAGATGAAAAAGATTAAAGTACCATTATATAATATAATTTATTTTAATGCGAACTGTGAAGGAATATTAAAATATTTCCTTAATTGAATTGGGACACGATTGATGGGTGTCACTAACTCGATAAATAGATTTATAAATAGTATATATAAATATACAATTGACGATGGTAATATATTGTACATATTAAAATAAAAACGTAAAAATATATTAAAAGTTAAAGGATTAAATTTATTATTATATTTTATATAAAAGAAACATCAAAATAAACATTTAATGGCACAATTGTGACAGAAAATTAGACTAATTTATTAGATGCAGAAGGATTGATTTGCCCATTGTTTGTCAATTTTTTAAGCAAAAATGCAATCTATAATATAGAAATTGTTGTGATACTTTTACTCAGAAAAGATAGATTATGTATATATCATATGTATATAGCATACAGAAAGCTAACCTGAAGAGTCCTAGTTGCAAATTCGACACCAATGGTGGATTTCGATTCCAAAAAAAACTCATTTCTCGTAAATCTTGAAAGAATATTTGATTTTCCTACACCCGAATCTCCGATCAATACAATCTTAAATAAATAGTCATATTCATGATCCACTTTATATGCCATTAATAAGTGTGTTTTACGCTATCCAAAACCTGTTAATCAAATAATAAATTGGCTTAACAAATTGTTTCCCGGAATTTCTTCATATCCAAGAAATCAGAAAACCAAATTATAAGAACATATTTATTTCCAATGGAAATGTAGAGTAAACCAAATGCGTTACGGTTTTTTATTTTCTTGAGAAACAAACATGGTTGTGAAAGAAGAGAAGAAACTAACCATTAATTGATGATGGGTTAATATCTGATTACTGATAGAAAATGGAGATTACCGAAACTCAGAGATTTGGTGTTTGTTTTGAGAGAATTTCCTGAAGAGAAGGAGAGGAGAAAGGAAAGCATTCCATTTCTATAATCAAAGAGAGAAAACAGAAGTAACGTACAAAAAGGCACTTAAAACGGTGTTTAAGTAGGATCTATCCAATTAAATTCGGTCATTAATTAGTATTCCACTCATTAATTTTATAATTGAATTTTCTAAAATACAAGAGTAAGATGCTAGGGAGTAACTGTTTTCCTTATGTAGACTCTTTCTCGATAAGGTCTTTAATTGCCCAGGTTTCTACAATTAAAGATGATCGTGGATTTGGATTCGTGACATTTTGCGGTTAAAGATCATTATTGTCTTTATGCTGCAGCTGCCTATCTTAACCCTTTTTTTTTTTTTACATAATTCTTTATTTCACCTTTCAACTTTATAAAAAAAAATTATTTCAACATTTTCTTTAATTTTTGTCTCTTTTAAGTCCTTCAATTTATATTGTTTATCAAATCATCCCAAAATAAATGAAAAAATTAATATTAATTAACTTTGATGATGTGACATACATGCGAATTGTAATGTGTATTATATGTTAGCAATTAATTATTTTTTAAATATAAAATGTTTTTTTATAATTTTTATAATTTTAAAGTATTTTTATTTTTAAAATTTTTAAAAAGTTAATAAATTGCTTGCGTGATATCCACGTGACAATCTAATGTACGTTACGTCAACAAAGGTAACAAACATTAACTTTTCCATTCATTTTGAGGTGAGTTGACAAACAACACAAGTTTAAGGGCTAATTTGATAGTGATTAATTTTTCATGAAGGAAGATATAATGACTACCATTAGATAAAATAGGATCATATGAGGGAACGAACATATCCCAAAAAAATTAAGGATATACTATGATGGTAACACACTTACGAAGTCATTGGGTGAGAAGTTGATTAGCAGTTTCGTGATAGTATATAATAATGGAGAGTTCAATCATGATATTTTAGTGGAATAACTTCGTGACTAAATAATATTGTAATGAATATCCTATTAGGGTAATACAATTACAAAGTCATTGGATGAGAAGTTGATAAGCAGTTTTGTGATAGGATATAATAATGGAGAGCTCAATCATGATACTTTAGTGAAATGACTTCACGACTAAATAATGTTGTAATGAATAAGCAGAAAGTCAAAACTTAATAACAAATTATTTGAGCCTTAATATATATGTTCAACCAATTCTTCTACTAGCTCGAGATAACCAGAAACAAATTGCATGTAGAAGCAATAAAAAGAAATGAATGAAAACAATAAAGTAAGAAAACTAGATCTCATGTATCACTTTCCGCAGTTGTTGTAGGCCAATTTTAGCCCATTTACATCAAAACCCAATTTAGCCTTACCTAACCCACCAAAATTAAACCCAAAACCCAAAATCTTAACTACCCAAAGCCCAATTTACATCAAAACCCCAATGGCCCAAACCCTAAGCCCAAATCAAAATAAAAAAACCTAGCTCACAACTTAAACTTTTCTCAACTAGCCACACGTTTTCCACCACCAACTCCACTAGCCACTCCTTTTCCACCACCAACTCCACTAGCCACACCTTCTCCACCACCAAATCCACTAGCCACACTTGCTCCATTACCTACTCCACTAACCACACTTGCTCCACCACCACTTGTACCTACAAATGAAGACATAAACAATAAAAAAAAAATATTTTGTAAATGGCTATATAAGCCTTCTCATATTTTGTATATGGGGGAGATTTTTTTTTTTTGGAGAGTTTTTGGGAGAGAAAGTTATTGTAAAGGATTTTTGGAGAGGTTTCTTTTTAAAGTAATCAAGGAGAAGAGTTATTGTGAAGGCTAGTTTTTGGAAAAGCTAGTTTTTTTTTAAGATTAATCAAAGATCAAAGCAAAAGAGGTTTCTTTGTCTATTCTCATTTTAAGTTCTTTGTTTACTTATTGTTTTCCTTTCAATCTTATTTTGTTTCTTTTATATGAAAGTAAAAAAAAAAGGAGGAAGCTTACCCATTTTACCGAAAAAGTTTTTTGAGGTCCGACCGATGTCTGGTGATACTGGCAATGTCCGTGACGGACGATGGCCGACCTTGTGGTGAAAATCATCCACCCTCTCCTCTCTCTCCTTTTTGTTATTATTATATTTCTTAATATTATATTATATATATTCTTTTAATATATTAGGTATATTTTAAATTTATATTACGTATATATATATATATATATTATACTATTTTATGTATATATCTTTAATATTATATTATTTATATATATATATTTTTACATGTTATCTTATGTATATATCTTAACTATATTATGTATGTATTTTTAACACTATATTATGTACATATTTTTAATATTATCACGTATTTATTTTTTTTATATATGTACATATTGATGTAGTATTATTAATAGTATTGATTTTAAACATCATTATTATTTCTAATATATATATATTATGTACATTTTTTATTTCTATTTTATTTTTATTTGTCAATATTAATTATTATTATTCTAATATTTTGATATTTTAATATTTTATATATTTTATTATTCACATCATTATTCGCATTTTTTGACAATAATATTCTTGGATTTTTTTACTATCATTTTAAAACTTTTACATTTTAATTTTAAGAATAAGGCAATGTACCGATTTTAACATTAAGTCATCGATTTTATCGCTATGTTGGGTGAAATTAATCGCTCGTGTTAAAAGCGGACGTCCTTCTAAAAACAAAAAACTTGCAACTTCTCATTTCCTTCAATCGGATCACACTTAAATGTCAAATTGAATTCAGTATTTTTGAAAATCAAGACAACATGTGTTTAATAAGATACCAATTTTGGGCGTCGCGAGGGTGCTAATACCTTCCTCGCGCAGAACCGACTCGAACCCTAAATTTTCTCTGGATTTTAACGTAGACCTAAACTTAGCCTTTTATTTGTTTTAATAAGAGATCTAATAGGTGTCCGATCACACCTAGGAAAAGGATCGGTCTTGACTCTGTTTATTTCAAAATCAAACGTCAAATTTCAAACTTTTTTCAATAAATCGCCACAATTAGCGACCAAGCTAAGCTAAAATTTTTACCTCGCTACAGCTGGCGACTCCGCTGGGGACCTCCATTTTTGAGAGTCGAGTTGAATTAAATGCGTGTTGTCAAAATTTTCAAATTTCCGTGTTCAAATTAATATTTAATCATGATCCTTAAGTTTTGTTTTTTTTAAAAATCATACATACGTATCTCCTAATTTGTTTTATCTTTCGTTTTAGTTTTGTAGTTTTAAAATAAATGGAAGGATTGCAAGTTTCTCCCACACACCGTGTACTTGTATTTTGCATAACATAAGCTCTCTACCCGGGCTCTGTCCGTTTAAGTGAAAGTAAACGCTATGCCTTCGTGAGTTAACTCGTCCTCCCACAAAGCTAGTGAATACTTTCGGGTTACATATAACTTATGCTTTCGTGAGTTAACTTGTCCCTCCGCATAGGCATAAGTAAATGTAATCCCTCGAATTGAACTCGTGAGCCTGTGATGGGTTATGACCGAGGCTTCGTGCTAATCTTAGCAGATGATAGTACGAGCAATTCGAGTACCTGTCTAGAACCAAAACCGCATATAGTGAACCATACGAGCCACCCAACTAGAGCCATGCCGAACCTCCGCTCGTTTAGTAGTCACCGAAATAAGTACACGGGAAAAGCACATCTTACCTTCTATTTCTTTTACATTTGTGCTTTCTAAGCAAGGGAATCGAGTCCACTGGACCAAGTAGCTTAATTTGTTAGATTTTCCACAGCTTTTTTCTGTTTATATGTGTTGCGCTAACCAAGGTCGTTTATGCGTATTTTATTTTTCATCATGCATCGAAGGCATCTTGTTAGGAAGGTGTTGATTAGAGATTGGTTGCCAAAAACGGGTTTCTAATGGAGGAGTCAATTATACGAGTGACCGAAACGTTGTGTTGTACTCCTTTGATTAAGGAAATGCCTAAATAGGGGCTATCTTGAAATTAACACCAAATTTTTGCATATTCATTCATGACTAACATTCATTTGACATTCATGCATTCATTCATGCATTCATTCATACATTGCATATCCCAAACTCGGTCGCTAAAGATAAAATATATAATTCGCAGTTGTAATACCACAAGACTGGAACCACGTCATCCGTATAAAACGCGCCGACAAGCTAGAGTAATGGAGGCTGAATTCAATAAGAGAATTGAAAGGATGGAAAGGGCTCAAAAGGAATTACAAGAGCAACTGGCCAAATCGCAACAAGAAACGAGAGATCTAATGGTGAGATCTCGAGAGGAATCACTCGAGCAAAGAGATCAGATGGCCAAAATGATGGAGATGATGACAACTTTGGTCAAAGGAAAAGGACCCGTGCAGAACCCCAATGTTATAGAACCTCAGTCAAGAATTCACCACGATCAGGATCCACTCTATCCCCCGGGATTCACTCCACCACCCGCATATACAACACAAAGAGGGTATACTCAAGGGGGAACCCACAGTCTTGGAACAATGACCTATGCCACCTACTCCACCCACTAATCTGGGGCAAGGAATATTCGTGTCGAACCTAGGGGCAAGCCCTGCTGATCCACTAGTTCCAGATCTGGATGACCCAGCAGAGGTAGCCAAGTTGAAATTGGATAACCATGACGCAAAATATAGGAGTCTAGAGGAAAGAATCAAAGCAATAGAAGGCACTGAAGTCTTCTCCGCACTAGGTGCCAAGGAACTCAGTTTGGTACCTGATCTAATTTTGCCTCCGAAGTTCAAAGTGCCTGATTTTGAGAAGTATGATGGGACAAGGTGCCCAAAAGCACATCTCATTATGTTCTGTCGAAAAATGACCGGTTATGTGAACGAGGATAAACTACTCATACATTTCTTTCAAGATAGTCTAACAGGGTCAGTTCTTCGGTGGTACAACCAACTTAGTAGAGAAAAGATTCGATCTGGAAGGACTTGGCGTCTGCGATTCATGAAAGCAAGACAAGCATGTATCGACATGGTGCCGGCCGGATGGCCTTGCAAATGATGGAGAAAAAGCCATCAAAGACCTTCAGACAGTATGCGCAGAGATGGAGAGACGTCTCGGCCCAAGTGGAGCCCCCACTAACAAAAACGGAGATAACCGTTCTCTTTATCAACACCTTAAAGGTGCCGTTTTATGACAAACTAGTGGGAAGTGCCACGAAGGAGTTTGCGGATATTGTAATATCTGGTGAGCTCATAGAGAATGCTGTCAAGAGCAGTAGAATGGAAGGTTCAGAAGGTTCAAAAAAGGCAGCACCTATGAAGAAGAAAGAACCAGAAGCCCACATGGTGGGAATGGGAAGCCGTTATGCCTCTAATCCATATCCGAACCAACCCCGACCTCGAAATTATCCACCTCCAAATTTCTATTATCCCCCTCAAAACCCTTACTACCAAGCACCACCTCCTTCCTATCCCGTTTACGCCACGAACAACCAAAGACCCATCACCTCATTCCCGCAAAACACGATACCCGTTCAAAGCCAACCCAGAAATGAACCAAAACCAACAAGGCCCAACCCCGAGAGGCCACAATTTACTCCTATCCCTGTGTCGTATGGGGAATTGTACCCAAAACTCTTGGAGAAACAATTGATATCTCCCTATTACATGGCCCCCCTTAAACCTCCATACCCGAAATGGTACGATCCAAACGCTAGTTGTGCATACCATGCGGGGAACCAGGGGTATTCTACTGAGAACTGTCTTGCTTTCAAAAGGAGAGTTCAAGGGCTCATCGATGCGGGCATTTTGCAATTTGATGGTACTGGCAGTACGGCCGGGAATCCATTCCCAAACCACACCGAAGGGAATGTGAGCGCAGTAGGAGAGGAAAATGAATGGCAAAGTAGAAGATGGGTTTCTGAAATAAGAACACCTCTGCAGAAAATCTGGGAGGTACTAGTTGAAAAAGAGTTGCTCTATCGTCTTGACGGAGTATTCGAAGGAAAAGATGCAAAAGGTCACAGTTTTTGTAAGTTCCATGGTGTTGAAGGGCACGACATTCAGTCCTGCGATGAGTTCAGAGGATTACTGCAAAGTATGATGGATAACAAGGAGATTGGGATCTTTTATAAAAGCGAGGAGGCCGATAGAGGAGAAATATGCGCTTCTGACAATCAATCATCGGGTTTCCTATATAGCGCCGATCGACCGTTAATAATTTATTATGACGCGAAGAAAGAGCCGGTGAAGCCAAAAATGATAATCGAAGTACCATCTCCTTTCCCTTATAAGAACAATAAAACAGTACCGTGGAGATACGATGTTAATATTTTCACACCGGAAGTTGGAAATTCCAAAGCCATAACTGAAGATGTGGGAGAGGTAGGTCATTTTACCCGAAGTGGACGGTGCTATTCTAAAGAAATTGAACCGATAAAGAAAAGTAGTGACTTGAAGCAAAAAGGGAAAGCAGTGATGCACGAAGTCGAAGTCGAGCAAGAAATTCCACCCATGCAAGAAACTAAAAAGCCTGTGAACGAGGAAGACGCTCAGGAATTCTTGAAATTTATCAAGCACAGTGAGTATAGTGTGGTGGAACAATTAAGCAAGCGACCAAAGAAGAATCTCGGTTTATCTCTACTCTTAAATTTGAGCCACATCGAACGCTTTGTTGAAAGTGTTAAATCAAGCTTACGTAGCTAACAACATATCCGCTGAGAAGCTCGATAGATGGGTAAATAATCGAATGCGGACAATTTCATCTCTTTTAGTGATGATGAGATACTTCAAATGGTAGAGGCTCGGTGAAAGCGCGCATATCACGACTCACCGCAAGGGCGCATAATACCGAACGTACTCATCGATAATGGGTCACGTTAAATGTTATGCCATTGGCCACGCTTTCCGAATCCGATGGATTTGTCCTACTTAAGGCCCTGTCATTCCACGGTAAGGGTATTCGACGAACGAGGCGAAGTCATGGGAAAGATCGAAACCGCTTGGAAGTGGGCCCTTACATTTATGATGTAGAGTTCCAAGTCATGGACATTACACCCTCTTATAAGCGCCTTTTGGGAAGACCACGGATCTATTCTCATTGGAGCGGTCCCATCATCCCTCCATCAAAAGGTGAAATTTATCATGGACGGTTGTTTGGTCACTGTCGAGGGAGAAGAAGACATTGTCGTATCTGTCTCTGCCGATACACCGTACTTGGAAGTGAACAAAGACACATTGGAATATTCCTTCCGATCCCTTGAATTCATCAATGCCACTTTTGTTGTTGAGGGAAACAGAATTTCGATGCCAAAACTGTCAAGAAATACTAGAATGGGTGTCAAATTGACCGTAGGAAGGGGAGCTCGAGCGAGAAGAGGTTTAGGGAGATATCTGCAAGGAATAGTCAGGGCTTTAAAGCGATGCACCACAAAGCCCGATACGGTTTGCGGTTCCAAATGGACATGCGTCAAAGAAGAAGACAATGGAAGAAAGATCAGGAAAGAAGGATCGCAAGAACTTTGGGCCGAGAACCAGAATGGGAGCCCATAGAATACCCTCCTTTGTCAAAAACATTTACATCTACGGGAATGATATACCCTGGACAAGATGATCCACGGAACATCTTTGGGGTTAATTGAAAGGGGTTTTCGAATGTCGAGATAAATGTCATTGACAAAGGGTGGTGCAAGTAAAGATGTCTCGAGGATACGCCTTGCCCCCGGTTTCATGATGAACAATTGGACTGCCGAGGAGCTTCTTGTAGTTTATAAGTCTTCAGAGTAATGCTAAATATTAACCTTCTATTATGTCCTTAGATATAATAGAATTCTTTTGTAAGAGCTTGCATTTGTTCTTTATAATTTAAATGAATACCAATGAAGATGCATTTTGTCACGATTTTTCGCATTATCACTAATTTCATAATCATTTTCTCATTTCATAGCCTATCCTTACATTTGCCTCATTGCCATGACATAACATTTTGTTTTTTGTTTCCAATACTTGGATGCCCCTCTATAGCTTCCTTTTCCATTCAACTTTCAGGTGCTCAGATATTGACGACATGAATAAGCCCGTCACGAATCTTGAAATTGATTTTGAGAAGGCTATTTGCTTAGGAGAATTTGAAGCCAAAGAAAATGCTGAAGATTACGTCTCGTCTCCTGAATTGTTAAGAATGGTGGAACAAGAGGATAAACAGATTTTGCCTCACGAAGAATCTGTGGAAACAATAAATTTGGGCACTGAAGAGAGGAAACAAGAAGTGAAGATTGGGACTTCTATTTCAGAGAGTACCAGGCATAATTTGATCACTTTACTCCACGAATACAAAGATGTTTTGCATGGTCATACCAGACATGCCAGGCTAGATGAAGATTTAGTGGTCCATAAGCTCCCATTAAAGCCGAATGCAAGCCCATCCAAAGAAAATTTAAGACGGATGAGACCCGAAATGTTGTTGAAAATAAAAGAGGAAGTCAAGAAGCAATTTGATGCTGGCTTCCTACAAGCCTCCAAATATCCAGAATGGGTGGCTAACATAGTCCCAGTACCAAAGAAAGATGGCAAAGTACGAATGTGCGTGGATTACCGTGACCTGAACCGAGCAAGCCCAAAAGATAATTTTTCCTTGCCACATATTGATACGTTGGTGGACAACACAGCAAAACATTCATTGTTTTCTTTCATGGATGGATTCTCGGGGTATAATAAAATCAAGATGGCCCTTGAGGATATGGAGAAAACTACCTTCATAACAATGTGGGGAACGTTCTGCTACAAGGTGATGCCATTCGGGTTAAAGAATGCTGGGGCAACATATCAGAGGGCTATGGTGACATTATTCCATGACATGATGCATAAAGAAATAGAGCTCTACGTTGATGATATGATTGCTAAATCTCGAGGAGAAGAAGAGCATGTAGTGAACCTCAAGAAGTTGTTCAAAAGGCTGAGAAAGTTTCAGCTAAACCTTAATCCAGCCAAATGTACATTTGGGGCTACCTCGGGAAAGTTGCTAGGCTTCATTGTCAGTGAAAGAGGTATCGAAGTTGATCCAAATAAAATAAAAGCCATCCAAGAATTACCACCTCCGCGCACGCAAAAGGAAGTTAGTGGATTTTTAGGGAGATTAAACTACATTGCCCGATTTATCGCTCAACTTACCAACCAATGCGACCCAAGCTTTCAGCTTCTTCGAAAACATAACCCGGGAGAATGGAATGAGGAATGCCAGGTGGCCTTTGATAAGATAAAACAATATTTGTCTAGTCCTCCAGTGCTAGTACCGCCAACTCCTGGAAGACCATTGATATTGTATTTAACTGTGTTCGAAAGTTCAATGGGTTGCGTACTGGGGCAACACGACGATTTAGGAAAGAAAGAAAAAGCGATCTACTACCTCAGTAAAAAGTTCTCTGAATATGAGGCAAAATATTCATCCATTCAGAAATATTGTTGCGCTCTGGTTTGGGTAGCTCGGAGACTTAGACAATATATGTTGTATCATACGACATGGCTAATTTCAAAGCTGGACCCAATAAAATACATGATGGAATCGCCGGCACTATCAGGAAGAATGGCACGATGGCAGATCCTCCTTTCGGAATATGACATTGCCTATGTAAGTCAGAAGTCGATAAAAGGGAGCGCAATAGCTGAGCAACTCGAATTACAGAGGAATATGTGCCTTTAAGATTCGATTTCCCAGACGAAGACTTAATGTGCATCACAGAAATAGAATCCGAGTCATCAAAAGAGAAGTCATGGAAGATGTGCTTTGATGGTGCGTCAAATGCTTTAGGGCATGGAATTGGAGCAATCCTGGTATCACCAGACGGGAATCATTATCCGTTCACCACAAGACTGAACTTCTTACGTACCAATAATATAATGTAATATGAGGCTCAGATCATGGGGCTTCGTGCGTACTATCGAAGCGAAACATCGAGATCTTGGAGGTGTACGGGGACTCAGCCCTAGTGATTTACCAAATCCGTGGAGAGTGGGAAGTGAGGGACTCAAAATTGATTAAGTACAGCGATTTAGTGGCTGGATTGATCAAGGAATTCAAAGAAATAACTTTTCATTACTTCCCACGAGAAGAGAACCAATTGGCTGATGCCTTGGCCACTTTGGCTTCAATGTTCAAAGCAAGTAGAGAAGCAGAAATAATGCCCCTCAAAATGAGCATATACGAGGTCCCTGCACACTGTTGTAGCATTGAGAAAGAAGTAGACGGACAGCCTTGGTTCCATGATATCTTAGAATATATCAAGAATCAAAGGTATCCCGAACAAGCGAATGAGAACGATAAAAGAACAATTAGAAGAATGGCAGCGGGATTTGTTCTTGATGGGGATATCCTATATAAAAGAGGAAAGGATCAGATGCTTTTGAGATGTGTGGATGATGTTGAAGCCAGAAAAATACTTGAAGAGGTCCATGAGGGAATTTGCGGAACGCATGCCAATGGTTTCAATATGGCCAGAAAGATCATGAGACTCGGTTATTATTGGCTGACAATGGAAAATGACTGCATCAATTTTTCCAAGAAATGCCACAAATGTCAAATCTACGGCGATAAAATTCATGTAGCCCCTTCACCCCTTCATGTCATGACTTCTCCGTGGCCTTTTTCTATGTGGGGCATGGATGTCATAGGGCCAATTTCTCCAAAAGCTTCAAATAGACATCGATTCATTTTTGTGGTTATCGATTACTGCACAAAATGGATTGAAGCTACTTTGTTTGCCAATGTGACGAAGACTACAGTGTGCAAGTTTTTGAAAAAGGAAATCATTTACCGATATGGTTTGCCTGAAAGAATCATTTCAGATAATGCCATGAATCTGAACAATAAGATAATGGAAGAAGTGTGCGAGAAATTCCAAATAAAGCATCATAACTCCTCGCCCTATCGCCCAAAGATGAACTGGGCTGTGGAAGCAGCCAACAAAAATATTAAGAAGATCATTGGGAAAATGACTGAGACATATAAAGATTGGCACGAGAAACTACCATTTGCTTTGTATGCATATTGCACATCTGTGCGAACATCTACAGGAGCAACTCCTTTCTCTCTGGTTTATGGAATGGAAGCTGTGCTACCTATTGAGGTTGAGATCCCCTCTCTGCGAGTCTTAATGGAATCAAAGTTAGAAGAAGCAGAATGGGTACAAGCTCGATATGATCAACTGAACCTCATTGAAGAAAAGCGTCTCAGGGCAATTTGTCATGAACAAATGTACCAGAAAAGAATGATCACAGCCCATGACAAGAAGGTACGGCCAAGAGAATTCCATGAAGGAGAACTCGTGCTGAGGAAAATTCTCCCAATACAAAAAGACCTGCGAGGAAAATGGGCACCAAATTGGGAAGGACCATATGTCGTAAAGAAGGCATTCTCAGGAGGAGCTTTGATCCTTATCGAGATGGATGGGAAAGAGTTGTCGAATCCAGTGAACTCAAATGCTGTGAAGAAATATTATGCTTAAGATGAAAACCCGAAAAGGGCATCTTAAAAAAAAAAGATCGAGGCGAAAACCCGAAAAGGGCATCTTGATTAGTACAAAAGGATTAGGATGAAAACCCGAGAGGGCGTCCTAATAAAACAAACCTGGCGGTCGAACGATAGGTCAAGCAGTAAGGCTACAGTATTTGAAGCATTTCTGAAAGCTTGAAATCTTCTATGCTAGAAGTCGCACTCGAAAAGATTTTTGATTGAGGAACGAGGAAGAGTTCATGTGTTGAATATCTAGAGCATTTGTATCCGTTGAATACGATCCTTTCTTTCTTTTTGACATTTTTTTACTCTCATTGGTTAACTTGCTTTGTTTGCCACATTTGAAATAGATGAATATGAAATATCATTTTTTTCCCTATCTGACCTTTTTATGCATCTCATTATGTGTTTATTTACATGATAAATGGTGAAATGACATACTCTAAACAAAAGAAATGTTAAGCATTACCTGGATGAAAATTTGATAAGCACAAGAGTCTCAAAGTAAGAACAAAGTTCAATCGGGGGCAGAAGAGTGATATTTGAGAAACGTTGATTACTCGTGAAGCTTGAAGACAGGTATAAGGCCTGAAGAGAAAGTCGAGAATCAAAGCAATGAACACAGATCCTCAACAATCGTGGCTAAATGGACATCCGACAAACATGCTTAAGGAGCACTGCATAATCATGTAGGCATAAAAGTATTTAAGACAAACATGTGCATATCATGATAACATCATACATGGCATATACAGGTACTCCAGCAGAGTAAGAAATCTTGAATGAGAGTCGCACTGAATCAAAGGAAAAGACACCCGAGTTCTACCAAAGGACAGGTTTTGGTATTTTGATGTTTTTAATTCATGCTTTTCAAGGGAAATCAACTCATATTGCGAGAGATGAGTTGAGCCTCAAGACACGTTGAGGTATTTTTAATTTTTTTTTTCAAAATCAACTCATATTGCGAGAAGTGAGTTGAGCCTCGAGGTACGCTGAGGTATTTTTAGTTTATGTTTTAAATTGACTCATATTGCGAGAGGTGAGTTAAGCCTTTTAATTTTTGTTTTTCTAAATCAACTCATATTGCGAGATGTGAGTTGAGTCTCGGGGCACGCTGAGATATTTTCAATTTTTGTGTTTTAATTTCAATTCATATTGTGACAGGTGAGTTGAGCCTCAGGTCACGCTGAGGTATTTTCAATTTCTATTTTCAATTTACGTTGTTCAAGAATCAACTCATATTGCGAGAGGTGGGTTGAACCTTTTAATTTCTACTTTTTCAAAATCAGCTCATATTGCGAGAGGTGAGTTGAGCCTCAGGTCACGCTGAGGTATTTTCAAATTCTGTTTTCAATTTACGTTGTTCAAGAATCAACTCATATTGCGAGAGGTGGGTTGAACCTTTTAATTTCTACTTTTTCAAAATCAGCTCATATTGCGAGAGGTGAGTTGAGCCTCAGGTCACGCTAAGGTATTTTCAATTTCTGTTTTCGATTTACGTTGTTCAAGAATCAACTCATATTGCGAGAAGTGGGTTGAACCTTTTAATTTCTACTTTTTCAAAATCAGCTCATATTGCGAGAGGTGAGTTGAGCCTCAGGTCACGCTGAGGTATTTTCAATTTCTGTTTTCTATTTATGTTGTTCAAGAATCAACTCATATTGCGAGAGGTGGGTTGAACCTTTTAATTTCTACTTTTTCAAAATCAGCTCATATTATGAGAAATTAGTTGAGCCTCAAGACATGTCAAGTATTTTCAATTTCTTTTTCAAAAAAAATCAACTCATATTGTGAGAAATGAGTTGAGCCTCAAGACATGCTGAGGTATTTTCAATTTCTGTTTTTAAAAAAAATCAACTCATATTGCGAGAGGTGAGTTGAGCCTCAGGACACGCTGAGGTATTTTCAATTTCTGTTTTCAATTTATGTTGTTCAAGAATCAACTCATATTGCGAGAGGTGGGTTGAACCTTTTAATTTCTACTTTTTCAAAATCAGCTCATATTGCAAGAAATTAGTTGAGCCTCAAGACATGCTGAGGTATTTTCAATTTCTATTTTTCAAAAAAAAAAATCAACTCATATTGTGAGAAATGAGTTGAGCCTCAAGACATGCTGAGGTATTTTCAATTTCTATTTTTCAAAAAAATCAACTCATATTAGAGAGGTGAGTTGAGCCTCGTGACACGCCGAGGTAATTTCAATTCTGTTGTTAAAAAATCAACTCAGATTGTGAGAGGCGAGTTGAGCCTCAGTCACACGCCGAGGTATTTTCAATTTCCGTTTTCAATTTCGCCTTTCAAAAAAAATCAACTCTATTATGAGAGGTGAGTTGAGCCTTGGCTCACGCTTTGAGCTATTTTCAATTTCGTCTTTCAAAAAATCAACTCATATTTGAGAGGTGAGTTGAGCTTCAGATCACACACCGAGGTATTTTTTCAATTTATATTTTCAAAAAATCAACTCACATTGCGAGATGTGAGTTTAGCCTCAGTCACATGTCGAGGTATTTTCAAAATCTGCTTTTTGATTCGTTTTCAAAAATCAAATCATATTGCGAGAAGTGAGTTGAGCCTTGGCTCACGTCTTTGAAATAATTTTCAATTTTTTTTTCTTCAAAAAAATTCAACTCATATTGCGAGAGGTGAGTTGAGCTTTTTAATTTTTGCGAGAGTTGAGTTAAGTCTTTTAATTTCTGTTTTTCAAAAATCAACTCATATTGCGAGAGGTGAGTTGAACCTTCAATTACATATCGAGGTATTTTCAAAATCTGCTTTTCAAGTTAAGTTTCAAAAAATCAACTCATATTGCGAGAGGTGAGTTGAGCCTTTGCTCACGTGCTAAGTTATTTTCAATTTCTGCTTTTCAAAAGAATCAACTCATATTGTGAGAGGTGAGTTGAGCCTTTGCTCACGTGCTGAGCTATTTTCAATTTCTGCTTTTCAAAAAAATCAACTCATATTGCGAGAGGTGAGTTGAGCCTCGAGTCACACGCTGAGGCGTTTTCAATTTCTGCTTTTCAAAAATCAATTCATATTGCGAGAGGTGAGTTGAGTCTCGGGCCACACACTGAGGTCTTTTCAAATTCTGTTTTTAATTTCTGCTTTTCAATTTCTATTTTTTCAATTTATATTTTTCAAAAATCAACTCATATATGAAATGTGAGTTGAGCCTTGGGTTCACATGTCGAGGTATTTTCAAAATCTACTTTTGCGAGAGGTGAGTTGAGCCTTGGCTCACGTCTTTGAGCTATTTTCAATTCTGTTTTTAATGTCTAGTTTTACGAGTCAATTCATATTGCGAGAAATGAGTTGAGCTCAGGATCACATGCCGAGTAAAGAATCAATATTAGAGCTGATTGAAGACACCAAATTTTGTCTCCCTGAAGTTGCAGTGGAGTTGATCGAGGATATCAGATCTTGCCTTTCTAAAGTGGCAGAAGAGAAGACCCAAAACCTTATCTCACTGAAGCGATAGAAGAGCATATTGAATTACATTGGAACAGATTGAAGCTACAAGGCATATCTCCGAATTTGCAGTGGATTGAACCAAAACTACAAGATGCGATGGACTAGAAAGAGACTACCTGGATGAGAAGAGCACCAAAGAAGTCCATACTTAGCAAGAACGGGCAAAATTGGCCTTTCTTTATATCTTTGCTCTATTCTCGTTACACGATAATAAGCAAAGAGGGGTAGCTGTTGTAGGCCAATTTTAGCCCATTTACATCAAAACCCAATTTAGCCTTACCTAACCCACCAAAATTAAACCCAAAACCTAAAATCTTAACTACCCAAAGCCCAATTTACATCAAAACCCCAATGGCCCAAACCCTAAGCCCAAATCAAAATAAAAAAACCTAGCCCACAACTTAAACTTTTCTCAACTAGCCATACCTTTTCCACCACCAACTTCACTAGCCACTCCTTTTCCACCACTAACTCCACTAGCCACACCTTCTCCACCACCAAATCCACTAGCCACACTTGCTCCATTACCTACTCCACTAACCACACTTGCTCCACCACCACTTGTACCTACAAATGAAGACATAAACAATAAAAAAATATTTTGTAAATGGCTATATAAGCCTTCTCATATTTTGTATATGGGGGGATTTTTTTTTTGGAGAGTTTTTGGGAGAGAAAGTTATTGTAAAGGATTTTTGGAGAGGTTTCTTTTTAAAGTAATCAAGGAGAAGAGTTATTGTGAAGGCTAGTTTTTGGAGAAGCTAGTTTTTTTTGAAGATTAATCAAAGATCAAAGCAAAAGAGGTTTCTTTGTCTATTCTCATTTTAAGTTCTTTGTTTACTTATTGTTTTCCTTTCAATCTTATTTTGTTTCTTTTATACGAAAGTAAAAAAAATAAAAGGAGGAAGCTTACCCATTTTTACCGAAAAAGTTTTTTGAGGTCCCATTGTAGATGTATGGTGGCCGCAGTAGATCCATGACAGGACGATGGCCGACCTTGTGGCTGAAAATCATCCACCCTCTCCCTCTCTCTCTTTTTTGTTATTATTATATTTCTTAATATTATATTATATATATTCTTTTAATATATTAGGTATATTTTAAATTCTATATTACGTATATATATATATTTTATACTATTTTATGTATTTATCTTTAATATTATATTATTTATATATATATATATATTTTACATGTTATCTTATGTATATATCTTAACTATATTATGTATGTATTTTAACACTATATTATGTACATATTTTTAATATTATCACGTATTTATTTTTTTTATATATGTACATATTGATGTAGTATTATTAATAGTATTGATTTTTAAACATCATTATTATTTCTAATATATATATATTATGTACATTTTTTATTTCTATTTTATTTTTATTTGTCAATATTAATTATTATTATTCTAATATTTTGATATTTTAATATTTTATATTTTATATATTTTATTATTCATATCATTATTCGCATTTTTTGACAATAATATTCTTGGATTTTTTTACTATCATTTTAAAAACTTTTTACATTTTAATTTTAAGAATAAGGCAATGTACCGATTTTAACATTAAGTCATCGATTTCATCGCTATGTTAGGTGAAACTAATCGGCTCATGTTAAAAAGCGGACGTCCTTCTAAAAACAAAAACTTGCAACTTCTCATTTCCTTCAATCGGATCACACTTAAATGTCAAATTGAATTCGTATTTTTGAAAATCAAGACAACATGTGTTTAATAAGATACCAATTTTTGGCGTCATGAGGGTGCTAATACCTTCCTCATGCAGAATCAACTCCGAACCCTAAATTTTCTCTGGATTTTAACGTAGACCTAAACTTAGCCTTTTATTTGTTTTAATAAGAGATCTAATAGGTGTCCGATCACACCTAGGAAAAAGGATCGGTGCCGACTCCCTGTTTATTTCAAAAATCAAACGTCAAATTTCAAACTTTTTTTCAATAAATCGCCACAATTAGTGACCAAGCTAAGCTAAAATTTTGACCTCGCTACAGCAGTGAATGCGTTTTCTCGCTAAATATAGAAGATAACTTAGAAATTAATTTAAATTCTTTGAATTATTATTTAATTAACTGTAATTAGATAATTGAAGTTGGAAGAATGAATTAAATTAATCAATCATTATGGATTTATTGAATAAGACATTAAATATTTTTTCTCGTAGATTCTATTACAAGAAAGTTGTTATGACCTTAATAAAATTAGAAATCAATTGAGAAAATAATTTAATTTAATAGAGAAATTAATTTAGTTAATTTAATTAATTGATTAAATAGATAATATTTGGGAAATAGAAATTTAATATTCGATTAGATAAATTACAAGTTTTAGATAAAAGTCCAGGAAACACGCAAAATTGGTCCAATACATGAAAGGCTTGATAGGGCCAAATAATAGGCAAGAGGCAGCAACCCTAGTATATCTCTAAGGGTGCCACCACCTATCATTTCTACTTAGAGTAGAAGTTGTATTTTCTATTTAAATATTATTATTTAATCAAGCCTTGTTCGAACAAAACTCTGGTATTATTTCTTTATAAATAGGAACTATCTATTAAGTCATTTACCACACTTCACATATGTCGTTATTTTTTCAAAAAATAGTGGTAATTTATTTTGAAGAATAAATTTCATTTTTTGAGAAAAACGCATAGTTTCTGGTTAGAGAGAGAATTGACTTTTCTATTGAAAGTAAAATAAAAGTTTTCAATCTATGATTTGGTTCATGTTGTTCGAACCCACACTCGAGGCAATTCATGGTTCAAGAATAGTGAAGAAGGCCATTCGATAGAAAGTCGAGGTCGACTTTAAATTGCATTGTACAGAGCATATGTATATTTCAATTAAGTTTATTCCTATAAATATCACAATGGCTCAATTTCAAATTTCAAAGAAAAAAATTTAACTTCCGTTATGCCTATTGAGACTATTTTCTAAACTAGTTTTTTCAACAATTGGTATCAGAGTCATGTTGTGTTATGTTTATAATATAAGCGAATACCGAATTTTCTCTCTTTCTCTCATTGTTTGATTAAATTGAGATAAGATGTGTCGTTTTTTAAGTTATATTCATGTTAGAAAAATGATGTATGTGTATGGATGTATGATTTATTTTATATGATATTTTATAAAGTAATTTTGTCAAAGGTTTTGATTATTTGGAATTAGACCGATTGTATTTTAGGTTTTTCATAAATTTTAGGTTTGTAATTAGATTGTGTACTATCATCTCTACACAAGTTTTATTATAATTATTTATTTGCTATAAAATTAAAAAATTCAGGTGAATAGGGATCGTACTAGGAACTTTTGTAACTTAAAAATTCGATGAACAAGAGAAACGAGGCGATTGGCAACGTGACTGAAACTGAATGAGACGATGCGAACCCAACAATGTTGGATCTAGTGCCCTAAGTGTAGTACTTTTTTTATCTATATACATTTGTATTTTTTAAGAAAATTGGTTTAATAAAAATATTCATTAATTACATTAATGCAATTTGTATGTTGTCTTTAATGTTTTTGCACACAAAGAAAAATGAAAGAAAATATTGGCTTACTGGTTATCTAATGTTTAACTAATACTAAGTGGTATTACGTGGTCTGATCGTAATACAGAAAGACAACTTGGATTAGTAGTTGAACCTAAACATATCCTTAGTCTAGTAAAAAATGAGCAAATAGATTGAAAGCCTAATATGTCATCTATCAAGTCCAATTAGGGAGATATTTTGTCTTGAACATCAAAGCTGATATGATCTCGCCTCGGTGACTTCATTCGAGTCGTTTATTTGCCCGATCATAAAAATGGAGAAGTTTCATTCAATTCAGAGTTTAAGGGAATTTAGATAAATGTAGGCTTAAATGGAAGGTTTTCAAAGAGTTTTAAGATAGATTAAAGATAGGTTCGGCTAGATGTTGAAACAAAGTAAACCAAGGGTGATAATTGTAATGGTTAAGTGAAAAGATGATGAACATTCAGCTAACAAGGAAATAAAGTGATTAAGTTGATAGTTGTGGATAGAATGGAAATAGGGTTTAAGGGTCAAGAATGAACGAATACTATGAGTGAGTATTGACCCGAGACTTATAAGACACTTAAGTTGGACTGATGATGTAGATAGGACCTTGACCCGCTATCTAGGAAGATAGGAACCAAAAGTATCAATGGGGTGAATGCCACACTCGGAATTGAGTGATAAGTTCAAAAAGAAACAAGGTAGACGCCACTAGCGATGCTAGATAAGTCAGCTTGAGTATTAAATGAAATAGGAGAGTTGAATAACTCACAAATGTTATAAACATTCATCAAATGAGCAAAAAGTCTTCTAACTGAAATAATGTCTTCTTACAATCTATTTATAGGCACTATTATGACTATTCAAATGCCTATTTGTGACCTTTCACTTCCAGCAATTAACTAAGGTTTTTAACAAGCTTTAATTTCATTTTTAAGTCATGTAAGGAAGCCAATAGTCATGTCTCTTCACTTGATTCTGGTGTAGATGAAAATGCATGTCTCTTCAAATTTACTGTTGCCTTAATGAACCCTTAATGTGCTGTTTGGTGTCCCTTCATCTCCCTTAAACTGAATGTCAAAAGACTTGTGCATTCATCTCTTTAATTGGCACCATAACTAGCTTTGAGTGCATGAAACTGATCAGACTTGAAAAGTCACTCTTGGTCCATTTGAACAGCCACCATAATGAGCTTTGAGTGCTTCAATATCCACCAAAAACGTTCCCTTTAAGCACCAACAATTTAAGTGACCAAATGCATACCATTTTATGCCAAAACTGAACAGCCAATTGAATGTGACAGCATTTGATTCTTCTTGAAAAACGAACAGCCCTATTGTAGCTTTAAAATATGTGTCCACACTATAAACACACTATAACTTATGCATTAAAAAGTAACAGCCAAATTAAATAACACTCTAATTCAAACAACTAAGATGTTTAAATGCATAATTTAATTAAGATGTAAACTAAATGAACAGATGAGTTACTTAATGCATGACTTAATTTAGTGATGCAAACTTAACTAACATGAAAGTTACATAATGCATGACTTTATTAAATGCAGAACACATATTAATGATGTGCAAACTAGGACATAATTAAAGACTCGTATTAATGATGTTAAAACTATGACATAATTAAAGACACAAACTAAAATAACTAAAAATAAATGAATCAAAGTCCTTATTTTCAAGTAGCCAAATTAACAAATTGAAATTAAAAGCTTCATTTTGCACTTGGGCCCCTTGTGCTTGGGCCAATTCCGATATAGTCGAATTGTATCTTGACATGATGCGGCCTGGGCCATATCAAAAGCGAATGACTCTCAGAAGCTTGACTGCCTGTGAACGTGCTAACGTCTAAAGTGTAATTCCTGCAACCAAATATTAAAGTTAGGTGGTTTCCGCAAGTATACGGGTTAGGTTGTAATATAGTTTTTACAACAAAGTATGAAAGTACTCCGAGGATCGTACCCAAAAGAGACGAGTACTAATTAATAATACCTTCGATGTTAATAGATCTAATTAGTATTTTAATTAATTATATTACGATAAGACATAAAGTGAAGAAAAACTATTTTGTAAGAAAATGAATAAATTGCATAAAAAGGAAAACGAAAAACTAATTTTTTGACTCAATCAATTCTAAGAATGAAAGACAAACTCGCTTCGATGGTCACAACTAATTCCTATTTTGGGTTCTAATAAATTAACTAGTCATTAACCTAACAAGATCTCTTGATCTTCCACTAAACTAACAAGTCAGCAAGAACTACTTATCTTTCAACCTCACAGTCCAGATCGGATTGGTAAGGGGTTCACGGATAAGCAATACCAATTTTGGGCTCATTCCCACCTAAATGACTTCCTAGGGTTGTTAGGCCTAGGGTTTAAGTTCTTCCTATCCCAAATAGTTGATCTGCTAAGAAATTCTACATAAAAATTAATTACTTCCACATCCACTCACTAATCCTCCATAATAGGATTAGTTTCTCATGGATCTCATAAACAACATAGACTTGATAAAAGAAATAATCATGAAAAATATTGAAAGTGCAGAAGTCTACAATAGTTTTACGAATCCACAAGTCAAATTCTCTAAAGAACACAAATGAAAATAAAACTGAATTACAAATAGAGATCTTAAGTACAAAAGACTAAAAAGTGAAAACTAAATGAAAGTTGCAACCTAAACTAGAATAAAAGTTTAAAGCTACAGAAAAGATGTTTATGAAGTGTTTAATGAAGCCTATTTATAGAATTAGGATTGGTCGTCGTCCATTGACCTAAATTAGATAAAGTTTCCTTGTTAAAGTTTTTTGGATGGACCAAAACACCTTCAGATAATTAATTTTCCACATCGATAGTAGTTTACAAGCTCAAGTTTGCCTTCAGGGCTATATCATGACACCCTCTTGCTATGTGGTGAAACTGAAGGCAGATTACTAATACATGATATTCGCAATAGGTTTCAAAAATTTATAATTAAGCGTTCTTGAAACTAACTATTATCACGATGAAGGCAAGTGTACCTATCGAACAGTAGTATAGCTTTAGCAAGATCGGATTGTTGAACCTAAAGGAACCAAGAGTACTAATAATTACTTTCTTTTTATTATCTAGCCTAAAATTTAAGGGATTTATTTATCTAAACTAATTAACTAAACTAAGAGTGCAGAGAGAGAAATTGGGGAAGAGCTTTTGTGAAAATTCGATTGATTAACACAATACCCAAGAAAAAATCCACCTAGACTTCACTTGTTATTTGACTCTGAATCAAACGATTTATTCATTTGACTTGATCCGTAAAAATCCCTAAGTTATATTATTATCTCTCTCAAGACTAATAACGTCTAACCCTAGGTTAATTAATTGAAATCTCTTTCTAATTAACACCTAGTGTTGCATTAACTCGATCTATTGATTCCCTTATTAGGTTTCACCATAATCCGGAAAAATCTTATTACCCTATCTCTAGGCGTGTAATCAACTTCGCTTAATTATGACAAATTTACTCTTAGACAAGGTCTATTCCTCCTCTGAATAAGAGCATTAACTCGAATCAATATCCTGGAATATTAAAATGAGAATTAAGAACACATAATTAAGAACAAGTCAAATATTTATCATATAATTCAGATAATAATAACAAGATCCATCTTAGGTTTCATTCCCCTTAGGTATTTAGAGGGTTTAGTTCATAATTATAGAAGAAAACATCTCAAAAGAATAATGAATACAAAACATAAAGAAAACCCAAAACCCCTGAATGGAAATTGGAGGGACATCTTCAGTTTTGATGATGAATCCAGCTTCTAAGATGGACCAATCGGCTTCCCTTGAGTAATTCCTTACCTCCTACTCTGCGTCCCCCTTCCTAAGTACCTCCTCAGGTGTTTAAATAGGCTTTAGAATGCCTAAGAGCCCTCAAAATTGGCCTTTTCTGAAAAGGGTTATACTTGGGCTCGGCAGGGACACGCCCGTATGCGATTACTCCAGCTTGTGGTCAAGGATGTTGAATAGGCACGGGCGTGTAGTCTACCCGTGTAAGTCATGCTTCAATCCTGCCAAAGGGACATGGCCGTGTGACATGCCAGTGTGAGGAAGTCCAGGCCGTGTTAATTTTCCAGGTGGGTCCATTTTCTCCGTTTTCGGCCCGTTTCTCACTCTTTTTACTCTCCTATGCTCAGCTAAGTATAAAACGTGAAATTAAAGGATTAGGAGTATCGAGTTCAACAAATCTAAGGAGAAACCATCCATAAATGTGCTAAGCATGGGATAAAAATATGTAAAAATTACGGTTTATCAAATACCCTCACACTTAAGCGTTCGCTTGTCCTCAAGCAAAATCCTCAACTCAAAATAAAAATAAATTCTTCTCAATTTATAATCCCTATCAATAATATCTCAAAATAATCCATAAGTATTCATACATTGAAAATTCAACTAAAAGTACATCAAAGTTTCAAACATTCCAAGTTGAGCATTTTATCACGAAAACATAGGTGTCTCCCATCATCTAAGTAATTACCTTTGATCAAAATATCATAGAGTTTAACATCCTCACTAAAGATTCACTCAAATCACTCAAGGTGTTTAAGGACATCAATTAAATCACTCATTAGGTAATATGAAAAGTTATTACCATAGGCTTGCTTGAAAATCAACTCTCCACCACTATATATTGAGATGATGCATCAATCAAAAAGGTTTTTAGAGGGTTGTAACGAGGCTTTGGTTAGGGGTGTGGTCACAAGCTGAAAGAAAAGGTTAGAATCGAGATTGAATTGAAGAAATCACCTAACTAGAAAAATAACTAGTCATCAATTGAATACAAGTGAGCTTCTTCTCAGAATATGGAATTAACACTCAAGCTCAAAAACGACGAATTACTACTAATATGTATTGAATTTTTTTCTTTTTTTTTAAGAACAAGTTAAATACATAGAAGAGCAAAACATAGCTAAGCAATTAGTTAAAATCAAATCTTGACAAAAATAGGGATCAAATTAGGGGATTTCAACAATAATGGGTTATGAGTTAATATTGAGGGTGAATCAATTAATGGTTTGTTAGGCTCAAAGGGTTCACTAAGGGTTAATTATGAAGGTAGGCTTTTGTAGAGTGAGCGGGTTAAACCTAAGTGCCTTTATCATCTTGACATATCAACTCAAATGGTACGGTCTTGACATGCATAATCAAGCAAGTTCTAGAATAACAAATCAAAACTAATGCACTCATAATAAATGTGAGCATGAAAGAAATAAAATATGCTCTAAAGGCTCAAGACCTCACAAAAATTATGGCTTTTTGATGTCCAAACTTGTGAATTTCAACTCAAGATAATACTTAAACTTAGGGAAACAACCTAAAAGTTTTTTAATTCTTCAAAAATCAACTTATCATGCTTGATTCCCTAATGTCTTAAAGTTTAAACAATTAATGCATAAATGCCTATGTTTTAGTTCAAGACATATCAATAAAAATTATAAATTAATTAAAATTCATTCTAATAGTGATATGAGTAATTCACGTGAGAATAAGACAAAATTTAGGGATTTCTAATGATGATATAAAAGACCCCCCCACACTTAAGATGTACATTGCCCTCAATGTACAAAGATAGATATAGTGAAAAATAAAGATAAATAATCATAAGATAGGGAGAGGGGTGAAACTTCCTGAATGATGAATGAACTCCTTGAATTGGAGTTATGGAGAATAATCGACTAAGGCTGAGAGTGGAGGAGGATACTCTGGTGGTGGTAGAGGTTCATTAGTCCATAAGCCCTGCGCCAAAAGAATATTATATCTGGTGATAGCTATGGTCGTGGTCGAGCAGGACATGGTAGTCATGGAGAACCTTTGCTAGTGGAGTTTTTAGTTCCTATGCGATGATGAGCTTTAGAGCTCTTTATAACTGTGATAGAATCAGGAACTTTTTAGGAAATATAAGGAAGCATAATTACTCATAATGAAATAGCCAAACTATAAATTATTCAATAAAAATTATAAAAACTAAAATTAAAATAATAATAAAAGAAAATTAAATAAAAAGTACTTAAATAAGATAAATTAAGATAAAAGTGAAAACAAAAATAATAAATAAAAGGTTTTTAAACATCGTCATCGCCAGATGGTTCACGAGGTGGTGGTGGCAATGAGATGTGAAGGTGTTGACAAATCTGATGAAGTGTAGCATCAATGTGATCAAAACACAGAAAACACTATTCTTCAAATCGAGTAAGGCACTCAGAGATGTCAGAGTATGAAGCTGCCGCATGAACTAGACGATAGATGGGTGGTAGCTGAGATGGTGGGTCCTCATGACGTAGAGGGATATCATCAGTAATGTCCTCTATGTCCTCCTCCTCGGTGGACTAGACGAGGCGGCATTGAAAAAGGTAGGTGCCACGTCTTTTCTTGATCATCCTCATGTTTAGCATGCTCGAGATGCCCTGCGGAGACATCTGGCCGATGAGAGTGAGGGAGGATGATTGTACCGCTGTATTGAAGAGCCCAAAGTGACATGCCAATCGAGTCACATAGGGCCTGATAGAGATGACTCCCCTCCGATGTCGTTCTGTCTGATGGCGGATGGCGAGGGCGATGAAGTAGGCGAGGTCAAAGACGTGCCCGTTCGTCATGCTCTATAAGAAATAAGCGTCGTGGGTGGTGACGACGTCGGTGCTCTCTTGTCATCTCGTCAGAGTGTAAGCCAAGATGGCGTGTAGGTACCTCAAGGATGGAGGGAGAGCCGATGCCTTTGAGCCGCTAGGATCATAGGTGGCCGAGGCAGGGACAAGGTCCTTCTAGCACTTTAAGGGAAAGTAGTGGATGTGGCAGTGGAGGGTGTCTAGTTCATTGTTGTCCATGAACTCCTCCGTGTACAGCCCTAGTGCAATCCCGAACTCGGGTACGCTCAACTGACGCACTAGACCACCAAGGAGGAACTGGACCGTTCTAGGATCGTCGAAGTTGGTCATGACGGTCTGAAGATAGAACGTCGAGCAGAGTTCCAATGTGAACTCGAGATACGTCAGCTTGACGATCTCAAAGAAAAGGCCCCACGGGTCAGTCGTCAGGAGGGCTCGGGCTGCGTCAGCTAATTGAATCTGTTCAAGTGCGGCCCAGTCAATGTAGCAGCCCACACCTAGGGGTCGGGCCCGTAATGTCTGAAATAGCTCCTCTTGGGGTCCCATGGGGAACTTGAGGAAATGGTGACGGATCTCAGTGATAGGACCCGAGGATGACGCTGCTCCTTTCCTCTTCTTCGAGGTGGGGATAACGGTCTTCTTACCACGTGAGGATGACATTGTATATCTGCATTAAAAAGTCGAAGTTCAACCAATATGTCCTAAGAATAGCATGGAAAAACAAAACTAAATAGGAATATTTCATGAGACTCACCTACTAGATGAAGTAAACAAAACTAAAACAACTAAAGCAAATATATTAAGTTATTAAAATATGACTATGAGAAAAATGCTACTGGAATATCTAATGCATGAGTGCATGTGCGTAAGCATAAAATCCATGGAAACAAGAAAAATGGATGAATGTAGTATGAAAAATGGCAATATTCTTTAATGACAAGCATGAGTATTATTATACTATGAATATTCATTTAAGATAGTCAAATAGATTAGAGAAATCATGAAATAGGCAAAATATTTAAAGAAAATAGAGAGAAAAGAGTAAACAAATGCAAAAAGGAAAAGCTTGGGTCGTCAGAAACAGTGTTGTAGGCGGTGCACGGGCGTGGCAGGTAGGGTGTGTGGATTGCAGCGGCTAGGGTTAGGGATTTTTGGGAAGGAGATGATAAATAGTGAGGGGTTTATATAGATTTTGGGGCACACGGCCGTGGGGCACGCCCGTATGCCCTAATTTTTGCCATGTGTTTCACGATTTTTAAATTTAGGCGCGTCTGACATTAACCCCACGCCTGTGTTCCTTGGACGTGTGGGTGCATACAGCCGTGTCGCACGGTCGTGTCTTGCTTCGTTCGCTTCTCCCACGCCCGTGTATGATAGCCCACGCCCTTGTTAGTTTAACAGTGTCGACCATGAGGGATGGGCACAGGCGTGTGAAATTGACAGGTTCGCCCACGGTTTCAAAACACGGGCTTGTCGCAAGCCCGTGTTGGTTTGGCAGTTTCGCCCACGACCATATCACACGGCCGTGGCGACTTATCGCATCCTGTGTTGGGGAAAAATTTTTGCCCTGTTTTCACACGGCCGTATCGCACGGCAGTGTCTCCTCCTGTGGTGTGTGCACGGCCTAAGGCACGCCTGTGTGCCTGGCCATGTGGATGGGAAAACCCTGTGTTTCAAGACTCAGTTAGTAGGTTAGATGTGAAAAACTAGAATTTAAATAAATCATTATTGTTAGTGCTCGGGTTGCCTCTCAAGAAGCACTTATTTATAGTCTAAGCTTGACTTACCTCTCTGGTGTGTGATCATGGTGGCTCGAGGAGTTTACACTCCTCATCCCTGCTATCAACTTTATCAATACAAGGTTTAAGATGAGTATTGTTTACCTTCAAAGTTTCAAATTTGGGGTAAATTACCTCGACTGTACCATATGGAAAAATACTAAGTACCGTGAGAGAAATTTCTTCATTAGGTTCAGAAATGGTAATGCGAGGATCTATTGCATCTAGTAGTACTTTGTCTCCAACCTTAAGTTGATTTGGTGATGTATTGAGCTCGTCCTGGCTCGATTTCGGTTTATCGGGTGTTCTCAATTTTTGTATCCGCCATTCATCTAATTCCTCGATTTGTAGCCTTCATTATTCATAGATAGGTCATTTTTCGTTGCTTGAACATGGCTCATGTAGGTTCTTCGAACTTATTTCCTGCAAAGTAGGTTGCACCACATGGTCAGTTTTAGTAGAATGATTTATACAACCACCTTCAATTTTCAATGTGTTACTCGAATTATGAGCTTGAAGGGTGATTGTTTCATCTCCCACACGAAGTGTGAGTTCACCTGTACCAACATCAATTATTGTTCTAGCAGTTGCTAAAAAGGGCCTCCCTAAAATTAAAGGAATGTTACTATCCTCTTCTATGTCTAGAACAATGAAATCAACTGGGAATATAAATTTGTCAATTTTAATGAGTACATCTTCAATAATCCCCCTAGGAAATTTGATTGTTTTATCGGCTAATTGAATACTCATCCTAGTTTGTTTGGGTTTCCCAAGACCTAGTTGCTTAAACATTTTGTAAGGTATAACATTAATACTAGCCCCTAAATCAGTCAAAGCATTATGAACATCTTAGCTACCAATTAAACAAGGAATCGTAAAACTCCATGGATCTTTTGATTTGTTGGCTAGCTTATTCTGTAGTATGGCTAAACAAACCACATTTAGCTCTACATGCGATGCCTCATCCATCTTCCGCTTATTTGTTAAAAGCTCTTTTAAGAATTTGACTGCGTTTCGCATTTGCGAAAGAGCTTCAATAAACAGTAAGTTAATATGTAACTTCTTTAATAATTTAAGGAATTTACCGAATTGTTCTTCTGTGCGGTCTTTCCTTGTTGTGTTTGGGTATGGCACACGAGGTTTGTATTCTTTACTTACCAATTTCTAGCCATTGTGGAACGTTTCACCCTTACTGGTACTTACCACAATTTCTTGCCCTCGGTTCTGGTTCAGGTGCAACTAAACCTTCCTCATCTTGAATGGTAATTGCATTGATTTGCTCCCTTGGGTTAGATTTAGTGTTACTCGGTAGGCTAACTTGTGGTCGTTCAGATATCAATTTAGCGAGCTGACCTATCTGAGTTTCGAGCCCTTGGATCGATTCTTGTTGATTCTTAAGTGCTGTCTCAGTATTCTAAAAATGAGTTTCTAACACTGAGATGAATTTTGTTAGCATCTCCTTAAGGTTCGGCTTTTTCTCTTGCTGGTAGGGTGCTTGTTGGAGGCCAGGAGGTGGTGGTCTCTGATTCCTTTGGCCCCCCATGAGAAATTTGGGTGGTTCCTCCAACCTGCATTGTAAGTATTACTATAAGGATTATTTTGAGATTGAGGATTATTACCCATGTAATTTAACTGCTCGTTCTCCATGTTGTGGCCATAGGGTGGGTAATCTAAATTGCTTGATCCACATCCACTTGCTTTACTGCATTATTGGGTGAACCTGTGAAGAACCAAGAAAATCGTCAATTTTTTTGTACAAAAGTTCTACTTGATTAGAGAGCATGGTGACCGAATCGATGTTAAAAAGCTGGCTATTTTCGTTGGTTTTGTCCTCATGACTTGCCACTGATAATTATTCAGTGACATCTCTTTTATAAATTCATAAGCATCCTCAGGTGTCTTATTATTGATAGTTCCACTAGCGACTACATCAATCATCTGTCGAGTCAAAGGGTTCAGGCCATTGTGAAACGTTTGAACCTGTAGCTAAAGTGGTAACCCAAGGTAAGGGCACCTTCTCAACAGATCCTTGTATCTTTCCCATGCATCGTAAAGTGTTTCTAAATCCATCTGTACAAAAGGGGAGATATCATTACGTAGTTTAGCTATTTTAGCCAGTGGAAAATATTTTAATAAAAACTTTTCGATCATTTGTTCCCAAGTAGTGATTGACCCTCGTGGTAACGAGTTCAACCATTGTTTAGCCTTATTCCTCAATGAAAAAGGGAATAACCGAAGGTGAATGGCTTTATCAAAAACACCATTAATTTTAAATATATTGCAAAATTCTAAGAAAATTTCCAAGTGAGCATTGGGATCTTCGTCCTGCAAACCATCAAATTGAACAAATTGCTGTATCATTTGAATTGTGTTAGGTTTTAGTTCAAAAGTATTTGCAGCAACAATAGGCCTAACTATGCTCGATTCAGTTCCTGTTAAAGAAGGTTTAGCATAATCATACATAGTACGTGGAGCAGGATTCTGATTAGCAGCAATTGCAGGAGGTAGCTGATTTTCTTGGTTTTCAGCCATCTCCTCGGTTGTGGTTGAAGTATCGTCCTCTTGCTCTTCCTCTGTGTATCTTAAGCTTCACCTTATTTCTCTTCGGTTTCTGCGAACTGTGCGATTGATCTCACTATCAAACAGTAATGGTCCTGACAGGTTTCTTCTAGTCATAAACTAGAAAAACCTGTCAGAAGAAAATAAATGAAGAATTAGAAAATAAAATAAAAATTTAAATTGCAATAAAAGTAAAATGGCTAAAGTAATAAAAATCGAGTGTTCCTAATATCCTAATTCCCCAGCAACGGCGCTAAAAACTTGATACGTGATATTCACGACAGATTTTAAAAATTTATAATTAAGCGTTCTTGAAACTAACTATCATCACGATAAAGGCAAGTGTACCTATCGAATAGTAGTATAGCTTTAGCAAGACTGGATTGTCGAACCCAAAGGAACCAAGAGTACTAATAATTACTTTCTTTTTATTACCTAGCCTAAAAATTAAGGGATTTGTTTATCTAAACTAATTAACTAAACTAAGAGTGCACAGAGAGAAATTGGGGAAGAGCTTTTGGGAAAATTCGATTGATTAAGACAATACCCAAGGAAAAATCCACCTAGACTTCCCTTGTTATTTGACTCTAAATCAGACGATTTATTCATTTGACTTGATCTGTAGAAATCCCTAAATTATATTATTATCTCTCTCGAGACTAATAACGTCTAACCTTAGGTTGATTAATTGAAATCTCTTTCTAATTAAGAGAGACTAATAACGTCTAACCCTAGGTTGATTAATTGAAATCTCTTTCTAATTAACACCTAGTGTTGCATTAACTTGATCTATGGATCCCTTTATTAGGTTTCACCATAATCCGGAAAAATCTTATCACCCTTTCTCTAGGCGTGCAATCAACTCCGCTTAATTATGAAAAATTTACTCTTAGACAGGGTCTATTCCTCCTCTGAATAAGAGCATTAACTCGAATCAATATCCTGGAATATTAAAATGAGAATTAAGAACACATAATTAAGAACAAGTCAAATATTTATCATACAATTCAGATAATAACAACAAGATCCGTCTTAGGTTTCATTCCCCTTAGGTATTTAGGGGGTTTAGTTCATAATTATAGAAGAAAACACCTTAGAAGAATAATGAATACAAAACATAAAGAAAACCAAAAACCCCTGAATGGAAATTGAAAGGAGATCTTCAGTCTTGATGATGAATCCGGCTTCTGAGATGGACCAATCGGCTTCCCTTGAGTAATTCCTTACCTCTTACTCTGCGTCCCCCTCTTAAGTGCCTCCTCAGGTGTTTAAATAGGCTTTAGAATGCCTAAGAGCCCTCAAAATTGGCCTTTTCCGAATAGGGTTATACTTGGGCTCGGCAGAGACACGCCCGTGTGCGATTACTCCAGCCTATGGTCAAGGCTATTGAATAGGCACGGGCATGTAGTCTACCCGTGTAAGTCGTGCTTCGATCCTGTCAAAGGGACACGGGCATGTGACACACCCGAGTGAAGAAGTCTAGGTCGTGTTGATTTCCCACGTGGTTCTATTTTCTCCATTTTCGGCCCATTTCTCGCTCTTTTTACTCTTTTATGCTCACTTAAGTATAAAATATGAAATTATAGGAATAGGAGCATCGAATTCACCAAATCTAAGGAGAAACCATCCATAAATGTGCTAAGCATGGGATAAAAATATGTATAAATTACATTTTATCAATTACTCCTTTGGATGTTCTACTTACTATGTTACAACATCGCCACTCCATGTTGAAACATTATGGCCAGTCTCGTGTTCATATGCCTCCAAATGATGTCATGCACACTCACCAGATACGTTAGCCTTCCATTAGGGCTATTTTGGCCCCTAAGGTTATATAAATAGCTAAAATTACACTTCTTATTATCTGGGAACTAAAAGTGAAAAATTAAGTAAAAAATTAAGTGAAAAATTAAGCTCCTTCAGTACAAAAAATGGTTTAATATGCTACAAAAAAATTACGGTAGATCAAACTCCCACATATTTAAGTCATTGTTTATCCTCAATGAAGAAAAAAAAAATCTAAAACTAAAAGATAACTCTTGAGCAAATATGATACAAAGACGAGTTTTGGAATACAAGACTAGGACTAATCATACATATATATAATTCTGGCATGATATATAAATGACTTACCATTCTCAATTTCAAGCACCTGAGTTCAGTATATTACAAAGTATACAAGCAATAAGGTCCTCAAATATATTAATCCATCGATAAATCTTATAGGTGACGTGAACTTGGTTACAAGGTAGAAACTAGATTCACGATTTTATGTTCTAATGATGTGATCTCGGATCCCTTAATTGTGCTCGGACCAAAACTGACAATTGGGTCTAAAAACGTGATTAAACCAAAGAAGCCCAAAAAGGTATTTGTAGGCTCTTAAGGTCCAAAACTCGACATCTTAACTAATTTATTTTATTCCACGTCTTTTTATTTATTTATGTTTTATTTTTACAGCAATTTAATATGTCTTTATGTCTTGTGTTATTACATATTTAATATGTGTGTTGATTATGTCCTAGTTTATTACATATTTTTAATATGTCTTAAAAGTAAGTTGAATTTCATCTAAATCTACTATAGCTTTATTGTTGCTTTTAGTGTGTCCAAATGCATGTGTTAATTTGTCCTAGGGTAATCCAATGGCCAGCCATCTACTTAAAGCTTCAAGGGCTGTTCGAAATTTCCAAAGCATCAAGTCCGTTCACACTCAAAATAGTTGTTCAGTTTAGCATGAAAATGTTTAACAGATTCACTTATTTCTCGAGTAACTCTATTTCTAGTTCTAGTTAAATGTTTAATTGTCCTGATTTCATCTTTAATGGTTGATTGTGGTAGGCATTGCTCTTATTTGTTATTATACATGAAACTGTAAAAGTTTTGGTAATTTTTGTTGCATTCTATAGGTCGAGTCCTGGAGAAGGGTGTTACATTTTGTTTTCACCTTAATCATCAATATTTTAGGTTAATTTTGTTATTAGTCTCTATATTATGCTTAGGTTGTGAATTTAGTCACTACACTTTAATTTGGTTATTTTTAGTCCCCGTTACTTTTTAAATTTTAAAATGGGTTAATATAAAGAGATGGACCTGAACTGGTACAAGGTGTTAGGTTCAAGTACTTCGCATATCAAGTAAAATATAAGCTCATCATCCTTGGGATTGAAACAAAAACAACGGCATTGACTTCAGATATGTTTCATCTTCAGCGTCCTTCATCTTCCTTTTTGGTACCATCAATGTAATGCCCTAAACTCAACCCGATTCACCGGATCTAAATCTCGAGTGTTACTAAACAAACCACTTAAAAAAAATTCCAAATCAGTTGAAAATTTTTCTTAATAAAACATATTTCTTTCTATTTCATTCAAAAACTAAATCATAGGAAAAATAAAGGAAAATAATTAGGTTTGAAATTTTACATCGAGCTTTTCACTATATCTTTTACAATACGAATATTTGTTAAATACAAACTCTTTAGGGTGAAATCATACAATACGCCACAATTCCACTTTATGCATAATAACCAGGTATGTTGTTTTCTTGGTGTAATCCTGGCGTTATCCCCCCTGGCAAAATCTCTTATCATTAATACCTGAAACATAGACACAATACCTATAAGTTTAGGAGAACTTAGTGAGAGTAAATACTTTTATAACATTTGGGGAAACTCTGTACCATCTACTCCTTCTTAACCGCTTACTTTTATTTCAGTAGATACTATCACATTTTCAGACTTACACTTACATGTCAACTACCACACTCTTAGCATACCAACTCTCTCTTAATTTCCTAATCAACTTACAATCATTTCTTGACACTATGCCAATTTCTTCTTTCTGTTAATTTTAAAAGAGTATACCATCAAAGCCCACGTCATACAAACCATCTTTTCAAATATGCACTTATTCCATAATGGTTGCTCGTAGATACTAATTACTGATGAATACATACACATTTGATGAACACCCATGCAGACTTTAATACCAACAATTTACTTATCAAAATATATTCTTGTTCGTTACCCCACAAGCTCACACAAATAAATAACTTTATTATTACACAGGTAAATTCTACGCAACTTTATTTCATAACCTAGATACTTGGAAAAATAATAAACTAGATTTCATATGATGTTAAAAGAAGACCAAATACAACTAATATAAGGCAAATTCCAGATATCTCGGATTCAACCATACATAGTACAGGAAACTTAAACTAATGAATGCTTATCTCATTCATAACTGTGTACATGCCCCAATCCCAACTGACTGGTTTTCACAGCGAATATCGTCTCTGATCATACAAATACACAGCCATTTTCAAGAAATTTCCTCAAGGCTTATTCCTACATTGCAAACCTAACACAATCGAACTAGATTCAGATGTATTTCAACTTATCATATAATTATCAGAACTTATCCAAAATTTATTGCATAGTCGGATAGCCACATTTTACCATATAGACTTAGCAAAGTATGTCACAAGGACCAAGCTGAATACACTACAATAGCAATATAAGGAGTCACATGTTTATTGTCCCAACGGACTTTCGCAGAAGGTGTCATGGGATTCTCCCTTATGGACTTAGACATAAATTCATGTATTGTGATTTGTCAGTTCGACTACAAATTATCTAAGGCTTCACCATGAACATCTATACAATCATATATTACCATGGGTCTCAGCCATATGGATTTATACTCATTCATGTAACGTAATCTGTCAATCCAGTCTTCATCTTACTGGAGGCTACATCATAAATTTTTTTATATCATATAATCCCATGGGTCTCAACCTTGTGGTTTTACATTATGGGTCTCAACCTCGTGGTTTTACACCTATTTCCATAATGTGACCTGCCAGTCTAATTAGCAATATAACTTCCCTACCTAAGGCATCACAGAGGAACATTTACATATCTTTCACTTACCTAATTCTATTCACACATTTCACTTACCTAATTCTATTCACACATTTAATTAGTTCGTACCCTTTTCTATACCAAACTATGCTTGTATACTTACCCATCAACATTCTATTCCAACAAAGCCTAAAAAATACCAGCATAACACATATATCATTTTTACTTTACTTCTTACGTTTACCAATTAGTAGAGAAATCATCTTCATTTAAATAAACTTCTATTTGTACATTACACATGCAAAAGCCAAAACAGAGACTCATTTGATAACTCATTTACTGTAACTTGAAGCTTTAAACTCAGACACCTTTCTTGAACCAGCATCAGCAACTGCTTACAGAACATAGGACCACCATTAAAACTCATTTATATACAAATTACTATCATCTCAAACACTAATAATCTCCATTCAAAACCTTGTACTCATAACTTACTATTCATATAAATCTTAATAACATTACCCTTTCATAAACTTAACATACAAGACTATAATACTTACCAAGAGGTAGAACAACCACCAATTAAATCAAGAACCTCATCTTCTTACATATATATAATCAATTTCCCTTATTTGAACTTAAAAAGTGTCATTTAAATTCAAACTTTTTCCTTCTTAAATTCACAAGCAATCAACTTGCATTAGTAATCATACAGTCATTCACGGATTTAACCCATCATTCATAAGCGATATCATAAATTCGTTCAATTTTGCATTCACTCAATCTAATTCTAATCCAGGACCAAATTGAAAAACTTAGTTCTCTAAATGCCACTAAAAACCTGATCAAGTACTAGTTTGCATAAAATATTTAAGGATAAGACAAAATTGTAATTTTCAAGTTTCAGGGGCCACACGACCGTGTGACTAGCCTGTGTTTGAAGCCCTAGGCCGTGTGCGATGCATCGGGGTGAAGATGCAAGAGCCACATAGCCATGTCTTCAAGCCGTGTGAAAAACATGAATGCAAGGGAAAAGAAGAAACATGGTTGTGTGAGGGACCATGACCTACATGGGCGGGTCACTGTGTGTACCTGGAAATTTCAAAATTTGACTCGATTTTTAATAGAAGGTCACCCACTTGACTTTTTGGGGTCTCGTACGACGTTTCTTTGTTCAAATCTGATCTAAGGCACCTAAATCAGGTTATTCAATTGATACACACATGAGAATTATAGGTTGCTTTCAAGATTTACGAAGTTTGTCAGTAAAAACGTAAGAGATTCATAAACAAATTGGAAGATTTAATTAAACACAATGAAATTCAAAATTGAAGAGTTTTAATAAATCGAAACGAGAATTCTTACCAAAATTTTGACGAATTTACGGGATGTGATTGATGGAACTTAACAACTAGTAGAAAAACGAGTTCAAATTGGGAATAGATTTTGATTTGGGAACAAAGATAATTATCAACAATGGTGAGAAAATATTTTCAAAGAAAAAAATGGAAAAGAAAAGGGAAAAAGAATAAATAGAAAGAAAGCTGATAAATTCTATTATGATTTGAAAAGAATTAATTTGAAACTCAAATTAGGATAAAAAGTTAAAAAGGTAATGGAATTCTTATCCTAATTTGAATTTTGAGGAAATATAAGTTAAAATGTTTGGGGCTTGACTAAAACTTTCCAAAGTTGGCCTAATCAAAAGAAAAGCATAAGGGGAGGCTAATTCGAAATCTGGTCGCATGAGAGACTAGCTCCTCATTCATTGGCCTATGCAACTTTTCTTGCTTAGTTTTGTTGTCGTAATGTAAATTATCTTTTTGTGTGTCTTAACTAAAATGTAATAGAAGCAAAAAGGGAAAGAGGGACTCGAAATCGAGTATGTAGTGCAAGGGAGTAGGAAAGCGTGTTAACCGTTTGCCTACTGCATATCTTTCTAGGACTGTGGATAAAATAATGAATAACTAGGGAAAAAGGGTTTTGAACCTAGGAACTCTAAGAATAGTTCTAGTGCTAAACTATAGACCTAAGCCTAGTATTTGATCAGGACTTTCCTCTAATGATATTTGTTTTATTATGGCTTTTATCCTAGGTTATTAAAAGGAAAGAAAATGAGGAATGGAGTTTGAACCTAGAATCTCAAGAGAACATACAAGCTACTCAGTTATTCTTTCTAATAAATGTTTTCCACTGCTTTACAAAAATACTCAATTTTTGATAAATCTTTTCTTAAAAGCCTTAATCCATTTTTCAAATCTTCATGTTAATAATATTGTAATTAAATTACTTGGTAAAGTCAGTTTAATGAGTGAATGTTTTCCTACAAATCAACCCAAGTAAAAAGAGGACTTTACAAAACCACTTTGGTGATCAAATGTAACATCTTTGACTTAGCCAAAGCTCCTAGACCGAGTCGAGTGATCGAGTCGAGTGTTACATTATGTTAGAATTAAGTGACCCAAATTCTTATTTAAATAAAATACGATGGAAAATAAAATAAAAGTAAAATCCATACAGAACTAGACTTCTTTTATTTTATTTTAGAATAAGGTTTTTTAAACCTTATTAAACTCCATCAATTTTTATTTATTAGGATAAGGTGTTTCGATCCTACTAGAATATGGCTTTACAAGCCTATAAATAGACATAGTCTATTCCTCTTGTATTGATTCAAATTTTTTCGACATAGTGAATTTTCTTCTTCTCTGCCCGTGGTTTTTTCCCGAAAGGATTTCCACGTAAAATTTGTGTGTTCTTTATTTTATTTTATTTTATTTTTACAAATTGGAATCCGAGCTTTTGGGTTGTTCATCTCAATCACAGTAATGGTGTCTTTGAAGTATGAAATATCGCTGTTGGATCGCAACACCAGATTTGCATTGTGGTGGATTAAGATGTAAGCAGTTCTTGCGCAGATGGATCTAGAGGATGCCCTACTAGGGATAGATAAGATGCCTTCGACATTAACAGATGAAGAGAAGAAGCGTAAGGATCGAAAGGCGTTAACACAATTACATCTGCATTTGTCAAACAAAATTTTGCAGGAAGTGATGAAAGAGAAGACTGCTACTGCATTATGGAAGAGGCTAGAACAAATATGTATGTCGAAAACTCTAACAAGCAAGTTGCATATGAAGCAGCGTATTTATGCTCATCGTTTGGCGGAAGGTGCGTCTGAACACGAACACTTAACAATGTTTAAAGAAATTTTCTCAAACTTGGAGGCCATAGAGGTTCAGTATGATAAGGAAGATCTAGGGTTGATTCTACTTTGTTCGTTGCCCCCGTCTTATTCAACCTTTAGAGACACGATTTTATATAGCCGCGAGTCTCTCACAGTTGATGAGGTTTATGATTCTTTAACCTCGTATGATAAGATGAAACATCTTGTGGTTAAACCCAACTCTCAGGGAGAGGGTCTCATTATTCGTGGGAGACAAGATTGAAATGCTGATGATGATTGTGGTAGGACATAGGAACGGAATCCTCGTGGTAAATCTAAAGGTAGATCGAAGTCTTCAAATAGAGGTAAAACTTGTAACTTCTGTAAAAAGAAAGGGCACATTAAATCTGAGTGTTATAAGCTACAAAATAAGATTAAAAGGGAGGCTGCGAATCAAAAAGGAAAACAACCAGAAAATTCTGGTGAAGCTGATGTTGTAGAAGACTACAGCGATGGTGAAATTTTAGTCGCTTCTGTCAATGATTCTAAAGTAAGTGAGGAGTGGATACTTGATTCAGGCTGCACCTTCCATATGAGTCCCAATCGGGATTGGTTTACAACTTACGAAATAGTGTCTGAAGGTGTTATTTTGATGGGAAATAATGCTTCGTGTAAAATCGCAGGTGTTGGAACAATTAAAGTTAAGATGTTTGATGGAGTTGTCAGAACACTTAGTGACGTACGGCACGTTCCATAATTGAAAAGAAATTTAATTTCATTAAGTACTCTTGGTTCAAAAGGGTATAGATACACAGCTGAAAGTAGGGTTTTAAAGATTTCCAAAGGGTCCCTGTTGTGATGAAAGGGTGGAGAAAAATTGCCAAGTTATATGTTTTGCAGGGTTCTACTGTTACTAGTGATGCAGCTGTCACTTCCTCTTCCTTTTCAGATGATGATATTACTAAACGTTGGCATATGCGCCTAAGGCATATGAGTGAGAATGGCATGGCAGATATGAGCAAAAGAGGACTTCTTGATGGGCAAGGAATTTGCAAACTGAATTTCTGTGAGCATTGTGTTTTTGGGAAGCAAAAGAGAGTTTGATTCACTAAAGGAATCCATAACACGAAGGGAATGTTGGAGTATATTCATTCTGATCTGTGGGGGCCATCTAGAGTTCCTTCGAGAGGTGGAGCTAATTATATGCTAACCTTTATTGATGATTTTTCCAGAAAAGTTTGGGCGTTCTTCATGAAGTAGAAAAGTGATGTGTTTTCCGCATTTAAGTCTTCGAAAATTATGATTGAAAAACAGACAGGAAAACAGATAAAATACCTCCGTACAGACAATGGCTTAGAGTTCTGTTCTGATGAGTTTAATAGATTGTGCAAGTCAGAAGGGATCATGAGACACTTGACAGTTCGTCATACTCCATAGCAAAACGGCATTGCAGAACAAATGAACAGAACGATGATGGAGATGGTTCGATGTATGTTGTCAAATGCCAACTTACCGAAGTCATTTTGGGCAAAAGCAGCCTCTACTGCATGTTTTTTGATCAACCAATCTCCATCCATTGCCATTGAGAAAAAGACTCCACAAAAGGTATGGTCTGGTAATCCTGCTAATTATTCTGATTTAAAGATTTTTGGGTGTCTTGCGTATGCTCATGTTGATAATGGAAAATTGGAACCGAGATCCATTAAATGCGTTTTTCTTGGTTATAAAGCTGGTGTAAAAGGGTATAAGTTATGGTGTCCTGAAAATAGAAAAGTTGTGATTAGCAGATATGTTATTTTTTATGAAACTGCTATGCTACCTAACTTATCTCTTAAAGACTCTTCCAATAAAGAAAATCAAAAGCAGGTGGAGCTTCAGATTAATACAGAGTCAATTCCTCAAGCCATAAACAAAATTGAGAATAGAGTTGCTTCTTCACCACAATACTCTATCGCCAAAAACAGAACTAGAAGAGAAATTAAACCTCTAAAGAAGTATGCTGATGCTGATTTAGTTGCTTATGCTTTAAATGTGGCTAAAGATATAGATGCGAATCAAGAGCCATCTAATTATTCTGAGGTGGTTCGCTGTGAAGACTCAGAAAAGTGGATGTTTACTATACAAGAAGAGATGGAATCACTCCACAAAAACAGAACATGGGACCTTGTGAAATTTCCTAAAGGTAAAAAGGTTGTTCGTTGTAAATGGGTGTTTAAAAAGAAAGAAGGGACTCCAGGAGTTGAAGAACCCAGATATAAAGTAAGGCTTGTTGCAAAGGGTTATAGTCAAATTCCAGGAGTGGACTTCACAGATGTGTTCTCTCTAGTTGTTAAGCATAGTTCAATTCGAGCATTGCTTGGTATTGTCGCCATGCATGATTTGGAGCTTGAGCAGTTAGATGTAAAAACTGCATTTCTGCATGGAGAACTTGAGGAGGATATTTACATGCAACAACCAGAGGGTTTTATAGTCTCAGAAAAAGTGGACTATGTTTGCTTGCTAAAAAAGTCCCTTTACGGTTTGAAACAGTCACCAAGACAGTGGTACAAGAGGTTTGATTCCTTTATGACTTCTCATCATTTCAAAAGAAGTAGTTTGGACAGTTGTGTTTACTTTAAGAAAAACAGTGATGGCTCTTTTGTGTATCTACTTCTTTATGTTGATGACATGTTGATAGAAGCAAAAGATAAAGGAGAGATAAGAAAGGTCAAAGCCCAACTAAGTGAAGAATTTGAGATGAAAGATTTAGGACCAGCAAAGAAGATACTTGGTATGGAGATTCTCAAAGACAGAAAAGCAAGTAAATTGTACCTAAGTCAGAAGGGGTACATTGAGAAAGTTCTTTGTAGGTTCAATATGCAGAGTGCTAAGCCTGTTAGTACTCCTTTAGCAGCCCATTTCAGACTTTCATCGGCTTTACCTTCACAATCAGATAATGAGATTAAGTACATGTCACATGTTCCATACTCTAGTGCAATGGGATCTCTCATGTATGCTATGGTTTGCTCACGTCCAGATTTATCATATGCAGTCAGTGCAGTTAGCAGATACATGGCAAATCCCGGTAAAGAACATTGGAAAGTAGTTCAGTGGATTTTAAGATACTTACGAGGCACTACTCATATTTGCTTACAGTTTGGAAGAACTAAAGATGGAGTCATAGGGTATGTTGATGCTGATTTTGCTGAAGACCTTGATAGAAGAAGACCTCTCACAGGTTACGTCTTTACAATTGGAGGTTGTACAATTAGTTGGAAAGTCACTTTGCAAACTACAGTCGCTTTGTGTACCACTGAAGCTGAGTACATGGCGTTTACTGAGGCTTGTAAAGAAGCTATTTGGTTGAAGGGACTATTTAGTGAACTCAATGAAGACCTTCAAATCAGTACAGTATTTTATGATAGTCAGAGTGCCATCTTCCTTATAAAATATCAAATGTTTCATGAGAGAACAAAACATATTGATGTTCGGTATTATTTTGTTCGTGATATTATTGTTCGTGGTGATATTGTTTTGAGCAAAATTAGTACTCATGAAAATCCTGCAGATATGATGACTAAGTCACTTCCTATAACCAAGTTTAAGCATTGCTTAGACTTGGTTGGTGTTCATTGTTGAAGTTAAACCCTTAAGGGGTTTTGTGGAAGAGGTGGAGAACTTGTTCGCGATGAAGAACTTGTTCATTGAGAATTTGTGTCAAGGTGGAGATTGTTAGAATTAAGTGACCCAAATTCTTATTTAAATAAAATACGATGGAAAATAAAATAAAAGTAAAATCCATATAGAACTAGACTTCTTTTATTTTTTTTTAGAATAAGGTTTTTTAAACCTTATTAAACTCCATCTATTTTATATTTATTAGGATAAGGTGTTTCAATCCTACTAGAATATGATTTTAGAAGCCTATAAATAGACATAGTCTATTCCTCTTGTATTGATTCAAATTTTTTCGACATGGTGAATTTTCTTCTCCTCTGCCTGTGGTTTTTTCCCGAAAGGGTTTCCACGTAAAATTTGTGTGTTCTTTATTTTATTTTATTTTATTTTTACACATTATTTATATGTTTATATTAATAATAAAACCATATGCTAAATAATTAAAAAACCAACGCTAAATTGATATTAGAAAATTTGCTGACTAGACGAAATTTACATAAAAAATTAATCAATAAACATTTATAAATATCCAAAAACCAACATCAAAATAATGTACAACATCAAAGGAAATAATTAAATCGTTATAAAAATATATTTGTATATGACTATTTGCGATTTGTTGAGCTATAGTACTATTACAAAGCATAAATCCCTGTGCTAAAAATATCATACAAAAGAAATCTATTAGATTATGAGAAGTTCAAATCGTCACTCCCAAAATTTTGGGGAGCACCCTTCTCTTGATTCCCGGTTTGTACTCTAGGTGCTGGAACCTTTGGGGCTTCAGGCTTCCTGTTATGTACTCTACATAGTGCCCATCCATCACTATATTGCCTATATAATTTTAATAATTCTATATAATCAACTTTATCTTGCATATTTTTATAAATGGCTTAAATCTATATTGTCGAAACCTTTTTGAAATTAACTTTTATTTAAAAAAGAAAAGAAAAGTGGGAGTCGCCACCAATTACTTTTAAGAGGTGTTGATCGTTTTGATAAGAATTTTGATTTATTAAAACAATGTTTTTCGGTCTACAAAATCCAAAAAATAGGTTCGAGATTCGGTTATGCACGAGGAAGGATTAGCACCCTCGTAACGCCCAAAGTTGGTACCTAATTGATTAATTAATGTCTTAGTGTTAAAAGTTGAAAACTTGAAAAGAGTTTAAAATACTATCCCTCTTTGTATTAATGTTATTTTTAATTAAAAATTGCTTGAATAAATCGAAACATATGTTAAAGATCCTTTCATCTCGAGGTAACAAAATTTCACATCCCGTGAGTTAGGACATGACACCTCGAATCCTTGAGAATAAGCTTGCCTTTTATTTTTTATTTAAATCTCATGTATTTTAATTTTAAAAAGATATTCGATCATTTAGGTCCAATGATAAAATCGAACCTCGTAAGTTAAGGTACGACTTTCTCGAATATCCAAATACGAAACATTGCCTATTTTTAGATTTTCCTTTTTAAAAAATAACAAGCGTTATCTGAAAAATAAAAAAAATAAAGAACACACAAATTTTACGTGGAAACCTTTTCGGGAAAAAACCAAGGCAGAGGAGAAGAAAATTCACTATGTCGAAAAATTGAATTCAATACAAGAGGAATAGACTATATCTATTTATAGGCTTGTAAAGCCATATTCTAGTAGGATTGAAACACCTTATCTTAATCAATATAAAATAGCTGGAGTTTAATAAGGTTTAAAAACCTTATTCTAAAATAAAATAAAAGAAGTCTAGTTCTATATGGATTTTACTTTTATTTTATTTTCCATCGTATTTTATTAAATAAGAATTCGGGTCACTTAATTCTAACTATCTCCACCTTGACACAAATTCTCAATGAACAAGTTCTTCATCGCGAACTTTTAATGAACAAGTTTTCCGCCTCTTCCATAAAACCCCTTAAGGGTTTAACTTCAACAATGAACACCAACCAAGTCTAAGCAATGCTCAAACTTGGTTATAGGAAGTGACTTAGTCATCATATCTGTAGGATTTTCATGAGTACTAATTTTGCTCACAACAATATCACCACTAGCAATAATATCACGAACAAAATGATACCGAACATCAATATGTTTTGTTCTCTCATGAAACATTTGATCTTTTGTAAGGAAGATGGCACTCTGACTGTCACAAAATACTGTACTGATTTCAAGGTCTTCATTGAGTTCACTAAATAGTCCCTTCAACCAAATAGCTTCTTTACAAGCCTCAGTAATCACCATGTACTCAGCTTCAGTGGTAGACAAAGCGACTGTAGTTTGCAAAGTGGCTTTCCAACTAATTGCACAACCTCCGATTGTAAAGATGTAACCTGTGAGAGATCTTCTTCTATCAAGGTCTCCAGTAAAATCAGCATCAACATACCCTATGACTCCATCTTTAGTTCTTCCAAACTGTAAGCAAACATCAATAGTGCCTCGTAAGTATCTGAAAATCCACTGAACTGCTTTCTGATTTTTTTACCGGGATTTTCCATGTATCTACTAACTGCACTGACTGCATATGATAAATTTAGACGTGAACAAACCATAGCATACATGAGAGATCCCACTATACTAGAATATGGAACATGTGACATGTACTCAATCTCATCATCTGATTGTGGAGACAAAGCCGATGAAAGTCTGAAATGGGCTGCTAAAGGAGTACTAATGTGGCAGCCCTAATTTAACCCTAGTCGGAAAGTGGTTTCGGGACCACAAAACCGAGTCTTAAAAATAATTAACTGTTAAATTCTATGCCTATTATATGTGTAAATGCATTTGTGAAAGACTCATGCTTTGATTTTTGTCATTTGTATGTGAAAATTTTAAATAGGACCTAAGTGAGACAATTGTGAAATGTGATGGGTAAATTTTAAGGTGGTCTATTTATGCATGTTGTTAAAAAGGTGGACTTGCATGTCTAATTAGCCATTTAGAGATAGTGGCCGGCCATGATAATGATTAACACATATTATATGCATTTTTTTATTTGTTTATTAACATTTTAATATACAAAATGAATTAATGAATAAAGAAATAAGTGAAAATTTGGGTGAAGAAAAAAGCTTCATCCTTGTTCTTCTTGGCCGAATTGAAAGGAAGAGAAGGGGGAAGACTTTCGGTCATTTGAAACATAAGAAAGGTTAGTGAATGGTGTTAGATTTTTTGAAATTTAAGCTTGTTTTAGGTTAATCATCTTGTTTCTTACTTAGCCCATGCCAAAAATTTTTTGAATCTTGATGGATGGATTGCACATTCGGTTATGGTTGATGAGGAAATAATTTGATTATAGCCTTTAAGTTTTGATGAAGAATTTGTTGTTGCAAGAAGTTGAGCTTATTAATAGTATGAATTGTTAATGCTCATATGTGTAATAGCCGAACATGTAGTTGCTTAATGTCTTGAACAAATGCCGTTTAGGTGTTTTAAATTGATTAAATTAGATGTTTGATCATCTAAAGGTTCGGCATTGTGCATTATTGTTAAGAGTTTGATTTTTGAATCATAAGATTTTGATGACTTGTGTTTAATGGCATTCGGCCAAGGTCTATAGGTGTTTGCTAATTTGATTTAAGTGCATAGGTGGTAAATACTTCTTATTTGAAATTTTGATGAATAAGTAGAAATTAAGTAAGATGATGTTGGGTAAATTCTTAGCTTAGTTGTGTTAAGTATTCGGCAATACTTATAATAATGGATATGAGAGTGTGAAAGACTAGAAGTTATTTTAAGTGAGTTATGATCTTAATATGAACAAGATAGAATCGGCTATAAATGCGATTGAGTGATTCGGTCATTGTTTGGCATAGGTGAAACTAATATGATAATTGCTACATTGGTCATGAAATGGAAATTTAAATCAAACTAGAATTTTGTTTAGTTAGGGCCGAATGGGATTTATACGATATCAAAGCATGCATTATATATATATATATATGTGTGTGTGTGTATACGTGTTTGTGCATAACATGAGTAATCGACTAAATTATGATAATCACACATAGGTATATATATATGTATGTTAATGCCTAATGTATACACCTTGTGTCATTGAGACATTCGATATATATATATATATATATATATATATGTGTGTGTGTGTGTGTGTGTGTATTAGATATATAGTTAAATTCATGTTTAAGGTAGCATAAAGTTATATAAATCCTTGTTGTGCGTGAGAATTAGGTAGAGAATAAATAAGCATAAAATTGAGTCATGGCACATTTTATAAAATATAAATATGTATTAAAGTTATATATATATGATTGTTAAATGTGACTTACCAAGTACACAAATTTGAAAATGAAATGGTGATAGACTTAAGTGGACAATTGATTCAAATGAATTGGTTTTGAAATGTATATGGATGTCGTATGTCTGTGTTTGATTGAGGAGTAAATTTGTTTGATTTAGCTCAAGAGCTTAGAGGATCAAAGTTGGATAGGGGAAAGGAGAAAGTAATCGAATAGCCGTTGAAATCGTTCGACAACATCCAAAGTAAGTCTTTGAGTAATGGAGCTTAGCTTATGATTTGATAAAATTATGATATATATAAGTGTAATAAATAAATCGTGATCTAATGGTTCTATTTTAATTACGTAGTGAAATAAATGATTTGTGCATATGACTTGTAGCCGAATAATTATAGAAATCATGTAGAATAGCAAAATGAAATCATGTTAATTGTATGTGACTCTTGGTAGAAAGTGGAAGGGTTGATAAGCATGTTGTGCTTGTGTTCTAGTAATGTAATTGAAATGCTAATGTGTTATGATATATTTATGTGCATGATAATTGAGGATTATATCCGGGTTAAGTCCCGAAGGCTTTCGTGCTGGTTGTTATATCCGGGTTAAGTCCCGAAGGAATTCGTGCTGGTTGTTATATCCAGGTTAAGTCCCGAAGGCATTCGTGCTGGTTGTTATATCCGGGCTAAGTCCTGAAGGCATTCGTGCTAGTTGTTATATATTGGCCAAGTTCCGAAGGCACTCGTACTGGTGTTATATTCGGGCTAAGTCCCGAAGGTATTTGTGTTTGGAAATGTGCGATCCTGCTGTAATAATTCCAATTAATGTGCTCACAACCCTAAGATGATCAGGTATGTATCATATATACATTGGAAATTTTGATTCGGTATAAATTGTGATCATTCAATTGAATAGTGCTCTCCCGGCCATTACTTAGGGTTGTATGAAGTCTATAGCTTATTCGGGATACATGAATTTTGATTTAAGTGAAATTTAGTTAAGTTTGACTCTGAGCGTGTGAGTATATTGGTTGAAGTGTGAAGTAACATGATTATGGGATTTTGCGTATATGTATTTATTTAGCCTTATGAATGCTATGCTTAAGTTTTAAATGATTTCATTACTTAAAACTTACTAAGCATCGAAATGCTTACTCTGTCGTTTAAATTCTCTGTTTTATAGATCTCGTTCGTTAGCTATCGGTCTTAGGATTCTCAAAGTCGAAGTCGTCCACACTATCTAAACCCATTTGGTATCCTTGTAGCTGAACTTTGATAATGGCATGTATAAGATTGGCTTTTGATGTTAAATAAGTATCTTTTTGGTGATGTATATATGTATAGCCATGCGAAAATGACTTGTTAAGTTACTATATGTGTTTCACTTGGTTAACATAAATGTTTGGTTGATATTCCATTTATGTTATAAATGTTTTAACGTGAATTGAACTTAAGAATGAATCAATGTATCAATTAACTTGAGATGACTCTTTTGAATATAGTCAAATAAAATTTTGTGCTTTTTTGGTAATACTTCTTAACCCAAATCGGTGATCGGACTCGGGTTTGGGGTGTTACAACTAACAGGCTTACCACTCTGCATATTGAACCTGCAAAGAACTTTCTCAATGTACCCCTTCTGACTTAGGTACAATTTACTTGCTTTTCTATCTCTGAGAATCTCCATACCAAGTATCTCCTTTCTGGTCCTAAATCTTTCATCTCAAATTCTTCACTTAGTTGGGCTTTGACCTTTCTTATCTCTCCTCTATCTTTTGCTGCTATCAACATGTCATCAACATAAAGAAGTAGATACACAAAAGAACCATCACTGTTTTTCTTAAAGTAAACACAACTGTCTAAACTACTTCTTTTGAAATCATGAGAAGTCATAAAGGAATCAAACCTCTTGTACCACTGTCTTGGTGACTGTTTTAAACCGTAAAGGGACTTTTTCAGCAAGCAAACATAGTCCTCTTTTTCTAAGACTATAAAACCCTCTGCTTGTTGGATGTAAATATCCTCCTCAAGTTCTCCATGCAGAAATGCAGTTTTTACATCTAACTGCTCAAGCTCCAAATCATGCATGGCCACAATATCAAGAAAAGCTCGAATCGAACTATGCTTAACAACTGGAGAGAACACATCTGTGAAGTCCATTCCTGGAATTTGACTATAACCCTTTGTAACAAGCCTTGCTTTATATCTGGGTTCTTCAACTCCTGGAGTCCTTTTTTTCTTCTTAAATACCCATTTACAACGAACAACCTTTTTACCTTTAGGAAGTTTCACAAGGTCCCATGTTCTGTTTTTGTGGAGTGATTCCATCTCTTCTTGCATAGCAAACATCCACTTTTCTGAGTCTTCACAGCTAACCGCCTCAGAATAATTAGATGGCTCTTTTTTCGCATATATATCTTTAGCCACATTTAAAGCATAAGCAACTAGATCAGCCTCGGCATACTTCTTTGGAGGTTTAATTTCTCTTCTAGTTTTGTTTTTGGCGATAGAGTATTGTGGTGAAGAAGCAACTCTATTCGCAATTTTTGTTCTGGCTTGAGGAGTTGACTCTGTATTAATCTGATGCTCCACCTGCTTTTGATTTTCTTTATTGGAAGAGTCTTTAAGAGATAAGTTAGGTAGCATAATAGTTTCATCAAAAACAACATCTCTGCTAATCACAACTTTTCTATTTTTAGGACACCATAACTTATACCGTTTTACACCAGCTTTATAACCAAGAAAAAAACATTTAATGGATCTCGGTTCCAATTTTCCATTATCAATATAAGCATACGCAGGACATCCAAAAATCTTTAAATCAGAATAATTAGCAGGGTTACCAGACCATACCTCTTGTGGAGTCTTTTTTTCAATGGCAACGGATGGAGATCGGTTGATCAAAAAACATGCAGTAGAGGCTGCTTCTGCCCAAAATGACTTTGGCAAGTTGGCATTTTACAACATACATCGAACCTTCTCCATGATCATTCTGTTCATTCATTCTACAACACATTTTTGTTGTGGAGTATGACAAACTGTCAACTGTCTCATGATCCCTTCTGACTTGCACAATCTATTAAACTAATCAGAACAGAACTCTAAGCCATTGTCTGTTGTAGAAGCCCAAATTGCCCGGGCCCGATTTCATCAAAACCCAACCAAACCTCTAAACCCACTAAAACCCTTAACTCATGACCCATTTACATCTACCCAAACCCATTACAAAACCTAAACATTAAACCCAATTCAAAAGCCCATTAACCCCCCCAAAAAAAAACCTAACCCAAAAAAAAAAGAAAAAAGAAAAACCTAACCCAAAAAAAAAAACTAAAAAAACCCTAGCCACCTAACCACTTTCCCACTTGCCCCATTTTTCCTTCCATTTTTGATATCCATTGTTTACCACCACCACCTACAAAATAGAAAAAGAAATAATAGAAAATCATGTAAAAAATGGCTATAAAAAGCCATTCAAAAATCATGTAAGGAAGGAGGGGAGGATTTTACAAAGATTGAAGAAAAAAAAAAACACAAAAATCCCTTCAAATTTTGAACACAAAAGAAACATCAATAAAAGGTTGCATCTTTTCTTTTTCCTCTTCTTTCAATTTTTTCTTTTTTTTGTGTTGTTTTTTCTTTCTTTATATATACATATATTGTTAAAAAATTTACCTTTTTTTCGCCACTGTGGCGCGGTGGCTGTGATTTGACTTGACGACGGCAATGACCGACGATCAACCGTGACCGCCCCCCTTGGCCGGATTTCCTTTCCCCCCTTCTCTCTTCTTTCCCCTTCTTTTTTAGGTATTTTATATATATTATGTATATATTTTTAATGCCATTAGTTATATATTTCTTATGTATATATTCTTAAATACTATTATATACATATATATATATATATATTTTAAATACCATATTGTGTATATATTATTATTACAAATTATTACTATTGCTAGTATTATTATAACTATTATTATATTAGTGTATATTTTATGTACATATGTATATATATATATATATATATTTTGCACATATCATTATTTTATATTATTGTTGTAAATTTTTATGTATATATTTTTTATGTACGTTTCCTAATATTTTCTTTTATTGTAGATATTATTATTATTATTACATACTTTTATTATATGCATATATATATATATATATGTATTTTATGTACATATTATTATTTTATATTATTATTACCAAATATATCATTTTTCCTATTTTATTATTAGTACATGATTTGTTTTTATTTTGTAAATATCATTATTATGGTTATTCTAATATTCTAGTATTCCATGTTAATATTTTTCATTAATGATATCATTTTTTTTGCGTCCTTTATCTATTTTTATTTTCTCACTTTAGGAATATTTTTTCTCATGTTTTAATTAATTTCAAAAATAAGGCAATGTACCGATTTAATATTAAGCCATTGATTTCATCACTATGTTGGGTGAAATTTGTCGGCTTGTGTTAAAAAACGGGACACCCTTTCTAAAAAAAAATTGAAAACTAAAAATTCTCATTTTTCAATCGGATCACGATTAAATATTATATTGAACTCGTATTTTTGAAAATCAAGTCAACACATGTTTATGAGATACCAATTTTGGGCGTCGCGAGGGTGCTAATACCTTCCTCGCGCGTAACTGACTCCCGAACCCCAATTTTTCTCTGGACTTTCACGTAGACTTAAATTTGGCCTTCTTTTTGTTTTAAAATAATTAGGTGTCCGATCACACCTATAAAAAAGGATCGGTGGCGACTCCCTTTGTTAATAAAATCGAAAGTTGGTTTTCAAATGTTTAATAAATCGCCACAATTAGCGACCAAGCGAAACTAAAATTTTTTTTACGTCGCTACAGCTGGCGACTCCACTAGGGACCCTTTTTGAGAGTCGAGTCGAACTAAACTCGCGTTGTCAAAATTTTCAAAGTTCCTTGTTCAAATTAACATTTAGTCGTGATCTTCAAATTTTTGGTTTTCAAAAAAAAAATCATGCATATGCATCGTGTTGTATATATTCTAACTTGTTTTATCCGGTTGTTTTTCAGCTTTAAATTTTTGTGATTTTAGTTTTGGTTTAGTTTTTTAAATAAAACGTAAAGGTTTGCAAGTTTCTCCCCACACACCGTGCACGTGCATTTTTGTTGCATAACATGAGCTCTCTACCCGGGCTCCGTCCGTTTAAGTGAAAGTAAACGCTACGCCTTCGTGAGTTAACTCGTCCCTCCGCACAGGCTAGTGAATACTTTCGGGTTACATATGACTTATGCTTTCGTGAGTTAACTTGTCCCTCCGCATAGGCATAAGTAAATGTAATCCCTCGAATTGAACTCGTGAGCCTGTGATAGGCTATGACCGAGGCTCTGTGCTAATCTTAGCAGATGATAGTACGGGCAATTCGAGTACCTATCTAGAACCAAAACCGCATATAATGAACCATACGAGCCACCTAACTAGAGCCATGCCGAACCTCTGTCCATTTAGTAGTCCCCAAAATAAGTGCACGGGAGGAATGCCTCTTGCCTTTTGCATTTTCACTTTCTATATAAGAGGATTGGGTCTGTTTAATAAACTAGGTCGGGTAGTTCGATTTGTTGAAGTTCTCTATGTTTTTCTGCCTGTATTAAATTACTAATCAAGTTTGTTTGTCTTTGCTTTATTGTTTTCATCATGCATTATAGGCATCATATTAGGAAGGTGTTGATTAAAGATTGGTTGCCAAAACGGGTTTCTAATGGAGGAGTCAATTATACGAGTGACCAAACGTTGTGTAATACTCCTTTGATTAAGGAAATGCCTAAATAGGGGCTATCTTGAAATTAACACCAAATTTTTGCATATTCATTCATGGTGACATTCATTTGACATTCATGCATTCATTCATACATTGCATATCCCATACTCGGTTATTGAAGATAAAATATATAATTCGCAGTTGTAATACCACAAGATGGAACCACGTCATCCGTATAAAACTCGCCGACAAGATAGAGTAATGGAGGCTGAATTCAATGAGAAAATTGAAAGATTGAAAAGGCCGAGAACCGAATGGGAGCCTATGGAATTCCTCCTTTGTCAAGAACATTTACGTCTGGGAATGATATACCCGAGGAGGACAATGCACAAGGCACAATGTTAATGATCGAAAAGGGTTTTCGAACATCAATATAAATGTCATTGACAAAGGAGTGACACAAGTAAAGATGTCTCAAGGATACGCCTTTGTCCCCCGGTTTCATGTTGAACAATTGGAATGCCGAGGACCTTCTTGTAGTTTATAAGTCTTTAGAGTAATGCTCAGACATTAACATTCTATTGTGTCCTTAGATATAATAGAATTCTTTTGTAAGAGCTTGCATTCACTCTTTATCATTCAAATGAATATCAATGAAGATGAATTTTGTCATGATCTTTCGCATTATCACTAATTTCATAATCATTTTCTCATTTCATAGCTTTGTCCTTACATTTGCCTCATGCCATGCCATAACATTTCGTTTGTTGGTTCCAATACTTGGATGCCCTCTATAGTCTCCTTTTTCATTCAACTTTCAGTGCTCGGATGTCAACAAAGATGAACAAACCCATTACGAGTCCCGAAATCGATTTTGAGAAGGCTGTTTGTTTAGGAGAATTCGAAGCCGAAGAAAATGCTGAAGACTATGTCTCGTCTCCTGACTTGCTAAGAATGGTGGAACAAGAGGATAAACAGATTTTGCCTCATCAAGAATCCGTTGAAACAATAAATCTGGGAACGAAGAAAGGAAACAAGAAGTGAAGATTGGGACTTCTATTTCAGGGGGCACCAGGCATAATTTGATTGCTTTGCTCCTCGAGTACAAAGATGTATTCGCATAGTCATATCAGGACATGCCAGGATTGGATGAAGATGTAGCGGTCCATAAGCTCCCATTAAAGCCAGAATGCAAGCCCATTCAACAAAAGCTAAGACGGATGAGGCCTGAGATGTTGTTGAAGATAAAAGAGGAAGTCAAGAAGCAACTTGATGCTGGTTTCCTACAAGCCTCCAAATATCCAGAATGGGTGGCTAACATAGTCCCGGTGCTGAAGAAAGACGGCAAAGTACGAGTGTGCGTGGATTATCGTGACCTGAATCGAGCAAGTCCTAAAGATAATTTTCCCTTACCACACATTGATACATTGGTAGATAACACAGTAAAACATTCACTGTTTTCTTTCATGGACGGATTCTCGGGGTATAATCAGATCAAGATGGCCTCTGAGGATATGGAGAAAACTACCTTCGTAACAATGTGGGGAACATTCTGCTACAAGGTGATGCCATTTGGGTTAAAGAATGCTGGGGCAACATATCAGAGGGCTATGGTGACGTTATTCCATGACATGATGCATAAAGAAATAGAGATCTACGTCGATGATATGATTGCTAAGTCCCGAGGGGAAGAAGAGCATGTAGCGAACCTGAAGAAGTTGTTCAACAGACTGAGAAAGTTCCAGCTAAAGCTCAATCCGTCCAAATGTACGTTTGGGGCTACCTCAGGAAAATTGCTTGGCTTCATTGTCAGCGAGAGAGGCATTGAAGTTGATCCAGATAAAATAAAAGCCATTCAAGAGTTACCACCTCCGCGCACGCAAAAGAAAGTCAGAGGATATTTAGGGAGATTAAACTACATCACCCGATTTATTGCTCAACTTACCAACCAATGCGACCCAATCTTTCGACTCCTTCAAAAACATAATCTCGGGAAATTGGAATGAGGAATGTCAGGTGGCCTTTGATAAGATAAAACAATATTTGTCTAGTCCTCCAGTGCTAGTACCGGCAACTCCGGGGAGACCATTGATATTGTATTTGACCGTGTTCGAAAATTCAATGGGTTGCGTACTGGGGCAACACGACGAGTCAGGGAAGAAAGAAAAGGCGATCTACTACCTCAGTAAAAAGTTCACTGAATATGTGGCAAAGTATTCATCCATTGAAAAATACTGTTGTGCTCTAGTTTGGGTAGCTCAGAGACTCAGACAATATATGTTGTATCACACGACATGGCTAATTTCAAAGCTGGACCCAATAAAATACATGATGGAATTGTCGGCACTATCAGGAAGAATGGCACGATGGCAGATCCTCCTTTCGGAATATGACATTGCCTATGTAAGTCAGAAGTCGATAAAAGGGAGCGCAATAGCTAACTTCTTAGCAACTCGAACAACGGAGGATTACGAGCCATTGAGATTTGATTTCCCAGATGAAGACTTGATGTGCATTACGAAAAAAGAATGCGAGTCACCAAAAGAGAAGTCATGGAAGATGAGCTTTGATGGTGCATCAAACGCATTGGGGCATGGGATTGGAGCAGTCTTAATATCGCTGAAGGAATCATTACCCACTCCGCCGGCTGAATTTCTTCTGTACCAATAACATAGCAGAATATGAGGCTTGTATCATGGGACTTCGTGCAGCTATTGAACGAAACATCGAAATCTTAGAGGTGTACGGGGACTCAGCCCTAGTGGTTTACCAAATCCGTGGAGAGTGGGAAGTGAGGGACCCAAAATTGATTAAGTACAGTGATTTAGTAGCTGAATTGATCAAAGAATTCAAAGAAATAACTTTTCATTACTTCCCGCGAGAAGAAAACCAATTGGTTGATGCCCTGGCCACCTTGGCTTCAATGTTCAAAGCAAGTAAAGAAGTAGAAATAATGCCCCTCAAAATGAGCATATACGAGGTCCCTGCACACCGTTGTAGCATTGAGAAAGAGGCAGACGGACGGCCATGGTTCCATGATATCTTAGAATATATCAAGAATCAAAGCTATCCCGAAAAAGCGAATGAGAATGACAAAAGAACAATCAGAAGAATGGTAGCGGGATTTGTTCTTGATGGGGATATCCTGTATAAAAGAGAAAAGGATCAAGTACTTTTGAGATGCGTGGATAATGTTGAAGCTAGAAAGATACTTGAATATGTCCATGAAGGAATCTGTGAGACACATCCCAATGGTTTCAGTATGGCCAGAAAGATTATGAGACTCGGTTACTACTGGTTGACGATGGAAAGCGACTACATTAGTTTTGCCAGAAAATGCCACAAATGTCAAATCTACGGCGATAAAATTCATGTAGCCCCTTCGCCCCTTCACGTCATGACTTCTCCGTGGCCTTTTTCTATGTGGGGCATGGATGTCATAGGGCCTATTTTCCCGAAAGCTTCTAATGGACATCGATTCATTTTTGTGGTCATTGATTACTTCACAAAATGGATAGAAGCCGCTTCGTTTGCCAATGTGACCAAGACTGCAGTTTACAGGTTTTTGAAGAAGGAAATCATTTGTCGATATGGTTTGCCTGAAAGAATCATTTCAGATAACTCCATGAATCTGAATAACAAGATGATGAAGAAAGTATGCGAGCAATTCCAAATAAAGCATCATAACTCCTCGCCCTATCGCCCAAAGATGAACGGGGCTGTTGAAGCAACCAATAAAAATATTAAGAGGATCATTGGGAAAATGACTGAGACGTTTAAAGATTGGCACGAGAAGCTTCCATTTGCTTTGTTTGCATATCGCACATCTGTACGAACATCTACGGGAGCAACTCCTCTCTCTCTGGTTTATGGAATAGAAGCTGTGCTACCTATCGAGGTTGAGATCCCTTCTCTACGAGTCTTAATGGAATCAAAGTTAGAAGAAGCAGAATGGGTACAAGCTTGATATGATCAGCTGAACCTCATTGAAGAAAAGCATCTCAGGGCAATTTGTCACGGGTAGATGTACCAAAAAAGAATGATAGCAGCCCATGACAAGAAGGTACGACCAAGAGAATTCCATGAAGGAGAACTCGTGCTGAGAAAAATTCTCCCAATACAAAAAGATCTGCGAGGGAAATGGGCACCAAACTGGGAAGGACCGTACGTCGTAAAGAAGGCATTCTCAGGAGGAGCTTTGATCCTTACCGAGATGGATGGGAAAGAGTTATCGAATCCAGTCAACTCAGATGCTGTGAAGAAATATTATGCTTAAGATGAAAACCCGAAAAGGGCATCTTAAAAAAAAAAAAAGGGATCAAGGCGAAAACCCGAAAAGGGCGTCTTGATTAGTACAAAAAGATTAGGATGAAAACCCGAGAGGCGTCCTAATGAAACAAACTGGCGGTCGAACGATAGGTCAAGCGGTGAGGCTACTGATTTGAAGCATTTCGAAAGCTCGAAATCTTCTACGCAAGAAGCCGCTTCGAAAAGATTTTTGATTGAGGAACGAGGAAGAGTTCATGTGTTGAATATCTAGAGCATTTGTATCCGTTGAATACGATCCTTTCTTTCTTTTGACATTTTTACTCTCATTGGTTAACTTGCTTTGTTTGCCACATTTGAAATAGATGAATATGAAATATCATTTTTGTCCCTATCTGACCTTTTTCATGCATCTCATTATGTGTTTATTTACATGATAAATGGTGAAATGACATACTCTAAACAAAAGAAATGTTAAGCATTACCTGGATGAAAATTTGATAAGCACAAGAGTCTCAAAGTAAGAACAAAGTTTAATCGAGGGCAGAAGAGTGATATCTGAGAAACGTCGATTACTCGTGAAGCTTGAAGACAGGTATAAGGCCTGAAGAGAAAGTCGAGAATCAAAGCAATGAACACAGATCCTCAACAATCGTGGCTAAATGGACATCCGACAAACATGCTTAAGGAGCACTGCATAATCATGTAGGCATAAAAGCATTTAAGACAAACATGTGCATATCATGATAACATCATACATGGCATATCAGTACTCCAACATGAGCAAGAAATCTTGAATGAGAGTCGACTTGAATCAAAGGAAAAGACACTCGAGTTCTACCAAAGGATGAGTTTTGGTATTTTGATGTTTTTAATTCATGCTTTTCAAGGAAATCAACTCATATTGCGAGAGATGAGTTGAGCCTCAAGACACGTTGAGGTATTTTTAATTTTGTTTTCAAAATCAACTCATATTATGAGAAGTGAGTTGAGCCTCGGGCACTGTTGAGGTATTTTTAGTTTATGTTTTAAATTGACTCATATTGCGAGAGGTGAGTTAAGCCTTTTAATTTTTGTTTTTCAAAATCAACTCATATTGCTAGAGGTGAGTTGAGCCTCGGGGCACGCTGAGGTATTTTTAATTTTTGTGTTTTAATTTCAACTCATATTGCGAGAGGTGAATTGAGCCTCGGGGGACGCTGAGGTATTTTTAGTTTATGTTTTAAATTGACTCATATTGCGAGAGGTGAGTTAAGCCTTTTAATTTTTGTTTTTCAAAATCAACTCATATTGCTAGAGGTGAGTTGAGCCTCGGGGCACGCTGAGGTATTTTCAATTTCTGTTTTTCAAAAAAATCAACTTATATTGCGAGAGGTGAGTTGAGCCTCAGGACACGATGAGGTAATTTCAATTTCTGTTTGTCAAGAATCAACTCATATTGCGAGAGGTGGGTTGAACCTTTTAATTTCTACTTTTTCAAAATTAGCTCATATTGCGAGAGGTGAGTTGAGCCTCAGGTCACGCTGAGATATTTTCAATTTCTGTTTTCAATTTACGTTGTTCAAGAATCAACTCATATTGCGAGAGGTGGGTTGAACCTTTTAATTTCTACTTTTTCAAAATCAGCTCATATTGCGAGAGGTGAGTTGAGCCTCAGGTCACGCTAAGGTATTTTCAATTTCTGTTTTCAATTTACGTTGTTCAAGAATCAACTCATATTGCGAGAAGTGGGTTGAACCTTTTAATTTCTACTTTTTCAAAATCAGCTCATATTGCGAGAGGTGAGTTGAGCCTCAGGTCATGTTGAGGTATTTTCAATTTCTGTTTTCAATTTATGTTGTTCAAGAATCAACTCATATTGCGAGAGGTGGGTTGAACCTTTTAATTTCTACTTTTTCAAAATCAGCTCATATTGCGAGAGGTGAGTTGAGCCTCGGTTCACATGCTGAGGTATTTTCAATTTCCGTCTTTCAAAAAAAATTCAACTCATATTGAGAGAAATGAGTTGAGCCTCAAGACACGTTGAGGTAATTTCAATTTTTGTTTTCAAAATTCAACTCATATTGCGAGAAATGAGTTGAGCCTCAAGACACGTTGAGGTAATTTCAATTTCTGTTCAAAATGAGTTGAGCCTCAAGACACGCTGAGGTAATTTCAATTTCTGTTTTCAAAATTCAACTCATATTGCGAGAAATTAGTTGAGCCTCAAGACATGCTGAGGTATTTTCAATTTCTGTTTTTCAAAAAAAAAAATCAACTCATATTGTGAGAAATGAGTTGAGCCTCAAGACACGTTGAGGTATTTTCAATTTCTGTTTTCAAAAAAATCAACTTATATTGCGAGAGGTGAGTTGAGCCTCGGTTCACAGGCTGAGGTATTTTCAATTTTTGTCTTTCAAAAAAATCAACTCATATTGCGAGAGGTGAGTTGAGCCTCAAGACACATTGAGGTAATTTCAATTTCTGTTCAAATGAGTTGAGCCTTGGCTCACGCGCTGAGCTATTTTCAATTTCTGTCTTTCAAAAAAAATCAACTCATATTGCTAGAGGTGAGTTGAGCTTCAGATCACACACTGAGGTATTTTTTCAATTTATATTTTTCAAAAAAATCAACTCACATTGCGAGATGTGAGTTGAGCCTCAGTCACATGTCGAGGTATTTTCAAAATCTGTTTTTCAAATTCATTTTCAAAAATCAACTCATATTGCGAGAAGTGAGTTGAGCCTTGGCTCACGTGCTGAGCTATTTTCAATTTCTGTTTTTTCAAAAAATTCAACTCATATTGCGAGAGGTGAGTTGAGCTTTTTAATTTCTGCGAGAGTTGAGTTGAGTCTTTTATTTCTATTTTTCAAAAATCAACTGATATTGCGAGAGGTGAGTTAAACCTCCAGTCACATATCGAGGTATTTTCAAAATCTGCTTTTCAAGTTAAGTTTCAAAAAATCAACTCATATTGCGAGAGGTGAGTTGAGCCTTGGCTCACGCGCTGAGCTATTTTCAATTTCTGTTTTTAATGTCTGTTTTTAGAGAGTCAATTCATATTGCGAAAAATGAGTTGAGCTCAGGATCACATGCCGAGTAGAGAATAAAGATTGAAGCTGATTGAAGACGTCAGATTCTGTCTCCTTAAAGTTGCAGTGAAGTTGATCGAGGGCATCAGATATTGCCTTTTTGGAGTCGCAGAAGAGAAGACCAAAACCTTATCTCACTGAAGCGATAGAAGAGCATATTGAAGTTGTAGATCTTATCTTTCTGAAGTTACAGTGAAGTAGACCGAAGCCATAAATTTCATATCCTTGAAGTTACATTGGAATAGATTGAAGCTACAAGGCGTATATCATAAGATGCAGTGGAGTGAACCAAAGCTACAAGATGCGGTGGACTGAAAAGGGACTAACTAAACAAGAAGAGTTCTAAAGCAAGTCAAGACCTAGCAAGACCGGGCAAATTTGGTCTTCCTTGAAAGTCTTTGCTCTATTCCTGTTGCACGACAATGAGCAAAGAGGGGCAGCTGTAGAAGCCCAAATTGCCCGGGCCCGATTTCATCAAAACCCAACCAAACCTCTAAACCCACTAAAACCCTTAACTCATGACCCATTTACATCTATCCAAACCCATTACAAAACCTAAACATTAAACCCAATTCAAAAGCCCATTAACCCCCCCAAAAAAAAAACCTAACCCAAAAAAAAAAGAAAAAAGAAAAACCTAACCCCAAAAAAAAACTAAAAAAACCCTAGCCACCTAACCACTTTCCCACTTGCCCCATTTTTCCTCCTATTTTTGATATCCATTGTCTACCACCACCACCTACAAAATAGAAAAAGAAATAATAGAAAATCATGTAAAAAATGGCTATAAAAAGCCATTCAAAAATCATGTAAGAAAGGAGGGAAGGATTTTACAAAGATTGAAGAAAAAAAAAACACAAAAATCCCTTCAAATTTTGAACACAAAAGAAACATCAATAAAAAGGTTGCATCTTTTTCTTTTTTCCTCTTCTTTCAATTTTTTTCTTTTTTTGTGTTGTTTTTTTTCTTTCTTTATATATACATATATTGTTAAAAATTTTACCTTTTCTGCCACTGTATGGTGATGTGATCAACGACGACGGACAATGACAAATGATCGACGATCGACCGTGACCCCCCCTTGGCCGGATTTCCTTTCCCCTCCTTCTCTCTTCTTTCCCCTTCTTTTTAGGTATTTTATATATATTATGTATATATTTTTAATGCCATTAGTTATATATTTCTTATGTATATATTCTTAAATACTATTATATACACATATATATATATATTTTAAATACCATATTGTGTATATATTATTATTACAAATTATTACTATTGCTAGTATTATTATAACTATTATTATATTAGTGTATATTTTATGTACATATGTATATATATATATATATTTGCACATATCATTATTTTATATTATTGTTGTAAATTTTTATGTATATATTTTTATGTACGTTTCCTAATATTTTCTTTTATTGTAGATATTATTATTATTATTATTACATACTTTTATTATATGCATATATATATATATATATGTATTTTTATGTACATATTATTATTTTATATTATTATTACCAAATATATCATTTTTCCTATTTTATTATTAGTACATGATTTGTTTTATTTTGTAAATATCATTATTATGGTTATTCTAATATTCTAGTATTCCATGTTAATATTTTTCATTAATGATATCATTTTTTTGCGTCCTTTATCTATTTTTATTTTCTCACTTTAGGAATATTTTTCTCATGTTTTAATTAATTTAAAAATAAGGCAATGTACCGATTTAATATTAAGCCATCGATTTCATCACTATGTTGGGTGAAATTAAATGGCTTGTGTTAAAAAACAGGACACCCTTTCTAAAAAAATTGAAAACTAAAAATTCTCATTTTTCAATCGGATCACGATTAAATATTATATTGAACTCGTATTTTTGAAAATCAAGTCAACACATGTTTATGAGATACCAATTTTGGGCGTCGCGAGGGTGCTAATACCTTCCTCGCACGTAACTGACTCCCGAACCCCAATTTTTCTCTGGACTTTCACGTAGACTTAAATTTGGCCTTCTTTTTGTTTTAAAATAATTAGGTGTCCGATCACACCTATAAAAAAGGATCGGTGGCGACTCCCTTTGTTAATAAAATCGAAAGTTGGTTTTCAAATGTTTAATAAATCGCCACAATTAGCGACCAAGCGAAACTAAAATTTTTTTTACGTCGCTACAGCTGGCGACTCCACTAGGGACTCTTTTTGAGAGTCGAGTCGAACTAAACTCGCGTTGTCAAAATTTTCAAAGTTCCTTGTTCAAATTAACATTTAGTCGTGATCTTCAAATTTTTGGTTTTCAAAAAAAAAATCATGCATTTGCATCGTGTTGTATATATTCTAACTTGTTTTATCCGGTTGTTTTTCAGCTTTAAATTTTTGTGATTTTAGTTTTGGTTTAGTTTTTTAAATAAAACGTAAAGGTTTGCAAGTTTCTCCCCACACACCGTGCACGTGCATTTTTGTTGCATAACATGAGCTCTCTACCCGGGCTCCGTCCGTTTAAGTGAAAGTAAACGCCTACGCCTTCGTGAGTTAACTCGTCCCTCCGCACCAGGCTAGTGAATACTTTCGGGTTACATATGACTTATGCTTTCGTGAGTTAACTTGTCCCTCCGCATAGGCATAAGTAAATGTAATCCCTCGAATTGAACTCGTGAGCCTGTGATAGGCTATGACCGAGGCTCGTGCTAATCTTAGCAGATGATAGTACGGCAATTCGAGTACCTATCTAGAACCAAAACCGCATATAATGAACCATACGAGCCACCTAACTAGAGCCATGCCGAACCTCTGTCCGTTTAGTAGTCCCCAAAATAAGTGCACGGGAGGAATGCCTCTTGCCTTTTGCATTTTCACTTTCTATATAAGAGGATTGGGTCTATTTAATAAACTAGGTCGGGTAGTTCGATTTGTTGAAGTTCTCTATGTTTTTCTCGCTCTGTATTAAATTACTAATCAAGTTTGTTTGTCTTTGCTTTATTGTTTTTCATCATGCATTATAGGCATCATATTAGGAAGGTGTTGATTAAAGATTGGTTGCCAAAAACGGGTTTCTAATGGAGGAGTCAATTATACGAGTGACCGAAACGTTGTGTAATACTCCTTTGATTAAGGAAATGCCTAAATAGGGGCTATCTTGAAATTAACACCAAATTTTTGCATATTCATTCATGGCTGACATTCATTTGACATTCATGCATTCATTCATGCATTCATTCATACATTGCATATCCCATACTCGGTCGCTGAAGATAAAATATATAATTCGCAGTTGTAATACCACAAGACTGGAACCACGTCATCCGTATAAAACTCGCCGACAAGATAGAGTAATGGAGGCTGAATTCAATGAGAAAATTGAAAGATTGAAAAAGGCCGAGAACCAGAATGGGAGCCTATGGAATTCCCTCCTTTGTCAAGAACATTTACGTCTGCGGGAATGATATACCCGAGGCAGGACAATGCACAAGGCACAATGTTAATGATCGAAAAGGGTTTTCAAAACATCAATATAAATGTCATTGACAAAGGAGCTGACACAAGTAAAGATGTCTCAAGGATACGCCTTTGTCCCCCTGGTTTCATGTTGAACAATTGGACTGCCGAGGACCTTCTTGTAGTTTATAAGTCTTTAGAGTAATGCTCAGACATTAACATTTTATTGTGTCCTTAGATATAATAGAATTCTTTTGTAAGAGCTTGCATTCACTCTTTATCATTCAAATGAATATCAATGAAGATGAATTTTGTCATGATCTTTCGCATTATCACTAATTTCATAATCATTTTCTCATTTCATAGCCTGTCCTTACATTTGCCTCATGCCATGCCATAACATTTCGTTTGTTGGTTCCAATACTTGGATGCCCCTCTATAGTCTCCTTTTTCATTCAACTTTCAGGTGCTCAGATGTCAACAGCATGAACAAACCCATTACGAGTCCTGAAATCGATTTTGAGAAGGCTGTTTGTTTAGGAGAATTCGAAGCCGAAGAAAATGCTGAAGACTATGTCTCGTCTCCTGACTTGCTAAGAATGGTGGAACAAGAGGATAAACAGATTTTGCCTCATCAAGAATCCGTTGAAACAATAAATCTGGGAACTGAAGAAAGGAAACAAGAAGTGAAGATTGGGACTTCTATTTCAGGGGGCACCAGGCATAATTTGATTGCTTTGCTCCTCGAGTACAAAGATGTATTCGCATAGTCATATCAGGACATGCCAGGATTGGATGAAGATGTAGCGGTCCATAAGCTCCCATTAAAGCCAGAATGCAAGCCCATTCAACAAAAGCTAAGACGGATGAGGCCTGAGATGTTGTTGAAGATAAAAGAGGAAGTCAAGAAGCAACTTGATGCTGGTTTCCTACAAGCCTCCAAATATCCAGAATGGGTGGCTAACATAGTCCCGGTGCTGAAGAAAGACGACAAAGTACGAGTGTGCGTGGATTATCGTGACCTGAATCGAGCAAGTCCTAAAGATAATTTTCTCTTACCACACATTGATACATTGGTAGATAACACAGTAAAACATTCACTGTTTTCTTTCATGGAGGGATTCTCGGGGTATAATCAGATCAAGATGGCCTCTGAGGATATGGAGAAAACTACCTTCGTAACAATGTGGGGAACATTCTGCTACAAGGTGATACCATTTGGGTTAAAGAATGCTGGGGCAACATATCAGAGGGCTATGGTGACGTTATTCCATGACATGATGCATAAAGAAATAGAGATCTACGTCGATGATATGATTGCTAAGTCCAGGGAAGAAGAGCATGTAGCGAACTCGAAGAAGTTGTTCAACGATCGAGAAAGTTCCAGCTAAAGCTCAATCCGTCCAAATGTACGTTTGGGGCTACCTCAGGAAAATTGCTTGGCTTCATTGTCAGCGAGAGAGGCATTGAAGTTGATCCAGATAAAATAAAAGCCATTCAAGAGTTACCACCTCCGCGCACGCAAAAGGAAGTCAGAGGATATTTAGGGAGATTAAACTACATCACCCGATTTATTGCTCAACTTACCAACCAATGCGACCCAATCTTTCGACTCCTTCGAAAGCATAATCTCGGGAAATTGGAATGAGGAATGTCAGGTGGCCTTTGATAAGATAAAACAATATTTGTCTAGTCCTCCAGTGCTAGTACCGGCAACTCCGGGGAGACCATTGATATTGTATTTGACCGTGTTCGAAAATTCAATGGGTTGCGTCCTTGGGGCAACACGACGAGTCGGGGAAGAAAGAAAAGGCGATCTACTACCTCGGTAAAAAGTTCACTGAATATGAGGCAAAGTATTCATCCATTGAAAAATACTGTTGTGCTCTAGTTTGGGTAGCTCAGAGACTCAGACAATATATGTTGTATCACACGACATGGCTAATTTCAAAGCTGGACCCAATAAAATACATGATAGAATTGTCGGCACTATCAGGAAGAATGGCACGATGGTAGATCCTCCTTTCGGAATATGACATTGCCTATGTAAGTCAGAAGTCGATAAAAGGGAGCGCAATAGCTAACTTCTTAGCAACTCGAACAACGGAGGATTACGAGCCATTGAGATTTGATTTCCCAGATGAAGACTTGATGTGCATTACGAAAAAAGAATGCGAGTCACCAAAAGAGAAGTCATGGAAGATGAGCTTTGATGGTGCATCAAACGCATTGGGGCATGGGATTGGAGCAGTCTTAATATCGCCAGAAGGGAATCATTACCCACTCACTGCCAGGCTGAATTTCTTCTGTACCAATAACATAGCAGAATATGAGGCTTGTATCATGGGACTTCGTGCAGCTATTGAACGAAACATCGAAATCTTAGAGGTGTACGGGGACTCAGCCCTAGTGGTTTACCAAATCCGTGGAGAGTGGGAAGTGAGGGACCCAAAATTGATTAAGTACAGTGATTTAGTAGCTGAATTGATCAAAGAATTCAAAGAAATAACTTTTCATTACTTCCCGCGAGAAGAAAACCAATTGGTTGATGCCCTGGCCACCTTGGCTTCAATGTTCAAAGCAAGTAAAGAAGTAGAAATAATGCCCCTCAAAATGAGCATATACGAGGTCCCTGCACACCGTTGTAGCATTGAGAAAGAGGCAGACGGACGGCCATGGTTCCATGATATCTTAGAATATATCAAGAATCAAACCTATCCCGAAAAAGCGAATGAGAATGACAAAAGAACAATCAGAAGAATGGTAGCGGATTTGTTCTTGATGGGGATATCTGTATAAAGAGAAAAGGATCAAGTACTTTTGAGATGCGTGGATAATGTTGAAGCCAGAAAGATACTTGAATATGTCCATGAAGGAATCTGTGAGACACATCCCAATGGTTTCAGTATGGCCAGAAAGATTATGAGACTCGGTTACTACTGGTTGGCGATGGAAAGCGACTACATTAGTTTTGCCAGAAAATGCCACAAATGTCAAATCTACGGCGATAAAATTCATGTAGCCCCTTCGCCCCTTCACGTCATGACTTCTCCGTGGCCTTTTTCTATGTGGGGCATGGATGTCATAGGGCCTATTTTCCCGAAAGCTTCTAATGGACATCGATTCATTTTTATGGTCATTGATTACTTCACAAAATGGATAGAAGCCGCTTCGTTTGCCAATGTGACCAAGACTGCAGTTTACAGGTTTTTGAAGAAGGAAATCATTTGTCGATATGGTTTGCCTGAAAGAATCATTTCAGATAACTCCTTGAATCTGAATAACAAGATGATGAAGGAAGTATGCGAGCAATTCCAAATAAAGCATCATAACTCCTCGCCCTATCGCCCAAAGATGAACGGGGCTGTTGAAGCAACCAATAAAAATATTAAGAGGATCATTGGGAAAATGACTGAGGCGTTTAAAGATTGGCACGAGAAGCTTCCATTTGCTTTGTTTGCATATCGCACATCTGTACGAACATCTACGGGAGCAACTCCTTTCTCTCTGGTTTATGGAATAGAAGGCGTGCTACCTATCGAGGTTGAGATCCCTCTCTACGAGTCTTAATGGAATCAAAGTTAGAAGAAGCGAATGGGTACAAGCTTGATATGATCATTGAACCTCATTGAAGAAAAGCATCTCGGGGCAATTTGTCATGGGTAGATGTACCAAAAAGAATGATAGCGACCCATGACAAGAAGGTACGACCAAGAGAATTCCATGAAGGAGAACTCGTCTTTGAGAAAAATTCTCCCAATACAAAAAGATCTGCGAGGGAAATGGGCACCAAACTGGGAAGGACCGTACGTCGTAAAGAAGGCATTCTCAGGAGGAGCTTTGATCCTTACCGAGATGGATGGGAAAGAGTTATCGAATCCAGTCAACTCAGATGCTGTGAAGAAATATTATGCTTAAGATGAAAACCCGAAAAGGGCATCTTAAAAAAAAAAAAGGGATCAAGGCGAAAACCCGAAAAGGGCGTCTTGATTAGTACAAAAAGATTAGGATGAAAACCCGAGAGGGCGTCCTAATGAAACAAACCTGGCGGTCGAACGATAGGTCAAGCAGTGAGGCTACAGTATTTGAAGCATTTCTGAAAGCTCGAAATCTTCTACGCAAGAAGCCGCGCTCGAAAAGATTTTTGATTGAGGAACGAGGAAGAGTTCATGTGTTGAATATCTAGAGCATTTGTATCCGTTGAATACGATCCTTTCTTTTTTTTTGACATTTTTTACTCTCATTGGTTAACTTGCTTTGTTTGCCACATTTGAAATAGATGAATATGAAATATCATTTTTGTCCCTATCTGACCTTTTTCATGCATCTCATTATGTGTTTATTTACATGATAAATGGTGAAATGACATACTCTAAACAAAAGAAATGTTAAGCATTACCTGGATGAAAATTTGATAAGCACAAGAGTCTCAAAGTAAGAACAAAGTTTAATCGGGGGCAGAAGAGTGATATCTGAGAAACGTCGATTACTCGTGAAGCTTGAAGACAGGTATAAGGCCTGAAGAGAAAGTCGAGAATCAAAGCAATGAACACAGATCCTCAACAATCGTGGCTAAATGGACATCCGACAAACATGCTTAAGGAGCCTTTGCATAATCATGTAGGCATAAAAGCATTTAAGACAAACATGTGCATATCATGATAACATCATACATGGCATATACAGTACTCCAAAGAGAGCAAGAAATCTTGAATGAGAGTCGACTTGAATCAAAGGAAAAGACACTCGAGTTCTACCAAAGGATGTGTTTTGGTATTTTGATGTTTTTAATTCATGCTTTTCAAGGAAATCAACTCATATTGCGAGAGATGAGTTGAGCCTCAAGACACGTTGAGGTATTTTTAATTTTGTTTTCAAAATCAACTCATATTGCGAGAAGTGAGTTGAGCCTCGGGCACGCTGTTGAGGTATTTTTAGTTTATGTTTTAAATTGACTCATATTGCGAGAGGTGAGTTAAGCCTTTTAATTTTGTTTTCAAAATCAACTCATATTGCTAGAGGTGAGTTGAGCCTCGGAACACGTTGAGGTATTTTTAATTTTGTGTTTTAATTTCAACTCATATTGCGAGAGGTGAATTGAGCCTCGGGGGACGCTGAGGTATTTTTAGTTTATGTTTTAAATTGACTCATATTGCGAGAGGTGAGTTAAGCCTTTTAATTTTTGTTTTTCAAAATCAACTCATATTGCTAGAGGTGAGTTGAGCCTCGGGGCACGCTGAGGTATTTTCAATTTCTGTTTTTCAAAAAAATCAACTTATATTGCGAGAGGTGAGTTGAGCCTCAGGACACGATGAGGTAATTTCAATTTCTGTTTGTCAAGAATCAACTCATATTGCGAGAGGTGGGTTGAACCTTTTAATTTCTACTTTTTCAAAATTAGCTCATATTGCGAGAGGTGAGTTGAGCCTCAGGTCACGCTGAGATATTTTCAATTTCTGTTTTCAATTTACGTTGTTCAAGAATCAACTCATATTGCGAGAGGTGGGTTGAACCTTTTAATTTCTACTTTTTCAAAATCAGCTCATATTGCGAGAGGTGAGTTGAGCCTCAGGTCACGCTAAGGTATTTTCAATTTCATTTTCAATTTACGTTGTTCAAGAATCAACTCATATTGCGAGAAGTGGGTTGAACCTTTTAATTTCTACTTTTTCAAAATCAGCTCATATTGCGAGAGGTGAGTTGAGCCTCGAGTCCTGTTGAGGTATTTTCAATTTCTGTTTTCAATTTATGTTGTTCAAGAATCAACTCATATTGCGAGAGGTGGGTTGAACCTTTTAATTTCTACTTTTTCAAAATCAGCTCATATTGCGAGAGGTGAGTTGAGCCTCGGTTCACATGCTGAGGTATTTTCAATTTCCGTCTTTCAAAAAAAAAATTCAACTCATATTGAGAGAAATGAGTTGAGCCTCAAGACACGTTGAGGTAATTTCAATTTTTGTTTTCAAAATTCAACTCATATTGCGAGAAATGAGTTGAGCCTCAAGACACGTTGAGGTAATTTCAATTTCTGTTCAAAATGAGTTGAGCCTCAAGACACACTGAGGTAATTTCAATTTCTGTTTTCAAAATTCAACTCATATTGCGAGAAATTAGTTGAGCCTCAAGACATGCTGAGGTATTTTCAATTTCTGTTTTTCAAAAAAAAAAATCAACTCATATTGTGAGAAATGAGTTGAGCCTCAAGACACGTTGAGGTATTTTCAATTTCTGTTTTCAAAAAAATCAACTTATATTGCGAGAGGTGAGTTGAGCCTCGGTTCACAGGCTGAGGTATTTTCAATTTTGTCTTTCAAAAAAATCAACTCATATTGCGAGAGGTGAGTTGAGCCTCAAGACACATTGAGGTAATTTCAATTTCTGTTCAAATGAGTTGAGCCTTGGCTCACGCGCTGAGCTATTTTCAATTTCTGTCTTTCAAAAAAAATCAACTCATATTGCTAGAGGTGAGTTGAGCTTCAGATCACACACTGAGGTATTTTTTCAATTTATATTTTTCAAAAAAATCAACTCACATTGCGAGATGTGAGTTGAGCCTCGGGTCACATGTCGAGGTATTTTCAAAATCTGTTTTTCAAATTCTGTTTTCAAAAATCAACTCATATTGCGAGAAGTGAGTTGAGCCTTGGCTCACGTGCTGAGCTATTTTCAATTTCTGTTTTTTTCAAAAAATTCAACTCATATTGCGAGAGGTGAGTTGAGCTTTTTAATTCTGCGAGAGTTGAGTTGAGTCTTTTAATTTCTATTTTCAAAAATCAACTGAAAAATCAACTCATATTGCTAGAGGTGAGTTGAGCTTCAGATCACACACTCGAGGTATTTTTTCAATTTATATTTTTCAAAAAATCAACTCACATTGCGAGATGTGAGTTGAGCCTCGAGTCACATGTCGAGGTATTTTCAAAATCTGCTTTTCAAATTGCATTTTCAAAAATCAACTCATATTATGAAGTGAGTTGAGCCTTGGCTCACGTCTTGAGCTATTTTCAATTTCGCTTTTTTTCAAAAATTTCAACTCATATTATGAGAGGTGAGTTGAGCTTTTAATTCTGCGAGAGTTGAGTTGAGTCTTTTAATTTCTATTTTCAAAAATCAATTGATATTGCGAGAGGTGAGTTAAACCTCCAGTCACATATCGAGGTATTTTCAAAATCTGCTTTTCAAGTTAAGTTTCAAAAATCAACTCATATTGCGAGAGGTGAGTTGAGCCTTGGCTCACGCGCTAAGCTATTTTCAATTTCTGCTTTTAATGTCTTTTTAGAGAGTCAATTCATATTGCGAAAAATGAGTTGAGCTCGAGGATCACATGCCGAGTAGAGAATAAAGATTGAAGCGATTGAAGACGCCGATTACTCTCCTTAAAGTTGCGTGAAGTTGATCGAGGGCATCGATATTGCCTTTTGGAGTCGCAGAATAGAAGACCAAAACCTTATCTCACTGAAGCGATAGAAGAGCATATTGAAGTTGTAGATCTTATCTTTCGGAAGTTACAAGTGAAGTAGACCGAAGCCATAAATTTCATATCCTTGAAGTTACATTGAATAGATTGAAGCTACAAGGCGATATCATAAGATGCAGTGGAGTGAACCAAAGCTACAAGATGCGGTGGACTGAAAAGGGACTAACTAAACAAGGCCCCAAAAGTTTAATTTTTTTTCAAAAATTATCATAATAAAAAATTACCCTTTAAAGGAGGATTTTTTAAATTTTTAAATCAAATTTTTAAAATTTTAAAAATTTTTTTAAAAATTGGGGAGGGGGATTTTTAAGTTTTTAAAACCTTAATTTCGGAATTTAATAGGTTTAGCCCTTTTTATTTATGTTTTTGAAAAAAATGAGGAACCTTTAAGGGTTTTTCAAAACCAAAAACCAATTTTAAAGTTTAACCTAAAATTTTTTCAAAAATTTCTTTCTTCAATTTTTGGGAAGGGATTAAGCCTTAAAAAAAATTTTCCCCTTTTAAAAAAAAAGGGGTGGGTTTTTTAATTCCTTTTTTTCAAAAAACCAACAGGGGATTCTTTCCCCAAAATTTTAATCTTTTATTTTTTTAAAATTTTTTGGAAGGTTTAAAAAATTTTTTTTTCTTTTTTTCAAAATCAACCATTTGGAATGATTTTTTCCCTTAAATTTTCCCAAAAATTTTAAAAAAAAAATCATTTAAAGGTTTAATTTAAATTTCTTTTTAAACATAATTAGGGTTATTTTTTGGAACCCAAAATTTTTTAAAGGGTTTGGGAATTTAAACTAATTAAAAGGGGGTTTTTTCCATTTTAAAATTTCCCAAATTTAAATTTTTGAAAAGCAAATCCGTTTTAAAATTTGGGGCCAAAAATTCAACCAAAAGAGGGAAATTTTCCCTTTTGAAATTTTTTTTTTTCAAAAAAAACATTTAAAGGGAAAATTGGGGAAAGATTTTTTCACCCAAAATTTAAAAAACCCTTAAATTTAAATTTCAAAATTCAAACTAAAAAAATTTTTAAACCCAAACCCAAAAAATTTTTTTAAAAAAAAAAAAACCCAAAAAAAAAAAATTAGTAAACCCCTTTATTTTCCCTTTTTTTTAAAACCCAAAAATAAAAAAATTTATTGAAATTGGAAAAGTTTTTAAAAAAATTTTTTTTAAAAAAAAAAAATTTTTGGGGAGCCTCGCATTTTTTTTTTCAATTTTTTTTGGGTTTTTTTTAAAAAAAATTTAAAATTTTTCGAAAAAAACTTAATTGGAAAAGGGGGGAGGCCCTTGGGTTTCCCCCCTTTTTTTTTTTTAAAATTTTTTAAAAAAATTTAAAAGGGTTTAAAAAAAATTTTTAAATTTTTCAAAAAAAATTTGAAAATTACTTTTCTTTGGGGAAACTTTTTAAAAAAAAAATAATATTTAAGGGTTTTTTTTTAATTTGAAATTTTTTAATTTTTATTTTTAAAAATTTTAAAATTTTTTTAAAAATTATAATTTTAAACTTTTTTAAAAAAAATTAAAAATTTTTTTTTTTTTAAAAAAAATTTTTTAAATTTCCTTTTAAATTATTAGGGTTTTAAACCCAAATGGTTTTTCTTTCCCTTTTTCCCTTTAAATTCAAATTATGGGTTATTTTTTTGGGTCCAAAAAAATTTTTCATTTGGGATATTTTTAAATTTTAAATTTAAAACCCGTTCGTTTTTAAAACTACTTTAGTTTTTGAAAAAGGAAGGGAAACTTTTCAAAAATTTGGGAAAAAAACCAAATTTTAATTGGGGAAAAAAAAAAAAAATTTTAAAAAAAAAGGGTTTTCCTTTGGGCTCCCTTTTACCCCCGGGGCCCTTGCCCAAAATTTTCCCGGGGTTTCAACCCAAAAAATTTTTTTTAAAATTTTCGAAACCTTAAAAAAAAACTCCTTTTTTGGTTTTTAAAAAAAAAAAAAAAAATTACCCAAAAAATCCCTCCCCTCTTTATTTCTTTTTAAAATTTAAACCCCCAAAAAAAAATTTTCCCCTTAAAATTTAAAGGGATTTCAAAAAAAAAAAAGGAAGGGTTTTTAAAAGTTTTAAAAAAAAAAAAACAAATTTGAACCCAAAAAAATTTTAAAATTTTTCCCCCCCAAATTTTTTTGGGGTTTTCCCCCAAAAAATTTTTAAAAATTTTTTTTAAAATTTCCCCTTCAAAAATTTTGGGAATAATGGGACGTACCCAAGGGGCCCCCTTTGGAATTTTTCCTCCTTTTTTTTTGAAAAAATAAATTAAAAAAATTTTTATTTTAAATAACAAAAATTTTTTTAAAAAAAATTTTAAACAAAAAAAAAAAAGGGGGTTTTTTTAATTTAAAATTTTTGAAAATTTTAAAGGGTTTTTTTAAAATTTTTCAATTTAAAATAAAGGGTTTAAAAAGGGGTTTTTAATGTTTAAATTTTTTTTAAAAAATTTTTTAAAAATCCAAAAATTTTTGATTAAAAAAAATTTTTATTTTTAATTATTAATTTTATTTAATTTAATTTTTCCTTTTTTTTACATTTTTTTTATTTTAAAAATTTTTTTTTTTCCCAAATTTAAATATTTAAATTTAAAATTTTTTTGTTTTATTTTTAAGGTTTTTTTTTTAAAATTTTTAAAAATAAAACAAGAAAAACATTTTTATAAAATTTTAAAAATTTCAAAAGGTAAAAAAGAGTTCTAAAGCAAGTCAAGACCTAGCAAGACCGGCAAATTTGGTCTTCCTTGAAAGTCTTTGCTCTATTCTGTTGTAACGACAATGAGCAAAGAGGGGTAGCTGTAGAAGCCCAAATTGCCCGGGCCCGATTTCATCAAAACCCAACCAAACCTCTAAACCCACTAAAACCCTTAACTCATGACCCATTTACATCTATCCAAACCCATTACAAAACCTAAACATTAAACCCAATTCAAAAGCCCATTAACCCCCCCAAAAAAAAAACCTAACCCAAAAAAAAAAGAAAAAAGAAAAACCTAACCCCAAAAAAAAACTAAAAAAACCCTAGCCACCTAACCACTTTCCCACTTGCCCCATTTTTCCTCCTATTTTTGATATCCATTGTCTACCACCATCACCTACAAAATAGAAAAAGAAATAATAGAAAATCATGTAAAAAATGGCTATAAAAAGCCATTCAAAAATCATGTAAGAAAGGAGGGAAGGATTTTACAAAGATTGAAGAAAAAAAAAACACAAAAATCCCTTCAAATTTTGAACACAAAAGAAACATCAATAAAAAGGTTGCATCTTTTTCTTTTTTCCTCTTCTTTCGAATTTTTTTTCTTTTTTTTTGTGTTGTTTTTTTTCTTTCTTTATATATACATATATTGTTAAAAAAATTTTACCTTTTTCGCCACTGTGGTGGTGGCGAATGATGGTCGACGACGATGTGACTCGACGATCGATGATGTGACCCCCCTTGGCGGATTTTTTCCCCTCCCTCTCTCTTCTTTCCCCTTCTTTTTTAGGTATTTTATATATATTATGTATATATTTTTAATGCCATTAGTTATATATTTCTTATGTATATATTCTTAAATACTATTATATACATATATATATATATATATTTTAAATACCATATTGTGTATATATTATTATTACAAATTATTACTATTGCTAGTATTATTATAACTATTATTATATTAGTGTATATTTTATGTACATATGTATATATATATATATATATATATATATTTGCACATATCATTATTTTATATTATTGTTGTAAATTTTTATGTATATATTTTTTATGTACGTTTCCTAATATTTTCTTTTATTGTAGATATTATTATTATTATTATTACATACTTTTATTATATGCATATATATATATATATATGTATTTTTATGTACATATTATTATTTTATATTATTATTACCAAATATATCATTTTTCCTATTTTATTATTAGTACATGATTTGTTTTTATTTTGTAAATATCATTATTATGGTTATTCTAATATTCTAGTATTCCATGTTAATATTTTTCATTAATGATATCATTTTTTTGCGTCCTTTATCTATTTTTATTTTCTCACTTTAGGAATATTTTTCTCATGTTTTAATTAATTTAAAAAATAAGGCAATGTACCGATTTAATATTAAGCCATCGATTTCATCACTATGTTGGGTGAAATTTGGTAACTTGTGTTAAAAAGCAGGACACCCTTTCTAAAAAAATTGAAAACTAAAAATTCTCATTTTTCAATCGGATCACGATTAAATATTATATTGAACTCGTATTTTTGAAAATCAAGTCAACACATGTTTATGAGATACCAATTTTGGGCGTCGCGAGGGTGCTAATACCTTCCTCACAGAATCGACTCGAACCCCAATTTTTCTCTGGACTTTCACGTAGACTTAAATTTGGCCTTCTTTTTGTTTTAAAATAATTAGGTGTCCGATCACACCTATAAAAAAGGATCGGTGGCGACTCCCTTTGTTAATAAAATCGAAAGTTGGTTTTCAAATGTTTAATAAATCGCCACAATTAGCGACCAAGCGAAACTAAAATTTTTTTTACGTCGCTACATCTGTGCTGAGGTATTTTATCTATTTTCCCATCTATTTTTCAACCATATTTTTCCAAGACTTAAATGTGGAAAACACATCGCTTTTCTGCTTCAGGAAGAACGCCCAAACTTTTCTGGAAAAATCATGAATAAAGGTTAGCATATAATTAGCTCCACCTCTCAAAGACACTCTGGATGGCCCCCACAGATCAGAATGAATATACTCCAACGTTCCCTTCGTGTTATGGATTCCTCTAGTGAATCGAACTCTCTTTTTCTTCCAAAAACACAATGCTCACAGAAATTCAGTTTGCAAATTCCTTGCCCATCAAGAAGTCTTCTTTTGCACAATTCTACCATGCCATTCTCACTCATATGCCCTAGGCGCATATGCCAAAGTTTAGTAATATCATCATCTGACAAGGAAGAGGAAATGACAGCTGCATCACCAGTAACAGTAAAACCCTACAAAACATATAACTTGGCAATCTTTCTCTGCCCTTTCATCACAACAAGGGACCCTTTGCAAATCTTTAAAACCCCACTTTCAGCTGTGTATCTGTGCCCTTTTGAATCAAGAGTACTCAATGAAATTAAATTTCTTTTCAATTCTGGAACATGGCATACGTCACTAAGTGCTATGACAACTCCATCAAACATCTTAACTTTAATTGTTCCAACACCTGCGATTTTACACGAAGCATTATTTCCCATCAAAACAACACCTTCAGACACTGTTTCGTAAGTTGTAAACCAATCCCGATTGGGACTCATATGGAAGGTGCAGCCTGAATCAAGTATCCACTCATCGCTTACTTTAGAATCATTGACAGAAGCGACTGGAAGTTCACCATCGCTGTAGTATTCTACAACATCAGCTTCACCGGAATTTTCTGGTTGTTTTCCCTTTTAATTCGCAGCCTTCCTTTTAATCTTATTTTGTAGCTTATAACACTCAGATTTAATGTGCCCTTTCTTCTTGCAGAAGTTACAAGTTTTACCTCTGTTTGAAGACTTCGATCTACCCTTAGATTTACCACGAGGATTCCATTCCTGTGTCCTATCACGATCATCATCAGCATTCCGATCTTATCTCCCACGAATAATGAGACCCTCTCCCTGAGAGTCGGGTTTAACCACAAGATGCTTCATCTTATCATACCAAGTTAAAGAATCATAAACCTCATCAACTGTGAGAGACTCGCGACTATATAAAATCATGTCTCTAAAGGTTGAATAAGATGGGGGCAACGAACAAAGTAGAATCAACCCCAGATCTTCCTTATCATACTGAACCTCCATGGCTTCCAAGTTTGAGAGAATTTCTTTAAACACTATTAAGTGTTCGTGTACAGATGTACCTTCCTCCAAACGATGAGCATAAAGACGCTGCTTCATATGCAACTTGCTTGTTAGAGTTTTCGACATACATATTTGTTCTGGCCTCTTCCATAATGCAGCGGCAGTTTTCTCTTTCATCACATCCTGTAAAATTTCGTTGGACAAATGCAGATGTAATTGTGTTAACGTCTTTCGATCCTTACGCTTCTTCTCTTCATCTGTTAATGTCGAAGGCATCTTATCTATCCCCAGTAGGGCATCCTCCAGATCCATCTGCGCTAGAACTGCTTGCATCTTAATCTGCCACAATGCAAATCTGGTGTTGCGATCCAACAGCGGAATTTCATACTTCAAAGACGTCATCACTGTGATTGAGATGAACAATCCGGAAGCTCGGATACCAATTTGTGAAAAATAAAAAAAATAAAAAAATAAAGAAAACACAAATTTTACGTGGAAACCCTTTCGGGAAAAAACCACGGGTAGAGGAGAAGAAAATTCACTATGTCAAAAAATTGAATTCAATACAAGAGGAATAGATTATGCCTATTTATAGGCTTGTAAAGCCATATTCTAGTAAGATTGAAACACCTTATCCTAATCAATATAAAATAGATGGAGTTTAATAAGGTTTAAAATCCTTATTCTAAAATAAAATAAAAGAAGTCTAGTTCTATATGGATTTTACTTTTATTTTATTTTCCATCGTAGTTTATTAAATAAGAATTCGGGGCACTTAATTCTAACATGTTATATTTGAAACAATGGGTATTTGTAACACCCCAAACCCAGCTTGGACGTTATGGTCGAATCTGGCGATGTCACATGAGAGTGTTTTTGAAACCGCATTGTCTTTAAAATCGTTCCAATTATTAGCTTGTACTTAGTCTGAGAAAACGCGTTCTAATTGATCTGATTTAAAACATTGGTTTTACGCGGAAGCTTTTAAACCATTTTTGTATGCGTGGTAGTTTGGTAAAACATTCAGTTCTTTTGAAAACCCGATTTTTTCTACTACTAGCAGTAAAAACCGTAAAACTTTTCAAAATCCCAAATTAAGAAAAAATTCGTAAAGGCCTTAATTACATCAAAATTTCCCCAAATATAAATTAAATCATAACTAAACAGAAAATAGTCCAAGTGAAAAACCGTGTGGCCACCACTGAGTCCTCCGCTGCACCGACCCGTCAAGTTTGGGTATTACCTACACAGATTAAACAGAAAAAAAGGGTGAGTTTTCGCAAACTCAATGTGTAATCCCCACAAAAAAAGATACACAATAGCAGAAATCAATCATATATCCAAATATTAGATAACTCGGGCCTGAACCTTTTACAGAACCAGAGTGAACATTAGTCCTCTCAGATACAAAATCAAAGACAAACTGGGCCTTAGCCTATTTAGATATGTCATGCATAACAAAGCAGAATAATAGAGTCCTACCCACCAGCCTCTACACACCAACTCCGTCCAACCCTACACACCATGTGGGGATAAAATCGACTCACCCATCCCTACATACCATGCTATACTAAAATGTAGTATATAATCAGATAATTACAGTGGTGCTGCCAGATAATAGGCTTAGGAATCTTTCAGAATACTTCCTCCATATACATTAACCCAACCCCGATGCAATGCAGCATACAATACATGACATGCAAGTATGCAATTAACAGATCATACAGACAAATTGGTTTATATGCAAAGAGTAACATGCTAGAGCACATATAACACATAATCAGATCACATAAACAAGGGTCAAGTAACTTTTACCAACCCTACAGTAGGTCCCAGTCAACTTAGGTGACCCGAGCAACCTTTCTTATTATTTCATAAAAATGGGCTCACACACCTATGTGGCTTGCCCGTGTGGCCCACACGGCCTGGCCCAGAATTCCACATGTCTATGTGGTGTACCTGTGTTGGCCCACATGCCCATGTGGCCCACACGGCCTAGTTGGTTGAGCTTGTGTCTCGCACATGGCCTCACCGGCCATCACACGACTGTGTCATGCGCCCGTGTCATGTGCGCATGGCCTGGCTCGTCAATCACAATCCCGTGTACTGCCACACGACCTACCACATGGGCGACCACACGACTTACCACACGGGCGACAACACGCCCGTATGGCATCGACAGTTTCATTTTCGGCTTTTACCGATTCTCGTTTTCTATGTTTTCGAGTACACACCTGATTCAATCTTCGATATGTAATCGCTCCCGAGTAAGTCCAAACCTATAATCAAACACATTTTACTCAGTTAATCCCTTAAAAAATTGAATTGCACAAAAACCCTAAAATAGATTAGACACTTCCCGAGCATAAAACCCTCACCATGCAAACCACAAGCGCTTTCTACTACAATTCGGTAGTAGAACAGCCTTTCACACTAGATTTCTTGCTGTCAAAATAGTTAACAAAACAAAACCTAATTATCATCTTAACACCATAACTTCAAGGCATCAAAACCACTTACCGAATCCGTACCAACACACTCCTCGACACAAGAGAAATCAATACTCAAGAATTGGAAAAGGACAAAAAGAAAAATGGAGGAATTTAGGAGAATTTCGGCAGAGAAAGATGGAAGAAGAGAACGCAAAAATTTTGGAGAAACAAAAATGAAAACTGATAATTTCCCCCCCCCCCCAAATCCCTTGATTATCTCCACTACTCAGAATTTCGATCCAATTGAAATTCTGACAGGCCATCGAACAAAAATAAACTCTCTTGCTCACGCAGGGATTCGAACTCCAGACCACCAACACACCAACACGCATCTTAACCACCAAACCAGCAGGCCCATTCTAATATGAAATTACAATTAGTTTAATACAAGCCTGGTGACTAGAAGTTAAGGCTTAATTCAAGAAAAGGCCAAATTTTGCCAAATAAAAGGCTTGAACTTGGGACCACTCACACTAACCCAGAACACTTAACCACTGAAGCAAATACACAGTTGTGTGTCAATTATTTACAAAAACAATTCTATCAAGTTTTGGGGTGTTACAGTATTTAATATGCAAATAAAATTGTTACGCTAGTAAATAGCAATAATATGAATATAATAATAAAAACAATTCACGATAATGACATAATATATACTACTTTAATACTAATATGAACAATCAAAGAAAAAATAAAATAAAATAACTAATAAAATGACTAATAACAATAATAATAATATCTAAATTTGAAATATATTGAAAATAGTAAATAAATAAATAAATAAAAAGGCACACTAAAAGAAAATATAAAATAAGCCAATGGTAAAAATAAAATAAAGGAAATATTAAGTAAATAAATAAGTGAATATCAATAAAACATTTGATTAAAATTGAAAATAAATAAATAAATAAATTAAACAAAATATACATGAAACAGTTTAAAATAATAAAAATTTTGAAGTTAAATAGACTAAGGATTAAATTGAAATTAAAAGGGAGTTTTGGGCTTAAATTATAATAAAATAAATGCAAAAAGGACTAAATTGAAGTTTAAACAGAATTTTAGGGACAAATCGAGATAAAACAAAAATAAAGGACTACATTGTAGTGCGCAAAAACGAGACAAGGACCGAATGGGAAAATATCCCAACTTCCCTATGTGCATCGTTCAAAGAGACCCAAATAAAAAAATTAAATTAAACGGGGTAAATTTTAAAAGAAAAAAAGAAATAGGACCATATTGTAAATCATCAAAAAAGCGGAAGGGTCACAAGCGCAAATAGCTCGTGTTTTAAAAAACACGCGAATCCTAGCTCTCGGGTCCAGGTCGGACGTGGGTCAAAGGCCAAAACGACACCGTTTTGGCGTCTAGAAATGAAACCCAAAACGACACCGTTTTGGAATGCTATAAAAGAAAAGATTTTAAGAAAAAACTCATTTGCTTCTCTTTTAGAAAAAAAATTATTTCTCTTCGTTTTCTCTGTGGGCACTGCGTAAGATCCGGCCATGGCTCCAGCCATCGGTGCCGCCGTCTCCGGTGGTCAAAAATTTCTAGGAAAACCATCCTTTGATCCTCTTAACCCCAGAATCCAAATATGGGGTTGGTTTTTTAGAAAAGTGGCCAAAAAATCGCCAAAACGAGATAGGACCCTTCAGCTCCCGACGACGGAGAACAAAACCAGGTAATTTTTTACTGTATTGTATATAATATAATATGCAAAAGAAAATTGAAGGAAAAAACCACCTTTGAAAATTTGACTGCTTTTTATTTCAATTTTTTTGTGTATTTCTCAGTCCAAATTACAATCGGTTTTTTTGTGGCTTTATAGCCGATTACAATATCACATGTTTTTTATACTGTTTGCTACTATTCCTCTGCTATTTTTGCTTTTCTTTTTTGTCTTTTTCTTCTTGCTTTGTTTGCAGGTCTAGGCGAGGTTAACGGAGGCGGGAAAGGCGGTCTTCTTGCCTCTTTGGTGAAAGGGTGGCAGACCTCAGGACGAAGAGCCTCGGGATGAGTACCTGTTGACGAGGTACTAAAGTAGCGGGATCCTAGAGCTAGGGTTCCCTGTTTTTCTAAAAATTTTAGGCTATGGACTTGTAAATTTTGTTGGGTTAGATTTTTTTTTATTTTGGGCTTGTAAAAAAATTGAACTTCGACTATTTAGTTTTAGTTTTATTTTTATTTTATATTTATTTATTTGGTCTTGGGTCCGGGCAAATTTGGGCCTTTACAACTGCCCCTCTTTGCCCATTGTCATGTAACGGGAATGAAGCAAAGACTTTAAAAAGGGCCAATTTTGCCAGGTCTTGCCGGATCTCGACTTCTTTGGTGTTCATTTTTTAAGTAGCCTCATTCCAACCCACTGCAACTTCAGAGGTATAAGATTTGTTGCTTTAATCTACTCCACTGCAACTTCAGGGAGATAATATTTGTGGCTTTAATCTACTCCACTGCAACTTTAAGGAAATAAGGTTTGCATCTTCAACCTATTCCACTACAACTTTAGGGAGATAAGATTTGTAACTTGTAGCTTTAATTTATTCCACTGCAACTTTAGGGAAATAAGACTCGTAACTTGTAGCTTTAATCTGTTCCACTACAACTTCAGGGAAATAAGATTAACATTTTCAATTTGCTCCACTGCAACTTCAGGGAGATAAGATTTGTAGCTTGTAGCTTTAGTCTATTCCACTTCAACTTCAGGGAGATAAGACTTGCTATGGTATATTAAATCCGACCTACTGCAACTTTAGTGGTATAGGACTTATCGTTTCAATCTACTCCACTACAACTTCAGGGAGATAAGATTAGTAGCTTCAATCTACTCCACTACAACTTTAGAGATATAAGATTTGTAGCTTCAATTTGCTCTACTGCAACTTTAGAGAGATAAGATTTGCTATTTTAAATTTACTCTACTGCAACTTTAGGGAGATAAGATTTGTAACTTCAATTTGCTCCACTGCAACTTTAGGGAGATAAGATTTGTAATTTGTAGCTTTAATCTGTTCCACTACAACTTCAGGGAAATAAGTTTCGCTATCTTCAATCTACTCCACTACTACTTCAGGGAGATAAGACTTGTAACTTCGACTTGTTACACTGTAATTTCAAGGAGATAAGGTTTATAGCTTTAATCTGCTCTACTACAATTTTAGAAAGATAAGATTTGCTATCTTCAATCTGCTCTATTGCAATTTTAGGGATATAAGATTTGTGGCTTTAATCTGCTCCACTGCAACTTCAAGGAGATAAGATTTACCATGATGACTTCAATCCGTCCCACTATAACTTCATGGGTATAGGATTTGTGGTTTCACTAATCTGTTACATCGTACTTTAAGGAATATGACCTGTAAAATCCGTTTCATGGGCCTATATTTATACCAAGCGATTAGGATGTTATGATCAGAATGAATCAAATGTTTCTAACTAGATGTGTATGAATGATATTTGCATGAATGCAAAATGTCATTTTTCAAGAATGATCCCCTTTTAATGCTTAGGTTGACATTGCTCGTTGTTTATCAAGGCTCTATCACTGGCGCATTACCCTGCCTTCTTGTTTAGCTGGTATCTTTAATAGAAAACCCAAAGAATTAATCATAATTTAGACTATTCGTTCCCAAAAGTTTCCAACTCTTAGATTTGGTTAGTTCTGACTAATGGTCCTATTTTAAGTCCTCATACTATTTAGAAAACCTTTCAAAGCAATATGCAAAACTCCTTTTACTTGAATATTATCAGTCCATTAATCGTTATTTCAATGAAAAATACTTGAAAAAGATCATAATAGTGGACAAGATTGAAATTTATTGGGACAAAGCTCGAAATGAATAGATTAATCGAAATAGAAAATATTGCTAAAATACAAAATGGATAAGATGAAACTAGGTTCCCCAGATATCGTAGCATGAGCTTCTCTGCGCTAACTTCTCGATGACCCTTTTGAATTTGATATGTGTTTAGGAGATCTAGAGTACTTTGCTGATGCTCCAAGATGTAATGTTCCTCCTCCTTGTTAATTCTGAGGGGACAAGACTATCACATGCCCCATCTTCGATCAAAATTTGAGTTACCCTTTCTTGGGTTTTCAACTCAAAACCACTTTGGTCTCAATACGCCCTTTTGGGTTTTGTAACACCCCTTACCCATATCCAACATCGGGATAGGGTTCGAGGCGTTAACGGACTTAAACATTCACAACAACACATAACATATTACCAACCATGCATGGCAAACAAGCATATGCACATCACCAATATCAAACACAACATAAATAGCTAGATTTATAAGTCAGAATCATTAGCTCACTAAAGACCAATATATTTGGCCAAATTATAATAACACATGTTATAAAACTAGGTCCCTATATATGTCACTCACTTGATAATTTTAGCATATGTGTTAATACTGTCAAGATGTTGGCTTGATAGTGTGATACTACCTCCGACGATCTCTAACCCTGAGCTAACCTGACAATACTAAAAGAAATGGAAAGGAGGGGGTAAGCTTTACGCTTAGTAAGCTCGCATGAAATAATAATAAGCAATTTACTAACATGCTTTCCATAGTAAAACTAACCCAATTGTACATTTACACATGTTTTGGTTAAGCTGCTTTCTTGAGTCACAGTCACTAAATCATTTATATCTGGAGTTATGGAACTCCAAATTAAGATCCGTAAATTTTCCTAGAAACTAGACTCATATATCTTTCCACCATAAAATTTTCAGAATTTTTGGTCTAGCCAATAAGTAAATTTTATTATTTAAAGTCTCCCCTGTTTCGTTGTTTGACAGCTTCGACCTTTCTTCACTAAAAAGACTCAGATAATGTTCCCATTTGTTTCTATTAAAAGTAGACTCATCAAAGATTCTAAGCATATAAATTATAACCCATAATTATATTTCTAAAATTTTTAACAAATTTTCCAAGTCAGAACAGGGGATCTCGAATTCATTCTGACACTATCTCACAAAAATTAGAATATCACATAATATACAACTCTTTTGCTCCCATTGTTTCCTTTATATGAAAATAGACTAATTAAGATTTAATTCCATAATTTATTTGAAATTTAATTCAACTTACACAATTTTTGGTGAATTTTCAAAGTCACACAATCTCATTGTCCAACACCGCTTTTACTACTAAAATTCACTCTTACATAATTTCACTTAATCCATTTTGTCTTATCAAAGTTCACTCAAATATCGAGCATATTGCTCAAAATTTTCTTAAACATATACCTGCAATTATTCATCATATAATCATGTTCACATGTATTTTTACTTAATCGATTCTCCCGTTGAACTCTTCGGAATAATAACTGATACTCAGTTGCCTGCACATATTTTCACACTTGTAGCCAAAGCTATCTGGTACGCATAGTAGCCTACACTTAGTACTACACATGCGACTAATTATCCAGTATACGTAGTAGCCTACACTTAGTACTACACATGTGACCTAACCATCTGATACACGTAGTAGCCTGCACTTAGTACCACACATGTGATCGAAGTTATCGGGTACGCATAGTAGCCTGCACTTAGAACTACACATGCGACCAATTATCTGGTACCCGTAGTAGCCTGCACTTAGTACTACACACGTGACCTCACAATAGGTCGTTCGTATCGTTTCTATTCCGAAGGCTCAACCAGGAAATTCCTCACTTTCCAACATGTTACAATTTATTCATAGTCCTTTTTCAATTTGCAATTTACAACAAATAATCATTCTATAAGCAGTCACATTTCATATCATAACAAAATATAATAAAATAAAAAGAATCGATAAATTATTTACGTATAATCTTACCTCAGATCTAGAAATGGCAATTTACCATTCTAGTCCATAACATAGTATTTTCCCGATTTAAGCCCAAATCTCGATTTCCTTGATTATTAAGCTTGGAAGCTTGGCCAAATCCTAAACATGGCTGTTCTTGGTACATTATGCTGTAGCAAGACAAAAGGGGCAGATTTGGAGTTTAAAATTTGTCTTTTAATTCATTTTACCCCTAAATGACCAAAATGCCCTTTTTACTATTCTTTCAAATTTTACCCAATCAAGGCCATTTTTGTCAAAAAAGTTATACAATGGTTTAATTATCATTTAAGGACCTCCCATTTAAAATTTCATAACAATTTGATACCTTTAACATGTAGAACTCAACTTTTGCACTTTTTATAATTTAGTCATTTTTACTAAATTGAGTGCCCAAACGTCGAAATTTTCGAACGAAATTTTCACGAAATCATTCCGTAAAATCGTAGATCATAAAAATATAATAAAAATGAAATTTTCCTTATCGGATTTGTGGTCCCGAAACCACTATTCTGATTAAGCCCAAAATCAAGATGTTACAGGTTTTCGCCTTGGCCTCTTCTTTTTTTTATTTTTTTTATTTTTTTTCAAGTGAAGTATTTCTTGACTGAATCAGAATTCATAGGATTAGGCAGGTTTTTTTCCATCCATTTCAGTTAAAATCAACGCTCTTTTAGAAAAAGACCTTTTTTTACCACATAAGGTCCTTCCCAGTTTGGCATCCACTTTCCTCTAAAGTCCTTTTATATGAGAAGGATCTTTTTCAATACTAGCTCCCCCTCATGGAATTCTCTAGGGTGAATTTTTTGTCATAATTTCGTATCATTCTTTTTTGGTACATCTGACCATGATATATAGCCCTTAGCCTCTTTTCTTCGATTAAATTCAGTTGATCATACCGGGATTGGATCCATTCTGCTTCATCTAACTTCAATTCTAACAAAACTCAGAGAGTAGGAATCTCGACTTCAATGGGAAAAATCGCCTTCATTCTATAAGCCAAAAAGAAAGGTGTTGCCCTGGTTGAGGTCCTGACAGATGTTCGATAAGCATAGAGGGCAAATGGTAACTTCTCATGCCAATCTTTATAAGTCTCAGTCATTTTCCCCATGATCTTTTTAATGTTCTTATTGGTTTCCTCTACCGCACCATTCATTTTTGGGCGATATGGTGATGAGTTGTGGTGTTTGATCTTAAACTGACTGCAGACTTCTAATATCATGCTATTGTTCCAATTTAATGCATTGTCAGATATGATCTTTTCTGGCATTCCATACCGATATATGATCTCTTTCCTCAAGAATTTGTTGACTACTAACTTTGTGACATTAGCATAAGAAGTGGTTTCTACCTACTTGGTGAAGTAGTCGATGACCACAGAGATGAATCGATGCTTATTGGAAGCTTTTGGTGAAATTGACCCAATGACATCCATGCCCCACATAGAGAAAAGGCTATGGTGAAATCATAACATGAAGTGAATGAGGCATATGAATTTTGTCTCCATAAATTTGACACTTATGACATCTCTTGGCATAACTGATACAATCCCCTTCTATGATGGACCAATAATACCCGAATCTCATGATTTATTTGGCCATTGTAAAACCATTAGCATGCGTTCTACAGATGCCCTCATGAACTTCTTCCAAAATCTTCTTAGCCTCAACAGCGTCCATACATCTTAGTAGCACCTGATCCTTTCTTCTTTTGTATAAGATCTCCCATCTAAGACATAGTCACTGGCCAGTTTCTTAGCGTACTTTTGTCATTCTTAGTTGCTTGGTCAAGGTATTCACGATTCTTCACATATCACAGTACATCGTGATACCAAGGGTGATCATCCTTTTCTTATTCTTCGATGTTGTAACAATGAGCTGGAGTCTCATAAATACTCATCTGGATAGATTTTACATCCTCTTGTTTATTCACTTTGACCATGGAAGCTAAGGTAGCCAGAGTATCAACCATTTGATTTTCATCTCGTAGGAGATAGCAGAAGGTGATGTCATCAAACTCTTCAATTAGCTCCAAAAGCAGCCTTCGATAATTGATCAATTCGGGATCTCTCGTCTCCCATTCACCTTTGAGCTGATAGATCACTAATGCAGAATTCCCATATACCTCTAGCACTTAGATCTTACGTTCTTTGGCTGCACAGATAGCCATGATGCATACTTCGTATTCTGACATATTGTTCGTGCAATCAAAATCCAATTTACTAGTGAAGGGATAATGATCTCCGTTTGGAGATACCAGGATTGCCCCCAATTTCGCTAACCATAACGTTTGAAGCTCCGTCGAAGTTTAGCTTCCAATGATGACCTTCTTAAAAGTCTTTTTTAGTCGTTGCAACATACATTAGATCTTCATTTGGAAAATTAAAGTTCAAAGGCTCGTAATCTTTTAGAGCTCTAATAGCCAGAAAATCTGCTATTGTGCTCCCTTTTATAGCCTTCTGATTCATATAAACTATATTATAATCGGAAAGTAGAATTTGCCATCGGTTTATTCTTCCATTCAAAGCAATCGACTCTATTATGTACTTTAGAAGGTCCAGTTTTGAGATTAGCCAAGTTGTATGGTATAACATGTATTGTCTCAGTCTCCGAGTCTTTCAGATTAAGGTGCAACACAATTTCTCAATTGGCAAGTACCTTGTCTCACATTCGGTAAACTTTTTTACTGAGGTAGTATGTCACTCTTTCTTTCCTACCTGATACATCATGTTGGCCCAGCACGCATCCCATAGAATTCCCAAATCCTGCCAAGTACAGTATCAATGGTTTATCTAAACTAGGTGGCATCAGCACTGGAGCATTGGACAAGTAATGTTTGACCTTGTCAAAATTTCTCTGGCACTTCTCATCCCATACACCTGGATTGTGCTTCTTAAGGAGACAGAATATGGGGTCACACTTTTCAGTTAGCTATAAAATAAACCGGGAGATGTATTAGTCTTCTTAAACCTTGAAATTTTTTTTGAGTACGCGGCGGAAGCAGCTCTTATATAGCCTTGACTTTCTCTGGGTCGATCTCAATCCCCTTTTCACTGATTATAAATCCTAGTAGCTTTTCGGACCTAGCTCCGAAGGTACATTTTGCTGGATTGAGTTTTAGCTGGAACTTTCTCAACCTTAAGAACAACTTCTTCAAGACTTGCAATGCTTCTTCTCTGTTCAGGACTTTACGATCATATCATTAACATAAACTTTGATTTCTTTGTGCATCATATCATGGAACAGGGTTACCATGGCTCTCTGATATGTCGCTCTTCCGTTTTTCAGTCTTAATGGCATCACCTTATAGCAAAATGTTCCCCACTTGGTTCGAATATGGTCTTTTCCATGTCTTCAGGGTGCATCTTTATCTAATTGTATCCAGAAAAACCATCTATGAAGGAGAACAGTGAGTAACCTGCCGTGTTGTCCACTAAGGTATCAATGTGAAGCAATGGGAAATTGTCCTTTAGGCTGGCTTTTTTCAAATCCCTATAGTCTACGTGCTTTTCTATCTTTTTTTTTTGGACGGGGACGATATTGGCTACCTATTCTGAGTATTTAACCACTTGTAAGAAACCAACATCGAATTGCTTCTTAACTTCCCTTTTATTTTCAACAAAACGCCAGGCCTTATCCTTCGGAACTTTTGTTGAACTGGCTTACACTCTTCCTTTATGGGGAGCCAATGTACCACGATATTAGTGCTTAGCCTGGGCATATCTTGATATGACCATACAAAGACATCTTTGAATTCTTAGAGTAACTCAATGAGGTCTCACTTTGTCTCTTCGGTGATGCAAGCTCCAATCTTCACTTCTTTTTCATCACCTAGGCTCACAATTTCCACTAACTCTTTGTAAGGTATGATCTATTTCTCATCCTGTTCTACCATCCTTAACAAATTAGGAGATAAGCTACAGTCTTGATCATCTTCAAAATCCTGAGGTTCCTCCGGACACATATCTTGCTCAAAAAGAAACTTTGAGTCAGTAGTAGTGTCGCTCATATCATTGATATCTGGAGACTTGTTATAGGGATGAAAGAAGACCCAAAGAACAAAATAATCTAAGAATAACTATTTGTATGGTATGATTATGAATGAAATGAAAGAATAAAAGAATATTTGCTCAGAATAAGACACAAAGATGCATTTTATTGAAATAAAGATGTTGGACATAAACCTATTTCATCAAAAGGATTTTTATTGCTCCTAGGCTTAGAGCAATAAGTGTGTTTTAAACACTACTCTAAAATGGTCTTAAAACTATAAGGATCTCATCCACAGTCCAGTTGTTCAGAACACTTCTGGGGATGTAGAAACAAATTCCTGATAGGTTTTTTTAGTTCCTTCTTCAAAGGCACAAACATCTTTCCCTTCTGAACCTTCGATATCTTTAAAGAATTCCAACTCTTTATTATCCGTCAAGTTCTGTACTAGAATTATAAATTTGACACACTTTTGGATTTTATGAAATGCAATGAAATGTAATGTTAATGAATGGAAAAGATGCATGCAAAAAAGGTGTTGATTCTAGTTCAATTCCATTAGAACAACTTTATTAGAAAACAAGTTTCTTTACATAAAGCAGATACATATACAGCTTCGCCTTCATACTCAAAACCTTAACTTTCCTAAGAAACAAAGCTAATTCTCGGCCCCGATCAGAATCCGATTCATATTTTAGTCTTTGAACGGCTAGGGTCTGTAAGTGGTCAGCCACTTCTCGTACTCAGACCAAAGCTTCACTTATAACGTGGTTCATATCTCTAACCTGCCCCTCTCACAGGCTATCACATTTCTCTTGTTAATTTTCCATGACAAGCTTTCTATTTAGCAACTGAACGTGAATCAAAACATTTTTCTATGATGAAAATGCAATGCAATCACAGTCAAAACAAAACGAAACAAGTCAGTACATTTCATACAAAGCTAGAATTTAAAGTAATTATGAAATAATAAATAGAGTACCCATTTAAGTGACCACTAAATGTAACAACCTGATTTTGGGCCTAATTAGAACAGTGGTTTCAGAACCACTATTCTGGGGCCAGAGAAATTATTATTTTTATTATTTTGGTGTTATAGCATGTTTTCATAAGAGCATGAAAATTTTGATGAATTAATTTTAGCATTTGGGAGCTTAATTTCGAAAAAGGACTAAATCGCATAAAGGGAAAAATTTTATTTTACTAGATAGATATACCAAATTCCTAGAGGACTATAATTGGGGGTGTTTAAAGTGCAAATAGACCTTTAATAAGTGCTTGGCCGGCCATAGGGGGCAAGAATTGACAAATTTGACAAAGCTAGGTGAGTTGGTGACTTAATTTGACTAAAAATAAAATAAGAAAAAGAAAACTAAGTGGTCATCTTCTTCACCACTGAAAATATCAGCAAACTTGGGGTTTTAGAAGCTTGAAAATTTCAGCCACTCTTCACCCTTGCAAGTTAGTGACTTTAATGGTTATTTTTGTTAATTTTTGTGTTTTTAGAACCCTTATAGCTTAATCTAGCTAATGAAAAGACTATTTTGCAAAATATTTGAATGTCTAAGGTTTTTCCATGTGAATACTCATATTGTTTACTAAATTTTTATGGAAGAAAATGAGTCATGGTTGTGTAATAAACAACTTTTGTGAAAGAAGTTTGCATGAAAACACCTAAAAAGGGTTATTTTGTAAAGTTGTAAAATAAGTTGTAAATGTGTGAAATAATTGAAATTTTGAGTTGCTATAGTTATAAAAAGAATTCTTCTAGGCTTGGTAAAAGAGGAAATTCAATAAAAATTGATTTACGAGCCTAAGGGCAAAATTGTAATTTTTGTAAAGTCAAAGGGCAAAACTTTCATTTTTCCAAATTGTGAATTATAGAATGTTTTAATTAATTTAATGATTAAAAGAGTGAATTTTATCATGTTAGATCAAGAAAATTGAGATTTGAGCTTAAATCGAAAAGTACGAGGTTATGGACTAAAATGGAGTAATTAGCCGAAATCGCATTCGAGGTAAGTCCGTATGACTAAATAAACATGTTATCCATGTTATTGTTAATATACTTGAAATCTATTTTGCTATGATTGTATTTAATTATATGTTGATAGGTTATGTTTGAGAAAGTGATGTCAAATGTTAATAACATTTTTGTGATGATTGAATACATTAGAAATTTGATGGAATATAGCATTCCATTGAAACAAGTAAGTTGTGCGTAAATATTACAACTTTATCGTTATGATGCATTGAATGTTTGATTTCGCATATAAGGCTTGAATGCATCTATGAGTAATGGTATGATGAGACTTATCATGATAAACTCCCGGTTGAACCTTAGGAATAGATTGGATAATCATACCATAACATTTGGGTGATATGTGTGCTAGTGTAAGACATGTCTGGGACATGCATCGACTACATTATGAGAGCTAGTGTAAGACATGTCTGAGACATGCATCAGCCTTGAGTTATGCAAGCCAGTGTAAGACCTGCCTGGGACATGGCATCGACTTGACATGTGTCAGTGGAAGACCTATCTAGGACATGGCATTGACACCGATAGATGAGAGCCAGTGTAAGACCTATCTGGGACATGGCATCGGCTTCGATATATGAAAGTCAGTGTAAGACCTGTCTGGAACATGGCATCGACTTAGATATGTGAGCCAGTGTAAGACCATGTTTGGAACATGGCATCGATATCGTACCCTATTTTTGATGCTTAGTGATTATCCTGTGGTATTCCAAATGGTTCAACGGGAAATTTAAGGTTTAAGTCAAAATGATAGAGCTTATGGCTATGTTGTAAGTGGTACAGGTACTTACATGAAATTAATGAGGTTTAAATTCAATTCATGTTGTATGATTAGTAATGAATGAATATGAGCATGTTGAGTAACACAGGTATGTATGCCAAGCTCATGAAAAATGATTTTGGTTTATGATGCACATTTGGTGAATATGTAAATAGGTAATTCATGCCTATGAGAATAATTTGTGATGACCTTGTGATTATAGGCCTATACTTATGATGTATAAATATGTATCTTTACTAATGTGGTGAAAATGAATTAATAAGGTGTGATAAACTTAGTATCATCAATTTACACTAAAACAGTTTTGGACAGCAGCCGTAGTTCAAATTTGAAAATCCACCAAAAAATCTGGAAATTGAGTTAGAGGCTATGAAATTAAATCTTAATAAGTCTAGTTTCACATAAAAGAAACAGTGTCAGCAAAAGAGTTTCATATTATGAAATATTTATATTGTTGTGAGACAGAGTTAGAATGGTTTCGAAATCCCCTGTCTTGATTTGGGAAAATCATTAAAATTTGTAAAAAAAATAATTATGGGTTAAAATTTATATGATTAGAATCCTTGATGAGCCTATTTTCAAAAGAAACAAATGGGAACATCATTCGAATCTCATGTGAGGAGATAATTAATTTTTAGTAAAGAAAGGTTGAAGCTATCGAACAATAGAATAGGGGTGACTTTGAAGAATAAACTGTACTAACTGATTAAACCAAAAATTCTGAAAATTTTATTGTAAGAATATATGTGAGTCTAGTTTCTGGAAAAATTAGTGGATATTAATTTGGAGTTCTTTAACTCCATATATAAATAATTTAGTGACTGTGACTTGAGAAAATAACTTGACCTGAACATAGGAAAAAAGGCAATTATGATAGTATTACCTTGAGATCATGTTGTAAGAATTGGTGGAAGCATATTGATAAATTACTTATTATTTTCATATGGACTTACTAAGTGTGAAGCTTACTCCCTCCTTTTCATTTCTTTTAGCTTGTCAGGTTAGCTCGGGTTTAGAGATCATCAGAAGCAACATCACACTATCAAGTCACTACCTTTGGAATAATGAAGCATATAATAAAAATTTCAAGTGAGTGGCTTGTATAAGGATCTAGTTTTTTGACTTGTGTTATTATGCTTTGGCCAAATGTATTGGCTTATATTGAGTTATATGTATATGCCCATGAGATGTGGCTCATATTGATTATGGCTTGTAAACCTAGCTATTCTTGTCATGTCTAATGTTTATGATGTGATTATGTTTGTTTGTCCTGCATGGTTGGTAATATGACATGTGTGTTGGATGTATTCCCTATGACCAATTGAGGTGATCATAGCGATGTAGTAATTACACGTTATAAAAACAATGTGATAATGGTTGAACATGAGTGCTTGATGGATAAGTTGGTAACCATAGTATAATGATAAAAGTGATCATCAAAATTACAAGTCTTATAATGTGAATTAAGGAATCTAGACTTAGTATTGCATGAGTAGATGCATTACATGTAAGAGGACATGTTAATGTTATGAATATGTCTTAATAAAGAATGCTTAATCACTAATATGATGTCATGATTTGTGGTTTTAATATGTATAAGGTTGTAAGGGTTTATGGGTAACATGAAGGCTTGGAAAATAGCCTAAGTGTTAACTACACGGGCTGAGACACGGTCGTGTGTCTCAACCGTGTGAAGGACACGGCCTGGAGACACGGGCGTGTGGCCCGACCGTGTGGTTCGATTTGCATGATGACGTCATAAACAGAGAGTTACACGGCCTGAGGACACGAGCGCGTCTCTATGTCCACACGGGCATGTGATCCTGTTTCATGGAAAGAAATTTTCTAAGTTTTTCCAAAACTTTCTAAGGTTCTCGTTTTAGTCCTTAACTACTTTCAATGCATGTTTAGGGCTTCGTAGGCCCATGTATGGGACATTATGTATGTGTATGAAAAGTTTTGAATTAAAAGAAATTTTGTAGCCCAATTTTTGCATGTTTGTGAACGATTAAGTTCGGTAATGCCTCGTACCCTGTTCCGGCGTCGGACATGGGTAAAAGGTGTTACACTAAAGGTTCGGTATGGTTCTATCTAGGGTATTCTTTTAAGGCTCATTATATGCTGTTCGGTTCTAAAGTAAGGATACCTGAACAAATAGATTCCTCGATCCTCACCCATTATAGGTTCATACGGACCGAGTTCAGTTTATAGGAATACATTTCCCTATGGCTATACGAAGATGAAAATCTCACGAAGACATAGGTACGGATGTATCCCGAAAGAGATCCGCTATCCTATATGGAGGTGAAGACCTCACAAAGGAATAGTTTCTCACTCCCATCTAAAAAGGGCAAAATCGAACGATTATGAAAATGCAATATTCGAAAATATACCCAGAGACTTGAACCAATAAATCAAATATATCATTATGTAACACTGCAAAAATGAAGGATGAAATGCAATTAAAGGATCGTAAATTTAAATCAAATAATCAATTTTCGAAAAAAAGACCAAAAGTAATCCACTCATGGCTTGACTCTCTTATTTTCTCCCCAGTGGAGTCGCCAAGTTGTCGAAACCTTTTTGAAATAAACTTTTATTTAAAAAAACGAAAGTGGGAGTCGCCACCAATCACTTTTAAGAGGTGTGATCGGGTCACCTCGTAATTTGTTCATTTTGATAAGAATTTTGATTTATTAAAACAATGTTTTTCGGTCTATAAAATCCAAAAAATAGGTTCGGGAGTCGGTTATGCACGAGGAAGGATTAGCACCCTCGTAACGCCCAAAATTGGTACCTAGTTGATTAATTAATGTCTTAGTGTTGGAAGTTGAAAACTTGAAAAGAGTTTAAAATACTATATCTCTTTGTATTAATGTTATTTTTACTTAAAAATTGCTTGAATAAATCGAAACGTATGTTAAAGACCCTCTCATCTCGAGGTAACAAAATGTCACATCTCGTAGGTTAGGACACAACACCTCGAATCCTTGAGAATAAGCTTGCCTTTTATTTTTTATTTAAATCTCATGTATTTTAATTTTAAAATGATATTTGGTCATTTAGGTTCAACGATAAAATCGAACCCTATAAGTTAGGGTACGACTTTCTCGAATCTCCAAATACGAAACATTGCCTATTTTTAAATTTTCTTTTTTGAAAAATAACAAGCGTTATATTTAAAACAATGGGTATTTATCCTATTTAAAACGATAATATGCGAATAAAATTCTGCGCTAGTAAATAGCAATAATATGAATATACTAATTGTAGCGACGTAAAAAAAATTTTTGTTTCGCTTGGTCGCTAATTGTGGCGATTTATTAAACATTTGAAAACCAACTTTCGATTTTATTAACAAATGGAGTCGCCACCGATCCTTTTTGATAGGTGTGATCGGACACCTAATAAAATTATTTTAAAACAAAAAGAAGGCCAAATTTAGGTCTACGTGAAAGTCCAGAGAAAAATTGGGGTTCGAAGTCGATTACGTATGAGGAAGGTATTAGCACCCTCGCGACGCCCAAAATTGGTATCTCATAAACATGTGTTGACTTGATTTTCAAAATACGAGTTCAATATAATATTTAATCGTGATCCGATTGAAAATGAAAATTTTAGTTTTCGATTTTTTTAGAAAGGGTGTCCGTTTTTTAACACAAGTTTATTTAATTTCACCCAACATAGCGATGAAATCGATGGCTTAATATTAAATCGGTACATTGCCTTATTTTTGAAATTAATTAAAACATGAGAAAAATATTCCTAAAGTGAGAAATTAAAAATAGATAAAGGACGAAAAAATGATATCATTAATGAAAAATATTAACATGGAATACTAGAATATTAGAATAACAATAATAATGATATTTACAAAATAAAACCAAATCATGTACTAATAATAAAATAGGAAAAATGATATATTTGGTAATAATAATATAAAATAATAATATGTACATAAAATACATATATATATATATGCATATAATAAAAGTATGTAATAATAATAATAATATCTACAATAAAAGAAAATATTAGGAAACGTACATAAAAATATATACATAAAAATTTACAGCAATAATATAAAATAATGATATGTGCAAAATATATATATATATACATATGTACATAAAATATACACTAATATAATAATAGTTATAATAATACTAGCAATAGTAATAATTTGTAATAATAATATATACACAATATGGTATTTAAAATATATATATATATATGTATATAATAGTATTTAAGAATATATACATAAGAAATATATAACTAATGGCATTAAAAATATATACATAATATATATAAAATCCTAAAAAAAAGGGGAAATAAGAGAGAAGGGAGGGGAAGGAAATCCGGCCAAGGGGGGCGGTCATCGGTCGATCGTCGGTCAGCGCCTTCGTCGACCACATCACCACCATACGGTGGCGAAAAAAGGTAAAAAATTTTAACAATATATGTATATACAAAGAAAGAAAAAAACAACACAAAAAAAAGAAAAAAAGATTCGAAAGAAGAGGAAAAAAAAGATGCAACCTTTTATTGATGTTTCTTTTGTGTTCAAAATTTGAAGGATTTTGTGTTTTTTTTCAATCTTTGTAAAATCCTCTTACATGATTTTGAATGGCTTTTTATAGCCATCTTTTACATGATTTTCTATTATTTCTTTTCTATTTTGTAGGTGGTGGTGATAGACAATGGATATCAAAATGGGAGGAAAAATGGGGCAAGTAGGAAAATGGCTAGGTGGCTAGGGTTTCTTGGTTTTTTTGGGGGTTAGGTTTTTCTTTTTTTTGGGGAGGTTAGGTTTTTTGGGGGCTTAATGGGCTTTTGAATTGGGTTTAATATTTAGGTTTTGTAATGGGTTTGGGTAGATGTAAATGGGTCATGGGTTAAGGGTTTTAGTGGGTTTAGAGGTTTGGTTGGGTTTTGATATAATCGGGCCCGGGCAATTTGGGCTTCTACACTAATAAAAACAATTCACGATAATCACACAATATATACTACTTTAATACTACTATGAACAATCAAAGAAAAAAATAAAATAAAATAACTAATAAAATGACTAATAACAATAATAATAATAATATCTAAATTTGAAATATATTGAAAATAGTAAATAAATAAATAAATAAAAGGCACAATAGAAGAAAATATAAAAAAGCCAATTGTAAAAAATAAAATAAAGGAAATATTAAGTAAATAAATAAATAAGTGAATATCAGTAAAACATTTGATTAAAAATTGAAAATAAATAAATAAATCAAACAAAATATACAAGAAACAGTTTAAAATAATAACAAATTTCGAAGTTAAATAGACTAAGGATTGAATTGAAATTAAAAGGGAGTTTGAGCTTAAATTATAATAAAATAAATGCAAAAAGGACTAAATTGAAGTTTAAACGGAATTTTAGGGACAAATCGATATAAAACAAAAATAAAGGACTACATTGTAGTGCGCAAAACGAGACAAGTACCGAATGGGAAAATATCCCAACTTCCTTATGAGCATCATTCAGGGGGACTCAAATAAAAAAATTAAATTAAATAGGGTAAATTTTAAAAGAAAAAAAAAGAAATAGGACCATATTGTAAATCGTCAAAAAAGTAGAAGGGTCACAAGGGTAAATAGCTCGTGTTTTAAAAAAAAATACCCAGATCCTAGCTCTAGGGTCGAATCGAACATGGGTCAAAGGCCAAAACGACTCTGTTTTAGCATCTGGAAATGAAACCCAAAACGACGCCATTTTGGAATGCTATAAAAGCATAAAATAAAATAAAAATCATATGCTTCCTTTTTAGAAAAGAATTTCTTTCTCTTCGTTTTCTCTCTAGGCACTAACTAAGATCCAGCCGCTGGCAACGGTGACCGCCGTCTCCGGTGGGCAAATTTTTTCAAAAAAACCCTTCTTCGATCCTCTCGACCGCCAAAATCCAAATCTGGGGTCAGTTTTTTAGAAAAGTGGCCAAAAAATCACCAAAAAAGGATAGGGCCCTTCGCCTCCCGAGACAGAGAACAAAACCAGGTAAATTTTCGTTGTATTTTATAAATATATAATATATTCAAAAGAAAAATGAAGGAAAAGACCACCTTTGAAAATTTGACTGCTTTATATTTCGATTTTTTTTGTGTATTTCTCCATCCAAATTACAAACGGTTTTGTTGTGGCTTTATAGCTGATTACAATATCACATGTTTTCTATACTGTTTGCTACTATTCCTCTGCTAGTTCTGCTTTTCTTTTCTGTCTTTTTCTTCTTGCTTTGTTTGCAGGTCTTGGCAAGGTCAACGGAGGCGGGAAAAGCAGTCTTCTTGCCTCTTTGGTGAAAGGGTGGCAAACCTCGGGACGAGTACCTGCTGATGTGGCACGAGAGTAGCGATGCATCTAGAGCTAGGGTTTCCTATTTTTTCTGAAAATTTTGGGCTATGGACTTGTAAATTTTGTTGGGCTAGGGTTTTTTGTATTTTGGGCTTGTAAAAAATTTGGACTTGGACTATTTAATTTTAGTTTTGTTTTTTTATTTTGGTTTTATTTATTTGGTCTTGGGCCCGAGCAAATTTGGGCCTTTACATATATTTTTTCAAATTTATGTTGTGTATTATATTTGATTTCGAAATTTAAAAAAAGCATATATAAGGATAAAACTCTGTATTATTTTCTATGATTTTTAAATGATTATATATAAAAAATAAATGTAATAAATGGGGATTAATATAATTTACCATTATAATTTTAAGATTATCTTCAATTTCAAAATAGATTATAATTTTAAATTATTATATTTTATTAATTTTAAAATAAAAATGTTATATATAAAGAATTGTCATATATTAACAAAATAAATATGACACGTGTCAAAATGTTTTAGTTCTTTTATCTGCTATCTATTATTACCAGTACAAAAGTCAATAGATTGAACTTTTTGATTTTTTGATCAAATCATGAGGCTTAAACACCTTCAAAGCAAGCTCATTCATCTTTTTGATAAAAAAACATGAGGTGTAAACACCTTATACTTAGATGGACGGATGAGCTTGCTTTAGATGGATGGAGAAGGGCTTAAACACTTTCAAAGCAATTCTTGGGGTAATTTGACAAAAAACGCATGTTTAAAGGTTAAAAGAGACGAAAATTTAAATAGAGGATTAAAATTTTTTTTTATAAAGTTGGAGGGCCAAATAAATCATTGTGCATTTTAAGATTGTGGTAATCTTTGATCAACCAAATAATAAAATATTGATATGATTACAAATTTGGCTATTAATGCTTACATCTTTTGTCAATTTGGCAATTTTATTGAGCTAAATTTGGCCTTCAACCTTTAAAAAATTAAATTTTATCATCAATCTTTTAAAAGAGTCTATTTTTTAACGAAAATATTAACTAAAATATTAAAATTTTAAATATAGTAGCTTGCATAGCAATCCGTGTACTTCATATAACTTTTTTTGAACTTTTATAACTCTTTTTTATTTTTAAATATTTTAAATTATTTGTTAATGTGACATATAAGATAAGTAATTTTATATTAGCATGAAGTACATATATACTACTACGTGAGTTGTCATGTCGATATCATTATGAAAATTAATGTTTTAATCATTATTTTCATTAAAAGAAAGCGATTTGACTTTTTTAAAATTAATAGTTAAATTTAGCTCACAAAAGAATAATAACCAAAATGACAAAAATATCAACATTAAAAGCTATTTTATCATTATGCCTAAAATATTTAGTTCGAACTTTAACACATGCCCAGTAATTATGTGTGAACTAATCTAATATTTTGGTAATAAGGGTATTAAGTAATCATATGTTGTAATGATTTTATGACCTTATAATCAATGATAATCTTACCTTTTATGAACCAATCACCCCATAAAGATAATGTTGTTTGTCAATTCCCAAAAATAGGGGTAAAAAATATGAAAAAAATTAAGATTTTTATCTTTTAAACATAGAGTAATAGAGTTTAGAATGCCTTAAAAATTATACTTAATAGATAATTAACAAGAATGAGTTTGCTGGTTCAGTGGTAGAACTTTAATTTTCTCTTAAGTCCCAAGTTTGAAACCCCTTGTGCACCTTTCATTCAAAATATTTTACTTTCTTATTTTTACCACATAAAGTACGAAATTTTCAAACTAGCATAGACCAAAATCTTTTTTTTTTAATTGGGTCATTAATTCAAAATAATCCTAATTCTACATGAATTCCTAAAACCTATTTCAATTAGGGGAAAAGAGTTTTATAAATAGTCAATCTTTTCAAACCCTAGAATTTATATCTAAAGAATTTTTCAAGAAAAACTCTCAAAGTTCTTCTTTTCACCTCCATTGCCGAAGCAAATTTCAACTAAAGATTTTCAAATCACATCCTTCTTCTCCCAAGTAGATCGTCGATCTCCTCATCCAAATTAAGGTTGTGGGATCTAAACTTAAATCATTGTGTATAATTAATTGAAGTATTAGAAATTAAGTAATTTATATATGTGCGAACCCCTGTATGTGAACCCTTAGTAAATGCTAGGCGATCCCTTAATATATTTATGTGAACCCTTACATTCATTAATATACATGCAAACCATGTTGTAATTGGATAGGTGAACTGTAGCTCTCAAAAGCTCCCTCCCCCATTTCTTTACCTCTTAGGTAACACAGAGAACTAAGGCTCGGAATAGTATTAGAGGAACTTCGGACTAGCAACTCATTTTCTTTTATTATCATTTAAAAGTTTCCATTAAAGCTTCCTTAATTGTTCTTTTTTTGGGGGGGTTGTAATTATTAATTCTTGCTTTTATATCTTAAGTTTGAGATTGTTTACCTTATTTATTTTAAGCATGATACTTAGTTAATACTATGAAATTTGTATGTTATTTGGTTTAAAAAATTATTATCTTTAATAAATAGTTTTCATTGCTTTACAAAATACTCAAATTTTGATAAATCTTTTCTTAAAAGCCTTAATCCATTTTTCAAATCTTCACGTTAATAATATTGTAATTAAGTTACTAGGAAAATTCGGTTTAATGAATAAATATTTTCCTAAAAACAAAGGAGCGATTTTCATACAAATCAACTTAAGCAAATGGAGGGCTTTATAGGATCACTTCGGTGATCAAATGTAGCACTTTTGACTTAGGGGAAACTCCTAAATCGAGTCGAGAGTGTTACATTATTTATCTTTTTATATTAATAATATAACAATATGCTGAATAATTATAAAAAAAACAACAGTAAAATGATATTACACTTAATTGGATATTAATTCAATAGAAAAATTACTGGCAGACGAAATTTACATAAAAAATAAATCAATAAAAATTTTAGTAAATATAAAAAAAACACTATACCAGCAACAAAATAATGTACAACATCAAAGGTAATAATTAAATTGTTATAAAAATATATTTGTATATAACTCTTTGCGAATTGTTGAGATACAGTACTATTACAAAGCAGAAATCTTAATGCCATAAGTCAGCATTGCTACTACAAAGCATAATAAATCTCCAAGTCAAAATCAACATTCAAAAGAAACCTATCAGATTTGAGAAGTTCAAATCATTACTCCCAAAATTTTGGGGGCATTCTTCTCTTGAATCTAGGTTTGTACTTCAGAAAGGTCACCTACCTTGACTTTCTGGGGTCTCGTACGACGTTTTTTCGTTCAAAACTGATCTGAATCACTTAAATCGGATTATTCAATCGATAAACACGCAAGAATTAGAGGTTGCTTTCAAGATTTATGGAGTTTGTCGACAATAATGTAAGAGATTTGTAAATGAATTAGAAGATTTAATGAAACACAATGAAATTCAAAATTGAAGAGTTTTAATAAATCGAAATGAGAATTTTTATCAAACTTTTGACGAATTTACGGGATGTGATTGACGGAACTCAACAACTGGTAAGAAAATGAGTTGAAATTGGGAATAGGTTTTGATTTGGGAACAAAGATAATTATCAATAGAAAATATTTTCAAAGAAAAAAATGGAAAGAAAAGGGAAAAAGAATAAATAGAAGAAATAAATTCTATTATGATTTGAAAAGAATTAATTTGAAATTCGAATTAGGATAAAAAGTTAAAAAGGTGATGGAATTCTTATCCTTATTTAAAAAGTTTGGGGGCGTGACTAAAATTTCCCATACTTGGCCTAATCAAAAGAAAAGCGTAGAGGGAAGGCGTGATCCGAAATCTGGTCGCATGAGAGACTAGCGCCTCAATCACTGGGCTATGGACCTTTTCTTTAGTTTTGTTGCTGTAATTTAAATTATCTTTTTGCATGTTTTTAACCGAAATGTAATAGAAGCAAAAAGGAAAATAGGGACTCGTAATCGGGTATGCAGTGCAAGGGAATAGGAAAGCGTGTTCACCTACAATTCTTGCTATTTTTCAACGCTTAAGAGAATTCATATGTTTCTGGGATGGTGTGGATAAAATAATGAATAAATTGGGAAGAAGGATTTTGAATCTAGGAAATCTAACATTAGTTCTAACGTGCTAACAAATAGACACAAACCTATTCTTTGATCATGAATTTCCTCTAACAGTATTTGTTGTATTATGGATTTTATCCTAGGTTACTAGGAGGAAAGAAATTAATGAGGAATGGAGTTTGAAACTAGAATCTCAAGGGATCATACAAGCTTTAATCGGTTAATAATATTGTAATTAAATTACTTGGTAAAGTCAGTTTAATGAGTGAATGTGTTCCTACAAATCAACCCAAGTAAAAGGAGGACTTTACAAGATCACTTTGACGATCAAATGAAACACCTTTAATTTAGCCAAAGCTCTTAAACCGAATCATGTGTGTTACATTATTTATCTGTTTATATTAATAATAAAATCATATACTGAATAATTAAAAAAAATCCAACTAAATTGATGTTAGAAAAATTGCACGAAATTTACATAAAAAAATTAATCAATGAAGTTACAATACTATTACAAAGCAAAAATCTCAATGCGTTAGCAGTAGTACTACAAAGAATAAATTCCTATGCCAAAATTAGCATACAAAAGAAAACTATCAGATTCTGAGAAGTTCAAATCTTCAGTCCCAAAATTTTGGAGAGCACTCTGCTCTCCAATCTGATTTTGGATATTCAAATTGTTACTCCCAAAATTTTGGGGAGAACTCTTCTCTGGAGCCTTTGGGGCTTCAGGCTTTCTGTTATATACTCTACATAATGCCCATCCATCAAGCTGGATTATGAAAAACATAATTAATTAATAAACAACAATAACATTACTATTCATACTCGAATTACGATTAATAAAACATGTATAGCAGTGCAACATAAAAGGAAAAAAATTGCATATCTCCAGTTATGATAAATATACAGGATGAAGAAAGTTAAAATCACGTCAAAATATTAGGGGTTAAAGTGGTATTAAATTTTGGGATCTAATTTAAATTTTCAAAAACTTTGTACGTTTAATGAAATTTATCAAAATTTTGGGGCCAAAGCTCCTTTCACTCCAGTTACATTCAGCCACTCATGATACGAACACAATCGAGAACAGTATAAATATAGAAATTAAAAGAAAAGAAAAAGTTACCTGGTGATCATTTTTATGAGTTGTTTGAGGAGGATCGCTTAATACATATTCATGCATGATCCAATTGGTTTTCTGAGCTTTTGAAGGTTTCCCTCTGCAATAAACTAGGGTTTTCTTCAAACCAACTAACTTTCCATGGGACTTGACATGTTTATCAGAGTTGACAGCCTTCCAGAACCCGTCGCCGGCGGCTCGATTTGGTCTTTTGCCCTGAGGATGCTTCCGATCCCTCGACGTGAAGAAATACCATTCATTTATCGTTCCATTTGACGACATGTTCCCGCTTCTGGCTGCGTTTAATATAAATCGTTAAAACAAAACAAAACAAAACCACAAACCCTTCATTCATTCATAATATAAAGATTGAAATGAAAAACCCTACATTTTACCGATTCAAAAGAAAAAGAACCCCCCACCGCCCCCAAGAAAATATGCAGATTATGAAATAAATACCTGTAAGATTATCGGGATCATATTTGTAAAGTGGAACCTCCTTGATTCTGGTGGGTGGTAATGGTTTACTACGAGCTTTGTACATCAAGTAAAATATAAGTTCATCATCTGTAGGCTTGAAACGAAAACCAGACGGCATTGACTTCAGATATGCTTCGTCTTCGGCCTCCTTCATGCGTACCATTAATTCTTGATTACCATCTTCTTCCATGGCTGCCGACTTATTTATAGACATAAGATTTACAATAAGGGGGTTAAAAATAATTGTTCAAAGTTCAAAGTGTTTATTTATAGACATGAGAGAAGTATAAATTACATAGAATTCTAACATCACATTAAACTTAATTCACTTAATGATAAAATTTTCAAAATAAACTTATCTTATAAATTATCAAAATAAATTATTTTTAAATAATTTAAATTAAATAAAATTAAATACACAAGATAAGTATTCATAATTTTAAATATATAAAATTTCGTAAATAAATTTAAAAAGCTAAATATATGGATAATTTTCAAAATTTACTTGAATTCCTTATTTTGATAAGTGATCAAAATATATTATTTTTGAATAATTTAAAATAAATAAATTTGAAATATAAAATTATTTTGATATATATATATATATATATATTTTTTTTTGAAATTGAGAATTGATTTTGATTTGGGTACAAAGATAATTATCAACAATGATGAGAAAATATTTTCAAAGAAAAGGGAAAGAGAATAAGGATTAATTTGAAATTTGAATTAGGATAAGAAGTTTAAAAGGTGATGTAATTTGAATTTTGAGGAAAGATAAGATATGAAATCTAGTTAGGATTGGATTGGGGTGAATTTCTAAGGTTTATAAACGTTCAGGGAGTTACTGCAATTTTTTCGAAGTTTGCCGAATTAAAAGCTTTTTGGCTTGTTTCGAACTGGGGTCCCATGAGAGACTGGCGCCTCAACCACTGGCTATCGTCCACTCCTTAGTTATATTTGTTGCTATAATTTAAATTTTGTTTTAAGGTGTTACAACCGAAGAAACAAAAGGGGTAGGGGAACTCGAAATCGGGTATGCAGGGAAATAGGAAAGAGTGTTAACAATTTGGCAACTGCGGAATTCTTGTCTGTTTTACAACGCTTACAGCGGTGTGGGTAAAATTATGAATAAAAAGGGAAGAAGGGTTTTAAACCTGGTCCCAACGTGCTAACCATTAAGCCTAAATCTATTCCATTTTCAATTTTTCCTCCAACTTAGTCTCTCAAAGAAACATACAAACTACTTAACCATCTAGCCTAAGCCTTATTTCTTACTTAATTTTGTCACTTAAATCTATATATTTATTTAGATTTTATCTTACATATTCCTTAATAGTACCTTACACATTTACCTCCTCCTTTTTGTTTCTTCTTTAGCTTATTCAATATATAATTCCTAACACATTCTAGTGTAATATTCAATCATTAATATTCATTTTTACCCTTTTTTTCTGGTCTTAACTCAAGTAAAACATTTTTTTCCAATTAAACCTCCTAATGAAGTTTTGTTTTGGATTGATACCATAATATCTAATTACTCTAAACCCCTAAATTTCAGGGTGTTACAATGAATTTTGATCTTGGATTGAGATGTGGAAAGGCTTCCCTGTACCTTTCACTTTATTCCTATTTAACTGCCTTTTGTATATCGCCTCACTGCAATTATTGTAATTAAAAAGAGTAAAATGATTACGAGCCCCGTGATAGCCAAAGCGACCACTAGAGGCCGTGCCAGGGGTCAGGCGCCTCCAAAATGGTAAAATTTTAGTTTTAGTCCTTCTAAAACTCCAGGCGTTCTAGTGCCTTAAAAAGCATTCTAGTTGAGAAGAATAAAATGAATTATACATATCTCTGAAAGGTCTTCAACAACCGCATGTATTAAAAAAAATTAGCAGGTAAGCAGGACAAATTTGTATTTAAAACCTGACTTGAAGCAAAGATCTAACTTCACATTGCAGAATCTTAACAAAAACTGATTTAGACATTTGTTGATCAAACAGTTTTAATAATAAGAAGAAAAGATTTGTAGATCAAAAGGAAAATATGAGGAGAAGCTAAATAGGATTAATTGTTGGTATTGTATCAAACTCAAGGCCCTTTGCTTAATCAGTTCCCTCAAAGCATATCATCTACCATTGTAACAGAAAGGGTTTTCCAGAACAAATTCAGTACCCAAAAAAAGAAAAACAGAAATCTAAGCACAGATTGTGATTCAAGCAATGAAAAAAAAGGAACTCACATTGATGCATATAATCGTTGTCTAGTGCCAACAGAACCAGGCGAGTTTCCTCTTATTTTTCTAAGTGTTTAGCAGCAAACTCAGGCATGCAACATCTGATAATCCAGAAAGAAAAAAATGTGTTTTTATATACAATTATTAAAACTTTTTAAAAATTTAAAAACTTATCTTAATTTTTTGAACTATTTTATATTTAGCACTAATAAATGAATAAATAAAAGCATTTTTAAATACAATATAAAATAATTTATCCAAAGTTTTATGCATATTTTAGAGTAAAAGATTTATACATTTTAAGAGTTTCATAAATTTGAAATACTATTTTAAAACAGTTTTAAAGTTGAAAAATATTGTTTATAATTTTTTGAAACTAAATAAAATACATTTATCAAAATTTAAATAGATTACATAAATTTAATGTAATTCTTTATGACTATCAAATCTTTTTATAAAACACACGAGTGCACGCTATAAAACAAGTTACGTTATATTATCAAAATATATAAATCCTGATTTGATAATTTAAATAAATATTTTAATAATTTTAATAATTTTATATATTTTCAACTTTATCTTGTATTATATTTTATTTTTAAATAATATATATAATGATAAAAGATCTATTATTTTCTATTTTTGTTTAAAATAATTATATATAAAGAATAATAACAAATGGGGATTAATATAATTTACCATTATAATTTTAAAATTATCTTCAATTTAAAATATATTATATTATTTTAATTTAAAATGAAAAATGGTCATATATAAAAGTTATCGCATGTTAACAAAATGAATATGACATGTGTTAAAATATTATGTCTCAATATCAATTGAGAACCTAAAATCTTGTAATGTATATGATATTATAAAAGAAAGCTTGACCCAACCCGTTTACTCGACCTACCTTCTAAAAAGACACATACTCTTAGTTTTTTAAATATTGGGTTCGCAATACCAACCTAGTTTGAAACAGAAGGTGAAATTTTAGTGGGTGAAAGTACCCCATCCATTGTTGTATTATCAATAAGTGAGCAAATAAATGGCATGGCATGGCATATGACTATTTGGGTAATTATGAAATCTCATTGAGGATGATGACATGTATTTATAAAATGTTAATATTTAATACAATATAAAAATTTTAAAATTTACAAAATAATTGCACATGTTACTAATTATGATTGGCTATAATAATTAGGGATAATATCATATTTGGTACTTGTACTTTGAAATGTCCAATGTGACATTTGAGCAATCAATATATGTGTTATACCTCTTCCCAACAATAACATGTGGTAGAGCTTAAACAGAAGCCCATAGATGGTCCCCTGTTGAGTATCCTTTATTGTGACCCCCTGTTGGATTTTACATAACTAGTGTAGCGACGTAAAAATTTTAGCTTAGTCGCTAATTGTGGCGATTTATTAAGCATTTGATTTTGAAATAAAAGGGAGTCGCCACCGATCCTTTTTATAGGTGTGATCGGACACCTAATAAATTTTTTTTTAAAACAAAAAGTAGGTCGAGTTTAGGTCTACGTCAAAATCCAGAGAAAAAGTAGGGTTCGGGAGTCGGTTACGTGCGAGGAAGGTATTAGCACCCTCGCGACGCCCAAAATTGGTATCTTATAAACATGTGTTGTCTTGATTTTCAAAAATACGAGTTTAATGTAACATTTAGTCGTGATTCAATTGGAAAGACGAGAAATTTTAGTTTTTGGTTTTTTAGAAGGGTGTTCCGCCTTTAACTCGAGCCGACAAATTTCATCCAACTTAGCGATGAAATTCGATGACTTAATGTTAAATCGGTACATTGCCTTGATTATTGAAATTAGTTAAAAAATACGAATGGGATTTTCGAAGTAATGTAAAACAAATTGAGATGAAATAAATGGAAGAACTAGAAATATATTGAAGCAAGTAACAAATATGACAATAATATTAAAACACTAACAAATACATGCAAGATTAAATGTAATTATAATATCAAACACGAGAACACAACGAATATACATATGTAAAAAATGACATTAAGATTATATACGTAACAATATATATAAGTATGGTATTGAAAGCATGCATAACGTGTATAAAAGATATATGTAATATAATACACAAGTATATTAAATTCACATACATAACCATAATATATAAAAATATTACAATAAAGTTGAAAGTGATACTATGTGCAAATATATATATGTATACATATTTAATGAAAATATTTACTAATATTATATAACAATAATACTAAAATGATGGTATAATATATATAAAAAACAAGTATAATATAATAACAATATTAAAATAAAGTAATTAAGATAATACTATATATAAGCGTACAAAATACAACAAAAATACATATACATATATATATGATAAAGTATTAGAAAATGCATACATATATTAGGGATAATAATAGTAAAAGAAAACCATTAACAATGCAACATAAATAGACGAGAGTAGTGGTATATACAAAATATTGCATTAAGATATTTACATAGTATATGCATATAATATAGTTATTGAAAAATATACAACATATATATGGCATTAAAATGTACATGATAGTTATTAAAATATATACATAAAGTAACATCAAAATATGCAACTAATAGTAAAAATATTAAATAAATAAGAAAAATACATGATATATAAATACATACGATATACATATTAGAAGTGAGAAAATGCAAAGACGATACATAAATACGTACATATATAATAATGACGTAAGAAATACTTAATATATAATATTTGAAATATATGCATAAAAATATAATGTTAGTAAATATACATAATATATAGGTATTAAAAAATAATAAAACTATTGACAATATTTCAAAAATATATAGGTATACACTAAAATGCACATAATTATATTGAGATCGTATGTTTTAATAAATGAGAAATATATATATATATATAGAATACAATATTAAAATATTTACATAATATACATTTTAAAAAGAACTAATAATAATGTTTCATAAATATATAAATATACTAAATATATACACATATATGTACATAATACAATATACGCCACTACATACATAAAATATAGTAAATATAATGAAAATATAAAGATTATAATTAATAATAATAAATAATGAAAATGAAAAACAAATAATTTAAAAATAAAGCGGTAATATAATAAAGAGGACTAAATCGAATTAAAAAACAAAGTTTGGGGCTAATTTTAAAGGAAAGCAAAGAGGAAAGGACTCATTTGAATACGCATGAAAATGTGGGGGACCAAGAGTGCAAAATTCCCAGTCATTAAAACGCTGTGCAGCGAAAAGGGATCAATTTATAAAACAGATTAAATTTCAAGGCCAAATTAAAAATAACGAGAAAACTCGATTGTAAATGCCAGAAAAGCGGAAGTACTGCGCGCATAAATATCCCATTCAAACAAAAACACGCGAACCCTGAGGCGGGTCGGGTCGGATGGTTGGGTCATGCTCGAAACGACGTCGTTTTGGGGCTTAAGTATAGCCCCCAAAACGACATCGTTTTGGAAGGCTATAAATAGGCCTAATTTTAGAAAAAAAGTCATTTGTAAGAGGAAGAAGAAAAAAAAGAAAGAGAGGAAGAGAGAAAAAAAGAGAGGAGGAGAGGAGAAGGATTTCGGTGGGAGGAGAGGCACCGATCCTTCACCGGACCTTCGCCAACGTTGGCGCCGGCCACCGTACACGGTGGCCGGAAAAGGTAAGAAATTTAAATTTTTTTATATTTTTTTATTTTCGAATGTATGTATATATATATGTTAGAAAAGAAGAAGAAAAGAAAAAAAAACAAATTTAAGAAGATAATAAAGAAAATGAAAAAAAGAAATCACCTTCCGATTTATGTTTTCTTTCCTTGTTTCTTTTTGAATTTTCCTCTGCTTTTTATATTTGGTCTATGCTATTTGTTGTTAGAATCTATTGATGGTATTGTTATTTTTCCTCAAAAATCAATTATTTTTCTTGTTTCTTTGCTTGAATTGTCCAACCCTTTTACAAATATTGTGTTCGGGTCTTTATAGCCATTCTTACACTGTCTTGCTTCCCTAGAATTTGATGTTTGCGTGCTCCCTTTGTTTTGCAGGGTATGGCTGGTGCTGGTGGTGGCAGAGGCTGGTATGGTGGTGGATGGGACAAGGGTAGGTGCAAGTGGCCGGATGGGACGGGGTTAGGTGGTGTTAGGGTTTCGGTTGTGAGCTGGTTAGGGTTAGGGGTAATTTGGGTCTGTTATTGGGTAGTGGGTTTTGATGGGTTAGTGGGCTGTTAATTTAGTGGGTTAGGTGTTGGGTAAGGGTTTAATGGGTTTATGTTGTATTTGGGTTTTGGGCATGGGGTTGTTAAATGGGTAGTTTTAGGTTTAATTTGGAAATGTAACTGGGCTGAGTAGTTTAAAACGGTCCAAAATTGGCCTATAACAACTAGCCATCACTGCATTCCACTTAAAACAACTAGGAGATTGCCTGTTTCTAGCCACTCGCTTGAAAGGCCATATAGTCTCAAAGTCGAGTTTCAAGGGATGATTTTTCATTAAGGTTGGTTTGAGAGACTCAAACGGTTCAAACAAAAATTCACCTAAATTATTTTCAAAATTCTATGCCTCCTAGGAGTTCACCTCAAGAAATTACAAAGTCAATTCTAGAGACTTAAACGTTCATGCATACTTAGCTTTTCCAAGGAATTAAAAGTTTCATGGTTTGATTTACATATTTTATTAAGACTAACATTATGTCATAATTCAGGCAACATAACAATTATTGAGATAATAGAACTTTATTTATACTAAAGTTTAACATTATCAACAAAATTTCAAAATTTTAAGCAAAATATAACTTAATCATAGTTTGATAGAAAAAATGAATTCTTAAAAAAAAAATTAATTTTTGGTTCCTCACTTAAGATGAACAATACCCCCATTGTTAAAAACGTTAGACAGAAGGGACGAAAATATAGAAGTGAATAGATAATGTGCACCAAGTAGGATTCCAAAAAAGAGAGGTGTGTAACACCCAAAAAATGATAGATTTTTAATTCTGCAAGCATGTCAATTAATTTGATTTGGTGTGTGGGTTAAGTGCCTTGAAAGTCTATTGTAGGTCTTGTGTTTGGTTCTCTTATTTTGAATTTTCCTATTTATTGTGGCATTATCTCAAGCTTGATTTTTCAGGCTTATTTTATATTCTTCGTTGGGTTATGAGAAGGATGAGCCTACTAGTTCAATGTTTAAGCCTTTGTATACTTTTTGGTCTTGAATTTGAATCTTGGCGTAAGCAAATGAAGTATTTTTGTTGATTGCATTTGTTAATAGTTGAGTTCTTTTGAATTACAGTAGTCTGATGGTTGGTTATTATAGGATATTTTATTTTATTTTCTTAAGTTATCAAAATAAAAAAAAACAACCCTAAAATCACTCTACTTTTGCATGCCCCACAATCTCTCCTTTCACATTTATCTCTCTTTTTCTTGTTTACTTTTTTTCTTTTGAAGTTTTCCTTTTTTGTTTTTTTCTTCTTCTTCTTTTCTTTTTTGCTAGTACTCACTTGCTACCATTCCATTTTTTCCCTTGTATTCGTGCATGGTGTTGTTATTTGATCGTATTTCTGAACCTGGAGTAAGTTTCATTGGATTATTTTTATTCTTTTGCTTTGAAATTGTTTATTGAACAAGACAGGAGTTGTGCTTATGTCTGATCTTCGTTCTTAGTTATGATGAACATTCTTGTGTTTTTTATTAGGCGAAGGGGGTGAGAATCAAATTCCTCCAGTGGAGTAGTTCTCGTATTTGGCGTTGTTTTTGAGTAGTAAGTATACAAATCTCATTTTAGGGTCTGAATTTTTGACAAAAGAATGCCAATTTGGATGGGTATTTGATGATTATTTGGTGCAATTTGTTGAATGATTGTAGGATTTGTGAGTTCCTGATAGTGTGGTTAGTCAATTACATCATTAGGTGTGTGAACTAACTCGAAAAACTCATCAAAATCTCATAAAATAAAAAAATAGGGGTTGTTTTTTAAACTACCCAGTATTACACGACTGTGTGACGGACCATGTGCACCACACAACCGTGTGGAGCACACAACCGTGTGCAATTTTCTAGCCTGTGTTAGTAGACCGTGTGGGCCACACAGCCGTGTAGGCATTTTGGCCCAATTTTGAGGCCCGAATAATGCCAATTAAGGGACTCGAAAATTGGGTCCATGGGCATTATGTAGGCCTAAAAAAAGGCGTAAGTTTCAGTATAAAAACATAGGTATGTGTAGGAAGCATGTTAAGTAGGTTTCGATAAGTATATTAATATGATATGATATGCTCTATAAGTATGTACATTAACCATGCAAGTTATACGATTTGTGAGTACCTTATGCTAGTTTCATATAAAAATATGTGTATGCATGCCATACGATTTATGTTATAAGGATGTACGATATTGTGTCTATGTTTTGGGGTGGGATTAATATGATGGAGGAAGTGTTATATGGTAGTATCTACTGCAATTATGGCGGCTAGACCACACATTTCTATATGGCAGCTCATTTGCATATTTATGAGTGGCATACCGCCACGTACTAGTGTGATTGGATGGATGGACTTTTGTAGTACTCCTAATTGGTGTGATTGGTTGGACGAAGATGGTGTGTAGTGGATGAGGGTGGGATATGATATATTATAAGATATGTTCCGGTCTAAAATCTGATATGATATGATATGATATGTATAAGAAATATTCCGAAATGGATTTTGATATGCTATGATACATTCTGGTATATATATTTGTAACGCCCCAATTTTCGGGAATTCTGTGAATGTTGGCATAGGTTTAATTATGTTAGTGGGCCTCTAGAAAGCCCAAGCTTAAGATAGAACCCGACAATTTTAGTTAATTTTTGTTCCATAAGAAAAAGGGGGTGAAATGATGAAATAGGACCTATGTGAAAATGTTTGAAAATGCTATAGGCTAAATTGAAGTGGCCAAATAAATAGGAGTGCAAAATAGGAGGATTTGCATGACAAACCTCCCATTTTACATGAAGTGGCCAACCATCATGTTGTTGTAGACAAAATGTACACTTGATATCCATAATTTATGGTACAAATTGATACAAATTGATAATAGGTTAGGTAAATGTTCCATGATAATGGGTTAGGTAAATGTTTCATGATAATAGGTTAGGTAAATGTTCCATGATAATGGGTTAGGTAAATGTTTCATGATAATGGGTTAGGTAAATGTTTCATGATAAGAATATCATGTCTTTTGTATTAAAGAATTAAATGGATGAAATATGAAGTTTTATTAAAAGAAAAAGGGTGAAAAGAACAAAGTTTTGTCCATCTTTGTTCATCATAGCTGAAAGTTAGAGAAGAGAAAGGAGAGGAGAAAGCTCTTGAGTATTCGGTCATTAGGAGAAGGAAAATTGAAGGTAAGTTCTTGGTACCTTGCTTCTATTTTGAGGTTCATGAGTTTTCTTGATTCTACCTTAACTCTTGAAGTATATTTTGATTTTTAGTTGTGTTGTGAGCATTTAGTCATGAATTAAAATGAAGGAAATGGTTGTTGTTTCATGTTTTTTGATGAAAAATGGAAGATAGGTGAAGTTGAGCCAAACAAATGAGCATGCATGTGCCTTAGATGCTAAAGGAAAAATCGGCTAACATGTTGTGCTTTAAAATGATGAAATGGAGATTATACTTAAGTAAAATCATAGATATGTGATGATTGATTGGTGATATACATGTTTAAATAACAAGCATGCAAGTTAGGTGTGAAAGAGTGATTTGGTAATAAATCTGCTTGGGACAGTAGCAGTAACGTGACTTTGGAAAATCACCATAAATTGTGGGAGATGAATTAGAAGCTGAATAAATTATGTAATTAAAGCTTATTGAGTCTAGTTTCTAATGAAATAAACAAGAACATATTTTGAATTCTGTACAATGAGAAATTTGATTCGTAATGAAGGGTGGTCAGATTAGTCAAACAGTGAAACATGGGAAAATTTGAGAAAATTCTGGTATTGATTAGCTAAACCAAAAATTCTGAAAATTTTATGGATAGAAGATACATGAGTCTATTTTCAGGGAAAATTAACGGAACTTGATTTGGAGTTTCGTAGCTCCAGTTATAAATGATTTAGTGACTGTTGCTCAGGAAGACAGCTTGCAGTGAAATTATGATTATGTGGTAAACATTGACAAAAATTTGTTAATGAGTTGCTTATTGATTTCTTATAAGCTTACTATGATATGTAGGTGTGGTTGACTGAATATTGTAAGGGGTTAATACGTAGTTCGTATTTGAATAGTTAGATTAACGTGTTAGTAATCCAATTGTAGGCAGTTCGTGTGTGGATCTCGTCAGCATATCGTTGCAAACAGGTGTGTAACTAACACCCTCTTTCTTAGTCCGGATCGGCAAAAGTCGAAAAGTCGAAATCTTTCAAAACCGGTATTTTGTAGATTTGCGTGTGCGAATGCTCGTAAGGTAAATCGATTAATGTTTTTGGTAAGCTGCAAAATTTGGACGCAAAGTGCATGATTTACGTGCCATCGATATTTTTGGGCTTAATGGGCCAAAATTGGAATGATAGGCCAACAGCCCAATTCGTAAGAACCCTCGATGCGTGATTACGTTAGTACGTGAAAGGTAGGAATATGCATGAAAAACCCTAAAATAGATAAATTACTGAAATACCTTTAAAAGTGGAAAATTTACGTTTACCCCTAGTAGATAAATTACCAAATACCCCTAGGGTTAAATTGACCTAAATGCATGTTTGATGTTGTTATTTACTTGCATGCCATGTTGTTATTATCGATGCATGGATGGGATATTGACGGAGGAAATCTTGAAAGTGGCTTGTCCACGTCTTGGAGGCTTTGCCTCAATTTATGATAACCGAGAGCAATCTCGCAAGCTGTGGAGTGTTAAATTTGGGTGGGTTGAGCTATCCCACATGGAGTGTATGGCTGAATACGGGTGGAGTGTAGTGGTTGGTGGGTTGAGTAGTCTCCCAAATGGGTTTGCATATGTTATTGATGTTGCATGTATTTTGAAATGGGCCTATGGGCCATCATTATCTGAATAAGGGCTAAGGCCCGTTTATTATAATCTGAAAAGGGCTTTGGCCCAGTATCACTGTTACCTAAATGGGCTTGCATATGTTATTGATGTTGCATGTATTTTGAAATGGGCCTATGGGCCATATTGTTATCTGAATAAGGGGCTAAGGCCCAGTTTATTGTAATCTGAAAAGGGCTCGCCCAATATCACCATTACTGAATGGGCTTAGGCCCAATAGGCTTGAGTGACTTGGGCTTTGAATGGGTTTTCCTTACACACCGAGTTTCCCAAACTCACCCTTTTATTTTCATCTACGCAGAAATCCCCAACCATAGTGGGCTTGAAGTCGTGAGGGAATTTGAGTGGCCACCGCTCGAAAGTTTGATTTTCTTTTGGTGAACTGGACATCCTTTTAATTACATTTGAGGTTTTGGGCTTTTAAATGTAATAAGGCCGCTTATTTATTTTTGATGGTTTTATATGTTTTATTAAGATAGATAATATTTATTTTAACTGTTGAAATTGGATAGCTTTAGGCGTTTTCAAAAACAACAGATTGATTTCAAAATAACACGACAACAAGCAAAGCTTCGCAATAAAAGTATTTTCCAAAATTAATCACTTTTCCTAAAATGACTTAATCAAGTCGGTTTCTAGAAATATCCATGACGTTAAAGTGTGGCAATGGCGGTATACATGTCTAGGATTGGATCCGAAGGAGCTTGGTACTTAGCAATCAGATGGACTCACCATCTCTTTTCGGTTTCCTACCGGTGCATGACTTCCATTCACTTTAACCCTTAATGAATTAATCTTTGAACATCAAGTACGATTTTCTGGACTTAGAATGGAAAAAAAAAATTTAACGTTTTTGATGTGGCATGTCGGATCCGACCATAACTTCTGGGCCGGGTTTGGGGTGCTACATTTAGTGGTATCAGAGCCTAGGTTACAATAACTCAGCTGTGGAATAGGTTTACAAAAACAAAGATTTTTGAAAGCAAAAATTTTATAAAGAATGCGAAAAACTTGATTTTCAAAATTTAGATCATTAGAAGGTGGCATTCCGAATCTCCGGCTCAAGTCTGTAAGTATTCTGAATTTTTTTGAATATTTTCCTGAATTATCTGTCTGTACTGAAATCCTACTAGGATAGTCTAGATAGGATGATTCTGAACATAGGAAAATTTGATAAGAGACTGAAACTGTTGCTAGACTTCGATTCTACGAAAACAAACTTTGAATTACTGTCTGATTCATAAAACATCTGTAATAAACACTGGAATATTAATTGATGCATAAAAATTCGTAATCAAGATAAATCGATATGAGTACAAGAGCTACTCGGGGAAGAGGCCGTGGTCGAGGCCGAGGTAGTACTCAAGCTGGATCTTCGTCTTCTGAACACATTCCCACTGGAGTAGCACGACCACCACCGACGGATGAGAATGGGCCGTATGATAGGGCCGCCGAGGATGATACCTGTCACAGGCAATACTTCATGTTCTGGAAAGGGTTGCCTGAGCAAGTTCAGGCAACGAAATTCAGGGATCTATGTCTGAATAACTTCTGGACTAACGGAACAGAGATCTTTAAGAGCATGTCTGGTATAGCCTCGAATGTGGCGGAATATTGGTTGGAGGCCACAGAACGGATTATGGACGACTTGGACTGCTCTGAGGAGATTGTGAATAGGGTATCTGTACTAAGTCCCTTGGGTCACTCGGTTAGGGTAGACAAACTGTATAGGAATGTACCCTTAGAAACTCAAGGTAGGATTTTCCCTGGAGATCTGATGGAGTTACCGTTCGGAGAGTTTGATCTTATTTTGGGAATGGACTGGCTTGTTAAGCATAAGGCGACTCTGGATTGTGCTACTAAACGAACGGAGTTAAGGACCACAAAGGATGAGGAGGTTATAGTGATAGGTGAGCGAAGGGATTATTTATCCAATGTGGTGTCGGCTTTAAGAGCCGAAAAGTAGATTCGGAAAGGTTGTGAGGCCTATTTGGCATTTGTAAGTCAGTCAGAAGAGGAGGGACTGACAGTGGATAAGGTTAGGACAGTAAAGGAGTTCCAAGATGTTTTTCTCGAGGAGCTTCCAAGATTGCCTCCGAATCGAGAAGTTGAGTTTGGAATAGACTTGTTGCCTAGAATGGCGCCTGTGTCTATCACACCGTATAGGATGGCACCGAAGGAGTTAGTAGAGTTAAATGCTCAAATTCAAGAGTTGTTGGATAGGGACTTCATTAGGCCAAGCGTGTCTCTATGGGGAGCACCGGTGCTATTCGTGAAAAAGAAGGATGGTACGATGCAGATGTGCATTGATTATCGCCAGTTGAACAAACTGACGATTAAGAATAAGTATCCACTGCCAAGGATTGACGATCTATTTGACCAGCTTAGAGGAGCTTCTATATTTTCCAAGATCGACCTTCGATCTGGATATCATCAGTTAAGGGTCAAGGAGGCAGATATCCAAAAGACGACATTCAGGACTCGGTATGGTCATTACGAGTTTCTGGTTATGCCATATGGACTAACGAAATCTCCTGCAGCGTTTATGGATCTGATGAATCATGTGTTCCAACCATTTTTAGATCAATTCGTAGTCGTCTTTATTGACGATATCCTGGTATATTCTGAAACTAAAATGAAACATGATGAGAATCTCCGTATAGTACTGTAAGTATTAAGGGAGAAGGAACTCTTTGTGAAGTTCAGCAAGTGTGAATTTTGGTTGAGGGAGGTAACTTTCTTAGGACATGTGGTCTCTGCTGAGGGGATTAAAGTGGACCCTCAGAAAATTGAAGCGGTTTTGGAATGGAAGCCACCTAGGTCAGTGTCAAAAATACGGAGTTTCCTAGGACTGGCAGGATACTACAGAAGGTTTGTAGAAGGTTTTTCTGTGATGGCAGCACCTCTAACAAAACTCATAAGGAAAGGAGTACCGTTTGTATGGACTAAGAAGCAGCAAAAAGCATTTAAGAAGTTGAAGAAAGTTCTAACTGAAGCACTTGTATTAATTTAGCCGGAGTCTGGGAATGATTTTACTGTGTACAGTGACGCATCAGATGTGAGTTTGGGCTGCGTGTTAATGCAAGAGGGTAAGGTGGTTGCATATGCATCACGATAGCTTAAGCCTCATGAGGGAAACTGTTTGACTCATGATTTAGAGTTGGCAGCAGTGATATTTGCACTTAAGATTTGGAGACATTACTTGTACGGAGAAAGGCCTATTATATACACTGGCCATAAAGTCTTAAGTATTTGTTGACTCAGAAGGAGCTGAACCTTAGGCAAAGGAGCTGGATTGAGTTGCTTAAGGATTATGACTATTCGATCGAGTATCACCCAAGCAAGGCTAATGTGGTAGCCGATGCTCTAAGTCGTAGAGCTGTATCTGATCTGAGAGCCATGTTTGCCCGTCTGAGTCTGTATGATGATTGAAGTCTGTTGGCTGAGTTGCAAGTGAGGCCAACCTGGGTGGATCAGATTAAGGAAAAACAGGTTTAACGATGAGTCTTTGGTCGCTCGTTTTCAACAAGTTAAGGAAGGAAACTTGAGTTTGGGAGCCAGAAGAGACGATGCAATAGCAATACCCTCATCTGTTTGATTAGGTAAATTTCGAGGACGAAATTTCTTTAAGGAGGGTAGAGTTGTAACGCCCCAATTTTCGGGAATTCTGTGAATGTTGGCATAGGTTTAATTATGTTAGTGGGCCTCTAGAAAGCCCAAGCTTAAGATAGAACCCGACAATTTTAGTTAATTTTTGTTCCATAAGAAAAAGGGGGTGAAATGATGAAATAGGACCTATGTGAAAATGTTTGAAAATGCTATAGGCTAAATTGAAGTGGCCAAATAAATAGGAGTGCAAAATAGGAGGATTTGCATGACAAACCTCCCATTTTACATGAAGTGGCCAACCATCATGTTGTTGTAGACAAAATGTACACTTGATATCCATAATTTATGGTACAAATTGATACAAATTGATAATAGGTTAGGTAAATGTTCCATGATAATGGGTTAGGTAAATGTTCCATGATAATAGGTTAGGTAAATGTTCCATGATAATGGGTTAGGTAAATGTTTCATGATAATGGGTTAGGTAAATGTTTCATGATAAGAATATCATGTCTTTTGTATTAAAGAATTAAATGGATGAAATATGAAGTTTTATTAAAAGAAAAAGGGGTGAAAAGAACAAAGTTTTGTCCATCTTTGTTCATCATAGCTGAAAGTTAGAGAAGAGAAAGGAGAGGAGAAAGCTCTTGAGTATTCGGTCATTAGGAGAAGGAAAATTGAAGGTAAGTTCTTGGTACCTTGCTTCTATTTTGAGGTTCATGAGTTCTTCTTGATTCTACCTTAACTCTTGAAGTATATTTTGATTTTTAGTTGTGTTGTGAGCATTTAGTCATGAATTAAAATGAAGGAAATGGTTGTTGTTTCATGTTTTTTGATGAAAAATGGAAGATAGGTGAAGTTGAGCCAAACAAATGAGCATGCATGTGCCTTAGATGCTAAAGGAAAAATCGGCTAACATGTTGTGCTTTAAAATGATGAAATGGAGATTATACTTAAGTAAAATCATAGATATGTGATGATTGATTGGTGATATACATGTTTAAATAACAAGCATGCAAGTTAGGTGTGAAAGAGTGATTTGGTAATAAATCTGCTTGGGACAGTAGCAGTAACGTGACTTTGGAAAATCACCATAAATTGTGGGAGATGAATTAGAAGCTGAATAAATTATGTAATTAAAGCTTATTGAGTCTAGTTTCTAATGAAATAAACAAGAACATATTTTGAATTCTGTACAATGAGAAATTTGATTCGTAATGAAGGGTGGTCAGATTAGTCAAACAGTGAAACATGGGAAAATTTGAGAAAATTCTGGTATTGATTGGCTAAACCAAAAATTCTGAAAATTTTATGGATAGAAGATACATGAGTCTATTTTCAGGGAAAATTAACGGAACTTGATTTGGAGTTTCGTAGCTCCAGTTATAAATGATTTAGTGACTGTTGCTCAGGAAGACAGCTTGCAGTGAAATTATGATTATGTGGTAAACATTGACAAAAATTTGTTAATGAGTTGCTTATTGATTTCTTATAAGCTTACTATGATATGTAGGTGTGGTTGACTGAATATTGTAAGGGGTTAATCGTAGTTCGTATTTGAATAGTTAGATTAACGTGTTAGTAATCCAATTGTAGGCAGTTCGTGTGTGGATCTCGTCAAGATATCGTTGCAAGCAAGTGTGTAACTAACACCTCTTTCTTAGTCCGGATCGGCAAAAGTCGAAAAGCGAAATGTGAAAACCGGTATTTTGTAGATTTGCGAGTGTGCGAATGCTCGTAAGGTAAATCGATTAATGTTTTTGGTAAGCTGCAAAATTTGGACCGCAAAGTGCATGATTTACGTGCCATCGATATTTTTGGGCTTAATGGGCCAAAATTGGAATGATGGGCCAACGGCCCAATTCGTAAGAACCCTCGATGCGTGATTCTCGTTAGTACGTGAAAGGTAGAAATATGCATGAAAAACCCTAAAATAGATAAATTACTGAAATACCTTTAAAAGTGGAAAATTTACGCTTTACCCTAGTAGATAAATTACCAAATACCCCTAGGGTTAAATTGACCTAAATGCATGTTTGATTGTTGTTATTTATCTGCATGCCATGTTGTTATTATCGATGCATGGGATGGGATATTGACGGAGGAAGTACTGAAAGTGGCTTGTCCACGTCTTGGAGGCTTTGCCTCAATTTATTGTTAATCGAGCGACAATGCCGCAACTGTGGAGTGTTAAATTTGGGTGGGTTGAGCTATCCCACATGGAGTGTATGGCTGGTACGGTGGAGTGTAGTGGTTGGTGGGTTGAGTAGTCTCCCAAATGGGTTTGCATATGTTATTGATGTTGCATGTATTTTGAAATGGGCCTATGGGCCATATCATTATCTGAATAAGGGGCTAAGGCCCGTTTATTATAATCTGAAAAGGGCTTTGGCCCAAGATCACTATTACCCAAATGGGCTTGCATATGTTATTGATGTTGCATGTATTTTGAAATGGGCCTATGGGCCATATTGTTATCTGAATAAGGGCTAAGGCCCGTTTATTGTAATCTGAAAGGGCTCGCCCAAGATCTTTATTACTGAATGGGCTTAGGCCCAATAGGCTTGAGTGACTTGGGCTTTGAATGGGTTTTCCTTACACACCGAGTTTCCCCAAACTCACCCTTTTATTTTCATCTACGCAGAAATCCCCAACCATAGTGGGCTTGAAGTCGTGAGGGAATTCGGAGTGGCCACCGCTCGAAAGTTTGATTTTCTTTTGGTGAACTGGACATTCTTTTAATTACATTTGAGGTTTTGGGCTTTTAAATGTAATAAGGCCGCTTATTTATTTTTGATGGTTTTTATATGTTTTATTAAGATAGATAATATTTATTTTAACTGTTGAAATTGGATAGCTTTAGGGCGCGTTTTCAAAAACAACAGTTGATTTCAAAATAACACGACAACAAGCAAAGCTTCCGCAATAAAAGTATTTTCCAAAATTAATCACTTTTCCTAAAAATGACTTAATCAAGTCGGTTTCCTAGAAATATCCATGACGTTAAAGTGTGGCAATGGCGGTATACATGTCTAGGATTGGATCCGAAGGGAGCTTGGTACTTAAGCAGTCCGATGGACTCACCATCTCTTTTCCGGTTTCCTACCTGGTGCACAGCTTCCATTCACTTTAACCCTTAATGAATTAATCTTTGAACATCAAGTACGATTTTCTGGACTTAGAATGGAAAAAAAAAATTTAACGTTTTTGATGTGGCATGTCGGATCCGGCCATAACTTCTGGGCCGGGTTTGGGGTGCTACATTTAGTGGTATCAGAGCCTAGGTTACAATAACTCAGCTGTGGAATAGGTTTACAAAAACAAAGATTTTTGAAAGTGATGGTTTTTATATGTTTTATTAAGATAGATAATATTTATTTTAACTATTGAAATTGGATAGCTTTAGGGCGCGTTTTCAAAAACAACAGTTGATTTCAAAATAACACGACAACAAGCAAAGCTTCCGCAATAAAAGTATTTTCCAAAATTAATCACTTTTCCTAAAAATGACTTAATCAAGTCGGTTTCCTAGAAATATCCATGACGTTAAAGTGTGGCAATGGCGGTATACATGTCTAGGATTGGATCCGAAGGGAGCTTGGTACTTAAGCAGTCCGATGGACTCACCATCTCTTTTCCGGTTTCCTACCTGGTGCACAGCTTCCATTCACTTTAACCCTTAATGAATTAATCTTTGAACATCAAGTACGATTTTCTGGACTTAGAATGAAAAAAAAAAATTTAACGTTTTTGATGTGGCATATCGGATCCGGCCATAACTTCTGGGCCGGGTTTGGGGTGCTACAATATTTATATTGTTCTGTTTGTGTGGGCTATATCACACACGGGGCGTAAAGCTCACACATTTGTTTTTTCCGTTTCAGGTGACTTAGGGTTGGACGACGATAAAAAAGCTTAGTTTCCACACTTTTGGTCTAGTACATTATGAACTGATATTTTTATGGACTTTTACGGACTTTTGGGACATTTTAATTTTGTTTGGGATTTCAAACTTTATTTTGGTGTTTCGTTATGCAAAAGTTATGGTTTTTAATCAGTATTTAAAATTAGACCAAGTTGCTAAAAGGGTTTCGCTGCCAAATTTTGTTGAAATCTACTAGAATGTTTTGTCACGTAAATGAATTAATTTAGTTGGATCTATTTTAGTAAAAGGTATTAAACATGGTTTTTCTTAAAGTTGAAGTGGTTTTTCACCAAAACTTAAGCAATAACGTTTTCTCAAATGATGTAACCTCTACAATTCAACTGTAACGTCTAGCTAGGTTTGGGTGTTACAAGGTGAGTCAAGTTTGATTACGAGACTAATAGTTGAGGTAAAATGAGTAACGATTTAATAGTTTAGGTACTAGTTCTGACCAAAAAAAAAGTTTAGGTGTCAATTTAGGAACACTAGTATGGTTTAGGTATCAGTTTGTTGTTTAAGCCTATTATTTTTTAACTAGTAAAATGAGTTGGGTTTGGATTTAAAAAATATAAGTCTTATTAATCTTGGGTTAGTATTTGGTACACTGGTAATGTACATTTTTTATTCCACAAGTAACCTTAAAAAATTATCGCGTGTCTTCTTTTAAAAATATTTATTTTTTAAAATATTTTATTATATCTCTATAGGGCACTTGTCAACCCATTGACTCTGTTTATGAAGTCTAAAAAATCATCCGGCAATGCATCAAATATTTTCCAATTAATCTTAAAACAATTATTTGATATATTGGTATTAGTTTTTTGGTTTAATGATGCAAAAAGGCCACAAGCTTTAAAAAAAAAAAAAGCAATTAAGTCCCTATTTTTTTTTGCACTGAAATTTCAAAATGTATCAAAAAAGCCCTCACACCTTTTCAAATAAGGCCCTACTTTTTTTTTGCACTAAATTGGGTACTTGAACTTTCAAAATGCATCAAAAAAACCCTCAAACTTTTTAAAAAAAAAGCAATTAAGCGCTGCTTTTATTAAAAATTAAAAAAATAAAATCAATAAAAGCTATAAATGTTATTAAGTTTTAATAAAAGTTTCAAATATTAAAAATTTATTAAAATTAGAAAAAATATATAAAAGAATTGTAAAATTTTATAAAATAGTAAAAAATATAAAATATATAGAAAAATAAAAATTATAAAATTTTATAAAGTTGTAAGAAAATTATACAAAATATAAAGAAAAATAAATTTTGTAAAAAATTATAAAAATTATAGTACCAAAAGAAGCATTTTATAATTTTCTATAACTTAAATTGGTTTTTATTTTTTATCATTTTTCGCCACATATTAAACTATGTTGCTAGACATGATGACTTTAATTGAAAAAACTAGGGTTGTTAATTTTTTATGATTTTTATAAAAATTTAATTTTTAATAAAATTTTTAATTTTAGTAAAATTAATATTTTTTATAAAATTTAATATTTAATATTTATTATAATTGTTTTTCTAATTTTTAATAAGAGTAGGGGCTTAATTGCTTTTTTTGAAGAAGTTTGAAGGTCTTTTTTTGAGTGGAAAAAAAGGAGGGGCTTAATTGCATTTTTTTATAAAAAAATTGAGGGCTTTTTACACCCTTAAGCATAATTTTTTTAACACCATAATCGATATTTTCTAAATATCACAAGTGGATTAAAATATAGTTATAAGTTAGTATTTGATACATTAGCAGTATACTTTTTTTTTAATTTCACAAGCAATTTAAAAAATTGCTATGTGTCTCTTTTTAAATATCTATTTTAATATTTTATTATATTGCTATAAGACACTTGTGGAATCTAAAAATTCCAATGACAATATACCAAATATTTTCCGTCTTATTTTTCTTTTATTTTTTAATTATAACTTAAAAACACATATCAATTTTTAATCTAGATTATAAGATTAAAAGCTATAATAACATATATCAAATAATACTTTTAACAATTTCTTATGGCTTAGCAAAATATAGAATTTCCAGCTATGAGAATTGGAATCAAATCTATAATAAAAGAATTTGGAAGCATCTTATTCATCTCATATAAAAGTAAAAATATTTGAGAGTTGGGAGAGAGAGGGGAAAGAATATGCTGTCAAAACCAAATTCCAATGGTATAACATGTGATAAAAGTTTTTAAACATCTTTTGCACTTAAAATTTGACACTTTCATTTTTCATTCCTGGCCACTTATCCTAACCTATCCAAAAGGAACCTTGGGGAATTAATAAATTAATCTATTAAATTTGTGTTTAACATTGTTTTTAGGAAGTATTTACTATTTCAGAGAAAAAGTATTCTTTTCACATTAAAAATTAGCTCAAAAACACCTTTTTCACAAATTAAAATTTTTAGCTTTTACTTAATTTGAGAAACACTGTTAAACTAAGTTTAATAAATGTTAAGTGTAGTAATAGTGCACATTTTATTTTCAAAAGAGGATGAAATTTTAAATATTAATATTCATAAACAGTAAAATAAAAAAAACAATTTAATTGTAGGAGAAAAAAATCATTGATGCCTTTCACATCTCTTCTTTTTAATTGGAAAAACATAAGAGTTTGGTAAATATTTTATTTGTATTCCATAAAGCAAAAAGTTAATTACATTTGTTGTTTGAAAATTATATAATGATGTTATTGTTTTCTATTTAAAAGTATTAACTAAACATTCATGCTTCGTTAACAATATGAGAAAAAAAACTTTATTATATATATTATAATAATTAGACATAAAATAAATAATATATAATATAAATTTAAACAAATATAAGTAATAACTCATCTAAGAATAAGTCTTCTTTAAAATAATCGAAAAATTTTCTTTTTTTACTAAAAATATTATCAATTGAATTAATCTATTGTTCACTCTTATGTTAAAACATATGTAAAATATAATACTTTAATATGATAAAAAAACCTAACAATAATATCACATGATACAAATATGTATATTTATATATATGATACAAATACATAGCATGCTAGAGTTTATAAAAAAATAATTATTAATGTATCAAAATATATAGAGAGAGTTTCCTCAAAATATATACTGAGAGAGTCTAAGCACAATTATAATATAATACGTGAAAAATACTTAATATATGGATAAATTACATTATTTGTCACCTTAAAATGGCATCGTTCCTATTTTGATCATTTTTTTGTTAACTTAGTCACTTTAATTAACATAATTGCTCAAATTGGTCACTGTTATTAAAAATTTTGTTAATCTACTAACAAATTGTTGACATGACATTTTTGTTTACTTTTAACTAAAGTTAGGAACCTCTCTAAAATTAGTTCAAAATATTTTTCTTCTTTTTAAATTTATTTGCAACATAAAAATTTCATTGGTAATATTATCAATATTTGAATTTTGAATTTTCTTTAAAAATAAAAAATTTAGTGATGTGAACAATAAACACCCTACTCTTTTTAACGAGTGCACTGGCGATCCTACCGCTACCAACACCATCAACGACTTGGTCATAGTTTGGCAGCAACAGCAGGAAATGTGAAAATGGTGAAAGGAAGAAACGTAAAATTGGTGGCCAGGAAGAATGATAAGTGTAGAAGTCTACGTCCCTATCTGCAGCACATACGGGACAGCCCATCATCAGGTGAGATTGGTTTCATTCAAACCGTTCGACATCGTTTGATACTCTTGTATTGGACGTTGATCTGAAGAACAAGGTCAAAGCTGATCTCAAAATGTTCCTCGGGTATACCATACATTCACTTTGGAATGATTTAATAGAAAATTTTAATTTTTAAATTAAAAAAACAAATTTCTTTAAAAAATATATATTAATTTATAATAAAGGAAAGAGAATTAAAGTTATGGGGTATTTTATGTGTAAACCCATCATTTCCTATCTCAAAATAATTCATTGTTATATCTTTTTCCTTTTCTTAATTCACTTGTTTTATACTATGATATGATAATGATTCCATTATAAAGGTGCTTCTTAATCTCGTCTTTATTATAAAGCAGGAATTAATATCTTGATTTCTTAATCACCTTATCTAAAAATTTGGTGTTTATCTAAGGATAATACACAATATAAACTTTTTAATAAAATATTAAAAATAAATAGATATTTACTCATCACTTAAAAATTACATTCAGATTATTTTATTTCTTTTAAAATTAAATTATCTTTTAAAGATTTTATGTTTATTCTACATTCACTTCTTCAGCCTCTTCTATTTAAAATGTTTTTTTAAATAAATCAACAATTATATGTAAAATTTTCTTATATTTCTATTTTAATATTTCTCAAACAATTTAATTATATTAATATATTTTTTAGGAGAATGAGTTTATTTGGGATCGAACTCAATAATATAATGCTCTTGCCACTAGGCCAAGAGATTGTTATAATTAGATTAATACTTAATTTTAAGTATAGGTAAAATTTTTAATTTAAATTTAGTACAAAATCCAATTTTTAAAAACACCAACTTATATTTAGGAAATCCAACAATTAGTTAATGTTAATCTAATTTAACTCATAGCTGCTAACGGGGAAATCCTAAAGGAAAAGTTGAGGTTGCTTAATTAATTGATGTTATTATCCAATCACAAATTCCTTTATTATATAAGATCGCTTTATTCTTTTCTATTTTTGTTGTTATATTCTCCTTCAAATCATGTTAAAGTTATGAATTTTAAGTTGTGATTTATTAGTTAAATATTCGTTTTATTTTTAAAAATTGTTTAGACTCGAATTACAGGAGTGTTGATGCTATAATGTGTGTTGACAATAATTTCTTCTTATAAGTAATGTGAGAGTTATTAAAACAAATATTATTTGTTAAATGAATAATTAATTAATTTCTTGAAATAGCAATTATTTTTTTATTTGAATTCAGGCTCTATTAATTTTTACACTAACTTATTGACTTGATTTAAATAAAGAAAAGATATATACAATAGATTCATACAATTTATTCTATATGGAATATGTGTCAAGATTTTAATCAAAATACTTCATCCATAGATTAGACACAAATAATAATTATTAAATTTTGATTTAAAAGCAGTTTATGTTTTTTTTACTAAAAGAAATCAAAATCTGAAACCTTCTCAATCTTTTCTCAAACAACATATATTCGGTCTCTTTGATTCTTCAAAGATTTGTGAAATAGAAAGATTACTATAATATCTTCATTGCATGGCATATGGGTATCTTCAATTTCAATGATTCTGCTCCAAGCTTAATATATACATTGAAAACACCCAGGAGTCAACTATTTATTATGCAACTAAGGCATCCACAACATCAACTTGACCCTAACCAAACCAACCTTATTCATTTTATCTCATTGTCAAGCATCAATGATGTGAAAAATAAAATAGAATAAAATAAATAAAAATAAAGAACACATAAATTTTACGTGGAAACCCTTTCGGGAAAAAAAAAACCACGGGCAGAGGAGAAGAAAATTCACTATGTCGAAAAATTTTTACTCAAATACAAGAGGAATAGACTATGTCTATTTATAGGCTTGCAAAGCCATATTCTAGTAGGATTGAAACACCTTATCCTAATCAATATAAAATAGATGGAGTTTAATAAGGTTTAAAAACCTTATTCTAAAATAAAATAAAAGAAGTCTAGTTCTATATGGATTTTACTTTTATTTTATTTTCCATCGTATTTTATTTAAATAAGAATTTGGGTCACTTAATTCTAACAATCTCCACCTTGACACAAATTCTCAATGAACAAGTTCTTCATCGCGAACTTTCAATAAACAAGTTCTTCACCTCTTCCAAAAAAACCCCTTAAGGGTTTAACTTCAACAATGAACACCAATCAAGTCTAAGCAATGCTCAAACTTGGTTATAGGAAGTGACTTAGTCATCATATCTGCAGGATTTTCATGAGTGCTAATTTTGCTCACAACAATATCACCACGAGCAATAATATCACGAACAAAATGATACCGAATATCAATGTGTTTTGTTCTCTCATGAAACATTTGATCTTTTGTAAGAAAGATGGCACTGATTGTCACAAAATCTCGTGTTGATTTGAAGGTCTTCATTGAGTTCACTAAATAGTCCCTTCAACCAAATAGCTTCTTTACAAGCCTCATTAATCACCATGTACTCACTTGTTGGTAGACAAAGCGATCATAGTTTGCAAAGTGGCTTTCCAACTAATTGCACAACCTCCGATTGTAAAGACGTAACCTGTGAGAGATCTTCTTCTATCAAGGTCTCCAGCAAAATCAGCATCAACATACCCTATAACTCCATCTTTAGTTCTTCCAAACTGTAAGCAAACATTAGTAGTGCCTCGTAAGTATCTTAAAATCCATCGAATCGCTTTCCGGTGTTCTTTACCGAGATTCGCCATGTATCTCGCTAAGCTGACTTGATCGCATATGATAAATCTGGACGTGAACAAACCATAGCATACATGAGAGATCCTACTGCACTAGAGTATGGAACATGTGACATGTACTCAATCTCATTATCTGATTGAGGAGATAAGGCCGATGAAAGTCCGAAATGGGCTGCTAAAGGAGTACTAACGAAGCTTAGCACTCTGCATATTGAACTCGCAAAAACTTTCTCAATGTACCCTTCCGACTTAGGTACAATTTACTTGCTTTTCTATCTCTGAGAATCTCCATACCAAGTATCTTCTTTGCTGGTCCTAAATCTTTCATCTCAAATTCTTCACTTAGTTGGGCTTTAACCTTTCTTATCTCTCTTTTATCTTTTGCTGCTATCAACATGTCATCAACATAAAGAAGTAGATACACAAAAGAACCATCACTTATTTTTCTTAAAGTAGACACAACTGTCAAAACTACTTCTTTTGAAATCATGAGAAGTCATAAAGGAATCAAACCTCTTGTACCTTTGTCTTGGTATTGTTTCAAACCGTAAAGGGACTTTTTCAACAAGCAAACATAGTCCTCTTTTTCGAGACTATAAAACCCTCGGTTGTTGCATGTAAATATCTTCCTCAAGTTCTCCATGCAAAATGCGTTTTACATCTAACCGCTCAAGCTCCAAATCATGCATGGCCACAATACCAAGCAAAGCTCGAATCGAACTATGCTTAACAACTGGAGAGAACACATCTGTGAAGTCCACTCGGAATTTGATGTAACCCTTTGCAACAAGCCTTGCTTTATATCCGGTTCTTCAACTCCGGAGTCCTTCTTTCTTTTAAACACCCATTTACAACGAATGCCTTTTTACCTTTAGGAAGTTTTACAAGATCCCATGTTCGCTTTTTGTGGAGTGATTCCATCTCCTCTTGCATAGCAAACATCCACTTTTCGAGTCTTCACAGCCTAATCGCCTCTCGAATAATTAAATGGCTCTTGATTCGCATCTATATCTTCACCACATTTAAAGCATAAGCAACTAGATCAACCTCGGCATACTTCTTTGGAGGTTTAATTTCTCTTCTTGTCCTGTTTTTGGCGATAGAGTATTGCGGTGAAGAAGCAACTCTATTCTCAATTTTGTCTTGGCTTGAGGAGTTGATTACGTATTAATCGATGCTCCACCGCTTTTGGTTTTCTTTATTGGAAGAGTCTTTAAGAGATAAGTTAGGTAGCATAGCGGTTTCATCAAAAACAACATCTCTGCTAATCACAACTTTTCTATTTTCGGACACCATAACTTATAGCCTTTTACACCACTTTATAACCAAGAAAACGCATTTAATAGATCTCGGTTCTAATTTTCCATTATCAACATGAGCATACGCAGACACCCAAAAATCTTTAAATCGAATAATTAGCAGGATTACGGACCATACCTCTTGTGGAGTCTTTTTCTCAATGGCAACGGATGGAGATCGGTTGATCAAAAACATGCGAGAGGTCGTACGCCCAAAATGACTTCGTAAGTTGGCATTTGACAACATACATCGAACCTTCTCCATGATCGTTCTGTTCATTCGCTCGCAACGCCGCTTTTTTGTGGAGTATGACGAATCGTCAAGTGTCTCATGATTCCTTCGACTTGCACAATCTATTAAACTCATCGAAGAACTCTAAGCCATTATGCTGACGGAGGTATTTTATCTGCATTTTCCGTCTGCTTTTTCAATCATAATTTTCCAAGACTTAAATGTGGAAAACACATCGCTTTTACGCTTGGAAGAACGCCCAAACTTTTCTCGGAAAAATCATCAATAAAGGTTAGCATATAATTAGCTCCACCTCTCGAAGGCACTCGGACGGCCCCACGGATCGTAATGGATATACTCCAATGTTTCCTTCGTGTTATGGATTCCTCTAGTGAATCGAACTCTCTTTTGCTTCCAAAAACACAGTGCTCACGAAATTCGGTTTGCAAATTCCTTGCCCATTAAGAAGTCCTCTTTGCTTAATTCGCCATGCCATTCTCACTCATATGCCCTAGGCGCATATGCCAAAGTTTAGTAATATCATCATCGACAAGGAAGAGGAAGCGACAATTGCATCACCGAGAATGATGAGAACCTCAGAAAACATATAACTTGGCAATCTTTCTTTGCCCTTTCATCACAACAAGGACCCTTTGAAATCTTTAAAACCCCACTTTCGGTGTGTATCTGCCCTTTTGAATCAAGAGTACTCAACGAAATTAAATTTCTTTTCAATTCGGAACATGCCGACGTCACTAAGTGTTCGACAACTCCATCAAACATCTTAACTTTAATTGTTCCAACACTGCGATTTTACATGAAGCATTATTTCCCATCAAAACAACACCTTGAGACATTGTTTCATAAGTTGTAAACCAATCCCGATTGGGACTCATGTGGAAGGTGCAGCTGAATCAAGTATCCACTCGCTTACTTTAGAATCATTGATGAAGCAACTAGAAGTTCACCATCATTGTAGTCTTCTACAACATCACTTCACCGAATTTTAATTTGTTTTCCCTTTTGATTCATGACCTCCTTTTAATCTTATTTTGTAGCTTATAGCACTCAGATTTAATGTGCCCTTTCTTCTTGCGAAGTTGCAAGTTTTACCTCTGTTTGAAGATTTCGATCTACCCTTAGATTTACCACGAGGATTCCGTTCTGTGTTCTACCACGATCATCATCAACATTCGGTCTTGTCTCCCACGAACAATGAGACCCTCTCCACGAGAGTTGGGTTTAACCACAAGATGCTTCATCTTATCATACGAGGTTAAAGAATCATAAACCTCATCAACTGTGAGAGACTCGCGGCTATATAAAATCGTGTCTCTAAAGGTTGAATAAGACAGGGCAACGAACAAAGTAGAATCAACCCTAGATCTTCCTTATCATCTTGAACCTCCATGGCCTCCAAGTTTGAGAGAATTTCTTTAAACACTTTGTTAAGTGTTCGTGTCTGACGCACCTTCCTCCAAACGATGAGCATAAAGACGACGCTTCATATGCAACTTGCTTGTTAGAGTTTTCGACATACATATTTGTTCTAGCCTCTTCCATAATGCAATGGTAGTTTTCTCTTTCATCACATCCTGCAAAATTTCGTTGGACAAATGCAGATGTAATTGTGTTAATGCCTTCGATCCTTACGCTTCTTCTCTTCATCTGTTAATGTCGAAGGCATCTTATCTATCCTAGCAGGGCATCCTCTAGATCCATCTGCAAGAAGCGCTTGCATCTTAATTTGCCACAACGCAAATCGGTGTTGCGATCCAACAATGAATTTCATACTTCAAAGACGCCATTACCGTGATCGAGATGAATAACCCTAAGCTCGATACCAATTTGTGAAAAATAAAATAGAATAAAATAAATAAAAATAAAGAACACATAAATTTTACGTGAAACCCTTTCGGAAAAAAAAACCACAGGCGAGGAGAAGAAAATTCACTATGTCGAAAAATTTTACTCAAATACAAGAGGAATAAACTATGTCTATTTATAGGCTTGCAAAGCCATATTCTAGTAGGATTGAAACACCTTATCCTAATCAATATAAAATAGATGGAGTTTAATAAGGTTTAAAACCTTATTCTAAAATAAAATAAAAGAAGTCTAGTTCTATATGGATTTTACTTTTATTTTATTTTCCATCGTATTTTATTTAAATAAGAATTTGGGTCACTTAATTCTAACAAATGACTAACAAAGAGTCTTCTTCATAACTCCTTTTAAGAGCCCTATCATATAAATATGTGTCAACTTTAAAATTGTTCAAAGTTTCAAAATTTTAAAGTAAATAAAGTTATATTACTTAAATATGTAATTTTATTATTTTATTTAAATTTAAATTAATAAATACTTAAAATAGAGTTATGTTATATGTATACCTCATAAGTTCACGACCTTGTTAGTAAAAGCACTTTTGACCAAAGAGAATCACCTTCCCTAAGATCTTGCGAGCAAAAGAACTCGCGAGCTCGAATCATAAAGACAACATACCTGACATGGACAACATGTTCGCCATCCACACATACACATATTTTTTCCCAAACATGACAACCCATACCTACGGTGACAAGGCATCAATAAGTTAGCTAATTTCCACCAAGTTTGAAACCAATATATGGGTGACAAGTGGCTCCTTAAGAATTATCAAAAGCAACACCTTAAAGGTTTATTAGCACCAAGAAAAGGGGAAAAACATCTTCTCCTTAAACTAAACTCTCAACTCTCTTCTCTCCTCTCTAATCGTCTCTTGGCATCCACATTCTAATCATCCTTACCTTCCTACAACTCTCTGCCCTTTGGGTGAATCTTCATAAACTATCATAATCTCCTCTTTTTATCAAGAATTGTGTGATAAGTGTGGACTCACTTCCAACCATCAAAATCAATAAAAAATGATTTATCCCAACAACAACTTCCCATTGACTCAAACTTCTCAAACAACCAAAGCTTTCCAAACATCCCCAACTTCCAAACCATGCCAACCAGAAGAGTCAAGTCCCTTGAAGAAACAAAAACTTTAGTCAACAGTATCATGATCCTATTGGATCCGGTGCCCTAAATGTAGTATATTCGTCTTTGTACACTTGTATTTTTCAAACAAATTGATTTAATAAAATATCCATTGGTTACATTAATATTTCTTCTATATAGTCCTTAAAGATTTTTTTCACAAAAAGTAAAATGAAAGAAAATATTGGTTCATTGATTATCTAACGATTGACTAATACTAAGCAATATTACGTGGTCGGATAGTAATATAGAAAAATAGCTTGTATTAGTAGATAATCTAAATATGTCTTTAGCCTAATCAGAAACAAGCAAATTGATTGAAACACTAATTTTTCGTCCATCATGTCTAATTTGGGAGATGTCTTGTCTTCAGCATCAGAACGAATGACTTCTAAAAGATAGAGACATAGATGTAATTTATTGGACTGACAGGACCCTAGTAGAATATATCCTAGATTCATTTATGAATCTATTCATTTGTGACATTCATAGTGTAGCATACCTTAATTCTGAGTGGATGATAGACTATGTATATGTGACTCGTATACTTTGATGTAGGTAAAAGCTTGAGTTCAAATAGATAATGAACTGAAAGCTGATGTATTGGGTATAGGACTTCAGAGTATGTAGCATCATTCACAATAGTGGAATTCTTAGCCCAACTAATGGGTAAATGATATTCTCTCATTGATATTACATGATAAATTAAAAGTAAAAGTGGTCACAAGTCATATGTATTTGTGATAAATGATTTGATTACTATATGATAGTAATTGACTTTTCATGAAGGAAGATGCAATGGTTACCATGAGATAAAATAGGATCATACTGGGAGAATGAATTTATCCCAAAGATATTAAGGATACCCTATGCGAGTAACACACTCATGACAAAGCCATTGGACGAGCACTTATTAAGTAGCTTTCATAATGGTATGTAATTAGAGAGAGCTTAATCACGATATTATATTGGAATAACTTTCTGACTAAATAATTTTATAATTAATAGGTGAACAACTGAAACTATTAATTATAAACTATTTAAGCCCTAATTATACATGTACAATCGGTTCCTTCTCTAGCTCATTGAAACCCAACATGCATTGCATGTAGAACCAAATTAATAAAAATGAATAAAAATAATGAAGTTAGAGAAATAGGCCACATTCACAAATAAAAGTGTTTTTTTGACCGAATTTTTAGACTACGATAGGTGTAGTAAGCAAAATTATTTGAGTACTTTTATGTGAATCAAAGTCCGACTGGATATTGGTGCTCCGTTGATATGGAAAAAAAAGATTCAGTAGCAGGAGGACAATTTTGTGAAGGCTTTGTTTAGTCATGAATGTATACCTGTGGTTCAATATTTGTATGGGATCATTTGGCACAGTTAGTCAAATTGTCGTAAGATGCTTAAGATGCCAGAGAAGTCATGGTGAAGGAATGGTCGAAGGAATTTCCTAATGAAATAGAGCTTGGAACTAACAACCATGTGTTTAGTAAGAAAAGAGAAATTTCCTAATGAAATTGTAGGCCCTAAGCAAAGAAACTACAAAGTCAAATTAAAAAAATAAGTGTATATTCAAATAACAAAAATTATTATTGAATGAAGTAAGTGAAAACTCTTCATTGAGTAAGAAGCTAATATGTGGTAAATGCTCTAAACGGGTAAAGTGAATAATTAAAAAGAATCAAATTTAATCCTTATTGATAAGTGGCGTAATTAAATTTAAGTATTATACTTATAAAAGGCAATATAGGAAATTTTAGTGAATTTACCAAACACTTCAAGCTTAACACATTAGTGATTTAAACGCTTAGATGGAAGATCTTTTGCATGAAACTAGAGAGCGTCTTCAAACGATCACATCATCATACGAGATTTGAAGGACTTAGAGAATTTAGTTTTTCACTCCTTGTGTTAGAAGAGTTTTAAAATGACATGTGTATAGACTAAGTGTATTATATATTAAATTAGAAAGCTTAATGATGATTTGTGTTGATTTGATTTGATTTGATTTAATAATGTTTTTAAAATGAATTTATGCTCAAATTAGTATTGATACAATTATAGAATGAATTGGGATGTAATGATATGATTTCTTGAGATTTAAGAATGAATTTGAGTTTAAATGAGCTTTGAAAATGTTTTAGAAATGAAGTGTCTTTGGTTAGTGTTGTTTGGACTGGTAGTTGTAGGGTCATTTAGATGGCAGAGTATAACTATTCATATAGAAGGAAAATTGTCTTAAGAGATGTGTTTTTACCAAAATGTTATTTGAGGGGGAGGGGGGATTAGCCACCTAAATTACATCAGGATTGCTTTAACATATGTAAAATTGTGTTGATTGCATTTTAATTTATCGGAAGTCCACTTTATGTAATTGTCATATCCAAACACTTAGGGGGTCATTTGATATGGTTTTTAAAATGTCTTTGAGCCATAAAAAATGTTGGAATTTTTTTTATGATATTTTTATTAAATGATTTTAAAAATGTATTAAAGCTTTGAAAATGTTTTAGAAATGAAGTGTCTTTGGTTAGTGTTGTTTGGGCTAGTAGTTGCAAGGTCATCTAGATGGCAGAATTTAGCTATCTAGATGGAGGACAAATTGTCTTAAGAGATGTGCTTTTGTCAAACCGTCATTTGAACGGGAGGGGGGAATAGCCACCTAAATTGCATCAGGATTGCTTCAATATATGTAAAAGTGTGTTAATTGCATTTTAATTTATTGGAAGTCCATTTTATGTAATTGTCATATCCGAACACTTAGGGGGTGATTTGATATGAGTTTTAAAATGTCTTTGAGCCTAGAAAAATGTTGGAATTTGTTTTTATGATATTTTTATTAAATGATTTTAAAACTGTATTAAAACTTTGAAAATGTTTTAGAAAAGAAGTATCTTTGGTAAGCAGAGGCGAAGCAAAAAATTTTTTTTAAGGGGGGCGGATGAAATTTTAATTTTTTATAGTTTGTATTTTTATAATTTGTAAAGGATTAAGTTAAATTTTTATAATTTTAGGGGGGGCCAAAGTGGAATTTTACCTTTACTAATTTAAAAGTTTTAAAAAATTTCAAGGACCTAAAATAAAATTTTCCATTTTAAGGGGGGTCGGAGCCCATGCCAGCCCCCCTCTGGCTATGCCCCAGTTGGTAAGTGTTGTTTGGATTGGTAGTTGCAGGGCCATCTAGATGGTGAAATTTAGCTATTCAGATGGAGTGCAAATTGTCTTAAGAGATGTGCTTTTGCCAAAACGTCATTTAAGGAGAGGGGGGAATAGCCACCTGAATTGCAGCAGGATTGTTTTAACATATGTAAAAGTGTGTTGATTGTATTTTAATTTACCGGAAGTCCATTTCATGTAATTGTCATATCCAAACACTTAGAGGGTGATTTGATATGATTTTTAAAATGTATTTGAGCCTTATAAAATGTTGGAATTTGTTTTTATGATTTTTATTAAATGACTTTAAAAATGTATTAAAGTTGTTTAAATGTTTAAAATTGTTCTAAAAGATTTAATAAGTGAAAATTTGATGCTTTTGTATAAAAAAATTGTATAAGCAAACAAAATATCAATAAGACATCACGTATCCATCTTGATCATTAGATCCGATAAGGAGATGTTACAAACTCAATTGATTGATATAGTTTTTAGTAAGTACTTAAATTTATTTGCATGAAATGGATATCAAATTCTCAATGAATTTTAATAGTTTTGATATTTAAATTTATTTATTAAAATTTTCAATTTAAAAGGTAGAATTGCAATGAAAGAAAAGTTAAAATGTTACTTTAAATTTGTAAATAAAATGAGTCTGCCTTTTGGCACGATTTCGCCTGTCTCTTAACATGTTTCTTGTTTGTTTTCTTCATTCTGTTTCTCCCAGTTTTTCTTAGTTCAGGCTTTTGTTAGTGGTTTTGGCTTGCTCTGGTTTTCTTGGTACTATGGAGGACGACTTGGCAAATTTAAATCTGGTGGACGAGGAAGAAGAGGCCTTCTAGGAGGATGCAGCGGTGGTAGATTAGAATCTGCAACTAAGTTTGGTGGGATGCTGTTTAACTGATAGCATTGTGAATTTTCCTTCACTAAGAAACACTATGGCCGACTTGTGGCATCCTATTCGGGGCATTTGCATCTCAGATTTGGGAGAGAGACATTTTCTTTTCCAATTTTTTCATGAAGTGGATATTCAGAGAGTGTTGTGGGAACACCATGGTTTTTTAACAATCATCTTCTTTTACTTCACAGATTATAGCCAGGTGAGAATCCATCTTTTGTGCAGTTAAATTCATCAGATTTTTGGGTTCAAGTTCATGATTTCCCTCCGAGTTTGATAACGGAATCAATGGCTAAATAGTTTGGGAATTTTCTAGGCCAGTTTATAGAGTATGATACGTCTTTCCGATCAATAAGTTCCCATTCTTTTATGCGCATTAGAGTTCGTTTAGATGTTACTTTTCCATTAAAGTGAAAAAAGAAAATTGTGATTGGCACCGACTGAAAATTTTATGCTCATTTCCAATACGAAAAGCTGAGTCTTTTCTGCTTTATTTGTGGAAAACTTGGGCACAGAGAGAGTTTTTGTCCTGTTAGAACTAGATTTGATCCATCAAACATCATTTTGGGATCTATCCTTACGCGTGGCTGTGAGAAGGAGCGTCTCATCTGTTAGTCGATGGCTTCGGGAAGCAGATGGAACAGAGTGTTTCTTGATGGAAAAGGAAAGGGATTTTAAAGGCCGAAATTTAGGCAATTTGAGAGATCTTGGGAATAATCACAAGGATGCTTTGGTTCAACTTTATCCAAATTCGAATTTCATTCCCTTTAGATCTGGTCAATCAACGCATAATAAAGGATTGCCTAAGTGGACTAACGTGGCAAATCAAGCATTTAATGAGGCGATGGATGGATAGGGGCCTATGGAGTTGTAAGCAGATGATGAGAATGACCCTTTACATGCTTTAGAAGGAAAGAAATGTCAACGTATGATGAATAATTTGATACAAAGATCGGGCCAGTTACCTGACGAAAAAATTAACGAATTATCGGCTAGCTCTGCCGAGCAGAGCAGTCGGACGCAATGAAGTTATTTAGTTGGAATATTCATTGTTTGGGGAGACCTCAGACTGTAAATAGGCTCCGTAACAAATTAAGGGCCATTAATCCCCCTATTTTGTGTCTTATTGAAACAAAATTGAATTCGAAAAAAATGAAAATGGTGTGTTTGAAATGTGGTTTCCGAAACGGGATCAGTATTGGCGCTGTTGGTTCAAAGGACGGTTTATCCCTGGGTTGGAAAGGTAATAATTTGGTCTCAATTAGAAGTTACTCACTTTATCATGTGGATACGGACATTCACTACCCTAAAAATGGAAAAACATGGAGGCTTACTGGTTTTTATGGTAATCCTGATGACCATTCTAGACAGGGATCTTGGGATTTGATTCATCTTTGGGGGCATGATGTTTCAATACCTTGGCTTGTGTTTAGAGATTTTAATGAAAGGTAGGCTTCGATCAGAAGTTCAAATGGCTGAGTTTCGATTTGTTTTGAAGGATTGCTCGTTTTATGATATTGGGTTCGATGGCAGATGGTTCACTTAGGAAAGGGGGAGATTTTTGTCTACTAATATTCGGGAAAGACTGGACAAGGGTGTTGCAACTTTGCAATGGATAGATCTTTTTCCAAGCTTCTCGTTGGAACATCTAAGCCACTCGTTTTCTGATCACTGCTCGATTCTTGTAGAAATCATGGGAAATTTGAGGCATGACAAAAGTTGTAAGTCAAACCAATTCCATTTTGAAGCTAAATGGTGTTTGGATAATTCTTTTGAAGAGGCAGTTCGAAAGGTATGGGCTACTTATAATGACAGTTTGTCGATGAAGTTAATTAATATGGGACATCATTTTTAACAATGGAGTCGTTCAAGATATCATGAACAAAAAGGGAACCGTTTGAAGTTTGAAAAAAGGCTTTCTGCTCTTATTGCTCAAGATCCGACTGATGAGGTTTTGGCTGAAATTCTAGAGGTGCAGCTTGGGTTAAATTTTGAAGTGGATAAAGATGAGGTTTTTTGGTCACAGCATGCTCGTGTGAATTAGCTGCAAAATGGTGACAGGAACACTAGTTTTTTTCACAAAGCTGCTGTGGCTCGTCATAATCGTAACCGGATCTTTGGTTTAGAGGACGAGTCTAATCAATGAGTTTCTAATTTTGAGGATATGATAAACCATAATATATACATATTTTTACCCCATTCTTCGCATATTTATGGATGATTTTTCATTGATTTCATTGAATTTGATGCTCTTAATCCTTTAAATTCATGTTTTATACTTAGGTGAGCATAGGAAAGCGAAAAGAGCAAGAAACGAGCCAAAAACGGACCAAATGGGCCTAAATCATTGTTTCACACGGCCTAGGAACTCCTATACGGGTAAACCACACACTTGTATGAGGCACACTGGCAGGCCACATGCCCGTGTGTCATGGCCGTGTCGACTAGAAACCAAGTCAGAATTATACACGGCTTGAGCACTTGCACATGGGCGTGGCACACAGCCGTGTCCCTGTTAAACCTAAGTTTAATTCTATTCAGAAAAGGCTAATTTTCGGATATTTTGGGCATTCCAAAGTCTATTTAAACATGCTAGAAGAGGAAAAAAGGGGCACGTAGAGTAGAAGGCAGAAAATACCTAAGGACAACTATCGTAATAAACTCGAAGGCAGAATCTAAATCAAGACTAAAGATTTCCATTCAATTTTGGAGGAGTTCTTTAGGTTTCTTTATGTTTTGTTGTTTTCTAAATCTTGAGATGTTTTCCATTATTATGAACTAAACTCCCTAAATACCTAAAGGAGATGAAACCTAAGACGAATCTTATTACTATTTGAAATTATATGATAAATACTTGTTCTTATTTTTAATTGCGAGATTAATCATTGCGTTAATATTCCAAGATATTAATTCAGGTTCTGATGTGCTTATTCAGTGGAGGAAAAGTCCCTGTTTAAGAGTAGATCATTCATAATTAAGCGGAGTTGTATGCAATCTTAGAGATAGGACGACATAAATCTGCAGTATTAGAGTCAAATCTAATAAGAGAATCCATAGATCAAGTTAATGCGACAATAGGGGTTCTAATTAGGAAGAGATTTCAATTAATCAACCTAGAGTCAGTTGTTTTTAGTCTCGAGAGAGATATTAACATAAATCAAGGATTTCTACAGATTAAGTCAAGTGAACAAATTGTCTAATTCAGAAGTAATAAGTAAAGTCTAGGTGAATTGTTCTTTGGGTATTGTCTTCTTCATCGGTTTTCCAAAAAGTATTTTCCAGTTTTAATCTCTTTCGTAAATTTTAGTTAATTAAATAATTAGTTTTAGTTGAAAACCTCCCTTAATTCTTAGGCTAGATAATAAAACGATAATAATTACTAGTACTTTTAGTCCTTGTGGATACGATATTTTCGGTCTCACCATAACTATACTACTGTTCGATAGGTGTGCTGACCTTAGTCAAATTTTTAGTTAGTTTAGCGACCATCAGGATATGCTCAGGGTGGTTTTGAAACATTTTGGAGATCTTTTTACGGCTTCTGACTCGGAAGGAGACGGTAGGGTGCTTGATCTTGTTGAGAAGAAGATCTCAAGCAGCATGAATAAAAATCTTCTTAAACTTTTCTCAAAGGAAGAAATTTGGCTTGCGGTCAAATCGATGACACCTCTAAAAGCTCTAGGGATTAATGGTTTTCCAGCACTGTTCTATCAACGGTACTAGCATATTGTCAATGACGAGGTTTCACACTTTTGTTTGGAGGTTTTAAATGGTAGGATTGAAATGAAGGAAATTAATAAAAACCCATTTGGTTCTTATTCCCAAAGTTGACAAGCCAAAAAATCTTTCGCAATTCCGGCATATAAGCTTATGTAATGTTCTTTATAAGATCATTGCAAAAGTCCTAGTGGATTGAATGAGCCCTTACTTAGGTTTTTGTATTGACGAAGCTCAAGGTACTTTTATTCCTGGAAGGCAAATATCGGACAACACTTTAATTGCCTATGAAGTACTGCATTCTTTAAAGATGAAAAAGAAAGGAAAAAACGAGACTTTTTCCCTGAAGCTTGATCTTAGCAAAGCATACGATCGAGTTGAATGGGATTTTTTGGCTGGCATGTTATCTATGATGGGTTTTCACCAAGATTGGGTTGTTCTCATTATGCACTGTGTTTGTTCTGTTACATATACGGTGAGAATAAATGAGTTTATCAGTGAGTGCTTTGTACCATCTAGAGGTTTGCGTCAAGGTGACCCATTCAGTCCCTATCTCTTCCTTCTTTGTGCGGAAGGTCTCTCTTATTTATTGAATGAGGCTAAAATCAATAATAAGTTAAGGGATGCTTTGATTGGTAGAGGCAAGTTATCAATTACTCATTTTTTATTTGCTGATGATTGCATCATATTTGGTGATGCCTCTGTTGAGGGTGCTCACACTGTTCGTAACATTCTTTTGGAATACGAGATAGCTTCGGGGCAACGAATTAATTTGGATGCTCATCTATTTTGGCTCATGGGTCGGGTGTAAGGTTAGGAATATGATTGCAAGCATTTTGGGTGTTAGATTAGCAATGAACCCTGAAAAATATTTGGGCTTGCCTATGATGATTGGGAGGAAGAAAAAATGGGCTTTTGCTAATTTCGTTGACAGATTTCGCAGGAGAATTGAGGGTTGAAAGATTCGATATTTATCGATGGGCGGTAAAGAAATATTTATTAAGGCTGTTGTTTAAGTAATTCTGATTTATGTGATGCAATGTTTTGCATTACCAAAAAAGTTATGTTATTAACTTGAAGGTATATTGAACAAGTTTTGGTGGGCAAATAGTAAAACTACCAAAAGAATCCATTGGGGCACTTGGAGTGCGCTCTGTTTGCCGAAAGTTAATGGTGGGGTGGGTTTTCTGGACCTCTATTTGTTCAATAAAGCCTTTTTAGCTAAGCAAGTCTGGAGGCTTTTAACCCAGCTCGACTACCTTCTCTCGAAAGTCTTTAAGTCCCGATATTATCCTTTTACTAATATACTATCAGCTAAAATTGGTTCTTATCCTTCTTTTATATGGAGGAGTATCTGCTGTGCTCAGGACATGTTTGATGATGGACTCCTGTGGAGATTTGGCAATGGTACGAAGGTAAATATCTGGAATGATCCCTGGCTCCCTAGTCCTGGAAATGGCAGACTATTAGTAACAAATATGGATACTCGTTGGTCTACTGTTGATCAATTGATTAATGCGAATTCTGGTACCTGGAAAAAGGAGGTGATTTTTAAGATATGCGATGAAGTTCATGCTCGACGAATTCTTAACATTCCTCTCGCTGGGTGTAGTATTTCTGATTTGCTTGTTTGGTGCCATGATGCTTCAGGGGAGTACTCGATGAAGAGTGGATATCGAGCGTTACTTACAAAAGTGACCCAGCATACAGACAGTAATTTGAGTACAAACAATAACGGAAAAAAACTCTATATATCTATTTGGGACCTTCAAATTGCTACTAAGATTAAAATTCATCTATGGCATACTCTAAAGGACTATGTGCCTCATTTCTCCAATTTGGCCAAAAGGAGACTGCGAGTTGATAATGTCTGTCCTTTGTGTAAGGAGGCCCTGGAGGAAATGCATCATCTATTACGGTCTTATAGTGTCTTGCATCAACTCTGGCTTTCTCTGCACCTCTCTTTTGATAACAGTATAGGTCCCTCAGATGGAAGAACACAATTCATAAGTTTCTTTCTTGCATTTGATATGAAATTTAAGAAACTTATAACTATTTCTTTGTGGGCCCTTTGGTTTAAGAGGAATAGGTTGGTAAATAAAGGTCTCAATTTTGACGTACATGAGATTGTGGGATTTGTTCAAAGTTATGCCCAGGATTTCAATACCAGTAGAGTTCAAAGTTTTTTTTCCTGATATACCAAGGAACGTTTTGTGGCGGCCACCTACATCTGGGTTTATTAAGCTAAATTTTGACGCATCGTTTATGGACAACACTAAGATTTCTATTGCAGCAGTGTTAGCTAGGGATGAGGAAGGAAAGATATTGGGTGCTTATACTTACCCGATAGCGGATGTGGCAGATGCTTTTGTAGCTGAGGCGAGAGCGTGTGAAAGGGCTCTTTACTTTGCGTTGGATATGGGTTTCAGAAATATCATCCTGGAATGTGACTCTCTTACTGTTATTAAAAAGCTAAACTCAAACATAGTGGATAGATCTATTTTAAGCCCAATTTCACAGAATATTTGGCTTTTATAGAGGTTTTTTGAGGCAGTGGCGTACCAGTTTGTTCCTAGAGATACTAATTGGGCGACACATGCATTGGCGATGGATGGTCGTCATCGGATCTCACCATGTTTCTGGGTTGAGGAGGCACCAAATTCAGTTGCAGTGTTGGCCGGGATGGATCGATCTACGAGGTATCATAGGTGCTAAGCTGGTTGTGGGCTTTGAAGATTGGAGAAGGTTCGTTGGATCTCTTGTGCTGGGTTTCAAAGTCGTCTCTTTCTGTTTCTTTTTTGAGAATATGAAGGGGTTCTATTCGTCGGAAAGAATTGGTCGGTATTCTTAGTGGGTTTCTCTGCTGATGGTTTTGATTTGGTGGTTGTTTTTTGTGTCTATTGGTTTTTTGTTTGTTTTTGTTATTTTGGTTAGTGTGCTTCTGTAGTGGGTTTAATTGTTTTCTATCGACTATGTTTCCTTTATGTCGTTTCCTATTTTATGTGTCAGTCTTTTTGAGCCACTTAATCTTTTTAATGGAATATCAAGTATTATCTTCAAAAAAATTTGTAAATAAAATATTAAAAGCTTATTCTTAATTTTATAATAATTAATGTTTATTTAAGTATTATCTGAACATAATTTTAAAAGGAAAGTATTATCTAAACATATTTTAATAACTATAATAAATATAAGAAATAACTTATTTTAATAAATTTGAAAAATGTTTATAGTTTTTATAGTATGAATTTTAAAAAATGTTATCGATTAAATTGTTGCGAAGTCATGTAGACAATAAATTATTGATAATGAATTTTTTTAATAATCTCAATTTAAATTCTTATAAATTAATCTTTTTGACACAATGTTTAGAACTACCTATAGCCCTTCTCAAACCCATAAATAAGAGAATAATGCGCTTTAGCGCACTCACATCCCCGTCCTCCTGCATTGACAACAATACTCATACCAATCGAGTTAAGACTCAATAGACTAATGAAAATTAAATATTAATTAAAATATGTTTTGTTGATACATGGTGTTAGCAAAAGTGAAGAAGGAGGTGGTCGGTGTTTTGTGAAGAAGTAGAGAGGAAAAAGATAATCCAATCCTGTCTAGAATCCCCTTAAATGGAGCATTTTAGGGTTATTTAAACAATGGGTTTTCGGGTTGGATCCGGGTCGGGTTATTACATATTTTATTATAATTGTATAACAATTTGTCCCCACCTAGTCAAAGAAGAGTTATAAAGTGACTCTTCACAGACAATCTAACATTTATGAAGTGTGTGTAATTTGAGGCTTACCATATAGGTTTTAACTTGAAGCTTTATTGAACAAGTTTTGTTGTTTGATAATGTGACACAGAAGTAAAAAATTGTATTTGCAGAATACTGTGAACTATATTTCCCGTAAAAAAGAATTTGTATGTAAATTAACGGACTCAAAGAAAATTTAAATTAGTGAGCTGTTTGGGAGTTGCGATCCTAAATCAGCTAACTCAAAAGAACTTAGGTTGTGAGCTTAACTTAGCTAACTCAAATAACTAGAAGTTATGAGCTTAATTCAACTAACCTTTAATCATTAGTTGGGAATGTAGGTCCGCGAGATGTTTCAGAGTTGCAAGCTTAACTCGGCTAACTCAAATAATTTGAGGTTTCAAGCTTAACTCAGCTAACCTTTAATCATCAACTAGGAGCGTAGGTCTGCAAGTTGTTTCAGAGTTACGAGCTTAACTCAGCTAACTCAAATAATTGGAGGTTACGAGCTTAACTCTGCTAACCTTTAATCATCAGTTCAGAACATAGGTTAGCGAGCTATTTCGGAGGTTGCGATTTTAAATCAGCGAGCCTTTATATTGAAGGTCGCAGTATGAATGTTGAGCAAACTTATATAGTTGAACAAGACTACTTTCTCATATACTACTCTACAATCTCAAATAACATTCAAATAATTGAGCCACCTAGACATACTTCAAGAATTTGTAAATTTGTAGTGATCATCAACGGTATGTAAACAAGACCCTCAAATACAAGAAACTCTAAATATTTCCTGATTTTATCATATGACACATTTAGTTCTCGAGCCATGACATCAGAATGTACCCTAATCTCTAATGCACTAAAAACATAATTGAAATTTATGTTTATAACCCTCAGAATATTGATCAAAACAAATCACCCAAACTGCAAATAGTCAAATGCAACCAAACTTCTGTTGGACAATAACACATTAGCGAACATATAATTAATTATAAATAAACATATATAAAATAAAATACAAATAGAATGATTTATAATTAATTTGTCAAATACAAAAATCAAACAATACCCCAATAAAAAATTAAAATAAAGAAGAATAGAGATTTTACGATACGTTGAGGCCTATAAGACACAATTTTCTTAAGATAGATTCGGTCGCTCCTACAGTACTTAGAGAAACATTGATCGAATGTCTCCCAGGATACAACAACAGTGATCAAAGTAGAAGTACCTCGACAACGATCAACGAACGAACATTGTCTTTTTCTATCACTAGAACGTTTGAAAAATACGGAGAAGAAAAGGAATAGTTTTAAGAGTAGAAGAGTTTCAGAAAGAGAGTGTGAGTGTATAAAATTCTACAGAATACACAGCCTTTTATAGGCATTTAGGATGGTGGAAAATTTAGAAATAACCACAAAATCTATCATTAAGGAGTGAAAAAATCAATTTGATTTAATTTAAAATTAAATCAAATTTATTGCAATCAGATTCTGTCCATATATAAGCAAATTATGTTTAGGTCCAATCGATCCGGACATTTTGCGTCACTGCACCCAAATCCCATCGGGTTTAGACTTGCACCCCCTTGTGTGCGAGGCAAGGTTACAAGCTTAGTCATTCAATTACCTTTCAAGAGGGTTCACATATATATGCACATCTCGCGCTTGGTATTTAACCAATGTGGGATCTAAGCCTTTACTTTTCCTCAACAATATTTCTAAGTAGCTTACTTTGAGCATCAATTTCTCATTCACCACTCAACCATTTTGAGCATATATACCGTTGCAAAGGTATCATGGAGTACAATATGAAACCATAAAATTATGATTCAACTCTCCAACTTTACCTATTGAGAATATACCTCAAAGTTCTCATAAAATGTAATTTTTCTAACAACTTCTAAGTGTGTAAAAACATGAAATGAGGCATGCTGGTCGTCGCGAGTATTGTAAGACCCTTGAACTAACACCATGGATCTATTATTCGATAGTGTTATACTGGCCAAAAAACTAGTTTGTTAGGTTAGCTTGATAACCATAGCCCTTTGTTTGGTTACCAAAATTTGAATTTGCCACCTGAGGCTGAGTGGTCATGCCACCCTACACACAAAGTTGGGATAAAAGAAATAGTTCTTAACATTAAAAATATAAATATTTACATTCAAACAAGCTGAAAGTGTCATTTTGCAAACTAGAGCTTCAACTCTTACCCTCAAATTGGTGTTGTACAAATGAACATACATACAGTCAATGAAGTGTTTTGCAATCTCATTAAAATCAATAACAGGCCTGAAAGTAGCACCAAATTTCAAAGAATAGAAGTATGCACAACATCCAAAAATTTGACAAGAACATAACAATGGCAAAAGCAAAATCAATTAACAACTCAGATGGGAAAATTTCCATTCCTTTGAAATGCAGGATTATGAACAAAATTTCAATATATATCATTCCATGATGTTTCTGATTTATTTGGTATAACTAGCACTATGGAGACTAATTATTGAAGGAACATAAATCATATAATTGCAAAATTTGAATCACAACCTATTGATGTGATGCTAGTATTCTATTATTATGAATTCATATAAATGTAAAATATTTATTTTATTGCAAGAAAATGTCTAGATCTGCCATTCTACCATCCTTCAAGTCAAGAACAAGGAACAAATGAAAGAATAACAAATAAAAACAATATAAACCACTTTCAGCATGACAAACTTCTCTTTCAAATCAAGAGAAAACAAGTAAATAGAAATTTACCTCCTTTAAGAGGAACTTAAGCACATTTAAAAAAATAAAAAAAATAAAAAATCCCCAATTAAATAAAATTTTAAACATAAATGAAAGGAGAACTAAATCCATAGAGTTTCCAAAGGGATAAATATACAATATCCACGAACAACACCAAGGGAAATTTCTTTCATTCATGATTCATGCATTCACTCACATAACTATAAACTAACTAGTATTTTCTAGCACAGATATAAGTTTCTGATTTTTACCTCTTGTGTAATGGACACATAATCTAGCTTGATAACAACAATTTTATAAAAAAACCAGTACCTGTCTTGATTCTAGATAATTTAATTTTCTAGATAATTTGATAACAAAAAGTTATGGTTGCTTGACTCTAATAGCAGTAAACCAAAATAAGAGATGACTGCAAAAGTAATATTACTACCTAGTTAGCTTATAAGTTTTAGAAATTTTGACCTATTATACTATAAACAGAAAATGTAAAATTCAACGACATGTCGAATCTAAGATAATATGGAATAAGAAAGTTCTTCACGTATTGGTGCATTAATCAAACTTAGCATCCTCCTCAGCCTCTTCATTAACTTAGCATCCTCCTCAGCCTCTTCATTACTTAATAGGCCATACTTTCTAGAGAAAATGGATTGGGTTGTAAGGTTCTTCGTTATCTGCTCTACAAGCATCAGCCTTGTACCATGACTAGGTGGCCATAATTTCATTGACAGCGAGCGTTGTTGAAATGCTTGCGTTCCAAATTCCATATCTAATTGACCTAGGAACACCGGATATTACAAATACATCATAAAGATGAGATGAGAAAATATAGGACCCATAAATGTAACAAAAACCAAAACAATCACCAAAGCTGAAGTTCTTGTTAAATGAAGTAGTTATACAACATAGTAAGAACATGAATAAAATACGTAAAAATGGCATAGAACAAATCAAAATTGTAGAAATCAAAATCTCAGTAATTTTGTAACACTAAAAAATAACCTTAATTTTGAAACCCACCCTGTATGAATAGCATATAGGTTCTGGCTATGAAATTCTTATCATGATAGATCTATTAGCCAATTCCTTCACAAACAGTTTATGCAACTTTAGTAAGAAATAACCAAAATAGTCTTATTTTATTCTAACTAAACCCCCATGACTTCAATTACACTTCATACAGCAAAACCAATTACCAAAATGACATTAGCAATAGTGACGGTGATAGCATGTGGCCATCAAAGGATTAGAAAAATATAAGCATTATCAATGATACCAGAGTGGCAAATCTTAGATTCTACAAATCAGAGTTTTGATGGAAAGAGAAAAATGAAATAATAACAGTAGTAACAAAGAACTTGCAACAATAATTTGGGCAAACAATACAATACAAAACAAAACCCAATTTTTTTCCTAATCTGGGATGATAGGCAACCAATTTCTCTCAAAGTTCATTTTTTTCCCTTTAATATGACATTTCTTCTCCTACTCCAACAAACAGAAAATACCTAGACTTTGTTTTCATCATCCCTTTGATTTTCACACCACAAACCACATAAATTGATTTTCTGGGGAATTTCTTTTTCTAAAAAAAAAATCATTTTCTTTTAACTACACTACATGACAAGATAACAAATTTAATAAAATAGAACCTCTGTAGGACTGCTCATGTGATTAATTCTGTAAATTCACAAAATTGTAGCATTTCATTATTACATATAAAAAGAGAAAGTAAGACTTATTTGGGAAATGATGTGAGTCCAGTGTCTGACGGTTCAATTTAGTTGCATGCAGAAACTAATGACAAGTTCAATGGTAACCCTTAATGACAATGAAGGGTGATGATGCCAGATATCGAATAGTGATGGGTTTTGGAAAATTTCTAACAAGCTTGACAAGTTGTCTTCAAATCCAACTGAACCAAGGTTTTATAAGGTGTAGAACCCACCAATTGAGAGATTTTGGATTGAAGGTACCTCTGTAATATGAAGGTCACGTTTTCATTCTATACTCACCACACAAATTGTTGATACATCGTGTAAGCAGAAGTGGAGAATGAGATAGTCGGTGTTTTTATAAAGAAGTAGAGAAGAAAAAGATAATCCAATTCTGTCTGGAATCCCCTCAAATGGAGCATCTTGGAGTTATTTAAACCATGAGTTATCCATGAATTTTTGGGTTAGGTCATCAAGTAGAATCCGAATCGGGTTATTACATATTTTATTATAATTGTATAACATATTTAAAAAGTATATAAAATTTAGTGATGAAATTATAACTTTTCTAATTAAAATAAAACTTTTTGAAAATTTAAAAGGTAAATATTTTAATTTATCTTCTTTTAATTTCAAATTTATAATACCATGTGAAGAATACTATTTGGTAGGTTGAAATGCATGGTAATACAACCTATCATCCACCATAATAATACTACATCACATAATTATTGGTCTCCAGCGATTGGGTGCCTAAATTTTTATGTTTATAATGTTAATGCTTAAGTTAATAATTTTTACAATTGGGTAATTGAGTGATTGATTAAATATTATATGTATACTTTATTCATATTATATGTATACTTTATCCATAACATTTGATAAAAATCATAACTAAAAATATATTTTATATATGATAAATAATTTACAAGATAAATTTTGAGATATAAGTTCTTTTAGGAACACAAATTAAATTTCGGCTATATATGTCCTCTTTTCTCTTCCATAAAATTGTATAACAAAACAATATTTGAAGTGGGATTCATTTGAATTTAATAAAGATGATTTATACAACTTGTACTACTATATATTAAGCCTGTAATTGAGTTGTTGTTATGAGTTAATCGAGAATTAACTCAATTAATAATGAATAAAATATAATTACTTTATAAAATAAATTATATTATTTAATTATGTTTTTATTTTTATATCTTTTATATAAATATTATACACCTAGGATTTGACTTAAGACACTATATTTTTAACATATTTGGTTTATCATTTCAGCCAAAGACTCAATTGTTTTATACCTCATTTTTATAAATATATTTATTACATATATTATTAATATCCTCCATATAAAGATTGAGGGTAATTTAAGAATTATATTTAAAAATTAATCATATATTCTTAATGATCATTATTGCGGAGAGGTCAGGCTTATTTTAAAAGAAGTTTACAAAGTGTTGTAGATAAAGTGGTACCTTCCTTATCTACAATTGTCATATAAGGATATGGGCTCAAATCTCATCAAGAGCAAATGTTAACATTTTTTCAGTGGATGAAGGCACTCTTACTCCATGAACCCTAGGTTCTTAGTAAAGTCAGGAGACAAAACCTAAATAAAACCGAGCATAGATGCGTCAGGTCTAAACCAACTTGTTGAGAGGTCTATTGACTCCCCACTTCACAGATTTTTCTCGAAGCAAGCTCCACATCCCCTCAACAATATAAACTATTAATATAATACAATTTTTTTTTGTTCAAAGGAGAATATATAATTAATTATGACATTAGTACAAAAAAAATAGTAAAGATCTTAAAAACATTAGATAGCTTAAGGGAAATAACAAGAGAAAACACAGTATGGAGACTTGACATAAAATCAAACCATACCAAAAAGGAGCAAACAATTTATATTATATCTAATAATTTTATAAAAGAAATAATTATGTAGAGATGACTCATGTTCTTTATTAACAATAAAAAAATAAAAGAAGTACCCAAGGAGACACGTGGCAAACAAGGGTTGGAATTGAATCAAATGAAATGTCCAACTTGTGTTTGGTATTTGAATGATACATGCATAGCCATTTGTCAAAAAACCAGACATAAAAAATGAAGGAATTCACGTGGGTTTTCTTTTTCTAGGCTTTAGTAAAAATTCCATTTGTCTAATTCTCTTTCGATCTTCAAAATGGGGTTGAACAAAAGGAGCTCAAACTGTGAAAAACCCCTTTTCTTGGGCTTATAAATAGGCTTGGATCCTTTGCCAACCAACAAACATATCTCTACATCTGCACTGCAAACTCTTCACGTGTTTCTCAGCTTTCTCTCTCCCTCTCTTTTGCTTTCCTTCTGTTACCTCCTTCCTACCTCTCTTGCACTCTTCTTTACTTTTATCTCTTTGGTTTGTTTCTTTTGTTTTCTGAGAAAAAAGAAAATCTTATCCACTGGCCCGACATTGCCAGCAACCTTTTTGTCTTTGTGTTTTTTGTTCGGTCTCGTTCTTTGAGGGTCGTTTCTTGTTTTAAGATATATATATTTATATATATCTCAAAGAGTAGTTTTGTTCGTTGGTTGACAAAGAAAGATATTTTTTTAAACCCCAAAAAGGAAAAAAAAAAAAAGTTCACTTATTTTTCTGGTATGGAAAACAAAAGGCAAGTGAGTGGCTCTTCATCATCATCATCATCATCTTCATCGTCTGTTTCTTTGGATCATCTCTTTGGTCCAAAGGACTCTTCTTCTTCATCAACTACCACAACTGGGCTTTTTGGAACTATTTTTCCCCCTCCATCAGTGGTAAACCCTTTTGCTCTTCATTTTCTATCCATAAAATGATACAGCTTTCTTGATTTTGACGAAAAATGAAATACCATTTTACTCATTAGTTAGCTATTTACTTGCAGATGTGTGAAATTTTGATACTGGGGGATAATATACTTTGATTGGAAGTAACTGAGAAGTTGATATATTTAGGATAAACCTGGCTTAATTGTATTTAGAGTTTGTATATTTCTTTTTCTAACATTATGGATTTATATATTCCAAGTGAATGATTCTTTAAAAAAGATGCAAAGAGATGCTTTATATAATACACTAAAATTCTGTACATCATGTGCTTGGATATATTCACTTAGTGGATAGATGCTAGCTAGTGGGGTTTACCGGTCAATTTTTCTTTGTAACATCTTAAATTTGCAAAGTTAATATGTATATTCCAATGCTAGCTAGTGGTGGGCGAAAAGTTGGCTTTGGACTGTGCATTAATGGAATTATTGGTGACCTCTGGCTATGTATGGCTTGTTTTAATTGTGGTTATCCATTTTTGTTCTAATTTTTATAGGTTTTTAATGGTGAATACGTCTAAATATTGTTCTCTTTTCTGATTTCAGGTGCTGGGGAGGGACTCAACTCACTCCGGAATTAGAGGTTCATGGAATACTCAGGGTTTGCCCCATCATGCCAGATATGGAACAGGTTTTTTTGTTGCCTTCTTGTATTAATTTTTAGCGTTTCTCCTTGCATTTTTCTCGTAGTTTTCTTCTGTTCGACATATTTGGATATATATATGTGTGTGTACTTGACACGTATCTGAATATGAGGATATGATATATAAAAAAATTAAACATGTAGATTAATTATGTTTGTTATAGTAAAACTTTATGTGGGGTCTTAATGAGAATGTTAAGTTTGGTTTATTATCAAGCAAGAAACAAACATGAGAGATGAGAATGTTGCTCATGCATGTTTTGTTTCAGATCATAACACTGATTATAGCAAGGGACAAAGCAGCAGCACAAGGAATAAAGACAAGAGTTCATCCGTTTATCACAATGAAACAGTGGAACCTAGCTATCTCAGCTCATCTATTTACTATGGAGGCCAAGAAAACTATTCTCCAAGGAAGAAAACCACTGAGTCTCCCCCCTATGTAAGTATATAACATACGCATTACAATATTCCTTAAGGTGTATTAGGAGGGATTTCTGTACATTTTAAATTGATAATTAGGAGGGATTTCTCATTTTCTTGTATCATCTGTCTTGACAGTTTCAAAAAGATGGGGGAGATGATGATCCCAATGGAAACAATTCTCATGGTGCTTCAAGAGGAAATTGGTGGCAGGGTATGAAGAAGCATTAGCTTTATGGTGATAAATGAATAATTACTCTTCACTTCCCATACAAGTAATTGGATAATCTTTAAACAATTCATATTTTGTTTGGTGCAGGCTCACTTTATTACTAACATCTTAATCCTAAATAATCCAAGTTTCCTATCCAAAACTGTAAGGTGTGTATGTATGTATATATATATATATATAATACTCTGCTGGCATAATATTACTTCATGTAGTACATGAATGAGTCTGCTTTGAATTTTCCTTTGAATCCAACTGATTGGAATGATGTAAATGGATTTATTTTGCAGGAAGTAGGGCTGGTTGTATGATCAAAATCTTATTACTGCTATGGACAATAAGCTGGTAGATATAGCCTAGCATTGCAGTAGAACCATATATACATATATATATATATATTTAGCTTAGGACATAATGGAAGAATATTAGGTTCTTTTTGTCTCAACTCTCCCACTTGAACAAGTCTCATCCTGTAAGCTTATGTATTTATAGCAGTCAGTTTGTGAAATCTTGTATTTTATTTCTTTTCAATATATATATAATCTATCTATTTTCTATGAACTCCATTTTAACTATGGACTAAAATATCTTTCTAAAATATTTAATTTTAAAAATTAAATAAATACCTGTAATATTAAATTTAAAAGTTCAAAATAATTTTTATATATTTTAAAATATTTAGTAGACTAATATTATAAAATTTAAACTTCACAAGTGGAGTTGAGATTTTGACACGTGTCTTTAACTTGCGTTTAATTTTTTAAAAAACATGTGACAAAATCTACCTAATTGTGGAATAAAATTTTTCCACAACATATGTATCAAATAATTACCTATAGAGGAATACTTTTTAAGTAAGTATTTATAATTTAAAAAGAGAAAATTAAATATATGAGATAAATCTCAAAACAACAAATGAATTTTAGTTTAATTTAAAATTTTATACATGAAATTTTGATTTGATTTAATTCATACAAATTATTAACATAGTTACGGTTTAATATCATTTTATTTTTATATATTACATATGTAAATAATTATATTTATCCAATATAAAAATAAATTGATATATTTATTTCTTTAAAGGTTTATAATTGAATCAAAATTAAAGTGTTATGTACATTTGAATCACAATCAAAGTTTCATGTGTATAATTGCATTGAACTAAAGTTATGTATCAAATTGCAAGTTGAATTAAAGCTCATATATAATTTTGAGATTTATCCTATATAAAGAAATATATATATGTGGGTAGTTATAATACTGTAAAGGTTTAAATATGCCAAATGTCGCAAAACTCTTCTAAAATTTTAAATTTAGTTCTTATATTTTAATTTTGATATAATAAGTTACTATATTTTTTTATTTAAAATCTTAGTCTCTTTATCTAATTTTACCGTTAAAGTTAACAATATTAAAAATAAAATAACTTTTTAACCTCAACATTTATGACTTTTTGGTCAGTTTGATCATTACTATATCAATAATGAATTATTAATTGCAATATCAATGATACCAGTTAGAAAGATGATATATATTCTGTACCTCCCTCTCGACTTGATCTTCACTTTCAAGATTAGATGCGTTTTAGCATCTTGTACAGGATAAAACAAATCACAAACTTATTGAACCATGTTGGAATGATTTGTTCCTTCAACTTTCTTCTTCTTTTTTTTTTTTTTTCCTTTGAGTCTGTATTTGATACAATGCATATTCAAACATGGATATGAGAATATAATCTATTAAAACCCACATGAAAAAATTAAAATTTTGAACATGTTCATATCCAACACTTCCACTTATTATCTAAATCTTCACCTATCCAATTACTTAAAAAGGGATATTGTAAGTCATTTAGTAGAATTAATCTCCATTTGAAGTCATCTGATTAAATATTAGTTTCCATAGTTCAGGTACATGTATAGGGGAGCCATATAAGCTAAGTGTCTTTCCAAAAGCTTTTGAGAATTGAGCAATAAGAGAATAATTGAAGTCATAAACATAAACTTTTATTTATCATTCAAAACGCCAGATTTCACTGTTAATTCATCAGCTAGATGAACTAGCTAACGGAAAGCACAGAATCCAGCAAACGACGAAACTGGGAACCATGACTTCAGCCTTCGTGCTCAAGGCAAAGTGTATTCTGCAATACGCCAAAAAAAAACAAACCAGTTTTAAGTGATGCAAATGAAGGGAAACGAGACTTAAAACTTGGAAAATCTGTAAATAATGCTTATTGCAAAGAAATATATATATATACCTCCACACTGGTAACCAACAGGACGATCAGCAATGTTGCAGCGTTTTGGAATAGTGATAGCAATTTCCGGCTTGATCCCAGAACTCTTAGCCGTGTTGGAAAGCATGACGGCGCATAGGCATCGCGGATTCTGGCCTATTTTCTTCACCTGTTGGCAGCAACTGCTGGAAACTGGAGCGTTAGAATCTTGTGCAGCCATTGCACAAGGAGCTAACTTCCAGGCTTCCCTATCAGGGGATGATCTCCCACATTCACCAGCTCCTACTGCAACATTAAGCAAGGCAATGCCTAGAACAGCAAGAAACACCAGAAAACAGCCAATGAACTTCATATTCTCCGATATTGCGATGCATAAAACACTCGTCTGAGTTGGAAATTTATAGTGAAACCAAGCAACTAGAAAAGGGTTCTTTCAGCGAGTAATGATATATGTCAAAACCCCACAAATTGTAGTGGGGGCAGCACTAGAGAGAAAGAGTGTTTTGTTTATTGCAGCACCTACAACTCCAAAAACATGTATTTGGAAATAACCTGCCTATTTTAAGCCAATGGCGGTTAGTGCTTGATAAAGCCATTACTGTAATTCCACCACTTGTTTATCCTAAATGGGCACAAAGAAATCTTTTCATGAGAAGCTGACAGCATAGCATATGCAATAGGTTCAAAATCTACTAACATATCTATTCTCCAGAACCTGAATTTCCTCATTGTTGACATTACTGAAATCCCATTATAATTCATGTGTAGGTTCAATTTAATCTACTATTTCTTTAGAGGGTTTCAACATGATATTATCCTTCAAGGCCTCATGAATTGAACAAAACCATACATAAACAGTCAATGAAATCAAGTGATCTTCTCTATTAGTGAGCCTATTGACAGCATAAATTGTGGAGATAATGCTTATTTGAACAGACATAACTAAGCATTTATTTGGTATTTTTCAAAGAAACATTTAAAGTTTTTTTATCATACAGCGAAAATCTAAAATAACTCTATAAATTAAGAAGAATAAAAAGTAAGAAACTCTAGATTCTCGAAGTTCTAACTTTTTTTTGCCTTATTGATTCATCATAATACCACTTAAATCATCCATCAACAACATAACAACAAACTTTTTAAAAAAACATACACCCAAATTACAACATTTTCAAAGTTGCAATCTTTTCCCTTCATCCTACTGTAATTCCACCTACACCATACAATAAAAAAGTGCCGAAATAGAGGAAGACCAATACCTTAAGGAGTAAAAGCATAAATGCAGGTCAAAGGAGCCAGTGGAAGCCAAATAAGGAACAACAGCGCAAAAGTATGTCCTTCCCACAAGTCCAAGTCCCTACTTTTATCTAAAGAACGGCTTCTTCTTTTTTTTTTTTAAATTGACCCAAAATTTTTATTACATATGAAAATGACCTACTTGCAAAATTATGTACATAAATGACCCGTTTGCTACAATAAACCTTGGTGCCACCATTGCCATTGGCGGCACCACCTCTAATAAGTGCCCAATGGTTGACCAATTTATAAAAAAAAATAATTTCCTATGGTATCGTCATTACCATTGGCGGCATCGGTTCAAATATGGGTACATGTCATACTAAAATACCCGTATTTTGAGAGAAAAAGTAAAAAATAAATTATATTTTAATAGGTGTCGTCGTTGTCATTGGGGGCACCAGCTTATATATTTTAAAAAAACATTTATTTGGTGTTGTTGTTAGCATTGGTGGCATCGATCTTTTGGTGCTATTGTCATTGGTGACACTGATGTTAGAATATTGAATTTTCTTTTGGTCCCTCCGTTGCCATTGGTAGTACCGGGGTTCTTTTGTTAGAGATTTTTTTTTTATTTCCACCCTTAACTTTGGCAGCATTGGGGTTTGATGTCCCTGAAACTAATAAATAAACTTGACTAAGGAAATTGAGCCTATTAATTAATAGCATAGTTACGATGAGTAAAGAGATCGTTCCCATGAGGATTACAAGTACTAGTATTTCTATTATTTAACCGAATAATTCGAATGATTGATTAAAAACTAAAATTAACTAATTTAATTAACTAATGAACATGGAAAAGAAAAAATCACAAAATAAATCGAATAACAACCAAGAAACGACACAATATCGAGGAAATGATCCACCCAGATTTCATCTATCACTATTAATCTAAATTACGCAACTTTTTTACTTAACACATTGATCCGTAGAAATCCTTAAGTTATGCTAATATCTCTTTCAAGTGTAAGAGCAACTGACTCTAGGTTGATTAACTGAAATTTCTTTCTAATTAAAATCCCTATTATCACATTAACTTATGCTATAGATTCCCCCCATTAGATTTGACTCTAATCTGATAGATTTATGTTGCCCTATTTTTAGGATTGCATGCAACTCCACTCAATTACACAAGATCTAATCTTAAACAGGGCCTCTTCAACCACCGATTTAAGCACATCTAACATGGATCAGTACTCTACAAATATTAAACCAAGAATTAATCACACATAATCGAAAATAAGAAAGAAAGTATTTATTGTGTAAAATAAAAAAAAACAACAGAGTCCATCATAGGGTTCATCTCATCTAGGTATTTAGAAAATTAGTTTAATTTAGAAAATTAGTCCATAATCGAAAAGAGAAAAATCAAAGATACAGTATAACTGAAAGAATAAAAGAAATTCATGATAACTTCCTAAGAAATCAATTGGGAATCTTCAATCTTGATGGAAATCTACTTCAAAGCCGGTTTCAATGATTTTTTTCAAGTTGTTTTCTTGAGTATTATCTGGTGGCTCGCTCCTATCTTCTTATTTTTGACATAAATACATTTTAGAATGCCTGAAAAATTTAAAAATCATGATTTTTCTCTATTCAGTGCACAATATCGTTAATTCAACACGACCTACAACACACTCGTGTGGGCTACACGCCTGTGTGGCTCCTTCAACTTGCTTTGACACTCTGATTTTCACTCGTTCTTTGCTCCTTTTGCTCCTAATTGCTCTATTAAGCATTAAAACGCGAATTTAAAGGATTAGGAGTATAAATTTTATAATATTCATTGGAAAATCACCCAAAACATGTTAAGATTGAGGTCAAAACTTGTTACTTTTAGTACTTATCAAATATCCCCACACTTAAGCGTTTACTTGTCCTCAAGCAAAATTCTCAACCCATATTCGAGTTAATTTCACTTATTTATTGTCTTCACTGACCATGTCTTAGGACAATTTATAGGTAATCATGCATTGGAAATTTAAACTAAAAAGATACTAAAGAACACCAGCAATCCAAGCAAAAATTTTTAAAGTATAAAAACATAGGCGTCTGCCCTATCTCAATAATTACCTGAAATTTAAACACAATAAGAATTAACTCCATTACTAGGATTCACTCAAAGCACTCAAGGTGTTTAAGGTTCAAAGAATATGCACTCGACAATCAAACAAGAATGCTATTACCATAGGCTTGCTTGAAAATCAATTCTCCACCACTATAGAATGAGATGACACACCAATCAAGAGGTCTTTACGAGGTTATAACGAGGCTTAGGTTAAAGATGTGGAAAAGGTAATAAAAGGTGGTTACAATAGAGAGTCGAGTTGATAAGTTACCAAACCAAAAGAATCAGTTGTCGAATTACAAGAATTTACATCAATGTGAAATAAAGAGCGGATGTGAGTTTTCATACAAAAGATGAGACTAATGATTCAAGCTTAATTTTTTTTCAATTTTTCCTTTTTTTTAGAACAAAGAGGAATTTAGCAATACAAACGATAACACATAGTCAGAAAACTAACCAAGTCGAATCTCAACAAAAGGGAGTCAATAAAAAGGGTGATTTATAAAATTAATTTGGTTTCCAGGTTAATATGAACGGGTGATAAGTGAACAAAAAAATGGATTAGGATCAACGAGGTTTACTAGGGGATAATATAATGGGTACGTTGTTAAATCCTAACTGCCTCTAGCATCTCAGTGTATCAAATCAGTAATATGGTCTCAACATGTATAACCGAAAAAAGGTCTAGAATAACAAATTCGGTTGACATACTCACAACCAAAATAAAATGAGCATGAAATAGTAGGTGTCCTATAGGCTGAAAAGCTCATAAAAAATTATGGTTTTTGATGTCAAACTTGCAAATTTAAAATTCAAGATAATGCTTTAATTCAATGAGACAGCTAAAATAATAGTTTTCTAAAAATAGTTTATCATGCTTGACTATCTCATGTATTAAAGTATAAATAACACCATGCATAAAAATCCACAAATTAATCCCAAACAGAGTTAACATAAACTCCAAATTTAAAAAATTAACTCTAATGTAAGTGTCGAAACCAATTTTTATATTTCGGAAAAAACAGGGATCGACCTTTAAACAAAATGTGGAGTCGCCACCAATCCTTTTTGTTTAGGTGTGATTGGATCACCTAATAAAATATTTTATTCTATTTAAATCAATTTTGGCCTATAAAATTTGAGAAAACGGGTTCAGGAGCTAGTTACGTGCGAGGAAGGATTAGCACCCTCCCTACGCCCAAAATTGGTGCCAAATTGATTAAATAATGTCCTTATATCTAAGATTTAAAAAAAATGTTTTGAAATACAATTTTTGTTAAAACATTTGAATGGCTCAAATTAGACGTCAAAATTTTCTTGTTTTGTAGGAATACAGTAGCACATCTAGCACGTTAGGACACGATCCTTTAAACCCTCGAAACCACTATCAATTCTTGACTTCCAAAATCTCATACATTTGAAAATTACAAAAAGAATATTTGATTTATTGGTCCAACGCAAAATCGAAATTCAATACGTTAGGGCATGATTTCTCATATTTACAAACATAGAACATTGCATTGTTTTGAAGTTCTGAAAACGTAGACTAAATTTTAAAGGGATATTTGATTATTTGGACAAATAGAAAATCGAAACCCAGCACGTTAGGGCATGATTTCCCGAATTTTCAAACAATAAACATCGCCTTTGTTTTAAAGTTTAGAAAACGTGGACGAAATTTTAAAGGGATATTTGATTATTTGGACAAACGAAAGATCGAAACCCAGCACGTTGGGCACGACTTCCCGAATTTCCAAGCATCAAACATCACCTTTGTTTTATAAAATCGACTCAAAATACATTAATTTGACTTGAAATAAAATGGAATTATTAATTTTAGATCAATAAGTTGAATATTACAATGCGACAATTGCGAATGAAATGCGAAATTATAGATATGGGACAATATACATGGATAGCGAACTCTATTAATGAATGACAAAAAAATAAAAAAACAAATTAACATGTACAAAGTAACAATAAGCTCACATCTAAACATTAAAATCAAAATAATGAAACTAAAAATATAACTAAAGAAACAAACCAAAATAAAAACTATAACAAGCTTTCAAACATAGATAAATAAAATTAAGATAGTGACACCAAATACTAATTGAAAATATGAACTAATAATATATGAAACAATATGAAAACCAAAACACACACATAATATTCAAAACAATATGGAAACTAGGATATGGTATAAAACAATTTAAAAACACATGAGAAATTACAAATGAATAACATAGGCTAGAATTTGAAATAATTTACATGTATAAAATAAAAAAACCAATAATATATGAATGATTATTCAAATAGCCATTATGAAAGAAGAAGTCTTGAGTAAATAATGTACAAAATATTTTTAATAATGAAATATCTATTTAAAGTTGATGGTATACATATAATGAAATAATAATAATTTAAATAATATATAAAAGATAATAATGTATGAAAGGGTTTTAAATAATGAAAATATATAATAAAATATTTTTAAGGCATAAAATATATACATAATAGATTTGAAAAGTAATATATACCTAAATAGATTTTTTTTTAAAATATACATAAAACGCATGGAGTTGATAATGTACATAGAATAAAACTAATTTTGACATAAACTCTCTCTCTATATATATATATAATACAAAGGTAATTTAAAGTAAATATTATGCAAAATTTTAAAACAGTATAATACAAAAAGAATTTTAAAACAATGATTTTAGAATTTAAACAAAGTAAAATTATTAAAGTAATTCCAAGTGTATATTTAAATAATTTTTTAAAGACGAATACTAAATGTTTTTTTAAAAATAATGAATTATACATATTGAAATAAAAAGAAAACTTAATTGAAATAAAATTAAACTAACAGAGATAATTGATACATAAAATAAATCAATGAAACTGACATAATGACCAAAATGCAATGCGCGTGACTGCATAAGGGCTAAAAGTGCAAATGTTTCCAACCCCAAAAAATAGCACTCAGGCACGGGCTGAATTGGAATGACGCACAAACTTCAGGGAAAAAATGAAAGAAATAGAATAGGATTAAATTAAAGGTGGCGCAAATGGGAGGGACTGGATGCGTAAATTTCTCATTTAAGGTGAAAATGCACATATCCAACTTACAAATCGGGTCAATGCGAGGGTTTTTTTCCCCCCTTAATTACGCCACTTTAAAAATTAATATAACCCCTTAATTGCGCCGCTTTAAAAATTAATATAACCTTTATTATATATATATATATATATTTTAAAAGCTTACAAAATTCTCTTTTCTAAATAAAAAAAACCCCAAAATTATTAACCCTTTCAATTAGGGTTCCAATCAATAAACTTGCAGCAGCCGAACCACCAATAGATTTGATGGCCGACAGCGCGCAGATGATGACCTGAACTTGCCAGCGACGGAGAACTTTGACTATACTCATAGAGATTTGGTAAGTATCGTTCTCTCCTTTATCCTTTACAAAAAACTTTAAATCCTATGTTATTTTTTCAAAAAAAAAAACGAAACGAGATTCAAAGAATGAAAAGGATTTCAACATCATTCGATCCTCGCCCGAACCTTCATGCTTCTGAGATGTTTGGGCTCTCATCGGCATCGATTTAGGTAACCTCTTTTCGTTTTTCCATGCTAAAAATTCCAAACAAATCAAAAGGAAAAAAAAAACTTAAAAGAAAGGAGACAGAATTTGAAATCACCTTTTGATAATTTTTTTGATTGCCTTTTTCTGGTATTCAGTATGCGTTCCTCTATTCCTTGTTTACAATTGGCCTTATATAGCCGAAGTGAAAAAAAAATTAAAAGAATGAAATTACAATTGTTTCTCTTTTTCATTTTCTGTTATTTCTTTGCTGCACTTTTTGTCATTTCTTTGGCTTCTTCTCGCAGGTTCTATTGGCTCAGGAGCACCGTATGGAGGAGAAGACTGTGATGTGGCAAGGCCGTGCGTGGGAAACCACTTGTGAAGGCCCAATTCCCTGGCTAACTGTGATGCTAGCATGTTCCAGAAACCTCTAGGGTTTCTGGTATTTTCAAATCATTGGGCCCCTTTGGGCCATCTGGGATTGTTGGGTTAGACTTAGTATTCGGGCTTGGGTTAGATTTAATGTTTGGTCCTTTAATTTATGATTTGGGCTTGGAAGCTTTTAAAAGGACATTCAACCCTTATAAGTTTATTTTGGTTTACTATTTATTTGGTTTTATTTTACGGTTTCATTTTTGTATGAGCTAGTAAAAACTATAAATGGACCTTTATTTATTGGGATTTTTTTTTGTTTTAATGATTTTATGGGCCCGGGCGAAATGGTCCTTCTACAGCTGCCCTTCTTTTCTCATTGTTGTGTAATGGGAATGAAGCAAAGACTTTAAAAGGATCAATTTTGCCCATGTCTTGCTGAATCCTGACTTATTTGCACCTCTTTTCTTCAAGTAGCCCCATTCTATCCCCCTGCGCCTTCAGGTGTATAAGAAATAGTGCTTTAATCTACTCCCTTGGAACTCCAAGGAGATAAGAATTAATAATTTCAACCTACTCCACTGCAACTTCAGAGAGATAAGGCTGGTGGTTTCATTCTGCTCCCTTACTACCTTGGGAAGATAAGATTAGCCATCTTCGATCCACTCCACTACTGCTTAGGGAGATAAGATCTTCAGTCTACTTCCTTGTTACCTCAGGGAGATACGATTTACTATCTTCAGTCTGCTCCACTGCAACTTCAGGGAGATAAGACCTGTCACTTCAACCTACTCCACTGCAACTTCAGGGAGATATGGTTTGCTATGATCTGCTCTACTGCAACTTCAGAGAGATAAGATCTATTTATTTATAGCTTCAATCTATTCTGCTACAACCTTAGGGAAATAAGATTCGCTATCTTTAATCTGCTCTACTGCAACTTCAAGGAGATAAGTGATAAACCGTAATTTATACATATTTTTACCCTATGTTTAACGCATTTTATGGATGATTTCCCATTAGAATTGGTGAATTCGATGCTCCTAATGCTTTAATTTCATGTTTTATACTTAAGAGAGCATAGAAGAGCGAAAGGAACGAGAAATGGGCCAAAAATAGAGAAAATGAGCCAAAGTACGAAATCAACACGCCCTGGACCTCATCACACGGGCAGACCACACGGCCGTATCAATTTGGCAGGCTCAAGCACTGCCTGAAGTAATCGCACACGGTCGTGTCACACGAGTGTGTCCCTGCCGAGCCCAAGTTGAGTCCAACTCAGAAAAGGCTAATTTTGAGGGCTCTTAGGCATTCCAAAGCCTATAAATACACCCTAGAGGAGGAAAAAAGAGAGACACACAGAGAGGGAGTAAGAAATTACTCCAAGGAAGCTGATTGATCCATCTCAGAAGCCGGATTCATCATCAAAACTGACTATCTCTCCTCAATTTTCCCTTCAGGAGTTTTGGGTTTTCTTTATGTTTTTTATTCTTTATTATTCTGAGATGTTTTCTTTTTTAGTTATGAACTAAAACCTCTAAATACCTAAGGGAATGAAACCTAAGACGAATCTTGTTATTATTTTCTGAATTGTATGATAAATGTTTAACTTGTTCTTAATTATGTGTTCTTAATTCTTGTTTTGATATCCCAGGATACTGATTCAAGATAAGCTCTTATTCAGATGAGGAATAGACCCTGTCTAAGAGTACATTTTTCATAATTAAGCAGAGTTGTTTACGCGCCTAGAGAGAGGGTGACAAGATTTTGCCGGATTAGGGTGAAACCTAATAAGGGGATCCATAGATCAAGTTAATGCAACCCTAGGGTGTTAATTAAAGAAAAGTCTCAATTATTAAATCTAGGGATTAGACGTTATTAGTCTTGAATAGGGATAATAACATAACTTAGAGATCTCTACGGAACAAGTTAAATGAATAAATGGTCTGATTCGGAGCCAGAATAACAAGTACAGTCTAGGCGGATTTTTCCTTAGGTATTGTCTTAATTCAATCGATTTTCCCAAAAGCAATTCCCCAATTCTATTCTCTATGAGTTCTTAGTTTAGATAATTAGTTAGTCAAAATAAAACTTCTTTGTTCTTAGGCTAAATAATAAAAAGACAGTCATTACTAGTACTTTTAATTTTTTTGAGTTCGACAATCCGGTCTTGCTAAAACTATACTATTGTTCAATAGGTACACTTGCCTATATCACGATAATAGTTAGTTTCAAGAATGATTAATTATAAGTATTTAAAAATTATCACACTTAATCGCGCGATCAGTAAGACCTATCACTTCAACGTGCTCTACTGTAACTTCAGGGAGATAAGGTTTGCTATGATCTACTCTACTGCAATGTCATAGAGATAAGATCTGTTTATTTATAGCTTCAATCTGTTCCACCGCAACTTCAGGGAAATAAGATTTGCTATCTTCAGTCTGGTCCACTGCAACTTTAGGGAGATAAGACCTGTCACTTCAACCTTCTCCACTGCAACTTCAGGGAGATAAGGTTTTGAATTCACCGATATTGCTACACCGTCCTCTAGGGACATGATCTATAAAATCGATTTCATGTATCTATGCTTATGCCAAATAATTAGGATGCTATGATTGAAATGAATCAAATGCTCCTAACTAGATGTGATGCTTATGTCAAATGATGCTATGATCGAAATGAATCAAATGCTCCTAACTAAATGTGTTATGAATGATATTAGTAATCCCTTTTTTTTTTTAAATTCTTAAGGTATCATCACTCGTTGTTCATCAATATGTTGTCACTGATGTATTACGCTGCCATCTCGCTCAACTAGCATTGTGATAGAGTACCCAAAGAAACAATCACATTCTGCTCAGCAAGCTTGCCCCGCTGTAATTCTAATGTCCTTTCCACTATTCCTTCTGGAACAAAAAGTTTTTTTTACCTCCCATTGCAACTCATGGGTGCATTTTTCATCCATTTGGTCTGATACCTCACTTCTCGGGTGTCATAGCCAGATGTGTATGTTTGATATTTGCATGAATGCACAATATCATTTTCTTTTCTCAAGAATGACTACTTCTTTTACTGATCATTTTTTCGAAATTGTATCACCGACGCCATATCTTGTCCTTTTGTTCAATCATCATTTGGGACAAAAATCCAAGGAGACAGTCTCAATTTAAACCCTCCCTACACAAATATTTCCTTGTGCTTGGGGAGTTCTAAGTAATAGTCCTGTTTCAGGTTCTTGTATTTTTTAGAAATTTCTAGAGTAATATGCGAAACTTCTATTGTGAAAACATTACTAGTTCATTAATCATTATTTCAATGCAACATGCTTACAACAAATCATAATAATGGATAATAATAGAATTAAATTTGAGCTCAAAGTGAATAAATTATCAAAAGAATAAAAATGGTAACTGATTGGGAATGCATATTTCAAAGATAGCCAATTTGTTATGAATAAGATGAAGAATAGGTACCCCTGATATCGCAAACTGAGTTTCTCTGTACGAACTTCTTGAAGACCAATTTAAACTTGTCATGTGTTTAGGAGATCAGAATTATTTTGTTAATGCCTTAAGATGCCACATACCCTAATTCAAGTATAGCAAGATCATCGTCTTCCCTATTTTAGATCAACATTTGAGCCGCCCTTTTCGGGTTTTCAACTCAAATCCCTTTTGGTCTCACGGCGCCCTTTGCGACTTTTCACCTTGGCCTCTCCTTTTTTTTTTCTTTTTTTTTCATTTTTTTATTGGATCTCAAAGCGCCCTTTACGGGTTTTCACCTTAACCCGATTTTTTTTAAGAAGGTCTCAAAACACCCTTTACTGGTTTTCACTTTGACTTATTCCCCTCACCTTAACTCGATAGGTACACTTTCCTACATCGTGATAATAGTTAGTTTCAAGAACGATTAATTATAAATTTATAAAACTTATCACATAAAATCACGATCAAGTTTTTGGCGTTGTTGCCGGGAAACTAAAATATTAGGAACACTTAATTTTTATTACTTTAGCCATTTATTTTGCAAGTTAATTTTATTTTATTATTATTATTTATTAATTTACTTTTTCTTTCTCTTGGCAAGTTTTTATAGTTTATGACTAGAAGAAACTCGTTAAGACCACTACTTTTTTACGAAGAAATTGATCGCACAACTCGCAGAAACCGAAGAGAAATAAGGCGAAGCCTAAGATACACAGAGGAAGAGGAAGAGGATGATATCTCAACTACAATCGAGGAGATGGCTAAAAATCCAGACAATCAGATACTTTCTGCGATACCCGCTGAGCTAGCAAATCAGAATCCTGCTCCTTGTACTGTGTATGATTATGCTAAACCTACTTTAACAGGAACTGAGTCAAGTATAGTTAGGCTTGCTGTTGCTGCGAATCATTTTGAACTAAAACCTAACACTATTCAAATGATACAGCAATTTGTTCAGTTTTATGGTTTGTAGGAATAGGATCCAAACACTCACTTGGCAAATTTCTAGGAATTCTACGATACATTTAAAATTAATGGTGCTTCTGACGATGCCATTCGTCTTCGGTTATTCCCTTTTTCATTGAGGAATAAAGCTAAACAGTGGTTGAACTCGTTACCACGAGATTCAATTACTACTTGGGAACAAATGACCCAAAAATTTTTATTAAAATATTTTTCGCCGGCTAAAACTGCTAAATTACGTAATTATATCTCTTAGTTTGTGCAGATGGACTTAGAAACTCTTTACGATGCATGGGGGAGATATAAGGACCTGCTGCGAAGGTGTGATCACCATGGATTACCTCTATGGTTGCAATTTCAAACATTCTACAATGGTGTGAACCCCTCAACAAGACAGATGATTGATGCAGCAGCCGGGGGAACCATCAATAATAAAACACCTGAAGAGGCTTACGAATTTATTGAAGAGATATCACTGAATAACTATCAGTGGCAAGTCATGAGGACTAAACCAACTAAAATAGCAGGCGTTTATAACGTCGATTCGGTTATTATGCTGTCAAACCAGGTAGAACTTCTAAATAAAAAGATTGATGGTTTACTTGGTTCTTCGTAGGTTCATCCAGTAATGCACTGTGAAGTCAGTGGAGGTGGATCAAGCAATTCAGAATATCAATCCTATTGCCACAGTATGGAGAACGAGCAATTAAATTACATGGGTAATAATCCTCGATCTCAAAATAATTCTTATAGCAATACTTATAATGCAGGTTGGAGGAACCACCCAAATTTCTCCTGGGGTGGTCAAGGGAATCAAAGGCCACAAAATCCTCTAGGTTTTCAACAACCACCCTATCAACAGGAAAAGAAACCAAACCTTGAAGAGATGCTATCTAAGTTTATCTCAGTGTCAGAAACTCGTTTTCAGAATACCGAGGCAGCACTTAAGAATCAACAAGCATCGATCAAAGGGCTTGAGACTCAGATTGGACAGCTTGCCAAGCTAATTTCTGGACAACCACAAGGTAGCTTGCCAAGCAACACAGAATCTAACCCAAGGGAGCAACTCAACGCGATTACTAGTCAAGATGAGGAAGGGTTAGTCACACCTGAACCAGAACCAAGGCAAGAAACTGAGATAAGCAAAGGTAAAGGTGAGGTAAACCACAATGAGCAAAAACTAGTAAGTACAGAATACAAGCCTCGTGTGCCATATCCCAATGCGACAAGGAAAGACCGCTCAGATGAACAATTTGGTAAATTCCTTAAACTCTTAAAAAAATTGCATATTAACTTACCGTTTATTGAAGCTCTATCACAGATGCCAAACGCAATGAAATTTTTAAAGAAGCTTTTAGCAAATAATCGAAAGTTGGATGAGGTTTCGCATGTGGAGCTAAACGCAGTTTGCTCAGCTATTCTGCAGAATAAGCTACCCAACAAATTAAAAGATCTAGGGAGTTTTACAATTCCTTGCTTAGTTGGTAGTTTAGACGTTACTAATGCATTAGCTGATTTAGGGGCTAGTATTAACGTCATGCCTTACAAAATGTTTAAACAACTAGGTCTTGGGAAACTCAAACAGACTAGGATGAGCATTCAATTAGCAGATAAAACTATAAGATTTTCTAGGGGTATTATTGAATATGTGCTAGTTAAAATAGATAAATTTATATTTCCCGTTGACTTCATTGTTCTAGACATAGAGGAGGATAGCAACACTCTTTTGATTTTAGGAATGCCCTTTTTAGCAACTGCTAAAACAATTATCGATGTTGGCACAGGTGAACTCACACTTTGTGTGGGAGACGAAACAATCACCCTTCAAGCTCACAATTCTGGTAACACATCGGAAATTGAAAGTGATCGTCTAAACCATTCTACTAAAACTGACAATATGGTGCAACCTACTTTGCAGGAAATGAGTCTGAAGGAAGTACATGAGCCATTCTCAAGCAATAGTAGAAGACTATTCATGAAGATCGAAGGCTACGAATCGAGGAGCTAGATGAATGGCGGACGTATAAACTGAGAACCAACGATAAACCAAAACTACGCCAGAAGAGCTCAATACCTCACCAAATCAACTTAAGGTTGGAGATAAAGTTTCATTAGATGTCGCAGATCCTCACATAGACACTGCCAAACCGAATGAAGAAATCCCTCTTATGGTACTTAGCATTTTTCCATTTGGTACAGTCGAGGTAAGTCATCCCAAATTCGGCACTTTTAAGGTAAATAACACCCGTCTAAAACCTTATTTTGACGAGAATGATAGTAGGAATGGGGAGTATAAACTCCTCGAAACACCATGACCATTCAATAGAGAGGTAAGTCCAGCTTAGACTATAAATAAGCGCTTCTCAGGGGGTAATCCAAGCACTAACAATATTAATTTCTTTAAATTTTAGTATTTAACACCTAACGTACTAACAAAGCTCTTGAATACAGGTTTACACACAGACACGGCCAAGAACACGGGCGTGCCTTAGGTCATGTGAAAATAGGGCAAAGATTTCCCCAACACGGGCTAAAATAAATAGCCACGGCCGTGCGACATGGCCGTGGGCGAACCTGCTAAAACAACATTGGCGTGCAACACACCCGTGCCTTGAAACCATGGCCAAACCTGTCAAATTAACATGGGCGTGAGACACGCCCGTGTCTATCACCCGTGGTCGAACCTGTTAAATTAACACGGGAGTGGGACTACATATACGGGCGTGGGAGAAGCAAACGAAGACAGACACGACCGTGCAACACGGTCGTGTGCACCTACAAGCCCAAGGAACACGGGCGGGGGCCAATTGTCAGACGCGCCCAAATTTAATATTCGTGAATCACACGGGCAAAAATTGGGGAACATGGGTGTGTTCTCTGGCCGTGTGTCCCAAAATCTATAAATACCCTGTACTATTCATTGCCTTCTTCACTCAAAATCCCCAACCCTAGCCCCTGCAAGTCCATACGGCCTCCTTGCCATGCCCGTGCGTCGCTTCCAACTCCATTTTTGACGCCTAACCTCTCTCCTTTAGCGTTTGTTTACTCTTTTCATTTCTATTTTACTTATTTCTAATGCTTATTATCAAAATAATCTTCATTTTCCCCATGTTATTTTCATTTTTCCCATTATTCTATCATTTAATTTGCATTCTTAGGATATTTATCATTCATTTCAAGTTGAATCGAATTGTTAGGAAAGCCTCGTTCTATTTTCATACCTATGCCATTACTATGCTCATTCCCATGCTATTACCATGCTAATGTCACGAAATTATGCTATCAAGTTGATTATTTTGGTTGAGTTTGGTTAGTATTAATAGTTTTGGCTGAAATTGTTAGTTCAAATTCATGCCTTTTTCCTTTTCAAATTCGTTTACCTACTATTATTCTTTTCTATATTGCAGGTATACAATGTCGTCTTCACATGGTAAAAAGGCCACCGTCCCTACTTCAAAGAAAAGGAAGGGAGAGTCATCTTCCTCGGGTCTTACCGCGAAAATTCGTCACCCTTTCCTGCAGTTCCCCATTGGGCCCCAAAAAAAACTTTTCCAAATACTCTGGGCCCGACCTTTAATTGTGGGCCGCTGCATCGACTGGGTTGCAGTAGAACAAGTTCAGTTGGCTGATGCGATTTGGGCCCTCCTAACCACCGACCCTTGGGAGTTTTCCTTTGAGATCATTGAGCCGACGTATCTCGAGCTCACGATGGAATTATGCTCAACATTTCATCTTCAGGCCATGATGACAAAATACGATGATCTTGGCACGGTCTAATTTCACCTAGGCGGATTAGTACACCAGCTAAGCATCCTAGAATTCGGTACTGCACTGGGTTTATATACGGAGGAGTTCAAGGACAAGACTGACTTACATGCTCTCAACCGCCACATCCATCGTTCTCCTTCACGATGCTGGGACGCACTAGTACCAGGTTCAGCCACCTACAATCCTAGCTGCTCCAAGGCATAGGCTCTCCCTCCATCCCTGAGGTACTTACACGCCATTTTGGCTCACACGGTAACAGGAAGGCGATAGAGCATTGGCGTCGTCAACACTCACGACGCCTACTTTCTATGGTGTATGTCGCCCGGGCACGTCATAGACCTTGCTTATTTCATTGCGCTCGCCATTCAGCACCAGACAGAGTGGCATAGGAAGGGGGTCATCTCCATTGGCCCCTACGTTACTCGGTTGGCTCGACACTCCTCAACATTACAGCCTAAGAATCATCACTTACCCTTATTGGCCAAATGTCTTCACAAGGCATCTCGAGCATGCTAAGCATGAGGTTGATCAGAAAGCACCAAGGAACCTACCCTCCTCAATATCATCTTGCCCAATCTACTGAGGAGGAGGCCCCTGAGGACATTACTTTTGATGTTCCCTCATAGCACGATGACCACCGTCTCAGCCACCACCACCCTCTCGTCCAGTTCATGCGACGGCTTCATATTCTGACATCTCTGAGCGCTTCACTCGATTTGAGCAGCAATATTTTCAACGATTTGATAACATTGATGCTACTCTACAGTAGATTTGTCAGCACTTCCAAATCTCATCGCCACCACCACCTCGCGAACCATCCAGCGAAGATGATGTTTAATTTTATTTTATTTTTATTTTTATTTTTATTTTATTTTTATCTTTATTTTCATTTTTATTTTTCCTTTAACTTTTAAATGTTATTTCCTTTTTGTTACTATTTTAGGTATTATAAAAAATCTCGATTAATTATTTATGAGTAATTATTCTTCCTAATATCCCCTAAAAAGTTCCTGATTTTATTACAGTTATAAAGAGCTACAAAGCTTACCATTACTTAGGAACTTGAAACTCCACTAGGAAAGGTTCTCCACGACTGCCATGTCTTGCTCGACCACGACCATACCTACCACCAGATATAATATTCTTTTGGCACATGACATATGGGCTAATGAACCTCTACCACCGCCAGAGTATCCTCCTCCACCCTCACGCCGATTTTTCTCCAAAACTCCAGTTTAAGGAAATTCATTCATCACTCAGAAAGTTTCACTTCTCTCCCTATCTTATATTTATATTCTTTACTACATATCTATCTTTGTACATTGAGGGCAATGTACATCTTAAGTGTGGGAGGGTATTCATTTCACTATCAGAAAAATCTCTGAATGATTGTCTTGTTCTCTTGAAAAGCTCTCATATCATATTTAGGATAAATTTTGATTGATTTATGACATTTATTGATATATCTTGAATTAAAACATAGGCATTTATGCATTGATTATTTAAACTTTAAGACATCAGGGAATCAAGCATGATAAGTTGATTTTTGAAGAATTAAAAACTTTTAGGTTGTTTCCCTAAGTTTAGGTATTATCTTGAGTTAGAATTCACAAGTTTAAACATCAAAAAGCCATAATTTTTGTGAGATCTTGAGCCTTCAGAGCATCTATTATTTCTTTCATGCTCACTTTCATTATGAGTGCGTCAGTATTGAATTGTTATTCTAGAACTTGTTTAATTATTCATGTCAAGACCACACCATTTGATTTGATATGTTAAAATGAGAAAGGCACTTAAGTTTAACCCACTCACTCCACAAAAGCCTACCTTCATAATTAACCCTTAGTGAACCCCCTTGGGCCTAACAACCCATTCATTGATGTACCCTCAATATTAACCCATAATTCATTATTGTTGAAATCCCATAAATTAATTTGATCCCTGTTTTTGTCGAGATTTGAGTTGGAATAGTTGCTTAGCTATGTTTTATTCTATTTTGTAAAATAATAATAATAATACTGTATACATTTTAGTAGTAGTGATATTCTGAACTAAAGAGTTAAATTCCATATTCTGAGAAAAAGCTCTGTTTTACGTAATTGATGACTAGCCATTTTGCTAGCTAGGCAATTTTTCAATTCAATCTCGATTCTAACCCTTTCTTTCAGCTTGTGACCACACCCTCTAACCAAAGCCACGTTACAACCCTCTAAAGACCTTTTGATTGATGTTTCATCTCAATTTATAGTGGTGGAGATTTGATTTTAATGCAAGCCTGTGGTATGACTTTTCAGTATTGACTATTGAGTGCTTCATTTATTGTCCTTAAACACATCGAGTGATTTGAGTGAATCTTTAGAGAGGATGTGAAACTCTGTGACATTTTGAATCAAAGGTAATTACTTAGACGAGAGGGAGACACTTATGTTTCCATGATAAAATACTCAACTTGGAAGGTTTGAAACTTTGATGTTCTTTCAATTGAATTTTCAATGTATGATTACCTATGGATTATTTTGAGATATTATCGATAGAAATTAAGAGTTGAAAAGAATTTATTTTGATTATGAGTTGAGGATTTTTCTTGAGGACAAGCAAATTCTTAAGTGTGGAGGTATTTGATAAACCGTAATTTATATATATTTCTATCCCAAGCTTAGCACATTTTATGGATGATTTTTTTCCTTCAAAATTGGTGAATTCGATGCTCCTAATGCCTTAATTTCATGTTTTATACTTATGTGAGCATAAGAGAGTGAAAGGAACGAGAAACGGGCCAAAAATGGAGAAAATGGGCCAACGTACGAAATCAACACGGCTTGGACCTCCTCACACGGGCAGACCACACGACCGTGTCAATTTGGCAGAATCGAAGTATGACTCACACGGGTGAACCACACGCCCGTGCCTCTTCAACAAGCTTGACCACGACCTGAAGTAATCACACACGGGCGTGTCCCTGTCGAGCCCAAGCTGAGTCCAATTCGAAAAAGGCCAATTTTGAGGGTTCTTAGGCATTCCAAAGCCTATAAATACACCCTAAAGTAGGAGAAAAAAGGGAGGAATAGGGACGAAGGAAGGAATTACTCGAAGAAAGCCGATTGATCCATCTCAGGAGTCGGAATCATCATCAAGACTGAAGATCTCCCCTCAATTTCCCTTCAGGAGTTTTGAGTTTTCTTTATGTTTTGTATTCATTATTCTTCTGAGATGTTTTCCTTTTTAGTTATGAACTAAATCTCCTAAATACCTAAGGGGAATGAAACCTTAGACGAATCTTGTTATTATTTTCTGAATTGTATGATAAATATTTGACTTGTTCTTAATTATGTGTTCTTAATTCTTGTTTTGATATTCCAAGATACTGATTCAAGTTAAGCTCTTATTCAGAGGAGGAATAGACCTTGTCTAAGAGTACAATTGTCATAATTAAGCGGAGTTGATTGTGCGCCTAGAGATAGGATGACAAGATTTTACCGGATTAGGGTGAAACCTAATAAGGGGATCCATAGATCGAGTTAACACAACCCTAGGAAGTTAATTAGAAAGAGAGTTTAATTATTCAACATAGGATTAGACATTGTTAGTCTCGAGAGAGATAATAATATAACTTAGGGATTTCTACGGATCAAGTCAAATGAATAAATCGTCCGATTCGGAGTTAGAATAACATGTGAAGTCTAGGTGGATTTTTCCTTAGGTATTGTCTCAATCAATCGAGTTTTCCAAAAGTAATTCCCCAATTCTATTTCTTGTGAATTCTTAGTTTAGTTAATTAGTTAGTTAAAACAAACCCCATTATTCTTAGGCTAGATAATAAAAAGGCAGTCATTACCAGTACTTTTAGTTCCTTTGGGTTCGACAATCTGCTCTTGCTAAAGCTATACTACTATTCGATAGGTACAGTTGCTTACATCGTGATAATAGTTAGTTTCAAGAACGATTAATTATAAAATTATAAAACTTATCACACAAAATCACGATCATGAAGCAGCTCCACCCACTTGGTAAAATAATCAATGACTACAAAAATGAAACAATGCTTATTTGAAGCCTTCAGCGAGATTGGACCTATGACATCCATGCCCTACATGGAAAACGGCCATGGGGAAGTCATAACATGCAAAGACGAAGGAGGTACACGAATTTTATCACCATAAATTTGAAATTTGTAACACTTCTTAGCATAATTGATATAATCTCCTTTCATGGAAGACCAGTAATATTCAAATCTCATAATTTGTCTGGCCATTGTGAATCCGTTAGCATGTGTTCCACAAACGCCTTCGTGAACTTCTTCCAAAATTTTCTTGGATTCCACAGCATCCACACATCTCAATAGTACCTGATCCTTTCTTCTTTTGTATAGGATCTCCCCATCTAAGACATAATCACAGGCTAGCCTTCTTAATGCCCTTTTGTCATTCTCCATTGCTTGATTAGGGTGCTCACGATTTCTCACGTATAGCAATATATCCTGATACCAAGGGTGATCATATTTCTCCTCTTCTTCTATATTGTAACAATAAGATGGGGCTTCGCAAATACTCATCTGAATAGGCTTTACATATTCTCGTTTGCTCACTTGGATCATGGAAGCCAAAGTAGCCAAAGCATCTGCCATCTGGTTTTTATCACGCGAGAGATAATTGAAGGTAATATTATCAAAATCCTCAACTAACCCTAGCACTAACCCTCGATAGTTAATTAATTTGGAATCTCTTGTCTCCCATTCACCCCTAAGTTGGTAAATCACTAGTGCAGAGTCTCTGTATACTTTCAGTGTCCTGATCTTGCATTCTATGGCTGCACGAAGTCCCGTGATACATGCCTCATACTCTGTCATATTATTTGTACAATCAAAATCCAATTTACATGTGAATGGATAATGATCTCCACTTGGGGATACCAAGACTGCTCCAATTCCATTACCCACAGCATTTGAGGCTCCGTCAAAATTTAATTTCCAAGAGTGATCTTTTGTAGTATCCTCTTTGGTAGCTGCCACATACATTATCTCTTCATTAGGGAAATCAAAATTCAAGGGCTCATAATCTTCTAAAGCTCTGCTGGCCAAAAAGTCTGTTATTGCGCTCCCTTTCACGGCCTTTTGGCTCACGTAAACTATGTTAAATTCAGAAAGCAAAATTTGACACCTAGCCATCCTTCCGTTCAAGGCATTTGACTCCATCATGTACTTTAGAGGATCCAACTTCAAGATTAACGAAGTCGTATGGTACAAGATGTATTGCCTCAACCTCTGAGCTGTCCAAATCAAAGTACAACAAAATTTTTCAATTGGCAAATATCTCAACTCACACTCAGTGAATTTCTTACTAAGGTACTATATCGCCCTTTCTTTTCCTCCCGACTCATCATGCTGACCAAGCACACATCCCATAGAGTTATCAAACACTGCTAAATACAATATTAATGACCTATCTGAGCTTGGAGGTGACAGCACTGGAGGACTTTTCAAGTACTTTTTAACCTTATCAAAACCTCTATGGCATTCATCATCCCATTCCCCTGGGTTATGTTCTTTAAGAAGATGAAATATGGGATCACATTTCTCTGTTAATTGAGAAATAAATTGAGTAATGTAATTTAGTCTTCCCAAGAAGCCTAGAACTTCTTTTTTAGTGCATGGTAGAGATAATTCCTGTATAGCTCGTACTTTGTCTGAATCAATCTCAATTCCCCTCTCACTAACTACAAAACCCAACAGCTTTCCTGATCTAGCCCCAAAGGTACATTTCGTTGTATTAAGCTTTAGCTGAAATTTTCTCAATCTCAAGAATAACTTTCTCAACACTTGGATGTGTTCCTCTTCGGTTCGGGATTTGACGATCATGTCGTCAACATAAACTTCGATCTCTTTGTGCATCATATCATGAAATAAGGTCACCATCGCCCTTTGATATGTTGCTCCATCATTCTTCAGCCCAAACGACATCACCTTGTAACAAAATGTGCCCCACAAGGTTATGAAGGTAGTCTTTCCCATGTCCTCAGGATGTATCTTTATCTGATTGTATCTCAAGAAGCCATCCATGAAGAAGAACAACGAGTAGCCAGCCGTATTTTCCACTAGAGTATCAATGTAAGGCAATGGGAAATTGTCCTTTGGGCTAGCCTTATTTAAATTTCTATAATCCACACACATTCGCACCTTTTCCGTCTTTCTTATGAACAGGCACAACATTGGCTACCCATTCTGAGTACTTGATCACCTGAAGGAATCCAGCATCAAATTGCTTTTTAACTTCCTCTATTTTTAACACAATGTTCAGCCTCATCCTTCGAAGCTTCTGCTAAACTAACTTGCAATCTTCTTTTATGGGAAGGCGATGTACTACAATATCAATCCTTAACCCGGGCATATCCTGGTATGACCATACGAAAACATCTTTAAACTCCTGAAGCAACCCAACAAGGTCCCGCTTTGTCTCTTCAGTTATGCATGTTCTAATTTTTACAACTTTCCCTTCTTCCAAAGTCACCATGTCTACCGTTTCTTTATGAGGTGAAATTTGTTTTTCCTCTTATTCTACCATCCTTAACAAGTCTGGAGATAAATCACAATCTCTGTCATATTCAAAGTCCTGAGAACCCTCTAAACACATATCTTGCTCAAATAGTGATTCAGAGTTGGTAACAGCGTCACTCATGACATTATATCTAGGGACCTATTGTAGGCATGAAAATATACAAAGAATGAATAAATTTAAGAATTATTGTCTGTATGGTATGATTATGAATGGAATGAAAGAATGATTGAAGAAAGTCCAGAAATGACCAAGACAATTACTCAAACAGAAAGAATAAAATAATTACTTATGGAAAGAATGAAAGAATATTTGCTCAAAATGATAGCAAAAATATATTTCATTGAAATAATGATGTTTGAACATGAGCCTATTTCACAAAGAAAACCTTATTGCCTCTAGGCTTAAAGCAACAAGTTTGTTTTGAACATTACTCTAAGTAAGCTCTAAAAACTATAGGAAGGTCTTCTGCAGTCCAATTGTCTAGAACACTCCCAGGCTCATAAGGGCGAATATCTGACATAGCCCTCCCTTCAACTGCTTCTTCAAATATGGCATTGATGTGAACATTTTCCAACATTTCTTCAATGCTTTCTTCCTTTAGCGTCCTTTGTTCAGGATGAATAATCCCTCCCCATACGAAAGTCTTGGATATGTGAGAGATTATCATGGGCTCCCACTTAATTTCTTCACCACTCAAACGTGCCCTTCTTTTTTCCTGCTTCTTTTCAAATTCTCTTTTTCTTTGTCTTGTATCTGGCTTGAACCCCAAACCAAAGCGATCATATTTGTCCTTCAGCATCAGAACCATAACTCTTTCTTGGAGACATCTCCCAAGCCCTTTTCCTAGTAAAGCTCCCTTTTCTACCATTAACTGTAGACCCATCCTCGTAGTTTTGGATATTTTCGGCTCCAGAATTCTGCTTCCTTCAGTGATGAATGTCACATTTACAAACTCTAAAGACCGAAAAAAACATTCAATTGCTTCATCATCTGTCCCTAAATACGGTGCATCATTGCTTACAGCTACAATAATATCTTCTTCAGTATTTATCGTTACCAACCATCCCTCTGACACTAACTTTAACTTCTGATTTAATGACGAAGGCACTGCCCCTACCGAATGTATCCAAGGTCTCTCCAACAAGCAATTGTAGGAAGGCTTAATATCTATCACTAAGAACTGTACCTCATATGTAGTTGGGTCAATCAACAAAGGTATTTCTATTCTCCCCATGACTCTCCTTTCCGTGCCATCAAATGCTCACACTATGTTCTAATATCCTTTCATGTGTGAGCTATCCATAGGTAACCTGTTTAATGTGGACAAGAGCAATACATTCAATGCCGACCCATTGTCTATCAAGACTCCTGGCAACGTGTATCTTTTGCATCTGATAGTTATATGCAAGGTAGATCCCATACCTGTTGGTGGTATCTCATCATCATTGAAGAAGATAAAGTTATCAGCACTTATATTATTAACCAACCGATCCAACTTATTAACAAAAATATCATTGGTCACGTACGTCTCGTTTAGTACTTTCATCAATGCACTTTGGTGTACCTCTTAGCTTAGGAGCAAAGCTAATATAGATATGTGAGCTAGTTGTTTATGCAACTGTTCCACCACTCTATACTCACTATGTTTCAGAAATTTCAGAAATTCCTTAACTTCATCCTCTTTTACTGGTTCATTAACAGGCACCCCAAGTTCGACCATTTTTCTCCTCTTTTGTTTGACCGTCAGATCTTTTTCCTTTTACAGGCTCTGCTCAGGCAGTTATCCAATCATAGCGTTTTCCACTACGCATGTGAGAACCTACATCTTGATCTTTATTCAAAGCGTTAACTGAACTCTCATTTCCTGGGACTGTCGCATTACAATCATAATTCTAGGGCACCCTTTTGTTATCCTTGTAAGAGAAAACTACTGGTTTCTGAATTATGACCTTCGGTGTCATCTGAATACCTACTTCATTTTTTGGACGTGAAATAATGACCACAGGACGATTGACTTTTGAGATATTCATCATGGATTCTGACGTGCATATATACCCTTCCTTTTTAGCCTCTTCATAAAATTCTATCTCTTTGTTGTCCATCAGGCCCTAAATAAAAGCTCTGAACTCTTCACATTCGTGAATTCCATGCCCCTCTTTATGATGGAACTCGCAGTAGTTCCCTATCTCATTGCAACTTACTTCTAAATCTGAAATAACTAGCCCCCTTTTTGCCATCTCCTTCCAAACCCATTTCAAAGGAGTTTTTACTTCTGTAATATCTGCATTGATCCTTTTCCCCATGTTTTCACCTATTGCTTTTACCCCATTATCAGTGTGATTGGGTAACGGATTTTCTGCATTAAGTGCATCATCAAACTTCACCACGCCTATTTTAATAAGTTTTTCAACTACTTTCTTAAAGGCAGCACAGTTTTCTATTGAATGCCCTGGAATTCTTGCATGGTAGTCACATTGAGCATTTGCATTGTACCATTTAGAGTATGGAGGCTAAAATGGCTTTAAATAAAAAAGAGCCACCACGTGCGCATCAAATAAACTTTGATATAACTCCTTATACGTTATTGGGATTGGCGTAAATTGGAGTTTCTCAACATTTTGCTTTGCATCAGACTCTTGTCTTAACGAGCCCTAACTAGCTGCCATTGCTTTTGGTTGGCCTACAGTAACTGACTTTAAATACCCCATCTTTCTATTGTTCACCTCATTTTCTTTTTCCGTGGGATTGATCTTTTGATATTCTCCCCTGCTTCAATCCTTCTGCTTTTTATTGCATTCTCGATCATTTCTTCAGTCATTACCACATATGAAAAAATTCTTATGGCACTTTCCAGTATGTGAGAAATAAACAGAGCCTTTAGAGTATTAATAAAGAGCATTGTGGTTTCCTTCTCCAAGAGCGGTAGCTGGACTTGGATAGCCACTTCCCTCCATCTTTGTGCATATTGTCTGAAACTTTCATTTGGTTTCTTCTCCATATTCTGCAGAGTGATCCTGTCTGGAGTCATATTCGTTACATGGCTGTACTGCTTCATGAATGCTTGTGCTAAATCTCTCCATGAAGTAATTCTGCTTCAACTCAACTGATTGTACCATTTAGATGCTGCTCCCACCAAGCTGTCTTAGAAGCAATGAATTAACAATTGATCGTTATTAACATACCCAGTCATTCTTCTGTAAAACATGGTAATATTAGCTTCAGGACAACTCGTTCCATTGTACTTCTCGAATTCTGGCATTTTAAACTTGTAGGGAAGTACTAAGCCTGGGACCAAACTCAAATCCTTAGCATCAATTCTAGGATACCTATCGACGCTTTCCATTACCTTGAAATTTTTCTCCAGCCATTTACATCGTTCCTCTAATTACTTTTGTGATTCTGTCATTGCCCTTTCTTCTTCCGTAACTTCATCCAAATCAAGCATGATTGGATTATTTGAGTTATTACCAGGGTTAAAGCCTGAACCAGCTTCAAAATTCATTGGTATCGAAACTCCAGCCTAAAACTGCTGAGGCCTGATCGTAACAGACGGTTTCTGTAGATTTATCTCAAGTTGTACCTGTACACTTGTTGGAGTGAAACCAGGAAGATATTGAGGGTCTTCATTATTCTCCCCCACATTGTCCATAGGACCTTTCCTTTTATCCATCCTTCCTATCAGCAACTGGGACAATTGAGTCATCATGTTTCTTTGGAACTCTATCATTTGATCCTTCATCTCTTGCTGGATCTTAGCTAGCTGCTCTTGCATCTGTACCTACATTTGTTCTTGCATATCCTTTTGCATTTGCTCTAATTTTTCAAGTCTTTTGTCCATTGACTTAGTCTTTTTCCTTGTACCGTAGGGATGCGTATTTGGTGAGTTTTTGTTGGTTTTCAGATTACTGAAATAATTTTTAACTAATTAGGATCTTTTGATGGCCTTTAATGCATATGATGTAATGTAATGCACATGCATGAAATGAATACAAAGAAGGTGTCGATCCTAATTCAATTCTATTTAGGAAACTTTACTAGAAAAAAAATTCTTTACATAAAAACGACTTACAAATAAGGCTTTGCCCTAATGCTCAAAGCTTTAATTTTTCTAAGCAATGAAGCTAGCTTCTGTCCCCGATCTGACTCCAACTCATATTTCACACTTAATATGTCTGCTTGTACCACCAAAGTCTACAAGTAATTAGCTACCTCCTGAATTTGCATTACAGCTTCTCCTATAATGTAATCCATGTTTCTAACTTGATTTTGAGAGTGATGAAGCTGTCCCTTCCATTGCTTTTCACATACCTCCAAGAACTCAATCCTCATTTCACAGTTCTATAATGCCGCCTCTAGTTCTTCTATTTTCACCTTCATTTCTCCTATCTTACTTAAGCTTGCTCTCAACTCCATCATAGAGTTACGATTTTGGTATTAATAAAGTGACTTTTCAAGTTCCGCTACTCTAGCTCTTAATTCGCCCTGTTCATTTTTATTTTTTAACAAACTTTTCTCGAAAGCCTCATTTCACGCTTGAACCTCCTGAAATTTCTTTTCCCATTGATCAGCTCTATTCTTTTCTTCTCGAATTTCTTGATGCCACTGCTCTGAAGTTTTCCCTAACCCAGCAGTCCTCATCGATAAATATAGCTTCTTATAATATGTCTTCAAACTTTCTAGATCTTCCTCAGCCTTATTTTTTCTTTTCTTTAACTTCTCTGCCTCTAACTTCTGAACCTCCACATCTAGTCTTAAGTGTATCTTTTCCTCTTTCAACTGCTCAATCCTCTTCCCGAGCTCAGAACTCCTCTTTTTGAAGTCCTATTTTATGATTTCCAACTCTGACAGGGCAACTTGCAAATGTTCCTCCATTGATCGAGTGCGTTCTAAACTTGGCCCAGGAATATTATCATTAACCTTTTTACTAAACCATCTATTGTATTCAGGTGTCGTCAAAGAACCAACAGCCAACCTCTTCATCCAGCGAGTTTGCTTCCAAGCATCAGAAATCTCTTGAACCTTCTTCTTATAGTTGTCCACTTTATATGAGAATTCATATTGAGCAAGCCTATAAGTCGTCGGTATAAAATACCTCGACTTATAGTGCCTTAATACAAGCAAATGAGTATATCCAATGGCTTCCCAAATCCTAGGCAAGGGTACCCAATCAAAGTTCCCACACCGATAAATGATCTCATCAGGTGCCATCAAAAAGGCTCTCCATTCAATATCCTCCTCTTTGAGATTTTGAAGAATTACCATCCATTCCTTCTCTGAAATATCTTCTCTCCTTTACATAGTTGGTTCTTTCTTTAATAGGGAGTAACTTTCAGAGAAGACCCGGTAAGAGACCTTGTCCACCTTTCAAAAATGTCCATAAAACCATATCAATAATAACTGCACACATCCAATAAATCTACCTTCGCCTATCCTTTGACACATACTCAAGGATCTGAACGTCTCAGCTAGAATTGTGGGTACAGGTGTGATTCCTTTATCAAGACGCTCGAATAAATCAGTGATTGCTTCATCTATATGCCTTAAAGCCTTAGGAAAAATTACCAAACCATAAATGCTTAAGGCAAAGATGTCGACTTTCTTCTTTACATCTGGATGCTAAATCAAGTCTCTCAAATTCACCCAAGGAATACATTTACCATTCCCCTTTTGCTGAATTTGAGCAGTGACCCAAGGCTCATTCATCCCGGTAATATTCATTAACTTCTTCGTAAAACTTGGGACATTAACAGCCTTAGAATAAGCTTTGCTGACTTGAACTTTTAAATATTGCAACAAAGTAGTATATTCCTCCAAGGTGGGCACCAAGTCTACTTCCCCAAAAGTGAAACAACTATAGGCAGGGTTCCAAAATTGAGCCATAGCTCGGAACAAATGCTTGTCTACCTTGATATCGAGCAAGTAAGGTATATCCACATAATTTTGATAGAACAGCTGCTTAGTTCCCTCATCCCAATAGGCTCATATATCTCTTAATTCCTGCAACTCATTTTGTGTCACACTGATGCGGGTGAAGTTCCATAACTCCGATGTATATCCTTTTGCTAGGCTATCCCCTTTCTCTAATTGTAACTTCTCTGACCATGTACGAACGGCCGCATTATCCTCGACTTTATCAAGAAATCCATTCTCCATGTTAAGTCTTCTAACTTAGTAATCGAGCACGAATCGAAACCTCTTTAAATATGTAATGTTATGCAAAACACAATCAAAACAAAACACAACAAGTCAGTATTAGATATAGGTGATAAAATGCAAGCAAAACAAAGATAATCAAAACACCTATCTGGGTAACCGCTAAGGTTTCACATAGCTCTACCTAAGGATGGCTCTTAGGGTTCACTATATGTGGTTCAGTTCTAAAGAAAAGGTACCTGAACCAGCAGATTCCTCAATCCTCACCCATTATAGGCTCATATGGATCGAGTTCAGTTCAGAGGAATACATTTCCCTATGACCATGCGGAGATGAAAATCTCACGAAATCATAGGTACGGATGTATCTCGGAAGTAATCCACTAGCTCATGCAGAGGTGAAAACCTCACGAAGGTATAGTTTCTCACTCCCACTTAAAGGGTGTAACCACAACGGTCATGCAATGCAATACAATATTATTTTACAAGACTTAAACCACCACAATCATACAAATAAATGCAACAAAGAATCATGATTTTCAAATCAAATTTTCAATTTTCGAAAAAAGGATAGAAAATAATCAATTTCATGGCTTGACTCTCTTATTATCCCCAGTGGAGTTGCCAAGCTATCGAAACCAATTTTTATATTTTGGAAAAAATAGGGATCGACCTTTAAACGAAGTGTGGAGTCGCCACCAATCCTTTTTGTTTAGGTGTGATTGGATCACCTAATAAAATATTTTATTCTATTTAAATCAATTTTGGCCTACAAAATATGAGAAAATGGGTTCGGGAGCCAGTTACGTGCGAGAAAAGATTAGCATCCTCGCTACACCCAAAATTGGTGCCAAATTGATTAAATAATGTCCTTATATCTAAGATTTAAAAAAAATGTTTTGAAATACAATTTCTTTTAAAACATTTGAATAGCTCAAATTAGACGTCAAAATTCTCTTGTTTTGTAGAATACAGTATCACATCCAGCACGTTAGGACACGATCATTTAAACCCTCGAAACCACTATCAATTCTTGACTTCCAAAATCTCATACATTTGAAAATTTCAAAAAGAATATTTGATTTATTGGTCCAACGAAAAATCGAAATCCAATACGTTAGGGCACGATTTCTAGGATTTACAAACATAGAACATTGCCTTGTTTTGAAGTTTTGAAAACGTAGACGAAATTTTAAAGGGATATTTGATTATTTGGACAAACAGAAAATCGAAACCCAGCACGTTAGGGCCCGATTTCCCGAATTTTCAAACAGTAAACATCGCCTTTCTTTTAACATTTAGAAAACGTGGACGAAATTTTAAAGGGATATTTGATTATTTGGACAAACGGAAGATCGAAACCCAGCACGTTGGGCACGACTTCCCGAATTTCCAAGCATCAAACATCACCTTTGTTTTATAAAATCGGCTCAAAATACATTAATTTGACTTGAAATAAAATGGAATAGTTAATTTTAGATTAATAGTTGAATATTACAATGCGACAATTGCGAATGAAATGCGAAATTATAGACATGGGACAATATACATGGATAGCGAACTCTATTAATGAATGACAAAAAAATAAAAAAACAAATTAACATGTACAAAGTAACAATAAGCTCACATCTAAACATTAAAAATCAAAATAATGAAACTAAAAATATAACTAAAGAAACAAACCAAAATAGAAAACTATAACAAGCTTTCAAACATAGATAAATAAAATTAAGATAGTGACACCAAATACTAATTGAAAATATGAACTAATAATATATGAAACAATATGAAAACCAAAACACACACATAATATTCAAAACAATATGGAAACTAGGATATGGTATAAAACAATTTAAAAACACATAAGAAATTACGAATGAATAACATATGCTAGAATTTAAAATAATTTACATGTATAAAATAATAAAAAACCAATAATATATGAATGATTATTCAAATAGCCATTATGAAAGAAGAAGTCTTGAGTAAATAATGTACAAAATATTTTTAAAAACAAAATATCTATTTAAAGTTGATGGTATACATATAATGGAAAAAAATAATTTAAATAATATATAAAAAGATAATAATGTATGAAAGGGTTTTAAATAATGAAAATATATAATAAAATATTTTTAAGGCATGAAATATATACATAATAGATTTGAAAAGTAATATATGCCTAAATAGATTATTTTTAAAAAAAATACATAAAACCGCATGGAGTTGATAATGTAGATAGAATAAAACTAATTTTGACATAAACTATATATATATATATATAATATAAAGGCAATTTAAAGTAAATATTATGCTAAATTTTAAAACAATTATAATATAAAAGAGAATTTTAAAACAATAATTTTAGAATTTAAACAAATAAAAAATAAACAAAGTAAAATTACTAAAGTAATTCCAAGTGTATATTTAAATAAATTTTTTAAAGACGAATACTAAATGTTTTTTTTAAAATAATGAATTATACATATTGAAATAAAAGAAAACTTAATTGAAATAAAATTAAACTAATGACATAATTGATAAATAAAATAAATCAATGAAACTGACATAATGACCAAAATGCAATAAGCGTGACTGCACAAGGGCTAAAAGTGCAAATGTTCCCAACCCCAAAAAACAGCACACAGGCGCGGATTGAATTGGAATAGCGCGCAAACTTCAGGGAAAAATGAAAGAAATAGGATAGGATTAAATTAAAGGTGGCGCAAATAGGAGGGACTAGTCGCGTAAATTTCCCATTTAAGATGAAAATGCGCATATCCAGCTTACAAATCGGGTCAATGCGTAGGTTTCCCCCCCTTAATTGCGCCACTTTAAAAATTAATATAACCTTTATTATATATATTTTTTAAAAGCTTACAAAATTCCCTTTTCTAAATAAAAACCCCCAAAATTAATAACCCGTTCAATTAGGGTTCCAATCAATAAACTTGTAGCAGCCGAACCACCACTATATCAGGTGGCCGACAGCGCACAGATGATGGCCTAAACTTGTCAGCAACGGAGAACTTTGACTATACCCATGGAGGTTTGGTAAGTCTCATTCTTTCCTTTATTCTTTATAAAAAACTTTAAATCCTAAGTTATTTTTTCAAAAAAAACGAAGCGAGATTCTAAGAATAAAAAACTAGGTAGGATGACTGATCGGCATCATGTGGAATGTCAGGATCGAGAGGCTCTAGGTCAGTCTTGCAAACTGGTGACGAGAGATGAAAGTGCTGGCAAAACTACAATAAATACGCCTCCATACAGTCCTACTGATGTTGTATGTGATCGATTTACTCTTCTTGCTATTGTTGAGCGAGACAATATGGGTAGTACTAGAATGACTAGTGGGAAGAATGGGTCGAGGTGGGTTTGCATATCTAGGTGGGTCATCACTCGGGAGCTCATCATGCTCATCCTGCGGATTTAGACGAAGCAATGTGAATCAGTTTGGACCAGGTCCGAGCTGACGATGAATCATCCACATATGGTTCATAATAATCAATCTAAAGGGCCATTTGTCTGACGAGACTCAAGAAAGAGGACTACTCTAGATTATCTAAAAGTCCAAAATATCTCGCCAAGAGAATCATATTGGGACCCATACAGATTGGTCTCTTCCTGTTCCAATCCAACTAGTGGTGACAATAGTGAGCCATAAAATACACCACATTAATCGGATGGCGCTCCTCCATGCTCCATAAAAAGTAGGCATCCAAAGTACTCACGACACCCGTGCTTTCTTTCCATCCCATCACTGTGTGTGCTAATATGGCATGGATGTATCCTAAGGAAGGGGATAAGCATGTTTCCTTTGATTGACTCGAGTTATATTATGAATTAATTTCAACAATGTTGGACCAACAGAGTGAAGTCAGTCGATGGATGTGCCTGGAACCTGTCAAAACTCGAGGGTACTCATAAACTTCTTAGAATATAATCCGAGTGCAACTCCAAAACCCAAGGCGCTCAAGTAACGCGTCATAACCCTAGTCAAAATGAAGTAGTGCGAGGCTCATCCCATCATTATAGTTAGCTATAAAAAAGAAAGTAGAATAGAACTCCAATGGTAGGAGTTCTGCGTAGGTGGGCTTCACGATGGTAAAGAACTAGTCCCATGGTATTGTGCGATCAAAATACGGACCGGGGTAGATAAATCGATTCAAGCAAAAGATGATGGAACTGGAAGAAGAAAAAGGGAAAAAGAAACGAGTGAATTTTAGACTGTGTGGAAAAAATTGAAATGGAGATAAAGAGTAGAACTCGAAAGGACAAAATTGAAACGGAGATGAAAGATATGGCATTTTATTCCTAATTCTTTATTGAAGGATGCTTAAATTTTAAGTTTGATTTGGTTCCATTGTTGTTTTGTTTAAGATATCTTTAGATTTGTATGATTTGAAATCTATATTACTTTGGCATTGATGTATGATTTGTTTGAGTTAGTAATTTTTAAAATTTTCAAGTTATTTATTTATTTATTTGATTTGAATTATGACAATTAATAGTTATTTGAATACTTTTTTATTTAAAGTATTTTCTATTATTTGTTTACATAATTGTTTTATCATATATAATAATGAAACATTTGAAAGTCACAATTTATTATCATGCTAGATGATTTTTCTTGCACTTGTTTATTTTACATCTATTCATTTGACAAGTATAAATATATGAAGTTTTTAATACAACATCATAATATGACAAAAATGTGATAAAAATTTAGATATATAAATAACAAAGCCATGATAATTAAACAAAAAATAACATAAGCAAACTTTGAGAAAAAACAAAGGAATGAGAGAAATAAAATAAGAGGAAAAGGGAAGTAAGTCATTGTCATAATTAAGAAAAAATTTTGGGTCAATTTAAAAAAAAAGCTAAAGAAAGAAAAAGGCTAATGCGTACGTTAAAACTCGTGACCATTAAGTCATATCACTGGCAGGCATTGCCTGTCGAAAAGTTGGCGGCACCAGCCACCTGACGATAAAGTGACCAGACGGTCATGTGTTCTGGCGCACACGTCAACCTTTTTTTTTCCTTCCTTCCCACCTTTTTTATTCCTTTCTTCTTTCTTTCTTTTCTTCCCCTTGCACCGATTCCCCTATAAATTGCCCCCCTCCCATTTTTTACTTGGTCCCACACCTAGGATACAAGTAATCCAAAAATTAGAGGTGGAAAAACATTGAAGAGTTTTTTTTTTGGCAAATATATGAAAATTAGAGTCTGTTGTGTTGGTTTTTTTATTTTATCTAAAGTTAATAGATTTAAGGTATGTTAATTTTGTTATTGTAATTTGCGTATGTTATATTAAAGTAATTATTATAATATAATGTTTAACTGTAATTTGTGTATGTTAATTTTTTATCGTATTTAAGTGTTAATTAATTTTTTAAAAAAGTTATGCAAATATCAGTATGAGTTATCTACTCCGAGTTGTCGGTCACACTGCTTTGATGATAAATGAGACAGTAAAATATTATCATATTTGTTATTGAATAGAGTTGAAGTATAATTTTCCTTAGCTAATTTAACAAAACCAGTTATATGATATGGATAGGATGAGAACCAGGTGTTGATGTCGCGATACCATTTTTTGAGGTATCGTCCGGAAGAATAAATTATGTTGTACTTGAAGATCGCAAGATTTGGATCAGGGGAATTGGTCTGAATGTTCAACTTGAAGACGAACTTAACATTTGCCTTGGTTGAGCGGTGGTGCCCGAAGACCCACACTTTTCATCTACCGTGTAGGGAGTGCACCATCACCTTGGAAGACATCTCAATGCAACTTGGGCTCCCAACTGACGGTGACATGGTCATAGGTCAAAGTAAAGTGGTCGAACCTTCGGCCCTATGCTACCAATTGTTTGGGCACTCCCCTGGTGATGGAAAAGCCAAATTCACCAATTTGAAATTTTCTGAGTTAAATGAAAATTTCCAACACTTATCAAGCAATGTCACTGAGTTCAAGATGATATGCGTTGCTCGAGCATATATATTGTAGCTGATAGGGGACACTTATGTCAAACGCAAATAATAATAAGATTCACATTATGTACTTGCCTCTATTTGCCAATTTATACGAGGCTCGTTTTTACAGTTGGAGCTCAATAGCATTGGTGCCATTATACTGAGAGCTTTGTTAGGCAACAAGGCATGAAACACAATATATTTCTAATTGTTTGATACTACTACAATCCTAGGCTCTGTACAGGATGTCATTTCTAGCATCAGTAGGTCACCAACCACATATGTGGCCACTTGTAAATAGGTAAAAAAATTTGTAAACTTGAACCACAAATATTTGTTATTTCTTTTGGAATATGTGCTAACAAGTTTGCTTCTTTTTCAGATGGGTAATGTCTCTGAGTATTGGACAGTCTAAGACACTTGATGTCTACCGCTAGATGATAGAGGCGTACGCCAGCAACAAAGTAATATATATTTTTAGTTAAGTTATACTTATTTAATTTAATTAATTTGATCATGTTATTTGACTTGTGTAACTAGCATCATGTTAAATATTGTGCAGTTTGTGTGGATGTTATATTCCGCGCCGGATGTTGTGGTTGTCATTCCATCATAGGTTTAGGAACATACAAATGTGTACCGTATCAACGCGTCAATATTAAACCTCTCAACAGTGAAGTGGTACAATGTCAATCGAGTTCTACGACAAATTTGGTGCAGACAATATGTTTTGGACATTCCATAAAGATTTGATGATGTCCATGGGATCAACAAAAGCGGAAAAGAAGGAAAGAATTGGGTCGTGGAACATCAACAATATATAGCATTATGGAACGCCCAGTTTAAGAGGCGACCTCAGTTTCAATCTTGCTTTTTTGAATTCATGCCCTCGATTGAGTACCAACATTGGTACATGTAGTATGAGGAGCTTATTTATATGGCGGGTTGTTCATGGTAGTACCAGAACACAAGCACCGACAAGGGCCTCAACAATCAAGATCGAGTGAACCATGGCATTGCAGAGGTCAATCATCTCATGCTTCCCAACCTATGGTCGATCCCGAGCCAGAGCCCCAACCTCAAAACCCATACATTTCATCAACGGCTACTTCTTCTCTCCAAAAGTTGTGGGTTGACACTTTTGTTCTGGGGTCCGAGACCTATGCATATCATGCTGAGATGCTCAGTTGCAATTCTAATTATTAGCAACCGCAATCATCAATGATGGTTGATTTGTTTAGCTCAGCACCTCCGTATTTGCAATAATCCACCACACCTAAGCAAAGCTTCGATCTAGCATACGATTATTCAAGTGTGTAGAATACACCTCAAGGGTCGTACATGAATGATGATAATTCCAAGTCATGGAAGGAGGAAATGGACCGCAACAAATAACCCCACCGCCGATGAAGGGCATCACAACGTTTCACCCCCGGGACGATATAACTCCTTGTTCTTGCCAGTTTTGATAATTGTAAATTTGATAAGTTATACCATATTTGTAATTTTGAAATTATATATTTTTGTAAATTTGATAAGTCATATTATATTGTAATTATGAAATTGTATATATTTGTTGAAGAAATTTAGACTTTCACGCTTCATAACTTTTTGCTTTTAAAATTAAAAAATCGATTTGAATAAATATAATATTTTAAACTTGTTTATTGTTTTTTTTTACTTATTTAAATGTTTGAAACATTTTGGGCTTTTTAAATGTAACATGATTTTTTTCTTTCATTTTTAAAAAATTCATATAAAAATAATAATGGAAAAATTCATATAAAAATAATAAATTAACTGCAAAGAATGAAAAAAAAATATTGGTAGTACAATAGAACATTGGGTAGATAATTTTAGCTTCCCCCCGACCGTGAAAATTGACCAACATGGTAGTTACGATGTAGGCAATTGTTTTGGCTGTGGCCAACGGTTCTGCACAGCTCGAAATGTTTTGGTTCAATCATCTCCTTAACGTCCATGTCATCACGAATCCTAGTGATTTGTAGTCAACCTTTAGATTCGCTACTTAATCATTGGTCTAACAGCAACTCAGATGCAGGCGAAAGTACTTCCCAAGTTGAGACATTCCGTAGTACAGGAAACTTGTTCCCCAAAAAACTCAATGTGCATTCCAGCGTGTACACCTTGTCGATATATTATTCACCATTTAGATTGGCAGATGCATGCTGCATGGACATGCGCACATAGATAACGAAGGTTCTGGAACCTCCCGTACTTGCACCGCCTATTTTGAAGATCAATTTTGTAAGTCTTAATCAGGACCCCCACGCAACGACTGATGTACTTTTGCACTTAGAAATTTTTCATGTTCCGAGAATATAGTTTTGCATTCATCGACCTCACCCACCGAGTGTTGACTTCCATAGCCTACATGTATATGAGTCCCGTCTCCATCTAATTCACTTGTCTTAGCCTCATTCTTGGCATCAAAGTTGGCAACCTGTAAAACGTAGCTAAGAAAAAAAACTAAAATTGGCTAATAACGTGTATGCTTCACGACGAATTTAACCACCTTTACGAGGTTGGTCATCATATGACTATATCAATACTCGTCATCATAACTTTGAGCCCATTTCTACGGCTCCATACTACCCAACCACACCGATAAAGGATTTGGTACCCCCACTATATCAGTCTCCAGCCTCCCCAGCTTATGCCTGAATATCTTGCATATGTATTCCTATATGACATGTTACCATTCATTTTAGCAAAGTGATTCAAAATACTAAAAATAAAATAACAACAGGATTTTTTACCCATGTTCAAGAGTTGTTTGCGCTAGCCTTTATTCTTGTACTTCTGATGGAAGTTGACGGCAATATGGAGGAGATAGTAGACAGACCTTCACAGAACCTCAGAACGCCTAATCGCAGCAACTAGTCCCTTCAGTCTATCAAATATAATGCAAATGTTGTTTTAGCTAACAATATGCTTCTACAAGTTCGTTACCAAAAATTCCCACAATTCAAAGTTCTCTAACTCCACGATGGCAAAGGCTATCGATAGTACGTTCCATTTACCATCTTATGCAACCGCAATCAGGAGTATCTACGTGTATTCTCATATAACTAGACCTCATCAACCTACACGAGCGACTTGCAGTTGGGAAAGGCCCAAGCACATGGATCAAATGTCTAAAAAATATGGTGAAAATTTCTTCTCCCCTGTTGTAGTTGGTGGTCTGACCCGTAACATGACAATGTTTGCAAGTCGATGATAGTACTTGGCATGTACTCCTACATCGCAGATATCCACCCCTGAAGTTTCTTGCATGACGCATCCCAATCACCATACAACTACTCCATAGCCATCTATTTGGCCCATCATGTCTTCTTGTACGACACTATATACTAGAACCAAGCTTGCATGTCAGTAATCAAGAATGATACAGGAATTGTAGGCATATCTTTCACCAGCGACATATTGCAATTGTATATTGTTTTTGCATCCATTTTGCAATGGTCTTGCATCATACATCCAGAAGTGCATGTATTGGGCCCTTCCGATTTTTGGATTGTCCACTATTGAGTCCTCTGTATAAATGCAACCCGAACTCACCAGTTGCACCCATCGTCAGCCTTCCAACATTCCCCAACATATAATGTCAGTGTAGACTGTGTGACTCTGTAGTCCACCAACATCTTCATGTTTGTACCACTTGATGGAAAATACACAATTTGTCTTGTTCTCGAATTGCTTCCTTACAAACAACTCTTCCAAATTCGAATTTACCGCCAAACGTTGAGCAAGTATTATATCGGCATACTCGGGGAAATTAGTTGCATGCGTTGCATCTGTATCTGCAGTTAACTTACAGGCCCCAAGGTCATTCCGTATAACACGCCACGATTTGAGTTCCCAACTGAAGAGGGGTGTACATATGCTCTCTCATCGCCTTTATCGTCAACCACATCCACACCAGGGGTCACTATATTCTTTGAAATCTTTTGGGACCACATCCATGTCAAGGTCACTATATTCTTCAATATCTTAGAATCCTCATTATTATCGGATCTTTCATCAACATCTGCAGTGGTGCACACCACCTCCGAATGTATCTCCAAATGGGGATTGGAGATAGGGTTGTTATACGAACTCCCACCATAGTTTAAATTTTCGAGTTGTTGCGATATCCCTCCATATCCTGATTGATCTATCCATCCGATATTAATATCAAATTCAAACCCACAATGTTGACTTATTGGAGTGACATTTTCAACTGGCTCTTCATTGACTAACTAAGAGAACAACTCAATTGATTAGGGGTTCTCGTTCCCAACCGAGCACCATATTGTGATCATAGTGCCCAAGTCATTATCATTTACTAGTTTCATCTCCGTACATTTCCACAACTTTGCAGAAATTGAAAACTTGTAGAATAATCTTGACATCATCCTTCCATAATGGAGAGCTATTTTTGCACTAATCTTTCTTCTCATTTCTTCTAGGTTCACACTTTTATTGAATCTCATCCTACTCTCTGTTGACCTTGAAATATACAACCAATGTCACATCCTATAATTGCTCTGTCGAAAATAGCGTATACCAAAAATATTGGGTTTTTATCTTCAAAACAATTTTTGTTTCCTCTTCTACTAAACACGAAACTTTCTCTTTCTCTTTCTTTTTCTTTTTCCTTTTTCCTTTTTCCATTTTCCTTTTTCCTTTTTCCTTTTCTTTTCTAGTTTAAGAGTTACAACAATGTTCAACAAAAAAACAGTACATGTAGGGGCTAGTGATGCCAAAGAGCCTGTTGGCACCAAAAAATTCATTTTTTTGTTGACAAAAAAAGCCCTATGCCACTAATGAGAATGACAACATAAAAAAAATCATGATAGAAAAAACCAATGTGCCGCCAATATCAAGGCCAACAAAAAAAAATTTGAATTTTTTTCACCGGTGTTTTCAATGGCAACATCAAGACCAAAAAAGAGACTGATGTCATAAATGCCAACGACAACACCAAATTACTTTTTGACATGCTTTTTTTAAAAAAAAATGCTAGTGTCGCCAATGAAAATGGCAGGACCTATTAAAATGTTTTTTTTTTCATTTTTCCCTCAGAATAAAGTGGTTTTAGGATAACAATATGTGTATATATGCTGGTGGCGACACCTAGGAAATTATTTTTTTAAAAACCAGCTGATAATTGAGTAATTATTAAGGGTGGTGCCGCTAATGGCAATATCGACATCAAGATTCACTATAGTAAATAGGTTATTGACATACATGATTTTAAAAGTGAATATTTTTGTAATTAATAAAAAAATTTGAATCAATTAAAAAAAAGCCCTAAAGAACATTAACTTCAATTCTTTTTTCCAAAGTAGGGGAAAGTACAAGAACATTAACTTCTCTTTTTTTTTTTCCTTTTTCCTTCCCAAAGCCAAAGTCCCTACTTTTTTTTTAAGAACATTAACTTCTCTTTTTTTTCCAAATATAAAAAAAAAATTCGAAATTTACATCGTTGCCAATGATCAAACCCAGTTGCCTGCATGTTAAGCAGGAATACTCATCACTATCCTATTTGCTTTGATATTAAGCCATAATAATTTTTTTTTTATTGATAATAAAACTATGAATCTCCATAGGCAGGTGGAACACGAACATGAGATGCTAGGTTTTAATCATTTCATAATTATGGTGATTATAAATTCAATGCATGCTATTGTGGTTGGTATCAACGACAAAGAGAGCTGAATTCACAAAATTTTCGGTGGCTCTAATTTCTCTAGATATAGCATTCATTTTACTCCTTACCATTACTGGTCTGTTCATGACGAAATTTGCAAACCAAAACTCTTATTAAGAGTTTAAAATTTATTCATATAATCACTTTTTAAGTGATGACATTTAATAGGTTTAAGATTTAACTTTTATTAATTATTTTGTAGATACTCAATTTTGCCCGGGCCCAGAAATAAGTCCAAAAACAAAAATAATAAACCCCCCAAAAAAGAAGTCCAAGTTCAGTCTAGAATTAAAAATATAATTTGGCCCGATCGAAATGGCCCATTACTTGAAAAGATTTAAGGTCCATCTACAAGTTTGACTCATATGGAAATATAATCTTCAATGATATGCAATCTTAGATGTGATACAATCTTAGATATGATTGCAATCTTAGATATGATATACAATCTTAGAAGATATGATTTTGTAATCTTAGAGATTTAATTTGTAGATATCCTTTAATCTTAACTGTTGATGTAATTGATCTGTACCGTTGGATTTGGGGAGGCTCAACTATAAATAGAGGCCTCTCCCCTCATTGTAAAACGACTTGACTACACTTGAGTTTTGGGAAGCAATAAGAATTCTTGAGAGCATTCACTCAAATTTGTCTCCCTCTTGCGTTCTTATTTTCTACAGCTTGTTCTTATTTATTCTTTGTTCATCTTCGTTTTCAACTTTTTTATTTAGTCCCTATCTCCTTGATTTTTCAATTCTCTTTTATATTTTATTTTTTAATAATTTTAGTATTATATCAAATTATTTTTTATTAAATTCTATCTTATTTATTTTTTAAAATATATTTTATTTAATTGAAAAAGTTTTTTTTCTTAAATAAGGCAATGTTTGGTGTTTAGAAATTCGGAAAATAGTGCCCTAACATGCTAGGTTGCGATTTTTTCGTTTGACTAAATAACCAAATATCCTTTTTAATAAATTTTCAAAATCATGAGATAATTTTAGTTACAAGGATTTAAAACATCGTGTCCTAACATGCTGGATGTGATGTTTGTATACTTTCGGAACAAAGGAATCTCAAGTTTCAACTTTAAATTGTTCAAATTTTAAAATCTTTTCAAATTTTCTGACATTAAGACAAAAAAATTATTCAATTTGGTACCAATTTTGGGCGTTCGAGGTGCTAATCCTTCCTAAACGTAACCGACTCGAACCTATTTTTCTCATAATTTCATAGACCAAAATTAATGTTTTAAAACAAAACATTTTATAAGGTGATCCAATCACACCTAAAAAGATTGGTGGCGACTCCCGTTTTCATTTTTCAAAAATTCGATCCCCATTTTTCAAACACCTCTTTAAAAAATAGGTTTCGACAGCTTGGCGACTCCGCTGGGGAAATATAAGAGAGTCAAGCCGAAAATTGATTATTTTCTGTCTTAATGTCAAAAATTTGGAAAATTTTTAAAATATGTCATTTTTACATGTGTTAGTTGCATATGTTTGTTATTGTTTACGCACACATTGCATTTGCATGACCGTTGTGGTCACACCCTTAAGTGGGAGTGAGAAGCTATGCTTTCGTGAGGTTTTCACCTCTGCATGGGCTAGTGAATTGCTTCCGAGATACATCCGTACCTATGTCTTCGTGAGATTTTCATCTCCGCATGGCCATAGGGAAATGTGTCCCTCTGAACCGAACTTGGTCCATATGAGCCTATAATTGGTGAGGATCGAGGAATCTGTTGGTTCAGGTACCCTTGCTTTAGAACCAAACTACATATAGTGAACTTTAAGTGCTTGCCCCAGGTAGTATGATGATGACCTTTAGTGCCTACCTTTATAAGTTCTTATTTATTATATTTTTTTTATATATGTGACACTGACTTGTTTTTCTTATTTTGCTATCATTGTATGTCATTTATCATTAAAAGGTGTCGATTCAAGGTTCGATTTCTAAGTTAGAAAGTTTTGTAATGGGGAACGAATATCTTAATAAAGTGGAGGACAACTCTTTCGTTTGTGCTTGGTCGAGAAAACCCGGATAGAAAAGGAAATAGTGTCTTTGAAGGATACACATCGAATTATGGGATTACACTCTCATCGATGTGATGCAAAATAACCTCAAGAGTTAAAGGAAATATTGGATTAATGGAGTAACGAAGCCAGCGGTTGTTCTACAATGATTATGGGGAATTGCGATTTGCTTGACATGAAGATAGATGAACAATTTAAGGTGAGCGTGGGGAGTACTGAGGGACACTTCTACCATTACAGATGAAGATAGTCACCTCGTAGATGGTAGGGGTATAAGACATACAAAATTGAATTGGATGGAAAGAATTTTGCTTATGATGGTAGAAAGGCTCACTTACTATAGGACCGCTACCAAACAACAAGTTGGAATTTACTGTGGTACTTTAGGATGTTGTACCTATCAGAAATAATGGAAATGCAAGACCTAATGACCGGGACAACCCAAATAAGCATGAAAGAAAGAGATTAAAGAAGATCGTATCATTTAAAGACCTTTAAAGTGGAGATTAGCTATGCTGCGAAGATACCCATGCAAGCAATTCGAAATGTTCTGTGGAGGCAGAAATTTAAAGACTCTCAAGAAGCACTGAGGATGTTTGATATCATTTTAAGGCAATATGTTGCGAAGATGGAACACCTACTTGTTCGCTAATCTTTCTTTCAAGGTAATCAGAGCAACTTCACAGACATTGGAGGAGGTGTCTTTGGCTGTAGAGCTTACTTCATAGGTGAAGCCGTAATTCAAATTCAAGAGATAGCTGATCATTTACAGATACTGGTAGAAAGGGCAAGCACGTTGAGCACCAATATGAGCTACAGTTCAGATAGAGGTCGAGAGTTAGCTTTGTTATTAGATAGGGTTAAGACTCTGGGCCTACGAGCGAAAGTGTATTTGTAATCCGTTTTATGAAAAGATTTTTGTTCCTTAAATAACGTTTTCTAAAATGAAACTGAATCGAGATCGATACCTTTTTGCATTCATGCATTTGCATTACATTACATCAAAGAAAAGAAGGTGTTGATTCGAAATTTAATTCCTAAATAGAATAGTTTTTCATAAGGAAACAAATTTCTTGATAAAGTAGATTATAGTGCGGTCATCTGAATATAGTCCAAGTAAACACGACGAGAGAAAGCTGGTAGTCCACGGAGGAATACATGATGTAATTGCCAGAGATTCAAGCCAACAAAAGTTATCCAAGAGCATGACGAGAGAAAGCCGGAAGTCCACGAAGGAATACATGACTTGATTTAATTGCCAACGAAGATTATCCAAGAGTCGGCACTTTTTGATGAGTATCATGGAGATAAGCGACCAAGAGATCGAGGCTCAGATTAAGCAGCAAGGAGCTAGCAAAGGCATCTTTTGGAGAATTTACAGGATTCGACCATGAAGAAAATATCAGCGTTTACTTGGACTATGAAGGGCAAGATCGCATATGTAATCTATTTTCATATAAAGAAATCTGTTATCTAGAAAAGTTATTCTAATGGAATTGAATTCAAGATGAACATCTCCTTTTCTTTTGCATTCATGCATTTACATTGCATCACATCAAATGCATTTAAATCCATAAAAAGACCCTAATTAATTAAAGTTATTAAAAAGAGAAAGAAAAAGAGAGAGAGAAAAGAGGGTCACGGCTGAGTGAAAAAGAAGTTGAATGGGAATTAACGACGTTCCCTTACATATCCTCGACTTTTGTGTCAGGAGGGATAGCTTACCCAGAGAAGGGGGTGTTTAGAAATAAAAATCATCCCATCAATGTCATACATGAGGAAGGGACTGAACAAAGAAACCTTGAGGGCATTCGCCCTTACGAATCGGGAATTTCTTTAAACAATTGGACTGCAGAAGAACTTCCTGTAATCTTTAGGAATTTTACGGAGTAATATTCAGAACATTATTGTTGCTCTAAAGCCTAGGAGTAATGAGATTTCTTTTGAGAAGTGGGCTCATGTTCAGACATTTTTATTCTCAATAAAACATACTTTTATTTATCCGAGTAAATATTCTTTCATTCTGATTCTTTTGACCTTTGACATTCTTTATAAATTTTCATTTCATGTAAATAGTCATTTTTGAATTCATTTATTCCTTGTATATTCTTTTGTGGGCCTATCATAGATCCCTAGATATCAATGACACGAAACAACGATACTCTGATTCGAGTTCCTTTTGAGTGCGATATGTGTTTAGAGGAATCTCGAGACTTTAAAGGTGACAGAAATTGTGACTTGTTTTTGTTGAAAATGGTTTTTGCCCCATGAAGTGGTGGTAGGAAATATAGCCTTAGAGGAAGGAAAGATTGTGAAATTGGAATTAGCTGAGGAGACAAGACAAGACCTTGTTGAGACTATTATGGGAATTTAAAAATGTGGTCCAAAAATGCATGCAGGAGGATTTGCAATTGCCAAAATAAACATGAGGTTTTGGGGCACTGTTGGTCCACCATGAAAAGGGATCGCATCAGTTGTACAATGAATGCCAAATTTAAAGGAGTCAAGACTTATGGGGCATGTATGTTATGGGCCCGAGCTCGTCAAAAGTTTCAAGCTGACAATGACTCATCTTTGTGGACGTCAACTACTCCATTAAGAGGGGGAGATAGCTTCATATGCCAATATTACTAAGTCAAAAGTCATCCATTTCAAAAAAGAAAAAGAAAAAAAAAAGAGAGATTATATATAAGCGCCCAATGCCAAAAGTTTGCGATCTGTTCAAAGATAATCGCCATACCACAAGTACAACAAAGGTTGCCAAAAGAAAAGAAAAAGAAGAAAAATCAAATTACGAAGATGACCGAGACGGTAAAATTGGCATAAGAAACTACCGCCTACTCTCTATGCTTCTGTTGGGCAAACACCTTCAATTCCAGTTGTTTCAAAGGTTCCAACCATCATCCTTGGAATGGGTGCATTGTTTGGCTTTCTGAGTAGTCGATGTCTTAGTCAATAGGCTGCGATGGTTAGCTCCAAGCGGTGGCCATTGATTTCGACTATGGAGCATCGGCCGTATACGATCTCTGAAGCTTAAAATGATAGATTCTTTCTTCAAAACCAGTTTCGACAAAGTGGATGATGTATCATGAAGGAAGCTCTCTTAGACTTCTATACAAGTTCGGAAAGAGGAAACTGATCAAATCATTATTTTCAGGGATGGGGTTAGCGAGTCTCAATTCAATCAAGTTTTGATCAAGTTATTGAGGCTTCCAAGTTCCTTGACGAGAAGTGGAACCCTAAAGATTGTGGTTATTGTTGTACGAAAAACCATCATACCAAGTTTTTTCAACAGGGATCTCCTGACAATGTGCTACATGGTACTGTCATTGACAACAAAGTATGCCATCCAAAGAACAATGATTTTTACTTTGGTACCAATGTTGGAATGATTGGAATCACGAGACAAACCCACTATCATGTTCTCTTAGATCAGGCTGGGTTTTCGGCTGATGATCTGCAAGAGTTTATTCATTCTCTATCCTATATGTATCAAAGGAGCACCACAGCCATATTTTTTATGGCTCCTATTTGCTACGCTCATTTGGCAGCTTCACAGTTGGGGGCAATTTATGAAGATTAGGGATGCTTCAGAAACATCATCGAGTCATGGTAGGATGTATGCTTCGGGAGTAATCTCTGTACCTCAACTTTCCTGGTTGAAGGATAAAGTCAGCAACTTCATTCTTGTCTGCTGAGAATCATTGAACCATCTTTTGTAGGGTTTGACAAACAACGACCGGATCGCTCTTTGGGGCAATCCCTTTCATGGGTTTATGAATCAAGATTTTTCCTCCAAACTTTAATGGAGTCAAGAATTGAATACCTCTAGTAAACTTAACTTGAAAGTATTCATCCTAAGCAAATGTACCAAGAATGGATGACACAGACTTATAACAAATAAGGTTCGTCCAAAAGAATTTCATAAAGGAAACCTTGTGCTGAAAGAGATCCTTCCCATGCAAAAGGATGCCGAATTGAGAATGGTCATATGTTGCAAAGAGGTCTTTCTCTAGAGGTGCACTGATTTTGATAAGAAATGGATAGGAAGAATTTATCTGATCCAGTGAATTCAGACTCGGTCAAGGAGTACTTTGTATGAAGGAGAAGGGAAGCCAAGGTGAAAACCCGCAAAGGGCACTTTGGGACTTCTATTTAAAAAAAAAAGCAAAAAATAAAATAAAAAGAAAAAAAAGAAAAAGAAAAAAGAGAAAAAAGAAAAAATGGAGAGGCCAAGGTGAAAACCTGCAAAGGGCGCCTTGAGACCAAAGGGTTTTGAGTTGAAAACCGAAAGGATGACTCAAATTTGGAAAGTCATGCGTTGACCTTGCTATACGGATTCGACGAGAAGTGAAGTATGTTACATATCGAGGCATCAACGAATTACTTTGGATCTTTTAAACACATGTTGAACTCAAGAAAGTCTTCATGGAGCTGGTGTATAGACGCTCAAGCGGCGATATCTAGGGCATTTGATTTCTGTCCTATTTACTATCTTTGGATTCTTTTTCTTCGCAAAGATATGTTCTCAGGTTAATCTTTTTGCATTCCTTCCAATAATTTGTCCAAATCTAATTATCCTCAGGATCAATTTATTTGTCTCCCATTATTCATAAAGCATGTTGCATTGAAATAATGATAGATGAACTAAAATATCTTCACAAATGAAGTTTTGCATATTACTCTTGAAATTTCTAGATAATACAAGAAACTGAAACAAGACAATTGTTTAAGGAATTCCCATATGTATGGGTTGGAGATACTCGAAAGATTTTATTCTTCAGTCCAAAAGGTGGTTGGACGTTTTAAGCAATATTGATATTAAGAAAAGATCATTTTATAAACATCTTCAGTGGGTCGTAACATTTGGAGAATGGTATGGTAAACCAAATTGATGGAGAAGATTCAAGGCATACGAGCAGAGTATGATTAATATATCGAGAAGAATAAGGTGGGAAGCTTGATAGATGAATGAGTGATAACGTCCGAAATAGGAGTTATTTTCATAAACATTTTGAATCATAATATGTCTAATTAGGAGCATTTGACTCATTTCGATCATGGCATCTTAATTATTTGGCATAAGCATAAATTCCAGGAAATCAATTCTACAAGTGGATTCCCCAGTGACAATATAGCAAGATTGATTGAAAATTACAAATCCCTAATCAGTAGGGTAACAGGTCAAAATTGCGGATCTTATCTCCCTAAGCAATAGTGGAGCAGATCAAAGATGCGCCTTAACCCCCTAATTAGTAGGGTAACAGGTTAAAGTATAGCAGATCTGGCCTTCAGGTGTTCACGCTGAAGCAGATCCAAGATGATTTGGCGTCTCTGTATTGTCAGAGAACAAATCGAAGAAACAGATTTAGCATCTCCATATTCGACGAAGAGCAAATCGAAGACATAGCTGATTTGGCTTTCATGTGCTTACAATGAAGCAAATCTAAGATGAATTGGCATCTCTGTATTGTCAGAGAACAAATCGAAGTTTGGCGTCTCCATATTCGACGGAGGGCAGACACATAGTAGATCTGGCTTTTAGATGTTTATACTGAAGCAAGATCCAAGATGGTTTGGCATCCTTGTGCTTACAAGGAACAAATCGAAGACATAGCTGATTTGGCTTTCACGTGTTTACGTTGAAGCAAGTCTAAGATAATTTGGCATCTCTGTATTGTCAGAGAACAAATCGAAGTTTGGTGTCTCCCTATTCGACGGAGGGCAGACATATAGCAGATCTGGCCTTCGGATGTTTATACTGAAGCAAGATCCAAGATGGTTTGGCATCCTTATGCTTACAAGGAACAAATCAAAGACATAGCTGATTTGGCTTTCACGTATTTACGTTGAAGCAAGTCCAAGATGATTTGGCATCTCTGTATTGTCAGAGAACAAATCGAAGTTTGGCGTCTCCATATTCGACGAAGGGCAGACACATAGCAGATCTGGCCTTCAGATGTTTACACTGAAGCAAGATCCAAGATGGTTTGGCATCCTTGTGCTTACAAGGAACAAATCGAAGACATAGCTGATTTGGCTTTCACGTGTTTACGTTGAAGCAAGTCTAAGATGATTTGGCATCTCTGTATTGTCAGAGAACAAATCGAAGTTTGGCGTCTCTATATTCGACGGAGGACAGACATATAGCAGATCTAACCTTCAGATGATTGACTGAAGCAGACCCAAGATGGTTTGGTATCCTTGTGCTTACAAGGAGGAAATCGAAGACATAGCTGATTTGGTTTTCGCGTGTTTACGCTGAAGCAAATCTAAGATGATTTGGCATCTCTGTATTGCCAGGGAACAAATTGAAAAAGCAGATTTGGTATCTCTGTGTTCGATGGAGAGCAGATCGAAGATATCAACATGACAGTCATGAATTTGCAAGAAGCAGATTGAAGCCGTCAAGTGGCCATTTAAAGAAGATCAAGAACTCAAGACTCGGCAAGACCAGGCAAAATTGGTCTTTTTATAGTCTTTGTTCTATTCCTGTTACACAGCAATGAGCAAAGAGGAGCAACTGTAGACACTCAATTTTGCCCGGGCCCAGAAATAAGTCCAAAAAAAATAATAAACCCCAAAAAAAAAGTCCAAGTTCAGTCCAAAATTAAAAATATAATTTGGCCCGATCGGAATGGCCCATTACTTGAAAAGATTTAAGGTCCATCTACAAGTTTGACTCATATGGAAATATAATCTTCAATGATATGCAATCTTAGATGTGATATGCAATCTTAGATATGATACAATCTTAGATATGATTGCAATCTTAGATATGATATACAATCTTACAAGATATGATTTTGTAATCTTGGAGATTTAATTTGTAGATATCCTTTAATATTAGCCGTTGATGTAATTGATCTGTACCGTTGGATTTGAGGAGGCTCAACTATAAATAGAGGCCTTTCCCCTCATTGTAAAACGACTTGACTACACTTGAGTTTTGGGAAGCAATAAGAATTCTTGAGAGCATTCACTCAAATTTGTCTCCCTCTTGCGTTCTTATTTTCTACGATTTGTTCTTATTTATTCTTTGTTCATCCTCGTTTTCAACTTTTTTATTTAATCCCTATCTCCTTGATTTTTAATTCTCTTTTATATTTTATTTTTAATAATTTTAGTATTATATTAAATTATTTTTTATTAAATTCTATATTATTCATTGTTTTAAAAATATATTTTATTTAATTGAAAAGTTTTTTTCTTAAATAAGGCAATGTTTGGCGTTTAGAAATTAGGAAAATAGTGCCCTAACATGTCTTTGAGTTGCGATTTTTTCGTTTGACTAAATAACCAAATATCCTTTTAATAAATTTTCAAAATCATGAGATAATTTTAGTTACGAGGATTTAAAACATCGTGTCCTAACATCTTTGGATGTAATGTTTGTATACTTTCGGAACAAAGGAATCTCAAGTTTCAACTTTAAATTGTTCAAGTTTTAAAATCTTTTCAAATTTTCTGACATTAAGACAAAAAAATTATTCAATTTGGTACCAATTTTGGGCGTTACGAGGGTGCTAATCCTTCCTCGTACGTAACCGACTCCCGAACCTATTTTTCTCATAATTTCGTAGACCAAAATTAATGTTTTAAAACAAAACATTTTATAAGGTGATCCAATCACACCTAAAAAGATTGGTGGCGACTCCCGTTTTCATTTTTCAAAAAGTCGATCCTCGTTTTTCAAACACCCCTTTAAAAAATAGGTTTCGACATATTTCTTTTATTCTCAAACAATTATCTCTTTTATACACAAAATATATAGGTTAGATTATGATGAAATTTGATTTGAAGGGTTAAATCATTTTTTAAGTTTTTAACTTAATAATTTTGTTTATTTTGGGATCAATTTTTTTTTTTTCAAGTTAAACTTTAAATTTGACAATTGTTTCCACATTTAGGCTTGAACTTTTTTATCCTAACTTGATAATTATTCTCACAATGGGACTTGAGCTTTTTCAAAGTTAGCCCTTAAAAACCCTAAAAATCAAATCTCAATATGAGAATAATTGTCAAATTCAAACCCTAATGTGAAAATAATTGCCAAATTTTGGGCCTATCTTGGATAAAAAAAAATGTTGAAGCCCCGATATAATAACATTACCTAATCCACACCCCATTGTGAGAATAATTACTAAGTTTAAAGCCTAACTTGAATCAAAATAAAATTTAGACCTTAGCATGAAAAACACTATCAAATTAAAGCCCTAAATAATTATTTAACCAGAAAATAAATATGATGGAGTGGTCTACCTTACCTATGCATCTATGCAAAGATTGGTCAATTCAAATTAGAATTATTTTGAAAGTTCATCAAGTTCATTCTATTTTCTAAAAATATTAGAATTATTATATCAAAATTGATATTTAAAAAACTATTAAATTCAAAATCAAAGGGTCCTTCCTAACGTTCTTTTCACCCTCCAAATATATATATGGTCCCCTTTTAAACTAAAAGGAAACCTAGGACAGTAAAAGCTACTGTCCCCCCTCCTGCTACTCCATTAAGGTAATTTAGCTATGCACCATAACAGTAATACTAAGACCGTCCAAAAGTGGGGGAAAAAAATAGTAATGTACCAGAACATGTGGGAGCAACCCAAAATTACGGAGGATTTGAGGAATAAGATTTAAGAGTTGGTATTTTTTTTGGTAAAATAGCAAAAGCATAACAATAATTAGATAATATAGTGGATATGAGTTAGTATTAATAATACTAGTTTTCATGATCTTACGTTTGTTCATTAATTCAATGATTATTGATTTAATTTATAATAAAAGTTTATTAATTTTAAAAATAAGGAAGAGAATAAAATAATATTTTAAAAATAATGAAGAACATTAAACAAAAAAGTTGATCTATTTGGGATGAAATTTATTAAATTTAATTTATTGAAGTCATCAATTTTTAAGTTCGGAAAATTATTTAATTTGCGGTGAATTTTTTGATGGGAATCAAGTATTTCTAGGTCTATAACGAGCTATCTCTTAGCTTTGAAGGCATTTTGAATCACCTGACTTCAAGTTCAGGAGCTCAAATTATAGATGTTTTAGTGAAGACTGCACGAATAAAATGTCTAGATGAGATTATTATTGAAATTACCAGTTTTGGACCTTGATTCGTGTTTAAATCGTATTAGGTTCTATTTTAAGGCTTAATTTTAATTATATAATTCTAATATTGTATTTATTTATCTATGAAGAATGACCCATTTGACACAATATATCTTGAAGATTAGATTGAATCAATCAAATCCCTTAAAATAAAGAGATTGGGTCAGGACTGCATTGAAGACTTATCTCCAACATTTATACATTATCTTGGACTTTATTAATATATTGTATATGCTATTTTAGCTGTAGTTTTTTAAGAGAAATGATTATAATTGATTTAGTATGTTCACAAGTCTCAAATGCTTATATACTAAAGAGACTTGTATAGATTTTGTATCGGGCCTTTTTAGCACTTATCTACTTATAATAGAACTTATAATTGAAAGTGTCAACAAGTTTATTGCTTAGTTTACAAGTTGTAAATTACAACCCAAGTTTTTAATGGTGATCTAAATGTTTTAGTACAAAAGTGAGGTTACTATATTTGGGTGTGATAAGACTTAAATCACTTACATTAAGGTTTAAAAATAATGAATTATCTTATTTAACTAGGCTCCACGTATATAAAAAAATTGAATTTTATTTGTGTTTTATCTTTTTATTCTTATCGGAGAACCACTTTTGATGTACATTGCAACTAGCACTTCTCTTAGCACTACATTTTTTTTTTTGCAATTATGATAATAAATTCCAACAAATATTACTTTTTTATATATTTTTACTGGTTAAATTATCAAATAAAACCTCCAACAAGAGGTTACTAAATTGGTTAAATTCAAATTATTATTTAATAATAAATAAATTATTTATTAAATCTAATTATAATAACCATAAAATTTTAAAAAAAATCATAATCACCTGATGGAATTATAAACAACTATAATTTTAACAAATAAAACTTGTTGGCATTCTTTCTATTTCCCTCGCATTCTCTTTCAAAAACTATGGTCCCCACTCAACCAAACCCCAATCCCTATTTGATTATTGGGCATTTTTGTTCTGTATCTTTTCCTTTACAAACTTTAAATTGAATGGCAAGTACAAACATATATTTGGGTAAGGTGTGATTCTAATTAATAGTCAAATCCATCAAAAGGTCCTTATCTTTGCTATTTCGGTACTAGTAGTCATATATTTTATTATATAATTACTAAAAATTATAAAAATAGTTTTTAATTTTTAATTTTTATCCTCAATCGTTAAATTATTAACAAGAAAATAACTTGGTATATTTTAAAATTGGAATTATAATAACAACTTTAATCCTTAATATTTATACTTTTTTTCAATTTAGTCTTGATTTTAAAAAATTAACCTTCAACATTTACATATTGTGTAATTTAGTCTTTTTGCAATTTTCTATTTCTTTGAAAATGATGATTAATTTAAAAGAATAAGAAAATATGAAAATTATTATTTTGAATTTTTGGTGTTTCCAATTTTTATATATTTTCAATCAATTTTAGTTGATAAATATGTTTTTTTTTAGCTTTTAGTGAAAGGACCACGAAGAAAAACAAAACTAAAAAAAAGACCAAATTACACAATATGTAAAATAAAACTTACCAATAAGTGGACTACTAGTGTAGTTTTTTCCCTTACTACTTTTAGAACATAATTAAATTTAAATATAGAAATATTATTTTATTATCAAATAGAACATGGCTTTTCTCATGGATTGTTTAAAATTATGTTAAAACACGTGTATGTTCCGGTCAAAGTTCTTTTATGTTAGCATTGAAGGATCATGTTTTCAGAGCCATACCAGTAGAGACATGAACTTTACTTGAAGCTCATGTTTAATTAGATCGAAGATTTCTTATGATAAAACATTGCCTATACAGCTTAGCTCATTTCATGTTCAAATAATAGTTAGAATAAGCTAGTTTGGAACAATCAAAGTCTTCATGTTAGCATGTTTGACCTTTGTATTAAAGCAGCAAATGTGGAGATATTTTGTGGCCCAACATTTTAGAACCATCATCATCACCATCATCATCGTCATCATCACCACTACCACCATCATCATCATTTGCTTGTATATCTTGAAGAAGAACTATGAAAAGTTTAAACTATTTTATTTGCTAAAGCTTATCCTTATATTTTTCTCTTGGTTGCTAATTAGCGTTGGAGAATAGTTACAAATAACTAGCTAGTCGACTTTCTTATCTGTTTTGGGGGTATGTTTAGACACTCCTTGTTAGGAATTTTAATAGATAGATATTGACTGTAAGTGAAATATTTGAGGAGAGTGATTTATAACAATTTGGGTTCGACCTTGGGGCTACAATTATCTTTTGAGAGAGGGTAGATTAGATTTTAGCCAATAGTTGTATCTACAACACCCTTAATCCGAGCTCTTACCTAAACCCGAGCAAGGAATGCTACATTTTGGGAAAAATACTTGGTTCATATAGTGCCCCAAACCCGGTCGGAACGGTCCGACCCAAATTTTGAGCGCCACATTAGCCACCGAAGTGATTCTCCATTAGACCACCACGAAACACACCATCTAACCAAACACAACTCACATATATTGAATTTTTGGTATTTAAATTTCTAACACATGTTTTTCTAAACCAAAACAACATAAAAGAAAAAAAAAACTCAAGAAAATTAAACACACAGAACTTGCGACCCTACCTCATGACGAACTCAACTAGAAATCCTAACAGCTCACAGACGACTTAGTGAACCCCTAGCTCGCGACCTGCCCTACGGATACCTAGTTCACAACCTACCCTACAAATCGCTAGTTCACAATTTACCCTACGATCTCTTATTTTTGGCGAACCCCTATTTCTAGTGAACTCTGAAACAAACCTCCTATCATAATTAACAAACTATTTTGTGAATCGTACACCCACGAACTCTCTTACCTTGGCATACCCACTTACCTTGGTGAACCCTCTATTTTGGCAAACACCCTATTGGCGAACTCTATATTTTGGCAAACTTTACCCTCAGCATAATTCATTTTACAAAACAACTTATTTGTTGGTCTATACGACATCCCTTTCGCAATTTACGAAGTCCTTAGTATTGCGTCCCCTAACATGTTTTTGTCTACCCATTCATACATCAATTAGACAGATCGCAACCATCAATGTAACATATCACAACCCATTTCTCATGCAAACAAACTGAGGATATAAAATCGTACCTCATCTTCCGGCGAACTTCTTAGTTTACGTTTACTTGTTAGTTCATCAGTTTTCAAACAAATCATCATGCATAAATCCAACATTTATTCATTCAATCAAGCAGTTTTAAAAGATCCAAAAACACAAAATTAACAATCTATAATGTCCCTTGGACCAGTCCCACATTGCCTTCCTTATTTGGGTTTGGAAACACAACACATACTTAAGGAATATTGCCTTGTAATGGATCACTAGGAAAGTTCATTTTGCCACGTATCCTATAAGTTATTTTTTTGCATGGTACATGAAAGGAGTGTGAGCTTATTGAAGCTCAGTGAATGCTCAAACATACTATAAGTAAACACATTCATCGAGATAAAAGTAGACATACTATAACAGTTAGCATAAATAACAATTTGCATGATAAAGCAGTTTGCATAAAATACAATACTCAAAACACATAATATTGATATATTGGCAATTCGTGACTGTGAAACATATTCATGATTTATATGCTTTGGATAAAAGGATCTCCAAACGCTCCAAATGACTCAAAGAGTCTTGCGCTATCTCCAATAAGTGTAGCACGGATGCTCACGCTCTCTAAACACTCCACACTATCTATAGTGAATGGAGCTATGCTATACATTCCCTTATCTCTCCAACACTATCTTCAGGCCACAATGCCCTAATACATAATAAAATGTGAGTACTCACAGTCCTATGGCATGCCATTGATATCCAACAGTTTCAAGTGTTCACAATGCCAACATATCATTTTTAACACATTCATAGTATAATAGGGCTCACAATATAATAGGGCTCGCAATATAGCAGAGCTCGCATAATATTGCACAGTTCGTAATTCATAGTTTGCAATATCACAGTTCGTAATTTATAGTTCGCATATAACATAGGTTCGCATAACAGTATAGTTTACACATGGTATAGGTTCGCATAACAACATGTGTTCGCATAATAGCATGGGTTTGCACATAGTATAACATGGTTCGCATATAGTATAATAAGGATCTCATATAGTATAACAAGTTTCGCATATAATATAACATGGTTCGCATATGGTATAATAGGGTTTTTAAAATACTTAAGCTCTCCTTAGCACGCGAACTAGTGCTTATTTGCAGTATATATAACCAATCACCTGTTAGTTCGCTGCTTGCTGTCGAACCTAAGTCGCCTTCTACTTGCCTTTGTCTTTGCTTGATGAGGCTCCCTTGCGATCTAAGGCTTCGCACAATAACACAAAAACATAACAGATTATAATTTTTCTAAGGCAAAATAATCTTCCTAACATCCTAACAGCTCACCAGTCGCACCTTCCTAGCAAGCTCACCTCGAACAACACCGATCTTTTAATTTCTTCACTCTCACTCAATTTAATCTCTATTTCCTACTTCGTAACATCATATTTAATGTTTAATTACAGGTCTATACCTCCATTTTCCCGTAATTCCACAAATCTACATTTTCGTGAAAATCACATTTGTTTTCAATAACATAGAAGAAAAATCATTCAACCTATTCAAATTCATTAAATATTTGTTAAATTAAGATTATAAACCTCTTGATTACATCAAAATGAGTTGAAAATCATTTTAAAGTGGTCACTTAGCTCACTATTACTAGATCTACCATTTTCAAGCAAAGACAAGCTTTAAATCAATATATCTCATGAATTCTTGATTAGATTTATAAAAACTCGAATTGAAACCACATATTATCTATTTAAACCACAAGCAAACAGATTGATACCTTTGATTTGAAGAACTCCACGAGATTTGGATCAATTTGAGCAAAATGTGTTTTAAATAATAGAGAATTTATGGAGAAGAGTTTCTTTTGAAATTAGAGAAGAAAAATGTTTTTGGATGCTTGGAAAATCAAAATGGTTGAGAGAATTTTGAGAGAAGACTCCTAATTTGGATCTAACAAACTTTTCAAATGAATAGAAATATGGAAGGAAGGGACATTGGGTGTTCTTATATAGCCAACCAATTTTCAAATTTTGGTTTCTTTCCCCTGCCCTTTCCTATTCTCTCCCCTTTTCAATTAAATCTCATTTCAATTAAAACTTTTTATTTTCACATTTTCCTCTAATTTAAAATTCGTTTCGATTTAATCCCTAGTAATATATATTTATTAAACTAATTATTATTATTTTAATTAATTAATTAATTGTTTTTATTTTAATTTCTACGACTCTAATTCTGATATCTCTCTCTCGAGCCCACAACTTACTTAATTATCTTATTCTACTAACTCGATTTTCAGGGTGTGACAGGTCAAGAGTCAATTTATTATTCAAGTTCGCATCATCTTTTAGACCTTTTAAAAGTCATTTAAGGCTTTTGAACCATTTCTAAGCTTTCTTTAAAGTTCGGCTAATCGAGGTTCGTCCGAGACCTTTTTAGAGCAAAACAAGGTATACTATGCATTTGAAACAAAAGGGTGTGGTACTTGGACAGAAAGGTGCGATACATCTATGTCTAGGGATGTATTTTTCACTTACTGACTTCCAAGTTCCAATATTATATCTTGGCCTACAAAATTATTAAATTTTTATGGTAAAAAGGTTATTAAATCTGGTTTCAAAAATAACAAACAAATCTTAATTTTGAATTTTGTAGGCCAAGATATAAATAACTTAGTGACTGATACTCAAATAGGCAACTCTATTATGTGTATATATGAAAGTACTTGTTATTCTTACATGTGAAGATAGTGAAAGATTAAGGTTAGTATGTGTGAAATTAAATAAAATATTTGTGTTTTTCATGAAATAATATAATGAGAAATTATAATAAATCAATTGAGAAAGTAAAATTATAAATGTCATGAAAAATGGACATGAAAGATAAATTTATTAATATTTGATAATCAAGCTCAAGGGACTAAATTAAATAAAATATAAAAGTGCAATAAGTCATGAAAATAAGTGTTCAGGTAGTGTGAATTAATATATGGTAATTATAATAATTAGGAAGTGAAGAGATCAATGAATTGTGTAACATTAAATGATAAGTAGAGTAGTGAAAGATTGTATATTTCATGTAAGGACAAAGCGTGAAATAATATTCGTGTAAGAGTCGGGAAATGTATTCGTGTTATGCTAAGATATAGTTGAATTACAAAATAAGATTGTGATATGTTCTAAAAAGAATACTGAAGAAGAGAGTAAAATAATGTAATATGTATAATATGTATATTTTCAAAATATAAAGTGTAAGCATGAAAAATAAAAATAATAATAAAGTATCATGCTTAAATAAATAAAGTGTGCAATCATGTAAAAGCCTTCATAAACTAGGTAAGACTCGTAGAATATAGTTGGCATGTCATAGGAACTCAAGCGCGCCAGTATTATTCGTGTTACTTGTGGCATCCGTGACACTAAAATGCAACTCATGTTATTCATGATATTCGTATTTGTTTTTTATTTCCTTCATGGTTTTCCATCATTTACTCGAGGTATTCATGGAAGAAAGAAGTAAAATAAAGGTCTTGATGTGAATAAAGAATGAATTGTGAACAAAGTAAGTAATAACTTGCAGTAAGTAAATCTCTAAGATTATGTATTACGTTTATGGTATTAAGTGATAATAATATTTCTTGGTAATTCATCTATAAAGTGGCATATCATGAAATTAAAGAATTAATGTATTAAAAAGATTTTATATTAAATATCTAGTTATAATTAGAATTAATGAGAGTACTTACTAAGCTTCAAAGAAGCTTAACGTGTTGTTTCTAACTCGTAGTATGTAGATAATGCTTGGGAGGAAAAGGGTTCAGTTAAACTAGATGGATCACATCTCATCATCATCAAGGTATGAATTATGAATTATGAATATAAATGATGGATTTAAAGTGGCATGTGCATAGGTAAATAATTTATTGAAATTGAAAGATAGTGTTATAGGTGTATTGATGTCCTGAAGTCAAGTGGAAATGTTCAAGGTAAATGTAGATAATTGTTATTTAGAGAACTCAGTGTGTAACACTCTAAACTCGGCTCAGACGTTATGGCCGAATCTGGATATGTCACATGGAATGGAATTTTGAAAACTAATTTATTACGATAAAACCATGTTTGTTTATTACTCCTATTGGTTTCAGAAACTGCTTACTCATCTAGTCGATTGTTTTAAAACACAATTCATTGCGGAAGCTTTAGAAATCATTTATTTTAAGTAAAATAGTTCATTTCATGGAAAACCTTGGTTATTAGAAAAATCTATATTTTGTTAAGTCTGAAGTTGTAAGTTCGTAAAAGCAATTATAATTTCCAAAGTTAAAGCAAAACAGTCCATAAAGTCCAACTACAAAAAAATACCCCATAATCAATAAAACCATAAACGAAAGTAAAGCAGTTTAAATATGTGTGGCCACTGTCGAGTCCTCCGCCGCATCGAACTGACAGGTCTAGGGATGACCTGTATAGTTAAAACAGAAGGGGTAAGTTTACGTAAACTCGATGTGTAATCTCCACAGATAGCATATATGCAATCAATCCCAATCAAACACTCAAATGCAGTCTGGGCCTAAGCCCATTTTAGTCTCAATAGCAGTTCGGGTGGCCTTAGCCTATTTCAGTTCAGTATTAGATATGCATTAGGGTTTTAGCCCATCACAGTGACAGTAATGCAAACAGTAATCAGTGAACAAAGTTCTATCCAACCAGCCTCTACACACCATCTCCGTCCAACCGTACACTCCATTTGGGGATTAAATAAACCCACCTATCCCTACACTCCAGGTAGTACCGAATGCAGCACTAAACAGTAGTTTGCAGTTGAGTTGCCAGTATGTTAGGCTTAAGAGCCTTTCAGTACACTTCCCCCAAATAAAATCAACACCCCATGCAATTCAACATACAATAGAGTGGCATGCTATAACAGATTTCGCAAATAAATATACAGTTCAGTATACATGCTTATATATATAACAAGCTTAGTACATAATTCCCATAATCAATTTCACATAGATAAGGGTCTAAGTAGTGCTTACCGACCCTACGGAAGGTTCACAGTCGACTTGGGCGACCCGTGCAACCTTAACAAGCATTTCAGTGAAAATAAGCTCACACGCCCATGTGGTCTGCCCGTGCAGGCCCACACGGACCAAATCAGTCCAACCCGTATGTTGCACACGGTCTGCCTGGCCATCACACGGCCGTGTCTTGTGCGCACGGTCTGGCCTCATCGACCACACGCCCATGTTATGTCACACGGCCTACCACACGGGTGACCACACGCCCGTATGGCATCGATAGTGAGGTTTTCGGCTTTCGTTGAAACCTCATTTTTTGTGCAATTAAGTACACACATGTATCATTTTTAATGCAAAGCCACTTTCAAGAACTCCAAAGCCACCAACAATAGCTTCTCGAAAATAATACCAAGACATGATATACGCAATTTATCACCCACAGCCTCCTATTTCGATTGAACCACCGCGATTCTCACGAATCCAAAATCTCTAACAATCAATTATGAGTCTTTAAATCTTCCCGTAACTAAAAAGGGGAGAGAACCGTTGTACAAGAAGGAAGCAAAATAAAAACTGAAAAGGAGGAGAGAAGTAAGGCAAAATTTTGGCAGGGAAAAGATGCGGAAAAAGGTCAAAATTTTCCTTCAGTAAGAGGAAGAAAATAGAATTTGAGAAGGGAATAATGGTTAAACTAAAATACTAACCCAATCCCTTAATTCGCTCCCCACACTTCCTACTACACATCCACTACTACGCATTTTAGTTCAGTTCAAACTCCTACACGGCACAAATAGCAAAAATAACTCCCTTGCACGCACAAGAATTTGAACTCAAGACCACCAGTATACCAACACACTACTTAACCACTAGACCAGTAGGCCCATTCTGATAAAAGCTTATCAACTATTAAATAAAAGCCTATTGACCAAAGATTGGGCTTTAATCATAAAAATACCAAAATTTTCCCAAGTCATGGCTTAAACTTGGGACCTCCTACACACATCCAAAACACTTAACCACTCAAGTAGATAGATATTTGTGTCACATATTCACAAAAACAAAAATTTAAATTTTGGGGCGTTACAACTCTACCCCCTAAAAGAAAATTTTGTCCTCGAAATTTATCTGATCAGAATAAATAAAGATACTGCTGACTCATTGCATCCTCAAGCTCCCACGTGGCCTCCTCAGTGCTATATTACGCCATAGAACCTTCACCAAAAGGATAGACTTCCTCCTCAAAACCTTTACATCACAATCCAAAATCTGAATCGACTCTTCCTCAAAGGTAAAGTCCGACCTAACCTCAACCTCCTCAACAAGAAAAATGTGAGTGGGATCAGAGCTGTAGCACCTTAACATGGAAATTTAAAACACGTCATGAATATAATCCAATTCCAGAGGTTGCTCCAACTGATAAGCAATCGGTCTCACCCACTTCAGAATATAGTAAGGTCCAATAAATCTAGGGCTCAACTTGCCCTTAGACCAAACCTCAAAACCTTCTTCCATGGCGAAACCTTAAGAAATACAGAGCTTCCCACAAAATACTTAATCTCACGTCTTTTTAAGTCTGCATAAGACTTCTGCCTGTCAGAAGCCGTTTTCAAATGATCTCGAATTAATCTAACCTTATCCTTTGTCTCAGAAACCAATTTAGGACCCAGAACACGTAACTCACCCAACTCGGTCCAACATAAGGGAGTACGACACTTATGCCCATATAGTTCCTCGTAAAGTGCCATACGGATGCTGGATTGGTAACTATTATTATAGGCAAACTCTGCTAACGGCAGATAATCCTCCCAACTACCTCGAAAATCAATAACACAGCTCCTCAACATGTCCTCCAGTATCTAAATCACCCTCTCAGACTGACCATCGGTCTGAGGATGAAATGTAGTACTGAAGTCTAACCTTGAACCTAGAGCCTCATGTAGCTTCTCCCAAAATCGAGACATGAAGTGAAGATCCCTATCAGAAATGATTGAGACCGGTACCCCATGCAGTCTCACTATCTCAGAAATATAAAGCTTCGTCAGCTTTTGCAGAGAATAATCTGTTCTAACTGGTATGAAGTGTGCAGACTTGGTCAATCAATCCATGATGACCCACACTGAATCCTTCTTAGTAGGTGTTAAGGGCAACCCACTAACGAAATCCATCGTTAATCGCTTCTACTTCTATAACGGAATCTTAACCAACTGCAGCAAACCCAAAGGCAACTGATGCTCAGCCTTAACTTACTGGCATGTCAGACACCTAGCTACAAAATCAGTAACCTCTCGCTTCAATCCTAGCCACCAATACAACTCTCGAAGATCCCGGTACATCTTATTCCCACCGGGGTGCATAGCGTAAGGGCTACTATGCGCCTTTCTCAATATAGACTGTCTCAAGTCAGAATTATTCGGCACATATATCCAGCCTCGAAAACACAACACACCTTCAGAGTTCAACCCAAAGTCCGTAGTACTACCACTCTCAATCTGTCGGAACCAAAGGCCCAAAGACTCATCCTCCAGTTGCTTACCCTTAATCTGCTCAATCCAAGTTGATTTTATTTCCTGCTCAGCCAACAAACTCCCATCATCGAACAAGCTAAGTCTAGCAAATATCGCTCTCAAATCTGACATAGCCCTACGGCTCAATGTATCGGCCACCACATTAGCCTTACTCGAATGGTACCCAATGGTACAGTCGTAATCCTTAAGCAGCTTAACCCATCTACGCTGTCTATGATTCAGCTCTTTCTGAATAAGGAAGTACTTGAAGCTCTTGTGATCAGTGTAAATAACACACTTCTCACCATACAGATAGTGCCTCCAGATTTTCAGAGCAAAAACTACAGCGGCCAATTTCAAATCGTGCGTTGGATAGTTCGCCTCATGCGTCTTAAGCTGACGTGACGCATATACTACCACCTTACTATCCTGCATCAACACGCATCCCAAATCGACATGTGATGCATCACTGTATACTGTAAACTCCTTTCCAAACTCAGGCTGTATCCGAATAGGAGCTGGAGTCAAAATAGACTTGAGCTTCTCAAAGATCTCTTACTGTGCAACAGGTTAGTTAAGGGTGCTGCAATCAGTGAGAAACCTTCCACAAACCGTCGGTAATAATCTGTCAGTCCCAAAAGGTTGCAGATCTCAAACACATTCTTAGGCTACTTCCAGTCCAATATAGACTCAATCTTTCGAGGATCGACTCAAATTCCGTCAGCAAACATCACATGACCCAGAAATGTTACTTCACATAACCAGAACTCGCACTTGCTGAACTTAGCATAGAACTGTTTTTCCTTCAAAATCTGAAGAACAATATTAAGGTGCTCGTCATGCTCATCCTCAGTCCTCGAATAAACCAATATATCATCGATAAACACCACCACAAACCGATCCAAATATGGCTAAAATACATGGTTCATTAGATCTATGAAAGCTGCCAGTACATTAGTCAGTCCAAATGGCATCACTAGGAACTCGTAGTGACCATAACGAGTCCTAAATGCCGTCTTATACATATCAGCCTCCTTAACTCTCAACTGATGATACCCAGAATGCAAGTCAACCTTGGAGAACACAGACGCCCCTTGGAACTGGTCAAACAGGTCATCGATCTTCGGGAGTGGATACTTTGTCTTAATAGCCAACTTATTTAGTTGCCAGTAGTCAATACACATCCTCAAGGATACATCCTTCTTCCTAACAAATAGTATTGGAGCTCCCCACGAAGACACACTAGGACGGATGAACCCATGATCCAACAACTCTTGAATCTGAATCTTAAGCTCCGTAAGCTCCTTCGGTGCCATTCGATAGGAAGCGATAGACACCAGAGCTGTACTAAGAAGGAGCTCTATCCCAAACTCTACTTCACAATCTGGAGGTAAACCCGATAGCTCCTCAGGAAAGACGTTTAAAAAATCTTTTACCTTTTTGATATCCTTAACTATAGAATTCCCAGAATCCAAGACACTTACATAGGCCAAATACGCCTCACATCCCTTACAAACCAGTTTCTTAGCCTCCAGTGTAGAGATCACGTTAGCTAAATAATTCCAGCATTCTCCTAACATGACCACCTCATTATCCTCCCTAGTTCTTAATACGACCCTCTTGATTGCACAATCCAAATTGACACTATGCTTAACCAACCAATTCATTCCCAATATTAAATCGAACTCTAAATGGTTGCCCCTTGAACCTCTAAATGGATGTTTCTAAATAACTTGTTAACACTTATAGATTACCCCAACAGAATCAGTACACTAACCTCACTCGTAGTGTTCTCAAACAATATCCCCAAGTTTTCAGACATAGTACAAGCTATATAGGAGTGAGTGGATCCTATATCTACCAATGCAATATAAGGTACATCATGAATAAGGAACGTACCCATGATGACGTTCGGAGAATCTCCATCCTCTCAGTGACGTATAGCATATACTAGTGCCGGCAGCCTCGCCTCAGTCTGTCCAGCACCTCTGTCCAATGCTCTCTATCCATGGCCCATGCCATTACCATCCCTAGCCTGACCACAGCCTTTCGGTGGCTGTTGTACTACCCTCTGTAACTGTACCATACTAATACCCAGAGCTTGCATCTGATCGACCTTCTTCCCTAATACGGTGGCCCGATGACCTACACCTCAAGCACGCCTCAGTCCTCTTCCAACACTCTCCCTGATGGCGTCTACCACAATCAACACATGGTTGCTATCCAGTAGCAGCAATAGGGGGCCCAGCTCTAACTGGTCCATCAGCTCTGGTATTTTTTTTAGGCCTTTGTACAGAACTCGAGGGCCCTGAATCCCTCTTGTTCCTACCCCTCTCATGATCCATGTTTTGGTGCTCAGCGCGCTTAACCTCTTCGGTGATCATTGCCTTCTCAACTGGAATCGAGAACTCTCACTCTCTATGCAGAGCTATCAGCACCCTCAAATTATCTCTGAGGCTATCCTCAAAGCAGACACATGGCTCATACTCAGTCGCCACCATACCTCACGCATAGCGGCTCAGTTGTAGGAATTCGACCTCATACTTAGCCACAGATCGATCTCCCTAAGTAAGGTTCAGGAACTCCCTCCTACGGGCATCCACATAGCTCGCCCCCATATTTTTTCCCTAGAAGGCAGTCTTAAAGAACTCCCAGGTCAGACGTTCAAGCTGAGTGCCCTCCATAACAATCAGCCACCACTAATAAGCCTTATCCCGCAGTAGTGAGAGTGCACCCTTTAATTTCTACTCGGGGGTACAATCTAGATCATCGATTATCTTCTCTGTGGTCTCAATCCAGTATTCGGCCTCATTAGGGGCGACCCCAGTGACACCCTTGAAAAGCTCAGCTCCACTGGATCGGACCCTTGGCCCCCAAATCTAGTATTGGGCCTAGCAACCCTCTCTAATATCCTTAACATAGCCTAGGACAATGCATTGTCCCCAGCCATGCAATCTTAAGACACAGTATCATTAGCAGGCGACACCGGCGTCTCACTCGTGTCTAGATTTGGCATACTACCCAATGAAGAGGACTCAGCTTAAGCCCCTTTACGGCCTCTACCTCGGCCTCTAGTACCGCGTCTACGGATACCTCATACGCTCATCACAGATGCAAGATTTTATTTACATTAACAGTTTTATGAACCAGTTACAGTTTAATATTTATTAGCAGGTGTTTTATGTAAACATTTCAGTAATTCAGAGTGATTTTCGCAAATCGTAGTCTCTATCAGTTTCACTACAGTTTCAGTGTACATTAACTAAAGTATTTTTAGAATAGTCTATATCAATGTTTTTAGAATAAACTATTAGTAGTTTTTAATCAGTTTATTATAATATAGAAAACTTATAAGATCGGTGCCAGAGACTCGGTGTACCACACACTCAGTTCAGAAAATCTCAAATCGTTTGAAAATCAATTCTCAAAACTCAAGTTTTAAACCCAAATCTATAGCTGAGTTTTGCAACCTAGCTCTGATACCACTAAATGTAACACCCCAAACCCGGCCCAAACGTTATGGCCGAATCTGGCGATGTCACATGGAATGAAATTTTGAAAATTAATTTATTACGATAAAACCAAGTTCGTTTATTACTTCTATTAGTTTCGAAAACCACTTACTCATCTAGTCGATTATTTTAAAACACAATTAGTTGCAGAATCTTTATACATCATTTATTTTAAGTAAAATAGCTCATTTCATGGAAAACTTTGGTTATTATAAAAATTCGTATTTTGTTAAGTCTGAAGTTGTAAGTCAATAAAAGCAGTTATAATTTCTAAAGTTAAAACAAAATAGTCCATAAAATCCAACTACATAAAAATACCTCATAATCAATAAAACCATAAAAAAAAGTAAAGTAGTTTAAATATGTGTGGCCACCGCCAGGTCCTCTACCGCACCGAAACGACAGGTCTGGGGATTACCTGTGTAGTTAAAACAGAAGGGGTGAGTTTACGTAAACTCAGTGTGTAATCCCCACGGATATCATACAAGTAGTCAATCACAATCAAACAATCAAATGCAGTCTGGACCTAAGCCCATTTCAGTCTCAGTAAAAGTTCGGGCCTTAGCCCCTTTTAGTTCAGTATTAGATATGCATTAGGGCTTTAGCCCATCACAGTGACAATAACGCAAACAATAATAAGTAAACAGAGTCCAATCCATCCAGCCTCTACACACCATCTCTTTCCAACCCTACACTCTATCTGGGGATTAAATCAACCCACCCATCCTTACACTCCAAGTAGTACCGAATGCGGTACTAAACAGTAGTTTTCAACTAAGCTGACAGTATGTTAGGCTTAAGAGCCTTTTAGTACACTTTCGCCAAATAAAATCAATCCAACCCCATGCAATTCAACATACAACAGAGTGTCATGCTATCACAGATCTATTAGATACACATACAGTTCAATATACATGCTTATATATATAACATGCTCAGTACATAATTCACATACTCAATTTCACACAGATAAGGGTCTAAGTAGTGCTTACCAACCCTACAGAAGGTTCATAGTCGACTTGGATGACTCGTGCAACCTTAACAAGCATTTCAGAGAAAATGGGCTCACGCGCCCATGTGGCTTGCCCGTGTGGGCCAACACAACCCAAATTTTCCTTGGTCGTGTAGATCACACGGCCTGGCCCAAAATCCCACACGCCTGTATGGCCCACACGACCTAAATCAGTCTAGTTTGTGTGTCGTACACGGCTTGCTTGGCCATTACACGGCCATGTTTTATGCACACGGCCTGGCCTTGTCGACCACACACTCGTGTTATGTCACACTGCCTACCACACGGGCAACCACACGCTTGTGTGGCGTCAACAGTGAGGTTTTTGGCTTTCGCTGAAACCTCATTTTCTGTGCAATTGAGTACACACTTGTATTGTTTTTGAAGCAAAAGTCACTCCCAAGTACTCCTAGGCCACCAATAATAGCTCCCCGGAAATGATACCAATACACGATATACACGATTTATCACCCACAGCCTCCTCTTTCGATCGAACCACCGTGATTCTCACGAATCCAAAATCTCTAGCAATCGATTATGGGTCTTTTAATCTTCCCAAAATGAAAAGGGGAGAAAACCGTTGTACAGGAAAGAAGCAAAATAAAAACCAAAAAGGGGGAGAGAAGGAAGGCAAAGTTTTGGTAGGGAAAAGATGCGAAAAAACATCAAAAATTTCCTTCAATAAGAGGGAGAAACCCGAATTTAAGAAGGGAATAATGGTTAAACTAAAACACTAACCCAATCCCCTTAATTCACTCCCCACACTTCCCACTACACATCCACTACTTGACATTTTAGTTCAGTTCAAACTCCTACATGGCACAAATAGTAAAAATAACTCCCTTACACGCATAAGGATTCAAACTTAAGATTACCAGCATACCAACACACTACTTAACCACCAGACCAGTAGACCCATTCTAATATAAGCTTTTCAACAATTAAATAAAATCCTTTTGACCAAAGATTGGGCTTTAATTATAAAAATACCAAAATTTGCCCAAGTCATGGCTTGAACTTAGGACCTCCCACACTCACCCAGAACACTTAACCACTCAAGCAGACAGATATTTGTGTCACACATTCACAAAAATAAAAATTTAAATTTTAGGGTGTTACATAGTGCCTATATTTGGCATTTTTTGCTCGGGTTATTAGTTTAACTTGGGTACAGGGTGTTACAATACCAGATGAATTGTTGAATGAAATCATTCTCTGAGCGAGACTTCGTAGATGTAGGGTTGGTAAATTTGAACTGTGTTAACAAATATTGCATGTTGATTCTTTATTTACTTATCTCTTTGACTCGTTTACATTTTGGATTTGTGATGCAAACTTTCTAGTTTTCTCCCAACTTCTATTCCAACAGAAGATAAAACGAAATTATTTTGAAGAGATGCAAACCGAGGCTTTTTTAATAAGTAAACATAAAATAATTTTAAATTAATAATTATATCAATAATTTGTAAAATTAAAATTAAAATCACAAAATCAAAATCTATATCTTACATTACACATTAAATAAAAAACTCATATATAAATTTAAATTTTATCCTGAAATTTCAAATCATTCAATTCAAGCTTCAAGATTAGAAAGATGTCTCGATCATTTGGTAAGTCGTATAACCAAAATAATAACAAGTAGCAATTTTAAAATTCAAATGGATGAAAAAAATCTAAATAGTATTTAATTTAACCAACCATCTAGGATACATTATACTTAGCATACGATGAGTGTAATTACTTTTTTTGTACTTCAATTATAAGGCTAAGTAAGGCCTTTAGGCCCCTTTTATTTGTTATTTAGCTCTTTAGGCCAATTTTAAATTTAATTAGGGAAGTATTTATTTAGCCCAATTATAAACACAAACTAATTAAAATTGAATATCATTATTAAAAGGCTTGAATACGAAAATATATATTATAAAAGAGGCTTCTTTTGCTTTTCTTCTTCTAATAAGCTGCAAAATAAATCCAACTGTTCGAGTTCAAATTTCGAAATTCCAACCTCAAAAACAATCATCATTAAGAACTCGCCGAATGACAAAGAAAAGATTATTGAATTTGTATTTTAACCATGTATTGAGTTTATTTTACTAGGCATCTTCATTCTAAATTTTCTAATTTCATTCTAAACTATTTATATTATATTAATTAGGTTTTATGTTATCAAAACAATTAATTTAACCATTAAATAATACATCAAATTTTATGTTGCTAAATTTAAAATAAATATTTTAAAGAACAAAACGTTGTCGCATAACTTTTAAAAATAAAAACTAAAAATAAAATATGTTGATGCAAAATGAGCTGAGAATTGCTGAGTGGCACTTGACAATGCCAACTGTAGACTGCCACTGAGGTCTATAGTTAGCAATTTAATGAAGAAGGTCTTTGAACCTAGTTATTTTTCATATAAAATTTCGATTTAATATATATTGTTTTAATAAAATACCATTTTTTATATATTTAACATTTAAACTTTTTACATCAATAATAAAATTTTTAGTTTAGTGAAAATTGTATATACATAGATAAATCATAAAATACGTAGGAGTTAATTTTACTAAATATCCTTAAACTATGACCCTATTTTTAAATTGGTCTTTAAACTTGGCAATTTAATGAAGAAGATCTTTGAACCTGGTTATTTATTGTTATATTGAAGATATTTTGGTCTATCTATGGGAACCAATTCTTGGCATTTGAAGATTGGATTGGATCATGTGAATCATTAAGTCCTTGGAATGTGGAGATGTGATCCAGATAGTGCTGCTGATTTTGGAGACTAGATCTTCGAGTGATTTTATTTTGATTGTTATCGATGTAATAACTATTTTGAAGGAGTTATTTTGTATTCATTTAGATTCTATATTAGCAAGTCGAAATTAATATATGTTTGAGGCTTGTCTATATTATGTAATGAGAGTTTATTGAGTGCATTCTAATTTGTTCATTAAGGAACTATTGTTGTGAGAGAGTGCAAACTGAATTGTAAACATTTTTGAGTGTTTAATGCCCAAGTTTTTACGGGAAGGATTTGGAGGTGAGTATTCTAGTTTTTAAGTACAAAGGTGAGATCTCTATACTTGAGTGGTAGAGTGTGAATCACTTGTATTTGTGATAAAAAATAGTAGAATTACTCATTGAACTAGACTTTGCAAACATAGGGAAACTGAATTGCGTAAACAAACCTTAGTGTTATTTCTATTTTGTTTGCACAGTTTTTAACAATGTCAAGTCTTAGTGGCCACTACATTGTAGCACTTCCATTACATTTGTCATTTTAAGCAAATAGACAACTTAAGGTAGCAACAAAGTAAAACTAAAGAAAGAAGTTTGAAGAAAAAAATAAAGTAAACGATAAAGTTTTTGTAAAAAATTTGAAAACCTCAAAATTAAAATTTTTAGAACATTTATTTTTACAATATTCATCTTTTTCTTAAATTTTATATTTTAAGTTATGTCACATAAGATCTCCGACATATCATTTAATATTTAAATTAACGATTTTAGTTACAAAATGACCTAATTGATATAACCTCGATAATTTAAGAATGTAATTAGAATTATTTGATGTTTAAAGACCAATTTAAAATTAGGATCATAGTTTAAGAATGTTTGGTAAAATTAACTCCTGTGTATTTTACGGTTTATTTATGTATATACAATTTTCACTAAACTAAAAGCTTTTATTAATGTAAAAATTTTAAATGTTAAATATATAAAAATATATGGTATTTTTATTAAAATAATATATATTAAATCGGAATTTTATATGAAAAATGTGATTATATTCTTAATCTAAATCTATTTGTCAAAGGAATTAACTTTACGTCTAAATATATGTGCTTTTCAAATACATTTAAACTGCAAATCCAATTATAAACTTTGAAAAAAAATTAAAATTATAAATATTTGAACAAAAGATAATTGAAAATTCAGTGATAAAGAATTATATTAAAATTTTTTCAACAAATGAATTTATATTAAATGTAGAAAATATTTTTAATGTAAAATGAAAGAGATAGTTGAAAGAATCCTTCAAACTCATCTTTCCGCGGGAAAATGGAAATAAAAATTGCGGGAAATTGAAGTAAGTAAGGAGTGCAAGTGCAGTTCTTTTATGTAAATATCTTTTTGTTTTTCTTTTATTCTAGTTTTGAAGATTATTTTATTAAAATATTGTAAATTTAAAGATTAATTTTTAAACAGGTAAGTTTCAACTTACTTTTTAAAGTATTTCTTTGGGCTATCTTGATATTCATGATTGCTAAGGTTTCGAGGTCTTTTGTATTATTTTTTTTAATTTCTTAAATTTGCGGTAATTCATTTAGTTTAAGTTTAATAAATTATTGAATAACTAAGTTAAACATGGAAGGAAACATAAGAATAATATAATTTTTGGCCCCTAAACCTGGTAATTAAGTCTATTTTGGTACCTGAACTTGAAAATTGTAAAAGTTTGATGGCATGACATTTTGAGATTGTGCCACATCATCACTTGAAATTAAAAATATTATATAAAATTTCAGATAACACTGTGCAATCTTAGAGTATCACATGCAGTGTTCTAGTAACCAAATCGATGGTTGGGGTCAAACAACTGGTTCTTGATTCAATTGGTTTGATTAATTCAACTACTACACTAACAATAATTAAATAAGTAATCAATGCAATAAATACTAAAACATATTATCAGCTAACATCTTGAGCTCCATATTTATCAATTTTAGTTTGGATCTATGTAAACGCTTAATAATAAAAGGTGTGCTCTAAATTGACCCTAAATCTACAAACATATTAAATGTTTATCAGACATATTATAAAAAATTACAACCTAAAATACATTCTACACGTTGCATATAAATAAGTTTTTACCTTCTTGCTAGTGGAAAAGATAATGGATGGGAAGGGATTGATGCTATAAACAGTATCCACATCTAGGTCTATACTTGAGAAGGGCGCAATAACCATTCAATTATTTTTTTCTCAATCGGTCATATTGTTAAAGGCTCAATATAGAAATTCCAATACTATAAACCTCCAACTATATGTACAGGCACGAGCAAGTTCCTTTAGCAATGATTGATACATTAAGTGGTAAAGACTCCCAGACTTATTAACCATATACAATCCACCAATGACGTACAATACGTATGCATTAATATATCGGTCAAGTTCTTCATTGCTCACATCATAACTTCACTTGACTTCTCTTGAAGTCATTCTTATCAACTAGATATTAGCCAATTAACCTCTTCACTTCTGGCTCAAGCTTAAACTTGTAGTTTCGATGACAATGACTCCTTCAATTGGAAGGCCCATGATTAGGACTACAAATTTCAATGTGAATGTCACATCACCACAAGGGAAATGGAAGGTAAAAGCCTCTCGTCTCCACCTTTCCATCAAGCTGTTGTTGGATCTGGTGCCTTAAGTATATTCATTTGTATGCTTGTACTTTTCGAACAGATTGGTTTAATAAAATTATTCATGAATTACATTAATTCCCTTTGAACATTGTCATTAATGGTTTTGGCATGCAAAACAAAATGGAAGCAAATATTAACTCACTGGTTATCTATTGTTTAACTAATACTAAGCAGAATTATGTGGTCAGATCATAATATGGAAAGACAGTAATAGATAAACCTAAACATGTCCATAGTTTAATTAGAAATGAGCAAACCAATTAAAAAACTAATATGTCATCTATCAAGTCCAATTGGGAATATGCTTTGTCTTGAGGATCGGAGCAAATGACTCCCAGAAGATAGAGACATAGATTTGACTGACTAGATTGACAGTACATCGAACAAAACCCAAGTAGAATAGATCTTGAATCCGTTTATAGATTTATTCACTTGTAACATCTATAGTGTGGCATACCTTAATCCTGAGTGGATGGTGGACTATATATATGTGACTCATATACTTTGATGTAAGTAAAAGCTTGACTTCAAATAAATAAGGAACTGAAAGCTGGTGCATTCGGTATACGACTTCTGCAGTATGTAGCATCATTCACAATAGTGGAATTAATAGCCCAAGAAATGGGTAAATGATGCCATCTCATCTGCATTACATGATAGATGAAAAGTAAATGTGACCATGGGGCGTTTGTCTTTGTGATGAATGACTTAATTACTATTTGGTAGTGATTGACTTTTCATGAAGAAAGATGCAATGTTTATGATGAGGTAAAATAGAATCATATTGGGAGAATGGATTTATCTAAAAAAGATCAAGGATATCTTATGAAGGTAACACACTTATGACAAGGTCATTGGACGAGCATTGATCAAGTAGCTTTTGTAATGGTATGCAATTGGGGAGAGTTCAATCACGATACTATAGTAGAATGACTTCGTAACTAAATAAGTTTGTAATTAATAGGCAAAAAGCTAGAACTTAATTATAAATAATTTGAGCCCTAATTACATATGTCCAACCGATCCATCTGCTAGCTCAGTGAAACCAAAATTAAATTGCATTTAGAATCAAATTAAAAGAAATGGATAGAAATGATAAACTTAGAGAAATTAGTTAAATTTGGAAATGAATGTGGTTTTTCACTAAGTATGGAACTGGTTTGAGAATAATTTTAAGTTTTTCAAATTATTATTTAATTAAATAATTTAAGTTTGAAATAGAGTTAAATTAATTGGACATTGCGAATCCATTGAATATGGAAATTCAATATTTTCTCATAGATTCTTTTACAGTAAAGTTGCCATAACTTTAACAGAATTAGAATTGGATTGAAAAAATTATTTAATTAGAAAATTAATTAATTTAATAAATAATATTTATTTTTCGCAATAGAAAAACATGTATAAGGTAGGATTAAATTATAAAGTGTTGGGTTAAAGTCTAGGAAGCACGTATAATTGGACCCAATACAAGAGAGGCCCAAAACCCTTTATAATGTGTACAATGGGGTGACAACCCTAGTATTCTACAAGGATTAAATTATACTAGGGTTGTTGCCCTTTTATCATTGTAGAATTAGGGGACTTGTTTTTCTATCAGATAAGTATTATTTGTATTCTACTAATTCAACTAGGATTCTTCAATCTCTCTATAAATAAATCACACTGGTAGGGTTAAAAACACACAACTTTGAGATTTTGTTATTCTACTTGAAAATAACGGTAATTTATTTTCTAAGTACAAATTCTATTTTCTGAGAATAACAATTCTACCGGTTTCTATAGAGAGAGGTTACTTTCTTGCTAAAAGTATTAAGATTGTTCCTAGTTTTGTGTTTAATTCGTGATTGTTTGAGCCCACACTTGAAGTTTGTGGTACGAGAATAACAGAGACGGTCATTTGGTTGAAAGTCGAGAACGTCTAAGATCCGTTTCGCACAAAGCACAGGTACTTTTTAGGAAAAGTTTATTACTATAAATATCAAATTTAAACTAGATTTTTTTCCAATAACTATAAGCAATGGCAATTGTAGTGGAAAATGAGGTACTTTGTCCACCTTCAAAGTATCCATTCTCTAGCTTTCCACCGAGGTTGTGAGCAATAGCAATTGTAGTGGAAAACAAGGTACTTTTGCCACCTTGAAAATATGCACTCATCTATATCGTCTATAAGTTAAACATGCTCTTCATCTAGAATAAAATGATATACATTACTCAAAATTCAGGGGTTTCATTCCTCAACCTAATAAGTAAACGAAAAAATAATCAATGTTACAATGTATATAATATTAACAATAAATACCTTATCAATGGTTACTAAAACTATATGATTCGCATCCCTCAACGGAGCCTTAATAGGGTTTAAAATATCGATTCTAAGGTGAATGTACACCCCAAACCCGATCTAGAAGTTTAAGCTAAATTTGGATGAGTTATACCAATGTATTGAAAACTAATTTCTTTTCAAAGTTTTAACTTTGAAAAACAGAAATTCATTTTAGTCGATTTAGGTGGTTTTGTAGTTTCGTGTTAGAAACTGACAGATACAGACGAGATTATCAAAAGAAAAGCAAGGTAAATCTAAAAACAATTTACAAACCCCAAAAGATCAAATCCTAACTATATCAATGCAAAACAATCCGAGCTTCCATACACCGTTCGATCCTAAGTCCGATGTCTATCTAAACAGATTAATGTAAGACAAAAGGTGAGCTACCAAGCATCGTGTATAACCAAACTCAGATACAAATAAACAAATCTTATTATATAAATCAAAATAAGTAAATAATTTAATAACATTTTTATAACCAGTACGGAACAGATCTAGGGTATCACGAAGATTTCCACAATAGTAGTACAACAAAACCGTACAAAACAGAATGAAGCAGAACATAACAAATCAATCAGAATAGAACTGAACAAAGCAAAGCAGAGCAGAACAGAATAGAGTAGAAGATGTGTGTTATGCAGATGTTGTATTTTTCAAACATATTAGAATTCAGATTTATCAAAAAACATCCTATTCAAACTCTGCTACACACCAAAATAGAGTTCCCCAGAACTCGTCCAGCCAAATCACACCAATAGATAACTGTAGATGGTGCCACCAGAATTTTGCAGTTAAAACTGCCAAATTAGATACATATGGTCAAGCCCCTATAATACAGCCAAGCCGTCGAAACATAATTGTGGATAAACCACCAAATAATGCAAATCTTTAAACTATTAGAAACTTCCTCCTTTCATATCAACCCAAGTCCCATGTAATGTGTCATGGCATACATATGTAGAATTAGAGTAATGAGCATGTAAGTCATACTATCTTTCAATAACAGAATTAGTAAACATGAGAGTCCATGTTTTGTAAAATAGAGTTATCAAACCTTAACATATCATATCAGAATTTCTATGAAGTCACATGCATGGTTAAAAATCAGAATCAGTAACAATCAATCTAACATATTCAGGTATCACATATTCTTCATCAACGGAGTAATATAGAGGCTACCAGTAAACTTAACAAAATACAGATCGTACCTAGATAATTCGCACACATTAGACAGTAGCATATTACGTTCTGGTAGATCCTACTCACTTAGGTTCAAACATAACAAACATACATACAGATCACAAGTTGTTCATCGTCAAATCATCAGATATCAGGATACATAACCTAATTCAGATCGTACGGACCCTATAATAAGTCTACATTTGTTTTCAAATGATGCTTGAGGCCCAAGGGAAAAGGCCTGACTATTTCTTCACACGTTCGTGTGGTTTCACATGGCCTAGAGGATTGGCCCGTGTGACTCCACATGGTCTGGAAAACGCCCGTGTGTCCCATATGGCCTAACACATACCCATGTGGTCATAATTTGTGAACAGTGAGGTGCATGGCCTGGACACACGTGTAAACCCTACACAATTCATAACCACAAATGACCTGGGCACACGCCCATTTTCCAAGCCTGTGTGTCTCTAATTTTTGTGAATAGTAAGTTACACGGCCTGCCACATAGTCGTCTAGCTTATACGGCCTACCATGGCCTAGTACACGACCATGTGGCGTTGATAGTCCCATTTTCTAACGATTAAAATTTGAAGAAGAAGAGGTTTTCGGTACCCACCTGATATGGATTCGATGTAGGAGCAACAAGGATGAATTCATGTCCCGACCAATGAATTAAACTAGAAGGAGAAGTCAAACCCCGTGTAGAATCGATGTAACGTAACATAACAAAAAGAAAGGTCATTTGAAAATAAGAAACCAAAATGAAGAAACTAAAAAAGGAAAAAGAATGACAGAAAAATGTCATAGAAAAAGAAAGAATAAAATGAAAATAAAACACACCAAAGGTTTCTGGAAGGTTTTAAATAACCAACCGAAACTAACTACCATACAATGAAATTCAAAAATAAAACATTCCTTATTGCTTTCACCAAGATTCGAACACAAGACTAACGATTATACAGAAGCATAACCATTGAACCAGTAGGCTCATTTTTAACATCAATTGACTGAATTTAACTTATAAACAAAACATTCAAACGGAAAGGTTTAAGTAAAATAATAAAATTTCCAGAAACAGAATTCAAACCAGAACCTCACACACATGCCCAGAACACTTGACCACTGAACCAAACCAATTTACTTGTCAAAAATTTCCAAGATCTAAACTCATAATCAAGGGATGGCCACTCTTGGTTTCAAAACCCAATTTCTTCTAACCTAATTTTTAGGATGTTACATGAAAAGGAAGGATTTGGAGAGTTTTTTTATTGTTTTGCTTAAGGAATTGACAACTATATAAGGCAACTTTAGCTTGGGTGAGCAAAAAGCAAATGGAGGAAGGAGTATTTATAAGCATAGTTAAAAACATTTTTTAAAAGAAGTCAATGCCCATGGACGCTATGTTGGGAAATTTTCCCATATTGTAGTAAATATGTAGTTGTTTTCTATGTATTTGAATAATGAATAAATAGATAAAGTTAATTTCACATTTCACTAGTATACCTATTGTATTTTTGTCTTTCATGTTTTTCATACATAGCGAAATTGTGACAAGAAAATATTAGTTTATTGATTATCTAAGTTCAAACTAATGATAAGTGGTACTGTAAGAACATTTACATTGTGAGAAAGACAACTTACTTTAGTAGATAATCTAAATGAGTTCATAATCCCGTAAAAGAATCAAAGTGAGCATTTGATTCAAATACTTAGAAGAATTTTTTGTCACCTATAATTCCAATTAGGGAGATGGCTAGTCTTGGCTATCAGAGCAATTGACTCCACTGGTAAAGATATAGATGTACTCATTAGAAGAATGATGCATTGCACTGGACTCAAGTTAAATTAATTCTAAATTCATTTGTGAATTTATTTGCTTGTGACATTCATGGTGTAACTTACCTAAATCTCGAGTTGGTTACTGACCATGCGTATGTAACTCATATGCTTTGATATAACTGGAGGCTTATGCTCTAAAGATGATCGAGCCGGTAGTCGGTATGTTGGGTACATGGCTTGTGTATAGTATGGCTTTACTAGCAACAATAGATTTCATAGCTCGATTAAATATTTAACGATATTCTCTCATTGGGATTGTGTGGATTGATAAATATGGAACATGGTCACGGGTTTCTTGTTCTCAAATGATCAATTTATCACATTCGTTAATTTACAGTGATCATATTAATCATTAAGAAGACACAATAGCGACAATGAGATACAATAGGATTGCATTGAGTGAACTGATTTAACTCAAAGGAATCAAGGATATCATATGAAGGTAACACACACATGACGAGGTCATTGGACAAAGCAATAGAGTAGATTGCTTTCATAAAGAGTATACAATAAAGAGTTTTCAACCATGGTACTTCTTGTGGACTGACTCCATGATTAAGTAAATTATGAATTATTGAAACGATGCTTCTGTATGTAATTGCAATTACTTGAGCCTAATTGTATATGTCTGATTGGTCCCTCCACTAGCTCAACAAACACTCGATCGGGCTGTATTTGAATCAGAAGAAAATTTTATGACTTAAGAAATAATTTAATTGAGTCGATTTATTCGATGTAGAATTAAATTGGGTGGTCGTGAGAATTTATTCAACTAGTGAATTTGATTAAAAAATTTTCTTAAAAAATTAATTTGGAAAATCTCAGTGATTTTTGGGGAAATTAATTTTTATCAAGTAAAATTAAATTAATCGAATTAATTAAAATAGATATGATATTTTGAAAATTAATTTTCAAGTCAGACAATTTGCTCAATACGTAATTGAACTTGAAATTTGGACCCGATAACCAAAAATTGAGACTGAGACCTAAAAGTGGTAGAATCGAGCCCAGTGTATGAAGCTAGACCGGACTGGTCATACCGTCACTGGCCTGAACTGAACCAGAAGTAATCGAACTGACTGTCACACTAGCCAGGCATGCAAATGCATAGCCGATGGTGCCCTGGCCATGACAACAAACTGTTCGAATAGCCTACTATGGGTCTCAGCCAACCCCATCAGCAATATCGGGCCAAGCGTGCAAACGCCTAGCCAAGGGATGTTGCACCCCGTGCTGCATGGGCAAGCACCTTTTGATTGAGAAAAAATGGAGGCTAAGTGTAGGGCCAACCCCGCCTCAGCTACAACACTAGCGACTTCAAGAGGAGGCGTCATGTAACAACTCGGTATAATGGTGTTGAAAAGTATGGTTTCAGGTTTCATTTTAATGAATTGAGTCTGTAAATAATTAATAAAAATATTTATAGAATTATGCTATAAATGGTTTGAATCGAGGATAAGTAATTTAGCTTATTTGAGTATTTAATCTAGTCCAAGGATTAAATTGTAAATTTAGATAGCTATAAATTTTAATTTGAAAATAGTTAAAAGGACTAAAATTGCTAATAGCCCAAAAATTTTGGATGGCAATACAAATGTCAAATTTGTGGCTAAAAAAAATGTGGTTGATATGTGTTATTATTTATTATAAAATAATAATAATAATAAAGTTAAAATAGTTTAAGTGGAAGGAAAGAGAAGATGTCTTCTCCATTCTTCCATGTGAGAGAAAAAAGAAAAGAGAAAAGAAACATAACAGATTTGCTTAGGATTTTCAAAATTTAACCCACAAATTGGTAAGTATGACCATAAGTTAACTTATTATTTATTTTTCCTTTTAATTTCATTGTTAAGTAAGTTGACAAAACGAAGGAAGTTACACATGAGTGGCTGACTAGAAATTCAATATTGAGATTGATTATTGTGATAAAGAGTTAAATTGTATAAAAATTTGAAACATTATGATTTATTAAAGTTGCACATTTGGCTTGAACATGAGATGAATCATGCCATGTTTTTTTTATGATATGACATTTAACAAATGTAACACCCCTCACCCGTATCCAACGTCGGGACAGGGATTCGAGGCGTTACCGGACTTAAACATTCACAACATGCAAAATCGGGCCACGAAATTTTATCCAAAATTAAAACATCTTAAACACATACATATCGTCCCTTATACAGGCCTTCGAAGCCTATAACATACATTGGGGTGGTTCGGGACTAAACCAAGAATTTTGAAAATCTATGGGCAACTTAACTAATTTTCTTACTTCGGAGAGTCACACGCCTGTGTGGATTGGGCCGTGTGGTCACACACGTCCGTGTAGCTTGGGACATGCCTGTGTCCTGTGCCTATGGAGCTCTCTATCCATTTGGTCATGAACAAGTTAGGGTCACACGGCCAAGGCACACACCCGTGTGCTTAAGCTGTGTGTCACACACGGCCTAGACACACGCCCGTGTATCTATCCGTGTGGACAATTTCAAGGCTATTTTCTAAGCCAATTGTCACCCTTAATTACCTACATACACTTATACATTTTCATAGCAATTGACATGGCATATTTGAGTAATTATATATTCACAATCAAGACACAAGCATGGCATTCTCACAACAACACATAATATATTACCAACAATGCATGGCACACAAGCATATGCACATCACCAATATCAGACATAACATGAATAGCTAGATTTATAAGTCAAAATCATTAGCTCACTAAAGACCAATATATTTGGCCAAATTATAATAACACATATTATAAAACTAGATCCATATACATGCCACTCACTTGATAATTCTAGCATATGTGTTTATACTCTCAAGGTGTTGGCTTGATAGTGTGATGCTGCCTCCGACGATCTCCAACCCTGAGCTAACCTAACAACACTAAAAGAAATGGAAAGGAGGGGGTAAGCTTTACACTTAGTAAGCTCGCATGAAATAATAATAAGCAATTTACTAACACGCTTTCCATAGTAAAACTAACTCAATTGTACATTTACACATGTTCTGGTTAAGCTACTTTCTTGAGTCACAGTCACTAAATCATTTATAATTGGAGTTACAGAACTCAAAATTAATATCCATAAATTTTCTCAAAAACTAGACTCAAATATATTTTCACCATAAAATTTTTAGAATTTTTTGTCCAGCCAATAAGTACAGTTTATTATTCAAAGTCTCCCATGTTTCGCTGTTTGACATCTTTGATCTTTCTTCACTAAAATTTATTTATCTCATAGTACAAGACTCGGATAATGTTCCCGTCTTTTTCTCCTAAAATTATACTCATTAAAGATTTTATTCATATGATTTATAACTCATAATTATTTTTTTACAATTTCTAGTGATTTTCCCAATTTAGAACAGGGGATTTCAAACTCATTCTGACTCTGTCTCACAAGAATTCAAATATCTCATAATTCAAAATTATTTTGCTTACACCGTTTCCTTGATGTGAAACTAGACTCATTAAGATTTAATTTCATATATTATTCAGTCTCTAATTCGACTTCCACCATTTATGGTGATTTTTCAAATTCGGCTACTGCTGTTGTTCAACACTATTTTGGTGCAAAAATAACAATAGCTATCATAATTCCATTGTCACATTGATCATGGACTCATTATTTCATAAATCTCATATTCAATTACACAATGTAAGTTAACATGATATTGCAACACAATTCATAATCATAAGCATGAGGATGATTCATCTTTCAAATCTTTTCACTTGTTCATCATGTATACACATATATATGCATGAATTCGCTTACTCGTCATTTATCACATTTCAGTAAGGCATCACTTATGAGTATAATGTACGTACCTATACATATCCATAGCATATCAATTAACTTTACCTTTATCACCACGCCCTTCTCGGGACTTTTATCGTATCATTCATTATGATACCCGTTGAATTTCCGATGGACCTTTCCTTTTCCAGTTGTACACTCGAGGTGTACGTTTCTTTCCGAGTGGTACACACAAAGTATACCTTTCCTTTTCATATGATATACACAAAGTATACCTTTCCTTTTCATATGGTATACACAAAGTATACCTAACCTTTTCAAATGGTATACACAAAGTATACCTTTCCTTTTCAAATGGTATACACAAAGTATACATTTCCTTTTCAAATGGTATACACAAAGTATACCTAACATTTTCAAATAGTATACACAAAGTATACCTTTCCTTTCCAAATTTGATAGCCGAAGCTATCCCTTTTCACATTTGATAGCCGAAGCTATCCCTTTTCACATTCGATAGCCGAAGCTATCCCTTTTCACATTCGATAGCCGAAGCTATCACTATTCACTAATCAGGTTGCTGGAGCTACCACTTTTCACTAATCAGGTAGCCGAAGCTACCACTTTTCACTGATCAGGTAGCCGAAGCTACCACTTTTCACTGATCAGGTAGTCGAAGCTACCACTTTTCACATTGTATACATAAGGCGTACATTTCCTTTTCATAATGAGATCAAAAGATTATCCTTTAGGGACAACCTTTATTGCAACATATGCAAGATCTCATATTCTCGGTAATCACCAATTTCTTTTAAATATCATATCCCATCAAATTTCTATTAACATCAAATTCAATACAATTATAACAAATTATATTTCATGTATATCAATAATATCACGAATAATAGGCTTATTAAATCACGCGAACTTACCTCGGATCCAGAAATGGCAACTTACCATTCTAGTCCATAACCTTGTATTTTCCCGATTTAAGCCCAAATCTCGATTTCCTTGATCTATAATATCACATTTAGCCTAATAATTAGTCACACTATTCATATGAGTCTAAAAACATATTTTTACAAATTTGCATTTTGACCCTTAAACTTTAGCATATTTGCACTTTTGCCTCAGTGTTCAGAAATTAAACTGCTTCCTATTTTATTATGTTTTATGACATGCTGATCATTTTTCCCTTCTATTGCAACATAAAATTCTCACTCTAACATGTACTTATCAACATTGGGTATTTTTACCGATTATGTCGTTTTATTCGTTTTCACGTAAAATCGCTTAGCAAAAGTTGTTCAATACAATTTCAAGCTTCATATTCTACCATTAAACATCAAAATACATGCATATCATTCATGGTTAAATTTTTAAACATAGATCCTAACTCAAAATAATGGTAGAAATGAGCAAATCATGTTACTGGGATTTCAAAAATACATTGAACATTAAAAACGGAGCTCGGAATCTCTTACTATTAAGCTTGGAAGCTTGGTCAAACTCTAACCATGGCTGCTCTTGGTACATTCTACTGTATCAAGAAGAAAGGGACACATTTAGGGTTTAAAATTTGTCTTTTAATAAATTTTACCCAACCAAGACCATTTTTGTCCAACAAGTTATAAAATGGTTTAATTATCATTTAAGAACCTTTTATTTAAAATTTCATGACAATTAGACACCTCTAACATGTAAAACTCAACTTTTTCACTTTTACAATTTAGTCCTTTTTACTAAATTGAGTGCCCAAACGTCAAAATTTTCGAACGAAATTTTCACGAAATCATTTTGTGAAATTGTAGATCATAAAAATATAATAAAAATAAAATTTTTCTCATCGGATTTGTGGTCCCGAAACCACTGTTCTGACTAAGCCTAAAATCGGGATGTTACAACATAAGAGTTGTTGAGATCAATAGAATGGAAACTGAAGTAAGAATGAAATTAGACTATGGGTTGTTGTAGTAATTGTTGGACAAGGTTGAGAATAATTAATGAGTTATAGAATCAAATAAAATAATGGTAATAATAATTACTTCGACAATAAGTCGATGAGCGCTAGGCGCATTTTCCTTCAAACGCCCCAATTGTGGCTTTCACAATTACTACTTCGCCTAAGTCGATGAGTGCAGGGCGCGAATTGTTTACGTCGGATGTATCGATATAAAATAACTTCGACTATAGGTCGATGAGCACCAGGCGCACTAACCATCAGACATACCGACGAGTGTTGGGCACGATTATTGCTTTGGATTAACCGATGAGCGTTGGGCGCAATTTGTTTAGTTTGGGACTTATCGATGAGGCAATGAGTGCCAAATTATAGTATTAATAGGGTTCGTAAATTAGTTTGGATCTCAGCTATGTATTAGCGAACAATCAATATTGAACGGGAAGAATGGTTAGATTCAAATTGTTAATGTAATGCAATATGAAAATTTGAGACAAAATCAAATAAGGTTGTGTACGTTGTTAGCAAAAAGTGTTAATAAGTTTGTTAAAATGGATTGGTTAATTATAATATCGCATTTGGTTTGTTTGGGATACATGTGTATATTACTGAATTGGATAAACTTTGATATGAAACATACTTGAATTGATCTAAGGAAGAAATAAATCAACTGAGTCCAATTATTTAAATTTAATGCTATATTGAGTAAGTTATAGTAATACCACTTGAAATTAATACTCACCGAACGGTCTTATTTTCATATGCAGGTTAGGTTTATTTTGAGATTTTGTACTCAGAGTTGTCAGCATCCAACCGACAAATCCTAAACTCAACAAAGTTCATATATTTTGTTTTGTTTCAAGTTGGTATGTACTTGGTTTTTAAGAAAGTGAAATTATGTTGAATTCAAGTGATACAAGAGGAGAGATGATTGCATCTATTTATAGGTTTAAAAACCTTATTCTAATCAAAGTCAAATAGAAGTAATGCAGTAAAATTAAAACACCTTACTCTAATCAACATCAAATAGAGGAAGTAAACTTTTATACGGATTTTACTTATGCAGCTTATTCCGTACCGCAAGGCCCAGAGGCCCCCGCACCCCTAGTTACAGCACTAGTCCAATATTTTACTTATTATGGATTTACAATGGGCTGCAACCTTTGACCTCATAGATCCCCTATTTTGCCTATTGTATTTTATTTTAACAGGAATTTAGGTTACACAATTTCTAACATAAACCATACATTCAACTTAGGAAATTGCATCACAAATCTAAATCAAAAGTATTTCAAAGTCCCAAAATAAGCTAAAACTTGCCAAATATACTCAACATACCAAATCCTTATGAAAATATAATCAAGATAAAAGAATTCACCCAATGACCTAGGTACATGCCAAAAACTAAGTTTAAAATCGATGAATTACAAAGATTAACAAGTGTGTAGCTGAGACTTCTACACACTTCCAATACCTGCACACAGAACAAACAATCCACACACAGAGGTTTTAAAGATCATCGGTGTTAACAAAAAGTCAATCCCATAATATAAAACCATAAAGCAATAAAGCATGCTAACACATAAAAAGATCATCAATTAAACATGTTTCATATAAAAAATTTAGAATTAGATTAGTTTCTTTATCACATTTTTAGTAACATAATTTAAGTCGCATAACATATCCAAGTCACACTTGACATTGCCTCTAAACCTAGGATAACATATTTCCATAATGATAATCATCAAAAATTTCAAATCATCTCCATCATTATCATATTGAATCATAATTAAGTTTATTCCTCTATTAACCAATTATGGATCAAGAATGGAAACATAGATTAATCCCCTAACACTTCACATAGATGCGCACAAGCACCAAACGAGCGAAAATGTCCCAATGCATGTAAAAAAATGACTTCCCCTAACCCTTCAAAAATGCAAAAAAGTTCCAAATATAAATGCATACAATTGCCAATAAAATGCACACAAGTGCCAAATATTCACCCATTACAAACAAACCCTATGGCATGCCAACTATACCAAAATTATTTCCAACACTATTTAATAGGACATTTATTTCATAAAACATGTCTCAAAAAACATCAAGCATCATCAATTATCATCATATGTCACAAATTACTTTGACTATATGTCAATCAGCACCGGGCGCACTAACCATCAAACATACAGACGAGTGTTGGGCACGATTATTACTTTGGATTAACCAATGAGAATTGGACGCAATTTGTTTAGTTTGGGATGTATCGACGAGGCAATGAGTGTCGAATTATAGTATTAATAGGATCCGTAAATTAGTTTAGATTCGAGCTATGTATTAGTGAACAATCCATATTGAACAGGAAGAATTGTTAGATTCAAATTGTTAATGTAATGCAATATGAAAAATTGAGACAAAATCGAATAAGGTTGCGTACATTATTAGCAAAAAATGTTAATAAGTTCGTTAAAATAGATTAGTTAGTTATAATATCGCATTTGGTTTGTTTGGGATACATGTGTATATTATTGTATTGGATAAACTTTGATATGAAACATACTTGAATTGATCTAAGGAAGAAATAAATCAACTGAGTCCAATTATTTAAATTTAATGCTATATTGAGTAAGTTATAGTAATACCACTTGAAATTAATACTCACCGAATGGTCTTATTTTCATATGAAGGCTAGGTGTATTTTGAGAATTTGTACTCAGAGTTGTCAGCATCCAACCGACAAATCCTAAACTCAACAAAGTTCATATATTTTGTTTTGTTTCAAGTTGGCATGTACTTGGTTTTTAGGAAATTCATTTGGCTATAGATATGTATTTGTGACATAAAAAAAAGATTAACTTTTGGTTGCTATAATCATAATATTATTAGTTAACTAAATGGTTTTAATTTGATATACTTAGTTTGTGGTATGTTTCAGAATATCGAAGTGTTGAGAATTGATTTGGGAGATGATTTGAATATGAATATATTGTGAAATCTAAATTTTGCAGGGGGTTTTACGTAAAATAAGCAGAAATACTGTTGAAATTTAAAAAAAAATAATTTTACCACTACACAACCATTTCAATAAAGTGAAATAGTAAAATAGATTGTTTCAGCATTTGAATGTGGCATTTTATATTCAGATCCTCTAACTAGATCGAATATAATGTGTACACGTCGAGTCGACTAGACCCATTTGGAAAAAAAAGGCAACAATTCGGAGTGCCAAGAGGAAGTTGCATCGGCGATGGTACCATCGGGCATAGTGACTGTGACAACGGCCGGCAGATGGTGGGCAGTAGTGGTTCTTCAGCAGTAGAGCAGTAGAAAAATTATACTCCTAGTTGGGACTCTACCGGGTAAATTGATTTCAAATTAACTTTTCAAAAAATAATATTATTTTAACAAATTTAACATTAAATTTAATTAAATATTTATCTTGATAGTATTTTATTAATTTAATATTAATGTGAGATATTAAATGTGATTTAATATTTATCTTGATAGTATTTTATTAATTTAATATTATGTGAATAATTTCAATCCAAGTTGAACTCTCTCTAAACACTCCCTATATAAAGAGAGTCTAGGTCATTATTCTTACACACTTGAATTCAGGAAAAGTTGTAGAGAGAAAAATCTCTAAAAAAATTATTTCAAAAAATTTCTAAAGATATTTTTATTATTTACAACTTGACCCTAGAAGTTTAGAGAAATTATGAAATTACAAAATTACCCCACTAGTAATTTTGTAAAAAAAATTTTTGATTCAAAGCGAGCCCACACTCAGTAGACATGACCTTGAGAATAGCGGAAAAGACCACTTGGTCGAAACATTCATCCTAGACGAATAAAAAAGGTTTGAATTTTGATTAAATATTTATTACTTTAGATAACACAATCAAACTCTTATTTTGGAAAATAATTTAAAACTCTGGTTTTCCTTTAAACCTATTTTCCACTGCGTTTTCCAAACTCAATCTTCCAACACTCCAACATTAATTTATAAAGGTTAGGCTTAGGTAAACGGTTAAAAATCAGATAACTAAGGTTGACATCCACCGATGGCAATCTCTTATTAAGATATTTTTTAAAGTTAGGTTTACGAAAAATGGTGAAAATTTAAATACATAGGAACTCGAAACATAAGCAATTATTAGGATTAGGTTTACGATAAATTATGAAAATTAAATAAGTACAAACTCGACATCCATAGGTGTAAAGCTTAGTATAATGCATTTATTAGGGTTAGGTTTAGTAAACAATGGAAATATTTAATACAAAGAAATTCGACAACCATTGGTGTCAAAGTCCTTTCGTATATATATCAGGGTTTAATTCTCAATTGTAAAAATTAATTGCATATAAATCACATATAAAAGAATAGCTCAACACCCACGATTGTTGATATTATTGGATGCTAGTTACAATTAAAAGATCTAGAGATCCTTACTAAATACACTAAACTAAGGATCTGTAGGAGTTGAGATTATTTAATCGTTGCATAATTAGTACTATGATTCAATTGGGGTGATGAAAATTTTGTGGCGCTAATTTTACAAAAAAAAAAATCAATATTTGTGTGTGTTGAGGTAGTTCTAAAAAAAATGTATTCTAAAAAATAAGTTTAAAGGATACTTACAACTAGAAATAATATTAAAAATCATTATATTCTAGTAAAAAAACCAAATATAAATATAAAATGTGAGAAATAAATGTGTATGCGTGTCTGCGAGGAAAAATGTATTCTAGAAAATAAGTTTGAAGGATAAAGATGTGTGTGTGTAACATCTTACACAAGACCTTGAATTCGATCGGATGAAAGATGTCACATCTCATGCCAAAACAACTCAAATAAACAATAAAATGACCATTAAAGCTAAAAACAAGTCAAGTGCGGAAAATATATTTAAAAGATATTACAAGCGTTAAATACACATAAATAAACTCAAACGGGCCAATATACAACAATCTGAGGTTATAGACCACCAAACACGGAGCCAGGTTATGAACCTTAGGACAAACTAGCAAATTGCAATATTATGTCTAAAGATAGTGAAGCCATGTCTTGTGGTATGCCTCCCTTATTTTTGAATTTTAGCTTAGAAGTTTCATGTCTCAAGACAATGCAACCATGTCTCGAGACTTGACCCATATGTCTTGAGACAATGTTTGGACTAAATTTTTGGTATTTTAGCTTCGATGTTTTATGTCCCAAGAAAATAACACCATGTCTCGAGATTTTGTGCCCTATGTCTTGAGACATGTGCCCAGAAATCTATGAATCACATGAAAATGCTCTTGAGGTCTCGAGACATGTTCTTAATGTCTCAAGGCACATGCCTATAAATGCCAAAAACAATCATTACTAGTCATGCAATTGAGCCTTTATATGCACCTAAAAAGATACAACATGCAACCCCAATACAAACACAATTGATATACTAAAACAAGTCTAAAACATGCAAAACATTAGCACTAACATAATAGATTAAAAATTCACTATGTAAGTAAAATGTAAACCATAAATTGTAAAATTGAACATCGATAATGACAATGAATCGCAAAGATAGAGAGAAAAAATAGAACACATAGAATTTTACATGGAAACCCTTTTGAGAAAAAAAACCACGGGCAAAGGAGAAAAAAATTATGTTGAATTCAAATGATACAAGAGGAGAGACGATTGCATCTATTTATAGGTTTAAAAACCTTATTCTAATCAAAGTCAAATAGAAGCAATGCAGTAAGATTAAAACACCTTATTTTAATCAACATCAAATAGAGGAAGTAAACTTTTATATAGATTTTACTTATCCAGCTTATTTCGTACTGTGAGGCCGAGAGGCCCCTGCACCCCCAGTTACAACCCTAGTCCAATATTTTGCTTATTATAGATTTACGATGGGCTACAACCTTTGCTCTCATAGATCCCCCATCTTGCCTATTGTATTTTATTTTAACAGGAATTTGGGTTACACAATTTCTAACATAAACCATACATTCAACTTAGGAAATTGCATCACAAATCCAAATCAAAAGTATTTCAAAGTCCCAAAATAAGTTAAAACTTGCCAAATATACTCAACATACCAAATCCTTATGAAAATATACTCAAGACAAAAGAATTCGCCCAGTGACCTAGGTACATGCCCAAAACTAAGTTCAAAATCGATGAATTACAAATATTAACAAGTGTGTAGCTACGACTTGAGGCCTTAGATGTTGTGAAAGATCGAATCAGGACTTGTACACACTTCCAATACCTGCACACAGAACAAACAATCCATACGCAGAGGTTTTAAAGATTATCGGTGTTAACAAAATGCCAATCCCATAATATAAAACCATTAAGCAATAAAGCATGCTAACACATCAAAAGATCATCAATTAAACATGTTTTATATAAAAAATGTAGAATCAAATTAGTTTTTTTACCACATTTCTAGTAACATAATTTAAGTCGCATAACATATCCAAGTCATACTTGACATTGCCTCTAAACCTAGGATAACATATTTCCATAATCATAATCATCACAAATTTCAAATCATCTCCATCATTATCATATTGAATCATAATTAAGTTTATGCCTCTGTTAACCAATTATGGATCAAGAATGGAAACATAGATTAATCCCTTAACACTTCACATAGATGCACACAAACACCAAACGAGCGAAAATGTCCCAAAACATGTAAAAAAATGACTTCCCCTAACCCTTTAAAAATGCAAAAAATTTCCAAATATAAATGCATACAATCACCAATAAAATGGACACAAGTGCCAAATATTCATCCATTACAAACAAACCCTATAGCATGCCAACTATACCAAAACTATTTCCAACACTATTTAATAGGACATTTATTTCATAAAACATGTCTCAAAAACATCAAGCATCATCAATTATCATCATATGTTATTAAATCCACCTAAAACCATCAATGGGATGCAATTCGAAAAAATGTAACTCTTTCTTATTTTTTTTCCGACAATTCAAGAGAACTCTAATCTAACCCATCGAAAAACAAAAACTAACTTCACAATGAAGTTTAATTTAGCAACTCCTAAACACTGAAAAACCATTAGCAATTCAAACTCTTACACTCTCTTACTAGAACTTTCCAAGCTTTCAACAATGACAATTATCAAGAACTCCTTCAAATATATAAAGAAACTACAAATTCAAGTTTCCCACAAATTCTAAACTCAAATTTGACAAGAATCTAGCTAAAAAAAGTAGATCAAAGCTTTCTCACTTAACCTTGAAAATTACTCAAAAATGAAAGGAAATGCAAGAAAAATTAAAAAAAAATCAAATTCTCAAGCTTAGAAATCATAAATCTTATTGGAGAACTCATTACCTTGCTGGAAAAATTTTTAAAGAGAGAGAGAGAGAGAGAGAGAGAGAGAGAGAGAGAGGAGAAGGAGGGAGGGAAAGAGAGGGAGAGGGAGAAGGAGGGAGGGAGAGAGAGGGAGAGGGAGAAGGAGGGAGAGAGAATGTTGGTAAAAATTAATTGTGACGGTGATATAGACGAGAAAGTCAAAAATATTACTTTTATAATTATTTTAAGGTGAGATAGAGTGAATTTTTTCTAAACATTGAATTAAGTTACATCAAATGTCATATCAATTTTTACTTCAAAGAAAATTGACCCAATTGAATTGATTTAAAGAATATTCTTTTTTATTTTTCTGATCTCTATATAAATATTATATTAATAATTTTATTATATCTATTTTATTTTTATTATAATCACATAAAAATTAGAATATACTGATAAATTATTTTTATGTCAATTAATAATAAATTGCGAAAGTTATTTTTATGAGTTTAAAATTTGTCCCAAAATAATGTACATTAAGAAGTTATGTAAATTTCATTTTAATTTATAAAGTTTTGAATAATATAAATAAATGAAATAAGTAAAATCAGCTCCATGCTCCCGCCTTTCAACCGACATTGCTGTTAATTTGAGTACGTTAAGGCGTGGCCCCACCGCACACTTTTTTGTTTTTATCATTAAATAAATTATTATGTTTTCCGATTTTATTTTTTATAATTCCTTGTTTGGCGGGAAATTTACTGAACCCAATTTGATACCTGGCGTCAAGTCCGGGATGTTAACGAGCCGTTATAACGTACCTGAAAGTTTCCAAATGCATTCATGCGATTTGCCGTTTAGGAGTAAACAGCGATCACGGTGGAAAACGGCAGCCGTTTAAATAGGCGGGGATAAGCCGATATAAAGAAGTGGGATTCTGAATTTGTACAGCTGCCACGTCATCGAAGATTCAGATTCCATGATATTTGTACGGTACAGATTATGATCTTATCACCAACAAGTTCATGGGGATTCCGTGACACACTAAGTTTAGCTACCATAAATTAAATTAAAAATTTTATTATATGCGTTTTTATATGAAAATTATGTATTTAAATTACAGATATACATTTAAAAATAATATACACTGAAGAATAAAAATATAATTTACGACTAAAGATAATACATATGTAATATATATGAAATCATAATAAAAAAGTATTTAAAATATGAATAAAAAGAGATTTAAATATGTAAATACATCATATTAAATGCACATCATTTGTTTATCATGTTATTGACAATTCATTTGACAATGACATTAGCAGATACTTCATGCTAATTTTTTTAATTTTGAACTTTTAAAATTTTTTATAATTTTTAAATATTTGATGACATGACATATAAAACAAATATTGGCATGTTAGTATGAAATACACATGAATTACATTGAGGGTTGCCACTGTTTTAATTAAATTTCTGTTAAAAACAATTTAACTATTTTAAAATATTAATTATCAAATTTAGTTAAAAATATAAAATATAAAATTGAAGGTTGAATTTGTATTTATACTTAATTAAAATCCATTTTAGAACCTATTTTATTTGGTTTACTAAACACATGATAATTAATGAATTCTATTATCAATCAAAAGATAAGTTTTAGATATTTTATTATTTGCAGTATTTTTCATCATTAATAAATATTTGATTATCACCTTAATTGATTATAAAATATTTAAAATTATTATTTTTAAATATGGCCATGTATATATGTTTTTTTCCCAATCATTTGAATGTATTTTAAACAAAATTAGTAGTATTATATTCTAAGCATATTTTAGAACAAATTTTAAGTAAAATATTTTTAATAATTGGACCGATATATTTTATTAATAATGAATGAATGATGTGTCCATTTGTCAAAATATTATGGTTCCACGTCGTATTGTTTCTTAATTTGCTAATATACCTTATATGATATTAGTTGCATTCCCATACTATCAACAAGTTTATTATATTTAGTAATTAGTTTTTCTTCATATATACATAAGTTCATTATCTGTATTAATTAAAATATATTATATTAAATTATTAAAAGATATACAAAATTTATAAAATTTCATGAATAATATTATTAGAAAAGTAAAAATAATTAAATATTTTTATAATAATGATAGTTTAAATTATAATGAATATAAATTAAGATAAAAATTTAATATTGAAAATAAACTTGAATGATTTGTTATTACTCCCAATTATGATTTTAGCTTTACTCTTAAAAAGAATTAGAATATAATTTAAAGATTAAAATAGAATTTTTTTGTAAATTAAATTATTAAAAATTTTACATAAAAAGTTGTATAAAAATACAATTGGAAACTAAATTAATATTATGATTTCAATAACACCTTTGATATCTTTCTCATTTATATGAAAGAAATATTTTATATATATTATATATGAAACTCAATTTTCAATAATTAAAAAATGAATGCATGAATGAGTAAAATTTAAATTTAAGGGACTTGAAGCACATATTGTATTTTCAATATTAGATATTAAAATCGTATATAATGACTTAAAATTAAGAAAAAATTTAAATTGGACTAAGTGTGTAAGTATTTATATATTTTTTTTCATAATCTATGATTAAATCAATTATAGTAAAGATTATTGACATATATGATTCTTGTTATATGAAGGTGTATTCAATATTGATATATTTTTCAAGCTGTTTGTTTCTTATCTTTTGTTTTGCTTAGTGGCGGTGTCAGCCTTCGAGCTGGCTATCGCCTGCATTTTTCCTTTTCCATATCAACACTTTCTTTCTTTCTTTCTTTTTCTCATTCACTATACATGTCTTCTTTCTTTTCAGTTTGCAGATCTATCTTGTTAGTATCTTTGTTGTCTTCACAAGTTGTGTTAGACAGATGATAGTGCCTGTCATTTGCTAAAACTCCACCGGCCACCAGTAGTTTTTCTTGGAAATGGGTGACTCTTCGTCAACTTCTTAATTTGTTTATATTTTGACAGTATTTCAGAATAATAAATGATTTCACACGTCTATTTGGACCCGTGTTGTATTAAGTTTTATATGTTTTTTGTTTGTTTTTCCATTGTTTAATTAGTCTTCAGTTTTAGAAATTTTTGTCTGTTCTTGTAGCATGTTTTTTTAGTCTTGCTTATGCATATAATCTTAGTTTTATAAGTGATTTTATGGATGATTTTGTTGTCATCCTCTCTAGTTTGGTGAATGCTTGATTCTTTTGTCGATTTTTGCTCGCCGCTTTGGACTATTGGAGGCTGATTTCCTTATTATATTAAGTACTTGCAATCACTCCAAATATGTCGTACTTGAGTTGTGACAAAGCCAATTGTCAACGTGTCATAATGTTCTATTGATGCTAAGGCTAAAACCTTTGTTGTGTTGATGGAGTTTGTGATTCACCGTCTACGACGAGTGTTTGCTATTATTTTCTCTCTAAATTGTATAGTTTCATTAATTGAACGAATTAATGAATTTGCCTTCTAAAAAAAATTGATATATTTTTATAAGGAAATCAGATTGAAATAATGTTCATTTTAATCTTTACTCAATAAAGACACATGGAAAATAATTAGCGTGTCAAATGACAGTTTCTTGACTGCTACATTAAAATATTTTCCTTAATTGTAACTTTAAATTGCTATAGTATCTATATATATATATATTAAATTACTTGATATTAATTTTTTAAAATTAAAAGGATTTACAAATAATATAAGTAAAAATATAAAATAATGTGAAAATTAATATATCTAAAATAATAATTCAAAAAGTAATATGTCAAATTAAATTACTATAAGAAATAAAATTCATTTTAAAAAAATTTAAAAAAATTCAATCATAATTTTTTTAAATAAAGTACTTAAAATGGAATTTATATATATGTTTCATTTAAGATAATTGATTGTAAATATAGAGAAAATATTCATATTCATTCCTAAATTAAATGAAGTATTTTATATTAATTAGGATGTGGACTTAATAATTATACTAGGAAGTGTCAAGTACTTGCCATAATTACCCAAAACATTTATTTCCTTATTCAAAATAAATTATATTACTTCAAGGTTTTTAATCTTTATAATTTATTTTAAAAATCAATAAAAAGTTTGCACCATTTAAACTTATATTTGAGTTCAAATTAAAGTATTTTAATTTAATTTATTTTATTATGTATATATTATTATCTCTATCAATTGTATATATTGACAATGTTGTTGATTGAGTTGATGTCACAAGTTAACTCGAAACTAATTAAAGATCAATGATAACACCATGATAAATAATTGTAATGCATTTAGTATTTTTAATATGATGTATTTACGTATTTAAATTTTGTTTTCCTTACATTTTCTTTTTACATTATAATATCATACATATTTCATGTGTTATTATTAATTAATTTCAAATGGTATATTTTATTATTTAGGTGAGTATTTGATACGCTAGCAATGTACTTTTTATTCAACAAATAGTCATGCGTTTCTTTTTTAAAATATCTATTTTTAATATTTTACTATACCTCCATAAAATATTTGTCAATTCCTTGATCTTGCTTGTGGACTTAAAAACTCTATCAATGTGTACCAAATAATTTCACTTATTATTTATAGGTTAGAAATTGATACATTAATAATGTACTTTTTTTTATTTCACAAGCAATCTTAAAATATTATCACATGTCTCTTTTTAAATATTTATCTTTTTAATATTTTATTATATTTCTATAGAACACTTGTCAACCTTATAAATTTAAAACTCCATTGATAATATATCTAATATTTTCTATTATTTATTATATTTTATTTTTAAACATACTTTTATATTTTAAATATGTAATTTTTACACATATATATATATATATATGATAAAACTTTTAATAAAATTTATATAGAAAAATAGGTTGAGTTGAGTTGAATTGAGTTATGTATACGATGGGGATTTGTGACTATGTATAAAAGAAAATCAAGCATGGTTTCAAAGGGGAAAACAATTATAATCATAACAAATAATGCATGAAGGGGATGTCCTAATCATTATGTTTTCTCTTTTGAATTATGAAAAAGAAACTAGAGTGGGATGCTAATCTATGTAGGTGTAGTGTGGTGGTAATTTATTCTATTTTTTAATTATATATTTAGGGGTTCGATTATTGTTTATGAAAATGAAGAATATTTTAAAATAAATCAAGTTCTAGCAATGAGAGAATTTATCACTGTTGTTAACAATGTTTTCCTTAAGTTCGATAAAAAAATAATTGACATTGTAAAAGGAATCTTAATTTACTTCTAACCTTCAGATATAGGGCGAAAGAAAAAAATGATGTTTGAATAATTTTTAGAATATAAGTTAAAAATTATTATTATTAAAATCAAATTAAATTATATTTTTCATTAATTTATAAATTTTTTATTTTTATGATGTAAAAAATATTTTTATTTAAAATATTTAAAAATAACTTAAAAGTCGTATATAGATATTATTTTATCCAATAATGTCGAGAAACCATAAAACAAATCTTATTTTATAAAAAAGAAATTCAAACACAAAATTAAATATAGAATTAAAAATGTAAAAAGTTGGATGAAAATGAACCCAACTTACAGCTATATTATATAGATTCCTAATCCAATTGGGCAACAAATATAGATGATAAAATCATAATAACTCCTCCTCTAAAATCCTACTTACTCTGAAGATTGAGTCTGTGTGTTATTGATAAATAATTTAGGTGCATTATTGCGCACTTTCAACCTTTCGTAGCAAATACCAAAGTTATTAGCACAATCGGGTCAAAAGCAATGGCCAATTTCCAAATTTATACCAATAGACTTTGACTTCCTACTCCCTTAAAGGGTAAAATGACTTGCGAGAGCTCAAATACATCTAATTTTAATTTTTGAATTTCAGAAGCAAATTATTGATAAACAAAATAAGTCATTTTACACTCAATAATTTGCAACAAACAGAGACAAATAATATTTTCTTTTAATTTTATATATCTTGTTATAGGTTCGATTATATCTTCCTTTTAACACAATGCATAACCTCAAATTTAATATAAATAAAAATGATATGAACTTGTACCAAAACACTCTCAAATTCAAATCAATTATGAAATTCAATAATTGATAATCGACTAATAAAATAATATAAATCAATCCTACAATTAAATTAATTGCTATATTTGTTTAACGATAGTTGAATTACATTGAGTTGGTTATGATTATTTTTCTGTTTCGAAAGAATGGTTGTTAATTTCTTGATTGTATATGATAAATGTCTTTTAATTTTTAAAAATTGACATTTATCTTTTTTTAATTTTTTAAATTTTTATAACCCTAACTCTTAAAAAAATTCTATAAAAGTAAAAAGAAAAAAGAAATAGTTGCAAGTATTTTTCTTTAATATTTGAATATAATTGTTAATTAAGTTTAAAATAACCAAAACAAAAGAGGACAAAAGTGTCCGGCCACTGGACAATTCCTTTTCGGTTGTTTGCACATCTTACATTCCAAGAAATTTTCATTTCTTTATTTTTATTAAATATTATTTGGTATTTCCATTTTTAAGGCTGACCCTGAAACCTTAATAAATGCAGTTTGTCTTCAACATTCTCTACCCCTAACCCCTTCTCCTTCCCTCCTTTCCTTTCTTTCAAAATCCTTACTTATTAAGTCTCACCATTATTGTGAATCCTTCACCTCATCTCATCTCATCTCGCCTTACTTCCCTTTCTTTCCTTCTCTTTCCCTTTTTCCTCTGTTTTTCATTGTGTTCTTTTGGTCATGGCTAAGCAGATGGATGATGCTGAGTTTTGGCTTCCACCCAAGTTTTTAATGGATGATGACTTTGTTTTGGAGAAAGAGAAGCTTCAGAGAAGCAATATTGGCGAAAACAACCCTAAGTCGTTGGTTTCGGTTCATGGTTTCCCAACTGAGTTCCCCTACGAGTTCGACTATTCCTCTGCTCTCGGCTCTCCTGTTGAGTCCGTTGTTGGGTCTATCGAAACTGAAAGCAGTGACGAGGATGAGTTTCTTGCTGGGCTGACTCGTCGACTTCCTCTCTCAATTACTCATAAACTCACCGTTCCTAGCTTTTCTTGGGACAAAAATGAGGTAAATAATTTTTGGGTTTTTCATGTCGAGCTTGAAGTTGTTAATCTTAATCCTCTGTTAATATTCAGAAAACTGGAGCTTTGGCGAGTTCACCCCAGTCAACTCTGAGTGGGTTCGTAAGCTGGTCAGCTTCAAGCAATGGCAGCCCAAATGGTCCTTCCCAAGTCCCTTCTCCACCAAAAACTCCTTTCGGTGCCCAAAATGACACTTGGGATCTCATATATGCAGCAGCTGGCCAAGTTGCAAGGCGTAAAATGAGCAATGAAGCCTCCAAATTCATCAACTTCAACCATGGAAGACTCCTTCCCAAGACACACAATCATTCCTTCATGAACAACTCGCCCTCTGGGTTGTATCCAAGTCAGAGTCTTTCTTATAATCTTGCTCCTACAAATCAGGTAAGCCTTTTTTTTTCCTTCTAAAAAGTAGGGTTTTGATTTTATTTTGATATGGGGCTTACACGGTTCCTTTTTTTTAGACTCATAGAAGGCAAATGAAAGCAAGCAACTGGAAAGAATCGCTTCAACAACAACAGCAACTGCAGCAAACCCAGTGTAGAGCAAAGAATAATGCTGTTGGGGGAAGGTCCTCTGGTACTTGCACCAGAGCTATGTTTCTTGGTGGATCTCAAAGTGTTAAAAGAGAGAGTGCTGGAACTGGTGTTTTCTTACCTCGTACATATCCAAACAACACTCCTGCGCCTCAGAAGAAATCAGGTACTAAATCCTTGTTTAAACCACCATTCTTTTGAGGGCTCCTTTAAACCCTTTGAAAACAACATATTTGCTCCTCAGTTTTTGTTCTTAAAGCCATGAATTATTGAGTTTTCTTTTGCTTGGTTCTTATTTCTGTTTGAAACAGGTTGCTCAACAGTGCTAGTCCCAGCGAAGGTTGTTCAAGCTTTAAATCTGAACTTTGCTGATTCCAGCAGTCATGTTCAGCCACATCTCAAAGCTAGCTTTGCCCCAAACTATGGTGAGCCTACGGATCACACCATTTTTGCACTCCCGAAAGCTTAACTGAACCAAATTTAAGTCATTGAATCATGATTGTTCCAAATTATGCAGATGCTTTGGTTGCCAGAAGAAATATACTGTTGAACCAAACAAGGAGAAATTATAGAGCAGAAGGAGGCCTAAATCTTCCCCAGGAGTGGAGCTATTGAAACCTGGAAATTTTAGTTGAGAATACTCTTAATAGTATTTGTTTTGTTGGGAAATTTGCAGTATAGTATTAGGTTAGTAGTTGATGTTGTAGGTATATTGTATTTTGGTTAATATAAGGAAATCAAGAATGTGATAATGTAGTTTAGGAACCAATAAAAGAGCATTTAACATATCTTTTATATGCCAGTGATTCCTAACTAAGCATTAATAGTCAAAAACTGCTTCGTACCATTTCATACATTTGAGACAGAGAAATCATTTTGGATCCTTTTCTAACAAAGCTTCAAGAACAACAGACTTTGGATTCTTCATTGGAGGGCCTTTTTCTCTGCGTTCAAGCTCGTCCAGTCGAAACGTGATCAATCTATCCCAGTTTCCACCTTCGAAAAGAACCCCTGCTTTCCCATCAGTGATCCGCTGCACAATGCCGCAGTACATGTAGAAGGGGTTGTTCGGGTTCTTAACAATCGCGATCATTCCCGGCATTAGCAGTGGCAACTCCGGTGATTTTGGCTTCCCAAGACTAGCAATATTTACCGAATCGGAAACTGATTGCTTCGCCGGTGGTGGGTTTTCCTCAATGAACTTTTTCAATCCCTTTTCACCACCGGGGAACCCCCCGGTTAGCCCCATCATCTCCTTTTCGAAAGCATCATCTGGAACTGAGATTGCTGTGCTGTCAGAACTTTCAACATCTGTGTTACCAACTGATGAACCTTCATCCACGTTTCTCTTTAGCTCAACTTCAATGCCTTTTTCTCCATTGCAGAGCCCCCTACCTCCCAAGATTTCAAATAGATCAAACTTGGCATAGAAGGCCTTTTTAGGCTGTTTGGCAACCGAGAAAAATGGTTTATGAAGACGATGGGTGATGGGGCTTTTTCCTAGGAAATGAGATTGAAATAGAGAACCTTGAAGGGTTGGGAGAGTGATGGAAGAAGAAGAAGCCATGGTTTGGTTCAGAGTCCAAGTGGAGAAATAGCCCTTTTCTAGATTCTAATCCTAACCACAAATGTTTTCTATTGGTTGCTGATTTTATCTTCAAACTATTCGTCCCACTGTACATGTAACATAGGATAGGAATAAGATATCCAATTCATTAACAGCCGCTCATTAAAAAAAATAATTTATTAAAATTTAACTCTATTAACATGTGCATTGTTGTCAATGTAAAAAGATTTAGTTTTAAGTGTGTTGAAATATATTATTTTTCCTATTTATAGGTAAAGAAAAATTATAATATTATGTCAAAAAGAACAAATATGATCGAACCTATAATAAAATTATCTAATAAAAACAGAACTAAAGAATTTAAAATTAATAAAATGTGAATTTTATTAATAACATGAATATTAATCTTCATTTTATATATATTTTAATGAGGTATGTGATTAACCATTTCATTATATTAAACTAGAAAGGTACTCGATTTTGCTGCAGATGTGTAATCAAATATAGGAATAATGTATCAAGAAGTTTTATGGGAATGTTACTTTGGATTCCAACAAAATTAGTTTAAGATGGTAAAATGGATGATAATCACAGGAGAATGGCGGGAGACCATAAGTGTTTATGGAGAATGCAAAATGAAGGAGAAAATCTGGAATCAATTTTAAAACAATTAAAAAAAAAACTATAAATCTTTTGAACGAAAGAAGAAGTGATTTTTCTTTCTTTTTTCTTTTTAATTATTTTATGAAAATTGGAGGTTTATGTTCACAATGTGACTTAATATAATTGGTGGTAAGGGTTAGGGTCGGAATTTGATATTTAATTCATTAACAACTGCACATTAAAAGTCAAATCTAAATAATTTAGAGTTAATATTATGGATATTTAAACGGTTAACCGAATTAATTGAACTTTTAATCCTTCAACCGTTAATTGAATCAAAATTTTTCAAAAAATTAAAAGAACTGAAATTTATATTTATATTTATTTTGTTAAAACAAGTATAAAACATAAAAAAATTTAATAATATTCATTTGACCAAATTAATCGATTTAACTGTAAGGTCCCAAAAATTTGAATGTTCGTTTATTAAATTTGATCAATAAGATAAGTGTTTGTTATAGTGGTTTAGAGCCTTAACTGTGTGTTTGAGGTCAAGGGTTTAAATATCTCATTTTGAAATCTTTACTATTTATTTTGACTTAACCTTGAACTTTCGACTTAAGTTTATTTTTGCATTAACTTGTGTCAAGAACGAGCCTGCTAGTTTAATAGTTAAATTTTTGTATACCCTTTGGTCTTATGTTTGAGTCTCTGCATAAAAGAGAATGTATTTTATTTATTTTTCTACTCCGCAATTAGTTATTTTAAATTAATTAAATGGTTTCCTTCTTTCCCTTTCCCTTTCCCTTTTTCTTTTTACATTTCTTTTTGTTTTTGTTTTTACTTCTTGTCATTTCTCTCATTTGCTTTTCATTGATTTCTCTTTGTTAAATTTTTGCTACTGTTTGTGGGGAAAATTGCATATTTCGTTATTTTTTGACTGAAAGGTTAACTGCGTAAGTTTTGTTGTTGAATTTCTGTTAACGTTCGTTATCGTTCGTTGTTGTCAAATTTGGTTTTTGCTTAATTTGCTTGAATTCTCTGCTTAAGTGTTCAATTGGTATTCTTTTAGGCGAAGATCTAGAGGATAACAATCTGCCTAATGTTTTATGCCTGTGAGTTGCAGTATCGTGCAAAGGTAATTGTTGATTTTCGAGTTTGGGGTTCTTGTGTCGAAGCTTTTCGACGTAACTCGATTTTTGTGTGCTAATTTTAGCGTTTCGTTTGGGAATAATTGTTTAATTAGTTATTGGATTATCGTTTGTAAGTTCTAGAGTCACTTTTGTTGCTTCTACATCAAATCTATAGTAGGTGTGTAACAAAATTCGAGTTTTCTACGAACGACGAAAGCCGGAATCCATGGCTGTCAATGCCACACGGCCATGTGCTAGGTTGTGTGGTAGGTTATGGAACTCTCTAACTTAGGTCATACAGTTGTGCGGCACGGGCGTGTGTCCAAGCCGTGTGAAGGACTATTTCGATTGTGAGTCACACGGGCAAATGACACAAGCGTGTGTCTAGACTATGTAACTCTTTGACTTGAGTCACACGGGTGTGTGTCAGGTCGTGTGCTAGATTGTATAACTCTTTGACTTGGGTCACACAACCGTGTGCCAGGCCGTGTGAGGCATTATGATAAGCCACATGGGCAGGTGCCAGGTTGACCACATGGGCCAATCATCCAGGCCGTGTGAATCCACATAGGCATATGGGCCAAAAATCAAAATTTTTCCTTAGGGCTGTAAATGTTGTTCGAATTGAACGTAGGCCTTTTGTAGGGTCCGTATTATCTGAATTAGGCTATAAAACTCATTATTTGATGATTTGTTACTGGAAAATCTGTTATTTGAACATTCATATGATGTGTACGCATATCTGATTCTGTAAATTATGCATCTGCATTGGGGCGGGATTTGTGATAAATGAGGAAGTGTGGGCAGTTTAATTATCTGCCGATTCTGGTGGCTAAGCCATATATTTATATATATTTGATCTTTGCAATTTATCGCCCTCTAATCTGGCAGCTATCCTGCAACATTTTGAATGTGATATATAGTCACTATGTGGTGTGTAAGGATGAATGGAGATGGTGTGTAGAGGATGGGGGTAGGAAATCTACATCTGTATTTGATATGATCTATATTTGATATATGCTGTTTCTGTTTCTGTATCTGACTTTGAGAATTATCTAAATACTGAGAACTCGAATACTTGTCTGGTATTTTCTGCTATTTGAATACATAAGTTGCACACTGAGTATGTAAACTCATTTCATCAGTTTGGTTGAATTTCAGGTAACTCACAGACTTAGGCGGGTCGGCATAGTAGGAGCTCGGTCATGTTCGTTTAATTACTTTATTGTTTTATAAGAATTTATACTATTGCATATTTCTTTTTGGGTTGCTGTTTTTAAGGTCTGGATTTTGACTTTGAATCGTTTGAAGTTTCATTATTAGACGTTGGGCTATCCATAGGTGGTTTAATGTAGCTCTCCAAATTTGGCCATAATGTCTAGACTGGGTCTGGAGTGTTACATTAACCGAATTAGTAATAGCCTAATACATATAATATATAATATTATTTATTAAGTTTGGTTAATTTAGTTAATTGTCTGATTTCGAATCGAATTAATCGTTAATCAAAATTCCAAAAAACTTTTAACTTATCTCCAACCGAACTAAATAGGTTAATTGACCGATTAATTGAATTAGATTGGTTCGGTTAGTTAATTCAGTTTTAATCGAAATTTGAACATCCCTAGTTAATATAATGTGACATTTTATTAATATCATGAATATTAATGCTCATTTTATAGATTAATTTTTAATGAGTTATGTGATTAACCATTGAAAATGTATTTTATTTATTTATTATCATTAAATCAAACTAGAGAAATATCTCAATTCACTAGACATAATCAACATTTAAATAATGTATTGAGAATGTTTTACTTGAATATCATTCCGGAAAGAATAAGATTAGTCTCAAACTGTAAAATGGATGAGGACCACTTGTAATTATACTAAAAAAAGTGTAAGGAAATAAATTAAAAAGGTAAATGATAATATAAAAAGTTAACATTAAGAGAAAAGTAGTATCTTGTACACTGGCAGTGTACTTGTTTATTTTTTATTCCAAAATCAGTCTTATAAAATTGACATGTATCTCTTTTATTTTAAATATTTATTTTTTTAGCATTTTACTATATCCCTATGTGAGACTTATCAACCTCTTGGTCATATGCCACAAATGAGTCATCGTGGGATAATCTTACCGAGTAACATGCTGTGAATAATTGTCCTTTTCAAAGAAAAATTTCTTGTTATATCGCATGATAATACCTACAACTACGATTACAAGATAATTTTTCTTACTTTTAGGATATTTCCTCAATGAGGTTCACATGACAATCCTACCGTGGGATAGTTAAATTGTCATGCCATCATAATAGACCATTGATGGAGGTCACATGTCTTATTTAAGGACCTTCTCCCACTCAATCTTTTAAAAACATGTAATGTTTTTAATATCCGATTTCAATCATGAATGATCAATATATGCATGAAAAGTACATGTGGCATTTTTCCCTAAACTATATGACATGCTTATCATACATATGCATGAACATACATTCATAGTAAAAAAATATCATCATGCTATCATAAACAAAAGTATAAAATTTAAATGACCCTAACTAGCCAAAGTTTCCATGATTCCATTCAAGAAAAATAATAAAAAAATACAAAATTCAACCCAAAGCATACTTTGGGTCTTCTATCTTGCCACCATGGACTTTCGTTGAGGTATCGGTTCATGTCGCCATTGCCGTCATTTTTCCCCATTGTTGTCGTATCGTTGTCGCTGCCATTGGAAACCGTTAGATTTCCACCTACCACTATCAAGTCTATATCGTTGATCATCACCGTCAGTCTTTTGTTAGTTTGGTTGGGTTAGGTTTGTGTCGTCTCGATCAGCTTGGATGCGTCTTAGTTTTTTGAGTTCCGCCAAAATTATTGGTTACATAAGTCCTATGTCTTTTTTCGGCTCACATAATTTATTCTAAAAATAATAAATAAATCTAGTGTGGAGATGATAGTCCACGATTTAATTTACATACTCAAGAATTAATAATAATTACATTTAAATTTATTGGAATCACAACATTAGCAAAATTACTTTATCATATAAATAATAAAATAATCAAAGATATTCATTCACATACATATCCCTAAACATGCTGGTAGTTACAAGAATGCCACATATTATAAAAAATTAAACACACACGAAGAGAGAAATTTTGGTATCAGTTTATATTATAAACATAGCACAACCTGGATTTGATACCAATTGTTGAAAAAAATCCAGTTTGAAAATGCTTTTCTTGCACAATGAAAAATTAAACTTTTGAAATCGAGCTAGTTTGTGATATTTATAGAAATAAACTTTTCCCAAAATAGCATATTTGTTTTCAGCTAGACGAATCCTTGTCGTTCTCGGCTTCCAACCGAACAACCTTTTCTACTATTCTCATACCACAAATTTCTTAGAGTGTGGGTTTAAACGAATTTGAATCAAACACAAAACCATAAATTATTTACTTTACTTTCAGTGGAAAACAAAATTCTCTATTTATTAGAAATCGGTAGAATTGTATTCTAGAAAATAGAATTTATACTTAGAAATTAAATTCTCACTATTTTCAAGCAGAATAACAATATCTCAAAGATGTGTAAACCTTGTTATGTATTTAGCCCTACCAGTGCCATCTATTTATAGGGAGAATAAATGAAACCCTTATTGAATTAGTAGAAGTCTTTTTAATAGAAAACAACTTCCTAGTTGATTTAGCAGAGAGAGGGGCTAATAGGGTGTGCTTCCCTTCATATGTATTATGATGGGGATTCAAATATCTCCTGTATTGGGTCCAATTATAAGTGCTTCCTAGACTTTTAATCCAACACTTTACAATTCAATCCAACCCAATACATGTTTTTCTATTTTCCAAAACAAATATCATAAAATAATTTTTCGATTAAATAATTTTCTCAACCCAATTTTGAATCTGTTAAAATCATGACAACTTTATAGTAAAAGAATCTACGATAAAATATATTTAAATTTTCTGTATTGAACGGATTCACAATGACCAATTAATTTAATTCTATTTTCGAACTTCAATTAATTAATTCTTAGGTAATTTTCATACTTAGTAAGGAACCCACATTTATTTCCGAATGTTTCCCATTTATCTAACTTTATCATTTCTATCCATTTCTATCTATTTCTATTCATTTGATTCAACATGCAATTCATTTCTAGTTTCAACGAGCTAGCGGAGGGACCGATTAGACATATGTGATTAGGGCTCAAATGATTTATAATTAAGTTCTAGTTTTTTACCTATTAATTATAAATTCATTTAATCACGAAGTCATTTCACTATAGTATCATGACCGAGTTCTCCCTAATAACATACCATTATGAAAGCTACTTGACCAGTGCTTATTTAATGACCTTGCCATTGGGATAAATCCACTCTCCCAATATGATCTTATTTTATCTTATGATAACTATTACATCTTCCTTCATGAAAAGTCAATTAATATAAAATAGTAATCAAGTCATTCATCACAAAGACGAACGACCCATGACCATGTTTACTTTTCATCTATCATGCAATGCCAATGTGAGGATATCATTTACCCGTATCTTGGGCTATGAATTTCACTATTGTGAATGATGCTACATACAATAGAAGTCATATACCTAACGCACTAGCTTTCAATTCCTTATCTATTTGAACTCAGGCTTTTACTGACATCAAACTATATGAGTCACACATACATAGTCTATCATCTATTCAGGATTAAGGTATGCCATAGTTTGAGCATCACAAGTGAATAAATCCATAAATAGATTCAGGATCTATTCTTCTTGGGTCTAGTCTGATGTACTATCAGTCAAGTTAGCCACATCTATGTTTCCATCTTCTAGGAGTCATTCGCTCCAATGCCTAAGAAAATGTATCTCCTCAATTGGACATGATAAACTACATATTAGTCTTTTAATCGATTTGCTCATTTCCAATTAGACTAAGGACATGTTTAGGTTTGTCTATTAATATAAGTTGCCTTTTCGTATTATAATCCGACCACGTAATATCGCTTAGTATTAGTATAAACATTAGACAACCAGTGAGCTAATATTTGATTCTATTTACTTTACATGCAAAAACCACGTAAGGACAATATACAAGGGGTATTAATGTAATTCATGAATAATTTTATTAACCAATTTGTTCGAAACAATTACAAATGTACATAGACGAAAGTACTATACTTAGGGCACCAGATTTAACACCTTGACATAAAGTGTCATAGCTAGTCACATATACCAACATTAACATCCAAATAGGTTAGACACACTTACATATCATGAATAATATCACCTAATACCAAAGTAATTACATGCCATATATCAAGTATAAACATATACCATTCCATACTAAATACCTTTTCAAGCTTTCCCAATTAAATTATAATATATATCTTCCAATGGAACTCTAGTAAAACGGACTTGGATACGCAGGTCAATTAAGTTGCTCGTTTGAGCTAAAATCACATTAGGTTACTTGTTTGGGCTAAACCTATGTCATATATTACTTGAGAATCCATGAAAAAGGTTGGATCTCATTATATTACTCAAGAATTTGCAACAAGGCTAGATCTTGTTAGGTTACTCGAGAATCTGCAATAAGGCTAGATCTCGTTATGTTACCCGAGAATTTGCAACAAATGCTAGATCTCATTATAATTTGTAATAATCTCAGATCAAGCGCTCTTATGACTCCTATTGGCATACCAATCATATCCTAATATTTTACTAAGTTCGCATGGGCATCAATTACATAAATTTCATTATCATCATTGTACTTGTTCACATGTTTCAATTTAATCCGTTCTAGCCACATGTGCCAAACTGCTAGTATACTAAATTATAGTCAGTCATACATATACATTTAGATATTCAATTAAATACAATTACACATACCACACAAGATGAGTTAGTAAGTTCCATGTGAACTTAACTATTCTAAACACCGAAACAAGTGGATTCTTTATGGACTAATCCACAAGTTTAGCTTTTCCCCTATTAGCTCCACTTTAATTCAAATCGTGTTCTATATTGTTATTTTATATAACCAATCAATTTAAAAAAAATTCATACTATTCCATGATATGTATGATCCTATATAAATTTATTTTTTGATTTTCCTTATATTTTATATTTTATTCAATTTAGTCCTTGAACTAGAGATAGGCTTAACTTTCAATTTCTAGCTTGATTAAAATTTGATTTCATATATTCTCATCAGAGACCTTATACATTCTATTTCTAACATAATTTTATAACATGTTTTACTTTTATTCAATTTGGTCCCTAATGTAACAAAATTTATAAACAAGCTAAATTAACTTTACAATCTTGTCCTTTTCATAATCTAAGCTTAAAATCTATCAATTTCAAGCATAATTCTTCAAGTAATCCCTAAAACTTTAACTATTTATGAAATTTATACATGAGCTAGCTAAATCAAGCTTCCATAACCTGAAATCTATAAAAAAATTCATGAAAAAGGACCTAATTACCTTAGTTTCTCATTGGGCGAAAGCTTGACAGCTTGGGAGGGTTTTCTTTTATTTTCATTAATGGTGGACGGTGAAAAGAGAAGAAGATAATGCCTTATTTTCCACTAACTTTGGCCATTATACATGATTTATAGTTCAATTAATCTAACTTAATTAATTAAATCATGGTTTAATTTACTTAATCCACCATTAATCAAGTTTAGTGGAAATTTTCATCATCATCCACTAAATTTAATTTAAACATGGTTTAATTACTATTTTGGACCTTTGGCTAATTGCTCTTCAAGTCCTCAAGCCTTTTTTCAATTAAAGCTCTATAATGATTGAATTTTTATAATTTAGTCCCTAAGTCTTAATTAGCTATAAATATGGAAAAATTACTCGATCAATCTTCAACATATTTTTATATTAACCTGGTTTATGGAAATGGGATTCTGAAACTATATTTTTTGGTACCACTGGAAATCGGGCTATTACTCTGACTATTAAGTGCTTTTTCATTTGCTTACTAACATTATAGATTTTCATGTCAACGACCCTTGGAAATCTCTTAGGAATGAGGTTTTCTGCATTAGAAAAAAATATTTATGAAGATTGTTACGTGGTTTTGTGCCTTGCAATAATAAGCTTTTAGCTCGTGGAGCAAATATTGATCCTTTGTCCAATATGCCGTTAAGCCAATGAGTATTTAGAGCATTCTTTTGCACTTCCCTTTCGTGGTTGTTGTATGGATGAGCTTGGTTTCACACCAGTTGTTGCTTTAGTAGAAGGATTTTATCACTCGAATCTTGGCCGAGCAACAAGATGATAAAATGAGGCGTGTGTTGGGGATGATATGGGGTATTTGGTTTAACATGAATGAGGCAGTGTGGAAGCAAAATGTTATGACGGTGGACCAACTTATGCATCATGTAGACGAATTTATACATTGTTGACTAGGGGTGTGGACGGTTCACTCTACTCAATTGGTATCACGCGCGATGGTTGAAGGAGGGGATATTTGTTAGCATAGGTTGGAAACGGGGAAGCTAAAATGTAATGTTGATGGAGCCATTTTCGTGTACAATGGGTATATGGAATGGGCGACATGTAACACCCCGAACCCGTATCCCTCGCCGAAACTGGGTTACGGAGCATTACCAAAGTTTATAGATCAAATAGAAAAAAATTTCAAACATTTCATATCATCAAAACAAGTCATCAAAGCATCATTTTAATCCAAATTATAAACATACCAAATCCAAATCAATTTGCCTAGTTCATGAGCACATAAACATAAAATTAAATTAACATGCACCTATATAGACTTAGTTCAATTTTACCATGCCATAATATCGCTTCAAAAACAAACACATTTATATGTATAAAACCAACCAAAATAAAACTTATAACCTCATTTACAATCAAACCACAAAATAACTATTATTTAGACACCCTAGGTACATGCCAACACAAAAGAGATATACATCACCACGTTTGAGATCAGGACCGTTAATGGATGCTGAATCGACGATCACACTTAAGTACCTAACATGCGCACGGAAAATAAAACCGTACGCTGAGTATAAACTCAGTGGTATTTCTATAATCTAAATATTTAAAAGAAAAATTAATATAACATACACATTTAATCATACACAGGGACGAAGCCAGAAAATTTTTTTAAGAGGGGCCGGATGAAATTTTAATTTTAATTTTTTATAGTTTATATCTTTATAATTTGTAAAGGATTAAATCAAATTTTTATAATTTTAAGGGGGGCTAAAGTGAAATTTTACCTTTACTAATTTAAAATTTTTAAAAAAATTTAAGGGCCTAAAATATAATTTTATATTTTAGAGAAGCCCGGGGCCCATGCCAGCCCCCCTAGCTACACCCCTGATCATATAGTAACAATAGCCATTCGATTAATCAATTCATAATAATTCATTCATAAACGTATTCATTTCTCATCATTTGCTATCTCAAATAGCTTTTTACAATATAATATACAATCCGTGTCCAATTCATGAATACACAATTCATGTGTCTCAATCCATATTTCAATTCATAGTCCTATTTTCATTTCACATATAATATCATCCAACATCAATTATAGTGTCATTTCATTTAATTACCCCTATTAACACGACTCGGATTCGGACGAATACACGGATCCAACCAAAACACACTAGTTTGGCACCAGTGCCTCATCGGATAATTCGAAGTAATAATTTGACACCCAATGTCTCATCGGCTAAACCGAAGTAAATCGGCACTCAGTGCCTCATCGAATTAATCCGAAGTAGTAAATTGACACCCAGTGTCTCATCGACTTGAAGTCGAAGAAATCCCTGAACTCTTCCAATCTTATGGCATGTCATCTATATCTGACTCAGTTTGATATAATTAATAGGGTTCCAATTCACTTTCCAAATACAACCAATATTCAATTCAATTCAAATAATCAATATATATTCAATATATATATACCAATTCAATCAATATAAATTTAATAAATTCATCACATACTAAATCAATCCATTTCAATTGTAAAACACAATAATTCTCACCTCAACACTTACCATATACATTAAATTGAATTATAACAATTAACAATTAAATTCGGATTATAGAAATACAAACCGAAAATTCTGAGCTATTCCTCGTCGACTTTATCTTTTCATTTTTTAGTCGAGGATTCCGGTACGACGTTAACTATGGAATTAAAACAATTAAAATTCATCAATACAGCACAATTCAATCTCATATTTAATATTTTAAATTTTTACTCAATATTTACTTAAATTTCAATTTAGTCCCTAAACCGAGACTAACTTTATTTCTTTACAATTAATTCTATATTTTCATTCAGTTTCCAATTTAAACTAGATTTAAATCTCTAATTTTACTTAAATCCTAAATTTTGAAATTTTCACAATTTAGTCCCTAATACTCAAAATTTATAATTTATTCTACAATTCAATCCTTTTTCATTTCCAACTTAAAAATCTATCAATTTAATCCCTAATACTAAAATTATTCAACATAGGCAACACTTAAAAACTCAATAATTTCTAAAATTTTGATATGGGTTGGATAGTATTTAATACTAGAATTCCAAAAACATAAAAATTATAAGAAAAATGACTAAATTAACTAACCAATTGAATTTTAAACCCTTGAAACCCTAACTTTTCCTTTTCTTTCTCTTTTCCTTCTGTTTCGTTTCACTTTCTTTCCTTTTTTTTCCTATTTCTTTTCTTTTATCTAATTGTTATGTTATTAATGTTAAGATTTTATTATAATATTATAATATATTTTAACTTTAAATTTTTATAATAAAATACACTTATGCCGCCTCATTCAATGCAATTAGAATAATTGCTTATTTAGTCCTTTCTTTTATTTTTTTAGTCTATAATTAAATTTTCACCCTTTATGCAATCTAATCCTTATACCTAATTACCCTTAATTCATGCAAAATCACCTAACCGAAACCTAATTAACTACACAACTAGCTTCGTAATTTTTTATTAAAAATATTTACGAGTCTAGTTTATGGGAACAGAGTCCTGGGAATGCATTTTTTTTAATTTGGTCCTTTTTAATTAATTAACTATCAAAACATTAAAATTTCTTAACGAAACTTTAATACCACCTTAATGACACTCCGTAAGTATTTATAAAAATATTTATGGCTCAGTTTATAAAAACAATGTCACAAAACCACTGTAAAACGAATTGTTACACGACAGTAGTGTGAAATGACATAGGTGACTTTATTTGATGCATTTCGGGATTTATGAAGAGCACTATTGATTTTTTTTTTCTAGAAATTCTAATTGTCCGAGAGGCTCTTTTTTGGCTCAATTCTTTGGATTTGGACGATGTTATAATGGAGACTGATGGTCAACATCTTTGGCAAGCTTTTCATAATGGTTATGAGGATGCCTTTGACTTAGGATTATTACTTAAGGATAGTGTACTATTGCCTCTTCTTTTCAATTATTTTCTTTCTGTTGGATTCGAAGGGACGCTAATAAGGTTACTCATGTTTTGACAAGAGAAGCTTTATTGAGAGTGAACTACATAGATTGCACTATTTGTCCTTTTTCTATTGCTCGTGTTGTTAATGCTGAGAAATTGTCTAACTTGTATGTTAATGAAGGGAGCTAAGTTTGGGTGTATTGAGTAAGCTTGATGGCTTGGATTTAAGTGTTCTTTTTATTTTATCTTTAATCATTTTGACCAGTTTTATCTATTAATGAATCTGTCTTTTCTTAAAAAAATTAATAAAATATAAAAGATTTAAATATGAAAACATGAGAATCCCATGTGATGGCTTGGTGGTCAAATGTGTTTATCGTCTCAAGTGTGGCCTGGGTTCAAGTTGCGCTAGTTATGTTTGTTGTTCGGGCTTTGCCTTAAATATGATAAGCTGATAACCTGCCAAAACTAGCCAAGTGTCACTTTAAAGGAAAAAAAAATCAATGTATTGTAATTGTTAGAATAAAAAATGACCATCTTCAATCTGATATCAGTAATGGATAGGTGTTAAAAACAATCTAACTTTTATCAATATGGTTTTTCTATCCATTCATGTAGACTTAAAACTTTGCTCTATTATGAATTTATTGTTTTGATGAGATTCCAAGCATGCTGTAAAGAAGACCAAAAAGAACAAAAAAAAAAACAAACTTGAATTCCAAGAAACATCAAAATAATTGTTTGAGGTATAGTTGTTGGTGAACCTCAGACCAACTACTTCAAGTCAATGAAAAATCACATCAAAGCAACCAACATGCAAGACGATTGAAAGAACATAAACACTCAAAATTAAACTTTTAAGCTAACACAAAGTGATATTACAAACCTGAATAAGAGTCCATGAAAACACCAATAGTGGTAATTCTAATGAATTTGAAAGCAACCTATTTCATTCTACAAAACATACACTAAAGCACACCATTTCAAAGCTTCAATATATACTTAATAGTGATGAATACAGAGGAAAAGATTCAATTTTTTAATCAATTCAGTTTAGTTTTTGCAATTTCTAATTAAAATTTCATATAAAAACTTAACCTTTAAAAAATCATATAAAAGAAATGCAACTTTTGAGATTAATATATCTAGTTATTTATTAAGTTGATTGAAAATGCTTCTTCTAGTTTCATATTTGTGTTTGGAAAGTTATCAAATAATTCAATTTGGATATAATTATTTTTAATTATAGGTGTATAATATATTTTAGTAATCATTATAATCAATAAATCTTTTAAATTGAACATTTTAATAATTGAATTTTAAGAGAGAGTGAGAATGGAAAGAATTATATAAAATAATTAATTATGATGATTTCCAAAGATTTTTATTTTAAACTTTTATTCCTTTTAAGATATAATTATATTCTACCTACTAAGCCATCTAAGTAAATAAATTTTTTGTAATTATAAAATAATGTATTTTGTTTGAAGGAATAAAATGACGTAATTGTTATATTAATAATTATCACTATGAAGTTTCACCAAATGATTCCTTTTAACAAAACCCATAAACTTAAATTAGAATATTTTCATTGATGCTTTTTGCATAGGATACATAATCATCAAACGAGTTAAAGAAAATCCCTAATTTATGCCTCTTCTAAGCTAATAAAAAATAAAAATTCTGGAATTTGATCATATTACATTAAAATAAACTCTCAATCTTTAGTTTAAGTTGATAAAGTTTTAAAACTTATACCCGATAATCCTAATATTTAATTTATTCTAGAGTAAACCTTTTAACATAAATCAATATGTCATTTTAAGGATAAATGTTTGTTTGGGTATAAGGTTTTTCTTTAAACTTTTAATCTTAATTTTCAATAGTAATATTATAATAAATATTTCATATTATCTTCAGGCCAGACCTTGGGTCGTCTAGAGGTATAGTCGTCTAGGGTCTAAGACTGAAAAATGTCCAAAATATTGTTTTTCAGTTGTTAAGGGGTCGAATTTTTTTTTTTTTTTAACTTTTAAGAGTCCAAATTTTTTTTTATCAATTTGCAAGGGACTTAATTTTTTTTTCTAATTTTTAAAGAACTTAAAACCCTATTTTATTATTTTAGCTAGGGTCCTAAAAATGTTAAGAATGAGTCTAATTATCTTTCTAATGGAAGATAAAATTTCATACCTAGGATCAACATCCATAAAAATAAAGCAGAAAGAAAAAAATATAAAGTTGCTTCCTTGCTTTGCTTCAGCGGAAAGCAAGGGCGATGGGGCGGACAGAAAATAAAGGTTTGCTAGCTGAAGTATAAATTTAATTATTTTATTGTAATATATTTGGATAATTTAATTGTTCCAAATAATTAAAATCATTATATCGTATTTATTTAATTATTTAAGAGATTTATGTTTTCTATTTAAATGATCTCATGCAATTAAATTAGAAAAATAAACTCGACTCCGGATTCAGATGCCTATATATTTGTTCATGATAATTACAGTAATTATAGTTAATGAGTTTAAAAGAATATTTTAATGAAAATGGTTCTGTTTACTAATTCATTTTGCAAACCATTGGTAGTAAGTAAAGCTAAAGCAATGCCAATGAGCGTATAAGTTAATTAATAAACAATTTTTGAGATTTAATTTGAAGGAAAATATTGGATAATATAAAATTTCCAATTTTGGATCCAATTAAAATATGACATAAATTAAAAGAGAATTATTGTTAAGATTTTATCTCAACATCAATTAATTGAATCAATTCGTATTCCTTAATTTTAAAATTTATTTATCTATTCGTTTCTAAAAGTTAATAATTTAAGAATAAAAACAATTATAAATTAATACCGAAATTTGGGTTATATTAATGAAATATGTCATTTTTTAATATTTAAAAAATTAGGCTTTTTTTTTTATATTTACAACTATAGGTCATTTTTTGAGAGAGAAATGAAAACGTGCTTTACAAGCGCCTTTTCACATTGTTAATTTTTTTTTGTTTTGTGGCTGAAAATTAGAGTTTATGGATTTATTTTTGTTCGTGTTTGATATAGACATTGTTATAGTTTTAAGGTATGTTTGAATTTATGATGATGTTGTAGAGCTCGGTGATCTATAAATTTCATCTGCCATACGAGTATGGAGTCATCACTTGAGAAGCTAGATCCCATTGCAACTTAAGGTCCCAGTTGACGGTGATTATACGATCTCGGGTTGAAATGTAACTAGGGCTTCAAGTTTACAAATGTTATGTTGTCAAGGGATGAAGCATAACTGGGACCCCCTAGTTGGCAGTGGTTATAAGGGCACGACAGTGAGTTTCACCTCATCAGAGGAGGATGCTTTATAAATCCATATATAAGTCTAAGACGAAAAACATAGAGGCCTTCTAGTATAATCAAGTAATTTGTTTTATCCATCTCCACCAAAGGAGGTGAGCCCATTACTATAACTTGTGACAAAGTTGAGGGCAACAAGATTTTCAACAGGGACAAGTTATTGTGTGGTGCAGAAAAGATAAAATGGAAACAACAGTTGCTGCCCTGATTTACATTTCATCTTTTCTGCACCGCACAATAACTCGTCTCCATTAGAGATTTTGTTTCCTTCAACTCTGTCACAGGTTATAGTAACAGGGTCACTACCTTTGGTGGAGATGGATAAAACAAATTTCTTAATTATATTGGAAGACCTTTGTGTTTTTCGCTTTAGACTTATGTATGGGTTTTATAAAGCATCTTCCCTTGATGAGGTGAAACTCGTTGCCGTGCCCGCATAACCACTATCAACTGAGTCATTAATTATGCTCCACCATTTGACATCATAACCTTTGTAAACTTGAAACCCTAGTTATAGTTTAACCCGTGATTGTATAATCATCATCAATTGGGACCTTGAGTTGCAATCCGATCTTAACTTCTCAAGTGATGGCTCCATCCTTACACGACAAATGAAACTTGTAGGTCAACGAACCCCACGACATCACTGTGAACCAAAACAGAACTTAAAACTACAACTATGTCGCCCTTAAAGAAAAAGAGAAATAAATCTTTAACTCGAAAATTTCAACACGTAAGGAAAAGAAAGAAACAATTTAAAGGAGAATGTAGGCGAGAGAGATGATGAAGTAGGGAAGGACACGGGGAGAACAAATATTCAACATGCAATTTTATCTCGGGATTCCTAAGTTCCAGTGTCTGAAAATTATTCCAAGATTCTCGGGTTCCAGTGTCTAAAAATCATCCAGGGATTCCCAGGTTCTGACAAGGTTAAGGTTGGAGTTGAAATGGTTAGGGAAAAAATGCTCATTGTAGGGTGTGTTTTTAGTTGACATGGCAGTTGGAACATGCCCTGCAGGACCCGTTTTCAGTTGACATTTTAGAATCTGGGGAGCGTTTTCTCCCTAACCATTTCAACCCTAACCCTAACCTTAACCTTAACTGTGTAACTTAAAACCCAAAAATCCTGAGATACTTTTCAAGAAATGGAACCCGAGAATCTTGGACAACATGTGTTAAACATGAAATCATTTCATAGTTGAAAACACCTCTTTCAGGGAGCGTTTTCTCCCCCACCATTTTCAGAACTTGAAAGTTTTGGGATAATTTTCAGATATTGTAACCCAGAAATCCCGGGCAACATTTGTTAAACATGAAATCGTTTGATGTAAGGGGGTATTGTTCCCTATAAAATAAACTCAATACATTATGTTAAGGTTCCATATTAAAATTTCAATTAGATTGTTTCCATAAGGAGACTTGGCATTAGGAGAAGAATGTTGTTATTAAAAACTTAAATTTCGACCTAGTTGTCCAAACAAAGGTAATTCGTTAAATTACATGTAGGTCTTTTAATTTGGGTGATGTGTACCAATGTTTTTATTATTTTCTCAATTTTAAACATGTGGAATATGTTATTTGGTTCAAGATGAACAAACGAATCAGATTCGTTATCCATTATGACGGTCAAATTTGTGAGACTAAAACTGGGCCCATTTTTGTATCAGCCCAATATGAAGATTTCGCTTTCAACCATAGCATAACGTTAAAAGAACTTTGGTAAAAAATTAGGCGGAATATGGGGATTCGAAAAAGAATTTCAAGCTTGAAATATAGATATCTAAACATCACTGAATCCCATTAGATATGACATATTTAATATAGCAAGGACATCGAGCTCGAGACGATTATTGATTCCTATTGCTCTAGTGGGAATGATGTGCTAAAGTTATATGCCCACTTTGTCGATGTCGATGACGGTGGCCTGAGCTCGAGAACATTTTCGCCAAATTCCACCCTAGGTTAAGAAGTAGAAAGTTCAACCACACGGTTGTGTAGTGGATCCACATCATTGCTACACAACTCCTACCAGGACACCCCAGAATTATCATGAATGGTGAGGCATTTATCGGTTTCACCCATCGATTACAACTTTGGTGGACAACCGAGATTATTTAATAATCGGGCTTAAGACACACCTGCACAACATTCTGTGAGTGCCTTTGGTTTCAACTTTGGCACGTTGATCTTCAATGCTGGTAACACTTATACGAGTATGCTATCAAGTTACATCGGTAGGCTAAAAAAAAGTGATTTTCAATTTGACGTCAGGTTTACAAGAATGGATGGTTTACTCCTTGCAACCTGGACCGACGAAGGGACATCCAACCTGTAACGCCCCCAAAATTTAAATGTTTACTTGTGAGATTCTATAGTAATTAAGTCTCTGTATCTGTGGCTATGTGCTCTGCTTATGTGTTTGAGGTCGGAAGTTTGAGTTGCGTCTTTAGAAGTTTTGCTAATTCAATTTTAATTAATCTCTGCTCTTGAGCCGTTGACTTAAATTTAATTCTGGTAAATCTGTGTCAACAATGAGCCTGTTGGTTCACTAGTTAAGCATCTGTCTACTTTTAGTCTTGTGCTCGAGTCTCTGCAAAAGCGAAGTGGAGATGTATATTTTTTCCGTTTGCTGAATGCGTCTGGTTAAATCTTTTTAAATTAACCATATTAAAATGTTCCCCTTTCTTTTTTCTCACCGTCCTTCATTCTTTCTTTTCCATTTTTCTTTATTCTTTGTTCTTTTTCCTTTTCTCTACTTTGGAATTATGACTGTAATGTTAGTTGTGTGAACGGATAAGTACGTATATCATTACTGCCAATTAAAGCATTAATTGCGTGCAATTTGTTGATCGTTCATTTCTGTCGGAGTTGTTTTCAACTCAAATTGTTTAAACCTTCTTTCAGCGATTGTTTGGTTTCTTTTTAGGTAAGGATATCGAAAGCAATGATCCTCAGCACATTAACTTGAGTAATTGTTGTTGATTTTGTCGGTAAGTCTAGATTCATTGAAGGTTTTGCATCAAAATTTTTACATAGTTTTTATGCATGTAATTGTGTATTGTTGTCAGTTAAGTTGTTGAATTGAGTTATTGAATGGTCATTTTAGGCTTCGAGAGTCTTCTACGTTGTTCTTGCTGTGAAACTATTTCAGGTGTGTACTGAAAACCTGAGTTTTTACAAGTTTTGAATGTCAAAAAACATGACTGTCAATGCCACATAGCCGTGTGGTATGCCGTGCGAGCCACATGGCCATATGGTAGGCTGTGTAACATATTACCTACCAATTAAAAGCTATACGAGTAAGGGACATGGGCGTATATCCAGACCATGTATGGCCATGTTAGTACAGGGTTCACACGGACATGTGTCCAGGCCATGTAACTGACTGATTACAAAATAAGGATCACATGGGCCAAGGACACTGGCATGTGTCCAGGCTGTGTAACTCACTGATTATAAAATATATATCATACCGGCCAAGGACACAGGAGTGTGTGTAGGCCATGTAACTCACTGATTACAAAATACGGATTATACGGGCTAAGGACACGAACGTGTGTCCAGGTCGTGTAATTCACTGATTACAAAATAAGCATAACATGGACGGAGGACACACCATGTCTTAGGCCGTGTAAGACACATGAAAAAGCACACGAGCATGTTGGGCCGTATGGGCCAACTACCCAGGCCATATTAGACCACACGAACGTGTGGGCCAGTTTGCGAAATTTTGCCATTTTTTGAGCATCGCTCGAACTGTATACAAGCCTTTTGTGAGGTCATTTGAATTGAATTTAACTGTATAAACTACTATTCTGTGATCTGGAACTTGATCACTGGTTATCAATGTGTGCACTGTGTTTGACTAAAATTACTAGAATTGATTTACTGTACACGAATATGAGTATATTTGAATATTCGCATAGAACTCTGTATTAACTATTATGTGAAGTATGTATATGCATTGTATGGGGATTGAATCAGGAGGAAGTATTTTGTTCTGAACTAGTGGTTAAATCCCTAATATCTGTATATTAATCTGACAGCTAGCCTACAATATTTGAAACGTGTCAAACCGACATTGAGTGGTGTGTAGGGTTGGATGGGTAATGAGTACCTTATTTGGTGTGTTGGGTTGGTCGGAAGTGTTATGTAGCGGTTGGTATTAAGTAACTGTGTATGTTTTGTTCTGTTCTGTTCTGTATCTGATTATGACTTGATCTGTTATCCGTCTGTATGATTCTGATCTGTAATTGAATGAACTATTTCTTGATTCGAAGTCAATATCTGTACTCAGATATCTTGGTTTATCGATAATATTTTGAATATGTAAATAGTTGGGTCCTTTCTAGTATATTAACTCTATTATTGTTGAATGAATTTAAGGTAAATAACAGACTTAATTAGGTCAACGGATGGGAAGCTCGGTTATATGTTTATACCATTTAGTATTATGAACCATGCTAGTTATATTAGTAGTTTCAGTTAGTTAAAGATAATATCGAGATACTAGTTTGTCTTTATTAAACTTTATCAAACTTGAAAGGTGTGTTATTATAAATTGTTGAATGTGTTTTGATTATCATTCTTTTTAACTCTCTAAGCTTGGCCTTGTCGTCTAGGCCGAGTATGGCGTGTTACACAACCCTGGACATGCAATCGAAGTTGATATCGAATGGGGACTTGCGAATGAATAGGGGTTTAAAACTGACAATGACCTAATAAAGGAGTCCAGGCCGGATGGTGCAGAAATTGTAATAATTTCAGAATTAGAGCCCATTCCTATCAAACCAAAAGATGGTGGTTCTGACAGTGAACGTCCAAACAATGCTAGATGGATCGATCTGAGTTTCACGACTTACGCACCCCTATCCCACATGTGTAATGTCGATTTTGCTGCTGAAGGTAAGTTAGAATTCCTAGAACTCCCTCATAAAAGACTAGGGCATGCGAGTTCGTTAACAACTTTCAGTGACTTAGAGGTTAGGATAGAGTTTTCCTTCAAAGACACTTTAGCTGCTATAGTGAAGTGGTATAACATAAAGCATGGGGTAAACTTCCATGTTACAAAATCCCAAGTCGAGAAATATAAGGCGAAGCGTGCAATGTATGGAACAATATGTCTATGGAAAATTATGGCATCTGTAAGGAAGAAGTCAAAGTTCTGGGTGATAAGAAAGTATACCGCTCCGCATACATATGTTGTTAAAGGTATGTGTCTACGTATGATGAGATTCTTGTGTTTTTGTAGGATGTCAAACGATCATCTAGAATTGGATCCAGACATGATATCTTACTTTATATTACCTATGGTGAGAGAAAGTCCTACAATTCTAGTCTTAATTTCGATTGCACACATTCATAGCGAGTGTGATTACACCGTTTCGTATCATAAAGCATGATTAGCAAAATAGAAAGCGTTGGAGGCATTGGAGAAGATGATAGTGGGTGGGAGAAATCATATAATGATTTGTGGCAATGGTGTCAGGTACTGAAATGGTATGTACTAGGTTTTGTAACCAATGTGCAAACAAAGCTTGTGTATTATCGTGATCACTTGGTCCATGGAAAAAGAGTTTTCCATCATTTTCTCTAGACTTTCAAGCAGTGCATAACAACATTCCAGTACTATAAGCCACTTGTACAAATTGATGACACATTCATGTACAGGAGATATCAACATTGGTTATTATTGGTTTTTGTATAGGATGATAATCGAAAAATCTTGCCAATAACTCGATATTTCTATAGATTCATTGGACTTCGATGTTTACAACCACATAGGCAATGAGTGGGAAGATTTCCAGTCAAAATGGAAACAAATTGCTGGTTTCTTCATTCCTAACTCGCCCAAAATAGATGGTGATGAGAATCTTGAGGAGCTCGATGATTAGAGCAAATTCTAAGAGAAGTGGAGCCAACAGAAGAGGTCCCCGCCAAGGCTACTAGACATCTTTAAAAGGGAGAGGACTAGTTTGTTTCTTTTTATTTGATCTTTTTTTTTATTGTCTTTCACCTTGTATAACATATCTTTTTATTAATTAAGTGATCCTTTACCTTTCTCTTATCTTTTCTTTATTCTTCAATACTCTTTATTAAGCCATTATTAACTTATCAATCTTACAAATAAGAAAATTCTTAACATACTTGAGGAACTATACTAGGTTCGACACATTATGCATATAGGGATTCTTTATCTTCGTGATTTGAGAACCAGCTAAATTAGATCTGGCTCTTATGTGTTACATCTCTATTACAGACTTACACTCAACTATTCATACATATCTTCAACATTTACAATTTAGTGGATATGGTTTTTAAATAAAAATTAGAAATGAGTATACAACAGACAACTACAATCATTGTATGAAAGGTTGCAGTTGTTAGGACTTATGGACGAATCTTTTAACATGATTACATTATTTCTATTTATTACAACAGACTCGACCATGCCTGCCCAAAGCTGCTTTGTATGTATAATATCCCACTTCGCCACTCTTTTGACGTAGCCCTAGCATCGTCCCTTCTAGCACAGACCCTAATCAACTTAACTGTGACATAAAACACAGAGTTAAGTTCATGAGAACTTAGTGAAATGAATTCCATTTACTTGTATTGTCTTAGTAAAATGCATTTAGTACTTTCATTATCATCTCATTGTTCTTCATTCTTTAACTTGACTTTGACGAGTATCTTTCTTCTTCATACCATAGACGTCATACCTTGCTTTATGACCATTCCTAACCCTTAGCATATTCAGAACCTTATGTTCTTCACCCAGCCTTTTCGTGATTTCCTTAATTGTTCCCATTCTAAAACCTATACCTACAGAACACTGTTGATCGAGTTGTTCTTCTACTCTATTTGGTTCATACTATGAATTCACCACATTCCCTGGCACGTTCCATCTTCTCTGGACATATCTTAAGACTGTGTAGGATACACCACAACATTTTCTATGGAACTATTTCTTTAGAGTTCGCCATACGTATTATTCCTTCAGAGTTCACTATACGTACTATTCTTTCAAATTTTGCCATACGTATTATTTGTTCAAAGTTTTTCATACTCACCATTCTTTAGAGTTAGCCTTACATATCATTCTTCTAGGGTTTGCCATACTTGCCAATCCTCTCTTTCAGAGTCTATGACAAAAGCGTTTCCTTTAGATGATTGCATAAGGGCCTTCCTTTAGAAGGCGCCATGAAGGTGTTCCTTTCCATAGATCGCCAAAAAGGCTTCCATTTCATAGATTTCCACAAAGGCATCTATTTTATGGCGTGTTCAAGATAGGGATTCGCTTAGACTCACATTACGTGAGGTTTGCCCTTAATCGTTTTGGGTTACGCAGAGAACTCCATTAGGTAATAACCTTCATTTAGTTCTTTCCATATGATGCCATAACCTACCAGTTATGGTCATATATAATATGGTCTTTCCATATGACGCCATAGCCCACCAGCTATGGTCTTACACAATATTGGATCATGGAATTTTCCTTTCAAAGAATTGTGTTTAAAGTCTCGATAGACTCCTTTATATGACTCCGTGGAGACAGACACAGACTCATTTAACAATTCTTTCATGCTTTGACACCATACATAAATTAACATACATTTCATTTCATATTATCTCATACATTCCAAAAGCACTCATATAGTTTTATTTCATCATTAGAACAACTGTCTCATGCTTAACCTATCAGTTTCCTCATGAACTAGATATGCACGACTCATTTAGTGTTCACAATCTGGCCATTTTCTATAGAAACATCACAATTAATACCTTACATACAAGAGTTGACTTAGGAAGTCACCTGACAAGAATGTATAGCAGGTTGAGCTCCAGATCCAAGATCTTTTCAGGAGTTGTAGTAACCACTGCCTCTTAAAACAAAAGAACACCATAAAAATCCATTCGAATAACCTTTCCATCATATTAAATACAAATAACCTATAAACAAAGTCTTTACTTTTTCAGGTATTCATGTGGATCTACTTTTCAGAGTCATAAAACTCACCTCGACATGGAAAAAATTTTAGAAGAATCCAGAGGTTCGGATCCAACTTAAAGAAAAATGCTTCTCCTTTTCTCCAGCATTAGATTTTAATATTTTTAAAAGAAAAGAATATAACTCCCTTTATTTCAACTTGAAGACCTATTAAAATAGTCCAAGTCTTTATTGGAACTTGATAAATGTCACATCACTACTGACTTATCTTATCAATGGTCTACAAATTTTGAGGAAACTAACTTTTAAATATCATGGTTCTCGTTCAGTTAGTTCCTAACCAACTTACCTTATAACTTAACTTGTAAAGTATCATGGGGAAAATGGTATACTACTTCTGACGTGGGCTTATACCTTCAGTAACTATTTACCTGACTGTATTATTCTTTTATCAAATCACAATTATCTAGCATGGAATTCTTAACATATTGAACATACAACTGTGTTCGCCCCCATTATACTCTGAAAAAGAGCACTTGAGTGGTTACAAATTCACCAATTGTACTTTTCAAAGACTACGCCAAACCTTGTGCCTGCAAGAACTGAGGTGTTATAGGCTTGCTCAAAGAATTCTTATACTTATTCAACTTTTTATACTTTACACACACTCAAAACTTACTATTTATGCCTCACTTCCATAGAGATCATTTGAACACTAAGGTTTCGTCGAGTAGGATGCTACATAATGAGCTAGAGGAGGGACCGATTGGAGATATATAATTAGGGCTCAAATAATTTATAATTAAAATTTAATTTTTCGCCTATTAATTATAAACTTATTTAGTAATAAAGTCATTCCATTATAGTATTGTGATTGAGCTCTCCCCAATTACATACCATTACGAAAGCTACTCAATAAGTGCTTGTCCAATGACCTTGTCATAAGTGTGTTACCCTCAGAAGATATCCTTAATCTCTTTAGGATAAATTCGTTCTCCCAATATGATCCTATTTTATCTCATGGTAACCATTTGTATAGTTTACCCAAAAGTAGTTGTAATCATTTAAATTTGTCACAAGTACTTACAATTGTAATTTTATATATATTATCACAAAAATAAATAATTGTACCAACTTAACAATAATTACAAATGCAATAGTCTTAATTAGTATAGAGTGATAATTAAGACTTTTGTTAAACACTTGTTTGACATGGATTCAAACCATATTATCCTTATCTCCATCCTTATGTTATATAAAAGAAAACATGTTAAGGCCATTAAATTTAAACCTCGTAAATTATAAAGACTAAATTTATAACTTTACTAACTATTTTCTTTTCCACCACAACTGCGTTTTTCTTGTAGTTAAAACCCAGGTGACAGCATGGGCTAGCTAATAGCAACCAACCATTCTTGTGGGTAGTTAGGCCTGGACCAATCCATGGTTTAGAATGGCTTCAACCACTGCTAAATGGTTTCTGGAAACATTGAGCGGTAGCCTAGGAGGGTACATATGGTTTCATGGGCTCCTCAACGACAAGCCTTAGCTCATCCAGCTTGGTAGCTTTTTGGACTCACAAATCACAAGTCCCACCTTTAACTTGGAATGCAACACCAACACAATAAATACAAATAAATTTAGAAAAAAAAAAGATAATACAAATATGAAAGAAATTATATGAACACCATAAATTTTATATAAAGCAAATATTTTTTTGAAAATTTATATAAATATAACATTTTAAACATGATTACAATATGCAAATTAATATGTACCATGATGCACATTGAACAATCTCCTCATATTATTATAATTTAACTTTTGAGAGTACAAGTGAAAGGGGTCATAATTAAGGACGGAACCAAGACAAATCAAGGAGTGGCCAAGCATAGTAGTAGGTACTATTTTAATACTAAATAATTTAAGTTTTATTCTGATGAAAATTTTGATTTGGTGCGTATCAATTCGTACCATTTGATATAGGATTTTAATATTTTAAATTATTTTTAATATTTTATATTTTAAATATTTTTATATATTTTATAAGTTTCGATAAAAAGAATTATAACATAACCCTAAAATATGTAAAAATTAAATAATATCCCTATGAATAAATTGAACACCACACAATCTTATGAGAATCACCAACCACACACATACAAAACAAAGAAGCGTAATTTTAAAATATACAAAAATTGTTGAGGTATACTTTTTGTGAAGCAAAGTTCCAAATCTCTTGAACCAATCTTTAGAAATTGCTAAATATATTGCTTTAATATCATGAAAAATTAATTTCTTTTTAGAAACATATTTGAAATAATTTAAAAATAAGAAAAGATAAACTCTAAATTTATAAACCCAAAAGAAAAAAAATCACAAACTTACAGTAAGAAAATCTAACAACAAAATGGTGTGATGTCAATAGTGAATTAGTAGTTTGTTAAAAGATAGTTAAAAATTATTTAACACAATTCAATCATCAAATTTCATGTTTCATTTATATAGATCATGTATGTTAAATTTGGAGTAAAGTAAATATTTAATTATTTGTTTTATGTAAAAACTTTGAAACTTTGAATATATATTAATATAGAAATTATTTTACATTGATATGATAAAAATATCAAATTGATTCAAATATTTACAAGTATGACAAATACAATTATATTGATAAATTAAATGATTAAATTATTAAAATATTAGTTATAATAAAAGTTACAAAGTGAATCCTTCCTTAATATATATATATATATATATATATATATATATATATATATATATATATATCCGTGAATAAGTACTTGTTCTTAAAGACACTTACCCCTATTAAGTTTAATGTAAAATTATCCCTATAGTTTCAAGAATATCGACTTATCTCTCTCAAGTTCGAAAAAATCCCACAAACCCCTTTAAAATCTATTTACTAAGCAAACCTTAAATAAATAAAAAAGAGACAATTATCCCTTTTATTATTTATCAATTCATTTTCTATTTGATTAATTCATTTCTCTTTAATTAAAAATAATGGAATTTTAATTACATATGAAGTCTTACAAAATGAAATATATTTGACTTCTTTCATTAAGAAATTATATTCAACTTCAATTAAAAGTAAATATTTTAAATTTATATTTAATTTAATTATATATTAATCTTGAGATACATTCATTAAATTATTTTATGTAAAATTAATTAGTTACCATTATTAAAAAGTTTTCATGAAAATTTTTTAAAATATAAAAGTAAAAAATATCTCAAGATTAATATTATAATTAAATAATTAACATGTATTTGTATAGAAAAATCATTAAATAAAAAACACACAATAAAAGAGACGACAATAAAATAAAATAAAATATAATTATAACTTTTATCTCAAGTGGTAGTCTAGTTACCTATAAGTGTCTTATAGCATATTGGGCACATATTTATATCCCACCAAGAGTAAATGTTGAGATTTTTTTAGTGGGTGACCATGTATATCTGCGTGATTCACTTTATTAAGCACCCAACAAAGCGCCCTCACACTATAAACCTTCTACCTCTTTAGGCACCTATGCTTTCATTAAAGACAAAAGAAAAAAATAAAACCCACCAAAGATATTACCAACAAGTTGAAGGGTTCATTAGCTCTTGATGGATAAAACTTTGCAGACTTTGACAATGAAATCAACCTCCCTCAACAAGGCCTTAGTTTAATGGGATGGTTAAGGTCTTGAGAACTTTAAGATCCCAAGTTCAAGTCCCACTCTTTGTAAACCATGTATGGGTTCTTAACCTATATTTATTATGGTTTATGTTTCACTATATGTGTATTTTGTATAAATTATGTTGGTAGTGTTGATATATTCTGATTATTAGTTTGATTGTGCTTTATACTTGATTAATTTTGATTATGATTATTTGAGTATAAGTATAACTTCAAAAAAAAAACTTACATATATATTAATTGAACAATGCATTATTTTAACATTTGATTATATTAGAATATAGTACAAATAATAATTAAAATAATTTATTAATTAAATTATTATTATTTTCAATTAAAAGTATTAAACATAAAGATTCAAAATAACAAAAAAAGTAGAATAATAAATAACTAATAAAGGGTAGAGTTATCCTTTTATTTAAAATTCATTTACTAAAGAGGAGACTAGTGGATTTTTCATCAAATCTTAGGGATAGGTGAGTATTTTTCAAATCACAGAGTAAAATTTAATCATAGAGAGAGTTTGAATGCTTTTCTCTTAACAATTTGCTATTTTTGTTTCATTCAAAATAGAAATTCTATCACATGTATACATATGTGGAAACTACGTATTTAAAATACAAGTACGAGTTTAAAAATAATATATAATAAACAATGAAATGTAACGTTTGAAATTCATAATAAAAAAAATATGCAATATGTATGAAATTAAAATAAAAATAGTTTAAAGTGTCAAAAAAAAGAAGAAATTGAAATAGGTAATACATCATATTAAGACTATTAATTAAACCCCAATTGTTTATTACAATATTGTCATTTTTCTTGAGTTGGTATTGAGTTGATTTATGTCACCAACTCAATCAACAATATTATCAATACTAGTAATTCTATCACACGCAAATTCTAGAAATCAAGTATTTCAACATGTGTATGCGTTTAAAATAATATCTAATAAAAATAAAATGTATTGTTTAAAACTAATAATAACAACATATATTCAATAGGTATGAAATTAGAATAAAATAAATTAGTTTAAATTGTGAGTAGAATTAAATTTAAATAAGTCAATACATGTGATTAAGAATACTAAATGCACTATAATTGCTTTTGAACTCGTGTTGTTGATTTTCTATAGCACTTAAATGTTATTCTTAAGTAACATTATTTACCATATTATCAAAATGTCAAAACGTTATAATGTTGGTGAAAGAAAATTCAACATTAAAAATGTAGTTATAAAATATTTAGTTAACAATTGAATCACAGGTAGAGTAGTAACTTAATTAAAAAAAAACTCTCATCAAACCTGAATTGGTATCGAGTTGAGTTAGGAAACTAACTTAATCAACAATATTATTAATAAGAAATTTGTAAACTCACTATGTGAATGAAAAGTAATAAAATTATTTAAAATAGGAAAGAAAATGAATTATTTAGTGGTTAAAATAGTGATTAAAATATGGATTTTTAATTAAGATATAATTTTTAATCTGTTATTCTTGCACATCTCTATTCTGCTTCTCTATCACGTTTGTGGTTTTTGTGTTTTGTCAAATTGTGGTTTTTGGATTGGTGCTGTAGGGGTGGGTGTGAATTATTTTGGCTTCTTGATTATTGGGCTTGGGTTTAATAGGGGGTTTGCTATGGAAGCAGATCTGGCAGGGTTCACGTTGGATGATGGAGAGGATGAGGTTTTGTTGTTACCCAATGAATCTGAGCCTAAAAAAAAGGCCTATAATTTTTGCTTGGTTGGTTGTTTTCTCACAGCTAGTGTTGTTGATTTTTTGGTAATGAGGAGTACGATGGCTGGAAACACATGAAGTATATAGACTTTTTTAGCACCTTTTGAGCTCTAATTCATGCAGTTTCGTAGTAATTTTTGTCAAAATTCATACTTTAATTATAAAATAATTAATTTGTGCTTAAATTATTAACATATTGAATTTTAATTATTTTTATAATAAATTTTTACAAATTTGATTTATTTTCGATAGTTTTGCAAAAAAGATGAAAATTGGCTTGGCAGTCACCTTGAAAGGCTTGAACCGTTGGGATAAATTTTGAATCAAGTGAACCAAGAGCATGAATAAATTATTTTCCAACCAAGTATGGTCCAATAATGATTATTATACATACTTTGTATTTAAATTTTATCCAACATTAATTGGGTTAAAAATTAATATAAAGTCAGAAAAAGAAAGTGACCTAGTGTGTTAAGTATAGAAGGCTGAACCACCAAGCAATTGGGAAGCCCAAAACTGTCCCTATAGCTGATCCAATCAGCTAATTTTCATACTTGAAAAATAGCCCTTGAGCTTCTCCTAAATGCTGTTCAAACCCCTCCACTTTTGGTGCCTTCCACTTTTTGCATCACGCTAAATATAACAAAGTTTAAATCATGTTTAAATCATTCAAACTTGTTCAATGCATGGCCGGTCAATGGAGAGTGAATGGCTAAAACTTAGATGATATTTTTATCAGTCATTTTCACCTATAAATACCCCTTTTCTCTTCTTCATTTAACACATCATTCATTCCCACACATCTCTCTCTTTCACTCATTTTCTCTCTTCCATTCCCTTCTTGACTTCCCATTTTCCTTTGTTTCATTCCCTTTCTAATTTCCCTCTTGAAAAAGAGATTTCATCCACCTTAGAGTAGCAGAATTCAAGTGTTCATGAAGGCCTTGGATCGACAGAACAAGTAGAGAAGGAGAGGAGCGCACTAGTCTGACTTCGGATAAATACTAGATTTGCTTTCTAGTTCCCTACTTTTTAATTTTCTTGTTTATGTTGTGATCATGAACATGGATATTTGTTGTGTTGTTATTCTTGATTTAATTAAAATGACTTAATTTAATTTGTGTTAGATTGATTGCATTCTGTCCACTTAAATTATTATAATCGTGTTCGTGTTGTTATTAGGCATTGGTAATTTGTTCAATTAAATAAAATCAGGCTATGTTATATTTGCATTATAATTGTAAGGTAACAAATGAATTAATTATTAATCATATTGAAATCGTAATTAATTGACACTATTTAATTGATGCATATTTAATCTTCTGAAATAGCTAAAGGTTAAATTAGCGACAGTATTAAACGGTACATTAGCCTTGCATAACTTGGAAGATTATTGTGATTAAATTGTTTCAATATAGGACTATGTTGTTACTTCACTTAACCTTATACATTAATTGTTTGAATTGACATAGTAATATGTTCAAGAGATTATTTGGTTTAGTAAGTTTCTATGTGCATCAGTTAGCAAAATTTCAAGTTGTCAGAAAATTATCTGTAACAAAATAAACATGAATTTAGTAATTTTAAGTTATAGAATGTAATCGATCTAACACATTTATGTCATCTCGATTTAAACCCATCTTTTAGAAATTGCGCATTGGAATTTATACATTTTATTTTTCTTAGTTAAATTACTTAGTTAATTTTTAGAATGACTTAGTTAATTTTTAGTTTTTAAATCACCTATTCAAATCAACTTATATTTCCTTCAGCAAATTGTTTAAAGTTGCATTTAATAAATATTTTCTTTCACAGTCCGTGTGGGTATGATAACTCGACATTTACTTGTCATTTTATTACTTGTTACAATTTTGTACACTTGCACATTTTTGTCGTTCCAATGACGAATCTCTAGCATCCATTAAAGGGACTTCAGATTTCAGATCTGGGGGAAAAGAGGTATTTTTAAAAGTTTTTTTCATAAAATAGACATTGATCGAGTGATGAATAGGGAGCTATGGACTTTTAATAATCATCTTTTGGTGATGCATCTATTGGAAGAGGGAAAGGATTCGATGCAGGTGTCCTTGGTCTTGTCATCTTTTTAGGTGCAAGTGCATGATTTACCCTCGGGATTTTTCTCGGAGTGTGTAGTAAAGCAATTAGGGGACTTTGTTGAAAAGTTTTTGGAATATGATTCAAAGTAATTGGGAAATGGGTTGACAAACTTTTTATGGTTCCAGGTGCCGTTGGATGTTAGATGACCATTGAAGCGAAAGAAAAAGATTATGGTCTCCCTTGGGAAGTGTTGTAACACCCCTAACCCTTATCCGTTACCAGAACAGGGTTATAGAGCATTACCGGACTTTACGGACTAAATACAAACATTTATTCACCTTTATTATTCATATTAAGAATCAATTATATAATACTTATATTGTCCCTTAGATGGGCGGCCCTCAAGACCCAAAATATACCTTAGAAATGATTCGGGACTAAACCGAATACTCAGAAAATTTTCCCAAAACTTCAAAAATTTTCTTAGGAACAGGGGATACACAACTGTGTGGCTCAAACGGCCATGAGACACTCCCATGTCTTAGGCCATGTGGGCATTCGATGTAGGACACACGGCCTTGTCCCAGCCCGTGTAACTTTCTAACTTGGGCCACACGACCAACTACATGCCCGTGTGCTAGGACGTGTGCAAAGTGCATGGGTCACATGGCCAAGCCACACGCCCGTGTGCTAGGCCGTGTGCTAAAACCTGAGCATGCTGTTTCAAAATTTTAAGGTGTAGGGGACACAGGGCCAAACCACATACTCGTGTGCATGGCCGTGTATCACACATGGCTGAGACAGACGCCCATGTCTCTGCCCGTGTGGATGAAAATAGGCCATTTTAAGGCCACTTTTCTCACCCAATCTTGGTATCAACCTAGGCACAACCATTTCCACACTCATAAAGCACAATAAGACCTTCAATTCAAACCAATACCAATTCTTATAACTAATATATCATTACATATAATTAATTATCCAATCTTACCAAATCAACTATATACACATTTATGCATATTTTACTAAATTTAATAAGTCAAATTATACCTCATTATACCTATTAATTAACCATCCATTAACCATTTTAAATGCACTTCATGCATGTTTAATTCATATTTATATAAGTTGGTTGGAAACTTACACAAAGTATACATCATAATATTACACAAACCAACTTTACTTAAAATCAAACCAATCCTTATACATGCCATATAAACCATAGTATGTATAACAAAACCTACTGGAGCAAGCTGGATAATATGGATCGATATGCTAATTCGATCCTCCGATTTCATGTTAGTCTATAGGAACATTAAACAACACGAGTAAACTTATCGAAGCTTAGTAAGTTCATTAAGTTAAACATTGATTTTACCAAACTCAATATAATAAATAAAATTGCAAATAAATCATAAATTCTTCCTTTCAAACACAACATAAATCTATGAATACACCTTCTTCAAGTTAATAAATATAATAATCAATAAATCTTTCAAATTCCAATCACATAACTCTTTTACCAATTCTAACTAAATCGAATAACGACATACGGATATGAGTACATCGTTTTCTTTGTGCCATAGTCCAACTATGGTCTTACATATATGTTGCCATGACTCTGCCATGGTCTTACATTCGTAGTGCTATAACCCAGTTATGGTCTTATCATCACAATGCCATAGCCCAGCTATGGTCTTACATATAAATACTGCCATGGTCCAACCATGGTATTACGTTTATAGTGCCATAACCCAGTTATGGTATTATCCGTCAATTCATCCTTTACATTAATGCCATAGCCCAACTATGGTCTTACATATAAACACTGCTATGGTCCAACCATGGTCTTATCCGTCAATTCATCCTTTGTCACAAAACGACTGTACTCAATCCTGCGTTCTACTCAATTTAATCATTCAATTCGATTTCACAATTTAACAGTAATTTTTATTTTCAACAAAAAAAATATGACTAATTACATAATAACATTAATCAATTAGTAAATAAACATTAAAATTTAACCAAACGAACTTACCTGGGCTAATTGTGGAATTTGTAGTAGTCAGAGATTATTTTGTTAATTTCCCCTTTTCTCATTGATCTACGGGCTCTTGATCTAAAATGTAAAATTATTCATTCATTAGCATATATTTCAATTCAATTTAATTCACAATTAATACCCCTTAACTTTTGAAATTACACAATTAACCCAACTTTTACAATTTTTATAATTTAGTCCCTTACCAATTTTCCTATCAGTTGAGCTAATTTTTCTCAATTAACAATTTATTCAATTATTGTAGGCTATCTTACAACCTTTGATACATATAAATTTAACTGTAAACCCTAATTCTTTAATTCTTCACAATTTAATCCTAAAATAAATTTTTGTTGAAATCACTTGATAAAATCATCATATAACAAAATTAAAGCTTCAATTCCATGTTAATTCATCATAAATATCCAACAATCATCAATGATAACATTCAAAATTACCCATAAAATCAAAAAATAATGAAATAGATTGTTGGACTAAATTGTAAAAGCCTCAAAAACACAAAAATTTCAAGAAAAGAGCAAGAATTGAACTCACATGATGAAAAAATATGAAAAACCAGATTAGAGGACCTTCAATGGCATTTTTAGACTGAAAATTAGAAGAAGAAATGTCTAGAATTCAATTTAGTCACTTGTTTTATTTTTAATTTTTAACCAAATTACTATTTTGCCCTTAGTTCACACTAATTTTTGTTATTTTTCTCTACCTATGCCACCCAAGCCATCATATTTGGGCTAATTTGCCTTTTAAATCCTCCCTCATTTAATATTTAGGCTATTTTATCACTTTAGCAAAATTTGCACCTTTTTTAATTTAGTCCTTTTTTATTAATTAACTATCAAAACATTAAAATTTTCTAACGAAACTTTAATACTAACTCAATGACACTTTTTAAATATTTATAAAAATATTTAAGCTCGATTTATGAAATCGAGGTCTTTATACCTCGTTTTTAGAACCACTTAACCTAATAAATTCTTTTAAAACACAAATAACTAATTCAAAAATCTTTCTAAAATATCATTTAACTCATAAATAATAAATAATAAATAATAAAATTTTTGAACTCACTCGTCGGATTTTGTGGTCTCAAACTACTGTTTCCGACACCACTGAAAATTAGGTTGTTACTTGTGTACCTATGTAAGTTTTAAGTACAAAAGGTTGACACTATTCTATTTTTTCTGTGGCGACTTGGGACATAATGATTCTTCCTGCATGATTAGATTTAATAGTGGATTGGAAGATACGATTTTGGGATGGGATTTGTCTTTGAAAGTGTAGTCTAGAAAACCTGTTTCAATGAATAATGTGTGGCTGAGGGAGGAAGGAAGAAGTGAGGTAGGTAATGGAACTCAAGGGCTTGAGAAAATGGGGAATTCTTTCAGGGAAGGGTCTTAGAGGGGCTCTAGAATGAGGTTGGTTCATGTCCTGGGGTTTAATTTGGAAGGTGTTTCGATGTGTGGTTCTGAAATGGCTGGGGTTTCTTCAAAAATATTGAGTCATTCAAATATGTAGCATGATTTGGAGGAGAGTCAAATTGAAAGTGGGGATGGGATGAAAAGACCCCGAATAGAGTTTGTGGATTAGAGTAGTTCTAATATTACGGATTCTTTAGGGGTCAGGGAGGAGAATCCTGTGGTTCGATTTCAATTTTTATTGTTGGCTGCTAAAGGGAGAGTCGGTCGATCACAATGAAAATAATGATGGAATGTCCGTGGTTTGGGGAATCCATGGGCCACAAGAAGACTTTGGTATATGCTGAAGGTCTATAATCCCCAAGTGGTCTTCTTTATAGAGACAAAACTGAGTAGCGTGTGTATGCAGAAGGTGCAGAAAAGGTGTGGTTTTATGAATGGTATTGATGTGTCGGTAGAAGGGACACTAGGGGGTCTGTGTTTGGCATGGAAAGGAGATTTCAAGATTAGTTTGAGGAATTTCTCAAAAAACCATGTTGATGTTCAGGTTTAAAAGATTAGGAAAAGTAAAAGATAGAGATTTACGGGGTTTTATAGGGCTTATTTTGCTTGTAACAGAGAAGATACATGGGATTTATTGAGGTGTCTAGGTCATTGTCAATACTTTCCATGGCTTATGTGAGGATTTTAATGATATCATGTATTCCTTTGAGAAGGTGGGGGTGCCAAGGGAGGAAAAGCGTATGGAGAAATTTCGGGAAGTGTTAAATGGGTTTCGATTAATGGATGTTTGGTATTTAGGGGCTTGGTTTACTTGGGAGAGAGGTAATTTTTCAGAAACAAATATTAGAGAAAGATTTGACAGAGGTGTGGTGAATGTTGAATAGATAAATATGTTTTTGAATGCTGTGATACGACATTTACCACATTCATTTTTGGATCACTGTTCACTTTTAATTAATATGGCTCAATGAGGTATAGGTTGGGAATGAAATGGTTCCGCTTTAAGGAATACTGGGTTATGGAGGACTCCTTTGAGGAGGAGATGAAACAAATATGGGAGTCGTCTTTGGGTGATGTCATTGCAAAGTTTGCTTCTTTACAAGTTGGGTTGCAAAAATGGACAGTGTCTTGTAAAGCCCAATGGGAGGGCCTTAAGAGGAACTTAACACCGAAGTTAGAAGAATTGGTGGTTCAGGATAGGGATGATGAGAATATTGCTGAACTTATTGATACTAAAATTCATCTCAATTTGAAAATTGATAAGGATGAAGTATATTGGGAATAGAGAGCAAGGGTGAACTAGTTAAGTTAGGGGATAAGAATACAAGTTTCTTTCATAATAGTGATTCTCAATGTAGTTAAACAAATTATATTGGTAGCCTATAATATGAGGCTAGTAGGGTGGCCACTGATGAGGAGGAAATTGAGAAGATTGTAAGAAATTATTTTCAAAATCTCTTTTCAATAAAATAGATAGGGGATACGAGCCATGTTTTATCGGAGGTGAATAGATGTATTTCGAATGATATTAATAAAATGTTGAAGGCCAAGTATACAGAAGAAGAGATCTATTCAGCTTTGAAAGGGATGGGGCCAACAAAGGCGTTTGAGGATGATGACTTTCTGGCTTTGTTTTTTCAAATATTTTGGCATATCATTGAGAGTGATCTTAATTCATAATGTTTGGGAGTTCTGAATAAAGTTATGGCTTTAGATCACCTAAATATTACTAATATTGTTTTCATTCCAAAAATTTCCCATCTAATGAGTTTAGGGAACTTTAAGCCTATCAGTTTATGTATGATGCTTTATAAGGTTATTTCAAATGCCATTGCTAATATATTTCAGAAGGTTCTAAACTGTTGTGTTGATGATACGCAAAGTGCCTTTGTGCCAGGAAGGTTGATTTCTGATAATGTGCTTTTGGCGTAAAAAATTTTGCATACTTTTAGGCAAAAAGAGAATTGGGTGTATTGGGCTTATGGTATTGAAATTGGTTATGAGTAAAACATATGATTGGGTTGAATGACTGTTTTTAAAGGAGATGATTGTAGCACCCCAAACCTATCTCAGAAGTTATGGCCGGATCCAGCATGCCACATCAAAAACGTTAAAAAAAAATTTTCCATTCTAAGTCCAAAAAATCGTACTTGATGTTCAAAAGATTAATTCATTAAGGGTTAAAGTAAATGGAAGTCATGCACCGTAGGAAACCGGAAAAGAGGTGGTGAGTCCATCGATGCGCTATACCAAGCTCCTTCGGATCCAATCCTAGACATGCATACCGCCATTGCCACACCTTAACGTCATGGATATTTCTAGGAAACCGGTTCGATTAAGTCATTCTTAGGAAAAGTGATTAATTTTGGAAAATACTTTCATTGCAGAAGCTTTGCTTGTTGTCGTGTTATTTTGAAATCAACTGTTGTTTTTGAAAACGCGCCTAAAGCTATCTAATTTCAACAGTTAAAATAAGTAATACCTATCTTAGTAATACATATTAAAACCATCAAAAATAATTAAGCGGCCTTATTACATTTAAAACCCAAAACTTCAAACGTAAATAAAAGGATGTCCAGTTCACCGAAGAAAATCAAACTTTCGAACGGTGGCCACTCCAATTCCTCACGACTCCAAGCCCACTATGGTTGGGGATTTCTGCGTGGATGAAAATAAAAGGGTGAGTTTGGGGAAACTCAGTGTAAAATAACCCAACCATAGCCTATATCAGCTCAAACCACGAAATAGAATAAGTTGGCCTTAGCCCGAATGAATTCAAAATAAAGCCCATAGGCCCATAATGTAACGTAATGATATTACATGTTTATGCGTAAACCCAACCATATCCAACCGTATACACCCCGTACCAACCTTACACCGTGTGGGGAGACAACTCGACCCACCCAACCGCTACACACCACGAATTTGCAGCATGGCTGCTGAGCAGATAATGTGACAGAGTCACCAACACAGATAATCGTGGCGAGCCACTGTATCAGATATATGTGGCGAGCCACCAGATCGATATTTGTGGCGAGCCACCAGATCGATATTTGTGGCATAGCCACCAGAACGCTTCCTCCATAATATAACCCATGTCCCCATGCAACAGATATATAATCATGGCATACATCATACAGAATTAGATCGTCATGCTTTTCAGTCAAAATTAACCCTAGGGGTATAACGGTAATTTTACACCTAGGGGTATAACAGTAATTTTTCATACATAGGGGTATTATAGTAATTTAGCTACTTTTAGCATTTTCATGCATATCCTAACTATTTACGTACTATCAGAACACTTACCGTGCATACTTACCGAATTGGGCCCGTTGGCCCATGAACCCGATCTTTGGCCCATTAAGCCCAAATTATCAAAATGTATGAAATCGCGCATCGCAGTTTATTACTTTAGATTACCAAATATACAAACCCAACTATCTTACGAGCATTCAGACATCAAAATTCCCAAAATACCGACTTTTCGGCATTTCGGCATTTCGCTTTTGCCAATCTAGTCTATGAGAGGTGTCGATTACACAACTGTTTATGACGATATGTCGACGAGATCCACACACGAACCGCCTACAATTGGATTACTAACACGTTAATATAACTATTCAAATACAAACTATGTATTAACCCCTTACAATATTCGGCCAACCACACCTACAGATCATAGTAAGCTTATAAGAAATCAATAAGCAACTCATTAACAAATTTTTGTCAATGTTTACCACATAATCATAATTTCACTGCAAGCTGTCTTCCTGAGCAATAGTCACTAAATTATTTATAACTGGAGCTACGAAACTCCAAATCAAGTTCCGTTAATTTTCCCTGAAAATAGACTCATATATCTTCTATCCATAAAATTTTCAGAATTTTTAGTTTAGCCAATCAATACCAGATTTTTCTCAAAGTTTCCCATGTTTCACTGTTTGACTAATCTGACCACTCTTCATTACGAATCAAATTTCTCATTGTACAGAATTCAAAATATGTTCTTGTTTATTTCATTAGAAACTAGACTCAATAAGATTTAATTACATAATTTATTCAGATTCTAATTCATCTCCCACAATTTATGGTGATTTTCCAAAGTCACATTACTGCTGCTGTCCCAAGCAGATTTATTACCAAATCACTCTTTCACACATACCTTGCATGCATGTTATTTAAACATGTATATCACCAATCAATCATCACATATATATGATTTTACTTAAGAATAATCTCCATTTCATCATTTAAAAGCACAACATGTTAGCTGATTTTTCCCTTTAACATCTAAGGCACATGCATGCTCATTTGTTTGGCTCAACTTCACCTATCTTCCATTTTTCATCAAAAGAACATGAAACAACAACCATTTCCTTCATTTTAATTCATGACTAAATGCTCACAACACAACTAAAAATCAAAATATACTTCAAGAGTTAAGGTAGAATCAAGAAGAACTCATGAACCTCAAAATAGAAGCAAGGTACCAAGAACTTACCTTCAATTTTTCTCCTCCTAATGACTGAATACTCAAGAGCTTTCTCCTCTCCTTTCTCTTCTCTAACTTTCAGCTATGATGAACAAAGATGGACAAAAATTTGTTCTTTTCACCCCTTTTTCTTTTAATAAAACTTCATATTTCATCCATTTAATTCTTTAATACAAAAGACATGAAATTCTTATTGTACAAGCCCAATTTTTGGGCCCAGAACCCTCTAACCCGTTTGACCCAAACCCAACTCAAACCTACCCAAAACCCATTACAACCCAAAATAATAAGGCCCAAACAGAAAAATAACAAAAGTCTCAAACCCTAGGTGCGCCGCACCTAGGGTCTTCTGGCTCCAACCACTGCCTCATGTTAGTGGCACTACCACTGCCGTTTGTCTGCCATACAAAGAAGAAAAATGGTAAATATATGTAGATGATAAACATGTAAATGGCTATAAAAGAGCAAAATCAAAAACCTTTGTAAAGGGAGACACTTTGATGAAATAATAAGCAATATTAGACAAAAATTGAAGAATCACAAAGAAAAAGAGTAATCGAGACCGAACCAAAGGTTTATCTCTATTTTCCTTCGTTTTTTTTCTTTTTGAATCCATTCAGATATATCATTTTCACCCTATTTTAAAGCAGTACATATACTAAATACAAATATATAGAAACACACATAAAAAAAAAAAAAAAGCGGCATGCCACGGCATACGCCATCGGACCGACGTCCTCCCTCGGCGGAAATCGCTCAGGACCTCCCTCTCCTCTTTCCTCTCTTTTTTTTTCCTCACTGGTCTCAAATGAATTTTTAAAAAATTAGCTTTATAGGGGACCAAACGCACCGCTTTGGTCCCCTGCTTAATGATAAACGACGTCGTTTGGACGCTGGTCGGTCGACCCGACCGCACTGAAGCGAGATCCGCGTGTTTTTGAGCGGAAGGGCTATTTGCGCAATTGGCCCTTCCGCATTTTTATATTTCATAATCAAGTTATTCGGTGTTTATAAATTGACCCCAAACCCATTACACTTTTTCGATTTAGTCCCCTTCCAACGGTGTCGTTTCAAGTGTGGATAAATTACTTATTGGACCCCCATAGTTTAATGCGCGCCTAATAAGTCCCTTCTCCTTTAATTTCTTTCAAAATTTGCCCCAAAGATTTGGTTTTAATCCAATCTCATCTCTTTTTCATCTTTTTTTACCTTAAATTTCATATTATTTTTATTGCTTAATTCAATTTTAAATATTAATTGTTATATATAATATTGTTATCATTATTGTTTTATTATTATTATATTATATTTAACTATATATATACACTTTTCGTTTCATTTCTACTATTATATACATATATTATATATTCTTTAATATTAATTCACATATTTCATTACGTATATGTATATATAGGTATTTTTGTGTATATGGTATTATTTTCATGTATTCATTTATTTATATCATTTTTTAAAAAAAATAATTATATTAAGTATATACTTGTAAATATCGTGCTCTTCATACATTTCTGTTATTTCATACAAATCTCTTTACATTATTCGTCATATATTTCTTTCATTTCTATATGTTTTTGGATATCATAACATTTATATACTTTTCTTGCAATATGTCACGTATACATTTTTATCTTTCTTGTTGTGGTTATTGGGATATGTTTTAGTATTCATGAATATATCTTCAATACATATATATACGCCGTATATATTATTATTATTAGTTTTTGATCTTATTGTCTTGTTAATACATTTGTGTCATATATACATACTTTTAATATTTATTTGTATATTATACTTCACATTATGCCCATGTAAATTAATATTATATCATGCATATCATTTTGTTATAGTTTTTTTTTATATTGTAAATATCATATTATGATCTATCATGTATATTACGTATGTCATGTATATGTATTATGTGTATATTTTGTTTGTATTACACGATATGTTATGTATATACATTCGGTATTATCATATATTTATTTTCCCATATTATGTAATGTTTTATTATTATCATTATTTTGCATTTTTAATATAATTACTATTTACCCTTCATTGTTATCATTATTGCATTATTACCTTTATTGTTATACCCTTTCTATATGTAATTACCTATATGCGATTGTTTTTATACTAACTAATTTAAAAATATATATATATACGTATTTTAGCGCATTTGTATCACTTATATATATCGTCATTCTCATTATTATCGTTTCGTCACCTATTATTTATACCTTTATAAATTCTTTCAAACCTTAAATCATTCATTATTTGTATCATCATAATTATTACTAACATATACATACTATGTAATTTTATTACGTATGCATTTTTATATATACTATACATATGTATCTTTTAATATGGTGCTATTATTATATATACATATATATATATTTTTTCTTTATATATTTCTCATTACTACGTGTATACCCTAATACACATATGTATATACTTTTATATTGTTATCATCGCCATGATTGGCATTTCATTTTGCCATTATTTATTTATTTATCTATTTGCTTATGATTCGACCATTTCGCTTTCCTCACGCATTAGTCTATATTTATGTATTACTAACCTTGCTTTTATGTCATCTTTTATAATTGCTTGTTGTTGTCATTCATTGTTACACGTTAATTATGATCGGTTTTATATATTACTATGAATCACGTTATGTTTTTACTCAATACTTTAAAATAATTCTTTCATAAAGTGATATTCAGATTTGGTGATTCAAATACTCGTGCCCTAACTTACTGGGTTTCGATTTTTCTCATTAATCTAAATAACGGAATACTCTTTTAAATCACTATATGAGTCTAAAAATGCTTATTTTCGGGGTTTCGAGGTGTGGTGCCCTAACTTACCGGGTATGACATTTTGATATCTTGAAATAAGATCTTTTGCAAATAAAGGCAATGTTCGGGGTTCGGAAATTCGAGGAAACATGCCCAAACTTACTGGGTTTCGATTTTCCTCGTCCACCCTAACTAACCAAATATCCTTTTAAAAGAAGTTAAAATACACGAATTTTTATATAAAAGCCAAGCTCGTTCTCTAAAATTCAAGATGTCGTGTCCTAACTTACTGGATGTGACATTTTATATTGTGAGACGAGGTCCTTAATATTTGAGCATTTTCTTTACAAAGAGGGATCGTATTTTAAATTCTTTCAAGTTTTCAAATTTTCGACACTAAGACACTAATTAATCAACTAGGTACCAATTTTGGGCGTATTGAGGGTGCTAATCCTTCCTCGTATGCGAATCGACTTTCGAACTCATTTTCGATTTTTGTAGACCAAAATTATCGTTTTAGTAAATCTTAACTTTTACTAAAATGATTAACTTAAGGTGATCCGATCACACCTAAAAAGATTGGTGGCGACTCTGTTGTTTTTTTCAAGTCGATACCGTTTTTTTTTTCAAAAAAATGGTTACGACGACTTGGCGACTCTAATCGGGGACACGAATGAGAGAGTCAAGCCACAAGTTGATTAACTCTTGTCTTTTTATCGAAAATTGAAAATTTGGTTTTGAAATACGATCCTTTCATTGCATTTCATCAGCTTTTTTTGTGGTCTAAATAATACCTGCTACGTTGGTCCGATTCTTTAAATAGTGTTGCATATTGCATTGCATGACCGTTGTGGTCACACCCTCTTAAGTGGGAGCGCGAAACTATTCTTTCGTGAGGTTTTCACCTCCGTGCAGGATAGTGGATTGCTTTCGGGATACATCCGTACCTATGTCTTCGTGAGATTTTGTGACACCCCTAATGTGACCCTAGTCGGAGAGTGGTTTTGGGACCACGAAACCGAGTCACAAGAATAATTAAGTGTTATATTCCGTGCTTATTGTATGTGGAATTGGTATGCGTAAATATTTCGTGTCTCGATTTTTATTAATTAGGTGCTAATTTATAAGAAAGGACCCATGTGCTAGGACTTGAAAATGTGATAGGTGTATTTTTAAGTGGTCTAATAATGCATGAAGTGAAATAAATGGAGTTGCATGTCAATTATCCCATTCACTAAGGTGGATGGCCGGCCATGACAAATTATGGGCAAGGGGAAACATATTCCCAACATGTTTTACTAATGGATGATGTTAGAAATGATAAAATAAGAGTATGAAAAAAAAAAAAAGTGTTCATTCTTCTCCATAGGCTTGGCCGAATGTCCTAAGGAAAGAAAAGAAAAATTTGTTCATCCTTTCTCATCTTCTTGGCTGAAAATACTAAGGGAAAAGGGGGAGGATTTTTGCTTCATGCTTGGGTTGGAAGAGACCTAGAAGGAGATTTGGCTAAGTTTACATCAAGATTAAGGTATGTATGAGGTTGTGTTGGGAGTTTCATGCATGGTTTGGTTGCTAATTTGATGTGCATGTTAGCCATGGCTCAAATCCTTGTTATGCCATGGAAATGGTATTTGGCCAAAGTTGTTATGGTGATAAAGCCATTGCATGCTAAGTGTGAAGCTTGATGATGATGCATGCAATGATGGATTGTCTACTCTTGAGTAAGATTTTGAGTTTTCTTTTGTGTTTAACCATGATTGAAGTTGAATGGAGCATGATTTTCAGATTCGCCATGATGCATTCATGAACATGGTTCATGCTTCTTGCATGTTAGTTAAAATTTGTATTTTTGGATGGCTATGGACATCTTGAAATTCGGCCATGCTCATATTGTATATATATGTTTGCACATGATGTTTTGGCTATGAAGTAAGTGATGAATATATTGGTTTAAAGAAGAAGATGTGGAAGAATGCTTGTGAAATTGCAAGCACAATTCGCCTAGCACACATATAAGTGCTTGATGCTATATTATAAGTTTTAATACAATGTGCAAAGCATTAACTAGTAAAATGCATGCTGTTTTTGTGAGGTATTAAGTGCAAAATTGACCTCAACATGTACATGAATATTCGGCCTTGGGTAGCCTATTGAAGGCCTTAGCTTTTCCTTGATGCTCAAATAAATTGTATTGAATTGCTTGATGTAGTATAAAATGTGCATGACCATTGTGTATTCAAGCTAAAGAGTGGCCATATGACCATTTAAAACTCCTTGTCATATTCGCCATAAGCAAGCACAATGAGGTTTTAATAAATTGAATTTGTTTGAATTAGCTCAAGAGCTAAGAGGGCCACAATTGGACAAGGGGAAGGAAAAGGTGATCGAATAGCCGAAAAAGCCGTTCGACAACATCCGAGGTAAGTCCTCAAGAAGTGACCTTACTTGAATTATGTGAGATGAAGTATGGATGTGTATGATTATTGATTTATGTGTGTATGAGAAATTGAATGATACCCGGCTAAGTCCCAAGGCGAATATGCTTGTGAATATATGTGCGTTTGAGCCTTAGTAACTGAAAATGAAATATGTATGTCCAATGATTATTGATGTATGTGTACATGAGAAATTGAATAATATCCGGCTAAGCCCCAAGACAATTATGCTTGAAATTATATCCGGTTAAGACCAAGGCAATTGTGCTAGTGGCTATATCCTGCCAAGACCAAGGCATTCGTATGAAGTTATTCTATCCTGCTAAGACCAAGGCATTTGTGCACGTGATTATATCCGGTTATATTCAAGAATCTTGGGCTGGACGTGAGTGTTGGTTGCTGTAATAAATTCAATTAGTACACTCGAAAGGCCCAAAGGATAAGGTACGTTATATGTGCATTGAAAGTCGACATGTTTGAGCAACATTCGCTCAATCGACTAATGAATTTCAGTTATTGAATTGATTGATACTTTGTGAAATTATATAATGATGAAGTGTGAAGTAAGAATGTGTATTAATGAAATGATGCATTTGGCTATGTGAATGTATTGCTGTAATTAGAGTTGATTATATTCCTTGAGACTTACTAAGCATAAAATGCTTACCCCGCTGCTTTGGCTCTCGTTTTCTAGATTTCGTCAAGCAATCGGATTTGGGATCGTTGAAGTCAAGTCATCCACACTATCAAGCCTCCATTTTGGTATAAATTTTGGTTGAACTTGAAGTGGCATGTGTAGGACTACCCTTGTTGGTTAAATATGTTGTGATGTATATATGTACGGCCATGCGAAAATGGCTCAAAAAGGAAGCATGAACTTAGACTAATTGTGGTTTGTATGTATATATTTGGTGTCATGATGTGGCTATGGCTTGAAATGGGAATGTTGGTCATATGATCAGCCATTGGCATGGTTAAAATGATCATATATGAACCTATGTATGGCAAGACTAGTTGGTTCATGGTGACTACCAAATAGGTAAGACCTACCTTAAAACAGATGCTGCCAGCTGCAGTGACGTGAATGTGAAAAATCACCAAGTAGGAATGGAATTAAATAGTGAATAAGCTATGTAAATGAACCTTGATGAGTCTATTTTCATATGGAAGAAACGAAATGGTCATAGGAGTTACATGTTAAGAGATATTAAAGCTATTGTGAGACAGGCCAGAACGGTTTCTGGGTTCCCTGTCGCAAATTTAAAATTTACTATAAATTATCCAAAAGAATTAGGAGACATACCTTATATTTACAGATTCTATTTTGAGTCTAGTTTCATTAGAAACAAACGACACCAGCATTAAAGCCCTGTACAGAGAGATATTCAAGTTATACCGCGCGAAGGTCAGAGCAGTCGATCCCTGTAACATGGGTGACTTTAACTAATAAACTGTACCAATTGGCCCAACCAAAATTCTAGAAATAAATCCATGGATGGATATATGAGTCTAAATTCAGGAAAATTTACGAAACCAGTTTCCGAGTTTTGAAACTCGAGATATGATTTTAAGGCGACAGTGACGCAGTTTTCCACTCGACTGAAAATGTCAAATGGATGGGCAAAGCAAGGAACTTGGCTTGTTAACCCTCGTGTCCCATACACGGCGATGGTCTCGGTTCGGGTGTTACAGATTTTCATCTCAGGCAGCCATAGGGAAATGTATTCCCTGAACTGAACTCGGTCTCAGATGAGCCTATAATGGGTGAAGATCGAGGAATCTACTGGTTCAGGTACCCTTATTCTAGAATCAAACCCCATGTAGCGAGCCTTAAGAACCCACCCTAGGTAGAGCCACTCCGAAACCCTAGTGGTTACCTGAGCAAGTGCTATATTTATTATTCTTCGTTTGCTTTGAACTGTGCATAAACTACTGACTTGCTTTGTTTTACTTTCATTTGTATTTGCATGGCATTTTCATCATAAAAGGTGTTGATTCGTGTTCGGTTCCTAAATAGATAGCTTATCATGGAAAATGGGTTTTTTGATAAAGTAGAAGACAACGCGGCTGTCCGAATATGGGCTGAGACAACACAACAAGAGAAAGGTGACAGTCTTACCAAGGGGTATGTGTCAGAGCTATGGAATTTCACTCGGATCAGCGTAACCCAGAATAATCTCCAAGAGTTGAAAGAAATATGGAACCAGTGGGACGACGAGGTCAAGTAGTTATTCTATTGTCATTACGGTGATTTACCTTATCTGCTTGATGTCAAGATAGACGAGCACCTGCTTTGAGCCCTTGCCCAATATTGAATTTCGCTTATGCTTGCTTCACTTTCGGAAGGTAGATTTGGTACCTACTATAGAAGAATACACGACCTTGCTCCGCTGCCCAAAGATTCAGATAGATGAATTTATACTGACCTACCAACGCCCCAAAGATTTTCAAAAACTGATGAACATCACGGGGATGAGTGAACAGTGGGTGACAACCCGGATCAAACAAAAAGGAGATTGTAAATGCATCCCATGGAGGAACCTGAGGGATCTAATCTTAGCGCACCCCGACGTGAAGAAAAGGGTAGATGTCTTCGCCTTGAGCATCTATGGACTGGTCATCTTCCCCAAGGCTTTGGGGCATGTAGACGAGGCTGTTGTTGACCTTTTTGATAGGCTTGGTAAAGGAACCACACCTGTACCCGCAATCTTGGCGGAAACTTTCAGATCATTAAATACTTGTAGAAGAGCAGGTGAAGGGAGATTTATTGGATGTGCACAGCTCTTGCTATCCTGGTTCCACAGCCATTTTTGGAAAGTGGAAAAGGTCTCATATCGTATCTTCTCTGAAAATTACTCTCCGCTGAAAGAGTTAGTGGCTACACCGAGGCGAGATGATGTAACAGAAGAAAATTGGATGACGGTTCTCCAAAATCTGCAAGAAGAAGATGTTGAATGGAGAGCCCCGTGGATGGTCCCTGATGAAATATTATATCGATGCGGAGATTTTGATTGGGTTCCCTTGTTAGGAGTATGGGAGCCACGGATACGCTCTCTCGCTTGTATTGCGACAATACAGATCCGCATAGATTTACACCACCAACATACGGGTTAGCCCAAAGCGAGTTCACGCTCACAGGAATAATTACAAAAGAAAGTTCGCGAGATATCAAATGCCCGAACCAAACTCGTAAAATAAAGAAGTTTGCTGCCAATCCCATGACTACTCCCCGAGTACGACCGATGGTGGAATCAGAGGATTAACGACAACATCCTACATCGATCAAGAGAATCCTCATCGATAGAAGAGCACTTGAAAGTAATCCCATCCGAAATGGAAATCATCGTGCAAGATTTCGAGAGAAAGAGTCCTGAGCTAGAAAAAGGATCGAGCATTTGGAAGAAGAAAAGATGCGATTAGGGTTAGATGTCGATGCCCGTAAACTAGAAGTCGAAAGACTCGTAAAAGGGAAAAACAAGGTCAAGAGGACTTAGACGGTTTGAAAACGGACTATAAGAAGTCAGCAGATCAATGAGAACCACTGGGTTAGGAAAACATCCGAATAATGGCGACATGAAGTTAAAGAAGAACAAAGCAAAGCCAACCGTGGGAGGAAAAATTTCGCGATGCTCAAGCTCGAGAAGGTGCTCAAAAGAAGTTTGGTAGAAAGTCGAATGAGAAAGAAGGGTTAAAGATCCGGATATCGAGTTAGAGAGGTTATTGTACCAAGATCGCTCGCGTAACTCGCAATCGAGTTGAAAGCTAGTCGTAATGTAATCAAGAATTAAAAAGAATATAGAAGAACTCAAAATAGCGTTGCAAAATCGTGAACTTCGAGATAGAACTCCTCAAGTAAATAACGAGCGATGGAAGGAGCAACTTCATCGATCCCAAGACCAAGTCGAGTAGGGACTACATCATGGGCGAGGCTTTGACTCAGTACGAGAAGTGGTGACCACTTGCAAATGTTAGCGATACAAGCCGATGTTTGAGTTTAAAATACGAGTCGAGTCGGACCGAGGCCAAAAGCTAGCTTGGCTTTTAGACAGTCAAGGCCTTAAGTATCGGCCAAGCCTTATATGTAATCTATTTTATGTAAAGAAACTTGTTTTCTAGAAAAGTTACTCTAATGAAATCGAATTGGAATCAACGCCTTTTGTATTCATCGCATTCATTGCATTCATGCATCAAGATTGCATCATACGCACTAAAACTCACAAGAAACCCTAAAAATCATGGCGCTTACTCGAACATCGTTACAAGACAAGAGGGAAAACAAAAGCAATGGATCAAAGGTTAGAGAGATTGGAACAAATACAAAAGAGATGCAGGATCAACTACAAACACGTATGCAAGAACAAATGGCCAAAATCCAAAGAAGATGTAAGGGACCGATGTTGAGTCCCAAAGAAGTATGATGGATCAATTAACGATCTATTGGCTGGTGGATTAGAAAAGGAAAAGCCCCATAACCAATAATAGAGATGACAACGAAGATCCCGTCTACCCTCCGGGTTTGTCCCAATGGACGTTCGACACAACCCGATGTGTACCCAAGAAGGCCATCATCACAATCAGGCCTCAACCATTTCAAGCGGTGTCTCAAAGACAGATGAATTATCGACCGGTTCGGGCTCTAATCCGGGACAATCCGACCAACCCTGTGGTCCTCAATCTCGATGAAGTAATAGAAACAGAAAAGACAAGGGTAGAATTCCCGAGAGAGCTTGAAGAAAGATGTAAATGGTTGGAAGAAAATTTAAAGAAATGGAAAGCACCGACTATCGTGGTGGGATCGACGCTAAGGAATTAAGTTTGGTTCTGCACTGTACTCCTCCCAAGTTCAAAACCTGAATTTGAGAAATACAACGGACTAGTTGTCCAAGCTCACATCACTATGTTCTGCAGACGCATGGCGTGCTATGTCAATAATGAACAACTATTGATCCACTGCTTCCGTGAAAGTCTAGTTGGGGCCGCTTCTAGGTGGTACAACCAATCGAGTCGTAACCATATCAGTTCATGGAGGATTTAGCACAAGCTTTCATGAAGCGAAGAGATCCACGTGATGCATATGGCCCCGATAGAGTCACATTACGTAACATAGAGAAGAAACAAAATGAGAGTTTTAGGCAATACGCCAGAGATGGAGAGAGGTAGCAACGCAAGTTCAACCACCTCTTCCGGAGAAAGAAACGACCATGCTCTTTATCAATATATCAAGGCTCCATTCATTAACCACATGCTAGGGAGTGCTACTAAAGCTTCTCGGACATAGTAATGTCCGGAGAAATGATAGAGAACGCGATAAGATGTGGAAGGATTGAAGCAGGGGAAAGTGCTAAGAGATCAACCCCGAGAAGGAAAGAGAACGATGTGAACAACACGAGTATGTATAATAAGCCAGTCACCATGAGCCAACCAAAGGTGGTGACTACCAGCCATCAGGGCTCCGCAAGACGGGACTTCAACCCAAGGCTTAACACAGAAAGAGTCCAGTTTACTCCTATCCCGATATCCTACAAGGAATTGTACTAGAGCTTATTCGATGCCCATGTAGTGTCGCCCTTCTATCTAAAGCCAATGCAACCCCCATTCCCCAAGTGGTACGACGCAAACGCCCAATGCGAATACCATGCAGGAGCCACAGGGCACTCAATAGAAAACTGCACCACTTTCAAGAAGCTAGTTGAAAGACTCATCAACATTGGGGTTGTGAAATTTGATGATACATCCAGTGCAGAGAATCCATTACCTAACCATGGGGATAAGGGAATAAATGCAATAATCCAGAGTTCGGGGAGAGAAATTAAGATGAATGTTGCGTATGAATACCCGCTGAAAGAAGTATGGAAGAAAATGGTGGAAAGAGGTTTGATGGCGCAGAATTCGGGGTCAGCCTCGAGAAGTTAAGAATTATTGTGAGTTCCACGATCAAGAGAACCATGAGATTCAGAAATGCAGCCAATTCAGGGCTTTAGTACAAGGATTGATGGATAATAAGGAGCTGGAATTCTTCGAATATGTCAGGAACCAGGAAGAAGCAGATGTGTGTGCCTCCAAGAGAGGTCGACGAAGGATGTTTACAAAGTCCACCACCCAAATGGTTATCATATCACGCCCAAAATGAATGAAGTCTGGGGCACAAGTCGCACCAAAAGTCGTGATCCGTAAGGCCGTTGCTTTCCTTATAAAGATAGCAAGAGGGTACCATGGAATTACAAATGCAATGTGATGATCCCAGAAAGAAGAGCCGGCCAAGGCTTCACAACAAAACCAAGATGTAGGTTTTTTACACGCATGGGAGACGCTATGTTCCCGAGGGTACAGAACCAAAATTACCAAGAAAGAATCCCGACAAGAGAGCAAAGGAAAGAAAAGACTACGAGTTCTAATCGCCACCAATGAGTCAAGAATCGAGAATGAAGCTGTGGAATTCTTAAAATTTTTAAAACATAGTGAGTACAGCGTCATTGAACAGCTACATAAGCAACCAGCTCGCATTTCGGTGCTAGCCTTACTCTTGAGCTCGTAAACGACGAGAGCGTTAATGAAAGTGCTTGAACGAGACATACGTCGCGCACGACATCTCTGTCAACAAACCGGACCGCTGGTCAACAATATCAACGACAATTTTATTTTCTTTAACGACATTTAAATACCACTAGGAGGCATGGGGTCCACAAAGGCCCTACACATTACCACGCGCTGCAAGGGATACACATTACGGGGTATTGATCGACAATGGATCAAGATTAAACGCCTTACCCTATCCACACCGAATAGGTTACCCGTGGATAGTTCCCATATGAAAACATGCCAAAATATAGTAAGGGCGTTTGACTAAGATCGAAAGGAAAGTAATGGGGAGGATTGAATTACCCTTCAAATCGGTCCTAGCACGCACGAGGTAGACTTCTTAGTAATGGACATCAAACCCTCTTACAATTGCCTATTGGGAAGACCATGGATCCACTCGGCGGGGCGATCCGTCATCATTACATCAAAAGCTCAAACTTATAACGAGGGTCGATTGGTGACTATAAATGTGGAGGAAGACATTATTGCATCTGTTACAAAGAATGCACCATATGTGAGGATAGATGATGAAGCCATAGAATGTTCTTTTCGATCGTTGGAATTTGTAAATGCGACCTTTGTTGTCGAAGGAAATAAAGTCCCGACACCTGCACTTTCCAAAACCACAAGAATGGGACTACAACCGATGGTTGGGAAGGAGCCTTGCCAGGAAAGGACTTGGAAGAAGCCTACAAGGAAGGGTCAAGTACCTATGCCCACGACAAACGGGACCGCTTTGGCTTAGGATTCAAGCCGATGCAAGATGTAAGAAAAGGAACTTGAGAAGAAGCAAGAAAGAAGGAGAGCGCGATCGAGCGGGGGAGAAATCGAATGGGAACCAATGATCTTCCCCCATATATCGAAGACTTTGTATCTGGAGGGTTCATTCACTCCAAGTGGAAGACGTCGAGAAAGGAAATCTTGGAAGGAATGATGGAGAGTTTGGACATCAACGCCACATATGAAGAAGGAACTGGGGTAGAGAATTTGTCGGGCATTCGCCCCTATGAGCCGGGAAGCGTTCTGAATAATTGGACTGTGGAAGAGATTCCTATAGTCTTTAGAACTAACCCAGAGTAATGTCCAAAACACACTTATTGCTCTAGGCCTAGGAGTAAGAAGTGTCATTTTGTGAAATAGGCTTATGTTCGAAGTCGTTATTTCAATAAAATGCATCCTTTAGACTTATTCCATGCAAATACTTTTCGTTCATCATACCATACACATCTTTGTTCTTAGATTCTCTTGTTCTTTGTATCTTCCTTTGTACGTACAACAGGTCTTCAGATATCAATGATGTGAGTAATGTTGCCACTCATTCAGAGTCTCCTTTTGAGCGGGATATGTGTCTAGAAGGATCTTAGAACTTTGAAGATGACGGAGACTGTAACTTGTCCCCTGACTTGTTAAGGATGGTGGAACACGAGGAGAAACAAATTTTACCCCACAAAGAGACCGTAGAGGTCGTGAACTTGGGAGATGAACTAGAAAGGAGAGAAGTAAAGATCGGAGCTTGCATCACCACAGAGATAAAGCAGGACCTTATTGAGTTACTCCAAGAGTTCAAGGATGTCTTTGCATGGTCATATCAGATATGCCCAGGCTAAGCATCGACCTTGTGGTACATGTGTTCCCCATCAAAGAAGAATGCAAGCCGGTTCAAAGAAAAGCTTCAAGGATGCGCCCGATGTTCGTTGAAAATAAAAGAGGAGGTCAAGAAGCAATTTGATGCTGGTTTCTTACAAGTAGTTATGTACTCGAATGGGTAGCCAACATCGCCCCGCCCCTAAAAAAGATGGGAAAGTACGGATGTGTGTAGACTACAGAGACTTAAGCAAGGCCACCGAAAGATAATTTCCCATTGCCTCATATCGACACCTTAGTGGACAACACGGCAAGTTACTCACTTTTCTCCTTCATGGATGGTTTCTCTGGTACAATCAGATCAAAATGCATCCTCAAGACATGAATAAAACCACATTTGTGACCATGTGGGGAACCTTCGCTATAAAGTAATGCCGTTCGGATTGAAAATGCGGAGCAACATATCGAGAGCCATGGTAACCCTATTTCATGATATGATGCATAAAGAAATTGAAGTCTATGTTGACGACATGATCGCCAAATCTCGCATCAAGAGGAGCATGTGCAAGTCTTGAGGAAATTATTTTTGAGGTTGAGAAAATTCCAATTGAAACTCAATCCAATGAAGTGTACCTTTGGAGCAGTGTCCGAAAACTACTTGGATTTGTAGTTAGTGAAAAGGATTGAGATTGACCCAGATAAAGTCAAAGCCATACAAGAGTTACCTCCACCACGTACTCAAAAGGAAGTCCGAGGATTCCTAGGAAGATTAAATTACATCGCTCGGTTTATTTCACAACTAATCAAAAATGTGACCCCATATTCCATCTCCTTAAGAAACACAACCCGGTGGTTGGGACGAGGAATGCCGAAGACTTTCGACAAAGTTAAGCAATATTTGCCTAATGCCCCAAGATTGACACCACCTAATCCAGATAAGCCATTGATATCAGATTTGACGGTATTTAAAATTCTATGGGATGCGACTTGGCCAACACGATGAATCGGGAAGGAAAGAAAAGCGATATATTACCTCAAGAAAAGTTTATCGAGTGTGAGACGAGATACTGCTCATTGAAAAGTTGTGTTTGTGCCTTGATTTGGACAACCCAAGATCGAGACAATACATGTTGTACCATACAACTTGGTGATCTCTAAAATGGATCCTCTGAAGTACTTGATGGAGTCAACTGCCTTGAACGGGAGAATGGCCCGATGGCAAATTCTACTTTCTGAGTTCGATATAGTCTATGTGAACCAGAAGGCCGTAAAAGGGAGTGCGATAGCAGATTTCCTAGCCAGCAGGGCCCTAGAAGACTACGAGCCTCTGAACTTTGATTTCCCAAATGAAGATCTAATGTGCATAGCAACCACCGAAGAAGACCCTCAAGAAGGTCATCCTTGGAAGCTAAACTTTGACGGGGCATCAAATGCCGTGGGTAACGGAATCAGGCGATTCGGTGTCCCCAAACGGATATCATTACCCATTCACTAGTAAATTGGATTTTGACTGCACGAACAATATGGCAGACTATGAAGCATGCATCATGGGAATACGTGCGGCCATAGAACGTAAAATCAAGGTGTTAGAGGTATATGGAGATTCTGCCCTAGTGATTTATCAACTCAAAGGTGAATGGGAGACAAGAGACCCCAAATTGATCAATTACCGGAGGTTGATCCTTGAGTTAATTAAAGAGTTCGATGATATTGTCTTCTACTACCTCCCACGAGAAGAAAATCAGATGGCTGACGCCCTAGCAACTTTAGCTTCTATGATCAAGGTGAACCAACCAGAGGATGTGAAACCAATCCAAATGAGCATTTACGAGGCCCCGGCTCATTGTTACAACCTTGAAGAAGAAGAGGAAAATGATGATCACCCTTGGTACCACGACATCCTACGATATGTGAAGAATCGTGAGTACCCTAACCAAGCTACTGAGAATGACAAGAGAACGTTGAGAAGACTGGCCAGTGACTATGTCTTAGATGGGGAGATCCTATACAAAAGAAGGAAGGATCAGGTACTATTAAGATGTGTAGACGCCATTGAGGCTAGGAAAATCTTGGAAGAAGTCCACGAGGGCATCTGCGGGACACATACTAATGGTTTTACAATGGCCAGGCAAATTATGAGGTTCGGTTATTATTGGTCCACCATGGAAGGAGATCGTATTAACCACGCCAAAAGATGTCATAAGTGCCAAATCTATGGAGACAAGATTAATGTACCTCCTCACCTCGCATGTCATAACCTCGCCATGGCCTTTCTCGATGTGGGGCATGGATGTGATTGGGCCAATTTTGCCAAAAGCTTCAAATGGGCATCGTTTCATCTTTGTGGTCATCGATTATTTCACCAAATGGGTGGAGGCCGCTTCATATGCCAATGTCACTAAATCAGCAGTTAGTAAGTTCCTGAAAAAGGAAATCATCTGTCGATATGGAATACCAGAAAAGATCATATCTGACAACGCGTTGAATTTGAACAACAGCACGATAGCGGATGTCCGCAATCGGTTCAAGATCGACACCACAACTCGTCACCAGACGCTCAAGATGAACAGTGCAATGAAAGCAACCAATAAGAACATCAAGAAGATTGTAGGAAAGATGACAGAAACTTATAAAGATTGGCATGAGAAGCTACCATTCGCCCTCTATGCTTATCGAACGTCTATCAGAACTTCTACTGGGGCAACGCCTTTCTCATTAGTCTATGGAATGGAGGCAGTTTTACCTATCGAGGTCAAGATCCCTTCCCTCAGAGTTTTGTCAGAATTAAAGTTGGATGAAGCAGAATGGATCCAGTCTCGATACGATCAATTGAATTTGATTGAAGAAAAGAGGCTACGGGCCATTCGCCATGGTCAGATGTACCAAAAGCGAATGATGCGAGCTTACGACAAAAGGGTTCGTCCCAGAGAGTTCCACGAGGGGGACCTAGTACTGAAAAAGATCCTGCCCATACAAAAAGACTTCAGAGGAAAATGGATGCCGAATTGGGAAGGGCCTTATGTGGTGAAGAAAGCCTTTTCTGGCGGAGCATTGATGTTGGCTGAAATGGATGGCAAGACCTTATCCAATCTCGTGAATTCGGATTCAGTTAAGAAATACTTCGCCTAAAAAAAAAATAAAAAAATAAAAAAAAGAGGCCAGAGTGAAAACTCGAAAAGAGCATCTTGAGACCAAAGGGATTTTGAATCGAAAACCCGTAAAGGGCGATCCAAATTTTGACCAAAAGGTGGGGCATGCGATGGTCTTATAATACTTAAATTAACAGGGAGGAGAGATGTTACATCATGGGGCATCTGCAAGAGTATTCTAAGATCCCCTAAACACATATTGGGCAAAAAAGGGAGTCTTCAAGAAGTCAGTACAGAGAAACTCACACTGCAATATCTGGGGCACCTATTCCCTTTTATTCATTTTGTATTCCAGCAATGTTTGTTGACTGTGATTAATATATTCCCTTCAAATGTTGTTTCTGATAAATTTCAGTTTTGTCATTGTTATAATCTTTTTCAAGCATTTTGCATTAAAATGATGATTAATGGACTAAAACCATTTTTGCAAAAAGAGTTTCGCACATTACTCGAAAGTCTCTAAATAGTACAGAATCAAACAGACTAGTATTTAAGAACTAACCAAACTCAAAGATTGGAAGCATCTGAGAAGAAAGAGTTTAAATTGGGACTACCTCTTCGGGTTTTCTATTCAAAATTTGAGCTGAACAAGAAGACAGGGCACCATTTCAGTGAAAGAACCTTGATGAACGGAGAGCAATGGCAACCTAAACAGGGATTCACACTCACTACATGTTGCACTCATACATTCGTAGATCATTCTTAAGTACATCTAATTAGGAACAGTTGATTCATTTCAATCATAGCACATTCATAACATATCTATTTAGGAGCATTTGATTCATTTCGATCATAGCATCCTAATCTTCGACATAAGTATAAATACATGAAACCGACTCTCTGGTCATGTCCCTAGAATCAAGAATTTCTGAGATCTTATCACCCTAAGCAAGAGGGAAACAGATCGAGGATAATGAGCTTTAACCCCCTAAGCAGTAGGGTAACAAGCCAAATTTACAGGCCTTAACCCCCTAAGTAATAGGGTAATAGGCTGAAAATTACAGATCTGGTCTCCCTGAAGTTGCAGTGGAACAGATCGAATCCAATAATCTTGTCTTCCGAAGTTGCGGTGAAGCATTGAAAATTTACAGATCTTAACCCCTAAGCAAGAGGGAAACAGATCGAAGACGAAGAACCTTAAACCCCTAAGCAAGAGGGTAACAGGTTGAATTGCGATCTTATCTCCTAAGCAAGAGTGGAGCAGATCGAAGACGAAGAACCTTAAACCCCTAAGCAAGAGGGTAACAGGTTGAATTGCGATCTTATCTCCTAAGCGAGAGTGGAGCAGATCGAAGACGAAGAACCTTAAACCCCTAAGCAAGAGGGTAACAGTTGAATTGCGATCTTATCTCCTAGCGAGAGTGGAGCAGATCGAAGACGAAGAACCTTAAACCCCTAAGCAAGAGGGTAACAGTTGAATTACGATCTAAAACCCTAAGCAAGAGGGAAACAGATCAAAGATGACAAGCCTTAATCCTCTAAACAGTAGGGTAACAGGCTGAAAATTAAATATCTTCTTCCTGAAACAGCAGTGGAGTTGATCGAAGCCACAGCAGATCTCTTTGGAGTTTCAGTAGAGTAGATTGAAGTCACATGTCTTATCTCCATGGAGTTGCAGTGGAGCAGATCAAAACAAACCTTACCTTCTTGAAGTTGCAGTAGAGCAGTGAAGCGAAGCGAAGCAACAAGATTGGAATAAAACTACCTGGAGAAAAGAAGCGCTAAACAGGTCCAGGCACAATGAAACCAAGCAAAATTGGTCTTTCTTAAGTCTTTGCTCTGTTCTCGTTACACGACAACAAGCAAAGAGGGGCAGCTGTACAAGCCCAATTTTTGGGCCAGAACCTCTAACCCGCTTGACCCAAACCCAACTCAAACCTACCCAAAACCCATTACAACCCAAAATAATAAGGCCCAAACAGAAAAATAACAAAGTCTCAAACCACAGGTGCGCCAGACCTAGGGTCTTCTGCTCCAACCATCGCCTCATGTTAGTGGCACTACCACCGCCGCTTGTCCGCCATACAAAGAAGAAAATGGTAAATATATGTAGATGATAAACATGTAAATGGCTATAAAAGAGCAAAATCAAAACCTTTGTAAAGGGGAGACACTTTGATGAAATAATAAGCAATATTAGACAAAAAATTGAAGAATCACAGCAAAAACAGAGCAATCAGAGACTGAACGAAAGGTTTATCTCTATTTTCCTTCGTTTTTTTTTCTTTTTTGAATCCATTCGTATATATCATTTTCACCCTATTTTAAAGCAGTACATATACTAAAACAAATATATAGAAAACACACATAAAAAAAAAAAGGGAAAACGGCGGCCGGCGCCAGCGCCGACGATCGGACCGACGTCCCTCCCCTGGCCGGAAATCGCTCCGGACCCTCCCTCTCCCTCTTTCCACTCTTTTTTTTTTCCTCACCTGGTCTCAAATGAATTTTTTTAAAAAAAATTAGCTTTTATAGGGGACCAAAACGCACCGTTTTGGTCCCTCCCGTGTTTAATGATAAAACGACGTCGTTTGGACGCGGGTCGGGTCGACCCGACCCGCACCAGGGCAGGATCTACGTGTTTTTAAGCGGAAGGGCTATTTGCGCAATTGGCCCTTCCGCATTTTTATATTTCGCAATCAAGTTATTCGGTGTTTATAAATTGACCCCGAAACCCATTACACTTTTTCGATTTAGTCCCCCTTCCAACGGTGTCGTTTCAAGTGTGTGGATAAATTACTTATTGGACCCCCCATAGTTTAATGCGCGCTCTAATAAGTCCCTTCTCCTTTAATTTCTTTCAAAATTCGCCCCAAAGATTTGGTTTTAATCCAATCTCATCCCTTTTTCATCTTTTTTTTACCTTAAATTTCATATTATTTTTATTGCTTAATTCAATTTTAAATATTAATTGTTATATATAATATTGTTATCATTATTGTTTTATTATTATTATATTATATTTAACTATATATATACACTTTTCGTTTCATTTCTACTATTATATACATATATTATATATTCTTTAATATTAATTCACATATTTCATTACGTATATGTATATATAGGTATTTTTGTGTATATGGTATTATTTTCATGTATTCATTTATTTATATCATTTTTTTAAAAAAATAATTATATTAAGTATATACTTGTAAATATCGTGCTCTTCATACATTTCTGTTATTTCATACAAATCTCTTTACATTATTCGTCATATATTTCTTTCATTTCTATATGTTTTGGATATCATAACATTTATATACTTTTCTTGCAATATGTCACGTATACATTTTTATCTTTACTGTTGTGGTTATTGGGATATGTTTTAGTATTCATGAATATATCTTCAATACATATATATACGCGTATATATTATTATTATTAGTTTTTGATCTTATTGTCTTGTTAATACATTTGTGTCATATATACATACTTTTAATATTTATTTGTATATTATACTTCACATTATGCCCATGTAAATTAATATTATATCATGCATATCATTTTGTTATAGTTTTTTTTATATTGTAAATATCATATTATGATCTATCATGTATATTACGTATGTCATGTATATGTATTATGTGTATATTTTGTTTGTATTACACGTATATGTTATGTATATACATTCGGTATTATCATATATTTATTTTCCCATATTATGTAATGTTTTTATTATTATCATTATTTTTGCATTTTTAATATAATTACTATTTACCCTTCATTGTTATCATTATTGCATTATTACCTTTATTGTTATACCCTTTCTATATGTAATTACCTATATGCGATTGTTTTATACTAACTAATTTAAAAATATATATATATCGTATTTTAGCGCATTTGTATCACTTATATATATCGTCATTCTCATTATTATCGTTTCGTCACCTATTATTTATACCTTTATAAATTCTTTCAAACCTTAAATCATTCATTATTTGTATCATCATAATTATTACTAACATATACATACTATGTAATTTTATTACGTATGCATTTTTATATATACTATACATATGTATCTTTTAATATGGTGCTATTATTATATATACATATATATATATTTTTTTTCTTTATATATTTCTCATTACTACGTGTATACCCTAATACACATATGTATATACTTTTATATTGTTATCATCGCCATGATTGGCATTTCATTTTGCCATTATTTATTTATTTATCTATTTGCTTGCGTATTCGACCATTTCGCTTTCCTCACGCATTAGTCTATATTTATGTATTACTAACCTTGCTTTTATGTCATCTTTTTATAATTGCTTGTTGTTGTCATTCATTGTTACACGTTAATTATGACCGGTTTTATATATTACTATGAATCACGTTATGTTTTTACTCAATACTTTAAAATAATTCTTTCATAAAAGTGATATTCCAGTATTTGGTGATTCAAATACTGTGCCCTAACTTACTGGGTTTCGATTTTTCTCATTAATCTAAATAACGGAATACTCTTTTAAATCGCTATATGAGTCTAAAAATGCTTATTTTCGGGGTTTCGAGGTGTGGTGCCCTAACTTACCGGGTATGACATTTTGATATCTTGAAATAAGATCTTTTGCAAATAAAGGCAATGTTCGGGGTTCGAAAATTCGAGGAAACGTGCCCAAACTTACTGGGTTTCGATTTTCCTCGTCCACTCTAACTAACCAAATTTAAAAGAAGTTAAAATACACGAATTTTTATATAAAAGCCAAGCTCGTTCTCTAAAATTCAAGATGTCGTGTCCTAACTTACTGGATGTGACATTTTATATTGTGAGACGAGGTCCTTAATATTTGAGCATTTTCTTTACAAAGAGGGATCGTATTTTAAATTCTTTCAAGTTTTCAAATTTTCGACACTAAGACACTAATTAATCAACTAGGTACCAATTTTGGGCGTATTGAGGGTGCTAATCCTTCCTCGTGCGTAACCGACTCGAACTCATTTTCGATTTTGTAGACCAAAATTATCGTTTTAGTAAATCTTAACTTTTACTAAAATGATTAACTTAAGGTGATCCGATCACACCTAAAAAGATTGGTGGCGACTCCTGTTTTCGTTTTTTTTCAAGTCGATACCCGTTTGTTTTTTTTTCAAAAAAAAAATGGTTACGACACTTATCATGAAACATTTACCTAACCCATTATCATGAAACATTTACCTAACCCATTATCATGGAACATTTACCTAACCCATTATCATGGAACATTTACCTAACCTATTATCATGGAACATTTACCTAACCTATTATCATGGAACATTTACCTAACCTATCATCAATTTGTATCAATTTGTACCATAAATTATGGATATCAAGTGTACATTTTGTCTACAACAACATGATGACTGGCCACTTCATGTAAAATGGGAGGTTTGTCATGCAAATCCTCCTATTTTGCACTCCTATTTATTTGGCCACTTCAATTTAGCCTATAGCATTTTCAAACATTTTCACATAGGTCCTATTTCATAATTTCACCCCCTTTTTCTTATGGAACAAAAATTAACTAAAATTTTCGGGTTCTATCTTAAGTTTGGGCTTTCTAGAGGCCCACTAACATAATTAAACCTATGCCAACATTCACAGAATTCCCGAAAATTGGGGCGTTACAATGATGGAGCAAATGAATTTTGCTAATTCATGGGTAGAGATTATAATGAGGTGTATTACTTCCGTTTCGTATTTAACAATTGCTAATGGGAAGGTTGATGGAACTTTTATACCTTCCAGAGGCTTACGACAAGGGGATTTGTTGAGTCCCTTTTTTTTATATATTTGTAGTGAGGGGTTATTAACCCTTATGAGAATGACAATAGTGGAGAGTTTGATTAAAGGGGCTAAGGTAAGTAAGCGGGGTCCTCAAATATCTCATTTGATGTTTGTGGATGATTGTATCTTATTTGGAGAAGCATATAACACACCAAACCCCGTGCCCTATGCCGGGACGAAATACGGGGCGTTCTAAACTTAAACACATGCATTCAAACATTTTTCGAGTCATCAAGGCTTGATAAAAAATTTAAACCTTTTTTTAAATTTTTTTCGGACTTTTAATATGGGCCTACGAGGCCTCAAGCATCCATTGGAAACCATTCGGGACCAACTCGGGTCCTTTAACTAACTTTAGAAAAATGACCTTAGAAACAGGGCACATGCCCATGTGGAAGGGCAACACGCCCGTGTGGCCGTTATGACATGGTCGTGCTGATAGCTCATGTGGTTCACACGGCCTAAGCACAAGGGAACACGCCTGTGCCCAAAACCCATGTGAATTAAATTCCAATTTTGAACCTAAAGGGGTTTTCACACGGTCAGGCACACGCCTGTGTCTATCGCCCGTGTCCCTCACACGACCATGACACCCCCATGTCTAAAAACCTTGACATTTTGTTTCTAACGTCAGCAACAAATTATGGGCACACGGCCAAGGTACACGTCCGTGGCCAGAGGCCGTGTCCTCCATATGGCTGAGACACATGGCCGTGTCTCTATCCGTGTGTTTACTACCATGCATATTGACTTGTAAATTTAACGTGCAGGGGACACACGACCGGACAACATGCCCATGGGGAAGACCGTGTGTCACACACAGCCTAGACACATGCCCGTGTGTCTACTCGTGTACACAAAAACAAGGCTATTTTCCAAGCCTTGGCCTACATAACATTTAACATATCCAATCGACACAGCAATTTCGAGGTTTAATCAACCACAATGGCATTAACTCAATCATGCAATTTACTCATTCATGAAAATAACATCATTTGCATATACCAATAATGAATATTAGCCATTATCCATGGCCTTATACAAAATTTAGGGTTTCATCCCAAGCCAACACCTTGGCTAATTCAATAATGACTCAAAATACAAAAGTCTAAGTCCCTATACATGCCATACTCAAAATAATAAAACTAGCTATACCAAGTACTTCGATTGATAGTGTAATCGATGCCTCCGACGTTTGTTGATCCACGAGCTAGTTAGGCGGAACTATAAGAAAATGGAAAAGAAATAGGGTAAGCATAAAACTTAGTAAGTTGCATGAAAATAAACGTCAACTAATTATCACAAAACAATATGCTCATAACCTTTCATAGCTTATTCATGAATACCATAAATAGACGTAAATACAACTTACTCATCACCATCCAATACAATTCATATTTCATATGTTGAGCCCACATCTCATACATTTCAAATAGGTACCTGCACCACTCATCACATAATCATAACTATTCTCATTTCGATATAAATCATAAACCTTTTTGTTGAACCATTTGGGATACTATCAGATGCTCTACAGCCTTAACATGGGTTAAGATGCCGACGCCATGTCCCAGACATGGTCTTACACTGGCTCTCATCCATTGGTGTTGATGCCATGTCCCAGAAAGGTCATACACTAGCTTGTATATCGCGAGGCTAATGCATGTCCCATACATGTCTTACACTAGCTCTCGTCTCAATGCCGAAGCATGTCCTAGACATGTCTTACACTAGCTCTCGTCTCAATGCCAATGCATGTCCCAGACATGTCTTACACTGGCTCTCATATTGTGGTTGATGCATGTCCCAAACATGTCTTGCACTAGTACACAAATGACCCAAACGTCATGGCATGAATATCCGATAATTCTTAATGTTCAACTAGGAGTTCTACTACCTCAAATCTTGTCATGCTTAATCATTTCCACAATCAAATAATTTATGCTATAACAATTCATTCATACAAGATAATAATGTAGTTGCCTTATTTACACACAACTTACCTCGGTATGCAAAATATGGTGACTATTTCGACTTAGTCCACTAGCTTTGCTTTTCCCCGGTCTAGGCCCAGATTTTGTAGTTCTTGATCTATAATGATAAAAATTCACAAATTTAATCATTTTATCGATCTAGGTACTCAAAAATTTATAATTGGGCAAAATGATCATTTTGCCCCTAGACTTTCACAAAATGACCATTTTACCCCTTGACTCGTAAATCGATTTTTATTACATTTTCTCATTAACCAAGCCTAGCTGAATACTTTTTATACTAGGATTAGCCCACAATTCTCATTATTTAACACATTTATCACATATTTTACAACTTATGCAAAATGGTTATTAGTTAGGGTTTCCATGAAAACTACTTCACAAAAGTTGTTTATTTCACAACCATGATTTAATTTCTTCCATAAAATTTCAGAAAAAAACATGAACACTCTCATGGTAAAACCCTATACTTTCAACCATTTTGCAAAATAGTCCCCTCATTTGAAAGCTCATGCTACAAGGGTTCTAAAAATGAAAAATTTATCAACAAGGAGTATGAAAATCACTTACTTTTAAAGATGATAAGTTACTAAAATTTTAAGCTTCCAAAAACCCCATTTTTGCTGAAAATTTCAGTGGAGGAGAAGGGAAAAATGAAAAAGATGATGACTAGACTCTAGGGTAATATTTTCCCATCTATTAAGTCACCTACCCATTTGACCATTTGAATTTCTTGTCCCCTATAGGCGGCATCAGCTTCTAAAGGGTCTATTTTCCCTTTAAAGACCTCCATAATATGATTCATAGCCAATTTACACCCTTAGCTAATAAAATAGGACTTTTGCATTTTATGTGATTTAGTTCTTTATTCGAAATTAAGCTAGAAATCGCTAAAGTTAATTCACCAAATTTTTCATGCACTTACATAATCATACTATGACACCAAAATAATACTAAAAATAATTTCTAGGTCTCAGATTTGTGGTCCCAAAACCACTATTCAAACTAGGCCCAAAATTGGGCTGTTACAATTCTCCCCCTTAGGGATTTTCATCGTCGAAAATCTTACTGGTGATTAAGTTCGAGTATTGTCTCTCATAGTCTCCTCGGGTTCCCATGTGGATTCCTCTACTCCATGTCTATGCCATAAGACTTTCACAAGTGCTATACTCTTATTCCGCTGTTGTTTAACCTCTCGAGCCAAAATCTTAACCGGCTCTTCTCCATAAGTCATATCTGGGTGAATCTCAGCCTCAGTTGGCGCAATCACATGCAAAGGATCTGATCTATATCGATGCAACATAGACACATGAAACATGTCGTGAATCTTTTCCAACTCTGAGGGTAAAGCCAATCGATAGGCAACGGGCCCTACTCTCTCAATAATCTCATAAGGTCCTATGAAACGAGGACTCAATTTGCCTTTTCTACCGAATCTGAGGACTTTCCTCAACGGGGACTTTCAAAAACACCCTATCACCGGCTTGAAACTTAATTTCCTTTCGTTTCAAATCCGCGTAGGATTTCTGTCTATCCAAAGTGGCCTTTAAACAGTTACGAATAACCTTAACTTTCTCTTCAGTTTTTTGACTAAGTCAACCCCGTGAATCTGATTTTCTTTGAGTTCAGTCCAATACAAGGGCATCTGACACTTGTGTCCATATAAAGCCTCATAAGGCGCCATTTTCAGACTTGACTGATAACTATTGTTGTAGGCGAATTCAACCAGCGGTAAGTACTTTTCCCAACTACCTTGAAACTCGAGAACACAATACTGTAACATATTTTCTAAGATCTGAATTACTCTCTCCGACTAACCGTCTGCTTGCGGGTGAAACGTCGTACTAAAATTCAGTGTCTTTCCCAATGCCTCTTGCAACTTCTTCCAAAACTGCAAGGTAAACCTCGGATCTCTATCCAAAATAATCGACAAAGGTATTCCATGAAGTCTCACGATCTTAGAAACATACAATTTAGCCAATTTCTTAAGGGAAAAGTCGGTACGCACCGGTATAAAGTGTGTTGACTTTGTAAGTCTATGAACAACAACCCATACCGCATCTTTTTTCCACGGCGACAAAGGTAACCCCGATACAAAATTCATGGTTACCCAGTCCCATTTCCACTCGGGAACTATCACAGGTTGAAGCAAACCAGAAGGTACTTGGTGTTCAGCCTTCACTTGTTGAAAAATTAGACACTTAGAAACAAATTTTGAAATGTCTCTTTTCATTCCCGACCACCAATATATTTTCTTCAGGCCATTATACATTTTCACACTACCTGGGTGGATAGACAAACAACCACTATGTGCCTCTCGCAGAATCTTCTGAATAAGCTCATTAACTTTGGGTACACAAACCTCATCTTGGAACATCAAGCATCCGTCGGTACCAATTCGAAAATCCAATTCAACACCCGACTCACATTAAGTTCTCTTGACTTGCAATTCATTGTCATTAGTCTGAGCTTCAAAAATATATTGTAGGAATATCGGTCTAGCTCTCAACTTTGCCAGAACCGAACCATCATTAGTCACGGTCAACTGAGCATTTATAGCCCTCAAGGTGAATAATGACTTTCTGCTCAGAGCGTCGGTGACTACATTTGCTTTTCCCGGGTGGTAGTCTATTATCAACTCGTAATCTTTTATCAGCTCCAACCATCATTGTTTCCGTAAGTTCAACTCCTTTTGAGTCATCAAATATTTTAAACTTTTATGGTCGGTGAACACTCGACATTTCTCACCATACAAATGGTGTCTCCAAATCTTTAATGCGAACACGATGGCTGCTTACTCCAAATTGTGTGTTGGGTAATTTTTCTCGTGTGGTTTTAGCTGTCTCGAGGCATAGGCTATTACCTTGCCTTTTTGCATGAGTACGCACCCGAATCCATTCAAGGATGCATCACTATACACCACAAATTCTTTTCCCGGTTCCGGTTGCACTAAAACTGGGGCTTCAGTCAGCAAAGCCTTTAGTTTCTCGAAGCTCTGTTGGAACTTATTATTTCATTCGAACTTGACCTCTTTTTATAGCAGTCTAGTCATAAGAGTAGCTATCATCGAGAATCCTTTAACAAACCGTCTGTAGTACCCGACTAAGCCCAGAAAGCTTCTGATCTTCGACACATTCTTCGGTGGTTTCCACTCAACAATAGCCGAGATCTTACTCGGGTTAACCATAATTCCATCACCCGACACGATATGTCCTAAAAATTTGACTTCTCGGAGCCAAAAATCACTCTTACTAAACTTGGCATATAGCTGCTTATCCCTCAATGTCTGCAAAACAATTCTCAAGTGTTCTGCGTGTTCATTCGCATCTCGAGAATAAATCAATATATCATCGATAAAGACTATTACGAACTTATCAAAATATGGCCAAAAAATGTGGTTCATCAAGTCCATAAATACTGCAGGGGCATTCATTAAACCAAAGGGCATAACAAGGAACTCATAGTGTCCATACCTCATCCTAAACGCGGTTTTCGATAAATCTTGCTCATTTACTCTGAGCTGGTAATAACCAGACCTTAAGTTTATCTTAGAAAACATGGTGGCTCCTCTCAGTTGGTCAAACTAATTGTCAATCCTTGCCAATAGATACTTGTTCTTCACTGTCACCTTGTTGAGTTGTCTGTAGTCTATACATAATTATATCGATCCATCCTTTTTCTTCACAAATAGCACTAGAGCACCCCAAAAATAAAAACTCGATCTCGCAAAACCCTTTTCAGTTAACTGTGTTAGTTGAACTTTCAACTCCTTTAACTCTGTAGGAACCATCCTATATGGAGCAATCGAGATGGGTGCCGTACCAGGGACTAACTCAATTCCAAATTCTACTTTCCTCATTGGAGGCAATCCGGGTAATTACGTCCATGTACTCACAAACCACTAATACTGACTCGATCTTCAATTCAGATGCTTGAGTATTCAACAAAAAAGTAAGATAAGCTTCACACCTTTTTCTCAAATATCTCTCATCACTACAAGTAGGTTATCCAATTCACCCTGTTCAACTTGATGACTTTTCTTCCACAATCCACTACGACACCATGAGAAGTCAACCAATCCATACCGAAGATTAAGTCAAATTCATCAAACGGTAGCAGCATGATGTTAGCTGGAAAACAATGACCTTTAACCATCAAAGAGTAGTTTTTACATATTTTGTCAACTAATACATGCTTGCTTAATGGGTTTGACACCTTTACTATAAATTCTGTAGACTCGAAAGGCATATTCATACTGGGTACTAATTTTATGCAAACATAAGAATGGGTAGACCCTGGATCAATTAAAACAATAATAGAAATATTGTGAAAAGACAAAGTAACCATAATCACATCTGGTGAAGATGCCTCTTCGCAAGCGCGAATGGCATAAGTCCTTGCCGGCGCTCAGCCCTCGGACCTCAAAGTAGAATCTCTAGACATATCTCGGTTGCCAGCCCTACTGTTCGGGTTCTTCTGTGGTCTACCCCTCGAAGGAGCACTACTTGCTCTCACATCTTGCTTTTTCTCTTTCTTATCTAATTCGGGATAGTTTCGGATGAAGTGGTCTAATAATCCACATTTAAGCAACCTCTCTCATTCCCTTGGAACTCGCCAAAATGACGTCTACAACATTGCAAACACTGCAGCCTATTTTGCTGAGCACTAACACTCGCGATAAAAGTGGTTTGAGCTGACATCGTGTGCTGTTTGTTCTTCTTTTTACCCGAAACTCTACTGAAGCATTCGATCGGGTAGTGGACTCCTTTGATCTTTTAGATGAGGACTAATGTGATTTCCCCATCTGTTTTCTTTTTGAGTCTCGAGACTCAATATTAGCTTTTCTCTTTTCTTTGGCTAACTCTTCGGCCTTACACGCTCTCTCAACGAGTACCAAAAATTCTTTTAATTCTAGGACGCCAACTAAAAGTCGAATATTCTCATTCAATCCATTCTCAAATCTCTTGCACATTATGTCCTCTTTAGATACGCACTCCCGTACATATTTGCTAAGCCTCATGAAGTTACGTTCATATTTCGTCACTGTCATACTGCCTTGCTTTAGCTCTAAAAATTCTTTCCTTTTCTGGTTTATAATCCTCTGGCTAATGTACTTCTTTCGAAACTCTTTCTGGAAGAATTCCTAAGTTATCCTCTCTCTCGGTACAACAGACACAAGAGTATTCCACCATTGGTAGGCTGGGTAGTAGTGACACTGTACACTTCACGCACTCCTCAGGCATGTACGATAGCTCATCAAATACCCTAATGGCATTTTCTAACCAGAACTCTTCTCTTTCTGGGTCATCATCAATATTAGCCCCAAATTCCTCGGCCCCTTGCTTACGAATTTTGTCTACCGGAGGTTTGTCTATCGGAGGTTTCTCTCTCCTGACCATTTACACTCCTTAAGGAGCTACAGGGGCATGCTGAGAAATCAGAGGAGGAGGGGGGAGGTGGAGTGTTCGGATTCGCACGAACAAACATCGTGTACCAAGTATCCATCATCCGAAGGTAGGCTTCTCTAGCCCCTCCGCCCTGACCCATTGTCATGGGCTCACTTTCGACGCCCCTTCAGCGGGAGCCGGCGTATTACTTTTTACGTCATCCGCCGTAGCTACGTCAGGATCCATTTATTATATATAAAAACACGATTTATCTCGTTAGGAGTCATCTCACTATTAATATACAATTATAGCATGTATATCTAGACTCATACTCACTCTAGGTTAGTCCTAGAATTGACTAAACCATAGCTCTGATACCACTAATTGTAACACCCCAAACCTCGTGCCCTATGCTGGAACGAAATACGAGGCGTTACTAAACTTAAACACATACATTCAAACATTTTCTAAGTCATCAAGGCTTGATCAAATTTAACAAATTTTTTTAAAAAAAATTTCAGACTTTGTCTAGACTCCGTAATATGCGCCTACGAGGCCTCAAGCATCCATTGGAAACCATTCGGGACCAACTCGAATCCTTTAACTAACTTTAGAAAAATGACCTTTGAAACAGGGCACACGCCAGTGTGGAAGTGCAACACACCCGTGTGGCCTTTATGACATGGCCGTGCTGATATCCCGTGTGGTTCACACGGCCTAAGCACAAGGGAACACACCCGTACCCAAAACCTGTGTGAATTAAATTCTGATTTCAAACCTACAGGATTTTTCACACGGCCAAGCACACGCCCGTGTCTAAAAACCTTGACATTCTATTTCTGACATCAACAACAAATTAAGGGCACACGACCAAGGCACACTCCCGTAGCCTGAGGCTGTGTACTCCACACGGCTGAGACACATGGTCGTGTCTCTGCCCGTGTGTTTACTACCATGCATACTAACTTGTAAATTTAACGTACAAGGGACACATGACCGAACAACACGCGCATGGGGCAGACTGTGTGTCACACACAGCCTAGACACACGCCCGTATGTCTACTTGTGTGGACAAGAAAAGGCTATTTTGCAAGCCTTGGTGTCACCCTTACTTGCACCAACCTACATAACTTCTAACATATCCAATCCACATAGCAATTTCGAGGTTTAATAAACCACAATGGCATTAACTCAATCAAGCAATTTACTCATCCATGAAAATAGCATCATTTGCATATACCAATAATAAATATTAGCCATTATCCATAGCCTTATCAAAATGTAGGGTTTCATTCCAAGCCAACACCTTGGCTAATTCAACAATGACTCAAAATACAAAAGTCTAAGTCTCTATACATGCCATATTCAAAATAATAAAACTAGCTATACCAAGTGCTTCGATTGATAGTGTGATCGATGCCTCCGACGTCCATTGATCCATGAGCTAATTAGGCGGCACTATAGGAAAATGGAAAAGAAATAAGGTAAGCATAAAGCTTAGTAAGTTGCATGAAAATAAACATCAACTAATTATCACAAAACAATATGCTCATAACCTTTCATAGCTTATTCACAAATACCATAAATAGACATAAGTACAACTTACTCATCACCTTCTAATACAATTCATTTTTCATATGTTGAGCTCACATCTCATACATTTCAAATAGGTACCTGTGCCACTCATCACATAATCATAACTATTCTCATTTTGATATAAATCATAAACTTTTTTGTTGAACCATTTGGGATACTATCGGATGCTCCACAGCCTTAACATGGGTTAAGATATCGACGCCATGTCCCAGACATGGTCTTACACTAGCTCTCATCCATCGGTGTCGATGCCATGTCCTAGGCAGGTCTTACACTGACACACAACAAGCTAACACCATGTCCTAGACAGGTCTTACACTAGCTTGTATATCGCGAGGCTAATGCATGTCCCAGACATGTCTTATACTAGCTCTCGTCTCAATGCCGTTGCATGTCCCAGACATGTCTTACACTAGCTCTCGTCTCAATGCCGATGCATGTCCCAGACATGTCTTACACTAGCACACAAATGACCCAAACGTCATGGCATGAATATCCGATAATTCTTAAGGTTCAACTAGGAGTTCTACTACCTCAATTCTCGTCATGCTTAATCATGTCCACAATCAAATAATTTATGCTATAACAATTTATTCATACATGATAATAATATAGTTGCATTCTTTACACACAACTTACCTCGATATTCAAAATATGGCGACTATTTCGACTTAGTCCACTAGCTTTGCTTTTCTCCGGTCTAGGCCCGAATTTTGTAATTCTTGATCTATAAAGATAAAAATTCAAAAATTTAATCATTTTTTTGATCTAGGTACTCAACAATTTATAATTGGGCAAAATGACCATTTTGCTCCTAGACTTTCACAAAATGACCATTTTACCCCTAGACCATAAATCGATTTTTATCACATTTTCATTAACCAAGACTAGTTGAATACTTTTTATGCTAGGATTAGCTCACAATTCTCATTATTGCACACATTTATCACTTATTTCACAATTTATGCAAAATGGTCATTAGTTAAGGTTTCCATGAAAACTACTTCACAACAGTTTTTTATTTCACAACCATGATTTATTTTCTTCCATAAAATTTTAGAAAATAACATGAACACTCTCATGGTAAAACCCTAAACTTTCAACCATTTTGCAAAATAGTCCCCTCATTTGAAAGCTCATGCTACAAGGGTTCTAAAAATGCAAAAATCATCAACAAAGAGTATGAAAATCACTTACTTTTAAAGATGATAAGTTACTGAAATTTAAGCTTCCAAAAACCCCATTTTTGTGAAAATTTTGGTGGAGGAGAAGGGAAAAATGAAAAAGATGATGGCTAGACACTAGGGGTAATATTTTACTATCTATTAAGTCACCTACCCATTTGACCATTTGAATTTCTTGTCCCCTGTGGCCTGTCATCAGCTTCTAAAGGGTCTATTTTCCCTTTAAAGACCTCCAAAATTTGATTCATAGCCAATTTACACCCTTAGCTAATAAAATAGGACTTTTGCACTTTATGTGATTTAGTCCTTTATTCGAAATTAAGCTAGAAATCGCTAAAACTAATTCACCAATTTTTTCATGCACTTACATAATCAAAATATGCACCAAAATAATGCTAAAAATAATTTATCAATCTCAAATTTGTGGTCCCGAAACCACTATTCCAACTAGGCCCAAAATTGGGCTGTTACAAAGCAACTGCAAAAAGGGCTCAGATTTGGAAAGACTTTCTAAGGGAGTATCAGACCTGCTCTGGAAAAAGTATTAAATATGAAATGTCAACAATGTTTTATAGTTTGAACACTTTAGAAGTGGACAGAGAAGTGATGTCGCAAATCATGAGGGTTAGGTGGTCAACAGATCTAGAAAGATATTTAGGTCTGCCAAGTATGGTAGGGAGAAGGAAGAAGTTTTTGTTCTAGATTTTAAATGATGATCTTAAAAAAAGAATAGATAGTTGGAGTACGAGACAATTATCACAAGGCGATAAAGAGGTCTTTATTAAAGCTATCTTGCAAACTATCACAACATACTTAATGGCTTGTCTTTTGTTACCAAAATCTCTTTATGGGGAGATAGAGAGCATAATGGCGAGATTTTGGTGGCAAAAATGCCACGAGAGGAGGGGAATTTAATGGTGTGATTGGAAGCAGTTATGCAAATTAAAAGAAAATAGAGGGTTGGGCTTCAGGTGCTTAACATAATATAATCTAGCATTATTAACTAAACAGGGTCTGCGTCTTATCAATTACCCAAATTTATTGTTAGCTCATGTTTTAAAAGCTAAGTATTACCTGGATTCTGATTTTTTAAATGCTAAGTTGAGGAATATACCTTCATATACTTGGAAGAGTGTGTGGCCGGTGAAGGGTCTGCTATAAGATAGTCTTTGTTGGAGGGTTGGAACTGGAGAAAGTATTTCAGTGTTTGGAGATGCATGGGTAATAGGGGCTGACAATTACAAGGTGGGAAATAATGTTAGCAATTTTGCCATAACATTGGTTGCAGAATTAATTGATAATAATTCTAGAACGTGGAAAATGGAAGTTGTAAGAAGTACCTTTATGGATGATGTTTGTTAGCTTGAAAGATCAACTTGAAATCACCAAGACAAGGGTGAATTGACCTTAAGAAACTTTTTGAAAGCAACAAAAGTATGTGCAACAATGAACACAACAATTTATAATAGTTCGGCTCCAATTGCCTACTCCACTACCTTATCTTTCCACAACTATGGATTTTCCTAAATTCACTAATTGGACAACCTTTAAGGATAAGGTTTAACCTTATAATCTCCTTTAAGATTTCTGCTAAAAATCTTAAGATTGCAACTCCCTTAAGGTTTCTACCCGAACCTTAAGACTCAACCCTCTCAAAGAGAATAACAAATATCAAACTAAGAAGTAATCCTTACAAGATTTATTTGATTGCTAATTAAGCACAAATACAAAGAATAACACTTGAGCTGAATGAAAACAACGAAGCTCACAAGTGTTAAAAGAAGAATATGAAAGAATTAAGCATTAAGTTTTTTTTTTTTTTTTTTTAAGCTTGATGATCTCTCTCCCTTGTTGTAGGACCTTTGCAACATGGTATTTATACCCTTTAATACATTTCCAACTGTTAGGGTTGTTGTGAAACTTAATAGAGCCATTGAGGATGGAAATACCAGATCATTAAACTCACCCTCAACAAAAGGTATCAATACTTTTTCTACGAGTATCGATACTATTATCATTTAATGCATGATTCAGTGACCGTTAAAGTTAGTTTACAGCGATATCAAAAACAAATTATCGATACCTGGTAAAAGGTATCGATACTTTTTGGAAAGGTATTGATACTTTTTGTAAATCATTGAAAACAAAATATCAATATGGTATCGATATTAGAATGGGCATTGATATTTTGAAAACTATCGATACTTGGCCAAAAAGTATCGATATTTTTTTTCCTGAAGCAATACTGACTTGTTTAAAAATGGTTTTAATATGATTGAAAATGTTTAACACAATTGAAACCATTTTAACTTGATTTTATCATTTTTTCAAATTTGTTCAACTTTAACTTTTATTCAAAAACACTTTAATTTGTTATATCAAAACATATTATCAAATAAAGCTTGGTTTAACAATCTTCCCCTTTTTGATATAACAAAACATTTGGCAAATTTTTTTTTGAGTTAATTGCTCCCTCTTAATAAAATTCATTTTCAATTCAAGCGTCGCTTATAAAAAAATTCATTTTCAATTTAATGCTTAAAAAAATAATGTCAAATTTGACATTCATTTTACTTTGAAAACTTGGTAACTAAATTTGGCATATAATCAATTAATCATAATCAATCAACCAGAAAATTTACCTTTTTTCTCCCCCTTTTTGTTATATAAAAAATAATCAAATAAAGCTTAAAAGGAAAAAAAAAGTTCGTTAGTCCAAAGATAGATGTAAAAAAAATAAAATAAAAGCGAACTAACATACCAAAAACATTAAGGTGCAATAATATAGATTTTGCATTTGTGTTGTTTACTTTGAAGTAATGCACCTTTTCCTACAAACATAGAACTAAATTTTTTATTTTGGTACCCGATTTCTTTTGGGTCCATAAGCGTTAGTTTCCAAGATTTTAGTCCCTTTAGGTATCCATTTAGATAGGATATCCTTATCTTTAGTAGTAATGAGTCATTTAGGGACCCATATACTCTTAACAATTTTTCTTTTGTAAAAACTTGAAGGATCTCTGTGTTTTTAACAAAGTTTTGATTTGAATTTTCTTCTCTTTCAAATTCTTCTTTGAAAAATTTTTAGAGTGAGCTTTTTCACTCTCAAGCAACTCAAGTTGATTTTGATGATCATTATGAACTTTAGAAAAAAAATTATGCAAGTCTTGGTTCTTTTTCTCTAAATAATTTAAAATAGCTTGCATATCATGAATTTTACTTTCAAGTTCATGATTGGCTTTGGCGAGTGAACTATTTTCATATTTTAATTTAGAAATAGATTTCTCATATTTTGAAACCATAGTTTCAAATTCCAAGCCTAATTCATCATAAGCATCCTACAACTCATTGATAGCATGTTTATTTTACATATTTTACGTGTTCAAATCAATTAATTCTTGAATTAACTTTTGCTAATTGGTCATTTTATATCTAAATTCTGTCAGGAATGAAATTTGGATGCCTTAAAACAAAAACAAGCAGAAAAGGACTAAATTGGAGCGTAAACAATAAAAGAGGGGTCAAACTGGAAATTTTGAGATATTTAAAGGCTGATCAAATTTTTGATTTTGTAAAAGCCATATTTAAAAAACAAAAATCTGACTTTGATTTCATGTAATTAGTGGTTACGTGGGTTAGGCTATTTTTACTACATGGTATATATATAAATAGGGTGTGTCGTAGCTTTTGAAAAACACACTTGACACTTGAATTCATTTGGAATTGAATGAAATTATTTTTTTCCTTCGAATTTCATGCGTCAGTATGCATACTGCCATTCTGTTTCCATTTTCATATTCCTTTACAAAATTGTTAAAATGCTATCCAAGTCTCTTCCTTTTCCAACTTCCACCATTTCCTTAAAAATAATTTCCATACACCAACCAAGCATGATTAATATCATGCTTCACTAAAATTCTAACTTAGCTTTAGCCTGATATTCTTTCAAGTCAAGAATCATGAGAAATGGATCCTCACTAAAAATAATTCATAACGGTATTCTCCATCTCTCTAAAATATTGTGATTGTAAAAATTCGTCCCTTAAAGTTAACTTGATTTCAACACAAAGCGCGCGTTTGTTTGGGGTTGTTTTGCCGTATAGTTGGGAAGAAAAGTTTGCTACTCTGTATTCAGATTTCCCCAAAGAAATTGGTATCTCTGTGGGGTCATACTAGTGGGATTTTCATCAAGGGAGATAGTGATTGGATTTAAATGTCCAGCGCGGTTGAGACCATTAATCCGAGTTGGCTTCTTTAGAATGCAAGGTTGCTCGGGTTTTGAATTGCAAACACGTATATCACGGTTAGACAATCGGTACAGGTTAGTTCACAAGTCGTACTAAAATGAAGTACGAAAAGAAGACTTGGCGGTTAGGACGTTCTTAGCTGTTATAACCAACTTATTGTTTTGAGGAAAAAACTCATTTTTGAGGATCAATTCAGAAACCAAAATTCACCGAGTCTAGGTTTAAGGCTTTATAATTCTGTTTAAAAAGTTCAAATATATTTTTTAATTTTATTTTATTTTTTATTTATATAATTCTTTATTTCTGCTATATCACTTGTTTAATTTCTAGGCATTTTCAACTCTACTTATTTATTTCCCAGCAATGTCTTTTTGAGTCATGGGTACGGCTATTGACACGACATAAATTCTATTCACAAGAAAAAAAGAACGAAAGTTGATCACAATAACCAATCCCTGTGGACTCGGTCCTACTTCTTTTCACTATTGTTTAGAGTTATTTATTATAGGAATTTTTATTTGGTGGTTTCAACACCCATCAAATTGTGGCGCCGTTGCAGGGGAACGAAATTTTTTTTCTAATTTTCATTTGATTTCCTTATGACCAAGTCAAATTTGGAGACACTGGAATTTTTAATAAAAATAGAGAAGTTGGCTTGAAAACTACGAAGAAAAGCGATTCAACACGGTAAACAATCACATCTCGAGTTTGATACATGATCTTATATTGAGGACATTTTCTTATTTGATGAACCAGACGAAATGGCATATCAAACTGTATGCCAACTCCCAGCAACACCAGATGAACAAAAACCACTGTGCATTACTTATTTGGAAGAAGGAATGTCATTCGAGTTGAAATCGGGCTTAATTCATCTCTTGCCTACCTTTCGTGGAATGCAAAATGAAAATACACATACCCATCTCAAGGAATTTCACATGGCTTGCACAAGTATGAAACCTCAGGGAGTAATTGAGGATTAAAGTAAACTTCATGCTTTTCCTTTCTCGTTAGCCAATTCTACTAAGGAATGGCTATTTTATTTACCTTTAGGATTTGTCAATACATGGTCTAACATGTCTTGTTTATCTCTTGACAGGTTTTTTCTAGCAGCTCGAGCAGCCGAATTAAGGAGGGACATTGTATGAATTCGGCAAAAGGAGACTAAATCGCTCTTATGATTTTTAGAAGCAGTACAAAAAGTTGTGTGCAAGTTGCCCACAACATGGCCTGACTAAACAGTGGCTCTTGTAGTATTTCTATGAGTGGTTACTTCCAATAGAAATGGAAATGAAAATGATAAATAATGCCATTGGAGGGACACTTGTTAATATGACGCTCTAAAAAGTAAGTGAGTTAATTTCTACCATGGCTGCGAACTCTCAACAATTCCGACAGACTACGGAACCCACGAGACAGGTTCATGGGTTAAGTTCTCTATGCCTAGAAGATAAAATTGATAAGCTTACTAGTGTTGTTTAAAATTTGGTTACAGATAAAACAAGCCCACGGTTGTGTGGAATTTGTTTTATGCCAGACCACCTGATGGACTCATATCCCATTTTGTACTAGGGTTCAATAGAACAACTGAATGTTGTCGGAAACTTTCCAGGGCCACCCCAAAGGGGATATGATTCCGATTCAAATACCTATAATGTGGAGGTGGAAAGATCATCCAAATTTGAGTTATGGGTTGAATCCTCGATTCAATCAGCTATACCAACAAAGGTCACTTTCAAATCAACAATTACCACCCCCAAAATCATCTTTGAAAGCCAAAGTGGAAAGGTTAGCCAACAGTACCAAAAAATTCCAACAGAAGACAGAAACACATCTTTAAGAGCTAGATAAACAAATGAGTAAGCTTGCGCTTACACTTAGTCGATTGGAGTCAAAAGGAAAATTATCGTCTCAAACTGATCCTAATCCTCAACATAATGCAAGTGCTATGATGTTGAGAAGTGGAATAATTTAGAACCCATGCCTAGCACAATTCGTGCCTATGATGTTGGACAAGAAGTAAAAAAACTTGACTCGAGGCTCTAATATAGTTGACATCATAAAAACCATTTGCAGTACCACTTCCATTTTCTAAAAGACATGCCTAATGCAAAAGGAGCCAGAAGAGAATGAGATCCTTGACACTTTTCGAAAGGTAGAAATAAACATACCTCTTCTTGATGCGATTAAGCAAATTCCACAATATGTAAAATTCTTTAAAGAATTATGCATGAGTAAGAAGAAAATTCTAAGCAATGAAAAGGTGAGTGTCGAAGAAAATGTCTCCGCCATTTACAAAAGAAGATACCACCTAAATATAAGGACCAAAATATGTTTTCTATATCTTGTAAAATCGTTAGTGTTGGGATTAAAAAGACCATGTGCGACTTGGATGCATCTATTAATGTTATGTATTTATCTACTTATAAAATACTAAATGTGGGTTCTTTAAAGGAACCAGGTGTAATCATTTAGCTTCCAGATAAGTCGGTAGTGCATCTGAAAGGAGTGTTGAAGGATGTTCTTGTCAAGGTAAACAAACTTATTTTTATTACAGATTTCTACATCATAGACATGAAGGACGACAACTCGGCCAATTCTTCCAATATACTACTTGGGAGACCATTTTTTAGTACTGCACAAACAAAGATTGATGTGGGGAATGGAATACTCACCATGGAGTTTGATGGAGAAGTGGTGAAATATAATATTTCTAAGGTCATGGGTCGTCCCAGCACGATTACTAATGTTACTTAAGTTGATATAATTGAGCCTTTAACTGAGTTGCATTTGGAATATCATGACGAAGATGAATTATGAATTGTTCTTTGCAGAAGTTTAGATTTCGATACTATGAAAGAACTAGAGGAATGGATGACGACTGAAGAGTCAATTTGCAAAACAGCTGCTCATATGGAGACATCACAATTACAAAAGAATCTAGGTAAAAAAAATTAATTTTACCATCTATTTTATAGGCCTCAAAATTGAAACTCAAACCATTACTGGATCATTGGAAGTATGCCTTCCTAGGCGAAGGAAATACCTTGCCAGTAATAATCTCAAGGAAACTCTCGAAGTTAGAAGAAAAATATTTGGTACGATTTCTTAGAGATTATAAAAGAGTGATCGGATGGATGATTGTCAACATTAAGGGTTTGAGTCCCTCAACTTGTATGCACAAAATTCTAATAGTAGATAATCCAATTCCCAAAAGAAAAACTCAAAAATGTCTTAATCAGCCAATGATGGTAGTAGTAAGGAAAGAAGTTCAGAAATTACTTGATATTAGGATGATCTATCCTATTTCTGACAACAACTGGGTTAGCCCAGTTCATGTAGTACCAAAGAAAACCAACGTGACTGTATAGAAAATTTGCAGGTGAAATGGTTCTCGCTCGGGTCCAAAATGGGTGGAGAGTTTGCATAGATTATAGGAAGTTGAATTCTTTAACTAGGAAAGACCATTTGTCGCTTCCTTTTATTAACCAAATGTTAGAATGTTTAGCTGGAAAATCTCATTATTGTTGTCTTGATGGTTACTCAGGTATTTTTCCAGATTCCAGAGGCATCGGAGGATCAATATAAGATGATGTTTACATGTCCCTTTGGTACATTCACCTATAAACGAATGCCATTTGGATTTCACAATGCACCAACCACATTCTGAAGGTGTATGGTAAGTATATTTTCCAACTACATCGAGAAAATAATTGAGGTATTTATGGATGACTTTATTGTTTATGGTGAATCTTTTGATATATATCTGTTAAACCTTGCCAAAATTTTAGAAAGGAGTCTAGAATTTAATCTTGTTCTAAATTATGAGAAATGTCATCTTATGGTTGACAAAAGATTAGTTCTAGGCCATATCATTTCTGTTGATAAGGAAAATATTGACATTATTAACTTACTTTCATACCCCACAATTGTGAGGGAGATCCGTTTTTTCTTGGTCACACAGGTTTTTACAGGCGATACATTAAATATTTTTCAAAGATTGCACAACCACTTTGCAACCTCTTATAGAAAGGCAAAGAATTTGAGTTTGATCAATCATGCAGGGAGGCCTTTGACACACTCAAATATAAACTTATTTCTGCACCCATAGTACAACCAACAAATTGGAACTATCCTTTCAAAATTGCAAGTGACTATAGCGTGGGAGTGGCCCTTGGGCAAAGAATCGAGAAGGAACCATACGTTATCTCCTATGAATCTAAGACCTTGGGTGCTGCCCAAAGCAATTACTCGACCATTGAAAAAGAATTTTTATCTATAGTCTTTGCTTTGGAAAAGTTTCAATCGTATTTATTAGGAATTAAAATTGTTGTTTTCTCTGACCATGCAACTCTTAAATATCTGATCGAGGAAAAGGAAGGCTTATTAGATGGATATTGCTTTTGAAAGAGTTTGATCTCGAGATTAAGGATAATAATGGACTGAGAATTTGGTAGCTAATCATTTGAGCCGAATACCTCTATCAAAATATGTCACACCTTTTAAAGATGATTTCCCTGATGAAAGTCTGCTTTCTGCTCAAACAATTTTTCCTTAGTACGCAGACATGGTAAACTACCTTGCTATAGTTATAATTTCTTCTAATTTATCACAATCTGAAAAGGATAAGATTAGACAAGAATCGCGATACTATATTTGGGATGACCCCTACTTATGGAAATACTGTTTCGACTAGGTAATTCGAAGATGCGTTGCAAAAATTGAGGTAAAATCAATTTTAGCTTTTTTTCATTCTTACTCATGTGGTGGGCATTTTGGCTCTAAACGAACTGCACATAAAGTACTTGAATGTGGATTATATTGGCCACATATTTATTTTGTAAAAATTACGAAAGATGTCAAAAGGTAGGAAATTTGAATCAAAAGAATGAAATGTCTCTAACACCTATACATGCATGTGAAATTTTTTATGTGTAGGGCATCGATTTTATGAGACTTTTTGTCTCGTCATTTAGTAACATTTATATTTTACTTGTTGTTGACTATGTGTCTAAATGGGTGGAAACTAAAGCCACCCGTCATACTGATGCCAAAACTGTAGTGGATTTTCTAAGAAGTTTAATATTTTTTTTTCTAAATTTAGCACACTATAAGCATTGATCAGCGGTCAAGGAACGTATTTATGCAATAAGGTAATCGACACACTTTTGAAAAAATATGGTGTAGTACAACGAGTTGCTACGATTCATCACCCTCAATCAAATGGTCAAGCGAAACTACCAAATTGAGAAATCAAATTGATTTTGGAAAAGAATGTTAGGCTAGATAGGAAAGATTAGAGTTTCCAATTAAATGATGCATTGTGGGCATACCGCACAACTTAAAAGGGACCCATAGGTATGTCTCCTTACTGACTTATATTTGGTAAGCCATGTCATCTTCTTGTAGAATTAGAAAACACGGCGTTTTGGGCTGTTAAGGGATGCAACATGGAATTGGATGGTGCAGGTAAGTATCGAAAATTACATATTTAGGAACTTGAGGAAATTCAACGAGAAGCATACGAAATTCCAAAATTTATAAAGATAAAATCAAGGCATTCCATGATCAAAAGATAAATTGTAAGCAATTTTTTATTGGGCAGAAAGTACTACTTTATGATCCTACACTAAGAATTTTTACAGGTAAGCTCTGAACTAAGTGGTTAGGGCTTTTTGTTTTTACTCACATTTTTTCGCATGGTGTAATTGAAATCAAAATTGAAGAATCCAAGAAAATCTTCAAAGTAAATGGGTAGCGTTTAAAGCCTTTCTACGAAAATTTTCAAGTGCATATGATTGAGGAGTTAATACTTGAATAGCCGATTGAATAAACTTCTAGGTTGTCGAGCTAACGACGTTAAATAAAAGCACTTTTTGGGAAGTAACCCATGTTTCTTTTAATTTATTTAATTTTGAATTTCAGTTTAATTTAAGTTGAAAATAAAATAAATAATAACGATATTATTATCTACTCTATTCCATGTTATTTTCTAGGAACGTTGGTGGAGACTGTCAATTTTTTGAAATTTGGATACCGATCGTGGCATGGGCACGTCATGCTTAGTACTGCCATTTATTTTCTTCACAACCCAATACCCAAATTTAAAATACACACACACACACCTGACCCAAATCCATATAACCTACAAAATAAACCCAATACCCCAAAACCTACACCAACCCCGAAAAAACCAAACCCGATCATTTATTCTTCACATAAAACCAAAAACCCCCAAGCTTTAATTAACTTGAAAAGAAAATAAGAAAAAAAAAGAGGGTTGAATGGCCAAACAGGCCCAAACCAAAAAAAAGAAAAAAAAATACCTAAAGCCCACATCCACACCCTTCTTCTCCCTTTTTTTCTTCTTTTTCTTTTCTCAACAAAGAATCCTAACCCTATTAACACCATCACACCGCCACCATCATCAAATACTGCTACCACACCGTTGGGTAGTTGATTCATCTTCACACCCATGCACCACCGTACCGAGTCGACACCAAAAGACTCAAATTCACGAGCACCACCATCGTTCATTTCTTACCTATCCACTGTCGATCACCTCTCTTTTCCTCTACTGTTGACCACTATTCAACAAATCTTTCTCACACATAACATCTCCCGCCCACCACCGCACTTACCAGTACAAAACGCCATCGTCGTCCTTCAAAACCTATAACACCAACCTTTAAAACACCCACCTTCCTCCATAAACAACTCCCACACCATTACCTTTCCAACATCTCCACATCAATCGTGGTCGTTGCCATACGTTGTTCCTCGCCATCACTAGCCAACATCGCCATCCTGCCACCATTTGCAATTGTGAGCCATTATTAAATAGTTGCTGTCGATTTTTTTAAGCTCGAGCACATTCTATGGTTCAAACAAAGAACCAAACAACTGACGGGTTCCTTATTTCTTTTAACCATAATCGAAACCAATTTTTAGTGCCTCCAATCTTTGATCTAAATGATGAAGACTCGAAACCATCTCCGCCCCTACAAGATGAACGACCGTGCCTATTAAGAATTTTTTTCCGAAGAAGCTCAACTCCGATCGAGAAAAAACACTCTCACAATAGTCCTACTACTTTCGAAAGGTTGATTCCTAACTTACAACCTATTTTACATTTACTAACGTACTATGTAGATTGTTCGAAGGAGGCCGAGACTTCTAACACCAATGGCGAAGGTCCTTCGAATAAAAACAAGCACATTCCTCAGCGTCAAACACGGTCGTCCACCATTCGAACATATCAACCACCACTTGATGAACATGTGACACCTCCACATAGCAATACTAAAGTTGTTGGAAATTCGAATCCACCATCCGACTCGCCTGAAGAAAATGTTCGACCACCTCGAGACGGTCAACATAATAGGCGAGGCCATGCCTACACTATACCGATAGAAGCATGGCTACAAAGGTCTTTGAATTTTGTAACCCTGAAGCATCGCGCAAGATATGATAACATTCGACAATGGCCACACTCGATCTGTAAGGAAATTGATCTTTACACTCTTGATATGCTTAATATACATGATGTTGTATTGAACTATTTTGATGCTTTTGGTTGGAAGTCATTTGCAAATATTTCATGTAATACATATTATGAACTAGTCTATGAGTTCAATGCAACATTTAGCTTCAATATTAATGCAATGTGAACTGTTGAAACTCGAGATGTCTGTTTTCGATTACTTGGTAAATATTTTAAGATTTGATCTCGAATTTTAACATCGCCATGGGTTTCGCTGACCCTGACAGTGTTCAAACTAATTCCCACCATACTGCTTTATTGGATATACCAAGTAATTGCGATGCTAATGATTCTTATTCGTCTTTATAATCTCAAGACCTCTAAGGACTTGTTAGTGCATATTCATCGGTTTTTAGCTTTTAGCTATACAGGTTTAAATGATTCATCATCTATTTTAACCAAAACAAAATTGTATTTTCTTTTGGTATATGGATTTTGGATATAAGGTTAATTTAGGATATTGGTTTGCACGAAATTTTCATGTTGTTTTATGCTCTAATCAATCACTCATACTTCGCTCATGTATTACAAATTTAGTCTCCTAACTTTTTCCCTCTGTGGTTGATTTTTCCTCTTTTACATATGTATATACTATGGATCATCTAGATGAGAATTGTTTGGATTTTATGGGTGTGCTTGCCGGCACCCCTACCGAGTATTATTTTGTTCTTCTAGGTATATGAACTGCTCGCAATAATAGGGTTTTCGCCAACGTCACATCATCACTACTAGGCAGCAAGAGAAGCAGCCTTCTTCTTTTGTAGTGGCAAGTTTTAGTCGTATAGAAACTTTCCTGGAAATAATGGAAACCCAAGTGTCCACGATTCTCACCATCTTTTAATGTAGTCACTCCTAACGCCGACAACCACATTAGATATACACAGGGAGTATATTTGACCTTGCTCTATACTAAACTTTAATTCATGTACAATATTCTTGAGGAGAAGCATGGTTTAAGTAGGGGGTGTTGGATTAGTAAGTATTCATGATTGTTTGCTTTCGCTGCATGTTTGTCTCTCTTTTGCATGTGTTAATTCTTATGCTGGGATTATTTGTTAATTTGTTTGACATTAAGCCTCTAATTCCAATGCTTAGTCAATTTAGATAGTTGGGTGGTTCTTGAATTAAAGTGTTCATTATCTAGTTTAATCGACATGTGTTATAAAGTTGAAATATTGTAATTAGATTGTTTCATTAAAATTGATTGTTTAAAACATTGCTTGGTAAGAATATTGTTTTTAGTTGTTTAATTTTAAACATGTTTGCTACTTCTAAAAAAAAAAAAAACTCTGCTGATGTCTTTAGTTATGAGTGAAGATTTCAGAAAGGTGACTGAATTTAGTAACTGGGATGAGGTGCTTGGGTTGTCATATCATCTCGCGTAAAAAGGTTCAAGTGACGAACTGAAAACTTGCAAACACTCTGCTAACTGAGCTACCGTAAGTATGGAAAAATAGTCTGTTTGGAGACATGTCAAATTGGGTAACCGAGGAAGGTGCTTAGGTTGTCATCTCATTTCACGTAAAAAGGTTTAAATACATCCCAAATTTACTATATAATTAATTGAGAATAAATACCTTGCAAATTTTGGTTCAATTTCAATTTAGTGAAATGATTGAATTACATTTTTGACTTTAATGGTCACTTGTTGATTAAACTAAGTATTTGAACGCTTATTCATTTCTCACCTAAATTGTTTGCATTGATCATGGTTGCGGAATAGGGGCTTGATTCTTGATAAATTATTGGATAATTTCTAATGTAGGAACATACAAATGCTTGAGGACAAGCATAGGCTAAGTAAGGGAGATTTGATAGCATCTTTATTTTACATGTTTTTCGTGTTCAAATTAATTACTTATTGAATTAATTTATGCTAATTGGTCATTTTATGTTTAAATTCTATCAGGAACAAAATTCGGATACCTTAAAACAAAAACAAGCAGAAAATGACTAAATTGGACAATAAAAAATAAAAGAGGGGTTAAACTGGAAATTTTGAGACATTTAAGGTCTGATCAGATTTTCGACTTTGTAAAAGTCATATTTAGAAAAGAAAAATCTGATTTTGATTTCATGTAATTAGTGGTTAGGTGGGTTAGGCTATTTTACTATATGGTATGTATATAAATAGGGTGTGTGGTGGCCTTTGAAAAACACACTTGACACTTGAATTCAATTGGAATTGAATGAAATTATTTTTTTTCCTTCCAATTTTATGCGTCAGTAAGCATACTGGCATTCCATTTCCATTTCATTGTTCCTTTACAAAATTGTTTAATTATTTTTCAAGTCCTTTCCCTTTCCAACTTCCACCATTTCCTTAAAAACCATTTTCATACACTAACCAAGTATAATTAATTTCATGCTTCACTAAAATTTTAACTTAGGTTTAGGCCAATATTCTTTTCAGTCAAGAATCGTGAGAAGTGGATCCACGATTGTACAAATTCGTCCCTTAAAATTAACTTGATTTCAACACAAAGCACTCGTTGGGTTGGAGTCATTTTGGCGTACAATTGGGAAGATGAGTCAGTCATGCTGTATTCAGATTTTCGCGAATAAATTGGCATATCCTGGCAGGGTCATACTAGTGGAATTTTAGTCAAGGGAGATTGTGATCGAATTTAAACGTCCTGCGCGATTGAGGTTGTTGATTCGAGTTGGGTTCTTTATTACGCAAGGCTACCGGGGTCTTGAATTGCGAACGCATTTATCGCGATTAGACAATCAATAAAGGTTGGTTTGCAGGTCTTATCAAAATCAACTACGAAAAGAAGAATTGGCAGTTAGGACGTTCTTAGCTACTATAACTAGCTTATTATTTGGAGGAGAAAACTCATTTTCGAGGATCGATCCAGAAACTGGAATTCACCGAATTTAGGGCTAAAGCTTTATAATTCTGTTTACAAAATTCAAATTCATTTTCTAATTTTATTTTTTTTTCAGTTTATATAATTGTTTATTTTTGCTATCTCACTTATTTAATTTCCAGACATTTTTAACTCCTATAATTTATTTTTCAGAAAGACTTTTTCCAGTGGTGGGCACAACTATTGGAACGACTGTTAACACGATAGAAATTCTATTCACAAGAAAAAAGGAACGAAAGTTGATTACAATAACAAATTCCTGGGGACTCGACCCTACTTCTCGTTACTATTGTGTAGAGTTATTTTATCGTAGGAATTTTTATTTGGTGGTTTCGATGCCTATCACTCATCAAAAGAATAAAGATTTGAAATAGATGAGTTAGAAGTTACCTTAGAGTCATTGATGACCATAAGACATAGGTTGACTACTTCTTGATCTTCATTATTCCAAGCAATAACACAGGCCTTGTGTTTTGTTTGCTAAACCCCTTTTCTTCCATTGAGGACAATCAAACTTGATGTGTCTTGATTTCTTGCACTTATAGCATATAATGAGATCTTTCTCCTTCTAGATTCAATCTTCAGTTCCACTATCTTTTGGAATCTTCATCCTTTATTGGACTTCATGAACCTCTTAAATCTCCCAGTAAACATCTCCATCTCTTCGTCTTCATTCACCTCTTCATTTGATTCACTGTCTTCATTTGTGGTGGATTTTAAAGCAATACCAACATTCTTCTTCATAACTTTTTCTTCTTCAACCCTTTTGTTGAGTCTCATCTCATGTGTAAGCAAAGAACTGATTAGCTCATTTAATGTCAAATTTTCTAAATTCTTTGCTTCTTCAATTATGATCACCTTGGCTTCCCATGATGTAAGTAAGCTTCAAAGCACCTTCCTTACCAACTCTTCCTTTGGATAAGTCTTCCCATAAGACTTCAATCCATTTATGATTATTGTAAACCGATCAGACATCTCATTGATATCCTCTTCGGGCTTCATCTTGAAAGTTTTGTAGTTGAGTGTAAGGATTCCAGGTTTAAACTTCTTCACTTGGCTAGTTCCTTCATGGGTGACTTCAAGCTTGTCCCAAATCTCCTTGGCATTTGAACACGATGAAACTCTAATATACTCATCTGGACCAAGTGCACAAAATAGAATGGCATTGCCTTGGCATTGAGTTGAATGTTTCTCCTATCTTCCTCATCCCATTCCTTCTTTCTTTTTGAAACTAAAATCACTCATTCTTGTTTAGATAAAATTGAAGGACCATTTATAATAATGTCCCATATAATAAGATTATTTGCTTGGATGAACAACATCATCTTAGTCTTCCAATGAAAATAGTTAGCACCATTGAAATAGGTTTGGAGATAGATTGAAACACACCAAAGAAAATTGACTCGAAAGTATATGCATTGTTGTAAGATACGTTGTTGATCTTTTAAGCTAACAATTAGTATCAGGGCAAGTCTCTAAAGACAATTTAACAACGTTATTATTAGAATTAGTTGAATCCCTTTAACATAGGAAGCACATGACGATTTGTTGATTTGGAGAGGGAAACCGTTAGGAGAATTCTTGATTCAAAGTGTACAAAATGCTTCTCGAAGATGCTACTAGTCCCACTATTAATTACAACCCAAAGGATTCTAGGGCTTTTTACAAGAAAAAAAAATTATAGAATCTAGAACTACCTTCTAAATAGTTAATTACAATTTGGAAAATTTCCTTAAAACTTTTTTGACTATTCTAGCTAATATGTATTACAAGAGAATAGTGGCTAGTGCAATATGCCCCAAGCGTAGGGTGTTGTAGAGAGTTTGGAATATGTCTTCTAGCAACGCCCTGTATCAGTGGAAATTTGGTAGCATTTAAAAGTTGCTTAGCCATCGACAATGATGAATATAGATAATAGGGTGTGGCTTACCTGGTGCTTCAAAAATAATTCAGTCACCAGTGTTGTCTGCTATGTTGTGCATTATGGGTAATCTGGACCGAAAGGAATAAATGGTTGGATGAGGGGAAATGAACACCTGCAAAATCCATTTTTGATTCAATCCTCAGTTATATAAGGGAGCTAGATGGGTTAGGGGATAGAGTTACCTAAGATGGGGGAAAGGATTGCGTGATGGAGTCCTTCGGAGGGGCAAAGCTTTAAGATCAATTCTGATGCTGCCTTTGATAATCATCAGAAGTGAACTAGTTTCGGTTGGTGGTAAAGGATGCCATGGGATGGTTTCGGCATTTGTTTTGAACTGCAATATTGCATCACCGTTTGCTGTCAAAGCTCTCGCTTGTGCTCAGACGATGCATTTAGGGTTAGATTTAGGTTTGCAGTTGGCGGTGGTTGAGGGAGATGTGTTGTTAGTCATCAAGAAATGTCAGTCAAGTGAGACAGATGAATCAGAAATGAGGGCTTATATAAGAGATATTCAACATTACCGATAATGTTTCAACAGATTTTCCTTTAAACATACACCTAGAACGACAAATTTGGTGGCTTATATAATAGCCATATAAAGTTTAAAGAAAGGGGATCAATTTTTTCTGATAGGAGGAGTGCCTAGGTACGTCGTGGAGTCACTGGAAAAGGATCGAAGGTGGGTCAGAAAGCCAGATTGAGGGATCGACCATAGAGTAATTTGGATTGGGAGGGGGAGAATGGCTATGAGCTGAAGAACGAGGAGGAGAAATGACTGTTTTTTCTCAAGAATTGGAACCAACTGGTGATAGAAATGAAGTATGTAGAAGGAGAGTGGGTGACAGTTCAGAAATTTGGCTAGACAAGTCGGTTTTATTTTATTATTTTTCTTTCTGTTTGCATGTCTTTTAATTTTTTTTAACCGTATGGGTCTGTTGTTAAAATTTGGGCTTAGTTTGGATGTGAATTTTGTTAAATTAATAAAAGTTCAACCTGATTCCATTAAAAAATATAGATTTTTAAGGTAAGTTTTTAATTAAAAATGGTAATAAAGCTAAAGAAATCGTAATTGATATTAAAAGTATATAGCAAATCAAAATAAAGTTTAGATTATAATGGTAAAGTTGAAAATTTATTGTTTCTAATGGTATGGGTTTGAATTTTAACATTTGTAAATTTTTTATTAATTTTATTAAAAATAAAATGATAAAAAATACATTTGTAATAATGTAAATTATTTAAAATGTAGAAAGTTATTTTATAATTTACTCAACTGAGTTCTTGTCACTTGACTTGTGACACTAAACTCAGTAAAGGACTTTAATAATAGTATACAAATTATGTAGGTGAAACTATTTGTCTAATAATAGTGAAATGTATAAAAAAATTAAAATAAAACTTGGTTGAAGTGGCAAATTTTTTTTTATAGACGTTGGTGGCAAAGATTCAAATATCACAATGAGCAAATTTTTAACTGGTTTTATTAAAAATATATAAAAAGACAAAAGTACCCTCTCAATAATGTAACTTATAGATACATGGAAATAAGTTTGATTGGTGAGCACCAAACGATAGTTCAACAATTAGTACAATGGCTCAGTGCCCATTGATGAATAGAAGAACATAGCTTAAACCCAAATCAATCTGATGATCAATGTCAGAGATTAGAGAAGAAAGTTGTTCGAATTTTGGTTTGTAAATTCATGACAGTCAAAGTAATTTAATGAAAAGAATAAATTTGTAGAAGAGTAAGGAAATAGGAGTTTTTGATTGATACAAACGGTAAAAACAAAGAATACTATACAACATTGATTTTAGCAGTCTGGTGATTTAAATAAAAACTTTCGAATAGTTCAATGATCATGTTGTAACTTTTTAAAGTTAAGTAACCAAAAGGTAAATTTAATAATAGTTTAATGACATTGGATATAGTTTATCCTTAAATTAAAAATTAATTATATATTAAAAATAATAAATTACTGAAATTTATATTTATTATTTAATTATTATATGTCGAGTAATAACAAGTTATTAAAAAAAAGAAAAAAAGAAAAATTAATTACATCATATAATTTGAATAAGCAATGGCGTTTTGTAAAATGATTTGTGGTTTTGTTATAAGATACATGCACATTAGTATCACGACTAGATTCAATTTATTTTATGAATTGAAATGGACATATCATGCAACAAACATCTGTTAGGGTTTGCATCGCAATTCGCAACAAATGAGAGAAACAAATACATTCTAGTATTTTCATTCTATCTTGTCTATCGGATAAGAATGGATCCTTCTGACAAGATGCTTATAACCATTCAAGGTTTAACTGAATGGGCTGAAGACGCATAACAATCGTTGAATCCTTGCCAGATCTTTTTGGTTAGGTTAGGTGTACGTAACCAAGGGAGGTTTAACTGTGCAGCCATAACATTTGCCCTCTATTTGTGACCGCACAACTTTTATCACTATCATCATTACTTATCCAACCAGGCGCACCATTGCTTGCTACAACCCATACAAAATCACAAGTAATATATTTCAAACTCCAAACCACGTTTTCAACTGTCCCAAGACTTAACCACTTCTCACACCATGCAAAATATAACTGATAACAGCAGAGCTATGAGACAGTGGGGAAGCCAGGGCTGGTAGGATTTCAGCCCCTAAAATAAAAAAATAAAAAATTCATTTAGATTTTTACATTACATGAAATAAATTTTCTTTGAAAGTTGAGTGATTCTTCCAATGTTTATATTTAAAAGTCTTCAAACTTCAAGTTTGATTATTTTCAACTCCTCTTTTTAGGGATTTCATAGAGTCCAAGTCTAGTCATTGATATTTTTAAATACAAATTATTCAATGATTCCATAAGACTAATCTATCATTCTTCTCTTTTTATTTCACTTTAAATCTTTATTTTTATCTTTATCTTTAGATTCAATTAATCTTAATTGGAGTTTTAGTCAAATTCGCATTCCTAAAATCCACGTTCATCAAATACAAGGATCCAATTCACTGTTCTTTCCGACTTGATTCTCTTCTTTTAAATTTTAAATTCTAACTTTGTGGTTTCTTGTGCTACATCCTTGGCTTTTGCATCAATAGGTGGTTAAAGGCAATTTACGTGGTGATGGTGCCAAAATTCATTGGAGTTAACTTGTTGAGGAGTCGAGTAACTCAAGTAGTAGACCAGAAAAGTTCTTTTTTTTTTCTCCTTCTAACAGTTGGAGATGTTTTCGATATCCTAGGACAGGTGTTCAAGACGAGAGTGTTTAGGAGTTAAAAGTCATTATCAGCCTATTGCATGTTTATAGTAAGGGTTAGGTTAATATTTGAATCAATTATTATTATTAAATTACTTTCAATTAATAATTGAATTGAAAGTTTTTAAATACAATCAAATCGAATATTTCAATTAATTTGGTCGGTTAACCTAATTTTATATATTTTTGTTTTTAGTTAAAATAAGTATAAAAATATAAAAAATTATATTACTAATGTTCATTTTCTTTTATTTAATAGTTCAAAAACTTTAAATGAGGTGAAGACAACAAATAAGATATTAGAAATATTACGAATTATTAAAAGTCAACAACTAAACACTACATAAGTCTTGAAATTAATAAATATATTTCAGTTAATTAGTTAATTGGATTAATTACTGGATTTGAACCAAATTAACCGATAATTAAATTTTTAAAAATCATTAACCAGCTTGACCGATTAATTAGATTTTAACCTAACTGTGAATGTTTTTGGCAGTATTCTTTTGGCCAAGTATTCATAACTATTAATGGTTTGTTTAAGTTAGGGGCGACACCACCTCCTAAACAGGAAATTTTATTTTTAATCCTTTAAATTTTTAAAATTGTACATAATAAAATTTTACTTTTAACTTCTAAAAATAATAAAATTATAATTTAATCCTTTAAAAATTATAAAATATAAATCATTAAAATAATAAAATTATACTTTAACTCTTATAAAAATATACAACTTAATTTCAGTCTTTCCATAAAAATTTCCTACCTTCGTTAGTTCAAGTGGAGTTTGACTAAGGTGCTAAAAGACACAATAATATTAATTTTATAGTTTTATAATTAAAATTATAATAAAATAAGAAAATATTTGATACACTACTACAAGTAGAGTCAAGAAGTTAACAAGTATTTTATAGAGTATAATAAAATATTAAAATATAAGTATTAAAAACACAACAATTTTCTAAGATTATTTGTAAAATAAAAATATATACCGATAATATACCAGATACTAACTTATAAAATAATTTTGTTTTTGAAGAATCAACTGGGCTTTTATAAAAGACTAAATCAGAAATACATAAAAAAACAGTCAGCCATATTAATGGACTGAAACCCAAAAGAAAAACAACAAATAAACTTGAAAAAACTAAAGAATCAGGCCTAACCGATCAGGAAGGCCCCCTAAACAAAACAAAATTCAAATAAATAATAAAAAAAAGGAAACCTAATTAAATGCCCCGTCAATCACCACAGTTGGATGCCATTTTCTCTTGTCTTTTCATGTCACCATTTCAGCTTTTATGATAACAGTTCCCAAACATATCTTTACTCTTCTGCTATCAATTTCTTTGAAAACCTCTCTCATCTCTTTCATCTTGACTCTTCGGTTCTCAACCTGGCTGCCTTAGTAACGATGAGCATGGTCCGGATCCTCCCCCTGCAGGTAATATCCTATTCCTCTCTTCAAGGCTTCTTTGGCAAGGAAATAGGCACAATCATTTTCTGATCTAGGGATAAAATGAAACTCGATATTCTGAAAATAAACCTTTTTGCTTTGACTGTCTCTGATGAACGCTCCTATAGTCAATTTGTCCGGATCTTTTGATTGGCATTTTTTATCACTGTTTTAGAGTCCCCCACTATTTGTAAACTGTTAAAACCCATTGAAATGGCTAACTGAATCGCTTGTAACCCGGCATCTGTTTTCGCTGCTAGCGGTGTCGGTATATCGGAGTGGATAACCGTTTTGGATACCAAGATCACACCCCTTTCATCACGGACAGCCAGACCCGAAGCAGATCTGGAGGATCCCTTGTCAAAAGCCGCATCAAATAAGACAGTTACCCTCGTGCTTCTTGCCGTGTATTCATGACCTTTATCAACATTTAAGCTAAATTTTTTCTGTTCCACTCCATGCAACTCCGAAATGTAGCTGATGACTTGATTTGAGATATCTCTGCTTGTAGAGTTCTTTCTTTCGTAAACTAGCTGATTTCTGCATGTCCAGATTGACCATAGTACGTAACAGAAGAGTCGACATTGCTCAATATTTCCTCGTCTAAAAACCCAGGTGAGCCACTCCCATATACTGTTAAGATCATAATGACATACCCAGGCGAGATTTAAATTTGACCACACATCTATTGCTGTAGGACAGTGCCGGAAGATATGGTTGCTATCTTCCTCAGGGTTATGACATTTGGGACAGATAGCTGCTACGACCACTTTTTTATTCTTGAGATTTGATAGAGTAGGAATATAGTTCCATGAAATTCTCCAGTTTGTAATTTTAATTTTCGGAGGGAGATGTAAATTCCATAATTTCCTGTAGAAATCTCTAGTCTCAGTTTGTAAATAATTATTACTAGGACCCGAATTAGCCTCTTGTAATAGTTTATAGGCACTTCTAACTGAGAATTCGCCTGATGATTCCCCCCGGCACACACTTGAAAGTCTTCATAAGTTGTCTCTGCCAGAGGGATCTACAATATTTTTCTTTGCAACGTCTGCATTAAAAGTACTAATGATTAAATCTGTATTCCAAGTTCTGCTAGCTGGATCAATCAAATCTGATACTGTCTTAATATTTTCATTACTAGTCCCATTCTGTAATCTGTCTATTTTAGCTCCCAATATCCATAAGTCACCCCAAACGGAAATACGTTCCCTCGTGTCAACCCTCCAACATAGTCCTTTATCCAAATCCCTTTTGCTGCCCAGACACTCTTCTAGGTAAGCGAAGGTAAATTTCCTAATTGCGCATTGGAGAAATCTATATTTGGATAATACTTTGCTTTTAAAACACGATTAAGCAAAGAATTGTGAAAATTAATAAGACGCTACCCTTGTTTGGTTTCAAAGAGCATAAACCATTCCAAGTACACCAATGAATGCCTCTTTTATCTCGAATTTTCTGCCACCAGAATTTTGCAAAAATGCCTTCTATTTCAGCACATAGAGATTTAAGGAGTAAGAAACATGCTATACTATAGGTTGGAATGGCTTGTAGAATGGCCATTATAAATACCACTTTTCTGCCTTGAGATCGATGTTTAACACTCCAGCAATCAATTCGTTGTTTAATTCTGTCTCTCAAATTTTGAAATGCCAACTTCTTTCTTCTGCCCACCTTATTAGGAAGACCAAGATATCTTTCTGGGACATTCGAACTTCGTACTCCAAGAATCCTGAAAATTGTTGTTATGTCCCCCTCCTAGGTATTACTACTAAAGAAAACTGTAGATTTGCCTTAGTTAACGCATTGACTAAAACAATTCTCATATTCCAGCAAAATTTGCTTCAGTGATTGAGCTCCTCTTTCTGTAACCCCCCTAAATAGTATGCAGTCATCTGCGAATAATAAGTGTGAGACCTGCGAACCACTTCTACTTACCTTGACCCCTCTAAGTATGTTTCTTCTCATAGCCAATCACATAAGAATAGAAAGACTTTTCCCACAAATTAAGAAAAGAAATTGACTCAAAGGGTCACCTTGTCTTAATCCACTTGTAGGACAAAAGCTATCTCCTACATGACCATTGAAAAGCACCGAATAAGAAACTGTAGAGACGCACTTCATTAAAGAGTCAACCCAACCTGGATCAAAACCTATTCGTTTCATAATTTCTCCGACAAAAACCTATTCCACTCTATCCTACACTTTATTTATGTCTAGTTTTACCGCTATAAATTTTTTTCCCCTTCTTCTGCTTTAAAGTGTGAAGGATTTCATAGGCCAGCAACACATTGTCTAAAATCAATCTCCCTGGTACAAACACACTCTATGCAGGATCTATGCATTTATCAATAACACTCCGAAGACGATTTATGATGACCTTAGCTATCAACTTATAAAGCACATTACATAGGATAATAGGTCTGAAATGAATAATAGTTGAAGGATTTGGTATTTTTGGTATTAAAACGATATTAGTTTTATTAATTAAACTGATATCCATACCTCCATTTAGAATTCCTAGGCAAAAGGATGTAACATCTTCCCCAATAATTGGCCAACATTTTTGGTAGAATAAAGCTGGAAGTCTATCTTCTCCTGGCGCTTTCGTTGGGCCTAATTCGGATAAGGCCTCTCGAATTTCCTCCTTTGTATATCTTTCTATCAGTCGAGAGTTATCCTTTTCGGTTATACATCAATCAATTCCTAACAAGAGATGCTCGTAGTTTCCACTCCTTCCAGCTGCAAATAGATTTTGAAAGTAAGATCTAGCAATTTCTTCTATTTCTCAAACCTCTTCTGTTTCCCTACCATTCTCATATTTCATTCTGTGAATGATATTTCTTCATCGTCGTTGTGTCGCTTGATTATGAAAAATATGGTATTTCTATCTCTAAATTGCAACCAGTTAATTCTCGCCCTCTATTCCCAATATCGCTCATCCTTCTCTATCTCAAAATTAAGTTGAATCTTCGTATCAATAAGTTCTGCCAAATTTTCATCATTCATTTCAGATTCCATCAGTTCAACCAATCTGGCAGTTAACACCATCTTTTTTCCTTTAGTGCTATACCTAATTTGACTAGCCCATCTTTCCAGCCCTTCCCTTACCCTTTCCAATTTCAGTAACAAATCTCCTATTGAATTTTTCCAAATACTTTTTACCTCCTCACCAAATGAATCCTCCAAAACCCATCAAGCTTCAAACTTGAAATTCCTTCTGTGACGCTCATTATCCTTTTTTTTCGTAGTGATCAGCAGTGGGCAGTGATCCGAAAAAGAATGTGGAAGGTGTTTAATAGTAGCCTCAGAGAATAAAGATATCCAACCTTCAGTAGCAACTCCCCTATCCAGACGTTCTTGAATATTCGTTTCTGGCAGATTTCCTCTTTCCCAAGTGAACCACTTCCCAATATAACCCACATCAAATAAAAGACAATCTGCCAATACAGTACAAAATGTATCTATGCGTCTCTCCTCTCTAGGTAAGCCTCCCTTCTTCTCATGACCATACATAATTTCATTGAAATCCCCACAAACAAACCATGGAAACTCATCAACGGTGCTCAAATTTCTGAGAAGATCCCACGATTCATACCTATCTTGTATATAAGGGGAGCCATAAAACCCTGTAAATATCCACTTGTTAGCATCAGCAACATCCTCAATACGCACATCAATATGTCTTTTTGAGAAACTTTGAAGAATGACAGTAATATCATTGCGCCATGTTAAACATAAACATCCTCTAGATCCGCATGTATCTACATCAAAACCATTATGAAAGCCACAACTCTTTCAAATTCTTTCCATCTGATTTCTATTTATTTTAGTCTCCATGAAGAAGACTAGTTGGGGATTATATAACTTCAGCAAGTGCCGAAGTCTTTGTATTGTCCGTGGATTCCCCAAACCATAGACGTTCCAACTTAAGATTTTCATTGTTTCCGGTTGGCTTACCTTTTGGTAGTCGCCGATATGAAAAGGTTAATGCTCACCATGCTCCTATCTCTAATAGCCAAATTGGTAGAATTATTACTAATGACATATACTTCATATTCTCCTCTTTGTCTCTTTTTTCCTTCTTCTCTTTCTGATATCCCTTCCTCTGCATCATGATCCATAGCAAATTGATTTTCATCAACTGGTTGTTTTTCTCCTTTCTTAGAAATAGTGGACAATTTTCCTTCCAAATTAAACCCTAAAATGGGATCAACAAAAAACCCACTTCTAGAGTTATCTGTCACCCCTCAAGTTCTATAATCAAATGGCTTACTACTGTCGAGATTCCCTCCTCTTATTCTTTCGTCATCCTCACGTAGCCAGACACTGTTTTATGCTCGAGCACTTCTTGTTTGTGCTCTTAACGAAAGATCCCAGCCCATTTCTATAGTCTCTACTCCTAATGTCATTCTTGCCTCACAAAAGGAGTCGTTGTGTCCCAAACGACCATAATAAAAACAAAAGAGTGTTAATCTTTCATATTTGAATCTGACATATGATCTGTTTCCATAGAACAAAATCTACTTTTTCCTCTTTAAAGGATATCTTACATCCAATTGAATTCTGACTCGTAAGAAATTCTGATACCCTTTCCCCATATTAGTGCCATCATATTCCATAAAACTACCTATGAAATCACCTAGTTGCTTTGCCAAAACCTCAGAAAAGAAACCTGCAGGAACATCGTGGATCTGAACCCAAAAAGACTATAAAACTAAAGGGACTTTTAACGGATCTTCCCCTCACTTCAGCGTCTGTAAAAGCAATAGATGATTATTGAAAGTCTAGGGAGAGCCTTTAAAAACCCTCTCCATATCCATACTGTGAAAGAATTGAAATAGGAATCTTTTTCCCCAAGATCCAGAATTCGAACACCTTTGACTGGATGCCATAAGTTTGCCATCATACTCTTCATAACAGGAAAATGTATAACACTTACTGTTAGGAAGCACCGTACCAGACAAAATTCCTATTCTTCCCTCTCTGGATTCGAAAAAGATGGTCTTTGTAAAATTGCCTCCTCTTCTTTATTGAGAGTTAAACCAGCAAAATCAGATTCCATGGACACTGATTAAATCTCATACGATTAACAAAAAAATTGAAGAAATTCTAATTTTCAAAGGAAATGCCGCCACAAAAGAACAAAATAAACCTAAAACCTTGTTAAAGGAGACAGACAGAGACGTGCTAGGGTAGCAAACTATTTTTGGGTAGTAACGTTAATAAAATATAAAAATAAAATATTTTTATTTGAACCCAAAACTTATAAAAAAATTATTAAAATAAAAAAAGGGAAAAAAAGAAAAACGAGCCATAAGAATTGAAATGGAAGAAATTTCAAACGGATGTCATTCTGCACTTTTTGATATAAATGTTCAATAGTTGAGGGAGAATGTGATTAAGCGTGTTTAGTCGCATAATATCAATTTAGTGGGTCTGGGTTTTTCAGGCTAGTGGTATTATTGTTCCCTCAATTTAGAGGTAATGTGATTAGGGAAAAATTATTTTATCAATATTTATTGTCTTTATTAATGAAAATAAATACATTTCTTATATCATATGTACTGTTGGTAAGAAGTGAAAAGAAATGATATGTTTATTTTTAATTGGTAAAAATCATGAATGATATGATAAGAAAGATTTATAAAATTAATTTTTCTTGTATAATTAAGGAAATTATGAAGTAATTTAATAGAATGTATTAAAAAATTGGTAAAGTTGAAATTTAATTCTAGTTATTTTTAAGAAATAGTATTTAATAAATTTTGAGTCAATTCTAATATTATGACTTCTTTTTAAAGAAATATTCACTTATAAGCGTCCGTCAACAATTATTTATTTTCATTTATGTAAAGTTATTTTTTCATTTGCTATATTAATTTTATTGAATTAAAAAAATACAGCAATTATATATTTATATATTATTTATTTAGTGATTTAATGCCATTAAAGTCAAAGGGCTCTTAAAAATGTTAAGGGAAAATACCTATTATTATAATTGCTTTCTATTCAAAATTTAAAGGTATTTTTCTCAAAGAAAAGAAGGGTTTATTTATTTATTATTTATTCTAGGATAAGTATTTTTTAAAAAGCAAGGAGAAAAGGAATAAAATTTAAAAGAGAGAATGGCACAAATATAACAATATTTTCAATGCGTATATACTAGTGCTTGTTACGAACATTGTTGATGTGCCATATCTTTCTAATTGCAACATGACATATTACCATCACATAACTATACTCCGTGTATAAACAAATAATTTATTATTTTCATTTTTACAATAACAAAACATTCTAAAATGTCGTTAAATTTGATTTTTTTAATTGGTTAAATAGGTTGTTGTCTTTTAAAAAAAAATTAGGAAAATAGATTGTTTTTGGAGAGAGTGTATGAAAGTGTGCCCAGCTAGAAACGTTTTTTTCTGACAGTTTTTTTTCAACGACTTTTTAAACGTTGGCAACAGTAACATTTTTTTAAAGGCCAATGATAATTTTTCCCTATAAATATCAGACCATTTTTTATTCTTTTCACTCAAATCCAGTTCTCTCTATTCTCTCTAAACTCTCAATTTTCTAAAGTTTTGTTCGGAAATTTTTAATACACTTGTTTAAAAATACTATAGTTTTATTTAATTATTTCATATATTCATTTCGATTAAATTTTCACGAATGACAAGCTCTCTAATTCGTACCGACGGCAAACACATTTTTGATGCTCAAGCAATAATGTAAGGAGAAATTTTAAGTTCTGTTATTTTCAATTAAGATAAATTTAAAGTTTTTTTAATTTTTAAGATATTAATATTTTATTTTGTCGATATAAATAGGCGGATGATCATGTTTTGGAGGGATTCATACATAATTTGTTAAAGAGCCCAAACATCGAAAATCTTGGTTATTTGCAGGACGTAGGATTGTTACATGTGTCTCGTATGCTCAAGGGTTGCAAATTAGATCCTACATTTATCAGCGCATTGATGGAAAGATGGAGACTTGAGACACACATATTTCATCTTCCATGCGATGAGTGTACAATCATACTCGAGAGCATAACTTTACAACTTGACTTATCAGTATGAGCCAGTTGTTACGGGGTCAACGGTTGTTCTTGGTAAAAAGGACTTTTGCGAGTCATTTGTGGGGAAGGTGTCGAACAAGTTTCAAGGTGGCCAGAGAGATATGAAATGGTTGAAATTTTATTAGGGCCAAAAGCATCACAATTTTACCAGGGGTAAAATCGTCAAATTTTTGCTGGGGTAAAATAGGGATGAGAAAATTGTTTTATTTATATATATTAAAGTTTATTTTGAAAAATAGAAAAACTGAATTAGGTTGGATCACATTACAAAGTATAAGGTCAAAAGACCCAAAAAATACTCATAATTAAACCAAATGTGAGAGAAACCCAAAAACCCCTCATGGACATGAATGGGGTGACAAGCCTAATAGGAATATTAGGGTGTGTCATCCACCCTAGTCCTATTCTAAGTAGGATGTTGTTTTTCTATTTGAAATAAACCACTACAACTCAAAAAGAGTTCTACATTCTTTTTCTAAAAATAGATGGCACCGGTAGAGTTATTAACACAACTTTGAGAGATTATTATTCTGCCGAAAAATAGAGAGAATTTATTCTCAACTATTACATATATTTTCCTGAAATAACAATTCTATCGGTTTCTATTAAGAAGAGAGAATTTTCATTTTCACCCCAAAAGGACAAAACTTTTTCTAGTTAGATATATCGATTCAATTGGTTTGAGTCCACACTTGAAGCAGTTCGTAGTATAAGAATAGCGAAGAAGATCGTTTGGTTGAAAGCTAAGAACAACGAACGTTTTCTAACCCGAAAACACAAGTACAAATTCGGTTAAGTTTTATTATTATAAATATCACAAACTGGGCCGGTTTTTAAAATTTTAATTTTTCAATATGCAAGAAAATTATTTTTACATTGGGATTTTTCCAACAATTGGTATCAGAGCGCCATATTATGTTATGTTTATGGTGTAAATCGAGATCAAATCTCTCTCTTCATCTTGTTTGATTAATATTTAATAAGATGTGACATTCTTGTAATTATTCGCAAGTTTAGGGGGATGTATGTGAATGAATACAATATTATATATATTTATTATATAATTATTAATTTTAAGGTTGTGGTTCTTAGGAAATAGACCGTGGACTATTTTCTCCACGTACAATTATTTTTTATTTATAGAATTCTTGTGAGCCAAAAATAAACATAGGACATAAATGTAATTTATCCAAAAAAGAGTCCATGACAAGGAAAAGATGGAGCGATAGCGGTCAAAGACACAAGGAATACCTTGTGGAAAAAAACTATGTAATTATTTTTTATTTTTCATTTAGTTTCTAGAAATAGAACCATGAAAACATTGGCTGAAAATTTTATTTTATTACCATATCTTTATTTATTTTTTAAATAATTATTTATGATATAATTGTGCTACATATGTATGAGATGATCCACAGTTGATCTATTAAAGATAAGAAGTATGGTAATGAGAAAATATATGTGTTGTATTCTTCTATTTACTTCTTTAGGTTATCCGATTACTGTGAGAAGTATAGTAATGAGAAGGTGCATGTCTAGGATTGGATCTGGCAAGGAAAGGCTTAGTTTTAAGTGGTCAAATATGACTCACCTCCCTTTCCTGGGAACATACCTGGTGCACGGTTCACATTCATTTATTCGGTTTTTCCCTTGAAAGAAAACTATGGAGAAAAACTGTGGAGAATCAAAATTGTTTGATTAAATCTTATGAATAATTGAATGTGAATATTATAAAATTGTCATTGCATGTCATGCATATATGAGATAAGCATGTCATATAGATTAGGAAAGAATGTCACATGTACTTGTCATACATATATTGATCATACATGTTTGAAACCGAAAATTATAAAAACATTGCATGTTTTTAAAATATTGAATGAGAAAATGTCCCTAAACAAGACCTATGGTTTCCATCAATGGTCTCTTGTGATGGCATGGCAAGTGCTCTACCTCACGGTAGGATTGTTTTGTGAATTTCACTGAGAGGTTTCCTAAAAGTAAGAAGAATTCTCTTATTAACAAATCATAATTGGATTGGCCCTTGTGGTAGACATTATCATGTGATAGGTTAAGAAACTCTATCTTCAAAATAGGACAATTAGTCAAAGCATGCTACTCGATGAGATTGTCCCACAATACTCATTTGTGGTGCATGATGCGATAGGTGTTGAGTTGATGGTTATACATTCAAGATCTTCTAGTTAAGTAATTCCTCGCAGAGCTCTACTTAAGTTAGAATGATGGTCAAACATTACACGATTCTTAGTACGCGTGAGTGCCTAAGGAATTAGGTTCATGTATTAATTAGATGAAAATCCATGTTCTTACTAGTTTATCATGATCACTCCATGGTGGCTTGATTCAATGTGGAAATTATCTTTGCAACGACTTACAAATGTTTTCAAGGTTTACTATAAGACATATGCATAATCTTAATGCACCTTTTATTAATTTTACAAACATTGACTTACTAATAGACACCACGTCTTATATTAATATGTTTAATAATATTATCTATATGAGTGTTTTCAAGATACATCACAATTAAGAAATACTATTACTAAGATATAATACAATGCATTTTTCCTGAACAGAGTAATTTTTCGTACTTCTTTGAATGGAATAATTGCACCTTTAAATTAAATAAAGTCAAAAATCAAAAATCTGTATTGTGTCTTTTTTCACTCAAATTTTGAATTGAATAATTGCACATTTAAAATTGAATAATTTCAAAAATCACTAAAGAGAAGAAAACAAATGAAAGTTTGTATTGTATATTTTTGCATCCGAATATGAGTGACATATAATCACTGCAAAAATGTGACTAAGTATCATTTTAAAAAAGTCATAGCACTAAATGTCGTTTCAGAAAAGTTATAACCTTATATAAGTCATAATACTATGAAAATATGATAAAATGTCGTTTAAAAAATGTCATAACATTAAGTGTCATTTCAGAAAGATCATAACAATAAGTGTCTTTTCAAAATGTCATATAACCTTTGCAAAATTTTATTGATTGGAATCACCACCATGTTAGAAAAGTTTTGGGTTATCTTCAAACCTATAGAAAGATTATTGTTTATCTCTTTCATATAATATATATTATTTGTAACCTCCCCAACCCGACCTAGATGTTAGACCCGAATTCGAGAGATTACATCGGCCACCAAGATGACCTAGAACGATCAAGGTTTATTAAACAATCAATTTAAAATATTTATTCATTTTAGAAGAAAATTTAGTTTATTTTCAGAAAAGCTGGTGAGTTATAGAAATACATTTTAGTTTAACTTTCCTAAGTAATGGTCACTTCTTTAAGAAAAACTTAGTTAAATTTCTACTTATTTGTTGCTTCCAATTTTAATTTTAATCTCTCAGGGAAAAATGATTTTTACTTGGTTTTAATAAAACTATATTTCATGTCTTAATTAAATAAAAAAATTTTAAAATTAATTTAAATGTTATGCATGCTAAATGAACCCTAAATATGAGTCTCATGCCACAAAATAGATAAAATAGTACAATTATGAAATAGCAAAAATTATAAAAAAAATAAGCCTAATAATACTTTCATAAAAATAAAATGTATTCGAGCCTTCCGTATGTCACGTCCACATCCTAACCTGGTGGATTTTCTACAAAGATGGAAATAAATAGGGAGTAAACTATGGAGCTTAGTGTGAGTTCTGTCACAAGGGAACCAATGCAAATAGTAGACAAGTCATGCAGAATATAAACTCATAGAATAAATCACAATTAGTTAGCAATACAGAATATCAGTAATTCAGATAAACTAATCAACAAATATTTCAATGTTTGTAGCCATGTAATTTCTTATGAATGCAATGCAAGTTCAGTTTAATAGTAAAAAGGTCTTACCCCACTGCTACACACCATAGTAGGAGTTCCACATAATTCCTTTACCTTTACACCACGTTGTGGATAAACCACTGATCATTGCAGATGTTTTTGCTAATGATAAATGTATTGGTGGATGAACTATCCGTCCGTGCAGATAAAAGCTGCTAATACATTGTGGATAAACCACTAGTCGAACGGATGTCCGTCGACTAAAATCTTGGTGGATGAACCATTCATTTGTGCAGATAAAAGCTATTAATACATTATGGATAAACCACTGATCGAGCAGATGAAAGCTGACTAAAATACGTTGCGGATAAACCATTGGTCTAGCAAATAATTGCCGACTAGAATATATTGTGGATAAACCACTGGTCAAGTAGATGAACTGCCAACTACTTCCTCCGTTCAAATGTCTCACCCCATGCAATGCAACATGACATGCTATAACAGTTAAGTATGGTAGCATTAGCATGCTTATATCAAGTATATATAATAGCAGTTATTATGTTTATAACATGTCATAACTGTAACACCCTTTACCTGGCTCAGTTGTCGGGTTTGAGTTGCAGGATGTTACAACAATAAACAGAAACATTCACATATAGTTTCATCAAGAATATTCAATAATTCAATTTTCCTAGAATATAATTTCTTAAATATTTATTAAAAATATTTACGGTCACAATTTATGGAAATGGGACCCGAAATCAGATTTTTTCATACCACTGGCTTTATGATAATTACACTTATACCTTAGTTAATTATTAATTAAACAAATTTATTATATTTTTATTCTAGCCTAATATTTATGAACACAGTTTATGGAAATGACATTTCGAAATCGTAATTTTAGATACCACTGGAAACCAAGTCGTTACAATTACAGTAGCAATAACTTGCTTACATGTTCGATTTAACGGTAATAATGGCATGTATCTCATGCAATCGGTATCACCATAGTTTTGAATAACAATATCAGTTCATCAGAAATACAGTGGTAGTAGATAAGTAACAATCACATATCATGCATTCACAATAATGATCAATCAATTATATTGTGAATTCTAGCATTATTCATATTATCAAGGGTTTAATTGAATAAAATAAAATACTAAAAATAGTTCAGGGACCATTCAGGGACTAATCTGTACAAAACATATAATTCTGGGTAAAAACTATAAAATATGAAAATAGTAGACACATGACTATGTGATCGGACCGTGTGGAAAGCACTGGACTGTGTGGAAAAGGTACACGTGTGATAGGCTGTGGTTGTGTAGGACATGCAAAATTAAGCTTCAGAGGTGACATGGCCATATGGAGGGTCCTAGGCTGTGTGAGAATCGAAAAACCTAAGGTTTCAATGGGACATGGCCGTATGGAGGGGCATGTGAACCACCAGTGTGGCAGACTATGTGGCCCTCTCTTAGGCATGATTTTGCCCCGATTCACTTGTAAAAGAACACACACTTGTCTTTGGGATCTCGAGGGACGTTCCTCATGTTCAAGTTTAATCTGGGGTACCTAAACCGGGTCATTCAAACGATATTTACATTAGAATTAATAACGGATCTCAAGAAAATCAAGATTTCGGGAGATTTTTGGCAAGATTCTTGAAAGATTGTTTAATTGTTCTTTAAAATTAGCATGGATAGAAATTTTACAAGTATTTAAGATTTAGTCACTGGGATTGGAATGTTCTTATCGATTCTTGGCGAAGCTAGAGATGAAATTGACAGTGTTTCACTAAACTGATAGGAAGAACTAATCGAATGAAAATTGATTTCGAATTTGGGATGCAAAAATAATTTCAGTAATGTAGAGAAATTATTTTGCAAAAGAGAGGGTGGAAAAGAAAAGGGACAATAAATAGGGAAAAGAAAGCAAAATTTTAGTTTAACTTTAAAAAAAAAAAAACCCACTTCAAATGCAATTTGGAAAAGGAACTAAATATCTAGGTTTTCAAACTTTTAGAGAGCTGTTTGGGCAATTTGCCCCAGCTGAAAATTAAAAAAGAACTAAGGAAAACAATTTTAATAGTTGAGTGGCCTGAACTTAAACATCAACGGGGGAGAAGTGCGTGTGTTACCATTATGCCAAGGCCTTTTTATTATTTAATTTTTACCTCAAACAATATTCAATTTAGTGTTAGTTTGCCGAAAAAATAAAAGAAATTTGAGATTGGGGTGACTCAAACCTAGTTTAAGTAGGGGAAAGGATAATGCTTAACCATTAGACTGCCACTCATTTCTTATTAAATTTTTGGTCCAAATAATATTTAATTTAGTATAAGTTTTACCTTAGTTTGCTAAAAGTTAGAAACAAGAAATAAGAGAGGAATGGTCTGAATCTAAATATACTAACTACTTAACCATTAAGCTTAGGTTATTTGGCTAAGTATTTCTACTAACCCCTATATTTCGGGCATTACATTATTATCTACTAATAATGTAGAAATAAATTTAAACTATATAATAATAATAGAAACTCTAAATAGTTTATGAAATAGTGAAGAAATTGACACTTATTTATAGGATAAGTGTGAGTTATAAAAATGTTTACTAGTTAATAATGTAGGACTAAAATTAACTATTTTATTTCTTAATGTATCTAAAATTATGTATCTTTTATTTTAATAATTTATTTGTAATTAAAAATTCTATTGAAGATAAATGACATAATAATTTTTTATTCAAAAAAAGGATAATGGGGTAAAATTTTATTTTTTCATTAATAATTATTTTTTAATTTATCACAAAATTTTTAAAAATATTAATTATTTTAAAATATGAATAATTCACGTGGTAAAAAAATTAATTTGTCCACGTTGGGAGCCTAAACCTTATAATATAATATATATTAGATTTTAATTTTACTATATTCCTTAATTTAAATATTTATTCTTAAACTGAATTGGATATATAAATATTTCAATTTAGGATAAATAAATAAAATATATAAATTGTTTATTCTTTTTACATTTCGAAATGTATTTTACCTTTCTAAGATCGTTTTTATTATCTTAACATTTTTAGAAAATTATTCTAAAATTTATCACCTTTTATGCTTAAAAACATAAATATCATATTAATAAATTATTTTTAACATAAGGTACATGCTTGAATAAATAGCTTAATTTAATAACACGTAGAAATTCACTTTAGTTGACACATAATCAAACGCAAAATTATGGTGGGTTAACATTTTTAGTCAAAAATTTCATAAAATTAATTTAAATAATGTTTTTCTTATTTATCTTTAAAAATATAATACAAAGTTTAAAATTTCAAAAATATAATATAATATAAAATTATCACAAAGCTAAATGATATTTATCTTAATACTTGACTTATTTAGTTTAATTGAATATAACATCCATTTTTTGTCACTATAGGCATATTTTTATATAATATTCAAATAACAAAAATCTATTAAATTCTATATGATTATTTAAATTTTTATTTTGTACTAATATTTTTTATATTTTATTGATTTAATATATGCTTTCCATGAATTTTACTAATATTAATTATATATTTTTTAGAAATTCACATTCATCTTTTACCAATCCAATGGCATGAAATTATAATAAATTATTTTGAATTTTTTTGAGTAAATAAAATGCATTTTAACTAATACACACAGCCCGTGCAATGGGAAAGAAACTAGTTTCAAAATCAAAGAAAAATAAATTTTGAAAATTAAAATTTAAACTTAAAATCTACGATATCTTATTTTTAAATATTTAGAAAATAAAATTTAAAAATTAATAAACTAAAATAATAAAATTAAAATTAATTTAAAGTGTAAAGATTTTATTTTTTTAAAATTAATAATATTTGAAAAGTACTTAAAGAAAATAGGGATAACGTCACATTTAGTACCTAAACTTTTATAAGATATCTAATATAGTATTTATATTTTGAAAATATCTAATGTAATATATGAACTAATAATGTGTATTTTATTATGGTACTTGTACTTTTATAAAATGTCCAAATATCTGTACTTTAAAAATACTCAATGTGATACTTGAACTATCAATATGTGTTTATTATGGTATATGTACTTTCATTAAATGTCCAATGTGATACATATACTTTAAAAATGTTCAATCTAATACATTACTATTAATGTATTTTATTATAATACTTAGTGTTAATACATTAATGAATTGTTAAGTTAACCGATCAAAATTGACGTGAACTTTCTTTCCAAATCATCAATTCATGTTTATAATACCACAATATATGAAAAATAAAATAAAATTAAAAAAAAAAAAACAACTAACACACCCATCTACCCAATCGGTGTGCCAATAAACCACGAGTTGAACATAATGATATCCCAAATCTTTAAAAGCAGCTTTAATCATAAAAATTATTGTAATAAGATTTATTATTTAATATTAAATTTGTTTCGAAAACCACAATGGCCTGAAATTGATTTTATAATTTAGTATTTAATTTTTATTAATTATATGTTTAGTTATTTGTTTTTAATTTAATTTAATTTTTTATTTTATTTTATTTTTCATATAATGTTGTATTATTTATGTGGAGTTGATGATTTGAAAAAAAAATTAGGTGTTGAAATCTCATTGAGTGGTTTAGCAATTCACTAAAATATTAACACTAAGTACTTTAATAAAATACATGTTGATAGTTTAAGTACTACATTCGACATTTTCAAAGTAGATGTATCTAGATATATCAAAACAAGACACATATTGATAGTTCAAGTATTACATTAAATATTTACAAAATATGGATACCACATTTAACATTCTATGAATGTACAAGTACTATACTAAAATATATATTGATAGTTCAAGTACTTATTAAATATTTTTAAAATACATATATTATATTATACATTTTATGAAAATATAAATACCATATTATCTCAAAAGAATTGAAAATTTTGAAATTATCATGATTTATGATTAACTGTAACTGAGTTGATATTATTATTGCAAAGAGTTAAAAAATTGAGTTTAAGTGGTTTTTAAAATATAAACTTATTATTCAAGAGTTTGAAGTATTGAATAAATGTAAGAACTGTATAAATAAAATGAATTAAACATTTTAAAAATTAAACAGGAAAAAGGAAACATTTATAAAAAAAATTAAAAATAGTATTTAATTTTTAATTTTTTTGTAAATTTAAAATAATTAATTATTTTGACATTGGCATTATGCATGTCACATGTCAAATCATATTTTGTTAAATACAAAAAAAAAGGTGGCATCAACATATGATGTCACATGTTGTCAACAATGTAGTTTTGTATTTAACGGTGTTAGTGGCTCATTGTAGAATAGAAAACGAATTGCAATTCTAGTGCAATATTGTTTCTAGTGTAATGAGATTAAAAAAGCTACTAAAATAATTAGTATATATTTAAATTTGAAACTAAAAATATGAGTAATTTTTTTACAAAATAAGAATCCTTTCAAATAAGTAAAAAATTCTTCCAACCAAAACAATTATAATTAATTTATAATTAACACGCGACTAAATCATATAAAAGGATAATATTCTTACCAAAACATAGCATGAGTGTTTTAAAATGGTAAATGGATTAAGACCCTAATTACTTAGACTTTAGAGGACCACATTGAAGGAATTGCTACACTTCATTTTCATTCCATTATCTCATTTTAAAATTAAATATGAAATTTAATTTAATGTGAAATGTAATTTATAAACAATTATACATAACCTTTCTATTTTTATTTAATTAAACTCATTTAAGAATACAAATGAATCTCATTATTTTTAATTTGAATAAATATAATTATCCAGGTGTGTTATAAGTAAATATAAAATGATTATGAAAATTGAATAAAAATAGAGTTTTAACATACCTAATCAAAATTCACCAAAATAGGAGACCACCTTAAATGAACTTCCATTTTGCATTTAAAAGAAAATATATAAATCCTACCAGATTCTTCTTACTCCAGCTAAGGTATTGTCATAAATAGGCCATACTAAACCATGGTCTTGCCAGCCATATCCGGCGGTCAAAAATAACTGTAAAAATCAATATCGGGTTATTTTTTTAATTAAAATAATACAAAAAATATTAAAAAATGGGATAAGTTGTAGATTAATTATAAAATAGTATTTTTACAAGCAACACCACTCTCAAATCCACCAAATCATCTATCAATTATTTCGAGGCAAAAATATCTTTTTAAGTGGTGCCACCAATATATTAAGACACACAAAAAGATTACATGTATTTTCTCTAAATACAAAACAAATATAGTATTGGCGGCACCGTTTTGAATTTTTTTTTCTAAAAAAAAGTTGACTAAAAAAAAGGTTAAAAAGAAAAAGAAAATGTTGACGTTAGAGAGTACCGCTTGACAATATGCAATACCATAGTCTCTATTTAACCCCCTTCACAGCCAAAAAAAACAAATTTTTTGTTGTTTATCATTTCCAAACAAAACGAAAGAGAAAAAAAAATGTTAGAAATTAAGATTCAAAACCAAGAATATTTGTTTTCATTTTAGAAATTAGGTTTTTTTATTTATTCCAAAATCAAGTTTAAATTGATAAGAGTAGTTTGTAATTATTTTTAATTTATTTTAGTATTATGTATAATCATGTGACTATATATTGATAATTAATAGTATGAGATGCAAGTTATATTGTTTGATAAATTTTTTTATTACTTTAAAATAGTATGAATTGTTTTAATAGGAATTAAAACTTGTATGCAAGTTAAAATTTTTTATTGCTTTAAAATGATATGAATAACCAATTCCTCGTATACGTCCATTTCAATGGGGGTTGTTGAAACCATTTTTTTGAAAAAGGGTCGACTTGGTTTTGAAAACAAAAAAATAAGAGTCGCCACCAATCCTTTTTATGAGGTGTGATCGGATCACCTCGTGATCGTTTTAATAAAATGTTTGATTTACTAAAACAACGTTATTGGTTTACGAAATTTAAAAAAGGTTCGGGATTCGGTTACGTACGAGGAAGGGTTAGCGCCCTCGTAATGCCTTTTTCATGTCGAAAGTCAAGAATTTGAAAAACAATTTAGAATAAGATCCTTTCCCCCTTTTTTTTGCATTTTTTAATAAAATTTCTTGAATTAATCGAAAACATGTAGTAGGACTTCTTATCTAGAAGTAAATAAAAGATTGTATCCTGTAAGTTAGGATATAACACCTTAAATCCCCGAAAACAAGCTTTCCTTTTATTTTATTATTTGATCTAATCGCATAAATTCAAAAAGATATTCGGTTATTTAGGTCCAACGAGAAAATCGAGACCTCGTAAGTTAGGGTACGATTTCTCGAATTTCCAAACACGAAGCATTGCTTTATTTTCAAAATTTCCCTTTTGTATGAATTTGGATTAAATTAATGAAATATTTAAAATGATATACGTTTAATTGATTATGTTTTAAAGAAAAATCATTTAAAACGTGAATGGAGTTGTACTCGATGAATAATAGTAGTGTGACACAAGTTTGGTGTAATGATAACGTAATATACATAATACAATATAATACATAACATTGATATTAACAAACTAAAATATTAATATGCATGGATAATAATAATGATAATAGAAACGATAATATAAATAATAATAATCATCAACAAACAACAACAACAATAATAATAATAATAATAATAATAATAATAATAATAATAATAATAATAATAATAATCTAAACTTTGAAACATGCAAAAAGTATGTATAAAGAAATAAATAAATAAGCAATAAAATAAACCACAATGAGGGTAATAATAATAAAAGCATATTAGAAAAATATTAAGTGAAGAAATGAAAAGAAGAAAAAGAAAATAAAAAATTAAAAACACTACAACAAAACAGTGCTAATACGACACTTGTAGGGCAACACTTTCTTAAGTGTTGGGATAGACTGGCCAACATACGCTTCGCCAACTTTTTGTATAAGGGTTGGGATATGCATGCTTAAAGCAACGCTTAAATAAGAGTTGACGTTGTCTAGCCCTAAGACGACACTATTATGGCGACGCTTTTTTAAGTGTTGCGATAGACATGCCAAGATATGCTTTTGGCAACTCTTTGTATAAGGGTTGGGATATGTATGCCTAAAGCAACGCTTGAATAAGAGTTGGTTTTTGTGTAGTCCTAAGACGACACTATTTTGGCGACACTTTCTTATGTGTTGGGATAGACATGCCAATATACGCTTTAGGCAACTCTTTGTATAAGGGTTGGGATATGTATGCCTAAGGCAACGCTTGAATAAGAGTTGGTTTTTGTGTAGTCCTAAGACGACACTATTGTGGCGACACTTTCTTAAGTGTTGGGATATACATGCCAATATACGCTTTAGGCAACTCTTTGTATAAGGGTTGGAATATGTATGTAACGCCCCCTTTACCCGAGACCATCGCCGGAGTCGAGCACGAGGCATTACTAAACTTATTTGAGCACTTAAACAAATTCAAACAATTTATATCACACTTTCCAGACAAGCTGTCCAACTGTGTCATAGTTGCTAAATAATTCATATCTCGAGTTATAAAACTCGAAATCCAAATCCGTAAATTTTCTCTGAATTTATACTCATATATCTACTTACCAATTTTTTTCTAGAATTTTTGGTCAAGCCAATTAGTACATTTTATTATTTAAAATCTCCCCTGTTTCAGGGTTTGACTACTCTGACCTTTGTGTATTACGAATCAGATATCTCTCTGTACAGAGCTTCAATGACTATGCCGTTTGTCTCTAATAAAACTAGACTCAATAAGGAATCTGTACATATAAAGTATGACTTCTAATTATCTTTGTAAAATTTATGGTGAATTTCCAAAGTCAGAACAGGGGATCCAGAAATTGCTCTGGCCCTGTTTCACAAAAATTTAAACATCTCATAAAATATAGCTCATATACCTGTTTTGCTTCTTCCATATGAAAATAGACTCATCGAGATTCGATTCCATAATTTATTCATTATTTAATTCCATTTCTACTATTTTTAGTGATTTTTCAAAGTCAAACTACTGCTACTTACCGAAAACTATTTTAGTACAAATATTGTTAACTAGTTTATAACATCTTTACTTCAATTCATTCAAACTCTATACATGCCATATAAATCTTCAAACATAAAACAAAAGCTACCGAATTGATCGGATAGTGTGCTTTGTTGTGTTGATCCGATCTACCCACTTCACTTCAAGTCAATTTACATAAAAATATTAAACACACACAAGTAAGCTTATTGAAGCTTAGTAAGTTCATAGGTTAAAAGTAATGCTTACCAAACATAATATTTCCAAACAATACCAAAACATTTACTAAAGTTTCCTGCGATTCACAACCATTGTTATAATAATTCACATAGTTGAGCTCAACAAGAATAACTACTCAATCTCTTTCATTTGGATCACTTCTCTTTTATTTCTTATAATCAAATTAGGAAACGGCTTACGAAATTGAGTACGTCGTTGCTCAATGCCACGATTCACAACTCAGTATGGTTTTCCTCATTGAAATACCATACCTACATTTTCAACTCGGTATGGGAAATGCCATACCTACATTTCTTAACTCAGTATGGGTTTGATAATACCATCCCTACATTTCACAGCTCAGTATGGATAATACCATACCTACATTTCACAACTCAGTATGGATGATACCATACCTACATTTCACACTTTGTCATGGAACATCCATGGTCTTATCCGTCAATTCATCACACGTCACGATCTGAGCATTACTCAATCCTGCGTTTTCCTAATTTGCATTTCCACATTTATTCTTTCATTAACAAAATCTACACAATCCCACAACAAATTCGTATATAATAACACATTATATACTTCAATCATTCACAAATAAACATCTAATTTCAACCATATGAACTTACCCGCTAATTTGTAGAAGATATTGAAATTTTGGGACTATTCGCAACTTTTTCTTTTCCTCGTTCTTCTTTGGATTCTTGATCTATAATATAAAATATTTCTACTCATTAGCATTTATTTGATTTCTATTTCACTTCACAATTTATGCTGTTCAAATTTCGAAATTGCACTTTTACCCCAAAATTTGAGCTTTCACAATTTAGTCCCTACTCAATTCACCCATCAATTGAACTAATTTTTCTCAATTAACACTTTATTTTATCATTATAAACTATTTCAAAACCTTTTATATTTTGAATTTCAACAGAAACCTTTAATTCACAACTTTTTCACAATTAGGTCCTAAATATCATTTCCTATCAAAATCACTTAATAAAACCACCTTAATATGAAATTAGAACTTAAATTTCATAATAATTCATCATAAAATTCCCTTATCCATCCAGGGTAACTTCCAATTTCACCCATAAAATCAAAAACTAATGAATTCTACAAGTGGACCTAATTGTAAAAGTCATAAAAACATAAAATTATCAAGAAAAAGCAAGAATTAGACTCACATGATGTAAAAATATGAAAACCAGCTTTCTCCAGACCTTCTATGGCGTTTTGGCTGAGAAATTATGAAGAAAATGTCTAGATTTTTCAATTACATCATTATTTAACTATTAACTTTTATCTATTTCCAATTTTGCCCTTGTTCACATTGTTTTCTTGCTTATTTCATACCCAAACCGTCCAGCCATTAACCTTTGGGTCTAATTGCTCTTTAAATCCATCTTTTAAATACTTAAGCTATTTACTCACAATTTAACAAATTTTGTGCTATTTTCAATTTAATCCTTTTCAATTAATTAGCCATCCAACGTTAAAATTTTCTAACTGAAACTTTAATACTAACTCAATGACACTCCATAAATATTTATAAAAATATTTATAGCTCGATTTTCAACTTTGAGGTCTCGATACCTCATTTTTGACCCGTTTGACCTAATAAATTCTTTTAATTCACTAATTTCACCATTTCACAAATTCTTCTAAATTCTTACTTGACTCATAAATATTAAATTACTATCTTGTTCAATCTCATTTGTCGAATTTAGTGATCTCAAATCACCATTTCCGACACCACCGAAAATTAGGTCGTTACAACTCTCCCCCTTTAAAAATTTCGTCCTCGAAATTTGTTACTGAAAATAGATTTGGATCTTGTGATCTTATTGACTCTTCATTTCCAGGTTGCCTCCTCCATACCATGTCGATGCCATAATACTTTAACCAATGGTACTCTTTTGTTCCGCAATTCCTTAACTTCACGAGCCAAAATCTTCACCGGTTCTTCGAATAAGTCATATCTGGTTGAAGCTCAATTTCGATGGGGAATTACGTGTGAAGGATCGACCTATACCGCCTTAGCATAGACACATGAAACACATTATGAATCTTCTCAAGTTCGGAGGTAAAGCCAAACGATAAGCCACAGGACCAACCCTTTCCACAATTTCATATGGCCCTATGAATCTCGGACTTAATTTTCCCTTTTACCAAATCGTAACACCCTTTTCCATGGTGAAACTTTTAAAATACTCGATCACCCATCTGCATATTCTATGTCTCTTCGTTTTAAATCCGCATATGACTTCGACGATCCAAGCGACTTTTAGACTATCTCGAATAATTCGGACTTTCTCTTGGTTTCTCGAATCAAATCAACCCCAACTATTTTTGATTCACTCAATTCGCACCAACACAATGGAGTCTTGCATTTTCTACCATAAAGAGCCTCAAATGGTGTCATTTTTATACTAGACTGATAGCTATTGTTGTAAGCAAACTCACCAACAGTAAATACCTTTCCCAACTGTCACCAAACTCGAGTATACAACATCTTAACATATCTTCTAAAATTTGAATCACTCGCTCGATTGTCCATCTGTTTGAGGATGAAATCTTTGTACTAAAATTCAATCTGGTGCCTAAGGCTTCTTGCAATTTATTCCAAAATCTTGAAGTAAACCTCGGATCCGATGCGAAATGATAGATATTGGAACTCCATGTAGTCTCACAATCTCGACACATACAATTACGCTAACTTATTAAGTGAAAAATCTATTCGACCGAATAAAGTGTCTGACTTTGTCAATCTATCAACAATCACCCATATCGAATCTTTCTTTCTCTGAGTCACAGCAATCGACACAAAATCCATTGAAATATGCTCCCACTTCCATTCGGGAATCATAATGGGTTGTAATAAACCCGTTGGCACTTGATGCTCTGCTTTAACTTGCGGCAAATCAAACATTTTGCAATAAATTTGAAATTTCTCTTTTCATACCAGCCACCAATATGTCTTTTTCAGATCACCATACATTTTTGTACTACCGGATGAATAGAATACATACTATTATGTGCTTGAAAGAATATCATTCTTTAAATCGAATTATTGGGAACACAAATCCTATTATGATAGCGCAATATACCTTCATCATCAATCTTGAACTCGAATCTAAATTATCCCGAACCATTTGTCGTTTCAAGACCAATTTTGGATCTTCATTCTGCAGCTTCGAATTTGTTGAAGAAACATTGGTTTTACCTTCAATTCTACTAATACAACACCTTCTTCATTAAGAGCCAAATGAGCATTCATTGCCCGAAGTGCAAACAAGAATGACTTTCGACTCAGTGCATCAGCAACTACATTAGCTTTCCCTGGATGATAGTCAATAACCAAATCATAGTCTTTCAGCAACTCTAACCACCGTCTCTGTCTTAAGTTCAGTTCCTTCTGAGTCATTAAGTATTTCAAACTTTTGTGATCCGTATACATATAACACTTCTCACCATATAAATAGTGTCTCCAAATTTTTAAGGCAAAAACAATTGCAGCTAACTCAAGATCATGTGTAGGGTAATTCTTTTCATGTGGTTTTAATTGCCGTGAAGCATAAGCCACTACCTTTCCCGACTGCATTAACACACAACCCAAACCACTTAAAGATGCATCATGTACACAACATACGGTATACGATTCGGTTGAGTTAAGATTGGAGCTTCATTAACATTTTCTTTAATCGATCAAAGCTCACGACATTCATCGACCACATAAACTCAACATTCTTACGTAATAAACGAGTCATTGGTGAAGCAATCATGGAAAAATTCTTTACAAAACGGCGATAGTATCCTGCTAATCCCGAAAACTTCGCACTTCGATTTACATTCTTGGTGTTTTCTAATTCACCACCGCGAAACTTTACTTGGATCCACACAAATTCCTTGGTGATATAATATGACCCAAATCCAACCTCATGAAGCCAAAACTCACATTTACTAAATTTCGCATATAACTGTTTTTCTCTCAAAGTCGTAGTACAATTCTCAAGTCTTGTGCATGTTCGGATTCGTCTTTGAATAGACCAATATGTCATCAATAAATACCGCCACAAATCTATCCAAATAAGACTGAAAAATTCGATTCATTAAATCCATAAATGCAGCAGGGGCATTCGTTAAACCAAAAGGCATTACCAAAAATTCGTAGTGACCATACCGAGTTCGAAAAGCAGTCTTTGGCACATCACACTCTTTAACCTTCAGCTGATAATACCCAGATCTAAGGTCTATTTTTGAGAACACTGCAGCACCTTTCAGTTGATCAAACAAATCATCGATACGAGGTAATGGATATTTATTTTTAATTGTTACCTTATTCAACTGCCTGTAATCAATACACAATCGCAACGAACCATCTTTCTTTTTCACAAATAAGACAGGTGCGCCCCAAGGTGATGTACTCGGTCTGATGAACCCTTTATCCAATAACTCTTGCAACTGTGTCTTCAACTCTTTTAACTCAGCTGGTGCCATTCTATACGGTGTTATTGATATTGGAGCTGTACCCGGAATTACATCAATTGTGAATTCAACCTCACGATCTGGGGGTAAACCAGGTAATTCCTCAGGAAACACATCAGTAAACTCATTAACAACTGACAATTGTTCCATCTTCAATTCAGAACCCCGAGTATCAAGAATATAAGCTAAAAAAGCTTCATTACCTTTCCGAATCAATTTCCGAAAGTGTAAAAAGGTGAAATAATTCGACATCATTCTTTTATCCCCAAACTCAATGAAACTATTTCCCTATCGACATTTTAAATCAATCCGTTTTCTCTACAATTCACTATGGCATCGTGTTCAATCAACCAATCCATTCCAAGAACAACATCAAATTCTCGGAAAGGTAACAACATTAAATCAGCAGAGAATTCACACCTTGTATTTTCGGTGGACAATTCCGACATATTAAATTAACCAACACACTTTGCCCTAGTGGATTAGTGACTTGCAATTCAAGGTCGATGGACTCAACGGTCATTTTCTTTTCGACACTAATGCGGTGCAAATATATGAATGTGTAGATCCGGGATCAATTAAAGCATACAGAATCATCAAAAGATAGAAATTACCAGCTATCACATCCGGAGCGAAGCTTCTTCCCTTGCGGATAGCGTATATGCGTCTTGGTACTCTTGTCTCTGATCGAGCTGCAGTATCTCTCGTTCCCGAATGAACAGTCCCAGTAGCACTACTTTGACCCGAACGTTTACCTTTCTGAGGAGTATTTGCTTGCTTCTCCCCTTGTTCTCTATCTTCTTTTAATAATTGAGGACAACCCCGAATAAAATGATCAGTTCCACCACATTTATAGCAAGCTCCGGCTCTTCCCCAACACTCACCAATATGAAATCTACCACAATTTTTACATCTAAGTCTCGGAATATTTTGCACACTACTAACACTAGCTGCTGGTTTCTTAGTTACTCCGACATCTTGTTGAGTCGTTTTACTTTTATTCGATCGTTCCGGGATTGTAACAGGTCGACTAGAATCATCTCTGAACTTTTTGGCAGGAAAAGTCGAAGTTGGTCTAGAGAAACTTCTTTTGTATACCTCTTTACCTCTTCTTTCTCTTTGCATCTTTCTGTTATACACTTCTTCCATCTTTTGAGCTCGATCAGACAGAATCACAAATTCTCGAATCTCTGTACCTCCAATCATCATTTTGATTTCATCATTAAGCCCTTCTTCAAATCTAATGCACATTTCTTCCTCTGTCTTTACAACATCCCGAGCATATCTCTTGAGATACACAAATTCTCTTTCATATTCGCCATTGTTTTATTCCCTTGTCGAATATCAAGAAATTCTCTTCTTCTTATCTAAATATCTCTTTCCCACATACTTCTTCTTAAATTCGTTTTGGAAGAATTCCGAGTAAGTTTATCTGCGGTACCCTTTGCCTCAATGGTTTCCCACCAATTATACGCTTCTTCTTTCAATAGCGAAACCGCACATCCCAAATAGTCCTCCGGAGAACACATCATCTGCTTAAAACTCTCTCCAAACTCTTTAACCAATACTCTGCTTTAACCGGATCATCGTCCGATCTCCCTCGAAATTCTTCAACTCCAAACTTTCTGAGTTTTTCAATTGGTGTTCTTTTGCTAGATTCATCTATTAAAGGAGGAGCAACCGGGTTGTGGCGGTGGTACAAGAGGGGAGGAGGAGGTTGTTGTGCCTGACTTCTTCCTTGTATTGTTTCATGATACCACTGATTCATTAATCCGTAAATCATATTTTTAAGTTCTTCCTCTCTCATCAAAGAAATCGGGACATTACCACTTGTTCCCTGCTCAGAAGTCTGTATTCTACTATTAACTTCCTCTTCCTGACTAGCACCATCGGGTCTATCAGACATCTTTACAATCTATAACAAAAATTAGTAATTAGATCGGATCATTCACATCACACTATCACAGATTTATATGGCATGTATTTTTAAACACTTTACACATCAAATTCGTTCCGAGAATCGACTAAACCAGGCTCTGATACCAATAAATGTAACGCCCCCTTTACCCGAGACCATCGCCGGAGTCGAGCACGAGGCATTACTAAACTTATTTGAGCACTTAAACAAATTCAAACAATTTATATCACACTTTCCAGACAAGCTGTCCAACTGTGTCATAGTTGCTAAATAATTCATATCTCGAGTTATAAAACTTGAAATCCAAATCCGTAAATTTTCTCTGAATTTATACTCATATATCTACTTACCAATTTTTTTCTAGAATTTTTGGTCAAGCCAATTAGTACAGTTTATTATTTAAAATCTCCCCTGTTTCAGGGTTTGACTACTCTGACCTTTGTGTATTACGAATCAGATATCTCTCTGTACAGAGCTTCAATGACTATGCCGTTTGTCTCTAATAAAACTAGACTCAATAAGGAATCTGTTCATATAAATTATGACTTCTAATTATCTTTGTAAAATTTATGGTGAATTTCCAAAGTCAGAACAGGGGATCCAGAAATTGCTCTGGCCCTGTTTCATAAAAATTTAAACATCTCATAAAATATAGCTCATATACCTGTTTTGCTTCTTCCATATGAAAATAGACTCATCGAGATTCGATTCCATAATTTATTCATTATTTAATTCCATTTCTACTATTTTTAGTGATTTTCAAAGTCAAACTACTGCTACTTACCGAAAACTATTTTAGTACAAATATTGTTAACTAGTTTATAACATCTTTACTTCAATTCATTCAAACTCTATACATGCCATATAAATCTTCAAACATAAAACAAAAGCTACCGAATTGATCGGATAGTGTGCTTTGTTGTGTTGATCCGATCTACCCACTTCACTTCAAGTCAATTTACATAAAAATATTAAACACACACAAGTAAGCTTATTGAAGCTTAGTAAGTTCATAGGTTAAAAGTAATGCTTACCAAACATAATATTTTCAAACAATACCAAAACATTTACTAAAGTTTCTGCGATTCACAACCATTGTTATAATAATTCACATAGTTGAGCTCAACAGTAACAACTACTCAATCTCTTTCATTTGGATCACTTCTCTTTTATTTCTTATAATCAAATTAGGAAACGGCTTACGAAATTGAGTACGTCGTTGCTCAATGCCACGATTCACAACTCAGTATGGTTTTCCTCATTGAAATACCATACCTACATTTTCAACTCGGTATGGGAAATGCCATACCTACATTTCTTAACTCAAGTATGGGTTTGATAATACCATCCCTACATTTCACAGCTCAGTATGGATAATACCATACCTACATTTCACAACTCAGTATGGATGATACCATACCTACATTTCACACTTTGTCATGGAACAACCATGGTCTTATCCGTCAATTCATCACACGTCACGATCTGAACATTACTCAATCCTGCGTTTTCCTAATTTGCATTTCCACATTTATTCTTTCATTAACAAAATCTACACAATCCCACAACAAATTAGTATATAATAACACATTATATACTTCAATCATTCACAAATAAACATCTAATTTCAACCATATGAACTTACCCGGCTAATTTGTAGAAGATATTGAAATTTTGGGACTATTCGCAACTTTTTCTTTTCCTCGTTCTTCTTTGGATTCTTGATCTATAATATAAAATATTTCTACTCATTAGCATTTATTTGATTTCTATTTCACTTCACAATTTATGCTGTTCAAATTTCGAAATTGCACTTTTACCCCAAAATTTACAGTTTTCACAATTTAGTCCCTACTCAATTCACCCATCAATTGAACTAATTTTTCTCAATTAACACTTTATTTTATCATTATAAACTATTTCAAAACCTTTTATATTTTGAATTTCAACAGAAACCTTCAATTCACAACTTTTTCACAATTAGGTCCTAAATATCATTTCCTATCAAAATCACTTAATAAAACCACCTTAATATGAAATTAGAACTTAAATTTCATAATAATTCATCATAAAATTCCCTTATCCATCCAGGGTAACTTCCAATTTCACCCATAAAATCAAAAACTAATGAATTCTACAAGTGGACCTAATTGTAAAAGTCATAAAAACATAAAAATTATCAAGAAAAAGAAAGAATTAGACTCACATGATGTAAAAATATGAAAACCAGCTTTCTCCAGACCTTCTATGGCGTTTTGGCTGAGAAATTATGAAGAAAATGTCTAGATTTTTCAATTACATCATTATTTAACTATTAACTTTTATCTATTTCCAATTTTGCCCCTTGTTCACATTGTTTTCTTGCTTATTTCATACCCAAACCGTCCAGCCATTAACCTTTGGGTCTAATTGCTCTTTAAATCCATCTTTTTAAATACTTAAGCTATTTACTTACAATTTAACAAATTTTGTGCTATTTTCAATTTAATCCTTTTCAATTAATTAGCCATCCAAACGTTAAAATTTTCTAACGAAACTTTAATACTAACTCAATGACACTCCATAAATATTTATAAAAATATTTATAGCTCGATTTTCAACTTTGAGGTCTCGATACCTCATTTTTGACCCGTTTGACCTAATAAATTCTTTTAATTCACTAATTTCACTTTTCACAAATTCTTCTAAATTCTTACTTGACTCATAAATATTAAATTACTATCTTGTTCAATCTCATTTGTCGAATTTAGTGATCTCAAATCACCATTTCCGACACCACTGAAAATTAGGCCGTTACAATGTATGCCTAAGGCAAGGGTTGGAATATGTATGCCTAAGGCAACGCTTGAATAAGAGTTGGCTTTTGTGTAGTCCTAAGACGACACTATTGTGGCGACACTTTCTTAAATGTTGGGATAGACTTGCCAACTTATGTTTTAGCCAACTCTTTGTATAAGGATTGGAATATGTATGCCTAAGTCAACGCTTAAATAATAGTTGGATTTGTCCAGTCCTAAGACGATATATATATATTCCTAAGTGTTGGGATAGACTTTCTGACATACGCTTTGGTCAACTTTTTGTATAAGGGTTGGGATATGTATGCTTAAGGCAAAACTTAAATAAGAGTCAGCTTTATCCAACACTATCCCTACGTACACTTTTGGGCTGACACTTTCCTAAGTTTTGGGATAGATTTGCCAACATACATTGTGGCCAACTCTTTGTATAAGGGTTGGTGTATGCATATATAAGGGGTTTAGGGTTTAGGTTGTGGGGTTCAGTTAGGGTTTAAGGTTAAGAGTTACCTTTGTCCAATACGTCTAAGGCATCATTTAATTAAATTGGCAAATTAAATATTGTTATTATATTGATCCATTTCTTTGGTTAAAAAGGTAAAAAAATTAGGGCAAGAAGAATATCTTTTTTATTCTCTTTGGATAAAACGTTAATGCATTAATGAAATTTTGTAAAAAGGATCGAATTGTTAAATAAATTCTGAGCTTTTGATAAATGCTTTCTCTTTGAAGCAACAATGCCAAGCTTGACACATTGCATTTTTTGTATATTTACTTGAAGATTAAGAGTTAAATATTAAAGTCATAATGAAAATTTTAGTATGTTTAGTTTTTTTATCAATTTGGCTTTCATTTATTTATTTTAATTAAATCCAATTGATTTTAATCTTTTAAATTTGAAATGTAATTATTATCCTTTTAAAAAAGTTAAATATCATTATTATTTTAATAAAAACTAATTAAAATGTGAAAATTTTAAACATGGTAATTATGCATGTTAATCCATGTTATTCATATTATTATTTTTTACGAACTATTTGTATAATTTTTGAATTTTTATTTTTATTTAATGAATAAAATTTTAAATTATTTACTTATATGATATATATAATAAATGAATAAAAATTTAAATTATTAACAATTTATTATTTTAGTTAACATTTTATGTTATAAAAATAAATTTACTCTTTTAAAAATTGAGAATCAAATTTAACTAAAAAATGAAAGCTAATTATTAAAATTTTCTAAAGTTTGAATACTAAATTTATTAGTATGATAATATTAAATAATAAAGAGTTTAGTTAAAGAAAGTAAAAAATTTTGAATAAAAATAATTAGTAAAAAAAGGACTGAAATGATGCTGACATGGCATGGGATTAGTGGTCAATTGGTAAACTTATTTTCATTCTTACCCACAAAAAAACATTTACTCCAAACCCTGTTGGGCAAAGAAAACCAATTGCATCTGCCGTCCACAACCTGCTCCAGGCACTGGTGCATATGCCGCCCACCACTTGCTCCAGCTACTGGCATTTCATGGTACCTTCTTTGAAAGCCTTCCTTACTGATTCCCTGAAATCCTTGACCCTACAGTGGTAGAAGCTGGTGAATCGGTTTCGACTTGTTGAGATTTGTCTCAATCTTCATGGGTATGTATGGTTGATTCGATTTTGTGTTAAATGATAAATGAGGTTGATTTTCTTTAATTTACAGTTTATATATATTTAGGGTTTGGCAATAGTTTTCTGTAATGAACCGAAAGTTACGGTATCGGAAATTGAGTCTTGAGTATCTTGTTTCAGTGAAATTTATTCATGAATATTTATTAGAAATATTTATGAATTATAGTTGAATGGTTATTTAATGTTTGATTAAGTTAAGTAGCTTGAATTTAGAATAATGACTAAATTGCATACGGTATAAAAGTTTAATTATAGATTAAAGATTAGTAAAAGGGACTAATCTAGCAATTAGACCCTAAGTGCCATGTGTGTGAATGTATGATATAACATGTGTAATAGTTGGTATATATGTGTAATAGCTATAAGATATTTTATGTTATAGCTATTACACATGTTAATATATATTTATTATAGGTTAATAATAATATAATATAGTATAATGAATAAAGAATAATGAGTAAAGAAACATAGAAAGAGTTACAGAGAGCAAACGTGAGAAAGAAAGAAGGAAAGAAAAAAGAAATAGAAAAGGGAAATTTGAGGATTAAGGCCCTAAAGTTTAATTGGTAAGTTGTTTTAGCTCATTTTCTTATGATTTTTATGTTTATGGATGTCTAATTCAAAGTTCTACATGTATGAGGTTAAAATGAAGAAAAATAGAAAATTTTTAGATATTGATTTAGTTGAATAAATTGAGGTTTTATGGGTTAAATTGATAGGAATTGAAGTTAGAAGTGAAAATTGAGTGATTTATTAAAAGAATTCTAAGTTAGGTTTAAATAGGGATTAAGTTGAATAGAGCTCAAAATTTATGTTTTATAATGAATTTTTATGAGTTAGAAATTGTTAATGAGTTGATTAAAAGAGAATATGAAGCTTAAGTTAAAGAAAAAAGATTAGTAATGGAAAAGGATGAAATTGGAATTTTGTAAAAGTTTGATAGAAAGTGAAAATGTGTTTTATGAATTAGTATATTGATGATTTTAATTGTATGATTGTTAGTAGCAAACGTAGCACGGATACGTCATCAAAGAAGGAAAAGAGAAAGTGAACGAAGATATCGATTAAATTCGATAAATAGTGGTTTGTATTTCTATAAACCGAGCTTAATCGTTATTGCTATATTTGATATTTATATTGTATGAAAATGTGAATGAGGTAAGTATTTTTACCATATTGAAATGAATGTGATTTTGAATACCCTATTAACAATGTCGGGCTAGTCGGATATAGTTGACATGTCATAGGAATTGGAAGTATTGGGATATTCCGACATTGAGTCGATGAGACACTATGTGTCGACTCATCGTTAAAGTTCGGATTTGTTCCGATGAAGTACTTTGTGTACTATAATGTTAAAGTTCGGATTTGTTCGATGAAGCACTATGTGCTTATCTAGGAGTGTGGGTTGGATCCGTGTATCCGTTAGTGTCCGAGTTATGTTAATAAGGGTAAATAAAGTAAAGGTTATTAAAGTCTGATTGATATTGAATAATAGCAATAATGTGTTTGAATTACCATGTCTTAAAGTTGATTAAGCTATTTTTATAGAAATACCACTGAGAGTATTCTCAGCGTCACGGTTTGTTTTAGATGCTTGCAGGCTAGGTACGAAAGTATAAGGACTCAAAGATACAAGCGATCCCCAAACTCAAATTGGTGAAGTTTCTATCTTTTTGGAAAATGGCATTGTACCTAGGATGTCTTTAAGTTATTTTGAAAGTATCTAAGTTGTTAAATGATATTTTGGTATGTTTTGTAAATGTTACCAAAACCTTAAGTATGGTATGTTTTGATATGTTAGTGAAGAGTAATAAGAGGAATTGTTGGTAAATGTTGTAGAGAGAAGAAATGAAGATGTTATAAACTTAGTTATCAACATTTTATACTAAAACAGATTTGGACAGTAACAGTAGTCCAACTTTGAAAATATACCAAAAATAGTATAAAGTGAATTAGATGATGAATAAAATATGTAATTGAAGATTAATGAATCTATTTTTATATGGAAGAAACAAAATAGGTAAAAGAGTTGTGTTTTATGAGATATTTACGTTTTGGTGAAATAGGGTTAGAACAATTTCTGGATTCCCTGTTCTGACTTTAGAAATTCACCATAAATTATGTATTAAGAATTAGGACTCAAACTTTATTTTTATGGATTCCTTATAGAGTCTATTTTTAATTGAAACAAATGGCATAGTCATTGGATTTCTGTACAGGAAGCAATTTGATTCGTAGTGCACAAGGGTCAGAGTAGCCGAACCCTGAAACAGGGGAGACTTCTTCTAATAAACTGTACTAATTGGCCTAACCAAAAATTCTAGAAAAAAATTAATAAGTAGATATATGAGTCTAGTTTCAGGGAAAATTTACGTAATTGGATTTCGAGTTTCGTAACTCGAGATATGATTTTTTTAGCGACCGTGATGCAGATGGATAGTTTACTACGAAAACTGTTTAAGTGCTATGATAAGTTTTGTAATGTCTCCTGCTTGACTCCAACAACGGTCTCGGGTAGGGGACGTTACAATATTGATTGGTATCAGAGCTATTTAGGTTTAGTCGGTTCTAGGACTAAATCGAATGTCAATGTGAATCTAGAGGTACATGCCATTACTGAGTCAAATTTGAGTTGGGATTGGATCTTGATATGTTTGTTGAATATTTTTGTTTTATAGCATTAAGAATGTCTGATAAAAGCATTGAGGATACTGATCAAGAGATGTATAGTGAAGATGATGAACCGTATAATGTGAATGAATCGGAGTCTGCAACTCCAAGTGTGAATCCAGTGGGAAATCAACTGAATGTTGGAAGTGATAATACTGAAGTCTTTAGAATAATCGCCGATGCCCTTCAAAAAGCGGTAGGAACTATGCTTGCTACATCCTCTATCCCTACTACCCGAAGAGCTCCAATTAAAGAATTGAGAAAATATAGAGCTACAGAATTTTTGGGTGCAAAGGGAATTGATTCGACTACTGCTGAAAATTGGTTAAAGACTACAAAGAGAGTTACGAAGCAACTTGAATGTACACCACAAGAAAGCTTAGTGTGTGTTGTCTCATTCTCGCAAGAGGAAGCTTTAGTATGGTGGGAATCGGTGATTCGAATGTACTTGAGGAACAGATAAGTTGGGACTTCTTTTAAAAAGAGTTTCAAAATAAGTATTTGGGAGAAATGTACATAGAGGACAAAAAACAAGAGTTCTTAACACTGAAACAAGGTGAGATGCTTATAGTGGATTATGAACGAGAATTTTTGAGATTGAGCAGATATGCCACTGAGTTTGTACCAACTGAAGCCGACCGATGTAAAAGATTTTTAAGAGGATTACGTGATGAATTTAGACTACAGTTGATGCCTCTTAGAATCACTGAGTTTTCGGATTTAATGGAAAGAGCTAAGATGATTGAACAAATTCTCGGAAGGGATAAAAAGTCTGAAGTTGCTCATTCGACTGAAAAATGTCCCGGAATGGTTAGTTCAAGTCTGCAGCCTAAGCGGTCAAAAGAATCACGAGGTAATTGGAGATTTAGTTCTCGATCGGAAATGAGTGATCGAGGTCGGAAAAGACAGACTACTGTGTCTACTGGCAGTATCCGAAGTCCAGTTCAGAATACTGAAATTCCAATATGTGAGCATTGTGGAAACCGACACAAAGAGGAGTGTAGAAAGTTGACTGGAAGTTGTTTCCGTTGTGGAGCTACCGATCACTTTATTAAAGATTGCCCAAAGATATACGGAACAACACCGACAGTGAGTGCAAAGATCTGAATTTGCTTCCAGAGGTAGGGATCGGGCCAAGTAGTTCGTTTGCTAGAGATGGTACTAGAAGAACTAGTGAGAGTGCTACACAACAATCTGAAGCTAGAGCTCCAGCTCGAGCATATGTTGTGAGGACTCGAGAAGAGAAAGATGCTCACGATGTGGTGACAGGTATATTCTTATTGAATTCAACACTCGTTTATGCTTTAATAGACCCTGGGTTATCACATTCATATGTTAATACGAAAGTAGTTGAGACAAAAAAAAATTAGAGTTTGAATTGTCTAAAGTTATGATAGAAGTGTCTAGTCTACTGGGACAAACTACTTTAGTGAACCATATATGTCGAAGATGTTCGTTAATGATTCAAGATAGAATATTCCCTGTTGATCTGTTGATTATGCCATTTGGCGACTTTGATGTTATTTTGGGAATGGATTGGTTATCAGAACATGGAGTGATTTTAGACTGTTATAAGAAGAAGTTTATTGTTCAGAATGAAAGTGAAGATAGAATTGAAGTAAATGGTATTCGGACTAGTGGATCAATTCGTATTGTTTGACCATTAAAGCTAGCAAGCTTCTTCATCGAGGTTGTAATGCTTTCTTAGCATATGTGATTAATTCGGATTCGGTTGAAAGTCGGTGTAGTAAAATTCGGATTGTATGTGAATTTTCGATGTATTCCCGAGGAATTACGGATTACCCCGATCGAGAGGTATAATTTTGATTGAAGTCTACCCAAGTACAGATCTGGTATCGATACCTCCGTACCGTATGGCACCTACTGAGCTAAAGGAATTGAAAGTACAGTTGCAAGACTTATTGGACAGAGGTTTTATACGACCTAGTACATCACCATGGGGAGCTCCAATGTTATTTGTTAAGAAGAAAGATGGGTCGATGCGGTTGTGCATTGATTATCAACAACTCAACAAATTGACTGTCAAGAACAAGTATCCACTTCCCCGAATAGATGATTTGTTTGATCAACTGAAAGGAGCTTAGTATTTTCAAAGATTGATCTAAGGTCGGGATACTATCGGTTGAAAGTAAAAGAGTGCGACATATTGAAGACGGCATTAAATGCGAGGTATGGGCATTATGAATTTTAGTGATGCCATTTGGATGACAAATGCCCTCGCCGCTTTTATGGATCTTATGAATCGGATTTTTCAGCCATACTTGGATCGGTTCGTAGTAGTTTTTATCGACGATATTTTGGTGTATTCCAAGTCAGAAAAAGACCATGAGCAACATCTCCAGATTGTTTTGCAAATACTACGAGAAAAGCAATTGTACGGAAAATTGAGCAAGTGTGAATTCTGGTTATCAGAAGTTGTGTTTCTTGGTCATGTCGTATCAGCGGATGGAATTATAGTGGATCCAAAGAAGATTGAAGCAGTTATTCAGTGGAAAGTTCCTAAGAATGTATCAGAGGTACGAAGTTTTCTCGGATTGGCTGGTTACTATCGAAGATTCGTCAATGGATTTTCAAAGATAACCTTACCGATGACCAAGCTACTACAGAAGAATATTCCATTTGTTTGGAATGAGCAATGTCAGAAAAGTTTTGAAGCATTAAAACGAATGTTAACAGAGGCACCGGTGTTGACTTTACCAGAATCAGAAAGAGATTTTGTAGTGTACGGTGATGCTTCATTGAGTGGATGGGATGTGTCTTGATGCGAGAGCGGAAAGTCATTGCTTATGCTTCAAGGCAATGAAACCGCATGAACGCAACTATCCAACTCATGATTTAGAATTAGCAATTGTAATTTTTGCCTTGAAGATTTGGAGGCACTATCTTTATGGTGAAAAGTGCTATGTTTATCTGGATCATAAAAGTTTGAAGTATCTGCTTTCAAAAAAGAATTGAATCGAGACAAAGGCGTTGGATAGAGCTTCGAAGACTATGATTGTGTCATAGACTATCATCCGAGGAAGGCTAATGTAGTAGCCGACGACCGAGTAGAAAAGCCGCGATCGAATTTCGAGCAATGTTTGCACAACTTAGTATCATCGAAGATGGAAGCCTTTTGGTGAATTAAGAATAAAGCCGTAATGTTTGATCGAATCGGATCGGCACAGTTAGAAGATGATAAGTTGTTAAAGAAAAGAGATGATTTGAATGATACAACAAAAATTTTAGCATTGATGGAAATGGTGTCTAAGATTTCGAATCGACTTTGCATTCGAATAATTACGAGTTGAAAGAGTTAATTCTTCGATAAGCTCATAATAGTCCATTTGCATTTCATCCGGAGGTATGAAAATGTATCGTGATTTCGTGAATTGTATTGGTGGTCGGGAATGAAAAGGATATAAGCGAATATGTGGCAAAGTGTTTGACTTGTCAACGAGTGAAGGCGAACATCAAGTTCCATCGGGATTACTTCAACCCATCAATATTCCCGAATGGAAATGGGACCGAATAACGATGGACTTTGTGACGAGATTACCGATGTCTACAAGTAAAAAGAATGCTATTTGGGTAATAGTTGATCGACTTACGAAGTCACTCATTTCTTAGTTGTGAGAACCGATTGGTCGTTAAAGAAACTTCTTTGAGGTTTATGTTAGGAAATCATTAGATTACATGGTATTCCAAAATCAATAATTTCGATGAGATCCAAGGTTTACGTCAAGGTTTTGGAAGCAATTACATGAATCTTTCGATTTTCGACTTCATTTTAGTACGACTTTTCATCCACGATGATGGTCAATCTGAGCGGGTAATACAAATTTTAGAAGATATGCTTGAGCACTGTATGATTGATTTTGAGTCTAAGCGGGAATATTATTTGTCATTAGCGAATTTGTGTATAATAATAGTTTCGATCAAGTATCTGATGGCACCGAATGAGGCTTTGTATGGACGAAGATGCCGATCACTCGTATGTTGGATGAATCGAATGAGAATAAGATGATTGGACTGAATTGGTTCAAGAAACGGAAAGTACAATTAAGAAAATTCGGAAAGATTGAAAGCGCTTTTGATAGGCGAAATCGTATGCGATTTGAAGCGACGGGATATTGAATACTCGATCGGGGATAAAGTATTTTAAAGGTTTCACCTTGGAAGAAAATTCTAAGATTTGGTCAAAAGGAAAATTAAGTCCTCGTTTTATTGGGCCTTACGAAGTTATTGAGAGAATTGGACGATGGCGTATCGATTGGCCTTACCTCCGAACTACGAAAATGCACGATGTCTTCCATGTTTCTATGCTAAGAAGATATCGATCAGATCCTTCACATGTTATTACTACCGAGAATGTAGAGATTCGACCTGACTTATCGTATAAAAAAGAACCAGTTGATTCTAGCACGAGAGGTAAAAGAATTACGTAATAAACGTATTCCTTTAGTAAAAGTGCTATGGCGAAGTCACAGTGTTGAAGAAGCTACATGGGAACCAGAAGAAACGATGAGATCCCAATACCCCCATCTCTTTTCAGGTAAATTTCGAGGACGAAATTTATTAAGGGGGAGAGAATTGTAATGAACCGAAAGTTACGGTATCGGAAATTGAGTCTTGAGTCTTGTTTTTGTGAAATTTATTCATGAATATTTATTAGAAATATTTATGAATTATAGTTGAATGGTTATTTAATGTTTGATTAAGTTAAGTAGCTTGAATTTAGAATAATGACTAAATTGCATACGGTATAAAAGTTTAATTATAGATTAAAGATTAGTAAAGGGACTAATCTAGCAATTAGACCCTAAGTGCCATGTGTGTGAATGTATGATATAACATGTGTAATAGTTGGTATATATGTGTAATAGCTATAAAATATTTTATGTTATAGCTATTACACATGTTAATTATATATTTATTATAGGTTAATAATAATATAATATAGTATAATGAATAAAGAATAATGAGTAAAGAAACATAGAAAGAGTTACAGAGAGCAAACGTGAGAAAGAAAGAAGGAAAGAAAAAAAGAAATAGAAAAGGAAATTTGAGGATTAAGGCCCTAAAGTTTAATTGGTAAGTTGTTTTAGCTCATTTTCTTATGATTTTTATGTTTATGGATGTCTAATTCAAAGTTCTACATGTATGAGGTTAAAATGAAGAAAAATAGAAAATTTTAGATATTGATTTAGTTGAGTAAATTGAGGTTTTATGGGTTAAATTGATAGGAATTGAAGTTAGAAGTGAAAATTGAGTGATTTATTAAAAGAATTCTAAGTTAGGTTTAAATAGGGATTAAGTTGAATAGAGCTCAAAATTTATGTTTTATAATGAATTTTTATGAGTTAGAAATTGTTAATGAGTTGATTAAAAGAGAATATGAAGCTTAAGTTAAAGAAAAAAGATTAGTAATGGAAAAAGGATGAAATTGGAATTTTTGTAAAAGTTTGATAGAAAGTGAAAATGTGTTTTATGAATTAGTATATTGATGATTTTTAATTGCATGATTGTTAGTAGCAAACGTAAAACCGGATCGTCATCAAAGAAGGAAAAGAGAAAGTGAACGAAGATATCGATTAAATTCGATAAATAGTGGTTTGTATTTCTATAAACCGAGCTTAATCGTTATTGCTATATTTGATATTTATATTGTATGAAAATGTGAATGAGGTAAGTATTTTTACCATATTGAAATGAATGTGATTTTGAATACCCTATTAATGAGTGTCGGGCTAGTCGGATATAGTTGACATGTCATAGGAATTGGAAGTATTGGGATATTCCGACATTGAGTCGATGAGACACTATGTGTCGACTCTTTCGTTAAAGTTCGGATTTGTTCGATGAAGTACTTTGTGTACTATAATGTTAAAGTTCAGATTTGTTCGATGAAGCACTATGTGCTTATCCCGAGTGTGGGTTGGATCCATTATCCGTTAGTGTCCGAGTTATGTTAATAAGGGTAAATAAAGTAAAGGTTATTAAAGTCTTGATTGATATTGAATAATAGCAATAATGTGTTTGAATTACCATGTCTTAAAGTTGATTAAGCTATTGTTTATAGAAATACCATGAGAGTATTCTCAGCGTGCACGGTTTGTTTCGTGCTTGAGGCTAGGTACTGAAAGTATAAGGACTCGACATACAAGCCGATCCCCAAACTCAAATTGGTGAAGTTTCTATCTTTTTGGAAAATGGCATTGTACCTAGGATGTCTTTAAGTTATTTTGAAAGTATCTAAGTTGTTAAATGATATTTTGGTATGTTTTGTAAATGTTACCAAAACCTTAAGTATGGTGTGTTTTGATATGTTAGTGAAGAGTAATAAGAGGAATTGTTGGTAAATGTTGTAGAGAGAAGAAATGAAGATGTTATAAACTTAGTTATCAACATTTTATACTAAAACAAATTTGGACAGTAACAGTAGTCCAACTTTGAAAATATACCAAAAATAGTATAAAGTGAATTAGATGATGAATAAAATATGTAATTGAAGATTAATGAATCTATTTTTATATGGAAGAAACAAAATAGGTAAAAGAGTTGTGTTTTATGAGATATTTACGTTTTGGTGAAATAGGGTTAGAACAATTTCTGGATTCCCTGTTCTGACTTTAGAAATTCACCATAAATTGTGTATTAAGAATTAGGACTCAAACTTTATTTTTATGGATTCCTTATTGAGTCTATTTTTAATTGAAACAAATGGCATAGTCATTGGATTTCTGTACAGGAAGAAATTTGATTCATAGTGCACAAGGGTCAGAGTAGCCGAACCCTGAAATAGGGGAGACTTCTTCTAATAAACTGTACTAATTGGCCTGACCAAAAATTCTAGAAAAAAAATAGTAAGTAGATATATGAGTCTGGTTTTAGGGAAAATTTACGTAATTGGATTTCGAGTTTCGTAACTTGAGATATGATTTTTTTAGCGACTGTGATGCAGATGGATAGTTTACTACGAAAACTGTTTAAGTGCTATGATAAGTTTTGTAATGTCTCGCTTGACTCAAACGGTCTCGGGTAGGGGACGTTACATTTTCAATTACTTGAACACTTGGCTGTTTTCATTTAATCTACAGTTGATATATATTTAAGGCCACTTTCCTTGTACAAGTGCGGTTTGATAAATTTAGAATTTTGTTTTGTTTTCCTTTTAGCTTAACCCATTCTGAGGTTCTTTCTAAGGCATGCATGAATTTGTTGCTTTGGTTTTGTGTGTTTTGGGCATTGTTTGCTTCCTTCTAATAGTTCTATCATTTGTTTGATCAAATGCAGCTGTGGGACTTCAGGCGGGTAGCCAAAGCTGATGCCTGTCACTGCTTAAGTTGCTAAGAAGTGGGGATTATTTCATGGCTTGTACGAGTCTCCTATGATAAAGTAAGGAACCCATCCCTATTTTCTTCTAGTTTTTCTTTCATCTACTTGTGAAATCACACTCTTTACTTATTCATCAATGGCTTGAACAAATATATAATCGGATCTTTAATTAAACTAGGAAAAATCCAGTAATACCCAAAAAAGTTTTATACTCTTTTTGTATAATCACTATTCAGAACTTAGTTTCACGAATTGTCATTCTCATACATGCAAATTAATCTGTTGTCATCATGGTGTGTTAATATCAACAACTTAATCAAATCCCCGTTCTTTTCCTCGAGACATTCAAAATTCAAACATTGTTAATATATACATCGGATTTCATTGAAAAGTGTCCATGCATTGTGTCGAAACCATTTTTTTAAAGGGGTTTGAAAAGCGGGTTCGACTTTTGAAAAATGAAAATGGGAGTCGCCACCAACCTTTTTAGGTGTGATTGGATTACTTTTATAAAATATTTTGGTCTCTGAAATTCAAGAAAATAGGTTCGAGAGTCGGTTATGCACAAGGAACGATTAGCACCCTCGTAACACCCAAAATTGGTACCGAATTGATTATTTATTGTCCTAATGTCGAAAATTTGAAAAGATTTTAAAACTTGAACAATTTAAAGTTGAAACTTGAGATTTCTTTGTTAGAAAGTATACAAACATTACATCCGACATGTTAGGACATGATGTTTTAAATCCTCGTAACTAAAATTATCTCATGATTTTGAAAATTTATTAAAAGGATATTTGGTTATTTAGTCAAACGAAAAATCGCAACCCAGACATGTTAGGGCACTATTTCACGAATTTCTAAACACCAAACATTGCCTTATTTAAGAAAAACTTTTCAATTAAATGAAATATATTTTTAAAACAATGAATAATATAGAATTTAATGAAAAATAGTTTGATATAATACTAAAATTATTAAAAAAATAAAATATAAAAGAGAATTAAAATGAAGGAAATAGGGATTAAATCAAAATAAAAAAGGTTGAAAAGCGAACATGAACAAAGAATAAATAAGAACAAAAGCGTAGAAAATAAGAATGCAAGAGGAAATTTGAGTGAATGCTCTTAAAAATTCTTATTGCTTCCCAAAACTCAAGTGAAGTCAAGTTGTTTTTACAATGAGGGGAGAGGCCTCTATTTATAGTTGAGCCTCCCCAAATCCAACGGTACAGATCAATTACATCAACGGTTAAGATTAAAAGATATCTACAAATTAAATCTATAAGATTACAAAATCATATCTTCTAAGATTGCATATCATATCTAAGATTGCAATCATATCTAAGATTGTATGATATCTAAGATTGCATATCACATCTAAGATTGCATATCATTGAAGATTATATTTCCATATGAGTCAAGCTTATAGATGGACCTTAAATCTTTTCAAGTAATGGGCCATTCTGATTGGGCCAAATTATATGCTTGTAATTTTGGACTGAACTTGGACTTCATTTTATTTGGGTTTATTATTTTTGTTTTGGACTTATTTACGGGCGGGCAAAATTGAGTGTCTCTGTTGCCCTCTTTGCCCATTCTTTGTATGAGAATAGAGCAAAGACTATAAAGGACCAATTTTGCCGGGCTCGCCAAGTCTTGAGTTCTTGATCCTTGATCTTCTTTAAATGGCCTCTTGACGGCTTCAATCTGCTTCACTACAACTCAGGAAGGCAATATCTGCTATCTTTGATCTGCTCCCCGTCTAATACAGAGACGCCAAATCTGTTATCTTCGATCTACTCACCGTCTAATACAGAGACGCCAAATCTACTTCTTCAATCTGCTTCCCGTCTAATACAGAGATGTCAAATCTATTATATCCGATTTGCTCCCCGTCTAATACAGAGATGCCAAATCTGTCATCTTGGATTTGCTTCGATGTAAACACATGAAGGTCAGATCTGCTATGTCTTCGATCTGCTCCCCGTCTAATACAGAGATGTCAAATCATCTTGGATCTGCTTCAATGAAGGTCCAATCTGTTATGTCTTTGATCTGCTCCCCGTCTAATACAGAGATGCCAAATCATCTTGGATCTGCTTTAATGAAGGTCAGATCTGTTGTGTCTTCGATCTGCTCCCCGTCTAATACAGAGATGCCAAATCATCTTGGATCTGCTTCAATGAAGGTCAGATCTGCTATGTCTTCGATATGCTTTCCATCGAATATGGAGATGCCAAATCTGTTTCTTCGATTTGTTCTCTGACAGTACAGAGATGCCAAATCATCTTAGATCTACTTCAGCGTAAACACGTGAAAGCCAAATCTGCTATGTCTTCGATCTTCTCCTTGCAAACACAAGGATGCCAAATCATCTTGGATCTACTTCGATGTGAAAACATTCGAAGGTTAGATCTGCTATGTCTTCGATCTGCTCTCTGTCGAATATGGAGATGCCAAATCTGTTATCTTCGATCTGCTCTCTGACAATACAGAGACGCCAAATCATCTTAGATTTGCTTCAATGTAAACAAGTGAAAGCCAAATCAGCTATGTCTTCGATCTGCTCCCTGCCAATACAGAGATACCAAATCATCTTAGATTTGCTTTAACGTAAACACGTGAAAACCAAATCAGCTATGTCCTTGATCTGCTCCCTGCCAATACAGAGACGCCAAATCATCTTAGATTTGCTTCAACGTAAACACGTGAAAGCCAAATCAGCTATGTCTTCGATCTGCTCTCCACCGAATACAGAGATGCCAAATCTGTCATGTTTGATCTGCTCTCTGCCAATACAAAGATGTCAAATCTGCTATCTTCGATCTACTCTCTGCCAATACAGAGATGCCAAATCATCTTAGACTTGCTTCAACATAAACACGTGGAAGCCAAATCAGCTATGTCTTCGATCTGCTCTCCACCGAATACAGAGATGCCAAATCTATCATCTTTGATCTGCTCTCTGCCAATACAAAGATGCCAAATCTGTTATCCTCGATCTGTTCTCTGCCAATACAGAGATGCCAAATCATCTTAGATTTGCTTCAACGTAAACACATGAAAGCCAAATCAGCTATGTCTTCGATCTGCTCTCCGCCGAATACAGAGATGCCAAATCAGTCATCTTTGATCTGCTCTCTGCCAATACAGAGACGCTAAATCATCTTAGATTTTCTTCAACATAAACACGTGAAAGCCAAATCAACTATGTCTTCGATCTGCTCCCTGCCAATACAGAGACGCCAAATCTGGTATCTTCGATTTGCTCCCTGACAATACAAAGACGCCAAATCATCTTGGATCTGCTTCAGTGTAAATACTTGAAGGTTAGATCTGCTATACTTTAGCCTATTACCCTACTGCTTAGGGGGTTAAGGTGCACCAATCTTTATTTTCCCTTTGAAGGATATGACCTGTATAATGTGTATGAGTTCATGCCTAATGATTAGGATACTATGATCGAAATGAGACAAATGCTCCTAATTAAACCTGTTATAATGCAAAATGTTTATGAATATGACCCCTATTCTAGACGTCACTACTCATTGCTTCGTCGTAGCTCATCCTTGTTTCTCTCCAAATATCACTCCTACTCAGCCTTCAAATATTATGACCCACCGAAAATGTCTGTAAGATGATCCTCTGATCGAATCTTTTGATTTATCCAATCATCATTTAGACTAAAGAAGAAATTTCATTTCCCCGAGTACATCCTACTCTCACATATAGGAATTTCTTAAACAATTGTTCTGTTTCAGTTTCTTGTATTATCTAGAAATTTCCAGAGTAATATGCAAAACTTTGTTTGTAAAGATATTTAGTTCATCAATCATTATTTCTATGCAACACACTTTATGAATAATAGAGGACGAATAAATAGATCCAGAGGATAATTAAATTTGAATGAATTTGTCCAAAAATACAAAGGAAATTAATCTGATAGCTTATCTTTGAGAAGAAAGAGAATCTAAAGATAGCAAGCAGGACAAAAGTTAGATGCCCTAGATATCACCGCTTGAGCATTTATACACCAGCTCCATGAAGACTTTTTTTTTGAGTTCAACATGTGTTTAAAAGATCCAAAGTAATTCGTTGATGCCTCGATATGTAACATACTTTACTTCTTGTCGAATCTGGTATAACAAGGTCACTGTATGACTTTCCAAATTTGAGCTGCCCTTTCGGGTTTTCAACTCAAAACCCCTTTGGTCTCAAGGCACCCTTTGCGGGTTTTCACCTTGGCCTCTCCATTTTTTTTTATTTTTTCTCTTTTTTCTTTTTATTTTTTTCTTTTTTTTTTTTGAAATAGAAGTCACAAAGTGCCCTTTGCGGGTTTTCACCTTGGCTTCCCTTCTCCTTCAGACAAAGTACTCCTTGGCCGAGTCCGAATTCACTTGATCAGATAATTTCTTCCTATCTATTTCTTGTCAAAATCAGTGCACCTCTAGAGAAAGCCCTCTTCGCAACATATGGCCCTTTCCAATTCGGCATCCTTTTGCATGGGAAGGATATCTTTCAGCACAACGTTTCCTTTATGAAATTCTTTTGGACGAACCTTCTTTGTCATAAGTCTGTGTAATCCATTTTTGGTACATTTGCTTAAGATGAATACTTTCAAGTTAAGTTTACTATAGGTATTCAATTCTTGACTCCATCAAAGCTTGGAGGTAAAATCTTGATTCATAAACCCATGAGAAAGGGATTGCCCCAGCACCAGTCCTGGCTGTTGTTTGTCAAACCCTACAAAAAGATGGTTCAATGATTCTCAGCAGACAAGAATGAAGTTGTTGACTTTATCCTTCAACCTGGAAAGCTGAGGTACAGAGATTACTCCCGGAGCATACATCCCACCATGACTCGATGATGTTTCTGAAGCATCCCTAATCTTCATAAATTGCCCCCAACTGTGAAGCTGCCAAATGGGTGTAGCAAATAGGAGCCACAACAAATATGGCTGTGGTGCTCTTTTGATACATATAGGATAGAGAATGAACAAACTCTTGCAGATCATCAGCCAAAAACCCAGCTTGGTCTAAGAGAACATGATAGTGAGTTTACCTTGTGATTCCAATCATTCCAGCATGGGTACCAAGGTAAAAATCATTGTTCTTTGGATGGCATATTTTGTTGTTAATGACAGTACCATGTAGCACATTGTCAGGAGATCCCTGCTGAAAAAAACTTGGTATGATGGTTTTTGTACAACAATAACCACAATCTTTAAGGTTCCACTTCTCGTCAAGGGACTTGCAAGCCTCAACAACTTGATCAAAACTTGATCGAATTGAGACTCGCTAACCCCATCCCTGAAAATAATGATTTGATCAGGTTTCCTCTTCCCTGAACTTGTATAGAAGTCTAAGAGAGCTTCCTTCATGATACCGTCATCCACTTTGTTAGAAGCTGGTTTTGAAGAAAGAATCTATCATTTTATGCTTGAGAGATGCGTGACGACTGATGCCCCATAGCTGAAAATCAATGGCCACCTTTGGAGCTAACCATCGCGCTATTGACTATTGATGACATCGATCGCTTTCGGAAAGCCAAACAATGCACCCATTCAAGGATGATGGTTGGAACCTTTGAAACAACTGGAATTGAAGTTGTTTGCCCAGTAATAAGCATAGAGAGTGGGTGGTAGTTTCTTATGCCAATTTTACCAGTCTCGGTCATCTTCGTAATTTGTTTTTTCTTCTTTTTCTTTTCTTTTGGCAACCTTTGTTGTACTGTGGTATGGCGCATTATCTTTGAAAAGACTGCAAACTTTTGGCATTGTGCAGTTATATATAATATTTTTTTTTTTTGAAATGGATGACTTTTGACTTTGTAATATTGGCATATGAAGCTATCTCCCCCTCTTAATGGAGTAGTTGATGTCCACAAAGATGAGTCAGCTTGAAACTTTTGACGAGCTCGGGCCCATAACATACATGCCCCATAAGTCTTGACTCTCTTAAATTTGGCATTCATTGTACAACTGATGCGATCCCTTTTCATAGTGGACCAACAGTGCCCCAAAACCTCATGTTTATTCTGGCAATTGCAAATCCTCCTGCATGCGTTTTTGGACCACATTTTTGAATTCCCATAATAGTCTCAACAAGGTCTTGTCTTGTCTCCTCAGCTAATTCCAATTTCGCAATCTTTCCTTCCTCTAAGGCTATATTTCCTACCACCACTTCATGGGGTATAAACCATTTTCAACAAATTCAGAAACAAGTCACAATTTCTGTCACCTTCAAAGTACTAAGATTCCTCTAAACGCATATCGCACTCAAAAGGAACTCTGAATCTATAGTATCGTTACTTGTGTCATTGATATCTAGGGATTTATGATAGGCACACAAAAGAATATACAAGGAATAAATGAATTCAAGAATGACTATTTACATGAAATGAAAATTTATAAAGAATGCCAAAGGTCAAAAGAATCAGAATGAAAGAGTATTTACTCGGATAAATAATAAAAGTATGTTTTATTGAAAATAAAAATGTCTGAACATGAGCACACTTCTCAAAAGAAATCTCATTACTTCTAGGCTTTAGAGCAATAAGAGTGTTCTAAATATTACTCCGTAAAATTCCTAAAGATTACAGGAAGTTCTTCTGCAGCCCAATTGTTTAAAGAACTTCCCGGTTCGTAAGGGTGAATACCCTCAAGGTTTCTTTGTTCAGTCCCTTCCTCATTGATGATTTTCATTTCCAAACACCCCCTTCTCCGGGTAAGCTATCCCTCCTGACACAAAAGTCGGGGATATGTAAGGGAACATCGTTAATTCCCATTCAACTTCTTTTTCACTCAGCCGTGACCATCTTCTCTCTCTTTCTTTTTTTTTCTCTTTTTGATAACTTTAACTAATTAGAGTCTTTTTATAATTTTGAATGCAAATGATGCGATGAGATGCTATTAGATGCAAATGCATGAATGCAAAAGGATATAGATTTTGATTCAGGTTTTATTTTAGAAAAGCGTTATTTAAGGAACAAAAATCTTTTATAAAATGAATTACAAATACGCTTTTACCAGTAGGCCCGAGTCTTAACCCTATCTCATAACAAAGCTAACTTTCGACCACGATCGACTATAGCTCATATTGGTGCTCAACGTGCTTGCCCTTTCTACGATGTCGTAAATGATCAGCTATCTCTTGAATTTGAATTACGGCTTCACCTATGAAGTAAGCTCTACACCAAAGACACATTCTCCAATGTCCGTGAAGTTGCTTTGATTACGTTGAAAGAAAGATTGGCGATCAAGTAGGCATTCCGACTTCACAAAGATATTGCCTTAAAATGATATCAAACATCCTTAGTGCTTCTTGAGAGTCTTTAAATTTTGCCTCCACGAACATTTTGAATTGCTTGCATGGGTATCTTTGTAGCATAGCTAATCTCCACTTTAAAGGTATTTAAACGATACGATCTTCTTTAATCTCTTTCTTTCATGTTCATTTGGGTTGTCCCTACCATCGTGGCTTTCATTTCCACTTGTTGTTTGGTAGTGGTCCTATAGTAAGTGAGCCTTTCTACCATCATAAGCAAAATTCTTTCCATCCAATTCAATTTTGTAGGTCTTAAACCCTTACCATCCACGAGGTGACTATCTTCATCTGTAATGGTAGAAGTTTCCATCAGTACTCCCCACGCTCACCTTGAATTGTTCATCTATCTTCATGTCAAGCAAATACTGCAATTCCCTATAACTGTTGTAGAACAACTGCTTGGCTTCGTTACTCCATTAATCCCATATTTCCTTTAACTCTTGGAGGTTATTTTGCATCACACTAATGAGAGTGTAGTCCCATAATTCTAATGTGTATCCTTGATGACACTATTTCCTTTTTCTATCTGGGTTTTCCCTGACCAAGCACAAACGAAAGAGTTGTCCTCTACTTTATTAAGATATTCGTTCCTTATTACAAAACTTTCTAACTCAAAAATTGAACCTTGAATCGGTATCTTTTAATGATAAATGACATGCAATTATAGCAAAATAAGAAAAACAAGTCAGTGTCACATATATAAAAAAAAATATAATAAAGAAGAACTTTTAAAGGTAGGCACTAAAGGTCATCATCATACTACCTGGGGCAAGCACTTAAAGTTCACTATATGTAGTTCGGTTCTAAAGCAATGGTACCTGAACCAGCAGATTCCTCGATCCTCACCAATTATAGGCTCATATGGACCAAGTTCGGTTCAAGGGGACACATTTCCCTATGGCCATGCGGAGATGAAAATCTCACGAAGAGATAGGTACGGATGTATCCCGGAAGTAATCCACTAGCCTATGCGGAGGTGAAAACCTCACGAAAGCATAACTTCTCACTCCCACTTAAGGGTGTGACTACAACGGTCATACAAATGCAATGTGTGCGTAAACAATAAAAAACATATGCAACTAACACATGTAAAAATGACATATTTTAAAAATTTTCCAAATTTCCGACATTAACACAGAAAATAATCAATTTTCGGCTTGACTCTCTTATAGGTCCCCAGTGGAGTCGCCAAGCTGTCGAAACCATTTTTTTTAAAGGGGTTTGAAAAACAGGGTTTGACTTTTTGAAAAATGAAAATGGGAGTCGCCACCAACCTTTTTAGGTGTGATTGGATCACCTTTATAAAACATTTTGGTCTCTGAAATTCAAGAAAATAGGTTCGGAGTCGGTTACGCACAAGGAAGGATTAGCACCTCGTAACGCCCAAAATTGGTACCGAATTGATTATTTATTGTCCTAATGTCGAAAATTTGAAAAGATTTTAAAACTTGAACAATTTAAAGTTGAAACTTGAGATTTCTTTGTTCGAAAGTATACAAACATTACATCCAAACATGTTAGGACACGATGTTTTAAATCTTCGTAACTAAAATTATCTCATGATTTTGAAAATTTATTAAAAGGATATTTGGTTATTTAGTCAAACGAAAAATCGCAACCCAGCATGTTAGGGCACTATTTCCCAAATTTCTAAACACCAAACATTGCCTTATTTAAGAAAAAACTTTTTCAATTAAATGAAATATATTTTTTAAAACAAAGAATAATATAGAATTTAATGAAAAATAGTTTGATATAATACTAAAATTATTAAAAAAAATAAAATATAAAAGAGAATTAAAAATCAAGGAAATAGGGATTAAATCAAAATAAAAAAAGGTTGAAAACGAAAATGAACAAAGAATAAATAAGAACAAACTGTAGAAATAAGAACGCAAGAGGGAAATTTGAGTGAATGCTCTTAAGAATTCTTATTGCTTACCCAAACTCAAGTGAAGTCAAGTTGTTTTTACAATGAGGGGAGAGGCCTCTATTTATAGTTGAGCCTCCCCAAATCCAACGGTACAGATCAATTACATCAATGGTTAAGATTAAAAGATATCTACAAATTAAATCTCTAAGATTACAAAATCATATCTTTTAAGATTGCATATCATATCTTCTAAGATTGCATATCATATCTAAGATTGCAATCATATCTAAGATTGTATGATATCTAAGATTGCATATCACATCTAAGATTGCATATCATTGAAGATTATATTTCCATATGAGTCAAGCTTATAGATGGACCTTAAATCTTTTCAAGTAATGGACCATTCTGATTGGGCCAAATTATATGTTTGTAATTTTGGACTGAACTTGGACTTCATTTTTTTAGGTTTATTATTTTTTGTTTTTGGACTTATTTCTGGGCCCGGGCAAAATTGAGTGTCTACACATTGCATATTCAAAGCGACATGTAACCACTAAAATCATACAACAAAAATGAAATAGTAAGAACAAGTTCGAAACACAGTAGTGATTTTCTCCAAACTTTTCATACCGAATTCTTACTATGTTCCAACTACACGTCTGGTATCCCCTTCCATTTGGTCTCCTCCAAATATTCTAGCCATGCCGAAATCGAAATTTTGGATTCATTGCATCATCTAGTAATACATTGCTCGCTTTCAAATCCCTATGAATGACTCTTAACACGGAATCATGGTGGAGATACAACATTCCTGCAATTCCACAAATAATTTCCAAACGCTTTTTCTAATCCAATAGTGATCTTTTTGAGTCATCTAAAATCAAAAGTCAAATTTTAAAAGGAATCATGCATAACTTAAAACAAAAGTTGTTAGCATAAGTAGTCAACAATTTGAAAGAAGACATACCGAAAATGATAAAGTCTAAGCTTTTATTTGGTAAAAATTCATAGATTAACATCTTCTCTTCACCCTTAACGCAACATCCTAGTATCCATACGAGATTCCTATGCTGAAGTTTTGCAATTAGCACAATTCATTCTTAAACTCTTGTAGTCCCTAACTTGAGGAATTTGATAGTCTTTTCATTGCTATTTCTTTTCCATTTAAGAGCACACCCTGCAAATACAAAGAATTTTCCTTCAAGTACAGATAAGGAGTTTTATTGCACGTCTACATGTTTTTTTTAGAGAAAAACTACCTTGTAGACAGGGCCAAAGCCACCTTGCCCGAGTTTATTATCAGAAGAGAAATTATTAGTGGCAGCGGCTATGGTGCCCAAATCAAAGTAGGGTAAATCTCCATTTCTTCTACTCTCATCAATCTCTTTTTCACCTAAAGAGTCTTTGAATGAGGTAAGCTAAAGATATTTTTGCTTTTTCTTGCTCTTCCTGCTGTCAATTCAATTTCAAATTATATCCTATGGCAACGATTAAAATTTGAATAAAAAAAAGCTACTACAGAAAAAATGCGAGACGTACCTCTTCTTTTCCTTCTTAGAAAGAAAAGCGAAAGGCCATTAGTATGAGAAACACTACAGGCAAATAAACTATTATAATCGCAAGCACTCCGCTATTGTGAAGTAGACCTTTCTTTGTATACCGAGCTAACATGTTGCACATATGATTGCATACGAAAGAAATCAATTAAAAATTAGAACACAGAAAAAAAAAACAACACCACAAGAGTAAATAAAAATCTTCAAAATGGAATTAAACCCAAAAGTTGGGGCATGATCTGTGAATGTATTAGATATTCAGAATCTGAAACTATTTTTAATTTCAACCAGAATATAGTACACAAAATATATGCAGAACATTGGCACATGTTATCTGTGTAACACCCCGTACCCGAGTCCGTTGCCGGAGTCGAACACAAGGTGCACACAGACTTAACTTAATTGTTTTCACAGTCCATAAAAAAAATTTCCAGACTAGCTGGTTACTGCATCACTGTCTCCTTAAAAATCATATCTTGAGTTTTAAAGCTCGAAAATCAGTTTTGTAATTTTTCCCTGAAGCTAGACACATATGTCCATCAACATATTTTTTCTAGAATTTTTGGTCGGTCCAATTAGTACAGTTTATTAGTTAAAGTCTCCCCTAATCCAGGGTTCGACTACACTGACCTTCACACATTAAGAATTGGATATCTCCCTGTAAAGAGCTTCAATACTGATGCCGTTTGTTTCTTTAGAAACTAGACTCAGAGAGGAATCTATACATATATGGCATGACTCCTAATTATCTCTGGTTAATTTATAATGAATTTCCAAAGTCGGAATAGGGGATCCAGAAACCGTTCTGGCCCTGTTTCACGAGAACTTTAATATCTCTTAACATATAACTTATATGACCGTTTTGTTTCTTCCATATGAAAGTAGATTCATCAAGGTTAATTTACATAATTTATTAACTATTTAATTCCATTCCTACAATTTTTAGTTATTTTTCAAATCCACACCACTGCTGCTGTCAGCATCTGTTTTCAAGGTAAACCTTACCTATTTCGTGGTTTCCATGGACCAACTAGAGTTTTGTCATACATAGGTCCACATATGATCATATTTAGCCATTCCAAGGGCTGATCATTTCCCAACACTTCCATTCCAGTCCATAGTCACATCATGAAACCATATATATATACATAAACACAAATGGTCTAATGCCATACTCCACTTTTACGAGCCATTTTCGCATGGCTGTACACACATACATCACAAAACGTACTTGAAAAACAGCAAAGGGTAGTCCTATACATGCTATATCCAGAGTTCAACTAAAAGAGTACCAAAGGGCTTTGATAGTGTGGATGACTTCGACTTCGATGATCCCGAATCCGATAGCTAACGAACAAAATCTAGAAAACAAAGAGCCAAAGCAACAGGGTAAGCATTTTATTGCTTAGTAAGTTTCAAGTAATGAAATCAGCTTTGACTAAAGTATTACGTTCACATAGCTAAATGAATCACTTTATTAATACACATTCTCATAATCATACTTACTTCACACTTCATCAACATATATATACACAAGGTATCAACCTATCTAAGAGCCGAAAGTTCGTTAGTCGATTGAACGAACACTATTTCAAACGAATCGAATTTTCCGATGCACATGTGAACATACCTTATCGTATGGGTTTTTCGAGCGTATTAACCGAAATTATTACAGCACCAAAACGCTCACCTTCAAACCGAAGTTTCTTGAATTTAGCGGATATAACCACAAGCACAATTGCCTTCGGGTCTTAACCCGGATTTGGTAACTTGCACAAATGCCTTCGGGTCTTAGCCCGGATATAACAACTCGCACGAATGCCTTCGGGTCTTAGCCCGGATATAACAACTCGGACGAATGCCTTGGTCTTAGCCGGATATAATCACTAGCATAAATGCCTTGGGACTTAGCCGGGTATCATTCAAATGCTCATGTACACATATATCAATAATCACGACACATCCGTATTTCATTTTCGTTACTAAGGCTCAAACACAAAACATTTATCAAATCTTTCCAATTTCGGCTCAATAGCCACACACAAAGGCATGATTTTGATTTGTTTATTACATAATCTAATTAGATCATAATCTAAGTTCCATTACTCAAAAACTTACCTCGGATGTTGTCGAATGATTCCGATGGCTATTCGACCACTTTTTCCTTCCCTTTATCGGATTTAGCTCCCCTTTGCTCTTGAGCTTAATTTAACAAATAAATTGATTTAATCATTTGAGCATCGAAAGAGGAATTCAAGGTACTTAGCCCACATATTTTCATTAGATATTAAAGTCACATATGTACGGAAATCATGAATCAACTCAACACATTAGTTAGTACTCTCCTTAGCCGAATTTTCTAAGCCAAGAATAGGCATCAATATGCTTGCCTCTAACCGAATGCATGCACACCAATTCCCTCATGTGGCGAATATGCATGTCCATGTTGAGGCCAATTATACACTTAATACCACACAAAAACAGCATACATTTTACTAACTAACGATTCCATATTGTAACTCAATACGCATCAATCATTTATTTCATAACCAAACATCATCATATGCAAATATATACCTTGAGATGGTATATATGTCATACCAATACATCATGTGCAAACATGTATATCTATATATATATATATATATGCTAGAGCCGAATCTCAAAGTTGCTTATATCCAAATATAAACATATATCCAAAGCTCAAATCTTACCTACCATGCAATATGCATAAATCATACTTATGGATATACCATGGCCGAATACACCACAACACCATACCGTTTCGATTTTGGTCACGGTTGAACAAGGAACTTAATGCCTCACTCGAAAGAAAAAAAATGCTAAAAAGAAGATTTAAGAGTCATCAATCCACCTTCACATGCATCATTACAAAGCTTCATTTTAGCATGTAAATGACATCAACACCAAGCAAGAATGATGCATCCATGGCCGAGTGTCATTTCCATCACCTAACAAGATTTAGACCATGGGCTAGGTAGAACTCAAGCTACCAACTAAAACATGCATGCATCTCATGGACAACATCAAACATACCTTAGTCTAACAAATCACCATAGCCGATTGTTTCAAGCTCTTCCCCTTCCTTTCTTTCCTCTATTCGGCCAAGGATGAACCAAAGGACACACTTGTTTCCTTTCTTCCTTAGAATTTTCAGCCAAAAGAAGTGACAATTGATGAACACTTTTTTTTCTTCTTTCCCCTCAACTCACGGCAATGGGAGAAACAATCACCCCTCTTTTTTTTTTTCCCTTTTCATTATTCAATTCCCATGCTCATTATTTTATTTTTTTCTTACATCCACCATTGTCACAACATGTTTTATGACATGTTTTTGCCCATAATCCCTTGTCATGGCCGGCCACTAACTATTAGGGGGGAAATTTGACATGCAAGTCCTCCCTTTTGATTACATGCACTATTAGGTCCTTTTAGATTAGCCTATCACATTTCAAAAGTGTCACACAAGTCCTAATAACTGAATTCACATGCAATCGACTAAATCAAAGCTTGAAATTTTCACACATTCATAAATACATATTCTAGACAATAAATATTACGTTCAAACATTTCGGTGACTCGATTTAACGGTCCCGAAACCACTTCCCGACTAGGGTCAATTTTGGGCTGTCACAACTCTCCCCCACTTAAGAAATTTTCGTCCCCGAAAATCTTACCGGTAAATAGGTTTGGGTATCGCTCTTTCATAGAGTTCTCGGGTTCCCAAGTAGCTTCTTCTATCCCGTGTTTGAGCCATAACACTTTCACTAGCAGAACCCTTTTGTTTCGCAACTCGTGCTAGGATACGAATCGGTTCTTCTTCATAACTCATATTGGCTTGGATTTCAACCTCTAATGGACTAATTACGTGCGACGGGTCAGATCTATAACGTCGAAGCATCGAAACATGAAATACGTCGTGAATCTTTTCGAGTTCAGGGGGCAAAATCAAACGATACGCAATTGGACCGACTGGTTCGGATATTTCATATGGCCCGATGAATCTCAGACTCAGTTTGCCCTTACGGCCAAATCGGAGTACCTTTCTCCAAGGCGAAACTTTAAGAAACATTTTATCTCCCACCTGATATTCAATGTCTTTTCGTTTCAAATCCGCATACGATTTCTGACGATCTGTGGCTGCCTTCAGACTTTCACGGATTACCTTTACTTTCCGTTCAGCATCTTTAATCAAATCCACTCCGAAAATTTTGCTTTCACCGAGCTCGGTCCAAAACAATGGTGTACGGCATTTACGCCCGTACAAAGCCTCGTAAGGTGCCATCTTAATACTTGCTTGAAAACTGTTGTTGTAAGTGAATTCAATCAAAAGTAAATACCGTTCCCATGAACTACTGAACTCGAGGATGCAACATCTCAACATATCCTCAAGTATCTGAATTATCCGCTCGGATTGACCATCAGTTTGGGGGTGAAAAGCGGTGCTAAAATGCAACTTGGTGCCCAAGGCTTCTTGCAATTTCTTCCAAAATCGCGAGGTGAATCTCGGATCTCTATCCGATACAATAGAAATAGGTACCCCGTGTAATCTCACAATCTGAGAAACATACAATTCAGCAAGTTTATCCAATGAAGAATCCGACGACGGGATAAAGTGAGCCGACTTAGTCAGTCTATCAACAACAACCCAAATCACATCCTTCTTACTTGCTGACAATGACAGTCCGGGCACAAAGTCCATTGTGACTCGATCCCATTTCCACTCGGGTATCGTGATCGGCTGAAGTAACCTCAAGGCACTTGATGTTCCGCTTTCACTTGTTGACATATTAAACATCTCAAACAAAGTCGGAGATGTCTCGTTTCATACCATGCCACCAAAATCGACGTTTCAAATCGTTGTACATCTTCGTACTCCGGGTGAATTGACATTCGGCTACAATGGGCTTCGTTCGAATCATCGAAATGAGTTCAATTCCTTGGAACACACAGACGACTTGAACCTCAAACAATCATCATCATCAATTTGAAACTCCGATTCCTTGTTCGAACACACTCAGCCCGCTTTTGCAACCAACTCATCGTCAACTTTCGAGCTTCATGAATTTGATGAGTCAATAATGGTTTGGCCTTTAATTGGCTATTAACACATTGTCGGGTAGAATAGACAAGTGTACATTCATCGTCAGAAGCAAAGCGGTGATTTTCGGCTTAAGGCGTCCGCAACCACATTAGCCTTTCCGGGTGATAATCAATGACTAGCTCATAATCTTTCAACAACTCAAGCCAACGCCTTTGTCGTAGATTCAAGTCTCTTTGAGTTATCAAATATTTGACACTTTTGTGATCCGATTACACATGGCACTTCTCACCAAATAAGTAATGTCGCCATATCTTTAAGGCGAATACGATGGCAGCCAATTCGAGATCATGGGTCGGATAATTTTTCTCATGTGGCTTTAATTGTCTCGATGCATAGGCCACAACTTGACCTTCTTGCATCAATACACAACCTAACCTAAGTAGGGAGGCGTCACTATAGATGACAAACTCTTTGCCGATTCGGCTGCACTAATCTTGGAGCTTCCGTCAAATGAGTTTTCAATTGATCGAAACTTTTCGACACTTTTCCGTCCATTCGAACTTGACATCTTTACAAGCAAGCGTCATGGGTGTGGCTATCATCAAGAATCCTTTACAAACCGTCGGTAGTAACCAAAGAAGTCCCAAAAGCTCGAACCTCGTAATATTTCTGAGGCTTCCAGTTAAGTATGGCTAAAATTTTGCTCGGTCGACTCGAATACCGATGCAGATACCACATGACCTAAGAAGCTAACCTCGCTAACCGTAACTCACACTTGCTGAACTTAGCATATAACCGCTATCCCGTAAAATTTGCAACACTAATCTCGTGTGCTCGCATGTTCGGTCTCATCTTTTGAATAGACCAAGATGTCGTCAATGAACACAACTACGAACCGATCCAAATATGGTGCAAGATCCGATTCATCAAATCCATAAATACCGCAGGGCATTAGTGAGCCCAAACGGCATCACTAAGAACTCGTAGTGACCATATCTCGCTCAAGGCAGTTTTGGGTATGTCCGAATCTCAATTCAGAATCGATAATAGCCCGATCTCAAATCTATTTTTGAGAACACCGAGGCTCCCTTCAGTTGATCGAATAAATCATCGATACGCGGTAACGGATATTTGTTCTTTATTGTCACTTTATTAAGCTGACGATAGTCGATGCACAACCTCATGGTTCCGTCCTTCTTTTTCACGACACTGGTGCACCCCAAGGTGAAAAACTCGGGCGAGCAAAACCTCTATCCACCAACTCTTGCAACTGAGCTTTCAACTCCTTTAATTCCGTTGGTGCCATACGATACGGAGCTATCGAAATGTGTGTAGTCCCAGGTACAAGCTCAATACCAAACTCTATCTCCCGAACAGGTGGCAAACCCGGTAATTCTTCGGGAAACATATCCGGGTATTCACAAACCACCGGCACAGATTCGGGTTTCTTTTCCAATTCCTTGTCATCAAGTACATACGCAAGGTATGCTTCGCACCCCTTCCTTACATATTTCGGGCCAACATTGCCGATATTACGGTGGCAACCCCTTTAAGTCCATAGACTCAACTCGGATTATCTCGTTTTTTGCGCACCTCAGATCAATAGTCTTGCTTTTGCAATTCACAACCGCATCATGCACGGTCAACCAATCTAAACCGAGGATAACGTCAAATTCATCAAACGGCAAAAGCATCAAGTTCGCCGGAAAACAGGAACCTCGATTCACTAGGGGACATTTCTTACACACTTTGTCGACAAGCACGTAGCGACCCAAGGGATTTGATACCCGAATTACGAACTCAGTAGACTCTATAGGTAAAGTCTTACTGGATGCTAGGGTTTCACATATATAAGAATGAGTAGAACCAGGGTCAATCAAGGCAATCACATTAGTATCAAAGAGAGTGAAAGTACCCGTAATAACATCTGGCGAAGAAGCATCCTCGCGGGCACGTATAGCATAAGCTCTAACAGGCGCACGAGCCTCAGATCTGGCTGTAGCATCTCTAGATCCTCTCTGACCGCCACTAGGGTTGCCCGTGTTTCTAGACGGTCTACCTCGAGCAGTGGCAACACCAGGTTTCCCACTCTGATTTTCGTTCTGTTCAGACAGTCTCGGGCAATCTTTGATAAAGTGGTCGGCTGACCCGCACTTGTAACAGGAGCGGTCATGGAATCTACAACTCCCCGAGTGCCATTTACCACAATATCGACATTCCGTTCTGTCTCGACGATCATTTCCAGCACTAGCGATCGAAGTGACTCGTGTGCTCACAGGGGGTCGATCGTGATCTTGTCTAGAAAAGCCCGAAGGGTCTCTAGACCGGCCTAAGCCATCTCTAAATTTTTTTGATGACTGTGGGAAGGGCTTTCCCGAAGACCTCTTACGAAACTCCTTTGCTCCCGCCTTAGCTTTTCTTTTCTCCATACTGAGCTCCTTGGCTTTGCAAGCTCGCTCGACAAGTGCCACAAATTCTCAGATTTCCAAAATGCCAACATACAGCTTTATATCATCATTCAGCCCATCTTCGAAGCGTTTACACATCACCGCTTCCGAAGAAATGCATTCTCGCGCGTACCGGCTAAGCCTCACAAATTTTCGTGCATAGTCGGTAACCGACATAGAACCTTGTTTGAGTTCAAGAAATTCCTTCCGTTTTTGGTCAATGAACCTCTGACTGATGTACTTCTTTCGAAACTCGGTTTGGAAGAATTCCCAAGTTACTTGCTCTCGGGGCACAACAGAAGTCAGAGTACTCCACCAATAGTAGGCAGAATCGCGTAGCAAGGAGATAGTACACTTTAGGCATTCATCGGGTGTACAAGATAGCTCATCGAGTACCCGGATAGTGTTGCCCAACCAAAATTCAGCTTGCTCGGCATCATCGCTATCCGTAGCTTTAAATTCGGTAGCCCCATGTTTTCGGATTCATCAGCTGGGGCTTATTTGACCTTATTTGGTCGATTCGGAGGTATTGTAGGTCTTGGGTTGTATTAGTCGGGAATGGAGGTTGTGGAACACCAGTATTAGTTCAAATGTATTGGTTGAACCAATCATTCATCACGCTATAAAAAGCTTGCCTAGCCTCATCATTCGGATTGCTAGCAATAGGTTGAGAGTCCGCCGCCTGTCCCTTGTGCGGGAGCAGCGCCACACTCTCCACATCATCACTATCGCTTCGGTTGGGATCGGGATCCATTACTATAAATAAACACATTTGCAATTGTCGAAATCACCACACTATCAAATAATCACATAAAATGGCATGTATAGCTAGACCCAAACGCATTACGGTAGTCCTAGAATCGACTAAACCGTAGCTCGATACCAATAAAATTGTAACACCTTGCACCGAGTCCGTTCGAGTCGAACACAAGGTGCACACAGACTTAACTTAATTGTTTTCACAGTCCATAAAAAAATTTCCAGACTAGCCGGTTCTTGCATCACCGTCTCCTTAAAAATCATATCTTGAGTTTTAAAGCTCGAAAATCAGTTTTGTAATTTTTCCTGAAGCTAGACACATATGTCCATCAACATATTTTTCTAGAATTTTTGGTCGGTCCAATTAGTACAGTTTATTAGTTAAAGTCTCCCTAATCCAGGGTTCGACTACACTGACCTTCACACATTACGAATTGGATATCTCCCTGTAAAGGGCTTCAATACTGATGTCGTTTATTTCTTTAGAAACTAGACTCAGAGAGAAATCTATACATATATGGCATGACTCCTAATTATCTCTGGTTAATTTATAATGAATTTCCAAAGTAGGAATAGGGGATCCAGAAACCGTTCTGGCCCTGTTTCACGAGAACTTTAATATCTCTTAACATATAACTCATATGACCGTTTTGTTTCTTCCATATGAAAGTAGATTCATCAAGGTTCATTTACATAATTTATTAACTATTTAATTCCATTCCTACAATTTTTAGTTATTTTTCAAATCCACACCACTGCTGCTGTCAAGATTCTGCTTTCAAGGTAAACCTTACCTATTTCGTGGTTTCCATGGACCAACTAGAGTTTTGTCATACATAAGTCCACATATGATCATATTTAGCCATTCCAAGGGCTGATCATTTCCCAACACTTCCATTTCAGTCCATAGTCACATCATGAAACCATATATATATACATAAACACAAATGGTCTAATGCCATACTCCACTTTTACGAGCCATTTTCGCATGGTCGTACACACATACATCACAAAACGTACTTGAAAAACAGCAAAGGGTAGTCCTATACATGCCATATCCAGAGTTCAACTAAAAGAGTACCAAAGGGCTTTCATAGTGTGGATGACTTCGACTGATGATCCCGAATCCGATAGCTAACGAACAAAATCTAGAAAACAAAGAGCCAAAGCAACAGGTAAGCATTTTATTGCTTAGTAAGTTTCAAGTAATGAAATCAGCTTTGACTAAAGTATTACGTTCACATAGCTAAATGAATCACTTTATTAATACACATTCTCATAATCATACTTACTTCACACTTCATCAACATATATATACACAAGGTATCAACCTATCTAAGAGCCGAAAGTTCGTTAGTCGATTGAACGAACACTATTTCAAACGAATCGAATTTTCCGATGCACATGTGAACATACCTTATCGTATGGGTTTTTCGAGCGTATTAACCGAAATTATTACAGCACCAAAACGCTCACCTTCAAACCGAGTTTCTTCGGAATTTAGCCGGATATAACCACAAGCACAATTGCCTTCGGGTCTTAACCCGGATTTGGTAACTTGCACAAATGCCTTCGGGTCTTAGCCCGGATATAACAACTCGCACGAATGCCTTCGGGTCTTAGCCCGGATATAACAACTCGGACGAATGCCTTCGGGTCTTAGCCCGGATATAATCACTAGCATAAATGCCTTCGGGATTTAGCCCGGGTATCATTCAAATGCTCATGTACACATATATCAATAATCAGGACACATCCGTATTTCATTTTCGTTACTAAGGCTCAAACACAAAACATTTATCAAACCTTTCCAATTTCGGCTCAATAGCCACACACAAAGGCATGATTTTGATTTGTTTATTACATAATCTAATTAGATCGTAATCTAAGTTCCATTACTCGAAAACTTACCTCGGATGTTGTCGAATGATTCCGATGGCTATTCGACCACTTTTTCCTTCCCTTTATCGGATTTAGCTCCCCTTTGCTCTTGAGCTTAATTTAACAAATAAATTGATTTAATCATTTGAGCATCGAAAGAGGAATTCAAGGTACTTAGCCCACATATTTTCATTAGACATTAAAGTCAAATATGTACGGAAATCATGAATCAACTCAACACATTAGTTAGTACTCTCCTTAGCCGAATTTTCTAAGCCAAGAATAGGCATCAATATGCTTGCCTCTAACCGAATGCATGCACACCAATTCCCCTCATGTGGCCGAATATGCATGTCCATGTTGAGGCCAATTATACACTTAATACCATACAAAAACAGCATACATTTTACTAACTAACGATTCCATATTGTAACTCAATACGCATCAATCATTTATTTCATAACCAAACATCATCATATGCAAATATATACCTTGAGATGGTATATATGTCATACCAATACATCATGTGCAAACATGTATATCTATATATATATATATGCTAGAGCCGAATCTCAAAGTTGCTTATATCCAAATATAAACATATATCCAAAGCTCAAATCTTACCTACCATGCAATATGCATAAATCATACTTATGGATATACCATGGCCGAATACACCACAACACCATACCGTTTCGATTTTGGTCACGGTTGAACAAGGAACTTAATGCCTCACTCGAAAGAAAAAAAATGCTAAAAAGAAGATTTAAGAGTCATCAATCCACCTTCACATGCATCATTACAAAGCTTCATTTTAGCATGTAAATGACATCAACATCAAGCAAGAATGATGCATCCATGGCCGAGTGTCATTTCCATCACCTAACAAGATTTAGACCATGGGCTAGGTAGAACTCAAGCTACCAACTAAAACATGCATGCATCTCATGGACAACATCAAACATACCTTAGTCTAACAAATCACCATAGCCGATTGTTTCAAGCTCTTCCCCTTCCTTTCTTTCCTCTATTCGGCCAAGGATGAACCAAAGGACACACTTGTTTCCTTTCTTCCTTAGAATTTTCAGCCAAAAGAAGTGACAATTGATGAACACTTTTTTTTTCTTCTTTCCCCTCAACTCACGGCAATGGGAGAAACAATCACCCCCCTCTTTTTTTTTTTTCCCTTTTCATTATTCAATTCCCATGCTCATTATTTTATTTTTTTCTTACATCCACCATTGTCACAACATGTTTTATGACATGTTTTTTGCCCATAATCCCTTGTCATGGCCGGCCACTAACTATTAGGGGGGAAATTTGACATGCAAGTCCTCCTTTTTGATTACATGCGCTATTAGGTCCTTATAGATTAGCCTATCACATTTCAAAAGTGTCACACAAGTCCTAATAACTGAATTCACATGCAATCGACTAAATCGAAGCTTGAAATTTTTACACATTCATAAATACATATTCTAGACAATAAATATTACGTTCAAACATTTCGGTGACTCGGTTTAGCGGTCCCGAAACCACTTCTCGACAAGGGTCAATTTTGGGCTGTCACAATCTGCATATGTTACCGTATTTAAAGGAAAAAACTAAACCCAATGTAATTTAAGAGGCCAAAAAGCTAACCAGCTCTAACATGAATTCAATCTGTAATTAATTTCTCAAAATCTGCTTTATCTATCTGTCGTCTGCAGTTAATCTAATTTAACATTCTTATATTTATGCATGGGATTTGATGTGGTATATATTTAGAATAGTCAACATTGGTTAGCATTCAGCAAAATGATGCCCCAAGGGACTTGACGAAGGAAATTTAACTTTGAATGTGAATTAGTCATCCATATAAAATATATTTTGTTTTATACCATTAATTAGGTAGTTTTGGCTGCTGTTAGTTCACCAGAAAGCTCATCTCTTTTCACACATAAATCTTAGGATTAGGCATTAATAGATACTCTATTTTAATATTAATTTCTTTAACAGATGGTTGATAAAAGTTGGATGGATGCTCCAAGATTTAGCACCAATCACCTAGCTGGAATAGAAAGATTTCTATCATTTACAATTAAAAAATCACTTTTTAACGAAAAAATTTATTGTCCGTGCCATCATTGCAATAATAGGATATTGCACGAACCACATATTGTGGGTAAGCATCTTCGTCTACATGGTATAATAAAAGAATACAAGCAATGGATTTTTCATGGAAAATCTATTGAAAGAACATCGGTGCAAACCGACCAAACAGTGAGAACTTCTCCGTCAATTTCTACTTGTGACAACAAAACTGATTTAAGAGATCTCATAACTGATGCTCTAGGTATCAACATCCCAACTCTTAATGAGAGTTTTGATGGATTTTCAAGCGAGTTTCAGAATAATGGTTGAGAGTATGATGTTAATGAGGCCCAAAGGACTGCTGAGAGAGAAACTACTCTTCTAGATGATTGTGATATTCCGCTCTATCCCGGTTGTGTCAAGTTCTCATGCGTCTCATTCTTACTTCAACTTTACCACTTCAAAGCACTTTATGGATGGTCAGCAAAATCTTTGACATGTTTATTGGAGTTTTTAAATGAGGCATTTCCGGATGGAAACACAATCCCGACTACATACTATGAAGCGAAGAAAAAAATTTCTGCACTAAATCTTGGGTATGTGAAGATTGATGCATGCCCGAATGATTGTATGTTATACTGGGGCGATGCTAGTAAAAAGATCAGTTGTGTTGTTTGTAAAAGCTTAAGGTGGCAATCTTCTAATGAGTTGGATGCAGATGAACAAGTTGATGGTAGTTGTTGCCGTCCTAAGCCTGCGAAGGTATTACGGTACTTTCTTTTGATTCTTAAACTTAAAAGATTATTTCAATCCTCTAAGACATCACAATCTATGAGATGGCATAAAGAAAGACGAACCAAAGATGGTATATTGAGACATCCAATCGATGGTTCTGCCTGGGATGCGTTTGATAAGAGGTTTCCTGATTTTGCATATGATCCTCGCAATGTTAGGCTAGGTTTGGCTATTGATGGATTCAATCCATTCTGAACAATGAGTACATGTCATAGTACATGGCCCGTACTTCTTGTTCCTTATAATTTAGAACATTAGGCATGCATGAAACAATCATCAATGATACTCTCAATGGTTATCCCTGGTGAAAAAGGACCTGGCAACGACATTGATTTCTACATGCAGCCTTTAATTAAAGAGTTGAAGCAATTGTGGACAGGAGTTGATGCTTTTGATTCATCAGCTTCCGAATCTTTCACTTTACGGGCTTGTCTTCTTTGGACAATCAATGATTTCCTAGCTTACACTAATCTTTCAGGGTAGAGTTCAAAAGGTTGTGTTGCTTGCCCAGTATGTGCTGAAAAAACTAATTCTCGATGGCTACGGTATGGTCGGAAGTTTTGCTTTATGGCTCATCATCGATGGTTATCAGCTGAACACCCATTTCGAAAACAGAGTCATAAATTTGATGGCACTATAAGTCTAGGGTAGCGCCTACACCACGATTCGGGGAAGATATCTTAAGGGAAGTTGAAGGTGTCAATTTCATTTATGGAACAGGCCGAAAAAAGGGATAGAGAAGAACTAGATGAAAGGTCGGTAGAACTCGATGTAGACGATGGATGTGATTTGTTTAACAACTTTGAAAAATTGGTGGTAGAGGGAGATGAAGCAAATCTCATAAATCAAGATGAGACTTTATGGAAGAAGAGGAGTATATTTTTCGACTTGCCTTATTGGCGTTACAATCTACTTCGACATAACTTGGATGTCATGCACATCGAGAAGAATGTATGTGACAATGTTGTTGGCACCCTTCTAAATCTCTTACGCGGTGGGAAAGATAATATCAAGGCACGCAAGGACCTATAAGATATTGGCATCCGAAGTGATCTTCATCCAAAAATGAGAAATAGGAAAGAGTACATACCGCAAGCGTGTTACACTCTTGCATCAAAGGAAAGAGATATTTTTCTTTCCATTTTGAAGAACTTGAAGGTACCCGATGGTTATGCATCAAACATATCTCGATGCGTGAATTTGAAAACGTCATGACGGTCGCATTCTCATGCAAGATTTGCTTCCTTTATGCTTAAGAGGAGTTATAGAAAAGAAGATGCTAAGTGTTATTACAAATCTATCAGATTTCTTCAAGAGATTATGTGCAAAAAGTCTTGATCCACAAGAAGTTGATCAACTTCAAATACAAGTCGTGTTAACACTTTGTGAAATGGAGAAAATATTTCCTCCAAGTTTCTTTACAATCATGATTCATTTGATTATTCATTTGCCGACGGAGACTAAGCTTGGTGGACCTGCTCAATATAGGTGATCGAAAGGTATATGAAATATATCAATAATATTTCATAATATTATATTTTTATTATTTGAATATAGTATAGAATAATTATGTAAAAATAAATGCATGTAATGTAGGTATCTTATGGGATTGAAAGCTTCGGTGCGAAATAGAGCTTATCTCGAAGGTTTCATTGCTGAAGGGTACATAGTTTCAGAATGTCTTACATTTTGTTCCCGTTATTTTTCTGATGTTGAGACTATATTTTCCCATCCTCCGAGGAATGACGGGAATATTCAAAAACGATACATTTTCTCTTCTGAAGGATGTCCAATTGGCACCAAGAACACAAAGATATTGGACATATGGTCTCTTGCACAAGCAAACCGCTATGTTCTATTGCATAGCGATAAGTTATCACCATACTGTCAGTGAGTTTCTTGAGGAAAATTTTGTCATTCGATTCTTTTTCTTAACCAATAGACAAATAAAGTTATCACATAATGCGTATACATTTTGACAACATTTTTCGCAAAATACTGAATATATTATAGGGAATTTTTGGAGACTGAGCGAGCTGTTTATGGTGGCATTCAAATTAGTAATCGCACAGAGGACGAATGGTTGGTTGAAAAGTTCTCAACATGGCTTGCGAAATAGGTAAATTGTCACTATTAAAATAAATTATTGTATTATTTATGTAATGAGGGAACATTGTAGAAATTTGATCATAGAATAAGAATTAATTGATTTCCTACTATATGGTTAGATTCCAAAGATGGAAGTTGAACAAGTTGATGCTGATGCAATTGCTCTTGCTTGAGGACCGCATAAGGTGGTTTCCACATATGATGGGCTTATAATTAATGGTTTTAGGGTCCATACTAAAAAACTTGAGCAGCATCGCATGTCTCAAAATAGTGGCGTGATGGTTTTTGCTGATGGGAGAAACTATTATGGCAAATGCATTGAAATTATCGAGCTAAACTATTATGAAAGGTTTTGTGTTATCATGCTTAGATGTGATTTGGTGAATATTAAATCTCCTAGGAGAATGAAGAAGGATGCAAATGGTTTTATTATGGTGAAATTTTCTGAGCTTATCCATACAGGGAATCGTGATTCAGACAATCCATACATACTGGCTTCTCAATCGAAACAAGTATTTTATGTAAAGGATGGCAAGAATGAAAGATGGCTCCATGTTATCGGAATAAAGCCAAGAGATTTGTTCAATTTAAGTGTTGAAACCCCTGTAAAAGATGATGAATATCTGCAGTATGATTATCATATTATAACTTAATAATTTTAGTTTTAATTTGAACAAGAATGATGTTTTGAAGTGCAAAGATTTAGTGTAATTGACATTTTGATTGCAGTATAGTAGAATGATTTGTTTTCTTGTACCGTTGCATTTTGTGTTGTATTTGCTGGCTTGATATAGCCATTTTGGTGTACTATGCAATGGTCATTTCTTACATATGAAAACTTTTACTGGAAAGGGATAGAATGAGCTATTTTTCGTTTAAACATTGAAGTTTTTTGCATATGTTAAATTATGTAGGTCTAAAATGCATTCAGCATGGTAGGGGTCTCAAATACTCATAAATCAAAAAATATTTGGATTCCTGAAAATGAAAGCAACCCCAAAAGCAAATTATAATCTCTATTAATTTTTGTTGATCTTTGTAATTTTCTTCTTTTCGTTTAATAAAACACCATAAAGTTCTAATTGAGGGCGTTGATTTCATTGGGAAAGATGTCAGTTGGTTTTGTTCAAGATTACTGAACTTTTTCATAACCCTGAGCCTCGGTAGCATTCTCGGAAGCCAACTAACCATTAATTCTTTACTTAATAGCATTAGTTGAATATTAGATATGCTTGCCAGTGATGTGCTAATTTTGTTGTAGAAGTAGTGGAATTCTTAATGATGTTCGTGCGATGAGTCGGTTGGATGCTATGAATCCTCATCCCCTCGTCATACAAGCACGAGGGTTACAACCATGAGATTGTATCGTTGATACAGATGTTGCGATCGCACATGGATGGTATTGTTTCTCTTTACTTCTACCCAAGTTTAATTTTGATACAAGTGGATGATTTATTGATCGCTCTATGTACTTTACTCTCGATTTTACAAAGCTAAGTATCCTTCGCACTATCATCTTTTGAGTAAATTACAAATTTTGCCAAAGGCAAGAGAATAGCTTATTTTTGGATTATGATGGGACTCTTTCACCAATTGTGGACAACCCAGATTTTGCCTTTATGGCTATTGATGTAAGAATAAATGGTTTGCCGACAAAACTATATATAAAATCTTCTAGTCAAAATTCCTCTCTTTTGGTTGCTCATGATAGACTAACCAAAGCCTTTTATTCAGATCGAAATGCTATAGCAAAAGTGGCAAAATACTTCCCAACAGCAATAATTAGTGGAAGAAGCCGTGACAAGGTGATTTAAGGATCGTGTTTTTAATAATTTTTGATCAAAAGCATTTTAGTAATTCGACATCTTCCTTGCCTTTGTTTTTCATGCGTACTTATCCAACTGCCACCTTCAATATATTTAGATTATTTTATGTGTTTGATTGCCTCTTTGTTGGGTTTTAGTTTTGGCCATATCTTGTTCTATGCCCTTGTATATTCAGGTATATGATTTTGCAATACTAACAGATCTCTATTACGCGGGAAGTCATGGAATGGACATCATGGGTCCTGTTAGAGAATCGTCTGATGATCCTCCTAACTGCATTAGATCTACTGATAAGCAAGCAGGTTTAGGTCTTCAAATCTCTTAATCTTTTTATTCCCTGTGACTTTGCATTCTCTCTTAAATTATATCTTAATCTTGTTTCTCTTTAATGCACAGGGCAAACGAGTAAAGTTATTCCAGCCTGCTAGTGAATTCCTACCTATGATTGGCGAGGTATGTATGTCTCCCGAGTGCCATACTTTGAGCCCTTCACCTTTTCCTCTTTGTTCTAATGTGGAGTTTCATTCATCACAGGTTTTTAACTCACTTGTTAACAGCACCAAAGAAATTAAAGGAGCAAAACTTGAAAACAATAAGTTCTGTCTCTGTCCATTACCGTAATGTAGACGAGAAGGTAGATACTTTCCTTGGTATAAGAAATATTTTATCTTTTGGAAGTGATGCTCAGTGGCATGTCCATTTTCCTTGCATACTTTATTAACACATTCTTATATTTGTTTCCAGAATTGGAAAATAGTTGCAGAATGTGTTCATGAAGTCATTAGAAACTACCCTCGTCTACGATTGTCTCATGGTCGGAAGGTGATCTTTAAAGGCAATATGATTCTCCTATTTTTGACTCATTTTCTGCTTGTGGCTTGTGCTAGATATGTATGTTGTGATTTTGTTTGTGTTATTTTATAATATTATTCCTTTATTTTTTAAAATTTATGCAATTAGGTTTTAGAGGTACGGCCTGTGATCAACTGGGATAAGGGGAAAGCTCTCACATTTCTACTTGAATCACTTGGTAAGTATGTTTTCTAGACTGTCTTCTTATTATTTATTATTTTCACTGTCATGGCATATGTTGTTTTTCATGCATAATAATGAATTAATAGTGAGCAAAATCAAATGCTTTAGGGCTTAGTAATCATGATGATGTACTTCCCATTTATGTTGGAGATGACTGGACAGATGAAGATGCATTTAAGGTAAGACATAAAGTACAACACCATTGACACTCTTGAGAGTTGTGTATATGTTCAAAAATAATTAACAGAAACAAGTTCATTGGTTTAAAAATAGGTTCTGAGAGAGGGAAATCTGGGATATGGTATTTTAGTATCATCCGCTTCAAAGGAGAGTATTGCTGTAATTGACACTAGCAGAGCTGCCTTTCCACATTGTTATCCAAACAATGGTAATTATGCTTGTGGTCTATCTGAATGTAACTGATATATGAAAATGGGTGGCTACAAGGGTAAGCACGTCTTCCTTATTAGATAAATTATTTATTACTTGCAGTATGGTCTAGTTTGCTTATGTTGTGAATGCTATGAATACAAGAGTGTCTTTTTACATATAATTTCCATGAGTGCAGTGATTATATTTTGGACTTAGATCACATACGGTGACATGATAAAATTTTTGGTAAGGATACTCCCTTATTGTTTTGTTTTTTTTGGGCCTGGTTTGGTCTTTTTATTTATTTCCTTAGCCTGTTTTTATTTGTTTTGTTTTTTGGGCTTGATTTGGTCTTCTTGTTTATTTTGCTTTATGTTTTTTTGGTTTATTATGTTTGTTTAGGCCCTGCTTTTAATAAATTGCAGTGATTATTTTCAATAGTATATAAAAACCAATAGAGTGACATTCTCCATCTTTTTTACTTTGAATTTGTCGGCCAAACCCTAAAAGTTAAAAAAAAAAGGTAAGTCAATAAAGAAGCAAACCTTGCTCCAAATTTTTGATAGGTTTCAAGCTTCCCTGCAAAAGGAAGTTGAAAATTCAGATTTTTCCCGGCTTTTCCTCCTTCTCAAAACCCATGACTTTTTCAGTGCTTTGCTGGGTGCTTCATCGTTAACCATTACCACTTTGTTTTCTAGGAAAATGAATCGCAGAAAGCGAACATTAAAAGGTGTACGGTTCTCTACGAGGGGTTCTTCGACAGGTTCGAACACCTTGGGAAGTGCTACTACCGATAGTCAAAGCACGAGAGATGGAACTCTAACTCAATCAGCAAAACAAGTACCTGCAACTCCGGCTGGTACCTCTAGTGCATTCTCACTTATTATTTATCTGCTTTTAAGATAGTTTATTACCTTCTGCTAGTATTTATTCTTTCTCTGGTACTTGTTCTTTCTCTAATTATGAATATTATAATTAACCTTGTTTAATTTATTTCAAAAGTAGAAAAAGAATAAGAAGTTGGCTTTTGTAGAGGGACCTGTCTGGTTTTGCATTACAATAATTTTCTTCGCACTTATAATCATTCTTTTAATGTGAAAAATTAAATCTAAAGTCCCAAGTGCTTTTCTTTTTCCATCCTCTATTGCGTGACTGAGTTCCTCTACTGGAATTTGCTAATAGAAGTGGAATAAGCAAATAAAAACGTTTTAAAAATTGCTTTAAAGAAAGCTGATTTTTTTTTATTTGCTTTAGGCATAGATTCTAAATGGTATTTTAAAAATATTACGTAAATTGGTTTAACAAAATTAAAAGTATAGATGATATGAAAAGTAAAAACCATAATTAGCTTTATCAAAGTATACTGGATCCAGTGCAAGTATAAATGAAATTTTTCAATAAGATTGATGAGATTTTGTTGTTTAAGATATTAAATTTGGGAATGAAGCAATATTTCAAAAATAAATTTTAAATTGACCAGCACTATTCTTTGGTATTTTTTCAACTAATGTACTTTGTGTTTGGTTTTTTGCCCCACTGATCTTTCTATTTGTTACCATTTGTCGCTGCTATTCTTTTGCACTTGATTATTATACAGATTTTTTATTTTGTTTTCTTTCCTTCATAGATTCCTGTTTGTCTTCTGCTACACTATACTTTTTCAACATGATGGGTTGTTAAACATGTTCCAAAAAAATTAGTAGGATTACATGGATTGGGTTTACTGGTTTAGAGTTGAGATTGGAGAAGCTTATGCAGTAGCTTTAATTGCTCCTTAGTGAGTGGCAGTGTTTCCAGAGAAGCTTGTTGCCCATATTCCTCATTGGTCATTTGAAAGGCCTAGCTGTCTTCTAGTTGGGCAGTTTTGTATGGATCTTTTAGCAAGTCTTTTAGGTGTGCGAGTATTATTCTTTCTATAAAAATCACACCACAATATCTTTTTCTTGTCATTTTAATTTTCAGCAACAAAAATGGCAAGAGTCTGTTCTTTGATTCCAAATTGGATATGATTTTAGTATAACATTCTCCTTTGTTTCTTCTCACCTAATTCTAGAGAAGGTTTCTCACATAATATTGGTATTTTTTTCTTTGTTTACCATATTCATAAATTGCTCCTGCATTATATTTATTTTTTCATATTGATACATAATTTTTTTTTGATTTTCATATCTAAAATATAATTGTTACTTTTGATAGAGACTACTAAGGGTACTAAGAGAAAGCGAGGGCCTACAAACATGAAAGATATATGGAATCTTTAACCTGGAACTCGTATAGTAGTAGATGCGAACCAATATGGCCAGCCTATTGGGATGGAAGCATCCAAATTGGCTGAATTTCTTGGTACAATTGCAAGGACTGGTTCTATCTGTCCTTTGAATACAAAACATTGGAAACATCTTTCTAAATATGTGTTAGAAAACATATTGAGAATCGTTCATGTATGTAGCACATAATCGTTTTCTAATTTAATTTATTTCAATAATTTTGCATTATTTGAAATTGTATGTAATGAGTACTTGTTACATTATTTTGTTATATGTGTAGGAAAATTTTGATCTCCAAGGTAAGGTGGAGGACTCTGAGATCCTCTCACATGTTTGAAAATTCCAGAAGGAGTTTAAATCGACTTTGAAAACTAGATACTACAAAGAGATGGTCCAAGAAGGTCGATCGATTGAAGCAATATACGAAAACAATCCAACTGGTGTGCATGATGATCAATGGAAGTGGTTAGTGGACCAATGTGGAACACCACAAGCTGCGGTATGCACTTTTATTACACTAAATGTCCCATTTTGCTTGCTTCCAATTACTATATGATAAAAGTAGGGGTGCATAAATCTGCATATGTTGAATGATTCATAATAAACTTAGCTTTCCGATTACTCTTATATTATTTCTCATTAATTTAAACAATAGGCACAATCAGAAAAGGCGAAAGAATCCCGAACAAAGGTGCGTTATCCACACACTGTTGGTCGTACAGGATATGCGACCCTCAATGCACAGTTTGTAAGTATTACATATTAATCAATATGTAACTTATATTAATTATTCTGCACTCATTGGTGAATATTGTTAACAACTATTGTTTTGTTCTATAATAGGCTGAGAAGGAAGGCCGTGAACTGTCACGTTTGGAGCAGTTTAGGTTTCAACATTTGCGCAAAGATGGGACTGACAATTTTAGCAGTGATGCAGCAGAACAAGTTTATGTAAGAAACAAATGTGTATTATTTATTTATTTATATTAATTTTGACATAAATTTTTTTGTTTTTCAAAATACATTTTTCTAATTAAAGAGAACTGTAGGATGAAGCATGCAAGATGGTTAAAGACTATATGCCAATACCTGGGAGTTCTTCCACACCTCAAGATAATGTTGCAATAGAAAACGAGGTCTATACACAAGTGTTCGGCCCTGACAAGAATGGAAAAATGTTGGGATATGGACGTGGGATGACCAAATCCAGATTGTTTGGCTATGGGTCAGTCACTCGAGGAAGCTAATCTGCATCGGCCATAAGTACATTAATTGAAGAGATGAATGCTAAGCATGTCGAGCAAATACAAACAATTCAAGCTGAACAAGCAGTTCGAGAGAAAACTCTACTCGAGGAAGCAGAATCTCGATTTCGTATGGAGGTTGCAGAGCGAGAAGCTCGTTTGATAGCTGAGGCAGAAGAAAGATTTATGAAATTAACTGAAATTCGAGAGGCAAAGTTCATGGATATGTTGGATGCTCCTGAAAAAAAGTATGAGGCTCTCATCAATGAGTGTATGGCAAAGGGAATGTCAAGTAAGTTACAAGGTTTTTCATAGTAAGCATAGTAAGGTGACTATTTTATAACTAAATTGTCAATAAGTTTGTTAATGGTTTAATAGACATTGATTGTTGTAATTGAATGCTAGGTTTTTATTTGATGTCTTCATTGCTTGCTCAACTAATAATTAGTAGATGTACTGATGAATATTCTTTATTTAGCTTCAATTTATGGTTCTTTGGTTAATATTAAAATATTCTTCCCATGTCTTCATGTTGTTTCTCATCTTACTCGTCTAAATACAAAATGTACATTGCTATTTTTGTAGTTGAATTTCAAAGTAGCCGACATGATGATAAAGCCTTCAGTTCGGATGATGATGAATGAGGCTTGCTGCATATTATGCATTACATATATATGTTATAGTGGTTGATGAATGCAGTTGTCTCATAATTTTTTGGTGTCATGGGAATCAAGTCAACAAAATGTTTTGTATAATTTTTTGATATCATGGGAATCAAGTTGACAACATGTTTGCAATGTGTTGACTGTTTCTATTAGGATGTTGTATAATTTTTTGATATCATGTGAAATATGTTGGCAACATGTTCTCAACTTGTTGACTATTAGGATTTTGTATATAAATTACATTATTCAATGATAATTTTTATTTATATGATCTTTTTATGTTAATTAATTGTTCAATTAATATTGATTCAAACTTTTCCAAACCCAATGCATACAAATTTGCTCATATTTCACCAAAATAGGCTCTTAAAAATCAGGGAAAACGTTGTAAAAAAAAGTTGCTTTAGACGGGTTTATCCCAACTTTTTTTAAGTTACATTAGAAAAGGTCTATCCTAACCTTTTTTAATGTTGCTGTAAATAGGTCTATCCCAAAATTTTTAACGTAGTCTTAGATAGGTCAATACCAACCTTTTCTAAAAGTTTCCTTAGACGAGATTTATCTCAACCTTTTTAAGGTTACCTTAGATGGGTTTATCGCAACCTTTTTTAAAGGTTTCATTAGACAATATTTATCCCAACCTTTCCAAGGTTGCTTTAAATGGACCTATGCCAACCTTTTTTAAAAGTTGCCTTAGACAAGGTCCATCCCAACCATTTTAATGTTGCCTTAGATGGGTCTATCCCAACATTTTTTAAAGGTTGCCTTAGACATGGTCTATCCCAACCTATTTAAGGTTGCCTTAGATAGGTCTATCCCAACCTTTTCTTTTATAAGTTGTCTTAGACAAGGTCTATCCCAACCTTTTTAAGGTTGCCTTAGACGGCTCTATCCCAACCTTTTTTTTATAAGTTGTCTTAGACAAGGTCTATGCCAACCTTTTTAAGGTTGCCTTAGACGGATCTATCCCAACAGTTTTTAAAAGTTGCCTTAGACAAGAACTATAGCAACCTTTTTAATGTTGCCGTAGCAAGGTTTCTCACAACATTTGAAAAGGTTGGTCTTGACTAGGTCTATCCCAACCCTTTTCAAGGTCGTTATTGATTAAGCCTTTCACAACTCCTAAATAAAGGTCGACTTATGTTGACTTATACCGACACTTTTTCAAAAGCGTCGCCAACCTTATACCAACTGCAGTATATACAACCTTTTTGGAAGCGTCGGAAAAAGCGTCGCGAAACCTATTCCAACCTTTTTTGCGTCGTTTTAGGTCAAAAAGAGTGTCGCTGTAGGGTTTTTTTGTTGTAGTGAAAAATAAAAAAATAAAAATAAATAAATAAATAAATGCTAAATAATAAATTAATAACATAATAATATTAATAAGGAAGGGCTAAATTGAAATCAAAATGGGATTTTGGACGAGAATCGGGAATGGAAATAAGGGAAAAGACCAATTTACAAAGTGCGAATAATAAGGAAGGACTAAGTGGGGAATAATCCCCATCCCCCAAAACTCACCGTTTCAGCGTGGGCTGAAGTGAAACTGAAATAAAATCATACGGGCAAAATTAAAGAAAAGAAGAAATAGAATAGGACCCCATTGAAACCATCCTCAAAAGCGGAAGGACTGAGGGCACAAATATACCCTCGGTCCAAAAACACGAGGATCCTAGGCGGTCATAGGTCGGGTCGGGTCGGGTCGGATCTGTCTAAAACAATGCCGTTTCGGTGCCTAAATACCAGGCCTAAAACGACATCGTATTCCATCCGTACATAAGCAAAAAATATCACAAAAAAATATTTGAAAATTAAAAAAAAAAGCCTTAGGTTTTTTCCTCTGATCTTTCCCTTAGCACCTTCTAGCTCCGAGCGAATCTCCGGCTAGCTTCTATTGTAGCTCTGTCGTAACTCCGCTATAGGCAGTGGCTGGAGCTACAAAAACTGGGTTTATTTTCCCATTTTCAACTTTCATTCTTTGTTTTATGTAGAGAGGGTTTAAATCGACCCCCTTCCTTTTTTAAAAAAAGAAATAATGCGTAATAAAAACGAACCCCCTCCCTGTTGCCTTGTCGAACCCTCATCAGAACCCATATAGGTTATTGGGTGCTCGGATGTTGGCCACACTCGACAGAGGGGAAGAAGAATCTATAGGTCAGTATTTATTACTTATTCATTTTATTTCTAATAATGAAGGAAGAAATGCACCTTTTTTAATCTGTTCTAAAATATCTGTTTTCTTTTTGTATTTGATCATTTGTAAAGAAAAATTAAATTGGGTCTTGGGGCTTTTATAGCCGAAAACACAAGTGATTTGATTTTTCTTGCTATTTGGTTTATCTCTGCTTTTGCTATTTCTTGCCTCGTTTCTGCTTTGTCCTCTTTTTTGCTTGTTTGCAAGTTTGCGAGGAGTCAATGGACACAGGGGCTTACCAATTTGGTGCAAGGAAGGTCACCTCGGATGGTGGACATGTTGCGGCCATCACATGTGGGTTGCGTGCCCAAGGGAATTCTAGGGTTAGGGTGTCCTCTGAAAGTGTTTAACACTTTAGGCCATCGAGCCTTGTTTAGGTTGGGTCTGATTGTTGGGCTTTGGGTTTTGGATTATAAAATGAGTTGAATGGGATTTGGGTTAGTTGTGTTTATAGAATTTGGGTAACGGGTTTTAAGTAATTTAGGTTTGTATTTTTGGACTATTCTAATATTTATCTTATTTGCTTGTCTAATTTGGGCCCGGGCTGGGCAAAATAGGCCTATTATAGCTGCCCCTCTTTGCTCATTGTTGTGTAACGGGAATAGAGTAAAGACTATAAAAGGGCCAATTTTGCTTGGACCTACTGAGTCTTGACTTCTCTTAGCATTTCTTCTCTTCAAGTAGCTTCAATATGCTCCATTACAACTTTAAGAAGATAAGGTTTGTAGCTTTAATCTGCTCTACTGCAACTTCAGAGAGATAAGATTTGCTATCTTCAGTCTGCTCCACTACAACTTCAGGGAGATAAGGTTCGCAACTTGTAGCTTCAATCTGCTCCACTACAACTTCAGGGAAATGAGATTTGCTGTTTTCAGTTTTCTCAGTTGCATCTTTAGGGAGATAAGGCTTGCAACTTCAGGAAGATGAGATTCGCCATCTTTAGTCTGATCCGGTGCAACTTCAGGGAGATGAGGCTGATGGCTTCAATCTGCTCCACTGCAACTTCAAGAAGATAATATTTACCATAATTTATAACTTTAATCTGTTACACTGCAACGTCAGGGAAATAAGATTCGCTATCTTCGACCTGCTCCACTGTAACTTCAAGGAGATAAGATTTACAACTTCAATCTGCTCCACTTTCAGGGAGATGAGATTTGCTGTCTTCAGTCTACTCCACTAAGACTTCAAGGAGATAAGACTTATAACTTCAACCTGCTCTACTGCAACTTTAGAAAGATAAGGTTTATAGCTTTAATCTGCTCTACTGCAACTTCAGAGAGATAAGATTTGTTATCTTCAATCTACTCCACTGTAACTTTAGGGAAATAAAATATGTGGCTTTAATTTGCTCCACGATTTTGTTACGCCGTCCTCTGGGGGACATGACTTGTGGAATCTATTTCATGGGCTTATTTATGCCTAACGATTAGGATGTTATAATTGAAATGAATCAAATGCTCCTAACTAGATGTGTATGAATGATATTTGCATGAATGTAGAATGTCCTTTTTTCGAGAATAATCCATTTTTAATGCTTAGGTTGTCATTGCTCGTTGTTCATCAAGGTTTTGTCACTGATGTGTTACCACGCCTTCTTGTTCAGCTGGGATATTTGACAAAAGAACCCGAAGAAATAGTTACAATTTAGACTATTCTTTTCTCAAATGATCCCAATCCTTAACTTTAGATAGTTTTGACCAATGGTCCCCCTTCATGTCCTTGTACTATTTAGAGAACTTTTCAGAGTAATACGTAAAAGTCTTTTTGTTTGAATATTACTAGTCCATTAATCGTTATTTTAATGAAAAAATACTAGAAAAAGATTACCACAATGGACCAGATAGAATTTTATTGAGAGCAAAGCTCGAAATGAATTAATCATGATAGTAAATTTTGTTAAAGTACAAAATGAGAATAAATTAATCAAGATAGCACATTTTGCCAAAATACAAAATGAATAAGATGAAAATAGGTGCCCCAGATATCGTACCATGAGCTTCTCCCCCCAAAACTTCTCGAGGACCCTTTGAACTTGCTATGTGTTTAGAAGATCTAAAAGGCTTTGTTGATGCCCCAAGATGTAACATCCCTCTTCCTTGTTAATTCAGGCATAGAAAGACTATCGCATGCCCCCACCTTTGATCAAAATTTGAATTGCTCATTCTTGGGTTTTCAACTCAAAACCCCTTTGATCTCAAGGTGCCCTTTTACGGGTTTTCGCCTTGGCCTCTCCCTTTTTTTTAGGTGAACTACTTCTTGACTGAATCTGAGTTAATAGGATTAGTCAAGTTTTTACCATCCATCTTGAGTAAAATTAGTACTCCTCAGAAAAAACCTTCTTTACCACAAAAGGTCCTTCCCAATTTGGCATCCATTTCCCTCTGAAATCTTTTTGTATGGGCAGGATCTTTTTCAATACTAGGTCCCCCTTATGGAATTCTCTGGGACAAACCTTTTTTGTTGTAAGCTCACATCATTTGCTTTTGGTACATTTGACTGTGACGGATGGCTTTCAACCTTTTCTCTTCAATCATGTTTAGTTGATCGTATCGGGATTGGATCCATTCTGCTTCATACAATTTCAATTCTGCCAAAACTCTGAGAGAAGGAATCTCAACTTCAATGGGTAAAACCGCCTCCATTCCATAAACCAAAGAGAAAGGCATTGCCCCGGTTGAAGTTCTGACAGATGTTCGATAAGCATAGAGGGCAAATGGTAACTTCTCATGCCAATCTTTATAAGTCTCAGTCATTTTTCCTACAATCTTCTTGATATTCTTATTAGCTGTCTCAACTACACCATTTATTTTTGGATGATATGGTGACGAGTTGTGGTGTTTGATCTTGAACTAACTGCAGACTTCTAATATCATACTGTTGTTTAAATTTAGTGTATTATCAGGTATGATCCTTGCTGGCATTCCATATTGACATATGATTTCCTTCTTCAGGAATTTGCTAACTACTGACTTTATAACATTGGCATACGAAGCGGCTTCTACCCACTTGGTGAAGTAGTCAATAACCACAAAGATGAATCGATGCCCATTTGAAGCTTTTGGCGAGATCGGTCCAATGACATCTATGTCCCACATAGAGAAAGGCCATGGAGAAGTCATAACATGCAGAGGCGAGGGAGGTATATGAATTTTATCTTCATAAATTTGGCACTTATGACATTTCTTGGCATAATTGATGCAGTCTCCTTCTATGGTGGACCAATAATACCAAAATCTCATGATTTGACAGGCCATTGTGAAACCATTGGTATGTGTTCCGCAGACACCCTCGTGGACTTCTTCCAAGAATTTCTTAGCCTCGACAGTGTCTATACATCTTAGTAGCACCTGATCCTTTCTTCTTTTATACAAGATCTCTTCATCTAAGATATAGTTACTAGCCAGTCTTCTCAGCATTCTTTTATCCTTTTCAGTTGCTTGGTCAGGGTATTCACGATTCTTCATGTATCGCAGTATATCGTGGTACAAATAGTGGTCGTCCTTTTTTCTTTTTCTTCTTCGATGTTGTAACAATGAGCCGGAGTCTCATAAATACTCATCTGGATAGATTTCACGTCCTCTTGTTTGTTAACTTTAACCATTGAAGCCAAGGTAGCCAAAGCGTCAGCCATTTAATTTTTGTCTCGTGGAAGATAGTAGAAGGTGATGTCATCAAACTCTTCAATTAGCTCCAGAACCAGTCTTCTATAATTAATCAACTTGGGGTCTCTCATCTCCCATTCACCTTTGAGTTGATAGATCACTAGTGCAGAATCCCCATATACCACTAGCACTTTGATCTTACGCTCTATAGCTGCACGAATGCCCATGATGCATGCTTCGTATTCTGCCATATTATTCGTGCAATCAAAATCCAATTTACTAGTGAATAGATAATGATATCCATTTGGGGACACCAGGACTGCTCCAATTCCATTACCCACAGCATTTGAGGCCCCATCAAAGTTTAGTTTCCAAGGATTACCTTCTTGAGAGTCTTCTTCAGTAGTTGCAACATACATTAGATCTTCATTCGGGAAAAAAAAGCTCAAAGGCTCGTAATCTTCTAACGCTCCACTAGCCAGAAAATTTGCTATTGCACTCTCTTTTATAGCCTTCTGATTCACATAGACTATATCAAATTCAGATAGCAGAATTTGCCACAGGGCCATTCTTCCATTCAAAGTCAACTCCATCATGTACTTTAGAGGGTCTAGTTTTGAAATAAGCCAAGTTATGTGGTATAACATGTACTGCTTCAATCTTCGGGTTGTCCAGATCAATGTGCAACATAACTTCTCGATTCGGTGAATTTCTTACTGAGATAGTATATCGCTTTTTCTTTTCTTCCTGACTCATCATGTTGACCAAGCACGCATCCAATGAAATTCCTGAATACTGCCAAATACAGTATCAACGGCTGGTTTAGGTTGAGAGGCATCAGTACTGGGGCGTTGGATAGGTAATGTTTGACCTTGTCAAAAGTTTTCTGACACTCCTCATCCCAAACGCCTGGATTGTGTTTCTTAAGGAGACGAAATATGGGGTCACATTTCTCAGTTAATTGTGAAATGAACCAGGCGATGTAATTTAGCCTTCCTGGGAAATCTCGAACCTCTTTTTGAGTGCGTGGTAGATGAAATTCCTGTATAGCCTTGACTTTGTCTGAGTCGATCTCTATTTCTTTTTCACTAACTACAAATCCTAGCAATTTTCCCAACCTAACCCTGAAAGTACATTTTGCTGGATTGAGCTTCAGCTAGAATTTTCTCAATCTCAAGAACAATTTCCTCAAGACTTGTACATACTCTTTCTTTGTTCGGGATTTTGCGATCATATCATCAACATAAACTTCAATTTCCTTGTGCATCATGTCATGAAACAAGGTTATCATGGCTCTTTGGTATGTTGCTCCCTCATTTTTCAGTCCAAATGGCATCACTTTATAGCAGAATGTTCCCCACATGGTTACAAATGTGGTCTTCTCCATGTCTTCAGGATGCATCTTTATCTGGTTGTATCCCGAGAAACCATCCATGAAGGAGAACAGTGAATAACCTACCGTGTTGTCCACCAAAGTGTCAATATGTGGCAATGGGAAATTGTCTTTTGGGCTGGCCTTGTTCAAGTCCCTATAGTCTACGCACATTTGTACTTTTCCATCTTTTTTAAGGACAAGGACGATATTGGCTGCCCATTCTGAGTATTTAACCATTTGCAAGAAACCAGTATCAAATTTTTTCTTGACGTCTTCTTTTATTTTCAGCAAGACATCAGGCCTCATTCTTCGGAGCTTTTGTTGGATTGGTTTGTACTCTTCCTTTATGAGGAGCCGGTGTACCACGATATCAGTGTTTAGCCGGACATATCTTGATAAGACCATACGAAAACATCTTTGAACTCTTAGACTAATTCAATGAGGTCACGTTTTGTCTTTACGGTGATACAAGCTCCGATCTTCACCTCTTTATCTTCCTCTAAACTCACAACTTCCAATGATTCTTTGTAGGGTAGGATCTGTTTTTCATCTTATTCAACCATTCTTAACAAATCAGGAGATAGACTACATTCTTGACCATCTTCAAAATTCTGGGGTTCTTCTGGACACATATCTTGCTCAAAAGAAGATTCTAAGTCATTAACAGCGTCACTCATATCATTGATATCTGGAGACCTGTTATAGGAACAATGGAAAATCCAAAGAACAAAAGAATCCAAGAATAAATATTTGTATGGTATGATTATGAATGAAAGAATAAAAGAATATTTGCTCAAAGTGGGACAAAAGATGCATTTTATTAAAATAAAGATCGTTGGACATAAGCCTATTTCATAAAAGGGTTTTTATTACTCTTAGGCCTAGAGAAATAAGCGTGTTTTGAACATTACTCTGAATTAATTCTAAAGATTACAGAGATCTCCTCCGCAGTCCAATTGTTCAAAACACTCCCTGGTACATAAGGGCTAATGCCTGATGGGTTTTCTTCTCCCATTCCTTCTTCAGATATGGCATTGATGTTCAAACTTCCAATCATTTCTTCATCAGTTTCTCCCATTGACATCTTTCGCTTAGGGTGAATGGTTCCTCTTGACATAAGCATTCTGGATATATGGGGAAAGGTCATCAGTTCCCACTTGACCTCTTCCCTGCTTAGTCGTGCTCTCCTCATTTACTGTTTCTTTTCCATCTCTTTTTTCTTTTGCCTCGCATCTGGCTTGTATCCTAAGCCAAAGTAGTCTCATTTATTCGTGAGCATGGGTGTCTTAACCCTTCCTTGTAGGCATTTTCCAAGCCCCCTCCCAAGCGAAGCTCATTTCCCAACCATCAGTTGTAGGCCCATCCTTGTATTTTTGGATATTTTAGGCACCGAGATCTTGTTCCCTTCGACAAATGAAGGTCACGTTCACAAATTTCAGTGATCGAAAGGAATATTCTATCGCTTTATCGTTTTTTCCCACATATAGCGCGTCACTGGTTATTTGATGCAATGATGATCACTTCCATGTTTATGGTTACCAATCGGCCCTCCGTTACCAATTTGAGCTTTTGATGCAGCGATGACGACACTACCCCCGTTGAGTGAATCCATGGCCTCCACAATAAGCAATTGTAAGAAGGCTTGATGTCCATCACTAAGAAATCCACCTCGTATGTGCTTGGACCAATTAAAAGGGATATTTCAATCCTCCCCATTACTTTCCTTTCGATGTCGTCAAATGCCTTCACTATATTTTGGCATGTCTTCATATAGGAACTATCCAATAGCAACATATTCAGTGTGGATAGGGGTAGGACATTTAGTGCAGATCCATTATCAATTAACACCCCCAACAGTGTATATCCCTTGCAGCGGGTCGTGATGTGCAAAGCCTTAGTCGACCCCATGCCCCCTGGTGGTATTTCATCATTATTGAAAAATATGAAATTATTGGCACTTATATTATTGACAAGACGGTCCAGCTTGTTGACAAAGATATCTTCCACGACATAGGTTTCGTTTATTACTTTCATCAATGCTCTACGATGTGTCTCCAAACTTAAAAGTAAAGCTAGTATTGAGATGCGAGCTGGTTGCTTATGTAGCTGCTCTACAATACTGTACTCGCTGTGCTTTAAGAATTTCAAGAATTCTCTAACCTCTTCCTCAGTTACTGGTTCGTTAACTGGTGATTCGAGCCTAACCGTCTTCTCCTTCTTTTGCTCAACTATTAGGGCCTTTCCTTTAATGGTTTCGATCCTTGTATTCGCAGTATTCGCAGGGTCATATCGTTTTCCACTACACGTATAAAAACCTACATTTTGACCCTATTTTGAAGTGTTAATCGAGTTTTCCTCTCCCGGGATTGTCACATAGTCATAGTTCCAAGGAACCCTTTTGCTATCCTTGAAAGGATACAAGTTTTTGGATTATGACTCTTGGTGCCATTCGTATTCCTACTTTATTGTTTCTTGGTCGTGAAATGATCACTATCGGGTGGTTAACTTTCTGGACCCTTTCTGTTGATCCCTCCTCTAAGGCATAAACCTCTCTTTCTTCTGATCCCTTGATCTCTTCATAAAATCCCATCTCTTTATTGTCATTAGATTTTGCACTATGGTCCTGAACTCAGTGCATTCTTAGATGTCATGACCCTCATTGGCATGAAACTCACAGTATTTTCTTATTACCCTGGGCCTTTCTTTTGGATCTTGTGTGATTAAACCTCTATCTATAATTTATTTCCAAACTTATTTCAGTGGGGTTTTCACTTCCACCATGTCAGCTTTGATTTTCTTACCCCCACTCTCGATTATCACGTTTTCACTTCCACCATGTCAGCTTTGATTTTCTTACCCCCACTCTCGATTATCACGTTTACCCTTTATCATAATGGTTGGGTAATGGATTCCCTACTACGTTAGGTCCTGATGGGTCATCGAATTTTACGATCCCCATATTAATGAATCTTTCGATCAACTTCTTGAACGCAGTGCAATTTTTGATCGAGTGCCCCGTTATTCCCACATGCTACTCACATTGAGCGTTTGCGTCATACCATTTAGGGAATAGAGGTTGCATGGGTTTCAGATACAATGGGGATACCATATGTGCATCGAATAGACTCTGGTACAGTTCCCTATATGATATTAAGATGGGCGTAAACTGGAGTCTTTTCGTATTTGGCCTTGTGTTGGAATCTTGCCTTGGAGGGCCCGAATAGCCAGTAGCTACTGTCCTTGGCTAAGCTATCGTGATCGGCTTAGAATAACTTTTGTTATATGTGCTTACATTATTTACCTCGTGCTCCTTCTTCCTCGGGGCTGATCTTTTGGCATTTTCCCTAGCCTCTATTTTTCCACACCTTATCGCATTCTCTATCATCTTCAGACATTACTATATCCGAGAAGCTCTTCATAGCACTTCCCAGCATATGATTAATGAATGAGGCCTTTAAGGTATTGATGAAAAGCATAGTTGTTTTTTTTTCTCTAGGAGAGGTGGTTGGACTTGTGTGGCTACCTCTCTCCACCGTTGGGCGTATTGCTTGAAGCTCTCCTTTTGCTTATTCTCCATATTCTGTAATGTGATTCTGTCGGGCATCATGTCTGTTACATACTGTATTTCTTCATAAAAGCTTGTGACAGATCTTTCCATGAATTAATCTTAGCACGGCTTAGTTGATTGTACCATTTAGTGGCAGACCCAATCAGACTGTCCTGGAAGCAATGGATCAATAGTTGATCATTGTGAACATATCCTGTCATCCTTCGACAGAACATGGTGATGTGAGCTTCTGGAATTTTCTTCCAGCCATCTACATCGATCCTCAGGTTGCTTTGGCAGTTCCACTCTTATTTTTTCCATTTTTGCCATTTCATCTAGATCGAGAACCATGGGATTGGTTGAGTTATCCCCCGGATTAGAACCTGAGCTTGTTTAGTAGTTCATTGGTGCCGAGGTACTGGTTTGATACTATTGGGGTCTGATTGTAACGGGTACCTTTTTGGCTACACTTTTGGCTGTGCTTGGGTGTTTATCAGGGTAAAACCCTGGGGATAAATAGGATCTTCATTATCATCCCTTGAGTTGACCGCAACGTTCTTCCCTTTTTTACGTTTTCCAGTCAGTAACTGTACTAATTGGCTCATCATGTTTCTTTGAGATTCCAGTATCTGATCTTTTATCTCCTGTTGTACTTTTGCCAATTGTTCTTGTAGTTGTGTTTGTAATTGGTCCTGCATCTCTTTTTGAAACTATTCCAATATTTGTTTCATTTCTTTGGTTCTGGCGTGAGTACTATAACGATGTTCGGTTGGTTGACTCTTGTTGGTTTCCAGATTAACTGAAATAATTTAGTTTTATTAGGGTCTTTTCGTGAAATTTAATGTATATGATGCAATGAAATGCAAATGCATGAAATGAATGCAAAAAGAGACATTGATTCTGATTTAATTTTGTTAGGAAAACTTTACTAGAAAATAAATTTCTTCACATAAAACGGATTACATATATGGCTTTGCCTTGATGCTCAAAGTTTTAACTTTCCTAAGTAGCCAAGCTAGTTCTCGGCCCCGGCCTGACTCTGACTCATATTTCAAACTCAGTACATCAGCCTCGACTGCTAAGGTTTGTAAATGATCAGCCACCTGTCATATCTGAGCCACAACTTCACCCATAATATAATCTCTTTCTCTAACTTGATCTTGAAAACTGTGGAGTTGCTCTTTCCAACGCTCTTTATTTGCAGTTTTGTAACGCAGTTTTAAGCTCTTCTACCTTCCTTTTCAGCTCTTCAATCTTGTTCAAGCTCGCCTTCAGCTCAATTGCAGAGTTTCGATTACGATACTAATGGAGTGACTTTTCCAATGCTGCCACTCTAGCTTTTAACTTGACTTTCTTATTTCGGGTTTTTGATAAACTCTTTTCTAAGGTTTCTTTTCGAACCTGAGCCTCTTAGAATTTTCTCTCCCACCGATCAGCTTTGGTCTTTTCTTTTTGAATCTCGTGTCGCCATTGCTCTGATGTTTTTTCCAATCCGACGGTTCTTATTGATAAACGCAATTTTTTGTAATCTATTTTCAGACTATCCAAATCCACTTCAGCCTTATTCTTTCCTCTTCTTAATTTCTCAGTTTTTAATTTTTGAATATCAACATCCAATCTTAAATGTAGTTTTTCTTCCTCCAATTGCTCGATCTTCTTTCCTAGATCCGAATTCCTTTTCTCGAAATCCTGTTTTATGATCTCTAGCTCAGATGGGACCACTTGCAGGTATTCTTCCAACGATCGCGCACTTTTTTAACTTGGCCCGGTGATGTTGTCATTGATTCTTTTACTCCACCACCCATTATACTCAGGGGTCGTCATCGGACTTATAGCCAATCTTTTCATCTGACGAGTCTGATTCCAAGCGTTGGACATTTCCCGTACCTTAAAACGAGCAAATGAGCGTATCCAACAGCTCCCTAAATTCCAAGTAGGGGACCTAGTCAAAATCCCCATACTGGTATAGAATCTCATCAGGGACTATCCAAGGGGCTCTTCACTCGACATCTTCTTCTTGGAAATTTTAGAGGATCACTATTCATCTTTCCTCCGATATATCATCCCGCCTCGGTGTAGCCACTATTTCTTTCAAAAGAGAATAATTCTTCGAGAATACCTGATACAAAACTTTGTCCACTTTCCAGAAATGGCTGTGGAACCAAGCTAGCAATAGTTGCGTGCATCTGATGAATCTTCCCTCACCTACTCATCGGCACATGTTCAAAGATCTGAATGTTTCGACCAAAATTATGGGAACTGGTGTGACCCTTTTATCAAGCATGTCAAACAAATTAGAAACCACTTCATCTACGTACCCTAGCGCTATAGGGAAAACAATTAGCCCGTAAATGCTTAAAGCAAAAATGTCAACCCTTTTCTTCACATCTGGGTGTGCCAAAATTAGATCTCACAAGCTTTTCCAGAGAATACATTTTCTTCCTCCTTTTTGCTTGATACGAGTCGCAACCCACTGTTCATTCATTCCCGTGATATTCATTAATTTCTTCATGAAAGTTAGGACATTAACGACTCTAGAATAGGCCTTGTCTGCTTGAACTTTGGACAACGAAGTAGGGATGTATACTCCTCTATTGTAGGCACCAAATCCATATTCCCAAAGGTAAAACAACTGTAGACGGGATTCCAAAATTAAGCCAGAGCTCGAAGCAAGTGCTTGTCTACCTTGATGTTGAGTAGATAAGGTAGATCACCATAATACTGTAAAATAGCAGCTTGACTTCATCATCCCAATTGACCCATATCTCTTTCAATTCCCGGAGATCATTTTGTGTCACGCTAATACGGGCGAACTCCTATAATTTTGACGTGTACCCTTCTGTTAAACTATCACCTTTCTCTAATTGCGTTTTCTCTGACCATATACGGACGGCCGTATTATCTTCCACTTTATCAAAAAATTTGTTCTCCATGGCAAGCTTTCTATTTAGCAATCGAATGTGAATCAACACCTTTTTTGTGATAAAAATGCCATGCAAATACAATCAAAGTAAAACAAAACAAGTCAGTATTTCATACATAATTTAAAGCAAGAAAGAAATAATAAATAAGGCATCTATTGGGGTAACCACTAGGGTTTGGTGTAGCTCTACTTAAGGGGGGCTTCTACGGCTCACTATATGCCGTTCAGTTCTAGAGTAAAGGTACCTGGACCAACAGATTTTCCGATTCTCACCCATTATAGGCTCATTTAGATCGAGTTCAGTTCAGGGGAATATATTTCCTTATGGCTGCACAAAGATGAAAATCTCACGAAGACATAGGTACGGATGTATTCCGAAAGCGATCTACTATCCTACACAAAGGTGAAAACCTCACGAAGGAATAGTTTCTCACTCCCACTTAAAAGGGTAAGATCAACCGATCGTGCGATGCAATGTGGAGAAAGATACCAAAACTCAAACAAACACAGTAATTTATAAACCACAATAATGAAGATTGTAACAAAGACGGATAAAATGCAACGAAAGGATCGTACATTTAAACCAAGTTTTCAATTTTTCGACAAAAAGACAAAAAGTAATCAACTTATGGCTTCACTCTCTCTTTTCAATCCCCAGTCGAGTCGCCAAGCTGTTGAAACCATTTTTTTGAAAAAGGGTCGACTTGGTTTTGAAAATGAAAATATGGGAGTTGCCACCAATCCTTTTTATGAGGTCTGATCGGATCACCTCATGATCGTTTTAATAAAATGTTTTATTTACTAAAACAACATTTTTGGTCTAAAAAATTTAGAAAATGGGTTCAGGAGTTGGTTACATACGAGGAAAGGTTAGCACCCTCGTAATGTCCAAAATTAGTATCTAGTTGATTACTTGGTGTTTTCTGTGTCGAAAGTCGAGAATTTGAAAAGTAATTTAGAATGCAATCCTTTCCCCCTTTTTTGTATTTTTAAATAAAATTTCTTGAATTAATCGAAAACATGTAGTAGGACTTCTTATCTCGAAGTAAATAAAAACGTGAATGGAGTTGTACTCGATGAATAATAATAGTGTGACACAAGTTTGGTGTAATGATAATGTAATATACATAATACAATATAATACATAACATTATATTAACAAACTAAAATATTAATATGCATGGATAATAATAATGATAATAGAAATGATAATATAAATAATAATCATCAATAAACAACAACAACAACAATAACAACAACAACAATAATAATAATAATAAATAATCTAAACTTCAAACATGCAAAATGTATGTATAAAGAAATAAATAAATAAGCATAAAATAAACCACAAGTGAGGGTAATAATAATAAAAGCATATTAGAAAATATTAAGTGAAGAAATGAAAAGAAGAAAAATAAAATAAAATAATAAAAATAAATGCTAAATAATAAATTAATAACATAATAATATTAATAAGGAAGGGCTAAATTGAAACCAAAATAGGAATTTAGGCGATAATCGGGAATGGAATAAGGCAAATGATCGATTTACAAAGTGCGAATAATAAGGAAAGACCAAGTTGGGAATAATGCCCATCCCCCAAAACGTACCGTTTCAGTGTGGGCTGAAGTGAAACTGAAATAAAAGCATAGGGGTGAAATTAAAGAAACGAAGAAATAGAATAGGACCCCATTGAAACCACCTCAAAAGCGGAAGGACTGAGGGCGCAAATATACCCTTAGTCCAAAAACATGCAGATCCTAGGTGGTCATGGGTCGGGTCGGGTCGGGTCGGATCTGTCCAAAACGATGTCGTTTCGACGCCTGAATACCTGGCCTAAAACGACGTCGTATTCCATCCGTAGATAAGTAAAAAATATAAAAAAAATTTGAAAACTGAGAAAATAAAAAAACAAAAAGCCTTAGGTTTTTTTTCTCTTATCTTTCCCTTAGCCACCCTCTAGCTCCTAGCGGATCTCCGGTGAGCTTTTATTGTAGCTCTGTTATAGCTCCGCTAACTGGGTTTATTTTCCCCTTTTCAACTCTCCTTCTTTGTTTTATGTAGAGAGGGTTTAAATCGACCCCCTCCCTTTTAAAAAAAAGGAAATAATACGCAATAAAAATGAACCCCCTCCCTATTGCCTTGTCGAACCCTATCAGAACCCATATAAGTTCTTGGGTGTTCAGATGTTGGCCACACTCGACGGAGGGGAGGAAGAATCTACAGGTCAATATTTATTACTTATTCATTTTATTTCTAATAATGAAACAAGAAATGCACCTTTTTGAATTTGTTCTAAAATATCTGTTTTCTTTTTATATTTGATTGTCTGTAAAGAAAAATTACATTGGGTCTTGGGGCTTTTTATATCCAAAAACAGAAGTGATTTGATTTTGTTTGCTATTTGGTTTATCTCTGCTTTTGCTGTTTCTTGCCTCGTTTCTGTTTTGTCCTCTTTTTTGCTTGTTTACAGTTTTGTGATGAGCCAACGACACAGAGGCTTAACAATTTGGTGCAAGGAAGGTGACCTCGAGTGGTGGGCGCACTGCGGCCATCACATGGGGGTTACGGGGCCCAAGAGAACCCTAGGGTTAAGGTGTCCTCCAAAAGGGTTTAACACGTTAGGCCATCGGGCCCTGTTTAGTTTGGGTCTGATTGTTGGGCTTTGCGTTTTGGATTGTAAAGTGGGTTGAATGTATTTGGGCTAGTTGTGTTTATACAATTTGGATAATGGGTTTTAAGTAATTTGGGTTTGTATTTTTGGACTATTCTAATATTTATCTTATTTACTTGTCTAATTTGGGCTCGGGCCGGGCAAAATAGGCCTATTACAGGGGTAATTTTCCAAACGAAAGTTGGTTGTATATTTGAATCGCATCATAAAATAGGGATAATATTTAAGAAGAATATAAAACTTGATGAAATCAAACAAAAGATTAATGTGAAAATCACTCGACGCTGTGAGAGGAGGATGTCCAGACTATTCTACAAGATCTCGTCAAATTTGAGCAAATATAAAGAGATGAAACTTGTAAAGGATGATGATGTAGAGACTATGGTTGCACTATATTGCTCACCTAGTAAGTTGAACTAGTTGAGTTTTTCGTTGAATTAGCTTATGTTGAGCTTGTACAAAATGTCACTCCATCAAACCAATAATATGGAGTTCATAACTTGTATGCAGAGGTTCCGAGAGTGTCTGTCGATAGGCAGTCTTCTGTACACGGGTTTGACTTTGATCTGAATGGTGGGTGGGTAAAATCATGTGATTATGGAGCAACATCGATATCAGGCGACTATCCATACAATGCTCCTATTGTGTATAATAACCCTAATTCGGGTCCCATTTACATATATATTCATTGGTGATTGGTACTAATGTAGACGGTAAAGAAAGACTCGATAATGATGATGGTTCCGATCACCAGGGTGAAGATTTTAGTAACTCGATCTCAAAGAGGTTTCGGATGATATTGAAGACGAAGGCACAGGCGATGATGACAATTTATACGCCCTTCTGCTTGGAAACTCAACTCATGACATTGTTATACGGAATGGTCCTTTAACCCACATGTAAAGCGTAGATCCTGATGCTATGCACACATCTGAGTTCCCCAAATGCCAAAATATAATACCTTCCCACAAGTTGGCATCATATCTCGCATCAGAAGAGTTGGTTGTAGGTAAAAAATTCCCAAACAATGAGGAATGTTTATTTTCCATCAAGAAGTATATCATGAAAGTACTGGTAGACTACAAAGTCATTGTATCTAAACTGTCATTATATATCAGGAGTGTTGGAGGTCTACAAAAGGTTGCAATTAGTGGGTATGAGCTGTATTGATGCTGAGGTCACAACTATTGAACATTCAAAAATATGTAGCGCCTCATACATGCATTGTTGTAAGGATGACGCAAGATCATAGGAAACTTGATTTGAAAACAATCTGTAATAGCATCATGCCATTGGTGAAAAACATGCCCACTATTCTTGTATTAGTCTTGATTACTGACAAGTGATCCTGGTTTTAATACAAAGTGCTATATAGGAAAGCATGATGGGCTAAATAGATGGCGATGGAATAGCTGTACGGTGATTGGGATGCGTCGTACAATGTGGTTAGCCGTGATATAGGAGTATGCGTTAGGGACTATGGTTGACTTACAGATACTATTTGCTTATGGCTCGAATGACCAACTAAATCTAGGGAAAAGAATTTTCCATCATTTTTTCTAAACATTTAATCTATGTGTTAGTGTCTTTCCCCATTGTAAGTTTCTTGTGCAAGTTGATAGAACCTTGATGTATGAGAAATATAAGCAAATCCTCTTTATTGTGGTTGTACAAAACGATAACCAAAATGTATTATTGATAGCCTTTTCTATTATGGAGAGTAAGAACATGAAATCGTGACAATTTTTCTTGACGAACTTGCAAAGGCATGTTGTTAGACAAGACAACATTTGCATTATTTTTTTATCAATCAAAGGGGCTAATTGAGGCAATTAGGCATTCCGGAGTTTCATAGAGACTTGTATAATACATCTACGATATTGCAGTTAACTTTCACAAGGACCTTAAGAATGTATATTGGTGTAAACAAGTTGTGAACATGGGTAATTCAATAGTCATACATTTTTTTCATCATTTGAATACATTTAGAAACTCAAAGGAATGATAACATGTCTTATCAATGGGCTCCATGTCATGAACATGGTATTGAAACGAATAGTGATGTACTTTACTGGTTTAGTAGCATGGAGTCGTATCAATGGGTTCAATGTTTCAATGACAAGTCTCGCTATATACATATGACCACCAACCTCGTAGAGTTTGTTAATATCGTCTTAAAGTGTACACGACATCTATCCATTTCAACTATTTTCTCAATTACGTTCTACAAGTTGTCAACCTTGATACCAAGAATGGGGAGAAACAAGCAAAGCAGATGAAGGCGAGACACGTCCACTATGATGAGGTTAGAAAGGCAATGAAAGTCAACATATGGAGAGCGAGGTCGATGACTGTAACACCCCTCACCCCTATTCAACGCTGGAATAGGGTTACGGAGCATTACTGGACTTACATCACATTTACACAAACTTTTCACATACATAATATCATTTCATACATTCATCATTCAAACTCAATAAATTTGTCCCTTATACAAGCCTATGAGGCCTTAAACATACTTTGGGAATAGTTCGGGACTAAACTGATATCTTAAGAAACTTTCACGAAACTTTGAAAATTTTACTCAAAATAATGGACACATGCCCGTGTGGCCAGACACACGGCCACTAGACACGCTCGTGTCACAGGCCGTGTAGACATTCGAAATGGGAGCACATGGCCGTGTCCCAGCCCGTGTCTGACCCGTGTAACTCTCTGACTTGGGTCATACGGCCAACACATACGCCCGTGTGCCCTAAAAATGGCCATACAAGCTCATGTGCCAGGCCGTGTACTAGGCCGTGCCAAACCTATAAGGTATACTGACTTTTGCCATACGGCCAAGTCACACTCCCATGTGTAAGGCCGTGTAGGGCATACAGACTTGATTTCTAAAACCTCACCATTGGACACATGGTCGTATACTTAACCGTGTGTCACACACGGTTGAGACACACACCCGTGTGGACAAAAATAGGCTATTTACTAAGCCAATTTGCCACCCCATTTGGTACACACCTTCACCTCCACATAAGGCACCCAAAACATAGCATAATAGGTAACCCAAAACAACTAAATCAAACATAATTCATACCATTTCATCTAAGCATTTCTTAACCTTAACCACAATCACAAACATTCTCATTTCATCAACCATTTCCAAGCAAACATTAAACCCATCACAAAATGACATTTGTATACCTATAAACTACATCACCAACCAAACCAAATAAGTCAATTTATATAAACTTATTGGCTGAATTAAAAATCAAACCGGTGATGTTTGATCGGATCAAGTCAGCGCAGTTAGAAGATGACAAGTTGGCGAAGAACAGAGAAATGGTTCAGAATGGTACATTAGAAAATTTCAATATTGATGATTGTGGTTGCTTAAAATTTCATAACCGAATCTGTGTTCTGGATGTTTTTGAATTGGAAGAGTTGATACTTTATGAAGCTCATGAGAGTCATTTTACTTTGCATCCTAGAGGAACGAAAATGTATCGTAATATGCGAGAATCTTATTGGTGGCCAAGAATGAAAAGAAATATAGTCGAGTATGTGGCTAGATGTTTAACTTGTCAGTGAGTTAAGGCAGAACATCAGGTTCCTACCGGATTACTTCAGCCTATTACTATTCCTGAATGGAAATAAGATTGTATCGCGATGGATTTTGTAATAGGGTTACCTTTATCAGCAGGTAAGAAAAATGTTATTTGGGTGATTGTTGATCGACTTACAAAATCGGCTCATCATTACGGTCAGGACTGATTGGTAACTTCAAAAGCTTGCTGAAGTTTATATTCAAGAAATCATGAGATTACACGGTGTCCCTATGTGGATAATCCCTGATCGAGATCCGCAGTTCACTTCGAGATTTTGGAAACAGTTGCATAAATCTCTCAGTACGTGACTTAATTTTAGCACTAGTTTTCATCCATAGACTAATGGACAATCTGAGCATGTTATTCAGATTTTTACGATATGCTTCGTACTTGTGTTATTGATTTTGAATCAAGTTGGGAGCGTTACTTACCTTTGGCTGAATTTGTATACAATAATAGTTTTAAATCTAGTATTCAAATGGCTCCATATGAAGCTTTATATGGTCGTAGGTGTCGATATCAGAAATGGAAGACATTGTTAAGAAAATTTGAGATACATTGAAGACAGCTTTTGACAGATAGAAATCATACGCAGATTTGAAACATCGAGATTTGAATATTCTGTTGCTGATAAATTATTTCTCAAAGTCTCGCCTTGGAAGAAAATTTTAAGATTTGGCCAAAAAGGAAAACTGAGTCCTTGTTTTATTGGACCGTATGAGATCACGAAAAGAGGGGGACCAGTTGCGTATCGTTTAGCTTTGCCTGCAGAATTACAGAAAATACATGATGTTTTTCACGTTTCAATGCTAAGAAGATATCGATCGGATCCATCTCATATTATTTTGACAAAAGATATTGAGATTCAACTTGATTTATCATACAAAGAAGAACTAGTTGAGATTTTGGCACGTGAGGTGAAAGAGTTAGGTAATAAGTGAGTTTTGTTAGTGGAAGTATTATGGCATAGTCATAGTGTTGAGGAAGTGACTTAGGAACCGGAAGAAACTATGAGATCTTAGTACCCCCACCTCTTTTCAGGTAAATTTTGGGGACGAAATTCATTTAGGGGAGAGTTGTAACGACCCGATAGTCACTGGAGTCTTAAACGTATTTTCAAGACTCCGTTCCCATAAATTGGATTCATAAATATTTATTAAAAATATTTACAAAGCTAGTTGTGTAGTTAATTAGGTTTTGGTTAGGTGAATTTTCATGAATTAAGAGTAATTAGGTATAAGGACTAAATTGCATAAAAGATGAAAGTTGAATTATAGATTAAAGAAAATTTTAAGAGACTAAAGAAGCAATTATGCCATTGCCATTAGTTGAGGCAAGATAAGTTGTAATATAATATATATTGTATAAAAATATATTTACTTAATATGTAAGTATATATATTATATTATATTATAATAATAATAAAATAAATAAGTAATAAAAGAAATAGAAAAAGAAAAAGAAAGAAAAGGGAGAAAGAAGGAGACGAAGAGCTAAAGGCTTCAAGAGTTTTCAAGTTCAATTGGTTAGTCAATTTAGTCTATTTTTCTTGTAATTTTTATGTTTTTGGAATACCGGTGTTAAATACTACCCGACCCATGCCGAAATTTTAGAAATTATTGAGTTTTTAAGTGTTGTTAGTATTGAATAATTTTAGTATTAGGGATTAAATTGATAGATTTTAAGCTAGAAATGAAAAGGATTAAATTGTAGAATAAATTGTAAATTTTGTGTAATAGGGACTAAATTGTAAAAATTTAAAATTTAGGGATTTGAGTGAAAATAAAGATTTAAATCTAGTCTAAATTGTAATTTATATGAAAATATAAGATTGATTGTGAAGATATAAAATTAGTCTCGATTTAGGGACTAAATTGGAATTTTGGTAAATATTGAGTAAAAATTGAAATATTAAATATGACATTGGATTGTGTTGTATTCATGAATTTTAATTATTTCAATTTCGTAGCTAACATCGTACCGGAATCCTCTAGTAAAAAGGGAAAAGAAAAAGTCGATGAAGAATAACTCAAAATTTTCAGTTTGTATTTTTATAATTTGAACTTAGTTATTAATTGTTTTATTTCGATTAAATGTTTATGGTAAGTGATTGAGGTGAGTATTTGGTATTTTGATATTGAATTGAATTTATATGTATTTGTGATTATATGAAAAATTGATATTGGATATTTATTGTTTTTGAATTGTGAAATTAAACCCTATTAACTGTATCAGGCTGAATTGGATATAGATGGCATGCCATAGGATTGGAAGAGTTCAAGGATTACTTCGACTATGAGTCGACGAGACACTGGGTGTCAATTTACTACTTCAGATTAATTCAATGAGGCACTGGGTGCCAATTTATTTTGGTTTCACCGATGAGACACTGAGTGCTTATTACTTCGAATTATCAAATAAGGCACTGGGTGCCAAACTGGTGTGTTTTGGTTGGATCCGTGTATTCGCCCAAGTCTAAGTCCTGTTAATAGGGGTAAATAAATGAAATGGCACTATGATTCATATTAGATGATATTGTATGTGAATTGAAAATGGGATAGTGAATTGAAATATGCAAATGAAATGCATGAATTATGTGTTCATGAAATGGATATGAAATGGATAATGTTATTGTTAAATGATATGTGGATCAAAGTGAGAAAAACTACTCTATAACAAGTGATAGAAATTGAATATGGTATAAAATAATGTATTCATGATTTGAGTATTGTATGGTTAATGTTATTATATAAATAAATATGGTTTTAAATGTTCAACTGTGCTTACCATTTAATTGTGCATATTATATTGTTTTATCTTTAAGTATTTGGATTTTAGAAATAACACTGAGTTTTACTCAACGTACGATTTTATTTTCCATGTGCAGGTTAGGTACTTTATTTTGATCGCCGATTCAGCATCCAACAACGATCCCGAACTCAAACGCGGTGATGTTTATCCTTTTGTGTCGGCATGTACCTAGGGTGTTTAAAAATTAAACATTTTGTAGGTTGATTGTAAATAAGATTATAAGTTAATATTGGTTAGTTATATACACATGAACATATGTTTATGTTTGATGTTATATTATGGTATGTTTAAGTTATGTTTAAATAAACACGAATTAGGCAAAATAGATTAAATTTGACATGTTTTGGATGTGTTTAATCATGTTTTGAATAAGTTAAATGAATGGTTTTTGAATTGCTTAATGTCCAAGCTTGTAGGGAATGGTAAACTTGTTATTTAAGGTACATTCTGGCCACATGGCCGTGTGAACCCTGCAGCTTTGAAAATTTTTAATATTTTTCAAAAAATTCTCTGAGTTTCCGAATTAGTCTCGACTTATTTCTAACATGTATTTTGGGCCTCGAAGGCTCAAATAAGGGACAGTATGTATGAGTTTGATTGGACTTGACTTGAGTATTGTATGATATGAAATGCTTAAAATTATGTCTGTTTGATCGGTAATGCTTTGAAACCCTATTCCGGTGATGAATTTGGGTTAGAGGTTTTACAATCATGCTTGAATAGTATGTTTATGACTTGTGTGTCATGCATAAAGAACAAGTGTGGAAAGTAAAGAAATGCAAATGAAAATAAAGAAATTTTGAAGAGTTAAAAGTTAATTAAAACCTACTAAGCTTGGGATAATATGTATAAGTGATGTAATGGATTTATTCACCTTGTGTGTGGATGAATATAGCTTTACAAGTATTGCGATATCAATTTTGTATTATTCTTGACATGTATAAATTTCATATTTGAAATGAATTGATATGATTAAAGATTACACGAGCTTACTAAGCATTAATTTCTTACGTGTTTATTTTTGTTTACCTTACAGATTATCAGAAGCTTGATCAGGTTGGAAGCTTGTCGAAGTTATATCACACTATCCATCGGTTCTATTAACAATTTTAGATGATTTGATTCTGGTTATAATGGCATGTATAGGTTAATTTGGCCAATGTTGGCTTATAAATGCTTTGTTGTATCTAGTCATTGGGATGGCTTGTGATGGACATGTATTGATGTGCATATAATATCATGTTAGATGTGAGTGTTTGGTATGGTTGAATAATGATAATCTTATAGGTATGCTAATATTTAGTATAATTGGGCATATAAGTGAATTCGGTCAATTTGATAAGTTTGAATACTAGAGTATATGTGATGATAATACATGTATAAAACTTGGTTTTAGCTTGATTTGAATGTTATGATATAGGTTGTTGTTGTGTAAAAGTGTTGAGTTAGGTTGATGACAAATGGGGTGAGAAATATGGCTTGGAAAATAGCCTATTTTCGTTCACATAGGCAGAGACACGGACGTGTGTCTCAACCGTGTGTGATACACGGCCTAGCACATGGGCGTGTAGTTTGGCCATGTGACCCAAGTCAGAGAGCACCCTAATTTGGATACAGGCAGAGACACGGTCGTGTGTCCCTATTTCGAATGACCACATGGCTTGAGACACAGGCGTGTCTCTTGGCCATGTGAGACACATGGCCTGGCTACACGGCCATGTGCCCCCTGCACCTTGGTGAAATTTTAATATATTTCAAAAAGAATTTGAGTGCTGATTTAGTCCTGACTTGTTTCTAAATGTATTTTGGTCCTTGAAGGCTCATATAAAGGACAATATATATGATTTTGATTGGCTTTTGATATGAATACTATATGAAATGAAATTTTCTGTCTATTTGTTTATTAAATTTTGGTAATGCTTCGTAACCCTGTTCTGGCGACAGATACGGGTTAGAGGTATTACAGCTGGGCTATGGAAATATATGAAGTCTGCTAGGATAATAAGCATGACATCATATAGTGTAAGATCATAGCTGGGCTATGGCAACATATGAAGTTCGCCAGGATGGTAAACATGGCATATGTGGGAGAACCGCGATACGAGTAGCGTGTTTATGAAGTCTACTAGAACAACAAACAAGGAAATTCGTCAGGATAATTATGGTGAATATGGAAGCATTAGCGAATTTGCTAAGGTAAGGCTCCACCAAGATATGAAGGCAAGAAAGATATATAAAAGTGCGATGTCCGTGGATATGTATGGGGAGGGTTTTTCCTTACATAGTATTCATAACTGGTATCCACCACTCAGGGTCCACCAAAGAGGACTATCTTAAATGGAGGGTCCGTTAGGGACTATCTTATTGGTAAATTTAGTCAAAGAGATGTAAAATGACAAAAATGTCCATAAGGATTACCAAATAAATTAAAGTTCTGTCAAAACCTGTTTTAAGTGGGAAGGTCTAGAGGGATTATCCAGTATATTAGAATATTTGTCAGGATTATCATATTTTGGGAAGCCTACCATGGACTATCTTTTGGGAAGTCCGCCATAGACTATTTGTTCTAGAAGTCCGTTAGGATTACCATGGAACTATAAGTCGTAAGGACTACCTCATATGGCTATCTATAGAAAGGGTCTATTAGCGATGGTTTGCCAGATTAAACAGCCTATTGTGAGGATAAGAATTCGTGGGATTTCTCAATTGCACTAATATTTACCAAATTGGTTGTAAACAAGTAAAGAGATAACAAGATCGTACACCTACACCAAGAGCTTTAAGAGGGTAAAGATAATGAAAAGAATATGCCCTCACGATGTAATATGTATAGTTATTCGACAAGTTAGCCAAGTGGATATATATATATATATATATATATATATATATATATATATATATATAAACATCCATCCAAAAGATGAAATGCTCGATAGAATAACCAGTGAGAAGAACGGGGAATCTGAGATGAAGCTTGAGACTACAATATGAGTCGTCAGGGAGTATCCATTAGGTAGTTGTGTTGTTGTAAAGTGCCTGCTAGGAGTTATAGAAGAAAAACGCATAAACATCAAACACAGAAACAGTTGCTAGAGCCTAAATGAAAAATAGGAAGTTTTAATTATATACAGAAATTCCATATACTGATTCTTTTATGTAGTGGTGAGCATACGAAACCTAACTAAGTTCATATGAACTTATGAGTGGTTTGCCTTGGATGCAAGACCGATAATTGTATGGAAAGCTTGGAAGGGAACAAGCCAGACCTTGCAGATAAGGATGTGAGGATTGTGGTATAATGTATATAGAGGGGGCACCCTTAGAAGCTCCGCCTCGGGGGTTTGAAGTATTAATTGATCTTGAGTTGATATACATCATGTATACTTAAATTGTTATATAATTTAAGTTGAAGTAAGTCTCTATAGTGAACAATTTAAGCAACAACTCATGGTGACTATTGTATTATTTTTAATAGACAATTACATTAAAGTATTTATAAATGTTACTTTATTCGATGTGTTCAAATAGTAAAAATATTTTATTAAGTTATTAAATAAAACTTGACTAGTTAAGTTTATCTGTACTGTATGTTCGATGGGTTTAATTGCGACATTTGGTACCCAGACCCAGCAAACGAGTTTGGTGAAGGGTATTACAAATGATGTTACTCATGTTAGTCATTTAATGTTTTGTATAACCTGTCATTGGTTATAAGGCTTCTGTGATATAATGTTTTTAAATAACCTGATTACAAGTAGAGTATTATTGTTTTAAAGTGGTTTAAAAAGTATCATATATTATTCGATATTTGGGGGTTATCGCCTAGTGTGCGGAATATCTGCCGAGCTAAAGTATTCAATTTTTTAATGTTTCTGTTAGTCCAGTTGGCTTTAAGTTGTGACGCTCCATACCCAGATCTGACGATCGGGTTGTGTGTAGGATGTTACACACGACATTCAAATAGGGGAAAATACGTTCAAAAGGCCGATAGCTCGGACCATGAACAAGCACTTTCAAGAGTCAGTACTCACCTTGTCCATAACAAGTTACCATATTAGTTAAATATGTCAGTTAAAAAATAATGACGAGCAAATTTATAAAATACCCATGAATAGGCACTAGTAATTTTTTTACTAGTACATTAGTCATCATGGTAGTGCGATTGATTGCTCTAATCAAGAAATCTATTTTAATATCTACACAAACAAAATTGAATAAACATATCATTTTAAAACAATAACACTTTCACATAATAATATTAATCACCAACTAAACAAAAAATATTAAAATAAATTACTTTAACCCGAATGTTTGAAAATAAATTTTATATTCTACACAAATTAATATTAAAACATATGTATCTTTATTAAAATATATATAAACATATAAAAATAAATATATATAATAATATAATCTTAAACATTAAATCTATCTAAATATTAAAAATAAAATACAAATATATAATATACAAATTATTATTACAAATATATATATATCTTAAAATTCTCACTATCTTTCCAACTCCAACACAAACGATACAAACAATTTATTTTCTCCTCGAAACTTCAACACAAATAATTTTTTTTCTTTTCTTTATTTCTGCTTCTGTTATTAGGGGGGATCAAAGCAATATATAAGAGAAAAAAAAAGAATGGAAAAGCAAACAAAAGTAGGGGGTTGGATAGAGAGCCTATATCGATTGGTCAAGTCAGTGGCAGGGCATCAAGCCGATGTCGTCTGACCTATCTTATCCTGTACTTTTTTTTAGCCTTTTTTTTTCAACCAACTTTTATTTTAAATTCAAATTAGTGTCGTCTGGCACATTGATTATACCACTTAAAAAATATTTTTTTTATCAGTATCATATTTGTTTTGTATTTAGAGAAAGTACATGTATTTTTATGGTGTTATTGACATGATGGCGGCACCATTTAAATTTTTTTTTTTAACACCGAAATGGTTGACAAATGGTTGGGTGAATTTTAGGGTGGTGTTGTGTGACACATTGACAGCATCCAATAATATTGTAAAAAATACACTATTTTTAATCTACTATTTATCTCATTTTTGTAATTATTTTTTTTGTATTATTTTGATAAAAAAAAAAACCATCGATGTCGTAGAGATTTATAATCTACTGTTAACTCGAGTCTCGTCTAATTAACTCAAGTGAAATAATGTTGGGTCTATCTTGTCTTGTACGCATGTGCTTTATGAGCTAACCTCATTTGGCAACTTCATTAACATTTTCTATTTTATTTGGCCTTTAAAATTGACAGGTTTCTACCATATCAATTTCTCTATATATAGATTTTGCAATAAAGAAGGCTGAATCGGGCATTGCTGGAAACCAAAGCAATTAGCTCCAATGGAGAGCCAAACAGAGACTCATAGGAAGCAAAAGAAATGGCTGAGATTGTTGCTTTTTCCGTTGCCATTGCAAGGTCATGTAAGCCCAATGCTTCAGCTTGCAAATCTTTTATATTCTAAAGGCTTTTCAATCACTATAATCCACACTTGCTTCATCAGTTCTCCCAAATATCCTTCAAAGAATCCCCACTTCACCTTCCATTCCATCCCCAACGGGTTATCCAAAAGTGAGTGCTCTAATGCCGATAATCTCGTATCCTTTATTTCGCTCCTTAATGCGAATTGCGCCGAGCCGTTTCGTGATTGCTTGGTTAAGTTGTTATCTGATGTTTCCGATGAGCCTGTTGCTGGTTTGATCTCGGATTCGACTTGGAAATTCACAGATTCCATCGCCAAAAGCCTTCAGTTACCTAGATTTGTGCTTCGGACTACTAACATTTCGTCTTTCCTTGCTCTTGCTGCCTTACCCCTTCTACAAGAAAAGGGTTATCTCCCAAAACAAGGTTCTTCACTTAATTCTAACCAAATTTGTCACAATCATTTTAGCAAATCTTATTTAACAACGGTTTTTTCCCCCCTCAGAATCACAAGAGGAGAAACCAGTTATTGAGCTTCCACCTCTTAAAGTCAAAGATATACCAGTCTTCAAAACACAAGATCAAGAGGGTCTTCATCAAACAATTGCAGCTTTAGTGGAACAAACCAAGTCTTGTACAGGCGTGATTTGGAACTCATTTGAAGAGCTTGAACACGGGTCGCTGACCGATTTCCGCTACAATTTTCGGGTCCCGATCTTCCCAATAGGTCCACTGCACAAGTATTTTCCAGTCCCTTCAACTAGCTTACTATCTCAAGATCAAAGCGCCATCTCATGGCTAAACAAACAAGCACCCAAATCTGTCATCTATGTAAGCTTTGGCAGTGTGGCAAGCATTGAAAAGTCGGAATTTGTAGAAATAGCATGGGGTTTAGCTAACAGTGAGCAGCCTTTCTTGTGGGTGGTGAGACCAGGTTCAGTGATTGGCTCAGAATGGCTGGAACCATTACCAAAGGGGTTCATGGAAGAGATAAAAGAGAGAGGACACGTTGTGAAATGGGCACCCCAACAAGAAGTGTTGGCTCACACTGCGGTAGGAGGGTTTTGGACTCACAGTGGATGGAACTCAACATTAGAGAGCTTTTGTGAAGGCGTTCCAATGATTTGTCACCCTTGTTTTGGGGACCAAAGGGTTAACGCTAGATATGTTAGCGATGTTTGGAGGATTGGGGTTCATTTGGAGAATAAAGTTGATAGATTCGAGATTGCAAAGGTTGTCCGAAAGCTATTGGTCGAAGCTGAAGGCCATGAAATCAGAGATCGAATTCTTCAGTTTAAGAAGATGGCCAATCAATCTACACAGCAACAAGGTTCTTCATATCGTTCTCTAGAAAGCTTGGTTAGCCTAATATTATCTTCCCAGTCACAAGGGAAATTGTAAAACGCAGTTTGTTTTAATATTATATACGTCTAGATTTTATGTTCCTAGTTTTTCTTCTTCAAAATAAAAGTTACTATTTTTCTTCTAGAAACCAACAAGAAAATGGGAAATTTATGAATTTCTTAGACATTACTAAGTTTTAAAAAACATGTTATTTATTACTTAATGTTAGAATTTGATTGAATGATGCTTTTATTTTTATTATTATGGAGTTTGAATACGAGGTTCTCTCACTTTTGGAGTTGCGACTTTTGTCAATTTAATGTTAGGAGCTCATTTTAGACTATAAACTTTAAAATATTTTAATTATATTTTTAATTTATCGAGATTATATCAATAGGGTCATTGCTAATTAAAATTATGTGTTAAATTAGTCATCATATCTCATGACATATTTTAAAAAAAAAAAAAGAATATTGTGAAAATAAATATTGTAAAAATTTTGGAGATTTTCAAACTTTTATCTTTCACTTTTTTTTAATTTTACTTCATTTTAATTTTTCTTTTAAAATATCTAACAATACTTTTTTTATATGGAGTTAAATTTTGTCATGTATCCTTAAGTTATATTTAAAAATTAAAAATAATAGATATATGGCAAAATCTCAACCCGTTTGTGAAATAAAACTTTTCACTATATGTGTATCAAATAATTACCTAAATAAAAATCTAATTACCAATAAAATTAAGAGGTTGTTATTATGTATTATAATAATTTTATACCATATTAAATTCATGGCTTTAATTTCACATAATTTATTATACCTTAATAAAAAAATGAATACATTAAAAAATTTAATTATTGACTCAATTAGTATGAACATTATTGTCAAGAGAAATAGAATTAAGTGCAACACAACGCATCATCTTTTTAATTGACTAACGTGAATTATTTTTAAAGCTGAATTAGACTTTTAAGTGAAAACTAATTACATCACTAAATTTTTTAAAAGAAGTGGGATTTTAGATATATAGAAAAATATTATAGATTAATATTAATTATACTGAAAATTACGTCGTAAAGATTATTCTTAAAAATTGAATTAAAATCGTGACATGCTAACAGCAAATCTGACGCCAACCAAAATATTCTTTCCATTCTTCGCAAAACCTGAAAAATAATACTGATTTTAGAATTTTACGAAATCAGAATTTACAAATATAGATGTTATTACCACCTCTATATTTTTCTTAATTAGGGTTGGTGGGCCTGACTATTTAATTACAAATATGTGAGTCTTTAATCTTATCATATATGGATTTATTTAATTCTTTTCGATTTTTTATTTATTATATTTTGTATTACTTTGATTTTATAGTATAATTGATTAGAAAACTTCAAAAATTATATATTAGAAACATCGTAGGGGTGTAAAATGGCCGTTTGCAAGGGAAAAGAAAATTCATATATTCAATTTTGGTCATTTAATTAAAGCTAAATTATGCACTTGGTTACTTCACTTTTATAAATTTTTATTTTGGGCATTGAAAATAAATAAAAAATGAAACTGGTACTGCCATTAAGAATCGTTTTCATTTTAATCATCTAACTTTAGTAAATTTTGTTTTGATCATCTAGTTAGTTCACTATTATTGTACACTTTTTAATCACCAAAATTTTGATAAAATTTTGTTTTAGTCACTTATTTACTTTTTAAAATTAATTCTAACAAATGAAAATAATAATAAAATTTTAAAAGATAAAATTGTTTTTCCATGTAAAATCCCAAATAATTTTACGAGAATTTTCCTTTACTTGAAAAAACTAAAATTAATTCAAAAAAAAGAAAAATTAAAAATATTAATTGGTTTTCCTATAAAACTTAAATAATTTCATATCATGTTTTTCCTCTTATTTAAAAAAACAAAATTAGTTCTAAAAAGAAAAATTTAAAAGATAAAAGATTTTTCCTTTTCCAAGAAAAAACTAAAAATAATTAAATTAAATTTTAAAAGACAAAAATGAATGATGATATGAAAATTCATTAAAGTTGGCTTATTAAAATGAGTGTAGAATAACATTGAATTAATGACGAGTGATTAAAATAAAATTTATTAAAGTTGAGTAACTAAAATGAAAACGGTTGTTAAGACAATGTCCAATTTATAATTTTTTTATTTTCGGTGCGCAAAATGAAAATTTATAAAACTTAGGTGTGCAACTGTGCAATTTGCTCTTTAATTGATGAATGGTTGATTAGGCGAAAATTGCAGTTGCATGGAGAAGGAATTTTGTCATTTCCACTCATTTTAATCTTATCCAACTTCCAACGCCATTATATATTTTGTTTCATCACCACCTAAACATAGCATCGGATGCTGAAAAACTGACCGTACAGTTTTTTAGTAAATTTGGATTAGAGTATTTATTATCAATTATTGTCGGCATGCATATTTGAGTGGCGTTAGGTATTGTTTTTAAAGATAATTTGTTGTGTAGTATATTTATTAAGATATAACAAGTTTTTTTATTAATAAAATGGTGCAACAGTTAATAGATTATAACGAAAAATATTCAATAATCACAAAAGAATGACAGGACGAGTAAGAGGAGAATGATAAGAGTTTTTTGTTGGAGACTAACACCTTAGCCTAATGACACAACTGCTTAACAAATTACTGATTTGAAACTATAACGCTCTCTTCAAGCAACATCACTCTAATTCCAGCTGGAGCTTCATGGAGGAAACATAGGGCGCCATTAGAGCTTTCTGTCCCCATATGCGCCATTGAATCTGCCACAACATTTCCTTCTCTAAATACATGTATGAAAGTAAGCTACAATATTTATAACACTTCAATCAGTTAAGCCATTTACTTTCTTTGAGCTTTCTAAAAAATTTAGTAAAGCTCAGGGGGAAATCTATTGATTTACAATAGACTGGCAATTATTGCACGTAGGAGTCTACCCTCTTAAATTGATTCTTACTAGTCAAATGATGTATATTGACATATATAAACAAGGTCTTAAGGTTTTCTTAATGAATGTGAGATTTAATTCTTTAAAAATATCTCAGTTTATAACAATTTCTTGCATATTTTAAAAGAACCAATGATAAAATTTTACTAAGTATCTTATGTTTAGATATAATGCTTCGACTCTGGTGTCATTTGGGCTATGAAGCAAAACAATAATTAATAAAATATAATTTACAAAATAATTGGTTAAACATAGAGTTTCCATGAACCAAGAATTTTTATCGTAAATTAAAATTCTCATCAACCATATTCAATCTATATTATTGTTGTTCGGCGTAGGTGTGTACTAATAGGTCATGTGCGTGCTTGGTTTTTCATGATTGCTCTTAATATTTCACCACAAATCTCATGAAAGTGGCCTCACTTCACACTCATATAGGTCAATCCATCATGTATACAATGCCAAATACATTACATATAAAGGATATGGATTTGATTAAGAGTTTATTCAACCTCACTTTCCTTACTATTTTAGCACTATTTACATCATAGAAAGGACATAGTTTATAATGATCCACAAATCAACCAATGACTTTTTATTACCCATATGAACCTAGGTCATGAGTTATCCAATCACATAGGTTGGTTACCATTATTGTTAATATTTCAATTTGGCAGTAGTCCATTCCTTTCAATTTAGCACTATTTCCAAATTCACTTCTGACTACATAATCCATAGATTATAACTCTATCCTTTTGCAACTGATTTATCACATCATGTGTTAGATAAATGTAACAACTCGATTTTAACTAAATCGGAACAGTAATTTTGGGACCACAAATCTGAGGTCGGAAAATTATTTTAATATTATTTTTGTTGTTTATAGCATGTGATTATATATGTGTAGAAATTTCGTGAAATAATTTTATCGTTTAAGTGGTTAATTTGAAAAAAATGACTAAATTGCATAATATGTAAAAGTTGCATTCTATATGATAAAAGTGCTTAATTGCTATGGCTTATTAAATTTAAAGTCCTTATTATGAAATTAGACCTTGGATAGTGGAAATTTACATGAATATCCATCCATTATATGTTTATCAATGTTATTAAATAAAGGTGTTTTAGTAAATAGCAAAATAAGTTATTGAAAATAAAACAAAACAAATTTTAATGCTCATTTCATCATCTCTTCACCGAATATTGAAAAAGAAAAACACCATTGAAGCTTTATGAAGTTCAGCCCATGCATAATTCATTAGGTAAGTGAATTGAGCTCGGTTTTTTATGATTTCTATGTTTTTGTGATCATTGCTTTATGTTCTAGCTAACCCATGCCTAAATTTTTGAATGTGTTGATGATTTTGAAAAATGACATTGATGAATCCATGGGTTTTATGATGTTTTATGATGAATTATGCAAGCTTGGTGTTTGATATACATGTTTTGTAAAGTGATTTTGAGTAAAAATGCATATTAAAGATTAAATTGTGAAATTTGTAAATTGAGAGGGTTAAAGTGTGAAATAATGGAATTAATGGGCTCCTAGGGACCTAGGGAAGATTCGACCATGCTTGGGTTTAATGAAATTTTGTGTATTTTGTGTTGTTTTGAAATAATGACTAAATTGTAAGAAATGTGAAAGTTAGGGCCAAAGTGAAAATTGGCTTAAATATGTGTTTTTGGACTAAATTGAATGTGTTGATAAATAAAAGAGTTAATTTTGAATGTATATAGATCAAGATCGAAAGAAATCGGATTTAGATTGAGGGAAATCGAAAGTTATCGAATAGTCGATCCGATTCCTCTATTCCGACTACGAGGTATGTTCATATGCAAATAAATGTCTTTGAATTGAATTATATATGTTTTATTATCATTGAATTGTTATGAATGTTGAATGAGAAAATATGAACATGAATTGACGAAGTTACGACATCTAAAAGTCTCGTGTAAACCTTAAGAATAGTATAGGATACGAATGTCATGACATTAGGTTATTGAGATGTGGTTACATATAAGACCATGCCTGGGACATTGGCATCGTTAATCGATTTCGTGTAAGACCTTGTCCGAGACAGTGGTATCAATATGTAATAACATGTAAGACCATATCTGGGATATGGCATTGTATGAGCTTATGTGATTTCCGAGTATCCTTAACGATTCTGAATGGTTTAACAGCCAAATTCAAGTTGAGAATGAATGTGTGAATGAGTTAAAGGGCTCAGGTACATACAAGACTCATACGAGTATTGAAAGTGAAACAAATTATAAATTTGATTAATATGTTGAATATTTGTTCAATGAGAAAGGTTTGTGTACTTGTATGTGATTAGTTATGCTTAGAATATTTGAATTGAAATGCAAATGTTCATATGATGACTTTATTTGTATATGGCTTACTAAGCTTTTAAAGCTTACTTTGTGTGTTCTTTCCATTTTTTATAGATTATTGAAGCTAGCTCGTATATCGGGGATCATCGTGAACTATCATCACACTATCGAGTACTTGTTGACACTTTTGGATCTTTGTATATATGGTATATGACATGTATAGGCTACTGTCATTTTGGTATGTTTTAAGTTATGATATTAGCCATGAGATTTGGCTTGCTTTTGATGTAAATGTTGGTGTGTATGGCCATTAAGTTGGCTTAAACTATGTGCCTGTTAAGTGATATATGTGAATTATAAGTTACCTTGTGTTTGGTATGTTTGCCATAGTTATTGGTATAGCTAAATGGTTGCTCATTTGATTGATTATTAATTGATGTACTAATGCTTGGAAGTTGGCAAATTGTGGTTTGATTTGAGATGATGATATGGTGTATTAAGTGACTTGAAATAGGGGATAAGTTGGTGAGTTAATGCATTTGGAAATTAGGTAAATTGTGATGGTTTTGGCATAATGATTTGGTATGTGTTGAATATGGAATTGAGTGGTTGAAATGGTTGTGAATAGATGGCATTATATGAGTATGAATTGACCTGTTTTTGGTTGCTTAAAGATGTTTTTAAATGGTGCTATTTTGGTTGCTATATATGCTTGTGGAAAGGGTGGCAAATTGGCTTTTCAAATAGCCTATTTTTGTCTACATGGGCAAAGATATGGGCGTGTGTCTCAGCTGTGTGCAATACACGGTCATGTTACATGGTTATGTGTCCCCTGAGGGAATAATTAGAAATTCAAGTCAGTTTCAAGCATGGCTTAGACACACGAGCATGTCTGGTGGTCGTGTATGATACACAGCCTTGGCACATGGACGTGTGTGGCCATTTCGAAGGGTACACGGGTTAGACACATAGGCGTGTGGTTGACCGTGTGGCCAACTCAGTAACTCCCCTTAGATTTCACACAGCCTGTGACACGGGCGTGTCTGGTGGCCGTGTGAGGCACACGGCCTGTTCACACGAGCGTGTGATCCCTGAATGTATGATGATTTTCTAAGTTTTTGGAAATTTTTATGTGTGATCGGTTTAGTCCCGAACAATTCTTAAGCATGTTTTAAGGTCTTATAGAGCCTTATAAGGGACAATGTGAATGGTTGTGAATGGTTTATGATAATGAATACATAAATGTATGTGAATGATGTGTATTATCCGGTAATGCCTCGTAATCCTATTCTGGCGACGGATACGGGTTAGGGATGTTACAATAAATATGTCTATTTTTACCATTGGATGTTTTATTCTTTGTAATGACTATTGTCGAAGGCAATCACAATGCATAAACAAAGATGGTGTTAGTTTCATGCTTAATTGGATACTTCCTAAGAAGTCTTTCAACCACTTAGTCTCAATACCGACCAACTCTATGTTAGGAAAATCAGTTCAGAAATAGTGTTTTTAGGCACAGTGAAAGTTGAATTTTTTTCTTAAAATTGAGCCTTTGTGAAATTTATAGAAATAAACCATTAATCAAAATTATGTATGTGCTTTGTATGAGGTGGATAAAGTCAATCTCAACTTTCAACTAAACGACCTTCTCCGCTATTCTTGAACCCTGAATTGCTTTGATTGTGGGCAACTTTACTTTATTAAAATCTATGAGAAAATATATTTAATTGCCTCATTCAATAAATTTATGATGACTAATTAATTTAATTCTCACTTTGAATTCAATAATTAATTACAATCAATTAAATAATAATTCGAAGAAATCAAATTAATTTCTAAGTTATCTTTTGTACTTGGTGAGAAAACATAGTTACTGTAGATAGTGATACATGTGATCTATTTCTCTTACTTCCCCATTTTCATCCATTCATTATATTATTGGTTCTATATGCAATTTGTTTCTAATTATCTCAAGTTGGCGGAGAAAACGATTGGACATATATAATTAGGGCTCAAATATTTTGTAATAAAGTTTTGGCTCTTCGCCTTTTAATTACAACATTATTTAATCATAGAGTCATTCCACTAAAGTACCATGATTGAAATCTCCCTTATTATATATCATTATGAAAGATACTCATTGAGTTCTCATCTAATGACCTTGACATAAGTGTGTTAGACCTTGACATAAGTGTGTTACTCTCATAGGATATCCTTACATTTTTCTTCATGAAAAGTCAATTACTAACAAATAAAAATTAAATTATTTATCTCTAAGATAAATAACTTGTGGCCACGTTACTTTTCATCTACATGTAATGTTGATGAGAGGATATCATTTATGCTTTATTGGGCCATGAATTCCATTATTGTGGAATGACACTATATCATGTAGAAGTCATATACCTAATGTAACAACTATCGTTTCCTTATCCATTTGAACTCAGACTTTCATTTACATCAAAGTATACAAGTCACACATACATAGTCCATTATCCACTCAAGATTAAGGTATGTCAGACTATGAACATTGCAAATGAATTAATCCATAAACAGATCTAAGGTCGATTCTACTTGGGCCTTGTTCAATGTACTGGCAATCCAGTCAATTACATTTATGTCTCTATCTTCTAGGTGTCATCCAATTTGATACCCAAGACAAGGTATTTCCCCAATTGAACTTGATAAACGACATATTAATTTTTTAATCAATTTGCTCAATTTTGATTTGACTAAGGACATGTTTATATTATCTACTAATATAAGTTGTCTTTCCTTATTACGATTCAACCACGTAATGTGACTTAATATTAGTTGAGGACGTTTATATCAATAGATAATAATTCGATTACGATTTGACTAGGAACAACTTTGAGATTCATAAGCAACTTCTAAAGCCATATCGCTTCTTTTGTTGCCTTAGAAGTGGCCATATATTCGGCCTCCATGGTGGAGTTAGTAGTGCTACCTTACTTGATACTTCTCTACATTATAGACCCACTGCCTAGGATAAAGATAAAACTCAATGTTGATTTCCTCGAATCTTAACATGTTTAAAAGTTAGAATCTGTATAATCGATAGAAGTAAGATCTCATCTGGAATATACAAACATATAATCCATCATTCTCTGTAAATACTTGAGTATATGCTTAACTACTTTCTAGTATCTTGGATTGGGATTCACCTGATATTGACTTACTAGGCCTACTACGAAACAAAAATCTAGACATGTGTATAACATTGCATATATGAGACTTACTGTAACACCCCTAACCCGTAACCGTCGCTGGAATAGGTTAAAAGGCATTACCGAACTCTTAACTCAGATCAGAACAATCAAATATCAAATATCATCACATTTCAATAAATACAAGTTATTCATATTCAATATGAATTTAAACCGAGCATACAAAGTCTAAACCATGCATTCAAGACCAAATCGATAACATATGAAAGTTTCAGAACTTAGAAAATTTTTCAACAATTCAAAGGTCACACGCCCATGTGAACAGGCCGTGTGCCTCACACTGCATTAGACACGCCCGTGTGTCTAAGCCATGGCAAAACAGGGCATAATACTGACTTGTCCACACGGCCACAAGACACACCCGTGTGCTAGGCTGTGTGAAAATTAGGGAGACTACTGACTTGGCCACACGGCTGACCACACGCCCGTGTGCCAGCCCGTGTGCCACACACGACCAATAGATCTAGGCCGTGTCAAAACTAGATGATATACTGACTTTAATTTGTAGGGTACATCAGGGGACACACGGCCGCGAAACGTGACCGTGTGTTGCACATGACTGAGGCACACGCCCGTGTCTCTGCTCGTGTGGAAAAAAATAGGCCATTTGAATAGCCAACTTGCCACCCCAAATGGGTCAATCCTACAAGCAATAAAACAAGCATATTTTCACACCAAATCTCAATACCAAAGCATACATTATTCATGACTTTACATTATCAACAAACTCCAATCTCAATTCACCAATCAATTCATACCAAAACTTAAACTAAAACCATACCCTAAACATATGTTCAATACATCATTCAATCTCATGCTCAAACTTACCAAAACTTCTCAACATTGACCATTTCTTTTGGTCTTTCAAAACATACCATATAATTTATACAACATTTCCAACCATAAGTTCAAACATAAGTTAGCCATATCACATGGCATAATATATATATACATTGCAAAACATAACCAAAGTACTTCTAACTTATACATGCCATACTTTACTATATACAATTTCAAAAGGTACCAAAATGAGTTTCGATAGTGTGGTGACGATCCTCAACGATCCCCGAGCTCACAGTAGCTTCGATATCTATGAAACAATGCAAACACACACAAAGTAAGCTTTCAAAAGCTTAGTAAGCTCGTACCAAATATCATCAACAGTTTATAAAACATAAAACATTAACACATAAGTACTTATTCATTCTCAATTCATCTATTTATACCAATTCAATGAGCTTCATATAAAAAATATCATCTACCACATAGGTATCGTACATACCTAAACCTTCCCATATTTATTCATTTTCATTCTCATCCTCGTTTGGATATTTTAAGATTTTCTGAAGATTATTCATGCTATAAACATCCACACACTTAGTGTTTTAAGGATTAGCTGAAGCTAGAATGATTCTGCACACTTAGTGCCATCTCAATTAACCGAAGCTATCTCGGTATCGCACACTTAGTGCCTCATATAGCCAAAGCTATTTTGAATCACACACTTAGTGCCAAATACAGTTGATTTATCATTGTATTCAACCATAATAAAATATATATACAATCTATGTATAATCAAAACATCAAAATATACTCGTAACATCATGTTTTACGTACGAACTTACCTTAGACTCGGAATGGTCGATTCAGATTGTCTACTCTATAACCTTCGACTTCCCTCGGTCTAAATCCGAGTTCCTCTTTTCTTGATCTATATATATTCAAAATTAACTCATTTAATTACCAATACATTCAATTTAATACACAAACACATCTTTGGGTCTTTTTTCACTTTAGCCCCTAAATTTACACATTTTGACGTTTTAGTCCTTATTACACAAAACTCCAAATACACATAATTTCCTTTTACACATATTAGGCCGAATATACATTTCATTTATTTCACATTTTAGTCCCTCAATTTCTCATTTTTACAATTTAATCCCTAATATGCATTTTTACTCAAAATCACTTTACAAAACATGTATATCAAGCACTAAGCTTTCATAATTCATCATTTAACATCACAAAACTCATGAATTGATCAATGGCATCTCATCAACTCATAAAAAATTTCATGAATTTAAGCATGGGCTAGCTAGAACACTTAACAACGATCACAAAAATATAGAAATCATCAAAAACCGAATAAAAAACATACCTCAATCAAAGCTTTAAATGGACGAATGTTAGGAAAGCTTAAAACCCTATTTCTTTCTTCAAAATTTCGGCAAGGATGATGATAATGGACAAATTTTATGTATTTGTTTTATTAAATCAACATTTATTTATCAATTTACTAATATAACATTTTTAATTTCATTCAAAATCTACTAACTCATGTCCATACTTGTCCATGCATTAATTAAATGGTCCAATTGCATTATAAGGACTTCATACTTAAAAAGCCATGTCAATTTAGCACTTTAACAAACAACAGGCAACTTTTACATTTTATGCGATTAAGTCCTTTTATCAAATCGAGCACACAAACATTCGAATTTTCATACGATACTTTCACACATGCTAATACACATATCATAAGCACGAAAAATAATATTTAAATATTTTTTGACTCGAATTTGTGGTCCCAAAACTACTATTCTGACTAGGGTCTAAACCGGACTGTTACACTTACTACTATTGAAACATGATGAACCTTTCTCATATACTCTCTTTCTTTCGATGTCTTGAGATAGCCCTTTAAAGAAAGATGTAAGCTCGATACAGAGGGTTGTGTTCCCTTCTTTGAATTGACCATAGCAAAATGTTTCAATATCTTATTTATGTATGAAGTTTGTAATAAAGTAATCATTTTTTTCTTTTAACCTCTTAGGATCCAAATACCTAGAACATAGTTAGCTTCTCCCAAGCCTTCATGCTAAACTGTTATGTTAACCATAGTTTCACCAATTACAATATTTCTACATCATTCCTAATTAATAGAATGTCATTGACATACAAAATGAGAAAAACCACCTTTCAATACTTAATCCATTTATAACTACAAGGTCTATCAACGTTTTTTTAAAATCCAAAAGTTTTTATTACTTAACCAAATCTTGCTTCCAAGAGTGGGACATTTGCTTAAGTCCATATATGTACCTAAGCAATTTTTAAACTTTATGATGGGTTACACTATATATATGTTTTTCTTCAAGATAGTCGTTTAGAAACGTTGTCTTGAAATCTATTTTTCAGATCTCATAATCTAGAGCCACCACAATGGACAACAAAATACAGATCAACTTGAGCATGGCTACCGAAAAGAAGGTTTCCTTGTAATCGATACTTTTCTCTGAGTATACCCTTTTGCTACAAGTCTGACCTTACAAGTTTCCACTTTTCCTTTCTCATTTATTTTCTTATTTTAAATCCACTTACACCCTATGGGTTTTAACCCTTTTGGTACGGCTACAAGTTCTCATATTGAGTTGGATTTCATAGAATCCATTTCAACGTTTATAGCAATTTCCAAACCTTAGAGTCAGCACTTTGCATTGCTTTGTCAAATGTGAGAGGGTCATCATACTCCCAATCAAGGAACAAGAATAAATCAGGCCTATGAGAGACTCTCTTACTGAAACAAAGCACCTCTAGTACTATTTTACTCCGAGGTTTAAATTTGTTCATGTAACTTTCCTCAAGTATGGTAGCAGGAGTCAACACGTTTATTTTCTAATCTTTCAGTTTATAAAACAAACCACCCTGTGCTTTTTTAGGATATCCTACAAACATGTATAATTCTGTCCATGAATCCAACTTCTTCACATCTTATCCAATGCATGGGTCAGGCATCCCAAAATCCTAAAATAATTTAAGCTTGATTTCATTTTGTGCCACAATTCTTATGGAGACTTACGCCTAACCTTAGTTGGTACATCATTCAGAACATAACAAGTCATTTGTAAAGCATATCCTAAAAGGATATTAGTAACTTTGAATAACTTAACATTGATCAAATCATGTCTAATAAGGTTCTATTTCTTCTCTCTACCATACCATTCTATTATGGAGTTCCTGAAATGGTTAACTAGTATAATATCTCATTCTATACAAGGTATTCTAAGAACCCATTCGATAAATATTTCTCACTTCAACTCGATAGAAGTGTTTTTATAGGTAAACGTAATTATTTCTCTACTTTTACACGATATCTTGAAATTTATCAACAGTTTTGCTTTTACAGTGCATTAGGTACAAATGCCCATTCCTGGAAAAATCACCTATAAAGGTTAGATAACAATCAAAACCACCTTGCACACTGACATGGGGCTACATACATTAGTGTGTAGAAGTTCTAAAGGTTAAACTGCCTTCGTTCCTTTTGCATTAAAAGATTTTCTAGTCATCTTATCTTCTAAGGAAGATTCACTTATCAAATATTGACTTTCTTAATTGTACTTAAGGTTTCATCTTTAACAAGCCTAGTGATTTTTCTTGATTAATATGAAAAAGTCTTAAATATCAAAGGAATGCCTCATTAGAGTGAGAAATTTTAAGTTTCTTATTTACAATTTCAGTTTCTAGCTATGTGTACATATTTGCTTTGATAAAATAGAGATTGTTTTGCATCCATCCTTTACAAATGAGAGAACAATTTCTAAAAAATTACAATACTATTATTAAAAGTCACGATCAAGCCATATTTAAATAAATAAGCAACTAAAATTAAGTTCTAAAAAACATCTTTTAAAACAATCTTTCTAAAACTATCAAAATAAAGATATACATCTCCCACTACTTCAGCTGCAACATTTGACCCATCCTCAGTTTGCAACGAAAGACTCTTATCTTTAAGATTTTTTGTTTCCTTGAGTCCTTACAAAAGAAGCACAAGCATGGTTAATGGCTCCAAAATCAATGACCCAGTGCTCTATTAAATCTTCCACTAAGCAAGTTTCAATCATTAAGAGTTTCATACGTTTGCTTTTTGTGGCTAGGTAGTCATACCACTCTTTGCAGTTGACCTCGATATGCCCTATCTTATTACAAAAAAAAAACACTTAGACTTAGATAAGTCTTTAGGCTTCTTAGTTCTCTTTATTTCTATTTTCTATAGCTTAGAAGACTTAAAATTGTTTCTCATTGCTTGCTTTCACTCCCTTTTAGAGGAAGAAACAATCTTTAAGTTAGCTTTTTCTTTGCAGATAGGTTGATCACCATTCAACATCAACTCATATGATTAAAGTTCCCATGAGTTGTGTAAGTGTTAACTTCTAGTTCTTACGGTTATATGTGGCCTTAATGCCAGCAAAGACCTTAGATAAGCTTTTGAACACAATCTTAATTTAGGGGTTCAAGTCCAGCTCGACTCCATTATCTTCAACCTTGGTAAAGTAGCTCATAAGAGAGATCATATTATCTTTAATCGGAGTGTTGGGTTTCTACTGGGCATTCATCAAACTAGTTATCGCAGACTGTCGAGCTAAAACAGCTTGGCCTCCAAACATGTCCTCTAGTTTTTCAATCATCACCTTGAAGGAATCACAACTCTCCAGTTGCTTTAGTAAGGTACCAGTAACACTTTCTAGTATGTAGTAACAAGCTATTTCATCAGATTCTCGCCAACGATTTTTTATCTCAATTTAGGTGGCTGGAGGGCATTTAGTATCAAGGATTGTCTTATGCTTCTCACAACTTAAAATAATGTTGAGATTTCTTTTCCAAACCTTATAATTGTTTCCATTCAGCTTGTTCTTAGTAGAGATATTAATAAAGGGAGTTTATGTCATTTTCTAACTGAAAAATAAATGTCCATCTATTAATTTTCTTTGAATTTAAGACAATATTCAAAAGATTTTGCAACACGCACAACCTTTGCGACATTTAATCAAATAGTGAGAGAAAGAGAGAAAATTCAGTATCGGTTTATACTATAAACAGCATAACCTAGCTTTGATACCGATTGCTGGAAATATCAGTATAAAAAACAATTCTTTTAGTTACAACGAAAGTTTAAAACTTTCTTTAAAACCGATCCTTTGTGATACTTATAGAAATAAACCCTTAATCGAAATTATACATGTGCTTTGTATAAGGCTGTTAAAGTCAATATCTACTTTCTACCAAACAACATTCTTTGCTATTCTCAAACTCTGAATTGCTTTGAGTGTGGGCTCAAACAACATAAACCAAGAGCACTTAATGAAAACTTTTATTAACCTTCAATGGGAAAGCTAATTTTCTCTATAACCGAAAACTAGAAGGTTTTTCCAGAAAATAAAATTTATTCTTAAAATAAATTACCATTATTTTTTGACAAAATAACGACTCAATAATATGTGTGTGAATAGTTTCGCTCATAGTTCCTATTTATAAAGAAATAGTACAAGAGTTCTATTTGAATAAGGTCTAATTAAATAATAATATTTTAATATAAAATATAAATTCTACCCTAAATAGAACACATAAGGGCCAATGGTATCCCTAGGGAATACTAGGCTTTGTTCTCCCCTAATACTTCAACCATGTCTATTTGGGCCTTTCATATATTAGGTATTATTATATGTGTTATCTGGACTTTTATCCAACACTTATAATTTATCCAACCTAATAATTATTTTCAATTTCTCAAATTTTTATTTATTTAATCAATTAATTTAATTAATTAATTTAAATAAATTTATTTCTCAATTAAATTATTTTCACACCCAATTCTAATTTCGTTAAAGTCATGACAACTTTCTTGTATTAGAATCTATGAAGAAATATATGATGAATAATTAATGTAATTCTCACTTCAAACTTCAATTATTAAATTACAATTAATTAAATAACAATTAAAAGAAATCAAATTAATTTTAAGTTATCTTTTGTACTTAGCGAGAAAACGCATTCTCTGTGGATAGCGGGACACGGGATTTATTTCTTTTACTTCACCATTTTCATTCCTTCCATGTTATTGGTTCTATATGCAATTTTTTTTTGGTTATCTTGTGTTAGTGGAGGGATAAACAAGACATATATAATTAGGGATCAAATAGTTTTTAATTAAGTTTCAATTTTTCCCCTATTAATTACAATGTTATTTAATCATAATCATTCCACTAAATTACTATGATTGAACTCTCCTTTATTATATATCATTATGAAAGCCACTCTTTTAATGCTCATCCAAACTCCTTGTCATAAGTGTGTTACCCTCATAGGATATCCTTAATCTCTTTGGGATAAATTTATTCTCTCAAAATGATGTCATTTTATCTCATGGTGATCATTACATCATCCTTTTTGAAAGGTTAATTCCTAACAAATAGTAATTTAATCATTTATCTCTAAGAAAAATGACCCATCACCACATTACCTTTCATCTATCATGCAATGTCGATCAGAGAATATCATTTACCCTTTAGTGGGCTATGAATTCTACTATTGTAGAATGATGCTACATGATGCAGAAGTTGTATACATAACATACCAGCTTTTGGTTCCTTTTTTATTTGAACTCTGGCTTTCATTTACACCAAAGTGTGCGAGTCATGCATACACTCCCCATTATCCACTCAAGATTAAGGTATGTCACGCTATAAACATCACAAATGAATAAATCCATAAAAAGATCTAGGATTTATTCTACTTAGGTCATGTTCGATGTACTGTTTGTCCATTCAGTCACATCTATATCTTTATCTTTTAGGAGTCATTCACTCCAATACTAAAGACAAAGTATCTCCCCAACAAGACTTGATAGATGTTGTATTATTCTTTCAATCGATTTGCTTAATTTTGATTAAACTAAGGACACATTTAGGTTATATACTAATATAAGTTGTCTTTTCACATAACAATTCGATCACGTAATACTGCTAAAAATTAGTTTAAATGTTAGATAATCAGTGAGGTAATATATTCTTTCATTTTTCTTTGTGTGCAAAAATGATTGAGAACATTATACAAAAGATATTAATGATACTGATTGGTTTTTATTAAACTAACTTGTTCAAAAAATTACAAGCACATAGACGAAATCACTACACTAAGGGCATTAAATCCTAACACTCTAAAGCAATAAATTCTAATTTCATGGTAGATTTAGCTATAACAGTTTTATTTGTCTGGTTTTCAAGTAACTACACCACTACCAATGGTGGACACTAAATCATCAGTGGATTTTATCTCATCTGAATCTAAAATTTAGTTACCGTCACTATATCCTTTTACTATAGTGGGTAATCCACTAAATAGACTAGTACAATTCATAGTGTCTTTCAATATTTGATTAATCTGACTATAACATCCTAATGCTTATGATTTGGGGTTATGTGCATATATCCTCAAACATCATACACTGTATTCTATATTAGATCGAGTAAAATTCATCAAACTTTCAATAATTTGTGCATATTCAAACTGAGCAATAAGATCACCCCTATTTTCTTTAATTGAGTATTAACATCATAAAAAGTACTCACAAGTTTGACATTTAAGTGTCCATACTTTTTAAAAAGTTTCTAAATATAATGTTTTTGTATGCTACACATAGAAAACATAATATTTGCTTCTCCCATATCTCAATTCTAAAATAAATTAATCTTTTAATAATAGAACTAATAATACACACATCAATTAAGCACAAATACAAACATTTAACCTTTTAAACTATAAATTTGTATGCTACACTATGTTTAGCACGCAACCATAACTCATATTACTTTTCTTTAGATTAAAAGGTATAATCTTTAGACAACCCCCTCATTTCTAAACATTTTAAGTTAGAAGCTATAATCTTCAAAACATAAGGTGTCTTATCATTTTCATATAAGGAATCTAACATACAAACAATATGCAAATAATTTCCAAGTATATTTGAATTAACAAGCATACATTTTAGCAAGTATTTTAATGTCATAATCTTGTTTTAGTTACACAATATATATTCAAAAATTCTATTATTAGCATGCCACATAGATCATGATATTTCAATCAAGCAAGTAGATAGGCTAGCTTTGTCATTAATAATTTCTAAAACAAGCAACAAATAATATATGGTTACAAAAGTCTTTTTTTTCACAAAAGTATATTTTTAGTCATTATGACCTTGTCACATTCAAAAGAAACTTTCACTTCAACTTTTCTTAATAGTCCATCAAAAACCAAATCGGTTCCAACATTAGGAATATGAAGCACCTCACTTAGGATAAGGTCTTTCTAGATGTAAGTTTGAACGGAACCTTGCCTTTTCTAAGCACATTGATCGTGCCATGGCATATGAGCACAGACTAGAAAATTAACACAAAATATGAGGATTTAAAAGCAAATTTTACTGCAAGTGTGACTAAGGATGAGCAAAATTCAATTCAACTCAAATAATCAAATTCAAATTCAAATTTTGAATTATTTGAAATAAATTAATTGAGTTAATTGAATCAACTTGAATTTTTTTTCGAATTTCGAGTTCGAATTGAGTTGAATTTTCGAATTTGATTAACTTGAATAATTCAAATAAACCAAATATCAAACCCTTTTACTCTTCTTTCCCCAACCCCCTCTCATACCCTTTTACATTTCCCCCCCAAAACTTTTACTTCTTCTGGACCCTAGAACTTTTTTTCCTTTTACTTTCCCTAAAACTTTTATTTCCTCAAACCCCAATTTTTTTTTCAAATTTATGTCTACTACTTATATTATTGAATTGTTTAAACATGTTGAATCTTTATCAATTTATGTTAAAATTGAATTATTGATGATGCCATAAAATATTTGTGTTAAAATATTCTGTTGGTATCAATTTCACATTTATATTTAAAATAACTTTTATTAAAAATCACATTTTTACATTTAACATATTTTTTAATTTCAAAATATAGGGTGACAAGAATTAGAAGATAATTGAAGCAGCTAAGTAAGCAAAGAAGCTAACCTGTATATAAAATATTAATAAATAAATTATGAGGGGATGAAAATTTATAACAAATTTAATTATGGTGGGTGGTAATGGCTACAAGGACCCAAAGTTATTTTTTAATTTAACTCGAACAAATATATCTGGTTTGATTCGATTCAAATTTCATCTCACTCGACTCGATTCGAGAAAATTTTAAATTGAGTTAAGATGATAAAATAGGATTCATCAACTTGATTAACTTGAAATTTTTTTCATTTGATTCGACCGAATGCTCACCCCTAAGTGTGACAGGTCAGATGTAATATTTATAAGTGTTACAATGGAACACTCTGAGTATTCCAAGGATCGAATCTAAGAGATGCCAAATTGGTAAATGAGTTTATCAAGTTAATTATGAGTTAAGCAATTCCTAATCTAGTTGAGCCGGAAATTATTAGCACAACCAAATAAAATGAGATTTAAGATAATTCTAAGTTAAATTAAACAAACTAATCTAATTTTCTTCCCTATTGTTTTAGATGATGTAAATGATAAAAAAATGGTCAGTTGATTAGTCAATTGCTAATTAAACTAATAACCTATCCCGATTATATCACTTGCTACTCCTAACTAAGAATCTCCTCTCGGTCTCACTATTCGGCACAATTATATCAAATTATCTAATGATAAACTTTCCTTCTGGTCTTGTTTATCTAGATTTTCCACTAAAGACGTCAATTCTAGAGTATTAAGCATTTCAATAGAACAGAAAAACCTAACAATCAAGTATAGATATTAACTTAATCTCACAATCAATCCATCAGTTAACCAACAAGCAATATCAACACATAATAAAGTTTAACACCCAAATAAATATTTCATCAAATATTTGATATGCACAATATAAAAGTAAGGGTAAGAAATGCTCATTTAGATGTGGAATCAATGGAACCCTAAAAGCTTGGTCCATCTTCATTTAAAAAAGTCTTGAAAAAGAAGGAAGAAATAAAAAAAAAAGAAAATTTATTCTAAAAAGAAAAGAAAATAAAACCCTATTATAAAAATAAGAAGAAAAGAAAAGAAATATTGTTAAATGACTAAATGTCTAACCTAATTTCTTACACTAGTCTAGCCACCCAATAGTTGATATAATGTGGTATTTATAGGTAAAAAGTATTTTACATAACATTGATAATTATGTTCTTGAAAGAAAAGTCACTTAAGCTTGTATGAACACAAAATTGCCCTTCAAAGTTTTGGCCCGTCAGAGTCAGTGTTGCGACATCCACATACTGGTGTCGTGACATTAGCAGCTGATTACTCCAATGATGCTTTTGGGCTTCAATGCTACGGCAACAACCCTTTGGTGTTGCAACATCATTCTTAGGCAACTTGATTTCTTCATTTGCAGGGGCTATGGCTAGTGTTACGACTTTACTAGGCCACAGTTGCGACCTTAAGAGTTGTTGTCGCGGCACCAACACCTTAGTGTGGCGACTTCAAATATAGTTCACTTAGATATCCAATTTGGTAAAGTCCAACTCCTTGATTGATGGAAAAGGCATGGGTGTCACGACATCAACACCTTGGTGTGGCAACTTCAGAGATAGTCTACTCAAATATGCAATTTGGTGAAGTCCAACTCCTCGGTTGATGGCAAAGGCATTGGTGTCGTGACATCCACATATTGGTGTCATGACTATGACTTTAGTTTAGGTTTTTCTCCACATTTTCGCATCAACCAAGTGCCTGAAACAAACTTAACTCAAAGATTAAGTTCCTAATGGCATAAACTTGCCATTTTATTCCAAAAAAAACAACATAAAAATGTAATAAAAACTAAAATTAAGCATAAATCTTATAATCATGGAAAATTAATAAAATATGGAATAAACTACTTGAGAATAAGATTTTTAAGTATTTAAAGAGCTTAATTTAATGTATATAAATATGACAGATCACATATGTGCAATTTCAAGAGTCTCTAAAATAAATAGCCTCTTCTCTTTCTTCCGCTTGAGAGTAGGACACAAAGATATTTTAATTTCCACAAATGTGCCTAGTGGCACTACTGTCTATCACCTACTCTTTCATATTAGTCACAATATTGATTTGTGAAATGACTACAAAATTTTTTATAATTTACATAGAGTTACATAGTAGCCTAGTTTGTCATCATAATTGGGTACTAGAATAGTAAGCATAGTTGATAAATAAAGCATCGGGTAGGTTCCCAAGAAAAAGACGCGGTGTACATGACACTATTAAATACTAAGTCTTTCCTAGTCAAAATTGTTCCCACACATGCACTTTCACACTACACGCACATGTACACACGCACACGCACACACTTCAAAGTATGTTTTGAAAAATAAATTAATTAACCTTACATACTTATTCAAATCCAATAATGTTGTAAACAACAAATTCTCATAATATTTACAATTTAGTACAACTTTAAAAATTGAGTCAATTTCTTAAACAGACTTCAAATTAAACCCAATGTTCAATTTAATATATTATCATTAAAACCTTATTCCCTAAACTTATGACTTAAACCATAGTAAAGGTAAAGCGAATGTTAACTAAGTACAAAATAAATTCACACTATTATTACACTAACAATTTCACTTTATTAAACTCTAATTTAATGTCTACCAATTTTCTAATAATGATAAATGAATTCATGTAATATAAAATAATGGTTTCATGCTTCATCCAAACAATTAATCATAGAAATAACATAATTTTTTTTTTGGTGATACAAATGAAAATATACAACTAGTTAAGTTATACTAAAAGGATTGTCTGTAAACACATACAACCCTTCTTCCCTAATAAAGGCTGTTTTAGCTATTCGATTTACTTCAACATTTTCTTCTCTAGGGATGTAATAAAGTTCCCATTTTTTGATATTCTTCAAGAGATGGTGGATGCACCTGATTATCGTTGACTTTGTGGGTATTGATTTCAAAATCTAGATTGCTTTAATAGCCTCCAAGTTATCTGTTTGTATCAACAATTCAATTCTTTTTTCTGCATCAGTGATAAGCCATCCAAGATATCTCATAATTCAGGATCAAGTATTAAGCAGTTCCCCAACTGTCGACAAAACCCAATGATCCAAACTTCGTGCTTATCTCTCAATATCCCTCATGCAATAGCATAGCCTGAATCTGTTTTGACAGAACCATCAGTTCTTAGTTTCATCCAACTATCTATTAAGAAAGCCTCTACTCTCATCTTTTGTTTCACATTAGAATTTCCTTTGGGTAAGGATGCATACTGTTTTGCCCATTTGTATGAAACTTTGATGATCTCTTCAATACTACATGGCACTCCCCGAAAAATAACATATTTTACATGTGATCAGAATGCTTTTCTTTTTTCAAAATTAAATTAACTCTATCCTTTTGAAAATATAAATATCGATATCGTTGGGATACGAGCAACAAGATGATAGTAAAAGCAAGCACATGGTAAATTCATGAGAACATGACACAGATAACATTACGAAAATAATGGTAACAATGACCATGGGCACCGACAGTGTGGACAACATCCAGCCACGAAATTATCCTTAAGATTGTTGAAAAACATTGCATCAAATAGACAAATTGGGGATATGAGTTAATAACCTGAGGCATGTTGGGCATTGTCCTTAAGGATATTTCGCCATGTTGCATACCCCCCAATATTCAACAAGTTCTTCAATTATAAAAATGGGGCAAGAATCAACAATAGATCATGACAAAAAATACACAATAATCTCAAAAAGATGGAGAGGGCGAGTGAGAGGAGAAGGATATAGTTTTTTAAGGTGTGTATAGTATGAAAGTGAGGTAGGGTTAGGACTAAGAAAAAAAAACCCGATTAAATCAAAAATTAACCCAAACGGAGGTATTTGGACGATTTATGGAATGCAAATTCAAAAATTGCGATTAATCAAAACTGAATTGAATTCTGTTTCTATTTAATATATAGTTAATTTTAATTTTTATGATATAAAAATAAATACTTTATATATAAAATAGTGAACATAATTTAAAAGTTCTTGAAATTTATTACTTTTAGAAATATTTATGAAAAAAACTTGAAATTTTGGCAAATAATATTCAAGATCCATAAAACAAAGTTCATTTTATCAAAATAAGTCGAACAATTAGAACAAAAAAATAATATGAAAAAATCGATAACCGAATCAAACTAAAGCAAATTATGATGAATGATTCAAAAAATCTAAAAAACTTGACCGACCCGAACCGATATCACCCCCAAGTAGGATATTTATAGGACTTAAAGTGGCTCAATCCTTGAGCATGTGAGTCCATTCTCTCAACTTGATTCTTGCTAATATTAAGGTATTTTTTTAACAATGTAGTATTTAATTATTTTGAAATATTTTAAATTTTCAAACAATTATTTTATATATTAAGAAAATTAATTTAAAAATTTCAATATATTAATATATATATTCACGAAATAAAAGGCTTTTAGACCAAAATTTCCTTTTTCTTGTATTGATTTATTTGAATTTTTGTATTATTTTTCGAATATGAATAAGTTATTTTTTATAAAAAATCTTAGATATGTCAGATTATATAGTTTTTAAAGATGATTTATTAAAGAAATAGCACAAACAAAGCCATTTGAAAGTGTAATTGTCTTTATTATAAAATATAATCGGCTTAATATTGAGATTTTTTTAATGTAGTGTTTGTATTTTTTTTCTAATATGATATTTATATTTGATAAAAGTTATATATTTTGGTATCTAAATATAATAATGTTAATTTTAGTATTCATTCAAGTTTTAAGGTTAATTTAATGAAAATTAATTGATAATACTATTGAGTTTAAAATTTTCATTATCTTTTAATACCACAAATTTAGTATATTGATTGTGATTTGTTTAATTTGTGTTTAATTTGTTAAATATAATCCGATAGATCTAATTTAATTTGGTTTTTAAGATTAATTTGATAAAACTAATTTCTAATATTTTTATTAATTATTTATTTTCATCAAATCAATTGTAAATTTTGACTTAAATACTAAAAATTTAATATTATTATTTTCAATTATTAAAATATATAACTTTAGAAAATAAATAATGGAAATTAATGAAAAGATTGAACTCGAAATTCGGTTCTATATTTGAGTTTTAATTTTTAAAAAGAAAAATCAAACTACTCTATCTCGTTGGTTGCATAGTAAAAGATGCTTTAAGGGTAATTATTTTTGTCCGGCTTCAACTTTGCATCGAAATGTTCCATTATTAATTAAATAATAATAATAATAAATGAAGACGCAAATTTCTTTAATTTCTGTCTTTTTCCAGAATATGCTGAAACCAGAATTTATATCTAAAGATTTATGTACTTTATTTTGGACCATACATGCATTGTTATCTGTCACGTTCTTTAATTGTCTTGGTAGCACTGATAGAGACGCAAACGTAACTGCTCTGCCGTGTTGATCAAGGGTCCGGATTTTCATTTAGTTATCGCTTCCCACATTTTGTATATTTATTTGTTAAAAAGGATTAGCTAGTTAGTCAGTTAGTTAGCGTGTAACTAATTAGTTTTTGCTGTTAGGAAGTTAGTTAATTATTAAGTATAAGTACACTATATTAGGGGATAAATGATATGAATGAATTTTCCAATATTTTAACATGGTATCAGATTGAAAGGTTATTTCCTCTGATTCACTGCTTTCTTTGGTTCTTTCTTTCCTCTGATCATCGTTTCTAGCTACTTCCTTTGGTTTTGTGAGTTTTTTTTTCTCCACCTTTGGTTTTGTGAGTCCGAACGCAATGAAGATTGATTCTTCTCATCCCTTGTATCTACATCCCTCTGATACTCTAGGGACTTTATTGGTTTCGCATCAACTCACTGGAGTTGAAAATTATAATATATGGAGTCGTTCAATGAGTATAGCCTTGCTTGTTAAGAACAAAGTTGGTTTTATTGATGGTTCTTGTTAAGAACCCCGCTTACAGTTGCTTCACTTTCGGAGGAGTTGATTTAGTACCTACGGTGGAGGAATACATGGCGTTACTTAATTGCCCAAAGATTCAGGCCGATAGGGCCTATTCAAGACCTGTTAATGTCCCTCCCTTTTCGAAGAAATTGATGAATATCACGGGGATGAGCGAGCAATGGGTTGCGGCCCGCGTCAAGCAAAAAGGGGATAGTAAATGTATTCCTTGGAGGAATTTGAGGGATTTTATTCTTGCGCACCCGGATTCGAAGAAAAGGGTTGATGTTTTTGCCTTAAGTCTCTATGGTTTGATCGTCTTTCCTAAAGCACTTGGACACATAGATGAAGCCGTCTCAGATTTATTTGATCGACTTGATAAAGGTACCACACCCGTCCAGGCAATCCTAGCAGAAACTTTCCGATCCTTGAATACATGCCGGAGAACGGGCGAGGGAAGATTTATTGGTTGCGCACAGCTTCTTTTGGCTTCGTTCCACAATCATTTTTAGAAGGTGGAGAAGGTCTCTTATCGGGTATTCTCTAAGAATTATTCCCTATTAAGAGAATTAGTGGCCACATCGAGGCGGGACGACATCTCCGAAGAGAGGTGGATAACTATTCTACAAAATTTACGGACCGAAGACGTTGAATGAAGGGCTCTGTGGTTGATTCCTGACAAGATCTTATATAGGTGCGGTGATTTTGACTGGGTCCCTCTGGCTAGAATATGGGGAGCCATTGGATACGCTCCACTGATAGTGTTAAGGCAGTATCGATCAAGGAGTTTATACCGGTGACACAAGGGTTGGCACAATGTGAGTTCCCCTATAAAGACAACAATTATAAAAAGAGGGTTCACGAGATATCAGATGCATGGAACCAAACTCGAAGAATGAAAAGATTCACTGCAGGCCCGATGACGACCCCTGAGTATGAATGGTGGTGGGGTAGGAGAGTCAACGACAACATCCCTAGGCAGAATCAAGGGAACACACAACCGATAGAGGAGCATTTACGGGTCATCCCATCCAAGTTAGAGATCATTAAGCAAGATTTGGAGAAAAGAAACTCGGAGTTGGGGAATAAGATAGAGCAGTTAGAAGAAGATAAAATGAAGTTGGGGTTAGACGTCAATATCCACAAGCTAGAGGTCGAGAAGTTAAGGTAAGGAAAGAATAAGGCCGAGGAAGATTTAGATAGTCTGAAAACCGATTATAAGAAGCTTCATATAACGATAAAAACTGCCGGATTAGGTAAAATGTCGGAGCAATGGTGTCAAGAGATTAAAGAGGAAAAGACTATAGCCGAATATTAGGAGAAAAGATTTCAAGATGCCCGAGTACGAGAGGACACTCTGAAGAAGAGTTTGTTAGAAACCCAAAAAGAAAAGGAGAAGTTACGAGCTCGGGTGGCTGAATTGGAAAGATTACTTCAGCAACATCGTAGCCATAATTCGATAATTAAGCTAAAGGCTAGTCTGAGCAGGATCGAAGAGTTGAAAGGGAAAATAGAAGAACTCGAGACCGCACTTACGAGATAGCAAAATTCGAGTGGAACTTCTTGAGACAAACAACGACCATTACAGAGAACAGCTTCACCACTCTCAAAACCAGATTAGAGATAGAGACTATGTCATGGGCGAAGCTATAGCTTAGGTTCGAGAGATAGCTGATCACTTGCAAACCTTGGCAGTTCAGGCTGATATATTGAGCTTAAAGTACGAGTCGGAATCAGACCGTGGCTGAAGCTTAGCTTGGCTTCTTAGGAAAGTTAAGACTTTGGGCATTAGGGCGAAGTCGTATATGTAATCATCCGTTCTATGTAAAGAAATTTTTCTTCTAGTGAAGTTCTTCTAATGAAATTGGATTGGAATCAACGCCTCTTTTTGCATCCATTCATCCATTCATTGCATATACATATCCCATAATCATTCGCTAAGGTTAGAATCATATAATTCGCAGTTGCAACACTTCAAATCTGGAACCACGCCATTCGTATAAAACGCGTCGACAAGCTAGAGCAATGGAGACTGAGTTCAATGAAAAAATCGAAAGGATGGAAAGAGTCCGAAGGAATTACAAGAACAATGGCTAAGTCACAAGAAGAAACGAGGATTTGATAGTAAGATCTCGAGAGGAATCACTTGAACAAAAGGATCAAATGGCTAGAATGATGGAGATGATATCAGTTTTGGTCAAAGGAAAAGGACCCATGAAGAACCCCGACAGTATGGAACCTCAATCAAGAATTAATCATGACCAGGATCCACTCTATCCCCCAGGATTCACTCCACCACATGCCCACGTAGCACAAAGAGGGTATACTCAAGGGGAATCCACAGGCTTGGAACAACGACCTATGCCATTTGCTCATCTAGGGCAAGGAACATTTATGTCAAATCCTGGAGCAACCCCTGCCAATCCTATAGTTCCAGATTTAGATGATCCAGTCGAAATAGCCAAGTTGAAAATAGATGATCACGAGGCTCAAGAGAAGTATAGGAATTTGGAAGAAAGACTCAAGGCAATAGAAGGCACTGAAGTCTTCTCGGTACTAGGTGCTAAAGAACTCAGTTTGGTACCTGACCTAATCCTGCCTCCGAAGTTCAAGGTGCTTGATTTTGAAAAGTACGATGGGACAAGATGTCCAAAAGCACATCTTGTCATGTTTTGTCGAGAAATGACCGGTTACGTGAATGGAGATAAGCTACTTGTACATTGTTTTCAAGAGAGTCTAGTAGGATAGGCTCTTCGGTGGTACTACCAGCTCAGTAAGGAAGGGATCCGATCTTGGAAAGACTTGCCGTCGGTATTCTGTGAGCAGTACAAGCATGTATTAGATATGGTGCCTGATCGGATGACTTTACAAATGATGGAGAAAAAGTCGTCAGAAACTTTTAGACAGTACGTGCAGATATGGAGGGACGTCTCAGCCCAAGTGGAACCCTTGCTAAGGAAAACGGAGATAACCGTTCTTTTTATCAACACCTTAAAGACGCCGTTTTATGACAAACTAGTGGGAAGCACTACGAAGGACTTCGCGGATATTGTAATATTCGGTGAGCTTATAGAGAACGCCGTCAAAAGCGGTAGAATGGAAGGTCAAGAAAGTTCAAGAAGAGTAGCACCCATGAAGAAGAAAGAACCAGAAGCCCACATGGTGGGAATGGGAAGCCGTTATGCCCCTAATCCATATCGAAACCAACCCCGACCTTGAAGTTATCCACCTCCAAATCTCTATTATCCCCTTCAAACCCCTTACTACCAAGCACCACCTCCTTCCTACCCCGTATACGCCACGAATAACCAAAGACCCGTCACCATATTCCCACAAAACACGGTACCCGCTCAAAGCCAGCCCAGAAACGAACCAAGACCAGCAAGGCCTAATCTCGAGAGACCGCAATTTACTCCTATCCCTGTGTCGTATGGGGAATTGTACCCAAAACTTCTGGAGAAACAGCTGATTTCTCCCCATTACATGGCACCCCTTAAACCTCCATACCCAAAGTGGTACGATCCAAACGCTAGTTGTGCATACCATGCGGGGAACCAGGGGCATTCCACGGAGAATTGCCTAGCCTTTAAGAGGAGAGTTCAAGGACTCATTGACGTGGGTATCTTACGGTTCGATAGTGCCAGTAACGCAACTGGGAACCCATTCCCTAACCATGCTAAAGGGAATGTGAGCACAGTGGGGAAAGAGGACGAATGGAAAGTCAGAATATGTGTTTCGGAAATAAGGACGCCTCTGCAGAAAATTTGGGAGGTACTGGTTAAGAAAGGATTGCTTTGTCACCCCGACAGAATTCTCGGAGAAGAAGGTCAAAGTTTTTGCAATTTACATGGAATTGTAGGACACGACATTCAGTCGTGTGAGGAATTTAAAAGGTTGCTTCAAGACCGGATGGATAATAAGGAGATTAAGGTCCTTAACAAGAGGGAAGAGACTAACGAAAGAGAAGTATGCACCTCTGACAACCAGTCATCAAGTCTCTCTTATAGCGCGGATCCACCATTAATAATTTATTACGAAGCGACTAAAGAGCCGGTGAAACCAAAAATGATAATCGAAGTACCGTCTCCTTTCCCGTACAAGGACGACAAAGCCGTACCATAGAAATATGACATTAATATCGTCACACCGGAAGATGAAAAGCTCAAAGCCATAACTGAAGATGTTGGAGAGGTAGGTCATTTTACCCGAAGTGGAAGATGTTATTCGAAAGAGGTCGAACCAGTGAAGAAAAACAGTGACTGGAAGCAAAAAGGGAAAGCAGTGTTGCATGAGGCCGAAGTCGAGCAAGAAATTCCACCCGTGCAAGAAACTAAAAAGCCTGTGAATGAGGAGGAAGCACAGGAATTCTTGAAATTTATCAAACACAGTGAATACAATGTGGTGGAACAATTGAATAAGCAACCAGCACGAATCTCAGTTTTATCTCTGCTGCTAAATTTGGAGCCACACCGGAACGCTTTACTGAAGGTGTTGAATCAAGCTTACATGGCAAACAATATATCCGTGGAGAAGCTGGACAGATGGGTGAACAACTTGAATGCGGATAATTTCATTTCTTTTAGTGATGACGAAATACCACCCAATGGTAGAGGCTCCGTGAAAGCACTACATGTTACGACGCATTGCAAAGGCTACATAATACCGAATATGCTTATCGATAATGGCTCGGCACTCAATATCATGCCTTTGGCCACGCTTTCCAGAATTTCGATAGATCTGTCTTATTTAAGGCCCTGTCATTCCACGATAAGGGCATTCGATGGGACAAGGCGTGAAGTTATAGGAAAGATTGATATCCCTTTAGAAGTCGGCCCTTACATTTACAATGTCGAGTTCCAAGTCATGGACATCACACCCTCGTATAACTGCCTTCTGGGAAGGCTCTGGATCCATTCTGCTGGAGCAGTTCCATCCTCTCTCCATCAAAAAGTAAAGTTCATCATGGATGGTTGTTTGGTCACTGTCGAGGGAGAAGAAGGCATTATCGCATCTATCTCTGCTGAAGCGCCATATCTTGAAGTAAGCAAAGATGCAGTGGAATGTTCCTTCCGATCCCTTGAATTTGTCAATGCCACTTTTGTCGCTAAGGGAAATAAAATTTTGGTGCCAAAACTGTCGAGAAATACCAGAATGGGTGTCAAGTTGACTATAGGAAGGGGAGCTCGAGCGAGAAGAGGTTTAGGGAGATATCTGCAAGGAATAGTCAGGGCTCTAAAGCCAGTACACCACAAGGCTCGATACGGTTTAGGGTTCCAGCCGGACATGCGTCAAAGAAGAAAGCAGTGGAAGAAAGATCAGGAAAGAAGGATCGCGAGAACATTAGGCCGAGAACCAGAATGGGAGCCCATGGAATTCCCTCATTTGTCAAGAACATTTACGTCTGTGGGAATGATATACCCAGGGCAGTATAGTGCACAAAGCACAATGTTAATGATCAAAGAGGGTTTTCAGAATATCAGTATAAATGTCATTGACAAAGGAGCTGATGCGAGTAAAGATGTCTCAAAGATTCGCCTTTGTCCCCCGAGTTTCATGTTGAACAATTGGACTGCCGAGGATCTTCTTGTAGTTTATAAGTCTTCAGAGTAATGCTCAAACGTTAACATTCTGTTATGTCCTTAGATATAATAGAATTCTTTTGTAAGAGCTTGCATTCGCTATTTATCATTTAAATGAATATCAATGAAGATGCATTTTGTCACAATTTTTCGCATTATCACTAATTCCATAATCATTTCATAGCCTATCTTTACATTTGCCTCATGCCATACCATAACATTCAGTTTGTTGGTTTCAATACTTAGATGCCCCTCTATAGTTTCCTTTTCCATTCAATTTTCAGGTGCTCAGATATCAATTGCATGAACAAACCCGTTACGAGTCCTGAAATCGATGTTGAGAAGGCTGTTTGTTTAGGAGAATTCGAAGCCGAAGAAAATGCTGAAAACTATGTCTCATCTCCTGACTTGCTAGGAATGGTGGAACAAGAGGATAAACAGATTTTGCCTCATCAAGAATCTGTTGAAACTATAAACTTGGGAGCTGAAGAAAGGAAGCAAGAAGTGAAGATTGGGACCTCTATTTCAGGGGGCACCAGGAATAATTTGATTGCTTTGCTCCGTGAGTACAAAGATGTATTTGCATGGTCATATCAGGATATGCCAGGATTGGATGAAGATGTAATGGTCCATAAGCTCCCATTGAAGCCAGAATGCAAACCCATTCAACAAAAACTAAGACGGATGAGACCTGAGATGTTGTTGAAAATAAAAGAGGAAGTCAAGAAGCAATTTGATGTTGGCTTCCTACAAACCTCCAAATATCTAGAGTGGGTGGCCAACATAGTTCCGGTACCAAAGAAAGACGGTAAAGTACGAATGTGCATGGATTATCGTGACCTGAATCGAGCAAGTCCCAAAGATAATTTTCCCTTACCACACATTGATACGTTGGTGGATAACACAGCAAAACATTTATTGTTTTCTTTCATGGATGGGTTCTCGGGGTATAATCAGATCAAGATGGCCCCTGAGGATATGGAGAAAACTACCTTCGTAACAATGTGGGGAACATTCTGCTACAAGGTGATGCCATTTGGGTTAAAGAATGCTGGGGCAACATATCAAAGGGCTATGGTGACGTTATTCTATGACATGATGCATAAAGAAATAGAGGTCTATGTCGATGATATGATTTCTAAATCCCAAGGAGAAGAAGAGCATGTAGTGAACCTGAAGAAGTTGTTTGACAGACTGAGAAAGTTCTAGCTAAAGCTCAATCCAGCCAAATGTACGTTTGGGGCTACCTCAGGAAAATTGCTTGGCTTCATTGCCAGCGAGAGAGGCATTGAAGTTAATCCAGATAAAATAAAAGCCATTCAAGAGTTACCACCTCCGCGCATGCAAAAGGAAGTCAGAGGATTTTTAGGGAGATTAAACTACATCGCCCGATTTATCACTCAACTTACCAACCAATGCGACCCAATCTTTCGACTCCTTCGAAAACATAATCCCGGAGAATGGAACGAGGAGTGCCAAGTGGCTTTTAACAAGATAAAACAGTATTTGTCTAGTCCTCCAGTACTAGTACCACCAATGCCGGGAAGACCATTGATATTGTATTTGACTGTATTCGAGAATTCAATGGGTTGCGTACTGGGGCAACATGACGAGTCCGGAAAGAAAGAAAAGGCGATCTACTACCTCAGCAAAAAGTTCACTGAATATGAGGCAAAGTATTCGTCCATAGAAAAATACTGTTGCGCTCTGGTTTGGGTAGCTCGGAGACTCAGGCAATATATGCTGTATCATATGACATGGCTAATTTCAAAGCTGGACCCAATAAAGTACATGATGGAATCACCTGCACTCCCAGGAAGAATGGCACGATGGCAGATCTTACTATCAGAATATGATATCGTCTATGTGAGCCAAAAGTCGATAAAAGGGAGCGCAATAGCTAACTTCTTAGGAACTCGAACAACGGAGGAATACGAGCCATTGAGATTTGATTTGCCAGATGAAGACTTGATGTACATTACAGAAAAACAATGTGAGTCATCAAAAGAAAAGTCATGGAAGATGAGCTTTGATGGTGCATCGAATGCATTGGGGCATGGGATTGGAGCAGTCTTAGTATCACCAGAAGGAAACCATTATCCGTTCACTGCCAGGTTGAATTTCTTCGTACCAATAACATAATGAATATGAGGCTCTGTATCATGGGACTTCGTGCGACAATTGAGCGAAACATCCAAACTTTAGAGGTATACAGAGACTCAGCATTGGTGATTTATCAAATTCGTAGAGATTGGGAAGTGAGGGATTCAAAATTAGTCAAATACAGTGATTTCGTGGCAGGGTTGATTAAAGAATTCAAAGAAATAACTTTTAATTACTTCCCACGAGAAGAAAACCAGTTAGCTGATGCCCTGGCCACTTTGGCTTCAATGTTTAAAGCAAACAGAGAAACGGAAATAATGCCTCTTCCAATGAGCATTTATGAAGTCCCTGCACAGTGTTTTAGCATTGAAAAAGAGCCAGATGGACGGCCATGGTTTCATGATATCTTAGAATACATCAAGAATCAAAGGTATCACGAGCAAGCAAATGAGAATGACAAAAGAACAATCAGAAGAATGGCAACGAGATTTGTTCTTGATGGGGATATCCTGTATAAAAGAGGAAAAGATCAAGTGCTCTTGAGATGCGTGGATACTGTTGAAGCTAGAAAAATACTTGAAGATGTCCATGAAGGAATTTGTGGGACACATGCCAATGGTTTCACTATGGCCACAAAGATTATGAGACTCGGTTATTACTGGTCGATGATGGAAAGCGACTGCATTAGTTTTACAAGAAAGTGCCATAAATGTCAAATTTATGGCGATAAGATTCATATAGCCCCGTCGCCCCTTCACGTCATGACTTCTCCATGGCCCTTTTCTATGTGGGGCATGGATGTTATAGGGCCAATTTCCCCAAAAGCTTCTAATGGACACCGATTCTTTTTTGTGGTTATTGATTACTTCACAAAATGGATAGAAGCTGCTTCGTTTGCTAATGTGACAAAGGCTGCAGTTTGCAGATTTTTGAAAAAGGAAATCATTTGTCGATATGGTTTGCCTGAGAGAATCATTTCAGATAACGCCTTGAATCTGAACAACAAGATGATGAAGGAAGTGTGTGAGCAGTTTCAAATAAAGCATCATAACTCGTCACCCTATCGCCCGAAAATGAATAGAGCTGTTGAAGCAGCTAACAAGAATATTAAGAAGATTATTGGGAAAATGACTGAGACATATAAAGATTGGCACAAGAAGCTACCATTTGCTTTGTATGCATATCGCACATCTGTACGGACATCTACGAGGGCAACTCTTTTCTCTCTGGTTTATGGAATAGAAGCTGTGTTACCTATCGAAGTTGAGATTCCCTCTTTACGAGTCTTAATGGATTCGAAACTAGAGGAGGCAGAATGGGTTCGAGCTCGATATGACCAGTTAAACCTCATCAAAAAAAAACATTTAAAGGTAATTTGTCACGGACAGATGTACCAGAAGAGAATGATCGCGGCCCATGACAAGAAAATACTGCCAAGAGAATTACACGAAGGAGAACTCGTGCTGAGAAAGATTCTTCCAATACAGAAGGACTTACGAGGAAAATGGGCACCAAATTGGGAAGGACCATATGTCGTAAAGAAGGCATTCTCGGGCGGAGCTTTGATTCTCATTGAGATGGATGGGAAGGAGTTACCTAATCCAGTGAATTCAGATGCTGTGAAGAAATATTATTCCTAAAAAAAAAGAGGGGATCAAGGTGAAAACCCCAAAAGGGCATCTTGATTAACACAAAAGATTAGGATAAAAACCCAAAAGGGCATTCTAATGAAGCAAACCCGGGCTTAAAGAGCAAGGCGATTGAACGGTGGGTTAAACAGTGAAACTACAGCATTTGAAGCATTTTTCAGTAGCTCGAAATCTTCTACGCAAGAAGCCATGCTAGAAAAGATTCTTGATAAGAAACGTGGAAGAGTTTGTGTGTTGAATATCTAGAGCATCTGTATCCATTGAATGCGATCCGTTTTCTCTTTATGACACATTCTCATTATCATTAGTTAATTTTCTTTGTTTGCCACGTTTGAAATAAATAAATGTGAGGTATCCCTTTGTCCATACCTGACCATTTTCATGCATCTCATTATGTCGTTTATTTTCATGATAAATAGTGAAATGACACACTCTAAACAAAAGAAATGTTAAGCATTACCTGGATAAGAACTTGATAAGTACAAGAGCCTCAATGTAAGGAAAAAGTTCAACCAGGGGCAAAAGAGCGATATTTGAGAATGCAGATTAGTCGTGAAGCTAGAGGATAGGTATAGGGCCTGAAGAGAAAGTCCAGAGTCAAAGCAATGAACGCAAATCATCAAAAATCATGACGGAAAGGGACATATGACAAGCAAGCCCAAGGCATATAGCATGATCATGTAGGCATAAAGGCATTTAAGGCAAACATGTGCATTTCATGATAACATCATGCATAACATATACATGTATTTTAGCAGAACAAGAGATTTCGATGATAGCTGTACTGAATCAAAGGAAAGGACACCTGAGTTCCACCAGATGACATCTTTTGGTATTTTGATGTTTTTATTTCTATCTTTCAAAAAAATCAACTCATATTGCGAGAGGTGAGTTGGGCCTCAGGTCACACGCTGAGGTATTTTCAATTTCCGTTTTTTTCAATTTATGCTTTTCAAAAATCAACTCATATTGCGAGAGGTGAGCTGAGCCTCGGGGCACGCCAAGGTATTTTTAATTTCTGTTTTTCAATTTCTGCTTTTAATTTCTGTTTTTCAAAAATCAACTCATATTGCGAGGGTGAGTTGAGCTTCAAGGCACGTTGAGGTATTTTCAATTTCGCTTTTCAATTTTGCCTTACAAATTCGCTTTTCAAATCAACTCATATTACGAGAGGTGAGTTGAGCCTCGGACACTGTTGAGGTATTTTCAATTTTCGTTTTTTAATTTATGTTTCTAAAAAATCAACTCATATTGCGAGAAGTGAGTTGAGCCTCGGGATCTGTTGAGGTAATTTCAATTTTGTTTGTCAAAACTCAACTCATATTCCAAGAGGTGAGTTGAGCCTCAAGACACGTTGAGGTATTTTCAATTTCTGTTTTTCAAAAAAATCAACTCATATTGCGATAGGTGAGTTAAGCCTCAGGACACGCTGAGGTAATTTCAATTTTTGTTTGTCAAAAATCAACTCATATTGCGAGAGGTGAGTTGAGCCTCAAGACACGTTGAGGTATTTTCAATTTCTGTCTTTAAAAAAAATCAGCTCATATTGCGAGAGGTGAGTTGAACCTCAAGACACTTTGAGGTATTTTCAATTTCTGTTTTTCAAAAAAATCAACTTATATTACGATAGGTGAGTTGAACCTCAAGACGTTGAGGTAATTTCAATTTTTGTTTGTCAAAAATCAACTCATATTGCGAGAGGTGAGTTGAGCCTCAAGACACGTTGAGGTATTTTCAATTTCTGTCTTTCAAAAAAAATCAGCTCATATTGCGAGAGGTGAGTTGAACCTCAAGACGCTGAGGTGTTTTCCATTTCTGTTCTTCAATTTCTGTGTTTCAAAAAAATCAGCTCATATTGCGAGTGGTGAGTTGAGCCTTGACTCACACGCTGAGGTATTTTCAATTTCTGTTTTTCAAAAAAATCAACTCATATTGCGATAGGTGAGTTGAGCCTCAAGACACGCTGAGGTAATTTCAATTTTTTTTGTCAAAAATCAACTCATATTGCAAGAGGTGGGTTGAGCCTCAAGACACGTTGAGGTATTTTCAATTTCTGTCTTTAAAAAAAATCAGCTCATATTGCAAGAGGTGAGTTGAACCTCAAGACACGTTGAGGTATTTTCAATTTTTGTTTTTCAAAAAAATCAACTCATATTGCGATAGGTGAGTTGAACCTCAAGACGCTAAGGTAATTTCAATTTTTGTTTGTCAAAAATCAACTCATATTGCGAGAGGTGAGTTGAGCCTCAAGACACGTTGAGGTATTTCCAATTTCATCTTTCAAAAAATCAGCTCATATTGCGAGAGGTGAGTTGAACCTCAAGACGCCGAGGTGTTTTCCATTTCATTCTTCAATTTCGTGTTTCAAAAAATCAGCTCATATTGCAGTGGTGAGTTGAGCCTTGACTCACGCCGAGGTATTTTCAATTCTTGTTTTCAAATTTTGTTTTTCAAAAATCAAGCGATATTGCGAGAGGTGAGTTCACCTCGGGACACTTTGAGATATTTTCAATTTCTTTTTTTTCAATTTATGTTTGTCAAAAAAATCAACTTATATTGCGAGAGGTGAGTTGAGCCTCAGATCACACGCCGAGGTATTTTCAATTGATTTTTATTTTTATTTTTTTTTCAATTTATGCTTTGTAAAAATCAACTCATATTACGAGAGGTGAGTTGAGCCTCGAGTCACATACCGAGGTATTTTCAAAATCTGTTTTACAAATTTTGTTTTAAAAATCAACTCATATTGCGAGAAGTGAGTTGAGCCTTCGCTCACGTGCTGAGCTATTTTCAATTTCTGTTTTTAATGTTTAGTTTTAAAGAGTCAATTCATATTGCGAGAAATGAGTTAAGCTCAGGATCACATGCCGAGTAAAGAATAAAGATGGAATTAATCGAAGACACGATTTTATATCCACGAAGTTACTGAGTGAAGCTAATTGAAGTTGCAGTGGAGCTGATCAATGATATCAGATCTTACCTTTCTAAAAGTTGCGAAGAGAATACCAAAATTTTATCGACTAAAGCGATGGAAGAAGCAGATTGAAGTCGTAGATCTTATCTTTTGAAGTCACCTTGGAGCAAATCGAAGCTACAAGGCATATATCGAAGATGCGATTGATTTGATCAAGACAACAAGATACGATGGTTTGGAAAGAGACTACCTGGATGAGAAGAGCACCAAAGAAGTCCATACTTAGTAAGACCGGGCAAAATTGGCCTTTCTTTGTGTCTTTGCTTTATTCCCGTTACACGATAATAAGCAAAGAGGGGCAGCTGTTGTAGGCCAATTTTAACCCATTTATATCAAAACCTAATTTAACCTTACCTAATCCACCAAAATTAAACCCAAAACCCAAAATCTTAACTACCCAAAGCCCAATTTACATCAAAACCCCAATGGCCCAAACCCTAAGCCCAAATCAAAATAAAAAAACCCTAGCCCACAACCTAAACTTTTCTCAACTAAATCCTAGCCTTTGCCACCACCAACTCCACTAGCCACACTTGCTCCACCACCTCTTGTACCTACAAATGAAGACATAAACAATAAAAAAATATTTGGTAAATGGCTATATAAGCCTTCTCATATTTTGTATTTAGGGGAGGAAGAAGTTTTGGGGGAGAAAGTTATTGTAAAGGATTTTTGAGAGGTTTTTTTAGAGTAATCAAGGAGAAGAGTTATTGTAAAGGCTAGCTTTTGGAGAGGCTAGTTTTTTGTTTTTTTGGAGATTAATCAAATATCAAAGCAAAAGAGGTTTCTTGGTCTATTCTCATTTTAAGTTCTTTGTTTGCTTATTGTTTTCCTTTCAGTTTTATTTTGTTTCTTTTATACGAAAGTAAAAATAAAAGGAGGAAGCTTTCCCATTTTTACCGAAAAAGTTTTTTTGAGGTCCCGCACATGTACTGGTGGCACCGAGCAGTGGCATGCATGGTCCGATGGATCGGACGATGACCCGCCTTGTGGTGAAATCACCCACTCTCTCCCTCTCTTTTTTTTTGTTATTATTATATTTCTTAATATTATATTATATATTCTTTTAATATATTAGGTATATTCTAAATTCTATATTACGTATATATATTATACTATTTTATGTATATATCTTTAATACTATATTATTTATATATATATATATTTTTTTTCTACATGTTATCTTATGTATATATTTTAATTATATTATGTATGTATTTTTTACACTATATTATGTACATATTTTTTATATCTATTTTATACATATGTATATATTATATATATCTTAACATTACTAGTTATATTTTCACTATTTTATGTATATACTTCAAACACTATATATAGTATATTTCTAACACTATTACTATTTATAAATATATATATATATATATATTACGTACATACTCTTAATATCTTTATTATGTATATATTCGTTGTTTTTATTTCACATTGGATACTATTATTACGTTTAATATATCGCATGCATTGTTATTGTTTTAATATTGTTGTCATATTTATTATTTGTTTCAATGTATTTCCAACTCATTTATTTTTGTCTCCGCCTATTTTATATCATTCTCGTTGTTCATTACTTTAAAGATTTTTATTCATGTTTTACTAATTTCAATAAATAAGGCAATGTTTCGCATTTTGGAACATCGAAGAATTGTGCCCTAACTTACGGGGTTTCGGTTCTCTTGTTGGTTCTAAATAGCTAAATATCCTTTTGAGTTTTGAAATGCACAGATTTCCAATTTAAATTAAATGACAACCTTGTGCTCAGGAATTCATGGTATTGTGTCCTAACTTACGGGATGTGATACTCCGATATCTCGAGATAAGGAAATCTTTAAACAAATCGATTTAAGCTAATTCAAGTATTAATAGAAAACATCGTATTTCAAGTCCCTTCCCAATTTTTAATTTTCGACATTAAGACACTAACTAATTAATTCGGTACCAATTTTTTGGGCGTGTCGAGGGTGCTAATCCTTCCTCGCACGTAACCGACTCCCGAACTCATTCTCTCAAGTTTCGTAGACCAAAGGCCCTGTTTTAGTAAACTAAAATTGATTTATTAAAACAAAGGTGATCCGATCACACCTGATAAAAGATTGGTGGTGACTCCTATTTTAATTTTCACTTTCAAACAAAGTCGATCCCCATTTTCAAAAGAATGGTTTCGACAATGCTATTGCTCCCCTTGTTTCTTGCACCTGTGAATTTATGAAAACGAATGTTGAAAATTTGAAACAACAGCGGTTATTCCAGTTTGTTATGGGATTAAATGAGTCTTATTCAATTGTTCATAGCCAGATTTTTCTTATGAAACCTCTGCCATCAGTGAACCAAGCATATTCCTTGCTTATTCAAAAGGAAGGGCAGCGTCATACTGTTGAAAAAGTTTCGTTGGTTTCTGAATCTACTGCATTATATTATGGTGCATCTAATCAACCAGTGCAGTCTCAAAAACGATTTACTAGGACTTGTAATTACTGCCATATCAAGGGTCATAAAAAAGAAACATGTTATAAGTTGATTGGCTATCCTACGGATTTTAAGTTTACAAAGAAAAAGGAAACTTTTGCCAATAGTGCAGTTATCACAGATACATGTTCGAATTCTATTTTTGCTGGTAGTGTGAGTTCGATCTCGTCTTAGATACTTGTGTTTACACCTGAGCAGTATCAACAGATTCTAGAGCTATTGGGAAAAGGACTGGGGTACAAACATCAGTTCATATGGTAGGTGCTAGTTTTGGTCCTTCATCACAAGATTGGATTCTTGACATAGAAGCTACCAATCACATGACATTTAATCTTGAGTGTTTGCATTCACCTGCTAAATGTAATTCTCCATCTTTTGTTCAATTGCCAAATGGTAAAACAACCAAAATTCCTCATGTTGGAACTTATTCATTGACGCCCTTGCTTACCCTGTCTAAAGTTTTACGTGTACCAGATTTTCACTTTAATCTCTTGTCTGTTTCTCAACTCACCAAAGAACTAAATTGTTTTGTTCTTTTTTATCCATATTTTTGTCTTATACAGGACCTTTGCAATGGAAAGATGAAGGGGATTGGTAGAGTCAAAGGAAGTCTATACACATTTCATTCACCAATTTTATCATCACTGCAAAATCAGTCTATTCGGTCCTCGTTTGTCAATTCTAATTTCAATTCATGTTTGTCATCTAGTTCTTTACCACAAATATCCAATTCTAGTGTTCTATGGCATACTCTACTTGGCCATTCTTCCTTAAGTACTATGAATAAAATGTCTCAGTTTGATTCTAATACCATTAATTGTAATCATGTTAAGCACTGTGGTGTATGTCCTCTTGCAAAGTAATCACGTTTACCTTTTCCTATTAGTCATACACGGGAACAACAACTTTTCTCTCTTATACACATTGATTTATGGGTGCATATTATGTATCAACACATAGTGGGCATAGATATTTTCTCACAATATCGATGACTTCACTAGAATGACATGGGTATATCTTCTTCGTCTTAAAAGTGATGCCATAGTTATTTTATAATAGTTTGTTGGCTATGTTCAAACTCATTATTCTACTTCCATTAAAACCATTAGGAGCAATAATGGTTCCGAGTTTTTTAATCATGCAAGGAAAGAGTTTTTTTCTTCACAGGGAATTGTCCATCAAAGCTCATTTGTGCATACCCCACAACAAAATGGTGTAGCCGAACGTAAACACAAACATCTTCTTAATGTTGCCTGTGCCCTTAAATTTTAGTCCCATGTACCCATAAAATTTTAGGGTGAATGTGTCTTGACAGCTTGCTACTTGATTAACTTGTTGCCTACCTCCGTTTTAGATTGGAAGTCCCCTTTTGAAATGTTTCATAAGAGGGTTCTCGATTTGTCTCATCTCTGTGTTTTTGGCTGTCTTTGCTTTGCAACAGTGCTTAACAATAATGATAAATTCACATCTAAAGCTATTCCATCAGTTTTCATGGGTATTCAATTGTCCAAAAGGGTTATTTGATTTTTAACTTTCATTCCAAGACTTTCTTTGTTAGTCGTGATGTTATATTTCATGAGAATTTATTTCTTTTTCAGTCACTTGCTAAAAATTCTCCTTTATTTCCTATTTCTTCATCTTCACCCGAACTTGATTATGATTTTCTTCATATCCCTATCATTTCTGTGCATGAAGCACTTCAGGAACCTTTTACACCACAGAATGTTTCTTTTTCTTTTTCTGATACTAGTGGTGTATCACCTGAGTCACTGGCTAAGTCATCCTCTGATTTTTCTGTTGATCAGTTGCCTACTCCTACTGCGTCACCCCCTGCTCCTTCTAGTCAACCACCTTTGCGCAGGTCTTCAAGAGTCTCTAAACCTCCTTCTTGGCTATCAGACTTTGTCTATTTCACCAATCCTTCTTCATCTACTACTTTGCTTACAGGTACATATCCTACATCTAACTCTGTTTCTTATGCTCATTTACCCTCTCATTCTCGTATGTTTTCCCTCTCTTTGTCCTCTATTTTTGAACCCCACACCTATCAGATGGCAATTAGTGACAAGAGATGGATTGAAGCCATGTAGCAGGAAATACAAGCTCTTGAGGCAAATGGCACGTGGAAGGTGGTTGATTTACCTCCTAGAAAAAAACCAATTAGCTGCAAATAGGTGTATGACTCGGTTGAAAGGTTTAAAGCACGCTTGGTTGCTAAGGGTTATAATCAGCATGAAGGGATTGATTTTCATGACACTTTTTCTCTTGTGGCGAAGCAAGTTACTGTGCGTACTGTTATTTCTTTAGCAGACATGTTTAACTGGCCATTGTTTCAGATGGATGTCTTCAATGCTTTTCTTCAGGGTGATTTGCATGAAGAGGTGTATATGTCCATGCATAAAGCTTTTCGTAGCCAGGGGGAGTCTAAGTCTCGGTTTTGTAGGCTACTTAAATCACTATATGGTTTAAAGCAAGCTTTTCGTCAATGAAATTTAAAGCTGACTGAAGCTCTTGTTGATAATTGATATATTCAGAGTCTACATGATTATTCGTTGTTTACCAAAGTCAAGGGTGAAAAAATAGTATTGCTGCTTATATATGTTGATGATCTTCTAATTATAGGGAATGATGGAGAAATGGTTGAAGAACTCAAGGGCATTTTACACCTCAACTTCAAGATAAAGGACCTTGGGCATCTTAAGTATTTCCTTGGCATTGAAGTGGTTCATTCCAAGGAAGGCGTTGTGTTACATCAAAGGAAATATGCACTCGAGTTGATAGCTGATTTGGGTCTAGGGGAAACATGTTGTGCTTCAACACCACTTGAGCAGAATGCAAAGTATACTACAGCAGACTATGATAAACAGGTTCATAGGAATACACTGGACTAGATGTTAGAAGATGTTACGGTTTATCAGAGGTTAATAGGCAGATTGCTTTACTTGACTCATACGCGTCCGGACATTACTTTTGCAGTTCAACGTCTAAGTCAATTCATGCAAGCTCCTAAAAAGGTTCATTATAAGGCAGCCTTACAGATTGTTAGGTATGTTCGACAGCATCCAGGACAGGGAATTTTCTTATCAGCTAGTTCAAAGCCATTGTTGAATGCATACTATGATTCAAACTGGGCAAGTTGTCTCATGACGCTTAGGTCGGTTACTGGATATTGCATCAAGTTAGGTGATTCTCGATTTCTTTGGAAGTCAAAAAGCAAAATCTGATGTCACGTTCTTGTTGAAGCCGAATATAGGTGCATGGCTTCCACTGTTGCTAAGTTGGTATGGCTTAAGGGTTGATTGAAGAGCTTGGAATCAAGCACGAGATTCTTGCAACGCTGTTTTGTGATAGTCAGGCGGCGTTGCAGATTGCTGCTAACCCAGTGTTTCATGAAAGAATGAAACACATCGAGATTGATTGTCATTTTTTGCGTGAAAAGATACAAAAAGATGTTGTGCAGACGTTTCATGTTTCAACTAAAGATCAACAAGTAGACATTTTAACCAAGGGTTTAGGTCTGGCTCAACATGATTATCTTGTCAGCAAGTTGGGAATGAAAGATGTATATCATTCTCCAACTTGAGGGGGAGTGTTAAAAGGATTAGCTAGCTAGTCAATTAGCATGTAACTAATTAGTTTTTGCTGTTAGGAAGTTAGTTAATTATAAAGTATAAGTACACTACATTAGGTGATAAATGATATCAATGAATTTTCCAGTATTTTAACATTATTTCTTTTGATACTCCATACATTTTTTTTTGTATTTATTAAAGGATTTTCCATTCTTTCCAAAAATGTCTATAAAATATCATCAGGTTGCTAAATAAGTTAACCATGTGCATGGCCTAACTCCAATAGGGCCTTCCTAAAATTAAACTTTTTAAATATAAAATTATAAGTTAGTAGTGGTAAAATTATACATTAGTCACTCAAATATGATAAAATTTTAATTTAATCTTTTAAAAATTATAAAGATATTAACTAATACAATGATAAAATTGTATTTTAACTTTTATCAAAATTTATAACATAATTCTACCCAAAAAAACTTTTTACCTTTGCCCTTGAACTCAAACGTATGATATCATTTGGACTACTTAGATTGCTCAAGTAAAACCCAACTTGCACTCATACCTAATTTAAGACATTGGGTTTAATCCCCAACCACCACAAACACAAACGTAAGATAAAACCCTTATTGATAATAATATTAAACTTGTTGAACATCTCTTGATTTCAAGTTAACGACACTTTATGTATTTATCTTGAAGAAGTCAGAAATCCTCAATAATATTGGTATTGGTATTGATTTTTTTATTTATTTTATAGATATAATATGATCGTATGTTTAAAATGAATTAAATCTATTGAAACAACTTCATTTCTAGCCCTTTCTTTTCATACAAACTAGATTTTACACTCGACTTCCAAATTAAACCATTAATATAAATAGATTTACTTAATAATTATTATTTAAATATTTTTACATTTTAGATTTTATATAAATAAATTTAGGAATATATGTGAATAACTATAATAAATTTTATAAAATATGAAATAAATTAAAATATAATAAATTGAGAAAAATAACAACAAAACGCATCTCAAAAACAAAACAAAAGAGTAAACGATTCCTAAAAAAGCCCAATACCGACGCAAAACAACACAAAGCAAAAAGCAAAAAAACAAATCTAAAAAAAAAAAAACCTCTAGCCAGATATGCCAAAAAAACCCTTATCTCTCCAACAATAATCTTTAAAGCTCCGATGGTCTAGTTATCAAAACTACAACTTCCCTTAAAAATAAATGCTTCTCTTACTCCTCTACTTACAGAATGAGAAATTTAAACACGACAAAAAGCAATATAAAAACAAAAACATGTATACGATTGATCTAACCCCTTTAATTTTTGCTAACCAATCTTTGGAAATAAATAATTTAAATAAACACCAACAGCCCGTTCAGTTCACTGGAATTAAATAGGTCTTTAATATAATATAGCTGTAATCAGTAATTCAATTGTTTGATTGGATGAAATGAAATAAACCTGTAATAGTATTATTGTGTTTGGTTAAATGGAATAGATGTTGTAATAGCATAAGAAAAAAAAAACTGAACTGACCAAAGTACTCTTAGTATAAATTTTTTAGGTTTATGATTATTGTTATTATTATTAAATTTCAATAAAATTATTATTAAATATAATTTAATAATAAATAATTTAATCATATTTTAATATAAATATTATTAAATATAATTTAATAAAAGTAATATTATATAATTTAATAACATTCTTAAAATATATTTTAATATAATTTTATTTTAAATTATATTTTGAAATAAAATGTTTATATTAAATTAAATTAATATATTATATTAAATTATTTCAAATATGTTATTTTATATTTTATTGGTCCAAGTTTTAAAGAAATAATCTGAAAATTAATCTTATTTTGTTATTCAAGGTTGCATGGAATAACAATAGTTATTACAAGATGACAAGTAATAGGGAAGCAGGGGCGAAGCCAAGGGGGCTGGCATGGGCCCTGGCCCCCCGAAAATGTAAAACTACTATTTAGACCCTTAAATTTTTTTAAAAATTTTAAATTAGTAAAAGTAAAATTGCACTTTGACCTCCCTAAAATTATAAAAATTCGATTTAATCTTTTACAAATTATAAATGTATAAACTATAAAAAATTAAAATTTCATCCAAATTTCTAAAAATTGTTACAGCTTTCATACAGTAGGGAAGTAATAGTCATTCCATTGAATAAGTATTATATTCAACCAAACAAAAAAATGGTTTACCATTTAATGAATAAGGGAGAATGTTCCCCCCAACCAAACATGATGCAACTGATTTTACATATTAATTCTTCTTGATATATCATTTAAAACTAAAAAATATTTATTTTAATATATCATTTAAAAATAATGAAATTTTGGTGACCAACAAATGAAGATATGTCTGGTCCCTTTTAAAAATGCAATTTATAAGTATATATATTAAATTTAAAAATAATTAAAAAAATAAAATATTCTTCCTGAATTAAATTACTATGAAATTTTACTTAAATAATTTAAGATCAAAGTATTACATAAACTAATATGCAAGTGTTTGATATTCTTCCGGAGAGGTCTCGCAGTTTTATTGATAGAGACAAGCTTATGAGTGATACACTCATTTGAATCGTTGTTTTGTAATTTTTTAATTTTTATTATCTCACCAAAAAATTATTACAAAACACAACACATATCTATTTATATGTGAAACATTTAATGAATTTATAAATGATACAAATACAACATAAAAAATAAAATGTAATATAAATAATAAAATCAATATAACACGAATGAATTAATTTCAATAAAGTACTAATACTTTATTAATTTTCTTTTCCACCGCACAAAACACACAATTTTTTTTCTTTGGTATTAAAAATAGGAATGAAATCAATTACAAACTAATAGAAATGCTAATTGAGTTGGAACATAAACATTGAATATCTAGATGAATCTGATTAGCAACTTTAGTTGGGGCTACGTGAAAAACTCGTGGACCAACCAGAAATTCCTTCACTATACCCACAAGGATGTGGAAGGGAAAATTCGCTTCTCTTAAAATTTACTTAATGACCACCTGCCAAACACGCTTGGATAATTCTTGAATTCTTGAATTCTTGAAATCAAATCTCTATTGATATATCTTTTGAGGTCATCAAGGATATCATTTGTAACACCCCAATTAATTTATTTTGGCTTCTGTAAATTTGACATAAATGTGTATCTACTTCAGTAGTTAAGTGTTCTGCGTTGTGTGTGTGAGATTCCAAGTTCAAGCCCTACCTTTAGCAAATTTTGGTTATTTTTGGATCTAATCCTTACCCTTGTTGAGTGGGCTTACATAAAATTTTGTGTAAATCCATATCAGAATGAGCTTACTGGTTCAAGTGGTAAAGGGGTGTAAGCGTAGGTAATTAATTTTGCTCAGTTGCATGAAAGAGTTTGAGTGGAGCTAAAAGTCTGAGGAAGTTATGTGTAGTGGGATTTGTGGGAGAAAAATTAGAAAAAGTTATCAGATTCTGAATATTTTTATTTTTGTTTTTTTTCCAAAACTTCTTTTTCGGTTCTCTGACATTTTTTTCTTTCTTCCCTCTTCCCTTGTTCCACCTTAAATTTTCGTTTCCTTCTTCGGGTTGCTGGGTTTTCCCTGTTCCATTGTTGCTATTATGATTTGGATTTTTCAATTGGTTGGTAAGTAAAGCCTTGGCTTTTGTTAACATTAGATTTTAAGTTTTGGGCAATGTTATGATAACCGATATTGGAGAGTGATCGATGAATTCTGTTGCTTAGGTGAAGGCGATGAAGCATCGATTTTCACTTCAACAATTTGATTGAGGTTGGGGTCGTTTTTGGTAGGTGGTAAGTTGATTTTTGCATATATGGACAAACGTGTTAGACTTGTAACTTGGTTACTAAAAGGTGTGGGATGCTCTGTTTGTAGGTTTTTGAAGGCTCGGAAGTGGTTTTGCATCAAATCGATACCAGGTGTGTACTGAAACGTAGAAAATGAAGCTTCAAAAAAAGCCAAAAAATAATTTTGTTGACGCCATACGGGCGTGTGGTCGTCCGTGTGGATGGCCATGTGGTCAATGAAGGTAAGGCCGTGTGCAGTACACGGCCATGTGGTGGCATGAGTGTGGCGTGTGGGCCACATGGACGTGGCTGTGTGGGCCACATGGACTAGGCTGTGTTAGGCTTGTGGATTTTGGGCCAGCCGTGTGGGCCACATGGGCATTTTTCTAAGAATTTTCCTAGGGTCGTGCGGGTCACTCCGATTGACTGTGGGCCTACTATAGGGTCGTAAGGGCTAAGTAAACCTGATTTGTGTGCTATGATATTCTGATAGACTGATCTGAGTAGGATACTAAATGTATGCTTGATTATACTGATGTTTGTATATTTGTAATTTGCATAAAGCATAGCATGTTTAATTTGTTATATCTATATCTGAATTTTTGTATCTATTATTGGGGTGTGATTAACATATGAGGAGGAAGTATTCTGTTCGACATTAAACGCCTTTATTCTGGCAGCTTGGCTGCATATTATCTAATACGTGTCTTAATGGCACAACGTGGGGTGTAGGGATGAGTGGGTGTTTTTAACCCCACATGGTGTGATGGGATGGTCGGAGTTGGTGTGTAGAGGATGGGGGTAGGATTTTACATGTCTGAATCTGAAATAGAATCTGTATCTATATCTGACTGTGTATATGATTCTGTATGTATTGCATGCCTATTTATGTTGGGTTACAAATTGAGTTTATGTAAACTCACCTCTATTTGTCTATTTTTGTTCAGGTAATCCATAGACTTAGACAGGTAGGTGTGGGGGAGGCTCAACGATGACCACATGATCGAGAGCTAGTTTACCTAGTAAATTATGGTTTAGTTTATAATTCTGGTTTTATTTGAGAGTATGTAATTTTTGGAACTCTCTTCGAACCGTTGGTTTTACTTTGCACTCTCTCATTGTGATGCATGATGGAAAATATGATTTTACGGAAATAGAAGTTTTTCCTAAAAATACAAAATGAATTTCTGATGTACCGGTTTTGTTATACTTCCACTGTAAAATAGGTTTGGAAATAAACTAATTAATTAACATTTTTGAAACGAATATAAATTATATGAGTTAAGAAATTGAAATGATTTCACGCAACTAAACCCATTTTCTATGACATATCCAGATTCAGCCATAACGTCTAAGCCGGGTTTGGGGTGTTACATTTAGTGGTATCAAAGCCAAGTTCCAAAACTCGGCTATGAATTTTGGGTTCCAAAATTATATTTAAAAAAGAATTGGTTTTCAAATATTTTGGATAATTTGGGAAAGTATGTGCTACATCGAGTCTCTGGTGCCGATCCTATATGTATTTCTGAATTTTTGATAGAAAACTCCAAAAACACTGTAGTTAGTACTCTCTGAAACTGTACTGAGTAGTTAGAGACTGAAACCTTTGGAAACAATTCTGAACTTCTGATAATTTACGCATAAAACATCTGTTAATAAATACTGAAACTAATGCATAAAATTTTTAATGTAGATAAAACTTGAAATATACAATGAGTGCTCGTAGAACTTGCGGACGTGGTATTTGAGGCCATGTTAGAGGCCGTAGGAGGCTCGAGCTAAGTCTTCCTCTTTGGGTAGTATGCCAAACTTAGATACGAGTGAGACATTGATTTCGCCTACTACTAAGACTGGGTTTCAAAGTCGCTCGGCTATGGATGACGTATTGTCCCAAGTCATACTGAGGATTTTGAAGAGGATCGCTGGACCCTATTTTGGAATTGGGGGCCGAGGGTCGGTAACTGAACGACTCTAGTCTAATGGTGCAGAGTTGTTTAGGGGTGTCACTGGAGTCACCTTTAATATGGTCGAATATTGGTTAGAGGTCACCGAGAGGATCATAAATGATCTAGACTGTACTCCCGAGCAAAAACTGAAAGATACAGTCTCTTTGTTTCGCGATGAGGCTTATCAGTGGTGGTTGACGGTTGAGGATGGTACTCATCCTGATCATCTGAATTGAGATTCTTTTAAGACCACCTTTCAGAGTAAGTATGTTGGGGTGAGCTATGTGGATGCTCACAAGTGTGAGTTCATGAATCTCACACAAAGTGATAGATCTGTGGCTGAGTATGAGGTCAAGTTTCTGAGGCTGAGCTACTATGCTCGAGGCATGGTGGCGTTTGAGTATGAGAGATGTGTCTGGTTTGAGGATAGCTTGAGGGATAACTTGAGGGTTCTAATTGCTCCACAAAGGGAGCGAGAGTTTGCGGCTGTGGTTGAGAAGGTGAAGATCACCAAGGATGTTAAGCGTGTGGAGTGCCAGAATAGGGACCGAGAGAGAGGTAAGAATAAGAAGGATTCAAAGCCCTCTAGTTATGTTCAAAAGCTAAAGAAAAAGGCTAGACCTAATGGGCCGGTTAGAGTGGGAGCCCCTATTACTCCTACTGGGATTCAGCCTTGTAAAGACTGTGGTAGGCGCTGTCCAGGTGAGTTTTGGAGGAGGATTGGGGCTTGTTTGAGGTTTGAGTCATTGGAGTACTGTATTCGAGAGTATCCACAGAGGACTGATCAGATGCAAGTTTCGGGGCCAAGTTCTGCACAGCCTCAGAGGGTAGTTCAACAGCCACCTAGGCATCATGGATAAGCTAGGGTGGTAATGGTATAAGTCGTGGGCATAAAGCACCGGGTAGAGGTGCTGGTCAGACTGAGGCGAGGCAAGCTGCACTGGTTTTTGCTGCACGATGCCGAGAAGATAGAGATGCTCCTTATGTCATCACCTTTACGTTCCTTATATTTGCTGTGCCTTACACTGCTTTGATAGACATAGGTTCTACTCACTCCTATGTAGCTAACACTGTATTGAAAACCTGAGAATTTCTGTTGAGAGTACTTCTAGTGAGGTTACAGTATTGAGTTCGTTGGAGTAGTCTATTTGGGTTAGTAAACTTTATAAGGAAGTTCCATTAAAGGTCCAAGGGTATTTCTGGCAGATCTAATGAAGCTTTCATTTGGGGAATTTGACTTGATCCTGGGTATGGATTGGTTGGTTAAGCATAGAGTTAGTTTGGATTAGGAGGCTAAAAGGGTCGTTCTGAGAACTGGGGATGATCATGAGGTGATTGTAATTGGTGCACACTGAGATTATCTATCCAATGTGATCTCCACGCTTGTGACTGGGAAGTTGGTACGGAAAGGATGTGAGGTGTATTTGGCTTACATCAGTGATTCTATTTTTAGGGACTTTTTCGTTAAGGATATCAAAATAGTGAGGGACTTTTCGGATGTCTTTCCTGAGAAGTTATCGGGTTTACCTCCGAATCAAGAAGTTGAGTTCAGAATTAAGCTTCTACCAGGTACAGCTCCGGTGTCTATCACTCCATACCATATGGCACCGAAGGAGCTTACTGAGCTTAAGGCTCAACTTTCAGAACTTCTGGATCATGGTTTCATCCGTCCTAGTGTGTCTCCGTAGGGGGCACCAATTCTATTTGTTAAGAATAATGATGGGACCATGAGGATGTGCATCGATTATCGGTAGTTGAATAAGTTGACAATGAAGAATAAGTTTCCACTTCCCAAGATCGATGACTTATTTGATCAGTTTCAAGGGGCTTCAGTGTTTTTAAAGATTGATCTTCGTTCTAGCTATCACCAGTTGATGGTTAAGAATGCGGATGTTCATAAGACAACATTTAGGACTCGTTATGGACATTACGAGTTCCTAGTGACACCTTTTGGTCTAACAAAAGCTCCGGCGGCATTCATGAATTTAATGAACTGAGTCTTTTAGCCATATTTGGGTCAGTTAGTCATGGTTTTTATTGATGATATTTTGGTATACTATAAGACCAAGGATGAACATGATGAGCATCTTAGAGTAGTGCTTCAGATTCTACGTGAGAAATAGCTTTACGCTAAGTTGAGCAAATGTGAATTTTGGTTGCATGAAGTGACTTTTCTAGGGCATGTGGTTTCTACTGAGAGGATCCGTGTTGATCCGAGGAACGTTGAGGCTGTACTTGGTTAGAAATAGCCTAAGAACGTTTCTAGATTTGTAGTTTTCTGGGTTTGGCAGGATATTATTGGCAGTTTGTTGAGGGGTTCTCTCTGATTGCAGCTCCTTTGACTAAGCTTCTGTGTAAGGGTGTTTCATTTATATGGACTGATGCGCAGCAATCGAGCTTCGAGAAGCTCAAGTCTGTTCTGACTCAGGCTCTTGTTCTGATACAGCCTGAATCCAGTAAGGAGTTTATGGTCTACAGTGATGCATCGCATGTCGGTTTGGAATGTGTATTGATGTAAGATGGAAAGGTTGTGAGTTATACGTCCTATCAGTTTAAGACACACGAAAGAAACTATCTGACGAATGATCTCGAGTTGGCTATTGTGGTATTTGCATTGAAAATCTAAAGGCATTATTTGTATGGTAAGAGGTGTATTATCTACACTGATCACAAGAGTCTCAAGTACCTTCTTACTCAGAAGGAGTTGAATCTTAGATAGCGTTGATTGATTGAGCTACTCAATGATTATGACTGCACGATAGAGGACTATCCTAGTAAGGCCAATGTGGTGGCCGATGCCCTAAGTCGTAGGGCGATGTCTGATTTGAGAGCGATGTTCGCTTGATTTAGTCTGTTTGAGGATGGGAGTTTTTTAGCTAAGTTGCAAGTTAAGCTAACTTGGATTGATCAGATTTGAGTTAAGCAGTTGAGAGATGAGTCTTTGGGTTTGCGGTTCCTTCAGATTGAGAGTGGCAGTACTTCGAATTTTGGGCTGAATAACAATGGAGTCTATGTTTTCGAGGTCGGATCTGTGTGCCAAATGATTCTGATTTGAGGCAGTCAATTTTGAGGGAAGCGCATAGTAGCCTATATGGATCTCCATGAATTCTATTGGTGGTCGAGTTTGAAACGTGAGGTTATGAATTTTGTTGCTCATTGTCTAACGTGCTAGCAAGTTAAGGATGAGCACCAGTTGCCTTCGGGTTTGTTATAGCCAGTTAAGATTCCCTGATGGAAGTGAGAACTAGTGACAATGGACTTTGTTAGTGGGTTACCCTTGACACCCACTAAGAAGGATTTTCTTTGGGTCATCGTGAATCAATTGACCAAGTCTACTCACTTTATTGCGGTTCGGATGGATTATTATTTGCAAAAGTTAGCGAAGCTCTACATTACTGAGATTGTAAGACTGCATGGGGTTCCTACCTCGATTATTTTTTATAGAGATCTTCGTTTCACTTTTTGGTTCTGGAAGAACTGCACGAGGCTTTAGGTTCGAGATTGGACTTCAGTGCTGCGTTCCATCCTTAGACCGGTGGTCAATCTAAGAGGGTGATTCAAATACCGGAGGATATACTTCAAAATTGTGTGATTGATTTCTGAGGTAGTTGGGAGGATTATCTACCACTAGCTGAGTTTGCTTATAATAACAGTTTCTAGTCTAGCATTCATATGGCGTCTTACGAGGCTTTATATGGTTGAAAGTGTCGTATTCCACTATGTTAGACTGAGTTGGGTAAGCATCAAGTTTTGGGTCCTGAGTTGGTTTCTGAGACTGAAGGCAAGGTTAGACTGGTTTGAGATCGTCTAAAGGCAGCTTATGATATACATAAATCTTATGCAGATCTGAAAAGGCGTGATATTGAGTATTCTATGAGGGACTTTGTGTTTCTTAAGGTTTTTCCATGGAAGAAAGTTCTGAGGTTCGATCGTAAAGGCAAGTTGAGACCTAGGTTCATTGGGTCGTATCAGATTCTGAAATATGTGGGATCGGTTACTTATCAGTTGGAGTTGCCTCTTAGACTGTATCCATGAAGTCTTTCATATTTTGATGTTGAGGCGGTATCAGTCGGATCCATATCATGTTGTCTCTATTGAGAAAATCAAGGTTAGGCTAGACTTTACTTTTGAGGAGGAGCCAATTCAGATTCTAGATCGAGATGTTAAGGTTTTAAGGAGGAAGTCTATCCTTTTAGTGAAGGTTCTATGGTAAAATCATGGCATTGAGGAAGCCACGTGCGAACCTAAGGACTCGATGCGTTAGCAGTATCCTCATCTATTCTGAGTAGGTAAATTTCAAGGACAAAATTTCTTTTAGAGGGGTAGAGTTGTAACGCCCTAATTAATTTATTTTGGCTTCTGTAGATCTGACAAAATGTATATTTACTTCAGTGGTTAAGTGTTTTGGATGTGTGTGTGAGGTCCCAAGTTCAAGCCCTACCTTTAGCTAATTTTGGTTATTTTTGGATCTAAGCCTTACCCTTGTTGAGTGGGCTTATGTAAAATTTTCTGTAAATCATATCAGAATGAGCCTATTGGTTCAAGTGGTAAAGGGGTGTGTTGTGTTAGAGGTCCTATGTTCAAATCCTTGTGTAAGCATAGGTAATTAAATTTGCTCAGTTGCATCAGAGAGTTTAAGTGGAGCTAAAAGTCTGAGGAAGTTATGTGTAGTGAGATTTGTGGAAGAAAAATTAGGAAGAGTTATCAAATTCTGAATATTTTTTTTTTTTTTCGTTTTCCAAAACTTCTTTTTCGGTTCTCTAACTTATTTTCCTTTCTTCCCTCTTCCCTTGTTCCACTTTCAATTTTCGTTTCCTTATTCTGGTTGCTGGCGTTTTCGCTGTTCCATTGTTGTTATTACGATTTGGAATTTTCAATCTATTGGTAAGTAAAGTCTTAGCTTTTGTTAATGTTAGATTTTGAGTTTTGGGCAATGTTATGATAATCGATATTGGTAAGTAATCGATAAATTATGTTGATTAGGTGAAGGCGGTGAAGCATCGATTTTCACTTCGACGACTTGATTGAGGTTGAGGTCGTTTCTAGTAGGCGGTAAATCAATTTTTGCATAAGTGGACAAATGTGTTAGACTTGTATGTTGGTTGTTAAAAGATGTGGGATGCTTTGTTTGTAGGTTTTTGAAAGCTCGGGAGTGGTTTCAAATCAAATCGATACCAGGTGTGTACCCGAAATAAGGAAAACGAGGCTTCGGCAAAAGCCAAAAAATGATTCTATCGACGTCACACGGGCGTGTGGTCGCCTGTGTAAATGGCCATGTGCTAGATACGGCCGTGTGGTCGATGAAGATATGATAGTACGCAGCACACGGCTGTGTGGTGGCATGGGTGTAACTGTGTGGGCCACATGGACTAGGCTATGTTGGGCGTGTGGGCCCACACGGGCATGTGGGCCTATTTTTCTGAGAATTTCCCTAGGGTTGTACGGGTCGCTCCGATCGACTATGGGCCTACTGTAGGGTCGGTAAGGGCTAAGTACTTGATTTGTGTACTATGATATTCTAATAGATTGATCTGAGTAGGATATTAAATGTATGCCTGACTATACTGATGTTTGTATATTTGTAATTTGTATAAAGTATGTCTAGCATGTTTAATTGTTATATCTGTATCTGAATTTCTGTATCTGTTATTGGGGTGGGATTAACATATGAGGAGGAAATATTCAATTCGGCGTTAAATGCCTTTATTTTGGCAACTTGGCTGCATATTATCTGATACGTGTCTTAATGGCACGACGTGGTGTGTAGGGATGGGTGGGTGTTTTTAACCCCACATAGCGTGATAGGATGGTCGGAGTTGGTGTGTAGAGGATGGGGGTAGGATTTTGCATGTCTAAATCTAAAATAGAATCTGTATCTGTATCTGATTGTGCATATGATTCTGTATGTATTGCATGTCTATTTATGTTGGGCTACACACTGAGTTTATGTAGACTCACCTCTATTTGTCTGTTTCTATTTAAGTAATCCATAAACTTAGACGGGTAGGTGTGGCGGAGGCTCAGCGGTGACCACATGATCGAGAGCTAGTTTACCTAGTAAATTATGGTTTAGTTTATAATTCTCGTTTTATTTGAGAGTTTGTAATTTTTGGAACTCTCTCTGAACCGTTGGTTTTAATTTGGTTTTGGATGTGTTTTTAACTCTCTCATTGCGATGCATGACGAAAAATATGATTTTACGGAAATAGAGGTTTTTCCTAAATATACGAAATAGATTTCTAATGTATCGGTTTTGTTAGACTTCCACTGTAAAATAAGTTTTGGAAAATAAACTAATTAATTAACGTTTTCGAAACGAATATAAATTATACGAGTTAAAAAAATGAAATGATTTCATGCAACTAAACCTATTCTCGGTGACATCTCCAAATTTGGCCATAACGTCTAGGCTGAGTTTGGGGTGTTACATCATTAACAGCTACAGTATAATCAATCTCAATTATCATCTCTTTCCACTTGAGGTCCCATGCAAATTGTAGCCCGTCATAATTGGCCCAAAGCTCATCTTGTTTGACGCTACACCTTCCAATATTTCTTTCAATCCCCCATAACCACTCACTATGCACATTTCTTCGAACTACTACTGAAGAAGCGAGACCTAAAGACAGATTGCGTGCTCTATCAACAATTATTTGTAGGAACCAGTGGGTGGTGGGATTCATTTATAATCTCTAAAGTGGTTACTAGAAGAACCCTTAGCTTTTTCTGTTCTCATCTTGATGCATCTTGCCCAACACCATGAAAATTGGATGACATTGATTGAATTCAATGGAAGATTCTGAAATATCTTAAGATTTTTTTTGTTTCCACAGTTTCCAACAAACAATACCGAAAAAAGATGGCCATGCAACATCTTGAAATCCTAAGTCAAACACATTCCTTAGATTAGCCAAAATCCAATCATGCAATGAATAAAAGAAAATTTTAGTTATAATATTCGATGGGAGAATCTGTTTCCGGACCTCATTCGCTTGATGGCAATCTCTTAAAACGTGAATACAAGATTTTTCAACATATCTGCAAATCCCATAAGAAGGATCCTTAGAAACACTTTTTTTGCAACGTTCCACATTAGACATCAGACGTTCCTTTAAAACCACTCAAATGAATTGACGAATCTGCTGAGGATCGTCGAGACTTTAGATCAACTTCCATTTGTCATCTATAGAATTAAGAGAGTTCTTTAAAAGCATACTATAAGTAGACTTGACAGTAAATCACCATTTGGAGACCATTTAGATATAAGTGTATCCTATCCAACCAAGGGGTTCGGCGCTGGAATTCTTGCAATATAAAAGATAATAGTGCTATATAGAAAACTTCTCAGATAACCCTAATTCCAGTCTTTATCTGTAGAAACAATCTCGTTTAAGGTGATAAAACTGTCAATAAGAGATGGGTATTGACAGAAATTAAAAAGAGGACCAACATTCGCTAACCAATTGTACGTCCAAAATTTCACTAGAGAACCATCACTGATAGACCAAAGAAGGCCTTGGCGAAACAAAGGCCAAACCTTTATTAGCGATCTCCAAATGAAAGAGCAATTACTTTAAAAAACGTCTTCTGGAATAGTCTTAGAAATCTTCTATTTGGATCGAAGAAATCTAACCCATAAAGCATGCTTGTTCGTAAGGAGATTGGAACCCAACTTGAGAATGAAAGAATCATTTTGATCTTTTAGGCAATGAAGTCCAAGACCTCCGTTTGACAGAATTTGACAACAATACTCCCATTTCACCAAAGATGTCTTTTTACTGGAAATTGTACTCCCCCAAATAAAAGCCCTTGAATTTTTTTCAATTTTGGCACAGATTCCAAATGGGATCTTCACAGTTTGCTTGAAGTAGTTGGGTATTGATAAGAATACAAATCAAGCTAGAGTAACCTTTCCTGCCATAGAAAGTGATTTAGCACTCCAATTATCTAATTTACGTCTAACTTTATCTATTACAAAGTTGAAAGTATTCTTGGTGACTCTTTTGTGGAACAGAGGTAATCCTAAGTAAGTCCACAATTCATCCAAGAGGCGAAAGCCAAAGATATTACAAATATTCGCAGTGTTATCATCATCAATATTTTTTTTTTGAAAAATAAACAGTAGTTTTCTGGTCATTAACTCTATGCCTCGAGGCCTTTCCAAACGTATTAAGATAATCCTTAATTCTATGTTCCTGATTAACCTCCGCTTCGCAAATAATAATAAATCATCCACAAAAAAGTAGATGAGAAATAGGCTGCCCTTCATTACCTAAGACGATTGGTTTCTAGGATCTTTCAGCAACTTCTTTATGAATTACTTGTCGAAGTCTCTCTATGCAAAGTACGAAAATGTATGAAGATAAAGGGCATACTTGCCTGATGCCCCTTTTAGGAATAAAACCAGTAGAGAGCCTACCATTCCACATTAATTGCATTGAAACCGACGAAATACAATCCATAATGACATTAATTAAATATGAAGGAAAGCCGACACCAACCAAGTTGTCTTCAATAAAATCCCAACCAATTTTATCATAAGCTTTCTCTAAATCCACTTTTATGGCCATCCACGATTTCTTCCCTTTCTTAGCATGCATAGAATGCAAAATCTCTTGGGCAATAATAATGTTGTCAAACGCACATATTTTTTATTCTTTTTAAGCTTTTCCTTCAACTATGAAGTTTTAAACCTTTAACTGAGTAAATTACCTTTTAAACCTTAAACAACTGTTATATTTTGAAGGTAGCACATCTATAGTGTTATAGATGTATCCTCTTTTTATCTATTACTAGTATCATCACCACCACACTTCACATTGGATCAATTGATTTTTGACCAAATGACAGAGTAAAATTTTAAAGGTCAAAATATGCTCCATGTCTATACTATTTGTATATTTTCAATTTAATCACAATACTTTTATTTTCAAGAAACTAATCCATTTACTTTTCAATTTTAAAAATTCAGATCTAGTTGCTAAATCGTTAAAATTAATTTCTAGATTCATTGATGTGCCATATTAAAATTAAGAAAGAATACCCACTTGGTAGCTATGTAGCAAAAAATGACATTTAATGGACATGAATTTAAATAGGGAATTTTAATAGTGTTGTTAATTCTTAAAAATTCACATCAATATTTGAACTAGAATAAAGTATTTAGACTAACTAATGACAAGAAAAAAGTTAAGGTACCAAATTATGTCAAAAATTAAAGTATAAAGATTAAATTTCAAAATTGAGCTTATCATGGGGACCAAATTTGAAATTTGACCATTGTTATATGTAGGCTCAAAAAAGAAGTAAAAGGTCGTGTATTTGGACTCGTGTACATCAACATTTTAATTAGAACAAATCATTTAGGATGACTATGGCATTATAAAAGTTGAGGTACCAAATTATGTCAAAAATTAAAATATAGAGATTAAATTTCAAAATTGAGCATATCATAGAGACCAAAATTGAAAATTGACCATTGTTATGTAATCTAAAAAAGAAGAAGTAAAATGTCATGTATTTGGACACGTGTATGTCAACATTTTAATCAGAATGAAGTATTTAGTGTGACTATGACATAATAAAAGTTGAGGTACCAAATTATATCAAAACGTAAAGTATAGAGATTAAATTCCATATTTGAGCATAATATATGAACCAAAATTAAAATTTGACCATTATTATATAATCTCAAAGAAGTAAAAGTTGTATATTTGGGTACATGCACGTCCACATTTTAATCAGAATGGAGTATTTAGACTAGCAATGACATTATAAAAGTTAATGTACCAAATTATGTCAAAAATTAAATCCAAAACTTGAGCATAGTATAAGGACCAAAAATGAAATTTAACCTTTATTATATCAGATGAAAAAAGGTTTTTTTTTACCTAAATAATATAAAATAATAATTATTATTGAAATGGGATATGCTGGTGATTAATTACAAAACTAGGCAAAAGCAACAGTGTATTACTAGTGCCGCCTGAGCAATTGGCGACACCACCTTCACCTGCCAGCAATGATTAGTTTTTAAAAAATAATTATTTTTTTGGTGTTGCCTGAACAATTGGTGACACCGGTATGTATTTCCAAAAAAAATACAAGTATTTTTTTATGAATGCCAGAAAAAAATATTTTTTTTAGAATGGCAACACCGATATAAATTAATATTTAAATACTTTTTTAACAATTAGGTGAAAAAAAGGGTGAAAAGCCTGGTTTACGGTGACCCGTGACTGACAAGTCACGTTAGTGGCAAGTCGTCAGCCCGATGCTGCCTGACAACATGGACTTTATTATTATTTGCGTCTGGCGGCATTGACCTGATTGCTTGTCACCGACGTGACCGGTCAATCATGGGTTCTGCCTAATTTTTGATTTACACATTTTTTTCATCTATTTAAAATTGTTACAAAAATGTATTTAAATATTAATTTATACCGGTGCCGCCTGACACGTTGACGACACCATTAAAATTTCCGTTATTCGTACAAAAATACCTTTATTTTTTGGCATTACACATTGATGTCGCCGATTGCTCAGGCTGCAAAATTAAAAAAAAAAAAACTAATCATTGCTAACAGGTGAAGGTGGTGTCGTTGATTGCTTAGGTGACACCTGTGATACACTGCTACTTTTGCCTAGTTGTGTAATTAATCACCAGCCAATCCCATTTCAGTAAATAATTATTTTTTATATTATTTAGGTAAAAAAGAAAGAAAAAAAAAGTTTTGTTTCTATATTCGCTTAGGACGTATGTCATAAAAGGATTGCATTGGGCTTATATATATAGTGTATCGATATTAGAATGGACAACTAAAAACAAGCGTGTTTCTCAGCATCGACATGGTCGTCCACCACTCAAGCCCATCGACCACCGATACATGAGCCAACAATGCCTCCACATAGCAATATTGACACTGTTAGAAATTCGAGTCCACCACCCAACTTTCCCAACAAAAATGTTCGACCATCACGAGATGGTCAAAATAATAGGTGAGGCCATACCTACACTGTTCCCACCGAAGGACAATTACGAGGGTCTCTAAACTTTTTGACCCCGGAGTATCGTATAAGATACGGCAACATTTAACAACGTTCACTCCCAGTCTATAAGAAAATTGATCTTTACACCCTTAATATGCTAAATATTTGTGATGTTATGATGAGCTATTTTGATGCTATTGGTTGAAGTTCATTTGCAAATATTTCATGTAATGCATATTATGAATTGATTTATGAATTCTACACAATATTTAGCTTCATTATTAATGCGTTATGAACTTTTGAAACGCAAGACGTTATCTGTTTTTGGTTACTTAGTAAAAACTTTAGGATGTCGATTTCTGATTTTAACATTGCCATGGGTTTCGTTGACCCTGAAAACATTCAAACAGATTCCTACCATACTTCTTTGTTAGATATTCCAAGTAACTTTGATGCTCAAGATGTTTATCATGCTTTAACTCATTCTAAAAATCAATTTTATAATTCAAAGACCTCTAAGGACTTGTTGGTGCCTGAACCCGTTTTGAGATATATTCATTGATTTTTAGCCTTTAGTTTTTCAGGTAGAAATGATTCGTCATCTATTTTAATTAAAACTGATTTTTTTTTTGTTTTTGTTTTGTGGTGTATGCATTTTGGATTTAAAGTTAATTTAGAATATTGGTTTGCATGGAACTTTCATGCTGTTTTACGCTCTAATCGACCACTAAAACTTGGCCCTTATATTACATACTTAACCTATCAACTTTTTCCCTCTGAACTCGATTTCTTATCCTTAACGTGTGCATATACTATGGATAGTCTAGATGAGTATTGTTTGGATTCTATGGGTTTGCTTGCCGCCACTCTTATTACGTATTATTTTGTTCCTCTAGGTATATAAACTGCTTGCAGTAGTAAGGTCTTTCGCCAACGTCCAAATTTCGCAATTAGGGAACAAGAGGAGCAACCGCCTTCGACTATGGAGGAATGAATAAATTGCATTGAGGCTCAAATTGAAAGAATAAAGGCTGACATGACCAACATCCTCACAATTCTACAAAATGGTCACTTCCACCATCCTCCACCTCACTAAATACTACACGAGGAGTACACTTTACCTTTCTCTCTACTGTACTTAAATTCTTTACAATATACTTGAGGACAAGCATAGGTTAAGTAGGGGGAGTGGGACTAGTAAGATGCATGATTGTTTTTCCTTTAGCATGCGTTAAATTCTTATATCAGGATTATTTATTAGTTTGTTTGACATTAAGCCTTTAGTTCCTATACTTAGTCAATTTAAATAATTGGGCGAACCTTGAATTAAATGTTCATTATCTAAGTTTAATCTACATGTATGTTATAAAATTTAAATGTTGTAATTAAATGGTTTCATCGAAATTAATGCTTTATAAATTTTCTTGGTAAGTATAACATTTTTATTAATATGAATATATTATTAAAATAATAATAATAAATACATAAATAAATTCTGCTCTGCTGATAGCTTAGGTTTTGAGTGAGGATTTTGGGAATGTGACCGAACTGAGTAACTGGAATGAGGTGCTTTGGTTGTCATCTTATTTCGCATAAAAAGGTTCGAGTAACAAATCGAAAACTTGCAAACTCTCCGGTAATCGAGTTACGGTGAGTAAGGGAAATAGTTCGTTTGGAGATGTGTCAAATTGAGTAACCATAGTAGGGTGCTTGGTTGTCATATTAGTTCACGTAAAAAGGTTTGACTATGTCCCAAATTTACTACATTGAGAATTAAATCCTTGCAAATTTTGGTTTAAATTTAATTTAATTTAGTGAAATGATTTAAATTACATTTTTAAATTTTCTGGATACTTGTCGATTAACTTGAGTAATTGAGCATTTTTTCATTTTTTCACCTAAACTATTTGGATTGATAATTGTGGTGGAAGATAGGCCTGAGTTTTTATAAATTAGTGGATAGTGTCAGTTGAAGGAACATATGGTATGCTTAAGGGCACGTATAGGCTAAGTAGGGGGGATTTTAAAACATGTTAAATTTGCATGATTTTTTATGTTTAAATCGGTTAATGCTTGAATTGATCCCTTCTAAATTAGTGATTTTATGTTTTAATCCTGTCAGGAATGCAATTGGGATGCTATGAGTAAAAAAGAGCAGAAAAGGACTAATTTGCAGCACAGTCAATAAAGTGGGACCGAACTAGAAACTTGGAAATAGTCAAGGATTTATCAGATTTCTTTTGACCTTGTAAAAGATAAAATTAGAAGAAAATATGATTTTATTTTTATTTAATTCTAATTTTGTGTAGCGGGTAGTTAGGCCAAATTTAGTAAATCATTTGTGTAACACCCCTTACCCGTAACCGAGACTGAGATAGGAACGAGGCGTAACCAGACATGTACACAGTCATTCACTCTAAATTGGGCTATAAAATTTTTTTCCTTTAAAACAATTTTATTCATACATACACAAATTGTCCTTCATATGGACCTAGGAGGTCCAAAACAAACATTAAAAACAATCTGAGACTAAACTGAGAACTTAAGAAAATCTTGGGAAAATTACTAGGTTTAAGCCTCACACGCCCGTGTACTTGGGACACGCCCGTCTCCCATACCCGTGTGGAATTATTTGGATTTAGTTTCCAATTTGAACCTATAGGGGTTTTCACACGGCCGAGCACACGCTCGTGTTCCTGGCCCGTGTCCCTCACACGGCCTAGCACGCCCGTGTTATCGCCCGTGTTCAAAAACCTAGACATTTTGTTTATGACATCATCGTGCATTTAGGGGCACACGGCCAAGACACACGCCCGTGTGCTAGGCCATGCCCTCCACACGGTTGAGACACACGACCGTGTCTCCACCCGTGTGTTTACTACCATGCATAGTGACTTGCAACATTAAGGTATAGGGGACACACGAACATTCGACACGCCCATGGGGCAGACCCTGTGTCACACACGGTCTAGACACATGCCCGTATGTCTACCTGTGTGGACCATTTAAAGTCTATTTTCCAAGCCAATAGTGACCCTCAAACACTCATTCATTCAAACACACTTTATAACATGCAACATGACATATTTAGGCACTCTAATATTCCACACTATGACACTCTCACAACTTGATAAAGTCATCCTATTGCATTTTTGTTTTGTTACACCATTTAGAGGCTTTCCACACCAATTTCATGCATTATCAAACTTGTCACCATAACTTCAAATTATGTATTCATGTCTATAGTCATTTTAAGTCATTAGGTCCTCTCTTTTCCTTTAGCATCTAATCCATACTATATCAAACATTCACCAAACAATAACATATCACATCATCAAGGCATTAACACATGCATGCATGGGTGATTAGATTACAATCCAAATGATTAAATATGAGCCACATCACATGGCCAGTACAAAATGAATCATCATTATCATAGGCATTCACAATTTGGCCAAATAGCATGACACATATCACGAAATGACCAAGTCCCCTATACATGTCATTTTCAAAATAATAATTTAACAATACCAAATAGTCCTTTGATAGTGTGATCGAATACTCCAATAGCTTTCGATCCCCGAGCTAGCTTGGAGGAACTACAAATGATGGAAAGAGAGGAGAGTAAGCATTAAAGCTTAGTAAGTCCACATACAAATAATATGCCATGATAGTAATCAATTAACATACAAAGACATAGTAACGCATACATAAGGATTTATTTATCACTTAAACCCTTTTTACTTACTTATCACATGCACACATAGACTTTCCCATCATGAATCATTCTTTACCAAGGCATTATTCATAGGTTTAGCGTACATACCTGTACTTATCGTAACATATATCATATAACCATACCTCTTTGACATGTCCTCCTCAGAACTTTCATCACATCCATTGCATTACCCGTTGAACACTCGGAATACTATTGGATACACGAAATCTTGCACATAAGACCTCATAACATGTAATACATCCATAATGAACTCGGACCTCTCAATGAGCTCGGGTGTTACACGTACCGCATCCATTATGAACTCGGACCACTCAACGAGCTGGATGCTCGCATCCATAAGGAACTCGAACCTCTCAACGAGCTCAGATGACACATATATCACGAACCTAGACCACTCAACGAGTTCGGACTTCTTAATTCCTAGTGACATGTCACTTGTATCCTAAACTATTCCTAAGGTTCAAAGGGGTTTTCCTCACTTGTACATGGTACTTTTATCGCATTTGCTCATGATGTCGTATGTAACGGTCATAATATCATTCATGCTTTCATAATAATCATTAAACATATAATTTATAATCACAATAGAACATTTATCACAATATTAAAACATTAAAGACATACTACAACACTATATTATTTGCATATGTACTTACCTCGGTACAAAATGATAATAATCAAGCCTAATCGTCGTATACTTTGTTCTTCCCTCGATCAAGACTCAGTTCACATTTTTCTTGATCTATAATGCCAAATTTAACTTATTTATTATTCACATTATTCAAATGGGTCCATAAATTATAATTTTACAAATTTGCATTTTGACTCCTAAACTTTAACATATTTGTACTTTGGTCCCTAGGCTCTTAAAATGAAATGTGTTTGATTTTCTTGTACATTAAGCCTAGCCGAACTTTTATGGCTCTTATAGCAGCCCATTCTCCTTTATTCATGTGATTTCTACCCATTTTACAGTTTTTACATTTTAGTCCTTTTTAAGTGTTTTCATGAAAAATCACCTAATAAAAGATGTTTATCATGCATCAAACATTCATATTCCTCCATAAATATTCAAAATACCAACATGTCATGCATGGGTAGATTTTTAAACATAAACCCTAGCTTAAAATATTGGTAGAAATGAGTAGATCATGTCACAAGGATTTCAAAAATATAAAGAACATTAAAAATGGGGCTAGGATGAACTTACAATCAAGCTTGAAAATGTTGAACAAACCCTAGCTATGGTGTTTTGCAATTTCGGCAATGGGAGAAGAAGATTGACGCCAATTTTGACTTATTTTCCGTTTTTATTCTTTAAATTACCAAATAACCAAAATGCCCTTAGGGTTTTTCTTTCAATTTTTTCCTATGCATGTCCATTTTTTCCAAAATTATAGAAATTGGTCAAATTGCTAATTAGGACCCTCTAATTCATAATCTAAAGAAATTTCATGCTTAAGGCTTCTAGAATGCAAGTTTTGCACTTTATTCAATTTGATCCCTAAAACTCAATTAGACATTTTATGCTTAGAATTTCGTCATGAAACTTTCACACAAGTATGCATTCAAAACATAAACCTCATAAGAATCATATAATCATTATTTCTATCTCAGATTTATGGTCTCAAAACTATTATTCTGACTAGACCCTAATTCGGGATGTTACAACTCTCTCCCCCTTTAGAGATTTTCGACCCTGAAAATCTTACCGGTGAAAAGATTTGGGTACTGTTTCCTCATAGCCTTCTCAGCTTCCCATGTAGCCTCTTCAACCCCATATCCTTGCCCCAAAACTTTCACAAGAGGAACACTTTTGTTTATCAATTGCTTAACCTCCCGAGTAAATATCTTAACAGTATCCGGTTTGATTTCAACCTCTGCCGGTAGAATCACATGTGAAGGATTAGATCTATATCAACACAACATGGATACATGAAACACATCGTGAATCTTTTCCAACTCAGTCAAAAAAGCCAATCGATAAGCAACAGGCCTTATCTTTTCCGGGATCTCATACGGTCCTATAAAACGAGGACTCAACTTGCCCTTTTTACTGAATCTCAAGACTTTCTTCCATGGAGATACTTTCAAGAATACCTTTCACTGACCTGATACTCAATTTCTTCCCTTTTTAAATCCGCATACAACTTTTGTCTATATGTTGACGCCTTCAAACAATCACAAATTACTTTCACTTTTTCCTCGGTTTCCTTAACCAAATCTATTCCATAAATATTATTCTCCTTAAGCTCACTCCAATACAATGGTGTACGACATTTTCTTCCATACAATGCTTCATAAGGTGCCATCTTCAAACTCGTCTGGTAGCTATTGTTATAGGCAAATTCAACCAAAGGTAGGTACTTTTCCCAACTACCTTGGAATTTGAGAACATAACATCTGAGCATATCTTCAAGTATCTAAATTACCCTCTCGAATTGTCCATCAGTCTGTGGATGAAAAGTGGTACTAAAATTCAGCTTCGTACCCAAAGCTTATTCTAACTTCTTCCAAAATCATGAGGTGAATCTCGGATCTCTATCCGAAATAATCGATAAAGGTACTCCATGAAGTCTCACAATCTCAGAAATATACAATTCAGCTAATTTATCAAGTGAATAATTAACGCATACCGGTATAAAATGAGCCGATCTAGTTAATCTGTCAACCACAACCCATATTGCATCATTCTTTCTTGGTGTCAATGGCAAGCTCGTCACGAAGTCCATAGTAATTCTGTCTCATTTCCATTCAGGAACTAAGATAGGCTGAAGTAACCCTGAAGGTACCTGATGTTCAGCCTTTACTTGTTGGCAAATTAAACATCTCAATACAAATTCAAATATATCTCTTTTCATGCCATTCCACTAATACATTTTCTTTAAATCATTGTATATTTTTGTGCTCATCGGGTGAACTGACATACCTCCGTTATGAGCCTCATGCAAAATATTCCGAATCAACTCAGTATCCTTCGGAACACAAATTCTTCCACAAAACCTCAGACAACTATCTGAATCTCTTTGAAAATCTGATTCATTACTCGACTCATATTGAGCTTCCTTAGCTTGTAACTCTTTATCAGCTTCCTGAGTATCACAAATCTATTGAAGAAAAGTCGGTCTAACTCTTAATTCTGCTAGAATAGAACCATCATGAGATAGGGTTAGCCGTGCTTTCATAGCTCTCAAAGTAAATAAACACTTTCTTCTCAAGGCATTGACAACTACATTTGCTTTACCGGAGTGATAATCAATCACAAACTCATAATCTTTTAACAATTCAAGCCAGTCTCGTTGCCTCAAATTCAAGTCCTTTTGAGTCATCATATATTTAAAACTTTTATGGTTTGAATAAACATGGCATCTTTCCCCGAATAGGTAGTGTAATCAAATTTTCAAAGCAAATACAATAGCAGCTAACTCTAAATCGTGTGTAGGATAGTTTTTCTCATAGAGTTTCAATTGCCTCGAAGCATAAGCTACTACCTTGCCTTCTTGTATAAGGACACAACCTTGTCTATTTAAGGATGCATCACTATAAATCACAAATTATTTTCCTGATTTCAGTTGTATTAACACTGGTGCCTAGATCAACAACGCTTTCAGTTTCTCAAAACTCTGTTGGCACTTCTCTGTCCATTAAAACTTAACATCCTTTTGCAACAACCTCGTCATTTGGGTGGCTATCATCGAAAACCCTTTCACGAACCATCTGTAATAACCGTCTAGACCCAAAAAGCTCCTAACGTTAGTTACATTCCTTGGTGGCTTCCATTCGACAATAGCAGAAATCTTACTGGGATCAACTCGTATACAATCTCCTGAAACAATGTGGCCTAAGAACTCAACTTCTCGAAGCCAAAACTCGCTTTTACTAGACTTGGCATATAATTTTTTTATCCCTGGGAGTCTGCAAGACAATTCTCAAGTGTTCGGCATGCTCTGCCTCATCTCTAGAATAAATCAGAATATCATTGATAAACACCATATCAAACTTATCTAAATATGGTTGAAAATTTTGGTTCATCAAATCTATAAACACGACAAGAGCATTTGTTAACCGAAATGGCATAACAAGAAACTCATAGTGGTCATACCTCGTAATAAAGGTAGTCTTAGGCATATCAGACTCTCTAACTCGTAACTAGTAATATTCAGACCTCAAGTATATCTTAGATAACCATGTCGCTCCTTTCAGCTGGTCAAACAAGTCATCAATTCTTGGGAGAGGATACTTATTTTTAACTGTTACCTTATTAAGTTACAGGTAATCAATGCATAATCTCATGGAACCATCCTTCTTTTCTCTAATAGTACGGGAGCACTCCACGGCGAAAAGCTTGGTCTCGCAAAACCTTTGTCGGTCAGCTCTTGCAACTGTGACTTCAATTCTTTCAATTCAATTGGGGCCATCCTATATGGGGCTATAGAAATAGGTACAGTCCATGGCATTAGCTCGAAACTGAATTCAACTTCTCTAACTGGAGGCAAACCTGAAAATTCTTCTGGAAATACATCCACATACTCGCACACAACTGGCACTGATTCGATTTTCAATTTGGATTCCATTGTATTCAATATATATGCCAAATAAGCTTCATACCCTTTTCTTATGTATCTCTGGGACATCATTAAAGAAATCATCATTGGCGACTTATCCGCAACATCTAATTCAACCCGACGAATTTCACTGTTTTCACTTTTCAATTTCATAAATTTCTGTCTACAATTCACTATAGCCTCATGTAGTGTCAACCAATCCATACCCAGCATGACATCAAAATTTTCAAACGGCAACAACATTAAGTCAGCCAGAAAAAAATGATCTCTAACAATCAAAGGACATTTCTTACATACTTTATGAATTATCACATGCTTTCCTAATGGGTTAGACACCTTAATTATAAATTTTGTAGACTCGACAGGTATATTCATAGTAGATGTCAATTTCATACACACATACGAATGAGTGGAGCCAGGGTCTATCAAAGCAATAACATTAGCATCATAAAGAAAAAAATTACCAGTTATCATATCAGGAGAAGTTACATCTTCGCGTGTACATATGGCATAGGCCCTAGTCGGAGCCCTAGCTTCAGACCTCACTGCTGTGTCTTGCGTCACATTCTTACTACCGGACTCTTTCCCGGCATTTCTCGAGGGTTTTCCCTTAGAATTTGCGCCACTCGATCTTGAATTCTGAAATCTTTCCTTTTCCATCATATCGGGACAATCTTTAATGAAGTGGTCTAGAGAACCACATCTAAAACAAGATCCTTCACTCACTCTACAATTACCAGAATGACGTCTACCACATTGCGGACATTTAGCCTTAGAAGGTTTAACATTACCCAGGCTTGCCACGAACGTAGCCTGAGATTTCAAAACCTGAATTCTTCTTTCTACGGTTCCTATCTGAATGTCCAACTGACACATGTGAACGAGAATACATCTCTTTAGATTTCTTGGACGAGGATGGCAATGACTTACCATATACCTCTTTCGTGTATCTCTTGCTTCAGATTCAGCCTTCTTCTATTCTTTAACCAATTCTTCGACTTTACAAGCCCGCTCAACAAGAACCACAAATTCTTTCAACTCAAGAATTCCCACCAATGACTTAATATTCTCATTGAGTCCAACTTCAAATCTTCTGCACATCTTGGCTGCGGAGGGTACGCACTCTTGAGCATATTTGCTGAGTCTAACGAATTCTCTCTCATATTCACTAATTATTCTACGACCCTGTTTCAATTCCAAGAATTCCTTGTACTTCTAGTCGATGAATCTTTCACTAATGTATTTCTTTCGAAATTCCTCTTGAAAGAATTTCCAAGTAACCCTCTCTAAGAGTATTACCGATATCAGCGTTCTCCACCAGTGATACATTGCATCTCTCAACAGGGATATGGAACATTTCAAGCACTCCTCGGGTGTGTACGATATTTCATCAAATACTCGTATTGAGTTCTCTAACTAGAACTCTGCTTTGTGAGGGTCATCATTGGCATTTTTCCTAAATTCCTTGGCACTTTGTTTTCGAATTCTATCAACAGGTGTTCTAGCGAATCTCACAAAACCCATATGTTGAGGCATCACAGGTGCGAGTTGTGGTTTGGGGGAGGTGGGGGAGGTTGAGCATTCGGGTTCGTTCGAACGAACTCCGTATACCAGCATCCATCATGTGGAAAAAGTCTTTTCTGCCTCCTTCTCCTCTACTAACAGTTTCAGGCCTACTTTTTGATCGCACCGCTTCTTCAGCTGGAGCAGGCGCGTTACTTTCTACGTCATCTGCCACTGCTCTGTCGGGATCCATTTGCTATATGAAAACACATTTTAATATTGTCAAGAGTCGTCACACTATCATTACTTATTTATATTTCCGTATAGCATGTATAGCTAGACTCAAATACCCTAGGTTAGTTTGACAATCGACTAAACCATAGCTCTGATACCACTAAATGTAACACACCTTACCCTTACTCGAGACCGGTATAGGATACGAGGCATTACCGGACTTGTACACAGTCATCACTCTAAACCGGGCCATAAATTTTTTTTCCTTTAAAACAATTTCATTCATACATACACAAATTGTCCTTAATATGGACCTACGAGGTCCAAAACATACATTAAAAAAATCTAGGACTACATCGAGAACTTAAGAAAATCTTGGGAAAATTACTAGGTTTAAGCCACACACGCCTGTGTGGAGGCAATGCAGACGCCCGTGTGCTTGGGACACACCCGTGTCCCTTACTCGTGTGGAATTATTTGAATTTATTTTCCAATTCGAACTTACAGTGGTTTTCACACGAACGAGCACATGCCCATGTACCTAGCCTGTGTCCCTCACACGACCTAGACACGCCCATGTCATCGCCCGTGTTCAAAAACCTAGACATTCTGTTCATGACATCATCGTTCATTTAGGGGCACACGGTCAAGACACACACCCGTGTGCTAGGCCGTGCCCTCCACACGGTTGAGACACACGACCATGTCTCTACCTGTGAGTTTACTACCATGCATACTAACTTGCAACATTAGGGTACAAGGGACACACAGACATTCGACATGCCAATGGGGCAGACTGTGTGTCATACACGGTCTAGACACATGCCCATGTGTCTACCCGTGTGGACCATTTAAAGGCTATTTTCCAAGCCAATAGTCACTCTTAAACACTCATTCATTCAAACACACTCTATAACATGCAACATGACATATTTAGGCACTCCAATATTCCACACCATGACACTCTCACATCTTCATAAAGTCATCCTATTGCACTTTTGTTTTGTTACACCATTTAAAGGCATTCCACACCAATTTCATGCATTATCAAACTTGTCACCATAACTTCAAATTGTGTATTCATGTCTATAGTCATTTTAAGTCATTAAGTCCTCTCTTGTCCTTTAGCATCTAATCTATACTATATCATACATTCACCAAACAATAACATATCACATCATCAAAGCAATAACATATGCATCCATGGGTGATTAGATTACAATCCAAATGATCAAATATGAGCCATATCACATGGGAAATACAAAATTAATGATCATTATCATAGGCCTTCACAATTTGGCCAAATAGAATGATACATATCACAAAATGACCAAGTCCTCTATACATGTCATTCTCAAAATAATAATTTCACCATACCAAATAGTTCTTTGATAGTGTGATCGAATACTCCGATAGCTTCCGATCCCCGAGCTAGCTTGGCAGAACTACAAAGGATGGAAAGAGAGGAGAGTAAGCATTAAAGCTAAGTAAGTCCACATACAAATAATATGCCATGATAGTAAGCAATTAACATACAAAGACATAGTAACACATACATAAGGATTTATTCATCACTTAAACCCTTTTTACTTACTTATCACATGCTCACGTAGACTTTCTCATCATGAATCATTCTTTACCAAGGCATTATTCATAGGTTTAGCGTACATGTCTGTACTTATCGTAACATATATCATATAACCATACCTCTTTGACATGCCCTCCTTGGAACTTTCATCACATTCATTGCATTACCCGTTAAACACTCAGAATACTATTGGATATACGGAATCTTGCACATAAGTGCCACATATACATACTTAGCCAAAGCTACCTCATAACATGTACATTCATAATAAACTCGGACCTCTCAACGAGCTCGGGTGTTACACGTACCGTATCCAGTATGAACTCGAACCACTCAACGAGCTCAGATGCTCGCATCCATAAGGAATTCAGACCTCTCAACGAGCTCGAATGCCACATATATCACAAACTCAGACCACTCAACGAGTTCGGACTTCTTAATTACTAGTGACATGTCACTTGTGTCCTAAACTATTCCTAAGGTTCAAACGGGGTTTTCCTCACTTGTACATGGTACTTTTATCGCATTTGCTCGTGACGTCGTATGTAACGGCCATAATATCATTCATGCTTTCATAACAATCAATAAGCATATGACTCATAATCACAATAAAAAATTTATCACAATATTAAAACATTAAAGACATACTACAACACCACATTATTTGCATATGTACTTATCTCGGTACAAAATGATGATAATCGAGCATAATCGTCGTATACTTTGTTCTTCCTTCGATCAAGACCTGGTTTACATTTTTCTTCATCTATAATGCCAAATTTAACTTATTTATTATTCACATTATTCAAATGGGTCCATAAATCATACTTTTACAAATTTACATTTTGACTCCTAAACTTTAACATATTGGTACTTTGGTCCCTAGGCTCGTAAAATAAAATGTGTTTGATTTTCTTGTACATTAAGCCTAGCCAAAATTTTATGGCTCTTATAGCAGCCCATATTTCTCCTTTATTCACATGATTTCTACCTATTTTACAACTTTTACAATTTATTCCTTTTTAGGTGTTTTCATGAAAAATCACCTAGTAAAAGATGTTTATCATGCATCAAACATTCATATTCCTCCATAAATCTTCACAATACCAAGATGTCATGAATGGGTAAATTTTTAAACATAAACCCTGGCTTAAAATATGGGTAGAAATGAGTAGATCATGTCACAAGGATTTTAAAAATACAAAGAACATTAAAAACGAGGCTAGGATGAACTTACAATCAAGCTTGAAAATGTTGAACAAACCCTAGCTATGGTGTTTTGCAATTTTCGGCAATGGGAAAGGAATATAGACACCAATTTTGACTTATTTTCCATTTTTATTCTTTAAATTACCAAATGACCAAAATGCCCTTAGGGTTTTTCTTTCAATTTTTTCCTATGCATGTCCATTTTTTCCAAAATTATAGAAATTGGTCAAATTGCTAATTAGGACCCTCTAATTCATAATCTAAAGAAATTTCATGCTTAAGGCTTCTAGAATGCAAGTTTTGCATTTTATTCAATTTGGTCCCTAAAATTAAATTAGACATTTTATGCTTAGAATTTCTTCATGAAACTTTCACACAAGTATGCATTCAAAACATAAACCTTATAAGAATCATATAATCATTATTTTTATCTCAGATTTGTAGTCTCGAAATTACTATTCTAACTATACCCTAATTGGGGATGTTACAATTTGTATATAAATAGGACATTTGTGGTAACTTGAAGACACGCTAGAAATCAATTGGATTTAATACAATTATCCATTTTATTACTTTTGTTCAAAAACATTTGTAGCTTCTTCTTTTCATTCTGCCATTTTTATTTTAATAGCTTTTCATTTCTTTATAGGTTTAATTGTTTTCAAAGTCCCCTTTCTTTTCCATCGATCTCCATTTTCATTTAATCCTTTGCCATAAACCAACAAAGGCATGATTAATTTCATGCTTCACTAAAATTCTTACTTAGCTTTAAGTTGATATTATTTTCGGTCAGGAATCGTGAGAAATGTATCTGTACTAAAAAAATGATTTAAATCGGTATTCATCATCTCTCTAGAATATCGGGATTGAACAATTCATCCCTTAAAGTTAACTGAATTTCAATTCAAAAAGTGCACATTGGGTTGGAATGGTTTTAGCGTACAATTGGGAAGACGTGTCAGTCGTGCTGTATTCAGATTTCCGCGAACAAGTTAGGGAGATTGTGATTGTATTTAAACGTCCCGTGAAGTTGAGGACATTAATCCGAGTTGGGTTCTTCAGAATGCAAAGTTGCCAAGGTCTTGAATTGCGACACGTGTATCACAGTTAGAAAATAAGTAAGGGTTGTTTTGTAGGAGCGTACAGGGATCAACTACGAGAGGGCCTATTGAAAACTAAATTAAATAAATTAGGGGAGTTGGAAATCCCAGTACGGGCTACAAAAAAACCCTTACCAATTGTCTGACCACGATACATGCGTTCGTAATTCAAGACCTCGGTAGCCTTGCGTTCTAAAGAACCCAACTTAGATTAACGGCCTCAATCGCTTGAGACATTTAAATCTAATCAGAATCTCCCCATCTTATTTGCAAAAATCCAAAATATCGGTACTAAAAATATATTTAAATCGATATTTATCACCTTTTTGGAATATCGGGATTGACAAATTCATCCTTTAAAGTTAACTCGATATCAATTCAAAAGTGCACGTTGAGTTGGAATGGTTTTTGTGTACAGTTGGGAAGATGAGTTAGCCGTGCTGTATTCAGATTTCTGTGAACAAGTTAGGGAGATTGTGATCAGATTTAAACATCTCGTATGATTAAGACTATTAATTTGAGTTGGGTTCTTCAGAACACAAGGCTACCGAGGTCTTGAATTACGAACGCGTGTATCGCGATTAGAAAATCGATAAGGGTTGTTTTGTAGGGCGTAGTGGGACCAACTAAGAGAGGGCCTATTGAAAAATAAATTAAATAAATTAGGGGTGTTGGAAATCCCAGTACACCTTGCAAAACAACCCTTATCAATTGTCTAACCATTATACAAGTGTTCACAATTCAAGACCTCGGTAACCTTGCGTTCTGAAGAACCCAATTAGATTAACAGCCTTAATCACGTGAGACATTTAAATCTGATCATAATCTCCTTAACTTGTTCGTGGAAATCCATATATAGCACAACCGACTCATCTTCCTAACTGTATGTTAAAACCACTCCAACCCAACGTGCACTTTTTGAATTGAAATAAACTTTAATGGGTGAATTTGTCAATTCCGATATACGGAGAGATGATGAATACCGATTTGAATGGTTCTTTTAGTGTGGATACATTTCTTGCGATTCCTAATCAGAAATAATACCAACCTAAAGCTAAGTTAGAATTTTAGTGAAGCATGAAATTAATCATGCTTTTGTTGGTTTATGGCAAAGGATTAAATGGAAATGGAGATGGATGGAAAAGGAAGGGGACTTTGAAAACAATTAAACCAATAAAGAAATGGAAATCTATTGAAATGAAAATGGCAAAATGAAAAGAATAGGCTACAGGCATTTTTAAACAAAAGTAATAAAATGGATAACTGCATTAAATCCAATAAATTTCCAATGTTTCTTCAAGCTACACAAATGCCCTATTTATATACAAATGATTTACTAAATTTGGCCTAACTATGCACTACACAAAATTACAATTAAATAAAAATTAAATCAGACTTTCTTCTAATTTTAGCTTTTACAAGGTCAAAAGAAATTTGATAAATCCTTGGCTATTTCCAAGTTTCTTATTAGGCCCCACTTTACTAACTGTGCTGCAAATTAGTCTTTTTTTGCTCTTTTTTACTCATAGCATCTCAATTGTATTCCTGACAGGATTAAAACATAAAATCACTAATTTAGCAGAGTCCAATTCAAGAATTAACCGATTTAAACACAAAAAATATGCAAATTTAACATGCTACCAGTCGGCCTCCAGTGTTTGTACCGGTGTACTAAAAAAACCGGTATAACTGTATGCCTCATCATCAAGTGTGATGGGGTATTGCGATACCGGAGGGGCTGAGCCAATAATATCCTCAACGATAGGTGGGATGTATGCGATGAGGGTCTAGACGTCGTATATTAGGGCTCGGGGTAAAGGTTTTAGGTAGATTCTGTGTTCCTGAATTGTAGAACTTGTCCGTCGCCATCGAGAAGATTCTTGTTGCATGTGTTTCAAAACCATCATGCGTTAATATGAAGGGCATCCAGTTCGCCACGGACCAAGCTATGTACTCGCGCGTAGGAAAGAACCCAGTCTCTGAGACATACAAGGGGGGCCGCCTCTCATGTCGGGCTTTCCATAGAATAATGTACAGAGCATGTTGGTTCGCCCAATTTATGATGTCTTTACCATTTTTGTGTATTTTGTGGACTTCTTTGAAGTCCTATGGAGGGTTTGGGATAGGTTACTTGCAACTAAACTGTTTCAAGACCCGATTCGTTACGTGTCACTCGACCATATGGAAATTAATCAATGGGACGTTTGTCATGAATAGAACTTGCTGCTCGTGAACCTATGATGGTATGAGGGCCGTAATTTCTTTCTTGGAATATAACATCCATAGAAATTGTATAGTATAGATCAGACGTTATTAGTTAAGTTAAATTTTTTGGCAAATATTGTATTTAAAAATAATAACAATTCGAAAGCATATTTTACGCTATTCCCAGAATGAGCCTTTATCATCTGGCGCGGTATACAGGCATAGTGTACGATCGTCCGATTCTCGATATCCTTGCCCATCTAAAAAACACATTCATATTTTGGATTATTTTTTGTATGCAAAAATTACTGTACTATACAATTAAGAAACAAAAAGTAACTTCAAATTACCAATCACCTATTTACAAGTGGCCACACCTACAGTTGGTGGCTTACTGATGCCAGAAATAGCATCCAATATAGTGCTTACAACTGCAGTAGAAGGAAAAAACCACCCATGGTCTTGATAGATGGCTTTGTCACTCGACAAAGCTCACGGTATAAACATGCCAATACTACAGAGCCCCAACTATAATTCTTGGCTTAGGCTAGATCTTCTAGTAATGAGAGGTACGTGATGTGGACTTTATTCTGATTGATGCTTGGCATCAGTACCCCACTTTTCAGTTGTAGAATATATGCTTTTGCAGCGTAAATAATGTCCATCTATATTGGACAACTCAGTAGATGTTCGAAGTTATTTCTTAACCACATAAATAATGTCTATCTGTGTTGGATGACTCTTGCACCTATCAATTGTAGAATATACACTCTTGCAATAAGGACCGATATAGGGATAGTGGGCATGTCTTTTACCAACGGCATGATGTAGTTGCATATAGCTTTTGCATCCAATTTTCGATGGTCTTGTGACACTCAAGCGACCATGTATGTGCGAGGACCTTTTATTTTCTTGATTGTCCATATATGAGTCCACTGCATTAATGCAGCCCAAACATGCCAGTTACAGCCTTTTTAAGCTTTCTAACATTCTCCAATGTATAAACACTGTGTAGACTTCGCGACTTTGTAATTGAGAAACAACTTCAGGCTATACTACATTATTGCATGTACACAGTCTTTTTTGTTGTTGAACTGTTATCCTACAAACAACTCTTCAGCGTCCAATTCTCCCTCTAGTAGGTGAGTCAACACTATTTCTTCATATTCGGGGAACTCACCTACATGCGCCGCATCAGGATCTATGCTAGATATAAAGGTTCCTAGATTATTACGGATAACTATACCGTAACCCATGTTCCCAGCCGAATAAGGTTGCGCATCTTCACCCTCTACCATGCCTTCATTATCTATGTCTCCAAGGATCTCTTCCAAATTGAGGTCACTGAAATCTTTATTATCATGGTAGGACTAATCTTCATTATTGAACCCTTCATCACCATCTTCTATGTGCCCAACACCTCTAGCTGAATCTCTAGACGAGGACATGAGATTGGGATGTTATACGAACATCCACCGTAGTTTAGATTTTCGGGAGTTTGAAGTGACCCTCCAAAACTCGGTTGAACTTTCTAGCAGACATTAAGATCAATATCAATTATAGAATGCTGACTTACTGGAATTACAACTACAACGGGTTCCAGATCAATTATCTCCGCGAGCAACTCAACCCTGCTGGCATTATCCATCTCAAGGGGCAATAAATTGCTATCATTGTCCTTAGATCATCATCATTTTCAATCTTCATTTTTGAGAACTTGAGCGAATCTGTTGAAATCAGAAATTTGTAAAATAGTTTTAACATTTGCTTCTCGCAGTTATCTTTGTATTGATCTTTTGTTTCAAGTCCGCCATTAAAACACACTTGTTGAATCTCATTCTAATTTTTTGCCAACTTTGAACGACAAAACCTTCTTCAGTTGTATTTATTATTTATCCATCAAAATGAACATAAACTAACAAAATTTGGGAACTTAACGTCAACAATTTTTGCTTCCTCCTAAACAAACAAAACACTGATATGCTTAATTTCAGTTTCCAACGGATAAAGCAAACAAAAATCTCAAATGGAAAATAAAACACCTATATATAACTGGCTTCAGATAAAGGGGGTGCCGGCCATCAATGTCCCAACACCCTAAAAAAACTATTTATTTTAATTAGATAAAGGGAGTACTGGCCATCAATGTCCTGACACCCTAAATTTTTTTTAAATCATATAAAAGGGGTGTTAGCCATCAGTGTCCCAACACCCCAATTTTTTTTAAAATATTGGTATCTACCAGTATGATACGATTTGAAAAAAAAATACAAGGGTGATGGCCATCTAGTGTCCAAAATCATTGCCTAGCGATTGTGTCAAGAAAAAAAGGTGGTGCCAGCCATCTATTCTCCGTTACCCAAATTTATTTTTCATTCATGATCATTTAGGTAATTATTTTTAAATCATAGTTATTTACGTAAATAATTAATTTTTTTAGATCATTTAAGTAAAATAGCCTTAGCCTTCTCTTGGCCAACCTTAGTAGAGGCAGATGATTGCGTTGAAATTGACTACTCGAAGTCCAAAATTGTTTCTATGAAATAAGATATAGATGCTACGTAAACATCATGTTTTAATCATTGAACATCTTACATGTTTCACCTATTTTGATCATTGAACATCTTACACGTTTCACCCATATGGCGCACATGTAAGGTTAGGATGCCTTGAGAATCCAAAATATTTTTCCACAGCTGTCAAATTCTCTTTTAAGGATCCATGCTTCATAATTGGAAAAAGGAACACCTTGGAAAATACATACTGCTCTGTCAAAGAAAGATGATAGAGAGTTAATCGAAATGAGTACTAAATATTTTACGAGAGGTTTTCTCTAAATTACTGGTATGACATCGAAATGGTGAGCATTAACATGTAGGTTTCATATTTTAAGTGGTAGTATTGAGTCCTTTAACTATTGTTCTTGAAAAATGGCTCGGTCTAGTCCATTCTTTGAAAAGAATTTTTATGGGATCTTTATTTATCAAATTTTTTTTTCTTATTCCAACGAATGAATAATCATCAAGTCTTCATTTTTTGAATAATACATATAAAACAACTCACCAATAATTAGTAATTAGTGAACCTATAAGAGATAATTTTATTATATTATTTTATAAAAATAAAAAAGTCAGCGATGCTGTTTTATATCTATTTAAAGAAAGATTTATATGTTAAAAAATGGGGAAAAATCAGAAGGTAAGGAAATAAGATTAGATGACTGTCAGCTGGAACATTCTTTCTATATATAGTTTATAGATATACTGGAGATTGATTAATAGATAAGAATGAATATTTTTCTTGAAAGAGGATAAGATTGAATAATAAAATTAGGCTTAAAGGGTTATAAACATGAAAATGAAATGATATTCGAGTTTTCGTGCAAATATAATTTCAGAGGATTAATTGAATTATTCATTAAATGAAATACTTATATCACATGACACATTACTTTAAAAAGTTAATAATTAATTTGATCTTTCATATATAAATAAAAATAGTATTTTGATATTTTTAATTCTTTTAATAAATATTTTAAAATTTTAAAAATATTAAAAGTAAATTAAAATTATTAAAAATTATAAAAATTAAATAAAATTTTTTATATTAATATTAAATAAAACTTATTATATTAAAATAAAATAAACTCTCTCCCACCCCACCCCACCCCACCGCGTCCCTCTCCTATCTGCCCCTCTCTTTGCATTTGGTTGTAAAACAATATTAAACAATATGATACCAGGAAAAGAAAATGTTGAAACAACCTTATTGTTCTATCCCATGATTTTCAATTCCCGTTGTAAATGAAGGCCATACATTAGTAACATTATCATTATCAGCTACCTGACATGGTTTATAGAAAACGGCAAATCCAGAACAAATTTTTAAGGGGTTAAATGAAACTTTAATTTTTTATAGGCTATATCTTTATAATTTTTAAAGGATTAAATTAAATTTTTATAATTTTAGTGAGGCCAAAGTACAATTTTACCTTTACTAATTTAAAAATTTTTAAAAATTTAAAGAGTTAAATAAAAATTTTACATTTTAGGGAGGTCGAGCCCCTGCCAGCCCCCTAAATCCGCCCCTGTTTATAGATTATTTTAGCTTTACTTACATATACCTACTTTCGTACAACAAGAAAACAACTATGAATTACTATCACAGTCATTAAATTACAAATTGAATTGAAGAGTTCAAATTTAATTACTCAATAAAAGAACAAAAGGGTGAGTTCTAATGTTGGGTTTCACCGAGGGATGTTTTAACAGGTATTTCAAGAGTACTGTTTGAACAATTACACCATTTAAACCAAGTTCATGTAACTTTTCTTACCTGAAATGCTCCAAACATTCCAAATTAAAATTCCAGTCCCACTGAGGGTGGTGGATTCAGAAATATGATTTAGGGGCAAACTTATATTAGTATTGTTGACTTAGGCTAAACCTTAAAATTTGGGATTTTTTGTTTCTTTTGGATACTTATAGATAATATACAAGTATAGAACTATAAAAGAAATAGAGAAAGCAAGCCAAAATATTTAAAGAATATCTTGAATTTTTTTCTTCTTCTTTGATGATAATATCTTTTTCTTTCTCTTATAATTCGTTAATTGCTTTTTTCCACTACTCTTTTCTTTTTGTTCTAACTTGTTTTTCTTTTTCTTCAGTCTTATGGGTAAAAGTTTTTTTCTTTTATTGTTATATTTTTTAAAAAATTGATGATTTATTTATTTTATTGTAGCTTCCTTTGAAAGCTTTAAAATTTGATACTTCTAAAAGAAGTTATTTTATAAGAGATAAATATATATTTTTTTAAACTTTAAAGGGTTGTTCTTTTCTATTTTGGGTTTAGGAGTAGAATTTAAATTTTTTAGGGGTTTAATATAATAAAATTCATCTTAAAGGAGATGTTATGAAAATTTTTAAAAACCTAGGGGCTGTGCTCCCACCTACCCCTTGTATCTGCCAATGCCCACTTCTGTATTTGAAGAAACCATGTTTGACATGTCAAGTACAAATTTAAGGTTTGAGGAACTGCATTGGTTTGGTATGTCAAAAAACCATCTGTAAAAGGATTTCTTGATTTGCTGGCACCGTGAATGACGCATTCGTGTTGATTTTTGTTTTTTTTTTTTAATTTGTAGGAGATGGTGGGGGTGAGGACTGGGTGGGAGAGACAGTGACAGCAAGCGGGATCGATGGTGGGGGAGAGGAGAGGGCCGGGAGAGAGTTATTTTATTTCATATTAATATAATAATTTTTATTTAATATTAATATAAAATATTTATTTATTTTTATAATAATTATTTATATTTTAATACATTTTATATTTTTAGTAATTTTAATTTATTTTAATATATTTTTAAAAATTAGAATAATTATTAAGAAAATAATTAAAAATATCAAAAAATATATTTGATTTATATTTCAGAAACTAAATTAATTATTGACCCTTTAAATTAACGTGAGACATTATCATTTTAACTGAAGATAACAGATAAATATTAAAATATAACAATTTAATAACATTAATAGCTATTACACAAATAAAAAGGTTGGATGACCAAAACATAATCTTGACCAAAGTTAAGGAACAACGAGTGTAATTTACTCAAAAATATATAAAGAGAGGTAGGGGCTCAAATCAAGAAAAAAAAAAAGCAATCTAGAAAACCAAATGCTACTCTCTAGCCCACCAAGTCGTCACAATTACTGGAAAAAGAGAGTTGGAGAGTGACGTACCCATTAGCGATATGCACATCCTTCAACAGAGTGATCATGCCACAACAAAACTTGAAAAAATCACCAACGCAAGTGTGGAGCCAGCAGAAACCGCTAATAGAGGAGCCACATAATCAACCATCAAACAACTCATAAAAGAAATCATAGTAAAAAAATAAGTTGAAATATGCTCTAGAATTATAATTTAATTCCTCTACTTTTATTTTAGGAATTCAATTCCTCTATTTTTCATATTTTAAAATTTAAATTTAATTACTAACATTGATAAAAAAAATTGTTAAATTCTTTACTGTGACATTTTGAAATTAAAAAAACTCACTTAATAGCTACGTAATAAAAATGGTGTTGTTATGAACGTGAATTTAATAGAAGAGTTTTAATTATATTGACAGCTAGACTTGCATTTTTAAATTTGAAAAGTAAATAGATTAAATTCCTTGAAATAAAAATAGGGGACTAACTTCTGAATGTACAAAGAGTACATGGATTTTGAGCATATTTTAACCTAAATAATAATCTTTTATATATAATATTGATAATTGGAAATTATACACAAGTGTATGTGTTGATCAGGTAATAAAGTGATAAAAGAGATTGTTCCCATGAATACCAAACTCTAAGCTATTATTACCAACTATTCATTTTATCTAATCCAGATCAATAAAATAAATTTCAATTACTACTAAAATTAACTAAATTATAAAAGTATACTAAACTAAGTAATGAAAACTTTCAAGTTTCTCAATCAATTTCATGGACACGGAACTCTAACTTCACCTAAACTAGTAAATCAATTATTTCTCATTCAATTTTTAAATCCATGTAATTACTAATACATAATTCCATGATATTAACTAGACCCTTTCAATATCTAAGTTAATCCCCCTTCCCTACTAGTTATATTCCTATGCTAGCAAGTTAGGTTAAGTCACTAAGAACAAACCTATTGGGTTGTGTTAGGCCCGAAAATACCAAAAGGGGGGATGAATTGATATTTTAAGATTCTTTGCAAACTTTTCTAAAGGATGAGGAAATGGAAGAAAACCTTGGGCACTTCGATTTATAGTGGTTACCCCAATTGCCTATCCCCACTACTTTGGTATACCTCAACTAAAAATTTTCCAAATAATATACTTGAATTGATATCTTTCAAGGAGAATGTTTAACCTTTACAATTTCTATATTTTTTTTCATAAGGCTAAGATAGAACCTTTTCCCCTAGCTTTTACGGCTAAACTAGAACGCTTCCTAATTTTTGTGACTCAACTAAAAACCTTTTACAATCTACTTAAGGTTTTATACCTCAAAAACCATAAGTATGCTCTTTACAACAATGAACCTCTAGTAGGTGTTTGTTTGTCAATTGAAGCTCTAAATAAAAAGATTTGAGAGTGAGAATAGATATTACAATAAGCTCTCAAGGGATATGTACAAGATAAAATGAAGAAAATAAAGAATTGAAAGCTTTTCTCTTGATTTCTATGCTTGGATGTTCATCTCTAGTATCTTGAAGTGTTTTTGATGTGTATACATGATAATGGAAAATTTTGTGATCGTTTATAGCCATTGAAAGCATTGCAGACAAACTTTTATCGATACAACTCACAAGATGTAGAAGTGGACTTGTATTGGTAGAAGTCCCCTTAAGTATTGGTAGAATTCTGGAGCAATGCTTGGGGTGCTCTTTGACTTGCTTCTATCGGTAAAACTTCCTCCAAGTAATGATATAACTTCCGAAACTTGTATCAAATGAGTTTAAAATATTTTAGATTGACTCAAAAACATTTAGATAAATTAAAACAAATTTAAAATATGTTTTTGAGTGCTTTTACAAGTCTTTGAAATGATTTGAAAATGTGTAAAAAAAATTCAATAATTATTTTCACCAAATGGCTTAGGAAATAAAATAAAAATTTATCTTAAATGTTCTTACATCAAAAGCTTGGGACATCAAAGTCAACAATCTCGCCATTTCTAATATAAAAAAAATTTAAGAGAAATTTTTATTTTGAAAGACTCCCCTAAATCATTTAGACATTTTCAAAAGACAACTCTCTCTTAATAAATTATTCCTTGAAAAATTTTAAGCACAAACACTTAAACAGAAACATTGAATTTCTACAAGAGATATGAAAAATAAGCATACAAGAAATTCAATGAAGAATACCAAGACTTTATAAATGTCATGCATTTAAGCAATGTATCCAATGAGCATACATGCATGAACATTAATTGATTTGCATAAGCATATGAAAGATAAACCTATGTAAAACCTATGCAGATATAAATTTCATTTGTTTCTCCCTTTTTTGGTATATCAAAAAGCAATAAAAGAATTGAAAGTATGATACCAATTTTAAAGATTTAAAAAAAAAATTAAGGTTTAGGGAGACTAAAGATTGACCAAGAACACAATAAGTCATAATATATTCATATAAAGATCATGTCAATTGTATTCTCACAAGTAAACAATGTGTTGAAAAGAAATGTCATTTTTGGAAACTTTGAGGCATATTCTCGATTGGTAAAGGTGGAGAGTTGAATCATAAAATTATGGTTTTATATTCTACTCCATGAGACCTTTACAACGATATATCATATGCTCAAAATGGTTAAGTGATGAATGAGAAATTGATACTCAAAGTAAGCTACTTGTGAATATTTGTTGAGGAAAAGAAAAGCTTAGATCCTACATTGGTTAAATACCAAGTGTGAGATATGTATATATATGAGAACCCACTTGAAAGGTTATTGAATGACTAAGCTTGAAACTCATGCGTAGGGGGTGCAGATCCAAACCCATCAGGGTTGGGGCACACTCGCATGACGTGGGTGACCTGAAATGTCAGGCCCAAAAAGGGCTAAGTGGATATTTTAAGCCTAACACAAAATTTATTTTTCTCAGTAAATATATACAGAATCGCTTTTAAAAGGACATATATCTTGATTTGATTTTATTCAAGTTTATTTAAAGGCTCTTTTAATGCAGATTTGTATCTTTATTCATGAAAATTTTTAAAATTCCACCATATTGAATGCCTATAAAAGCCTAAAGAATTCTACAGAATTTGTTGGACACACACACATCGAATTTATTTTTCTCTCAAAAATTCTTCTCTTTTTCTCTCTCCATATTTTCATACATTTCTGTAATAGAGGAAGGTAAGGTTTGTTCGTTGATCACTGCAGATGTGCTACTACTTCGATCATCTTGTTGTTGTATCCTGTGAGACAGTTGACCAACGTTTCTCCAAGTACCATAGGAGTGGCCAAATCTGTCTTAAGGGAATTGTAAAACAGGCCTCAACATCTAGTAAAACTTGATTTTTTTTATTTGATTTCTAGTTTTCATAATCTTATTTATTTAATTAGTTTTTCGTATTTGATATTTTTAATATAAATATTTATTTAATTTGTTTTATTTAAATCTAGTATTTTTACATAAATACAAATATTTTTTATTTATATTTATATTTGTTCGCTAACATGTTTTGTCAATACAATGAATTTCAAGAAGTAATTATATGACAAATAAGCACACTTGAAATTCATTTATTAAGAATATTTTATGCAAAAAACTTGAAGAATCATACAAATAAGTCATAATTACTTAAAAGTTCATTTAAATTTATACCTAATGAAAGATAACAATTGATACTCAAACAAAAATATCATTTGTTAACAAGAAATGTGAACAATACATGATTTAAGAATAAAAGAATTACATGTAAAAGATAATTCAATAAGTTCTCATGCAATTTTTGTTTCTAGTACTCCCCCTTACTAGATGCATATCCTAATGATTTTCTCTTCCTTTCTAGATACCAATTATTAATAAATGAAATAAGGCATGAAAAGTATAATGGTATCAAAAAATGGATATCAAAAGCTCATTAAAGGTACAATCATACCAATTATGAAAAGTACAATTGTTAGGCCCTAAAATATCAAGAAGGTTGAATTGGTATTTTAAAATTCTTTTCAAATTTTTCTAAAGGGCGAAAAAAATGAAAGAAAAGCTTGGGTATTTCGATTTATAGTGATTTCGCCCCAATTGCCTACCTCTACTACCTTGGTATACCTCAACCGAGGAGTTGATATCTTTTAAGGAGAATGTATAAGCTTTAAAATCTCTATATTTTTCTTTCACAATGCTAAGATAGAACCTTTCACCCTAGCTTTTATGGCTAAACTAGAACCCTTTCTAGTTTTGTGGCTCAACTAAAAACCTTTTACAATCTACTTACGGTTTTATACCTCAAAAACCTTAAGTATGCTCTTTACAATAAAGAGAAGATGAACAAACTAACAATAAACCTCTAGTAGGTGTATTTTTGAAAATTGAAGCTATAAATACAAAGATTTGAGAGTAAGAAAACATATTACAATAAGCTCACAATGAATATGCACAAGAGAAATGAAGAAAATAAAGATTTTAAGTTGATTCTCTTGTATTTGATGCTTGTATATGTCTCTCTTGTTTCTTTATGTGTCTTAAACTTGTATTTATACCAATGAATAAGTTTGTGAATGTTTATGACCATTGGTGATGAACTCTAGCTATTTGAAGCATTAAATTCAAGGTCATTTGCAGTTCCAGATATGCTTGTATCGGTAGAAGTAGATTGTACTGATAAAAGTCTTCAAAATTTTAATAGTTGGAGTTCGATGTATTAGTAGAAGTCTAACGGTTTCAAGGGTTCAGGCTTGTATTGATAGTTGTCTCGATAGAAGGTGTAGAGGAATCCAAAAATTACTTACTAACTTACGTGAATCAATAGAAGTTCCCCTAAGTATCGGTAAAAGTCTAGAGGAATGCTTGAGGTGCTCTCTTACTTGCTTTTATCGTTAAAAGTTCCTCCAAGTATCGATACAACTTCCCAAACTTGTATAAAATGAGTTTAAAACACTTAAAAATATTTTGGATTGACTCAAAAACATTTAGATAAATTAAAACACATTTAAAATATGTTTTTGAGTACTTTTACAAGTCTTTGAAATGTTTTGAAATTGTTTAACAAAAATATCACCAAATGACTTAGGAAATATAAATAAAAATTTATCTTAAATATATTTTTACTATAATTAAATGGAGTTATTAAATGTTAACTTTTGAATTGCATAATTGTTTCTGTTTTGAAGTTGAATGTCTTGATTTGTACAGCAATACTCCGTAACCCTAATCCAGTGGCGGAGACGGGTTATGTGTTACATCAAATATATCCTAACCTTTTACTAAGTTCATACGACCATCATTTTTGTATGTACATCATTAAAAATCCCTGTATCTGATTGCATAATTCATTTTCATGTCCTATAATCAATTTTCATATATATACTTTATTTTATTACATAATAACCAATAAACACATGACATTTCAGTTTAGTCCACAATTAACCAAACATGCCAACTTTACCAAAATTATAACTATATCTAGACATTTATATATATGAAATCAAATACAACATAGAATAACTAGTAAGTTCCATATGAACTTACCTGTTCAAAATGTGAAAAGAGTGGATATTTTAGGGACTAATCCGTAATTTTTTCTTTACCCCTATTAGCTCCACTTTGATCCTAATCTTGATCTATATAATTATTTTATATACAAATCAATAGTAATTACTTTTATATAAAGTCATGCTATGCATGATCCTATAAAAATTTACTTTTTGATTTCCCTCAAAATTTTACGTGTTATTCAATTTAGTCTCTAAACTTGTGATAAGCATAACTTTCGATTCCTAACTTCATATTAAAATCTGATTTCGTATATCCTCATTAGGAACCTTATAGTTTCTATTTCTAACATAATTTCAAGACTAATTTTAAATTTATTCAATTTGTTCCCTAATGTAACGAAGTTAACAATAAGCTAAATTAACTTTACAATCTAGTCCTTTTCATATTCTAAGCTTAAAATCTATCAATTTCAATTCTAATTCTTTAAGAATTCAATAATGATAATTTTTTAAACCTTAACAATTTTACAAATTGGTACTTGGGCTAGCTAAGTCAAGTTCCCATGATCTCAAATCTATAAAAATTCATGAAAAAATGACCTAATTGCCTTAATTTCTCCTTAGTTGAATGCTACAAATCTTGGGAGGATTTTTCTTTGTTTTCATTAATGGTAGATGATGCTTGAAGAAGAAGATAGTGGAATTTTCCACTATCTCAACCCTTTTATATTTTAATTAATTTAAGTAATTTAGTTTAATTACCTTAATTTGGCTTAATTAATTTTAATTTAATTTTCATTTATTCTTAATAGGATATGACACTTACATCCACTAATTCCCCTTTATGCATGGTTTAATTGCTATTTTGGATATTTGGTTAATTGATATTTAGGTCCCTAAACCTTTGACCAATTAAAAACCTATAGCAATTAGACTTTTACAATGTTGTCCCTACGCTTTAATTAACTATTAATTCAACAAAATTAGCAAACTAGTCTTGAATATATTTTTATTTTATCCCCATATATATTCATATTTAATATTTACGGACTCAGTTTACGAAAGTTCCGAAATTATATTTTTCTGTACCATTGAAAAATCAAGTCGTTACAATACCTTAACTACAAATTTTGTGAAAACATATATTAAGATAGTAGCAAGGAAGAATGTAATCTTTGCTACTAGCTCTACTACTCGCAAAAGAAATCACAAAATTATTAGGACTCCGTGGATGGCTAATTTAGATATCAAACTACCAAAGGATTTTATGAAATCCTTCTAGGTCCTTCACGAGGAGACTAATAATTAAGAGTTGTTGTGTTTAGTTTATTGCTTGTTTTATGAAATGTTAGTATACTTTTTATTTGTTTTTATGCAAAATTATATTTGGGGGTTTTGAACATGTTAAACTTTTTTTCTATATTTTTTTACATAAGTACATTTAACTATCCATATTTTTTTAAAAATAAACAAACATATAAATACGGTATGCAAGATTATGAGTAATTTTACATCGAGTGAGAGTTTTAAGACATCTGTTATCTTGGAACAAAAAATTTGCATAATAAAAGAAGTTAGTGACAACCAAACATATTGATATGGAATTTGATTACGAAACTTGATGAACTTTTGGTTTCATATTTTTTGGATTATCATCATTAATATTATTTTGGTTTGTAAAAAAAAAAAAGTGTACGCTAGCCATTAATAAGTGCATAATGTCTCTTAGCAAAATAATCTTGTTATAAGATGACGACTTCAAAAAATATAATTGTTAAGCTTAACAAATGTGAAAAGCCTAATGGGAAAACCTTTGAAATATGGAGTATGAAAATCAAGTATGTATTAAAGGAACAAGAGGTTAATGAGGTTTTGAACAATGTTCTGGAAGAACTTAAAAATAGGAACACGACCCAACATAGAAGGGATTGAGAGGCTTATGATGTCTAAAAAAAATTCCATTGCTGGCATTAATGTTGATAAGCAATATGGACAATGACATTATGCGCGAGTTCAGAAAGCATGAGATAGTAAAAGAAATGTAGGTTGCTTTTAAGGTGAACTTTGGTGGCACCTCGGTCGCTAAACTCATGGAACTCACAATCAAATTTGACAATTATACAATCATTACGTCATAGTTGGGAGCATATAAAAGTGCACCTTACCTACAATGAGAACATCAAGACGCTGGATGATGCTTCCTCAACATCTTCAACTGGAAGAAAATCGTATTAAGGTAAATAAACGTAATACTTATATGTATACGTTAGGAATGAGTTCTAATGCAACATCGAGTACCAAGTGCAAACCATATAGTGAGTAGAACACTACTAAAGTTAAGTTTTTAGCTATAGCAAGAAGGTTCACTATGCTCGTGAGTGCATTGAGCCAAAGAAAACTTAGGTGCCATAGACCATGTAACCAGAGACTAAAATATGTTGGTGGACTTCTATCAGATTCCATTGGAAACCAGATGGATTTATATAGGAAATAACACAAGTGTTAAAGTTAAGGGCATTAGCACTAGCAAATTGAGTTTGCATTGTGAAAGACTCTTGATCCTGCATCATGTATTATTTGCTCCTAAGATACGATAGAATTTGGTATTAGTAGTAGTGCTTCTTAATTGAGGTTTTATTTTGAAATTTTCTAGGATGAATATTTTTCATGCCAAACTTTCTCACATCAAACAACAAAAAATGCATAGGTTAGCTAAAGAGGGATTATTAGGCTTTATCAAAAAAGCTAATATACCTGTATGTGAAAGGTTTCTAGATAGAAAAATAACAAGAAAACCATTCAATAAAGGAACTTGAGTCGAATTTCTATTACAATTAATAAACACAAGTATTCGTAGCCTAATGAATGTTAGGGCATGAATTGGAGGAGTATACTTCATAACTTTCATAGATGACTATACATACTTTAGTATTGTTTATTTTATTTCCAACAAGTCTAAAGAATTAGAATACTTCAGAAAATATGTTATGTTAGTGGAAAATCAATGAGATAAAAAATGTCAAGGCATTAAGAATCAATTGAGGACATGATAGTTGTCTGATCAATTCAAAAACTTGTGCAATGAAAAATGGATAGATAGGCAGTTAATTATTTTGAGGATTGTACAATAAAATGGTGTTGCAGAGAGAAGAAATAGAATGCTTCCAAGAATGGTCAGGTCTATGATGGCACAAGCAACTTTGCCTATCACTTTTTGGGGTGATGCTTTATTGATAGTTGCTTATGTATTGAATCAAGTTACCTCTAAATATGTTGCATCAACTCCCTAAGAATTATAGGCTAGTAGAAAACGCAATCTTAGTAATTTAAAGCCATGAGGTCGCGCTGCTTATATCCATGAGCTTACTCACGACATGACAAATTAAGTCCAATAGGTAAAAATAGTATATTTATAATATACTCTGAACATTCAAAATAATATGTGTTTATAGGAGAACAAGAAAATGAAAGCGTTACTGAATTTGAGTCTCGATATGCCATATTTCTAGAAAATGATTTTCATAACAGAGGTGACACTAAACATGATTCTTCTCTTTATAAAATAGAAGATGTTGGTGATTTGATTAGTTCAAATTGGTTATTACATTTCCTTATAAATGTAACAATGTTGCCTTATTTGATTGGAACTTAACAAGAGATGTTGAAATTCTTTCACAAGAATCTCATGTTAAGTGTGGTAGTCGTAGACATATACCTCAATATTGTTTTAACATAAAGAGAGAAGCTTTCATGATTACTCAAAAGATAAATGGATGAATGCAATATAAGAAAAAATGGAGTCAATGAGATCAAACCATAATTGGGAATTGGTTGATCTACTAAAAGGACGAAAAGCAATCGGGAACAATGAGTTCTCAAAATTAAGTGTAAATCTGATGACACAATTGAAAGATACAAGGCACGCCTTGTAGTGAAAAGTTATACCCAACAAGATGGAATAGACTACAAAGAGTCTTTCTCTCTTGTCATGAGATTTACCTTAATATACTTACTTCTAACAGTAGTAGCAAGTTTAAATTTGGAGTTGCACCAAATGGATGTGAAAACTGCTTTTCTAAACAGAGAGCAAGAAAAAAATCTTCGTGGAGCAACTTATAAGTTTGGTTTATAAAAGTCAAGAGCACAAAGTGTGCAAGTTACTAAGATCAATTAACAATCTTGAGCAATTTTTTAGATAGTGGAATATAAATTTCATCAAATAGTGGTATATAAAATTTCATCAAACAATCATTTTGTATGATTTTACCATATTGATGAAGATATTGTGTGTATGTCAAAAAGACAAGGACAAGTTTATAATCTTGTCACTTTACGTGGATGTCATACTATTGGCTAGAAACAATGAGTATATAGTTACGATAAAAGATTGGTTATCTTCCAACCTTGAAATGCAGGTTACATTCATAGAGTAAAGATTACTCAAGATCATTTTAAGAGGACCATAGCTCTTTTGCAAGAGTCATACATTAAGAAAATCCTTGAATGATTTAGAATGAAAAATTGTAAGCTAATTGATACCCTTGTTGGAGAGGTGAAAACCTAAGCTTATCCACAAGAAAAGGCTCAAATGGACAAAGTTCCTTATTTTAGTGTAATTATAAACTTTATGTATACGAGGTTAACCCCATTAGAAAGCATTTAAAAGGATATTAAGGCATCTCAAAGGCATAGTGAACTACTAGCTATGCACTAAGAAAATGATCTGTATCTAATTGGAAATATAGATAATTATTGAAAAGCAGATTTTATGAAAGTGAAATCTATCTCCAAACATGTTGTAATCACCATATTTTGTCGTTTAATCTTAATTTGAGGACTAAGCTCATTTTATATTTAGATTGTTATTTATTATTTAATCTTAATAAAATTAGTATTATTTTCATAGGAAGATCCAATAATATAAGCATGTTATCAATTTTCTTTTCTTTCTTTATTATATTGTAAAATAATAAAATGAGAACAATTATGGAATTCTATATGTTCCGGCTGTTAATGTTATATTATTTTATAAGTTTTATTTGTTGATATATCTAAAATATTATATTATAATTAGGGCGAAGCCGAACAAATTTTAGGGGACCGGATAAAATTTTAATTTTTTATAATTTATATCTTTATAATTTATAAATGATTAAATCGAATTTTTATAATTTTAAAGGGTCAAAATACAATTTTATTTTACTAATATAAAATTTTTAAAAAAATTTTAAGAGCCAAAAAAATTAATTTACATTTTAGGAAGAGCCGGCCCATGCCACCCCGGCTTCGCCCCTGATTATAATGCTTTTATGTGTAGCATAGAATTCTATACATAGTATATTACTTATAGATATGCGTGCATGTGGAGGTTATGATAAATAAATGATGTACATGCCTGTATTTAGAAAGTGTATGGATCTTTGCTGTTTGAATCATGTAGAAAGAATTTGAAAAAGGGATAAGGATGAGGCCATGAGGGAGTTAATATTACTGCTTTGAAGTGGGGTAAAAGACGTGGGTGAGTGGAGTTTTAAACCTGAAAGAATGCTGGAAAACACTAAAAGCTAGCGGGAAAGACAAGGAAAAAAGGTATCAAATAAGCTATGGACCTACAACTTTAATTGATTATTAGAAAAAAAAACCTAAAACTTTAACTAAATTTCTATTTTTAATAGATATTATTTTAGAAATGATCGTAAAACAAGATGATGATTGAACTACATCACTTGCCTGAATTGGTGTTCATCAATTTTATGTCCTCAACTAGACGATCCAAATTGCAATACGAAGACCCACCAACAGTTACACATTGTTTGGCATAGTTGGCCATTTTGGCAGCTGATTTCACAAATTCCTCCCTCTTTTCCACCATCAAATCATTCACCATCTTCTCAACAACTTCCCTATCACACAAATCCTTCATATCTAAACCCAATCCCCACACTCTACTCACAAATCTGCTATTCAATTGTTGATCAGCAAAGTAAGGCCAACAAATCATAGGCACTCCTTCCACCACACTCTCCAATGTTGAATTCCATCCGTTATGTGTCAAAAATCCACCAACGGCCTCATGAGCTAACACCTCTTCTTGTGGCGCCCAACTCACTCTGTATCCTCTTTTTTGAGTCCCTTCGATAAGCTCGATCGGTATACTGACCCCTTTATCATCTCCGCCGCCATTTTCAGGCATGTTATCGGCCTTAGAACCCATAAAAACCGTTTCCCACTATTGACAAGCCCGAACCAGAACTCGAAAACTTGCTCCCTTGACAACACTGCAAGGCTGCCAAAACTTACATAAACAACGGATCCTTTTTGTTGCTTATCAAGCCATGACAAGCAACTTCTATCGACTTTTCGAAAACTATTCGAGGATGGACCGGAAGATGTTTGATCTGACTTGAAAAGTCTAGTCTTCAAGTGTAGATTGAGAGGTCCAATTGTGTAGATTTTGGGAAACTTAGTTCGCATATGGGATAATATTGGTCCTTCTAGGTCTTCAAAGGTGTTTAATAACAGTCCGCGGGCTTCGGAATTTTTTCTCGTTTCTTGAGCGATCTGTTGGAGAATTGAATCTTTGGTGTCGCTTGCTCGGCAAAAACTTGGAAGATCTCGACATCTAAGAAAAGCTTCCATGCCTGGAACACTTGTTATTAGTCGATCCATATCTTCATTTCCTTCCACAAACACATGTAGCTTTGTCAGAGGCCTTATTTGATATCAGAAATCACATGTGTATGTCTGGAAAGTACAGATTTACAACATAGATATGTAGTTAAAAATAAAATACTGAAATTTAAATAGCTAAATATATTATTATATATGTAATTTCATGTCAATTTATTATTTTTACATATTACTCATTAAAAATTTAATTAATGAATTAATGACTGTGATTTGTATTAAGATTGAAATTCCAAAATTCGAAAAAGTATAAAAATTTAGAATGATCCAAATAAAGAAAATAAACTAAATTGGAAACTTTATGAATAGTACAAGACGAATAATTAAATTTAACCAAACGAATTTAATTACTACTGCTGAGGTAAGACTAAAATTTTATATTTTAAAAATAAAAGAATAAAATTGACTAGTTTAAAAGTACAAAAACTAAATCTATAACTTTTAGAAAGTATAAGAATTAATAGCAAAATTAAATTATATATAAAACACGGTGAGGTGGATACACACGGACTAGAAATTTTATTAAAGAAATCGACCCCTATAAATTTGAGACAAATCAAAACCGGGATTTTCTCTCATCGTAGTGTGAACCCAAACTCTAATAATTAGTGTAGAATTTTCATTTATCTTCGCTTCCAGAAGACACTGGATTCGAATTTGAAGTTTAAGAAATAGCGTCTTATGATTGATGGATGAGTTAAGTTATTAAAAAGAAAGGAATAATACCTTTGATAGGAAGCTCCCCAGCATGGATCATATCAGGGATTGCAAAATAAGCCCAGAGACTGCAAGCACTAATGGTACGAAGCTGAATGATGGGAATTCCAAGCTCATCAGCAATATCAAGTGCGAGCCCTAAGACCCCATCTCCTATAATACAATCCACTTTCGGCTTACTATTAACCAGCATTTCCTTGAAAAGTGGTTTGGTTATCAATTCCAAACCATCAAAGAGCTTCCTCACAAAATCACCGCCTACTCTGGGATGATCGTCAGGGACACCATCTAGTATGGTCTTGAATTGGAATCCCGCATATTTGGCGAAGCGGGAAAGAATATCGGCGTGACGAAGAAGTTGTTGATGGATGAAGTGGGAGTTTAGGAAGGTGACCTTGAGGCCTGCATGTGCTAATAGCTCAGCTAGCTTCAGCATGGAGTTGACATGGCCTTGTGCCGGGAGAGGGAAGATTAGTACATGAGATGATGATGTGTGTGGCTGTTGTTGTTGTTCTTGCTCCATTTTCTTTTGCAAGATTTGATTTCTTCTACTTGCTTTATGATTGAAATACGGTAATAGGAGGACCATTTGGTTTGCCATACCGAGTGGACATGGTGAATGGGAGACGTGACCGACAGGATAGTTGATAGTTACTAGAAGGATAACGTAGTGAAAAAAAATGATATTTCTTTTAAATTTTTAAAATATAAAAATTGTAAAACTTGATAAAAATCATAACAAAATATAGAAAATAAGATAAAAATTACAAAATAGATTATAGAAAATTATAGAAATTATTTATGACTTAAAAGGGTAAAAAAATAGCCCACTTGGATGAAATTTAACAATTTCTCTCTGCTCATTTTCTACTCCTTGAACTTCAATTAATTTTATTTTATTTTGATAATATACAATTAAATTATTACTATTTACCTATCCATAGTAACAACATACCCACATCACACATATATTTTCTTCATTCACCACTTCAACATAAAAAAAATTAGACAAATTACAAAACATGGTATAATTTTAGAAAATATTTTTCCCTAAAAACATGGTATAATTCTAATAGCACCAATTAAAATGAAAAATAAGAGCTTTTCTTAAACTGTTAGAGAATGCTTAGACAAATTTGAAGGAGAGAAAGTTTTCCGGGTGATTATATTTACGAGCTTTGTTGCATAGTGTTAGCATATTATTAGGGTTAGAATCGAGTGAAAATATTTTAAATTAATTAAGTTCACGAGTTTTACTTTATCATCTTAACTTAATTTGAATTTTTTTTCAAATCGAGTTGAGTGAAATAAAATTTGAATCGAGTCGATCTAGTGAAATTGTTCGAGTTAAATTAAAAATATATATGTTAAATAAAAATATTATTATAATATAACTAATTCTATATTAGAGCACATAAATTTGAAACCATATATATTTGAAAATTTTTCAAAGCAAAATAATAATAAAAATAAGTTACTTGAGTATGATAAATTTAAATCATTAATTAGGTCCCTACAATTATTATTTTACAAAATATTTAAAATTTTAACTTTTTATATATATTTTAGAATTTTTTAAAATATTTATATATTTTAAAATGTAAATTTTGAAATTTTTATAAACATTTTGAAATTTAAAATTATTTTGAATTATTTTGTAATTTTTGTTGAGAAAGAGATCAATTTGCTTATTTTCAAAATTGATAAGGACCAAAAGGGGTATTTACACCAATTTGTTATTCGAATTGTAAAATTCAACTCGACTTGAGTTATTCGATTTGATTCGAATAATTCAAATAACTCGATTCGATTAACTCAAAATTTAAAAAAAATTAATTTTTTTAAATCGAATCGAGTTTTGCTCACCCCTAACTATGACGAGGCACCATGCAAGTAGATTTGGGAGAAATTTGAGAGTTTTGAATCATTTTGTTTGATTTGATTAAAGTTTATTGAATTCAATTTATTTTTGTTCTTAAAATGAAAAATATATATTTTTCATAATTTTCTATAATTTTGTAATTTTTATCATTTTATGATTATTTATAATTATTATTTATGATTCTCCAGAAATTTTATAATTTTCTATAATTATTTGCTTTTTAGTAATATCGCTAATAATTTTTATAATTTTTAGCAGTTTTGTGATTTTTATATTTATAATTTTCTAAATAATTTTTATAATGGTGTGTTTTCTATTATTTTTATACTTTTTAAAAAATTATTAAAAATGTATTTTTCATGTACCACATAGCGAACATACCCTAAAAAAAATAGAACCGTCACACCTTACCTATCAACCGTGTGTGGTTGTTGTTTGTTTGTTTTTGTTCTTTAGACATTTTTATTCACAATAATTGAACTTCGGATTTTTCTCTGAAAATTTTGGCTTTGGTTCTACTCGCTTTATGATTGAAATGCAAATGTTAAAATATTTTGTTAGTTGCTGTATTTGTTTAGAATTTGAGATTTAGTCTCTTTATTTTAAAAGTTATAATTTTAATTCTCCTACATTTTCAATTCAAAAATCTTAGTTCAATCTCTATCATTGTTGGTATTTTTGTCAATAGTTGTCAATTTTATATTTTTTCTATCACATTTCATGTCATTTGAGAACACTTGATTAAAATTTTAAGTTGACAAATTTTGATAAAAATACTTACAATTTTAAAGAATGAGCTGAGATTTTAAATCAATAAAGTAGAAGGACTTAATTTTAAATTTTTAAAACAAAAGCTAAATATCAAATTCTGTACAACTACAATGACTAATAGTGTATTTTAACCAAATGGAAAAAAGTGATCCTAACGGTGATGTGGATTAGTATTTACGTTTATCGTTCTTACACTTTTTAATTCAGAAAGTATCAGTTTAATATTTATGATTTAATTTATACTTTATAATATTGTTTAATTCTTTAAAATTAGAATGTTCCACAGGAATTATTGAAATTTAATAATATGTTTTGGTTTTTGTGTGACTTTTCTATTAAATCATTAATGTGACATTTTTTTAGCATTATAATATATTTAACATTTCAATATTTATAGATTCTTTTAAGTTAATCTTAATTTTAAATAATTTAAAATTTTTAGCAATTAATTTTACATATTACACATTTTTTCAATTTAATTTTACTTCTTAAAATTCAAAATTAAAAAAACTATAAAAATAAAAAATTTTAAAAGTTCATTTTTCATAAAAATACATAATATTTTATAAAATTTCATACAAAATTATAAATAAATGAATACCCACTTTTTTTCTTTTTCTAACATAGAATTTATTAATTAAAATAATACTTTTATAAATAAATTATTTTTTAAAACCCACACTAAAAACTTAAAACGTTTTTTTTTAGTTTATGTTATAAAGAATAAATTTTATTATACATCCTCCTTAATCCTCATTGTTGAGCATTGGGCACCACCTTTGCTCACTACCATTGACACCAATAACCTTTACTCCGAATTCTTCGATTTCCATGTCCTCCATCATCACGTTATAAAATTAGGAATTGGTTGTAGAATTGTTAGTATGGCTTTTCACCTACTAAGTCTTCAAGATATTATCCTCATATATACCTTTAATCATGTTCGCCTCAAACCTCAAATGCAATAAACTCATTCTAGGCAACAATCTAAAGACACCAATTCTTGTCCTTTTCCACCTTAGGTTATAGTTTTTAACTCACTTAAACATGGTGTTCATTGATGTTTAAATAAAATAAAAAAATGGGGAAGTTGAATCCGCCGTAAGCCTTTTTAATGTTTTTCCCTTAATTTTTTTATTTTTATAAGATTATTATTTTAATAAATAAATTTCATGTTAGAAAATGGAAATAATATATGTTTATTTATAAGTATTTTTATAATTTTGTATGTATTTTTATAGAATTTTATGTATTTTTATAAAAAAGCTTTTAAAGAAATTTTAGTTTTAAAATTTTTAATTTTAAGAATCAATATTAAATTGATAGAATGTGTAAAGTTAAGGGCTAAATTTGTTGAATTTTTAGATTTAAAACTAAATTGATAAAATTTGTAAATATTGGAGGGTTAAATTTGTTATTATGCTAACAAAAGACCATTGTTAGTAATTTAATGGAGGAGTGACCAAAATATTAAATTTTGATAATAACTATAATAGAAAATTTTAAAATATTGATGATCAAAATATTTAAAATAAATAAAAATAATCAATAATTTTATATGATTTTTAAAAATATTTTGATATAGAATTATTAAATTATTTTTATTATTTTAAAGATAAATATTTATTTTAGTATGATAATAATTAACATTAATTATAAATTAAATAAAGATAATTTTTGTTGAATTTGGAATAATCTCGATTTTTAAACATTTTAATTTGAGTTTAATTTTTAAAATTTTTAATTTTTTGTCTTAAATTTATTTTTAGGATACACGTAAGTAAATCATTGTACTGTCGTTTTTGGAAATATCCTCTTCCTTACTATTTGTTATCTTATCTCTAACTCTCTCCATGAGTAGTTGATTACTTACTATTTGTTATCTTTATCTCTAACTCCCTTCATGAGTAGTTGATTAGCAGTGGCTGTGACCGTCAATCAATCTCATAAAATAGAAGTCATGTCAAATGGATTTAAACAATTAAAATGAAGACAAACTTAACCAAATCATGACACTTGTATAAAATAAATTTTATATTTTTCTTAGGCTAAATATCTGCTATAGGCGAATTTTTTTTAATTAGGGAATTACGTGGTTTTTAATATTAATTAAGGAAATAGGTCAATTTTAGGAGAGAAAGTAAAAGTGCGTCTAGTTTAGTACATTTTTTCTCAATGGTAAATTACAATGGCTTTTTTACTATTGCCGCATCAAACAGTAAAAAAAAATAATAATAATGGTAAATTTTTTTAATCTATAAATACTTTCCAAATTTCAATTTTTTTATTCACATCCTTCTCTCAACTCTCTCAAGCTTTTTATTCAAAATTTATTTATATTTTCATTTGAAAAAATAACTTTTTAATTATATCATATTTTATTCATTCGGATCAATTTCTCGAGAAGGGACGCCTCTCTAATTTGCTCCGATAACAATCATTTTTTCGCCGCCTAATTAGCAATGGTAATTCGTTATTTTTAATTATGTCAATTTTTTGATAAATCTAAATACTTTTTTTATGTTATAAATAGGCGAATGATTGTGTGCTGGAAGCGTTCATACATAATACGGGGGAGCCTTTGATCCCTGAAATTCATAGGTACTTGCAAGAAGCTGGATTCTTACATGCGTCCGCATGCAAGGGGACTGCAAACTGGATCCCACATTAATCAGCACATTGGTTGAAACAGACACATTCCACCTTCTATTTGACGAGTGTACAATCACACTCGAGGACGTACCATTAAAGCTTGGTCTGTCAGTGGATGGGATAGTCATCACGAAATCAGCAGTGGTTCAGGGAAAAGTGGATCTCTGCATGGTAATGCTAGTGAAGATCCCGAACAGGTTCGAAGGTGGTTGGATATCGATCAACTGGTTGGAGAAAATTTTTGATAAGCTTCCCGACGACGCAACGGAGGAGGTAATACAACAGTACGCCCGAGCATTCATCATGAGGTTAATCGAGGGCATTTTAATGCTCGATAAATCTAGAAATGTGGTGCACTAAAGTGGCTTCTACATCTAATAGACTTTAGTGAATGCACAAAACTAAGTTAAGGATCTGTCGTGTTGTCAACGTTATACTAGGGGCTTTGTTGGGCAACACAACCGGATAAAATGTCGATCAATGGTTGCCTACTGCTGCAACAATAGTGGGCCTGGTGGCAAATGCCGTTTCTATGTCCCAGAGTGACTGACCCATACACGTTCCTGCTAGTGACAAGGTAAACATCATTTATTAATAAATACATAATTTATGCAGTAAATGTTTTTGTTTATTATATGTTTCGCCTAATATGTCGCTTGTACAGATGGAATCATGGGCTGAGTTACGTAGGAATGTCTGACGAGTTGGACGATGTTAGGCTGCTGTTAGATCAACGCTTGGAAACCATGGTTAATTTCCTATCCTTTTCAAACTTATATTAATTACGCAATGATTCATTAAAAAAAAATCCATATGTAACGATATTTACAATTTATACTTTTCAGTTTGAATGGATGTCTTATGCCGACCCTGAGATCATATCTTTCCTGTCAAAAATATTGGACAATCGAAAGATGTGAGAAGCGAAATGTGCCGTTGATAGTGTATGCGACGATGGAAATGCATGACTTGGATCGGGTTTTATGGCAGTTCGGGTATAGGCAACAAATTCCAACGCCACCGCGAGACATGTAAAACTACACAAGGTGGACATGTAGGGGAAGAACGATGAGGACTGGGCAGAAAAGCACAATGAGCACATCCGAGCTTGGGATCGTATTATGGAATCCATATCACCCGCGAACCATTTTTCTTGGCAAAGACGATGACAACTGATGATTACTTGACATGGTTCAGAGTCATCGGTAAATCGTATCTACTACCACTGGAGATAGGAGAAGGAAATTTGGCCGAAGAGGTAACATTGAGCACCACAACAACGTAGGCGGGGATGTGGTCGTACGATAAGTTCGTCATCAGCTCCAGAAGAAGACACGCCATCTGTGGCTACACAATATCTAGGTCAGTTCGCTTAATTTATTCCCATTCAATTTACTAACCCCATGTATTTTTCACAAGCACCATCGTACTACGAACCACCGCCGCACGTAGTCGGTTCTTTTGTACAGAGAAAATGTTGTCTTCGTATGCCCTGGGTTTCTACAATACCTACATAATTTCTGTTCACCGTGTCTCTCTCGAATATCCATATTGTTCATTATTCGGGTAGTATTCAGGCGACCTTTTGGGACACGAAACAGGTCCTTATTTGGCACCAACTCAAACTGCGTGCTGGACACAAGTGGCCACATCCTCTCATCTAGGATGGGTGGGAATTCAAGACTCCACATACTGTGAATGCGCTGTAGTCGATAAATGTCATTGATGTAAGGCGTGTACTCAATTCGTATGTTCCCACATGCGGCAATTGCATATGCGCATGGGGATTGAAATGCTTGGAATCTCCCATAATTGTAGGTTCCTTCTGTTAGGTTCACATGATAGTATGAACCTAACATTTTCTAGTTGGGCTTAGCATGCTTGGTGACTCAAAAATTGAGGTTCCGATGTGAATGGCACACTAAATACATGGTGTTCGCTCTTGTTGTACTTTGTCGAATCTTTTTCATCACGTCATTGAAGAATGTATCGTCGCTCGCAAATGACTAGTTGAAAGTATGTCTCTTTGACAACCAATGTTACTGGTAAATGACGCACCCCCTTCAGTACGAAATTGATGCATTCGGCCAAGTTTGATGTCATGTGCCCATATCAAAGAGCCCTTGTTGTACGACCGCGTCCACTATTTCAATGGTATATTCGATACATACGCCGCACTGTAAGCATTAATGGTGCTTAAGTTGTTCAACATTGGATGATATTGATGTTAGACGAGCTTGTAACCTATCGAGAAATAGCTACCGGTTAGTGCAACAAAATAACCTGGTATGAATATTCGATATGCAGTGAATACATAGTTCAAACTACAAACCCATGATGATGACTGGATCTTGCTTAGTTACCAAATGATATTTTTTGTGGTTTTTGGATCCTATATGTCATATGCAGTACTGATGGTGAGTGCAATCCCAAAAGGATCCGTGACGATCAATCGCCAAGAGAATTTCGAGTCCCCTATTCGATATGACACATGTCAGGTTACAAGCAAACACAACAATGCAATTGGCTCACGAAGAAATCCCAATCATCTGTCGTTTCTTTGAAAGTTATTATGAATGCTAGAGGTAGAATCTTCTGATTACAGTCCTGAGTAATGGCAAGTAATAGGTGCTACTGATTCCTTCCGTACAACCAGGTGCTGTCAATTTGGATCATAGGCTTACAGTGTTGAAATGCCTCTTTGCATTGCTCAAAGGTCCAAAAAAACAGTGGAATAGTTTTTTTCCCAATGACCAACTAATTGTCTCAGTACCTTGGGTGTGTTTTGAGATCGATTATGAAACCTGGTACGTACTGATCCAATACCTAACACCATTTCCATAGATAGTTATACGAACCCTCCCACTCGTGATGCAATGTAACACCCCTCACCCGTATTCAACGCCAAAATAGGGTTACGAAGCATTATCGAACTTATTATACAATTAAACATACATTTCACATACATTTTCCATTTCCATATAAATATCATTCCTAAATAATCATATTGTACCTAATACAAGCCTATGAGGCTTAAACATGCATTCGAGGTGGTTCGGGATTAAACCGATAACTTATAAAATTTTTGGAAAACTTAGAAAAGTTTTATAAAATATGGGGGACACATACCCGTATGGCCCAGTTGTCTAAAAGACACACCCGTGTCACAGGCCATGTGAACATTCGAAATAGGATCACATGGCCATGTCCCAGCCCATGTCCTACCCCGTGTAATTCTCTGACTTGGGTCACACGGCCAACCACACGCCCGTGTGACCAGTCCGTGTGCCCTTCAAAATGGCTACACATGCCAGTGTGCCAGGTCGTGTGCTAGGCCGTGCCAAACCTATAGGGTATACTAACCTATGTCACACTGCCAAGTCACACGCCTGTGTACTAGGCCGTGTGGAGCATACTAACTTGATTTTTAATTCAACACCAAGGGATACACGGTCGTGTAACCTGACCATGTGTCACACACAGCTGAGACACACGCCTGTGTCTCTGCCTGTGTGGAAAAAAAATAAGCTATTTACCAAGCCATCTTGCCACCCAATTTTGCATACACCTACACCAAACCAAATGACACCAAACATGACATAAATAAGCATTCATCCAACCTAACCAAGCATAAATCATGCCATTTCAATACCAACATATACAAGACACACAAATACCATAATATGCCGTTCAATTTCATATCAAATTTCACTTTCTCAAATCATCAATATAACCACTTTCAAACATGCCTTATTTTGCCTAGATTCACTAGCATATCAATATTCAAAACTCAACCATTTGATAACCATAATGCCTATTCATAACAAGCATCTTCTATCACTAACTAACCACACATCACAAGATCAATTACACATATATATACATGAGCAAAAGATGCCACATATAAGCCAAATCACCTGGCTAAAATCATAATACATCCATCATCATTTACAAGACAATTCAAAAGGTTAAATCCATTACTAAAATATATCAAAATGACCAAACTCCTATACATGCCATATAACCATAAACATAGATTTCAAAAGTACTAAACTTATAGCTTGATAGTGTGATGAGATCTCCGACGATTCCTGAATCCGAGCTAGCTTTGATTTTACTATAAAAACACGGAAAATAAACAATGTAAGTTATACAGCTTAGTAAGCTTGTATGAAAATAAAAAATAAAGCTCACAATTCAATTACCATTCATAACATAAACATAACACACTATAAAACATTTAACCACAATGTTAACATATATTCAATCACAAAATTAACCATAAACTCATAACTTTCATGGATTCTATGCTTACGTAGTTTCTGTACATACCTGTACTGATACTTGTCTATTTCTCACCATTTTATAACTTCGATATACCTATTGAACCATTCGGAATACTATCAGATACGTGGGAAACTCCCACCCTAAGTGCCACATATATAGCTGAAGCTATCTCACTCTCATATCACATATAATGCTCACTCTTGAGCTATCAACAGGTTTGCTCACACAAGCTGACGGTCATGATAAAGCTACCATAGTATTGCTTACACAAGCTAAGGAGTATCCGCAACACATGTCGAATAACTCAGCCACCGGTAAGACGTACGGACCGGCACCCAAATCACAAAATCCCTAATGATATGTCATTCGTATCCTAATCTATTACTAAGGTTCAACCGGGATTTTTCATTTGCCGAATCATCGTCAAATGTATTCATAAGGTCGTACTCAAAATTTATGCAATATCAAAGCATTTAAAAGATAATTATAACACTGCTTATTACATACGAACTTACTTGGATCGCTAAAACGACAGAACGGATCGACTAGTCCAAAATCTTGTTTTTCCTCCGATCTAAATCCGAATTTTTCTTTTCTTGATCTAAATATAATCAAAATTAATTTATTTAATTATCAATCTATTCAATTTGTCCAAAATACACATTAAGGCAGCTTTACATTTTCCCCCTAGTATTTCAATATTTTTACAATTTAGTCCTTATCTCATAAAAATACAAATTCATGAAATTCAACTTATACCCGTGCTAGCTGAATTTCAATTAAGTCCCTAGTAGCCTATATTTTTCATTTATTTCACAATTTAACCAAAAAAATTCAACATTTCTCAATTTAATCCCTAAATGACAATTTAGTCAAAAATCACTTTACAAATGTTGTTTATCTAACAAGAAGCATACATTTTCTACCATTAAACATCAAAACACATGCTATTTCATCATTTTAAAAACCCTAAACCTTTAAAATTTTTGCAAATTAGTCATTGGGCTAGCTAGATTAAGCTGCAACGATCTCAAAAATATAGAAATCATTACAAAGGGGGACAAAAACCATACCTAATTGAGCAAGGATAGCATGGCCAATTGAAGGAGATGAAAAATGGTTTCTTTTTCCCTAGGTTCAGTTGAAGAAGATGATTATGGGATAAAATTTTGTTTTTTTTAATTCAATTAACCTTTAATTACCAAATACCAAAATTAACATTAAAATTTATTACAAATTTCAAAATTACCAAGCCATTATCATCCACTAACATATTAATGGGCTATTTACCACATAAGGACCTTTACTTTAAGATTCTATAGCTATTTGACACCTTTAACTAATAGAACATAAGTTTTACACTTTACGCGATTTAGTCCTTTTTATTAAATTAAACACCCAAACAATAAAATTTATTAACGAAATTTTCACACAATAAAATTATCATGCTGTAAAATAATAATAAAATAATTATTTTGACCTCGAAGTTTTGGTCCCAAAACTACTATCCCGATTTGACTAAAAACAGGCTGTTACATGCAACTTCTCCATAGCCTTCTATTTTGCAACCCACACTTTGTAGTATGTTAGAGTGTACTAGTACTGACTACATATATCCGCAATCAGCACCGGTATTTCAATCTGAGGATTGATTTTCACCATCAGTAGACTAATGTTAGCAATCATGTCTGAGTTTAGCATTGGACGGTCCTAACTTGCACCCATTGCAACACAGGTATGGGGACCAGGATATTTCTTTATTGTCCACATCTTGGTTTTCTTCCAGTAAGACACCATGATTTTCCACTTACACCTTTCATCCATTGTGGCATAGTTTCCTCTGAATTTCTCAAAACGAGACTTCGTGACGCAGCAATTCACACAGTTCTTAATGTTGTACTACTTCAGTGCATCAAGAAAAACATCTTTGTTGGGGTATCCCATTCCAACTTCCAGTACTCGTATATCATGATATACGCTTGCATGAACAGGTGTTCTATGCGAAAGCTGTGAAAACTCTAAACCATCCTCAATCGGTAGGTCAATGTTCGTCATGTAGGGCAAAGGTTCATACGTCCTAAATCACGTATCTGGATCCTAAGCATTGTCCTAGGTGTCATCATTAGACTCGCAAAGTTACGGTTTCATTGTAACCGGATCTGGTTTGGAAAATAGTGCCACTTCTGAACCATTCAGACCGCGCTGCCGGATTGGCTCAAGTTTTGACTCCTACCCCTTGTTTGTGTTCGTAGCCCTTTCTTCCTCACTTGCATCTCCTTCCTCATCTGTGCCTTCATTATCACCTTCGACCACGGTGTTAGACGTACCCTTGCCGGCCTCCGTCGAAAGAAGTGGGTCATCAGTTCTCCTATATCCTATGTGCCCACCAGAATATTCAATAGGTTGATGACAGGTGTATGTCGATAATCCCCCAGTATAGGAAATTTGTTAGAGAAAACTCACTCAAATTGGGGTGCTTTCTTGCCATGTCAGTAGGATAGCACCCCTAGATGGGCGAGCTTTCTCTAAAAAATTTCCTATTCTCCAAGGAGAAAAGTCTAACACTTAGAATAATTCAGACGTTTTAAACATATTTAGAATATGTTCCAACGCACTTTCAAGGTTTTTCTTTACAAACAGACCCTTTTCTGTGGCTATAAAATAACTCATACACATCAAGTTTCATCATCCCTCAGTTATAAAATTTCTCCCAAATCTTCTCCATTTTTCCACTATAAATAATTTTTCGGTCTTAAAAATTTCGGTTGCTAAAAATATTTGGTTTATGTTCAAGGTATTCTTTATTCTTCGGTGATGCGATATTGCTCCGAGCCGCACACATTTCATATATCATGCCGAGATTGGATCATTGCCTCTAAAGCCTATTCTAGGAAAGTCGGTTATGGAGTGATTTTCCTTTCTAGGTCAAGGGTGGAAGTCGATGTGGAGGTCTCAATCGAAGACTATTATGCAGTAATGATCGGGGTATAACAGGGGAGCTAGTTGACGGTCGTTACGCGGCCACAGGCTCAATATTTTTGAATACCCAAAAATGATGCCTTATTAATACCATACAAAAGTTTGATGGCATATTCATACGAAAAAACTTTGGGGCTTCCCTTTATAATCGGTGTAATTTTTTCCTCCATTTCCAAGAAATCGATACCTTTAACTTTCCTTCTTGTTCGAAGGTCGACACCTTCATAGACGTAAGAGGGCTTTCAGGGGAGAAGCGATTGTTGCGGTGCAGTAAAGGTGATGCTCTTTTTGGGGCGACAATGGTTGTTGCTATTACACAACCTATTAATAACGACAATCGTTGCCATGCTGATACGATTTTGACCTCTACTGTGCCGGAACATCTGCTCTCCACCTAAGAGCCCTCTTGTGTCCACCTTGGTGTCAGCCTTCGGACAAGAATAAAAAGTTAAAGATACCAGCTGCTTGGAAATACAGAAAAAATTTACGTTGATTACCCCAGAAGTTCCTAGAGTTTTTTCATATGATTATGGCATCAATCTTATTTTTGGTATATATAAGGTATTGGTTGCAGGTATCCAAAAAGCTGGAACTTCTGACTGCGTAATGACCATCACCTAGCCCCTCGGTTATACATGAACACAAGATCGCATCACGACCATCGACTGGGATCTCCACCTAGACTTCAACCCTTAATCGTATAAACCAGATTTCCCTACGATGAGTTTCTAAGGTGATGATTCTATCCTGCCATATTATATGAAATGTATGTACGCTAAAGCGCGTTATCACATCCCTGACCCCTAAAAACTACCTAAAAACTTCAGTTGTTTCAGTCGAAAACCCTAAACACTTGTGAAATACCATAAACCCTAAATCCTAACTCTAAAAAATAAAAAAGAAAAACCTTAACACTGGAGAGAGAAAGTGAAAGTGCGTCCAGCTAGGCGCATGCACTTTCTTGCCATTTGTGCAAAAAGCCTACCCACTTTCTCTCTCCTAAAATCAGCCTATTTCCCTAATTAATGTTAAAAATAGTCTAAAGGCCTAACTAAAAAAAATTGGCCTATAGTCCTTATTTAGCATTTTCTTATGATATTATTGGTTTCGCACAAAATTCTAATAAACTATATAATTAGTCACTAATTTAGACCATTTAATTAAAAAATTACAATTTAATCATTAAATTTTTTAATTTAATTTTTTCACCGAATGTCAAGTGACATATTTTAAATTGGTATAATAATTTCAATTTTATATTTTCTATCAATTTGATCTTAATTTTATATAAAAATTATAAAAAATCAAAATTATTTAAAAAATAAAAAGTTCTATATAAAAATTCTAGAAAAAAATCACAAATATGTTGTTATTGAAGAACTAATATGTATGAGAAATAAAGAAAATTAATGTTCAATAAAATCAAATAACAATTAAAACAAAACATAAAAAAAGAAGTTAGATCATTACATGTTTCTTTAGTGTTTCTTGAAACCAAATTAGTAATATCTTCAAGTTGAGTTCCACGACCTTGAAGAACATACAAAATTGACATTACAAAGACTTGTGAAATAGACTCTATTTCCATTTTTTATGAAAAAAAAGAAAGAAAAATATTCCACAAAATTTTCTTTTTCATACCCAATTCAAATTTTCAATTTGTTTAAAATATTTTTAAACCCAAATTTTGAAAACAAATTATATTTTGAAAATTTTCTTTCCTTATAACGAAAAAACTATATCAAGAAACAAAATATGTAAAAATAGAAAACCGATAATTTTTCTTACTACTTTTTTTTATATTGTTTTAAAGATTGAGTATTGGATATTTTTATACATATAATATAGAGAAAAATTGAAAGGTTTAAAATAAATTTCCTCATTTTCCCTCACTTTTTTTTTTGAATTTTTTCTACTTTTATATATTCCTTTTAGTTTTAGAATTTTCAAAATTTTTAAAGAGAATTTCAAGCTTTTATCATTTTATATATAATCAATGTCAAATTGACAAAGAGTATAAAATTAATGACTAAAATTGTTATTATATCAACTAAGAAAGTGTCATTTAACAGTTAGGTGAAAAAACAATTTCAAAATATTAGTGATCAAATTATAACTTTTTTAATTAAGTGGTCAAAACAAAATTTTATTTATAATAGCATGAGAATGATATAATTTGCATTAAAATAAAAGGTAAAACCAATTACAAAATTCTTCGGGGAAACATTAGTTGATTTAAAATAAGAAAATCTCAATCATTAAATTTTTTTTTTAAAAAAAAGAGTTAAAATCAGAAATTTTCAATTATAGGTTAACAAAAAACACAAAGCTTCCTCTTTCCCTTTTGTTAGAAAACTTTACAAAAGAAAGAAAGTCTTCCCTTGGGCTGATGTACCCAAAAATACCATTTTTTCTGAAAAAAAATCAAATTAGGTCGATTTCTTAAAAATTTATTGGATTAAGCCAAAAAAATGAATAGATTGGCTAGAAAACACTTCCAGTTGAAAGTGCTTTCGTGCCACGCCTGCTGAAAATGCTTCCAATGGAAGCCTTTTCCATAATGACTGCCACACTTGTAACACCCCAAAATATATAGGGTTAGATTATTGAATCATTAAGAAATGACTTAGTATTGATGATTTTGTAGCTAGAGTAATCTCTAAGAAATCTTAGGTTCAAGCCCTACCTTTTCCTTTTATTCTATTTTCTTTTTCTACAACCAAGGAACAAAATTGAACTAGGATATATATTAGTTTTGGTAAAAATATACCAAGTGTGGGTAGTAGCTTAAATGACAAGGCCTTTGCATTCCTTTTTTTTACTTCTTAGGTTCAAGTCACACCACTTTATTTCCCTATTATTTTTTGACCGACAAGAAAGGTTAATTGTAACACCCCTCATCCGTATTCAATACTGGAATAGGGTTACGAAGCATTACTAAACTTGTAACACAATTAAACATTCATTTCATATACATTTTCAAATTACAAATGAACATCATTCAAATTCAACCACATTGTCCTTAATACGAGCCTACAAGGCCCAAAATATGCATTTGAAATGGTTCAGGACTAAACCGATAGCTCGAGAAATTTTTAGAAAACTTAGAAAATTTTTCAAACTACAGGGGACACATGCCCGTGTGGCCAAGCTGTGTGTCTCACACGGCCAAAGACACGCCCGTGTCACAAGCCGTGTGGACATTCAAAATGGGAGCACATGACCGTGTCCCAGCCTATGTCTAACCTCGTGTAACTCCCTGAATTGGGTTACACGGCCAACACACACACCCGTATGGCTAGCCCGTGTGCCCTAAGAAATGGCCACACAAGCCCATGTGCCAAGCCGCGTGCTAGACTGTGCCAAACCTATAGGGTATACTGACTTATGCCACACGGGCAAGTCACACGCCCGTGTGCTGGGCCATGTGGAGCATATTGACTTGATTTCTATTTCAACACCAGGGGACACACAGCCATATATCATGACTGTGTGTCACACATGGCTGAGACACATGCCCGTGTCTCTACCCGTATAGACAAAAATAGGTTATTTACTAAGCCATCTTTCCACCTAATTTTGCACAAACATAAACCAACCCAATTAGCACAAAACATAGTATAACCAGGCATTTAAATCAACTCCAATCAAGCTCAATTCTGGATAATCTCATACCATTAATCACAATACACACAAACATCAAATTTTGACCATTCATTCATGCTAACTCATAATCACAAATCACCTAAATGGCATATTACGATTATACATCATTTTGCCTAAAACAATAAGCATACTAGTTCTCAAATATCAAGCATTTAACAATCACAATACCTATAATCAACAAACATCTTACATCCATCAACAAACTCACAACACAATCCATATGTACATATATATACACCATCAAACTAACCAAATTAAGCTAACTCTCATGGCTATATACAAAACCAAACACTTAATAATTACAAGCCATTTCAAATGACTAAATTCATTAACAACACATATATCAAAATGACCAAAGTCCTTATACATGCTATATACTCAAAATACTTAAGTTCAAAAGTACCAAAGTGATAGTTGGATAGTGTGATGAAGTCTCCGATGATTCCCTAATCCTAGCTAGCTTTGATTTCACTATAAAACACGGAAAATAAGCAAAGTAAGCTATAAAGCTTAGTAAGTTTGTATAGCAACAAACTTAACTTATCAAATATGCACAATTTAAGCAATTGAAACATATCATAACATATCTCAATTTAAACCATCAACCTACCAAGATTTTCATTCACAATATTAGTTATACAGTTCACAAGTTTCTTCGATTCAATGCTTGTACGGTTTATGTACATACCTGTCCCATCTTGTATCAAATACATACTCATCCACATCATTGATTTACCCGTTGAACCATTCGGAATACTATCGAATACTCAGGAATCTCGCACTCTAAGTGTCACAGATATAGCCAAAGCTATCTCAATCTCGTATCACATATAATGCTCACACTAAAGCTATAATGGGTCTACTCACACAAGCTGACGGTCATGACGAAGCTACACGGTGCTACTTACACAAGCTGACGAGTATCTGCAACACATGCCGGATAACTCAGCCACCAGTAGGACTTACGAACCGGCACCCAAATCACATAACCCCTTTTGACATGTCATTCGTATCCTAATCTATTCCTAAGGTTCAATCAGGATTTCTCACTTGCCAAATCATCGTCAAACATGTTCGTAGAGTCGTATTCACAATTATGTAATATCAAAGCATTTAAAATACAATTGTGACAAAGCTTATTATATACAAACTTACCTCGAATGCAAAAACGACGAAACGAGTCGATTAGTCCAAAATCTTATTCTTTTCCCGATCTAAATCCGTATTTCGATTTTCTTGAAATTAACTTATTTAATTATCACTCTATTTAATTTAGTCCAAAAATGCACATTAAGGCAACTTTACATTTTTTCCCTAACATTTCAACATTTTTACAATTTAGTCATTTTTTTCATAAAATTACAAATTCATGCAATTCAACCAAAACCCATGCTAGACGAATTTCAATTAGGTCCCTATCAGCCCATATTTTCATTTATTTCACAATTTAACCATAAAATTTACACATTTCACAATTTAATCCCTATTTGGACATTTTGTAACACCCCAAACCCGGCCTAGATGTTATGACCGGATCCGACATGCCACATCGAAGCGTTCAAAAACATTTTATATTGTTGATCCAGAAAAACTTACTTAGTGTTTTAAAAGATAATTTCATTATAGGTTAAAGTGAATGGAAGTCAGTGCACCGGTAGGAAACCAGGAAAAGAGGTGGTGAGTCCATCGGATTGCTTAAGTACCAAGCTCCCTTCGGATCCAATCCTAGACATGCATACCGCCATTGCCACACCTTAACGTCATGGATATTTCTAGGAAACCGATTTGATTAAGTCATTTTTAGGAAAAGTGATTAATTTTGGAAAATACTTTCATTGCGGAAGCTTTGCTTGTTGTCGTGTTATTTTGAAATCAATTGTTGTTTTTGAAAACGCGCCCTAAAGCTATCCAATTTCAACAGTTAAAATAAGTAATACCTATCTTAGTAATACATATTAAAACCATCAAAAATAATTAAGCGGCCTTATTACATTTAAAAACCCAAAACTTCAAACGTAAATAAAAGGATGTCCAGTTCACCAGAAGAAAATCAAACTTTCAGAACGGGTGGCCACTCCGAATTCCCTCATAGCTCCAAGCCCACTATGGTTGGGGATTACCTGCGTGGATGAAAATAAAAGGGTGAGTTTGGGGAAACTCGGTGTGTAAGGAAGACCCATTCAAAGCCCAAGTCACTCAAGCCTATTGGGCCTAAGCCCATCCAGTAATAAAGTGGTGCTGGACCGAGCCCTTTTCAGACATAATAACCGGGCCTTAGCCCTTTATTCAAATAACAGTGATGGCCCATAGGCCCATTTCAAAATACATGCAACATCAATAACATATGCAAGCCCATTTGGGAGACTACTCAACCCACCAACCACTACACTCCACCGCACCACCATACACTCCATGTGGGGATAGCTCAACCCACCCATTTAACACTCCACGCTTGCGTGCCTTGCTACTCGATTATCAAAGAATTGAGGCAAAGCCTCCAAGACGTGGACAAGCCACTTTCGATACTTCCTCCGTCAATATCCCAATCCCATGCATCGATAATAACAACATGGCATGCGATAAATAACAACAATCAAACATGCATTTAAGTCAATTTAACCCTAGGGGTATTTGGTAATTTATCTCCTAGGGTAAAGCGTAAATTTTCCACTTTTAAAGGTATTTCATAATTTATCTATTTTAGGTTTTTTCATGCATATTCCTACCTTTCACGTACTAACGTAATCACGCATCGAGGGTTCTTACCGAATTGGGCAGATTGGCCCATCATTCCAATTTTGGCCCATTAAGCGCAAAAATATCGAGGGCACGTAAATCATGCACTTTGCGGTCCAAATTTTGCAGCTTACCAAAAACATTAATCGATTTACCTCACGAGCATTCTTTTTCGCAAATCTACAAAATACCGGTTTTGGCATTTCGCTTTTCGACTTTTGCCGATCTAGACTAAGAAAGAGGGTGTTAGTTACACACATTTTGACGATATATTTGCCAAGATCCACACACGAACGCCTACAATTGGATTACTAACACGTTAATCTAACTATTCAAATACAAACTACGTATTAACCCCTTACAATATTCGGCCAACCACACCTACAGGTCATAGTAAGCTTATAAGAAATCAATAAGCAACTCATTAACAAATTTTTGTCAATGTTTACCACATAATCATAATTTCACTGCAAGCTGTCTTCTTGAGCAACAGTCACTAAATCATTTATAACTGGAGCTACGAAACTCCAAATCAAGTGCCGTTAATTTTTCATGAAAATAGACTCATATATCTTCTATCCATAAAATTTTAAGAATTTTTGGTATGGCCAATCAATACCAAATTTTTCTTAAAGTTTCCCATGTTTCACTATTTGACTAATCTGACCACTCTTCATTACGAATCAAATTTCTCATTGTACAGAATTCAAAATATGTTATTGTTTATTTTATTTGAAACTAGACTCAATAATCTTTAATTACATAATTTATTCAGCTTCTAATTCATCTCCCACAATTTATGGTGATTTTCCAAAATCACATTACTGCTGCTGTCCCAAGCAGATTTATTACCAAATCACTCTTTCACACCTAACTTGCATGCTTGTTACTTAAACATGTATATCACCAATCAATCATCACATATCTATGATTTTACTTAAGTATAATCTCCATTTCATCATTTTAAAGCACAACATGTTAGCTGAATTTTCCCTTTAACATCTAAGGTACATGCATGTTCATTTGTTTGGCTCAACTTCACCTATCTTCCATTTTTCATCAAAAGAACATGAAACAACAACCATTTCCTTCATGTTAATTCATGACCAAATGCTCACAATACAACCAAAAACCAAAATATGCTTCAAGAGTTAAGATAGAATCAAGAAGAACTCATGAACATCAAGATAGAAGCAAACTACCATGAACTTACCTTTAATTTTCTTCCCCAAGTGACCGAACATTCAAAAGCTTTCTCCTCTCCTTTCTCTTCTCTAACTTTAGGCTATGATGAACAAAGATGGACAAAACTTTGTTCTTTTCACCCGTTTTTCTTTTAATAAAATTTCATATTTCATCCATTTAATTCTTTAATACAAAAGACATGAAATGCCCATCATGGAACATTTACCTAAACCATTATCATGGAACATTTACCTAACCCATTATCATGGAATATTTACCTAATCCATTATCATGGAACACTTACCTAACCCATTATCATGGAATGTTTACCTAATCCATTATCATAGAACAGTTACCTAACCCATTATCAATTTGTACCATGAATTATGGAAATCAAGTGCTCATATTGTCTACAACAACATGATGGCTAGCTACTTCATGTAAAATGGGAGGTTTGTCATGCAAATCCTCCTATTTTGCACTCCTATTTATTTGGCCATTTCAATTTAGCCTATAGCAAATTCAAACATTTTCACATAGGTCCTATTTCATAATTTCACTCACAAATGACAAAATCAAAGCATGGAATTTTGCCAACATTCACAGAATTCCCGAAAATTGGGGCGTTACACATTTTACTAAAAATCACTTAACAAAAGTTGTTTATCTAACAACAAGCATGCATTTTCTATCATTAAAGACCAAAACACACCAACATTAATCAATGGAAAAACCCTAAACTTTTAATAGTTTTGCATAATAGTCCCTAGGCTAGCTAGACTAAGCTGCAACAATCCCAAAAACATAGAAATCATTAAAAATAGAACAAAAATCGTACCTAATTGAGCATAGATAACATGGTCGAATATCAAGCCCTAAAAATGGCTATTCTTCTTGTTAAGAATTGGCTAAGGAAGATGATAACATAAAAAACATAGTTTTTATTTTATTTATTTTACTTTAATAACCAAATTACCTAATTAACCTTAATGATAAAACATTAAAATCATCTAAATAATGTCCAAGAATGTCCACTCATATTAACAATGGGCTAATTGCAAAGTAAATCCCTTAACTATTTAATTTCATAGCCATTTAATACCTTTAGCTAATAGAACATCACTTTTGCACTTTTACATTCAAACAATAAAATTTCTTAACAAAAATTTCACACAAACATACTATCATGCTGCAGACATAAAATAATAATAAAATAATTATTTTTACTTCGAATTTGCGGTCTTAAAACCACTGTTCTGATTTGATTAAAAACGGGCTGTTACATTATTTACCCAATCAACCCATCCAATTTTGAAGCCTTAAATATTTAATCTATTTTTGTAATTATACATTGATTCTAAATATTTATTTAACCCTAAACAAAAATTTTATCTTCTCTTTAAAATAATAAATTTCTTATATTTATCTTTTTTCTTTCCCATCATTTGCTGGAAAATTAACTTCTTAAAGTCCCAAATCGAAAACAATTCTCGATTTAACCTGTTTCTCCACCAGTTGTTGATTTATCATCAAACACCTTCGAAATCTCATTGAAAGATTGATAAGTATTCTTAATCCAATCAATAGAACCCATACAATTTAAGATCTCATTGTTTTTGTTAATCTTCCAAACTCATTTATGAATTTTTTTCAATCTTTACCAAAAAATCTTGATAATCATGAAAATCCTTATTAATCTTTGAGTTTTTTTCGGTTGAAAGACTCGTTGTAGGTATCCCTGATCAGATTTGGACGTAAGGAGTGTCGTTCGAGACTTCGGTGTCAGGTGTGTGTTCTTTTACGAGAAAGTTGAGGCAAAATCGAGCTTATGATAGACCACACGACCATCCACACGGGCGTGTCAGCTGCTTGTGTGGACCACATAGTCCTCTCGCACGGCCATGTCCCCTTGAAACCCTAGGTTTTTTGCTTCCCACACGGACATTCCACAAGGTCGTGTCTCCCTTGTAGGTTGAAATTTCAAATGCCACACGACCACAGTCTCTCACACGGCTTTACCACATGGAAGTTTACCCCTTTGACATGGCTAAGGGCTTCCCACAGAGTTTGGTCACACGGTTGTGTGTCCCCTAGAACCAAGAATTTATAGTTTGGACCTAGAATTTTATGTTTAGACCAGATTAGTCCCTGAACAAGTTTCAAGCTAGTTTTAGTTAATTAAATTATGCAATTAGGTCTCTGATAAAATAAAATATGTTAGATTCCCTAATTGATCGAATAAATGTGGTAATTATTTACTTATATATATTTGCATGAATTATGGAAAATATATGTTACTATTGTATCATATACTTGCAATTGTATGAACGATATGCCCTATATTACTATTAATTTGAATACATGAAAAACATGATTTTGCTACTAATTTTCATGTGTTAGTACATTAAATACTACCATATGTGATTTGCATTAAATTTTCTATATTGTAATGCATGGGATGGGACGATATAATCGGAGGAAGTATTGACAATATATCTACATTTATTTTTGTTGTGTACCCACAACCATAGGCAGATTCCATCTACAATGGTCTTGTTGTGTACCCACAGCCATAGCAGATTCCAGCTGCGACGTTTTGCTATGCATTCACAACCCTTTGAAACCTATTATCTGTAATATATTTTTGTGTCCCCACAACCATATATAGATTCCATCTGCGGCATTTTGCTATGTGTCTACAGCCATTAGCAGTAAAAGTACAAAGTATTGGTGCTTAATCCACAATCTAGTGTGTTTGTGGTTAGAGTTCCCCAAAAATCCCATTGTGGTTTGTAACAGTGGGGTAGGATCTTTTTTGTTAAAGACCAGAAATTGTATGACATCTTTTGAACCATGTGCATACAAATATGGAAATTATGTTATGATAGATGTATGCATGACAATATGTATTTATATGTATTTTGTGGGCAAAATCTGAATTTTTGGTTATTCTGATATTTGCTATTGTGAGTTTCAATATATGCTAAATGGTTGCATTGAAGAAAAAAATGATACTCTAAACTGATATCTGATTATGAATATTTTATTCAATATGATTTAATATGTCTTACCAAGCGTTTGCATTTCTTTCCTTATGATGAAACTTACACTGAATTTCATAACTCACCCCTTTTAAATTTTTATCCTTATAGATAACCCACTAAGTTAGGACGTGGGCTCAGCATTTGGAGAGTCTTGGCTCAGATTTGTTAAAATATTTCTAGACATTTTATATTTTATTATTCAGAGATTGAATTATCATTTTATTTTGAACTGTGGCACGAGACTTAGGAGTTGGGTTTGTTTTTACTTTGCATGACATTTAATTAAAATTTTTAGGACATCATGTTATGATTATTAATTAGTATCATGAACCTCGATTTTTATTAAAAACAACTAGATATTACTTTCCACTGCTAAATTATAACTAAATTTTAGGGAATAATAAATTGGTATTTAGCTAGGTTTTCTACCAAATTAAACAAATGTTTAAAAATAACTAATTTCAAAACTCTGATAGCTTACTCAGTCACTTCTGATACAAGTCTCAAGGCCCAATTTTAGGCCCATGGATGTGATGGTCTTACACTACCTCAAGGCCCAACAACATGGTCAAAGGTCAAGCAAATCAAAACAAGATTTGATCAAATCTAGTATGCGAGGATGAATCTTTTCTAGGTAACGAGGAATGATAAATGCACAGAATGAGTGAAATGTATTAATGTCAATTTTCAAGCTGAAAAGATTAGTCAACTTGCGACAAATTTTTGGATGGGGTCCAGACACACTTTAAATCATTTAATTTTGATTACGCGAGCAGAATTTCTCAACGTGATTATTATGAAAATTACAATTTTTGAGTTTTTAATTCGAGTTTAAATTATATCGGGTTTGAGTTTTAAGCTTAATTTTTATTTTATATGAGTCCAATATTGTATTTATTAGCTCTTATTATTTTATTATTTCAAAATTTTTATAATTATTAAGTATTTTAAGTTATTTAGAGTTTTATGTCAACAAGAACGTTTAGTTTAAAACTACTTCTTATTTAGGTTAATTAGAGTTCTAGTATCCTTAAGAGTTTTATTTAGATTTATTTAGCTAGCCTATATAATGGCCTTTACATTGTACACAAGAGAATTAATTGATTATTATTCAACTTCTTTTTTGAGTTAATAAATTCTCTTTGAGTTTTTTTTTTTCAAAATTTTTTCTTGAGTTTTCTTTTTAGAATAGTTTTAACAATCTTTTCAGATTATGGAAATCATCTTCAAACTTTTCTTGCCAAGTTTTCTTTTTTGGAGGGAAAATTAAAGCCTCTTGAAGGGGGTTGTGGATTCTTCTTGTTTCCAAGGCTCATTAGGACTTTTACATGCCACGTTCTCTCTTTTCCATCTATCTTCTTTGTTTTCTTCTTTATTGTTCTAATCTTTGATTTATTATTCTATTTTATTTATCTTAGTTATTTATTTTAATTGTTTTATCTGACTTGGATTCGATAGCATTTCAAGTTGTGTCAAAATCCAAGTTTCTTTCCGAACATCTAGAGCCCTAAGACAAATCCATGACTTGGACAAACTTTACGATCCTCTCCTGCACTTTTTGCATTCATCCGTATCAACTTCAATGGGTAATGTAATCTTCTGAATTTAGACCTAGCGTCTAGGCCAGGTTGGGGAGGTTACACCACCCCAACGGTCAAAAAACCCCAACGGCTGCCCCAACCCCAACGGCTATTTCAATTGACAAGGCATGAAAACACGTCCAGTTGGACGAGCTTTCAGTGCATTTTTTTCTGACAGTGCACTAAAAACGCGTCCTACGTGGAGCGTTTTCTCACTACCACTTTCGACTTCTACAATTTCCTACTCACCCATAAGATATCCTGAGATAATATTTTCTAAAAAAATTTGATTGACATCAACTTGTCGTAAGCTACGAGTGATCAAAACTCAATTCCATTTAAAAAAAACCAAAAAAATTACAAACTAAAAGTTAATTGAATCGGATAGTTCAAGTTTCAATTTTGAATCGAATTAAATTTTAAAATTCGAATAAGTTGAATCCGACGATTGGTGTAAACATGATTGTTGTAAATATTGAATTAAATATTATTAACTTTACAACTCAAAAAATTATAAAAAGTCTAAAAAGTATATAAAAAAATAAAAAATATAAAAAACACTAAACCTTAAAATACTAAAACCTACCAAACCCTAACACTAACCTTACTTTAACCAAAATCAAAACCCTTACTTTACCAAATGGAAAAATGCTTCTTGCTAGAAGCATTTTCGTGTTTTTGGCCTAATCCCGTAATTTTTCTAAAAGTTGGCCTAATCTGGTAATTTTTTTTAAAAAAAATAGGGTTTATGAGAACTTTACTCCTTCTTTGCCCATTAGGATTTTTAGTCAATTTCCCAACAATAGAGAGTGTACCTTACTTTTGGAACATTAGAATTGATGTTCAACGACGATAAGACTTCACAACAGCCAAATTCTTCGGACATCAATTCTAGGGCATGTAAAAATATGATAATTTCCTTCTTTTTGATTCTTGAATTCTTTTTGGTGCAATAGTGTTTAAATAAGACTTTTTAATATTGGGTTTTGCAGTCGATAGTTTGTCAAATTTTGGTCAAAATTGTGATTTTTTTTGAGGTAAGGTTTAGTTCTAGGTTAGTTTTCTCAAAATATGGGCTTTGGGTGTTCAATCTCAAGCAAATGATATAGATGAAAAATAATATGTTTCTAAAGGAAGGTGGTTTACACATAAATACCAAATGAGGCAAAGGAAGTAAAAGAAAGAAAATAGATAAGTCATTCAATTTTTATTTAGTTGCTTAAACTTGACAAGGAATTAAGTAACCTTTGAGCTTTTTTATTTTTATTTTTGGACAATTGACCAACGAAATGGTGAAATGATTAATATTTATTGTTGGGATCTAGTGTATTTAGTGTAATAGTTTTGTCTATGTACTTATAATTTTTTTGAAAAAATTAGTTTAATAAAAATCCATCAGTATAATTAATCTTTTTTGTATAATGTCCTCAACGGTTTTTGCACGTAAAGCAAAATTAAAAGCATTTATTGAGTCATTGATTATCTAACATTTAAACTAATAATAAGCAGCATTATGTTGTCAAATCATAATGCAGAAAAAGAACGTATATTAATAGATAATCTTATCAAGTCCTTTGTCTAATTGGAATTATGTAAGTCAATTGAAAGACTAATATGTCGCCTATCAAGTTCAATTAGGAAATAAATTGTCTTGGGTATAAGAGCAGACGACTCTCAAAACATAGAGATATAGATATGATTAATTGGATTGACAATACATTGGAAAGGACACAAGTAGAATAGATATTAGATCTATTTATATATTTATTTATTTTTAATATTTATAGTGTAACATACCTTAATTCTAAGTGGTAATGGACTATGTATGCATGACTCATATACTTTGATGCAAATGAAAGCCTAAGTTCAAATATATAAGAAACCAAAAGTTGGTACATTGGATATACGACTTCCACATGGTGTAGCATCATTCCATAACAGTGGAATTGAAAGCCTAATAAAGGGTAAATGATATCTTCTTATCGACTTTACATGATAGATGGAAAGTAACACGACCATGAGTTATTTGTCCTAAAGATAAATGGTTTAATTTCTATTTGTTAGTAATTGACTTTTCACGAAAGAAGATGTAATAGTTACAATGAGATAAAATATGATCATATTGGGAGAACAGATTTATTCCAAAGAGATTAAGAATATCCTATGAGGATAACACACTTATAGCAAGATCATTGGATGAACATTCAATGAATGACTATTATAATGGTATAATAAGGGAGAGTTCAATCATGATACTCAAGTGGAATGATTCTATGATTAAATAATGACGTAATTAGTAGGTGAAGAGTGTAACACCTCTTAACCTAACTTGCTACCCGAATTGAGGTCTCGAGATGCCATATTATTCTGTTAACTATTAGATATATTTTAAGTCAAATAAATGACATATGCCGATAAAAAAATTTCGATTAATTCATATCATTAAATAATTATGCTTACACTTGAATTATAAAATTTTTGTCTCCAAGATTTTTTGAAAACATTTTCTACAAAAATTGAGGTCAAGGTATCGGTACTCTAGCTCGAAGTATAGATACCTCTGATGTGGTACCGATACCAAATTTAGCTTCGAAGTTTCAAAAAATTCAAATGAAAAAATTGAAGTATCGATAGCCTTAGTTAAGTATTGACACTTTTAATAAAGTATCGATACTTTACCAGGTTATTGGTACCATTTTTAGTTTTGAAGTTTGGAAAAATCTAAACAAAATTCAGCATGTATTGATACCCTATACAATGTATCGATACTCTCCTTTTAGTATCAATACTCAACTCCTAATATCGATACCAAAATCAGGTTCGACATTTCAAAAATTTAAGAATATTTCCTAAGTATTGATCCCTTACCCATGGTATTGGTACTTCATCATAATTTCCTGCACTTCTAAATTTCTTTTCACTTTCGTCTCAAGTTCAAATCACAAATATATCAATCCAATACACAATTCAATCATATAAACTTTCAATTCCAAATCAGTAATCAACTAACTCATTATATATCTTTTAATTATAGAAAAGTTTATTTTATTAACTTAAATATTCATAATTTACAACTAAGTTCGATAATACATTTTATTTGAACAGACTATACCCATGTACATGCCATATCTAAAACTTAAATGTCAAGCCTTACTCTCTTTCAAGTTAGAAAATGTGATGAGATGAGCATTCACCAATCACTGTCATATCTCGTCAAAACTAGCTTTTAACCTACGCACTGAAAAGAAATACATTAATCCTATGACGGCTTAGTAAGTACGGTAAGAATTTAAATCTTATTTCTAAAAATATGATAGTCTTAACTACAAGCACATGAATAAGTTTACTCCATTTTACATAATAGTCCCAATAAACCTTTTTATTTATTTATCAACTTTAGCTTTTAAACCACTTACCCTATTCATTATTATCTATATTTACCAGATATTTCGTTCCTTTTTCTTAGCACATTGTAGACTATACAGAACACTTAGGATATTCAGAATATATACAGAGGGCACCAAAGTGCGTTAATAGAATAGAACAACACCAATGTACTTATCAGAATAGAACAACACCGAAGTGCTTATCAAAATAGAGAGCTCGTTAAATTTTCTTAATGGAAAGCTATCAATATCCCAATAGTTCTTATCTCGTCTACATGGGCTTTAATAAAATCAATTCAACTTTTTCACATCTTATAATTTAGTCTTTCAGGTCATAAAATTTAAAGAACATATAGTTTTACTACACATTTCACATTCACAATATATATACTTTAACACATACTTCATTTATTTTTCTTTTTGTCTTCATTTATTTCCTTATTATATATTTTATTTTATTTACAATTTAGTCCTTGTCTATTATAACAACATATTTATAACTAATTAACTAATTAACTAAATAACATACTTTATAATTTAAATCTAAAAGAAATAAGATAAAATCCTTGAAGTACTTACAACCAAGGCTTGAATGGAGTATTTTCTTCTCTTTTTACTATTTGGCTACTCATTTTCCTTTGTTTTCAATTTGGTCTTCTCTTTTCTTCTCTTTTTATTGATTTTCATGTCAAAGCACATAACATCTATTTGTAAAAATCATAATCAAATAACATATTTATGCTTATCTAATGAACTAACAAGAACTTCATAGAAAACTTATCATTTCTTACCTTAATTTCTTGAATTCACAATCTAGTCATTATTTACTCTCACTTCCAAGAAAAAATATTGGTTATCTTTTCATAAAACTAAGGTGACTACTAGATTCCTTTTGCTAACAAAACATAAAAGAAATGTAAGAAATTATGATACGTATTGAGTGGGTGACAAGATCATAAGTTTATCCAAATTGTGGATTTGATTTAAGACTTTAGAAGATTGAAAAGAAACTTGGATTTTAACACAACTTGAAATGAAAACAAATATAAGTCAAAACCAAGATTTAAATTAAAGGAAAAAATTAATGTAACAACCCGCCTAGTGAAGTCTCGATGTTTGATTATTGTTTAGAGTGTTTTGGTGAATTAAGAGTAGAAAAGAGTAAGTAAATTTTTTGTTTTGATTAAGTATAGAATTCTTTGTATGCGCCACTTGGCGAACTCTTAGCTTGGCAAAGATCTGTGGTTTGGAAGACTCTTTAGTTAAGTGTACGTCACCTAAATACTTTGGCAAACTCGCTTGGTTTATTGTTGAATAGATTTGTTTACTATTTTAGTAAGGTAATTTAGTTAGATAAATTGAGACCTAAATTATGATAAGTGTACATAATCATGAGAATCAAGAGTGTCAATAGAATTATTTGATTTTTCCACTAAACCTAGTCTCCGTAATTAAGTATATAAGGGTAGCAGTGCCTTCATAAAAAAAATTTATGTTTTCTTTATATTTATCTTCCTCCTTGATCTTCTTAGCATTTTTTGAAAACCAAAGTTCAAAAAACTTGTTTGAAGTTGGGTTCACTATAGTCAGCCAACTCATACATTTTCCATACCTCTCTGGTGATCACTGATGAACCCTAGGTTATTATTAAATTTATTTATGTATTTTCGACTTTGCATGCATAAGTGTCAGATTGGTGTGTAAGGAAAGAAACTTCCTGGTTCTGGGTTAAGTGTTAATGTTTTGTGCATGCATGTTTAGTTTTGATGAAGTAGTAATTAGATATGTTTAAATAACCTTATTTTTATTTCAAGACACTACTAAAGGTTCAAGTGACAAAAGCGAAGGACCTGCTATTTAGACTTTGTTATTTTTCTGGTGAGTTCCTTCTTACTTCCATGTGCTGTGAGTATCTTTACTTTATAATATTGTAAGGTAAGTATTCTTGCTTTGTAAAGGATGACCAATGTATGTGTGTGTGAATAATGGTTGTCAGTCCAGAGCCATTAGTCTGAGTTCTGTATGTTTGGGATAAGAAGTATGAGTCATTTTCATGTTAAGCAACTACCATCTACTTCTAATATGAATGATATGACATGAACTGATAAATGAAAATGGATTTAAAGGAAATATATTGTGTAGACTCCGATAGGGCAGATATATATTGCAAACCGGATTGACAAAACACAATTAAACATGTTTCTGAATGATTCTTAAATGGGGAGCTATAATGAGAGAATGTATATAAATAAAGCAGAAACATCTTATATGAATCTAAATCTGAATCTGAATCTGAATTCTGGGTATGTGGCTGAAAATTGAATGTTTGTGTTATGATTGTGTTGGCTTATAGAATTCTCCCATGTGACATGCCATTAGTGTACTAATTTCGTCTGAGTTATGTATACACCAGTGAGTGTACTCTGTGGTTATGAATGATTCCTTTGCAAGATTGAACTATGTTATTCGTATTTTTACTTAAGATTTCCATCAAACTCACTAATTTCTTTTGAAGTTACCTCATGACCATTGTCTTCCTATGCCTAATGTTGGAAGAAAACTGTTTGAAGGACTATGCTGGATGACATCTGCTACTATGAGATATTTGTTTATTTGTATTATGCATGATAAATGGGGGTGGTGTCTAGTTGTATTTAGGGATGGAATTGTAATTTAAACTTGTGATTGATAAATAATGCTTTAATGAAACTTTATCTAAATTTTTTTTTAAAATAGTTTCATAATGTTATATTTCGAATAATGAAATTATCTTATTGAAGTTTATACGTCATTTGGCTTATACTTTATTGTAGTATTTATTAAAGCTTTAATTCAAACATTGTAAATTATACAAAGTTTTCACTAGAAATAGTTTTAAAGCTGGATGATTTCTATGTAGCAACATGTCATACTTGGGTCATTCTAAGGGATCACGTTTGGCGTTTTACAAGTTTGGTACCATAACCAAGTTTTACCCGATTCTCGAAAACTTGAAGGCTGTGTCACACCCTATCATACATAGTAGGTCTTTGGCTTAGTCCTTACTGTATGAACTAAGTTAAATTTTCTTTTGTCGTAATATAAGAAAATGTCTGACGGATCTAGAGAAGTTATCGGGGGAAAAAATGAGTCATATGCCTGCACAAGAACAAGCACTTGCTAATAACATGGGTAATGCAAGGAATGCATTTAGGATTGTATTTTTCACGATGATGACACAAGTATTTGATTAGTTCATGAGTAAAACTCAAAAACCCCAGCTAAAACAACTGCAACAACCACATCCTGAAGTGGTTTTCCCAGCACAAACTACTCCATAGGTATCTGTTGTGACTTAATCTAAAGTTGATCTTGTAAGGGAGTTTAGAAAAAGGGGTGCCAAAAAGTTTCTTGGTGATAAAAGTGATGATCCCACTGTAGCTGAATAGTGGTTATCTCATTTATGAAGAGTAATAAAAGAATTGAAATGTACTCCTAAGGATAATCTTTTGTGTGCTATACCATTGTTAGAAGGGGAAGCATATCAATGGTGGGAAACCTTGGTTAGTGTAACTCTTGAAGAAATAATTGACTGAGACTTCTTTTAGGAAAAGTTCATGAAAAGTTCAGGAAAAGATATATAAACCAGATGTATATTGAATAAATAAAGAAGGAGTATATGAGACAAGGTAGGATGTTTGTTATGAAATATGAGAGAGAATTCCTCAAACTTAGTCGTTATGCAAAGAACATGTTTTAGACAGTGAAGAAAATGTGTGATAAATTTGAGTGGGGACTAAGGGATGAAATTCATACATTAGTGTCAACTTCTAAACGTAAAACTCTTATAGCAATGGCATCTAAGGCCCATATGATAGAAATGACCATCAAAGACAGAAGTAAGAATTTTGAAAGGGAAAAGATGAAGAGGGAAGGTCAAGCCTATAAACTCCCAAACCTGGCCTAGACATTACAACCGAATTGTGAAGGCCATATTAGACACCTTAGCGTCGAACTTACTCAAACGACAGCTTAAAACCTTCAAGTACTCTCTTTTATAAAATCTTGTTTTCTATTGTTAACTTTGGACAACGTCCCTTGAATTAGTCCATTACGCTTTAGTCAAATTAGCAAATTAGGTGAATTTTTATAAAACCCAATTGTCGGCGTTGCTTTAGAAAAATCATTTTGAATACCTTCTTAGTAATAGAAAAGTACCATTACTAGTAAAATTATTAACTTCGCCATATATCATGCATAGTCCAATTTCAATGTATATAATCTGTAAAACTATCCCAAGTATGAGTGTTATGCATGCGTGAAAAACCCCAAAATCCAAAAAGTCTCGAACCACAGCTTAAATAATTTACAATCCGAAAATCAAATAATAATGAAAATAATGAGAAAATAAAATAAAATAAAATAAAATATTTTGATGAAATTGAATCTGAACTCCGATGTATGTCCGCATGCCAATTCTGATCCTAAGTTTGTTCATTACTTGAGAAATTAAGATAATGGGGTGGGCTTAACAAGCTCAGTGTGAGTCAAAACAAACAAGCGTTAAGCATTCTTACAAGTAATTCATAAAGAAATCAACAGCGCAATCAAACATTATCAATAACAATTTTCATGCACATGATCGTGACGAATGCACATGTAAGATCCTACCTATACCATTCGCTACACACCACGAGTTCCCCAAAGCTGTCTGCCAAATTCCAACGTATATGAGCAAAGCTCAATATGGTAAAACCACCAATAATCAATGTCGAAACCATTTTTTTATTTGAAAAAAACAGAAATCGACTTTTAAACAAAATGTGGAGTCGCCACCAATCTTTTTGTTTAGTTGTGATTGGATCACCTAATAAAATATTTTGTTTCATTTAAATCAATTTTGGTCCACATAAATTTAAAAATGGGTTCGGGAGCCGGTTACGTATGAGGAAGGGTTAGCACCCTCACTACGCCTAAAAACTGGTACCAGATTGATTAATTTTTTCCTTATGTCTAGGGTTTTTTCAAAAAAAAAATTGAAATATGGTTCCTTTTAAAACATTTGAGTGGTTTAAGCTGGTCGTCAAAACTTTCTCGTTTCAAAGGTATAAACATCACATCCAAAACGATAGGACATGATCTTTTATACTTTTGAGAACATGATTGAGTTTTGACTTCCAAAAGTTCTTAGGTCAAAAATTTCAAAAGGGTATCCAAATATTTAGTCCAACGAAAAATCGAAACCCAGCACGGTAGGGGACGATTTCTCGAATTTCTAAATACTAAACATTACCTTTATTTTAGGATTTTTAAAAAAGATTTTTAAACTCAAAACATATTAATTTTATTTGAAATATAATGGAATGGTTGATTTTAAAGAGCTGGAAATTATAAAGCGACATTTGTAAACCAACAGAAAAAATGAAAACATAGGATAACATGCATGCATAAAATACAATAATTGATGAATAAAGCTAATATAACTTATTTAATCAACTACCAAAACAAATAATTAGATATAACTAACCTAAAAAAAACCAACTTTCTAAGCGGTATGGAGAACAATTGAGGTAACAGTGTGAAAAACGGAAAAATAGCACAACAATAATATATATAGCCTAATATAATACAATCAATACAAAATATACAAAACGAAGTGAAACTTTAAAAAAACACTATGGTATAAGGCAAATTTAAAATAATGATGAACACATATAATATATGAATTGATGAATTGATGAATTGATGAATTTGAAACTATTTGTAAAAACAAACTAGAGATATATATGTAATCATTAAAATATGTATTATAGAATAAAGATTTTAGACCAAATAACATACAAAGTGTTAAAAAGATTTGTTAAAATATATACAATAAAGGAAAATTTAATAATATATAAAATATGAAAGGATAGCAAGAATACATAATAAGATATAATCTTAGGAAATACACATAATGGGTTTCCAAAACATATATATATCTAAATAGATTTAGAAATAATTATTTGTAAAAATACTATGAAATCAATAATGCATATAAAATTAAGTTAATCAATAAATTATATATGTACCAATATACATGAAAGCATTAAAATGAGATACTACATAAAATATTGGAATAATATAATATAAAGAAGAATTCAAATAATAATTTTATAAACACAAAATGAAGTTCCTAAAATAGCTTCATATAAAAATATTAAGTGAATCATAAAGCAAGAAGTATTTGAAATAAAAAACTCTATTAAAATAATATATGTATCAATATATATAAAAATACTTAAATAAAATGTTATATAAAAGTGTTAAAACAGTTTAATGTAACAAGAATTTTAAAACAATGATTTTACAAAACAAAAATAAAGTTATTAAGATAGCTCAACACATATATAAAAATATTGTGAACTTCAAAATAATAGGCATTACAAATTGAAAACTCAATGAAAATAATATATGTACAAATATGTATAAAATATTTAAAGAAATATTGTGCAAAATGTAAAAATAATATGATAAAAGAAAGTTCAAAATAGTTGTGCAAATAAAAACAAACAAAAGCATTAAAATGGATCAACACCTATAAAAATATTAAATGTATTTTAAATTAGTAAGTTATACAAATAACAAAAAAAACCAAATTAAAATTGAACTAAAATAAAAGGGATAATTTATAAATAAAAGAAACCCAAAATAGGGACCAACGCGCAATGTGTGCAAATGCACAGGGACTAAAGCTGGAATTACTCCAGATCCCAAAACACTTCGTTGAGGCGTGGACTCAATCGCAAATAAGCACAAATTACAAAACCAAATTTAAAAAAACGAAACAAAATGCATAAGGCGCAATTACAGACTTGTGCGAAAGGGGAGGACCTAATGTGAAATTATCCCATCTCCGTAGAAACGCGCGGATCCTAGGGACGATCGGGTCGGATCGATGCGGGTCGGCTTAAACCGGCTTCGTTTTGGGGCCATTGACATTGGCCCTAAATGGTGCCATTTTATACACCTAATTAACACTAAAAAACCTAATATTAACACACTCAACCATTTAAAAACGAAAATAAGAAAACCAAATCTCTTTCCCTTTCACTTTGTAGCCGAACCCTAACTTCCCCTTCGCTCTAACACTGATCGGCCATTACAATCAGCGAACGGCGTACTCGAGCCTTGAAAAGATGATTTGTGGCCTTGTGATTCCCCTTTCAACTTCAATTTCAACGAAGCCAAGAGGAATCTATGGCAGATTCGCTAGGTAAAACCTCGCCTTTCTTTTTCTCTTTTATTTTTTAAATACAATAGTGAAAAATCAAAAAAGAAAATGAGATGATTCGATGGAGAACTAAAGAAACTAGAAAGCAGAAAATCACCTTTAAAAATTTCCTTTCGAAATGCTTTTTCTGATATTTAGTGCTCGTAAGTATTTGCAGGTACATTCGATGGCTTTTTATAGTCAGATTTACAGAGTAAATAAAAAATAAAATTACATTTTCTTGCTGTCATTTGCTGTAAATTCGGTTAGCTCCTTCTCTCGTGTGTTTCATTGCAAGAGTAGCTGTACAAAGACACGAGCAGAGGCGTGCGCGAGGAACTAGTGGCGCTCGTGTGGTACTGGAGACCGACTGCTAGCTACGGCGTGAGGTGAATGACTAGGTTTTCGGCCTCTGAAACCAGACTTTAAACATTTGGGCCAGTCTTGTGATTGGACCATATTTCAAATAGGCTAGAATTTGTTTTGTTAATTGGGTTACTCTTAACAACTGGGCTAGGCAATTTGGGCGTAATAGTTAGCCTTTATTTTTGTAAAAAGACTTGGACTTTTAATTTATTAATTTTTCTTTGATTTATTTTATTTATTTTTTGGATAGCTTTATGGGCCCGGGCGAGATGGGCTTATTATAGCTGCCCCTCTTTGCTCATTATTGTGTAACAAGAATAGAGCAACAACTTTAAATAGGGCCAATTTTGCCCGGTTAACTTTAGGGAAATAGTATTGGTGGTCCAAATCTGCTCCATTGCCGATACATGGAGATAAGATTCGCCATCCTCAATCTGCTCAACAACTGTCTAAGATCTTCAATCTTCAGTCTGCTTCCTTGCTACTTCAAGAAGATAAGACTTCAAACTTCAACCTGCTCTCTTGCTACCTTAGAGAGATAAGGCTAGTGGCTTAAATTTGCTCTATTTTTTTCTCATGGAGATAACAATCAGTCTGCTTCCTTGCTACTTCAGGAAGATGAGACTACAGTTACCAATCTGCTTTCTTGCTTCCTCAAAAAGATAAGTCTAGTGGCTAAAATCTGCTCCATTGTCGATATATGGAGATAAGATCCGCCTTTCAATCTGTTCTGCTACTGCTTAAGGAGATAAAATCTTTAATCTTCAGTCTGCTTCCTTGCTACCTTAGGAAGATAAAACTCAATTCTTCAACCTGCTCTCTTGCTATCTCAGATAGATAAGGCTGGTGGCTTAAATCTGCTCCATTGCCGATACATGGAGATAAGATTCACCATCTTCGATCTACTCCGCTGCAACTTCAGGGAGATAAGATCTTTAATCTTCAGTCTGCTTTCTTACTACCTTAGAAAGATAAAACTCATTCTTCAACTTGCTCTCTTGCTACCTCAGAGAGATAAGGCTGATGGTAAAATCTGCTCCATTGCCGATACATGGAGATAAGATTCACCATCTTCGATCTGCTCCGCTGCAACTTCAGGGAGATAAGATCTTCAATTTTCAGTTTGCTTTCTTGCTACCTCAGAAAGATAAGACTCATTCTTCAACCTGCTCTCTTGCTACCTCAGAGAGATAAGGCTGGTGGTAAAATCTGCTCCATTGCCGATACATGGAGATAAGATTCACCATCTTCGATCTACTCCGCTGTAACTTTAGGGAGATAAGATCTTCAATCTTCAGTCTGCTTTCTTGCTACCTCAGAAAGATAAGACTTATTCTTCAATCTGCTCTTTTGCTACGTCAGAGAGATAAGGCTAGTGACTTAAATCTTGCTCCATTGCCAATACATGGAGATAAGATTCTTCAATCTGCTAACTTCATCAATGTCGCTACACTGTCCTCTGGGGAACATGTCCTATAGACTCCATTTTATGTGCGCATGTTTATGCCAAGTAATTAGGATGCTATGATTGAAATGAATCAATGCTCCTAACTAAATGTGATATGAATGATATATGCAGAAATGTGAATGATTCCATTTTAAAAATTAAGGTATCATTACTCGTTGTTCATTAATATTCTGTCACTGACGTATTCGCTCAACCATCTTCTCGACAGAGTATCCCAAAGAAACAATCATTTTCTACTCAGCAAACTTGCCCCCACTGTAATTCCAATGTCCCTTCCACTATTCTTTTTGAGACAAAAACATTGCAACTCATAGTTGAATTTCCTCTATTCGATCTGCTACCTCACTCTTCAGGTGTTATAGCTAGATGTTCATGTTTGACATTTGTAAAGATACAAAGTATCATTTCCCTTTTCTTGAGAATAATTCCTTTTTATATTAATCATTTTTTGAAATTGCATCATTAACGCCATGTCTTGTCCTTTTGTTCAATCATAATTTGGACAGAAAAAAATCCAAAGAGGTAATTTATTCAAATATATGCCTAGAACTTGGTGTGTTCTAAGCAATAGTCCTGTTTCAAATTCTTATATTATCTAGAAACTCCTAGAGTAATATGCGAAACTTCTATTATGAAAACATTAATAGTTCATTCATCATTACTTCAATGCAACATCCTTGCAATCAAATCGTAATAATGGATAAGAATGGTATTAAATTTAAGCTTGAAGTGAATAAATCATCAAAGGAATAAAAATGGCCATTGATTTAAGAATTTATATCTCGAAAAAGAAAGGCTAATTCAAAGATAACCAATTTATTGGAAATAAAATGAAGACTAGGTACCCTTGATATCGGAAACTAAGCTTCTCCGTACAAACTTTTTGAAGACCAATTCAAACTTGACAAGTGTTTAGAAGATCAGAAGTACTTTGTCAATGCCCCAAGATGCAACATACCCCCTTCCTTGTTAATTCAAGTATAGTAAGATCATCGCCTTCCTACTTTAGATCAACATTTGAGCCGCCCTTTTCGGGCTTTCAACTCAAATCCCCCTTTGGTTTTAAGGCACCCTTTGCGGGTTTTCACCTTGGCCTCTCCTCTTTTTTTTTTCTCTTTTTTATTTTTATTTTTTTGAGTCTCAAAGCGCCCTTTGCGGGTTTTCACTTTGGCCCTTTTCCATTTTTATTAGGTCTCAAAGCGCCCTTTGTGGGTTTTCACTTTGGCTTCTTCCCCTCATTTTTTCGAGTTTTCACTTTGGCTTCTTCCCCTTATTAGGTATAATACTTTTTGACTAAATCCGAGTTCACTGGATTAGACAAGTTTTTTCATCTATTTCAGCCAGGATTAATGCTCCTCCGAAGAAAGCTTTTTTCACCACATAAGACTCCTCCCAATTTGGCATCCATTTTCTTCTAAAATCCTTCTGTATAGGAAGAATCTTTTTCAGAACCAAATCTCCCTCGTGAAATTCTCTTAGGCGAACCTCTTTGTCATAAGCCAGCATCATTCTTTTTTGATACATCTAACCATGCTGAATAGCCCTTACCCTCTTTTCCTCAATCAAATTCAACTGATCATATCGAGACTGTATCCATTCTGTTTCATCTAACTTCAATTCTGACAAAACTCAGAGTGAAGGTATATCCACTTCAATGGGTAGAACTGCTTCTATTCCATAAACCAATGAGAAAGGTGTTGCCCCAGTAGAAGTTCTGATGGATGTTCGATAAGCGTAGAGAGCGAATGACAACTTCTCATGCCAATCTTTATAATTTCTTGATATTTTTATTGGCTGCTTCCATTGCCTCATTCATTTTTGGGCGATATGGTGATGAATTATTGTATCTGATCTTAAACTGACTGTATACCTCTGCTATTGTGCTGTTGTTCAAATTTAATGCATTATCAGATATGATCCTCTCAGGCATCCCATATCGACATTTAATTTCCTTCTTTAAAAATCTGCTGACTGCCGATTTAGTTACATTGGCATATGAAGCAGCCTCCACCCACTTGGTAAAATAATCAATGACCACAAAGATGAAACGATGCCCATTTGACGCCTTCGGTGAGATTGGTCCTATGACATCCATGCCCCAAGTGGAAAATGGCCATGGAGAAGTCATAACATGCAAAGGCGAGTGAGGTACATGAATCCTATCACCATAAATTTGACATTGGTGACATTTCTTAGCATAATTGATACAGTCTCCCTCCATAGTTGACCAATAATATCCAAACCTCATAATTTGTCTGGCCATTGTAAACCCATTAACGTGTGTTCCACAAACACTTTGTGCACTTCTTCCAAGATTTTCTTGGCCTCCACAGCATCCACACATCTCAAAAGTACTTGATCCTTTCTTTTTTTGTACAGGATCTCCCCATCTAAAATATAATCACAGTCTAGCCTTCTCAACATCCTTTTGTCATTCTCCGTGGCTTGATCTGGATATTCACGATTTCTCACATATTGTAATATAGCCTAATACCAAGGATGATCATCTCTCTCTTCTTCCTCTATATTATAACTGTAAGACGGGGCCTCACAAACACTCATCTAAATAGGTTTCACGTCTTCTTGTCTGCTTATTTTGATCATAGAAGCCAAAGTAGCCAAAGCATCTGCCATCTGATTTTCATCACGCGGGAGATAATTGAAGGTAATATCATTAAACTCTTCAACTAACCCTAACACCAACCTTCTGTAATTGATTAATTTAAAATATCTTGTCTCCCATTCACCTCGAAGTTGGTAAATTACCAGCGCAGAATCTTCATATACTTCTAATAACTTGATCTTTTGTTCTATAGCTACTCGAAGTCCCATGATAAATGCTTCATACTCTGCCATATTATTCGTGCAATCAAAATCCAATTTACAAGTAAATGGATAATGATCTCCACCTAGAGATACCAAGACTGCTCCAATTCCATTACCCACAGCGTTTGAGGCTCCATCAAAATTTAATTTCCAAGAGTGATCTTTTGTAGTGTCCTCTTCAGTAGCTGCCACATACACTATCTCCTCATTGGGGAAATCAAAATGCAAAGGCTCATAATCTTCTAAAGCTCGACTGGCAAGAAAATCTACTATTGCACTCTCTTTTACGACTTTTTAACTTACGTAGATTATACCAAATTCAGAAAGCAAAATTTGCCACCTAGCATCCTTCCATTCAAGGCATTTGATGCCATCATATACTTTAGAGGATCCAACTTTGAGATTAACCAAGTCGTATGGTACAACATGTATTGCCTCAACCTCCTAGCTGTCCAATCCAAAGCACAACACAATTTTTCAATTGGCGAATATCTCAATTCACACTTAGTGAATTTCTTATTGAGGTGATATATTGCCCTTTCTTTTCTCCCTGATTCATCATGCTGACCAAGCACACGTCCCATAGAATTATCAAACACGATTTAAATACAATATCAACGGTCTGTCTGAGCTTGGAGGTGATAACACTGGAGGACTCGACAAATATCTTTTAACTTTATCAAAAGCTCTCTGGCACTCATCATCCCATTCTCCTGGGTTATGCTTTTTAAGAAGAAGAAATATAGGGTCACACTTCTCTGTTAATTGAGAAATACCAAGCAATGTAGTTTAGTCTTCCCAGGAAGCCACGAACCTCTTTTTGAGTGCATGGTGGAGATAACTCTTGTATAGTCCAGACTTTGTCCGAATCAATCTCAATTCCTCTCTTACTGACTACAAAGCCCAGTAGCTTTCCAAATCTAGCCCCAAAGGTACACTTGGTTGGATTAAGCTTTAGTTGAAATTTTCTCAATCTCATGAACAACTTTCTCAATACTTAGATGTGTTCCTTTTCAGTACGTGATTTGGCTATCATATTATCGACATAGACTTCAATCTCTTTATGCATCATATCATGAAATAAGGTTACCATGACTCTTTGATATATTGCTCCAGCATTCTTTAATCCAAATGGCATCACCTTGTAACAAAACGTGCCCTACAAGGTTATGAAAGTAGTCTTTCCCATGTCTTTAGGATGCATCTTTATCTAATTGTACCCCAAGAAGCCATCCATGAAGGAAAACAACGTGTAAGAAGCCGTATTATCTACTAGTGTATCAAAGTGAGGCAAGGGGAAATTGTCCTTTGGGCTAGCCTTATTTAGATCTCTATAATCCATACACATTCACACCTTTTCGTCTTTCTTGGGAACAGACACAACGTTGGCTACCCATCCTGAGTACTTGATCACCTGAAGGAATCCAGCATCAAATTGCTTTTTGACTTCCTCCCTTATCTTTAAAACAATAGCTGGCCTCATTCTTCGAAGTTTCTGTTGCACCGACTTGCAATCTTCTTTTATGGGAAAGCGATGTATTATAATATCAGTGCTTAAGCTAGGCATATGTTGGTATGACCATGCAAAAACATTTTTGCATTCCAAAAGCAACCCAACAATGTGACAGCCCTATTTTTGACCCTAGTTGGAAAGTGGTTTTGGGACCATAAAACCGAGTCACAAAAATAATTAACCGTTATATCTTATGCTTATTGTATGTGAACCTGCATGTGTGAAAGTTTCTTGCTTTAATTTTGTCAATTGTATGTAAAATTTATTAAATAGGACTTATGTGAGACAATTGTGAAATGTGATAGGTAATTTTAAATATGGTCTACTAATGCATGTTAAAAAAAAATGGACTTGCATGTCAAATTATCCATTTTTCTTTAGTGGTGGCCATGTAGTTGATTCATATATATTATATGTATATTATATTAACATTAATTTAAACTAAATGAATTAAAGAATAAAAATAAAAGAATAATGGCTTAGTGGGGAGGAGAAACCAAAGTTGGTTCATCCTTTGATTTCTTTGGCCGAAAATTTCAAGAAAAGAAGGGGAAAACAAACATTGGCTACCCCTTCCTAGCCTTGATTAAGGTATGTTTGAAGTGTTTTGATAGAAATTTCTTGTGTGTTTTAGGATAGTTTCTTAATTCCTCCATAACCCATGTGCAAATTTTCATTTTGGTAGCTATAGGAGCAATCGGTCATGAGAGGATTTTTCATTTAGAAATGTTATGTTGATGTTTTGTTGTGAATCAATAAAAGTACTCTATTTGGTTGAGATTATAAAAGTATGTTAAGTTTTTGAATTTGTAATTGTAAAGATTAAGTGTTTGTGTTATAGCGAATATACATTGAAAATTTTAATGGAGAAACTCTTATGATATAAGCTTGTAAAATTGAAGTTATAAATTGTGTTTTGTAGTTTAAATGGTTAAAAACTATTCGGTTATAGCCTTAATTTTTCATGAAGAAATCAAGTTAAATGTATTTGTGTCTATGCTATGGCCGAATGTACTATGGTGATTGTGGACTATGATAAAATTTAGTAAGGTATGTGCTTTAAATGTGTTATGAACTATTATAGGTTAAGTTAGGTTGAAGCTTAGTGAAATTGAACTTGAAAATGATTTGAGCACAATGTGGTATTGATATTATGTATAAGTAAATTTATAGATATATATATGATGAAATTGATTGGTGAGATACATGCTTAAATAATATGTATACAAAGAATGTGTGAAAGAGTGAATTGGTAATAATCTACTTGGGACAAGAGAAGAAGGTGATTTTCAAAATCACCATAAATTGTAGGAATTGAATTAGAAGCTGAATAAATTATTTAATTAAAGCTTGATGAGTCTAGTTTTCTATAATAGAAACCGTAAAAGTAAAAGAATTACCGATCATGAAATATTTGAAGTAATGTGGACAGAGTCAAAATGACTTCTAGATCCCTGCTCGCTTTTTATAAAATCATTATAAAATGTATAAAAATGGTCAGAGAATAAATTTTATATGCTTAGACTCCTTAGTGAGTCTAGTTTCAAATTAAATAAACAACAACATATTTTGACTTCTGTATAATGAGAAATTTATTTCGTAGTGAAGAATGATCAAATTTGTCAAACAGTGAAACAAGGGAAACTTTAGGAAAAATATGGTATTGATTGGCTAGACTAAAAATTATGAAAATTTTATAGATAAAATATAAATGAGTCTATTTTCAAGGAAAATTTACGGCAACTGATTTTGGAGTTTCGTAGCTCTAGTTATAATTAATTTAATGACTGTTGCTGAGGAATTCAGCTTATAGTGAAATTGTGATTATATAGTAAACATTGATAAAAGAAAAATTTTGCTAATGAATTGCTTATTGATTTCTTATAAGCTTACTATAATCTGTATGTGTGAAAGTCGAATATATATGTATTATATTCTGAAAGTAATACTTGAATAATTGATTAATGATTAGTTTAAAATTTATTGAATTAAAGCTCAAGAGCATAGAGGGGCAACCTCGGATAAGGGAAAAGCTAAAGTCGCGGAATAACCAACCCGAAATTTGTTCAGAAAGATACAAGGTAAGTTTTGAGTAATCACCTTTAGTATAAAATTTATAATGCCTTGACATATATATACTACATGAATTTTGATCCTTTTGGTTCTATTTGAATTAAGTTGAATGGAAAATTAGGGTTAAGCTTGATTGATGAAAGGTACGTGTGATATTCATGCATGATTTTAAGCTGAAATGAAATAATGGTGTTCATAAGAAGCTCATGTCCAAATGTAGCCAATGGCTACTAATAATGTGAAATGTTCTATGAAATGTGTTAGAATACGATAAAAAAAAACATGTTATTTGATGTGGAATTGTATCCGGGCTTAAAGACCCGCAAGCTTCGTGCTGGAATTGTATCCGGGCTTAAAGACCCGAATTGTATCCGGGCTTAAAGACCCATGAGCTTCGTCTTTGGAATTGTATCCGGCTTAAAGACCCATGAGCTTTGTCTTTGGAATGACATCCGGTTAAAACACCGCAGTCGTGCTAGATATGTGTTTGAGTCCTAAGACTTGATAGGACCGGTGTCGATAAGTTAAGTATGATTACGACATTGAATATCCGTGCAAGTAAGTATTATATATGTTATACACTTAAGGTACGTACACGATACTCATAAGTGAATTGACTTCAAAATGAATTATTAGTATCAAAGAATGGTATATATATATATATGTGAGTGTGTGTATATGTATGTGAATGAATACCGTATTTATGAATAAGAGAATGACTTATTTGGTCAATGTATGTCATTGTAAAAGCATGTGTCTTAAAGAAATTTTATGAACCATATAGTATAGTGAAATATGTACTTGAGAATTTTCTTGTGTATTCATGTATATATATATATATTCGACCAATAGGTTATAATTAATGTACTTGTGAGTTTTTGGCCAAGTAATTTACAAATTAAATTTGGGTTCTTGTGATACTTAATGTTAGATTTTAAATGATACGTTTTAATTGTTTGAAACACTTAAAACTTACTAAGCCTCAAAGCTTACTCTGCTTTTATTTTATTTCTTTGTTTTATAGATTGTCAATTTTGGCCATCGACTGGGGATCATCGCAGTTCATCATACTATCGATCTTTTTGGTACAGTTATATTTTGGCCTTGGTATGGCATGTATGGGTTAGGCCAGTGACGGTTATGTTTTGCATTGTAAATATTTTAGCCATATGAAAATGGCATTTATATAACTTAAAGATCAGTATGTACTCAGCTTAATTTCTATCTTTGTTGATTGATTTTATGGACAAAAAAAAAATTTAATTGTTTGGCTCGGTAATACCTCATAGCCTAAATCGCCGATCGGACTCGGGCTAGGGGTGTTATAAACAAGGTCTCGCTTTGTTTCTTCAGTTATGCATGTTCCAATTTTTATAACTTTTCCCTCTTCTAGAGTCGCCATGTCTACTACTTTATGAGGTGAAATTTACTTTTCCTCTTGTTCTACCATCCTTACAAAGTCCGGAGATGAATTACAGTCTCTGTCATCTTCAAAGTCCTGAGATCCCTCTAAACACATGTCTTGCTCAAATAGTGATTCTGAGTCAGTAACAGTGTCACTGATGATATTGATATCCAAAGACCTATTATAGGTACAAAAATATACAAAGAATGAATGAATTTGATAGTTATTGTTTTATATGGTATGTTTATGAATAAAAGAATAATTGGAGAAAGTCCAAAAAAGAATCAGGATAATTATTTAAATAAAAAGGATAAAACAATTGCTTTGTGAAAAGATTGAAAGGTTATCTGCTCAAAATGATAGCAAAAATGTAATTCATTGAAATAATGATATTTGAACATGAGCCTATTTCATAAAGAAATCTTTATTGCCTTTAGGCTTAAAACAATAAGTTTGTTTTGAACATTACTCTGAGTGAGCTCTAAAAACTACAGGAAGGTCTTCTGCAGTCCATTTGTCTAGAACACTCCCAGGCTCATATAGACGAATATCTGATGAAATCCCCTCATCAATTGTCTCTTCAAATATGGTATTGATGTGCACATTTTCCAATTCTCCTTCCACGTTTTCTTTCTCTGGCATCCCTCATTCAGGATAAATAATCCCTCCTGATACAAAAGTCCTGGAAATGTGAGGAATTATCATGGGTTCCCACTTAATTTCTCCACCACTCACACGTGCTCTTCTTCTTTCCTGCCTTCTTTCCAATTCCCTTTTCCTTTGTCTCGCATCTGGATTGAACCCCAAACCAAAGCGATCATGCTTGTCCTTCAACATCGGAACCTCAATTCTTCCATGGAGACATCTCCCAAATCCCTTTCCTGGTAAAGCTCCACGTCTACCATCAACTGTAAACCCATCATCATAGTTTTAGACATTTTCAGCTCTAGAATTCTACTTCCCTCAGTGATGAATGTTGCATTTACAAACTCCAAAGATCGAAAAGAACACTCAATGGCTTCCTCATCTATCTCTAAATACGGTACATCACTGCTTACAGCCGCAATAATATCCTCTTCAGCATTTATCGTTACCAACCATCCTTTAGATACTAGCTTTAGCTTCTGATGTAATGATGAAGGCACTGCCCCTGCCGAATGTATCCAAGGTCTCCCCAACAAGCAGTTGTAAGAGGGCTTAATATCTATTACTAAGAAATCTACTTCATATATAGTTAGGCCAATCAGCAAAGGTATTTCTATTCTTCCCATAACTCTCCTTTCCGTGCCGTTAAATGCTCACACTATATTTTGACATCCCTTCATGTGTGAGCTATCCACAGGTAACCTGTTTAACGTGGACAAGGGCAATACATTCAATGCCGACCCATTGTCAACCAGAACCCCTGACAATGTATCCTTTACATTTGGTAGTTATATGCAAAGGTTTTTTAGATCCCATTCGTCCTGGTGGTATCTCATCATCATTGAAGAAGATGAAGTTATCAGCACTTATATTATTCACCAACTGGTCCAACTTGTTGACAGAAATATCATTGGTCACATATGTCTCGTTTAGCACTTTCATCAATGCACTTCGATGTACTTTTGAGTTAAGAAGCAAAGCTAATATAGATATGCGGGTTGGTTGTTTATGTAACTGTTCCACCACATTGTACTCACTATGCTTTAGAAATTTCAGGAATTCCTTAGCTTCTTCTTCTTTCATCGGTTCATTAACAGGACCTTAGGTTCAACTGCTTTTCCCCTTTTTTGTTCGACCGTCAAATTTTTTCCTTTTACAGGCTCTATTCGGGCACTTGTCAAATCATATCGTCTTCTACTGCGCGTGTGAAAACCTATATTTTGATCCTCCTTTAACAGGCTGACTGAACTCTCCTTTCCCGGGTCTGTCACACTACAATCATAATTCCAATGACCTTTTTTCTATCCTTGTAAGAGAAAACCGCTGGCTTCTAAATTATGATCTTCGGTGTTATCTGAATTCCTGCTTCATTCTTAGGACGTGAAATAATGACCACAGGACGATTGACTTTTGGGACGTTCATTGTGGATTTCGACGCACATATATAACTTTCCTCCTTAACTTCTTCATAAAATTATATCTCCTTGTTATCCATCAGGCCTTGGATAGCAGCTCTGAACTCTTCTCATTCCTGAATTCCATGACCCTCTTCATGATGGAACTCACAATAATTCTCTATCTTATCATCATTTTCTTCTGAATTTGAAGTAACTAACCCCCTTCTTGCCATCTCCTTCCAGACCCATTTCAAAAGAGTTTTTACTTCTGAAACATCCACCTTGGTTCTTTTTCCCATACCTCAATCTATTGCATTTACCCCACTGTCAGTATGATTAGGTAACATATTTTCTGTACTGGGCACATTATCGAACTTCACAATACCTATCTGAATAAATCTCTCAACCAGCTTCTTAAAAGTAGTGCAATTTTCTATCGAATGCTCTACGATCCCTGCATGATACTCATATTAAGCATTGGCATCGTACCATTTAGGGAATGAAGGTTGTAATGGCTTTAGATAAAAAGGTGCCACCACATGTGCGTCAAACAAACTTTGATATAATTCTTTATATGTCATGGGGATTGGAGTAAATTGAAGTTTCTCATTATTTTGCTTTGCTCCAGATTCCTGCCTTGATAAGCCCTGACCAGCAGTTATCGCTTTTGGTTGACTTACAGTGACAGATTTTGAATACCTCATGTTTGCATTGTTCACCTCATTTTTCTTTTTCCGCGGAGCAGACCTTTTAGCACTTTCTCCTGCATCTATCCTTCCATTTCTTATAGCATTCTCAATCATTTCTCCTATCATGACCACATCTGCAAAACTCCTTGTGGCACTTCTTAACATGTGATTTATGAACGGAGCTTTTAAGGTATTAATAAAGAGCATTGTAGTTTCCTTCTCCAAGAGTGGTGGTTGAACTTGGATAACCGCTTCCTTCCATATCTGCACATACTACTTAAAACTTTCGTTTGGTTTCTTTTCCATATTCTGCAGAGTAATTCTATCAAGATTCATATCTGTCACATGACTATACTGCTTCATGAATGCTTGTGCCAAATCTCTCCATGAACTAATTCTGTTTCGACTCAACTGATTGTACCATTTAGCAGCTATTCCCACCAAACTGTCCTGGAAGCAATGAATCAACAATTGATCGTTATTAACGTACCCAGTCATTCTTCTGCAAAACATGGTAATATGAGCTTCAGGACAGCTCGTTCCATTATACTTCTCGAATTCTGGCATCTTGAACTTATATGGAAGTACTAAATCTGGGACCAAACTTAAATCTTTTGCATCAATTCCAGGATGTCTATCAACACCTTCCATTGCCCTGACCTTTTCCTCTAGCCATTTACACCGTTCCTCCAATTACTTTTGTAATTCTGCCCTTACTTTTTCTTCCTTCACAACTTCATCCAAATCAGGGACCATTGGATTATTCGAGTTGTTACCAGGATTAAACCCTGAACTAGCTTGGAAATTCATTGGTACTGACACTCTAGCCTGAAATTACTAAGGCCTGATTGTAACAGATGGTTTTTGCAAATTGGTCTCAGGTTGTGTCTGTACATGTGCTGGAGTAAAGCCAGGAGGATATTGAGGGTCTTCATTATTTTCCCCAACATTATCTATAGGACCTTTTCCCTTATCCATTCTTCCTATCAGTAATTGGGACAATTGACTCATCATCTCTCTTTGGGACTCTATCATTTGATCTTTCATCTCTTGCTGAATCTTAGCTAGCTGCTCTTGCATCTGTGACTGCATTTGTTCTTGCATATCCTTTTGCATTTGCTCTAACTTTTCCAGTCTTTTGTCGATTGACTTAGTTTTTTTCCTTGTACCGTAGGGATGCATATTTGGTGTGTTTTTTTTGGTTTCCAGATTACTAAAATAATTTTAAATTAATTAAAATCTTGTTATAGCATTTAATGTATATGATGTAATGTAATGCAAATGCATGAATGCAAAGGAGGCATCAATTCTGATTCAATTCCATTTAGAAAACTTTACTAGAAAATAAAATTATTTACATAAAATTGAGTTGCAAATAAGACTTAGCCCTAAAGCTCAGAGCCTTGATTTTCCTAAGCAACGAAGCTAGTTCTTGTCCCCTATCTGATTGCAACTCATACTTCACACTTAATATGTCTGCTTGTACCTCTAAAGTCTGCAAGTAATTAGCTACTTCTCGAATTTGTGTTACAGCTTCTCCCATGATGTAACCCCTGCTTCTAACTTGGTCTTGAGAGTGATGAAGCTGTCCCTTCTGTTGTTCTTCATTTGCTTCCAAGAACTCGATCCTCATTTCAAAACTTTGCAATGCCGTCTCTAGTTCTTCTATTTTCCCTTCCATCTCTACGATCTTGCTTAAGCTTGCTCTCAACTCCATCAGGGAATTACAATTCCGGTACAGAGATAGAGATCTCTCAAGTTCTGCTACTCTAGCCCTTAATTCATCTTGTTCATTTTTACTCTCTGACAGACTTTTCTCCAAGGCTTCGTTTCGAGCTTGAGCCTCCTGGAACCTCCTTCTACTGATCTACTTTAGTCTTTTCTTCTCAAACTTTCCGACGCCACTGCTCTGAATTTTTACCTAACCCAGCAGTCCTCATCGACAGGCGTAGCTTCTTACAATCTGTCTTCAAACTTTCCAAATCCTCCTCCACTTCAATCTTCCTTTTCCGTAACTTGTCTACCTCTGACTTCTGAACTTTCACATCTAATTTCAGGTGCATTTTCTCTTCTTCCAACTGCTTGATCCTTTTCCCAAGCTCAGAACTCTTTTTCTCAAAGTCTTGCTTTATAATTTCCAACTCTGACGGGGCAACTTGTAATTGTTCCTCCATTGGTCGGGTGTCTTCTAAGCTTGGTCTAGGAATATTATCATTGACCCTTTTCCTAAACCATCCAATGTACTCAACTGTTGTCATAGAACCGACAGCCAACCTCTTCATCCAACGAGCTTGCTTCCAAGCATCAGATATTTCCCAAACTTTCTTTTTATAATGGTCACCTTTATATGGGAATTCGCACTAAGCAAGCCCGGAAGTCGTGGGTATAAACTGCCTCGATTTATATTACCTTAATGTAAGCAAAGGAGTATATCCAGTAGCTCTCCAAATTCCTGACAATGGTACCCAATCAAAGTTCCCACATCGATACAGGATCTCATCAGCAACCATCCAAAAAGCTCTCCACTCTATATCCTCCTCCTTGAGATTTTGAAGAATTTCCATCCATTTCTCTTCTGAAATATCGTCTCTCCTTTGCATAGCTGTCTCTTCTTTTAATGGGAAATAACTTTCAGAGAAAACCCGATAAGAAACCTTGTTTACTTTCCAAAAATGCCCATGAAACCACACCATCAACAGCTGTGCACATCCAATAAATCGACTCTCACCTATCCTCCGACACATGCTCAAGGATCTGAACGTTTCAGTCAGTATTGCAGGTGCAGGTGTGATTCCTTTCTCAAGATGATCGAATAAGTCAGTGACTGCTTCATCCACATGCCTTAAAGCCTTAGGAAAAATCACCAATCCATAGATGCTTAAGGCGAAGATGTCGATCCTCTTCCTTTCATCTGGAAGTGTTAAAACCAAATCTCTTAAATTCTCCCAAGGAATACATTTACTATCCCCTTTTTGTTAAATTCGAACAGTGACCCAAGGCTTGCTCATCCCCGAAATATTCATCAATTTTTTCGCAAAAGTTGGATCATTAAAAACCTTAGCATAAGCTTTTTTGACTTGAACTTTTGGACACCTCAGCAGGCTAGTATATTCCTCCACGGTAGGCACCAAATCCACTTCCCCAAAAGTGAAACAATTGTAGGCAGAATTCCAAAATTGAGCCATAACTCGGAACAGATGCATGTCCACCTTAATATTGAGCAAGTAAGGTATATCACCATAGTTCTGATAGAACAACTATTTGGTTCCCTCATCCCAACGAGCCGATATATCTCTCAACTCTTGCAACTTATTCTGCATTACATTGATGCGAGCGAATTTCTAAAACTCTGATGTATATCCTTCTGCCAGGCTATCCCCTTTCTCTGATTGTTACTTCTCTGACCATGCACGGACGGCCTCATTATCCTCAACTTTATCAAGAAATTCATTCTTCATGTTAAATCTTCTAACTTAGTAATCGAACACGAACCGACACCTCTTTTAATATGCAATGTTATGCAAAACAAAATCAAAACAAAACACCATAAGTCAGTATCTAAAATAAGTAATAAAATACAAGCAAGATAAAGATAATCAAAGCACATATATGGGCAACTACTAAAGTTTAACCGAGCTCCACCTAAAGAAGGCTCTTAGGGTTCACTGTATGTGGATTGGTTCTAAAGTAAAGGTACCTAAACCAGTAGATTTCTCAATCCTCACCCATTATAGGCTCATACGGATCAAGTTCGGTTCAGGGGAATACATTTCCCTATGACCATGCAGAGATGGAAATCTCACAAAATCATAGGTACGGATGTATCCCAGAAGCAATCCACTAGCCCATATGGAGGTGAAAACCTCACGAAGGCATAGCTTCTCACTCCCACTTAAAGGTATAACCACAACGGTCATGCAATGCAATGCAATATTATTCTACAAGACTTGGACCGCAACAATCATACAAACAAAGGCAACAAAAAATCATGATTTTCAAATGAAATTTCCAATTTAAACAAAAGGACAGAAAATAATCAATTTTGTGGCCTGACTCTCTTGTTTAATCCCAGTGGAGTCGCCAAGCTATCGAAACCATTTTTTTATTTAAAAAAACAGAAATCAACTTTTAAACAAAAAGTGAAGTCGCCACCAATCTTTTTGTTTAGGTGTGATTGGATCACCTAATAAAATATTTTGTTTCATGGTCCACATAAATTTAAAAATGGGTTCGGGAGCCGGTTACGTATGAGGAAGGGTTAGCACCCTCACTACGCCCAAAAACTGGTACCAGATTGATTAATTGCTGTCTTTATGTCTAGGGTTTTTTTCAAAAAAAAAAATTGAAATATAGTTCCTTTTAAAACATTTAAGTGGTTTAAGTTGGTCGTCAAAACTTTCTCGTTTCAAAAGGTATAAAGCATCACATCCAGCACGATAGGACATGATCCTTTATACTTTTGAGAACACGATTGAGTTTTCCAAAAGCTCTTAGGTCAAAAATTTCAAAAGGTTATCGAAATATTTAGTCCAACGAAAAATCAAAACCCAGCATAGTAGGGCACGATTTCTCGAATTTCTAAATACTGAACATTGCCTTTATTTTAGGATTTTTAAAATATATTTGTAAACTCAAAACATATTAATTTTATTTGAAATATAATGGAATGGTTGATTTTAAAGAGTTGGAAATTATAAAGCGACATTTGTAAACCAATGAAAAAATGAAAACATAGGATAACATGCATGCATAAAATACAATAATTGATGAATGAAGATAATATAACTTATTTAATCAACTACCAAAACAAATAATTAGATATAACTAACCTAAAAAAAACCAACTTTCTAAGCGGTATGGAGAACAATTGAGGTAACAATGAAAAACGGAAAAATAGCACAACAATAATATATATAGCCTAATATAATACAATCAATACAAAATATACAAAACAAAATGAAACTTTAAAAAACACTATGGTATAAGACAAATTTAAAATAATGATGAACACATATAATATATGAATTGATGAATTGATGAATTTGAAACTATTTGTAAAACAAACTAGAGATATATATGTAATCATTAAAATATGTATTATAGAATGAAGATTTTAGACCAAATAACATACAAAGTGTTAAAAACATTTTTAAAATATATACAATAAAGGAAAATTTAATAATATATAAAATATGAAAGGATAGCAAGAATACATAATAAGATATAAACTTAAGAAATACACATAATAGGTGTCGAAACCATTTTTAAAGGGAGATTTTGAAAACGTGAGTCGCCACCTACCTTTTTAGGTGTGATTGGATCACCTTATAAAACATTTTGTTCTACGAAAATGTGAGAAAACAGGTTCGGGAGTCGGTTACGTACGAGGAAAGATTAGCACCCTCGCAACGCCCAAAATTGGTACCAAATTGAATAGTTTTTTGTCTTAATGTCAAAAGTTTGAAAGAATTTAAAAATAGGATCCCTTTTTAAAACCGGAATCATTTGAGTTGAAAATCGAGATTCCTTCGCTCCAAAAAAGTACAAACATCACATCTAGCATGATTGGACACGATATTCTTAAACTTTTGTAACTGAAATCATCTCGTGATTTACAAAATCTATTTAGAAGGATACTTTAGACATTTAGACAAACGGGAAATCGCAACCTAGCATGTTAGGGCACTACTTCCCGAATTCCTAAATACGAAAACATTGCATCATTTTTAAAATTCTTTTGGATTAAATGAAATATAATTTTTTTTTAAAACAATGATGCATTTAACATATTACAAGATATCAATACTAAATAATATAAACTACATGATACATACTTTAACATTTCATGCAAATATAATATAGAAAATGATAAATAACGACATGAATTACATAATATACATTAACATTTCATGCAGATATAATCATAAATAACATAAATATACATACATTAACATTTCATGCAAAATACAACATAGAAAACAATGAATATAACAATATAAATTACATAATATATATACAATAATATTTCATGCAAATATAACTTAAAATAACAACATAAATAATCAATTTTCATGCAAATATATAAAACAATAAATAACATAAAAATAATAAATAATTTATGAGATAAAATTAACATACTGAAACAATACTAAATAAATACAAAAAAGATACAAAATAATAAACAAATTATGAACATATAAAAAATAAGTCAAAAATAAAGATAAAACTAAATACAATTAAAAATAACTGAGGTATTTAAAAATATATTTAAAACAATATATAAATAATAAAGGAGAATTTTTTAAAATGGTTAATATATATAAAAATATACTATATGATATAATAACTTAATATATATTTATAAAATAATAATATGTTAAATAGGAACAAAATTTTATAGTAAATTTTAGAATATTACATACTAAATATTTAATAATGATATATAAAATGTAATATTTAATAATAATTTTAAAATTTTAAAATTATACATAATATAATAAATAATATACAATAAAATATATATAATATAATAAATAATACAAATAAAATAAATATTTTTTATATAAATAAGGTTTAAAGTAAAATAAATAATATACAAAATATTTAAAATAAATAAATTATATAAATATATATATATAAAAGGATTAAAATTGAATTTAAATAAAACTCTAGGGTTAATTTTAAAATAATAAAATGAATTTTGGACCGAATTGCAACACGCGCTAAAATCTGAGGAACTCACTGGGCAATTTGACCCTAATTCCAAAACGACGTCGTTCCCGAAATAGGCTTTATAGTAACAGCTAGGACTAAATTGAAACAAAAATAAATGGTCAGGGCCAAATTAAAATAAAATAAAATTTGAATTGAACGAAATTATAAATGCTGAAAACGCGGAAGGACTAAAGGGGCAAATTTCCCTTTTATCAAAAATGCGTGGATCCTCCCCGGGTTATCGGGTCAACACGCGGATCCTAGCCCTAAACGACATTGTTTTGATACTTATTGAATTAAGTAAAAACGACGTCATTTTCATATCATTATATAAGTTATTTTTTATTAAAAAAACATTTGAACTTAGTCTTTTAAAAGAAAAAACCTTATGAAAATCCTCTGAAACCTCCTCTCTTCCGGTTTAACATCCGGCCATTGGCGCCACGAGCATCCACCGCACGCACCCCATGCGCTACCATCGGCGCGGCCACACACGGTGGCCTGAAAGCCAAAAACACTCCTTTTCGAGTCAAATCATAGGTAATCTATTCTTTTTTCCCTTTTTGACGATAGTTTGTAAAAAAAATTCAAAAGAAACAAAAACGTTGGGTTTCCTTTCGATAAATAATATAAAAAATTGATTTTCAATAGTGTATTTCACTGTTAGCATAGAAAGACCAAGAAGAAATTATCAAAACTAAAGCAAAGATTAAATAGGTTTTGTAGATGTAAATCACCTTCGTATTTTCCTGATTTTTATCGTATATGTGCATGTAAGAAAACGTAGTCCATTACATCGTTTCGATTCGGGCTTTTATAGCCACCGAAAATCAACATAAAATAATATTTACAATATTTGATTTTATTTCTTGCTATATTTGTATTGTCTCTGCTGTTTCTTTCCTTTTGCAGGCGAGTGAAGACCAGGTGACGAGGGATTGGCACGTCGATTGCGGCGCGAGATGAGGCCTGGTGTCGGGGTGCTTGCGGCGCCTAGGGTTTCAGAAAACCCTAGGTCCTCTGATTCTATTAATGGTTTGGGCCCTTTGGGCCGTGTTTATTTGTTGGGTTAGGAGGTTTAATGGGTGTAACCGGATAGTTGCTTAGGTCACGAGTGAAAAAGGGTATTGGGTTAATGGGTATTTTGGTTTAGACTAATTGGGCTGTAAAATGTAATCGAGTTTTGGGTTATCAGGCCTTTAGGCCTGTTTATTGTAAATTGGACATTAACAGGGACACTTTATTTATTTAATTTGGTTTATAAATTTTTTTTATTTCATTTCACGGCCCGGCAAAAATGGGTTCCTACAATAGGTTTACAAAACATATATATATATATCTAAATAGATTTAGAAATAATTATCTGTAAAAATAGCATGAAATCAATAATGCATATAAAATTAAGTTAATCTATAAATTATATATGTGCCAATATACATGAAAGCATTTAAATGAGATACTACATAAAATATTAGAATAATATAATATAAAGAAGAATTCCTTAATAATAATTTTATAAACACAAAATGAAGTTCCTAAAATAGCTTCATATAAAAATATTAGGTGACATAAAGCAAGAAGTATTTGACATAGAAAACTCTATTAAAATAATATATGTATCAATATATATAAAATACTTAAACAAAATGTTATATAAAAGTGTTAAAACAGTTTAGTGTAACAAGAATTTTAAAACAATGATTTTACAAAACAAAAATAAAGTTATTAAGATAGCTCAACACATGTATAAAAATATTGTGAACTTCAAAATAATAGGCATTACAAATTGAAAAATCAATGAAAATAATATATGTACAAATATGTATAAAATATTTAAAGAAATATTGTGCAAAATGTAAAAATAATATGATAAAGAAACTTCAAAATAATTGTGCAAATAAGAACAAACAAAAGCATTAAAGTGGATCAACACCTATAAAAGTATTAAATGTATTTTAAATTAGTAAGTTATACAAATAACAAAAAAACCAAATTAAAATTGAACTAAAATAAAACGGATAATTTATAAATAAAAGAAACCCTAAATAGGGACCAGCGCGCAATGTGCGCAAATGCACAGGGACTAAAGCTGGATTTACTCCAGAACCCAAAACACTTTGTTGAGGCATGGACCCAATCGCAAATAAGCACAAATTACAAAACCAAATTTAAAAAACGAAACAAAATGCATATGGCGCAATTACAGACTTGTGCGAAAGGGGAGGACCTAATGTGCAATTATCCCCTCTTTGCAGAAACGCACGGATCCTAGGGGGCAATCTGGTCGGATCGATGTGGGTCGGCTCATTGGCATAGGCCCTAAACGGTGTCGTTTTATACACCTAATTAACACTAAAAAACCTAAAATTAACACACTCAACCATTTAGAAACAAAAATAAGAAAACCAAATCTCTTTCCCTTTCACTTTGCAGCCGAACCCTAACTTCCCCTTCGCTCCAACACCGATCGGCCACTACAATCAGCGAACGGCGTACTCTTGAAAAGATGATTTGATGCCTTGTGATTCCTCTTTCAACTTCAATTTCAACAAAGCCAAGAGGAATCTATGGCAGATTCGCAAGGTAAGACCTCGCCTTTCTCTTTCTCTTTTATTTTTTAAATACAATAGTGAAAAATCGAAAAAGAAAATGAGATGATTCGACGAAGAACTAAAGAAACTAGAAAGCAGAAAATCACCTTTAAAAATTTCCTTTCAAAATGCTTTTTCTGATATTTAGTGCGCGTAAGTATTTGCAGGTACATTCGATGGCTTTTTGTAGTCGGATTTACAGAGTAAATAAAAAATAAAATTACATTTTCTTGCTGTCATTTGCTGTAAATTCGGTTAGCTCCTTCTTCTCATGTGTTCCATTGCAGGAGTAGTCGTACAAAGACACGAGCGAAGGCACGCCCGAGGAACTAGTGGCGCACGTGTGGTGCTGGAGACCGACTGCTAGCTGCGGTGCAAGGCGAATGACTAGGTTTTCGGCCTCTGAAACCAGACTTCAGACATTTGGGCCAGTCTTGTGATTGGGCCGTGTTTCAAATGGGCTAGAATTTGTTTTGTTAATTGGGTTACTCTTAACAACCGGGCTAGGCAATTTGGGCTTAATAGTTAGCCTTTATTTTTGTAAAAAGACTTGGACTTTTAATTTATTAATTTTGCTTTGATTTATTTTATTTATTTTTTTGGATAGCTTTATGGGCCCGGGCGAGATAGGCTATTACAATCAATAATGTAGTGAAACTACCAAATAACAAATAATGCGATATAATTGCCAATCCCCTCAATACTCTAAATTTAGTGCACTTACTATGTAAATATGCGGACTTAATATGTCGCTGGTACTCTATGGAACTCCTCTATCAACTATAAAATCTCATCCCAATGCACATACAATATGTCATACAAATTCATACATAGTTGTATTTTAATACTTTTCACATTTATTCGACATGTTCAACATGTCCTCAATATTCACATACTTTTAGTAAATGGAAACAGTGTTCCAACATTCAATTTACCATTGCTATGGTATCTATCAATATCATTCAATTTTACATACTTTATGAATTTCATTGTGCCGAAATAGCAATTTTTACAATACACATCATAGCAATTATCTCATGTATTTATATCATGCATAAACTTAACACCTCAAAAAATCATGCTATTTAATCAAACAATCTCATACCACATAACACAATTATGCATTACAATCTCAATCACATATTCACAATGTCAAACTAGTAACTTTGCTAACACATCAATATTTGGGGTTCGAAACATACCTGGTTTGGTCACTTACAAAATTAATTATTTGGCTATTTAGTCAATCCAATCAGAAATCTAATTCATAAAATGTAATATGATAATTATCAATTTCAAAAAAACTTATGAGTTTAGGACCCACACCTTATTTTTTACTCTCTCGCGGTACACTAGCTAGTCTCCCAACTTTCCTTAATAAACCTTTATACGAACCTAAACCAAAATTCAGTATAAATTCAATCAATTCACGTTTTAACCAGACCCAAAATACCCACTTACGGGTTCAAACCAATCTTCCAAATAATAACTATTTTATGAATTCAAACTAGTTAGATTTCTTACATTATTTTGATGTGATTCATACGTTCAATCGTCCTTTGGTTTTATGGTTGATTTGGGACGTCTAGGTCAGCACTTAATACAATAATATACTGGAAAATCAGTAGCTATTATTGGTTAAATTCCTTCATCTAAACAATCCATAACCTTTACCCAACAATTATGTCGAAACAACAAATTAGTTTATGTTAAATCGCACTTACGCTTCCTGATTTGTGAGTTTTGAATGACCAATTGATCTAGAATTTTTTTCGATAATTGAAATGGATTTAAAGTCTGATTAGAAGGGTTCAAGAACTCAAATTAAGGCTTAAATTAAATGGGTAAGACTCAAGAAACAAAACAGCCCCCTTTTCCAACACCTAGGCACACGTACCACCACCCATGGTGGCTAGAATTGGGGCTGAATTTTAAAACGACTTGAGATCTAATTAAAAGCTGGAAAAATACCTTTAAAATATTTAAAAATTCCTCAGATTCCAGATCCAAAAATTTAGGTTTTTAACTTGCAAGATTACTCAAGAAATTAAAAGAAAAACAGGTCTTACACAAGTTAATGGAGATGAACAACAATGACACTTTCTTGGCAAGGTTGGAGTTGACCTTGGAGATTCAAAATTTCAGATTTGGGGCTGATTTAATTGAATAAAAATGGCATCAAGGTAGGGATGGAGATGATGCTCAATATTGAAGACAGAAGAGAGAAAAATCAAGGGTGAATGAAGGTGACAGGTGCGACGACAACAATGGAGAAAAAAGGGAAAGGAAAAAAAAAAGATGAAGAGAGGGAGAGGAGGTTAAGGACGACTAAGGCAGAAGAAAATAGGATAAAAGGCTGATTATTTTGATGAAAAATTGTATTTATACATAGGTTTTCTAGGCTTGGATGGCAACACATTAAAAAAAATAATTTTGCAAAAATTAATTTATTTCGTAAAAGATGAGACTTAAACTTGAGACCTCTGATTAACTTTCATGCTTTCACATTTAATAACTAACCGTTGGGTCAATTCCCTATTTTTGATTTATTTATACATTTTTATTGAGCTAAATTTTGGGATGTTATATCTCTACCCCCTTAAAGAAATTTCTTCATTGAAATTACCTGATTTGAAAAGATGAGGATACTAGAGCCGAATTGAGTCCTTTGACTCCCAAGCGGCCTCTTCGGTGCCATGATTTCTACATAATACTTTAACTAGTGGGATTCACTTTCATCTTAACACTTTGATCTCATGTTCTAATATTCAAATCAGCTCCTCATCTAATGAAAAATTGAGCCTGACCTTAATCTCCTCAACCAGTACGACATGCGAGGGATCTAATAGATATCGCCTCATTATCGAGATGTGAAACACATCGTAAATATGATCTAACTCAGGTGGAAAATCAAGTTGGTAAGCCACAGGACCAACCCTTTTAAGCACTCGATAGGGACCAATGAATCTAGGGCTTAACTTGCCTTTTCGACCAAATTTCAAAAACTCTCTTCTATGGAGAGACATTAAGGTATGCCTACATGTTTCAACTTCCAATGTATCCTTACTTTTCTTACCTTCTTGCACTTGTAGAGAATTATTCATGTTCAACTTACCTTTTTCCCACAGGTAAAATCTTCTATCAATTATTGAGTAATGTAATTGGAAGTCCGTCAATGGATCCTTGAAATCCTGTAACAATGAAACACCATTGAACAAATTTGAGTTATGGTTCGTTAAAACATAACCATTCCTCACTTTTGCATGGGTATTTTCTTGCTTTTCATTTTTTCCCACTTAAGAACTCTCCAATTTTACCTCATATGTATTTTCACTTACCAAAAGTGGACCATCAAGTAGACTTTTATCACTTAAGGTCTCTTTACTCTCTGTCTTTTCAATTTTTTTCTTTCCCCTGAACCACATCACAGAATTTCATCATTTTTAGTTGGTTCTTATACACATCTTTTGGCTCCAAAGGGGCTAAAGTGTATTTTTTTTCCTTTAAACACAATGGAGTAACGGTTTCAATTTTCCATGGTGTACTACATCACGATCATATTGCCATAGTCTTCCAATAAGCAAATGGGCAGCATGCCTGAGAACTACATCACATCAATCCTTGTCAAAATAATTCCCAATTTTGAATGCAATTAATGACTATTTAACTACCTTAACTTCCAAACTTTTGTTAAGTCATTATAAATGATATGGCTTAGGATGATTTTGACAAGGTAAAGATAAAGTATCCAATAAAAGACTACTTACCACGTTGGCATAACTACCACTATCAACAATAAAAGAACACAACTTTCCTTGAATCAAGCACCTTGAGTGGGAGATGTTAGTCCTTTGCACTTCATCAGAATCATTTCTTACTTGAATGCTAAGGGATTATCACACTAAAAGACAATGACACTTAAGCAAATTGTCCACATCAGTAAGAGATTTCGAAACCTCTTCCATACTATGTCTGTGTATCATTATTAGAGGTTGAAATAAAAACACTCACAAAAAATTGATCGAAGAAAATTAAACCTCACCTTTATACACTCGCAATAAAAAAATAAACAACTCTAAGAGACAAAGAAAAGAAATTAAGATTTTCTCGCTTGTAACTTTTAAAGAGTAATCATATTCAATAATATTCGAAAACATATGGGATCGCTCTCTAACAAATTTGACCTAAGGCTCTAAAAAGCCAAAGAAAAACTCAACTACAAATGAAGTAAGTTGTATGGAGAAAAAAGAGAAAACTCTTTTCTTAAGTATTTTTTTTTTTGTTTTTGCACTTTTCAATCACTTTTTCGTGAGAAATATCTTTTTTATACTCTAATAGAGTTCCAAGAATTAGTATATAAAATTTCAGATCGTTTGGAAAGCTTTTACCCACTGAAAAAAAAATTCTAAAAAACTTTCTGGGTAAAAAGAAAAATAATGGTTTTGATGCTGAAAATCAGTTTATAAGAACACAAAGAACACCTAAAATGCCTGAATCTGATACCAAAATGATAAGTGACTAAGGCGGAGGAAGCGGAAGAAAGATCGAATTCAATTGTTTGACTCAAGATGGAAAGATTTGGATGTGACCTGAAAAAAGAAATAAACAAATTTAGAAATTAAAAAAAAAACACTAAAGAATAAATTTAAGATCTAAAAATAAATATTCAAAATAATAAATACATAGATGAAATTTAAAAGTGGAAGGTGGAACGAGTAAACTGATGGATGTGATAGATAAAAGGATAAACGTCCAATTGAACCCTCTGAGATATAAATCCCAACAAACTCAATTAATGGATAAACGTCCAATGGAACCCTTTGAGTATAAATCCCAACAAACTCAATTAATGGATCTAATCAAGCCTCCAAGAAATAGTCTTTTGAAAATTGAAGGGTGAAGAATGGATTTACATGACTCCTTGAAGAAAATTAAGAAGCAAATTATTAAAAATCACGAAAGAAATCTTGCACAAAAGAAAAAACTAACTCTTAGAGTTGAAAACTTTATTAATAAAAAAAATTGTCTTATTAATGAACAATGAAGAAGTCTTTATATAGGCTAGCTAAGTGCATCCAAATAAAACTCTAAAGTATATTGAAAATCTAATTAATTTGAACAAAAAGTAGTTTTAAACTAAACTTTCTTATTTGACTAAAAACATAAAACTCCTAAACAATATCCAAAACTCGGAATAAATAAATAATAAAATAATAAAACCAAATAAATAAAATATTGGGCTCATATATGATAAAAATTAAGCCTAAAAGTCAAACCAAATATGATTTAAACTCGAATCAAAAGCCCAAAATTCATAATTTCTGAAATAATCCCGTTTAAAAATTCTGCTCGCGCAATTTTTACTAAAATGGTCATAACTTGAGCTCCCAAACTCAAAATTGAGTGATTCAAAGTCTATTTCGAAGCTAAGAGATAGATTTTCTACCACCATGAAGATATATCAACCTATAATGCTTGATCCTATTTAAAAAAAGTCATTGCAAGTCTATTGATTTTTTAAACTCGAAAATTGGCAGCTTCAATTAATGGAATTTAATAACTTTCACCACATCTGTGCATGTATCATTCCTCATTTCCTTAAAAAAGATTTGTCCTCGAATTTTGATTTGATTTGCTTAGCCTTTAACATTATTGTTGGGCCTTGAGGTAGTGTGAGCCCATCACATCCATGGGTCTGAAATTGGGCTTTGACACTTGTATCAGATAAACTAACACACTCCCTGCTAACAAAATTGAAATTATGCATTAGCCCACAAGCAACCGCACTTACTTTTCCATGTAACAACTCGTTTTTTAGTGGTAGCAGAATAATGTTTCTGGGACCACAAATTACTGTCATGTCAACTCGTAAATATCAATTATAGAATATTTATGGATTCATTAGGGTCGTATTAATTTTTGGTTAAGAAATTTTATCGTTTAATTAGCTAATTAAAGAAGAATGATTAAATTGAAAAAATGTAATACTTGATAGTTATCGAATTTCTATGATTTAATAGTCTAACTAATAAATGTGGGAGGACTAATAAGGCAGTTAAACCTTATTGCTTGATAGTTGACGGTTTTGGAGTGAAATTTTAAAGAAAAATTGAAAGTAAATTAAGTATAATGGCAATTTTGTAATTAAAACAAAATCAAAGCAAAATTAAGTAAAGAAATAAATCTTTCTTCTTCATTTTTGCTTCTTCCATAGCCAAAAACACTAAAAACCTAGCTTGGAGAATCAACCAAACCTATTGCCTTGCATGTGAGTGATTTCTATACCTGTTTCTTGTAATTTTTATTTTTTGAGATCGTTGGAACTAGGTCCAACTAACTCGTACCTTCGTTTTGGAATCTGTTTAAAATTTTAGAAGTTGTCATTGATGAATCTTGAAATTTTTTTTTATGATAGCTATGTATTTGAAGCTTTGATTGTGGTATCTAATGATTTTGTGAAGTGATTTTTGTTAGATCTTGATTTAAGGATTAAATTGTGAAAATGTCAAAATTTCAAGGCTTGATAGTGAATTTGATGCTTAATAGGGACTTTTGGGGGGGGGCTAGAATATTCGACTATAATGTTGATTAGAGAAAAATGGTTTATTTGATGCTTTTCTGGTTAAGAGACTAAATTGCAAAAGTTTTAAAAGTTAGTGGTAATTGTGTAAATTTGAAAAAAAAACAAAAAGGTATAAAATTTAAAGTGAATTGGAATGTGAAATGTAAGCTAATAATTGAGAAATTTCACATTTTAGATCAAAACCTTGTTAATATACGTGGAAAAGGAAAAATCAAAAATTAATCCCTAAAGTTCTACAACTACTACAATTTAGTCCAGGTAAGTTTGTACGACTTATAATATAACATCTATATGAAATGTTTAATGATATAATATGATATAATAGATATATTTGATTATAGATGATGTAAAGTTATTTAAGAAATGTTATTGAATTTCAATACTTGGATCGGTTGGATACGGGATAGAGTACAATCGAATGTTGGTGTGATATGTGGAGGATTGGAGTGAGAATTGATGTGGTGTGATACATACATTTTTACCAAGCAGGTTGAGGTTCAACATTTGTTACAAACTCTCATGTTATACTCTTTGTCTTAGCGTGTTTTTGGTTGGACTAGCTCTTCGGAGCGATTGGCATGATATCAAGTGGATGAGCTCTTATAAGCAACTGGCGTGTTATCAAATGGATTAGCTCTTATGAGCGATTGGCATGTTTTGATTAGAATCTCTATGTACTCATATCCATAAGTTGTTCATTAGATCGTGACTCTCTGTATTGTAACTTATTTTGTAATTTTGATAGTTATAACATGTATTTGAGCTTTGAATTGAACTATACAATTCACCAGGTTGAGATTTTGGATGATAGGGAACACATGTAGTTGAGTTATTATTGAATGATTTGTTGTATTTACTTTGTTTAGATTTATCGTTTTTGTACGTCGAACTTACTAAGCTTCAATGAGCTTACTTGTGTTATTTTTTGTTCTTGTAGATGCTTTTGAAGGTTGGATAGTCGAATTAGCACTCAAGTCACACTATCCATCTATTTTCAGTAGTTTTTGAACATTTTGGCCAAGGTTTATAATGACTTGTATAGGGTAATTTGTAATGATAATTTTTTTGAATGTGTTGTTGATACTTTGGTATGTATTAACTTTGGAAGTCATGTTGGTTTGGTACCATTTGATGCCTTGACAAGTTATATCACGTTGGTCACCTTATTATGCATGTTTATAAGGTCCTATATGGTATGTTTTAAATGGATTTGGAATGGTCAATATGCAGTATGTTTTGGTAAGTGTTAAACTAAGATATGATGCTTGAAATCTGATAATTTTTTACATGTTTAGGTTGGTGTTGTTTGTATGCATTTGAGGTGACTTTGAATGGCATATTGGTTTGTTGAATTAGGATTTTGAAATGGTTTTTTGATGTGTGTTTTGGTGATGTTTAGGTACTTTTAAAGTGTGTTCAAATGGGTTGAAAGGTCATGCATGAAATGGTCTTGGAAATGACTTGATTTTAGGTAATTTTGGGTCCACACTGGCATGTGTGTGAGGCAGACGATACACGGCCTGGTGACATGGCTGTGTGTCATCTGATGATTTCTTTAGGGTCCAAGTCAATGAGTTACACGGGCCGACACACAAGCGAGTGGGGCAACTTAGAGAGTTACACAGCCTGGCACACGAGCGTGCGACACGGCCATGTGACCCTACTTAGAGAGTTACACGGGTGAGGACACGACTGCGAGTCCCTAGTTTGAAAGTTACACTGCCTGAGAATTCCTTGTTTTAGCACATAAATTAACCAAAATAAAACCAAATAAATCTAACAATAAATAGAAAATAGAACAATTACAGTAAAATTTGTTATTAAACACCCTAGACTTGAATGAATTTGTAAGTAAAAAGGTCTTAAAATAACTATATATTTTGGAGTTATCACGCCCCCAAACTTAATTCCTTTCTCGTCCCGAGTAATGGCCCTAGGAAAATGCTAAAACAATAAATTCAACACACTTAAATTAATTCTCCATTTTTGGCCATGCTTTAGAAAACTTATGCTCAAAAATAAAAATTGCAAACACGTAACTAAAGTACATATATCATCCAATTTCTCTTAAGTATTAAAATGCTAACTGAAATCATGAATTGAACGTCTTCTCCTCATGATTGTGCACTAAGTTCTTTCCAATCAATTTTTTGTTTCCCTTGATTAAGCTAAGCAACAATCTTAAGGATTAAATTATGTCTTCATATGTTAAACTTAGTAATTCTTCTCTACTAATGTCGCAGACATAAAAAATTAAATCAATAGGTCTTTAGTAAGGTTGTAATAGGGCTTCGTTCATGGTATGGAAAAAGAGTTATTTTTAGCTAGACAACCTCAAACTCAGCTTACTTCGAACCTCTAGAAAAAAAAATTCCCCTAAAGTACCCAATTCTTCCCTTTTCTTTCACTCTTGGAATTATGTGCTCACTAGTACCTTTTTCATCATACAACTAGATTTTATATAACATATGATACTTTATTGTGCATAAAAACACTCCAAACATTAAATTAAGCACTCAATACCTTTTTCTAACTACCAAAAATTCAAAACCAAAATTGTAATGTGTAATACCCCCTAACCTTTTTCCGACATCGGATCAGGATTACGGAGCATTACCAGTCACTACAGATTAAACACAAATAATACAAGGATATTTATTATACAGTTTAGTAATTTGTCTTATTGACCCTTTAATGGACTCTCGAGGCCCAAAGAAGAAGTTAGAAACAAATTAGGATTCGATCAGAAGCTTATAAATTTTTCGTAAAATTTTCAAAATATTTTTTATGAACAGTACCCACACGCCCGTGTGGTCTAGGAGACACGTCCATGTGTCTACCACGATTTCTGTCACTTCTATCTGATCTAGAACTAAATCTCCAACTGCCTCGAAATTCTTTTAATCTCTTAGGTTGTGGATTAGAGCTTGTAGTTCCAAGACGCTTTCCAAGTGAACGAGAAATTTCAAGCTTTTTATCTAATCCCAACACTTATTCAACCATTTTGGCCCTCTTAATTAAATCTGCAAATTCAGTAATTCGTAGGGACACCAAATTTAGTCGTAATTCATCACGCAAACCTTGTAGAAATCATTTGCATCTGTCAGCTTCAATCGATACAAATTCAGTTGCATATCTACTCAGTCTCAAAAATTCCCGTTCGTAGTGCTCTACAGACATCTCACCTTGTTTGAACATTAAGAACTCCTGTTTTCTATCTTCCATATATAATTCTCCCAAATATTTCTTTTGAAATTCCCTTAGAAAGAATTCCCAACTTATTTGTTCTTCTAATGCATGTTGAGTTACCAATTCCCACCAAACGCATGCTTCTCCTTGTAGCAAGGAAACGGCACACAATAAACTTTCCTGTGGGGTACACTCAAGTTGCTTCAAGATTCTCTTTATAGTTTCTATCCAATTTTCAACTACAGTCAGGTCAACTCCTTTTGAACCCAGAAATTCAGTAGCACCATACTTCCGCAACTCTTTAATCGGGGCTCATCGGGTAGTAGGGGTAGGAGTTATAGTGGGTATAGTTCCTACTGCTCTTTGAAGAGCATCAGCTATCACTCTGAGTATCTCTGTATTACCTCTTTCTTTGGTATCACTTCTTTAAACATTTGGAGGTTGATTACCTACCGGATTTACACTTGGTGTTACAGACTCTGATTCATTCATATCATATGATTCATCATCTTCACTATACATTTCTCGATCGGTATCTTCAATGTTTTCATCAGACATCTTTAACTATAAAACAGAAACAATAATTCAGTATATATATATTAGCATCCAATCCCGACTCAAATTTAACTCAATAATGGCATGTAACTCTAAACTCATTTCTGTACTCAGTTTAATCCTAGAATCGACTAAACTTGAATAACTCTGATACCACTAATTGTAATACCCCCTAACCCTTTTTCGACATCGGAACAGGATTACGGAGCATTACCAGTCACTACAGATTAAACACAAATAATATAAGGATATTTATTATACAGTTTAGTAATTTTCTTATTGACCCTTTAATGGACCCTCGAGGCCCATAGAAGAAGCTAGAAACAAATCAGGATCTGATCAGAAGCTTATAAATTTTTCATAAAATTTTCAAAATATTTCTTATGAAAAGTACCCACACGCCCGTGTGTCTTCATGATATGCCCGTGTTGACTAACCGTGTGGCTCACACTGCCAGGACATGTCTGTGTCCTTTACCCGTGTAAATCTCTGACTTATTACTCATGAACAAATTAGTTTCACACGGTCAAGTCACACACCCGTGTGCTTAGCCCGTGTGGAATTATTTTCAATTCGAATCTAATGCACTTTTCACACGGCCATGCACATGCCCGTGTGTTGTGACCGTGTACCTCACACGACTGAGACAATCGCCTGTGTCTCTTCCCTTATGGCAATTCCTGAGCATTTTGTTTACAATATTTAAGATGCAGGGGACACACGGCCTAGCCACATGCCCTTGTGTAAGCCATGTGTCTCACACGGTCTGAGCACACGCCCGTGTGTCAGGCCGTGTGGACTCAAAATGAGCTTTTCAATTCAAGTTTACCAACCCTGCAAATTTTTAAACCACAAAATATTCAATTCCAACCAATTTAATTCATGAATTTGTACATCTCAAATTATAATTAACTAATAATATAAGGTTCTAACATATTTACGCTTATAACAATCTAACATAACCTATCTAATTGATTCATTTAAATATCATTCAACAAAAATTTAAACTAAAACTATGAAATAGGCTATATTAAAGACATATATAGTTATATGGACCAACCAAAACCATCATTTACCATTAATATTTACATATCAAAATGACAACAATAACAACCTAGGTACATGCCATTTTCAAAACAGAAAGTACATCACCACGTATTTGAGTTCGGGATCGGCTTGGATGCTGAGTTGTTAGTCACTTTTGTACCTAATCTGTGCACGGAAACAAACCGTACACTGAGTATGCACTCAGTGGTATTTCTATAAACCAACACTTAAATCAATAATTAACTCAAATGTATTTAAGCTATAAAAATTCCAATTTTTATAGCAATAACTATATTCACCATTCATTCTCAAAGAAATATTCAATTCAATTCAATATCAATCAATAACACTTAGTTATTTAAAACAGTAGTACAGTCATTTAGTTGTTTAGTAACAGTAATAGTACGACACTTATAGTGCCTCATCGACTCGAGGTCGAAGTATCCCTGAACACTTCCAATCCTATGGCATGCCAACTATATCCGACTTACCCGATACTGTTAATAGGGTATTCAATTCACTTTCAATTTTTAGATAACAGTCAATTCACACTTCGATTCATTAATCACAAACTGTTTCGGTCCAATAAAAAAATAGCAATTCCTACCTCTATCTCACTTACCATACACATTAAATAATAAAAGCAAAGTTAATTATTAAGTTCTGTAACGTCCCCCTACCCGAGACCGTTGCCGGAGTCAAGCAGGAGACATTACAAAACTTATCATAGCACTTAAACAGTTTTCGTAGTAAACTATCCATCTGCGTCACGGTCGCTAAAAAAATCATATCTCGAGTTACGAAACACGAAATCCAATTCCGTAAATTTTCCCTGAAACTAGACTCATATATCTACTTACTAATTTTTTCTAGAATTTTTGGTCAGGCCAATTAGTACAGTTTATTAGAAGAAGTCTCCCCTGTTTCAGGGTTCAGCTACTCTGACCCTTGTGCACTACGAATCAAATTTCTTCCTTTACAGAAATCCAATGACTATGACATTTGTTTCAATTAAAAATAGACTCAATAAGGAATCCATACAAATAAAGTTTGAGTCCTAATTCTTAATACACAATTTATGGTGAATTTCTATATTCAGAACAGGGAATCCAGAAATTGTTGTAACCCTATTTCACCAAAACGTAAATATCTCATAAAACACAACTCTTTTACCTATTTTGTTTCTTCCATATAAAAATAGATTCATTAAGCTTCAATTACATATTTTATTCATCATCTAATTCACTTTATACTATTTTTGGTATATTTTCAAAGTTGGACTACTGTTACTGTCCAAATCTGTTTTAGTATAAAATGTTGATAACTAAGTTTATAACATCTTCATTTCTTCTCTCTACAACATTTACCAACAATTCCTCTTATTACTCTTCACTAACATATCAAAACATACCATACTTAAGGTTTTGGTAACATTTACAAAACATACCAAAATATCACTTAACAACTTAGATACTTTCAAAATGACCAAAAGACATCCTAGGTACAATGCCATTTTCCAAAAAGATAGAAACTTCACCAATTTGAGTTCGGGATCGCTTGTATTTGAGTCCTTATACTTTAGTACTTAGCTTGCGCACGGAAACAAACCGTACGCTGAGAATACTCTCAGTGGTATTTCTATAAACAATAGCTTAATCAACTTTAAAACATGGTAATTCAAACACATTATTGCTATTATTCAATATCAATCAAGACTTTAATAACCTTTACTTTATTTACCCTTATTAACATAACTCGGACACTAACGGATACACGGATCCAACCCACACTCCGGGATAAGCACATAGTGCTTCATCGAACAAATTCGAACTTTAACATTATAGTACACAAAGTACTTCATCGGAACAAATCCGAACTTTAATAAGAGTCGACACATAGTGTCTCATCGACTCAATGTCGGAATATCCCAATACTTCCAATTCCTATGACATGTCAACTATATCCGACTAGCCCGACACTATTAATAGGGTATTCAAAATCACATTCATTTCAATATGGTAAAAATACTTACCTCATTCACATTTTCATACAATATAAATATCAAATATAGCAATAACGATTAAGCTCGGTTTATAGAAATACAAACCACTATTTATCGAATTTAATCGATATCTTCGTTCACTTTTTCTTTTCCCTTCTTTGATGACGTATCCGGTGCTACGTTTGCTACTAACAATCATACAATTAAAAATCATCAATATACTAATTCATAAAACACATTTTCACTTTCTATCAAACTTTTACAAAAATTCCAATTTCGTCCTTTTTCCATTACTAATCTTTTTTTCTTTAACTTAAGCTTCATATTCTCTTTTAATCAACTCATTAACAATTTCTAACACATAAAATTCATTATAAAACATAAATTTTGAGCTCTATTCAACTTAATCCCTATTTAAACCTAACTTAGAATTCTTTTAATAAATCACTCAATTTTCACTTCTAACTTCAATTCCTATCAATTTAACCCATAAAACCTCAATTTATTCAACTAAATCAATATCTAAAAATTTTCTATTTTTCTTCATTTTAACCTCATACATGTAGAACTTTGAATTAGGCATCCATAAACATAAAAATCATAAGAAAATGAGCTAAAATAACTTACCAATTAAACTTTAGGGCCTTAATCCTCAAATTTCCCTTTTCTATTTCTTTCTTTCTTTCCTTCTTTCTTTCTCACGTTTGCTCTCTGTAACTCTTTCTATGTTTCTTTACTCATTATTCTTTATTCATTATACTATATTATATTATTATTAACCTATAATAAATATAAAATTAACATGTGTAATAGCTATAACATAAAATATCTTATAGCTATTACACATGTATACCAACTATTACACATGTTATATCATACATTCACACACATGGCACTTAGGGTCTAATTGCTAGATTAGTCCCTTTTACTAATCTTTAATCTATAATTAAACTTTTATACCGTATGCAATTTAGTCATTATTCTAAATTCAAGCTACTTAACTTAATCAAACATTAAATAACCATTCAACTATAATTCATAAATATTTCTAATAAATATTCATGAATAAATTTCACGGAAACAGTACTTAAGACTCAATTTCCGATACCGTAACTTTCGGTTCATTACAAAGTTCGGTTTATAGAAATACAAACCGTAATTCTCGGATTACTCTTCGTCAATCTTCTCTTTTCCTTTTTTTGTCGATGTCTCTGATGCTACTTTAGTTGCAGAAAATTAAACAATTGAAAATTGTCAATATACCATTTCACATTATACATTTCAATTTTCTATTCAACTTTTGCCTAAATTCCAATTTAATCCTTAAACCAAAACTAACTCTTTCTCTTCAGAATAAATCCGATGTTTTCATTCAATTCCCACTTTAAACAATTTTCCAATCTCAAATTCCAACATTAAACACTAATTCTGAAATTCTTTCAATTTAGTCCCTATTATTCCAAATCTTATACCTTGTTTTACAATTCAATCATTTTTCCACTTCTAACTTAAATTCCATCAGTTTAACTCATAATCCTTCCACTTGTTCAACTTAATCAATATCTAAAAATTCACTAACTTTCTAAATGTCCACATGATTCAAGTAGTACTTGTCTCTAAGATTTCAAAAACATCAAAATTACAAGAAAGGTACTAAATTGACTTACCACTTGAACTTCAAACCTCAAAACCCTATTTTTCCTTTCTTTTTCTTTCTGTTTTTCTTTCTTTCTTTCTTTCTTTCCCTGCTCTGTTTCGTTCCACCTTTTCCTTTCTTTTTTTTTTTAATTTCTTTTATTTACTTTATTTTAACTATTATATTACTATATTATATTTTAGCAATTATTATTATTTACTTAAATTATAAGTAAATACATACATGTATTTACAAATGTATAAACATATTTATTACACATGTACCATGTTTTTACCATACATTAGTCTCAATTTAGTTTATTTACTAATTTAGTCCTTAAAATTTTCTTGATTCTATTATTTAACTTTCACACCTTATTCAATCTAGTCCTTACACTAAATTAACCTTAATTCAAACTAATTCACCTAGACAAAATCTAATTAATCACTCAATTAACATTTGCAAATATTTCTAATAAATATTTACGAACCCAATTTATGAGAACAGTAACCCAGAAACACAATTTTTGATACCCATAAATTTCGAGTCATTACATTTCTCTTCCCTTAATAAATTTCGTCCTCGAAATTTACCTGAAAAGAGATGGTGGTATTGGGATCTTATTGTATCCTCCGGTTCCCATGTTGCTTCTTCAATATTATGTCTTTTTCATAATACATTCACTAAGGGAACCCATTTATTACGCAATTCCTTTACTTCTCGGGCTAATATTTTAACCGGTTCCTTTTCATAGGACAAATCAGGTTAAATTTCAATATCCTCTGTAGAAATAATATAGAAAGGATCTGATCGATATCTTTTGAGCATAGAAACATGAAAAACATCATGAATCTTTTGCAATTCTGGAGGCAAAGCCAAATGGTATGCTACCGATCCAATTCTTTCCACAATTTCATATGGCCCAATGAAATGAGGACTTAGTTTTCCTTTTTGGCCAAATCTCATGATTTTCTTCCAAGGTGAAACTTTTAAAAATACCTTATCACCAATCGAATACTTAATGCCCCGATGTTTCAAATTTGAATACGATTTCTGTCTGTCAAAAGCTGCCTTCAACCTTTATCGAACCTTCTTAACAGTACCTTCTGTTTCTTGAAACAATTCTGGTCCAATCATTTTCTTCTCATTCAATTCTGTCTAGCACATTGGTGACCAAAATCTCTGACCATATAAAGCTTTATATAGAGCCATTTGAATACTTGATCGGAAACTATTATTATATACAAATTCAACTAACGATAGGTAACGTTCCCAACCTGATTCAAAATCAATAATACAAGCTTGAATCATGTCTTCTAAAATTTGAATAACTCTTTCTGATTGTCTATCAGTCTGTGGATGGAAAGCTGTACTAAAATTGAGTCGAGTACCAAGAGATTCATGCAACTGCCTCCAAAACCTTGATGTAAACCATGGATCCTAGTCAAAGATTATCTTTACAGGAATACCATGCAGTCTCACGATTTCCCCGATGTATGTTTCTACAAGTTTTTTTGAAGTGACCAATTCGTTCTGACTGCTATAAAATGAGCTGACTTTGTAAGCTGATCAATAATCACCCAAATAGCATTTTTCTTACTTGTTGATAATGGTAATCCTGTTACAAAATCCATTGTAATGCAGTCCCATTTCCATTCAGGAATGTTAATAGGTTGAAGTAAATCAGTTGGAACCTGATGCTCTGTTTTGACTTGCTGACATGTCAAATATTTAGCCACAAATTCCACTATATTCATCTTCATACCTCGCCACCAATACAGTTCTCGTAAATCACGGTACATTTTTGTTCCTCCAGGATGTAATGCAAAAAGACTATCATGTGCTTCTCAAAGTATCAACTCTTTCAATTCTGAAACATTTGGAACACAAATCCTATTATGAAATCTTAGACAATCATGTTCATCAATACTGAAATTCCCTGCTATGCAGCTCTGAACCATTTCTTTTCTCTTCATTAGCTTATTATCTAGTAACTGAGCTAACTTGATTTGTTCAAACATTGCTGGTTTAATTCTTAATTCAGCCAATAAACCTCCATTTTCACTAATACTGAGCTGTGCAAACATCACTGTCAATTCAATTGCTGCCTTCCTACTCAATGCATCAGGTACCATATTAGTCTTACCCGAATGATAGTCAATAACGCAATCATAATCTTTTAAAAGTTCAATCCACCGACGCTGTCTCAAATTAAAAGATTCAATCCACCGACGCTGTCTCAAATTCAACTCTTTCTATGACAGATGATATTTTAGAATTTTATGGTATGTGAAAATATAACATTTCTCACCATATAGATAGTGTCTCCAAATTTTCAGTACAAAAATTACAGCAACTAATTCCAGATCATGTGTGGGATAATTATGCTCGTGCAGTTTTAATTTTAAAGAAGCATAAGCTATCACTTTTCCACTTTTCATCAGTACACACCCGAGACTATTTAAAGAAGTATCACTATACACAATTAAATCTTTTCTTGATTCTGGTAAAGGCAAAACCGGTGCCTCTGTTAACATCTGCTTCAATTTCACAAAACTTTCTTGGCATTGATCATTCCAGACAAATGGAACGTTCTTTTGCAATAATTTTGTCATCAATAAAGCTATTTTTAAAAATCCATTCACGAACCTTCAATAGTATCCAGCCAATCCAAGAAAACTACATACCTTTGACACATTTTTGAGAGTTTTCCACTAAACAATTGCTTCAATTTTCTTTGGATCCACTCTAATTCCATCTGCTGATACCACATGACCAAGAAATACCACCTCTGATAGTCAAAATTTGCATTTACTCAATTTCCATACAATTGTTTCTCCTGTAATGTTTGCAAAACAATTCGAAGATGCTGCTCATGTTCAGATGTAGAATTTGAATATACCAAAATGTCATCGATAAAAACTACCACAAAACTGAAAAATTCGGTTCATAAGATCCATAAAAGCAGCTGGGGCCTTTGTTAACCCAAACGGCATCACCAAAAATTCATAATGCGAAACCGTATTCGGAACACCGTCTTTGGTACATCACTTTCCTTTACCTTTAACTGATAATAGCCCGATCTTAAATCAATCTTTGAAAACAGAGAAGCTCCTTTCAATTGATCAAATAAATCATCAATGCGAGGCAACGGGTATTTATTCTAAACAGTCACTTTGTTTAACTGTCGATAATCAATACATAACCTCATCGAATGATCTTTCTTTTTAACAAATAACACTGGAGCTCCCCACAGTGATGTACTAGGTCGTATAAAACCTCAATCCAATAAATCTTGTAGTTGTACCTTCAACTCCTTCAATTCAGTAGGTGACATACAATATGGAGGTATCGACACTGGATCTGTACCCGGGTATACTTCGACTATAAATTCAACTTCCCAATCAAGAGGTAATCTAGGTAATTCTTTAGGGAATACATTAGGAAATTCACATACAGCCCGGATTTTACTACACTTACTCTCCACCGAATCCAAATTAATAACATATGCTAAGAAAGCAGCACAACCTTGATAATGAAGCTTACTAGCTTTAATTGCCAAGATAATACGAACTGATCCACTGGTTCGAATACCATTTACTTCAATCTGATCAATACTTTCATTCTGAACAGTGAACTTCTTTTTGTAGCAATCTAAAATTACCCCATGTTCTGATAGCCAGTCCATACCCAATATAATATCAAAGTCGCCAAATGGCATAATTAATAAATCAACAGGAAAGATTCTATCTTGAATCATTAGTAGAAATCTTTGACATATTTGATTCACTAACATTGTTTTCCCCAGAGGACTAGACACCTCTACTGTTGCTTTAGACAGTTCAGGTTTTAATTTTCGCGTCTCAACTAGTTTTGTGTTAACATAAGAATGTGACGATCCCGGGTCTATTAAAGCATAAATGGGTTTTGAATGCAATAGAAATATACCTGTCAGTGTGCTTCTCCTTCTTTACGAGTTCTTACAACGTATGCTTGGGCCGAGGCTCTAGCTTCCGATTGTTGAGTAGAAACTTCACTTGTTCTTCTACACCTCCTCTACTAACTGAGCCACCTCTACTTGACCCTCGACCTTTGGAAGCAAATTCAGATCTCTGTGATATTTCTGGTGCTATAATTTTAATCTTTGGGTAGTCTTTTACAAAATGATCAGTGGATCCTGTAACACCCCAAACCCGTGACCGTCACTGGATTTGAACACGTGGTGTTACCGGGCTTACTTCCCTTATTTCTCTCTTTGAAATATTTGATTTCTGTTCCAGGCAGGCTAGCTAACTGCGTCATTGTCACCTTAAAAATCATATCTTGAGTTCCAAAATTCGAAAATCAGTTCCGTAAATTTTCCTTGAAACTAGACTCATAATCCCATCTACACATATTTTTCTAGAATTTTTGGTCAAGCCAATTAGTACAGTTTATTAGTTAAATTCACCCATGCTACAGGGGTCGACTACACTGACCTTCGTGCATTACGACCTGGATATTTTCTCGTACAGAGCTTCAATGCTCATTCCATTTGTTTCTAATGAAATTAGACTCAAAAGGGAATCTGCACATATAAGGAAAGACTTCTAATTCCTTCTGGATAATTTATGGTAAATTTTCAAAGTTGAGACAGGGGATCCAGAAACCGTTCTGGCCCTGTCTCACGAGAACTTTAATATCTCTTAGTATACTGCTCATATGGTCGTTTCGTTTCATCCATATGAAAATAGATTCATCAAGGTTCAAACTAATAATTTATTCACTATTTAATTCTACTTCTACTATTTTTAGTGATTTTTCCATCTCACCTCACTGCTGCTGGCAGCATCTGTTACTAAAGCAAACAATGACTATTTCATAATTCTTCCATGGCCAACTATTACATCATAATAATACAAACTATGGCCACCTTATCAAAATTTAGGTTTCTAAGGCTTGTAACTATAGGTTTTAGAATCACACTCAACCGACCACATAGGCCATTTTCGCATGGCTTAAAGTTTACAACCCACAATTCAACAAAACAAAATAGCCTATACATGCCAAATGTTCTCCTAATTCAACTACGAAGACAATACCAAAAGATTTCCAGCCGGTGTGATGACTTCAACGACGGTTCCGAGCACGCAACAATACGAGTCCAAGAGACCTAAAATGGGTGACAAGAAAACACCGAGTGAGTTTATAACTCAGTAAGTCATCAGCATTCAACAACCATCCATTAATAAAGTTATCACAACATGAAACAATAAACGAGGCTAGGTACTCATCCATATCGAAACTATACCATAATTCCTCGGGCCTTTCGGTTCAATCTCATACCAAGTCATACATCCACATTTCATATTCTATACAATAAGATATTTGAGGCATTTTTACACACCAACTCATTCACACCACAATCATACAATTGCAATCATCACATAGATTTAAAGCTTACCAAGCTCAACCCCGAGCATGAACGTATTTCCTATTCCTCATGAGCTCAAGGTACTTACCCGATCCGCTGTCCATACTCAACTCGATGGAGACACACCCTCCATATAATTGTTCGATCGGAGATATATATATATAGAGTACGCACACACAGTGCTTAATACTCGATTTCGCACACTTAGTGCCATGCGATTTAAGCCCACACACACAGTGCCATACCCTTTGAGCTCGCACACCCAGTGCCGTCTATTTCCAGCATGCACACTTAGTGCCATATATTTCCAGCATGCACACTTAGTGCCATATATTTCCAGCATGCACACTTAGTGCCAATCTCGTCACCGCACACACGTATTGTTCAAGACACTTAGTGCCGAAAGCAAACTTTCTACACATTTCACTATTTCTTTTACATTCAACAAATGTCATCATTCCATACACATACATTTTCATTTATATATATATATCATCCCATTAAGCACAATTGCATAGATTTTACAATCATTTAAGCAATATCAAATATGTGCTTGATGACTTACTTTGTTTGGGGTAGAACGGTTCCAAATCGGCTACTCGTTTGCTTTCTCCTTTCCTTTGTCCGATTTAGTTCCCCTTTGCTCTTGAGCTAAATCAAACAATTTACCTCTCCATCAAACACAAACATACGGCATTCACATGCATTATTATGATTATTGCCGAATACTTAACACAACTAAGCTGAAAATTTACTCAATCTCATCTTAATTTATTGCTACTTATTTATCAAAATTTCCAATACAAGGTATTTAACACCTATGCCCATTTATACCCCATATGGCCGAATGTATGTATATATATATATACAATGTCAACTATAACATCTTTTAAACACCTAATTTCACCTCATGAACACTTAATCAATTTTTTTTTTCTTTCCTAATCTAGCATATATTTTCACATCCATTTGTATCATCATGTGAAATCACATATAACTACCTCTCTTAAGTTCTACATCTCAAGCAACTTAACCCATCCGTATAATTAGCATGATAATAGCATCAAGGTATCAACCAAAAATGTTTTGTTAGGCTCCTTAGCCAATTCTAACTCTCCATCAACCCCAAACCCAACCATGAAATAGATAAAATTTAGGCTCATCACCTAAAGGTTGTATATACATCCAAAGGCACCCTTGAACATACCTTGATCTAGAAGACCACCTTGGCGAAACTCCTTCTTCCCTCCCTCTAATTTCGGCAATAGCAAAAGAAAGAAAACATGAACACTTTTTCTTCTTCTCAAGTCATGGCAATTGCAATAAAATGAGAAAGGATGAATAACAAAATTTTTCTCCTTTCTTTTCCTCAACTCACGGCAACAAGGGGGCATCCACACTCTTTTTTTTTTTGTTCATCATTTCCCTTTTTCTCCATTTCTTTATTCTTTCTAACATGATCCATTTACTAGACATGTTTGAAACATGTTCCTTTGCCCATAACTTGTCATGGCCGGCCACCCACCTTAGGAAAGGGTTATTTGACATGCAAGGACAACCATTTTCCCACATGTATTAATAGGCCACCTTACATTTGCCTAGCACATTTCTAATTTTTTCACATAAGTCCTAATCACTAAAATTCACCTATAATTAAGCAAAAATTCAATTAAGAAATTTTCACACATGCATATTCACATATTTAGACAAGAACTATCATACTCAAATAATTTAGTGACTCGGTTTAGCGGTCCCAAACCGCTTTCCGACTAGGGTCACTTTAGGGTCATCACAACTCTCCCCACTTAAGAAATTTTCGCCCCGAAAATCTTACCGTAAATAGGCTCGGGTATCGCTCTTTCATAGAGTCCTCAAGTTCCCAAGTAGCTTCTTCCATCCCGTGTTTATGCCACAACACCTTCACTAATGGGATTTTCTTATTTCGTAGCTCTTTTACTTCACGCATCAGAATGCGAACCGGCTCTTCTTCATAACTCAAATTAGGCCGAACCTCGACCTCAGATGGAGTAATTACGTGTGTCGGGTCAGACCTATATCGTCGAAGCATTGAAACATGGAAAACGTTGTGAATCTTTTCAAGCTCTGGGGGTAAAATTAATCGGTACGCTACTGGCCCAACTCGTTCAGATACTTCATACGGACCGATGAACCTCGGACTCAATTTGCCTTTACGGCCAAATCTAAGCACCTTCTTCCAGGGTGAGACTTTGAGAAATACCTTGTCTCCAACCCGATATTCAATGTCTTTCCTTTTCAAATCCGCATACAACTTTTGGCGATCCGGCGACCTTCAAACTTTCACGAATTACTCGAACTTTTGCTCGGCATCCTTAACCAAATCAACCTCAAGAATTTACCTTCACTAAGTTCAGTCCGAATAATGGGGTACGGCATTTACGATCGTATAAAGCCTCGTAAGGCGCCATCTTAGTACTTGACCTGAAAGCTATTGTTGTGCGAATTCAATCAAAGGCAAATACCGTTCCCATGAACCACTAAACTCAAGGATGCAACATCTCAACATATCCTCGAGTATTTGAATTATCCGTTCGGATTGACCATCGGTTTGGGGGTGAAAGGCGGTCTGAAATACAACTTGGTACCCAAAGCTTCTTGCAACTTCTTCCAAAATCGCGAGGTAAATCTCGGATCTCTATCCGACACGATGGAAATAGGCACCCGTGTAGTCTCACAACGAGAACGCACAAGTCGGCTAGTTTGTCCATTGAAAATCCGACGACGGGACAAAGTGAGCCGACTTAGTCAATCTATCTACAACGACCCAAATCGCATCTTTCTTACTTGTCGACAATGGCGGTCCGGATACAAAGTCCATTGTGACTCGATCCCATTTCCACTCGGGTATCGTGATCGGTCAAGTAATCCTCAAGGCACTTGATGTTCCGCTTTCACTTGTTGACATATTAAACATCTCAAACAAAGTCGAGATGTCTCGTTTCATACCATGCCACCAAACCGACGTTTCAAATTGTTGTACATCTTCGTACTCCGGGTGGATTGCCATTCGGCTACAATGGGCTTCGCTCGTAATTATCGAAATAAGTTCGAATTCTTTGGAACACAGACGACTTGAACCTCAAACAATCGTCATCATCGATTTGAAATTCCGAGTCCTTGGTCGGAACACACTCATCCCGTTTTGCAACCAACTCATTGTCGACTTTCTGAGCTTCACGAATTTGACGTATCAATAATGGTTTGGCTTTCAATTCAGCTACCAACACATTGTCGGGTAGAACAGACAAGTGTACATTCATTGCTCGCAAAGCAAATAGTGATTTACGACTTAAGGCGTCCGCAACCACATTAGCCTTTCCCGGGTGATAGTCAATGACCAGCTCATAATCCTTTAACAGCTCGAGCCAACGTCTTTGTCGCAGATTTAAGTCTCTTTGAGTCATCAAATATTTGAGACTTTTGTGATCCGAATATACATGGCACTTCTCACCAAATAAGTAATGTCGCCATATCTTTAAGGCGAATACGATGGCAGCCAATTCGAGATCATGGGTGGATAATTTTTCTCGTGTGGCTTTAATTGTCTCGACGATAGGCCACAACTCGACCTTCTTGCATCAATACGCAACCTAACCCGAGTAGGAGGCGTCACTATAGATGACAAACTCTTTGCCGATTCGGATTGCACTAGAATTGGGGCTTCATCAAATAAGTTTTCAGTTGATCGAAACTTTTCGACATTTCTCCGTCCATTCGAACTTAACATCCTTTTAGAGTAGCTTCGTCATTGGCATGGCTATCGTTGAGAAACCTTTTACAAATCGTCGGTAATAACCTAAGCAAGCCCCAAAAAGCTCGAACCTCGGTAATATTTCTGAGGCTTCCAATTAAGTATGGCTGAAATTTTATTCGGTCGACTCGAATACCGATGCAGATACCACATGACCCAAGAAGCTAACCTCCTCAACCGAACTCACACTTGCTGAACTTAGCATATAATCGCTTATCCGTAAAATTCGCAACACTATCCTCGGTGTTGGCGTGTTCGGTCTCATTTTTTGAATAGACCAAAATGTCATCAATGAAGACAACTACGAACCGATCCAAATATGGTCTCAAGATCCGATTCATCAAATCCATAAATACCGTAGGGCATTAGTAAGCCCAAACGGCATCACTAGGAACTCGTAGTGACCATATCTCGCTCAAGGCGTCTTGGGTACGTCCGAATCTCAATTCTCAAGCGATAATAGCCCGATCTCGGATCTATTTTCGAAAACACCGAGGCTCCTTCAGTTGATCGAACAAATCATCGATACGCTGATAACGGATATTTGTTCTTTATCGTTGCTTTATTAAGTCGACGATAGTCGATGCACGACCTCATGGTCCCATCCTTCTTTTCACAAACAACACCGGCGCACCCAAGGCGAAAAACTCGGCGAGCAAAACCTCTATCCACCAATTCTTGCAACCGAGCTTTCAACTCCTTTAATTCCGTTGGTGCCATACGATACGGAGCTATCGAAATTGGAGTGGTACCGGTACCAATTCGATGCCAAACTCCATTTCCGAACAGTGGTAAACCCGCAATTCTTGAGGAAAACATCCGGTATTCACAAACCACGCACAGATTTGGGTTTCTTTTCGACTCCTTGTCATCGAGCACATACGCAAGGTACGCTTCGCACCCTTTTCTTACATATTTCGGGCCAACATTGCGATATTACACTAGCAACCCTTTAAGTCCGTAGACTCAACCCGAATTATCTCGTTATTCGCACCTCGATTGATAGTCTTTCATTTGCAATTTACAACCGCATCGTATGGTCAACCAATCCAAACCAAGAATAACGTCGAATTCGCCGAAGCGGCAAAAGCATCAAGTCCGCCGGAAAACAAGAACCTCGAAATACTAGGGGACTTTTCTTACACACTTTGTTGACAAGCACGGAATGACCCAAGGGTTTGACACCAATTACAAACTCAAGAGACTCAATAGGCAAAGTCTTCTTGGATGCTAAGGTTTCGCATATATATAAGAATGAGTAGAACCAGGTCAATCAAAGCAATCACATTAGTATCGAAAAGAGTGAAAGTGGGTGATAACGTCGGGGAGGATGCCTCCTCTCGTGCGTGGATGGCATATGCTCTAGCAGAGCGCTGGCCTCGGATCGAACAGCCGTGTCGAGGCTCTTCTCGATTGCCACCCCTACCTCCGAAATTCTGGGGCCTACCTCTAGCCATTGTTCCACTAGGTCTTGCACCTTGCATCTTATTCTTCTCATCTAGCTCCGTGCAATCTCTAATGAAGTGGTCCTTGAACCGCATCCATAACAGCCCTATTAATGCAGACTTACCCCAAGATTCACCTAGGTGTCGTCTTCCACATTGGGGGCATTCAGGTCTCTCTTGACGATTATTGCCCACACTAGCTACCAAGTAGCTCGAGTCCGTCGATGGTCGGGCTCTAATGGAAATTCCCGATCGCCTCGACTTCTTGGTGTCCTCCCCGAACCTCTTTACTGACCGATAATGGAGCTTTACTCGTTGATCTTTTACGGTAATCTCTTGCTTCAAATTCAGCCTTCTTCTTCTCCTTCCCAAGTTCTTCCGCCTTGCGAGCTCGTTCGACCAAAGTGTCACGAACTCCTTTATCTCCAAAATTCCCACTAGTAACTTTAACTCTTCATTCAATCCTTCTTCAAATCTTTTGCACATAGCAACCTCATCAGCCACACACTCCCGGGCATACCGACTGAGTCTTACGAACTCATGTTCGTATTCAGATACTGTCATACGGCCTTGCTTGAGTTCCAAGAATTCCTTGCGCTTCTGATCGATGAACCGTTGACTAATGTATTTCTTTCGAAATTCTGATTGAAAGAAATCCCAAGTAACTCGTTCGTTTGGGACTATAGAAATTAAAGTCCTCCACCAATAGTAAGCTGAGTCTCGCAACAAGGATATAGCACACTTAAGACATTCATCGGGTGTGCATGACAGTTCATCTAACACTCGAATGGTGTTATCGAGCCAGAACTCGGCCTTTTCGGCATCATCAGTAATTATGGCCTTGAACTCCTCAGCCCCGCGCTTCCTAATCAGGTCTACATGTGGTTTACTCAACCTCACAGGATCAGTAACTGAAGGCATTACGGGCTCTTGGGGTGGAGTATTTAAATTCGGGAATGGTTGGACAGCCGGGTTGGTTCGGGCATATTGCGCGACCCACTCATTCATCATGGTGAAGAAGGCTTGTTTCGCCCCTTCATTTTGATTATTCGCGGATGACTGAGGCTCAACAGGCGGTGTCCCTTGCGCGGGAGTAGCCGCTACACTTTCAACGTCATCCGCCAAGGGTCTCTCTATCCCGGGTTCCATTGCTAATCAAAACAAAAATTTCAACCGTCAGAAGTCATCACATTATTAAGCACTAACAATTTGGCATGTATAGCTAGACTCACACGCTCTATGGTAGTCCTAGAACCAACTAAACCATAGCTCTGATACCAATAAAATGTAACACCCCAAACCCGTGACCGTCACCGGATTTGAACACGTGGTGTTACCGGGCTTACTTCCCTTATTTCTCTCTTTGAAATATTTGATTTCTGTTCCAGGCAGGCTAGCTAACTGTGTCACTATCACCTTAAAAATCATATCTCGAGTTCCAGAATTCGAAAATCAGTTCCATAAATTTTCCTTAAAACTAGACTCATAATACCATCTACACATTTTTTTCTAGAATTTTTGGTCAAGCCAATTAGTACAGTTTATTAGTTAAATTCACCCATGCTACAGGGGTCGACTACACTGACCTTTGCGCATTACGACCTGGATATATTCTCGTACAGAGCTTAAATGCTCATGCCATTTGTTTCTAATGAAACTAGACTCAAAAGGAAATCTGCACATATAAGGCAAGACTTCTAATTCCTTCTGGATAATTTATGGTAAATTTTCAAAGTCGAGACAGGGGATCCAGAAACCGTTCTGGCCCTGTCTCACGAGAACTTTAATATCTCTCAGTATACTGCTCATATGGTCGTTTCGTTTCATCCATATGAAAATAGATTCATCAAGGTTCAAATTAATAATTTATTTACTATTTAATTCTACTTATACTATTTTTAGTGATTTTTCCATCTCACCTCACTGCTGCTGGCAGCATCTGTTACTAAAGCAAACAATGACTATTTCATAATTCTTCCATGGCCAACTATTACATCATACATAATACAAACTATGGCCACCTTATCAAAATTTAGGTTTCTAAGGCTCGTAACTATAGGTTTTAGAATCACACTCAACCGACCACATAGGCCATTTTCGCATGGCTTAAAGTTTACAACCCACAATTCAACAAAACAAAATAGCCTATACATGCCAAATGTTCTCCTAGTTCAACTACGAAGACAATACCAAAAGATTTCTAGCCGGTGTGATGACTTCAACGACGGTTCCGAGCACGCAACAATACGAGTCCAAGAGACCTAAAATGGGTGACAAGAAAACACCGAGTGAGTTTATAACTCAGAAGTCATCAGCATTCAACAACCATCCATTAATAAAGTTATCACAACATGAAACAATAAACGAGGCTAGGTACTCATCCATATCGAAACTATACCATAATTCCTCGGGCCTTCGGTTCAATCTCATACCAAGTCATACATCCACATTTCATATTCTATACAATAAGATATTTGAGGCATTTTTACACACCAACTCATTCACACCACAATCATACAATTGCAATCATCACATAGATTTAAAGCTTACCAAGCTCAACCCCGAGCATGAACGTATTTCCTATTCGTCATGAGCTCAAGGTACTTACCCGATCCGCTGTCCATACTCAACTCGATGGAGACACACCCTCCATATAATTGTTCGATCGGAGATATATATATATATAGAGTACGCACACACAGTGTTTAATACTCGATTTCGCACACTTAGTGCCATGCGATTTAAGCCCGCACACACAGTGCCATACCCTTCGAGCTCGCACACCTAGTGCCGTCTATTTCCAGCATGCACACTTAGTGCCATATATTTCCAGCATGCACACTTAGTGCCATATATTTCCAGCATGCACACTTAGTGCCAATCTCGTCACCGTACACACGTATTGTTCAAGACACTTAGTGCCGAAAGCAAACTTTCTACACATTTCACTATTTCTTTTGCATTCAACAAATGTCATCATTCCATACACATACATTTTCATTTATATATATATATCATCCCATTAAGCAAAATTGCATAGATTTTACAATCATTTAAGCAATATCAAATATGTGCTTGATGACTTACTTTGTTTGGGGTAGAACGGTTCCAAATCGGCTACTCGTTTGCTTTCTCCTTTCCTTTGTCCGATTTAGTTCCCCTTTGCTCTTGAGCTAAATCAAACAATTTACCTCTCCATCAAACACAAACATACGGCATTCACATGCATTATTATGATTATTGCCGAATACTTAACACAACTAAGCTGAAAATTTACTCAATCTCATCTTAATTTATTGCTACTTATTTATCAAAATTTCCAATACAAGGTATTTAACACCTATGCCCATTTATACCCCATATGGCCGAATGTATGTATATATATATATATACAATGTCAACTATAACATCTTTTAAACACCTAATTTCACCTCATGAACACTTAATCAATTTTTTTTTTCTTTCCTAATCTAGCATATATTTTCACATCCATTTGTATCATCATGTGAAATCACATATAACTACCTCTCTTAAGTTCTACATCTCAAGCAACTTAACCCATCCCTATAATTAGCATGATAATAGCATCAAGGTATCAACCAAAAATGTTTTTGTTAGGCTCCTTAGCCAATTCTAACTCTCCATCAACCCCAAACCCAACCATGAAATAGATAAAATTTAGGCTCATCACCTAAAGGTTGTATATACATCCAAAGGCACCCTTGAACATACCTTGATCTAGAAGACCACCTTGGCCGAAACTCCCTTCTTCCCCTCCCTCTAATTTCGGCAATAGCAAAAGAAAGAAAACATGAACACTTTTTCTTCTTCTCAAGTCATGGCAATTGCAACAAAATGAGAAAGGATGAATAACAAAATTTTTCTCCTTTCTTTTTCCTCAACTCACGGCAACAAGGGGGGGCATCCACACTCTTTTTTTTTTTGTTCATCATTTCCCCTTTTTTTCTCCATTTCTTTATTCTTTCTAACATGATCCATTTACTAGACATGTTTGAAACATGTTCCCTTTTGCCCATAACTTGTCATGGCCGGCCACCCACCTTAGGAAAGGGGTTATTTGACATGCAAGGACAACCATTTTCCCACATGTATTAATAGGCCACCTTACATTTGCCTAGCACATTTCTAATTTTTTTCACATAAGTCCTAATCACTAAAATTCACCTATAATTAAGCAAAAATTCAATTAAGAAATTTTCACACATGCATATTCACATATTTAGACAGTAACTATCATACTCAAATAATTTAGTGACTCGGTTTAGCGGTCCCGAAACCGCTTTCCGACTAGGGTCACTTTAGGGCTGTCACAGATCCACAGCAAAAACAATCTCTAGTTAATTTCCAACACTCACCTCGATGTTTATTCCTATAGTATTGACATTCCAGAATTTCAATATTCTGAAATTTCCCTCTGATACTACTAGTGGAAACTGTCGTCTATCTACCACGACATATGTCACTTCTATCTAATCTAGAACCAAATCTCCAACTGCCTCGAAATTCTTTTGATCTTTTAGGTTTTGGATTAGAGCTTGTAGTTCCAGGACGCTTTCCAAGTGGACGAGAAATTTCAGGCTTTTTATCTAATCCAAACACTTGTTCAACCATTTTGGCTCTCTCAATTAAATCTACAAATTCAGTAATTCGTAGAGACACCAATTGTAGTCGTAATTCATCATGCAAACCTCATAGAAATTGTTTGCATATGTCAGCTTCAGTTGGTACAAATTCAGTTGCATATCTACTCAGTCTCAAAAATTCCCGTTCGTAGTCCGCTACAGACATCTCACCTTGTTTTAACATTAAGAACTCTTGTTTTCTATCTTCTATATATAATTTTCCCAAATATTTCTTTTGAAATTCCTTTAGAAAGAATTCCCAACTTATCTGTTCTTCTGATGCATGTTGAGTTACCGATTCCCAGAATATGTACGCTTCTTCTTGTAGCAAAGAAACGGCACACAATAAACTTTCCTATGTGTACACTCAAGTTGCTTCAAGATTTTCTTTGTAGTTTCTATCCAGTTTTCAGCTACAGACGGGTCAACTCCTTTTGAACCCAGAAATTCAGTAGCACCATACTTTCGCAACTCTTTAATCGGGGCTCATCAGGTAGTAGGGGTAGGAGTTATAGTGGGTATAGTTCCTACTGCTCTTGGAAGAGCATCAACTATCACTCTGAGTATCGTTGTATTATCTCTTTCTCTGGTATCACTTCTTTCAACATTTGGAGTTTGATTACCTATCGGATTTACACTTGGTGTTATAGACTCCGATTCATTCATATCATATGATTCATCATCTTCACTATACGTTTCTCGATCGGTATCTTCAATGTTTTCATCAGACATCTTTAACTATAAAACAGAAACAATAATTCAGTATATATATATCAGCATCTAATCCCGACTCAAATTTAACTCAATAATGGCATGTACCTCTAAACTCATTTTTGTACTCAGTTTAATCCTAGAATCGACTAAACTTGAATAACTCTGATACCACTAATTGTAATACCCTCTAACCCTTTTTCGACATCGGAACAGGATTACGGACCATTACCAGTCACTACAGATTAAACACAAATAATATAATGATATTTATTATACAGTTCAGTAATTTGTCTTATTGACCCTTTAATGGACCCTCGAGGCCCAAAGAAGAAGTTAGAAACAAATCAGGATCCGATCAGAAGCTTATAAATTTTTTGTAAAATTTCTAAAATATTTCTGATGAGTAGTACCCACACGCCCGTGTGGTCTGGGAGACACACCCGTGTGACTTCATGATATGCTCGTGTTGACTAACCATGTGGCTCACACGGCTAGGACACGCTCATGTCCTTCACTCGTGTAACTCTCTGACTTATTACTCATGAACAAATTAGTTTCACACAGCCAAGTCATACGCCCGTGTGCTTAGCCCGTGTGGAATTATTTTCAATCCGAATCTAATGCAATTTTCGCACGGCCATGGACACGCCCGTGTGCTGTGACCATGTAACTCACACGATTGTGACACACGCCCTTGTCTCTCCCCGTGTCGTAATCCCTGAGTATTTTGTTTATAATATTTAAAATGCAGGGGACACATGGCCTAGCAATATGCCCGTGTGTAAGTCGTGTGTCTCACACAGTCTGAGCACACGTCTGTGTGTCAGGCCGTGTGGACTCAAAATGAGCTTTTCAATTCAAGTTTACCAACTCTGCAAATTTTTAAACCACAAACAATTCAATTCCAACCAATTCAATTCGTGAATTTATACATCTCTAATTATAATTAACTAATAATATAAGGTTCTAACATATTTATGCTTATAACAATCTAACATAATCTATCTAATTGATTCATTTAAATATCATTCAAGAAAAATTTAAACTAAAACTATGAAATAGGCTATATTAAAGACATGTATAGTTATATGGACCAACCAAAACCATCATTTATCATTAATATTTACATATCAAAATGACAACAATAATAACCTAGGTACATGCCATTTTTAAAAGAGAAAATATATCACCACGTATTTGAGTTCGGGATCAGCTTGAATGCTAAGTCGTTAGTCACTTTTGTACCTAACCTGCGCACGGAAACAAACCGTACGCTGAGTATGCACTCAGTGGTATTTCTATAAACCAACACTTAAATCAATTATTAACTCAAATGTATTTAAGCTATAAAAATTTCAATTTTTATAGCAATAACTATATTCACCATTCATTCTCAAAGAAATATTCAATTCAATTCAATATCAATCAATAACACTTGGTTATTCAGAACAGTAGTACAGTCATTCAATTGTTCAGTACATTAGTTTTTCCCCTATTAATATAACTCGGACCTAGACGGATACACGGATCCAACCAACACACCAATACGACACTTAGTGCCTCATCGGCTTTGCCGAAGTAAAGCAGTAATAGTACGATTTTCGAGACCTCATCGATTAAACCAAGTAATGAGAAGAGACAACACTTATAGTGCCTCATCGACTCGGGGTCGAAGCATCCCTAAACATTTCCAATCCTATGGCATGTCAACTATATCCGACTTACCCGATACTGTTAATAGGGTATTTAATTCACTTTTAATTTTTAGATAACAGTCAATTCACACTTCGATTCAATAATCACAACCTATTTCGGTCCAATACAAAAATAAGCAATTCTTACTTCTATCTCACTTACCATACACATTAAATAATAAAAGCAATATTTAATTATTAAGTTCGATTTATAGAAATACAAACCGTAATTCTCGGATTACTCTTCGTCAATCTTCTCATTTCCTTTCTTTTTCAATGTCTCCAGTACTACGTTAGCTACGGAAAATTAAACAATTAAAAATTATCAATATACCATTTCACATTATATAAGTCAATTTTCTATTCAACTTTTGCCTAAATTCCAATTTAATCCTCAAACCAAAACTAACTTTTTCTCTTCAAAACAAATCCTATGTTTTCATTCAATTCCCACTTTAAACAATTTTCCACTCTCAAATTCCACCATTAAACACTAATTCTAAAATTCTTTCAATTTAGTCCCTATTATTCCAAATCTTATACCTTGTTTTACAATTCAATCCTTTTTCCACTTCTAACTTAATTTCCATCACTTTAACTCATAATTTTTCCAATTGTTCAACTTAATCAACATCTAAAAATTCACTAACTTTCTAAATTTTCACATGATTCAAGAAGTACTTGTCTCTAAGATTCCAAAAACATCAAAATTACAAGAAAAGGGACTAAATTGACTTCTCACTTGAACTTCAAACCTCAAAACCCTATTTTTCCTTTCTTTTTCTTTCTTTGCTCTGTTTCGTTCCACCTTTTTATTTCTTTTTCTTTTTAATTTCTTTTATTTACTTTATTTTAACTATTATATTATTATATTATATTTGAGCAATTATTATTATTTACTTAAATTATAAGTAAATACATACATGTATTTACAAATGTATAAACATATTTATTACACATGTACCATGTTTTTACCATACATTAGTCTCAATTTGGTTTATTTACTAATTTAGTTCTTAAATTTTTCTTGATTCTATTATTTAACTTTCACACCTTATTCAATCTAGTCCTTACACTAAATTAACCTTAATTCAAGCTAATTCATCTAGTCAAAATCTAATTACTCACTCAACTGACATTCGTAAATATTTCTAAGAAATCTTACGAACCCTATTTATGAAAACAGTAACCCAGAAATACAATTTTCGATACCCATAAATTTCGGATCATTACATATTGAAACAAGTTGAGTCTAAGGTTTGGTGAGAAGATAAAGATAAGTAGATTTAAATAAGGGATTGTTCACTAATGGAAGGTTGTAAAAGAAATAGGCCAATCAACAAAGCTGGGTTTCAAGGGATAATTTTAATAAGGTAGGCTTGAAAGACTCAAACGATTCAAACAAAAAAATAAATAAATCATTTTTAAATTGTTGTGCCTCCCACGATTTCACATTAAGGAAATTTCTAAATCAATTCTAAAGACTTAATCCTTCATGCATGCTTACTTTTTTCTAGGAAATTAAAACAAATTCATGGTTGACCTTATGCACAATTACTAGGATCTGCAATTTTATCATAATTTAGTTAACATAAAAATGTTTAAAATAAAAGGATGACATGCATACTAGAGTAGTTAACATAAAAATATTTAAAATAAAAGGATGACATGCATACTAGAGTTAACATATTATGCAAAAATTATATTTTGAGCAAAAATTTGCTTAAGCACACCTTTATCAAAGAATCAATTTTCGAAAAGTATCAAAATATAATTTCTCAAAAAAATATAAAAAAATTTAAAATATCAAAGAAATTATAGCATGGTCTCCCTACTAAATAGAAACAATGTCCTTAGTGCCTAAAAGTATATAGCAGAAGAGACAAAATCAAAAAAATGAATGTGAGCTATGCACCAGGTAGGCTCCTAGGAAAGGAAGGTGAGTCTCATTCGACTGCTTAAATACCCAGTCTTTCCTTGCCAGGGCTTATCCTAGACATGCACATTCACATTACAATACTTCTCATTTTTTAAAAGAATAATTTACAAATTAACTCAATTTTATTCATAATTGCAACTTAAAAAAATTATTACACAGAAAAACTTAAAGGAATAGGACAAAAAAAAAAAAAAATCCCCCCAATTAGTTGTTCACTCTATCAAACTCTGTCCCTTCATCCATGTTATCAACTAATATGAATCCGATTACGAGTTTAGAATTTGACCCATGATTTGATATGCCTATTCGTCTAAATAGGTACTTTCTCGGAAAAAAAAGGGAAGTTAAGCTTAGAACTTGAAATGTATTTAGGGTATTGGAAGAACGGAATGAATAAAAATTGATAAAACGAAACTTGATCCAAAAATGAACCAGCACTATAAAACAGTGTGACTTGATTTCTACAAAGCAAAGTTAAGTCTTAACAAGTTAGTTGCTTTAAGAAAGATCGCTACCCATTATCTATATTGAGATAGGAACCAACGATATAGGATGATCGTTACACTTCAAAAAGAGTTGAGAAGGGAAGCGATAGGATCTATTAATCAACACCGCATGAAGGTAAGTTCATGATAAGTTTGATTTTATTTCTAAAAAGAAGAAAGAGTTTAAACTCAGTTTGAGTTTCAAAGTTGATTGATTGGTTTATTCACTCTTCCAAAGTGACCTAGACCGAATATTTATAGGACTTGAAAAATGCCTCTTCAAAACCGGCCATATATGTATCCCTTAGGTACAAAGTATTTTCACATTACATGAACCCACATTTAATGCTTGGAAATTCAGCATTCATTCCCCCTTGTGTCGTCCATGCATCCTTAGCCCTTAAGCAATGTTTGTTCATATTTAAGCATTTAATTAGCAGGAAAAATCCATGCACATGCATCCAAATTGAATGGTCCCTTCATGCACTCCTTAATGGCCGAATATCCATGCATGGAAATAGGAGATGGATTGGCTTAAGCTACTGGTTCATGAACATTTCCTCTCATACATTCATCTCCACTTGACCATTAAAATGCCTTCATGAATCAGCCTTTAAGTGACCGAAAACTCCATGCATCTTCATGTAGTTGAATGGCCCTTGGATCATCACTTGAATGGTTACATTTGTTCCCCAAACTAGCCGCCCATTGCTGTTCCTTTCGAGCACAATAAACAACATTTACGACACTTTAAATATGATAATAAAGTTGCAATAAAATTGGGCAAATTTAATAGCTAAATTAGAACATATTTAAAATGCAATTAAAGTGAATAAATAAACTAACAACTAATTTAACTAAAAACCACCAAAATTAAAGTTTAGCAATCATGAGCTGAGGGAAATTAAATAAATGAAAAACTAGTTGTGGGAAAGCAACCAAACAATCTTGTTAGACTTAATTCATCACGTGCAACAAGTTGCACGAACCTGGATCCTTAACTGGAGCCGAATAGTTGCTGAGCGGATTGGGTTCAGCCAATAGATGTTGAATTAGGCCTATGAATGACTCCTTCATTATCTTGGCCCTAGCTCGCGTAGGCATCACGAATCATTCTTTGTTCTGACAATTCTTCTAGATTCGACCCAAATGTTTCGGGATTGGGCTTCTTGAGGTTGGGCCTATAAGTTGTATACGAGATCACGTCATCAACATCCTACCTAGGTGTAGCAAAATCCTCAAGTTCGATTCTGCGGGTCGGGTTCCAGGGCTAGAAGATGAAATATTTTCCTTTTGAGTCAGAAATTCTCTCTGACAGTAACGAGTACCTTGCCTCAAAAGCGTCCATTTAGCTCCAAGAACTGTGACTACTTTCAAAACATCTTGAATTTTTTTCGCATTAACATCTTCACATAGGGTCGAGTAATCATCGTTCTCAATATCAGGCAAATCAAACAAGCCATTGATGACTAATGTTGTTAGAAACAATTCCCTTTCTCGAATCTGCAATATTGTTACTGTAGACAGATTAAAATGAGACTAAAATTCTTGAACAATACCTTCATCCGAAAGATTTTAGACATCAAAAAATACTTTCCATCCCCGTTCATTAACGACCTCCTGAATGAATGCCGGCGCATCGGCATCGTTATTACCAGTAAGCTGGAAACCCTTATCCAGGAGCATCGGTTTTTCTTAAAGATCGTAATATATCGTGCTCTTGCACCCAGAGCAGAACAAGGGTTGGATTTCATCAGTCTGAATATTCACTCTTTTCCATTTCCGAGACATAATACTCTTGTTTATGTGCAAGGAGATCTGGTCGCTTAGCCGCTTAGGGTGGTTGTCGTTTATTTCTGATACAAAGAGCTGCTACTACTGGCTATGTGACTAGGTCGTGGCAAGGGAGTGGAGCGGATGGATGCTACAATTGGTTTTATGGTGCTTGCGGATGGTGGAAAAAGAGTTGTTGTTTGGTGATGGTGTCACAAGATGGTGGTACGCGACGGTGACGGGGTAAGGGAGGAAGGTGCGGTAGTTTGGCTGTCATGGGTGGTGTAGCAGGCCGCTGATGAATGTGACAATTGATCGTGGAGGGAAAGGCGAGGGCGTGGGATGGGGAAGGCTAGGCGGTGACGCTTGAAGGTGGAGAGAATGAGACAGGGCCGACGATAACTTGGAATGGAAAAGTCAAGGCGACGACGGTTGAGAAAAGAACCCAGGGAAACAAAAAAAAGAAAAGAAACACAGTAATAAAAAGTAAAATAATAATTTGAAAAGAAACACAGTAATAAAAAGTAAAATAATAATTTGACCTCTAAGTCAAAAATTAAGCTAACAAGGAATTTCTTTATTATTATTATTATTTATTTACATATTTATATATATTAGGTACATAATAACTAATTTTATTTATTTATGGACTACTCATAATTTTTTTTTAAATTAGCAGCCTTCCAACATAAAAAACATTACGGATCAATTAAAGTGAGTCAAATAATTTTTTCCGCTCAAATTCACCGATTTGACAATGTTTCAACCATTGACCACTTACCTTAAATCTTACCTACAAAAAGAAAGGCTTGATTGACAGTGGAATTCTCAGGCCATCGAAGTTTAAGTTTTACCTAGATCAAATACCCAAGATTGGGTCAACCTTCACTAACCTTCGATAGTTAAAATTATTCTAGCAGTGGTAAATGATCCTAACTCCCGGGACTTCAGTTTTCCTGAATCAAATACTCACGTTTGGAACCGTCTTTTCTAACCTTTATTGGACTCATCTTCATAATCTTTTGGCAATCTTCTGTGTGTATACCAATAACAACTGCTACCTTAAGTATCTGTAATATGACATTCGATATCCTTCTTGTGCCTTTTCAAGTTCATAGGTAACTCTACTTCCTGATTGTCTTGTACTCGCATTGTGAATTCCCCTTTCTAAACATCTATCCCAATTGCCAAAAATGGTCTTCCCAAAATGGTAGGGACTTTTTTATCTACTTCAAAATCCAAAATAAAGAAGTCAGCGGGAAAAATAAATTTGTCAACACGTACCAAAACATCTTCAATCTTTCCCTCCAGATATGTTATCGACTTGTCTGCCAATTGAAGTGTAATAGTTGTTGGTCTAACCTCACCAATCCCTCATCGCTTAAACACAGACATGGGTATCAAGTTTATACTTTCTCCCAAATCGCATAAAGCTAATTCGCAGTATGAGTCTCCGATGTAGCATAGTATAGTAAAACTCCCCATATCCTTCATTTTTTACAACAGTTTGTCTTGCAGAAATGCATTGCATTCTTTTGTCAAGGTGACTCTCAAATTCCCTTAGCCTCCTCTTCTTAGAGAGGATGTCCTTTATGAATTTGGCATAGTTTGGCATTTGCTCCAAAGCTTCCATAAGAGGGATGTTGATATGTAACTTTTTGAGCACACCTAAGAATTTCTTAAACTGTGTCTCTTGTTGTTACTTTTGGAATCCCTATGGATAAGGAGTTGGTGGAGTTTTAACCTTTATCGGATAGCTTTTCGGAGGTGGTGGAGTTTTAACCTTTATCGGATAGCTTTTCAGAGGTGCAGATGTCTTTGTGTTTGTCGTGGGCATTTAACCCTCAGGACTATTCTATTGTGCCTGTGTTTCGGTAGGGGTCGCAAGATCAAGCTTTTGCACTATAGGAATTTCAACATCTGGTTGACTTTCTTCCCAATTTTTAACTACAACAAGCTTGTTTTCAATTTCAATAGCCCTAGGTTCCAACACTTTTTCATTCCTCAAGGTGACAACTTTACACAGTTCTTTTACAATGTCACTTGGCAAAGCACCTTGGGATCTCCTTTTTAGCTTGTTGCTTAGTTATCCCACATGGTTCTCCAAATTATTCAATGTTGCTACTTGGCTTTGAATCATGGCATCACTTTTTGCCATGTATACCTTCAGCAAATCTTCAAAGCTGTTCGAAAGTTCAGTAGGTGAAGGTTCCTGAACTTGTTGCAAAAACCCTTGTGGTTGGTTTAGTCGGGATTGTATATATGAGTTTCTAAGACCAACCTCTTAATTACTCCATGAGAAATTTGAATAATTTTACCATGAAGAATTGTAATAATTTGATTGCGGCTCTAACCCACTTCTATTATGATTCTGATTACCCATAGAGTAGATGGATTTTGGGTTTGATGGGTAGTTTTCAAACATGTGACCATCTTCATAATAAACATAGGAGATATTTTCAAACTAGCTTGGTTGTTGACCTGACACGTAAGCATTAAAACCGTTAGTGGTAAAGTTTTTAAGCATGAAAGTCATAGAAGATACCTGGGCTCCCAAAGACGTAAGTGTATCAACTTAATGAACTCTGACCACTCTTGTTTCTATGGCTACTCTACTAGTCGGCCACTGATAATTGTTGCTAGAAATCCTTTCAAGGATCTCATAAGCTTCATTGTATGATTTTGAAAGAAGAGCTTCATTGGTTGAAGAGTCTACCACCAGTCTTGTATATGCATTGAAACCATTGTAAAAGGTATCCAACTAAATACAATGAGAAATGCCATGATGAGGATATTTCCACAACTCCTCCTTAAACCACTCTCACGTGTCATAGAGAGATTTGTCGTCAAATTTTGAAATGTGGCGATTTCATTTCTGAGCTTGGCATTTTTACTTGGTGAAAAATACTTCATCAAGAATTGTTCAGCCAATTCTTTTCTTGTTGATACTGAATAAGGTGGTAAGGAATTCAACCATGCTCGCACTCGATCTCTCAACAAGTATGGGAATAACTTCAATCTCAAAGCTTTTTCGGTCACTCTAGCAAGTATGAATCAATCGCTTACTTAATAGAGGTGTAGGTGTGCATCTTCGGTAGGCATTCCACTAAATTGGCCTACTGTTCACAAAATTTGAAACATTATCGACTTTAATTCAAATTGAGGAGCCTCAATTTTGGGTTCATAATTCCCGAATTGAATTCATTGAATAAAGTCACGGCATACTGACAAATAGGGTGGTCTCTATCATCAACAACAAATACTGAATTATGAGCGTTGTCAAAAGCTCATTGGTTTTGATTTTGTCGTAAAGGATACATTATCACCTAAAACTAGCAAAAATTATTAAAAATAAAAACGAAATGAATTTAAACCAAATTGCCAAATTACAATTTCACAAATAATTACTAAAACATAGTCCCCAGCAACGACGCCAAAAATCTGTCACAAAATAAATATATATACAATAGATGTGCAAGTATACATAGTCATCAACAAGAAATAAAGTAATGAGTTAGAACATCGTATCCACATGGACTGTATAGGCAAATATTGTGAAATTATAACTAAGCAAGTTGGTGATGAAAAATAAATAAGCATGAAGTAGGAATTAACTAAAATAAATAAATAAAAATGCAAAATGTAAAATGGAGCAACAATTCACGAGGTTTAATAACTATGACATGAATGAGCTAGAATAATAACACTCCTTAACTTAATTAATTCATAACAATGTTTAATAAATGTTCCGAAAGAATCCATGGCAACTCAATTTTTTATTAACTTAGAATTTTTAGTCATAAGCTTTTGTCGAAATCCTATGTGTATCTAATAGTCACGCATATGTTTATATCATATTTAACTAAAAATTATATTATAAAGCATCATTTCTTAAAATTTATGTGAAGTAACAGTGATATGTCTATACTGAAACAATTTAATCACATTAATCCTAACGTTATGCAAGGTAATAAATACCTTTCGATATTATTAATAATTTGACCTAATTTATCATTAAAAGATCAAACATGCACCACCCAAATATTGTTTCCACTTATTATTATCTGGTTTTGATTAAATAAATATTTCAGATGCAGTCAAAAATTTATTATGTATGAGCAAAATGTCTATGATTTTATTTGGATGAATAATCAATTGATGCACAAAATATTAAAAACATGTTATGAAAAAAATATAAATCAAGAATGTCCAATCATTCTATCATAAACAAAGCTAAGTTGTCATTATTAAATTAAAAGCAATAGAATAAATTGCAATCATCTTTTTCAACTTAGAACAAAAATACAGATTAAAGGAAAAACAAAACTCTAAGTAGAATCCGGTGGTTCTCTGTGACACTGCTCGTGGTTGTTTCCTCCTTTCTTTTCTTCTGCTTTGATGCAAATTACTCCTCAGGTGGTTGGCCTTGAAAGCTTTAACACTCTAGAATTGCTCACTCAATTTTCTCTCAAATGTAGAGAGAATGCAAAAATGAAAAATGAAAGATGAGAGGATGAAATTAATGAATAAAGGGTGAGGGATTGATGATGAAAGGCTCCCTATCCATACTAGAGAGACTCCAATGTCCCTAGCTATTTTCAGCCTCAAAATCCCTTGATTTTCTAACTAGAAGTGGCCGACCTTGAATTAAGGAAGGTGAGTGGACAGTCATGCTATTTTGGGAAGGATGTTGCTTGATTTTGTCTTTGATTCAAGGGAAGAGTTGTTTGATTCCCTCATGGCTGATTAGGTGGTTGAATTGGCTAATTCCAAGTCTTCATGGATGGTTTGGGCATCTCCATAGGCTATAACACCTGGGCATCTTTATTAACCTGAAATATAAGAAAAGTTAGGACTAAATTGAAAAAAATAGCAAATTGTCGAACTCCACCAAGGAACTTATAAATTTTGGTGGCCAAATTTTGATTTGGTTGGATCTTAATTCTGGTTCAGTTAGGATGGATTTGGTTGATTTCATAGAAGGAGAAAAAATGATTAAAGATAGAGGGTTGAGATGGTCAGTGAAGACAGTGCCTTAGGAGTATATATATGTGTGTGAGTGTATGAAGACATAATTCTCTCAATTCTGTTTACAAATCTTATTATTTCCATAACATTGTTTTCTTTAAATGTACTAAAGAAGAAGAGGATGTAGCTAAAAGGAGCTCTGCATGTCACAGTAGACAAAAGAATTGAAGTTTGGTAGTAGAGGAATTTAGAAAATGGTAAGCTTTCTTACCTCTTTGTACTTACGGATTGAAAAAAGGGTGAAGTAGTAATTATTAAAAACTTCTTCATAATTTTAGATTCTGGGTTTTAAAAGGGTTGAACACATTTAGTTTAACCATTAAATGGTTGTCATGCTTAGCTGCTAGGACAATGAAGACTCTAGTGTGTGGACAAGCTAAGCTGCTAAGGATAAGGGAATTTAGGTGAGTTTCTGCACCTTGCCTTTTGGATATGGTAGACATTATTGTGTAAACTTACAAGTTGTGTGTTGATTGTTAAATGGTTGATAAAAAATGTTTAGATAACTGGCGTGATGTATGTAAAATGATAATTTGTATGAAATGTTGAGTAATGTTATGTATGGGAAATTATTGAAGGCATAGATAAAGTTAGGATTTGGGAATGAGAATTTTTGTTAGATACCGCCATACAATGTTGCTAAGTGCAAACCATGATGTACAAAGCTTCGGGCCTTGCGGAGAGGACACTATGGTGTTTGAGTATCAAGGTTAGGAATGGCGAGATGGAGGAATGGAAGGAGGAATAGGGAAATTAGAATTCCATTAAATTTTTTCCATTTGGAATTATTGGGAGCAAACTACGATGTGTGAAGCTCCAGCCCCTGTGAAGGGGACACTTCGGTGTTTGAACATCAAGGTAAAATGTGAAAAAGGAATGATATTAAATGGTCCTTCGGGACGACACCGTGACAATAGTATTTAGGTTCTATAAAGCATCACCACAATGGTAGTCAGCAGGCTCTATGAGGCAGCACCGCGATGACGGTAAGGCCTTATGGGGTAACACTTCAAAAGAGGTCTAATGTGTAAGACCATAGTTCGGCTATGACAACGGGGTAGTTTATCGGGACAGGAAACACAGAGTAGTCCGCCATGATGTAAGAAAATAAAGAATCACATCTGAAAAGTCTGAGGTTCGGGAGAGAATTCGTCAAAGGTAAATTTCAACTCGGTTTAGGTGAAAAGAGGGAGAGACTACTTAGAGAGGAGGTCTACTTAATGTACGACAGGACGATTCCACCAAGGAGGCTATGGATCCCACAGGGTTTAAGCTAACATAGAACAGACTATAATAGAATATAGTAAAAAAATTTTGAATCGGCATAAAGTCATCCAAGAAGGCTTGGTAGGCTAATAAGAGTCTTGTGGGAGGAAAGGATTGTTCCAGGTTCAATGGCCAGTGAAGTCTAGCGGAGGAAGTGGAAAACAAGGTTTCTTCATAACTATGAGAAAATAGTATTAATCTTATTGCTCTGTCCAAGGTAAATGTCAAATATGATGAAGCATCTTAATGAAAGTATGAAACCGGCGAGTGTTATGGGGACCACATTGTAGGCATCTTTCCCCAAAGGAAAAGAGAATGTACTCCGGTAAATACTCCCATTACGACAAATTATGGGTAACATGGAGTATCGACATTCTGGAGAATTCAATACAAGGATTAGGGATGTGGATCGAAAATAAAAGGGATGGACCCCAACGAGATATCACGATTTCAGCCTGACCAGGAACCTAGGTCCACCAATAAATGGCTTAGAGAGCCCAAGTCATGGGTCTTAATAACTAGGCTCGCGGAATCTCCTATCCAAGGAGTTTACTTCCAAACTAGAAAACTCAATTTCATAGAAAAATTTAAAAGGATCCCATATGTTTATACGTACAGATCTTATTAATTTCTTTCGAACTTATAAGATTTTCTACTCGACTGCAGGTTAGCTAGTTACTCGAACAAATCAAGAGGGACAAATCCAGACTCAGCCAAGTTAAGTGGTGCACAGTAGCTATTCATGTATATAGAGGGGTACGCATAAAGGCATCACCTCAGGGTATAAGTTGATTATATATGTATTCAAACTTCCATCTAGGAATTGTAAACATTTGTTGGAAATAAAGCTCTTAAGAGTATATCACCTGCTATGTACAAGTTGTATTAGCAATTAAAATTATAAAATATTCATCTTTAACTATGTAATTAAATCAAAATCAAAATTTTATTAATTTCTTCAAGTTAGTGTAGTATCCGGTACCCAAACCCAATGATCGAGTCGGGTAGAGGGTGCTAATTACATACCATTATGAAAGCTACTTAATAAGTGTTCATCTAATGACATTGTCATAAGTGTGCTACCCTTATAGGATATCCTTAATTTTTTTAGGATAAATCCATTCTCCCATAATAATCATATTTTATCTCATGGTAATCATTACATCTTCCTTTATGAAAAAGCAATTACTATCAAATAATAACCAAGTCATTTATCACAAAGACAAATGACCTGTGATTACTTTTACTTTTCATCTATCATGTAATGTCAATGAGAGGATATCATTTACCCATTATTTGGGCTATGAATTACACTATTGTAAATGATGTTGCATACTACAGAAGTTATATACCCAACACACCAACTTTCAATTCCTTATCTATTTGAACTCAGGGTTTTACTTACATCAAAGTATACAAGTTATGCATACATGGTCCATGATCCACTCAAAATTAAGGTATGCCACTCTATTGATGTCACAAGTAAATAAATCCATAAACGGATCGAAGATCTATTCTACTTGGGTCATGTCCGACTACTATAAGTCCTATCAGTCATATTTATGTCTTTATCTTCTAATAGTTATCCACTTCGATGCTCAAGATAAAGCATCTTTTTAATTGGACTTGATAGACATCATATTAGGCATTCAATCGATTTGTTCATTTTCAATTAGACTAAGGACATGTTTAGGTTTATCTTCTAATACAAGTTTGTTAGATCTAGTTCCTTAAGTGTAGTATTCTCACCTAAGTAAACTCGTAGTTTTTTTGAACAAATTGGTTAATAAAACAAATTCATAAATTACATTAATATTTTGTACATTGTACTCACATGGTTTTTACACGTAAAGAAAAATTGAATCAAATGTTGTTCACTGGTTGTCTAATGTTTAATTAATATTAAGCAGTAATAAGTGGTCGAATTGTAATACGAAAAGACAAGTTGTATTAGTAAACAAACCTAAATATGTCCTTAGTCTAATCGGAAATGAGCAAACTGATTGAAAAACTAATATGCCTTCTATCAAGTCCGATTGGGGAGATGTTTTATCTTGGGCATCGGAGCAGATGACTCTCAAAAGATAAAGACATAGATTGGATTGACAGTACATCGGACTTGACCCAAGTATAATAGACTCTAAATCCGTTTATGGATCTATTTATTTGTGACATTTATAGTGTGACATACCTAAATCCTGAGTGGATTGCAAACTATGTATGTGTGACTCGTACACTTTGATGTAAGTAAAAGCCTGAGTACAAATAGATAAGGAATCGAAAGTTGGTACATTGGGTGTAGGACTTTTGCAGTATGTAGCGTCATTCACAACAATGGAATTCATGGCCCGAAACATGGGTAAATGATATTCTCTCACTAGTATTACATGGTTGATGAAAAGTAAACATGGCCATGGGTTTTTCGTCTTTGTGATAAATAACTTAATTACTATTCGATTGTAATTGACTTCTCATAAAGAAAGATGTAATAGCTACCATGAGATAAAATAGGATCATATTGGGAGAACGAATATTATTCCAAAGAGATCAAGGATATCCTATGAGGGTAACACACTTATGAAAAGGTCATTTGATGAGCATTGGGTAGTTGCTTTCATAATGGTATGTCATTGGGCGGAGCTCAGTCACGATACTATAGTGGAATAACTTCATGACTAAATGAGTTTATAATTAATAAGCAAAAAACTAAAACTTTATTATAAATTATTTGAGCCCTAATTACATATGTCTAATCAGTCCCCTCGTTAGCTCGTTGAAATTTGAAATGAATTACGAGTTTGAATAGAAATGAACATAATGAATAGGAAAATAGAAATGGAAAACATTCAAGAATAATTATGGTTTTTTCTGAAACGAAAAAATGGAATTATTTGGAAATGAATGTTGGTTTCCAAAAATGGAAATGGAAATGATTCATTTGCAATTCTATATGGATTACTTAAAAAAGACCGGAAGAATGAGTTAATGTTTTTTGAGCTGTTTTGACACCCGAAAATGAAAATAAATCATTCGATCATTATTGAGTTATGAGATATTGAACATATTTTCTCGAAATTTTACTAGGGGTAGAATCCTTAAAAAAATTATTAGGGTTAAAATAAGGATGAAAAAAATTGTTTAATATAGAATATTAAAGCTTATTTGAGGAAATAGAAAAAATCAAATTGGGTTGGATCACATTACAGAGTACTGGGTTAAAAGGCCCAAGAAGTACTCGTAATTGGACTCGATGTGAGAGAGGCCTAAAACCCTTCATATAACACGAAGAGGCAGCAACCTTAGTAGGAATATTAGGGTGTGTCGTTCACCCCACTCCTAGTCTAAGTAGGAAGTTCTTTTTTTATTTGAAATAAACCACTATAACTCAACAAGGGTTCTACATTCTCTTCTTATAAATAGATGGCATTGGTAGAGCTATTAACACAACTTTGAAGAGTTTATTATTCTACCAAAAATAGAGAAAATTTATTCTCAACTATCAAATACATTTTTCTAGAATAACTATTCTATCAGTTTCTATTAAGAAAAGCGAATTTCCATTTTCACCCGAAATAAAAGAGAATTTTTTTTCTAGTTTTGTGTTTCGATTCAATTGGTTCAAGCCTACACTTGAAGCAATTCATGATACAAGAATAGTGGTGAAAACCATTTGGTTGAAAGTCGAGAACAACAAACATCTACTAAATCGAAAACACAAGTACGAATTCGGTTAGGGTTTGTTGCTATAAATATCACAAATCATGTTAGTTTTCAAATTTTAAATTTTCTATTATGCAAGAAAATCGTTTTCATACCGGGATTCTCCTAACAAAGTTGTCTTTCCATATTACGATTTGACAACGTAATATCACTTAGTTTTAGTTCAACATTAGATAACGAGTGAGCCAATATTTTCTTCCATCTTACTTTGCATGCAAAAAATCAAGGACAATATATAAAGACTATTAACGTAATCAATGGATATTTTATCAAACTAGTTTATTCGAAAAATACAAGTATACTTATTTGAAAATACTACACTAAGGGCACTAAATCCCAACACAATAGACTTTTAACATTTGCAGCATTTTGAAATAGAACTTACTCGAAAGCAAAGAGAATCAAGATATCAACACCAATTTAAGTAAAAACAAAAAAACAAAAAAACACAACATTGAATTTATAGTTCATACTTCCTAACTAACTAAAACACAAAATACTAAATAACAAAAATGCCTCAAACAATAAAAGCAACAACTACACATTTAAGAATAGTCAAAAGCTAAAAGAAACTTAAATTCCCATTAGAAAAAAAAGAGAGAAAACGTTACAATTAAAAGGTTTACGCTTAAGGAAAGAGTTAAACTAGTTACACCAATTCCTCTTACAATGAAAGACCAATTCCTTACCCCAATTTTTCCACCAAGCAACTCACTATCGTATCTTTTTCTAGCGATCACAACACTTTCACTCTATTATTAACCCTACAGCCACCACCAGTACAACTATTGCCTCCACCAATCTCTGACTTCGTTACAACCAATTGCAAATCATCCCCAACATTGCCACTATCCCCAACCTCTACCTACCCAATTGCAATATATTTTAAGAATTGAAGGCCAAAATTTTGAGTGTTTTCTTTCCAAAAAGTAATTACCTCTATGTCTCTTCTTTCTTGCTTCAAAATGGTGAATTTTTCATCATCATCATCTCCTCCTCGTTATTCTTTATTTTTTTTTACTTCAATTCATTTCTATTTAAATGTGCAACACCCTATACTCAGTTTGGTCATTATCCCAAGCTATAAGGTGTTACAGCTGCAAAACCTTAATATAATTCATATTTTAAATCAAACATAACCAAAATAATTCATCATCTATCATTTCTAGGCTTTTCAATCAAATTAGGACCTAAACTGAGCTTACAGAACATTTAAAACAAACTATAATCAATTCCGAGTTAAATTGAAACTTCTATGAAATTTTGAGTGAAAAGTGTAAACAAGGGGCACACGGACGTGTAGTTAGGCGATGTGATAAAGGCCAGCTCATGTGGCTACTCCACATGCTCGTGTTCTCAGACCGAGTACGATTCAAAGTTAGGGTCACACGGCCGTGTGGCCATGCCATGTAACTCACTGTGATCGTGTGGACAAATCCTACACAAAAATTTAAAGAATCATACGGCTGTATTATTTGACTGTGTAGGGCACACGGACATGCAGTAGCTCGTGTCACAGGCCTTCTGTACCCAAAACTACCTTAAAAAATAAGTCATTTCACATCCAAATGCTTAGGATCCTAGCTAAGAAATAATCAACAATAAAACTCATCCAAAATGTACCTAAATAAGTAAAAACATACTAATTCACAATCAACCTATGTGCCTAACCAATATACCCTCATTGACACTACAATCCAAACATCATAATAAACCATAAACAACTACCATAACCATATATTTCATAATAGCTTAAACATACCAACTCACTAACATCCATTTTACCAAGCACAACATTCTTACCCAATCACACAATAACCATTAACAAAACGTTGATAATATCTTTCCAAACCCAAAAAGCTGCATACTTTAGAGACATTTCGCAGAGGCTTCCAATTCAAAATAGCAGAAATCTTACTCAGATCAACTCGTACTCCCTCAGTTGAAATTAAATGACTAAGAAACCCAACCTCTTTGAGCCAAAACTCACATTTACTAAACTTTGGGTATAATCATTTTTCACGTAAAGTCTATAACACAATTTTTAAGTACTGGATATGATCGAATTCATCTTTGGAATAAATCAAAATATCGTTGATAAAGACAACTACACACCTGTTAAGATATGGTTGAAAATTTCAATTTATCAAATCCACAAAAGCTTTTAGAGCATTAGTCAACCCGAACAACATAACCAAAAACTCATAATGTTCGTAACAAGTTCTAAATATTGTTTTCAATACATCTACATATTTAACCCTCAATTGGTAATAACCCGATCTCATATCAATCTTTGGAAATATTGTGGCACCTTTCAATTGATCAAATAAGTCGTTAATACGAGGCAATGAATACTTATTCTTGATTGTAACTTTCTTCAATTATTGATAATCTATACACAACCTCATTGTCCAATCTTTCTTTTTCACGAATAGAATATGTGCACCCCAAGATGATGCACTCGATCAAATAATACCTCTGTCAATTAACTCTTGCAACTGTACTTTTAGTGCTTTTAAGTTAGTTGGAGCCATTCGATATAAAGCAATCGAAATTGAAGCAGTCCTTGGTACTAATTCAATAGCAAATTCGACTTCTCGTTTAGGCAACAAACTCGAAAATTCTTCAGGAAAAAATATCAATAAATTCACAAACTATCGGTACTTGATCAACTTTCATATCTGATGCTCTAGAATCCAGAATGTAGGCTAGGAATGCATTACAGCCTTTTTGGCCAATTTTTGTGGCTTCATTACAGAAATCATGCTCGAAACACAATCAGATTTATCTGATTTAACAGAAATCATCTTGCCATTCTAACACCTCAAATCAAATCTTTTCTGTCGACAACTAACCACAATATCATGTACATTCAACGAATCCATTCTCAGAATGTTGAATTCATTGAAAGGTAATAACATCAAATTAGCAGGAAAGTTATAGCCTTGAATTTTCAGCGGACACTATTTGTATACCAAGTCAACTATAACACTATAACCTAATGGGTTTGTTACTTTAATAATACAATCAGTTGACTCGACTGGTAAATTCTTTTCATGACTAACTTAGTGCATATATATGAATGCGTCGACCAAAGGTCAATTAATGCATACACACTAATATAAAAGATAGAAAAGGTATCGAGAATAACATCAAGAGCTGAGGCCTCTTATCGCATTCAGGTGGCATAAGTTTCGATAGGACCTTTAGCTTCAGATCTAACCGTCATGTCTCTAGTTCCATTTCTATTAGCTCTAGCTGAATTACAATTCTTAGGTCATCTACCTCGAGTAGAAGTAGCAGCAGGTTTTGTATTCTGATCTTTATTAGGCTTAATTCGATCCGAACAATCCTTCTTAAAATGGTCAGGGGATTCACAAATAAAACAAGATCCTTTGTTCAATCTTCATACTCTAAAGTGATATCAACCACACTGATTACATTCGACCTTATTTGTATTTCGAGCACTGTCCACACTATCCACTAAATGAGTCGATGGTCTCTTACTACTCTATTTCAAATGACCCTTACCCAAAAACTCTGATCATACTGAGAATATTCTACTCGATTCTTTCATCTTCTTTTTTGGGGAATCAAAAATAGTTCTAGGTTCATTACGTTTACCAAAGTTACGTGTTTTTGCTTTATTTCGCTTCTTACTAGCACATATTTCTTCCATCTTTTGAGCTTGACTAGATAGAATCACAAACTCACGAATTTCTATTGCCCCTACTAGCATCTTAATATTGCCGTTACAATCTCACACATATGTCTTCTTTCGTAGGTACAATCTCACAGGCATACTTGCTGAGCTGTACAAACTATTTCTCATACTCAGCCACTGTTCTATCTCCTTGTTTTAGTTCAAGAAATTCTTTCTTTTTTCTCTCCAAACATCATTTATTGATATCCTTATTTCGAAACTCAATTTTAAAGAAATCCTAGCTAATTTTTTCCTTCTATACTACTACAGTTAACATGAACCACCACTGAAATGCTTCATCTTTTAATAATGACACACTGCATCTCAAACAGTCTTTGGGTGAACACAACATTTCATCGAATAGCCTCTGAGTATGTCTAACCAGTACTCGGCTTTGGTTGGGTCATCACTCATATTACCACAAATTCTATTGCTCCATATTTTCTAACTTTATCAATGGTAATTCTCTTATCATTCTGTTGGGTCGAGGTTTAAGGATGAAGGGGATAAGGTTGTTGAGCTACCGAGTTAACTTTCAAATAAGCATCATACATATCATTCATTATATGGAGAAAGGCATTTGGCGTCATATCTCTCAGCCCTTGAGTCACGGGCTCATTCTGAGTAGCCTCCTGATCGGTGGTTGGGATAAAACTCTCTACCTCATCGAAATCTACTCAGTTGGATTCAGACAACATTTTTTATATATATAAAAACAATTCAAATTAATCAAATGTCATCACACTTTCACAGGTTATAAAGTGGCATGTATATCTAGACTCAATGCATGTTATGTTCGGTCTTAGAACCAACTAAACCATAGTTTTGATACTACTAAATGTAACACCTTATACCCAGTCCAATCACCGTCCCGAGCTATAAGGTGTTACAACTACAAAACCTTAATATAATACATATTTTAAATCAAAATAATTTATCATCAATCTTTTCCATGCTTTTTAATCAAATTGGGACATAATTTGAGCTTACAGAACATTTAAAACAAATCGAGATCAATTATGGGTTAAATTAGAACTTCTAATAAATTTTGAGTGAAAAGTGTAAATAATGGTCACACGGCCGTGTGACAGAAACCAGACCATGTGGCCCTAAACATGGTCGTGTCCCATGTGGCTACTCCACACACTCGTGTGGCTAATCCACACGTCATTTCTTTCAAACCGTGTACGATTCAAAGTTAGGGTCACACGGCCGTATGGTTAGGCTATGTAACTCACTGTGACCATGTGGACAAATCCTGCACAGAACTTTAAAGGATCACACAACCATGTGGGGCAAACGGCCGTGTGGCAGCCCGTGTCACAAGCCATGTGTACATAAAACTACTTTAAAAAACAAGTCATTTCACATCTAAATGCTTGGAATCCAAGCTAAGCAATAATCAACAATAAAACTTGTCCAAAATGGCCTAAACATGCAAAAACATACCAATTCACAATCAACCAATGTGTCTAACCAATATACCCTCATTGGCACCACAATTTAAATATCAAAATAAACTATAAACAACTACCATAATCACATATTTCATAATAGCTTAAACATACCAACTCACTAACATCCATTTTACCGGGACAACATTCTCAGTCAATCACACATAATGACCATTTCAATTTTACCAAAATACCAAATGCTAGCTACCATTAATTAACGTATTATACCAATCACATCAACCAAGTATCAAAATGGTAATCACAAACTACCATTCCACTATAAGTTACTTAACAACTAAGGTTTAAAATATATATACATGGATACCCTAATTACATGTCACTTTTAACCGTTCCAAAACAACAAAATACTATTGAAAAGATAGCGAATAGTGTACGATCTCCTAAGCTAATCCAATCAATGTCACTATCCCAACAAATCTACAAGAATAAAATCAAAAAGAGGTAAGCTTATGCAAAGCTTAGTAAGTTCATGAAATTAAACATATCATACCCGAAAGTTTAAATACACTAATACAAGAACATAACACAATATCAATGATCATAATTCACCTATCTCAATTAACCGAGACAATTCAACCTGTAACATTCATACCATCAATTCACCATATTATTAAATCATGATATGATACGTAAACAATCAACTGGCCCGAAAAGCAATAGTAAATCATTCTGATACGCGGAAGAGAAATATCCAAACGTGTCAACTTTAGGACATTGATCAACACCTCAAACTTTAGAGAGTATGCAACACATGCTTGACCTCAAGCTTTCGGTACAGTATCCACTAACTGGTACCAAAGTACCAAATATAATTATTCACCAGCTTAAAGCCTGCTTCTTCCTAAGGACTTGTTATTTGTATTCCGACTATTTACCAAGTTCACACGGGCCCATCGTACATTTTCAATACATTTCAATCTCAATAATAATCTTTCATCAAACTAAGCATTCAATAATTATCACAATAACAACTATTACTTCAATAAATAGGTAATAAGAAATTAATTATACCATAAATTACATAATACGAACTTACCAAAATACGATAACTACCGCTATTTGAAGACGTCTAGTCAACGACCTTTTCTTTCCCACGATCTTCGATTGATCTACTTGTTTCTTGATCTACATATAATAATTCAGTTCAATTAAACCAATAAAACATCTTAAAACACTTTAATCATATAATTAACTCTTTAATAACATTTTATGTATTTACCCTAAACTTTTACCTTTTATACAATTTAGTTCTTAAAACCGAAACTTCTAATTCAACACAATTTAAACCCGTATAAGCTTAACCGAACCACCTAAGGGATATGTTTAGTCCATAACTTTTAAAATTTCACAAAATTTCCATGCCAAAATAATTATTTTATTACTTTAATCCTTTAACTAAAATTTATTAAAAAATCACTATGCAAACTTATTTTATCTAGCAACTAAGCTTCCAACTACACTATTTGACATCAAAAACATTTAAAATCATCAATGGTATACTTATAAACATTTAAAAATTCCAAAAATTAATCTTTGGATTAGCTAGATTAAGCTACAACCGTCTCAAAAACATAAAAATCATTAAAAATGGATTAAAAAACACATAGCATGCAAAAACTAGTGCTTGGCGTATAACGCCCCAAATTTTGGGGTTAGAAGTTTTGGGTTTTGTGGCTAGGGTCAGTGAGTTGGTAGTGCTATTGAGTTTAGTTTTGCATTTAAGTGATAGAATAGGTCTGCTGGTCCGGTGGTTGTGTGTGTGTTAGTTTGTCTCTAGGTTCTGGGTTCGAGTCTCTGTGTCTGCATTTGAAGTAACGTTTTATTTTGAGTTTTGTTTTAAGTTAAAATTTCATTCTTTTTAACTATTTATTTGTACATTTGTTTTTACTTTTTATTTTATTATTATTCTACTTTGTTGACTTTTTGAGGAACGTTCTTTATTCTTTTTCTTTTTGGGGGGGTTTTGTTTTTGCTTTGACTTTTTTTCTTTAATTTCTTGTTGAAAACGGGTTTGCTTGTGGATTTCGAAGAATCTCCTCCTCAGTCATCGAATCAGGTGTGGGATTAGAATCTTGTCTTCCTTTATTTTTGTGAATTATTGTTTCAAAAATTCTCGTTTGTGTTATTAACTTTTGATTTTGGGGTGTTAGTTGCTGAAAAAGGTTTGGGAATACGACATATCCCAATACCCTTATGTCATTGCAAAGGTTAGGGCTGTTGCGATGGCTAAAATAGCATTTTCTAGATTGTTCCGAGGTGGTTTCATGGCCACTGGGGCTTCCACACGGGCGTGTACTAGTTCACACGCCCGTATGCTTTTGGAAATTAGGGTTTTCGAGCCAATTTTGGTGCCACACGACCGTGTGGCCAACTTAGGGATTCTATTATTTTTCACACAGGCATATCCCTCGGGCACACGGGTGTGTGAGATTAAGGATTAGGGTTTGAGTAATTTGGTACTACACAGTCTGGCCACACAGGCATGTAGCTAATTTAGAGATTTAAAGATTCCATATGGGCGTGTGTTTTAGGATACACAGCTATGTCTGGTGGGCATACAGGCGTGTGAGATCCTCACACGGCCGTGTCAGCCCTGTACTCAAATTTAGTGCAAATAGACAAAGAGTTACACGGCTTGCTCCCACAACCATGTCCCCAATCCACACGGGCGTGTGCTTTAATCACACAGTCATGTGCCTCTCTTCAAATGGGTTTGTGATCTTCACACGACCTAGGCATGGCCACAGGGCCAGAGTACACGAGCATATGGCTCTAAGTCACCTACTTTGATTCTGTGTATGTTTGATTCGAGCTTTTGCTTGTGTGTTTTGCCTTGGCTGATCCTTAGTCAGAGTGGCTAAAGATTCTAATCTGGGCTTCGGCCTGAGCATATCTGTGGCTATCATGTAAGATGTTTAAATCTGAATCTGTTCTATTGGATGTGTGTACATAGCAGTTCTGTCTGACTGTCTGATACTGTGTCTCTGCTCTGTAAGATTGTATGCATACATACACCTGCATAAAATATTTTGGGATGGGTTTTGAAGAGACGGGAGTCTGATCTGATCTGCTAGTTCAAACTGTAAACTTTTTTGTACTGCGAATTACCGCACTGCACTGTACAGTGTACGTCAACCTTGCTGCGTATATTTATCTGATCTGGCAGTTAAATTATAATTTATCGGTATAGCAGTTTGTCACATCGCAATGTACCGTATGTACGTTGTCTATACTACGTACCATTTTTTGATCTGGCAGTATAACTGCAACAGGACTGTACTGCGGATTACCGCATTGCACTGTACAGCATATACGCCAGCTCTGCTGCATATTAATATCTGAGTGGCTTGGTCCATATATGTGGTGTGTAGGGTTGGATGGGCCCTCGAGGTCCTAAGTGGTGAGTTGGTTGGATGAGCTTAAACAACTCTTATGGGGTGTGTTCGGGGGACGGAGAGGTGTGTTGGCTGGATGGGTGGGTGGGTTTTATCATCTGATTGCTTTCACACGCATTGATCTGAGTGTTCTGAGTGTATGACTATCTGACTGTTTTCTATTTAGCTGAATTCTCTTGTGACCGAGTGTCTATTTGTGAATTGGGGTGCTTGAGTGTTATGTTCTATTGGGACGTGAGTTCTGAGTCTCTTTTTAACTTAGTTTATTTCTGTGAATCTGATGTGATATTTGTTTTGAACTCCGTGATTTGTTTTTAGTTTTGATTCGAACTCACACTAAGCTTGAATAGCTCACCCCCTCTTAATGTTTCCTTTTCAGGTACACTTTTGAATTCTGATGCTGGACTCGATGTGCGGAGGTCTCAGACAATCTCAGTGGAAATAAATGGTTATCGGTTTATATTTTCAGTTTATATTTGGTTAAACGATTTTTGAACAATAAGATTTGATAAAGCTGTGGTACATGTTTCGTTTAAAATTTTAATCGTTTATTTGGTTCCATTACATATGTTTAATTCAATTGTAATTCTACCGTTTGGGTTTTAAATGATTAAATGTTCTAGTTTGACTTGAGTACTTGTCTTGAAAATTTTAACTACTGTTACTTCTGTGACCAATGTGACATTCGAGATTCAGTCTAAACTTTTAGGCTGGGTTTTGGGTGTTACATGGCGAACCTTAAAGAGTTTAACAATTATGGTTTTCGGTTGCTAAAAACCAAAGTGAGGAAGATGACATATTCTTCTTAGTTTTGGTTTATACATATTAGCTTATTTACCATTTTACCTTTTTAACTTAAATGAAATTTCAAGATTTACCTTACTCAAACCATCCACTAAACCACTTATAGCCTAATCACCATATAGAGCCCTCAATTCATGTTTTTATCACCATTTAACACGTGAACTATTGATGGCTTATTTTTGCAACTTTTACAATTTTATCCTTTTTACTTAATTAAATGACCAAACAATAAAATTAACATATCAAATTTTTATACAACATTCACTCAACCTTATAAACATTAAATAAATAATAAAACTAACTCACTAGTCAAAATTGTGGTCATGAAACCACTGTTTCTAATACCGCTGAAAACAGGTTGTTACAAAATGAAAGTCATGGCTTAGTATCCATTAATGTTTTAACCCTTGATGTTTAGGGTTTTGTGGTTGGCTTTTATTGTACACTTAGCCCTCTCTATGAAAATTATCCTTTATAACAATATTTCATTATAACAACCAAGTTTATTGTAGAACTGATCTTTTATTTTTTTACCCTATATAACAATTTTTATTTATAACAACAACAATCATAAATTATGAAACACACTCTTTACTAATCTAGATTTCTTTAACAACCTTTTATCTCAAATTTTAGTCAAATTATTTTCTAAAATGAAATAAAATAATAAATTTCGGTTAATATATTATTTCAATAAAATTTTAAATTTTATATCAAAATATATTAATCATATTTCATTAAATGAAAAATAATCTTTAGGGTGTGTTTGAAAAGCCGCCTAGTAATTCGATTTGGGTGCAATTGCTTGTAATTACACACTTGTGGCATGCTTGAGTGACCTTTGTAATTAGTGGGTTCTACTAAATTGAATGTATTTGAAGCACCGAATTACACTTTCCAATTCTACGGGGCCGACGAGAATTGAAGTAATTACAAATAATTACAGTCAAATTCAATTATCTTATGACTTTTCAAACATGAATGTTCATGATTTAAGTTAGAAAAGATATTTTTATACAATACTACTATTTTAATTTTAGGATATATATACATATATTTTAAAATATATTTATATATTATTTTACTAATATGGTTTAAATAATTAGAAATTTCTATTGATGAGAGATAATTTCTCATGCATTTTGACCTACTACATAGTTAACTAAATTACATAGTATTTACTACAAATTATTTATATTAAATTATATGGTATTTATTATTAATTATTTATACTTGGTAAATGATCTATCAATAATAGCAATGAGTATGTGTTTAATATTAAAGAGAGAATAACTCAACAAATATGGAGTGATAGAGTAATTAGATGAAATTACTTATAAGGTTTATTTTTCTTGTTAATTTTACTAGCAATCATATTGTCACATGCTTTTTTTTTAGGACAAATGTATTATATACAATGGTTTGATTTTAAGTTTTGTTACTTATTTAGAGAATTTTTTCTCAAGTATTATTTATAATTTTATAATAATTAATATGTTTTTAAAATTTAGGATTATACAATCGTGTAATTACAATTTATACTACCAAAACATAAGAAAATACTATGTAATTATTGTCTATTAGTGAAACACATTTAGGGATTAGAATTCCTTGTAATAACAAGAGAGTGTAATTATTATTCATCCAATTAACCTATGATGTCCAAATACAAATTGAATTATATTTATAAGTTTTATTAAAAATGAGGTGTAAATCTCATAAATTAGTTATATATATATTATTATAGTTTTGTAATTTAAAATTTTTAACAAAGTTCAGTAAAGTAAACTTCTATCATCATAATCACTTTTTGCCCTTGCGCAAATGGGCTTTCATTTTAGGGGTTTTTCTCCACAAATTTGTGCCTTTAGTTGGGCTTTGGTATTATGTCCTAAACCAGACTTTGATATCTAATGGGCTTCTTAATAGGTGGTTTTTTACTTTTTTGTGTTAGCATTTTTAGTCATGGAGATTCTATACTCTTTGAATAATGATAAAATTACGATTACTGTTAGTGGTGGTAAAGAAAAATACATTTGGACAAACATATTAAAATCAGAAATTAATTCTCATGTTGTTATAGGGAACCAAATGATTATTCAAACCTAACTCCCTAAGTAACACATATGGCCAATAAAATGATTGATAACGACAACATCTAGGGCCACCTTCAATATTCAAAATTATATAGAGAGAGGCTAGAGACAAGATAATGAGCAAGAAGGAAAAAATCCCTTCTTAAGTCCCTTAGTAATTGAGGGTCCCAAAAAACCCTAATTTTGATATGCACTCAATGTCCCACTTGCACAAGGCACACCACATTGAAAGATATAGGGATAGAGAGGGTAGGGTAGGGTAGGGTAGGGGAATGTCCCTTAGCACTAATTGAATTGTCCTTTTATATATATGAAAGACCCTCCTAATTGAGATCCCATGTGCCATTCACAAAACCAACAAATGAGTACCTCTGAATACCTTACCTTATCATTTATAAACCCCTCCCCCTCTCTTTATCATACACTTTATTTTTAGGGTTTGCTCATTTTTTTCCAAGTATTTATATCCAAACATGAATATAAGATATGGTGTATCAGTGATTTTCCAAATAAATAAAAATCTTGAATACCTGTATTTAGCCCTTATACCTAAGCCAAATAACATAATCTTAGAGCTAGCTAGAGTATCATTAAAATCAAAGTGATGACAGCTGAAAGAAAAGATATAATATATATTTAAATGTGTGTGTGACAAGGATCATTTACTATGTTAGTATTAGTGAATTAATATTTTGCTACATCTGGTTCAAATTATGGGGCAGAAGAAGCAATGAAATTTGTTTTTCATCTTAGAAAGAATAATGATATTCCAGTGGATATGTGGTCCAAACTTCATGCATTCAATAAAAAGAATAGTTGTGTACAGATTAGAAGTTGTAGGACCACCAGATGATAATTTCAAATGAATAGAAAGCATAACAATTCAAAATTATAAATAAATTTAATATTGAAATATTACTAAGGCTCAAAACTCTTAATTTGTCGATAGTAATTAGTTTAATTCAACATCTTATATATTTTCTTTATCAATAAATAGTGTTCCTGTCTATTTCACTGTCTGAAACAAATTCTATTCAACTTAAAATAGTATTTAAGTAAAATTAATGATTTCAATTTTCAAACTCAATCCAAATGTATTATCTTATATATTTTTAAAAGAATTAAATATATTTGTATATGCTGGTTGAGTTTTAGTTTCATTAACATCGGTATTGTTGCTAGCGTAAAAGAACATGGATTCAAGTGCGCTGAAGCACATTTTCTTCTTTTTCAAACATTGTTGATTTAAATTCTTATTATAAGATAAAACATACTATTCAAATCACCACAACAGTCTCTCAAAAACCAAGCACAACGTCGAAAGAAGCTGATAATTGGAAAAATAAAGCCTATTAAAACAATATTGTCACTATGAATATAGATAATAATTAAAGAAATATAGAAACCCAAATTCCATATATATATATATATATATATATATTATTAAAGAGTTCATAGGTTTCCATAGTCTGTCTCGGCTTCATCCATTTTACTTCATTATCAATATTCAGACTTTCTTGTCCAAATCAAAAATTTAGCAGAAACCCTACTTCCATATATGAAAGCTTTGAGGCATGGAGGGAGTAAATATTTTTGGTTGGTGGGGTCTTTACAGCATAGCAACATGGAAAAATAAAAAGGGTGCACCTTGCATGTGGTCCACTATGCTTCAATTGTTTGGACAATATCTAGCACCATACATCATGATGATCTGGAGAGGTCAATTGAGAGACCCCTCATATGCTTCTTATTTATTTCTGGAGAAATTATACCCTTTAATGTTGTTGCACACCCCTCATAATTAAATCATACAGATATCCTAAAACTCTATGCCTGCTTAGTGGATATTAAGCACCTCAATCTTACTCCAAAAAATATCGTGGCATAAAGATGACTGATATACCACGACCTTGAATAGGATTGATTATGAACAAAAAAAAATAATGTCTATAAAGAGAAATGAGAAATCTTTTTATTTGACCGTGCGAAGGGTTAGAAAATCATCACAATGGAAACACAACAATTCTCACTTTTTCTTGTAAGGAACTAACTAGATAATGATAAGACTTGGAGACAGCAGCTGCACTAAAACTGACACAATAAGCTAAAACTTCACTTATATATGATAAAATTATAAATTTCTGAGTGACACGAAATTGATCCTGTGGGGATTAAGGTAAACCCTAAACTAATAATCAAGTTCTAATTTATTTTTAAAATATTGTATTAATCACAAGATGATAAATAAAAGAGTTTTTGATGTAAGAGAAGGAACATGAATGGACCACAAACCTTGATTAAAATAGGCAAATAACAAATAAAATTATTATTACTTACCCACCTAAGTTGTTGGGAATTTCTAAGAATGGATAGCTGACCCACTCCTAGTTAAAACCTTTTGCATGTGTTTGGTTGCTCCGAAAATGAAATATATTCTCTCTTTTTTAAAAAATAAAATAAAATGTATACGTTTTCTTTGATAATTTAACATCTCCGAATTTATATAAATAAAACTCAAAATAAAATTTTCTATTATATTTAAGGTCTCTCCCCCTCTCAAACCAGAGATAGAGAGAAAAAGGTGTTTTGAGAGAAGAGAAGCTGGCAGCTAGAGGAGGCATCCAAAGGGATCGCATTGATCCTTTATTTTTCTTCATTCACAATTTTGGATCATGCTATCCCTTCGGATTTTTCCTTTGGTAGCTTCATATATTATGCCTTGGAAGAAAAATTCGATTATAAATTCATCAAAGAATCAAGTAAGTGATGATTACAATCAACTTTGAATTTTGCTTTTTCTTCTTAGGAAACAAAAACTCTATTACAAGTACATGTATGTTTTGTTGGGTTTTCTTGTGTTTGAACATCTTCTGCATGAGTTTTGTAGGGTTTTTATTTTTCATTGCTTCATATGTTAAATTTATTTTATTTTATTTTCTTCTCCTACTGTCCAGTTAAGTATGATAAACTAAACTCCATGGTTCAAACACGAAATCCTAGATTTTTAAACACATTTGGATCTGATTCTCATGCAAATTTTATAGCTTGATCCCTAGATAATTCATGGAGGATCAGTCCCCAAGAAATTAAATTGTTGAAACTTATCCCATATTTATGATTTATTTAGCTGCATGAAAGTGAAATGATGATAATTTGTCTCTCTTTGAGAAAGTGTGAGGATCATTTAACAAATTTGTGTGTTTGAAAGCAACACCAAAGAAAAAGAGTGAAGAATATCAATAGAATGGGAAGTACGATTTTCAATAAAATAATCGTTTGACAATAATGTAAAAGCCACATACCTGAGACTAAAAATATAACCATTTGTTAGCTATAAAAATAAATATACAACTTGTGATTTTAAAAAGAAATAAGAGAAAGTTTTAGAAATTTTGAAAAGAAAAAAGGAATTTTATTTACGATTTAGATAATAAAAGTATACTAATTAGGTGATTAATCCGATCATTCAAAACTAGTATTTATGAATCTTCTCAATCAGCTCAATCGAATCATTGATAGTATTTATTAAATCAAACCTGTCCACAAAAAGTAGGATTGAATTATAGTTAATTATATAGATTATTCTAATAACTTAAGTTGTACATTCCAAAATCGAGTTCAACTATTTAACTCAAACTATTTATTTGAAAAGAATCAAAATTAAAATAACTTGAATTATTTAATTTAAAATTTAATCAATTTATTAGAATGAAGTTAAATTTTACCCACCCTAATTATATTGAAAACTAAAATTGTAACTTATGGTATACAGTTGTAATTTTCAAAAATAAATATTATTTATATTTTTATTTTATAATAAAATAATATTTTATTTTTCTTGGTTGATTAAGATATTTTTTTGTTAGTTTTACAGTTCATGAAGATTAATTCTCTTAGGATTTGTGGTTGTTCATCTCAACCAAAGGCAACACTAAGGGAGCTAACACGGGCTTTGGCCTCTCTAAAATTAAAATTTTTAGTTTAATTCCTCTATACATAATAAAAATATAAACTAATTTATGATAAAATTTCACTTTGACCTCAAGTATGAAAAAATTTCTATTTAACCCTTCAAAAATAATGAAATTATAAATTAATACATATTAAAATTATATTTTGATAATCAAAAATCGTATAATTTAATTAAGGTTGAAACTTAAATTCCATTTATAAGATTACAAGACTCTTTATAATTACATTCGACACTTATTAGTTAGTTCATCTTGTTATCTTAATACTGCTATCTCAATACTTTCTTTCAACTTATTGAGGATGAATATGTTATTATTCAAAATTCATGAGAACCAAACATATATGTATATAAATTTTAAACTTATAACACTTTATAAATGAAATCAAGAAATGTTGGGATCAAAATGGGAACATTGATTAAGTTAGAAAAAATTATTCTTAAGAGTATACATCTAATAGAACTAATATGTTTAAGGCTTGGTGGTAAGTTGATTTATAATGTCAGATTTCATGTGTATGCTATGTGGTTTTGAGTATGTTTTGTAGTTCTTTATAGGTGGTCATTTCTGCAGTGTTGTTTGTTAACTTTGGTCTTGGGAGGTCGGTTTTGTATTGTTGATGTGTGGCCTCAGTGAGTAGGATTCGTTAATCTTGTTTGTGTTTCCCATATTTGCTTTTACAAGTTGTAAAGGCAGTAATGAGCAAAAGAGTATACATCTAATGAAGTTTGAATTCCAGAGATTGCAATCACTTCTTCATATTTTGACTACTTTTGTTAAAAAACTGAATTCAACTTGAGGTTTAATCAAACTAGTTTTTAAGATGAGACATCATAAGAAAAGGAAACAAATTAAACTCTTTACTGAAATGAAATGAAAATGAAAATGCTAAGCAAAATATGGGGTCCCAGGCTTGGGGGAAGAATTTATTTTGGACATTAGAGCGTACGAATTGTCCTTTGAATGTGAAATATGTAATTCAAATGTCTCCTCCCTGGACTACACAAGCTTAATGAAGGACGCATAACTGCCAAAGCAAAATAATGTACTTATGTATGTATGTATATATTTCCAAGTCACAGGTGAAAGATTGGCTGCCCCTTGCCTGCCCAGGGACCCCAACATCTTGCTTTTTTCTTCTTAATTATCTAGTAATTGAATTACTTAGTTTAGGTTCAAAGCTTTATTAAGGAGTAAATCAAAACAAGTCTCATTTATTTTTCCACACTGAAAGCTACGTGAAATTTGCAGATTCCCTCCATTAATGACACTAAGAATTTGAGTAAACACAACTTATTTGATTACTCCCTTTTCAAACCACAAGAATAACATTGTGATAAATAGGATGAGCCAAGACCTAGATGTTGTAACATAAATTAACGAAAGCATTGGTGAATGGCTTCCCAGGGTTCAAAACTTTTCAATATATTGGATAAAATTCAAGTTAAATTAACTATAAATCGATTTATAAATTAATTCATTTGTGATATTTATAGTAAAGAGAATTTTTTATGTATGTATAACTTACATATTTTAATATATTGTAAAATTATGCGTCTTAAAGTAATAATAAAAAGTTGATATATTAAATATATAATTTATATATAACATGACTTCATTTACAAAAGTTATGACCGTGAGTCACTTCTCTAGGACAAAGCTTGTATTAATAATGAAAACAAAAGTTGAAAACATCCATAAGGAATCTTGCAAGATTTTGTGATTTTCTATAGAAAGTTTCAACTATTTCATCTTTTTACTATTCTCAAATTCGTAGATTATTCAATGAATAGGCATGAACCAAATAAAAACCTAATACTAACCAGAAAATCCATAATAATAAAAAACATTTTTGAGCAACAAATGTGGGCTGAAAATAGTTAAACATTTCTTATTAGATTTTCTTAATGATTTATCTCTAGAGTTGTGTATTAATATATATTTACACACATGTTGTGATTACAACACAGAAGAAAAAAAAGGAGGACGAAAGACTCCTTTAATAAATTATTAAGTTAAGAAGTTAGAAAATGAAGAAAATAGCCTTACAAAGGTGAAATGAGACTAGTGTAGAGGCAATAGAATGAGACTAGTAGTGACAATTTTTAAAAAATTTTAATTTAATTAATATTAAATATGTATAGAGGGTAATTTAGTAAATATCTCAAGGTGAGGTGGGCGGTTCTATTATAAACTCGACCCAACTAAACTAGTTTTTTAAAAATTAACCTGCCCTAACCCCCAACTTCAATAAAAAACCCAACCCTATTAGGTCGGATGCTCGGAATCCATCGAATTTGGGTTTTTTTCCCATCCCTACAACTAACCCATGTGAGATATTAAAATAAAGAGAAAAAAAGTACCATTTTTCGAGCCATTTGCAAAAGAACTCTAAAAAGTTGGGATAAAATACAAAATTTAAGATCCAAAAGAAAATAAAAGCATTAAAAACATTGTCTATTCGGGTAGTAATGCTACCAATTATTCTAGATAGGTTTCAAATCAATTGGTTTGGTCAAGTGTGAAGCCTAAATTATAGTAAAAAAAATTGTTGCAAGTGACTTGAAAGATGGTACTCTTTTTCTTATTTTAATATATTACATGGGTTAGTCGATAGGTTATAAACGGCTAAAAATATTTTTTTTAAGTTTTAGAGTTAAGACTGAATTGATAGATTTTGTAAATGTTGAGGTTCAAATTTATTAATTTTTTTTAGAATTAGAACTAAAAGGGCAAATTTTATAAACATTGAAGGCTAAATTTGTTGAATTTTTTTATATTTAGTATCTAAACTGTGTAAACATTAGAGGACTAATTTTGTTACTAGACCAATAAAAAAGCCACATCAACTCAGAGTAACTAAAATATTTCATTTTTAAAAGTTTAGTGACTAAATAAAAAAAATTTAATATTTGGGTGACCAAAATAGGACGAAAGACATAAAAAATTAATAGTTGGGTGACCATTTTTTATAGTCCATAAAAGATAACGTTCAGTATTTTTTGTGTCAATATTTAAGAGAAAATTTTAATGGAGAGACTAATTTGTATGTTTCAAAATGTATAAAGACTAATTTATCAATATTTTCAATAGAAAAGTTGAAATACAATTCAGCCCTAAATACAGGAACTTCCATAGTACTTTTATCTCAATAGATCATGTAATGTGTTTTTAGACTTTTAATTAAATAATTTACATGTGTCCAAAATTATAAAAACTTTATGGTTTTAAAATACATGTATGTAAGCGGGCCAATTTGCCCGGGCCCATACAAACATAAAACAACAAAAAACAAAAAACAAAAAAACAAACAAACCAAATAATAAATATAAAACCCAAATAAAATTATAATAGTCCATTAAATGTTTAAAGTCCAATAGCTAAACCCAGACCCAATACAAACTAACCAGCCTAAGTGTAAAACCCTAACCCAAAACCCAGACTGCCCAATAGGCCCAATGCCTAAAACAAGAGCCAAGGCAGAAAACCCTAGCAGTTTCTGCTTGCGCCGCAACCAGACAACACCTCCAACAGCCACGCCACGCCCCCGTACCCGAGCACCAGCACCATGGATTCCGTCTGCTTTGTCGAAATCGGAGTATAGAAGGGATCTCGCGGTCGAGATTGCCACCCCTTGAGGCCCGAAACTGTTCGTTCCCGTTGATAAGAGCAAATCGACGTTTAGGAAGGCAGTTCTAGGGTCGAACGGTGGCTGGAATAAGGGCGGGCTATTAGGGTTTTCAATCCCCCTTTTTGTTTTGCCGAAATGCCTTGATTTCTAGGCTAATTTTCCCTTAAATGGGAGGCACGAAGTGACGCCGTTTTAGGCAAGGCTCAACAGCCTTGAAACGACGCCGTCTCAAAGAGGGGAGGCTAGGATCCGCGCTTCTTTGTTCAAAAGGGGAAATTTCGCGATAGGTCCTTCCTCCTTTCGTGGCTATTCAATATCATACCTTTTGTTTTATTTATTTCTTTTAATTTAGCCCCTAAATTTACGCTTGTTTCCAAAGGGATCCGAGCCTGAACACTACGTTTTGGGGAGCTGGGTTATTTCCAGCTTGAGTCCCTACGCATCTTCGCGCATAGTATATTGGTCCCTATAGCTATTATTGTTTATTTCAGAATTACCCCTTGGTTTTAGTTTAATTTTAATTAAGTTTTTCGTTGTTTTATACTCCTTTTTTATTCTTAATCAATTATTTTTACTTTTTAAATCACTTTGATAATTGTTTCTTCATTATTATAAATGTGTTTTTTTTTGTAATGTTATTATCACATTTTTACATTTTAAATGCTTATTTCCTTTGTATTATTATACATATCGTCTATATTATAATAAAGTTAATGTATTTTCATACATCTAATGGCTTTTGACTCTATCCTTGTATTTTAATATATATATATATATATATATATATTGCTATTCACATATGCTTTGTATATATGTTTTACATAAGATTTAAGTTATTTTATATTCATTTATATTAGTACATGTATTTGACTCATATACATTGTTAAACCTATACATATTATCATTTCTATATAAATTTACACGTATTTACTTTTATATTTATATATATATATACATATTAATACACTTATTACTTTAATAGATTTTTTCATTTATTTTAAACACCTTTTACTTTGTGATTTATCAAGTATTTTCTTTATGTATATATGAAATAATTTTAGAAGCTTCATTTTTTTTAAAATTATAAAATTATTATTTTTGGAGTATATCTTTATATTAGATTACTTTTGTGTTTATATAGTCTATTATCTTTATATTAGATTGCTTTTGTGTTTATATAGTCTATTATTTTAAATGTCTTGATATAAGGATATGTATAATTTTTAGACTAACTTAAAATTTATATATATATATATATATATATATATATATATATCTTATTATTAATCCCATTTTTTTACAATAGATTTATGTGTACATATGTTTTTAAAATCTATTTTGTGTGTTATGTCTCGTCTTGTATCCTTATTATTCTTTTGTATTATATATTATTAAAATTATCATGTATTTTGTTAACTTCTAACTGAATTCGTGTTTAAAATATTTTACGTGCAATTTGATTCGAACTTTTATTTTATAATATCTATTTCTATGGTTATATATCCTAGTTTTTATTCAAACTTGTTAACCTATATATCTTAAGTTTATTAATCTTAAACCATTTTGATTTCAACATTCCATTTTGCTTTGCACATATCTTATTGTTTTTCATATATTATAGCATGAATATATATATTATCATTGCATGGTATTTATCTTATTGATTTGTTAATTGTTCTTCATACGTGATTGAAATTAGGATATGATTTTTAGATTAATCATATTTAATTGCTTATTCGCTAGTTGAATAATATTCTCATTCATTAAGTATCGTATCTCATGTGTGCCTGTTACCCCATATCGTTGTTTTTTACTTGATTTATGAAATGTGGTTTTTTTAAAATCCAAATTTTTACGATTAAATTCGTCTCATTTCAAAAATGCATTAATACATTTTTAGCTAGTTTTATAATTATTCATTTAAAAATTATTTAAAACGAAGACGAGATTTGATATTTGACAATTCGCGGAATCGTGCCCTAACGTGTTGGGTTGCAATTTCCCACTTGCTCAAAATGATCGAATATCCCTTCAAAATTTCGTTCATGTCTTCTAAAAATCTTTTAAAACGAAGGCGATGTTCGATATTTGACAATTCGCGGCATCGTGCCCTAACGCGCTGGGTTGCAATTTCTCTTTTGTTCAAAGTAATCGAATGTCCCTTTAGAATTTCGTTCATGACTTCTAAAAAATCTTTAAAACGAAGGTAATACTCGATCTTTGGCAATTCGAGAATCGTGCCCTATCGTGCTGGGTTGCGATTTCTCGTTCGTTCAATAATCGAAGATTCCTTTAGAATTTCAATATTCGAAGATTCCTTTAGAATTTCACTCATACTCTCTAAATTCTAAAATAAGGCAATGCTCGATGTTTAGAAATTCGAGGAATCGTGCCCTACTATGCTAGGTTTCGATTTTCTCGTTGGACTAAATAATTGGGCATCCTTTTGCAGTTTTCAACATATAAATTTTTGGAAGTCAAAACTTATCATGTTTTTCGAGGGCATAAAGGATCGTGTCCTATCGTGCTGGATGTAATGCTATATCCCTTTTAAGCAAGAGAATTTTGACGACCAACTCAGGTTATTCAAATGTTATCGAAAGGGAACCACATTTCAAAAAAAAATTTAAATCTTAGACATAAAGACAGTATTTAATCGATTTGGTACCAATTTTGGGCGTAATGAGGGTGCTAATCCTTCCTTATACGTAACCGAATCCCGAGCGCATTTTCTCATATTTACATAGGCCAAAATCATTGTTTTAGTAAAAGGAAATATTTTATTAAAATAACTAAATCCTTAGGTGACCCAATCACACCTAAACAAAAAAGATTGGTGGCGACTCCATATTTCTGTTTTTCAAAAGTCGATTCCCCCGCTTTTTCATTAAAATTTAAAACTTGAAAAAAAAAGAATAGTTTCGACAGCTTGGCGACTCCGCTGGGGACCAAAGAGAGTCTAGCCATAAAATTGATTATTTATTGTCCTTTTGTCAAAGAAATTAAAAATTTGTTTTATCATGATTGCATTCGATGGTGTGATCGTTTTGGTGTGGGTCTTGTAGAATAATGTTGCATTGCATTGCATGACCACTGTGGTCACACCTCTTAAGTGAGAGTAAGAAACTATGCTTTCGTGAGGTTTTCACCTCCGTATGGGCTAGTGGATTACTTCTGGGATACATCCGTACCTATGATTTCATGAGATTTTCATCTCCGCATGGTCATAGGGAAATGTACCCCCTGAACCAAACTCGATCTATATGAGCCTATAATGGGTGAGGATTGAGGAATCTGCTAGTTCGGGTACCCTTTCTCTAGAACCGAGCCACATATAGAGAGACCTAGGAGCTTACCCTAGGTAGAGCCACTCCGAACCTCTAGTGATCACCCGAATAGGTACTTTATTTGTCATTTATTTCTGTACTAACATGTTTTGTGTTTGTTTGTTTGTTTATGACTGCATTGCATTACATAATCATAGAAAGGAGGTGTTGATTAATATTTGATTTCCAAATAAAACAGTTTGTCTTAAGAAAACAAATTTTTTAATAAAGTGAATTACAATACGGTTGTCCGAACATGGTCCAAGTGAACACGACAAAAGAAGGCTAACAATTCGCGGAAGAAAATAAGACTTTACCTAAGGATTCAAGCTGATAAAGGTTGTTCAAAAGCCGTCGCATCCTAACTTTCTTAAAAGAGCTAATCAACATTGCGAGGATAGTAAGTTGTGGCCTGAATCAAGCAAAAGGAGCTAGTAGAGGCATTTATCAGAAGCTTGCTAGATCAGACTTTCACGAGGAAAAAGAATCAGTGTCTTCGCCCAGAATATGAAAGCAATGCCATATACGTAATCCATTTTATGTAAAAGAATTTGTTTTCTAGAAAATTTGTTCTAAGGGAATCAAATTCAAAATCAACATCTTTCTTTCCTTTACATTCATCCCATGCATTTGCATTGCATGGCATCCTTTGCATTGCATTGCATCATTTGCATTAAATTTCCCCAAAAAGACCCTAATTAGGTAAAATTATTTTAGAACCGACAAAGGATATGGATCAAAGATTGGAGAGAATAGAGCAAAGGCAAATACAGATGCAAGAGCAATTGATCAAAATTCAACAAGATATGCGAGAAATGCTAGAACTCCAGAGAAATTGATGTGCCAGTTAACCCAGTTACTGGCTGATGAATTTGAAAAAAAGAGTGGCCTAGTGGTCAATAGTGAGGATGATGTTGAAGAGATCATCTATTCCTCAAGTTTTACCCCAATAAGCATCCCGACCCAGCCAGACATGCAAGGGGTACCTGTCATTATTGAACCCTAATATCAGATTGATACATCGGCACTGTTGAGCTTCCCGATAGGTTCAGGTTTTAACCCGGAGGATGATCAAGCCAAACCGGTTGTTCTGGCAGAAACGAAGGAAATGAGAGAGTGGACTTTAAAGGCCCCAAAGAAGAATGAAAAGAGAGCAAATAGTGCGAGTAGGTATAACAAGGGTTGTTCGGAGCCGATTATAGCAAGCCAGCCAATGAAGGTAACTACCAGCCATCAGGCCTCCCCAAGGCAAGAACCCAGTCGAAGACCAAACTCAAAAAAACCTCAATTCATGCACATTCCAATCACATATGGAGAGTTGTACCGCATTCTGTTCGACGCACATGTTGTATCCCCTTTTTACATAAAACTTATACAACCCCCATACCCTGAATGGTACGATGCAAGCAGCCAATGTGAATACCATACGGGAATCATGGGGCATTCCATTGAGAACTATACCACTTTTAAAAAGCTAATCAAAAGATTTATTGAATTGGGTATCATGAAATTCGATAGTCCCTTTGGGGCAGGAAATTTGCAATCCAAACTTTCTGTTAAGGAGGTGGACATTATGAGTTCCATGATGGATTGGGGCATGAGATTTAAGGGTGCATCGAGCTCAGGACTCTAATGCAAGACCTGGTATTGGGGAATCCAAACATTAACGATGTATCAGAAGGGGGAACCCGGGGTAAACTTTTCCAAGCTTCTGCCCTTACGTACTTAGGGTGTTTTAAACAATGGGACTGTGAAAGAGATCTTTGTATTTTTATAGCTAATCTAGAGTAATATTCAAAAAAACACTTGTTGTTTTAAGCCTAGAAGCAACAAGAATCCTTTTGTGAAATAGGCTTGTACCCAAAATCTTTATTTCAATGAAATGCATGTCTGTTATTATCTTGAGTAAATATTCTTTTATTCATTCCATTTCATACTGTACAAATTATTATCCTTAGATTCTTTCATTCATTATCATACCATACAAATAATCATCCTTAGAATTATTTATTCTTTGGCCCAGCCTTCATACCTACAACAGGTCTATATATATCAATGACGTGAGTGACGCTGGCACTAATTTCGAGCCTCTTTTTGAGCAAGATATGTATCTAGAGAGATCTCAGGACCTTGAAGATGATAGAGATTGTAGCCTATCTCCTGATTTGTCAAAGATGGTAGAACAAGATGAGAAATAGATCCTACCTTACAAAGAGGCAATAGACGTCGCGAACCTTAGAGAAGAGAAAGAGATAAAAATTGCAGTGTATAACACCACAAAGACAAAGTGAGATGTCAAGAATACTAAGATACTTTCACATGATCGTATCAAGATATGCCTGGGCTACTAAGGCCTGTGGATGCTAAAAGGGCCCATATGAGTGTCAGGAGAACACATACTAATAGTTTTACGTTAGCTAGACTAATCATGAGGTTCGAGTGCTGCTGATCCAACATGGAAGGGGATTGTATCAGTCAAGCTGTGAATGTTAAACGAAAGAAGACAATACTTTTATACCTCCTCAATTTCTTCACAGATTTTCTATATGGGGGGCACGGATATTATGGAGTTGATTTCGTCAAAAGCTTCTAACCAATACCGATTCATCTTTGAGGTCGTCGATTACTTCACGGAAAGGGGGAAAGTCATTTCATATGCCAATGTTACTAAGTCGATAGTTATCAAACTAAAAAAAAAGAGATTAGATGCCGACAAAAGATGTTAGAAAGATTCAATGTCAGAGGTTGGCAATCTGTTCAAAGATCAGATGCCATATCATAACATAGCAAAAAATCGTGAAAGATAATCAAGGCTTGTAAAGATTGGCATAAAGAAGTTACCATTTACCCTCTATACTTATTGAACGCCGGCCAAAATTTTTGTCAAGGCAATACATTATTCGTTTGCTTAATAGGATAGAAACGATTTCAAAAACGAGATTTCTTTTGGCCAAGTCTTGTCAAAATTGAAGTTGGATTAGACAAAATAGATCTAATCCCGATGTGATCAGTTGAATTTGAAGAAAGGAGATTGAAAGCAACCTGTCATGGCCCAATGTATCAAAAAGATCCTTTTTATACAAAAGGACTTCAGAGGAAAGTGAAAGGCCAAGGCGAAAACCCGCAAAGGACGCTTTGAGACCTTCCAAAAAAAAGAAGAAGAAGAAGAAGAAAAAGAAAAAGAAAAAGAAAAAGAAAAGAAAAGGAGAGGCCAAGGCGAAAACCCGCAAAGGGCACCTTGAGACCAAAAGGGATTTGAGTTGAAAACCCGAAAAGGACGGCTCAAATTTGAATCAAGGTGGGGCACACAGCAGTCTTGCTACGCCTGAATTAACAATGAAGAAGTATGCTACATCTCGGGGCATCGACAAAGTACTCCGAATCCCCTAAATACATATTGAGCTCAAAATAGACCTCAAGAAGTTTGTACAGAGAAGCTCGGGCTGCGATATCTGGGGCACCTAGTTTTCATCTTACCCACACTGAATTTACTATCTTTGATTACTATATTCGTTTCAAAATATGCTCCAAATAAACTTCCTTCTTATTGCATTGCTATCTCTGATTAACTTATTCATGTTGAGTTAATTGCCTTCTTATTGCATTCGCAAGCTTTGATTAACTTATTTGTTTCGAGCTGTGCTCTTACCCAATTTCCTTCTTGTCCATTGTTTTGATCTTTTTTGAGCATTTTGCATTGAAATAACGATAAATGGACCAATAATACTTTCATAAAAGAAGTTCTGCATATTACTCAGGAGGCTTCTAAATAGTACAAGAACCTGAAACAGGACTGTTGTTGAGAACTCACTAAACCTAAGGGACGGAAATGTTTGAGAAAGGGGAGTCTAAATTGTGGCTATCTCTTTGAATTTTCTATTAAAGGTATCGATTAATGAAAAGGCAAGATATTTCACTGGTGATATAACCTCGAAAAAATGACGAGCAATATTAACCTAAGTGTAAGGGGGGATCATTCTCAAGAAAAGAAAATTGATATTCTGCATTCACGCAAATATCAGACATGCACATAGGGGCATTACACCTGAGAAATGGTGTAACAAATGAAATTGATTGAAGATGAAATAAATCCAATACCCTAAGTTGCAGTGGGTTGGATAAGCAAAAACTTTATAAAGTTTCAGTGGGGCAAGCTTGCCGAGCAAATTGAGATTGTTCTTTGGGTTTTCTGTCAAGAATACCAGCTGAACAAGATGGCCGCGTAATACGTCAGTGATAATGTCCTGATGAATGAGCAATGATACCTAGATCATTTTTATTTCTGCATTTATATATCATTCATAACATATCTAGTTAGGAGCATTTGATTCATTTCGATCATAACATTCTAATTATTTGACATAAACATCACATCTAGTTAGGAACAATTGATTCATGTTGATCATAGCATCCTAATTGCATAAGGATAGGCCTATGAAACAGAATGTAGATCTTGTCTCCCTGAAGTTGCAGTAGGGCAAATCGAAGACGATGAATCTTGGCTTCCTGAAGTTGCAGTGAAGCAGATTTAAGTAAGTCCTAGCTCACTAAAGTTGTAGTGGAGTAGGTTAAATATTGTAGATCTTGTCTCCCTGAAGTTGCAGTGGGGCAAATTGAAAACGACAAATCTTGGCTTCCTGAAGATGCAGCGAAGCAGATTTAAGCCACCATCCTAACTCCCTAAAGTTGTAGTGGAGTAGGTTGAAGATTATAGATCTTGTCTCCCTAAAGTTGCAGTGTAGCAAATCAAAGACGATGAATCTTGGCTTCCTGAAGATGCAGCGAAGCAGATTTAAGCCACCATCCTAGCTCCCTAAAGTTGTAGTGGAGTAGGCTAAAAATTACAGATCTTATCTCCTTGAAGCTGCAATAGAACAGATCAAGCTAATCGCAAAAGAATAGATTAAAGCCACAAACCTCAAATTGCAGTGGAATAGGTCAAAGCTACGAGTAGTCATAGCGGAGTAGATCAAAGCAACAGTTTTTACACCTCTGGAAATGCAGTGAGGCTACCTCAAAAAAGAAGAACACCAAAGAAGTCACAATTCTGCAAGACAGGACAAAATTGGCCCTCATTGAAGTCTTTGCTCTATTCTCGTTACACTACAATGAGCAAATAGGGGCAGCTGTAAGTGGGCCAATTTGCCCGGGCCCATACAAACACAAAACAACAAAAAACAAAAAATAAACAAACCAAATAATAAATATAAAACCCAAATAAAATTATAACAGTCCATTAAATGTTTAAAGTCCAATAGCTAAACCCAGACCCAATACAAACTAACCAGCCTAAGTGTAAAACCCTAACCCAAAACCCAGACGGCCCAATAGGCCCAATGCCTAAAACAAGAGCCAAGGCAAAAAACCCTAGCAGTTTCTGCTTGCGCCGCAACCAGACAATGCCTCCAACAGCCACGCCACGCCCCCGTACCCGAGCACCAGCACCATGGATTCCGTCTGTTTCGTTAAAATTGGAGTATAGAAGGGATCCCGCGGTCGAGATTGTCACCCCTTGAGGCCCGAAACTGTTCGTTCTCGTTGATAGGAGCAAATCGACGTTTAGGAAGACAGTTCTAGGGTCGAACGGTGGCTGGAATAAGGGCAGGCTATTAGGGTTTTCAATCCCCCTTTTTGTTTTGCCGAAATGCCTTGATTTCTAGGCTAATTTTCCCTTAAATGGGAGGCACGAAGTGACGCAGTTTCAGGCAAGGCTCAACAGCCTTGAAACGACACCGTCTCAAAGAGGGGAGGCTAGGATCCGCGTGTCGACCCGTTGGGTAGGCCAGATCCGCGCTTCTTTGTTCAAAAGAGGAAATTTCGCGATAGGTCCTTCCTCCTTTCGTGGCTATTCAATAGCATACCTTTTGTTTTATTTATTTATTTTAATTTAGCCCCTAAATTTACGCTTGTTTCCAAAGGGATCCGAGCCTGAACACTGCGTTTTGAGGAGCTGAGTTATTTCCAGCTTGAGTCCCCACACATCTTTGTGCATAGTATATTGGTCCCTATAGTTATTATTGTTTATTTCAAAATTACCCCTTGGTTTTAGTTTAATTTTAATTAAGTTTTTCATTGTTTTATACTCCTTTTTTTATTCTTAATCAATTATTTTTACTTTTTAAATCACTTTGATAATTGTTTCTTCATTATTATAAATGTGTTTTTTTTTTGTAATGTTATTATCACATTTTTACATTTTAAATGTTTATTTCCTTCGTATTATTATACATATACGTCTATATTATAATAAAGTTAATGTATTTTCATACATCTAATGGTTTTGACTCTATCCTTGTATTTTAATATATATATATATATTAATATATATATATATATATATATATTGCTATTCAAATATGCTTTGTATATATGTTTTACATAAGATTTAAGTTATTTTATATTCATTTATATTAGTACATGTATTTGACTCATATACATTGCTAAACCTATACATATTATCATTTCTATATAAATTTACGTATTTACTTTTATATTTATATATATATATACATATTAATACACTTATTACTTTAATAGATTTTTTCATTTATTTTAAACACCTTTTACTTTGTGATTTATCAAGTATTTTCTTTATGTATATATGAAATAATTTTAGAAGCTTCATTTTTTTAAAATTATAAAATTATTATTTTTGGAGTATATCTTTATATTAGATTGCTTTTGTGTTTATATAGTCTATTATTTTAAATGTCTTGATATAAGGATATGTATAATTTTAGACTAACTTAAAATATATATATATATATATATATATATATCTTATTATTAATCCCATGTTTTTTTTACAATAGATTTATGTGTACATATGTTTTTAAAATCTATTTTGTGTGTTATGTCTCGTCTTGTATCCTTATTATTCTTTTGTATTATATATTATTAAAATTATCATGTATTTTGTTAACTTCTAACTGAATTCGTGTTTAAAATATTTTACGTGCAATTTGATTCGAACTTTTATTTTATAATATCTATTTCTATGGTTATATATCCCTAGTTTTTATTCAAACTTGTTAACCTATATATGTTAAGTTTATTAATCTTATACCATTTTGATTTCTACATTCCATTTTGCTTTGCACATATCTTATTGATTTGTTAATTGTTCTTCATACGTGATTGAAATTAGGATATGATTTTTAGATTAATCATATTTAATTGCTTATTCTGCTAGTTGAATAATATTCTCATTCATTAAGTATCGTATCTCATGTGTGCCTGTTACCCCATATCGTCGTTTTTTACTTGATTTATGAAATGTGGTTTTTTTAAAATCCAAATTTTTATGATTAAATTCGTCTCATTTCAAAAATACATTAATACATTTTAAGCTTGTTTTATAATTATTCATTTAAAAATTCTTTAAAACGAAGACGAGATTTGATATTTGGCAATTCGCGGAATCGTGCCCTAACGTGTTGGGTTGCAATTTCTCGCTTGCTCAAAATGATCAAATATCCCTTCAAAATTTCGTTCATGTCTTCTAAAAATCCTTTAAAACGAAGGCGATGTTCGATATTTGACAATTCGCGGAATCGTGCCCTAACGTGCTGGGTTGCAATTTCTCTTTTGCTCAAAGTAATCGAATGTCCCTTTAGAATTTCGTTCATGACTTCAAAAAAATCTTTAAAATGAAGGTAATACTCGATCTTTGGCAATTCGGGAATCGTGCCCTATCGTGCTAGGTTGCGATTTCCCGTTCGTTCAATAATCGAAGATTCCTTTAGAATTTCATTCATACTCTCTAAATTCTAAAATAAGGCAATGCTCGATGTTTAGAAATTCGAGGAATCGTGCCTTACTATGCTGGGTTTCTATTTTCTCGTTGGACTAAATAATTGGGCATCCTTTTGCAGTTTTCAACATATAAATTTTTGGAAGTCAAAACTTATCATGTTTTTCGAGGGCATAAAGGATCATGTCCTATCGTGCTGGATGCAATGCTATATCCCTCTTAAGCAAGAGAATTTTGACGACCAACTCGGGTTATTCAAATGTTATCGAAAGGGAACCACATTTCAAAAAAAATTTTAAATCTTAGACATAAAGACAACATTTAATCGATTTGGTACCAATTTTGGGCGTAATGAGGGTGCTAATCCTTCCTCATACGTAACCGAGTCCCAAGCCCATTTTCTCATATTTACATAGGCCAAAATCGTTGTTTTAGTAAAAAAAAATATTTTATTAAAATAACTAAATCCTTAGGTGACCCGATCACACCTAAACAAAAAAGATTAGTGGCGACTCCATATTCCTGTTTTTCAAAAGTTGATTCCCCACTTTTTCATTAAAATTTAAAACTTGAAAAAAAAAAGATGGTTTCGACAATGTAAATTATTTAATTTGTAATTGTTCCATCCCAAAATATTAGGCATCATAATCCCTTAATTAATTTTACTTTGGATTGTTTATTTGAAGCTCTTTTTGTTGCCACCAGAACTACTGCTGAAGTCAGTTCAATCAGTGGTTTTCTTTTTAGTAAAACATTATTCCATGTTAAGGTAATTTGTGTTATTGAGGTGAGAGTTGATATGCTACTACCCGATAAATACAACACAAATATCTATAAATATTTATTAAAATATATAGAGATTTGGGTTGAGTTGAATTATGTTTGAATTTAAAAAATTTTACTCGAGGTCCGATCTAAATAGAAAATGGGTCTATATATTTATCCAATTGGATTTTTCAAGCTTTATCTATTTGTCTAAATCCTCTCATATTTCGAGCAGGCTTTCAGGTTTGAGCAGATAATTTGGCCAGCTCTAATTTGAGCTTATATGTTAAAAAAGCCCTTAAGAAAATACAAAAAACCAATTAAACCCTTGCATTAAATTCGCATTCAATTAAGCCCTTATCATTAACTCAAATAATCAATTAACCCCTCCGTTAACAGTTTTTATCATTGACCACATTGACCGTTAAAATAAATTGACAGACCAATCAAATTGTGACACGTGTCAAATTCTAGCTAATCTAATATGTTTCCCATAAAAATTTAAAAACTATAAAATAAAATAAAAATTATCAAAAATATAAAATAATTAAATATTAAAAATGAAAATAGATATAAACTTATAAAAATCATTAAAATATTATAAATATTATAAAAATCTAATAAATTATAAAAGAATTATAAAATTAATACAATATATTTAAAATTGTATAAAATGTATTAAAATTCTATAAAAATCATAAAAAGTATTAAAAGTATTAAAATAGATATAAACTTATAACAACTATATTGGATCAGTCAGTTGAACCAATTAAACTAAAATTGACAAGGGTATCGAGCCAGAGAAAGTCATTAGACCAGTTGACCTAGGAACCAAATGGTTAAACCGATTTTTTTTTATTATTTTAATGGTTTAGTTAATTGAATTGGATAGATTAGTCGATCCGGCAAACTAGTGGCCTAGTCGTTTGACCACTGGTCCGATTTTGAAAACCTTTGTTAGAATATTTCATTCTAATATATGCTAATAGTTGGATAATAAATTTTTGGTTTGATAAAAATATTTTTTAAAAAATTGTAACATCCCCAACCCGTATTAGAAGCTATGTCTGGATTTTGAAGGTCACATTAGCCACCGAAATGACCCAATAAAAACATTTAGGCTTTCAAAAAATTTTATTTCCTTAAAGTAATTGCTTATTTTACAAAAAAAAAACGGAGTGAGCTTACTTGAATTTATAAAATCATTAATTTATGCTGAACTTAATTTAGATCCAATTAAACAAAAGCTCTTATTAATTTTGGAAATATATTTGACTATTAATTTGTCATTCAGAATTTTAAAATCAGTTTACAACGTAAATTCGAATCTAATTATTAATATAAAACCATCATTCCTAACTTTTAAAGATAAATTATTAGTTTGTTATTAGGTTATTTAATTTATCTAATTTTGGTCACAGTGCATGAAAATATCAAAATATCCCTGTAACAATACTCATGTCACAATTCATAAAATTAATTATTACAAACTCGAATAAAACAAAACTATAAAATTTAACACTTATTTAGCAATAATCGAGACAAGACCTCCGAATGTTGAGTCTGAGTCCTAATCTTACAGATTACTTGAAAGACATTAAACTAATGGGATGAGCTCAAAAAGCTCAGCGTGAGATCAATAAAAAATAAATAGTGTACCCAAGACCATAAAATCATTTGTGTTCACGGAAATAACAAATACAGCGATATCATCAATCACCGTTGTCGAAACCATTTTTTTATTTTGAAATGTTAGAATTAAGTGACCCAAATTCTTATTTAAATAAAATACGATGAAAAATAAAATAAAAGTAAAATCCATATAGAACTAGACTTCTTTTATTTTATTTTAGAATAAGGTTTTTAAACCTTATTAAACTCCATCTATTTTATATTGATTAGGATAAGGTGTTTCAATCCTACTAGAATATGGCTTTGCAAGCCTATAAATAGACATAGTCTATTCCTCTTGTATTTGTGTAAAAATTTTTCGACATAGTGAATTTTCTTCTCCTCTCGCGTGGTTTTTTCTCGAAAGGGTTTCCACGTAAAATTTATGTGTTCTTTATTTTTATTTATTTTATTCTATTTATTTTTCACAAATTGGTATCGAGCTTAGGGTTATTCATCTCGATCACGGTAATGGCGTCTTTGAAGTATGAAATTCATTGTTGGATCGCAACACCGATTTGCGTTGTGGCAAATTAAGATGCAAGCGATTCTTGCAGATGGATCTAGAGGATGCCCGCTAGGATAGATAAGATGCCTTCGACATTAACGAGATGAAGAGAAGAAGCGTAAGGATCGAAGGCATTAACACAATTACATCTGCATTTTCCAACGAAATTTTGCGAGGATGTGATGAAAAGAAAACTGCCATTGCATTATGGAAGAGGCTAGAACAAATATGTATGTCGAAAACTCTAACAAGCAAGTTGCATATGAAGCGGCGTCTTTATGCTCATCGTTTGGAGGAAGGTGCGTCGTACACGAACACTTAACGGTGTTTAAAGAAATTCTCTCAAACTTGGAGGCCATGGAGGTTCGATATGATAAGGAAGATCTAGGGTTGATTCTACTTTGTTCGTTGCCCCGTCTTATTCAACCTTTAGAGACACGATTTTATATAGCCATGAGTCCCTCACGGTTGATGAGGTTTATGATTCTTTAACCTCGTATGATAAGATGAAGCATCTTGTGGTTAAACCCAACTCTCGGGAGAGGGTCTCATTGTTCGTGGGAGACAAGACCGGAATGTTGATGATGATCGTGGTAGAACACAGAACGGAATCCTCGTGGTAAATCTAAGGGTAGATCGAAATCTTCAAGCAGAGGTAAAACTTGCAACTTCGCAAGAAGAAAGGGCACATTAAATCTGAGTGCTATAAGCTACAAAATAAGATTAAAAGGAGGCTGCGAATCAAAAGGAAAAATAGCGGAAAATTCGGTGAAGGCGATGTTGTAGAAGACTACAGCGATGGTGAACTTCTAGTTGCTTCATCAATGATTCTAAAGTAAGCGAGAGTGGATACTTGATTCATTTGCACCTTCCACATGAGTCCCAATCGGGATTGGTTTACAACTTATGAAACGATGTCTGAAGGTGTTGTTTTGATGGGAAATAATGCTTCATGTAAAATCGCGGTGTTGGAACAATTAAAGTTAAGATGTTTGATGGAGTTGTCGAACACTTAGTGACGTTCGGCATGTTCGAATTGAAAAGAAATTTAATTTCGTTGAGTACTCTTGATTCAAAGGGTGCAGATACACAGTGAAAGTGGGGTTTTAAAGATTTCAAAGGGTCCCTTGTTGTGATGAAAGGGCAAAGAAAGATTGCCAAGTTATATGTTTCTGAGGTTCTATGTTACTAGTGATGCAATTGTCGCTTCCTCTTCCTTGTCGGATGATGATATTACTAAACTTTGGCATATCGCCTAGGGCATATGAGTGAGAATGGCATGGCGTAATTAAGCAAAAGAGGACTTCTTAATGGGCAAGGAATTTGCAAAGCTGAATTTCGTGAGCCTTGTGTTTTGGGAAGCAAAAGAGAGTTCGATTCACTAGAGGAATCCATAACACGAAGGAAGCGTTGGAGTATATCCATTACGATCGTGGGGCCGCCCGAGTGCCTTCGAGAGGTGGAGCTAATTATATGCTAACCTTTATTGATGATTTTTCCGAGAAAAGTTTGGGCGTTCTTCACGAAGCGAAAAGCGATGTGTTTTCCACATTTAAGTCTTGGAAAATTATGATTGAAAAGCAGACGGAAAACAGATAAAATACCTCCGCATGCAGACAATGGCTTAGAGTTACGCTCGATGAGTTTAATAGATTGTGCAAGTCGAAGGATCATGAGACACTTGACGATTCGTCATACTCCACAAACAAAAGCGGCGTTGCGAGCGAATGAACGAAGCGATCATGGAGAAGGTTCGATGTATGTTGTCAAATGCCAACTTACCGAAGTCATTTTGGGCGAAGCGACCTCTCTTGCATGTTTTTGATCAACCGATCTCCATCCGTTGCCATTGAGAAAAGAAGCCACAAGAGGTATGGTCGGTAATCCGCTAATTATTCGATTTAAAGATTTTTGGGTGTCTGCGTATGCTCATGTTGATAATGGAAAATTGGAACCGAGATCCATTAAATGCATTTTTCTTGGTTATAAAGTGGTGTAAAAGGCTATAAGTTATGGTGTCTGAAAATAGAAAAGTTGTGATTAGCAGAGATGTTGTTTTGATGAAGCGCTATGCTACCTAACTTATCTCTTAAAGACTTTTCCAATAAAGAAAACCAAAAGCGGTGGAGCATCGATTAATCTGAGAATCAACTCCTCAAGCCAATACAAAAATTGAGAATAGAGTTGCTTCTTCACCGCAATACTCTATCGCCAAAAACAGGACAAGAAGAGAAATTAAACCTCCAAAGAAGTATGCCGAGGTTGATCTAGTTGCTTATGCTTTAAATGTGGTGAAGATATAGATGCGAATTAAGAGCCATTTAATTATTCGAGGCGATTAGTGTGAAGACTCGAGAAAAGTGGATGTTTGCTATGCAAGAGGAGATGGAATCACTCCACAAAAAGCAGAACATGGGATCTTGTAAAACTTCCTAAAGGTAAAAAGGGCATTCGTTGTAAATGGGTGTTTAAAAAGAAAGAAGGGACTCGGGAGTTAAAGAACCAGATATAAAGCAAGGCTTGTTGCAAAGGGTTCTGATCAAATTCGAGTGGACTTCACAGATGTGTTCTCTCCGGTTGTTAAGCATAGTTCGATTCGAGCTTTGCTTGGTATTGTTGCCATGCATGATTTGGAGCTTGAGCGGTTAGATGTAAAAGCGCATTTTGCATGGAGAACTTGAGGAAGATATTTACATGCAACAACCGAGAGGGTTTTATAGTCTCGAAAAAGAGGACTATGTTTGCTTCTGAAAAAGTCCCTTTACGGTTTGAAACGATCACCAAGACAAGTGGTACAAGAGGTTTGATTCCTTTATGACTTCTCATGATTTCAAAAGAAGTAGTTTTGACAGTTGTGTCTACTTTAAGAAAAAGCAGTGATGGTCCTTTTGTGTATCTACTTCTTTATGTTGATGACATGTTGATAGCGACAAAAGATAAAGAGAGATAAGAAAGGTTAAAGCCCAACTAAGTGAAGAATTTGAGATGAAAGATTTAGGACCAGCAAAGAAGATACTTGGTATGGAGATTCTCGGAGATAGAAAAGCAAGTAAATTGTACCTAAGTCGAAGGGTACATTGAGAAAGTTCTTTGCGGAGTTCAATATGCAGAGTGCTAAGCTGTTAGTACTCCTTTAGCGACCATTTCGGACTTTCATCGGCCTTATCTCCTCAATCGATAATGAGATTGAGTACATGTCACATGTTCCATACTCTAGTGCGATAGGATCTCTCATGTATGCTATGGTTTGTTCACGTCCAGATTTATCATATGCGATCGGTGCAGGTTAGCGATACATGGCGAATCCGGTAAAGAACACCGGAAAGCGATTCGGTGGATTTTAAGATACTTACGAGGCACTACTAATGTTTGCTTACAGTTTGGAAGAACTAAAGATGGAGTTATAGGGTATGTTGATGCTGATTTTGCTGGAGACCTTGATAGAAGAAGATCTCTCTGAGTTACGTCTTTACAATCGGAGGTTGTGCAATTAGTTGGAAAGCCACTTTGCAAACTACGATCGCTTTGTCTACCATGAAAGTGAGTACATGGCGATTCTTGAGGCTTGTAAAGAAGCTATTTGGTTGAAGGGACTATTTAGTGAACTCAATGAAGACCTTCAAATCAGCACGTATTTTGTGACGATCAGTGCCATCTTTCTTACAAAAGATCAAATGTTTCATGAGAGAACAAAACACATTGATATTCGGTATCATTTTGTTCGTGATATTATTGCTCGTGGTGATATTGTTGTGAGCAAAATTAGCACTCATGAAAATCCTGCAGATATGATGACTAAGTCACTTCCTATAACCAAGTTTGAGCATTGCTTAGACTTGGTTGGTGTTCATTGTTGAAGTTAAACCCTTAAGGGGTTTTTTGGAAGAGGTGAAGAACTTGTTTATTGAAAGTTCGCGATGAAGAACTTGTTCATTGAGAATTTGTGTCAAGGTGGAGATTGTTAGAATTAAGTGACCCAAATTCTTATTTAAATAAAATACGATGGAAAATAAAATAAAAGTAAAATCCATATAGAACTAGACTTCTTTTATTTTATTTTAGAATAAGGTTTTTAAACCTTATTAAACTCCATCTATTTTATATTGATTAGGATAAGGTGTTTCAATCCTACTAGAATATGGCTTTGCAAGCCTATAAATAGACATAGTCTATTCCTCTTGTATTTGTGTAAAAAATTTTTCGACATAGTGAATTTTCTTCTCCTCTGCCCGTGGTTTTTTTCTCGAAAGGGTTTCCACGTAAAATTTATGTGTTCTTTATTTTTTATTTATTTTATTCTATTTATTTTTCACATGAAAGACGAGAGTCGACTTTAAAAAACGAAAATGGAGTCGCCACCAATCCTTTTTATTTAAGTGTGATCGGATCACCTATAAAACATTTTATTTTATTAAAATATTAATTTTAGCCTACGAAATTCAAGAAAACGGGTTTGGGAGTCGGTTACGTGCGAGGAAGGATTAGCACCATCGCAGTGCCTAAAATTGGTACCTTATTGATTAATTAATGTCCTAATGTTGAAAATTTAAAAAGATTTTAAAATACAATTCCTTAAAAAAATGTTTGGATAACTCGAATTAAATATTAAGATTCTCTTGTTCCGAAGGAATAAAATATCATATCCAGCACGTTAGGATACAACATTTCAAACTCTCGATGCCAAGATCATCTCATGATTTCCAAAACTCATGCATTGAGATTTTAACAGGATATTTGGTTATTTGGTCAACGGAAAATCACAACCCAGCACATTAGCACACAATTTCTCGAATTTCAAAGTATGAAATATTGCCTTGTTTTGAGAAGATTTCAAATAAGCGAACATAAACCCGACTCAAAATATATTTGTTTGGTTTACTTAAGGATAAAAGACAATCGATTTGGACAAAAGTTGGAATTGTAATCATGATGCAATAACAAGAAATAAAAGCATAATTGCAAGCATGGAAGAATAATACATGGCAATAATACTATATAAATACTAACATCAATACTCGAAAGCTAATGAATTAGAAGATAATTTTAAAAGAAATACCGAGTAAATTAACACAAATAAAATATAACAAGTTTTAAAATAAATAAATAAAGAATGAATAATATGAAGGAAGGAAATTTGAAATCATCAATATACAAACAATAAATTACAAGTAAAAATTTTAAAAGCAAGTGAGATGTGTGGAAGTTTAAAATAGATAAAAATAAGAAACAAAAATAAATAATATAGTAATACATGAATGAATTTCAAAATAAACATTAGGTAAGAAGAAAATCAAAGTACATAATATACAAAATAATATAAATCAATCTAAATGAATAATATACATGAAATGAAAAACTTATTATAAATATATATATACGAAATAATAATATATAAAAATACTTGAAATAAGCAAAAATACATAATGAAATAAGGTCTTTAAAAGAGATAAATTATATATATAGATTTAAAAGAAAATATATAAACATAAATAGATTTAAAAGAAAATATGTACATAAAATAATACGAAATCAATAATATATACCAAAAAATGTATAACATAATAATGTATAAAATTGTTTAAAATAAATATCATATGAATTCTTAAAACAAAAAGATATGTATAAAATAAAATAAAAATTATATAATAGAACAATTTAAAATTTATACAAATGAAAAATAACAAATTAAAATAATATAGAATCAATAAAATAGTTTAAAATACTAAATTAGGATAATTTTAAAAAGCGAATAATAAATAAATTTTAAAAAAAGAATTACAGGGAATAAAACATAACGAAAAAAACTCAATTGAAATAAAAATAAAATCAAAAGGACAATTTACAACCTAATAAAATTACTAAAACAGAGTCAAAGACTAGAATAAAATGCGCACAAATAAACAAGGATTTAAAATAAAAATATTCCAAATCTCGAAACGCGGCGTTTAAATAAGGATTAAGTTGAAATGGCGCATAAATCCCAGCGAAAATTTAAAAACAAATAAAATATAATCAAGGCTTAATCAAAGGTCAGCGCAAGAGGGGAGGGACTCATCGCGTAAATACTCCTTCACCGCAGAAACACGCGGATCCTGAGGGCATCGGATCGGGTTGGGTAGGATAAAGCCTAAACGACGTCGTTTTGACGTTTTAAATTTGGCCTTGAACGACGCCGTTTGGTAATTCTTATAAAAACCAATTTTTTTTGAAAAAATTCATTTTTGTTTGAAAAACTTAAAAAAAAAATAGAGAGTTCTTCTTACTATCTATCCCTCCGAGCTCCGACCGAGCTCGGGTCATCTGGCCATGGCCGTACACCACCGTACGCGATGGTCGGGACCTAATAAGGGCCCTCTTCGGCCTTTTTCCTTTCTCCGACCCAAATCTACAGTCAAAACACTCAAAAATCCCATGACCGTTGAAAGAAATTGAGAAAACCATTCGGTTTCATCTCTTCCGATCACCTAAAAAGGCAAAAAAAAAATGGTATTTTTGTATAACTATATATGTATGTACACTATATTCGATGTGCATTGGCTGGAAAAAGCATGAAAATATGCCTTCGAATAAACTGTTTTTCTTTTTTGCTATTTTGATTGATATCTATTGCGTTCGTAAAAAAATAAAACCCTATTGTATGGCTTTATATAGTCGAATAAAATAAAAATAAAATTATAAAAACTATTTTTTTTTTTATTTCTCTACTGTATTTCTTGTTGTTATTTGCTGTGTTGTAGTTATTTGGTTTCTTCTAACAGGTTCGGCATCATACAGAGAGGGCTGCGGATGTGGCAAAGCCATTCGTGGGAGCTGCAGCACGGGGAAACCTAGGGTTTCCAGAAGTTTCAATTTGCCCAGGCCATTTGAGCTAGTTTTGAGATTGGGCCATTGGGCCTTATGAATTTGGGTTAATTTAGGTTTAATTTTGAGTGGATTTGGGTTTAGGGCTTAAGCCAATAGACTTAGGTTATTTTAGTTACTTTAGGTTTCAATTTGGGTTTCGAGTTTGGACCTATTATTTGTAAAAGGAATTGGACAATTTTAATTAATTTGGTTTATAATTTATAATTTTTTTATTTTAGTTTTTGTATAGGCCCGGGCAAAATAGGCCTATTACAGCTGCCCCTCTTTGCTCATTATCGTGTAACGGGAATGGAGTAAAGACTTTAAAAGGGCCGATTTTGCCTGGTCTTACTGAATCTTGACTTCTTGGTGTACATCTTCTTCAAATAACTTCGTTCCTAATCCACTACATCTTTAGGGGTATAGGAATTGGTGCTTCTACCCACTCCATTGTAATTTTAGTGAGAAGAGATTTGTATCTTCGATCTATTCCGCTGCTCCACTGCAACTTCAGGGAGATAAGGCTGGTGGCTTCGAATCACTCCAATGTATTTTCAAGGAGAAGATATTTATAACTTCAAGGAGATAAAAGTTGATGATTTCAACTTGCTCCATTGCAACTTCAGGGAGATAAGGCTAGTGGCTTCAATCTATTCCCCTACTACCTTGGGAAGATAAGACTCGCCGTCTTCGATCTGCTCCACTACTGCTTAGGGAGATAAGATCTACAATATTTAGTTTGTTCCATTGTTACCTCAGGAAGATAAGACTACAATCTTCAACCTGCTCCCTTGCTACCTTAGAGAGATAAGGCTGGTGGCTAAAATCTGCTCTCCTGCTACCTTAGGAAGATAAGAATTCCCATTTTCAATCTGCCCTACTGCTGTCTCGAGGAGACAAAATCTACAATCTTCAGTCTGCTCCCTTGCTACCTCAAGAAGATACGACTACAATCTTCAGCCTGCTCCCTTGCTACCTCAGAGAGATAAGGTTAGCGGCTAAAATTTGCTCCCCTACTACCTCGAAAAATAAGATTTGCCATTTTTTATTTGCCCCACTACTATCTCGGGGAGACAAGATCTACAATCTCCAGCCTGCTCCCTTGCTACCTCAGGAAGACAAGACTATAATCTTTAGCATGCTCCCTTGCTACCTTATGGAAATAAGGCTAGTGTCTAAAATCTACTCCCCTGATACCTCGGGAAGATAAGATTCTCCACTTTCGATCTGCTCTAATGTTATTTCAAGGACACAAAATCTGAATTCACTGATGTTACTACACCGTCCTCTGGGACATGTCCTGTAAACTCAGTTTTATATGCCTATGTTTATGCCAAATGATTAGGATACTATGATCGAAATGAATCAAATGCTACTAACTAGATGTGTTATGAATGATATATGAATGCATAAATGAGAATGATCCTTTGTTAAATGCTTAAGGTATCATCACTCATTGTTCATCAAGGCATTATCACTGACATATTACGCGGCTATCTTGTTCGGCTGGTATTTTCTGACAGAAAACTTCGAAGAAACAATCACATTTTGCTCAACTAGTTTGCTCCACTGTAATTTCAGAGTCCCTTCTACTGTACCTTTTGGGACATAAAGTTTGTACCTTCCATTGCAACTTTAGGGGAATAACATTTGGTTTCTTCCATCCCTCCTACTGCAACTCAGAGGTATAGGATTTTTATCATCTTTAATCAATTTGATCTGTTACACCATTCCCTGGGTGTAATGACCAGATGTATGTGCCTGATATTTACATGAATTTAGAGTATCATTTTTCTTTTCCCGAGAATGATCCCCTTTTACACTTGGGTTGACATTGCTCGTTATTTTTCGAGGTTGTATCACCGACGGAATATCTTGTCTTTTTGTTCAACCAATAAAAAGTCCAAAAAGATAATCATCTTTCTCCAATATTTCCAACCCTTAGGCTTGGTGAGTTCTAAACAATAGTCCTGTTTCGGGTTCTTGTATTATTTAGAAGTTTTTAAAGTAATATGCGAAACTCCTTTTGTGAAAGTATTATTAGTCCATTAATCATTATCTGAATGCAACATGCTTGCAACAAATCATAATAGTGTATAAGAATAGAATTGAATTGGAGCATAACTCGAAATGAATAAATCATCAAAGATAGAAAAATAAAAATGGAAATTGATTGGGAATGCATATCTTGAAAAGGAAAAATATTTCAAAGATAGCCAATTCAATATGAATAAAATGAAGACTAGGTACCCCCGATATCGCAACTTGAATTTCTCTGTACGAACTTCTTGAAGACCAATTTGAACTTGACATGTGTTTAGGAGATCAAAACTACTTTGTCAATAGCCCAAGATGTAGCATACCCTTTTCTTTGTTAATTCAGGTATAGCAAGATCACCGCCTTCCCCATCTTTGATCAAAATTTGAGTCGCCCTTTTCGGGTTTTCAACTCAAATCCCCTTTGATCTCAAAGCGCCCTTTGCAGGTTTTCACCTTGGTCTCTCCTTTTTATCTTTTTATTTTCATTTTTTTCTTTTCTTTTTTTCTATATATTGGGTCGCAAAACGCCCTTTGCAGGTTTTCACCTTGGCCCCTCCTTTTTTTATTAGAAGATCTCAAAGAGCCCTTTATGATTTTTCACTTTGGCCTATTTCCCTCTTTAAGTATAATACTTATTGATTGAATCCGAATTCATAGGATTGGACAAGTTTTTCCCATCCATTTCGGTCAAAATTAATGCTCCTTTGGAGAAAGTCTTCTTTACCACATAAGCCCCTTCCCAGTTTGGCATCCATTTTCCTCTGAAATCTTTTTGTATGGGAAGGATCTTTTTCAATACAAGGTCCCCCTCATAAAACTTTCTTGGGCGAACCTTCTTGTCATAAGCTCTCATCATTCATTTTTGGTACATCTGAACATGATGGATAGCCCTTAGTCTCTTTTCCTCAATCAAATTTAACTGATCATATCGAGATTGAATCTATTCTGCTTCATCTAACTTTAGCTCTGACAAAACTCGAAGGGAAGGTATCTCTACTTCAATAGGTAAAACTGTCTCCATTCCATAGACCAATGAGAAAGGCGTTGCCCCAGTAGAAGTTCTGACAGATGTTCAATAAGCATAGAGAACAAATGGTAACTTCTCATGGCAATCTTTATAAGTTTCAGTCATTTTTCCCACAATCTTCTTAATATTTTTATTGGATGCTTCTATTGCACCATTCATTTTTGGGCTATACGGTGATGAGTTATGGTGTCTGATCTTGAACTGACTGCAGACCTCTGCTATCGTGCTGTTGTTCAAATTTAATGCATTGTTAGATATGATCCTCTCAGGCATTCTATATCGACATATGATTTCCTTCTTTAAAAATCTGCTGATTGCCAACTTAGTCACATTGGTATATGAAGCAACCTCTACCCACTTGGTGAAATAATCGATGACAACAAAGATGAACCGATGCCCATTCGAAGCTTTTGATGAGATTGGCCCTATGACATCCATGCCCTACGTGGAGAAAGGTAATGGGGAAGTCATAACATGCAAAGGCGAAGGAGATACATGAATTTTGTCACCATAAATTTGACATTTGTGACACCTCTTAGCATAATTGATACAGTCTCCCTCCATGGTAGACCAGTAATATCCAAATCTCATAATTTGTCTTACCATTGTGAAACCATTAGCATGCGTTCCACAAATACTCTCGTAAACTTCTTCCAAAAATTTTTTAGCTTCAACAGCATCCACACATCTCAATAGTACCTTATCCTTTCTTCTTTTGTACAGGATCTCCCCATCTAAGACATAATCACAAGCTAGTCTTCTCAACATCCTTTTATTATTCTCAGTTGCCTGGTCAGGATACTCACGATTTCTCACATATCGCAATATATCTTGATACTAAGGGTGGTCATCTCTCTCTTCTTCCTATATGTTGTAACAATGAGATGGGGCCTCGTAAATACTCATCTAAATGGGTTTTACATCTTCTTGTTTGCTTACTTTGATCATGGAAGCCAAAGTAGCCAAAGTATCTTCCATCTAGTTTTAGTCTTGCGGGAGATAATTGAAGGTAATATCATCAAACTCCTCGATTAAGCCAAAAACTAACCTTCGATAATTAATCAATTTGGAGTCTCTTGTCTCCTATTCACCTTTAAGTTGATAGATCACTAGCGTAGAATATTCGTATACTTTCAACGCTTTGATCTTTCGTTCTATGGCTCACGAAGTCCCATGATACATGCCTCATACTCTGCCATCTTATTTGTACAATCAAAATCCAATTTACATGTGAATGGATAATGATCTCCATTTGGGGATACCAGGGCTGCCCCAATTCCGTTACCCACAGCATTTGAGGCTCCATCAAAGTTCAATTTCCAAAGATGATCTTTTGTAGCGTCTTCTTCAGTAGCTGCCACATATATTTGCTCTTCATTGGGGAAATCAAAATTCAAGGGCTCATAATCTTCTAGAGCTCTGCTGGCCAGAAAATCTGCTATTGCGCTCCCTTTCACGGCCTTTTGGCTCACATAGATTATTCAAATTCAGAGAGCAGAATTTGCCATCTAGCCATCCTTCTGTTCAAGCATTTGACTCCATCATATATTTTAAAGGGTCCAACTTTGAGATTAGCCAGGTCGTATAGTACAGCATGTATTGTCTCAACCTCCGAGTTGTCCAAATTAAAGCGCAACACAATTTCTCAATCGGTGAATATCTCAATTCACACTCATTGAATTTCTTACTGAGGTAATATATCGCCTTTTCTTTTCTTCCCGACTTATCATGTTGACCAAGCACACATCCCATAGAGTTATTGTAATAGCCTAAAATTTCAGTAGTGTCGGAACAGTGATTCGAGATCACTAAATCCGACAATTGGGATTAGGAAATTAAAATAAAATAATATTTAGAAGTGAGAGACATGTTAGAAATATTTTAACTAGGAGAAATTAAAATTTTTAAAAAAAATTATTAAATAAATTAAGTTGAAAAAGAGGTATCGAGACCTCAATCTCGTAAAATCGAGCCGAAAATAATTTTATAAATTTTTATGGAGTGTTAGTAATATGATGGTAAATTTTTGTTAGAAAATTTTATCGTTTGGGTGGTTAATTAAATAAAAAGGACTAAATTGTAAAGGTGTAAAACATGTGAAAGTGATTAAATAGCTTAAGTGTCTAATGAGGAAAGACCTAAAGAGAAAATTTTCCCAAGTGAGATATTTTGGACAGAAATAGCTGAGAAAAAGTCAGAAAGTCAGGAAATTAGTGAAATAAGGGCAAAATTGGAATATTGCCAAGATTAACTAAATAAAGTTAGGACTAAATTGGAATTATCTAGGTTTTTCTTCATTTTCCTACTTTCTCATCAGCTAAAAACACCATAGAGGCCTAGAATAATCTGGTTTTTCATATTTTTGCATCATGTGAGTTTAATTCTTGCTTTTTCGTTATAATTTTTGTGTTTTTAAGACTTTTACAACTATGTCCTACTATTAAATTCATTTGTTTTTTATTCTATGAGTGAAATTGAAAGTTTCAATGAATAAGTTCTGTAATTTTATGATGATTTAGCATGGATTTGAAGTTTTAATCTTATTATATGATGATTTTATTAAGCAATTTTAGTGGAAATTGATTTTTAGGACCTAATTGTGAAAAAGTTTGGAATTAAGGTCTAATGCTGAAATTCTGATTTAAAAAGGTTATGAGGTAGTTTAAAGTAATAGAATAAAGTGTTAATTGAGAAAAATTAGTTCAATTGGAGGGTTAATTGAGCAGGGACTAAATTGTAAAAATTGTAAAATTTAGGGTAAAAGTACAATTTCAAAAATTAAAGTGCATAAGCTATAAATTAGAGTATAATTTGAATAAATACTAATGAATAAATGGAAAAATTTTATATTATAGATCAAGAAATCGAGGAAAAACGAGGAAAAGAGAAAATTCCGGAATAGTTCCTCAAATCTCTACAACTACGGCAAATTGTTCCGGGTAAGTTCGTACGTTTAAATTATTAAATTTCAATATTATTTTATAAATGGTGATTAATATTTATGTATGTTAGTTGTTGAAAATAAGTAAATTATGTAAAAAAGTTAATAAATTGAACCGAGTATTTCGGAGGAACGGAACGCAGGAAATGAGCACGATCGTTCAGTGAAAAAGATGAATTGACGGTAAATTACCCAAGTAAGCCGAGATTTAGCATGTGTTGTGAATTCTCATGTTTGCTTTCCGTTTAGCTCTTACGAGCTTCCGTTAACTCATATGAGTTTCAGTTAACCCATTTGGGATTTTAGTTCAGCTCTGATGAGCTTCAGTTAGCTTTCGGGCTTCCGTTTAGCACTTGTGTGCTTCAATTAGCTTTCGGGCTTCTGTTTAGCACTTGTGTGCTTCAGTTAGCCTTCGAGCTTCCGTTTAGCACTTGAGTGCTTCAGTTAGCCTTCAGGCTTCCGTTTAGCACTTATGTGCTTCAGCTAGACTTCGGGCTTCAGATCACGATGTACTCAAATTCGTAAGCCATTCCTTGAATGGACAAGTTGGTAAGTCGTAAATGTAATGTGTGGGAAAAGAAATGTAAGTAATGTTATTATTATTATTGAACTCAATTAAGTAAATTTTTTTTTAAATGTGATTATGACTTACAAGATGAAAGTAACTTACTTGAAATGTCCATATGATTTGAATTTTGGAAAACTAATACTTTGTAAGATTTATAGTTAAAGCCGATGAACTTACTAAGCTATAGTCAGCTTACTTGTAATGTTTATTGCTCTTTGTAGATTAACGGAAGGGTCAGAGGATCGGATCATCATGCTCAAGTCATACTATCTCGATTTTCCGGTAGATTTTGTTATAAATACTTTAAATGGTTTATATGGCATGTATAGGAGCTTATATGACTATGTTTTGTATTAAATCATGAATATATTAGTTAAGTTAATATAAGTTGATATATGATATGAATGGAAATTAACTAAGATGTTTAAATACTGCTTGAAAGTATGAATGGATATAATATTAGATAAAATAAGGACTAGTGATATTGTCATGAAACGAATGTGATTTGGATGAAGATTGTATTTATTGAGTTGTTGTTTGTGTTGAATTGGTTGCAAATTTGAAATTGCAGGGAAGGTTAGATGTTCCTAAAGGGGTTATATTGAGTTTTTTTAAATAATAATAAAATCAAAAAAGTAATTATATTACGAAAAATTTTCAGAGAACTTGAATAAGTTCTTATTCATTTATAATACGTGATTTAGGCCTCGAGGGTTCATAAAAGAGACTTAATGATTTAATTTTAATATGTTTGTTGTTTATTCATGAATTGTTTGTAAATTAACCAATATGTTCGGTAATGCCTCGTAACGCTATTCTGATGACGGTTTGGGGTTAGGGGTTGTTATAGTAATTAAACACTGTTAAATATAGTATTAACGGCCTATCTGGGCTTAGAGGTGATAGCATTGGGGGACTTGACAAGTACTTTTTAACTTTATCGAAAGCTTTCTAGCATTCATCATGCCATACACCTAGGTTGTGCTTTTTAAGAAGACGAAATATGGGGTCACCTTTCTTAGTTAATTGTGAAATGAACTGAGCAATGTAATTTAGCCTTCCAAGAAAGCCTCGAACTTTTTTTTGAGTACACGATGGAGGCAATTCTTGTATAGCCCAAACTTTGTCTGAGTCAATATCAATTCCCCTCCCACTGACTACAAAGCCCAGCAGTTTTCCCGATCTAGCTCCAAAAGTACATTTTGTTGGATTGAGTTTTAGTTGAAATTTTCTCAATCTCAAGAACAACTTTCTCAGAACTTGGATGTTTTCCTCTTTGGTTCAGGATTTGACAATCATATCGTCGACATAAACTTTTATCTCTTTGTGCATAATATCATGGAACAAGGTCACCATGGCCCTTTGATACGTCGCTCCTGCATTCTTCAGCCCAAACGGCATCACCTTATAACAGAATGTACCTCACAAGGTTATGAAGGTAGTCTTTCCCATGTCTTTATGATGCATTTTTATCTGATTATATCTCGAGAAGCCATCCATAAAGGAAAATAACGACTAGTCTACGTATTATCCACTAAAGTATCAATGTGAGGCAAGGGGAAGTTGTCCTTTGGGCTAGCCTTATTTAAGTCTCTATAATCTACACACATTCGTACCTTTCCATCTTTCTTAGGAACAGACACAATGTTAGCTACCCATTTTGAGTATTTGATCACCTGCAGGAATCCAGCATCAAATTACTTTTTGACTTCCTCCTTTATTTTTAGCACAATGTTTGGCCTCATCCTTCGAAGTTTCTGCTGAACTAGCTTGCAATCTTCTTTTATGGGAAGGCGATGTACTACAATATCGGTGCTTAACCCAAGCATATCCTGGTATGACCACACGAAGACATCTTTGAATTCTTTAAGTAACTTAACAAGGTCTTGCTTTGTTTCTTCAGCTATGCACGTTCCCATTTTTATTACCTTTCCTTTTTCTAAAGTCATAGTCTCCACTGTCTCCTTATGAGGTAGAATTTGTTTCTCTACTTGCTCTACCATCCTCAACAAATCCAGGGATAAGCCATAGTCTATGTCATCTTCAAAGTCCTCGGATCCCTCTAAACACAAGTCTTGCTCAAAAGGAGATTCTGAGTTAGTATTAGCATCGCTCTTGTCATTGATATCCGGGAACCTATTGTAGGTACAAAAGAATATACAAAGAATCGAATGAATTTAAGAATAATTATTTGTATGGTATGATTATGAATTAAATGAAAGAATGATTCGAAAGAATCTGAAATAATTGCTCGCATGGAGGAATCTAAAATAATTATTTGTATGGAAAGAATGAAAGAATATTCGTTCAAAATGATAGAAAAGATGTACTTCATTAAAATAATGACACTTGAACATGAGCCTATTTCACAAAGAAATCCTTATTGCCTCTAGGCTTAAAGCAAAAAGTGTGTTTTGAACATTACTATGAGTAAGCTCTAAAAACTACAGGAATTTCTTCCGCAATCCAATTGTTTAGAACACTCCCAGGTTCATAAGGGCAGATGTCTGACAAGGTCCCTCATTTAGCTGTCTCTTCGGATATGGCATTGACATGTATATTCCTGAACATTTCTTCAATATTTTCTTCTTTTGGCATCCTTTGTTCAGGATGAATAATCCCTCCCGATATGAAGGTCTTGGATATGTGGGGGAATATCATTGGTTCCCACTTGACTTCTTCCCCACTCAAATGTGCCTTTCTTCTTTCTCATTTCTTTTCTAGTTCATTCCTTCTTTGTCTCGCATCCGGCTTGTACCCTAAGCCAAAGATGCCATGCTTGTCCTTCAACACTGGAGCTTCAATTCTTCCCTGGAGGTGTCTTCCAAGTCGTTTTCCTGGTAAAGCCCATTTTACTACCATCAATTGTAGACCCATTCTTATAGTCTTAGATAGCTTTGATATTAGAATTCTATTCCCTTCGGTAACAAATGTCACATTCAAAAATTCCAAAAACTGAAAGGAACATCCAGTTGCTTCATCGTTTGTTTCCAAATACGGCGCATCACTGGTTACAGCTGCAATAATATCTTTCTCGGCATTTATTGTCACCAGTCCACCTTCTGATACTAGTTTTAACTTCTGATGTGGTGACGAATGCACTACCCCTGCTGAATGTATCCAAGGTCTTCCCAATAAGCAGTTGTATGAAGGCTTAATATCCATCACCAGGAAGTCCACCTCATATGTGTTCGGGCAGATTAAAAGAGGTATTTCAATTCTGCCCATTACCCTTCTTTCTGTGCCATCGAACGCCCTTACTATATTTTGGCAGGTTTTCATATGAGAACTATCCACCAGCAATCTGTTCAGTGTAGATAATGGTAGGACATTAAAAGCTGACCTGTTATCAATCAATACCCCTAGTAGCATTTACCCCGAGCAGCGAGTGGTAATGTGTAGAGCCTTAGTTGATCCCCTGCCACCGGGTGGTATTTCGTCATCATTGAAGAAGATAAAGTTATTGGCGCTTAATAAACCGTAAATTATACATATTTTTACCCCATGTTTAATATATTTTATAGATGATTTCTCATTAGAATTGGTGAATTCGATGCTCCTAATGTTTTAATTTCATGTTTTGTACTCAGGAGAGCACCAAGAGTAAAAAGGAGCCAAAAACGAGCCAAAAAGGGACAAAATGGACCAAATCGAGAAGATGACACGGCTTAAACCTTGCCACACGGGCAGCTCACATGGCCGTGTCTTTCGAAGTTGTCGACCAAGGCTTTCACGATTCACATGGCCTGGCCATTGACCCACACGGCCGTGCGCAATTTAACGGATCGAACACAGCTTGGCAATCACGTCACACGGTCGTGGCACACGGGCGTGTCCCTGTTGAGCCCAAGTTAAGTCCAATTCGGAAAAGGCCACTTTGGAGGGTTTCTAGGCATTCCAAAGCCTATAAATACGTACTTGAGGAGGAGAAAATGGGAGACGGAGAAGAGAGGTAAGGAATTACCCCAAGGAAGTCGATTTATCCATCTCAGAAGCCGGATTCATCATCAAGACTGAAGATCTCTCCTCAATTCCCTTTCAGGAGTTTTGGGTTTTCTTTATGTTTGGTATTCTTTATTCTTCTGAGATGTTTTCTTATTTAGTTATGAACTAAATCCCCTAAATACCTAAGGGGAGTGAAACCTAAGACGAATCATGTTATTATTTTCTGAATTGTATGATAAATATTTAACTTGTTCTTAATTATGTGTTCTTAATTCTTGCTTTGATATCCCAGGATACCGATTCAAGTACACGCTCTTATTCAGAGGAGGAATAGACCCTGTCTAAGAGTACATTTGCCATAATTAAGCGGAGTTAATTGCGCGCCTAGAAATAGGGTGACAAGATTTTTTCGGATTAGGGTGAAACCTAATAAGGGGATCCATAGATCGAGTTAATGCAATCCTAGAGTGTTAATTAGAGAAAAGTCTTGGTTATTCAATCTAGGGATTAGACGTTATTAGTCTTGAATAGGGATAATAACATAACTTAGGGATCTCTATGGAACAAGTTGAATGAATAAATCGTCCGATTCGGAGCCAGAATAACAAGCACAGTCTAGGTGGATTTTTCCTTAGGTATTGTCTCAAGTCAATCGATTTTCCCAAAAGCAATTCCCCAATTCTTTTCTCTGTACATTCTTAGTTTAAATAATTAGTTAATTAAAACAAACACTTTTATTCTTAGGCTAGATAATAAAAAGATAATCAATACTAGTACTTTTGGTTCCCTTGGGTACGATATCCCGGTCTTGCCATTACTATACTATTGTTCGATAGGTGCGCTTGACTTTTCATCATGATAATAGTTAGTCTAGTTTTGATCTTCATTATAAATATTTATTACTTGTTACGAATCACACGATCAGTGCTTATGTTGCTAACCAAGCGATCTAGCTTGTTAACAGAAATATCATTAGTGACATAGGTTTTGTTTAAGACTTTTATCAGTGTGCTGTGATGGACCTTCGAATTTAAAAGTAAAGCTAACACCGAGATACAAGCTGGTTGTTTACACAGCTGCTCCACAACACTATACTCACCGTGCTTTAGAAATTTCAGAAACTCCTTAGCTTCCTCCTCTTTTACCGGCTCATTAACAAGAAACTCAGGTTCAACTGCTTTTCCCTTCTTTTGTTCCACCATCAAGGCTTTTCCTTTTACAGGTTCTGTTCAGGAAGTTATCAAATCGTAGCGTCTTCCACTATGCATGTGAGAACCTATATCTTGATCCTTTTTTAAAACGCTGGCTGAACTCTCTTTTCCCATGATTGTCACATTATAATCATAATTCCAAGGGACCTTTTTGCTAGCCTTATAAGAGAAGACTGTCGGTTTTTGGATTATGATCTTTGGTGTCATCTGCGTCCCAACTTCATTACTTTTAGGACGCGAAATAATGACCACAGCATAATTGAATTTTAGGACCTTCATTGTTGATTCTGACACGCATATGCTACATTCTTCTTTAACTTCTTCACAGAATTCTATCTCTTTATTATCCATCAAACCTTACACCAAAGATCTGAATTCCATGCATTCTTGGACTTCGTGCCCCTCTTCATGATGGAACTCACAGTAGTTCCTTATCTCTTCGCAACTCCCTTCTGGATTCGAAATAACTAACCCTCTATTTGCCATCTCCTTTCAGACTCATCTCAAATGAGTTTTTACTTCTGTAATATCTGCCTTGATCCTTCTCCCCATATTTTTACTTATCGCGTTTATCCCATTATTGGTATGATTGGGTAATGGGATTTCTGCACTAGGTGCATCATCAAACTTCATAATGCCTATTTGAATAAATCTTTCAACTAACTTCTTAAAGGTAGTGTAGTTTTTTATCGAATGCCTTGTGATCCCTACATAAACTCACATTGAGCGTTTGCATCGTACCAGTTGGGATATGGGGGCTGTAATGGCTTTAAGTAAAAAGGGGCCACCACATGCGCATCAAATAAGTTTTGATACAGCTCCCTATATGTCATGGGTATAGGCGTGAACTGTAGTCTTTCTGTGTTTGTCCTCGTATTGGATTCTTTCCTTGGGGTACTCAGATGGTTGGTGGTTACCGTCTTTGGTTGGTTTACAGTGAGTGATTTGGAATGACCTTTGCTGGACGTGCTCATATTGTTCACCCCATTCTCCTTTTTCTTTGTGGCTGACCTCTTGATACTTTCCCCTGCGTCTATTTTTCCGCTCCTTACCTCATTCTCAATCATTTCGCCAGTCATCACTATATCTGAAAAGCTTTTGGTGGCGCTCCCCAACATATGAGTAATGAATAGAGCCTCTAAGGTATTGATGAATAGCATGGTAGTCTCTTTTTCTATGAGAGGTGGCTAGACCTATATAACAACCTCCCTTCACCTTTAGGCGTATTGTCAGAAGCTTTCATTCGGTTTCTTTTCCATGTTCTGCAAGGTGATCCTATCCGGATTCATATCCATCACGTGACTATACTGCTTCATAAAAACTTGAGTTAGGTCATTCCATGAGTTGATCTTAGTACGGCTCAATTGGTTGTACCATTTGGATGCTGCCCCAACCAAACTGTCTTGAAAGAAGTGAATCAATTATTGATCATTGTTGACGTACCGAGTCATTCTTATACAGAACATGGTAATATGAGCCTCAAGGCAACTAGTCCCGTTATATTTCTCGAACTCTTGGAGAGAAACACCAAGTTTGGAACCAAGCTCAAATCTTTATCTTCGATCCTACAATCATGGTCAACACTTTCTATTGCTTTGAACTTCTCCTCTAACCACTTGCATCGGTCTTCCAATTATTTCTGGATTCCATTCTTACTCTTTCAGCTTCCGCCATATCATCTAGATCAGGAACCACAGGATTAGTTGGGTTATCCCCTGGATTAGAGCTTGAGCCGGTTGATAGTTAATTGGCATTGAAACACCGGCCTGAAATTGTTGGGTCCTGATTGTAATGGATGGCCTTCATGTGCACACCTCGACTTGTGTTTGTACGTTTTTCAGGGTAAAACTGGAAGGGTAAAAAGGATCTTCATTATCATCTCCAGTATTGACCATAGGGCCTTTTCCTTTCTCCTGTCCACCAGTCAGCAGTTGTGTTAGTTGGTTCATCATGTTCCTTTGTGATTCCAGCATATGGTCTCTCATATCCTGCTGGATCTTAGCCAATTGCTCTTACATTTGTGCTTGCATCTGTTCTTGCATCTCATTCTGCATTTATTCTAACCTTTCTAGTCTTTTATCCATTACCTTGGTTTTTCTTCGCGTACCGTAAGAATGCGTACTTGGTAGATTTTTGTAGGTTTCCAGATTACTGAAATAATTTTTTAATTAATTAGGATCTTTTGGTGGACTTTAATGCATATGCTCTAATGTAATGTAGATTCATGAAATGAATGCAAAAAAGACGTCGATTCTGATTCAATCCCATTTAGAAAACTTTACTAGAAAACAAAATTCTTTACATAAAACGGGTCACAAATAAGGCTTTGCCCTATTGCTTAAAGTTTTAATTTTCTTAAGCATTGAAGCTAGCTCCTGCCCCCAGTCTGACTCCAACTCATACTTCACACTCAGTATATCTGCCTGCACCACTAAAGTCTGCAAGTGATTGGCTACCTCTCGAATTTAAGCCACGGCTTCTCCTATAATATAATCTCTATTTCTGACTTGATTTTGAGAATAGTGAAGTTGTTTCTTCCAACGCTCTTCATTTGCTTCAAAGAACTCAATCCGCATTTCACAGATCTGTAATGCCGCCTCTAATTCTTCTACTTTTCCCTTCATTTCCTCCATCTTGTTTAAGCTTACTCTCAACTCCATCGCGGAATTACGATTTCGGTATTGATGAAAAGATTTTTCGAGTTTCCCTACTCTAGCCTTTAATTCGCCTTGTTTATTTTGGCTTTCTGACAAACTCTTCTCTAGAGCCTTGTTTCGCGTTTGAGCCTCTTAAAATTTCCTTTCCCATCTATCAACTTTGATCTTTTCCTCTCGAGTCTCTTGACGCCACTACTCTGAAGTTTTCCCCAACTTGGCAGTTCTCATCGATAGATATAGCTTCTTCTAATCTGTCTTCAAACTATGCGATCTTCCTCGGCCTTATTTTTCATTTTTCTTAACTTCTCAGCCTCTAACTTCTGAACATCCACGTCTAATCTCAAATTCATTTTTTCCTCCTCCAACTATTCAATCCTCTTTCCGAGCTTGGAATTCTTCTTTTTGAAATCCTGTCTTATGATCTCTAACTCTGATAGGACCACTTGCAAGCATTTCTCTATTGATTGAGCGCCCTCCAAATTCGGCCCAGTAATGTTATCATTGATCCTTTTACTAAACCATCCATTATATTTAGGAGTCGTCATTGAACCAATAGTCTTTCTCTTCATCCAGCGGGTCTACTTCCAAGCATCAAAAATCTCTCGAACCTTTTTCTTATAATTGTCCCCCTTATACGAGAACTCACATTGAGCTAGTATGTATGTCACCGGTATATACTACCTTGATTTGTACTGCCTTAATACGAGCAAAGGGGCATATCCTATGGCTCCCCAAATTCCAAGCAAAGGCACCCAATCAAAACTCCTACACCGATAAAAGATCTCGTCGGGGACCATCCAAAGGGCTCTCCATTCAACATCCTCTTCTTTGAGATTTTGAAGAATTGCCATCCACCTTTCTTTTGATATGTCGTCCCTCCTTTGTGTAGCTGCTTCCTCCTTTAATGGGGAATAATTCACATAGAAGACTTGGTAAGAGACTTTGTCCACCTTCCAGAAATGACCATGAAACCATACCAATAATAGCTGTGTGCATCCGATAAATCTGCCTTCGCTTGCCCTCCGACACATGTTCAAAGATCTGAATGTCTCAGCTAGAATTGCAGGTACATGTGCGACCCTTTTTATCAAGTCAATCAAATAAATCAGGGACTGCTTCATCTATATGCCTTAAAGCTTTAGGAAAGATTACCAAACCATAAATACTTAAGGCGAAGATGTCAACTTTCTTCTTTACATCTGGATGTGCCAGGATCAGGTCCCTCAAACTCACCCAATGAATGCATTTACCATCCATTTTTTTGCTGAATTCGGGCCGTAACCCAATGTTCACTCATCTTGGTAATATTCATTAACTTCTTCACAAAAGTTGGGACATTAGCGACCCTAAAGTAAGCTTTGCTGACTTGGATATTTGGACAACGAAGCAAGGTGGTATATTCTTCCACAGTGGGCACCAAGTCTACCTTTCCGAAAGTGAGACAAGTATAGGCAGGGTTCCAAAACTGAGCCATAGCCTAAAACAAATGCTTGTCCACCTTGATGTCGAGCAGGTAGGGTAGATCGCCATAATTATGGTAGAACAACTCTTAGTCTCATCATCCCAATGGGCCCATATATCTCTCAATTCTTGAAGCTCATTTTGTGTTACACTAATCCGGGTGAAGTCCCATAACTCCGATGTATACCCCTTAGCTAGACTATCCCCTTTCTCTAATTGTAATTTCTCTGACCATATACGGATAGCCACATTATCCTTCACTTTATCAACAAATTCATTCTCCACGGCAAGCCTTCTAACTTAGTAACTGAATACGAATCGACACCTCTTTAAATATGCAATGTCATGCAATTACAGCCAAAACAAAACACAACAAGTCAGTATCATATACAAATGATAAAACTCAAAGCAAACAAAAAAATAGTCAAACATCTATCTAGGTAACTGCTAAGGTTTAGCATAGCTCTACCTAGGGTGGGCTCCTAGAGTTCACTATATGCAGTTTAGTTCTAAAGAAAGGGTACCTGAACCAGCAAATTCCTTAATCCTTACCCATTATAGGCTCATATGGATCGAGTTCAATTTAGATACGGAGATGAAAATCTCACAAAGAAATAGGTACGGATGCATCCCAGAAGCAGTCCACTATCCCATGCGGAGGTGAAAACCTCACGAGGGCATAGTTTCTCACTCCCACTTAAAAGGTATAACCATAACAGTTATGCTATGCAATGCAATGCAAAAGTATTCTACGAGACTCAAACCACAGCAATTATAAGGATCACAAACAAATGTAACAAAAGAATCATGATTTTACAAATCAAATTTTCAATTTTCGACAAAAGGACAGAAAATAATCAATTTTACGGCTTGACTCTCTTATTTTTCCCCAGTGGAGTCGCCAAGCTGTCGAAACCATTTTTTTATTTTGAAAAACAGGAGTCGACTTTAAAAAACGAAAATGGAGTCGCCAGCAATCCTTTTTGTTTAAGTGTGATCGGATCACCTATAAAACATTATATTTTATTAAAATATTGATTTTAGCCTATGAAATTCAAGAAAGCAGGTTCGAGAGTCGGTTACGTGCGAGGAAGGATTAGCACCCTCGCAGCGCCCAAAATTGGTACCTTATTGATTAATTAATGTCCTAATGTTGAAAATTTGAAAAGATTTTAAAATACAATTCCTTAAAAAAATGTTTGGATAACTCGAATTGAATATTGAGATTCTCTTGTTCCGAAGGAATAAAATATCATATCCAGCACCTTAGGATATAACATTTCAAACTCTCGATACCAAGATAATCTCATGATTTCCAAAACTCATGCATTGAGATTTTAAAAGGATATTTGATTATTTGGTCAATGGAAATTCGCAACCCAGCACGTTAGGGCACAATTTCTCAAATTTCCAAATACGAAATATTGCCTTATTTTAAGAAGATTTCAAATAAGCGAATATAAACTCGACTCAAAATATATTTGTTTGGTTTACTTAAGGATAAAATACAATCGATTTGGGCAAAAGTTGGAATTGTAATCATAATGCAATAACAAGAAATAAAAGCATAATTGCAAGCATGGAAGAATAATGCATGGCAATAATACTATACAAATACTAACATCAATACTCGAAAGTTAATGAATTAGAAGACAATTTTAAAAGAAATACCGAGCAAATTAACACAAATAAAATGTAACAAGTTTTAAAATAAATAAAGAATGAATAATATGAAAGAAGGAAATTTGAAATCATCAATATACAAACAACAAATTACAAGTAAAAATTTTAAAAGCAAGTGAGATGTGTAGAAGTTTAAAATAGATAAAATAAGAAACAAAAATAAATAATATAGTAATACATGAATGAATTTCAAAATAAATATTAGGTAAGAAGAAAATCAAAGTACATAATATACAAAATAATATAAATCAATCTAAATGAATAATATACATGAAATGAAAAACTTATTATAAATATATATATACGTAAATAATAATATATAAAAATACTTGAAATAAACAAAAATACATAATGAAATAGGGTCTTTAAAAGAGATAAATTATATATATATATATATATATATAGATTTAAAAGAAAATATATAAACATAAATAGATTTAAAAGAAAATATATACATAATGTGAAAAATAAAATAGAATAAAATAAATAAAATAAAGAACACATAAATTTTACGTGAAACCCTTTCGGAAAAAAACCACGCAGAGGAGAAGAAAATTCACTATGTCGAAAAATTTTTACTCAAATACAAGAGGAATAGACTATGTCTATTTATAGGCTTGCAAAGCCATATTCTAGTAGGATTGAAACACCTTATCCTAATCAATATAAAATAGATGGAGTTTAATAAGGTTTAAAACCTTATTCTAAAATAAAATAAAAGAAGTCTAGTTCTATATGGATTTTACTTTTATTTTATTTTCCATCGTATTTTATTTAAATAAGAATTTGGGTCACTTAATTCTAACAATCTCCACCTTGACACAAATTCTCAATGAACAAGTTCTTCATCGCGAACTTTCAATAAACAAGTTCTTCACCTCTTCCAAAAACCCCTTAAGGGTTTAACTTCAACAATGAACACCAACCAAGTCTAAGCAATGCTCAAACTTGGTTATAGGAAGTGACTTAGTCATCATATCTGCAGGATTTTCATGAGTGCTAATTTTGCTCACAACAATATCACCACGAGCAATAATATCACGAACAAAATGATACCGAATATCAATGTGTTTTGTTCTCTCATGAAACATTTGATCTTTTGTAAGAAAGATGGCACTGACCGTCACAAAATATCGTCTGATTTGAAGGTCTTCATTGAGTTCACTAAATAGTCCTTCAACCAAATAGCTTCTTTACAAGCCTCATGAATCGCCATGTACTCTTCGATTGGTAGACAAAGCGATTGTAGTTTGCAAAGTGGCTTTCCAACTAACTCGCACAACCTCCGATTGTAAAGACGTAACTGTGAGAGATCTTCTTCTATCAAGGTCTCCAGCAAAATCAGCATCAACATACCCTATAACTCCATCTTTAGTTCTTCCAAACGTAAGCAAACATTAGTAGTGCCTCGTAAGTATCTTAAAATCCATCGAATCGCTTTCCGGTGTTCTTTACCAGGATTCGCCATGTATCGCTAACCTGACCGACCGTGCATATGATAAATCGGACGTGAACAAACCATAGCATACATGAGAGATCCTCTTGCACTAGAGTATGGAACATGTGACATGTACTCAATCTCATTATCGATTGAGGAGATAAGGCCGATGAAAGTCCGAAATGGTCGCTAAAGGAGTACTAACGAGCTTAGCACTCTGCATATTGAACACAAAGAACTTTCTCAATGTACCCTTCCGACTTAGGTACAATTTACTTGCTTTTCTATCTCGAGAATCTCCATACCAAGTATCTTCTTTCTTTGGTCCTAAATCTTTCATCTCAAATTCTTCACTTAGTTGGGCTTTAACCTTTCTTATCTCTCTTTTATCTTTTCTTGCTATCAACATGTCATCAACATAAAGAAGTAGATACACAAAAGAACTATCACTTTTTTCTTAAAGTAGACACAACTGTCAAAACTACTTCTTTTGAAATCATGAGAAGTCATAAAGGAATCAAACCTCTTGTACCCTTGTCTTGGTGATCTGTTTCAAAGCGTAAAGGGACTTTTTCAGCAAGCAAACATAGTCCTCTTTTTCGAGACTATAGAGCCCTCGGTTGTTGCATGTAAATATCTTCCTCAAGTTCTCCATGCAAAATGCGTTTTACATCTAACGCTCAAGCTCCAAATCATGCATGGCAACAATACCAAGCAAAGCTCGAATCGAACTATGCTTAACAACCGGAGAGAACACATCTGTGAAGTCCACTCCGGAATTTGACTATAACCCTTTGCAACAAGCCTTGCTTTATATCCGGGTTCTTCAACTCCTGAGTCCTTCTTTCTTTTAAACACCCATTTACAACGAACAGCCTTTTTACCTTTAGGAAGTTTTACAAGATCCCATGTTCTGTTTTTGTGGAGTGATTCCATCTCCTCTTGCATAGCAAACATCCACTTTTCTGAGTCTTCACAGCTAATCGCCTCAGAATAATTAAATGGCTCTTGATTCGCATCTATATCTTCAGCCACATTTAAAGCATAAGCAACTAGATCAACCTCGGCATACTTCTTTGGAGGTTTAATTTCTCTTCTTGTCCTGTTTTTGGCGATAGAGTATTGCGGTGAAGAAGCAACTCTATTCTCAATTTTTGTACTGGCTTGAGGAGTTGATTTCGTATTAATCGATGCTCCACCCTTTTGGTTTTCTTTATTGGAAGAGTCTTTAAGAGATAAGTTAGGTAGCATAGCGGTTTCATCAAAACAACATCTCTCGCTAATCACAACTTTTCTATTTTCAGGACACCATAACTTATAGCCTTTACACCACTTTATAACCAAGAAAACGCATTTAATGGATCTCGGTTCCAATTTTCCATTATCAACATGAGCATACGCAGGACACCCAAAAATCTTTAAATCAGAATAATTAGCAGGATTACCAGACCATACCTCTTGTGGAGTCTTTTTCTCAATGGCAACGGATGGAGATCGGTTGATCAAAAAACATGCAGTAGAGGCTGCTTCTGCCCAAAATGACTTCGGTAAGTTGGCATTTGACAACATACATCGAACCTTCTCCATGATCGTTCTGTTCATTCGTTCTGCAACGCCGTTTTGCTTTGTGGAGTATGACGAATCGTCAAGTGTCTCATGATCCTTCGACTTGCACAATCTATTAAACTCATCGAGCGTAACTCTAAGCCATTGTCATGACGGAGGTATTTTATCTGTTTTCCGTCTGCTTTTCAATCATAATTTTCCAAGACTTAAATGTGGAAAACACATCGCTTTTCGCTTGGGAAGAACGCCCAAACTTTTTCGGAAAAATCATCAATAAAGGTTAGCATATAATTAGCTCCACCTCTCGAAGGCACTCGGACGGCCCCACGGATCGTAATGGATATACTCCAACGTTTCCTTCGTGTTATGGATTCCTCTAGTGAATCGAACTCTCTTTGCTTCCCAAAAACACGGTGCTCACGAAATTCGGTTTGCAAATTCCTTGCCCATTAAGAAGTCCTCTTTTGCTTAATTCGCCATGCCATTCTCACTCATATGCCCTAGGCGATATGCCAAAGTTTAGTAATATCATCATCCGACAAGGAAGAGGAAGCGGCAATTGCATCACCGATATGATAGAACCTCAGAAACATATAACTTGGCAATCTTTCTTTGCCCTTTCATCACAACAAGGGACCCTTTGGAAATCTTTAAACCCCACTTTTAGTCGTATATCATGCACTTTTGAATCAAGAGTACTCAACGAAATTAAATTTCTTTTCAATTCGGAACATGCCGCACGTCACTAAGTGTTCGACAACTCCATCAAACATCTTAACTTTAATTGTTCCAACACCGCGATTTTACATGAAGCATTATTTCCCATCAAAACAACACCTTCAGACATCTTTGTTTCATAAGTTGTAAACCAATCCCGATTGGGACTCATGTGGAAGGTGCACTGAATCAAGTATCCACTCCTCGCTTACTTTAGAATCATTGATGAAGCAACTAGAAGTTCACCATCATTGTAGTCTTCTACAACATCGCCTTCATCGAATTTTCCGTTTGTTTTCCTTTTGATTCGACCTCCCTTTTAATCTTATTTTGTAGCTTATAGCACTCAGATTTAATGTGCCCTTTCTTCTTGCGAAGTTGCAAGTTTTACCTCTGTTTGAAGATTTCGATCTACCCTTAGATTTACCACGAGGATTCCGTTCTGTGTTCTACCATGATCATCATCAACATTCGGTCTTGTCTCCCACGAACAATGAGACCCTCTCCCGAGAGTTGGGTTTAACCACAAGATGCTTCATCTTATCATACGAGGTTAAAGAATCATAAACCTCATCAACCGTGAGAGACTCGCGGCTATATAAAATCGTGTCTCTAAAGGTTGAATAAGACGGGGCAACGAACAAAGTAGAATCAACCCTAGATCTTCCTTATCATCTTGAACCTCCATGGCCTCCAAGTTTGAGAGAATTTCTTTAAACACTGTTAAGTGTTCGTGTATGACGCACCTTCCTCCAAACGATGAGCATAAAGACGCCGCTTCATATGCAACTTGCTTGTTAGAGTTTTCGACATACATATTTGTTCTAGCCTCTTCCATAATGCAATGGCAGTTTTCTCTTTCATCACATCCGCAAAATTTCGTTGGACAAATGCAGATGTAATTGTGTTAATGCCTTTCGATCCTTACGCTTCTTCTCTTCATCTGTTAATGTCGAAGGCATCTTATCTATCCTAGCGGGCATCCTCTAGATCCATCGTGCAAGAACCGCTTGCATCTTAATTTGCCACAACGCAAATCGGTGTTGCGATCCAACAATGAATTTCATACTTCAAAGACGCCATTACCGTGATCGAGATGAATAACCCGGAAGCTCGATACCAATTTGTGAAAAATAAAATAGAATAAAATAAATAAAAATAAAGAACACATAAATTTTACGTGAAACCCTTTCGGAAAAAACCACAGGCAGAGGAGAAGAAAATTCACTATGTCGAAAAATTTTTACTCAAATACAAGAGGAATAGACTATGTCTATTTATAGGCTTGCAAAGCCATATTCTAGTAGGATTGAAACACCTTATCCTAATCAATATAAAATAGATGGAGTTTAATAAGGTTTAAAACCTTATTCTAAAATAAAATAAAAGAAGTCTAGTTCTATATGGATTTTACTTTTATTTTATTTTCCATCGTATTTTATTTAAATAAGAATTTGGGTCACTTAATTCTAACACATAAAATAATATGAAATAAACAATATATACCAAAAATATATAACATAACAATGTATAAAATTGTTTAAAATAAATATCATATGAATTCTTAAAACAAAGAGATATGTATAAAAGAAAATTTTAAAATAAAATAATTTATATAATAGAACAATTTAAAAATTTATACAAACGAAAAAATAACAAATTAAAACAATATAGAGTCAATAAAATAGTTTAAAATACTATATTAGGATAATTTTAAAAAGCGAATAATAAATAAATTTTAAAAAAGAATTACAGAGAATAAAACATAAATTAAAAAAACTCAATTGAAATAAAAATAAAATCGAATGGACAATTTACAACCTAATAAAATTACTAAAACAAAGTCAAAGACTAGAATGAAATGCGCACAAATAAACAAGGATTTAAAATACAAATATCCCAAATCTCGAAACACAGCGTTTAAATAAGGATTAAGTTGAAATGGCGCACAAATCCCAGGGAAAATTTAAAAATAAATAAAATACAATCAGGGCTTGTCAGCATAAGAGGAGAGGGACTCATCGCGTAAATATTCCTTCACCGCAAAAACACGCGGATCCTGAGGGTATCGGATCGGGTCGGGTCGGATAAAGCCTAAACGACGTCGTTTTAACTTTTTCAATTCAGCCCTAAAAGGCGCCGTTTGGTAATTCTTATAAAAACCAATTTTTTTTTGAAAAACTTCATTTCTGTTTGAAAAACTTAAAAAAAAAAAGAGAGTTCTTCTTACTCTCTAGCCCTCCGAGCTTCAACCGAGCTTTGGTCATCGGGCCATGGCCGCACGTTGCCGTACACGACAGTCGGGACCTAAATAAGGGTCCCCTTCGGCCTTTTTCCTTTCTCTGACCCAAATCTACAGCCAAAACACTTAAAAATCTCATGACCGTTGAAAGAAATCGAGTAAACCATTTAGTTTCATCTCTTCCAATCACCCAAAAAGGTAAAAAAATGGTATTTTTGTATAACTATATATGTATGTATGCTATATTCGATGTGCGTAGGCTGGAAAAAGCATGAAAATATACCTTCAAATGAATTGTTTTCCTTTTTTCTATTTTGATTGATATCTATTGCGTTCGTAAAAAAATACAACCCTATTGTATGGCTTTATATAACTGAATAAAATAAAAATGAAATTACAAAAACTATTTTTTCTTCTTTTTTGTTATTTCTCTGCTGTATTTCTTGCTGTTATTTGCTGTGTTGTAGTTATTTGGTTTCTTCTCGCAGGTTTGACATCGTACAAAGAAGGCTGTGGACGTGGCGAGGCCGTTCGTGGGAGCTGTAGCACGGGGAAACCTAGGGTTTCTAGAAGCTTCAATTTGCCCTGGCCATTTGGGCCAGTTTTAAGATTGGGCCATTGGGCCTTATGAATTTGGGTTAATTTAAGTTTAATTTTAAGTGGATTTGGGTTTAGGGCCTAAACCAGTAGACTTAGGTTATTTTAGTTACTTTGGGTTTCAATTTGGGTTTCGGGTTTGGACCTATTATTTGTAAAAGGACTTGGACAATTTTAATTAATTTGGTTTATAATTTATTATTTTTTGGTTTTAGTTTTTGTATTGGCCCGGGCAAAATGGGCGTATTGCAGTCGTATCGTCAGAGTATATGGAATTACAGAATTTATGCAAATGTACATGAATTTAAATGTAGTGTTCCTACCCATCCATCCACCACACACCATTTCAGAAGGAGTCGTAGCTCATTATGGTTAAACCACCAGTAACAGAAATAATTGTAGCTATACTGCCAGTTAGATTGCGTGGATAAACCACCGGAATAATATGCAAACAAGTTGCTAGAATAAAATGCGAACAAATCGCCAGAATTCCAGTAATTGCGGATTTACTGCCAGAACTCCAGTAATTACGGATATACCGCCAGAGCTCCATAGATCTCCTCTATCTCCGATCAACCCAAACCTCAAAGCAATGTGTAATGTCATTATTTCAAAATAGCAAAATTAGATACGGTACAATAGAGAAGCACGTCATAATCATGCGATCAATAATCAAAACAGTGGCATTAATGTCCATGAAACCGTACTAAAAATTCTACAAAGGCAAGTGCAACTATCAATTAATAGTATAGCTACGATGAGCATAGATATCGTTCCCACAAAGACTAAAAGTACTAGTAATTACTGTCTTTCTATTATTTAATCGACGAATTGGAGTGATTGATTAAAACTAAAATTAACTAAATTAATTAACTAGAGAACATGCCAAAGAACAAAGTAGGAAAACAAAAGATTAAAAACCAAGAAGCGAAACAATACCTAGGAAAGAATCCACCTAGATTTCATTTGTCATTATTAATCTAAATTAAACAATTTCTTCCATTAGTATCTTAATCTATAGAAATCCCTAAATTATGCTAATATCTCTTTCGAGAGTAAGAGAAACTAACTCTAGGTTAATTAATTGAAATTTTTTTCTAATTAAAACCCTTATTATCACATTAACTCAATCTATGAACCCCCTATTAGATTTGACTCTAATCCGATAGATTTATGTCATCCTATTTCTAGGATTGCATGCAACTCCACTCAATTATGCTAGATCTACTCTTAAATAGGGTCTATTCCTCTTTTGATTTAAGCACATTAAACATGGATTAATAGTCTACAAATATTAAACCAAGAATTAAGCACACATAATTAAAAGCAAGATTTAAGTCTTTATTGCGTAAAATAGAAATCAAAAGACAGAATTCATTATAGGATTCATCTCCCCAAGGTATTTAGAAAATTAGTTCATAATCACAAATAAAAACATCTCAAAGACAATATAACCACAAGAAATAAAGAAACTCATAATAAACTTCAAAGAAATCAAAAGGAGATCTTCGACCTTAATGGAAATCTGCTTCAGAGTCTACTTCAATGGTGTTTTTCGAGTTGTTTTCTTAAGTATTCTATGATGGCTTCCTCCCCTATTCTTATATTTGGTATATATAGGTTTCAAAGTGTCCGAAAAACCTAAAAATTGTGTTTTTTCACGTTTTCGGAGTGCAGTTTGTGAAATCCACACGGTCTGGCACACAGCCCACACAGTCGTGTGTCTAACTCGTGTAGAATGCCCCAGCCCGTGTGGCTCCTGAAACTTGCTTTAAGTTTCTAATTTTTGCTCGTTTTTAGCTTCTTTTACTCCCAAATGCTCTCCTAAGTATAGAAACATAAATTTAAGTGATTAGGAGCATAACATTCACCATTTTACAATGAATAAACATCCAAAAATGTATTAAGAATAAGGCTAAAACATGTTACTTTTGGCATTTATCATGCATTCTTTACAGTCATGCAAACATTAGACACATAAAATAACAACATGCTTAACATGCATTCAATGAAGCAGAATAGTGGGTTGCACTCAAGCAATTGACCTTTATAATCAAGGGTTGATTGACAAATACACACCAGGCTAAAACAACAAGAAATTGAAGCTAATCGGCACCCAAACAGCAAGCAACACGTTTAGATAGCAAACAGTGCAAGGTTGAGCAACAAAATTGAAGCAAACTAAGTAGCAAGTCAGTAATAAAAGTAAAAAGTAGCAGCTAATTGGAAGTTGATCGGTAAGTATTTAGTACAACAACATTAGTTAGCCAATATGAAAAATAGTACACCCATATACACCATTCACAATTAATTTAAATCCCACACCTCTGTTACAATTCGTATAGCACTAATAATTGATCGGAGCACCACTACAACTCGGATTCGCCTTAATTCCTTCCCAATCTGCAACTCGGACATGATAAACATACAAAAAAATGATTAAAATTAGCCAATGAAACTTCATGGCATTCGGCCAATAGAGATCAAGAAGGAAAACGAAATCTAATTGATTGGATCAACTTATGTTACACCAGTTTAAAGATCTATGCTAACAGTAAATCAATGAAAATGAATGCTCACTAACCATTCTAAGATGGTTCGGCCAAGGGGTGAGAATATGTACAAAATTAGCAGCAAAATAAGAAAAATAATGATGACAAGATGAGACTTAGATGGGCAGCAGTGTAAAAATTATGAGAGCAACAAAAGCTTCAATTTGCGACGACGGGAGAAGGAGAAATGGATAATAGTGGAGAAGAAAAAAAATGGCAACAACTTATGAACAAAGTATTGATATTAAAAAGGCAAGGTTTCAACCAAATAAAGCAAAAAAGTGATAGGCAAAGGGGTAGCACAAACAGAAAATAAAAACTAGTGTTTAAGGGCTTCAACAATGGTGAAAATCTTTTAATATTCAAGTTAATTAGATTTTCAGTGTTTGAGTCAAACTGAAATCTGACAACTTGTTAGGGGTGGGCATCACATGCTTAAAAAAAGAAAAATTTGCGAGTGAAGAAAATCAAACTCGGGTATCAAGGATAACTTCACTAACTCTTTACCACTGGGCCAAATACTCATTCTTGCTACAATTTTACAATATTTATTTTTGAAACAAGGCATGACACATACTAGGGTTTGAAGCAAAATTTGCAAAATAATAAAAATGATATGATGGAAGAGATTCAAACTTGGGTTTCAAGGATAAATTCACTAAACACTTAACCATCGGACCAGTAACTTATTTTATTTTCAAAACGCACAAAGGTAATCCTAAAACCGGGGTGTGACCACTCCAGATTCATAATCCCAATTCTACTGATTTTTGGGATGTAACAAAATTTGTTCAACCGCCCAACTCCTAGATCAACTGGTCTAATGGCTTTCCCCAGACCAGTACCCATGCCAATTTCAGGCTAACCGGTCCAGTTCAAGTTTTTATAATTCTTTTTGTAATTTTTATAAGTTTATATAAATTTTAATATTTTATTTTTATTTTTATTTTAAGAATCTAATGGGTCTTTTTAATTTTAATTTTTAAATAAGTTTTAATAAACTTATAATTTTTATAATTTATTAGATTTTTATAATTTTATAATATTTATAAGTTTTTAACTTTTTATAAGTTTATATTTTTTAATATTTTTATTTTTTAATTTTTTTAAATTTGTTTTCTAATTTTTATCATTTTTATAGGAAATATATTAGATTAAACCAAAAGATGCTACGTGTCACCATCTGATTGGTCTGTCAACTTATTTTAACGGTCAACATGGTCAATGATGGAAACCATTAATGGAAGGACTTAATTGATTATTTTAATTAACGACAAGAATTTAATTGAGTGCAAATTTAATATAAGGACTTAATTGATTTTTTTGTATTTTCTTAAGCGCATTTTTTGACATATTCCTCTCTAATTAGTTAAAAATGTTTCCTTCAAAAAATACGAATTTCCATCTCAATTGGGGGAAGTAAATGTTGGAATGCTTAATAGCTTGGAAATAGATGTGTAAGGGCTCCATCGATTACAAAAACACGACCAATGATTATACATACAAGATCTAAAAGAAAACAAAACGCTTGTATAGAAGGGAACATGCAGCTGGGAATGAGGTAGTATTCGCTTTAAGATCAAAAGGACTAGAGAACAAAATATATGCAAGCATGGAGACACATGCAAAAATCTTGACCCATCTCACATTGCAATCAATAACATATCAAAATTGACTGCCCTCCCTCCATTCCACTTTTTATTCCATCTTAAATTCAATTATTGGTATATTTGTATTTGGAGCTCATCTTCTCACATATATTTCTTAAAATGAAAATCCAAATAATAATGAGAGATTCTCTTTCTTATATTCAGAAATTTTTTAAATAGATAAAATAAAATAACGTAGTGTTTATGTGTTAGACATTATGAAAAGATGTTAGTCAAGCAGGCAAACGCGTTCCCACCACATGACATAATAGGCAAAAACTGGAAATGAGTACGGCTTTAAAGTGAGTTTGCATCCTAAAGGAACAAATGGTTTATCCAATGGTGTATTTGATAGTCATTTTCAACCACATTTCTTTCTTATTTCTCTCCAATGAACTTTCTTAATCAATGAAATTCGGAAATGGGATCATCCTATTTGTCTAACATCTTCCCCCACTACAATCTTCACATTTTGGGATAGATTCACAAATATATACATAAACTCGGAGTTTAACTCCGTTGACACGTTATTCAACGATCTGAAATTTGAATCCCAACATCTGACTCCTTTCCTATCCCGGAGCCTCATTTGTTTGATGGGAAAAAAGGAAAAGATTTATTCTGTTTTTATTTTCCTTTTGATGGAAAGAAGGTTTAGAGTAATGTTGGTGGGAGTGTTTGGAGATAGCAAGGCAGCAGGAGGACACAAATAGAACATAAGCTTGGCATTTACAATACTAACAAAACAACATATGTATTGAGGGTTTCAGAGTATGAGGACCAAGTGTGTGTGAAAAAGACACCCATCAAACTGTAGTGTTTTTAAAAAGCCCGCAAACTGCAGTTTGTTATGTGGCTATCATTGCCAGAGTGGAAAAGAATCAGTACAAGGAAGCTGGGTTTACACCCTATTTTTTTTTAAATGATAAAAAAAATAAATGGGGTCATGGTCCTCACGGCATAGGGTAAGAAATCAAAATATTAAACTTAATAGATGTCACATCCAGATTATGTTGGTCTCAACCCCATTAAGAATTGCAGGGCAACGTGGTTCTTCTGGGATCTTCATTTTAACTAACAGTTATTTGAAGTTGTCAGTTCAATGGTCTCTATATTTGGAAAATGTTAGTATCCATTTTTCAATCACATTGTTCCATCTTTCAATCTAAAAATCTTGCTACTGATGATTCCAAGTTCGAAATCACTGAATCGTGTGCTACTGAACTAATACAAATTAAAAATTACATAATTATCTTTTAAACTATATTAGACCGCATCTAAAGATACTCATGGGTCAGACCAAATCTATATAAAATATTTAGATCAAATTTTTAAACTCGGACTTAACTCAACTCAAAAAATAAACTTACTTTTTTATCTAAACCCAGCCCAATTTAAGAAAAGTAAACTCGGATCCAATCCACTCATATTTAATTTTTTAAATTAGTTTTATTTAAAAATAAAATTTTTAGAAAATATAATTCACTAAATACACTTATAAAACACTAAAATAAAAATTTTCTAACACATTAAAAATATTTATATTAAAAACATTACCATAAATATAATAAATGTTTTATTATATTTAAAAATACAAATAAATATAATAAATATTTTATTATACTACATACAATTTTAAAATTTTATATTTTGAGCTAAACTATTTAATTGGGTAAGGTGTTATTATTATTATTATTATTATTATTTTAGCTTTGGGTAACGGGTTCAATTGCTTGAGTTAGTGATTTGATATAAATATATATAATTATTATTTAATATATATAATTAATATATTTTATTTTATAACATAATATATTCGGACTAGACCGGACAGTGTTCAAGTCAAAAAATCTTGTCCAAGGCTTGACCCATATATATAACAAGTCTTAAATTTTATCCAAACTTATTTTTCAAGCCTCATATTTTATCCAAACCTTCTTATTTTTCAGACAAATCTTCAGTTCAAGGTAAGTGACCCAACCCATGAACAGGTCTAACCTTACATGAGTCAAAAACTGAAAAAAAAAAGGTGAATAATAAGATAGTGTTTTTTTTTTTTTAAATAATGAATTTAGAATCCCTGAATCATGTGATACTGAACTAATCCATAATTCACAATGAGAAGCACATGCTTCCCATTTTTTGTGGTTCTGTTTGTTCGAAGTTGTAACTTCTGTTCTAGGACTATTCATGCATGTTTAGTTCTATCATCTAAGAATGCTGCATCAACTGTGCATTATAGGTTTTTGGATCTGATTTGGGTTATAGAAGCACGATTAGGAACGCCAATGGTACCTTTAAATATTTCCACCCATACTTGCCTTAAACTCAAACTTAACTTTGGTTCTAGCATCAGAATCCAATCCCAAAATGGAAAAAATTCACCAGAAATCAAACCACCCCACCCCCAAACTTGAACTCCATTTTCAAATATCATGTTCATACAGCAGCAATTAATAGAAATTCCAGGCACAATAAACTGTATATTTCAAAATGACAGCGTAAAGTCTCCAAATTATACAAATGCTAGAGCTATCAAGTTATCACATTTCCAGGTTCGATAAAATCCCATCATGAAACCTCAAATTCAATTTTAAAAGGAGGTGGGATACAAACTTAAGTGTAAAACAGATACATCACCTAATTTTTGAACTGACTGCTTCCGTCTTACACAACCTTCGGCAAATTCCTATGCTCCATATTCGACTTCATGCGTTCTGCTAATAATTAACAGATAAGGAATCACATTCTAAGAATATCAGGAGACGCGCATGCTTAAGAATATCAGGAATCACAAAGGTGAAATCTGTGGCATGCTTAAGATTGAAAAGGGAAGCGAACAATAATTCTCAAATAACCAAATAGGAAGCAACAGAAAAGCATGAAGATACAAATGTAGTTATCCTCTTTTCTCTGTGATGGATAGCCAATTCAAACAATCAATTTATTTACTTAATTTACATGTCCTGGTAAAATTAACAGAAATTTATCAGACCTGGAAAAAGGTTTGAAAGGCAGCTTCCGCCATTCCTGCTCTGGCCTACTCAACGTTTTGGTCAAGTAATACATTATAGAACTTGCAGTGTTAAAAAGATCTTATTCAAACTTCATAAGTTTCGGGTGTGTAATTCAACAATGGTAATCAGAAAAATTAATCTAAGACTAAGAGTTTCCCTTTTCACAATATATTCAACCAATTAATAGGTTTAGAAATAACTAATAATCATTCAGCTTAAGTTTCAGACACCTATTCATCACACCATTTTAAATCCATGTAATTTGTAGAAATCAGAAAACAAAACCGACTAAAACGGTCATCACAACTAATAAACAAGTTCTTGAATGCAAAAAAAAAAAAAAAAAACAAGGGGCATCTGTTTGAGAACCTAATACAAATTCAACCAATCATCAGCCATAGACATAAACATCTTACCTAGCGGAGCATCAACCAGAAACTAGCTTAACAAAAATGCAGATTGCATTAAGTAGTATGAGAGGAACTCTCATGTATTGAGTGGCGTAAATGAGACCAATAAGTTGCCCTTTAAATGACTTTGTACGCCCTGCAGAGAAATCCGAGAAACTCCATCCTCTGGGAGCAAGAAAACGATCCTCATTTAATATTGCCAAAGCATTTGCAAGAAGCAAAAATCCTTCTAATAACGTCCACAAGCCCATTTTCTGCATATTAAAGGGTTTCTATTAATCTTCAACCAACTTCTAAAACTTTTCACACAAAAGCGTAGCCATGAAGATAAAGAAAAATCCATCAATTATGAATCCGGAAAACAAAACAGAAATAACATAAAGATTCTTAAAACGCAGCAGGCATAAGTAACTAAAAAACCGATTACAGCATCTTCAGTTTCAGCTAGAATAAACTTCTAAATGCAAACATAACATCAACGATAATTGAGTTCATTTTGATTTCTAGAACACCAATAAGGTGATTTAGTAAAACCCCATATTCCATAAGCAAGCTATGGAAAAGAGGGTAAACTCAGAAAAGCAGATCAAAGGGATTCCGATGTTGACTAAAAATTAAAACCCATTCGAAAAATAAATACTTTGTTGGATTTAGAGGGACTAGATCCATGGGTTCTTATCTATATATAGAAAACAAAAACATAATAAACAACTTAAAATCTATGGAATTTGAAGGGAAACAAAAAGCAGATCATGATTTCTAAATAAAAAGACCATGTTTAAACATTGAACAATACAAAGCATCAGAATGAAAGAGATTAAAGGGAACATTGAGAAAATAAATAAAGAATTAAAGGTTACATGCAAAAGAAGTGAAGATATGGGTGCTGCAGATTGAGAGAGCTGGTTCCTTCCTTGCAACTGTAAATAGATTCGACATTTAGAAAAGGAAAAGGACCCGTAAATAAATCCGGTTTGAAATGGGTCGGTTCGGATCCATCAAGGCACAAAAGGGTAGTACTTTTAAGACCAAACACCCAAAATGTATTTTCCCCCTACTACCCAAAGCCCAAATGTATGGTTTCTTTTTTATGTACCGATATATTAACCTGTATTTAATGGCACTAAAATAATATTAAAGAAAATTGGAAATAATAAATTATATAAGTAATTCATTAATACAAAAAGGCTTAAATAAAAAATCGGTACTTGTCCATTTCTCCTAAATTGATACTTAAGATTTTTTTTCCTAGGTTAATACCCGAACTTTTTTTTTGTCAACTAAATTAGAACTCGAATGTAATTCGTTCGTTTTTTTATAATGTGGCAACTGGTTAATCGTTAGGCGTCAAGTGGAGTCCTATTTGGCAATGATTGGGTCTTCTTTTTTTTCCTTGGAAAATAAAAATTAAATACTTTTTTTCATTAATTATAATAAAAATTACCTTAAATCATTTCACCCGATTATTTAACATTCTATTCTTTTTATTTTTTTCTACCTATTCATCATTTTCTAATATTTTTGTTAATATTCTTTTAGGGTTTATCCTGATAACACGCCCAATTCCCATAACTAGAGTCGAAGAAGAAAATAAGGAAAAATGGCTTCATCAACCAACAAAAAAATCAAGTGGTCAAATGAGGTTGTGTACTATCATTGTGGGTTAAGAGCTCCTGTTTGCAACGTGAATACTCCACGGAACAAAGGGAGAAAATTATTTAGGTGTGTGAAGTTCAAAAATGTAAAAGTTTGAATTTTAATTGTTGGGTTGAAGGAAATTAGGGTTTGTGCATTGGTTGTGTACTACCATTGTTGTGTGTGCAAAAAAACAAAAGGCTTTGTGATTTTGGTTGAATATTTTGTGTAATTTAGGGTTTAGTGTTTTAACATGTTTTGGAAATAAATTTGAATTATTTTGTTTCAAGTTGGAAATATGTAAATTTTACCTTAGTTACACATATAAGCTCTATTTTTTTTTTTGTTCTATGTGAGAAAGGAAAACTGAGGGTTGTGATTTTTACCAATGGGTTAAATTTAACGGTAACAATATGAATTCAATAGGAGAAGAACAGGGATGCATAATTGATAAAATAATTTTGCAAAATAAGATGTTGTTGACAGAGAATGGGAGATTAAGATTTAAGAACAATGAGCTCAATATAAAAGAAATGCAAAGAATGCGATTAAAGGTAACTCGTTCAAAAGAAAAGATCACATTGTACAAGGCTAATATGTCAAGAAATAACAAAGTAATATTTGCTTATAAGATGTTAATTGTATCATGGATGGTGTTCCGGGTATGTTGCTTATGGATAGTGATTTGTTGTCTATGTATTTGTTGCACTTATGAGTTTTTGTGCCAATATGAGTGAGATTTTTCTCAATTCCTCATATTTTTATTTCACTATAAATACTTAACACTCTCTTTGCTTTTATCCCTTTCTATGCTTTTATCACACTCGCAATGCTTCTGTGTCAAGCTTATAGAAGCTTCTTTCCTTAAGTTGTCTGTTGGTAAGTTCTTAAATTCCTCTTTAAGTTTACCAGATAGAAAGGAGTTGTTGTAAGAGCTATTCAGCAGGGCTTTCATTTGAATACTACATAGGAAGGAAAGTTCCATCCCTAAATTATTTGTACGTTCATTGATTCATGTTATTTCATTAAGTTTTAGTTATTCTTATATTTAAAAGAAGTCATTTGATTATTTTAGCCAAAGATAGGGGAGAAGGTCCTGGTGCTAAAAGGAAAGAACCCATTGAGTAGGAAAGTTCTAAGTGAATATTTCTGGTGAGTTCCTTTATACCTTGAGTCTGTTATTTACATTATTTCATTTAAGTTTAACTACTATATATCTAGGTAAGTGGCTTTAACCCTTGATCATGGTACTTGCATCAAAAGAGACGTGTTTAAAGAGTCGATGCATGCATGGTTATAGGCAATAAATCAGAAACAAAATTCATGTATGTGCATGGGTATAAATACTCATTCCTTGATACACAAGATTTGTATCTAAAATGGTGTAAGGAGGTACTAGAGGGTTGCTATGTATAATGATGAAAAGAAGACACATGATATCATGTTTTTCCTCCAGTATGATACTCTATTGCAAATCATGACTAGCGAATATCCAGCCTTGCGGGGGAACACTTATGTGTTTGAGTACAATGAGGAATGATGGAGGTATGGGGTCCAATTTACATCCCCAAGCATACGAGCCACATGAAAGAGTCTCGCATCTCTTAAATATGGTTCAATTAAAGCCGTTGGAGGAGTGGATAATAGATTGCGAATATGTCCCCAAAATTAGGTCTTCCATCTAATTATAAAAAAATACAAAATTTTAAATTTCAATATAACAACTTAATAATGAAATTAAATTAGATTTAAAAAGCATATAAATATTTTCTTACCATTTGCAATTTGAATGCCGAAATGTGTTTGCCATCCAAACAAATAAGAGAATTGGCCATTAAGAATTTTAAAAAACAATTAAATTTCATAATACAAAATTAAATAAAAAAAACCTTAAGACAATTTTAATAAAAATTGAGAGAATTCAAAAAAAAAATAGAATTGAGGGTTTTTAAATAGTTTTTTTTTTCTCGTTGGGGGTGAGTAGTTGTTGGAATTCAATTGTTGTGGGGTAACCGTTGGAATTCGATCATTGTGGGGAAGTCGTTGGGGAAAATACGTTCAACTGGAAGCGTTTTCTTGCAATGTTCACTGAAAACGTGTCCAGCTCAGCGCGATTTCAAAAAGTGGCATACAAAAAAAACAACCTCATTCGATAAATATTATAAAAAATAGCATTTTCTGCTAATTCACCCCTATTATACAATCAAAATTACCCTTCTAAATTTTCTCTCATGTTGTAATATCGGGGAGCCTGGTTTCAATCGTAGGTGACGACCTTTTGACTGTCCACCAACCTCTTTTTTCCTTCGACCTTTTGCTCTTTTCCTCTTTTCTTTTCCTTTCTACTATTTGTTTGCCTTTCCTTTCGGCAAAATAACTCAAGCTACCTCCGTCTAGTATGTTAGCTTGTTTTCAACGGTTCCTTGAAATCCTCCTTGATGTGCCGTTAATGGTGGTGTTTGATGGTGATTGGTGTAATCACACCAGGCCTTGCCTAGTGGCTGTCATGGTTGGTCTGCCGAGGGTGTGTGTAACACCCTTTGCCTGATCCCCTTGCCTGGTCTAGGTATTGAATGTTACGATCATGCCGAACTAGTTAACTATTTGTCTAAGATTCAATCTTAGTTAATTTATAAAAAAAAATTACCTTTTATACAACTTTATTTTCTAATAATTAACTATCAAACGCACTCTATAAACAAGGTTTAAAACACATCTTATTTACGTGAATAACCAAGCAAGTAGAACCAAACCATTACACAATAATTTCGCTTTGCTGGATATGTAAATCATATAAATCCCAAACATGAATTCTACTTAACTACACTTATTCTAACCTTGAGGCATAGCCTCAAAGGGTGCCCTTTTATATCCACAGACTTCTATCTCAGCCTGATCCTGTATACACAATAAAATCCACTCATAAATTCAAATGAACTTGGTGAGAATCCATAAATTAATACTTCTGAATAACACTTGAAAATTCAGATATAAGGGATTTATAATATATATATATATATATATATATAAATATATATATATATATAACTCCCTAAGATCAATAGAAGATTTTGCAAATAAAGTGGCATAGATGACTCCTACACGTTCATCTTAGACAACACGTGGCAGATATATCCACGGTGAATTTTGAATGTCCTCTTACATGTATTGATGATCCTCTTTCGGGGCTATAACTTCATCCAGCTTCATCTCAACTTATATTCTTCTTGTAACAGCCTGATTTCAGTGGTGTCGGAAAGGATGGTTTTGGGATCACAATTTTTGACAAGAGAGTCAATAAATAGTATTAATTTAATATTTAAGAACATTTAGTAAAGTTATATTAAACTTTACTTAGGAAATTTAAACGTTTAAAAAGCTAATTAAGTAAAAAGGATTAAATCGTAAAAGTAACAATAGTTAAATCTTATTAGTTAAATATATTCAATGGCCATAAAAAAGAAATAGGTGGACTAAAATGGTAATTATGCCATGTCAATGGTTAGTAGACGGTTTGGGGACCAAACCTTTGATATTTTCATGATAAAATTATAATATTAATATATTAATATTAGGTATTAAGTGATAAAAAGGAAGGAAAACATTTTTTTTTCTTTAAGTTCATCTTCCTAAATGTGAGAAAATCCATTTTTAGAGCAAAGAAGGTTCGGCCAAACTCCCTTCTAAGCTTGGATGAGTTTTTAAGGTCCATTTCTTTCGATTTTCATGTTTTTGAGTTCGTTTTAGCTTAGTCTAACTAACCCAGGGGTTGATGTGTGAAACCGTTAGAAGTTTAGGGGCTTACCATGAATGCGATAAGTGTATTCATGAACTTGGTTGTTAAATCCTTGAGTTTGAAGGTTAAGTATAAGTATATTAATAAATGATTTTTGATGATTTTGAGTTTAAGGACCTATTTGAATGTATATTAAAATGCAATGTGAATAATAGGAAATGATAGAAAATTTAGCCTTGATTGAAAACATAGAAAAATTGGCTAGTTGGTTTTGCATGGATTGTAATTAAATTGTGAATTTCGATTTAAGGACTTAATTGTACCAATGTTAAAGTGTTGAGGGTAATTTTGTAAAATTACCTTTAAAAGAGGTTCGAATTAGTTATTTTAAGTTGACTTCGAATAATTAAATTGAATAAAAATATTATTTAAATCAAAACATGCAACAATCGGACTTGAATTGTTGAAAGGCCAAAGTTTCAGATTAGTTGTCAGTACCTTTTTGTGCGGTCGTGTAGTCGAGGTAAGTTCGTTTAATGGTAAACTAATCAATTTTGTAATTTTAGGGAAAAAAATAATTTATGTTGCACTTTGTATAATTTATTTGCATATAAATTGTTAATTTATTATTTGGGCGATATTGTAAGTTTGTGTAATTTAAGATAATGTGTAAAACATTGAGGATTAGGGAATGATATGGAAACATGCTCCGTTTGAGCCTTATGAATACTTAGGATACAAATGACACGTCATTAGGGATTATACATTTTCAGGTGCTGGTATTGGATGTCCTACAGGTGGATGAGGTCCAGTATTTGTTTCGAATTCTCCACTGCTCGTGTGAGCAACATCGTGCAGTCTAACATCCCAACCTATAGCTCGTGTGAGCAAGTCTATTTCACAGCTCGTGTGAGCATTACATGATACGATTATTCTTACATGTATAGGCACACTTCGTGTGACCATGGTTCCCATGTATCCTAAGTAAATTCATTTGGTTCAATGGGTATTAAAGTTTAAGCAAACATTTGAGATGTATAAATGTTACATTGGATATATGTTAACTGTTATGTACTAGTTCACTAACTTGTGAGAATGGTGATTGAAATTAGGAATCAATTATATATATGAGCATGCTAATGGAATAATGCATTAACTTTATAAATTTGAGCCTATTTGGTAAGTTTTTGTTAAATTTTATACGTGCTTACTAAGCATTATATGCTTATGTATTTGTCTTTCTTTTCTTGAATATCATCGAAAAGCTCAATCGGTTGGAATTTCGTGGGAGCGCCATCGCAATCTCCAATCATCATTTTGGTAGCTTTTGGATACTTTGGTTAAGGTTATAAAAGGCATGTAATAGGACTTAAATATTATCTTGGTTTGTTTTGGTTAGGTGTCAGGTCTATTTTTGTTTTATTGCCTTTGTTAAGGATGTTTTGTAAATATGGTATAGATATGTGATGTTAAATTCTCATGCATGCCCTTTTGAAAGTGAATAGTATTTATTGTTTTAGCATGTATTAGGCTTGTTTAAATGTATTTTTAAAGTATGAAAATGGTTGGTTTTAATTTGGCTTGGAACATAGGGGTTGGATGAAAGTTTGCCTTGTTTTAAGAGCTTTTTAATGTGCAAACGGCCTGGGCTGTTCCACATAGCCATGTGTTTTTATTAAATTTAGGTGCACGATTTTTCAAATGGTCATAGTTAGATACACAGTCTGGCCACACGGGTGTGTGGAGAAGTGATACGACAATGTATAAAGCCACAAGCCTCGGCTATTCCACACGGCCATGTGACCCTTGTTTCCAAAAGTTTAAAATTTTTGCATATTTTTCTGTTTTGATTCAAATTAGTCCTGGATTGTTCCCAAATTATTTTTAAGATTTTTATAAGCTATCGAATGTTATCGTTTATTTTATATTTTTGTTTCCATTTGATGATAAATGTCCTGATTTGTACTGTAACGCTCTGTAACCCCAATCTAGTGGTTAAAGGTGTTACATTTAAGGATATCTGAGCTATAGTTTAGTCGATTCTCAAATTGGACATATCATGTATAAAGTTTAGAAATACATGCCATTTTATAACCTATGATAGTGTGATGTCTCCTGACTTAAACTAATTTTGATTTTCATTTTAATGAAACATGTCGTCCAACCAAACTGATTCTGATGAAGCCAAGAGAAATGGTCAAGCCTCTGTTCAAGGGGCAACCATTAGTGAGATATTTTTTTGAGGGCTGAAAAGGTGAGCCTCAAGAAGCCTTCTTCCATATTATGTCTGAATGGTTTACTAAATTCATTAGAACAAATTCGATGGCTTAACGACCTCTACCCCCTCCCATAACCCAACCAGTTCCCTCTGTTCCTCAAGATTCGAAGCAGCTACATGTGAACAAGCCTCTAGTTGATAAGATTTGTAAATATGGGGCAGAAAAATTTCATGGTACAGTTGATGACGACCCAAAAAAAGCTAAGTTATGGTTAGAGAATACCATTAGAGTTTTTGATGAGTTGTCTAATCCGTTCAATGACTATTTAAAATGTGTGATATCTCTGTTAAAAGACTCAGTATATCAATGGTAAGACACGCTAATAGCAGTGGTACCGAAGGATCTCGTAACCTAGGATTTCTTTCAAATGGAGTTCAAAAATAAATACGCCAGTCAGAGGTATATTAATAGGAAGAGGAAAGAGTTTCTAAAATTGAAACAAGGTAGTAAAATTGTAGCTGAATACAAAAGAAAATTCATACGACTTAGTAAATATGATCTTGAATGTATTCCAAATGAAGCTGTTATGTATACTCGGTTTGAAGATGGTCAGAATGAAGATATCAGATTGTTTGTTGGGATACTAGAGTTAAAAAAGTTTGTAGTTTTCGTTGATCTAGCACATAAAGCTGAAGAACTTAGCACATAAAGCAGATTCGAAAGTTTGAGACTCGAGTAAATGACCGAGGGGAAAATTTTTTTCTTCTCCAATAAAGAAAGTGAAGGAATCTTATAGTCGTTTGTCAACTCAATCTAGATTTTTAAGGAGAGACTGAGGAAAAAAAGTTAGTTCAAAACCCCAGGCTACCTCTGTAGCTAGTGTGGGTAATGTTCGCAATGTTAACAAGCCCGAATGTCAACTTTGCAATAAAAGGCATTTCAGCTAGTGCCGATTGAAAACCGAATTGTGCTTCAGATGCGATTCCTTTTATCATTTCCTTTGAGATTTCCCTAAAAAATCCAACAGAGAAAAAGCCCAAAGCGTTTGATCTGGGAGTACGCCATCTAAAGGTAGACCTCCGAAGAATAATGGCAATGCGGGAAATAGTAGAAGTTGGATGAAAGATTCTGTGGCTCAGTCTGAGGCATGGGCACAAGAAAATGCTTACATAATTCGAGCTCGTGAAGATGTTTCAACACCTGATGTGATTGCCGGTACATTTACTCTCTTTAATGTTAATGTTTATGCTTTAATTGACCTGCGGTCAATACATTTGTATATATGCACTACACTTGTGTCAGATAAGAATATATCGATAGAGTTAATTGAGTTTGTAGTCAAAGTAACTAATTCGTTAGACCAGTATGTTTTAGTTGATAAATTGTGTAAATATTGTCCACAGAAAATTCAGGATTGTGACTTTTCGGGTGATTTGATATTATTACCATTCGATGATTTTGATGTAATTCTCAGCATGGATTGGTTAACTTTGCATGACACCGTTGTGAACTATAGACAAAAGAAAATTATATTGAAATTTCAGAATGATGAAACAGTTAGAGTTGAATTAGATAGATTTGACAGCGCCACCAATATTATTTTTGCTTTGTTAGCTTAAAAATGTGTTCGAAAAGGGTGTGAGGTGTATCTAGCACATATTTTAAATACTAGAACTTTAAAACTGGAGTTGGAATCAGTTCCGACTGTTTGTGATTTCGCAGATGTATTTCCAGAAGAACTGTCAGGGTTACCGCCGGTCAGAGAGATTGAATTTGCTATTGACTTAATACTGGGAACTTCTCCAATATCGATTGCTCCTTATAAAATGGCACCGGCTAAGTTAAAGGAGTTGAAAGCACAGTTACAAGACTTATTGAATAGTGGGTTTGTTCGACCTAGTTTTTCTCCTTGGGGTACACCTATTTTATTTGTTAAGAAAAAGGACGGGTCGATGCAGTTGTGTATTGATTATCGATAGCTAAATAAAGTCACAATTAATAACAAGTATCCATTGACTCGTATTGATGATTTATTTGATCAGTTGAAAGGTGTCTCAGTGTTTTCTAAAATTTACCTTCTCGCGGGATATTATCAACTTTGAGTTAAAGAATCAGATGTGCCGAAAACAACTTTCAGAATCAGGTATGGGCATTATGAATTTTTGGTTATGCCGTTTGGTTTAACAAATGCCCCCGCCACGTTTATGGATTTGATGAACAGAATATTTAGGTTGTATTTAGATAGATTTGTGGTAGTTTTCATCGATGATATATTGATTTACTCGAAAGATGAAACCAGACACGCATCTGAGTGTTATTTTGTAGACTTTGCATGATAAGTAGTTATTTGTAAATTTAGTAAATGTGAGTTCTAACTTCGTGAATTCGAGTTTTTGGGTTACGTGGTGTCTGCAAATGGAATTAGAGTAAATTTGAGTAAAATATAAGCTATTTTACACTGGAATCCTCCAAGAAATGTCACTGATATAAAAAGTTTCTTAGGTTTGGCTGGGTATGATCAACATTTTGTAAAAAGGTTTTCGATGATTGCTTTGCTATTGATGAAGTTACTTCAGAAAGATGTGAAGTTTGTTTGGTCCAATGAATGTTAGCAGAGCTTCGACTGACTAAAAGCAATGTTATCTGAAGCTCCTATGTTAATTCAGCCAGAGACAAACAAAGAATTTGTGATTTACAGTGAGGCTTCATTTAGTGGTTTGGGTTGTGTTTTGATGCAAGAGGGCAAAGTTGTAGCTTATGCCTCCCGACAGTTGAAACCATATGAGAAAAATTACCCAACACATGACTTGGAGCTTACAGCTATTATGTTTGCCTTAAAAAATTGGCGACACTACTTATACGGGGGAAAATGCCATATTTTCATGGAACACAAGAGTTTAAAATACTTAGTCCAAAAAAGAATTGAATATGCGACAACGTAGATGGTTGGAGCTATTAAAAGATTGTGATGTGATTATCGACTATCACTTGAGGAAAGCAAATATTGTTACCAATGCTTTGAGTCAGAAATCATTATTTTCTTTGAGAACTTTAAATACTCGTTTGACTCTTGCTGATGACGATTCTATTTTAGCTATTTTAAAAGCTAAACCGAAGTTTCTACAATAGATCTGTGAAGCCTAGAAAAACGATCCTGAGTCGATTGCTAAACAAGAATAGATTGAAAATTCCTCAGATTCAAAATTTCATATTGGTACAGCTGGCAGTTTGTATTTTCGAAACAAATTGTGTGTTTCAAAAAATTTTGAAGTTAAGCAGAGTATCTTATAGGAAGCACATAGCAGTAGTTACTCGGTTCACCTTTGTAGTAATAAAATGTATAATGATTTGAAACATATATATTGGTGGACAAGTATGAAACATGAGATCTCAGAATTTGTATCGAAATGTTTGGTTTGTCAGCAAGTTAAAGCCGAACATCAGTTACCTTCGGGATTGCTATAGCTGGTTATGATTCCAGAACGGAAATGGGAAAGGTTTACCATGGACTTCGTGTCAGGATTACTGTTATCTCCAAGGAAAAAAAAGATGTCATTTGGGTTGTTGTTGATCTGTTGACTAAATCCACACATTTTATTCCTGTGCATATGGATTATTCACTGGAGAAATTGACAGAGTTATATGTTGCAGAGATTGTCAGATTACACAAGGAGTCATTGTCGATTATTTCTGAGCATGATCCACGATTTGCTTCTAGATTCTAGAGTAAATTACATGGAGATTTGGGCACCAAATTGCATTTTAGCATCGTATTTCACCCATAGACAGACGGCTAGTCTGAGCTAGTAATTCGGATACTTGAGGATATGCTCCATTGTTGTATTTTGGAATCTGAAGGTAGCTGGGAGAAATTTCTTTCGTTGGTTGGGTTTACGTATAATAATAGTTACCAATCAAGTATTAAAATGTCCCCGTATGAAGCACACTGTATGGTTGAAAGTGTAGAACTACATTATATTGGTCCGAATTGAGTGAAAAAAAAAAGATTTTTGGAGCTGATCTAATCCGTGAAACCGAAGAAAAAGTAAAAGTGATATGAGATTGTTTGAAAGTTGCTTCTGATCGTCAGAAGTCTAATGCAAATTTGAAAAGAAAGGATATTGAATTCCAAGTCGGTGACAGAGTGTTCTTGAAAGTGTTGCCTTGGAAGAAAGTTCTATATTTTGGCCGTACATGAAAGCTAAATTATTGAGAGAATTGGATCGATAGCTTACCGTTTAGCTTTACCATCAGAGTTAGAGAAAATTCATAATGTTTCCATGTATCGATGTTACGACGTTACAAATTTGATCCCTCACATGTGATTGCACCAGCCGAAATAGTGTTACAGCGTGATATGCAATATAGTGAGAAATCAATTAAACTTTTGGCTCAGGAAGTAGAAGAGTTGAAAAATAAATGCATAGTTTTAGTAAAGGTTCTTTGGCACTATCATGGGATTGAGGAAGCTACCTGGGAACTGGAAGAAGCTCTGAGATTGCTATACCTGAATCTGTTCTCTGGTAAGATTTTTGAAGATAAAAATTCTTTAAAGGAGGGAGAGTTGTAACAGCTAGTTTTCAGTGGTGTCGAAAATAGTGGTTTTAGGACAACAATTTCTGACAAGGACAATAATTTCTGACAAGGGAGTCAGAAAATATTATTAATTTAATATTTATGAACATTTAGTAAAGTCATATTAAACTTTAGTTAGGAAATTTAAATGTTTAAAACGCTAATTAAGCAAAAAGGGTTAAATTGTAAAAGCAACAAAAGTTAAATCCTATTAGTTAAATATATTCAATGGCCACAGAAAGAGAAGTAGGTGGACTTAAATGGTAAATATGCCATGTCAATGATTAGTGGACGATTTGGTGACCAAACATTTGATATTTTCATGATGAAATTATAATATTAATATATTAATATTAGGTATTAAGTGATAAAAAGGAAGGAGAACATTTTTTTCTTTAAGTTCATCTTTTTAAACGTGAGAAACCCCATTTTTTAAGTAAAAATGGTTCGGCCAAACTCCTTTCTAAGCTTGGGTGAGTTTTTGAGGTCCATTTCTTTTTATTTTCATGTTTTTGAGTTCGTTTTAGCTTAGTCTAGGTAACCCGGGGGTTGATTTGTGAAATCGTTAGAAGTTTAGGGACTTACCATGAATGTGTTAAGTGTATTCTTGAATTTGGCTGTTAAATCCTTGAGTTTGAAGGTTAAGTACAAGTATCTTAATAAATGATTTTTGATGATTTTGAGTTTAAGGACCTATTTGAGAGTATAGTAAAATGCAATGTGAATAATAGGAATTGATAGAAAATTTAGGCTGAATTGAAAAAATAGAAAAATTGGCTAGTTTGGTTTTGTGTGGATTGTGGTTAAATTGTGAATTTCAGTTTAAGGACTTAATTGTACCAATGTTAAAGTGTTGAGGGAAATTTTGTAAAATCAACTTAAAAAGGGCAATGTGTTCGAATTAGTTATTTCAAGCAGAATTTGAATAATTTAATTAAATAAAATTATTATTTAGATCAAGACATGTAACAACTGGACTTGAATCATGGAAAGGCCAAAGTTTCAGATTAGTCATTGGTACCTTTTCGTACGGTCATGTAGTCGAGGTAAGTTCGTTGAATGGTAAACTAATCAATTTTGTAATTTCATGGAAAATTTATTTATGTTTCACTTTGTATAATTTCTTTGTATATAAATTGTTAATTTGTTATTTGGATGATATTGTAAGTTTGTGTAATTTAAGATAATGTGTAAAACATTGAGGATTAGGGAATGATATGAAAACATGCTCTGTTTGAGCCTTATGAATACTTAGGATATAAATGACATGTCATTAGGGATTATATGTTTTTGGGTGCTGGTATTAGGTGTCCTACCGATGGCTGAGGTCATGCATTTGTTGCAAATTGTCCACAACTCGTGTGAGCAGCATTGTGCAGTCTAACATCCCGACCAACAGCTCATGTGAGCATTACATGATACGATTATACATATATGTATAGGCACACTTCGTGTGAGCAAGGTTCCCATGTATCCTAAGTAAATTCATTTGGTTTAATGGGTATTAAATTTTAAGCAAACTTTTGAGATGTATAAATGTTAGATTGGATATATGTTGAATGTTATGTAATAGTTCACTAATTTGTGAGAATGGTGATTGAAATTAGTAATCAGTTACACATATGAGCACGCTAATGGAATAATGCATTAACTTTATAAATTTGAGCCTATTTGGTAAGTTTTTGTTAAATTTTATACATGCTTACTAAGCATTATGTATTTGTCTTTCTTTTCTTGTAGATCATCGGAAAGGTCGATCGGTTGGAATTTCGTAGGAGTGAAATCACACTATCCAATCATCATTTTGGTAGCTTTCGGTTACTTTGGTTAAGGTTATAAAAGGTATGTAATAGGGTTTAAATATTATCTTGGTTTTTTTTTATTAGGTGCTAGTCTATTTTTGTTTTATTACCCTTTTAAGGATGTTTTTTAAATATGGTATTGATATGTGATGTTAAATTATCATGCATGCCATTTTGAAAGTGAATAGTATTGACTGTTTTGATTGTTTTGATTGTTTTGACATGCTTTAAGCTTGTTTAAATGTGTTTTTAAAGTATGGAAATGTTTGATTTTAATTTGCCTTGGAAACTAGGGGTTGGATGAAAGTTTGCCATGTTTAAGGAGCTTTTTAAGGTGCACACGACCTAGGTTGTTCCACATTGCCATGTGACCTACATTGCCATGTGTTTTTATTAAATTTAGGTGCAGGATTTTTCACACAGTCACAGTTAGACACACAGTCTGGCCACACGGGCATGTGGGGAAGCCACACGACCATGTGTGAAGCCATACACCTAGGCTATTCCACACGACCGTGTGATCCTTGTTTCCAGAAGTTTCAAATTTTTGCATATTTTTCTGTTTTGATTCAAATTAGTCCCAGATTGTTCCCAAACTATTTTTAAAGCCCGTTAAGCTCGATTTAAGGCCCGTAAGTGTATTTATACCCTGATTTTTATAAGTATTGAATGTTATTATTTATTTTATATTTTTGTTTCCATTTGATGATAAAAGTCCTTCTTTGTATTGTAACGCTCATGACCCCAATCTAGCGACAGAGACGGGTTAAGGGTGTTACACTTCCTTACTAGCTTGGCTCATTAAGAAGATAGCCACACAAACTGGTATTCAGATTTTTGTCTAGATTTGGCATACTTACATAGGATTCACTAATATGACAAACTCTTACCTAGTTCCCTTCATTTCGGGTCGAACTTGATCCTTCATACCATACTATCTAGATAGTTACCTTGTAACACCTCTAACCTATATCCGTCGCCAGATTAGGGTTATGTAGCATTACCGTACAAACAGAAAAATTTACTCTTAACTTCATTCAATAGCATAAACAATTCATAAACCAACCAAATGCATACATACCATCCCTAAATCGTGCCTTCGAGACTCTAAAAATACCTTAGAAACAAATCGGGACCAACTTGAAATCATTTGGAAAGAATAGGAAAAATTCAAAAAAATTTGGAAACAGGAGTCACAGGCCCGTGTGCCTCATACAGCTAAGACACACGATCGTGTCCCAGCTCGCGTCCTCATCCATGTAACTCTCTGAGTAGTGTCACACGCCCGTGTGCTAGGCTGTGTGCTAGTTCGTGTAACTCACTAACTTGCATACAAAGGAACTCTTAGATGACACATAGCTGTGTCGCCAGGCCATGTATCTCACACGGTTGAGTCACACACCCATGTCTCAGGCAGTGTAGACCTAATTTACCTAAATTCAAGCCATTTCTAACACCATTTCATGCATAAACATTTGGACCATTTGTACACACTTTCAAGGCATCAAACCCTACATAAACATACATATGTTTATGCCATTCCAAGACCTTAATTCAACTAACCAATATGTCATTCAAGGGCACCTCAAATGCATTCAATAACACTGACCTAAACATGTTAGAACTTTCCAAAACATGCCATAACTTGACCATAATCAAATCAAATCAAAACATACCATAGGAGTCATTCAAAACATGCATCATAAGATAACCAAAATGGCACAATCTAGCAAGGTATCAAATGTTACCAACCAAGTTAACTTCCACAACTTATACATGCCAAATCACCAATTAAACATTCAACTAAATACCATTACAGTTCATCCTATACATGCTATTATAACCTTGGCCAAAACATTCACAAACTACTGATATATATATGTTGGATAGTGTGATAAATCTTCGACAAGATTCTAAACCAATTGAGCTTCCGACAATCTATAAAACATAGGAAGGAAACTATGTAAGCAATTAATGCTTAGTGAGTTCTTATAGATCAAAACATAATTTACCATTTCAATTTGCATAATTTAAGGCATAAGTACATTAAATTCCAAACCATAAGCTTGATATAAACCTATACACCACCATCAATACACAAGTTAGCACATTTGTACATAACTTATTTGAACTAATCATTTGATAAGTCATTTTCCATATGAAATACATCATTGGATTCATGCATTCTTTCCATAAGCTTATGCATAATTCCATTTGAAAACTTACCATTTCAATCCCTTTTCCTACCCGTTGAACCATCAAGAATTTCATCGGATACTTGGGAAAGCTCACTTTATATAACCATAACCTTTCATTTCCATCATTGCTCACACGAGCTGTGAAATGGGCCTGCTCACATGAGCTGTAGGTCGAAATGTTTGCTACACGATGCTACTCACACGAGCTATGGAGAATCCACAACAAATGCAGGATCTCAGCCATCGGTAGGATATTCAAGACCAACACCCGAAACATGAAATCCCTAATGACATGTCATTTGTATCCTTCGAATTCCTAAGGTTCAATTGGGACTCAACATCCATCAATTCCTCATAACATTGGTACGATTATACATCGATACATTTACATTAAAAATAACATAGTAAACATTCAAATTAAACAACATTAATACAATAACTGTTCATATGAACTTACCTCGACGACTAGAGCATAAAAGTTAAATCGAGCTAATCTAAAGCTTTTACTTTGCCTCAATCTAGGTCCGTACGTGTTTTATCTTGATCTAACTAGAGAATTTCAATCCATTTAATACTTATAGTATTCAAGTTAATCCACAATTCATATTTATGTAAAATTACTATTTTGCCCATAATATTTTAACTTTTCACAATTTAGTTCTTAAGCTTATAACTTAATACCTAACCATTTTAATCAAAATCTATGTTAATAAAACATACAAGGGACCTTGAAACAACTCATATTTACCATCATTTCACAATAAAACCCTAGAAGTTATACTTTTAAAAATTAGTCCCTAATTCCAAAATTCAATAAAAATCACTTAAGAAGACTTGTTTATTTTTCAACAACGATTCATAATCTACCATTTAACATAAAAAACCATTAGAAAAATCATAGAATAGCCCTCAGCCTTTAACAATTTTACAAATTGATCCCCAGGCTAGTTAGATTAAGCTAAAACGGATTCAAAAATATAAAAATCATTAAAAACGGGGTTCAAAATCATACCTTGCACTAGACTTTATGCTTCCCGAAATTTGTATTCATCAATGGTGTTCTCTTTTAAAACCTGTTGAAGAAGAAGAAATAAAGATGATACTTATTTTTCTTTCTTTTGTTTTAGGTTTTAATTACTCATTTACCATTTTAACCTTTAAAAACTAACCAAATTTCAATAAAACCATGCCATGTACATCCACTAATTCATTAAATGGTTTATTTACCATTTACGTCCTTTAGTTTAAAGTTTCATAGTCATTTGACCCTTTTAACTAATAGAACTCAAAATTTACCCTTTTTATGATTTAGTCCTTTTCACTTAATTAACCATTTAAACATTAAAATTTCTTATCGAAATTTTAATATGACCTTAATAAAATTCTGTAAACATTAAAATAATAATTTACTCGTCAGATTTGTGATATTAAAACCACTATTCTGATATCACTGAAAACGGGCTGTTGCATTCCTTTAACTAAACTTATGCCTTTACCTATATTGAGAAAATCACCCATGAGGTCATTTGTAGATTTTCATATGTGGGTTCTAACCTTCCCTAGAGTCTGACTTATTCACATAGAAAATTTCACAGTCAGCTTCAGGACATGATGCCCATATATATATACTCTCGTTAAAGGGCTTTTTTAGTACAAAATTTGGTGGATAGATGTAAAACTACTCCTTTCTTGAGGAATTGTTATACTATTAAATCCCACATAACTTTCCCTCTTTAGGATTGTCGGAATCGATGATTCCATTAATTAGATAATCTTAATGGGCTTCCAAACCACAAATAGAATCCAACTGTCCATAGGGGCGAAGGCAGGGGGGTTGGTATGGGCCTTACCTCCTCTAAAATGTAAAATTGCTCTTAATTTTTTTTAAAAATTTTAAATTAGTAAAGGTAAAATTTCACTTTAGCCCCCCAAAATTATAAAAATTTGATTTAATCCTTTACAAATTATAAAGATATAAACTATAAAAAATTAAAATTTCATCCAGCCTCCCTAAAAAATTGTTCTGGCTTCGTCCCTAGCTGTCCATTTCCTTATTATTCTATTTTTGGCTAACTTTCTATTCAAGATATCCTTGACGAATCCTTATAATAGTCCCTGTGGACATTCCCGTCTTTGAGGTAGTCTTTGGTGGACTTTCTACGTAGGGCAGACCTTAGCAGTCTTACCATATGAAATAGTCCTTGGCTAACTTCACACTTTTCTGGCGATTTATTTATCGATTACACTAGAGCTTTCAAATTCGAAGAACCATTATGTACTCTAAGCCTATGATGATTCTACATCAATTCTGGTGGATTCTTGTTCACAAGTATCTTTGAAGGAAATACCCCTTCCTTCCATATATGCTGCGTTTAAAATTATTTTATCAATTTCTCTACTTTCTCTTTTTGGTAGACTCTTTTGTTTAACACGCCTATCTGCATTTTCAATGCACCCTAGTCATTTTGTCAACTTACTCGTCGCACGAGTCATACAAAAATCTCTCTTTTTTTTTCCCTGATAGGCTTCCTATTCTCCATCCTAGCAGACTCCATTTTTTCCATGAATTGTACTTGTTCACCACTGGATCACTCCATAACTTAACCATGGACTATTGATTCTAAAGAATCGATAAACCCCTTTCAAGTTGTCACCTCGAATGACCTGTATACCGTTTGCACGGTGTCACCTTGAAGGACCTATTGATAGCCGTCGTCATGGTGTCATTTTATAGAGTCGATAGACCGTCGTCGCGGTGTTGCTCTAGTGAGCCAGTAGATAACCATTCCATGATGCTGCCAACTTCCTTGAATCCCATAACAATCCGCCCATTCCCCCATTTCGCCAATTTTCCCTATCTCCATCTATCCGTCAAAGTAACTCCCTCCATACTCCGTATTTTAAAACATACTTTTCACACACAACTATTCACTTATTACTATAACATATAGTACGTCATATTTTAGTACGTTAATACACCAATGTATCTAGTATTTAGAGAGAATACTAACAATAGTTCATACATGTTCACAGCCTTATGGATGCCTAGTTCACCCATTCATCATAATCATATACAACCATGGATTTTAGACTAATTCAGAACAATACGCAATAAAACATTTCAGCAGCACAATCACAATAGAACCCAAAGTGGAGTACAAAAATGCACCTACTATTCTTCCTCATTGCCAACTTAGCTTTTCCAACTACTAGAGCCCCCTTCATCCTGGTAAGTAAGCATGACAACCATAATGCAAATTAAACTGAGAACATTCATACCTTAGGAACCAGTATCTAGTAACATGCTACAAATTTTCAGAATCCTCCCAAAAATTCTCAACTTCCTTCTTTTTTCCTCAAATCCATGAAGGCAGAAAGGTTAAGAATCTTACTAGGTTACGTGATTCTCTATTGTTAGCCCTCAAACTTCAGTTTCAGCTCTCTATACGGGCTTTCTCTTAAACCGTCTCTCTTCTTTAGAGCAGACTCAAGAAAAAGATAAAGAAAATGAAACAGAAATAAGAAAAAATTCGCCTGCAGAATGATATTTCTTACATATATATATCTCCATGCATAACCATCATGGATTGAACTCTAACCTATTTGTCGCAAATCATTATGTTCCCCACTAAGGGACCAGCCGATTCCAACCCAATTGAACTAGAGTTACAACTCAACTAATTACTAACTAGCCATAATTTTTTCCCAAGTTTTCTAGTAAAGCCCACCAACTTACTTATCTATTTGATTAACTCCCAAATTCCAGACTTAATGAAAATCGAGTGGGGCAATGTGACTTAGCCTTTGCTCTTCCTTTGTTTGAAGATCTTCTCGATGTTGTAGTGACTCTAACGAGTGTTTGTGGGCTTTCGATGGTTGGCCTCTTCTTGATGTGTTGTTTCTCTAGCCAGATGCAATGAAACTTTCTCTCCCCTCCCCCTATGTGGCAACGATGACTGTTTAGGTTCCTAAAGTTTCTAGGTAACTTTGTGGGCTAAGCCTTGTGTCTATATGAGGATTTTTTTTCGATGTATAGTATAGATAAGATTAGAGACGCTAACAATTTAAATGCAAAAATAGGGAATATAGATTTTAGTGATTTATAGTATAGATAAGATTAGAGACGCTAACAATTTAAATGCAAAAGTAGGGAATATAGAATTTGGTAGACTATTTTGTATTTTAAGGGGTCGGTATAGAAGAGTAGTAACTTTTTCTTCCCGCAATAATTTAAAAATGTTTAATATTAATATCTTTGGATTGGTAAAAAAGAATTGGTGTGAAAAATTGGAAGCAGAAATGAAAGAGAAGATTTTTAAAGAGTTGCGCGATCGCAAACACAAACATTAGCGCGATTTGTTATGTCTAATTCTTCCCCAATTTTCTCTTCAACCAAACAGGAAGTTCCGATTAAACTGAAACCCTAAAGCAGAGAAGCAAAGATAGGAAAAAAGAAATATGTTTGAGTGATAGAGGCAAACGAACACTTCACTTTCTATGTAAGGAAATAAACAAAAATACAGGACAATTTCAAATTAAATAAACAGCTTTGACTGAACAAGTGGTCAAACATAAATCTGCACACAACAGACTACACCCCTGAAATGAAACGGCGGTCGTGCTACTGAAATGATCCTAGTTTACAATCGATCATATCTTCCTCAATTGTTGAAGTGAATAAGGTGAAAAGGCTCGATTCCGATGACATGAGCTCCTTCACCTTTGTCTACTTCAGGATCCGTCGTGTTGCCATGGCCACCATCCTCTGCTCCAGCGTTAATATAGTTATAAAGCTCGATTCCGATGAGATGAGCTCCTTCATCTTCCTCTATTTCAGGCTCCCTCGTGTTTCCATGGCCACCATTCTCTACACCTGCGTTAATATAGTTATAAAGCTCGATTCCGATGAGATGAGCTCCTTCATCTTCCTCTATTTCAGGCTCCCTCGTGTTTCCATGGCCACCATCCTCTGCTCCCGCGTTAATATAATTAGGGATGAATACTCCGGTACCTCGCGATGGAGGGAGGTCTCCGACGTGAAAATACCTGTTATTTCCTAACGGAAAGTAAACAGGAATAGGAGCCACCACTACTCTACAGCGAGCACGAGTGGAAAGAGCTCCATCGATGGGGTTGGTGTCGTTCTCCATCCAAGAAGGAAAATGGGGAAAAGTGAATGTAGAGAAGCATGCTTAAATGCTTTATTGGATTGAACTTCAGTCGCGAGAGATGCAGAAGATGGCGCGAAGTCGCGCGTTGTTTTTTCCTTTTGATTTTACGACGCATCTGATCAGTCAGTGAGGGAGGCGATCGCTAGACATCACTTTCAGTGCATTTCATTAGAGGGTCGGAAAAACAAAAATCCTCGAACTACTTATAAAATGGTATCGTTTCAACAATTTAAGTACAAACAGAATTCTAAATTTTCTTCATGATTCTCCTTCTTTTTAAGACTAAAATAGTATATCACATCTTTTTATTAATATTTGAAATCCTAATATAATAATTTATACATATTCTAAATTTAATTAAATTTAAATATTTTAGCATAATGTATAAAATTCAAAATCATATATGCTCAATATAGCCCTTAACTATGTTTATTTTCTTACTTTAATATTTGAATTTTTTTTTTCAACATTAATACTTAAATTATCATTCTTTTATTCGGTTCAACCACTTTTTTCTGGGTATTAAAAAAACCGGTCACCACATGGCACATCCAACCAATCACAATGCGTAACGTAACAATTAAGCTTATTTAAAAATAAAAATATTAAATTTAAATTAAAAAACACTTTTGACTTGGACTCATAGTGGACGGGCATTGACGTCATTAACCATTGTTGATCGACCACTAACCGTCATTGACCATCTATGTGGCGCTATTAGAATACGCCATATGTAAATAATTCAAAATTTTTTAAAAATTTATATTTTTATAAAATTATAAAATATATAAATTTAAATTTTAAAAATTCAAATAATATATAAATTTTTAAATTTTTATAAAATTAAAAATATATTTAATTTTAAAAATTTGCAAAAAAAAAAGAAAACTTAATATTTCAAAATTATATTTTAGAAAAATTTGTCATCAATTTTATTTTGTTCAAAAACTTTAAATTCTAAAATTATAAAAAAATAAATCTAATTTAAAAAAATTGAAGTTTTTTCTAGAATATATATTTTGAAAATTTAAGTTTCCTTTTTCAATTTTTAAAAGTCAAATAACTTTTTAATTTTTTATAAAATTCAATTTTATATATTATTTTGATTTTCTAAAATTTATATTTATATATTTTATAAATTTATTTAAAAATTTAAAATTTTGAATTATTAATATATTATATATAAATTTTTACATTTTAAATCAATATAAAATTTAAAAACAAAAGGAGGACATGTGGCATTAATAATGCCTCGTGGATGGTCAATGATAGTCAATGGCTAATCAATAATGGCCAACATCAATCAACTGTTAGTCAAAGTCAAAGGTTTTTTATAATTTAATTTAATGTTTTTATTTTAAAAACCTTAATTGCCACGTGGCATATTACTATTGATTGGATGTACCACATGGTACATTCTGGTTGGCGCCACATGGCAATCGGTTTTTAATGTCGTTACAAGAAAAAAGGATGAACCAAGTAACGAAATGATAGTTTAAATATTAATCTGGAACAAAAAAAATTTAGATACCAAAATGAGAAAATAGGCATAGTTTAGGGGTCAAAATGAAAATTAAGCCTATATCTATGTTATTATAGCATTGTATGCTACAAATTGAGTGACATTAACTCAATTGACTAAAATTTAAAAAACGTTAAAATAATAAAAAAAAAACAGAAAGTAAAGTCCAGAAATTAAAACAGTCCTAAAATAATTGAAGACCGTCCAAATTTTAAAAACCACGTAAAAACCCAAATTTTTAAGTAAGTAAGAAGAATTCATAATATCATAACTGAGCTCCCGTCGCACCGATCCACCTAAATCTGAGGATTACCTGAAAATGACAGACAAACAAAGAGTGTGATTTTTTAAACTCAGTGTGTAACATGTCATATTATTAACAGTAATCAATTAGATATATGTATATCAGAAGCAGAGCAGATCAGAGCATAATAGATGCAGACAATAATCCTACCTCCATCCGCTACACACCATCTTCGACCATCCCAACACACCATATAGGGTAATTTTTTATGTAAACGCAACCACGAAACTCCCAGTACCTAAATATGATAATTAACACGATTAATTTCAGTATCGACACACGAAATTAATCAAGAATCTCACACCACAAACTCATTCAATACTCCAAAAATATAATCGTTGTAATGGCCTAAATTCAAGGTTATCGGAACTGTGGTTTCGTAACCACAAATCTGATTTAAAGAGAAATTTATTTTAATATTTTTGCATGAATATTTATATAATAGGAAAATCGTATGAAAATGTCGATAAAAAAATTTTACCGATTTAGTGGTTAGTTACAAAAAAAGAAATTATTGAAGAAATTGGGCAAAAACAAAGTATCGAGATCTCGATCTCATAAAACCGAGTCAGAAATATTTTTATAAATATTTATGAAATGTTAGTGATGTGGTATTAAAATTTCGTTAGGAAATTTTAATGTTTGGGTAGTCAATTAAATGAAAAGGACTAAATTGTAAAAGGTGTAAAAGTTGCTAGAATGATTAAATAGCTTAAGTGTCTAATGAGAAAGGATTTAAAAGGAAATTAGACCCAAAATTTATTTAGGCTGGATGGCAAGGGCATGAAATCAGCAGGAAAATTGATGATTTAAGGGCAAAATAGGAATATTGCATAATTAACTAAATAAATATAGGACTAAATAGGAAATATCTAGATTTCTCTTCATTTTTCTTCATTCTCATCAGCCAAAATGCCATAGGAGGGGTACTCTAAGCTGGTATTTCATAATTTTTGCACCAAATCCAGAAGATTCAAATACGAAGCTAGATCGAGGAAAGGAAAAAGTTCGGGATTAGTAGATTTTTTTTTACAAACAAGTATTGACGTAAGTTCGTGTAACTTGAATTATATTCTTAAATGCTTGAAATGTATGTTATTGATGTGAATATGATTTTAATTTTCATTGTATGAAAATTGATGAAACATTGATATATTTGATAAAAAGAGGAAGAAATCCTGGTTGAATGAAAGAAAATTTTGAAGGATCTCTGAAAAGGAATTGACGGTAGAAAGAATCTAGCCCGAAAGGGTGATCCTATCCTGATATAGCCCTCCCGAAGAATATGTGTAAAATGGATTTAGCCCGGACGGGTAATCCAAATTAGGGTCTGAATTTAGCCTGGACTGATAATTCAGATCCAAGCTCATTAAAGTAATTGTCGTTGCAAGGGATTTCGCCTGGACTGGTAATCCCGACAATACTCTATGAGTTTATATTACATGGGATTTAGCATGGACTAATAATCCCGCTGTAAGGATGAGGTTCGCGGGAGTGTGCTCTTTGAAATGGAAATGTGCGCACATGAATATGAATTGACGGACCCGAAAATGTACACTAAAAGTGTACCTCTGAAAATCCATCGAAATTTCGAGAAATTCAACAGGATAAATATGGAAAAATAATAATAAGGGAATGGAAATCATGGTATTGATGAGTTCATCAATCATGGTATATATATTATTGACACATGGAAATTATTGTACTAACTTGAATGTTGAGTTTGTGCATGTTAGGGTAGTAATGCATTGAATGGATATATGAATGTGTATTGCATTGTATTGAAAATATTAGTTAAGTATAATTCTTGTTACATGAGCTTACTAAGCACAAAGTGCTTACCCTATTTCCTTTTTCCTTGTTTTATAGTGTTAAGAGCTCGGAGGTCGGATTTGGTCGGAGACACATCAAACTATCAACTTCAAGATTTCGGTATATCAAGAAACTTTATTTTGGAAATCAATGGCATGTATAAGCTAATAAAGTAAATGTTAACGTGAAATGAATGTAAAGTTAGTCATTGGTATGGTTAACAAGCCTGGTTTTGGTATGTGATGATGTTATCTTATAAATATGTGTGAATCTATATGCGTTAATCTATCTTGAAAATATGTTGAATTGGATTGGTTGATATGGATTGTTTTTGGTTTAAAATTGTAGGGAAGGTTAGATATCTATAAAGGGGATATATTGAGTTAAAAAAAATTAATTCGTAAACTCCGGTAATACCTCGTACCCTATTCAGGCAATGAATACGGGTAGGGGGTATTACAATCGTACACTTACCAAAAAATGAATCAACAACTACACGAAATTTATGATGCTGGAGGAAAACCCAATGGCACTTGATCTACCTTTAAAGCACAATGGATTAAAATAGATAACTTAAAACACAGATTAAAAACCACATCCATGCAACTTTCAAAAACCTTTAAACTCCCAACAAACAATTCCAATTAAAGAATAGAAAAGAATAGCCTAAACCTTACCTTCACGGATTGAAACCAATACAAATAGGACCAAGAACAACATGAAAAAGTAGCAAAATAAAAAGGAGACCGCAATAGACAAAAACATAAAAAGAAAGAAAAGAACAGAATCGTGGAAAATTTGAGAATGAAAGAATGATGGCAGATTGGGAACCAAATAAAAATTCAAAATAAAATCAAAGAATAAAGAAAAAGTGTGGAGAATAAGAAAAATAAAGACAAAGAAAGAACATGATACAATAGCAGCAATTGCAATTTGCAACATAAAGTGTAACAGCCCGATTTTTAGTGGTGTCGGAAATAATGGCTTAAGGCCACCAAATTCAGCAAGTTCATAAATATTATTGTTTAATATTTACAAGTCAAATATGGTTTTAAAAAGGTTTTTGAATTAGCAATTTGTGTTTTATAATGATTTATTAGGTCAAGTGGTTTTAGAAAGTGAGGTATCGGGACCTCGTTTCTATAAACCAAGCCATAAATATTTTTACAAATATTTATAAAATGTCATTAAGGTTGTATTAAAGTTTTGCTGAAAATTTTTAATGTTTCGATAGTTAATTAATTAAAAAAGACTAAATTCAAAAATGTGCAAAACTTTCAAATTATAATATTAAGTGATTAAATCGCTTGATTATTAAATGAGGGAAGACTTAAGAAACAATGACACCTAAAATAAAAGATGAGGCGGCATAAGAGAAAAAAATAATAAAATAAAGGCATTCAATGGCAAAATTGTAATTTTGGTGAAATTAAAATAAAACAAATTTGAAATTGGAAAGTTTCTAGGCATTTTCTTCTTCAATTTTTGGTTCAAAGTAGACATAGAAGAGAGCTTAAGCTGGTTCTTCAATTTTTCTTCATGTGAGTTCAATTCTTACCCGTTTCTTATAATTTTTATGTTTTTGAGATTGTTACAATTAGGTCTAACTAAACCTCACCTTAGTTTTATATTTTATTAAAATTTTCAATGTTTCTATTGATGAATCTATATGATTTTAGTTACTAAATGATGCATTTGAGATGTTGGTTGACAATTAAAAGTATTTTATTAAGTAATTTTGATGAATTTTTGGTTAGGGACTAATTTGTTAAATTAATAAAAGTACAAGGATTTAATGTAAAATTGTTGCATAAATGGGATTTTGAATATCATGAACACTTTTTAGCTTTATAAATGGTTAATTTGCATGTTTTGGGCCCAAGGACTAAATTGAATAAAAGTAAAATTTTAGGGAAATTTTATAAATATGTTAAAAATGACCAAATTGCATAAAATGAATTGTTTTATTGTTTAAATTAATAAATTGAATGAAATTATTAATTTAGATCAAGATCGAGTGGAAAATCGAGGAAAATAAAAAACCAAAATACCCCTGAATATTGGTATTTCTACAATTTAGCCAGGTAAGTTCGTATGAACTGTATTCTGTATAACTTTGATTAAAGTGAATGTTAATTGGTGATGCGTATTATATATATATATATAATATATTGTTGGAATTGAATTATTATTGGAAATAAATTATCGAATTCAATACTCAGTTTGGATTGAACGCGGGATTTGAATACATTCGTAAATTGGTTTATGGTGGTATTGGAGGGAGATATCGGCATATAACCCAAGTAAACCGGGATTCAGTATTTGTTGCGACTCTCGTGTTTTACTTTCTGTTTGGTGGATCAACTCTTACAAGCTTCTGTTCAGCTCTTATGAGCTTCTGTTGGCGTGTTCTGGTGGACCAGCTCTATAAGCTTCTGTTGATGATGTACTTTTATTCGTAAGTCGTTCTTCATATGGAAAATTTCAATAAGTTAAATTGTTTAATGAATTTTAAATATTTGTTAATTTTTAATATTGACCCGAACATAAATGAAAATGAGATATTTTTTGACTAAATGAGATACATGAGTTATGTACTCATGAATTGAGTATTGAATGGCTAATGCCAATGTATAAACAATGTAATTTGAGTATAGTACGAAATGATGTTGAAATAATGTGCTAGTATGTATGAATTAAAAAGGTTGATATTTGATAGTTAATTGAAATGGATTGAATTGGTATATAAATTATGAATGTGTTGATTATTTAAATTGAAAGGAACATATATATATGTGTAAATGTGATAATATGCAAATATGATAATTGGATATTGGTTGTATTTGGAAGTGAAATTAAACCCTATTAACTGTATCGGGCTGAGTTGGATATAGATGGCATGCCATAGGATTGGAAGAGTTCAAGGATTTCTTCGACTTCGAGTCGACGAGGCACTGGGTGCCAATTTACTTCGGTTTAACTGATGAGACACTTGGTGTCAAATTTATTTAGCGCTGGGCGTAGTTATTACTTAAGATTTATCTGATGAGGCACTGAGTGCCAAACTGTTGTGTTGGTTGGATCCGTGTATCCGTCCGAGTCCGAGTCGTGTTAATAGGGGTAATTAAATAAAACGGTACTATGATTGATATTGGATGATGTTGTATGAGAATTAAATATGGGATAGTGATTTGAAACATGAAAATGAGTTATATACAAAAATGCACTAACTTGTGCATTGATGATGGTGATTAGGCTTATGTCAAGCTTGAGATTATGATTGATGTATATGCTTATGTCTGGTATTATACAAATGAAATGGTAAGTTCATAATTGAAATGTGATATGATGAAAAAGGGATTAATGAGTTGAATACTGTACTTATATATGAGAAATTATGTATGTTATGGTTGAACTTACCTATGTTATTAATAAATATATTTGTAACACCCCTAACCCGACCTGGACGTTATGGTCGAATATGGCGATGTCACATGATAGTGCTTTTGAAATCGTATCTTTTCTATCACCTCATTTCCCATTTTAAAACACTACATTATCTTAACACTGGTTTTCAAACTGAGTCACCTATTTAGTTCATCATCATCAAAACGTTAACCTACACGAAAGCTTTCGACACTGTTGAGTGGTCGTGAATATTTTTATAAAACGTTTGTTTATTTTAAAAACCCGAGTCTTCCTACTACTAGCAGTAAAACCATAAAATGTTGCAAAACCCAAATTTAAACAAAAACCCGTAATGGCCATAATTACATCAAAATTCCCCAAATAAAAAATAAAACCATGATAATCATAAAACCATAAATTTATCGTGAGGCAGAAGTAGTGGTCACTGTCGAGTCCTCCATTGCACCGATCCGTCTAATGCTGGGGATTACTTGAACAAATTAAACAGAAAATGGTAAGTTTTTGCAAACTCAGTGTGTAATCCCCACAGAAAAATATATACACAGCATAATATCTGGAATTAGTCATATATTTACATATAGTTCGGGCCTGAGCCCTTTACAAAATCGGTGTGGACCTTAACCCACTCAGATACAGAATCAGATACGAATTAGGGCCTTAACCCATCTCAAATATAACATACAGAACAGAACAGAATAACATAGTCCTACCCACCAGCCTTTACACACCAACTCCGTCCAACTCTGCACACCATGTGGGGATAAAATCGACCCACCCATCCTTACACACCATGCTGTACCAAATGCAACACATAATTAGATAATTGCAGCTGAGCTACTAGATATCAGGCTTAAGAGCCTTTTAGAATGCTTCCTTCAAAACATCAACCCAACCCCAATGCAATGCAACATACAAATATGACATGCTAATATGCAATTTATCAGATCATACAATCAATTCAGATATCACGATTCATGCTCAGTACTGAAATCAGACAGTCAGAATACTCGTTTAGGGGTCTAAGTAATGCTTATCGACCCTACAGTAGGTCCACAGTCGACTTTGGCGACCCGTGCAACCTTACAGATCATTTCAGAAAAATGGGTTCACAGGCCCATGTGGCCTGCCCGTGTGGCCCACACAGCCCAAATTGGCCTTGGCCGTGTGGATCACACGGCCTGACCCAAAAATCCCACACGCCCATGTAGTTCACCCGTGTGGCCTACACAGCCCACCTGATCGAGCCCATGTCTCGCACACAACCTCTCCACCAATCACACGGCCGTGTCGTGCGCCCGTGTCACGCACGCATGGCCCAGTTCTTCGACCGCACGGTCGTGTACTGCCACGCGGCCTCCCACACGGGTGACCACATGCCTGTGTGGCATCGACAGTTTCATTTGTTGGCTTTCGCCGATTCTCATTTTCTATGTTTTCGGGTACACACTTGGTTCGCTTTCGCTGATATTGCAATCCCAAAACCTCCAAAACCTATAATTAACCAATAATTCATTGATATAGCCATTTAAAACGATTCTTAAACAGAAACACAAAGAGACAACCAACTCCTAAACCAACGGAAATAGTTACATTCTCTTGAACAAAGGGAGTTTCGCACACTTAGCGCGTCAATTCCAGACCCTCGGCCCCTTGAATACCTCCTAACACCAAACGAAACCCTTAGCATAACAATACATCAACCCCTCAAAAATAAAAATTACAGAAGAACAATGCTTTCCTTACCAACGAATAGCAAAACTGAAAATCATAGTATCAAAAAAGAAATAGAAAAATATGGCAAAAAAAGAAAAAATTGATGGAAATAGAAATATGAAAAGCCGAAAAATTGGTAGTGAAAAACAGAAAAAATACGTCAGAGGGAGAAGAAGATTTCGAGAAAACTCCAAGACTGATAGAGTATCCTCTAATTCTTTCCACTATCTCATTAACAAACAACCCCTCAAAATTTCAATTCTAATCGAACTCCCCTAGACGCCGTGTAATATCCTGATTTTGGGCCTAGTCAGAATAGTGTTTCGTGACCACAAAATTCGAGATAGAAATAATGATTTTATGATTATTTTTAGGTCTATGATATGATTTCATGATTGTGTGAAATTTTTGTGAAGAAATTTTATGCATAAAGTGCTTAAATTGAAATTAGGGACTAAATCGAATAATTTGCAAAACTTGCATTCTAGAAGTTTCTAGTATGAAATTGTTTTGAAATATTAATTAGGAGGTCTTAAATAGAAATTTTACCAATTTCTAAGTCTATGGACAAAAATTGGACATGGATGGAATTTTTGGAAAGTTTAGTAGTAAAGGCATTTTGGTCATTTAGGGGTAAAATGAATTAAAATACAAAATTAAAAGCCAATTTTGCTCATCTTCAACCCCATGGCCGAATGTAGCAAGGAGAAACCATGGCTAGGGTTTTCAAGCTTCCAAGCTCGATTGTAAGTCCGTTCTAGCCTCGTTTTAACGATTTTTACGTTTTTGAGTCCCTTAGCTCGATTAAGCTTATGCTAGCAATAATTCAACCTAGGGTTCATAGTTGGAAAAATACCCATAGGTGAAATTTGTGTATTTTGGTGTTTTATGATAGAATATGAGGTTTTAAATTATGTTAGACAACTTGTACTACTCGGTTTTAAGCGAAAACGAGCAAAAGGGCTTAATCGGTAAAAATACCTAATAGTCATAAGTACATGTTAGAGTGAGAATTTGATGTTGCCGTAGAAGGAAAAAATGATCAGCATGTCATAAAACATAAGAAAATAGGCTGAAGTTTAATTTACGAGCTTTGGGGTAAAAGTGTAAATATGTGAAAGTTTAGGGGCAAAACTGTAATTTTTCCAAAATATGAGTTTGGGTCAATTTGAATAATGTGAGTCATAATTAGACTATATTTTAAATGATAGATCAAGGAAAACTAAAATTCGGGCTAAAATAGGGAAAATACCAAGTTGTGGACGAAATGGTAAAAGTAGCCATTTTCGCATACGAGGTAAGTTCATGTGTAAATAATGTAGTATAATTGTTATTTTTAAGTTATTGATGTTATTTATATGATATGCTGATTTTTATCATGAAATATATGCTTTGTGGTTATTTTCGAATAAAATGCAAATTATGTGAATTATTTGTTAAATATAAAGTGCTACCGAGTATTGGTTTCGGTATTTTACGAAAGATGGCATGGAGATGTGTTCGAGGAAAATCCCGTTTGAACCTTAGGAATAGATTAGGATACAAGTGACATGTCACTAGGATATTTGGGCATCCGAACTCGTTGAGTTGAGTCCAAGTTCACTTATGGATGCGAATGTCCGAACTCGTTGAGTTGAGTCCGAGTTCGAGAGATGTAACTAGGCATCCGAGCTCGTTGAGTTGAGTCCGAGTTCACTTATGGATGCGAACGCCCGAGCTCATTGAGTTGAGTCTGAGTTCACTTATGGGCGGGTTACATGGTAGCTTGGCTACATATGTGGCACTTATGTGCAAACTTTCCATGTATCCGAATTATATTCCGATGTGTTCAACGGGTAAAATTCTACTCAAATGGAGGAATACTCGAGATGAAAGAGATGTATTGGTAAGTGTTGTGAAATGAATACTTTGAACAGGTATGTATTTAACCCTCGGGTTGAAAACTCGATATAACAACAATATGGTAAGATGATAAATGAAAATGTGATATGAATGTCTCGGTGATGATTATGCAAATGATGTTTTATGTTTGCTTATATAATTGTGTTACTTGCTATTTACATGTGAGCTTACTAAGCATTTATGCTTACTTCCTCATTTTCATTCCTTATAGTGTTGACAAGCCAGCTCAGAAATCGGGAATGATCGGAGGCATGCTCACACTATCCGTATACCATCTTGGCATAATGGCTTGCATATTTTGAGTATGGCATGTATAGCATTATAATCATTTTGTGAATATGGTCTTATGATATGGTTATTGAGTGGTATGAAAATGCTTGGTAATGATTAGCCATTGGAATGGTTAATCATGATCATATTTGGTGTTATGTATGCTAAATTGCTAGCTAATTCATGGAAACCATGAAATAGGTAAAATTTACCATAAAATAGATTCGATACAGCAGAAGTGACGTGAGTTTGAAAAATCATTAAAATAGTAGAGATACAATTAGATGATGAATAAATATGGAATTGAAGAATTATGAGTCTATTTTCATATGGATGGAACAAAATAGGTATATGAGTTATATTTTATGAGATGTTTAAATTTTTGTGAAACAGGGCCAGAGCAATTTCTGGATCCCCTGTTCTGACTTTGGAAATTCACCATAAATTGTTCAAAGATAATTAGAAGTCATGATTTATATGTACAGATTCCTTATTGAGTCTAGTTTTATTAGAAACAAACGGCATAGTCATTGAAACTCTGTATAGGGAGATATCTAATTCGTAATACACAGAGGTCAGAGCAGTCGAACCCTAAAATAGGGGAGACTTTAACTAATAAACTGTACTAATTTGCTCGACCAAAAATTCTAGAAAAAAATTAGTAAATAGATATATGAGTCTAGTTCCAGGGTAAATTTACGGAAGAGTTTTGGAACTCGAGATATGAATTTTTAAGTGACTGTGATGCAGATTGCTAGCTTGACTGAAAATTTTAAAAATAAATTGTTTGAGCTGTTTAAGTAATGAATTAAGTCTGTTAACACCTCGTGTTCGACTCCGGCGACGGTCTCGGGTACGGGGTGTTACACGCTGCACGCCCAGAGCAAAAAGGATTACTCTCTCGCTCGCACAGTGATTCGAACACAAGACCTCCAGCAATCAGTCACACCACTTAACCCCCAGACTAGCAGGCCCATTCTGATATGAAATTACAAATAGTTTAATATAAGCCTGCTGCCTAGATGTTCAGGCTTAATTTAGGAAAAAGCCAAAATTTGCCAAAGCTAAGGCTTGAACTTGGGATCTCTCAAACGCACCCAGAACACTTAACCACTGAACTAGATACTCACTTGTGTCAATGAATTACAAAAATATATTTAAAAACTTGGGGCGTTACAATATTAATTAGTTAATTGATGTTGTTATTTAAGTTTATGTTTAGTAAATAGAATCGAAAATAGTAAATGAAGTTATTTGTAGTTTTATGAAAATGTTAATGATGGTGTAAAACGTTTTATAAAATCTTATTATGTTAGGAATGAATAGATATATGATGTTGATAGACTTACTCATTTATGAGTTAGTGGTTATGTAGTTGATAAATCTTGAGGCATTGGTATAGCTTTGTATTTATCATATAAAGTTTACTATTGAATTGCAATATTATGTTTAAAGTTTGTACGAGCTTACTAAGCATTCATTGCTTGTGTAGTTGTTTCTCTCTTACTTTACATATTATCAGAAGCTCGATTGGGTTGGAAGCTTGTCAGAGTTATATCACACTATCCATCGGTACTTTCGAATGTTTTGATTTTGGTTATAATGGCATGTATAGGTATACGGGTTAATGTTGGCTTGTATGTATTTTGTTGAGATTAGCCACTTATTTGGCTTGTGTTTTGGCACATTTTGGGTTGTGCATATTTGTCTTATATGGTTGATGTGCATAATGTTGATTGTAGGTTGACACAAAATTGGGCGAGAAATATGGCTTGTAAAATGGCTTATTTTCATCCACACAGGCAGAGACACGAGCGTGTGTCTCAACCATGTGTGTTACACGGCCGTGTGTCCCCTGTATCTTTTTAAGAATGCAAGTTACTATGCTTACACGGCCTAGTACACGGGTGTGTGATTTGGCCATGTGCCCAAGTTAGAGAGTTACACGAGCATGGACACGGGTTGAGACATGGCCATGTGCCCTTATTTCAAATGCCCACACAGCCTGAGACACGGGCATGTCTCCAAATCGTGTGAGTCACACAGCCTGGCCACAAGGCCGTGTGACCCTTGCAGTGTTAAGAATTTTTAAATGTTTCCGAAAAATTTTCTAAGTTTTCGATTTAGTCCCAATTTGTTTCTAATGCGTAATTTGGGGCCTCGAAGGCTCGTATAAGGGATAATATGTATGATTTTGATTTTTTTTTCTTACATGAATGCTATATGATATAAATGTTTGCATCTGTCCGTTTGACTTGTAAACTCCAGTAATGCTCTGTAACCCTGTTCCGACGATGGATTTGGGTTAGGGGTGTTACATAAAATGTGGGTGAGGAATAAACAACGTGCGAATTTTTTTGAAACAAAATAACCACTTCTAGGTTATTTACTAAAAATAAAGCACAAATTTTTATCCCACTACCTAAAAAATATTTATAAAAAAGTTTAAATTAAATTTAAACTCATCCAAAAACTTGATAAATAAAGAAAAATAAATAAAATATTCCTTAAGCATACAAAGACTCAAACACGGAACCTTAAGCCAAAATACCAAGCGCTTAACCACCCAGCCGTATCAAATCATATGCCAAAAACCATCAAATCAAACACCTAAATTTTCAGGGCATTACATTTAATTTGTTACCTTCCAAACCCAGCCTAGTCATTACGGCCGAATTTAAAAGATTACATTGGCCATCGAAATGGCCTAGGAAACAATCGAAGCTTATTAAACAATCATTTTTAAAAAAAATTGCTTACTTTAGTAGGATAACTTAGTGAGTTTCCAAAAGGTACAATTACTTTCAAAAATCAGTTGATTTTAATAATTGTTCTGCAAAAGTTGAATTTCAATTTTATATATATTTCAAATTTCATTTATATAATAATGCAGTGAGAAAATGATATTTAACATAGTTTTAATGAAAACCAGATTTTATGTAAAATTAAATCATGTTTCGACAACCTAAAATCAATTTAAACGTCATGCATGCCAAATAAACCCAAAAACTAAGTCCCATACCACAATTCAAATAAAGCAATACAGTTGCAATTAAAAGGAATTATAAAAACGCGTCTAAAATACTTTTAGCTAAAATAAATCGAGTCGAGCCTTCTGTTTGCTGAGTCCGCGTCCTAACCTTAAGGGTTCTTTGTAAGAATGCAGATTAAGGGGAGTGAGCTTTATGAGGTTCATGTGAGTCTCTACACAAGAAAATAAGTGCAAAACAGTAGATAAAGCATACAAAATAACAGTTCTCAGAACTATAACATCCCGAAATAGGGCCTAGTCAGAACAGTGGTTTTGGGACCACAAACCTGACATCAAAATATTTATTTTATGATTATTATGAGGTCTAAAATATGAGACTATGCATGTGTTAAAGTTTCATGAAGAAATTCTTTAAGTAAAGTGTCCAATTGGAAATTAGGGACTAAATTGAATAAATTGCAAAACTTGGGTTTTAGAAGAAACTTCCATGAAATTGCTTTAGAATATTAATTAGAAGGTCTTGAGGAGCAATTTTCCCAATTTATAAGTTTTTGGACAAAAATGGGCTTGTATGGATGAAATTTTAAAGAAATGGCTTAAGGGAATTTTGGTCATTTGGCTTTTTAATGAAATAAAATGGGAAAAAAAGGCCAAAAATCAGCTCATTTCTTTCATGTTGCTGTCAAAAATTTGGGGTTCTCCATATCTAGGGTTTTCAAGCTTTTCAAGCTCAATAGTAAGTGCTTCCAAGCCCCATTTTTAATGTTCTTCGTATTTTTGAAATCCTGGCAGCTTACTCTCTCTATTTCTACCCATATTTCATGTTAGGGTTCATGTTTAAAAATTTACCCATGCATTTTTTACTTGTTTTTTGATGTTTTATGGAGGAATATGAAAGTTGGATGTGTGTTAAATATTTTTTCCTAGGTGATTTTCATGAAAAACCCTTAAAAGGACCTTTTTGAAAAAGGTGTAAGGTATGAGGTAGAAATGTGAAATAATAGAAAAATGTGGGCTGCCATAAGAGGGAAAAATGTTTGGCTAGGTTTGGGTAAGGTAGAAATAGCATGCATTTCATTATACGAGCCTAGGGACTAAATCGTAAAAATGTGAAAGGTTAGGGGCAAAACGATCATTTAGACCAAGAGTGAAATTTAGACTCGTAAAGTATAATGTGAGTTGTTAATGATTTAATTTTATTGTTATAGACCCCGAGGAACAAATTCAGATGTCAATCGAGGAAAATGAAAAGTTTAAGAATAACCGAAACACGATTCCGAGACGAATATCAGGTAAGTTTAGATAACTTAAATTAAACTCATAATATGCCTAATTTTGTGTTTTATGAATGCATGATAATCATATTTCATGATGGTATGAAAATCTATGCAATACATTCTTAACAATAATATGTTAATAAATGACCCGGTTGAGATTGATAAGGAAATTCGATGGATAAACCATGATTTTCATGTGACTTGAGATCTTGCATGTGTTGTAGAAAAAGATTTAACCCGGATAGGTAATCCGTTGATCTCAAATATAGAAAAGGATCTAGCCCGGACGGGTGTTCCTTGAGTGACCGAGCCTCCCAAATAATATGTGTGCATTATGGATTTAGCCCGGATGGGTAATCCGATTAGGGTCTAAATTTAGCCTGGACTAGTATTTTAGATCCAAGCTCATTAAGGGCGCTTGTCACTATAAGGGATTTAGCTTGGACTGGTAATCCCAACATCACCTTATGAGTTTAAATATGGGGGATTTAACCAGGACTGGTAATCCCGCCGTAAAATGCGAGGTTCGCGAGAGTGCGTACATGAGACGATCACTCTTATGACTTGACGGATATTGGGTAACCCATCAAAATTTCCTACAAACTCAATGGGATTAACATGAGATATATGTATAAATGAAAGGATGAATGATGAGCTCATCTAAGACGATTTACATGGTACATTATTATTGTGACTAACTTATTGATTGAGTGCATATGATAGGGAAACCATTTCATTCTTGTTGGTAAAATTGCTAAATATGGTTGTATGCTAATTACCCGGTAAGTTTACTTTCCAGTTATTCGAGCTTATAAGCATGTAAATGCTTACCCATCTCTCTTTTCCTTATCTTACAGAGCTCGAGGACTCGTAAGTATTGGGAGACGGTTGGAGAATCAACACACTATCAACTAGACCAACTTTGGTATATTGATACCATTATTTTGTTCAATGGAATGTATAGGGCGGTTCATTTTGTGATATGTTTCATTTGAATTTCCCATAAGAAAGCTTGTAAAAGTTTACATATCTTCTTGTATTTGGCCATGGAAATTGTCTTATTTTGAAGTAGGCTATGACCTACAAATCTATGCATGTTTATGTTTACATGGAGTGGCTTGCCCATAATTGGAAATGAGTTACAATAATGAGCCAATCTTAAAGGTGTTAATGAGGCATGGAAAATCTTTAATACAAAGGAAATATCCTAGCATGTATAAAACCGATGATATGAGGTTTACATGCAATGAGGTTTATCAAGGATGTACGTAAGTATATAATCTAGCCTTATTGTGTATTAAGGTAACCTATAGGTGTGATTGGTTGTTAGAGAGTGACTAAAGGGTTAGAAAATAGCCTAACAAGGTCCACACGGGTAGATACACAGACATGTGTCTAAGCCGTGTGTGACACACGGATTGCCCTCAGGGACTTGTGGTATGGCCGTACATCCCCTGCACTTAAAATTTCAAGTCAGTGTCGAGCACGGGCTAGACACACGGGCGATTGTCTTAGCCGTGTGTCCCTATATGTATGCTGATGTCATAAACAGAGAGTTATACGAGCTGAGGGCACGGGCGTTCCCCAAGCCACATGGGGGTGTGCGACCACAAGGCACCACCCACACAGGTGTGTGACTCACTAAAACAAGAAAATTTAACAAGTTGCCCAAAGTTTATCGAATGCTCTCGGTTTTGTCCCGAACTACCTCGATGTATGGTTTAGGTCTCGAAGGCCTATATAAGAGATGATATGCATGTGTTTAAAAAGTTTTAATTTTGAATGAAATTCGGTGACCCGATTTAGTGTTTGTGAATGTGTAAGCTCAGTAACGCCTCGAACCCTGTCACAGCGTTGGGTACAGGTAAGGGGTGCTACATTTAGTGGTATCAGAGCTACTATTTAGTTGATTCTAGGACTACCGTAAAAAGTATTAAGTATCGCTATACAGGTCATTATTCTAACATTGATAGTGTGATATCTCCTAATTGTTTAAATTGTTTTTGAATATAGTAAATGTCTTCCAATCAAGCTTAAGATGAGTTTGAGGGAGCCGAGAGCCATGCTCCTGCTTCCCTACAACGAGTTGTTTCTAGTAGTAGTAGAAGCCTTATGTCTGAAGGCCGGGAAGAGGCCAGAGCTGCCTTCTTTGATATGATAGATGAATGGTTTGGGGATTATTGAGGAATCGCCCCAACATACCACGACCTCCTCCGCCCCCTAACCAACATGATGAGGAATTGCCACGAGGTATGGCACCGGTAAGAATTATTAAGACCTCTGTAGATTAGCTCAGAAAGTATGGGGCTGAGGAATTTAGAGCTAAGATCAACGATGATGCTGAGAAAGTAGAGTTCTAGCGCAAGAATACTACACGGGTATTAGATGAATTGTCGTGCACACCTGAGGAGTGCTTAAAGTGTGTCGTGTCTCTTCTGAAGGATACTACATACCACTAGTGAAAGACTGTATCTTCCGTGGTGTCAAAGGAAAATGTCACTTGGGAATTTTTCCAAGCAGAGTTTAAGAAGAAATACATCAGTCAAAGGTTCTTAGACTCGAAGCGAAAGAAGTTACTGGAACTCAAGCAAGGAAATAAGACTGTAGCGGAATACAAAAGGGAGTTTGTAAGGCTAAGTCAGTATGCCACTGAATTGGTTCAAACTGAGTCAGAAATGTGCAAACGTTTTGAGGAAGGTCTAAATGAGGAAATCAAGTTGTTGATTGGGATTCTTGAAATACGGGAGTTCGCTGCATTAGTTGATCAGGCCAAGAAAACCGAGGAGCTCAACAATGAAAGAAAGCAAGCAAAGAGAGAAGCTCGAGTTTTGGGCAAGAGGTCCAGCAGTAAAATGCTCTTATTTTCCACAAAGAAATCAAAGAGCCAACATGAACGCTCTACTTTATTGGTTGTGTATTCGGGTAGAGCGAGAGGCTCCAAACGGCGCAATCAGAATTCTTCCTCCCCAATGGTGACTAGTGTGGGGAGTGTAGATGACCAAAAGCTGAAGTGTAAGAGCTGCAATAAATTTTACTCTAGAGAGTGCCGAATGAAGAGCGGTGTATGTTTCAGATGCAGTTCTTTTGACCACTTCCTCAGGGACTGCCCAGATCAGAATGAAAAAGAAGTGGAAGTGACTTCGAAGTCGAGTGCTTCCATTACACGAGGTAGACCTCTTAGATATCTTGAAAGTGTTAGTGGCAGTCGAGCTGCAGCTAAAGATGCTGCGAAATCAGAAGCTCGAGCCCCTGCAAGAACATATGCAATACGCGCTCGAGAGGAAGCCTCTGCTCTTGACATTATTTCGGGTACTTTTTCTCTTTTTAAAACATGCGTTATTGTCTTAATTGATCTAGGGTCGATGCATTCATACATTTTCATAAGATTGGTGTCTAGTATGAACATACCCATTGAACCTACGGAATTTATTATCAGAGTGTAGAACCCATTAGGCAAATCAGTCTTAGTTGATAAAGTCTGTAAGAATTGTCCTTTGAAGATTCACGGTCAATGCTTTCCGGCTAACCTTATGTTGTTACCATTTGATGAGTTTGATGTAATACTCGGTATAGATTGGTTAGCCTTCACGATGTAATTTTAAACTGTGGTAGCAAGTATATTGAATTGAAATGCCCAGATGGTGAGATTTTGTGGGTTGATTCAAGAGAATTGGTTATGCCACCGGTGGTAATCACGGCAATGGTTGCTCAGAAATATATGAGAAAAGGGTACAAAGCCTACCTTGCTTTTGTATTGAACACTAAGGAAACAGAGTTGAAGATTGAGTCCGTGCCAATAGTATGTGAATATCCAGACGTGTTCTGGGAAAAATTACTCGAATTACCTCCTGAAAGAGAGATAGAGTTTGGTATTGAATTAGTGCCAGGAACAACTCATATTTCTATTACTTCGTACAGGATGGCGCCAACTGAGCTGAAAGAGTTAAAAGCACAGTTGCAAGAGCTGACAGTTAAAGGTTTTGCAAGACCAAGCTTTTCACCTTGAGGTGCCCCCGTATTATTTGTAAAGAAGAAAGATGGTTCGATGAGGTTATGTATAGATTATCGCCAATTGAACAAGGTAACTATCAAGAATAAGTATCCTTTGCCAAGGATCGATGACTTGTTCGACCAGTTGAGAGGAGCCACTGTGTTGTCTAAGATAAACTTGAGGTCCGACTACTATCAGTTGCGAGTTAAGGAATTGGACGTGTCTAAGACAACTTTCAGAACGAGGTATGGCCACTATGAATTCCTTGTTATGCCGTTTGGGTTAATGAATGCACCAGCCGTATTCATGGACCTAATGAATAGAATCTTTCGGCCATACTTGGATAATTTCGTCGTTGTGTTCATTAACGACATTTTGATTTATTCTAAAGATGAGACAGAGCATGCAAAGCATCTAAGAACTGTGTTACATACCTTACAGGAAAAACAACTGTATGCTAAGTTTAGCAAAAGTGGGTTTTGGCTCCAAGAAGTTAGGTTTTTGGGTCATATTGTTTCGGGTGAAGGCATCTGAGTTAATCCAAGTAAGATCTCCGCCATTGTTGAATGGAAACTGCCTAAAAATGTAATCGAGGTTAGAAGCTTTTTGGGTTTAGCCGGTTACTACCAAAGATTTGTAAAAGGATTTTCCATGATAGTGACCCCAATGACGAGGTTGCTACAGAAAGACGTTAAGTTTGAATAGACAGAAAAGTGTCAGTAGAGTTTCGAGAGGTTAAATACATTGCTGACTGAAGCTCCTATTTTAGTGTTACTTGAGCCGGGAAAAAAGTTTGTGGTCTACAGTGATGCATCCTTAAATGGATTGGGTTGTTTACTTATGCAAGATGGCAAAGTGATAGCCTATGCTTCACGGCAGTTGAAGCCACACGAGAAGAACTATTCGACGTACGATCTAGAGCTTGCCACCATTGTTTTTGCCTTGAAGATTTGGAGGCATTATTTATATGGTGAAACTTGTCTTATATTTACCGACCACAAGAGTTTGAAGTATTTGATGACTCAAAGAGAATTGAATTTGAGACATCGGAGATGGTTAGAATTAATTAAATATTATGAGTTGATCATTGACTATCACCCGAGAAAAGCGAATGTGGTCCCCGATGCGTTAATTAGAATATCCTTGTTTGTACTGAGAGCCATTGTCGCTCGATTGGCGTTGCTTGATGATGATTCAGTTTTGGCAGAGCTAGAAGCTAGGCCGACATTTCTGCAGTAAATTTATGATGCTCAAACTAATGACAACGACTTACAAGTTAAAAGAATTCAATGTGAGTCGGGCATTAAATCAGATTTTCAGATCGGTCCTGATGGATGTTTGATGTTCAGAGATAGAGTTTGTGTACCCAAATATGATGAGCTTATTCGGAAAATTTTGCAAGAAGCACATGATAGTCATTTATCTATTCATCTAGGAAGTACCAAAATGTACAATAATTTCAAGAAAATGTACTGGTAGAACGGCATGAAGAGAGACATCTCCGAATTTGTATCGAAATGCTTGATATGTCAGCAAGACAAAGCTAAACATCAAGTACCTTCAGGGTTGTTATAGCCTGTGATGGTCCCCAAATGGAAGTGGGACATAATTACTATGGATTTTGTGACAGGATTGCCATTGACCCCGAAAAAGAAAGATGCTATATGGGTTGTGGTGGATAAGTTGATGAAGTTGGATCATTTCATTCCGGTAAGAATAGACTATTCTCTTGATAGATTGGCCGACTTATATATATATCTGAAGTTGTAAGATTACACGGGGTACCGCTGTAGATTATTTCAGACAGAGACCTGAGATTCACTTCAAGGTTCTGGAAAAAGTTACAATAAGCCTTGGGTATGAAATTGAGTTTTAGTACGGCTTTTCACCCACAAACTGACGGTCAGTCTGAGCGGATGATTCAGATTCTTGAGGATATGTTACGATGCTGCATTCTCGAATTTCAGAGTAGCTGGGAAAAATACTTGCAATTGGTAGAATTTGCCTACAACAACAGTTTTCAAACGAGTCTGAAGATGGCACCTTATGAAGCCCTGTATGGCAGAAAGTGCCGATCTCCGTTGTATTGGACAGAACTCAAGGAAAGTTAGATTCACAGGGTTGATCTGATCAAGGAAACTGAAGAAAAAGTTAAAGTGATACGAGATTGTTTAAAAGCAGCATCGGATAGGAAAAAAGTCATATGCTGATTTGAAAAGAAAAGAAATCGAGTTCCAAGTTGGAGATAAAGTATTCTTGAAAGTATCTCCATGGAAAAAAGTATTGAGGTTTGATCGGAAAGGCAAACTGAGTTCGCGATTTATTGGACCATATGAGATCACCGAAAAAATTGGACCATTAGCCTATCGTTTGGCATTGCCACCCGAGTTGGAAAAGATTCACGACGCGTTCCATGTATCTATGTTAAGACGATATTGATCAGACCCCTCTCATGTGATTTCACCGATTGAGATTGAAATTCAACTGGACATGACTTATAGTGATGAACCGGTCAAGATTTTAGCTCGTGAGATTAAACAGTTGAGAAATAAAAACGTAGCTTTGGTAAAGGTTTTATGGCATTGACATGGTGTGGAAGAGGCTACATAGGAGCCGAAAGAAACCATGAGAAGCCAATATTGGTAAAACTTTCAAGTACGAAAGTCCCTAAGATGGGAGAAATGTAACATCCCGAAATAGGGCCTAGTCGGAACTTGGTTTCGGCACCACAAATTTGACATCAAAATATTTATTTTATGATTATTATGAGGTCTAGAATATGAGAATATGCATGTGTTGAAGTTTCATGATGAAATTCTTTGAGTAAAGTGTCCAATTGGAAATTAGGGACTAAATTGAATAAATTGCAAAACTTGGGTTTTAGAAGCAACTTGTATGAAATTACTTTATAATATTAATTAGAAGGTATTTAGGAGAAATTTTACCAATTTCTAAATTTTTGGACAAAAATGGGCTTGTATGGATGAAATTTTAAAGAAATGACTTAAGGGAAATTTGGTCATTTAGCATTTTAATGAAATAAAATGGGAAAAATAGGCCAAAAATCAGCTCATTTCTTTCATGTTGCTGCCGAAAATTTGGGGTTCTCCATAGCTAGGGTTTTCAAGCTTTTCAAGCTCAATAGTAAGTGCTCTCAAGCCCCGTTTTTAATGTTCTTTGTATTTTTGAAATCTCGGTAGCTTACTCTCTCTATTTCTACCCATATTTCATGCTAGGGTTCATGCTTAAAAATTTACCCATGCATGATTTACTTGTATTTTGATGTTTTATGGAGGAATATGAAAGTTGGATGTGTGTTAAATATATTTTTCTAGGTGATTTTTATGGAAAACCCCTAAAAGGACCTTTTTGCAAAATGTGTAAAGTATGAGGTAGAAATGTGAAATAATGGAAAAATGTGGGCTGCCATAAGAGGGAAAAATGTTTGGCTAGTCTTGGGTAAGGTAGAAATAGCATGCATTTCATTATACGAGCCTAGGGACTAAATCGTAAAAATATGAAAAGATAGGGGCAAAACGGTCATTTGGACTGAGGGTGAAATTTAGACTCATAAAATATAATGTGAGTTGTTAATGATTTAATTTTATTGTTATAGACCCCGAGGAACAAATTTCAGAGGTCGACCGAGGAAAATGAAAAGTTTCGGAATAACCGAAACACGATTCCGAGACGAATACCAGGTAAGTTTGGATAACTTAAAGTAAACTCATAATATGCCTAATTGTGTGTTTTATGAATGCATGATAATCTTATTTGATGATGGCATGAAAATCTATGCAATACATTCTTAATAATAATATGTTGATAAATGACCTGGTTGAGATTGATAAGGAAATTTGATGGATAAACCATGATTTACATGTGACTTGAGATCCTGCATGTGTTGCAGAAAAGGATTTAACCCGGATAGGTAATCTGTTGATCTCAAGTATAGAAAAGGATCTAGCCCGGACGGGTGTTCCTTGAGTGACTTAGCCTCCCAAAGAATATGTGTGCATTATGGATTGAGCCCGGACGGGTAATCCGATTAGGGTCTAAATTTAGCCTGGAATAGTATTTCAGATCCGAGCTCATTATGGGTGTTTTTCACTATAAGGGATTTAGCCTGGACTGGTAATCCCGACGTCACCTTATGAGTTTAAATATGGGGGATTTAACCTGGTTGGTAATCCCGCCGTAAGATGTGAGGTTCGCGGGAGTGCGTACATGAGACGATCACTCTTATGACTTGACGGATATTGGGTACCCCACCGAAATTTCCTACAAACTCAACGGGATTAACATGAGATATATGTATAAATGAAAGGATGAATGATGAGCTCATCTAAGACGATTTACATGGTACATTATTATTGTGACTAACTTGTTGATTGAGTGCATGTGATAGGGAAACCATTTAATTCTTATTGGTATAATTGCTAAATATGGTTGTATGGTAATTACCCGGTAAGTTTACTTTCTAGTTATTCGGGCTTATAAGCATGTAAATGCTTACCCCTCTCTCTCTTCCTTATCTTACAGAGCTCGAGGACTCGTAAGTACTGGGAGACGGTTGGAGAATTAACACACTATCAACTAGACCAGCTTTGGTATATTGATACCATTATTTTGTTCAATGGAATGTATAGGGCTTTAGTTCATTTTGTGATATGTTTCATTTGAATTGCCCATAAGAAAGCTTGTAAATGTTTACATATCTTCTTGTATTTGGCCATGGAAATTGGCTTATTTTGAAGTAGGCTATGACCTACAAATCTATGCATGTTTATGTTTACATGGAGTGGCTTGCCCATAATTGGAAATGAGTTACAATAATGAGCCAATCTTAAAGGTGTTAATGAGGCATGGAAAATCTTTAATACAAAGGAAATATCCTAGCATGTATAAAACTGATGATATGAGGTTTACATGTAATGAGGTTTATCGAGGATGTACGTAAGTATATAATCTAGCCTTATTGTGTATTAAGGTAACCTATAAGTGTGATTGGTTGTTAGAAGGTGACCAAAGGCTTAGAAAATAGCCTAACAAAATCCACACGGGTTGCCCCGTGGGGCGTGTGGTATGGCCGTGCATCCCCTGCACCTAAAATTTTATTTCAGTGTCGAGCACAGGCTAGACACACGGGCGTGTGTCTTGGCCGTGTGTCCCTAAATGTACGTTGATGTCATAAATAGAGAGTTGCACGGGCTGAAGGCATAGGTGTACTCTAAGCCACACGGGTGTGTGGGACCACACGACCCTACCCACACGATCGTGTGAATCACTAAAGCAGGGAAATTTAACAAGCTCCCCAAAGTTTATCGAATGCTCTTGGTTTTGTCCCGAACCGCCTCGATGTATGGTTTAGGTCTTGAAAGCCTGTATAAGGGACAATATGCATGTGTTTGAAAAGTTTTAATTTTGAGTGAAATTCGGTGGCCCGATTAGTGTGTTTTTAAATGTGTAAGCCCGGTAACGCCTCGAACCCTGTCCCGGCATTGGGTGCAGGTGAGGGGTGTTACAAGAATAATCACATTTATATAGCAAAATAGAATTCGACAGTTCAATTGAGCATGCTTATGAATGCCAATGCAATGCAAGTACAATAGAAAAGTTCCTACCCATACTCTGTTACACTCTACAACAAGAGTTCTTTAGAACTCATCCATTATTGTACTCCGTTTTATGGATGAACCACCAATAATTTGTAGATAAACTGCGAGTAAAAATTATGAATGAACCACCGGTATTTTCAAATAAAAAAGTTTGTAGATAAACTTTCAGTAAGTTGTGGATGAACCAGCAGTGTATGCAAATTACTAAACTGTCAGTACTTCCTCCTTTCAATCGTCCCAATCCCCATGTTATGCAATATTACATGCTATCAATAGTAAAATATTGAAACAATAGTCATGCTTATTATGCAATCAGTTTAACAATATCAGTAGGCATGTTGAACATGTGATCAGTAATACAGTAATAGCAACAGTAATAATTCATTAAACATTTAGTGACAGTAGACAAGTACCATTCACATATCATGCATATAACAATGACAATTCATTCAATTAGTTCATAAATTATAGAATATATATAATATCAAGAACTCAAATGAGTGAAAAAAAAACTCTAAAAATAATTCAGGGACTATATAAGGACTAAACTGAATATTTCAAAAAAATTTAGGAAAAATTGTAAAACAGGGGTCACACGACCATGTGACAACCTGATGTTGTGTGGAAAATGATAAAATACCATACTGTAAGGACACGGCCATGTGGCAGGCCGTGTGGTTCATAAAGTCACTAAAATCTACAGGTGCACATAGCCGTGTAATGGTCATGTGGGAGATCATGTGGCCCTAAACTACACTCGGTTTGCCCCGATTCACTTGGTAAAGAACACACACCTTTCACCACAGGTTCGATTGACGTTTCTCATGCTCAATTTTGGTCTGATTCACTTAGATTCGACCCTTCAATGGAAAATACACACGAATTAACAATTGGTATCAAGATTTGACAAGATTATCAAAGATGTTGTAAGAACCGTGAAAGATTGATTAATCGAATGAAAGATTAGCGTCGAATAGTAATATTAAGGAAATAGGGGAAGTAATCATTGAAATGCGGTGTACTTACCGTTTCTTGGCAAAGATACGAATGCTATTGATGGCAATTTCAAATTAAATAGAAAACGATTGAATGGATGATTATTTGATACGGGAAAGCAAAATAATCTACAGTAATAAGATGAAAATATGGTGTAAATAAGAGGCAAAGAAAATAAATAGAAATGAGAAGGAAAAATTCTATTAGGAATTGAAAAAGGCAAAGTGACAATCTAATTAGGAAAAAGATGATTAAATGGCTAAGGTTTGTAAACCCTAAGGGCGACACAATAGATTACCCACTCTCACTGAAATTAAAAGGAAAATGAAAGAGGAAGAAGGGGCTCAAACTTAGGCCTCTAAGGAGGATGCATTAACGCCTAACCGACTAGCCTAATGTTCATTTCTTGTTTAATCTTATTTCTTAACTGTATATATTTCGGGGTGACATAGTTAATACTCTGGATTTATTTTTCTCATTAAACAGACATTTCCAAATGCCTTCAATATATGTCTTCATCCTCTAATAACACTGATAATTTCTAAATCATAACTTTCTCATATTCCAACTAAATTATCATTTATTTATCATTATTTCAAACTCTTGAAATTTTGGGGATATTATAGATATGATAGGAATTCTACTATTTGATAATGTCATTGATTGAGTTGACATCACAAGTTAACTCCATATCAACTCAAGAAAAATGATAATGCCATGATAAATAATTGAAGTACATTTAATATTCTGTAACACTCCCTAACCCATATTCGTCGCCGAAACAGGGTTATGGAGCATTACCGGACATTTCAGATCAAATATGAACATTACATAATTATCTAACAAACATATTATTTTTCATATAATATCTCAATCAATTCAATTACTTCATTCAAATCAAATCTAATTTTCATACCAAAACATACTATTTATAATCTTAATATAGTACATAAGCTTTTATATATATATATATATATATATGTATATGTATCTAATAGCATTTTATAACATATTTTGCAACACTTTTCAAAATGACAAACACAAATGTCCTAGGTACATGCCATTACCAAAAAGATATGTACTTCACCACAATGAGTTCGGGATTGGCCTTGGATGCTGATTCGACAATATGACTTTAATCTAACCTGCGCACGGAAAACAAACCGTACACTGAGTATAAACTCAGTGGTATTACTATAATTTGAATATTTATTAAACAAGAATTTATAATATTTATTTATATAATCACACATAAACAAAATCATTCAACAAATAATAAATTTCATAAATGCATCATTCATAACACTTTCAATTCTCATATCATACTATTTCAATTTCATATCTGCTATTCAATAGCTTTTCTCAAAAAGATACACCACTCAATTTCAAACCAATATCCATTTCATGAATCCCTGGTTCATGCAATTCCATGCATTTCAATTGCATATTTCATTTCATTGTCCATTTCAATCCATATTCAATATTATTCATTGTCAACCAATTGGCCAAATCATTTGTTTACCCCCTATTAACAAGACTCAAACTTTGGCGGATACACGGATCCAACCAAAGCACACCAGTATGGCACCCAGTGCCTCATCGGATAGTTCAAAGCAATAGTTGACACCAGTGTCTTATCGGCAAAGCCGAAGAAAGTTGGTACTTAGTACCTCATCGAATCTATTCGAAGAAATATAGTGACACCCAGTGTCTCATCGACTCATGGTCGAAGTAATCCCTAAACACTTCCAATCCTATGGCATGCCAACTATATCCGGCTCAGTCTAATACAGTTAATAGGGTTTCATGTCACTTTTCAATTTCCAATCGATACACATTTCAAATAATCATATATATTCGTAATTCAATTCATTCCAATTCATTTTTTTTTCAAATATAATAATAAATATCAAATGTTCAAATTCTACAATAATCACATATTCACATCAATTTCATCCTATTCCAAATCAATCTATTTCATTAGTATAGCACAATACAAATAATTCTCACCTTATTCACTTACCATAATATTTGATCAAAATTCAAGAATTAATAACTAAATTCACTTTTCAATTTCAAACAATATTCATTCCAATTCAATTATTCACATATGTACATGAAATCAATTCCATTCAATTCAATTCAATATCACAAAATCAATATCAATACTCACTTCAATGCACTTACCATACATATTAAGTAATAATTCAACAATTAATTATTAAATTCGGATTATAAAAATACAAACCATATTTTTCGAGCTAATCTTCGTTGACTTTTTCCTTTCCTTTCTTAGCCGACGTCTCCGGCTCAATGTTAGTTACGGAATTAAAATAATTAAAATTTATCAATACACTACAATTTCATATTGAACATTTCAATTTATACACAACTTTTGCCTAAATTCCAATTAAATCCCTATTCAAATCTAACCTTATTTTATTCATAATTTTACTCTTTATTTTTCATTCAACTATCACTTAAAACTAATTTCAATTCTCTAATTTCACCATGAATCTCTAATTTCAAATTTCTTTCAATTTAGTCCTTACTACATAAAACATATGATTTAACTTACAATTCAATCCTTTTCTCAATTCTAACTAAAAATTCTATCAATTTTAACCCAAATTCTTCAATTAATTCAACATAAACCACATCTAAAAATCAACTAAACTTTCAAAATTTCCACTTATGTCAAGTAGTATTTTGTTCTAAGAGTCCAAAAACATCAAAAATTACAAGAAAATGGATTAAATTGACTTACCACTTAAACTTGGAACCTTTAAAACTCTAATTTCCCTTTGTTTTCTTTTCTTTCTTTCTTTTCCTCCTTTCTTTCCCCTGTTTTCGTTTTGCTATTCTGTTTCCTTTTTCATTCTTTTGTTTCTTTATTTTAATTATAATAATAATTTCATAATTTAATATTTTCTTAAATAATAAGTAATATATATGTGTATTACAAATGTATGTATATAAAATTATACACATTTACATTATTATTACCCCACAATTGTTATAATTTAATTTATTTTATTTACTTTATTTAATTAATATAATATAATAATAAAATAATATTTAAAATATATAATAATTACTAATATATGTATATTATTTATACACATGGAAATTATTTTGACCACAAATATGTTAATTTATGATTTAATTGCTTATTTAGTCCCTTGAATTTTCTTTATTCTATAATTCAACTTTTACTCTATATCCAATCTAGTCCTTATACCTAATTACTTTTTAATTCAAGCAAATTCACTTAATTGAAACCTAATTAACTACACAACTAGATTCGTAAATATTTTTAATAAATATTTATGAATCCGATTTACGAGAACTGAGTCTCGGGAATGTATTTTTTTTTATCCTTTTTAATTAATTAACTATCAAAACGTTCAAATTTCCTAACGAAACTTTAATACTAACTAATTGACACTCCGTAAATATTTATAAAAATATTTACGGCTCAGTTTATGAAATCGATATCTCGATACCTCAGTTTCAAAACTAATTAATTTGATAAATATTTCTAAAGCACAAATCACTAATTCATAAGCCTTCTAAATTCACGATTGGCTCATAAATACTAAATAATAATTTATAAGCTTACTTGTCAGATTTTAGTGGTCTCAAACCACTTTTTCTGATATTACTGAAAATTGAGCTGTTACATATTCTCAATTAATGCATTACTTATATGCCCCAAAGTTGCACCCAATTATCACTTTTATACCTAAATAATTTTTCATACCAGTATGGTACCTAAAAATTCAAATTGTGATGCATTTTACCCCAGTCGTTAATAGTGTTATAAAAAAGATGATGTGTGGTGCTCTCATCGTGTCGTGTTACTCAGTTTTTATGTTTTGGAATAAAATTTAAAAAAAACAAAAATGGGAAAAATCAAAGAAAATAGAAAAACTCAGGAAAATCTAAAAAAATATTCAAAAATTATATAAAATTCACATAAATTAAATTTTTAAATTTTTAAAAATACATAAAAGAGAAAAAATGCAAATTAAAAGAAATTTTCAAAAAGAAAAATAAAAATCACAAAATAATATAGATATATAAATATCAACAGTACTTTTAATAACCTTGAATGCTTTTTTTAATTTCTTTTTTCTACAAAATAAAATTCAAAAATAAAAAATAAAAGTTAGGGAAAAAACTAATAATATTTGAGTAGATAATATATTCATCATGTAACATGGCAATTAGTTGTATTTTATTAGTTGTATTATATATATGGGTCCAAATTCATGTTTGAGTGCAAAAATCAAGTTATACCAAAAGCAGTATTATGACTAATTCTAAGTATTTCAAGCACAAGAAATATAAAATGTAAAAATGTAAACAGTACAAGAGATGTTTATGTGACTTGGTTATCCTATTACATCTGCTGAGGATATCCTTTTTACAATAGGCTTGGTTTGATCTTCTCCTTAGTTTAAGGGATGGTAATTGCTTTGATCCAATCTCTATAAATCTTCGAGAGTTTCACTATAGGTAGATTGGATATCAAGGACGGGCTGGCAAGCATTTCAATTTTCTAAGGAAATCTTAGCTCAAACATTTTTGTTGCCAAAATTTGGCAATTCAAACATGTTTGGATTGTTGGTAGATTGGAGATCAAGGATGAGTTGACAAGCATCTCAATTTTCCAAGAAAATGTCAGCCCAATCAAGTATTCTATAAGAGTATAATAAAATATTAAAATTAATTAATTAAAAAAGACACATGACAATTTTTAAGATTGCTTATGAAATAAAAATATATATATTACAATGTACCAAACACCTGACCCTATATATATACGTATTATTGAATAAAGAAAATTAAGATATAGTAAAATTGAGCATGAAAATTTTGTATTTTCTTAGAAATTATTCTCTCTCTTTTTTTTTTGTGAAAAATACAAGAAACAAACACAAATAAAACTAGACCCTCAAAGGATGGTATTCAAATAATCTTAAACCTAGCTTTCTATCACAAATCATTTTAACAATATTGCCTACCAATGTGTTCTCTTCTCGGGAGATATGTTGGATCTTCCACTATTTTACCTTTGTCAAGCTCTGATGAATTCTTCTGAGTAAAGTTGATTTCGAGGTACTAAAGACACCTTCCTAAATGGCATTAGCAACCTCGAGACTATCTGTTTGAATTAAGATCCTTTCAGATATTCTATCTAAGATAAGCTTTAACCCATCCAGGATGCTCCAAAGTTTAGCCTTCGTCACTATACAGTTCCCCAAGTATCTGCTAAACCCCACGATCCATCTACCATTTTGATCCCACACTAAGCTTCTTGCTACAGCAAATCCTTCATCCAATCTCGCTGAGACATCTGTATTTAAGCATAGCCAACTTTCTTCCACAATTGAACTATCAAAAGATATTTTATGGCAATTTTAATTTCTAAAAATTTTATATATTTTTATTTTAAATTTTTTATTTTATTTTCTCTATTTTTAACTAATTCAAAAAAAAGATTGGGCTTTTTGTAATGGAAATTGGTCTTGGGATAACATGATACACAATTGGAAACATTGGGTGCAATTTTAAATAGTTGAGTGATAATTTTATAATTTTTCATAGTTGAGTGATAAAAAAACTAATAATTAATAATTTTATAATTTTCATAGTTAAATAATCAAAATAAAAGAAAATTATAATTAAGTCACTACTAATATAATTTATTTTAAAATGTTTAAAATTTTAAATTAAGTTTAGATCACCATTGATCATTGATTAATTAATTAATTTTATTAAATTTCATAGTTTTTCCATGTCTCTGCATGCTCAGTATTTGATCATACTTTGAGTGTAAATATATACAAATATATTTGAATTTGATAATTTGTATTTATTTGATATTTAATTTTTTTAGATTTAACTGTTATATAAAATTGGAGATTGTAAGTTAAGTCGGTACATTTTATTGGTACCTAATTAATATGGTTAAATTTTGTATTGGTAAACAACAATATTGACACATGGAAAAATAATTTAAAAATATTTTATTTTGAAGATTAAGAATTAGGAAATTAATTTTTTTATATTTTAGATACATAATAAATCTGAATAAATGATTGTTTGATTCATTTAAACATGGATAACCATTTCTTCAAATTCACTCTTAATATTTTTTAGTAATTTTATATTTTTTTATAATTTCAAAATAATAATATAATTTTTTGAAAAATAAACTCCTTATTTTATAAAATTTTCTTCTTTATATTTTTTATTTTTAATTGAATTTTAGGATATTATTATTTTTATTTTAGTGCACAATGAATCTAAGTAAATGGTTGCCTAGATACTAACAAATCTGGACAACCATATGTTTAGATTCATTTTAAACATATATTTCTCTAGTAATTTTATGCATTTTATATAATTTCAAAAATAATAATATAAAATATTTTAATAAATTCGGATTTTAAAATAAATTTAAATTTTATTACTTAAGTAATAATTTTTTAAAATAATTTTAATTTTTATTCTAGATTTTAAAAAGTAATGACTATAAATAGTTTTAAAATATTTTTTTCTTTCTTAAGTAATAAATTTAAAATAAATTGTTGATTTTAAAATAAATTTAAATTTTAATTAATAAAACTGGAATTTATTTTAAAACATAGAATTTAATAAAATATCTATATTATTATTTTTAAAATTATAAAAAATATAAAAGCACTAGAGAAGTACATGTTCAAGATGAAGTTGGACAAGTTATCTGATTAATTTGTATTTAGATAATCATTTGTCTAAATTCATTGTACACTTAAAATTAAAACCTAAAATTCAAGAAAACTTCTAAAATATATATAAAAAATAAAAACAGAAAAAATTATAAAATATAGTAGTGTATTTTAAAAAAATATATATTATTGTTTTAAAATTATAAAAAAACCGACTAAAAACATTCAGAATAAACGGACAATCATGAAAAATTTATATTGTTGTTTTTAAAACTATATTTTATCTAAGTTCATTATGCATGAAAAATAAAAATATAAAATTTATAATTTCTGAATTTTCAAAATAATTCTTTTAAAATTTTGACACATGTTAATATTCTATTAGTTGTTAGTCCAAAATTTAATTGTGTTAGTCAAGTATCAATAAAAAGTACCAATTTGGTTTACGGTTTTCAAGTTTAAGTATCAATTAGGTAAAAAAAAAAAACCCTTAGGTACCAAGTGGGTATAAGTTGACAAATTCAGGTACCTCTATATATATTAACCCTCAATTCAATGCATTATATTCTTTTTCATTTGGCTTAATATAACATTTGGTTCTTAAACTTAACAATTTTGTTAATTTGGTACTAAGCTCTTTCTTTTTCTTTTTCTTTTTTTAAAATGCTACTTCACATTTTTTTAGTCCAATTTGGTACCTATACTTGTCAAATGTTATACAAACTACTCCAAAACACTAATGATGTTATTTTTTTACAAGGGGATAAAAGTAACTGATATACAACCAACATATGGTAGATGATATGGAATTTAATGACTGAAACGATTTGCATTTATTTGTAGTTTTGTTTGTTTCATTAAACTCTTTTTAATGACTGAAATTTTACTTTTCATTTGGGCTAAAACTCTTTTTACTATTAATGACAAAAATGATTCAAGAGGGACGCATGCTTAAAGCATGACCTAGTTTTCACAAAGTCCTAAATTCTAGAAAAAATATCATTAATATTAAAGGAAATCCATGTTCAAAAATTGTGCTTTGAACTATGCTTAATGAATGGATATTGAAGAAGAAAATAACAGTCTCAAACATCCAAAAAAAAAAAATCTTTATGTTAAAACAAAAGTAAAAGTAATTGAACATTTAAAATACAAAAAGAAATATCATGTCATCTACTACATGTCGGCCATACATTAATTATTTTTGTCACCTTATAAAAAATAACATTGTTAGGATTTTGGAATAATTTGTATAACGTTTGACAAGTTTAGGTATCAAATTAGACAAAAAAAGCTTAGGTACCAAATTAAGAAAAAGTGTCTGGATCATATACCAAATTGGATAAAAACAACTTAGGTACCTAACTAGGAAAAAGTGTCAAGTTCAAGTACTAAATATTATATTAAGCTTTTTCATTTTTTTTATAAGTAGGGATAATAAAACTCAAACTATGTAATTGATTTTAATTTTTTTTTTTGAAAAGTGAATGCGAGGTAAGGTATACCATATTTTTTATTGGACATTAGGTATGAATTAGTTATACTAATTGCTTGCTCCACCTCCAATGAAGCAAATTGAAAATTTTATAAATAATGAGCAAATATCAAACTAAGGTAAGGTAAGGTAAGGTGTGGCGCAAATGAATGTTTCTAATATCTTTAGAGGTGATAATAATTTTTAAAATTATATATCCATAATAGGTGGAGACGAATGATAAAAATAAGAGTGTACTAATAATGGAGAGGTGGTGGATTAGGCAACCACCTTTGCCCTACTTCTTTGCTATCTCTATTCTTAAACTTTGTTTAAATTGGGACCTAATCAAGACTTTAGAGCTTGGTTGATACTTGATATGTCTTAATATGAATATAAAACAATTTTTAAAATTTATAAACAATGAAAAATAATATTTTTTGATATAATGTTTAAACATACTCATAATTTCTTAACCGTAAAGTACATAATATTATATGTTTATGTACCTTTAAATTTACGCCTTCAAATTATTGCGACGAATAATAATAATATTATTACCAATTGAAATAAAACTTAATCGATAATGAAAAATGATATTTGATTGGAAATAATAAATAAAATACAACACTCCACCCATGAAACGGAAATATTGACAAGTTGAAGAAAACCCAAATAGGAATCCACGGAAATGCATTCGTGGAATGATGTACTTATAAAAGTAGAAATCACTGTAATAAATTCATAAAGCTGCTGACATCAGGGACCAAATTAAATGGGTTAATGCAATTTCTGCCTTTGAATTTCATAATTAGATATACATAGGGTATCTATATTCTTTTATTAACTTTGCTACACCTAAATTATTTTAACTCCTAAAGTGTAAAAAATATAAAAATCTCATCATGTAGCATTGTAAAATCATATCACATCATCTAAATATTTTCATTTTTTTAAGTTCACGATCAAATTTGACTTAATTGTCAAGTTTAGATATCAAAATGGACAAAAAAAAAAAAAGTACAGGCACCAAACTTTTTAATTTTTCGTCTCTTTTAGTCCTTAAATTTATATTATTTGTTAAATCACCTCAAACTAGACGAAAAAATTAACATTTGTGAACTTTGTTGATGCCACGTGAATTGCCAAATCAACAAATAATTAATTTTTAAAAATAAAAAATAAAAAATATTAAATTTATTAAAAATTATAAAAATATATTTTTAATTTAATTAATTGGTAACATGACATGCGGTGGACTACGATGTAAATGCCATATCAATAAAATTAACAAACATTAATTTTTTCATTCTTTTTATGATGATTTAACAAATAAAGCAAGTTCAAAGAGTAAATGAGATAAAAGATTAAATGAATAGTTAAAATAAATTTTAATATAAAATTAGAGGACTAAATCAGTCATTATACCTAAACCTAATTGCAAAATTCATGAGAAAAATTTATATTAACCATCCCCAAATTAAATTTATAAACTTGAAGATGCCAGATTATATTTGTAATTTTAAACATGGATTAACCCTCAAATAAGACACAACCCACCTCTTAGATCCAATTTGATTCTTTTATTTATTTATTGTTTATAACTTATATTTTGTTTGACAAAAATCTTATATTTGTTCAGTTTTATTCTATAAACTTCACACAACATCTTTTAAGCTTTACACTTGAAGAGAAAAAAAATATCTCAACCTCCAAATTGCAAACCTTTTCCAATTAATTTAAAAAAAAAATCCTAATTCAAAGCAAGCATCAAGTTCTGCAAATATCTGGTGTTAAAAGGCAACAAGACAATGGCAATTGGCAAATAGTAAATTTAAATTCTAGTAGAGGCAGATGATTTTTGAGACCTAAGGGGCCTCGCCTCCACCCAACATTTTAATTATACTTTTAATTTTAATTAACCTCCAAGTTTTTGAAAAAATTCATTAAATTTTTGTAAAATTTTAAAAATTTTCATTAAAACCCTCCGTCGTAATCATTTTTTGAAAAAAAGGGATCGACTTAAATTTTGAAAACGAAAACGAATAGAGGAGTCGCCACCAATTATTTTTGATGAGGTGTGATCGGGTCACCTCGTAAAAGTAGTTGTTTTTAATAAATGATTTGATTTATTTAAACAACGATTTTGGTCCACACAAATCAAGAAAACAGGTTCGGGAGTCGGTTACGCACGAGGAAGGATTAGCACCCTCGATACGCCCAAAATTGGTACCTAGCTGATTAATTAGTGTCTTAGTGTCGAAGATTAAAAAACTTGAAAGAACTTTGAAATACGATCCGTCTTTGTAAAAGAAATGCTCAAATGTTGAAGACCTTCTCGTCTCAAAACATAAAATGTCACATTCAGTAAGTTAGGACACGACATCTTGAATTTTCGAGAGCGAGCTTGCCTTTTATATAAAATTTGCGTATTTTAACTTATTAGAAGGGTATTCGATTATTTAGAGTAAACGAGAGAAATCGAAACCTAGTAAGTTAGGGCACGTCTTCTCGAATTCTCAAACACTGAATATTGCCTTTATTTAAAACAAATTCTTATTTCGAGGTGACAAAATGTCATACCCGGTAAGTTAGGGCACAACACCTCGTATCTCCGAGAATAAGTATTTCTTATTCAAAAACCATATTGTGATTTTTTAAAAGAATATTCCGTTATTTAGATTAAATGAGAAAAATCGAAACCCAGTAAGTTAGGGCACGATTTTCTCGAATTTCCAAATATGAAATATTGCCTTTATGGAAGAATTAATATTGGGTTGGGTAAAACCTAAATTCATAATGAAACGAGATGATAAAGAATGCATAACAAAAAAACAAATAAAAATTGATAGCCATAACAAAATAAACATAAACACAAATGTGACTGATAACGATAAAACAGAGATAAAATAAATAAATAAGCAGATAAGCTAAGACAATGATAAATAAGCTAATAGTATTAAAAAAACTAGTTGTAAATAAATATTACGTAAAATAATAAAAATGTTAGTAATAGTAATAATAATATTGATGGTAATAATAGACGTAATAAATATTTTAAAGTTCGAATGATATAAAAATGTATATATTTATATATATATATATATATATATATATATATATATATATAAATGAAGAATATATGATGTGAGTGAGGAGTAGAAATAATATAGTATTTAAAGAGTAATGGTAAAAATATAATAATAGTATAATAGTAATAATACAATGACAATAACGATAATAGAAGTTAGTAATAATAATTTGTTAAACCATAATAATAATAGTAATAATATTTATAATATATGTGTATATAAAAAACAGTAATAAAAGGATATGTATATATATAATAATAACAATAATGGAAATAATAATAAAATGGCATTAAAATAAAATAAATATAAGTATAAATATAACAATAATAATAATAATAATATCAATAAATAGATATGTAAAACATGTAAAAACAAAATGTAAGCAATTTAATTCTAAATATGTATAAAAATAAAGACATGATAACAACTAGACAAATAGATAAACATGTAATAATAATAATTACAATAGTGCAACATGCGAATGACAGAATGAATAACAATGCAAATTAAAAAAAAATAAACATATAAAGAAATAAATAAGTGAATGAATATAGAATAAACAAAATAAAATATAACAATCTATAAAAATTGAAATTAAATGAATAAAGGGCTAAATCGAAATTTGAGATAATTTAGAACCTAGATTATAATAAAAATAACAAATAAGGATCGAATCGAAATTAAATAAAATAATAGGGCGAAATTTAAAAAGGAAAATGCAAAGCGGGACTAAATCAAATGGCGCAGGAAAGAAGGAGGGACCATAATCGCAAATAGCCCATTTGGGCTTCGAAAACACACGGGTCACTCCTTCAAACCAGGTCAGGCGCGCGAGTATTCAAAACGGTGCCGTTTAGGCACCTAGACCCCCTAACCAAAACGGTGTCATTTTGTAAATGTATAAAAGAGCCAAATTTTTTTGTTTTATTTCATTTTAACCCTAGAGTTTAAAAAAACAAAACAGGGAGCCATCTTTCTCTTCCTCTCCTCTTGTGTTCGGCCGAAGGGGGTCATCGTCTAACCGCTGTGCCACCACCGTATTCGATGGCCTGCGATGCACAAGAATGGGCCGTTTTGCCACGTTCCAAAAGAAGTTCGAGAGCCTAGCCTTTTTAGTTGAAAAGAAATGAAAGAAAGGATCCTCACCCCCTTTTCAACCCCGACAACGGAGGAAAAATCTCCGACGATGAAGCCGCGGGCGTTTTCGGTGAGGCCTTCTTCTCTTCCTAATTTCTTTTATTTATTTATTTATTTTGTTTAATAGATTTGTAAAGGAAAATAAGAAATAATAATAATAAATAGAAATGAAATAACAGAAACTAGAATACGGTAGAAAATGAAACAGGAGATCGATCTCAACCTTTTGCTTGTATTTTGTTTTTGATTGCTCAATCTTTTTTTTTTGTACTGATCTCAAGTCTGTTTTTGAATATTGAAAAATCTCCTGTTACATTTGTTTTTTGTTGGCTTTATAACCGAATGAAATACAATGTTTTGCTACTGTTTTGTGTTATCTGTTGCTTCTTTTCTGCTTTGCGTGTTTCTTTGTGTTTTGTAGGTGGTTGAGCGGTGGAGCAAGTGGTGCAAGGGCGATGGGACGGGGGCTGACATGGGAGGTTGAAAGATGTCAGACGGCACGTAGGAGGGTAGGAGGAAGGGCGGCTGAAAGTTGGGGCAAGGGTTAGGGTTTCCAAATGTTTAAACATTCTGGGCCACTTGGGCCTTCAAATTTTGGGTTGTTTGGTTTAATATGTAATAGGTTTGGATTTGTAATTATATTATCATTATTTTTTGGGTTGTTGGGCCCCGGGCAAATTTGGGCCCGTACAACTGCCCCTCTTTGCTCATTGTCGTGTAACGGAAATAGAGCAAAGACCATAAAAGGGTCAAATTTGCCGGGACCTGCCGAGTCTCGACCTCTCTTAGCGTTTCTTTTCTTCAAGTATCTTCAATGTGCTCCACTGTACTTCAGGGGATAAAATTTGTTTTGATCTGCTCCACTGCAACTTCAGAGAGATAAGATCTGTAATTTAGCTTCAATCTATTCCACTGCAACTTCAGGGAAATAAGATTTGCTATCTTTAGTCTGCTCCACTGCAATTTCAAAGAGATAAGACTAGTGACTTCAACCTGCTCCACTGCAACTTCAAGGAGATAAGGTTTATTTTGATCTGCTCTACTGCAACTACAGAGAGATAAGATATATTTATTTATAGCTTTAATCTGTTCCACTGCAACTTCAGGGAAATAAGATTTGCTATTTTCAGTCTACTCCACTGCAACTTCAGGGAGATAAGACTTGTGACTTCAATCTTCTCCGCTAAAACTTCAAGGAGATCTGCTGTGGCTTCGAGCCACTCCAATGCCATTTCAAGGAGAAGAGATCCGCTGAAACTTCAAGGAGATACGAATGGTGGCTTCAAGCCTCTCCAGTGCCATTTCAGGGAGAATGGATTCATAACTTCGATCTGTTTCCCTACTGCTTAGGGTGATAAGATCTGTAAATTCAGCTTGTTACCCTACTGCTTAGGGGTTTAAGGCCCATCGCCTTCGATCTGTTTCCCTACTACTTAGGGTGTTAAGATCTGTAAATTTAGCCTGTTACCCTATTGCTTAGGGGTTTAAGGCCCTTCACCTTCGATCTATTTCCTTACTACTTAGGGGTTTAAAACCATTACTTTTGATCTGTTTCCCTACTACTTAGGGGGTTAAGAACTGTCAATCTTCAACCTATTACCCTACTGCCTAGGGGGTTAAGGCTTGTCACCTTTGATCTGTTTCCCTACTGCTTAGGGGGTTAAGATCTGGGAATTCAACCTGTTACCCTACTGTTTAAGGGGTTAAGGTCCTTCGTCTTCGATCTGTTTCTTTACTACTTAGGGGGTTAAATCTGGAAATTCAGCCTGCTACCCTACTGCTTAGAGGGTTAAGGCTCACCGTCTTGGATCTACTCCACTACTGCTTAGGGAGATAAGATCTGTAAATCGGCCTGTTACCCTACTGCTTAGAAGGTTAAGGTTCACAGTCTTCGATCTACTCCACTACTACTTAGGGAGATAAGATTTGTAAATTCAGCTTGTTACCCTACTGCTTATAGGCTTAAAGCTCATCAACCCCGACCTGTTTCCCTACTGCTTAGGGGGTTAAGATCTGTAAATTCAGCCTGTTACCCTACTGCTTAGGGGTTTAAGGCCCATCAACCTCTGAGGAACATGATCTGTAAAATCAGTTTCATGTATCTATGCTTATGCCAAATAATTAGGATGCGATGATTGAAATGAATCAAATGCTCCTAACTAAATGTGATGCTTATGTCAAATAATTAGGATGCTATGATCGAAATGAATCAAATGCTCTTAACTAGATGTGTTATTATATGAATGTAGAAATGTCATGAGCTCATTTTTTTGTAAAAAAAAAAAGGCTTAAGGTATCATCGCTCGTTGTTCATCAAGACATTATCACTGATGTATTACGCTGTCATCTTGTTCGGCGGGTATTCTTGACAGAAAAGTCAAAGAAACAATCACATTTTGCTCAGCAAGCTTGCTCCGCTGTAATTTCAAAGTCCCTTCCACTGTACCTTCTGGGACATAAAGTTTGTGCCTCTCACTGCAATTTCAGAGGAATAACATTTGGTTTCTTCCATCCATCTTGTTACAACTCAAAGGTATAGGATTTGTATCATCTTCAATCGATTAATCTGTTACACTATTCCCTGGGTGTAATGACCAGATGTATATGCATGATATTTGCATGAATGCAGGGTATCATTTTTCTTTTCTTGAAGGTGACCCTTTTTTACACTTGGGTTGACATTGCTCGTTATTTGTCGAGATTGTATCACGGACAAAATGTCTTGTCTTTTGGTTCAACCAATATCTTTGACAGAAAACTTACTGAGATAATTTCAATTTAGGCTCAAATATTTCTAACCCTTAGGCTTGGTGAGTTCTGAACAATAGTCCTATTTCAGGTTCTTGTATTATTTAGAAACTTCTAGAGTAATATGCAAAACTTCTTTTATGAAAGTATTATTGGTCTATTAATCGTTATTTCAATGCAAAATGCTCGAAAATGATCAAAACAATGGACAAGAAGGAAATTGATTGGGAGCATAGCTCAAAATGAATAAATTAATTAAAGATTGCAAATGCAATAACAAGGAAATTAACTTAAAATGAATAAGTTAATCAATTATAGCAAATTCAAAATGGGTAGAATGGAAAACTAGGTGCCCTAGATATCGCAGCTTGAGCTTCTCTATACCAACTTCTTGAGGACCCTTCTGATCTCAATATGTGTTTAGGGGATCTGGAGTACTTTGTCGATGCCCCAAGATGTAGCATACTCCTTCATTATTAATTTAGGCATAGTAAGACTGTTGTATGCCCCACTTTGATCCAAATTTGAGCCGCCCTTTTCGGGTTTTCAGCTCAAATCCCCTTTGGTCTCAAGGTGCCCTTTGCGAGTTTTCACCTTGGCCTCTCCTCTTTTTTTCTTTTTCTTTTAGGAGAATTATTTCTTTACCAAATCTGAATTCACGGGATTGGGTAAAGTCTTGCCATCCATTTCGGCCAATATCAATGCTCCTCCAGAAAAGGTCTTCTTTACTACATAAGGTCCTTCCCAATTAGGCATCCATTTTCCTCTAAAATCTTTTTGCATGGGCAGAATCTTTTTCAATACCAGGTCTCCCTCGTGGAATTCTCTGGGATGAACCTTTTTGTTGTAAGCTCGCATCATTCGCTTTTGGTACATCTGACCATGGCGGATAACCCTCAGCCTCTCTTCTTCAAATTCAACTGATTATATCGAGATTGGATCTATTTTTCCTTATCCAATCTTTAACTCAGTCAATACTCAAAGACAAGGAATCTCTTCTACGAAAACCGTTTTTATCCCATAGACTAATGAAATATGCTGCCCCGACGAAGGTCTTGGCCAACGTTCGATGATGATAGAGGGTAAATGATGACTTCTTATGCCAATCTTTACAAGTCTCGGTCATCTTCCTCATTATCCTTTTTTTTTTTGCCTTTGCCGCACTGCAATATAGCGCCTAATCTTTGCACAGACTGCAAACTTTTGATATTGTATAGTTGTGTTAGACATGATCTTTTCTGGCATTCTTTGTTGGCACATTTTTTCCTCTTTTTTTTTGGAATTTGATGACTGTCGACTTAGTAACATTGGCATATGAAATGACTTTCACCCTTTTCACGAAGTAATCGATGACCCCAAAGATGAATCAGTATCGGTTAAAAGCTTTTGACGAGATTAGCCCCCATAATATCTGTGCCCCACATATAGAAAATTTGTGAAGAAATTGAGGAGGCATAAAAGTCTTGTCTTCCTCCGTTTGGCATTTATGGTTTGACTGATACAATCCCCTTCCATAGTGGATCAGCAGTACCCGAACCTTACGATTAGTCTGGCTAATGTAAGACCATAAACATGTGTCTTTCTAACACTCGTATGAACCCTTTTTTAGCATCTATAGGCCTTAGTAACCTTGGCATATCTTAATGCGATCATGTGAAAACATCTTTGAATTCTTGGAACAATTCAATGATGTCTCACTTTGTCTTTGTAGTGATGCAGGCTCTAATGTTTTGCCTCTTTCTCTTGTCTTAGGCTTACTGTCCACTGAGTTTTGTAAGGTAGGATCTGTTTTCATCTTACTCTACCATCCTTAACACATCAGGAGATATGTTATAGCCTCTGTCATCTTCCAAGTCCTAAGATCCCTCAAGACTTATATCTCGTTCGAAAGGAGATTCTGGGTCAGTAGTAACGTTGCTCATGTCATTGATATCTGGGGACCTATTGAAGGCAGATGACAAAGAATAAATGATTCTAAGGATGGTTTTTTGTATGGTATGATCATGGATGAAGTATACATGAATATTTGAAAGAAAGTCCAAAGAACAAATAAATCTAAGAACTATTATTTGTACAATATGAAATCAAAGAATATTTGCTCAAAAAGATGCATTTTATTGAAATAAAGACTTAGGACACAAGCCTATTTCACAAAAGGGGTCTAATTGCTTCTAGGCTCAAAGCAACAAGTGTGTTTTGAATATTACTCTAGATTAACTCTAAAAATAAAGGGATCTCTTCCACAGTCCCATTGTTCAAAACACTTCTAAGTAATACAAGGGTTTGAAAACTTTTATTCCCCAGTTCCTTCTTCGGATGAGTCATTTAGATTCCCCGATATTCCTTCCAGGCTTTTGACTTGTTCAAGGCATTGCAACTCTTTTGCCCCCACTTTCAAATCGTATTTACTTCATTGTTAGAGCGATTTGGTTCTGAGGAATTGTCAAACTTCACAACTCCCATTTCAATAAACTTTTCGACCAATTTTTTAAATGTAGTGCAGTTTTCGATTGAGTGCCCCGTTATTCCTGCATGGTACTCGCATTGAGCATTCTCATTATACCATTTCAGGAACGGAGGTTGTACAGGTTTAGAGTAAGACGGAGACACAACATGCACATCAAAGAGATTTTGATACAACTCCTTATATGACATTGGGATGGGTGTAAACCGGAGCCTTTCTATATTCGACCTTGAGTTAGATTCCTGCCTCGAAGGGCCTTGATAGCTAGTGGTTACAGTCTTCGGTTGGCCTATGTTGAGCAATTTGGAAGGCATGCTCACAATGTTCACTTCATTTTCGTTGTTTCTCTGGGTTGACCTTTTAACGCTTTCTCTTACATCTATCTTCCCGCTCCTGATTGCATTTTCAATCATCTCACCAGACATTACTATGTTTGAGAAGCTTAGGGTAGCGCTTCCCAACATATGGGTAATGAACGGGGCTTTCAGAGTATTGATGAAAAGCATCATTGTCTCCTTTTCCAGAAGAGTCGGCTGGACTTGCGTCGCTACCTCTCTCCATCTTTGGGCATATTGCCTGAAGCTCTCACTTTGCTTCTTTTCCATATTCTGTAGTGTAATTCTATCGGGCGTCATGTTAGTCACGTGGTCATACTGCTTCATGAAAGCCCGTGCTAAGTCTTTCCATGAATTGATTCTAGCACGGCTTAATTTATTGTACCATTTAGTTGCTGACCCAATCAGACTGTCTTGGAAACAATGAATTAATAATTGGTCGTTATTAACATATCCTGTCATCCTTCGACAGAACATTGTGATGTGAGCTTCAGGACAACTAGTCCCATTCTACTTTTCAAACTCTAGAGTCTTAAATTTTGGCGGGAGTACTAGATCAGGGACCAAACTCAGATCCTTGGCATCGACCCCGCGATGGTAATCAGCATTCTCCATCACTCTAAGTTTTTCTTCCAACCACTTGTATCGATCTTCGAGTTGTCTTGCCAGTTCAACCTTTACTTTTTCTATTCCTTCCATTTCGTCTAAATCAGGAACTTCATGATTGGTTGGACTGTTCCTTAGATTGGAACCTGAGCCCGTCGGGTAGTTCATGGGTGCCGAGGTACCGACCTGATGTTGTTGTGTTCTGATAGCAATAGGTACATCTTGCGGACATGTCTGATCGTTTATCGGGGTGAAACCCGGAGGGTATAAAGGTTCCTCATTGTCCTCCCGAGCATTGATCATGGAGTTGTTTCATTTTCCTAGCCCCTTAGTCAGTAATTGGGACAATTGATTCATCGTATTCCTTTGGGCCTCTAGTATTTGGTCCCTTATATCTTGTTGGATCTTCGCCAGTTGCTCTTGCATTTGCAGTTGTAATTGGTCTTGCATTTCTTTTTGAAGTTGTTCAAGTCTTTCCAATCTTTGATCCATATCTTTTATCCTTTTCCGTGTACCGTAAAGATGCCTAGTCGTTCGACCTTTTTCAGTTTCCAGGCTAACTGAAATAATTTCACCTAATTAGGGTTCTTTTAGGGAAAGTCTAATGCAAATAATGCAATGCAATGCAAATGCATGAAATGAATGCAAAAGAAAGGAATGTATTGATTCTGAATTCAATTTCATTAGAATAACTTTTCTAGAAAACAAATTCCTTTACATAAAACGGACTACATATACGGCCTTTCTCTCATATTCCAAGTGAAGACACCTATCTTCCTCTTCATATCCGGATCTTATGGTCAAGTCTTGCGAACTTTCTAAAAGATGTCTCCATTAACTCCTTTTGTTTGATCCAGGCTGCGACTCGTTGCTCACTTATCCCCACGATACTTGTTAGCTTCTTTAAAACATGACGGCTCTCGAACAATCTTTGTCGGCTTGCATCCTCAGGCAATGAAGCAAAGTTTTGTATTTCTTCACGGACTATCAACCTTCTTTCATTGTGTTTACTTGGACCATATGTAGACAACCGTATTATAATCCACTTTATCAAAAAATTTGTTTTTTTATGACAAACTGTTCTATTTAACAATCAAATCTGAATCAACACCTCCTTCCTATGATGATGTAATGCAATGCAATTATAAACAAAACAAAAACAAAACACGTTAGTATAGGATAAATAAATAACAAATAAAGCAATTCGGGTGACCACTAGGGGTTCGGAGTGGCTCTACCTAGGGTGGGCTCCTAGGTCTCTCTACATGTGGCTCGGTTCTAGAGTAAAGGTACCTGAACCAGCAGATTCCTTGATCTTCGCCCATTATAGGCTCATACAGACCGAGTTCAGTTCAGGGGAATACATTTCCCTATGGCTGCACGGAGATGAAAATCTCACGAAGACATAGGTACTGATGTATCCCGAAAGTGATCCACTATCCTGCACGGAGGTGAAAACCTCACGAAGGAGTAGTTTCTCACTCCCACTTAAAGGGGTGTGACCACAACGGTCATGCAATGCAATGTGCGAGGATATATGCATAAAAACTCGAAGCGATTAAAGAAAATAGGAATAAAATGATGAAAACTGCAAGAAAAACGGGTGAAATGAAATGAAAGGATCGTATATCAAAATCAAATTTTCAATTTTTTACAAAAAGACAAAATTTAATCAACTTATGGCTTGACTCTCTTATTTGGGTCCCCAGTGGAGTCGCCAAGCTGTCGTAACCATTTTTGAAAAAAAGGGATCGACTTAAATTTTGAAAACGAAAACGAATAGAGGAGTCGCCACCAATCCTTTTTGATGAGGTGTGATCGGGTCACCTCGTAAAAGTGATTGTTTTTAATAAATGATTTGATTTATTTAAACAACGATTTTGGTCCACGCAAATCAAGAAAACAGGTTCGGGAGTCGGTTACGCACGAGGAAGGTTAGACCCTCGATACGCCCAAAATTGGTACCTAGTTGATTAATTAGTGTCTTAGTGTCGAAGATTAGAAAACTTGAAAGAACTTTGAAATACGATCCGTCTTTGTAAAAAAAATGCTCAAATGTTGAAGACCTTCTCGTCTCAAAACATAAAATGTCACATTCAGTAAGTTAGGACACGACATCTTGAATTTTCGAGAGCGAGCTTGCCTTTTATATAAAATTTTCGTATTTTAACTTATTAGAAGGGTATTCGATTATTTAGAGTAAACGAGAGAAATCGAAACCCAGTAAGTTAGGGCACGTCTTCTCGAATTCTCAAACACCGAATATTGCCTTTATTTAAAACAAATTCTTATTTTGAGGTGACAAAATGTCATACCCGGTAAGTTAGGGCACAACACCTCGTATCTCCGAGAATAAGTATTTCTTATTCAAAAACCATATTGTGATTTTTTAAAAGAATATTCCGTTATTTAGGTTAAATGAAAAAAATCGAAACCAGTAAGTTAGGGCACGATTTTCTCGAATTTCCAAATACGAAATATTACCTTTATGGAAGAATTAATATTGGGTTGGATAAAACCTAAATTCATAATGAAACGAGATGATAAAGAATGCATAACAGAAAAACAAATAAAAATTGATAGCCATAACAAAATAAACATAAGCACAAATGTGACTGATAACGATAAAACAGAGATAAAATAAATAAATAAGCAGATAAGCTAAGACAATGATAAATAAGCTAATAGTATTAAAAAAACTAGTTGTAAATAAATATTACGTAAAATAATAAAAATGTTAGTAATAGTAATAATAATATTGATGGTAATAATAAACGTAATAAATATTTTAAAGTTCGAATGATATAAAAAAATGTATATATATATATATATATATATATATATATATAAATGAAGAATATATGATGTGAGTGAGGAGTAGAAATAATATAGTATTTAAAGAGTAATGGTAAAAATATAATAATAGTATAATAGTAATAATACAATGACAATAACGATAATAGAAGTTAGTAATAATAATTTGTTAAACCATAATAATAATAGTAATAATATTTATAATATACATGTATATAAAACAGTAATAAAAGGATATGTATATATATAATAATAACAATAATGGAAATAATAATAAAAATGGCATTAAAATAAAATAAATATAAGTATAAATATAACAATAATAATAATAATATCAATAAATAGATATGTAAAACATGTAAAAACAAAATGTAAGCAATTTAATTCTAAATATGTATAAAAATAAAGACATGATAACAACTAGACAAATAGATAAACATGTAATAATAATAATTACAATAGTGCAACATGCGAATGACAGAATGAATAACAATGCAAATTAAAAAAACAAAATAAATATATAAAGAAATAAATAAGTGAATGAATATAGAATAAACAAAATAAAATATAACAATCTATAAAAATTGAAATTAAATGAATAAAGGGCTAAATCGAAATTTGAGATAATTTAGAACCTAGATTATAATAAAAATAACAAATAAGGATCGAATCAAAATTAAATAAAATAATAGGGCGAAATTTAAAAAGGAAAATGCAAAGCGGGACTAAATCAAATGGCGCAGGAAAGAAGGAGGGACCATAATCGCAAATAGCCCATTTGGGCTTCGAAAACACACGGGTCACTCCTTCAAATCGAGTCAGGCGCGCGGCTATTCAAAATGGTGCCGTTTAGGCACCTAGACCCCCTAACCAAAACGGTGTCGTTTTGTAAATGTATAAAAGGGCCAATTTTTTTGTTTTATTTCATTTTAACCCTAGAGTTTAAAAAAACAAAACAGGGAGCCATCTTTCTCTTCCTCTCCTCTTGTGTCCGGCCGAAGGGGGTCATCGTCTAACCGCTGCACCACCACCGTATTCGGTGGCCGGCGATGCACAAGAATGGGCCATTTTGCCACGTTCCAAAAGAAGTTCGAGAGCCTAGCCTTTTTAGTCGAAAAGAAATGAAAGAAAGGATCCCCACCCCCTTTTCAGCCCCGACGACGGAGGAAAAATCTCCAACGATGAAGCCGCGGGCGTTTCCGGTGAGGCTTTCTTCTCTTCCTTTTTATTTTTTTTATTTATTTTCTTTAATAGATTTGTAAAGGAAAATAAGAAATAATAATAATAAATAGAAATGAAATAACAGAAACTAGAAAACAGTAGAAAACGAAACAGGAGATCGATCTCAACCTTTTGCTTGTATTTTGTTTTTGATTGCTCAATGTTTTTTATTTTTTGTACTAATCTCAAGTCTGTTTTTGAATATTGAAAAATCTCATGTTACATTTGTTTTTTGTTGGCTTTATAGCCGAATGAAATACAATGTTTTGCTACTGTTTTGTGTTATCCGCTACTTTTTTTCTGCTTTGCGTGTTTCTTTGTGTTTTGCAGATGGTTGAGCGGTGGAGCAGGTGGTGCAGGGGAGATGGGACGGGGTCTGACATGGGAGGTTGAAAGATGTCAGACGGCACGTGGGAGGGTAGGAGGAAGGGCGGCTGAAAGTTGGGGCAAGGGTTACGGTTTCCAAATGTTTAAACATTCTGGGCCACTTGGGCCTTCAAATTTTGGGTTGTTTGGTTTAATATGTAATAGGTTTGGATTTGTAATTATATTATCATTATTTTTTGGGTTGTTGGGCCCCGGGCAAATTTGGGCCCGTACACCCTCAAAAAATTTTAAATTTTAGTTGGATCCCAAGTAAATTAATCATAATCATGTTGTTTTTAATTATGTCAATTTTGATTAAATTTTGGTTCGTGTAATGTACCATTCAAACTTTCCAGATGAGCAGATTCGCAAAATAAAATGTGCTCCTTAAACTCCACAATATCAAATTTTGATGCATATATCTTAACTACTAACATAAAAAGTCATTTATCTTTATAAATTAGTATAAACAAAAGCATACATTTTATATATTTTATCTTGCTGATTATGGGTTTCTTTTTACTTTTTTATTTGATATTTTAATTTTATTTATTTATATATGTTTATGAGAAAGTTGTTTTTTTTTATTTTTCAAGGTATTTTAAAATTCATGAGTGTCGAGTTAGAATTTAAAATTTATTTTATAAAGTTTTCAGTGTCATAATAGAATCTAAGTGATAATTGTGTAATGGATACTTTGCCTCGATAATTGAAGGAGTTGAGTTTTAAATAATTTCTAATTTATTTGAAATTAAACCCTAATATCATTGGTTATCGAGTTTATATGTATTTAGGGATTTATCATGTAAAGTAGATTGAGCCCTAATAAATGCAATATATATAATTCGACACACATGGCTTGAAATTAAACCTATTCATGAGTTGGGTCACTTATCCAGACTCGAAGACTCACCCAAAAAATGGGAGGGTTTGGACAAAATACGAGGTCTGAAAAATGGGTTTGGGTAAGATTTAAGGCCTGTTTTCTATATGGATCGGGCCTTGGGCAAGAATTTTTTGGCTAGAGCTCGACTCGACCTGACCTGAATATTATGTTATAAAACAATATTATACTAATTAATTTCCCAGACATAGTCTTACACTGGCTCAACCATCAAGTCGATGCCATGTCCCAGACATGGTCTTACACTAGCTCTCACATATCCGTGTCGATGCCATGTCGTAGACATGGTCTTACACTAACACCTCTATACGTGCCGATGCCATGTCCCAAACATGGTCTTACATAGACACATCTTGTAGCCAATGCATGTCCCAGCATGTCTTACACTGGCTTACATCTCGAGGCCGATGCATGTCCCAAACATGTCTTACATAGCTCTCGTCTCAATGCAGATGCCATGTCCCAGATATGGTCTTACACTGGCTCTCAGGCTCTATCCACCAAGACAACAAATTCTTTCAATTTCAAAATTTCGACTAAAAGTTTTATGTCTTCATTCAACCCATCTATGAACCACTTACACATTATTTCTCCAGTAGAAACACACTCCCGAACATACCTACTGAGTCTCACAAATTCTCGCTCATATTCAGTCACAGACATTCGACCCTGTTTCAGCTCTAAAAATTCTTTTCGCTTTTGATCAATAAACCGCTCACTTATGTATTTCTTTCTGAACTCAGTTTGAAAGAATTCCCAAGTAACTCTTTCTCTCTGTACCACGAATATCAAGGTATTCCATACAGTGTCTCTCAAAAGTGATACCGCACATTTCACACATTCAGCTGGTATGCAAGAAAGTTTATCAAGTATTCTGATCGTATTCTCAAGCCAAAACTTGGCTCTCTAAGGATCATCATCAACAGTAGCTCTAAATTCTTCAGCCCCGTATTTTTGGATTCTATCTATAGGAGGCTTACTCAAGCGCAAAAATTCTAAACCTTGATGAACTATTGGAATCGTTTCGGGAACAGGTGGAGGTGGAGGTTACTAAGCAGCCAGATTCATCCGAACAAACTCAGTGACCATTCGTTCATCATTTGGAAAAAGGCTTTTTTAGCCTCTCCTCCTTGACTCTCAATTACAGGTCTCGACTCAGACTGCGCTGCCCCATGTGCTGGAGCTAGCGTATTACTTTCAACATTATCAGCTATAGCTCGATTGGGATCTATTTACTATATGAAAACACGATCTAAAACTGTCAGGAGATATCACACTATCACAGGTTGCATATGGCATGTATAGCTAAACTTTCACATACGTTACATTAGTTTGAGAATCAACTAAACCGTAGCTCTGATACCAATAAATATAACACCCCTAATTTGTATCCTACATCAAAATAAGGTTACGAGGCATTACCGAATTTACAACACAAACATTCATACAATTTGAATAATAAATCTTTAACCAAAACATGCATTAGAAGTGGTTCGGGACTAAATCGATAACTCAAGAAACTTTAACAAAACTTAAAAAAAATTTTAATATGTAGGGGTCACATGCCTGTGTGCCCTGACCATATGACTCACACGGCCAAAAAACACGCCTGTGTCCTACGCCGTGTGGACGTTCGAAATAGAATCACATGGCCGTGTCTCGGCCCATGTCCGATCCCGTGTAACTCTTTGACTTGGCTCACACGACCAGACCACACGTCTGTATGTCAGTCCGTATGCCTCTCGAAATGGCCTCACACACCCATGTGCCAGGTCGTGCCAAAACTGGAAGGTATACTGACTTGCACCACACGGCCAACCACACGCCCTTGTGCTAGGCTGTGTGGAGCTACTGACTTGATTTCTACTTGAGTACCAGGGGACACATGGCCATGCCCACCACCGTGTGTCACACACGTCTGAGACACACGCCCGTGTCTTTGGCTGTATGGACATAAGTAGGCTATTTACCAAGCCATCTTGTCACCCAAATTTGCATCAACCTAACCAAGTAAAAAGGCACTCAACATAGTATCAATAGGCAATCAAACCAACCTCAACCAAGCATAATTCATACTAATTCCAAACCATCAAACACAAGCTATACAATTTCCATAATATGCTATCCAATTTCATACCAAAACTCACAATCTCAAATCATCAATATGATCACTTTCAAACATGCATTATTAGCCTAACTCACAAACATATATCTTCTCAATTATCAACCATTTCCCACAAGCATTTGCATAGCAATAAGCAACACAAGACAAAGGCCATTTATATGTATATATATACAACCAAAATAACCAAAACAAGTTAACTTACATGGCTATATACAAAACCAAGCTCTTAATATTTACTAGTCATCTCTAATGACTAAATTTATTAGCCACACATGTACCAAAATGACCAAAGTCCCTATACATGCCATATGACCTACAACTTAATTTCAAAAGTACCAAGTGATAATTAGATAGTGTGATGAAGTCTCCGACGATTCCCGAATCTGAGCTAGCTTTATTATCACTATTAAACATAGAAAAATAAACAATATAAGCTATAAAGCTTAGTAAGCTCGTATGAGAATAATAAGCAAATCTCAGCAATCATTTACCATTCAAACAATATGAACATAATATTCAACAACACATTAATCACAAGATTAATATAAATTCAATCACATAACTACTCATAAGTTTACAACTTTCTTAGTTTCAATGCTCGTATGGTCTTCTCTACATACCTGTATCGATACGTATCTATTTCTCACCATTTCACATCTTCAATATACCAGTTGAACCATTTGGAATAGAAATCGGATACTCAAAAGTCTTGCACCCTAAGTGCCCATATCATGGCCCGAAGCCATTTTAATGAGTCTCGCACTCAAAGTGCTAATATAATGGCCCGGAGCCAAATCAATGTAACTCGTACCCGAAGTGGTAATATCATGGCCCGAAGCCAAATCAATGTAACTCACACCCGAAGTGCTAATATCATGGCCCAAAGCCAAATCAATGTAACTCCTAATGACATGTCATTCGTATCCTAATCTATTCTTAAGGTTCAACCGGGATTTCTCATCTGTCGAATCTTCGTCGAATATTTCTGTAAGTTCATATCCACAATCAATTCAATAAAAAAGCATTTAAAACACAATTATAATAATGTTTATTAACATACGATCTTACCTTGGATGCTAAAACGGAGAATTAAGTCGATTAATTTGAAACTTTATTCTTTCTCCGATTTAAATCCATATTTCACCTTTCTTAATCTAAATGTAATCAAAATTAACTTATTTAGCTATCACTCTATTCAATTTAATCCAAAATACACATTATGGAAAATTTACCATTTTGCCCTAATATTTCAATTTCTTTACAATTTAGTCCTTATCTCATAAAAATGAAAATTCGTGTAATTCAATCTCACCCTATCATAGCCAAATGTTATTTAGACTCATAGTAGCCCATAAATTTCATTATTTCATACAATTACCACATAATTTATCACATTTCACAATTTAACCCTTATTTGACAATTTTACTAAAAATCACTTAACAAAAAGTGTTTATTACACAACAAGGTTTCATTTTCTTCCATTAAACCTCACTAAAAATAACACACTTTCATGAAAAAACCCTAGGCTTTCAACCAAATTGCAAATTAGTCCCTTCATTAGCTAGCTTAAGCTACAACAATCTTGAAAACATAAAAATCATTAAAAATGTGATAGTTTTTCACTTACATGCAAGGAAGTAGCTTGAAGAAAAATTTTCTCTTCTACAATGGTGAAAAATCGGCTAGCATGGTTAAAATGAGGAAGATGATATTATTTCATTTATTAAATTAGTCTTTATTTACTTAATTACTTTTTTACCCTTACCTAACTTTAAAAATTTCAAAAATACCAAGCCATGCACACCCACTAACTCAAATAGTGGTCTAGTTACTCAATAAGGATCTCCACTTTAAGTTCTATAGCTATTTAACACTTTTAGCTAATAAAACACAATTTTCACGCTTTATGCTATTTAGTCTTTTTTCAAAAATTAAGCACTCAATCGGTTAAATTTCTTAACAAAATTTTCACACAATCATACTATCATGCTGTAAACCTAAAAATAATAATGAAATAAATATTTTAACCTCGAATTTGTGGTCCCAAAACCACTGTTCCAATTTGATAAAAACTGGGCTGTTATAGATTACCTATTAACATAAGTTGTAATCCTGCATTGTAATACATTCTTTTGATGCAACTTAGTATTAATTAAACCTTAGGTAACCAATGATCCAGTATTTGCTTATTCATTTTTCTTTTCAAGCAAAAACTGTTAAAGGCAAATATAAGAAAATAATAATTTTAACTATGAAATTTTATTTGACCAATCTATTTGAAAAATTACAAGCATAATAATGAAATAACTGCACAAAAATCCCAATAGTACCATCTAGAGCTTCCAAGCTTTGGCATATTGATTCATCTTATCCATATTTATATGTGGTGAAGGGGCTAGTTTGACAAGGTTCTCTAACTATATGCACTTCACCTAGCACCATTTAAATCTTTCTTTGGTTTCTCTCTTGGTGGTGCGCAACCTAACAACCAGCCACACTCATACACCAAATTGATTGCATTAGTTGTGACTATTGCCTCCCTATCAATTAGAGTAGTTTTTAAAGCGACATCTTCGAGCATAATGATCACTTCTCTCCATGAAAAATGGAATATAAATGTTTTCAGCCTCCATCTTTCTACCAAGGTGGGAGCCAATTGAGGAAGGATTTTAAACTTAGCCTTTGTAAATACCACATATAAATCAGCAATCTTCAAGCATTCCTCAATGCAATGATTGGAAATGTAAATTGTGTTAAATCTAAAGAACTCGATCTAATGACTGTAAAAAATTCATAAAATAATAATATTAAATTTTAGAAATTATAAACATTTCTAAAAAAAATTAAAAATTGTAAAAAAAAATTTGAGTTGGAGATTTTGCCATATTTATAATGCAGTTGTCAATGTTCCGCTATCCCCCTTGGCTAAGAAATAAGAAAAAAAAATTGAGAGTTGAAGTGCTTGAGAAAAATGGAAAATTTGAAAAGATTTTGGGTGGGGAGAAGGGAGGAACAAATGGTTTTTATAAGGTGGAAGTCCACATCGAAAATCTACATCTATAGGAGTTGACTTCCACTGTATTTAATTGGGTTGGTTGGGTTAATAGGCAAATAAATACCTAGGTCAAACATCCTAACCCTAAACTCAACACCTATGAGTATCAATACTTTGTATGTGTTTTGTAGTTCTTTCTTCTTATGATGCATGCCATGGATTAGCATGGTGATTTTGACATCATCATGAACTTACCCTATGGATGTCGATGTATTAATCTTCCCAAAAGATTATATTTTGGGAAATGATTTCTCCATAAATATATATTAATAAATAATATTAAAATGTCTAATGTGAAAGTCGAAATATCAATAGTGGGAAGGAAAAACCCTAAAAAAATGACATCATTAGAAAAGATGAATAGTTTTTGTAATATTCAATTTGTATAACTATTTTAAAGTTGGAACTTATTTTGTAATATTAACTTTTTGTAATATTAACTTTTTATACATTTTGAGGTGATTTGATAAAAAACACAATTTTAAAGGCATTAAAAAGTAAAAAAATTAAATGGAAGACTAAATTAATTTTTTTATAAAATTAAAAGGCTAAATAAATTATTATACTAAAATAAATTATGAAGGAAAAATGCAATATTGTCAAACATGTTATTGTCACAATATCTTTTCCAACTAAATTCTTGCAATGTGATGTGCTTTACTAATATTCTTGAGCTAACATATGTATACACACACCTACACATGTCTTTTCCTAACTTCAACATTTTCTTTTTAACTTTTTAATATGGATATAAAGAATATATTTTTGAACTTTCAACATTTTCAACTGCTCAATGAATGTCAATATATACACTTTTTTTAGATTGATATTGTAAACAGGTCAATTTGCCCGAGTCCAAATCAAAACCAAAACACAAAACAATAATAAACCAAACCAAATTATAACAGTCCAAATTAAAGGTCCATTTACAGATTTTCGGGCCTAAACTGAACCTAACCCGAATAGCCTAATAATTCTAACCCAATGAACCCAAAGGCCCAAATACAGAAATGGCCTAATGGCCCAAATGACCCAAATTCTGGTTTTAAAAAGGGAAACCATAGCAGCAAGGAGTGCTGCAGCCCCCAGCCCACAGAGCCGTACGGTCTCTTGGCGTCACAGCCGCGCCTACGCCTTCGTATGCTAGCATACAGCCCTCGTACATGCGCCACGCATACCACGTACCTGCAAGAAGAGACAAACACAACAGCAAATACAAAAAATAGAAAAAATTGTATTTTTTTTATTTTTCTTTTCGGCTATAAAGCCAAGAGATTTGATTTTTGTAAGGGGTTACGCACACTGGATATTAAAAAAATCAAGCCAAAAGTTATTGAAAGGTGATTTCCAAATCTGTTTTTTCGTTTCTTTTGATGGGCTTTGCAATTTTAGCATGAACACATGAAGGGGACCCGAATTGACGCCGATGAAAGCCCAAACGTCTCAGAAATGCATGGATGTGGGCGAGGGTCGAACGGTGTTAAAATTTTGTTTAAATCTTCAAAGTTTGTTTCATTTTTTTGAAAGAACAGAATAAAATTCAAGTTTTTTTTTTTAAAAAAAAAAGGGAAAAGAGGGAGCGAGGTTACCAGATCTCCATGGTCGTGGCCTCCGTTGTCAAGATCTGGCCATCATCCGCGCCATTGGTCATCAAGTTGATGGAGGTTTAGTGGCTGCGTAATGGAACAAACCCTAACAGAGCAGGGATTCCTTTCTTTTTCATCTGTGTTTTCGAAAAGAAAATAAATGGGAATAGGGTCCTTTAGCACCAGAATCAAAAACAACGCCATTTCAGCCATAAAGATCGGCGCGTCGACCCGATGGGCAGGCCGGATCTGCGCCCTTTTGTTCAAAATGGGGAATTTGCACGTTAGATCCTTCCCCTTGCGCGAGCATTCAATTGCACCTTATCTGCTTTACTTTGTTTTTTAATTCGGTCCTATAATTTGCGCGCGTTTTCATTTTGGTCCGCAATATGGCGCAGCGTTTCGGGATCAGGGATATTTTCAACTGTGGTCCCTGTGAATTCGCGCGCCTTGTGCATTAGTCCTCAATTTAATTTCAAGAATTTGTAAATTATCCCTTTTATTTTAATTTTATTTCAAATAAGTTTTTTTTCATCATTTTTTATTCATTTCACATTCATTTTTAATTATTGTTTATTTATTTTGTATTTTGAGCTACTTTGATAATTGTGATTTGTTTCAAAGTCATTATTTTTAATCATATCACTTTAACATTTTGTGTAATATTTTTTAATGTTTTTGTACATTATTATATTTACATGATTCATGATAGAGTGCCATGTAAATTATTAATCTTATATTATTTTATACATACAATTTCTTTTAAACTTATTCCTATATTTTGTTATATATTCTTTTGTTATCTAAAGGAAACTCCACATATTTTATGTATTATTTAAACTATTATTATTCATATACTTGGTACATATATTTGATTTATATATTATTCGATCTATGTTATTTTAAACATATGGTTTTTTTTAAAAAATCTATTTATATATAATTATGTTGTTACAATCTATTACGTATATAACTTATGATGAAGTTAATTTAATTTTATAATTCATATTTTAGTTCCACGTTATTTTTTATATATAATGCACATGGACATTAATTTAGTTTCATATTTTATGCATGCAATCTTTCCATATTTTATGTTTTTTTACAAAAAATTATCTTTATTGTATAGATATTGTTAATTTCAAATAAATGTTTTATTTCTAGATATTTGGCATTTTATTTGATTCAAATGTTTTTGCAACGTCAATGTTAAAAATTATATATTTATATTCTTAGTTTTTCTTTTATAAATTATTTCAAGTATTATTTGCCCATTAATCCATCATTTTTAGAAATTATTTTAGTATCATATTGGTTTTATATTGTTTGGTATTTCATGAGTTAATTGTCCTCACATTATTTCATGTATATTTGCCACATCGCGTTTACTTGTTTTTATGTATTATTAAATCAATTGTTGTTCACTCATGCTTGTAAATTTTGTTGTTTTAAATTAATTTTTTATTTGATTTGATTGGTTAAATAACGTTATGTTATCTGCACTTATCAAGTATTGTACGTTATTCATGCATATGATCCCATATTCATTACTTCTTTTCCTCTTGATTTACAAGATGTTGTTTTGTGGTTTTTAACTCTTTGAAACTAATTATTCCATTTTATTTCAAGTCAAATTAATGCGTTTTGAGCTAATTCTACAATTGTTTATTTGAAAATTTACTAAAATAAAGGTAATGATTGATGTTTGGGAACTCGAGGAATCGTACCGTACCGTGCTGGATTTCGATTTTTCGTTTGTCCAAGATAATCAAATATTCCTTTGAAATTTCATCCGCATTTTCTAAATTCTAAAATAAGGCAATGTTCAATGTTTGTAAATTCGAGAAATCGTGCCCTACCGTGCTGGGTTTCGTTTCTTTCGTTGGACCAAATAAGCGAGCATCCTTTTGTAATTTTCAAATGTACGGGCTTTTAGAATCAGAATTGATCGTAGTTTCGAAGGTTTAGAGGATCGTGTCTTAACGTGCTGGATGTGATACTGTATTCCTTTGAAATAAGCGAATCTTGATGCCCAATTTGATTCATTCAAGTGTTTTAAAAGAAATCGTATTTCAAAATATATTTTAGACATAAGGACATTATTTAATCAATTCGGTACCAATTTTGGGCATAGCGAGGGTGCTAATCCTTCCTCGTACATAACCAGCTCCCGAACCCGTTTTCTCAAATTTCGTAGACCAAAATAGATTTAAATGGAATAAAATATTTTATTAAGGTGATCCAATCACACCAAAATAAAAGATTGGTGGCGACTCCACATTTGGTTTAAAAATTCGATCCCCGTTGTTTTCAAAATCAAAAAAATGGTTTCGACAGCTTGGCGACTCCACTGGGGACTGAACAAGAGAGTCAAGCCATAAAATTGATTATTTGCTGTCCTTTTGTCAAGAATTGAAAATTTGTTTTGAAAATCATTATTGTTTTGATCATATTTGTTTGTATGATTGTTTTAGTTTGGGTCTTGTAGAACAATATTGCATTGCATTGCATGACCGTTGTGGTTATACCTTTAAGTGGCAGTAAGAAACTATGCTTTCGTTAGGTTTTCGCCTCCGCATAGGCTAGTAGATTGCTTCCGGGATACATCTGTACTTATGATTTTGTGAGATTTTCATCTCCGCATGGTCATAAGGAAATGTATCCCCCTGAACCGAACTCAATTCATATGAGCCTATAATGGGTGAGGATTGAGGAATCTGCTGGTTCAGGTACCTTCTCTTTAGAACCAAACCACATATAGTGAACCCTAAGAGCCTTCTTTAGGTGGAGCTAGATTAAGCCTTAGTAGTTGCCTATATCTGTGTTCTGATTATTTTTGGTTTTTGCTTGTATTTTATCATTAACATTTGATATTGACTTATTGTGTTTTGATTGTGTTTTGCATAAAATTGCATACTAAAGGAGGTGTTGATTTGTATTCAATTACTAAGTTAAAAGATTTAACATGGAGAATGAATTTCTTGATAAATTTGAGGATAATGCAGCCGTCCGTGCATGGTCAGATAAGTTACAATCAGAGAAAGGGGATAGCCTGGCAGAAGGATATACATCAGGGTTGCTGAAATTCACTAGCATCAATGTAACGCAGAATGAGTTGCAAGAGTTAAGAGATATATGGGCTCGTTAGGATAAGGGAACTAAACAGTTGTTCTATCAAAGTTATGGTGATATAGCCTACTTGCTCGATATTAAGGTGGACAAGCATCTGTTCTGAGTCATGGCTCAGTTTTAGAATTCTGCTTACAATTGTTTCACTTTTGGGGAAGTGGATTTGGTACCTACAGTGGAAGAATATACTACCCTGCTGAGGTGTCCAAAAGTTCAAGTCAAAAAAGCTTATGCTAAGGTTTTTAATGGTCCAACTTTTGCAAAGAATTTGATGACTATTTCAGGGATGAGCGAGCCTTGGGTCACTGCTCGAATTCAACAAAAGGGGGATAGTAAGTGTATTCCTTGGAAGAATTTGAGAGATTTGGTTTTAACACATCCAAATGAAAGGAAGAAGGTCGCTATCTTCGCCTTAAGCATCTATGGATTGGTGATTTTTCCCAAGGCTTTAAGGCACGTGGATGAGGCAGTCACTGACCTATTCGATCGTCTTGAGATGAGAATCACACCTGTACCTGCAATATTGGCTGATACGTTCAGATCCTTGAGCATGTGTCGGAAGACAAGCAAGGGGCAGTTTATTAGATGTGCACAGCTGTTGATGGTGTGGTTTCATGGGCATTTTTGGAAAGTAAACAAGGTTTCTTACCGGGTCTTTTCTGAAGGTTATTCCCCGTTAAAGGAGGAGACAGCCATGTAGAGGAGAGACGATATTTCAGAGGAAAAATGAATGGAAATTCTTCAAAATCTCAAGGAAGAGGATATAGAGTAGAGAGCTTTTTGGATGGTTCCTGATGAAATCCTATATCGATGCGAGAATTTTGATTGGGTACCATTGTCAGGAATTTGGGGAGCTACTGGGTATACTTTATTGCTTGCATTAAGGCAATATAAATCGAGGCAGTTTGCACCCACAACTTACGGGCTTGCTTAGTGTGAATTCTCCTATAAAGGTGACCACTATAAGAAGAAGGTTCGGGAACTGTCTGATGCTTAGAAGTAAACTCGCTGGATGAAGATGTTGGCTGTTGGTTCCATGGTGACACCTGAATACAATGAATGGTTTAAGAAAAGGGTCAATGATAATATTCCTAGGCTAAGTTTAGAAGATACTCGACTTGTGGAAGAACAATTATAAGTTGCCCCGTCAGAGTTGAAAATTATAAAACAGGATTTTGAAAAGAAGAGTTTTGAGCTTAGGAAGAAGATCAAACAGTTGGAGGAAGAAAAGATGCATCTGAGATTATACGTAGATGTTCAGAGGTCAAAGGCTGAGAAGTTGAGAAAAGGGAAAAGTAAGGCCGAAGAGGATCTGGACAGTTTGAAGACAAATTATAAGAAGTTACGCCTGTCTATGAGGACTGCTGGGTTAGGTAAAACTTCAGAACAAAGGCGCCGAAATTCAAGAGGAAAAGACCAAAGCTGACCGATGGGAAAGGAAATTCCAAGAGGCTCAGGCATAAAATGAGGATTTAGAGAAGATTCTATCAGAAAACAGAAATGAACGAGGTGAATTAAAGGCTAGAGTAGAGAAACTCGAGAAATCTCTTCATCTATACCGAAGCTATAATACCGCAATGGAGTTGAGAGCAAGCTTGAGTAATGTAGAAGAAATGAAAGGAAAAATAGAAGAATTAGAAGCGTCATTACAAAGTTGTGAGATGAGGATTGAGTTTTTTGAAGCAAGTGAGGAGCGTGGAAGGAACAACTTCACCATGCGTAAGACCAAGTCAGTAACAGGGATTACATTATGGGAGAAGCCGTAACCCAGATTCGGGAGGTAGCCGATTACTTGCAAGCTTTAGCGGTACAAGCGGACATACTGAGTGTGAAGTATGAGTTGGAGTCAGATCGGGGGTAGGAGCTAGCCTCATTGCTTAGTAAAATTAAGACTCTGAGCATTAGGAAGAAGTCTTATTTGTAACTCAGTTTTATGTAAAGAATTTTATTTTCTAGTAAAGTTTTCTAAAGGGAATTGAATCAAAATTGATGCCTCATTTGCATTCATGCATTTGCATTACATTACATCATATGCATTAAAGTTCATAAAAAGATTCTAATTAATTAAAAATTATTTAAGTAATCTGGAAACTAATGAAAACCAACCAAGTACGCATCATTACAGTACAAGGAAAAAGACCAACTCAATAGACAAAAGACTTGAAAAATTGGAGCAAATGCAAAAGGACATGCAGGAACAAATGCAGTCACAAATGCAAGAGCAGCTAGCCAAGATTCAGCAAGAGATAAAAGATCAAATGATAGAATCCCAAAGATAGATGATAAGTCAGTTGTTCCAATTACTGACGGGAAGAATGGATAAGGGAAAAGGTCCTATGGATAATGTTGGGGAAAATAATGAAGACCCTCAATATCCTCCTGGCTTCACTCCAACACATGTACCGACACAACCTAAGATTAATCTGCAAAGACCATTGTTACGATCAGGCCTCAGTAGATTCAGGCTGGAGCTTCGATACCAAGGAATTTCCAAGCTGGCTCAGGCTCTAACCCTGTTAATAACTCGAATTATCCACTTGTTCCTAATTTGGATGAAGTTGCAGAAGAGGAAAAGGCAAGGATGGAATCACAAAAGAAATTAGAGGAACAGTGTAAATGGCTAGAGGAAAAATTCAGAGTGATGGAAAGCACTAATAGTCATCACGGAATTGACGTTAAGGATCTGAGTTTGGTCCCAGACTTAGTCTTTCCCCCCAAGTTCAAAATGCCAGAATTTGAGAAGTACAATGGGCTGAGCTGCCCTGAAGCTTTTATTACCATGTTTTGCAGAAGAATGACTGGGTATGTTAACAATGATCAACTACTGATTCATTGCTTCCAAGACAGTTTAGTGGGGGCAGCATCTAAGTGGTACAATCAGCTGAGTCGTACCAAGATTAGTTCGTGGAAAGATTTGGCCCAAGCGTTCATGAAGCAGTACAGCCATGTGACGGATATAACTCCTGACAGGATTACTCTATAGAATATGGAGAAGAAACCAAATGAAAGTTTCAGACAATATGCGCAAAGATGGAGAGAAGTTGCCATACAAGTTCAGCTGCCACTTTTAGAAAAAGAAACTACGATGCTTTTTATCAACACTTTGAAGGCCCCGTTCATTACACACATGCTGGGAAGCGCCACAAAAAGCTTCTCAGATGTGGTAATGACTGGAGAAATGATTGAGAATGCAATAAGAAGTGGAAGGATAGAGGCATGAGAAAATACCAAAAGGCCAGCCCCGTGGAAAAAAGGAAAACAAGGTGAATAATACGAATATAGGGTACTCAAAATCGTTTACCATTAATCAGCTGAGAGCAGTGACTATTGGGAGTCAAGGGTCTTTAAGACAAGAGTTTGGCACAAAGAAAAATACTGAGAAGCTTCAATTTATGCCTATCCCAATGTCATATAAGGAGTTGTACCAAAGTTTATTCAATGTGTAACACCCCGAACCCGAGACCATCGCCGGTGTCGGACACGAGGGGTTAACAAGCCAAGTTCACTTGTTTTGCCCATCCATTTGACATTTTCAGTCAGGCTGGAAAACTGCGTCACTGTCGCCTTAAAAATCATATCTCGAGTTTCAAAACTCAGAAACTGGTTTTGTAAATTTTCCCTGAATTTAGACTCATATATCCATCCATGGATTTATTTCTAGAATTTTTGGTTGGGCCAATTGGTACAGTTTATTAGTTAAAGTCACCCATGTTACAGGGATCGACTGCTCTGACCTTCGCGTGGTATAACTTGAATATCTCTCTGTACAGGGCTTTAATGCTGGTGTCGTTTGTTTCTAATGAAACTAGACTCAAAATGGAATCTGTACATATAAGGTATGTCTCCTAATTCTTTTTTTATAATTTATAGTAAATTTTTAAAGTTGCAACAGGGAACCCAGAAACCGTTCTGGCCCTGTCTCACAATAGCTTTAATATCTCTTAACATGTAACTCCTATGACCATTTCGTTTCTTCCATATGAAAATAGACTCATCAAGGTTCATTTACATAGCTTATTCACTATTTAATTCCATTCCTACGAATTTTGGTAATTTTTCACATTCACGTCACTGCAGCTGGCAGCATCTGTTTTTAAGGTAGGTCTTACCTATTTGGTAGTCTCCATGAACCAACTAGTCTTGCCATACATAGGTTCATATATGATCATTTTAACCATGCCAATGGCTGATCATATGACCAACATTCCCATTTCCAAGCCATAGCCACATCATGACACCAAATATATACATACAAACCACAATTAGTCTAAGTTCATGCTTTTTTTTTCGAGCCATTTTCGCATGGCCGTACATATATACATCACAACATATTTAACCAACAAGGGGTAGTCCTATACATGCCATTTCAAGTTCAACCAAAAATTTATACCAAAATGGAGGCTTGATAGTGTGGATGACTTCGACTTCAACGATCCCAAATCCGATTGCTTGAGCGAAATCTAGAAAACCGAGAGCCAAAGCAACGGGTAAGCATTTTATGCTTAGTAAGTCTCAAGGAATATAATCAACTCTAATTACAGCAATACATTCACATAGCCAAATGCATCATTTCATTAATACACCTTCTTACTTCACACTTCATCATTATATAATTTCACAAAGTATCAATCAATTCAATAACTGAAATTCATTAGTCGGTTGAGCGAATGTTGCTCAAACATGTCGACTTTCCAATGCACATATAACGTACCTTATCCTTTGGGCTTTTCGAGTGTACTAATTGAATTCATTACAGCAACCAACACTCACCTCCAGCCCAAGATTCTTGAATATAACCGGATATAATCACGCACAAATGCCTTCGGTCCTAGCCGGATAGAATAACTCGCACGAATGCCTTGGTCTTAGCCGGATATAGCCACTAGCACAATTGCCTTCGGTCTTAACCCGGATATAATTTCCAGCATAATTGTCTTGGGCTTAGCCGGATGTCATTCAATTTCTCATGTACACATACATCAATAATCATTGGACATACATATTTCATTTTCGTTACTAAGGCTCAAACGCACATATATTCACAAGCATATTCGCCTTCGGGACTTAGCCCGGTATCATTCAATTTCTCATACACATAAATCAATAATCATACACATCCATACTTCATCTCACATAATTCAAGTAAGGTCACTTCTTGAGGACTTACCTCGGATGTTGTCGAACGGCTTTTTCGGCTATTCGATCACCTTTTCCTTCCCTTGTCCAATTGTGGCCCTCTTAGCTCTTGAGCTAATTCAAACAAATTCAATTTATTAAAACCTCATTGTGCTTGCTTATGGCGAATATGACAAGGAGTTTTAAATGGTCATATGGCCACTCTTTAGCTTGAATACACAATGGTCATGCACATTTTATACTACATCAAGCAATTCAATACAATTTATTTGAGCATCAAGGAAAAGCTAAGGCCTTCAATAGGCTACCCAAGGCCGAATATTCATGTACATGTTGAGGTCAATTTTGCACTTAATACCTCACAAAAACAACATGCATTTTACTAGTTAATGCTTTGCACATTGTGGCCCAAAACTTATAATATAGCATCAAGCACTTATATGTGTGCTAGGCCGAATTGTGCTTGCAATTTCACAAGCATTCTTCCACATCTTCTTCTTTAAACCAATATATTCATCACTTACTTCATAGCCAAAACATCATGTGCAAACATATATATACAATATGAGCATGGTCAATTTCAAGATGTCCATAGCCATCCAAAAATACAAATTTTAACTAACATGCAAGAAGCATGAACCATGTTCATGAATGCATCATGGCGAATATGAAAATCATGCTCCATTCAACTTCAATCATGGTTAAACACAAAAAAGAAAACTCAAAATCTTACTCAAAAGTAGACAATCCATCATTGCATGCATCATCATCAAGCTTCACACTTAGCATGCAATGGCTTTATCACCATAACAACTTTGGCCAAATACCATTTCCATGGCATAACAAGGATTTGAGCCATGGCTAACATGCACATCAAATTAGTAACCAAACCATGCATGAAACTCCCAACACAACCTCATACATACCTTAATCTTGATGTAAACTTAGCCAAATCTCCTCTAGGTCTCTTCCAACCCAAGCATGAAGCAAAAATCCTCCCCTTTCCCTTAGTATTTTCGCCAAGAAGATGAGAAAGGATGAACAAATTTTCTTTTCTTTCCTTAGGACATTCGCCAAGCCTATGGAGAAGAATGAACACTTTTTTTTTTCATACTCTTATTTTATCATTTCTAACATCATCCATTAGTAAAACATGTTGGGAACATGTTTCCTTGCCCATAATTTGTCATGGCCGGCCATCCACCTTAGGGAATGGGATAATTGACATGCAACTCCATTTATTTCACTTCATGCATTATTAGGCCACTTAAAATACACCTATCACATTTTCAAGTCCTAGCACATGGGTCCTTTCTTATAAATTTGCACCTAATTAATAAAAATCGAGACACGAAATATTTACGCATACCAATTCCACATACAATAAGCACGGAATATAACACTTAATTATTCTTGTGACTCGGTTTCGTGGTCCCGAAACCACTCTCCGACTAGGGTCACATTAGGGGTGTCACAACTCTCCCCCACTTAAGAGATTTTCGTCCCTGAAAAGCTTACCGGTAAATAGGTTCGGATATCGCTCTCTCTTAGAGTTCTCGGTCTCCCAAGTAGCTTCTTCTATCCCATGCTTGAGCCATAACACTTTCACTAGCGGAACCCGCTTGTTTCGCAACTCTTTCACTTCTCGTGATAGGATACGATTCGGTTCTTCCTCATAACTCATATTAGCTTGAATTTCAATTTCTGATGGACTAATCACGTGCGATGGATCGGATCTATAGCGTCGAAGCATCGAAACGTGGAAGACATCGTGAACCTTTTTGAGTTCAGGGGGCAAAATCAAACGATATGCCACTGGACCGACTCGCTCTGATATCTCATATGGCCCAATGAACCTCGGGCTCAACTTGCCCTTACTACCGAACTCGAGTATCTTTTTCCAAGGCGATACCTTGAGAAACACTTTATCACCCACCGATACTCGATATCCTTACGCTTCATATCCGCGCACGACTTTCGACGATCGAAGGCTATCTTGAGACTTTCACGGATTACTTTCACTTCTGCTCAGCATCCCTAATCAAATCCACCGAAAATCTTGCTTTCACCAAGCTCGGTCCAAAACAATGGTGTACGGCATTTACGCCCGTACAAAGCCTCGTAGGTGCCATCTTAATACTTGATTGAAAGTCGTTGTTGTAAGCGAATTCAATCAACGGCAAATACCGCTCCCATGAACCACTAAACTCGAGGACGCAACATCTTAACATATCCTCAAGTATCTGAATTATCCGCTCGAATTGACCATCGGTTTGGGGGTGAAAGGCGGTCTTGAAATGCAACTTGGTACCCAAAGCTTCTTGCAACTTTTTCCAAAATCGCGAGGTAAATCTCGGATCTCTATCCGACACGATGGAAATAGGCACCCGTGTAATCTCACAACTGAGAAACGTATAATTCCGCTTAATTTGTCCATTGAAAATCCGACGACGGGGACAAAGTGGGCCGACTTAGTCAATCGATCTACCACGACCCAAACCGCATCCTTCTTACTTGTCGACAATGGCGGTCCGGATACAAAGTCCATTGTGACTCGATCCCATTTCCACTCGGGTATCGTGATTGGTCAAGTAATCCCGAAGGCACCGATGTTCCGCTTTCACTTGTTGACATATTAAACATCTCAAACAAAGTCGGAGATGTCTCGCTTCATACCATGCCACCAAACCGACGTTTCAAATCATTGTACATCTTCGTACTCCGGGTGGATTGCCATTCGCTACAATGGGCTTCATTCAGAGTTATCGAAATGAGTTCAATTCTTTGGGACACACAGATGACTTTTGAACCTCAAACAATCGTCATCGTCGATTTGAAACTCCGAGTCCTTGTTCGAACACACGCAGCCCGCTTTGCAACCAACTCGTCATCGACTTTCCGAGCTTCTCGAATTTGGTGTGTCAATAATGGTTTGGCTTTCAATTCGCCACTAACACACCGTCGGATCGGACGGAGCATAAGTGCACATTCATCGTCAGAAGTGAATAACGATTTACGACTCAAGGCATCCGCAACCACATTCGCCTTTCCGGGTGATAGTCAATGATCACTCATAATCCTTTAATGACTCAAGCCAACGCCTTTGTCGCAGATTTAAGTCTCTTTGGGTCATCAAATATTTGAGACTTTTGTGATCCGAGTATACATGGCACCTTTCACCAAATAAGTAATGTCGCCAAATCTTTAAGGCGAATACGATGGCGGCCAATTCGAGATCATGAGTCGATAATTTTTCTCATGTGGCTTTAATTGCCTCGACGACAGGCCACAACTCGACCTTCTTGCATTAATACGCAACCTAACCCAAGTAGAGAGGCGTCGCTATAGATGACAAACTCCTTGCGGACTCAAAGTTGCACTAGAATTGGGGCTTCACCAAATAAGTTTTCATTGATCGAAACTTTTTGGCATTTCTCATCCATTCGAACTTAACGTCCTTTTGGAGTAGCCGTCATCGGCGTGGCTATCGTTGAGAAGCCTTTACAAATCGTCGGTAATAACCTAAGCAAGCCCCAAAAAGCTCGAACCTCAAGAATATTTCTGAGGCTTCCAATTAAGTATGGCTGAAATTTTATTCGGTCGACTCGAATACCCGATGCGATACCACATGACCCAAGAAGCTAACCTCTCTTAACCGTAACTCACACTTTTTGAACTTAGCATATAATTGATTATCCCGTAAAATTTGCAAAGACTAACCGCAGGTGTTCAAGATGTTTGGTCTCATTTCTTGAATAGACCAAGATGTCATCAATGAACACGACTACTTAATCGATCCAAATATGGTCTAAAGATCCGATTCATTAAATCCATAAATACCGCAGGGCATTAGTGAGCCCAAACGGCATCACTAGGAACTCATAGTGACCATATCTCGCTCAAGGCGTCTTGGGCACGTCCGAATCTCGGATTCGCAATTGATAGTAGCCCGATCTCAAATCTATTTTCGAGAACACCGAGGCTCCCTTCGTTGATCGAACAAGTCATCAATACGTGGCAACGGATATTTGTTCTTTATCGTCGCTTTATTAAGTCGACGATAGTCGATGCACAATCGCATGGTTCCATCATTCTTCTTCACGAACAACACCGGCGCACCCTAAGGCGAAAAACTCGGCGAGCAAAACCTCTATCCACCAATTCTTGCAACCGAAGCTTTAACTCCTTTAATTCCGTTGGTGCCATACGATACGGAGCTATCGAAATTGGAGTGGTACCGGTACCAATTCGATGCCAAATTCTATTTCCGAACAGTGGTAAACCCGGCAATTCTTTGGGAAAACATCCGGTATTCACAAACCACGCGCAGATTCGGGTTTCTTTTCGATTCCTTGTCATCGAAAGCACGACGCAAGGTACGCCGCACCCTTTTCTTACATATTTCGGGCCAACATCGGCGATATTACGGTGGCAACCCTTTAAGTCCGTAGACTCAACCCGAATTATTTCATTGTTCGCGACCTCAAATCGATAGTCTTGCTCTTGCAATTTACAACCGCATCGTGCATGGTCAACCAATCCAAACCAAGAATAACATCGAACTCATCGAACGGCAAAAGCATCAAGTCCGCCGGAAAACAAGAACCTCGGAACACTAGGGACTTTTCTTGCACACTTTGTTGACAAGCACGTAATGACCCAAGGGGTTTGACACCGAATTACAAACTCAAGAGACTCAATGGGCAAAGTCTTATCGACGCTAAGGTTTCACATATATATGAATGAGTAGAACCGGGGTCAATCAAAGCAATCACATTTGTATTGAAAAGAGTGAAAGTACCGGTAATAACATCCGGAGAGGCAAGCATCCTCGGCAAGGCGCAGTATGGCATAAGTCCTAGCAGAGCACGAGCCTCGATCCGATGGTAGCATCTCTAGCTCTCTCTCGACCGCCATCGACATTGCCCATATTTCTAGGTGGCCTACCTCGAGCGATGGTAGCACCCGGGTTTGCACTCGACTTACATTCTGTTCATGCATCCTCGGGCAATCCTTCATAAAGTGGTCGGCCGATCCACACTTATAGCGAGGAGCAATCACGAAACCAACAGCTCCCGAATGCCATTTTCCACAATGTGGACACTCCCCCTCTCGGCGATCATTTCCACCACCGCGATCGAGGTGACTCGTGTGGTCACAGGGGTCGATCGCGTCCTCGTCTAGAAAAGCCCAAACGCCTCTAGACCGGCTCGCATCATCTCGAAATCTCTTCGATGCTTGTTGAAGAAACTTTCCGAGGACCTCTTTCGAATTCTCCGGTTCCCACATCGCTTTTTGTTTCTCCTTTCTAAGCTCTTGACTTTACAAGCTCGCTCAACAAGTACTACGAACTCTCGATCTCGAGAATGCCAACAAACATCCTTATATCATCATTCAGCCCATCCTCAAGCGTTTACACATAATAGCTTCGGACGAAATGCATTCTCGCGTCTGGCTAAGCCTCACAAACTTTCGTTCGTAGTCGAATAACGGACATAGAACCTGCTTAAGATCAAGAAATTCCCTCCGCTTTTGGTCGATGAATCTCGATCGATATACTTTTTCGAACTTGGTTTGAAAGAATTCCCAAGTCACTTGCTCTCTAGGCACCACGTAAGTCGAGTACTCCACCAATAGTAGGCGGACTCGCGTAGCAAGGAGATGGTACACTTTAAGCACTCATCGGTGTACAGGATAGCTCATCAAGCACCGGATAGTGTTATCTAACCAAAATTCAGCTCGCTTCGGCATCATCATCATCCGTAGCCTTAAATTTAGTGGCCCCATGTTTTGAATCCTATCGATTGGGGCTTACTTGACCTTATTTGGTCAGTCACCGGAGGTATTGTAGGTGCGGGGGTTGCATTTGTCGGGAATGGAGGTTGTGGAACAGCCGTGTTGGTTCGAATGTATTGATTAAACCATTCGTTCATCACACTATAAAAGGCTTGCCTAGCCTCGTCATTAGTATTGCTGGCCATAGGTTGAGAGTCCGGCGCTGTCCCTCTTGCGGGAGCAGCGCCACACTCTCCACATCGTCAGCTATCGCTCGGTTGGGATCGGGATCCATTGCTATAAACAAACACAAAGTCAAATTGTCAGAAATCACCACACTATCGATTCATCATTTAATGGCATGTATAGCTAGACCCCAACACATCACGGTAGTCCTAGAATCAACTAAACCGTGGCTCTGATACCAAAAAAATTGTAACACCCCGAACCCGAGACCATCGCCGGTGTCGGACACGAGGGGTTAACAAGCCAAGTTCACTTGTTTTGCCCATCCATTTGACATTTTCAGTCAGGCTGGAAAACTGCATCACTGTCGCCTTAAAAATCATATCTCGAGTTTCAAAACTCAGAAACTGGTTTTGTAAATTTTCCCTGAATTTAGACTCATATATCCATCCATGGATTTATTTCTAGAATTTTTGGTTGGGCCAATTGGTACAGTTTATTAGTTAAAGTCACCCATGTTACAGGGATCGACTGCTCTGACCTTCGCGTGGTATAACTTGAATATCTCTCTGTACAGGGCTTTAATGCTGGTGTCGTTTGTTTCTAATGAAACTAGACTCAAAATGGAATCTGTACATATAAGGTATGTCTCCTAATTCTTTTTTTATAATTTATAGTAAATTTTTAAAGTTGCAACAGGGAACCCAGAAACCGTTCTGGCCCTGTCTCACAATAGCTTTAATATCTCTTAACATGTAACTCCTATGACCATTTCGTTTCTTCCATATGAAAATAGACTCATCAAGGTTCATTTACATAGCTTATTCACTATTTAATTCCATTCCTACGAATTTTGGTAATTTTTCACATTCACGTCACTGCAGCTGGCAGCATCTGTTTTAAGGTAGGTCTTACCTATTTGGTAGTCTCCATGAACCAACTAGTCTTGCCATACATAGGTTCATATATGATCATTTTAACCATGCCAATGGCTGATCATATGACCAACATTCCCATTTCCAAGCCATAGCCACATCATGACACCAAATATATACATACAAACCACAATTAGTCTAAGTTCATGCTTCTTTTTTCGAGCCATTTTCGCATGGCCGTATATATATACATCACAACATATTTAACCAACAAGGGTAGTCCTATACATGCCATTTCAAGTTCAACCAAAATTTATACCAAAATGGAGGCTTGATAGTGTGGATGACTTCGACTTCAACGATCCCAAATCCGATTGCTTCGAGCGAAATCTAGAAAACTGAGAGCCAAAGCAACGGGGTAAGCATTTTTATGCTTAGTAAGTCTCAAGGAATATAATCAACTCTAATTACAGCAATACATTCACATAGCCAAATGCATCATTTCATTAATACACCTTCTTACTTCACACTTCATCATTATATAATTTCACAAAGTATCAATCAATTCAATAACTGAAATTCATTAGTCGGTTGAGCGAATGTTGCTCAAACATGTCGACTTTCCAATGCACATATAACGTACCTTATCCTTTGGGCTTTTCGAGTGTACTAATTGAATTCATTACAGCAACCAACACTCACCTCCAGCCCAAGATTCTTCGAATATAACCGGATATAATCACGTGCACAAATGCCTTGGTCCTAGCTCTGACAGAATAACTCGCACGAATGCCTTGGTCTTAGCCGGATATAGCCACTAGCACAATTGCCTTGGTCTTAACCGGATATAATTTCCAGCATAATTGTCTTCGGGGCTTAGCCCGGATATCATTCAATTTCTCATGTACACATACATCAATAATCATTGGACATACATATTTCATTTTCGTTACTAAGGCTCAAACGCACATATATTCACAAGCATATTCGCCTTCGGGACTTAGCCGGGTATCATTCAATTTCTCATACACACATAAATCAATAATCATACACATCCATACTTCATCTCACATAATTCAAGTAAGGTCACTTCTTGAGGACTTACCTCGGATGTTGTCGAACGGCTTTTTCGGCTATTCGATCACCTTTTCCTTCCCCTTGTCCAATTGTGGCCCTCTTAGCTCTTGAGCTAATTCAAACAAATTCAATTTATTAAAACCTCATTGTGCTTGCTTATGGCGAATATGACAAGGAGTTTTAAATGGTCATATGGCCACTCTTTAGCTTGAATACACAATGGTCATGCACATTTTATACTACATCAAGCAATTCAATACAATTTATTTGAGCATCAAGGAAAAGCTAAGGCCTTCAATAGGCTACCCAAGGCCGAATATTCATGTACATGTTGAGGTCAATTTTGCACTTAATACCTCACAAAAACAGCATGCATTTTACTAGTTAATGCTTTGCACATTGTGGCCCAAAACTTATAATATAGCATCAAGCACTTATATGTGTGCTAGGTCAATTGTGCTTGCAATTTCACAAGCATTCTTCCACATCTTCTTCTTTAAACCAATATATTCATCACTTACTTCATAGCCAAAACATCATGTGCAAACATATATATACAATATGAGCATGGCCAAATTTCAAGATGTCCATAGCCATCCAAAAATACAAATTTTAACTAACATGCAAGAAGCATGAACCATGTTCATGAATGCATCATGGCGAATATGAAAATCATGCTCCATTCAACTTCAATCATGGTTAAACACAAAAAGAAAACTCAAAATCTTACTCAAGAGTAGACAATCCATCATTGCATGCATCATCATCAAGCTTCACACTTAGCATGCAATGGCTTTATCACCATAACAACTTTGGCCAAATACCATTTCCATGGCATAATAAGGATTTGAGCCATGGCTAACATGCATATCAAATTAGTAACCAAACCATGCATGAAACTCCCAACACAACCTCATACATACCTTAATCTTGATGTAAACTTAGCCAAATCTCCTCTAGGTCTCTTCCAACACAAGCATGAAGCAAAAATCCTCCCCTTTCCCTTAGTATTTTCGCCAAGAAGATGAGAAAGGATGAACAAATTTTTCTTTTCTTTCCTTAGGACATTCGCCAAGCCTATGGAGAAGAATGAACACTTTTTTTTTTCATACTCTTATTTTATCATTTCTAACATCATCCATTAGTAAAACATGTTGGGAACATGTTTCCCTTGCCCATAATTTGTCATGGCCGGCCATCCACCTTAGGGAATGGGATAATTGACATGCAACTCCATTTATTTCACTTCATGCATTATTAGGCCACTTAAAATACACCTATCACATTTTCAAGTCCTAGCACATGGGTCCTTTCTTATAAATTTGCACCTAATTAATAAAAATCGAGACACGAAATATTTACGCATACCAATTCCACATACAATAAGCACGGAATATAACACTTAATTATTCTTGTGACTCAGTTTCGTGGTCCCGAAACCACTCTCCGACTAGGGTCACATTAGGGGTGTCACACAATGCACATGTGATGGCCCCTTTTTACTTAAAGCCATTACAACCCCCTTACCCCAAGTGGTACGACGCAGACGCTCAGTGTGATTACCATTCGATAGAAAAGTACACTGCCTTTAAGAAAGTAGTTGAAAGATATATTAAAGTGGGCGTTGTGAAGTTTGATAATACACCCAGTGCAGAAAATCCGTTACCTAATCACGCAGATGGAGATGTAAACGCGATAAGTGAAAATATTGGAAGAAAGGTCAAAGTAGACATTACAAAAGTGAAAACTCCTTTGAAATGGGTTTGGAAGGAGATGGAAAAAAAGGGGATTAGTTATTTCAAATCTAGAAAAGAGCAGGAAAGAGATAGAGAGCTACTGTGAATTCCATCATGAAGAGGGGCACGAAATTCAAGAATATGAAGAGTTCAGAGCTTTGATTCAGGCTTGATGGACAATAATGAGATAGAGTTTTATGAAGAGGTTAAAGAAGAAGGGTGTGTATGCACATCAGAGTCAACATCGAAGGGCCCAAAGGTCAATTATCCTGTGGTCATCATCTCACGCTCGAAAAATGAAGTGAGAATTTAAATGGCACCGAAGGTTATAATTCAGAAACCAGCAGTTTTCTCTTACGAGGACAACAAAAGGGTTCCATGGAATTATGATTATAATGTGACAATCCCAAAGAAGGAGAGTTCAGCTAAGGAGGATCAAGATATAGGTTCTCACATACGTAGTAGAAGACACTATGATTTGGTGAATGCCCGAACAGAACCTGTAAGAGGAAAAGCTCCGATAGTGGAACAAAAGAAAGGAAAAGTTGTTAAGTCTGAGTTGCCTGTTAATGAACTAGTGAAAGAGGAGGAAGCTAAGAAATTCCTGAAATTTCTGAAACATAGTGAATATAGCGTGGTGGAACAGTTGCATAAACAACCCGCTCGCATATCTATACTAGCTTTGCTACTAAGTTCAGAGGTCCAACGAAATGCATTGATGAAGGTCTTAAATAAGACGTATGTAACTAATGATATCTCTGTCAATAAGTTGGATCGGCTGGTTAATAACATAAGTACTGATAATTTCATCTTTTTAAATACCACCAGGAGGTATGGGGTCCACTAAAGCTCTGCACGTCACTACCAGATGTAAAGGATACACATTTTCAGGAGTCTTGATAGACAATGGGTCAGCATTGAATGTATTGCCCTTGTCTACATTAAATAGATTACTTGTGGATAGCTTGCACATGAAGGGGTGTCAGAATATAGTACAGGCATTCGATGGCATGGAAAAAAGTGTCATGGGGAGAATAGAAATACCTTTGTTGATTGGCCCAACTACATATGAGGTGGGCTTTTTAGTGATGGATATTAAACCCTCATACAATTTCCTGTTAGGAAGACCTTGGATACATTCAGCAGGGGCAGTGCCTTCGTCGTTGCATCAGAAGTTGAAGTTAGTATCAGAGGGTTGGTTGATAATGATAAATGCTAAAGAGGATATCACTACAGCTGTAAGCAGTGAGGCACCATATTTGAAGATAGATGACGAAGCAATCGAATGTTCATTTCAGTCCTTGGAATTTGTTAATGTGACATTCATTACTGAGGGGAGCAAGATTCCAACACCAAAATTATCCAAAACTACAAGGATGAGTCTACAGTTGATGGTTGGAAGAGGAGCTTTACTAGGAAGGGGACTTGGGAGGAGTCTTCAGGGAATAGTTGAGGTACCTATGCTGAAAGACAAATGTGACCATTTTGGTTTAAGGTTTAGGCTAGATGCAAGACAAAAGAAGAAAGAATTAGAAAAAAGGCAGGAGAGAATAAAGGCACGATTGAGTGGTGAAGAAATCAAGTGGGAACCCATGGTAATCCCTCACATATCGAAGACTTTTGTATCGGGAGGGATTATTCATCCCGAACGAAGGACGTCGGAGAAAAAAGACATCGAAGAAATGTTGAAAGATATTCACATCAATGCCATATTAGAAAAAGTGACTGAAGAGGGAACCTTGTCAGATATTCGTCCTTATGAACCTGGGAGTGTTCTAGGCAACTGAACTGCAGAAAACATTCCTGTAATATTTAGAGCTTACTCAGAGTAATGTTTGAAACAATCTTGTTGCTTTAAGCCTAGAGGCAATGAGAATCTCTTTTTGAAATAGGCTCATGTTCAAACATCGTTATTCCAATGAAGTACATTTTCGCTATCATTTTGAGCAAATATTCTTTCATTCTTTCCACTAGTAATTGTTTTTACTCTTTCCGTCGGAGTAATTATCTTGGTCCTTTTAGACTTTCTTCAATCATTCCTTCATAATCATACCATGCAAACAATAATTCTTAAATTCATTCATTTTTTGCATATTTTTGTACCTATAATAGGTCCCAAGATATCAATGTCATGAGTGATGCTGCTACTGACTCAGAATCACTTTTTGAGCAAGACATGTGTTTAGAGGGATCTCAGGACTTTAAAGATGACAGAGATTGTGACTTATCTCGGGACTTGTTAAGGATAGTAGAACAAGAGGAAAAACAAATTCTGCTGCATAAAGAGACAGTGGAGGTGGTGACTTTGGAAGAAGGAAAAGTTGTAAGAATCGAAACGTGCATAACCGAAGAAACAAAGCGAGACCTTGTTGGGTTGCTTCAAGAATTTAAAAATGTCTTCTCATGGTCCTACCAAGATATGCCCGAGTTGAGCACCGATATTGTAGTACCTCACCTTCCTATAAAAGAAGATTGCAAGCCGATTCAGTAGAAACTTCGAAGGATGAGGCCAGACGTTGTGCTAAAATAAAGGAGGAAGTCAAGAAATAATTTGATGCTGGATTCCTGCGGGTGGTCAAATACTCGGAATGGGTAGCCAACATTGTACCTGTTCCTAAAAAAGATGGGAAAGTACGAATGTGTGTTGATTATAGAAACTTAAATAAGGTTAGCCCGAAAGAAAATTTCCCCTTGCCTCACATTGATACCCTAGTGGATAACATAGCGGGCTACTCATTGTTCTCCTTCATGGATGGCTTCTCGGGATACAATCAGATAAAGATGTATCCTAAAGACATAGGAAAGACTACCTTTATAACCTTATGGGGCACGTTCTGTTGTAAGGTGATGAAGTTTGGGCTGAAGAATGCTGGAGCGACATATCAAAGAGCCATGGTGACCTTATTTCATGATATGATACATAAAAAGATTGAAGTTTATATAGACTATATGATTGTCAAATCTCGAACTGAAGAGGAGCATATCAAAGTGTTGAGAAAGCTGTTCTTGAGATTGAGAAAATTTTAGCTAAAGCTTAATCCAGCGAAATGTACTTTTGGAGCTAGATCAGGAAAGCTACTAGGCTTTATAGTCGGTGAAAAGGGAATTGAGATTAACTCAGACAAAGTTCGGGCTATACAAGAATTGTCTCCACCACGTACTCAAAAAGAAGTTCGAGGCTTCTTAAGAAGACTAAATTATATTGCTTGGTTCATTTCACAATTAACTGAAAAATGCGACCTCATATTTCATCTTCTTAAAAAGCACAACCCAGGAGAATGGAATGATGAATTCTAGAAAGCTTTTGATAAGGTTAAAAAGTACTTGTCAAGTCCTCCAGTGCTGTCACCTCCAAGCTCAGATAGGCAACTAATATTGTATTTAGCAGTGTTTGATAACTCTATGGGATGTGTGCTTGGTCAGCATGATGAGTCAGGAAGAAAAGAAAAGACGATATATTACCTTAATAAGAAATTCACCGAATGTGAATTGAGATATTCGTCAATCGAGAAATTGTGTTGTGCTTTGATCTGGACAGTTCGGAGATTGAGGCAATACATGTTGTACCATACGACCTGGTTAATCTCGAAGTTGGACCCCTTAAAATATATGATGGAGTCAAACGCCTTGAATGGAAGAATGGCTAGGTGGAAAATTCTACTTTCTAAATTTGACATAGTCTACGTGAGTCAAAAGGCCGTGAAAGGAAGGGCAATAGCAGAATTTCTGGCTAGTAGAGCTTTAGAAGATTATGAGCCCTTGAATTTTGATTTCCCCAATGAAGAATTAATGTATGTGGTGGCTATTGAAGAAGACGTTACAAAAGGTCACCCATGGAAATTGAACTTTGATGGAGCCTCAAATGCTGTGGGTAATGGAATCGGGGCAGTTTTGGTATCCCCAAATGGAGATCATTATCCATTCACATGTAAATTGGATTTTGATTGCACAAATAATATGGCAGAATATGAAGCATACATCAAGGGACTCCGCGCAGCCATAGAACGCAAGATCAGGGTGTTAGAAGTATATAGAGATTTCACACTAGTAATCTACCAGCTTAGAGGTAAATGGGAGACAAGAGACTCCAAATTGATTAATTATCGAGGCATAGTACTAGGGTTAATTGAGAAGTTTGATGATATTACTTTCAATTATCTCCCGCGAGATGAGAATCAGAAGGCGGATACTTTGGCTACTTTGGCTTCCATGATCAATGTGAGCAAACAAGAAGATGTAAAACCCATTCAGATAAGTATTTGTGAAGCCCCATCTTATTTTTACAATATAGAGGAAGAGGAGAGAGATGATCACCCTTGGTATCAAGATATATTGCGATACGTGAGAAATCGTGAGTACCCTGATTAGGCAACTGAGAATGATAAAAGGACATTGAGAAGGCTAACCTGTGATTATGTCTTAGATGGGGAAATACTGTATAAAAGAAGAAAGGATCAAGTACTATTGAGATGTGTAGATGTTGTGGAAGCCAAGAAAATTTTGGAAGAAGTTCACGAAGGCATTTGTGGAACACATGCCAATGGCTTCACAATGGCTAGACAAATTATGAGATTTGGATATTATTGGTCTACCATGGAAGGAGACTACATTAATTATGCCAAGAAGTGTCACAAATGTCAAATCTATGATGTTAAAATTAATGTACCTCATTCGCCTTTGTATGTTATGACTTCCCCATGGTCATTTTCCATGTAGGGCATGGATGTCATAGGGCCAACTCACCAAAGGCTTCAAATGGGCATCGGTTCATCTTTGTGGTCATTGACTGTTTCACTAAGTGGGTAGAGGTGGCCTTATACGCCAATGTTACAAAATCGGCTGTGAGCAAATTCCTGAAAAAAGAGATCATATGTTGATATGAGATGCCTGAAAGGATCATATCTGACAATGCATTGAACTTGAACAATAGCACAATAGCAGAGGTTTGTAGTCAGTTTAAAATCAGACACCATAATTCATCATCATATCGCCCAAAAATGATCTGGGCAGTGGAAGCAGCAAATAAAAGTATTAAGAAAATTGTGGGAAAAATGACTGAAACTTACAGAGATTGGCATGAGAAGTTGCCATTCACTCTTTACGCTTATCGAACATCTGTCAGAACTTCTACTGGGGCAACGCCTTTCTCATTGGTCTATGGAATGGAAGCAGTTCTACCCATTGAGGTAGAGATACCTTCTCTTAGAGTTTTGTCAGAGTTGAATTTAGATGAAGTAGAATGGGTACAGTCTCGATATGATCAATTGAATTTGATTGAGGAGAAGAGGCTAAGAGCTATTCAGCATGGTCGGATGTATCAAAAAAGAATGATGCAGGCTTATGATAAAAAGGTTCACCCGAGAGAGTTTCATGAGGGAGATCTAGTTCTGAAAAAGATCATTCCTATATAAAATGATTTTAGAGGAAAATGGATGCCCAATTAGGAGGGGCCTTATGTGGTGAAGAAAGCTTTCTCCGGAGGAGCATTAATCCTAGCAGAAACGGATGGAAAAAACCTGCCCAATCCTGTGAATTCGAATTCTGTCAAGAAGTACTACACTTAAAGAGGGAAAAAGGCCAAAGTGAAAACCTACAAAGGGCGTTCTGAGACCTTCCTTAAAAATTAAAAAAGGGAGAGACCAAGGTGAAAACCCGCAAAGGGCGCCTTGAGACCAAAAGGGATTTGAGTTGAAAACCTGAAAAAAGGCGGCTCAGATATTGATCAAAGATGGGGGAGGCGATGATCTTGCTATACCTGAATTGACAAGGGAGAGGGTATGCCGCATCTTGGGGTATTGACAAAGTGCTTCTAATCTCTTAAACACATGTCAAGTTTAAATTGGTCTTCAGGAAGTTCGTACAGAGAAATTCAGGCTGCGATATCAGGGGCATCTAGTCTTCACCTTATTCATAATAAATTAGCTACCCTTGAAATATTTTTCTTTTCAAGATATGCATCCTCAATAGACTTTCATTTTTATCTTCGATAATTTATTTATTAGTTATACCCTAATTAAATTCCATTCTTATCCATTGCTATGATTTGTTGCAAGCATGTTGCATAGAAATAATGATTAACGAATTAATAATACTTTCACAAAAGGAGTTTCGCATATTACTTAGGAAAGCTTCTAAATAATATGAGAATCTGAAACGGAACTGTTATTTAGAACTCACCAAGCTTAAGGAAATATCTGAGTAGGAAGGGTTTAAGTTGAGACCATCTCTTTGGATCTTTGGTCCAAAACAGTGATTGAACAAAAGACGAGATATTGCGTCAATGATACAATCTCGATGAGGAATGATCAGTATAAAAGGAGGTCACTCTCGAGAAAAGAAAAATGATATTTTACATTCCTGAAATTATCAGGCATACACGTCTGGCCATGACACCCGAGGAATGGTGTAACTGAACAAATTGATGGGGGAAAATTCGAATCCTACACCCTTGAGTTGCAGTGAGGTGGATAGGAGAAACTACAAGTTCTATGTCCCTAAAGATGCAGTAGAGAAAACTAGTTGAACAAATAAGGATTTTCTGCCAAAGATACCAGTCGAGCAAAGGAGACATGATAGCACAGCAGAAACAGAACCTTGATGAACAATGAGCAATGACAACCCAAATATTAAAAAAGAATCATTCCCACGACATTCTGCATTCATGCAAATATCATATATACCTAGTTAGGAGCATTCAATTCATTTTGATCAAAGTATTCTAATCATTTGGCATAAACATAGTCCCATAAAATCGATTCTACATGCCATGTTCTCCAGAGAACGACATAACAGACCGGTGAAACCACAAATCCCATACCACTGAAATTGCAGTAGGTTGGATTAAGTCATCATAGCAAACCTTATTTATCTGAAGTTGCAGTGAAGCAGGCTGAAGATGGCAGATCTTATCTCCCTGAAGTTGCAGTGGATCAGATCGAAACCATGATCCTTATCTCTCTAAAGTTGCAGTAGAGCGGGTTAAAGTAACAAGTCTTATCTCCCTAAAGTTACAGTAGAGCAGATTGAAGATAGTAGATCTTATCTCCTTGAAGTTTCAGTGGAGCATATTGAAGCCACGATCCTTATCTCTCTGAAGTTGCAGCAGAGCGGGTTGAAGTAACAAGTCTTATCTCCCTGAAGTTACAGTGGAGCAGATTAAAGATAGCAGATCTTATCTCCCCGAATTTGCAGTGGAGCAGATCAAAGCCACGATCCTTATCTCTTTGAAGTTGCAATAGAGCGGGTTGAAGTAACAAGTCTTATCTCCCTGAAGTTACAGTGGAGCAGACTGAAGATAGCAGATCTTATCTCCCTGAAGTTGTAGTGGAGCAGTTGCAATAGAGCAGATTAAGAGCTATAAGGCTAATATCTCTAGAGTTATAGTGGAGTAGATTGGGGCAAAAATTCCTATACCCCTGAAGTTGCAGAGGATTAGAACAAGGCTACCTCGAAGAAGAAGAACACCAAAGAAGTCATGATTCGGCCAGACCGAGCAAAATTGGCCCTCTTTAAAGTCTTTGCTTTATTCTCGTTACACGACAATGAGCAAAGAGGGGCAGCTGTAAACAGGTCAATTTTCCAGGGTCCACATCAAAACCAAAATACAAAACAATAATAAACCAAACCAAATTATAACAGTCCAAATTAAAGGTCCATTTACAGATTTTCGAGCCTAAACTGAACCTAACCCGAATAGCCTAATAATTCTAACCCAATGAACCCAAAGGCCCAAATACAGAAATGGCCCAATGGCCCAAACGACCCAAATTCTGGTTTCAGAAAGGAAAACACTAGCAGCAAGGAGCGCCACAGCACCCAACCCATAGCGTCGTACGGCCTCCTAGCGCCACAGCCACACCCACACCTCCGTACGCCAGCACACAACCCCCGTACACGCGCCACGCATAACACGTACCTGCAAGAAGAGACAAACACAACAACAAAAACAAAAAATAGAAAAAGTTGTATTTTTTTATTTTTATTTTCGGCTATAAAGCCAAGAGATTTGATTTTTGTAAGGGGTTATGCACACTGGATATTAAAAAAATCAAGCCAAAAGTTATTGAAAGGTGATTTCTAAATCTTTTTTTTTCGTTTCTTTTGATGTGTTTTGAAATTTTAGCATGAACACATGAAGGGGACCCGAATCGACGCCGATGAAAGCCCAAACGTCTCAGAAATGCATAGATGTGGGCGAGGGTCGAATGGTGTTAAAATTTTGTTTAAATCTTCAAAGTTTGTTTCGTTTTTTTGAAAGAACAGCATAAGATTCAAGTTTTTTTTTTAAAAAAAAAGGGGAAAAGAGAGAGCGAGGTTACCAAATCTCCATGGTCGTCGCCTCCATTGGCAAGATCTAGCCGTCATCCGTGCCATTGCCCATCAAGTTGATGGAGGTTTAGTGGCTGCGTAAATGAACAAACCCTAACAGAGCAGGGGTTCCTTTTTTTTCATCTGCATTTTTAGAAAGAAGATAAATGGGAATAGGGTCCTTTAGCACCAGAATCAAAAACGGTGCCATTTCAGCTATAAGGATTTAAGTGTCGACCCGATGGGCAGGCCGGATCCCCGCCCTTTTGTTTAAAATAGGGAATTTGCGCGTTAAATCTTTCCCCTCACGCGAGCATTCAATTGCACCTTATCTGCTTTACTTCGTTTTTTAATTCGGCCCTATAATTTGCACGCGTTTTCATTTTGTTCCACAATATGGCGCAGCGTTTCGGGATCAAGGATATTTTCAGCTGTGGTCCCTGTGAGTTTGCGCACCTTGCGCATTTGTCCTCAATTTAATTTCAAGAATTTATAAATTAACCCTTTTATTTTAATTTTATTTCAAATAAGTTTTTTTTCATCATTTTTTATTCATTTCACATTCATTTTTAATTCTTGTTTATTTTTTTGTATTTTGAGCTATTTTGATAATTGTGATTTATTTCAAAGGCACTATTTTTTATATCATATCACTTTAACATTTTGTGTAATATTTTTCTAATGTTTTTGTACATTATTATATATACATGATTCATGATAGAGTGCCATGTAAATTATTAATCTTATATTATTTTATACATACAATTTCTTTTAAACTTATTCCTATATTTCGTTATATATTCTTTTTGTTATCTAAAGGAAACTCCACATATTTTATGTATTATTTAAACTATTATTATTCATATACTTGATACATATATTTGATTTATATATTATTCTATCTATGTTATTTTAAACATATGGTTTTTTAAAAAATCTATTTATATATGATTATGTTGTTACAATCTATTACATATATAACTTATGATGAAGTTAATTTAATTTTATAATTCATATTTTAGTTCCACGTTTTTTTTATATATATAATGCACATGTACATTAATTTAGTTTCATATTTTATGCATGCAATTATTTTATGTTTTTAAAAAAATTATCTTTATTGTATAGATATTGTTAATTTCAAATAAATGTTTTATTTCTAAATATTTGGTATTTTATTTGATTCAAATGTTTTTGCAACATCAATGTTAAAATTATATATTTATATTCTTAATTTTCTCTTATAAATTATTTCAAGTCCTAGCATATGTTATTTGCTCATTAATCCATCATTTTAGAAATTATTTTATTATCATATTGGTTTTATATTGTTTGGTATTTCATGAGTTAATTGTCCTCACGTTATTTCATGTATATTTGCTACATCGCGTTTACTTGTTTTTATGTATTATTCAATCAATTATTGTTCACCCATGCTTGTAAATTTTGTTGTTTTAAATTAATTGTTTGTTTGATTTGATTGGTTAAATAAGGTTATGTTATCTGCACTTATCAAGTATTGTATGTTATTCATGCATATTATCCCATATTCATTACTTCTTTTCCTCTTGATTTACAAGATGTTGTTTTGTGGTTTTTAACTCTTTGAAACTAATTAGTCCATTTTATTTCAAGTTAAATTAATGCGTTTTGAGCTAATTCTACAATTGTTTATTTGAAAATTTACTAAAACAAAGGTGATGATTGATGTTTGGAAACTCGAGGAATCGTGCCCTACTGTGCTGGGTTTCGATTTTTCGTTTGTCCAAGATAATCAAATATTCCTTTGAAATTTCATCCGCATTTTCTAAATTCTAAAATAAGGCAATGTTCAATGTTTGGAAATTTGAGAAATCGTGCCCTACCATGTTGGGTTTGTTTCTTTCGTTGGACCAAATAAGCGAACATCCTTTTGTAATTTTCAAATGTACGGACTTTTAGAAATCAGAATTGATCGTAGTTACGAGGGTTTAAAGGATCGTGTCCTAACGTGCTGGATGTGATACTATATTCCTTTGAAATAAGCGAATCTTGATGCCCAATTTGAGTCATTCAAGTGTTTTAAAAGAAATCGTATTTCAAAATATATTTTAGACATAAGGACGTTATTTAATCGATTCGGTACCAATTTTGGGCATAGCGAGGGTGCTAATCCTTCCTCGTACATAACCAACTCCTGAACTCGTTTTCTCAAATTTCGCAGGCCAAAATCGATTTAAATGGAATAAAATATTTTATTAAGGTGATCCAATCACACCAAAACAAAAGATTACTGGCGACTCCACATTTGGTTTAAAAAGTCGATCCCCGTTGTTTTCAAAATCAAAAAAAATAGTTTCGACAGATATGATAGAGATATTGGATTGGTATGAAAATTTACATGTACTATAAGTACAATTATATTGATAAATCCAATAGTTGAATCGATAAAAATTAATTATAATTTTTTACGATTAATTTTACACCAATATAAGTGAATAGCTAAGAGATATATTTGTTTGAATGTAAGTGATGGCATATAAAGTAAAGTATCATTCAAACCTAAGAGAAAATAGGAGAAAAATAGATATTTTATTATATTAAATACATATAAATATATAAAAGTTTTAATTCTACTAGCCGCATATGTGTTTTAGGCAAATTTAAAATTTAATTGTTAAACATTGAATCCTAATTATTCTATTTTAATTTGTAATTTTTTTTGAATTATAATAATAGGATGAAATCTGAATAACAAATGCAATACTAATACAACATTAGTGCGACCTGAACTCAGACCATACCTAAGATAATGAATAATCTTAACTATCAGCCATCACATGATATTTATTTCTATTTGAAATATTGATAATCATTAACTATGCGAATTTTTTCCTTTAAAAGAAGGTAACATGGTAAGGTGAAATCTGACAGAATTGACGAGTTGTATATATAAAATTCTTCATCAGATTTCATCTTGCCATCTCAACTTCTTTGATGAAAATTTTGACATTGCTAAAGATTCGGCTAAGATTTCCAAAACAAGGAGTAAATGTTCAGAAATTAAAGTAAGGGATATAAATTTCAAATATATATGGCAAAGTAAAGGGCCATTAATAGAATTAAACCTATATAAAAAATTATTCTGAATATTCTTGGATCGATCATGTCCCCGATGACGGTTGCCGGTGACTCTGACAAGTTAGGGTTCAAGCTCATTATTGCAAATCGGACTTTGGAAATTAAGTAACGCCTTACACCCATGAGCAGCTTCTTCAGCAATCTCATAGGTGCCTTATTCCTTACCGGGTCAGTGGTGACGAATCTTCGCCCGTTTCCCCCAAACTCCTTTGCACTCTCCCTTTATCCACTTAGGATTCTCAGTACTTTTATTAAGAAAATAACGTCCAACAGCCTCAACGTTGGAACTGTAACCCCGAAACCGGTTCATCATCCGGCACCGTTGAATAATCAGAGATCAGCAAGCATGAGCATGTAAGAAGGAGGGACAACCAACAAGTTGTGGTTTATGGTATTCTGCCATTCATTTCCTAATGCTTCTGAGCCAGGGCAAAGCCATTATACCACTTAGCTAAAGGATGCGCTCAATCTTATGTTGATTATCATTTGCTGGACTTTAGCATATTTATGATAACTTAAACCATTAAGGATCAAAAGCAACAGAAACTGAGCCATATATAGGGTGCAATTCAGTAATACAAAGAGCAATTCAGTAAATAACAACAACAACAACAAGCAAATGTTGGAGCTATGGAGATTGGTGATAGAGTGTTGGTTCTCATGCAGTTTTGAAACTTATTTGGTTATAAAGGTCTCTGCCAATGAGTTGAGCTCCTTCATCTTCACTGATTCGGTTGTCTATGCCAATCAGTTGATGACATCCTTCATCTTCATTGATTTGGTTATAAAGGTCCCTCCCAATGAGTTCAGCTCCTTTGTCTTCAACAATTTCCAGTTGTGGTACTGAGAGATTATGGCCAAGAGCGCCAAAAGATCCCGGACCTTCTTCAATCCCAACATGACGATGATCTTCTCCAGGAACAAACACTTCCATGCCTTGTGATGATATTAACTGCCCAACGTAGATATAACAATTATTGCGTAACTGAATGTGGACGGGGATTGCCCTAGGAGGAACACTCTGAATTATTGTAGGCCAATTTTAACCCATTTACATCAAAACCCAATTTAACCTTACCTAACCCACCAAAATTAAACCCAAAACCCAAAATCTTAACTACCCAAAGCCCAATTTACATCAAAACCCCAATGGCCCAAACCCTAAGCCCAAATCAAAATAAAAAACCCTAGCCTACAACCTAAACTTTTCTCAACTAAATCCTAGCCTTTTCCACCACCAACTCCACTAGCCACACTTGCTCCACCACCAACTCCACTAGCCACACTTGCTCTACCACCTACTCCACTAGCCACACTTGCTCCACCACCACTTGTACCTACAAATGAAGACATAAACAATAAAAAATATTTTGTAAATGGCTATATAAGCCTTCTCATATTTTGTATTTAGGAGAGGAAGAAGTTTTGGGGGAGAAAGTTATTGTAAAGGATTTTTTAGAGGTTTTTTTAGAGTAATCAAGGAGAAGAGTTATTGTAAAGGCTAGTTTTTGGAGAGGCTAGTTTTTTTTTTGGAGATTAATCAAATATCAAAGCAAAAGAGGTTTCTTGGTCTATTCTCGTTTTAAGTTCTTTGTTTGCTTATTGTTTTCCTTTCAGTTTTATTTTGTTTCTTTTATACGAAAGTAAAAATAAAAGGAGGAAGCTTTCCCATTTTTACCGAAAAAGTTTTTTTGAGGTCCCACATTATGTACGTGTGGCACCGACGATAGCCATGCCATGTCTGGTGATCGACGGTGACCGCCTTGTGGCCTAAATCACCCACTCTCTCCCTCTTTTTTTGTTATTATTATATTTCTTAATATTATATTATATATATTCTTTTAATATATTAGGTATATTTTAAATTCTATATTACGTATATATATATATTATACTATTTTATGTATATATCTTTAATACTATATTATTTATATATATATATATATATATATATATTTTTCTACATGTTATCTTATGTATATATTTTAATTATGTTATGTATGTATTTTTACACTATATTATGTACATATTTTTTTTATATCTATTTTATACATATGTATATATTATATATATCTTAACATTACTAGTTATATTTTCACTATTTTATATATATACTTCAAACACTATATATAGTATATTTCTAACACTATTACAATTTATAAATATATATATATATATTTTACGTACATACTCTTAATATCTTTATTATGTATATATTCGTTGTTTTTATTTCACATTGGATACTATTATTACGTTTAATATATCGAATGCATTGTTATTGTTTTAATATTGTTGTCCTATTTATTATTTGTTTCAATGTATTTCCAACTCATTTATTTTTGTCTCCCGCCTATTTTATATCATTCTGTTGTTCATTACTTTAAAGATTTTTATTCATGTTTTTGCTAATTTCAATAAATAAGGCAATGTTTTGCCTTTTGGAACATCGAAGAATTGTGCCCTAACTTACGAGGTTTCGGTTCTCTTGTTGGTTCTAAATAGCTAAATATCCTTTTGAGTTTTGAAATGCACGGATTTCCAATTTAAATTAAAAGACGACCTTGTGCTCGGGAATTCATGGTATTGTGTCCTAACTTATGGGATGTGATACTCTAATATCTCGAGATAAGGAAATCTTTAAACAAATCGATTTAAGCTAATTCAAGAATTTTAAAATCAGTATTAATAGAAAAGATCATATTTCAAGTCCCTTCCCGATTTTTAATTTTTGACATTAAGACACTAACTAATCAATTCAGTACCAATTTTTTGGGTGTGTCGAGGGTGCTAATCCTTCCTCGCACGTAACCGACTCCCGAACTCATTCTCTCAAGTTTCGTAGACCAAAGGCCCTGTTTTAGTAAACTAAAATTGATTTATTAAAACAAAGGTGATCCGATCACACCGATAAAAGATTGGTGGCGACTCGTTTTAATTTTCACTTTCAAACAAAGTCGATCCCGTTTTCAAAAAATGGTTTCGACGACTTGGCGACTCATTGGGGACCTCGAGTCGAGCCTTAAATTGATTATTTTTGTCTTTTGTCAAAATCAAAATCGATTTTAAATTTCTTGCATTGCATGTTGTGCATTATTTTCGCGACTCTCTTCATAATATGCTTGCTTTAAGTGGTTTAATTCTTTGAGGTATCTTTGCATATCGCATCGCATTATTGGTCAATTTCACCCTCTTAAGTGGAAGTGAAAAACTACTCCTTCGTGAGGTCTTCACCTCCGTATAGGATAGTGGATCGCTTTCGAGATACATCCGTACCTGCGTCTTCGTGAGGTTTTCACCTCCGTATAGTCGTAGGGAAATATATTCCCCTGAATCGAACTCGGTCTGTATGAACCTATAATGGATGAGGATCGAGGAATCTGCTAGTTCAGGTACCTTTACTTTAGAACCAAACTACATGTAATGAGCCCTAGGAGCCTACCCTAGGTAGAACCACACCAAACCCTAGTGGTTACCTGATTAGGTGCTTATTTACTCACTATTTGCTTTGAATTCTATTCTTTGTATATAATACTAACTTGTTGTATTTTGATCATTTTTGCATGACATTTCATCATAAAAGGGTGTTGATTTACGTTCGGTTACTAATTAGAAGAGTTTAGCATGGAAAAAGGATTTCTTGATTAAATGGAGGATAATGCGGCCGTCCGAGTGTGCTCTGAGAGAACGCAACAGGAGAAAGGAGATGTTTGACCGAGGGATATGAATTGGAGTTGTGGGATTTCACTCGCATCAGTGTGACTCAAAACGACCTACAAGAGTTAAGGGATATATGGAATAGTTGGAATGGCAAAGTCAAACAACTCTTTTACTGTAACTACGGCGACCTACCCTATTTGTTCGATGTAAAGGTGGACAAGTACTTGTTACGGGCCCTCACGCAATTTTGGAACCCCGCTTACAGTTGCTTCACTTTCGGAGGAGTTGATTTAGTACCTACGATGGAGGAATACATAGCGTTACTTAATTGCCTGAAGATTCAGGCTAATAGGGCCTATTCAAGACCTGTTAATGTCCCTCCCTTTTTGAAGAAATTGATGAATATCACGGGGATGAGCGAGCAATGGGTTGCGGCCCGCATCAAGCAAAAAGGGGATAGTAAATGTATTCCTTGGAGGAATTTGAGGGATTTTATTCTTGGGCACCCGGATTCGAAGAAAAGGGTTGTTGTTTTTGCCTTAAGTCTCTACGGTTTGATCGTCTTTCTTAAAGCACTTGGACACATAGATGAAGCAGTTTCAGATTTATTCGATCGACTTGATAAAGGTACCACACCGGTCCCAGCAATCCTAGCAGAAACTTTCCGATCCTTGAATACATGCCAGAGAGCGGGTGAGGGAAGATTTATTGGTTGCGCACAGCTTCTTTTGGCTTGGTTCCACAGTCATTTTTGGAAGGTGGAGAAGGTCTCCTATCGGGTATTCTCTAAGGATTATTCCCCATTAAGAGAATTAGTGGCCACATCGGCGGGGACGACATCTCCAAGAGAGGTGGATAACTATTCTCCAAAATTTCTGGATCAAGACGTTGAATGGAGGGCTCGTGGTTGATTCTGACGAGATCTTATATAGGTGCGGTGATTTTGACTGGTCCCTCGGCTAGAATCTGAGGAGCCATTGGATACGCTCCATCGATGGTGTTAAGGCAGTATCGATCAAGGCAGTTTATACCGGTGACACAAGGGTTGGCACAATGTGAGTTCCCCTATAAAGACAACAATTATAAAAAGAGGGTTCGCGAGATATCAGATGCATGGAACCAAACTCGAAGAATGAAAGGATTCGCTGCAGGCCCGATGACGACCCCCGAGTGTAATACCCCTATCCCGTAACCGTCGCCGGAATAGGACAAGGCGTTACCGAAAATCAGAAAACAGATCTTAACAGTAAAATTTTGAACATTCTCTTGAAATAAAGATTTTTTTTTATTTAAATAATTGCTAGAAACAACCAGTGATCGAATTTCTAACTTATAGAATTAAACATACAAAAGATGCCATATTCACATGGCTTAAATACGTTAACCAAAATATCCTTCCACTATTAGTCTATTCTATACATGCCTTAAACCTTAATGATATACAAACTTTATCTACTCACATGATAACTCGATAGTGTGATGAAATCTCCTCGATTTCCAACCCAAGCAATTTCTCTAAAGCCCTATAGACATAGGAAAAACACACAGAATAAGCTTTGAAAGCTTAGTAAGCCTTAAGCAAATAAATCATTTCAATGATTATGGAAATTCCATATCACTAATCCGAATTGAAAAATAATCTCAATTGCATATACATTCATAGTACTCTTAAGTTCATATAACCTTATTAAATAGCTTCACTTATTTATATTTACAAATAACTTATGACTATGATTTTAAATTCATGTGATAACTGCCAATTCATTCGTATGAACAAAACTTGCACATATCCAATACATACCAACCAAAACATGTCATATTTTTCCATGTTTGATTCATGGAACCACAAGGTCACATGTCAAGCACATATAGCATATATTTATCTGTTATTTATCACGTCTCATTTTCACATGGACTACATACATCTGACCAAGTTTATTCAATGTTCACAACATAATCACATAATCATTACAAGCTGTCTTGCTAAGCAGCAGTCACTAAATTATTTATAACTGGAGCTAAAAAACTCCAAATCATGTGCTGTTAATTTTTCCTGAAAATAGACTCATATATCTTATATCCCTAAAATTTTCAGAATTTTTGGTTTGACCAATCAATACCAGATTTTTCTTAAATTTTCCCCTGTTTCATTGTCTGACTATTCTGACCATTCTTCACTATAAATCAGATTTCTCATTGTTCAGAATTCAAAATATGTTCTCGTTTGTTTCATTTGAAACTATACTCATTAAGGAGTCTAAGAATATAAATTTTATCTTATAATCATCATTGTACAATTTACAATGATTTTCTAAAAACAGAACAAGGGATTTTGAAGTCATTTTGACTCTATCTCATGCCACTTCAAATATCTCATTATCTATAATTCTTTTGCTTACATGGTTTCTTTTATAAGAAACTAGATTCATTAAGATTTAATTACATAATTTATTCAGCTTCTAATTCCATTTCCACAATTTATGGTGATTTTCCAAAATCACACTACTGTTGTTGTCCCAAGCAGATTTATTACAAATTTGCTCTTTCACACATTCCTTGCATTCAAATTATTTAAACATGTATATCATGTCATTCAAGATCGAACTCATATAACATAGGCATTAAAATGCTTCACTATTAACTTTAGTTCAATTGAAACGAATAAAATACAATATCATATTCACATTTAATTTTCCATGATCGTAATCACCTAAAAAAAATAAAATCATATACTTCCACAAACCTTTCCACAAAGACCGAGTGTTTATATTTGAATATAAACATAGAATCACTTCACATAACTTCACACATTTACCGAATGTATCACGATCACATTTATAGTCATAACACTTATTCACAGATGCATCACTTTATACATTTATAATTTAATTCAAATCAAAATCGCATACGAGTACATGATACATACCTAGCCAACTTAATATGTAATACACTTTCAATTTGTCATCTTAGTGTAGGATCTTGTAATTGTATACTTTTATCAAATTCATCGGCACTTAGCCTGCTAGGTATAAAACCCGAAATTATATTACCAGCACAAAGCCTGCGGGACTTTAGCCCGGATACATTTCCAGCACGAAGCCTACGGGACTTTAGCCCAGATACATTTCCAGCACGAAGCCTGCAGGACTTTAGCCCGGATACATTTCTAGCACGAAGCCTGCGGGACTTTAGCCCGGATACATTTCCAGTGTCTTGCATATTTATTCACATGTTAACACATTTCACATAACATATCACATTAGTAATTCAATTGCTTCATTCGAATATAAGCACAAAATGTACACCTACCCTTTAACTTTCGGTTCAATAATCATACACAAAGAACATATAATCTTTTCACTATCCCAGTTTCACTTTTAATAACCATTCGGCTATATGCCATATTCACAAATTATTTCACACACAACCTCGATCGAGTAGGAACAATAGTCACAATTCATCTATTATACAAATATCCCATTCTTTGATTTTGTTTCATAATAGCTATTCGGTCACCACATATATACACAATTCACATTCGACTTTATACAAACAAGTACAATAAAATTGTATACACATATTACAAACTTTCACATCATTACTTAATAGTCATTCGGCCACATTATATACATAAATCATCCATTTCATATTCGGCTTTATAGCCTAAATTCAATATACTTATTGCAAATAGAACTTGTAAAGGTCAAATAATTTCTTATCATATTATATAATCTTAAGTACGCAGCAAATCAAATTTAATTACTTAAGGACTTACCTTGAATGTCATTGCACAATTACGGATTGATTAATCAACTACTTTTGCTTTCCCCCTTTCCGAATTTAGCTCCTTTTTCTCTTGAGCTTAATTCAAACAAACAAATAAACATTTATTCATCTTAATCCATCTTTGATGTGTAAAGATAAACTCGCACACTTAGTGCTCATTAACTGATCTCGTACACTTAGTACTCGGTATAAATTCAGTTTGCACACTTAGTGCCAAATGATGAATTTTTTTTTTACACTTAGTACTCATTACCAATTTCACTTTGCACACTTAATTCTCATCTCAAGCTTACTACCATTTTGAATATATACACACATACTTATACCACAATCGACTAGATCAAATAAATGTATATATATATTCACCTTCGGTGATATCAAACCATACATATGTATTCACTTTTGATTATACCAAACTATACATATATAATTATGTACTTCCATTGAATTCATGAATTACATTATAATTAAATTCAATCAACTCAATTGCTTAAAACTTACCTCGATTATCAACGGATTAAGTTTCTCGGCTATTCAATTAATTTCGCTTTTCTCTTATACGCTTCCGATCTCCTCGTTTCTTGATCTAATTAAAATTTCAATTTCAACTCATTCAATTTAATTTATAAACAAATCAATTCTTAATGCATAATTAATAAGTTTGCTTATTCGCTCCTCATGGTATTCAACATTTGCTAAATAGTCCAAAGTATTTAATAATTAAAATACATCAATTCTTTATTTCAATGTACCATAACCGAATGCTCCATATGCCTATATGAATCCTTACATGTCTTCATTTCGCAATTAACTTCCCATTTAACAATTTATTTCATTTTCATACCATAAACACAAAATCACCTAACATCTAAATTTAAACCTCAATAATCAAACACCAACTTTTATTTTCTAACACATTCAACAAAGAACTAAAGCATTTCTTCATATCAACCTCATGACCGAACATTCAATGTTCAACAATTAGGAAAATAAATTCATGGGTTATGATCAAAAGACAACTAACATCTCAAAAATGCAACCAATACACAAATCATACATACCTTATAATATGCATATCAAAATAACTCCAACCATGATCGGATATAACCGAATTTAAACATGAAAATTAAGCCATTTTCGAACTCTTATACTAAATCAATACATACCAAAAGCTAATTTTTGCATATCCGTCAACTCGAACCTAAAACCATAACCGAATACTCAAGTACATATTATCTATTCTATTATTACAATTTATGCACATGTGGCTAAAACAAATTGAACCATTTTGAACACAAATATCAACTAAAAATACAACCATTTCGCATGTTTATTATTATGCTTATAATTACATATTTTCAATATAAGCTAAATCATGACCGAATTATCACTATAAGTGACAACATTAACAAACCATTTCCAAAACATATAACACCTTCAAAGACATCCATACAACCCATAGCCAAATGCATCATTTCAAATCAATAACAAAAATTAAGTCATGGGCTATGAAAAGAGCTTAGCAATTAACTCAATTTCACATAAATTATCAAGAAATAAAATCAAACATACCTCCAATTAGGAACATAAGGCCGAATATCCAAGAACCCTTTTGTTTTGCTTATTCTTTAAATTTCGGCAAAATAAAAGAAGAATGGATGAAAACTTTGTTTTTCTCACCTATTTTCTTTTATTAAATTATATAATTCCTCTTATAATATCATTAAATATTATATTACTAACATGGAATCATATAATATTCATTAGGTTATTGTTTTACAATACAAAATACATATTTTTCCTGTCAACTTTCATCATTGTCGTCCACTAATCTAATAGTGGTCCATTTGACATGCAAGTCCTCCTTGTTATATACCATGCATTATTCTACCTCTAAATTCTTCCTATCATATTTTTAAGTTTTAACACACAAGTCCTTTTTAGCTATTTCCACATTCAAATGACAAAGTTAAGACACGATACTTTCACACATACACTTTCACATATAATAAGCATAAAATATAACATTTAATTATTTTTATGACTCGGTTTTGTGGTCCCGAAACTACTTTTCGACTGGGGTCAAATTAGGGCTGTCACACCGAGTATGAATGGTGGTGGGGTAGGAGAGTCAACGACAACATCCTTAGGCAGAATCAAGGGAACACACAACCGATAGAGGAGCATTTACGGGTTATCCCATCCGAGTTAGAGATCATTAAGCAAGATTTTGAGAAAAGAAACTCGGAGTTGGGGAAGAAGATAGAGCAGCTAGAAGAAGATAAAATGAAGTTGGGGTTAGACGTCGATATCCATAAGCTAGAGGCCGAGAAGTTAAGGAAAGGAAAGAACAAGGCCGAGGAAGATTTAGATAGTCTGAAAACCGATTACAAGAAGCTTCGTATAACAATAAAAACTGCCGGATTAAGTAAAACGTCGGAGCAATGGCGTCAAGAGATTAAAGAGGAAAAGACTAGAGCCGACCATTGGGAGAAAAGATTTCAAGATGCCCGAGTACGAGAGGACACTCTGAAGAAGAGTTTTAGAAACCCAAAACGAAAAGGAGAAGTTACGAGCTCGGGTGGCTGAATTGGAAAGATTATTTCAGCAACATCGTAGCCATAATTCGATAATTAAGCTAAAGGCTAGTCTGAACAGGATCGAAGAGTTGAAAGGGAAAATAGAATAACTCGAGACCGCACTGCGAGATAGTAAAATTCTAGTGGAACTTCTTGAAACAAACAACGACCATTACAGAGAATAGCTTCACCACTCTCAAAACCAGATTAGAGATAGAGACTATGTCATGGGCGAAGCTATAGCTCAGGTTCGGGAGATAGCTGATCACTTGCAAACCTTGGTAGTTCAGGCTGATATATTGAGCTTAAAGTACAGTCGGAATCGGTCGAGGTCAAGCTTAGCAGCTTCTTAGGAAAGTTAAGACTTTGGGCATTAGGGCTAAGTCGTATATGTAATCATTCGTTCTATGTAAAGAAATTTTTCATCTAGTGAAGTTCTTCTAATGAAATTGAATTGGAATCAACGCCTCTTTTTGCATCCATTCATCCATTCATTGCATATACATATCCCATAATCATTCACTAAGGTTAGAATCATATAATTTGCAGTTGCAACACTTCAAATCTGGAACCATGCCATTCGTATAAAACGCGTCGACAAGCTAGAGCAATGGAGGCTGAGTTCAATGAAAGAATCGAAAGGATGGAAAGAGTCCAGAAGGAATTACAAGAACAACTGGCTAAGTCACAGCAAGAAACGAGGGATTTGATAGTAAGATCTCGAGAGGAATCACTTGAACAAAATGATCAAATGGCTAGAATGATGGAGATGATATCAGTTTTGGTCAAAGGAAAATGACCCATGCAGAACCCCGACAGTATGGAACCTTAATCAAGAATTAATCATGACCAGGATCCACTCTATCCCCCAGAATTCACTCCACCACATGCCCACGTAGCACAAAAAGGGTATACTCAAGGGGAATCCACAGGCTTGGAACAACGACCTATGCCATTTGCTCGTCTAGGGCAAGGAACATTTATGTCAAATCCCGGAGCAACCCCTGCCAATCCTGTAGTTCCAGATTTAGATGATCCAGTCGAAATAGCCAAGTTGAAAATAGATGATCACGAGGCTCAAGAGAAGTATAGGAATTTGGAAGAAAGACTCAAGGCAATAGAAGGCACTGAAGTCTTCTCGGTACTAGGTACTAAAGAACTCAGTTTGGTATCTGACCTAATCCTGCCTCCGAAGTTCAAGGTGCCTGATTTCGAAAAATACGATGGGACAAGATGTCCAAAAGCACATCTTGTCATATTTTGCCGAAAAATGACCGATTACATGAACGAAGATAAGCTACTTGTACATTGTTTTCAAGACAGTCTAATAGGATCGACTCTTCGGTGGTACAACCAGCTCAGTAAAGAAAGAATCCGATCTTGGAAAGACTTGGCGTCGGTATTCTGTGAGCAGTACAAGCATGTATCAGATATGGTGCCTGATCGGATGACTTTACAAATGATGGAGAAAAAGCCGTCAGAAACTTTTAGACAGTACGCGCAGAGATAGAGGGACGTCTCAGCCCAAGTGGAACCCCCACTAACGAAAACGGAGATAACCGTCCTTTTTATCAACACCTTAAAGACACCGTTTTATGACAAACTAGTGGGAAGCGCCACGAAGGACTTCGCGGATATTGTAATATCTGGTGAGCTTATAGAGAACGCCATCAAGAGCGGTAGAATAGAAGGTCAAGAAAGTTCAAGAAGGGTAGCACCCATGAAGAAGAAAGAACCAGAAGCCCACATGGTGGGAATGGGAAGTCGTTATGCCCTAATTCATATCCAAACCAACCCCGACCTCGAAGTTATCCACCTCCAAATTTCTATTATCCCCCTCAAACCCCTTACTACCAAGCACCACCTCCTTCCTACCCTGTATACGCCACGAACAACCAAAGACCCGTCACCACATTCCCACAAAACACGGTACCCACTCAAAGCTAGCCCAGAAACGAACCAAGACCAGCAAGGCCTAATCCCGAGAGACCGCAATTTACTCCTATCCCTGTGTCGTATCAGGAATTGTACCTAAAACCTCTGGAGAAACAGCTGATTTCTCCCCATTACATGGCACCCCTTAAACCTCCATACCCAAAGTGGTACGATCCAAATGCTAGTTGTGCATACCACGCGGGGAACCAGGCGCATTCCACGGAGAATTTCCTAGCCTTTAAGAGGAGAGTTCAAAGACTCATTGACGCGGGTATACTACGGTTCGATAGTGCCAGTAACGAAACTGGGAACCCATTCCCTAACCATGCTGAAGGGAATGTGAGCACAGTGGGGAAAGAGGACGAATGGAAAGTCAGAAGATGTGTTTCAGAAATAAGGACGCCTCTGCAGAAAATCTGGGAGGTACTGGTTAAGAAAGGATTGCTTTGTCACCCCGATAGAATTCTCGGAGAAGAAGGTCAAAGTTTTTTCAATTTCCATGGAATTGTAGGACACGACATTCAGTCGTGTGAGGAATTTAAAAGGTTGCTTCAAGACCGGATGGATAATAAGGAGATTAAGGTCCTTAACAAGAGGGAAGAGACCAACGAAAGAGAAGTATGCACCCTTGACAACCAGTCATCAGGTCTCCCTTATAGCGCAGATCGACCGTTAATAATTTAATACGACGCGACGAAAGAGCCGATGAAACCAAAAATGATAATCGAAGTACCGTCTCCTTTCCTGTACAAGGACGACAAAGTCATACCATGGAAATATGACATCAATATCGTCACACCGGAAGATGAAAAGCTCAAAGCCATAACTGGAGATGTTGGAGAGGTAGGTCATTTTACCCGAAGTGGAAGATGTTATTCGAAAGAGGTCGAACTAGTGAAGAAGAACAGTGACTGAAAGCAAAAAGGGAAAGCAGTGATGCATGAGGCCAAAGTCGAGTAAGAAATTCCACCCGTGCAAAAAACTAAAAAACCTGTGGATAAGGAGAAAGCACAGGAGTTCTTGAAATTTATCAAACACAGTGAATACAATGTGGTGGAACAATTGAATAAGCAACCAGCATGAATCTCGGTTTAATCTCTGCTGATAAATTCGGAGCCACACCGGAACGCTTTGCTGAAGGTGTTGAATCAAGCTTACGTGGCAAACAATATATCCGTGGAGAAGCTGGACAGATGGGTGAACAACTTGAATGCGGATAATTTCATTTCTTTTAGTGATGACGAAATACCACCCAATGGTAGAGGCTCCATGAAAGCACTACATGTTACGATGCGTTGCAAGGGCTACATAATACCGAATGTGCTTATCGATAATGACTCGGCACTCAATGTCATGCCTTTGGCCACGCTTTCCAGAATTCCGGTAAAGGCATTCGATGGGACAAGGCGTGAAGTTATGGGAAAGATTGATATCCCTTTAGAAGTGGGCCCTTACATTTATAATGTCGAGTTCCAAGTTATGGACATCACACCCTCATATAACTGCCTTCTGGGAAGGCCCTAGATCCATTCTGCTGGAGCAGTTCCATCCTCTCTCCATCAAAAAGTAAAGTTCATCATGGATGGTTGTTTGGTCACTATTGAGGGAGAAAAAGACATTATCGCATCTATCTCTGCTGATGCGCCATATCTTGAAGTAAGCAAAGACGCAGTGGAATGTTCCTTCCGATCCCTTGAATTTGTCAATGCCACTTTTGTCGCTGAGGGAAATAGAATTTCGGTGCCAAAACTGTCAAGAAATACCAGAATGGGTGTCAAGTTGACTATAGGAAAGGGAGCTCGAGCGAGAAGAGGTTTAGGGAGATATCTGCAAGGAATAGTCAGAGCTCTAAAGCCAGCACACCACAAGGCTCGATACGGTTTAGGGTTCCAGCCGGACATGCGTCAAAGAAGAAAGCAGTGGAAGAATGATCAGGAAAGAAGGATCGCGAGAACATTAGGCCGAGAACCAGAATGGGAGCCCATGGAATTCCCTCATTTGTCAAGAACATTTACGTCTGCGGGAATGATATACCCAGGTCAGTATAATGCACAAAGCACAATGTTAATGATCGAAGAGGGTTTTCAGAATATCAGTATAAATGTCATTGACAAAGGAGCTGACGCGAATAAAGACGTCTCAAAGATACGCCCTTGTCCCACAGGTTTCATGTTGAACAATTGGACTGTCGAGGATCTTCTTGTAGTTTATAAGTCTTCAGAGTAATGCTCAAACGTTAATATTCTGTTATGTCCTTAGATATAATAGAATTCTTTTGTAAGAGCTTGCATTCGCTCTTTATCATTTAAATGAATATTAATGAAGATACATTTTGTCACGATTTTTCGCATTATCACTAATTCCATAATCATTTCATAGCCTATCTTTACATTTTCCTCATGACATACCATAACATTCAGTTTGTTGGTTTCAATACTTGGATGCCCCTCTATAGTTTCCTTTTCCATTCAACTTTCAGGTGCTCAGATATCAATTGCATGAACAAACCCGTTACGAGTCCTGAAATCGATTTTGAGAAATTTGTTTGTTTAGGAGAATTTGAAGTGAAGAAAATCTTTGAAGACTATGTCTCGTCTCGACTTGCTAAGAATGGTGGAACAATAGGATAAACAGATTTTGCCTCATCAAGAATTTGTTGAAACAATAAACTTGGGAGCTGAAGAAAGGAAGCAAGAAGTGAAGATTGTGACCTCTATTTCAGGGGGCACCAGGCATAATTTGATTGCTTTGCTCCGTGAGTACAAAGATGTATTCGCATGGTCATATCAAGATATGCCAGGATTGGATAAATATGTAGTGGTCCATAAGCTCCCATTGAAGCCACAATGCAAACCCATTCAACAAAAGCTAAGACGGATGAGACCTGAGATGTTGTTGAAAATAAAAGAGGAAGTCAAGAAGCAATTTGATGTTGGCTTCCTCCAAACCTCCAAATATCCAGAGTGGGTGGCCAACATAGTTCCGGTACCAAAGAAAGACGGCAAAGTATGAATGTGCATGGATTATCGTGACCTGAATCGAGCAAGTCCCAAAGATAATTTTCCCTTGCCACACATTGATATGTTGGTGGATAACACAGCAGAACATTCATTGTTTTCTTTCATAGATGGATTCTCGAGGTATAATCAGATCAAGATAGCCCCTGAGGATATGGAGAAAGCTACATTCGTAACAATGTGGGGAACATTCTGCTACAAGGTGATGCCATTTGGGTTAAAGAATGCTGGGGCAACATATCAGAGGGCTATGGTGACGTTATTCCATAACATGATGCATAAAGAAATAGAGGTCTATGTCGATAATATGATTGCTAAATCCCAAGGGGAAGAAGAGCATGTAGTGAACCTAAAGAAGTTGTTCGACAAACTGAGAAAGTTCTAACTAAAGCTCAATCCGGCCAAATGTACGTTTGGGGCTACCTCAGGAAAATTGTTTGGCTTCATTGTCAGCGAGAGAGGCATTAAAGTTGATCTAGATAAAATAAAAGTCATTCAAGAGTTACCACCTCCGCGCACGTAAAAGGAAGTCAGAGGATTTTTAGGGAGATTAAACTACATCGCACGATTTATCGCTCAACTTACCAACCAATGCGACCCAATCTTTCGACTCCTTCGAAAACATAATCCCGGAGAATGGAACGAGGAGTGCCAAGTGGCTTTTAACAAGATAAAACAGTATTTTTCTAGTCCTCCAGTGCTAGTACCACCAATGACGGGAAGGCCATTGATATTGTATTTGACTGTGTTCGAGAATTCAATGGGTTGCGTACTGGGGCAACATGACGAGTCTGGAAAGAAAGAAAAGGCGATCTACTACCTTAGCAAAAAGTTCACTGAATATGAGGCAAAGTATTCGTCCATAGAAAAATACTGTTGCGCTTTGGTTTGGGTAGCTCGAAGACTCAGGCAATATATGCTGTATTATACGACATGGCTAATTTCAAAGTTGGACCCAATAAAGTACATGATGGAATCACCTGCACTCTCAGGAAGAATGGCACGATGGCAGATCTTACTATCAGAATATGATATCGTTTATGTGAGCCAAAAGTTGATAAAAGGGAGTGCAATAGCTGACTTCTTGGCAACTCGAACAACGGAGGAATACGAGCCATTAAGATTTGATTTCCCAGATGAAGACTTGATGTGCATTACAGAAAAAGAATGTGAGTCATCAAAAGAAAAGTCATGGAAGATGAGCTTTGATGGTGCATCGAATGCATTGGGGCATGGGATTGGAGTAGTCTTAGTATCACCAGAAGGAAACCATTACCCACTCACTGCCAGGCTGAAATTTTTCTATACCAATAACATAGCAGAATATGAGGCTTGTATCATGGGACTTCGTGCAGAAATTGGACGAAACATCAAAACTTTAGAGGTATACGGAGACTCAGCCTTGGTGATATACCAAATCCGTGGAGATTGGGAAGTGAGAGATTCGAAACTGGTTAAATCTGATGATCTAGTGGCGAGTGATTAAAGAATTGAAGAAATAACTTTTAATTACCTCTCACGAGAAGAAAACCAATTGGTCGATGCCACAGCCACTTTGGCTTCAATGTTCAAAGCAAAGAGAGAAATGAAATAATGCCTCTTCAAATGAGCATATATGAAGTCCACGCACATTGTTTCAAACATTGAAAAAGAGCGGATGGACGGCCATGGTTCCATGATATCTTAGAATATGTCAAGAACCAAAAGTATCCCGAACAAGCAAATGAGAATGACAAGCGAACAATCGGAAGAATGGCGTGGATTTGTTCTTGATGGGAACATCACATACAAAGAGGAAAAGATCAAGTGCTCTTGAGATGCGTAGATGCTATTGAAGCCAGAAAAATACTTGAAGATGTCCACGAGGGAATTTGTGGGACACATGCAAATGGTTTCACTATGGCCAGGAAGATTATGAGACTCGGTTACTACTGGCTGACGATGGAAAGCGACTGCATTAGTTTTGCAAGAAAATGCCACAAATGTCAAATTTATGGCGATAAGATTCATGTAGCCCCTTCGCCCCTTCATGTCATGACTTTTCCATGGCCCTTTTCTATGTGGGGCATGGATGTTATAGGGCCAATTTCCCCAAAAGCTTCTAATGGACACCGGTTAATTTTTGTGGTTATTGATTACTTCACAAAATGGATAGAAGCTACTTCGTTTGCCAATGTGACAAAGACTGCAGTTTGCAGATTTTTGAAAAAGGAAATTATTTGTCGATATGGTTTGCCTAAAAGAATCATTTCAGATAACGCCTTGAATCTGAACAACAAAATGATGAAGGAAGTGTGTGAGCAGTTTCAAATAAAGCATCATAACTCGTCACCCTATCGCCCGAAAATGAACGGAGCTGTTGAAGCAGCCAACAAGAATATTAAGAAGATTATTGGGAAAATGACTGAGACATATAAAGATTGGCATGAGAAGCTACCATTTGCTTTGTATGCATATCGCACATCTGTACGAACATCTACGGGGGCAACTCCTTTCTTTCTGGTCTATGGAATAGAAGTTGTGCTACCTATCGAAGTTGAGATCCCCTCTTTACGAGTCTTAATGGATTCAAAACTAGAGGAGGCAGAATGGGTTCGAGCTCGATATGACCAGTTAAACCTCATCGAAGAAAAACGTTTAAAGGTAATTTGTCACGGACAGATGTACCAGAAGAGAATGATCGCAGCCCATGACAAGAAAATATGGCCAAGAGAATTCCACGAAGGAGAACTCGTGCTGAGAAAGATTCTTCCAATATAGAAGGACTTACGAGGAAAATGGGCACCAAATTGGGAAGGACCATATGTTGTAAAGAAGGCATTCTCGGGCAGAGCTTTGCTTCTCACTGAGATGGATGGGAAGGAGTTACGAATCCGATGAAATTCAGATCTTTGTGAAGAAATATTATGCTTAAAAAGGAAAATCAAGATGAAAACCCAAAAAAGGGCATCTTAAAAAAAAGAGAAAAGAAAAGAAAAAAGAAAAAGAGAGAGGGATCAAGGTGAAAACCCGAAAAGGGCGTCTTGATTAACACAAAAGATTAGGATAAAAACCCTAAAGGGCGTTCTAATGAAGCAAGCACTGGCTTAAAAAGCAAGGTGTTTTGAACGGTGGGTTAAACAGAGAGACTACAGTATTTGAAGCATTTCTGAAAACTCGAAATCTCTTACGCAAGAAAGCCATGCTCGAAAAGATTCTTGATTGAGGAACGTGGAAGAGTTCATGCGTTGAATATCTAGAGCATTTGTATTTGTTGAAATGCAATCCCCTTTCTCTTTATGACACTTTTCTTTTACTATCATTGATTAACTTTCTTTGTTTGCTACATTTGAAATGAATAAATGTGAGGTATCCTTTTGTCCCTACCTGAACATTTTCATGCATCTCATTATGTGGTTCATTTACATGATAAATAGTGAAATGACATACTCTAAACAAAAGAAGTGCTAAGCATTACCCGGATAAGAATTTGATAAGTACAAGAGCCTCAAAGCAAGGACAAAGTTCAACCAGGGGCAAAAGAGCGATATCTGAGAAACGCAGATTAGTCGTAAAGCTAGAGGATGGGTACAGGGCCTGAAGAGAAAGTCAAGAGTCAAAGCAATGAATGCAGATCATCAAAAATCATGATGGAAAGGGACATATGACAAGCAAGCCCAAGGCACATAGCATGATCATGTAGGCATAAAGGCATTTAAAGCAAACATGTGCATTTCATGATAACATCATGCATGACATATCAACAGAACAAGAGATTTCGATGATAGCTGTACTGAATCAAAGGAAAGGACACCTGAGTTCCACCAGATGACATCTTTTGGTATTTTGATGTTTTATTTCTATCTTTCAAAAAATCAACTCATATTGCAAGAGGTGAGTTGGGCCTCAGTCACACGAGGTATTTTCAATTCTGTTTTTCAATTTATGCTTTTCAAAAATCAACTCATATTGCGAGAGGTGAGTGAGCCTCGGGCACGCCGAGGTATTTTAATTTCATTTTTCAATTTACGCTTTTAATTTCTATTTTCAAAAATCAACTCATATTGCGAGAGGTGAGTTGAGCCTCGAGAACTGTTGAGGTATATTCAATTTTGCCTTACAAATTCTTCTTTTCAAATCAACTCATATTGCGAGAGGTGAGTTGAGCCTCGAGACACTGTTGAGGTATTTTCAATTTCGTTTTTTTAATTTATGTTTCTAAAAAAATCAACTCATATTGCGAGAAGTGAGTTGAGCATCAGGACACGCTGAAGTAATTTCAATTTTTGTTTGTCAAAACTCAACTCATATTGCAAGAGGTGAGTTGAGCCTCAAGACACGTTAAGGTATTTTCAATTTCATTTTTCAAAAAATCAACTCATATTGCGATAGGTGAGTTGAGCCTCGGGACACGTTGAGGTAGTTTCAATTTTGTTTGTCAAAATCAACTCATATTGCGAGAGGTGAGTTGAGCCTCAAGACACGTTGAGGTATTTTCAATTTCTGTCTTTAAAAAAATCAGCTCATATTGCGAGAGGTGAGTTGAACCTCAAGACACGTTGAGGTATTTTCAATTTCTGTTTTTCAAAAAAATCAACTCATATTGCGATAGGTGAGTTGAACCTCAAGACACGTTAAGGTAATTTCAATTTTTGTTTGTCAAAAATCAACTCATATTGCGAGAGGTGAGTTGAGCCTCAAGACACGTTGAGGTATTTTCAATTTCTGTCTTTCAAAAAAATCAGCTCATATTGCGAGAGGTGAGTTGAACCTCAAGACGCTGAGGTGTTTTCCATTTCTGTTCTTCAATTTCTGTGTTTCAAAAAAATCAGCTCATATTGCAAGTGATGAGTTGAGCCTTGACTCACACGCTGAGGTATTTTCAAATTCTGTTTTCAAATTTTGTTTTTCCAAAAAATCAACTCATATTGCGAGAGGTGAGTTCAGCCTCAGGACACGCTGAGATATTTTCAATTTCTTTTTTTTCAATTTGTGTTTGTCAAAAAAATCAACTCATATTGCGAGAGGTGAGTTGAGCCTCAGATCACACGCCGAGGTATTTTCAATTGATTTTTTTTTCAATTTATGCTTTGCAAAAATCAACTCATATTACGAGAGGTGAGTTGAGCCTCGGGTCACATACCGAGGTATTTTCAAAAATTTTTTTACAAATTTTGTTTTAAAAATCAACTCATATTGCGAGAAGTGAGTTGAGCCTTGGCTCACGTGCTGAGCTATTTTCAATTTCTGTTTTTAATGTCTAGTTTTAAAGAGTCAATTCATATTGCGAGAAATGAGTTAAGCTCAGGATCACATGCCGAGTAAAGAATAAAGACTGGAATTAATCGAAGACACATATTTTATCCCTAAAGTTACAGTGAAGCTAATTGAAGTTGCAGTGGAGCTGATCGATGATATCAGATCTTGCCTTTCTAAAAGTTGCAGAAGAGAAGACCACAAATTTTATCTGACTAAGTGATGGAAGAGCAGATTGAAGCTGTAGATCTTATCTTTTTGAAGTCACCTTGGAGTAGATCGAAGCTACAAGACATATATCAGAAGATGCAGTGGATTTGATCAAGACAACAAGATACAGTGGTTTGGAAAGAGACTACCTGGATGAGAAGAGCACCAAAGAAGTCCATACTTAGTAAGACCGGGCAAAATTGGCCTTTCTTTGTGTCTTTGCTTTATTCCCGTTACACGATAATAAGCAAAGAGGGGCAGCTGTTGTAGGCCAATTTTAACCCATTTACATCAAAACCTAATTTAACCTTACCTAACCCACCAAAATTAAACCCAAAACCCAAAATCTTAACTACCCAAAGTCCAATTTACATCAAAACCCCAATGGCCCAAACCCTAAGCCCAAATCAAAATAAAAAACCCTAGCCCACAACCTAAACTTTTCTCAACTAAATCCTAGCCTTTGCCACCACCAACTCCACTAGCCACACTTGCTCCACCACCAACTCCACTAGCCACACTTGCTCCACCACCTACTCCACTAGCCACACTTGCTCCACCACCACTTGTACCTACAAATGAAGACATAAACAATAAAAAATATTTTGTAAATGGCTATATAAGTCTTCTCATATTTTGAATTTAGGAGAGGAAGAAGTTTTGGGGGAGAAAGTTATTGTAAAGGATTTTTGAGAGGTTTTTTTAGAGTAATCAAGGAGAAGAGTTATTGTAAAGGCTAGTTTTTGGAGAGGCTAGTTTTTTTTTGGAGATTAATTAAATATCAAAGCAAAAAAGGTTTCTTGGTCTATTCTCGTTTTAAGTTCTTTGTTTGCTTGTTGTTTTCCTTTCAGTTTTATTTTGTTTCTTTTATACAAAAGTAAAAATAAAAGGAGGAAGCTTTCCCATTTTTACCGAAAAAGTTTTTTGAGGTCCCATTGCCGATGTACTGGTGGAATGAATGATGGCCGCCATGGTTCTAATGATCGGACGGTGGCGGCCTTGTGGTGGAAATCACCCACTCTCTCTCTCTTTTTTTGTTATTATTATATTTCTTAATATTATATTATATATATTCTTTTAATATATTAGGTATATTCTAAATTCTATATTACGTATATATATATTATACTATTTTATGTATATATCTTTAATACTATATTATTATATATATATATATATATATATATATATTTTTCTACATGTTATCTTATGTATATATTTTAATTATATTATGTATGTATTTTTACACTATATTATGTACATATTTTTTATATCTATTTTATACATATGTATATATTATATATATCTTAACATTACTAGTTATATTTTCACTATTTTATGTATATACTTCAAACACTATATATAGTATATTTCTAACACTATTACTATTTATAAATATATATATATATATATATATATATATTTTACGTACATACTCTTAATATCTTTATTATGTATATATTCGTTGTTTTTATTTCACATTGGATACTATTATTACGTTTAATATATCGCATGCATTGTTATTGTTTTAATATTGTTGTCATATTTATTATTTGTTTCAATGTATTTCCAACTCATTTATTTTTGTCTCCCGCCTATTTTATATCATTCTGTTGTTCATTACTTTAAAGATTTTTATTCATGTTTTTACTAATTTCAATAAATAAGGTAATGTTTCGCATTTTGGAACATCGAAGAATTGTGCCCTAACTTACGGGGTTTCGGTTCTCTTGTTGGTTCTAAATAGCTAAATATCCTTTTGAGTTTTGAAATGCACGGATTTCCAATTTAAATTAAATGACGACCTTGTGCTCGAGAATTCATGGTATTGTGTCCTAACTTACGAGATGTGATACTCCGATATCTCGAGATAAGGAAATCTTTTTAAACAAATCGATTTAAGCTAATTCAAGAATTTTAAAATCAGTATTAATAGAAAAGATCGTATTTCAAGTCCCTTCTCGATTTTTAATTTTCGACATTAAGACACTAACTAATCAATTCGGTACCAATTTTTTGGGCGTGTCGAGGGTGCTAATCCTTCCTCGCACGTAACCGACTCCCGAACTCATTCTCTCAAGTTTCGTAGACCAAAGGCCCTATTTTAGTAAACTAAAATTGATTTATTAAAACAAAGGTGATCCGATCACACCTGATAAAAGATTGGTGGCGACTCCCGTTTTAATTTTCACTTTCAGACAAAGTCGATCCTCGTTTTCAAAAGAATGGTTTCGACATGAATAACATATACTCTATGGCCACCAGCAACGAAGCTCCCTTCATTCCCTCCGACAGGAGCACCGTTCCCACGACCTTGAGACACTCTAGGGCCGCCAGCGACGAAGCTCCCTTCATTCCCTCCTAAGGGAGCACCGTTCCCACAACCTTGAGACACTCTAGGGCTGCTAGCGACGAAGCTCCCTTCATTCCCTCCTACGGGAGCACCGTTCCCACGACCTTGAGACATCAGGCAAACAAAGTTACTTGAGAAATGGTTTTCAGGTCGGTAAGGTACCCGTATATGCAAATACAGTAAGATAGAACCCCCCATATTATAATCTTATATCGTGAATGGTTTATTTTGGGCTAAATTATTAGAAGAATCCTTTAACGATTTTGTTACATTCAAATAATGAGTTCAGTTTAATAAATTAAAAAGTTTAAAAAGTTTTATTTGAATATCAATTAAAATTTAAATGATTATTTAATAAAGTAACAAGTGTTTAAGAAAAATTATTTGATATATGGTATCATGCATAACAAACGTATTAGTTGTTAGCCAATTTTCAATGTTATTGCACAAGATTTTGAAGTCTTAATGTCGTAAAGGAGGGTTTGGATTGTTACAAATAGAGCTGTTCATGGGCTGGGCCTGATCGAGTTTGGGTCAAACTCAAGTAAAAATTTAGGCCCATTTATTAGGTTCTGGCCCAGTCCAGTCAGAAAAATGGGCTTAAAATTTTGCCCAAGCCTGACTCAATTAAAAATTGTAAAATCCGAGCCCGATCCTGTAACGCCTCAATTTTCGGGAATTCTGTGAATGTTGGCAAAATTTCATGCTTTAATTTTGTCATTTGTGAGTGAAATTATGAAATAGGACCTATGTGAAAATGTTTGAAAATGCTATAGGCTAAATTGAAGTGACCAAATAAATAGGAGTGCAAAAATAGGAGGATTTGCATGACAAACCTCCCATTTTACATGAAGTGGCTAGCCATCATGTTGTTGTAGACAAAATGTACACTTGATATCCATAATTTATGGTACAAATTGATACAAATTGATAATAGGTTAGGTAAATGTTTCATGATAATAGGTTAGGTAAATGTTCCATGATAATAGGTTAGGTAAATGTTTCATGATAATGGGTTAGGTAAATGTTCCATGATAATAGGTTAGGTAAATGGATGAATTAAATGGATGAAATATGAAGTTTTATTAAAAGAAAAAGGGGTGAAAAGAACAAAGTTTTGTCCATCTTTGTTCATCATAGCTGAAAGTTAGAGAAGAGAAAGGAGAGGAGAAAGCTCTTGAGTATTCGGTCATTAGGAGGAGGAAAATTGAAGGTAAGTTCTTGGTACCTTGCTTCTATTTTGAGGTTCATGAGTTCTTCTTGATTCTACCTTAACTCTTGAAGTATATTTTGATTTTTAGTTGTGTTGTGAGCATTTAGTCATGAATTAAAATGAAGGAAATGGTTGTTGTTTCATGTTCTTTTGATGAAAAATGGAAGATAAGTAAAGTTGAGCCAAACAAATGAGCATGCATGTGCCTTAGATGTTAAAGGAAAAATCAGCTAACATGTTGTGCTTTAAAATGATGAAATGGAGATTATACTTAAGTAAAATCATAGATATGTGATGATTGATTGGTGATATACATGTTCAAATAACATGCATGCAAGGTATGTGTGAAAGAGTGATTTGGTAATAAATCTGCTTGGAACAGCAGCAGTAACGTGACTTTGGAAAATCACCATAAATTGTGGGAGAAGAATTAGAAGCTGAATAAATTATGTAATTAAAGCTTATTGAGTCTAGTTTCTAATGAAATAAACAAGAACATATTTCGAATTCTGTACAATGAGAAATTTGATTCGTAATGAAGGGTGGTCAGATTAGTCAAACAGTGAAACATGGGAAACTTTGAGAAAATTCTGGTATTGATTGGCTAAACCAAAAATTCTGAAAATTTTATGGATAGAAGATATATGAGTCTATTTTCAGGGAAAATTAATGGAACTTAATTTGGAGTTTCGTAGCTCCAGTTATAAATGATTTAGTGACTGTTACTCAGGAAGACAGCTTGCAGTGAAATTATGATTATGTGGTAAACATTAACAAAAATTTGTTAATGAGTTGCTTATTGATTTCTTATAAGCTTACTATGATCTGTAGGTGTGGTTGGCCGAATATTGTAAGGGGTTAATATGTAGTTTGTATTTGAATAGTTAGATTAACGTGTTAGTAATCCAATTGTAGGCTGTTCGTGTGTGGATCTCGTCAACATATCGTCGCAAACAGGTGTGTAACTAACACCCTCTTTCTTAGTCTAGATCGGCAAAAGCCGAAAAGCCGATGGACTCACCTCCTCTTTTCCGGTTTCCTACCTGGTGCACAGCTTCCATTCACTTTAACCCTTAATGAATTAATCTTTTGAACATCAAGTACGATTTTACGGACTTAGAATGAATTTTTTTATGTTTTGATGTGGCATGCGGATCAAGCCATAACTTCGGGCGGGTTTGGGGTGCTCTGATCCGACCTACTGTATTAATTTTTATATTATTTTATATAATTTTAAATATATATAATACATCAAAATACTAAAACATCAAAATAAATATTTCCCAACAAATTGAAAATAAATTTTGAAAAATATGTAGACTTAAATAACACTAAGATAAATGCAACTTAACAAGCAAATGTATCTAAAATAATAACAAAATTAAAAATGCTTTTAAAATAATAACAAAATTAATAATAAAATACGTTTTATACAATATCCAAACAATAACAACAAAATAGTAACAACATAATAATAAAATGATAGCAAAATAGGAAGAAAACAACAAGAAAATAACATTAAAAAAAAAAGCAGATCTTTTTTTGTCCTTTAGTGAATTTGGGTCGGGTCCAAGCCAAAAATGCCTTACTCGAGGCCGACATGTTTTCTAAACGGGTTTTTTTTTTTGTCTAAGCTCATTTTTTAGGCCTATATTTTTGCTAAAGTCCTCTCACATTTTGGGCGGAACTTTTGGGCCAGACCGAATGGCCTGACCCATGATCAAGTCTAGTTAGAAGAAACGTTAGAGGACTTGGTGTTGGAGGCGGAAGCAGAGATTGGTTTAATTGAAGCATGCACCATCTCAGGATTTATCTCTTCAAGCTTACCAAAGACATGGGTAGAGGCGGGACAGAATTTGGTAGAGGAAAACAAATGTATAGAATCTAACTAATTATATTTGAAGCATATAAATGCATCTCAAAAATTATACTTGAGGTTCAGACCAACTTTCTTAATTTGTGTCTGTCTCATCAAATAAGACAGAAAAAGGAGATTGAAGGTGTTGAGATGTGCTGTGCCCTTGATCATGGGTGTTTCGTCTTTTTGAAGTGTTTGGAGTTCAGCAGCACATACCAAGATAATCCAATCAACTTCGGAGATGAGAAATAGTGGTCTTGTCGAAATTAATCTCGCTGCCTCCATCAACCAAACCGTAACTCCCAAGCGGTGACTCATCATGTCTCCGGCGTAGTGGAATTTGGATGGGAATACCACGACTCCGATACTGCCTCCATGGTGAAGGAGAATACAGAAGTATGTAGGAAAACTACCCCCACCACCAGCATTACCACCGAGGTTGGTCTTTATTTGAGAAGCATAAGCTTGAAAAGGTTTGATTTTAGAGCGTTATGGCATGTTATATAAGTAGGGTTATGGGTACATGATTCATGATAACCGGCTTAAGGTATAATAAAAAAAGAATTATAAGTCTTAAGTCGCCTATTAAAAGCTTTTTAAATGAAAGAGTGTTGTATAGAAAGTAATAGGGCATTTCTTGGAAGGTCCCATGCAGGCAGGACCTAGTCAAATTTGCTTCGTTACGTGAAATTCAAGCCCACTATTGACATTTATCGTTAAAAAATAAAAACCCTTGTCTCATTACCATAATTTAATATAATCAAATTCTTCTTTTATAAAACAACAACTAAATTTTTGGAAAAAAAAAAACCAACCAACTAAAATTGAATAATTGATATATTCAACGATTCAACATTATTTACATAAATTTTAATATATATATTTATTACATACTTTTTTCACCTAATATCTCATATAAATTAAATTTAAACTACTAATATTTCTATTTTGCTTTACTGATTATCAATTGATTTTAGATAATTGTATCTCATACATAAATATATATGAAGAGAGATTCACTTATATTAGTGTAAAATTTAAATGGTTTTACATTTTAGTAATTTTTATACAATTGATATTTTAATAATTCAACTATCATATTTCATACTCTATTCATGTAGATCATGCATGTCAAGTTTGGAAAAATAAAATTTTCTAACGGTTAGTTTTATGTAAAAAATTCAATTGTTAAATATATATATTTATATAGAGAATCTTTTAGATCGATATGATAGAAATATTAAATTGATTCAAAATTTTGTATGCATGACAAGTACAAATATAATAATAAATTCAACAATTGGATTATTAAAATATTAATTATATAAAAATTATGAAAATATAAAATCACTAACTAAATCCCTTCCATAAATATATTATGCTTTATCCTAACAAATACTTGTTTTCCAACTCGTGATAAAAGAGAGTATTATTGGAAATGGGATTAAATTACAATAAGTCGAAATGGTATTGGGTTTCATCAACTTTGTTGTAGCGACGTAAAAAAAATTTTAGTTTCGCTTGGTTGCTAATTGTGGCGATTTATTAAACATTTGAAAACCAACTTTCGATTTTATTAACAAAGGAGTCGCCACGATCCTTTTTATAGGTGTGATCGGACACCTAATTATTTTAAAACAAAAAGAAGGCCAAATTTAGGTCTACGTGAAAGTTCGAGAGAAAAATTGGGGTTCGAGTCGATTCTGTGAGGAAGGTATTAGCACCCTCGCGACGCCCAAAATTGGTATCTCACAAACATGTGTTGACTTGATTTTCAAAATACGAGTTCAATATAATATTTAATCGTGATCCGATTGAAAATGAGAATTTTAGTTTTCGATTTTTTAGAAAGGGTGTCCGTTTTTAACACAAGCCGACGAATTTCACCCAACATAGCGATGAAATCGATGGCTTAATATTAAATCGGTACATTGCCTTATTTTTGAAATTAATTAAAACATGAGAAAAAATATTCCTAAAGTGAGAAATTAAAAATAGATAAAGGACGCAAAAAAAATGATATCATTAATGAAAAATATTAACATGGAATACTAGAATATTAGAATAACAATAATAATGATATTTACAAAATAAAAACAAATCATGTACTAATAATAAAATAGGAAAAATGATATATTTGGTAATAATAATATAAAATAATAATATGTACATAAAATACATATATATATATGCATATAATAAAAGTATGTAATAATAATAATAATAATATCTACAATAAAAGAAAATATTAGGAAACGTAAATAAAAATATATACATAAAAATTTATAATAATAATATAAAATAATGATATGTACAAATATATATATATATATACACGTGTACATAAAATATACACTAATATAATAATAGTTATAATAATACTAGCAATAGTAATAATTTGTAATAATAATATATACACAATATGGTATTTAAAATATATATATATATGTATATATAATAGTATTTAAGAATATATACATAAGAAATATATAACTAATGGCATTAAAAATATATACATAATATATATAAAATACCTAAAAAAGGGGAAAGAAGAGAGAAGGAGGAGGAAAGGAAATCCGGCCAAGGGGGCGGTCACCGATCGATCGTTTGTCATTTGCCGTCATGCCACCGCCATACAGTGGCGGAAAAGGTAATTTTTTTAACAATATATGTATATATAAAGAAAGAAAAAAACAACACAAAAAACGAAAGAAAAAGATTCGAAAGAAGAGGAAAAAAGAAAAATGCAACCTTTTATTGATGTTTCTTTTGTGTTCAAAATTTGAAAGGATTTTTGTGTTTGTCTCCTCTTTTTTTTTCAATCTTTTCAAAATCCCTCCCTTTTTACATGATTTTTGAATGGCTTTTATAGCCATCTTTTACATGATTTTCTTTTTTTTTCTATTTTGTAGGTGGTGGTGGTAGACAATGGGAGGAAAAATGGGGCAAGTGGGAAAGTGGTTAGGTGGCTAGGTTTTTTATCTTTTTTGTTAGGTTTTTCTTTTTCTTCTTTTTTTTTTTTTTTGGGGATTAGGTTTTTTTGGGGTAGGTTTTTCTTTTCTTTTTTTTTCTTTTTTTTTTTTGGGTTAGGTTTTTTTTGGGGGCTTAATGGGCTTTTGAATTGGGTTTGAGTAGATGTAAATGGGTCATGGGTTAAGGGTTTTAGTGGGTTTAGAGGTTTGGTTGGGTTTTCATATAATTGGGCCCGGACAATTTGGGCTTCTACATTTGTCTTACTTATTTCTTAATTTCAACAGTCACACAACTCTTTGACAAGAATATTCAATTTTTTTTTTTTAGAAAAACATTAATTCCCATGTGCCTTTTAAGCCGATAAAAAAAATCAAACAAAAGTTGAAGTACCTTAATCATATTATAAAAGAAAGCCCAAAGGATTCATCAAATGGGTTCACCTGCAAACGAAAATTTATGCTCATTTCTGGAAATGATGAAAAAAAATCCATTTTAAATCCATGCTATCGCTCCAACTTCAGACCCTATCATCTAATTCTAACATTATCTTTTTACATCATGGATTTAGCCTTTATTTTTTCTCACAAATTTCGTCCAATGTATAGATTTATTTAGAAACTTTGTAAATTGAGTAATTCCACATTGGTTGAGAAAAATTTCTAAAAGAGTATAATTGTAATCTTACTTTTAAATGTCCAACACGCGCAAGTCGCCGTTGTTTGGGCCGTGTTCATGTTAATACTTTTTTTTTTGGAATAAAATTTCTATTTCTTTTATTAGAAATTTTTTTTCATGTTGTAGAATATTTTCGATTGAAGAAAATTCTTTGCTATTTTTGAAAATTGATACTACTATTTTACTATTTTTACCCCTTCAGAAAACAATATAAATATCATGTCATTCTTTTCGTTTTACATAACAATAAACAAACATTAATCTCTTCTTTACATTTCTTAGCTTGCCTGTTTGTTGTTCAAAATACTTTTCCAACCAAATTTCAACTTTAATTTTCACTCTATTTTTTCGAATATTTTTGAGAACAACAATACTATTTGTGTTCCACCTTTTTTTATTTGGATGTACAAATATTAAAGTATTGTGTTAATTTTAAGGGGGGCGAGTCCATTATACAATTACCAGGCTCGACCCTAAGGGTCATCTGGATGTGCGATCACCTAGGGCTTAAGGCTGAAAGGGGCCCAAAATACTGTTTTCAAGTTTTTAAGGGCCCAAATATTTTTTTACCAACTTTTTAAGGACCTAAAAAAATTTTCTCCAACTTTTAAAGAACCTAAAACCCCATTTTATTATTTTGCCTAGGACTCTAAAAATATCAAGAACGGGCCTGATAAATTACACCCAACACGAAGAATTTGCTTCTAAGATAGTGATTCTTCAACAACATAGTGATTATTTTATTTATTTATGCTCAATTTATTTATTTTGTCAGTACTAACTATTTCAATTTGAAGTAATATATTCCCAACAAGCTCTACTCTGTTTTAAAATTAGTAGAAGGAAAATATTTAGTATATTCTTTAAATTCTACTAGCAGGATGGAGTGATGATAAGTATTTTATAAAATATTTAAAAATAACTCATATGAAAATTTATTAACTTTGATTTAACTTTTTTTATAAGGGTTAAATGAAATTATGATTTTACCAATTAGTTTGACTATTTTCAAGATGGATTGATTAGAGAAAGTTGAATTGTTGAACAAATTATTCAGATATGATTTTGGTTAGAAATAATAATAACTAGGTGAATCCCCACACTTTGTTGTCCACATTCATCATATTTAAAATAATACTTTGAAATATAATAACTATATATTTAATAATTTTTAAAATTATTAGTTAATTTATTAATGATATATTTTAATATTATTTATTAGTGGTGTGTTTGAGATGTGTGGTGAAGGGGTTTTTTGTTTGCAGCAGCTGCGGTATTTTTACTGCATTTATTTTATAACAAAATTTCATGTTTAGAAAAAAAAAAAGTTAAATACAGGCCCTATTTAGATATAGTCAATTAGATTCAATAACATGATCATAATATGAACACTACATAATTATGATATAATATATAATTTTAAATACAATTATAAAAAATAATATGATGACATATTATATAAATTTAAGAGGTTTTATTAGACTTGGAAATTTCTAGTACATAACAATATAACATTGCACCAAGAAAAATTAATGAGAGTAGGATAAAAAGTATGAAATGTTATCTTACTTTTTATTGATTAATTATGTCACTTGATTATTAATAAATAATTATAATTATTCAAGTAGATATCTATTGGATAATTACGTTTATTGTTGAAATTATGACTATCCATTTTGAATATTTATGTCCCTATAAAGAGACATAAGACCTCCTATAAATAGGAGTAAATTTTTATTTATACGACACACCTAAAAACATAGAAATAAAGTTTATTTCTATTTCTCTCACATCTTTTATATTTTTAAATTGTTCTATAAAAATTACTGTAGTTATTGAGCTTCATTGTATTCTTATAGTTTATTTGTCGATAATTTTTTGTACACTAAAATATAAATAAAAACAAATAAAACCTTACAAAAAGTAACATTGATACTCACATTTTATCCTTACACGCCAACAAATATAACACAAATTCACCTATATATAAAATGTATCCCAATAACTTACAAAATCGAAAAAATATATATAAATATATTAATAAGTGTACATATATTTTCATCTTTTCTTTTTTTTTCTTTCTTGCCGTCTTTCTTTCCATCTCTTTATAAAACACAAAAAAGTTGACCCCAATTAATTTATATAATTTATTTGTAAGCTTACTAGTCAACCAAAATACCTCTGCAATAATCTAAATTAAACATGATAATATCAAAGATCCAAACCACCAACCGTGCATCTCTCACCAAAACCCACCTACCCACGTCAATAGGAACCAATTTTTTGTCACTTACCTCTGATCCCATGCTTCCGGAGACTTATTCCATAACCTTTTTTTTTTTTTTTTGAATTTTGGAAATCCGAATTTACAAAAGTTAGTCATTACCAATTTTTCCGCCAAATTTTTTTCCTTAATCCATGTTTTCTTGTAATATTGAAAAAAATAATAAAACCAATAAAATTCATGAAATAAATTTTTTGAGAGGTTAATTCATTAATTCATTCCATGAATGTAACTACATAATCTAAGGAAAGAAAAATAACAAACATTTGTAAGAGAATGACAAACTCCATCAACATAGTAAAGACTTTAGTTTCAGCATCAATAGAACATTATGACACGTTGATAATTGACTTTATCACAACTCAAGCACGATATATCTTGAGTTATTGCAAACACTTAAACACGGATTCATGAAATAATTTATATTAGAAACATCTAATTAAATTAATTATAGAAAGATAAATAAATAAATAAATCTCATTAAACATAATAAAATAAATAAAGAATGCATATGATTATAGGTAAAGTAAATGAATTGAATAAATAGTAAACAAACAATTTTCTCTTTATGAGAAGTTGAGTTTATATGTCCAAACTTTTTTAAGAAAATATAAAAAAATCAATTAAGTTTATGTATTAAACTCGTATCTAATTAAGTCTTTGTTATTAACAAAAGAATTAATTAAGTTCCTTTATTAATAATTTATCTCATTGACCATATTGATTGTTAAAATAAATTAATGGATCAAACATATGGTAACACGTGGCGGTTTTCGGTTTAATTAATTTTTCTCATAATGATTAAAAATAATTAAAAAATAATCAAATATTAAAATTATATAAATTTATAAAAATTATTTTAAAAATCTAATAAAATATAAAATTAATAAAACATATTTAAAATTTTATAAAAAAGTATAAAAATTCTTAAAATTTATAATAGAAATCATAAAAATTATTTTTTGAATAAGCTCATTATAAATTCTAGCTCCTCCCCAATCGATAAATAAGAGGATAATACGCTTCGACGTATTCGAACTCACGCCTTCCTGTTTTATTACCCATGCAAATCGAACTAAGACTATAATAAAAATCATTAAAAATATTAAACTAATTTAATTAACCTAAAATTAATAATTCAATGGTCATGATCACATTAATAACAGACTAGCGGCAATCAAGGGTTCAATTCATGCTAATCCACTAAGTCTTATGTAAAAATGGTTTAACTGTCATTACCTCCTTAGAACAATTGTCACTTAAGGCCTCAACCATTCCTTTATTCAAATCTCACTCATGATACACATTGCGATTTAGTCCCTATACAATATACATAATCACTTATCTTAAATTAATTATTAAATAATTTTATTTCTCATTTAATTATTAATATTTCTATTTTTTAATTTCATACTCACTTTGCAATTGCTTGATTAAAATTTTTGAATGACACAATCTAATAAATTTGATTCTGAAATGTTTTTAACACGGATGAAAATTGGATCGTTACACTTGCCAGCACAACAAGAAATTATTAACAAATATTATCTTAATTATAATTATAAATAACAAGGGATCCTTGTTAAAACCGATAGGCTTATTTGGCATTATTAAGGCATCCTTGCTCCTGTTGACATGAGCTACATCTTAAAGATCCCTATAAGTGTTCACAAGCAGTAGATAGACTTATTTGGCATTAGAGTAGGGATAGTTGATACAGTGTTAAAACCAACCACTGGATGGCATTAGATTTGTTTACTAATTTGGGAGACCATTTTGCTGAGGGACCTTGGTTACGTCATTGGAATTGCAAGCTCTCTTTCAATAATGATGGATCCAAAAATACGATTTAGAGGGTGAATTTGTATTAGCATTGTTGATTACATATTTTTTACTTTTAATTTTCATGTATAATTATTCAATAATTAAAGTATACATATATATTTATAATTTGAAATATGAATAAAATTAAAGTATACATATATTTTAGGGGATTTGGGGTCAAAATTTAACTTTTTAAAAGGTTTAATGTAATAAAATTCATCTTAAAAGCATGTACTATATAAATTTCTAAAAAGCTAGGGGCCGTAAGCCCCACTTGACCCTTTATATCTGCCAATGCCTCCGAAGATTAAAGATTTTTCCCGGAGATGTCTTCATGCTTTTTTTGTTAGAATTTTAAATAATATCTAATATAAAATTAGAACTGTAAATTAGGATTTATCATGCCAAATCATCAAGAATAAATAAATAACAGAACTAGATGCGGAAGCGTACCTGAATCCATGGATTCCTTGAAATTTTCTGGATCTTGGGGTTTTGATCTTCCAAATTAGTACACAAGAAATTTAGAGAATATTTGCTCTCTCCTTCCTAATGATGGGATATTAGAAAAGATATCTTGTGTGTAATTTGGGGACCATAACCCTAATATCTATAACCTTGGCATATTAGTTCTAATTCATAATTAGCCTATCATTAATTAGAATTTGATTAGAACTCAATTACTAGAGTATCTACACATATTTGACCCAACTTTATTTAATAATTAAAGCCCAATAAAACTTTAACCAAATTAGATCACTTTTAATTTGGGCTAACCTATCATGATAGTAAATAATAACATGTAATTACCCTTATTATATATGTGATGTCCATATTTTCCAACAATCTCTCACTTGGACCACATATATATACTAATTACTCTATAATTACATGTCATTATATAGCATTATGAGCTCAAAATTTTACCATCACATCCAAAAGGTATTCCGAACAATCTCGTCCATTAATTATGTTAACATAAAACCAAGGCGACTTTCGTTACATATATCGTGACTAAATCTATCCCTAATCACGTATATTAACACAACCAAATGACATAGATCAAGTATGGATGTGTAGCATGGAAATTACATGCAATATGATCTGAACATGTCTATTTCCAACTAGTCCTCCTTAGTGAGATCAAACCTTACCAAAATTAGAGTGTGAATAAACCAAAAAAACTTTGTTTCTGCAGAAAATAAACTTAATATCTTTAAACTAAAATAACTAAAAATGTGTCTATAACATAAAAGCACTTAAAAATACAAACTCCCACTAAAACCAAATATCCTTTAAATGTCATTACACCCATACGAGCAGTGTGCTCTTATAAAACCTTAGGTGTAGTTCCTTAGTAAGTGGATCTGTAATCATGGAGTTTGTCCTAATATGCTTTATAGGCACCTAACCACTCCGAACTTTTACTTTAACAACCATGAACTTAAAGTCTATATGTTTTGACTTTGATGTACTCCTGTTGTTATTGGAATAAAAGACTGCTATTTGTTTTCAAAATTTGCACCTTAGTGACAAAATATTGTATCCATATTCCATCAAAATCGAAGTCTATATACCTGATGATCTCTAACTGATTAGACATTCGATATGTGAGCATATAATCTTTTATTATCTGAAAATACCTTATAACCCTCTTAGATGCTATCCAATGGTCCAAACCGGGGTTGCTTAAAATATCTGCCTAACATCCCAATAGTGTACACAATATTCCAATGTATACAAACCTAAACGTACATTAGACTTTCCATTGCTATAATGTAAAAAATCTTATGTATTTTTGTAATCTCAAAATCATTCTTAGGGCATTGATTGAGACTATACTTATTATTGACAAGTAGTATGTCATTAACATATAAAACCAAATATACAACCTTACTCCCACTAAACTTATGGTATATACAATTATCGACAAAATTCATCTCTAAACTGAATGAGATAATAATTTGGTAAAATTTGTAATACTATTGACGAAAAGTATGCTTAAACCAATAGATAAAGTTCTTTAATTTGCAAAGAGTTAACTTTGCATCATTAGACACAAAGTTTTCTAGTTGCACCATATAAATGTATGATCAATGTTATCATTAAGAAACCATTAACTTAATATTCATCTGATGCAGTTTAAGGTCAAAATATTCCATTAAAGTCATTATAACCCTTCCTCTAGTGGACCTTTTTAATGGCATTCATTCTTGAGGTTGTTGAGTTTGTTCTTCTAGAACAATTACCTCATCTTGAATAGGGAGTTGTTCAACATTGTCTTATTGAGGCTCTGGATTCACTTCTTAGTCAATGATAGGTATGAGAACCTAAACATTGTCAAAGTGATAGTAGAAACTGAGTTAGAATTCAATTCATCCTTAAAAGTAATGTTTCTAACCTTATTTCTCCCTCCAAACTCAACATCCTTAAAGAATGTTGCAATTCTCATCTCAAAAATATTCCTAATTGTGGGATCATAAAACTCATAGCCTTTAGATTGCTCAGAATTTCCTTGACCCTTATACTTTATAGATATAAAAAAAGTCAGAAGTAATGTCATTTCAGCCTTATCATTTTTAGCAAAACGTTTCTCGATTTCGTCAAGGAAACCTGTCTTTTTAGATTTTTTGCCCCTAAAGGCTTCTGAAATGATGTGCTTCATGATCATTAGACTCATGCAATTTGAACTGTGATAGCTCGATTTAGGGCCTAAACGGAATAGTAGTTTTGAAACCACAAATCTAAGATATAACTAATTATTTTATAATTTGTTTGAGGCCTATGATGTGGTTGCATGATTGTGTGGAAATTTCGTGAAGAAATTTTATGCCTAAAGTGTCCAATTCGAAATTAGTGACTAAATTGAATAAGTTGCAAAACTTGCATTCTAGTAGCTTTTAACATGAAATTGCTTTATAATATTAATTATAAGTCCTTAAATAGAAATTTGACCAATTTCTATGATTTTGGACAAAAATGGGCTTACATGGATAAAAATTGAAAGTTTAGTAAAAAGGGCATTTTGGTCATTTAGTTAATAAATGAATTAAAAAGGGAAAAATCAAGAAAAAATTTGCTCATCTTCTTCATTAGGCTGAAATTTCAAGGGTTCTCCATAGCTAGGGTTTGTTTCAAGCTTCCAAGCTCTATAATCAAGAAAGACGTAGAATCGACCTTGATCAGGGAAAAGAAAAGATTTCGGACTAAATTGCAACATTTCTATATTTTTCACCGAGGTAAGTTTGTACGTAAATAATTTATCGATTCTTTTTATTTTATTATATTTTGTTATCATATGAAATGTGGCTGCCTATAGAATGATTATTTGTTGTAAATTGCAAATTGAAAAAGGACTATGAATAAATTGTAACATGTTGGAAAGTGATGAATTTCTCGGTTGAGCCTTCGGAATAGAAACGATACGAATGATCTATTGTGAGGTCACGTGTGTAGTGCTAAGTACAGGCTACTACGTGTACCGGATTATTGGTCGCATGTGTAGTACTAAGTGCAGTCTACTATGCGTACCCGATAACTTCGATCACGTGTGTAGTACTAAGTGCAAGCTACTACGTGTATCAGATGGTTAGGTCACGTGTGTAGTACTAAGTGCAGGCTACTACGTGTACCGGATAATTGGTCGCATGTGTAGTACTAATTGCAGGCTACTATACGTACCAGATAGCTTTGGCGACAAGTGTGAAAATATGTGCAGGCAACTGAGTATCAGTTATTATTCCAAAGAGTTTAACGGGAAAATTGATTAAGTAAAAATACATGTGAATATGATTATATGATGAATAAGTGTAGGTATATGTTTAAGAAAATTTTGAGCAATATGCTTGATATTTGAGTGAACTTCGATAAGACAAAATGGATTAAGTGAAATTATGTAAGAGTGAATTTTAGTAGTAAAACAGTGTTAGACAGCAGCAGTTGTGTGACTTTGAAAATTCAAAAAAAAATTGTGTAAGTTTAATTAAATTTTAAATAAATTATTGGATTCAACATTAATGAGTCTATTTTTATATAAAAGAAACAAAGGGAGCAATAGAGTTCTATATTATGTGATATTCTAATTTTTGTGAGATAGTGTCAGAATGAATTCAAGATCCCCTATTCTTACTTGGAAAAATTGCTAAAAATTATAGAAAAATAATTATGGGTTATAATTTATATTCCTAGAATCTTTGATGGGTCTAATTTTAATAGAAATAAACTAGAACATTATCCGAGTTTTTTACTATGAGATATTTAATTTTTAGTAAGAAGAGGTCGGAACTGTCAGACAGTGAAATAGGGGAAAGGTTAATGAATAAACTGTACCAATTGGCTAAACCAAAAATTCTGAAATTTTTATGGTAAGAAATTATATGAGTCTAGTTTTTGGAAAAATTAACAAATTTAAATTCGTAGTTCCGTAACTCTAGATATAAATGATTTAGTGATAGTGACTCAAGAAAATACTTTGACCTAAACATGAGATTATGTACTATTATGATTGTTTTATTTTGAGAAATATGTTGATAAATTGTATATCACTTACGTACTTACTTACTAAGCTTTACGCTTACTCTCTTTTCTTTCTCTTGTCTTATAGTGTCACTAGGCTAGCTCGGGATTCAGAGATCGTCGGAGATCCATCCGCACTATCAATACTTTTTGGTATTTTGTAAACATTATTTTGGAGTTATGGCATGTATAGATGACTTGGTTATTTTTGTTATATGTCATAATTAAATTGGCCTAAAATGTTGGTCTTCAAAATTTAATAGTTCATTTTGTATATGCCCGTTGATGTTAACTAATATTGTTCAGGTTATAGGACATGAAAATATATGTTTTTTAAAAAAAATTCTATGTCATGATTTCGTGCGTTTGCATGTATTATGTTCCGGTAATGTCTCGTACCCTGTTCCGACTTAGAACACGGGTAAGGGGTGTTACATGAACGATCCCACCTCTCAAAATTCCTTTTAACATAAGGGTTGCTTTCCGTAGTGAGAGGTGTGCGTTGTTCTTCTCTTAGTGCAATGTCTATGTTCATACAGCCAAGCACTATAAGTAAATATATTTTCCATTCATTGAAATTAGTCCTATTAAGTATGGGTATAGAATTTATATTAGCAGATATTGTAGCAGTAGAAGATGGATTAGTTGAATATAGAACAAAAAATAAATAAAAACAAGTTCACATCAATACTCATACGTAAACAATAAATTCAGGATAATGGCTAATCCCATCTCAAGATACCAAACACAACATTAATATCAAGTCTTTGGACAGTAATATTAACAGTAAGCGGTACTCTTGTTGTAGCAATCAAACATTGACAATAAATTATGTCAAACAATGAATTAATCTTTGGACTAACATATTACTCACATAAAGTACCTTATAATTGTCACACATTTATAACCACAGATGTCGTTGAAATTCTGCCAAATATTTACTTACCTTTGGGTCAATTAATAAACACATGAATCACAAAAACATATAATCATCTTGATATTTTAAATAAATTAATATAAACAAAATAGGTCACTTTAGTGGCATTTTGCTTCAATTAATCTATTTAAAATATTAGACATCTTTAATTAAAACCTAATGCCAAAATCTGAATTTATTTGTTTCAAAATATTTCTTTTAATTTCATCTTTCAATCAAATTAAAACATAATAGTATATATATGTATATATATTTATCCCAAAACAACATACAATAATGTTGGCAAATATAGTAATAGTTGAATAAATCATAAACCATAAATAACCTCACATAAGACTTGATTTAAACCAAAATAATTTGAATAAAGATAAATCTCATCTCAAGATATCAAACACTCCATTAATATTTTATTTTTGGACAAAATATTAACTTGTAAGTGATATATTGGTGTAATAATCAAACATTGACAATAAGAACATGTTGAACCATAAATATTCTTTTGGTCCAATTTATTGCTCACATGTAAAACCAAATAATCGTCACATGTTTATTACTATGATTGCACATGTAATATTATTAACCTTCATTTGGGCCGATCAATATGAACATAACTTAAGTTACATGCACACAGCCTTTTATATTTTAAAACAAAATAATTTATATAAAAAAATTACTTTGGTAACTTATTGCTTCAATTAAGTAATTTTAAAATATATATAAACATATCAATATTCAAATTTAAAATTTACCAATAGTCAAATGTCAAAACTATTTTTTATTGCTTTATAAACTCCAAAATAACCCAAAATAAGGTTGTCTTAATAATACAATAAAAAACCGAAAAATTTAATCTTTGACTAGTTTTTTTTTTTTTTGATGTTGTTCTAAAATTACATATATCAAAACCAAACAGAAATAATGTAGTGGTTCAAAGCCAAATAATTAACAAGTGTTAGAAACTCTACCAAGAACCTTTATGAAAAATCTTTATTCATTATTCCACTTGAAAACCATCACCAGAGTATTTAACATGAACAAGATAACAGCTAACTAACGTTAAGAGCTAACTGCCTACTTCTTCAGTTAACAACAAACTAACTGCTTCAACTAACTTTAACTATACAAAGTACACCCATAGCATGCCCTAAGCTTATCTAACTCTCCTTCCTTCTTGACTTTCCTAGTGATTAGTAAGGACTCGAAGCTGGCTCCTGAACTTTTTGAACAAACCCTCAGACAATGGTTTTGTCAACACATCTGCTATTTAATCTTGGTTGGGTACATGACCGACTTGGACCATACCACTTGCAACTTTTTCTCTCACAAAAAACAAGTCCAACTCAACATGTTTGAATTTGGAATGCATGACTGGATTTCCTGCAACCGCAATAGCAGCTGCACTGTCACACCACACCAGGGCTTTAGTTTTCACTGGAGCAAAAAGTTCAGACAATAGAGACTGAATCTAGATTTTTTCCGCAGTGAGGTGCGCAAGGCTTCTGTATTCTGCTTCGGCGGTAGACCTAGAAACGAATTGTTGTTTCCTTGAGCCCCATGAGATGGGATTACCTCAAGAAAGACGCAAAAACCAGAGGTAGAGCAGCGATCATCTGAGTCAGACCTCCAGCTGGCGTCTGAAAACCCTTCAAGCAAAAACTTCGAAGATCGAGTGAACTGCAAACCATGATCCAAAGTCTCTTGAAGATACCTTAAGATTCTCTTGACAGCTTTAAAGTGTATATCCAGTAGTTTGTGCATGAACTGGCACACCTTATTTACAGAAAAAGCAACATCTGGTCCTGTGTGAACTATATATTGTTAATCACCAACAATGCTCCTATACAGGTGCTCATCATCAACGGGACTCCCTTCAATAGTAGACAACTTACACGTGGTTACCATTAGTGTAGGCAACCCCTTCGACCTATCCATGGAAACCCTTCGAAGTAACTCTAGGATGTATTTTTTCTAACTAAGAAAAACACCATCCTAATTGTAGGTGACCTCTATGCCAAGAAAGTAATTTAGCCGCCCTAAATCTTTTAAGGAAAACTTTGCATCCAGTTCCTTCACAAACCGATCGATAGCTTGAGTACTTGTTCCAGTGACTATAATATCATCAACATATATGAGGACATAAATCAACTGAGACTCTGAACGATGAATAAATAGAGAGTTGTCAGCACTAGAGGCTGTAAAATTGGTAGCAACCAGAAATTCTTGTAACTTGTGAAACCAAGCACGTGGGGCTTGTTTGAGCCCATATAAAGATTTTTTTAATCGACATACCAGCTGTTGACCAGACACCCCTTGCTTTTCAAAGCCTGGGGGTTGCACCATTTAGATTTCTTCACATAACTCACCGTTTAAGAATGCATTGTTAATATCGACTTGGCGGAGAGACCAACCAAGAGAAACTGCCAATGATAGAACCACCCTTATCGTCGTTGGCTTAACGATAGGACTAAAAGTTTCCTGAAGTCGACTCCTGCCTCTTTCAAATACCCCTTAACCACCAGCCTTCCTTTGTACCGAGCAACGGAACCATTAGCATGGCGCTTAACTTTGAAGATCCACTTATAGCCAACTGCCTGTCGACCGTCAAGAAGTGGGACAAGATCCCAAGTGTTATTGGAAAGCAATGCATCGTATTCGGCTTGTGCTGCTGCAATCCAAACAGGACTCTAAAAAGCCTTTGTAATAGAAGTGGGCTCCAGCTCAGTCAATATAGAGGAAAATAGTTTCGGCTTGTAAATACCATTCTTTGACCTAGTCTACATAGGATGAAAGTTGACAGTGGTTGTGGTTCCTGTAGGAACAGCAGCATGATCCCCTTGGTATGAAACCGAAGCAGCTGTTGTGGAACCTTTATACTGGCTTGAACTAGAAGAAGGTGGCATATGGGACGAAACCAAAGGAGAAGCTGCCATAGGAGAACACCCGAGAGACCCTGAACTAGTTGACAAAGGATGAATAGTAGACCCAGTAGGAAGAACCAAAGGCAAACTAAACTCCTAATGAGCAGAGCGAGTAGTGGCCAAAGATGTCAGTGGAGAGAACCCCTTCTGAAAAAGAAACTGAGATTCATCAAAAACCACATGTCTTGAAACAAAAATTTGACCATCTGAAGCCAAACACTTGTACCCTTTCTGGTTAGTGCCAACACCAAGAAAAATACATAACTTGGACCGAAACTGAAGTTTGTGTTGATTAAAAGGCCTTAAGTCAAGATAGTAGGCAAAGCCAAAGACTTTGAGCTGAGAGTAGGAAGGGTGTTGTTTATAGAGCCGTTCATAAGGACTACACTGTTGAAGAGTGGGAGTAGGTAGTCGATTAGTTAAATGAACCGCATAAGCAAATGCATATGACCAAAACTCTAGAGGCATGGAAGATTGAGCCAGTAAAGAAAGCCCTATGTCAACTATCTGTCAGTGTTTCCTCTCAACGACCCCATTCTTCTCTGAGCTGTGAGGACATGTGAGTCAATGCTGAATTCCAAGCAGAGAAAGCTTTGTTGAAAGAGATCGATACTCTCCCCCCGGTCACATTACAACATCTTAATAGAGTACCCAAATTGAACTTGTATCATGCGATGAAAAAGAAGAAAATAGTGAAAGACATCTGACTTATTTTTGAGAAAATAAAGCCATGTATAACGACTGTACATATCAACAAAAGACACATAGTAGAAGGAACTAGAGGACTTCACATGGGCTAGTCCCCAAACATTAGAAACAATAAGCTTAAAAGGCAAAGAATAAATTGTTTTTAAATTACTAAAAGGCAATTTATGAGCTTTGCCGAGTTGGCAAGCTGAAAACACATGAGGTAAACTCTTTCGTGAAAAAGAAACATTACACGTACGTAACACATGAACCAAAGTGTTATTACAAGGGTGACCCAGCCTAGCATGCCATACCAAAGGCGAAGAAGCAAGTTGAGCAGTATTAAGTAGAGTTGTGCCAGTCTTCGGTGCAGTAACAGTCTTGAGAGAAGATTTTGAATGAGCAGCAAGACCAGACCGAGAAACATCAAACTGATAGAGATCCTCATGCATGCGGCCCACTAGGAGAGTTCTCTTTGTCTAAATATCCTTCACAAAACACAAAAAAAGGTGAAATTCAAAATACACAGCATTATCTCGTACAAATTGCCCTACAGACAACAAATTCTTGCAGACATTTGGAACATGGAGAACACGCCTGAGATGTAACAGTCTAGAACCAGCCAAGAAGGTAGAGGAACCTACACTAGCTATAGGAACAGTATCACCATTTCCCATAGAAACGCTGCTCGTACCTGTATAAGGATAAGTTGTTGTGAGAGTGGACATGTCAGGGGTAATATGATCCATTGCCCCTGGATCAGGATACTAGGCCTGTTCTGAAGGGGAGAAACCACAAGAGGAAGACTGACAGGAGGCAAAAGTACTAGGAGAGCCACAACAATGAGAAACAGAGGAACAAGTAGTCGAGGGAGAAGTAAAACTATGATGATGAAGCTGGTGGCAGTTGACTTACATCGAATGACCAGGACTGACTCTAGAAAAACTCTCGTCGAATCTATAATAGCATGTCTGGACCATGTGACCAACCTTCCCGCACAGTTGACACTGTGGTCTAAAACGAGACCAACTCCATCTACTATTGCGACCCCTGCTGCAAGATCAACCTCGGCCTGACCCTCACTGGCCTTGCTTGGAATCTTGAGAAGATTGAGTGGAATGAACGCCACAATCTTGTTGGGAATGAGAAGCCAAATTAGCTTGCAGATGAGCATCTGTTGTAAGGCCATCTGGCGTGCTTCACAATCGAGAAGCATCTCGGTTAACAACTCCATAGAGAAAGGAGTAGCCGAGGCGATCACAGGAATGGACTCATATTCTATGGAGAGACCAGCCAAGATAATACTAACTTGTTCTTGGTCAGTAACCACACTTCAAGCTGCAACAAGCCAATCACTCAATTGCTTAACCTTGGCCAAATATTCCTTGACAGTAAGACTTCCTTTCTTGATGAAATAAAGAGAATGACGCATAGTCGAAATGTCAATATTAGGCTTAGTACCAAAACGTCTTTCAATGGTGGTACAAATCTCAAGACTAGTCTTGGCCATTGTAAGATGGACTAACACATCATTCGTAACTGTAGATAGTAACCAAGAGCCAAGAATTTTTCTTGCTTCTTGTGAACAAGATAAGTAGGATTAGCAACAAGCTGACCCTCAGGTCCAGAGATAAAAGGCGACGGAATGGAGACGGTCCCTAGTACAAACCCCTCAAGGCCATAGCCTTCAAGAATCAATAGAAGTTGATGTTTCCAAAGAAGAAAGTTGTGCTCAGCAAGTTTAATAGTGTCATGCTTAGAAAAATAATGAATGCCATTAGAAGAAAAACTTTCAGAACCCTGTGACTGAGTTGCTGCTTCAACATTAGAAGAATGTCGAGGAGTATCAATTGCTGGAGGAGGTTCGGATGCCATGAACAAAGAGAAGACAAGAGAAGCGAGAAAGAAAAAAAAATCACTCAAAGAAACCCTTAGCTCTTGATACCATGTTAGAAACTCTACCAAGAACCTTTATGAAAAATCTTTATTCATTATTTCACTTAAAAACCACCACCAGAGTATTTAACATGAACAAGATAACAACTAACTGACGTTAAGAGCTAACTGCCTACTTCTTCAGTTAACATCAAACTAACTGCTTCAACTAACTTTAACTATACAAAGTATACTCATAACAACAAGCACATATATTCATAATTTTGGCATGGACAAAAACACCAAAGCAATTCACGCATATACATGAATCCATAATCAAATAGAAAAACTTACCTTAAATTTACCATGTAAATCCAAAGTTGTATTTATGATTAAACAGATATTCACATGAATACTTGAAAAATATTTTCAGGCCAATAAATCTCAAAAAACAAAATCATAATAGTTGGCATATCCCACAATTCATATAATAAACCGTATCATCATAATTTAACCAAATATTTAGAATCATAAGATGCCAAAACCTAAGATTAAAGAACCAAACTTAAAACCAAATTATTTAAATATGTATATAGTTTACATGAATTTGCACTAAAGCACCGTAAAATTAAATATATAACCATAGCAATAATAATAATAATAATAATAATAATAATAATAATAATAATAATAATAATAACAACAACAACTTCAACAATATCCACCAAAACTTAATTTCACCAATTAAACTATAAAAGATATCTTATTGAATAATGGTTATAAACACCTATTCATGCCAACTATAATCATGCATTAATCCTCAAAATCATTTATATGCATATAATATATATACACAAAATATATACACACAATTATATAATAAACAAAATAATATTAGTTTGCCTTACATATTTCATGTAAACTCAAATTTATATTAATGACTAAAGATATTATCATAAAACTTCTTTATACGCACAAATACTTAAAAAAAATCCATAACTACCAAATATAAAAGAATCCCAAATTGTATAAAAGCCTTCATATGCACAACCACTTATGAAAATTCATAGCCACTGTAGAAGGCCCATTTCGCCCGAGCCTTTAGACTTATAAACTAAATGCAAAAAAAAAAAACTAAAAAATAATAAAATCATAAAAATCAATAAAATAGTCCATAACCCCTTAGCCCACATCAAAACCAAAACAGCACAAAAATAACAAATAAATAATAAATAAATTCCAAATTCACAGTCCATTAAATAAGTCCAAATAAACCCAAATTAATAAAACCCAAACCCATTGACTTAGACCTAATCTTAACCCATTACACAGCCCAAAAACCTAACCCAAAACTTAGCCCATTAACTAGTTTCAGAAATTGAAAACCCTAGGCCACCAAGCTGTCGTTCTCATGCGCCGCAAACACCATCAGCAACGGCTTCCACGCGCGCCACGCTCCACGCCCACGAACGACTTCTCCACGCCATGCACACCTGCAAACAAAGGAGCAATGGACAGCAAATGACAGCAATGAAATTTGTATTTTCTTTTTTTATTTATTTCTATTTTTTCGGCTATAAAATCGAATGAAAACGATGTAAAGTGGATGATCTTTTTGGAGAGAAATACACACGCATACTGGATACAAAAAAATCAAATTGAAAATTGTTGAAAAGGATATTCTCGGTCTTATTAATTATGCGTTTTTCTTCTTTGAGTTTGCATGTGGTTTGAATATAAGAAAATAAAAGAAAAGGAGTGTTTACCTCCACGAATAGGCCATTGAAATTCTTAGCTCCTTCGCTGAAATCGAAGTTCGAGATGAGATTTTTAGGGCCGAAATCAGTAATCCTTGAGCCAAAGCTCCATACGAAGGACGTGCATGTAGATATCCACCAATTACAGTGGTGGCAATTGATCTGCTTGAGTTTTGGGGTCAGCCGAATAGCAGCGATAAGTTTTAGGTTTTTTTTTACTCTGATTTCTTTAGAAAATGAAGGAAATGGTGTATGTGCTTCATTAGAGTTTTATTTTTTTCTTTATCTTTTAAAGTGTATGAAGTGACGTCGTTTTGAGCCAATCTCAATGGCTTTGAAACGGCACCGTCTGGGAGCCACAAACCTAGTGACCCGACCGGTGCCAAGTTGAGATCCGCACATTTGGTCCTTGAGGGTTAATTGTGCGTTTAGTCCTTCCTTGTGCATTTTTGTTCAATTGTACCTTATTTTCTTTACTTTGTTTTTTAGAATTTATGCCCATAATTTGCGCATATGTCAATTAGGCACGCGCCTCAACACTGCGTTTTGGGATCCTGATTATTTCCAGCTTTAGTCCCTGTGCATTTGTACGCATTGCGCGTTGGTCCTCATTTTGATTTCAAAGGTTTATTTTATTTATAAATTATCCCTTTCATTTTAGTTTTATTTTAATTGAGTTTTTTTCATTATTTTTTTAAAGATCCATTTCACATTCATTCTTTTAATTCTTGTTTTCATTATTTTTTTAAATATCCATTTCACATTTATTCTTTTAATTCTTGTTTTCATTATTTTTTAAGATCCATTCCTATTATTTTTTTAATTCTTATTTACTTATTTTTATATTTTGAGTTACTTTGATAATTATATTTTATTTTTTAAAGTCATTATTGTAAAATTTTTATATCATATCATTTTGATATTTAGTATAATATTTTATAAAATGTTCTTAAAAATTATTATATATATAATTCATGATAAAGCTAATCTTATTCTATGTATATTATTAATCTTATGTTATTTTTTACATGTAATTTCTTTTAAATCTATTCACATATTATATATTTTTGTTATTCAAAGGAAAATCCTACGTATCTTATATATTATTTAAATTATTATTATACATATACATATATATTGGTACATATGTTTGATTTATATACATCATTAAATCCACGTTATTTTATACATATAGTTTTTTTCTTTGTGTACATAATTATGTTTTCAAAATCTATTACATATATAATTTATGATAAAATTAATTTAATCTTATATGCATTATTAATTTCATGCTATTTTCACAAATAATTGCTTCTAAACCTATTTATGTATATATATGTTTTGTAAATCTATTATGTGTATTTCCTAAGATTATATTTTATTATGTATTTTTGCTCTCTTTTCATATTTTATACATTATTTAAATTCTTCTTTGTGTATATTGTCAATTCTAAATAAATATTTTTAAAACATTTTGCATATTATTGGATTCAAATGTCTTCACTCTATAACATTTAATTTAATAATTATATATATCCCTAGTGCAAATTATGCCAAATTCGTCAATTCATATATGTAGAAGCCCAAATTGCCCGGGCCCGATTATATCAAAACCCAACCAAACCTCTAAACCCACTAAAACCCTTAACTCATGACCCATTTACATCTACCCAAACCCATTACAAAACCCAAATATTAAACCCAATTCAAAAGCCCATTAAGCCCTCCCCCAAAAAAAAACCTAACCAAAAAAAAAAAAACCTAACCCCCCCAAAAAAAACCAAGAAACCCTAGCCATCTAACCACTTTCCCACTTGCCCCATTTTTCCTCCCATTTTTGATATCCATTGTCTACCACCACCACCTATAAAATAGAAAAAGAAATAATAGAAAATCATGTAAAAGATGGCTATAAAAAGCCATTCAAAAATCATGTAAGGGGGGATTTTTTACAAAGATTGAAAAAGGAGACAAACACAAAAATCCCTTCAAATTTTGAACACAAAAGAAACATCAATAAAAGGTTGCATCTTTTCTTTTTTCTCTTCTTCGAATCTTTTTTTCTTTCTTTTTTGTGTTGTTTTTTTCTTTCTTTATATATACATATATTGTTAAAAAAAATTTTATCTTTTCCGGCCACCGTGGGAGGTGGCCGGCGACGGGCGGCGGCCGACGATCGACCGGTGACTGGCCCCCCCTTGGCCGGATTTCCTTTCCCCCCTCCCTTCTCTCTTCTTTCCCCTTCTTTCGTTTTAGGTATTTTATATATATTATGTATATATTTTTAATGCCATTAATTATATATTTCTTATGTATATATTCTTAAATACTATTATATATACATATATATATATATATATATATATTTTTAAATACCATATTGTGTATATATTATTATTACAAATTATTACTATTGCTAGTATTATTATAACTATTATTATATTAGTGTATATTTTATGTACATATGTATATATATATATATTTTGTACATATCATTATTTTATATTATTGTTGTAAATTTTTATGTACGTTTCCTAATATTTTCTTTTATTGTAGATATTATTATTTTTATTACATACTTTTATTATATGCATATATATATATGTATTTTTATGTACATATTATTATTTTATATTATTATTACCAAATATATCATTTTTCCTATTTTATTATTAGTACATGATTTGTTTTATTTTGTAAATATCATTATTATTGTTATTCTAATATTCTAGTATTCCATGTTAATATTTTTCATTAATGATATCATTTTTTTGCGCTCTTTATCTATTTTTAATTTCTCACTTTAGGAATATTTTTCTCATGTTTTAATTAATTTCAAAAATAAGGCAATGTACCGATTTAATATGAAGCCATCGATTTCATCGCTATGTTGGGTGAAATTCATCGGCTTGTGTTAAAAAGCAGGACACCCTTTCTAAAAAAATCGAAAACTAAAATTCTCATTTTCAATCGAATCACGATTAAATATTATATTGAACTCGTATTTTTGAAAATCAAGTCAACACATGTTTATGAGATACCAATTTTGGGCGTCGCGAGGTGCTAATACCTTCCTCGCAGAATCGACTCCGAACCCTAATTTTTCTCTGGACTTTCACGTAGACCTAAATTTGGCCTTCTTTTTGTTTTAAAATAATTTTATTAGGTGTCCGATCACACCTATAAAAAGGATCGATGGCGACTCCTTTGTTAATAAAATCGAAAGTTGGTTTTCAAATATTTAATAAATCGCCACAATTAGCGACCAAGCGAAACAAAAATTTTTTTTACGTCGCTACAGCTGGCGACTCCGCTGGGGACGCTTTTTGAGAGTCGAGTCGAATTAAACTCGCGTTGTCAAAATTTTCAAAGTTCATTGTTCAAATTAACATTTAGTCGTGATCCTCAAATTTTTTGTTTTCAAAAAAATCATGCATTTGCATCGTGTTGTATATATTCTAACTTGTTTTATCCGGTTGTTTTTCAGCTTTAAATTTTTGTGATTTTAGTTTTGGTTTAGTTTTTTAAATAAAACGTAAAGGATTGCAAGTTTCTCCCACACACCGTGCACTTGCATTTTGCATAACATAAGCTCTCTACCCGGGCTCTGTCCGTTTAAGTGAAAGTAAACGCTATGCCTTCGTGAGTTAACTCGTCCCTCCGCACAGGCTAGTGAATACTTTCGGGTTACATATGACTTATGCTTTCGTGAGTTAACTTGTCCCTCCGCATAGGCATAAGTAAATGTAATCCCTCGAATTGAACTCGTGAGCCTGTGATGGGTTATGACCGAGGCTTCATGCTAATCTTAGCAGATGATAGTACGAGCAATTCGAGTACCTGTCTAGAACCAAAACCGCATATAGTGAACCATACGAGCCACCCAACTAGAGCCATGCCGAACCTCCGCTCGTTTAGTAGTCACCGAAATAAGTACACGGGAAAAGCACATCTTACCGTCTATTTCTTTTACATTTGTGCTTTCTAAGGAAGGGAATCGAGTCCACTGGACCAAGTAGCTTAATTTGTTAGATTTTCCATAGTTTTTCTCTGTTTATATGTGTTGCGCTAACCAAGGTCGTTTGTCTGTATTTTTATTTTTCATCATGCATCGAAGGCATCTTGTTAGGAAGGTGTTGATTAGAGATTGGTTGCCAAAAACGGGTTTCTAATGGAGGAGTCAATTATACGAGTGACCGAAACGTTGTGTAATACTCCTTTGATTAAGGAAATGCCTAAATAGGTGCTATCTTGAAATTAACACCAAATTTTTGCATATTCATTCATGACTGACATTCATTTAACATTCATGCATTCATTCATACATTCATTCATACATTGCATATCCTATACTAAATTATTTGAAGATAAAATATATAATTCGCAGTTGTAATACCACAAGACTGGAACCACGTCATCCGTATAAAATGCGCCGACAAGCTAGAGTAATGGAGGCTGAATTCAATGAGAGAATTGAAAGGATGGAAAGGGCTCAAAAGGAATTACAAGAGCAACTGGCCAAATCGCAACAAGAAATGAGAGACCTAATGGTGAGATCTCGAGAGGAATCACTCGAGCAAAGAGATCAGATGGCCAAAATGATGGAGATGATGACAACTTTGGTCAAAGGAAAAGGACCCTGCAGAACCCGATGTTCGGAACCTCGATCAAGAATTCACCACGATCGGGATCCACTCTATCCCCGGATTCACTCCACCACCCGCATATACAACACAAAGAGGGTATACTCAAGGGAACCCACGGGCTTGGAACATCGACCTATGCCACCGCTCCACCCACTAATTTGGGGCAAGGAATATTCGCGTCGAACCTGGGGCTAGTCCTGCTGATCCACTAGTTCGAGATCTGGATGACCAAAGAGAGGTAGCCAAGTTAAAATTGGATAACCATGACACAAAATATAGGAGTCTAGAGGAAAGACTCAAAGAAATAGAAGGCACTGAAGTCTTCTCCGCACTAGGTGCCAAGGAACTCAGTTTGGCACCTGATCTAATTTTGCCTCCGAAGTTCAAAGTGCCTGATTTTGAGAAGTATGATGGGACAAGGTGCCCAAAAGCACATCTCATTATGTTCTGTCGAAAAATGACCGGTTATGTGAACGAGGATAAACTACTCATACATTGCTTTCAAGATAGTCTAACAGGGTCAGCTCTTCGGTGGTACAACCAACTCAGTAGAGAAAAGATTCGATCCTGGAAAGACTTGGCGTCAGCATTCTGCGAGCAGTACAAGCATGTACTCAAAGCAATAGAAGGCACTGAAGTCTTCTCCGCACTAGGTGCCAAGGAACTCAGTTTGGCACCTGATCTAATTTTGCCTCCGAAGTTCAAAGTGCCTGATTTTGAGAAGTATGATGGGACAAGGTGCCCAAAAGTACATCTCATTATGTTCTGTCGAAAAATGACCGGTTATGTGAACGAGGATAAACTACTCATACATTGCTTTCAAGATAGTCTAACAGGTTGACTCTTGGTAGTACAACCAACTCAAGAGAGAAAAGATTCGATCTGGAAGGACTTGGCGTCAAGATTCATGAAAGCGATACAAGCATGTGTCGATATGGTGCGAACCGGATGACCTTGCAAATGATGGAGAAAAAGCCATCGAAACCTTGAGAAGTATCTTGCGAGAGATGGAGAGACGTCTCGGCCCAAGTGGAACCCCCACTAACAAAAACGGAGATAATCGTTCTCTTTATCAACACCTTAAAGGCGCCATTTTATGACAAATTAATGGGAAGTGCCACGAAAGAGTTTGCGGATATTGTAATATCTGGTGAGCTCATAGAGAATGCAGTCAAGAGCGGTAGAATGGAAGGCTCAGAAGGTTCAAAAAGGGCAGCACCTATGAAGAAGAAAGAACCAGAAGCCCACATGGTGGGAATGAAAAGCCGTTATGCCTCTAATCCATATCCAAATCAACCCCGACTTCGAAATTATCCACCTCCAAATTTCTATTATCCTCCTCAAACCCCTTATTACCAAGCACCACCTCATTCCTATCCCGTTTACGCCACGAACAATCAAACACCCGTCACCTCATTCCCACAAAACATGGTACCCGCTCAAAGCCAAACCAGAAATGAACCAAGACCAGTAAGGCCTAATCCCGAGAGACTGCAGTTTACTCCTATCCCTGTGTCGTATGGGGAATTGTACCCAAAACTTTTGGAGAAACAACTGATTTCTCCCCATTACATGGCACCCCTTAAACCTCCATACCCGAAATGGTACGATCCAAACGCTAGTTGTGCATACCATGCCGGGAACCAGGGGCATTCTACTGAGAACTGTCTTGCTTTCAAAAGGAGAGTTCAAGGACTCATTGACGCGGGTATCCTACGATTCAATAGTGCCAGTAACGCCACGGGGAACCCGTTCCCTAACCATACCGAAGGGAATGTGAGCACAGTGAGGAAAGAGGATGAATGGAAGGTCAGAAGATGTGTTTCAGAAATAAGGACGCCTCTGCAGAAAATCTGGTAGGTATTGGTTAAGAAAGGATTGCTCTGTCACTCTGATAGAATTTTTGGAGAAGAAGGTCAAAGTTTTTACAATTTTCATGGGATTGTTGGACATGACATTCAGTCATGTGAGGACTTTAAAAGGTTACTTCAAGACCGGATGGATAATAAGGAGATCAAGGTCCTTAACAAGAGGGAAGATGCCAACGAAAGAGAAGTATGCGTCTCTGATAGCCAATCATCAGGGCCCCCATATAGTGCTGATCGACCGTTGGTAATTTATTACGACGCGATGAGAGAGCCGTTGAAACCACAGATGGTAATTGAAGTACCGTCTCCTTTCCGTATAAGGACAACAAAAGCGATCAGTGGAGATATGATGTTAATATCGTTACGGAAGTTGAAAAGTCCAAAGCCATAGCGAAGATGTTGGGAAGGTAGGTCATTTTACTCGAAGTGGACGATGCTATTCTAGAAGTTGAACCGGTAAAGAAAAGTAGCGACTCAAGTAAAAGGGAAAACAGATGATGCACGAAGTCGAAGTCGAGCAAGAAATTCCACCCGTGCAAGAAACTAAAAAGCCTGTGAATGAGGAAGAAGCTCAGGAATTCTTGAAATTTATCAAGCACAGCGAGTATAGTGTGGTGGAACAATTGAGTAAGCGACAAGACGAATCTCAGTTTTATCTCTACTGTTAAATTCAGAGCCACACCGGAATACTTTATTGAAGGTGTTAAATCAAGCTTATGTGGCCAACAACATATCCGTTGAGAAGCATGATAGGTGGGTAAAAAATCTAAATACGGACAATTTCATCTCTTTTAGTGATGATGAGATACCGCCAAATGGTAGAGGCTCGGTGAAAGCGCTACATATCACGACTCGCTGCAAGGGCTACATAATACCGAACGTACTCATCGATAATGGGTCAGCGTTAAATGTTATGCCATTAGCCACACTTTCCAGAATACCGATGGATTTGTCCTACTTAAGGCCCTGTCATTCCACGGTAAGGGCATTCGACGGGACGAGGCGCGAAGTCATGGGAAAGATCAAAATCCCTTTGGAAGTGGGCCCTTACATTTATGATGTCGAGTTCCAAGTCATGGATATTACACCCTCTTATAACTGCCTTTTGGGAAGACCCTTGATCCATTCTGCTGGAGCAGTCCCATCATCCCTCCATCAAAAGGTGAAATTTATCATGGACGGTTGTTTGGTCACTGTCGAGGGAGAAGAAGACATTGCCGCATCTGTCTCTGCCGATGCACCGTACTTAGAAGTCATTGGAATGTTCCTTCCGATCCTTTAAATTCATCAATGCCACTTTTGTTGTTGAGGGAAACAGAATTCCAGTGCTAAAACTGTCGAGAAATACTAGAATTGGTGTCAAATTGACCGTAGGAAGGGGAGCTCGAGCGAGAAGAGGTTTAAGGAGATATCTGCAATGAATAGTCAGGGCTTTAAAGCCAGTGCACCACAGGGCCGATACGGTTTGGGGTTCCGGCGACATGCGTCAAAGAAGAAGACATGGAAGAAGGATCAAGAGAAGAATTGCAAGAACTTTGGGCGAGAACCAGAATGGGAACCAATAGAGTACCCTCCTTTGTCAAAAACATTTACATCTGCGAGAATGATGTACCATGGACAAGATGATCCATGAAACATGCTGGGTTAATTGAAATGGGTTTTCAGAATGTCAGTATAAATGTCATTGACAAAGGGGCTGGTGCAAGTAAAGATGTCTCGAGGATACGCCCTTGCCCTCCTGGTTTCATGTTGAACAATTGGACTGCCGAGGAGCTTCTTGTAGTTTATAAGTCTTCAGAGTAATGCTAAACATTAACCTTCTATTGTGTCCTTAGATATAATAGAATTCTTTTGTAAGAGCTTGCATTCGCACTTTATTATTTAAATGAATATCAATGAAGATGCATTTTGTCACGATTTTTTCGCATTATCACTAATTTCATAATTATTTTCTCATTTCATAGCTTATCCTTACCTTTGCCTCATTGCCATGACATAACATTTTGTTTGTTGTTTCCAATACTTGGATGTCCCTCTATAGCTTCCTTTTCCATTCAACTTTCGGTGCTCGGATATTGACGACATGAATAAGCTTTATTCTGAATCTTGAAATTGATTTTGAGAAGGTTTGTTTGCTTAGGAGAATTTGAAGCCGAAGAAAATGCTGAAGATTATGTCTCGTCTCCTGAATTGTTAAGAATGGTGGAACAAGAGGATAAACAGATTTTGCCTTATGAAGAATCTGTGAAAACAATAAATTTGGGCACTGAAGAGAGGAAACAAGAAGTGAAGATTGGGACTTCTATTTCAGAGAGTACCAGGAATAGTTTGATCACTTTACTCTGCGAATACAAAGATGTTTTCGCATGGTCATACCAGGACATGCCATGGCTAGATGAAGATTTAGTGGTTCATAAGCTCCCATTAAAGCCAGAATGCAAGCCCATCCAGCAAAAATTAAGACGGATGAGACCCGAAATGCTGTTGAAGATAAAAGAGGAAGTCAAGAAGCAATTTGATGCTGGCTTCCTACAAACCTCCAAATATCCAGAATGGGTGGCTAACATAGTCCCGGTACCAAAGAAAGATGGCAAAGTACGAATGTGCGTGGATTACCGTGACCTGAATCGAGCAAGCCCAAAAGATAATTTTCCCTTGCCACATATTGACACGTTGGTGGACAACACAGCAAAACATTCATTGTTTTCTTTCATGGATGGATTCTCGGGGTATAATCAGATCAAGATGGCCCTTGAGGATATGGAGAAAACTACCTTCATAACAATGTGGGGAACGTTCTGCTACAAGGTGATACCATTCGGGTTAAAGAATGCTGGGGCAACATATCAGAGGGCTATAGTAACGTTATTCCATGACATGATGCATAAAGAAATAGAGGTCTCGTCGACGACATGATCGCTAAATCCAGGGAAGAAGAGCATGTAGTGAACCTCAAGAAGTTGTTCGAAAGGTCGAGAAAGTTTCACTAAAGCTTAATCCATCCAAATGTACATTTGGGGCTACCTCGAGAAAGTTGCTAGGCTTCATTGTCGATGAAAGAGGTATCGAAGTTGATCCGGATAAAATAAAAGCCATCCAAGAATTACCACCTCGCGCGCAAAAGGAAGTTAGAGGATTTTAGGAGATTAAACTACATCGCCTTTGATTTATCGCTCAACTTACCAACCAATGCGACCCAATCTTTCGGCTTCTTGAAAACATAACCCGGAGAATGGAGCGAGGAATGCCGGTGGCCTTTGATAAGATAAAACAATATTTGTCCATCTTCCAAGACTAGTACCGCCAACTCTTGGAAGACCATTGATATTGTATTTGACTGTGTTCGAAAGTTCAATGGGTTGCGTACTGGGTAACACGACGAGTCAGGAAAGAAAGAAAAAGCGATCTACTACCTCAGCAAAAAGTTCACTGAATATGAGTCAAAATATTCGTTCATTGAGAAATATTGTTGCGCTCTGGTTTGGGTAGCTCGGAGACTTAGACAATATATGTTGTATCACACGACATGGCTAATTTCAAAGCTGGACCCAATAAAATACATGATGGAATCACCGGCACTATCAGGAAGAATGGCACGATGGCAGATCCTCCTTTCGGAATATGACATTGCCTATGTAAGTCAGAAGTCGATAAAAGGGAGCACAATAGCTGACTTCTTAGCAACTCGAACGATAGAGGAATATGAGCCTTTAAGATTTGATTTCCTAGACGAAGACTTAATGTGCATCACAGAAATAGAATCCGAGTCATCAAAGGAGAAGTCATGGAAGATGTGCTTTGATGGTGAGTCAAATGCTTTAGGGCATGGAATTGGAGCAATCCTGGTATCACCAGACGGGAATCATTATCCGTTCACTGCAAGACTGAACTTCTTCTGTACCAATAATATCGCAAAATATGAGGCCTGTATCATGGGGCTTCGTGCAGCTATCGAACGAAACATCGAGATCTTGGAGGTGTACGGGGACTCAGCCCTAGTGGTTTACCAAATCCGTGGAGAGTAGGAAGTGAGGGACCCAAAATTGGTTAAGTACAGTGATTTAGTGGCTGAATTGATCAAAGAATTCAAAGAAATAACTTTTCATTACTTCCCACGAGAAGAAAACCAATTGGCTGATGCCCTAGCCACCTTGGCTTCAATGTTTAAAGCAAGTAAAGAAGTAGAAATAATGCCCCTCAAAATGAGCATATACGAGGTCTCTGCACACTGTTGTAGCATTGAGAAAGAGGCAGACGGACGGCCATGGTTCCATGATATCTTAGAATATATCAAGAATCAAAGCTATCCCGAACAAGCGGATGAGAACGACAAAGAACAATCGGAAGAATGGCGTGGATTTGTTCTTGATGGGGATATCTGTATAAAGAGGAAAGGATCAAGTACTTTTGAGATGCGTGGATGATGTTGAAGCCGAAAGATACTTGAAGATGTCCATGAGGAATCATGGGACACATGCCAATGGTTTCGAGATGGCGGAAAGACTATGAGACTCGGTTACTACTAGTTGACGATGGAAAGCGATCGCATTAGTTTTGCGGAAAATGCCACAAATGTCAAATCTCGGCGATAAAATTCATGTAGCCCTTCGCCCTTCACGTCATGACTTCTCCGTGGCCTTTTTCTATGTGGGGCATGGATGTTATAGGGCCTATTTTCCCGAAAGCTTCTAATGGACATCAATTCATTTTTGTGGTCATTGATTACTTCACAAAATGGATAGAAGCCGCTTCGTTTGCCAATGTGACCAAGACTGCAGTTTGCAGGTTTTTGAAGAAGGAAATCATTTGTCGATATGGTTTGCCTGAAAGAATCATTTCAGATAATGCCATGAATCTGAATAACAAGATGATGAAGGAAGTATGCGAGCAATTCTAAATAAAGCATCATAACTCCTCGCCCTATCGCCCAAAGATGTACGGGGCTATTGAAGCAGCCAATAAAAATATTAAGAGGATCATTGGGAAAATGACTGAGACGTTTAAAGATTGGCACGAGAAGCTTCCATTTGCTTTGTTTTCATATCGCACATCTGTACGAACATCTACGGGAGCAACTCCTTTCTCTCTGGTTTATAGAATGGAAGCTGTGCTACCTATCGAAGTTGAGATCCCTTCTCTACGAGTCTTAATGGAATCAAAGTTAGAAGAAGCAGAATGGGTACAAGCTCGATATGATCAGCTGAACCTCATTGAAGAAAAGCATCTCAGGGCAATTTTTCACGGGCAGATGTACCAAAAAAGAATGATCGCAGCCCATGACAAGAAGGTACGACCAAGAGAATTCCATGAAGGAGAACTCGTGCTGAGAAAAATTCTCCCAATACAAAAAGATCTGCGAGGAAAATGGGAGCCAAATTGGGAAGGTCCATACGTCGTAAAGAAGGCATTCTCAGGCGGAGTTTTGATCCTTACCGAGATGGATGGGAAAGAAGTGTTGAATCCGGTGAACTCGAGATCTTTGTGAAGAAATATTATGCTTAAGATGAAAACCCAAAAGGGCATCTTAAAAAAAAAAAAGGATCAAGGCGAAAACCGAAAAGGGCGTCTTGATTAGTACAAAAGATTAGGATGAAAACCCGAGAGGCGTCCTAATGAAACAAACTGGCGGTCGAACGATAGGTCAAGCGGTGAGGCTACTGAGATTTGAAGCATTTTAAAGCTCGAAATCTTCTAAGCAAGAAAGCGCTCGAAAAGATTTTGATTGAGGAACGAGGAAGAGTTCATGTGTTGAATATCTAGAACATTTGTATCCGTTGAATACGATCCTTTCTTTCTTTTTGACATTTTTTACTCTCATTGGTTAACTTGCTTTGTTTGCCACATTTGAAATAGATGAATATGAAATATCATTTTTGTCCCTATCTGACCTTTTTCATGCATCTCATTATGTGTTTATTTACATGATAAATGGTGAAATGACATACTCTAAACAAAAGAAATGTTAAGCATTACCTGGATGAAAATTTGATAAGCACAAGAGTCTCAAAGTAAAAACAAAGTTCAATCGGGGGCAGAAAAGTGATATCTGAGAAACGTCGATTACTCGTAAAGCTTGAAGACAGGTATAAGGCCTGAAGAGAAAGTCGAGAATCAAAGCAATAAACACAGATCCTCAACAATCGTGGCTAAATGGACATCCGACAAACATGCTTAAGGAGCATCGCATAATCATGTAGGCATAAAAGCATTTAAGACAAACATGTGCATATCATGATAACATCATACATGGCATATACAGGTACTCCAGCAGAGCAAGAAATCTTGAATGAGAGTCGACCGAATCAAAGGAAAAGACACCGAGTTCTACCAAATGATGGTTTTGGTATTTTGATGTTTTAATTCATGCTTTTCAAGGAAATCAACTCATATTGCGAGAGATGAGTTGAGCCTCAAGACACGTTGAGGTATTTTTAATTTTGTTTTCAAAATCAACTCATATTACGAGAAGTGAGTTGAACCTCGGCACGCCGAGGTATTTTTAGTTTATGTTTTAAATTGACTCATATTGCTAGAGGTGAGTTAAGCCTTTTAATTTTGTTTTTCAAAATCAACTCATATTGCTAGAGGTGAGTTGAGCCTCGGGCACGTCAAGTATTTTCAATTTTTGTGTTTTAATTTCAACTCATATTGCGATAGGTGAGTTGAGCCTCGAGTCACGTTGAGGTATTTTCAATTCTTTTCAATTTACGTTGTTCAAGAATCAACTCATATTGAGAGAGGTGGGTTGAACCTTTTAATTTCTACTTTTCAAAATCTGCTCATATTGCGAGAGGTGAGTTGAGCCTCAGTCACGTTGAGGTATTTTCAATTTCATTTTCAATTTACATTGTTCAAGAATCAACTCATATTAGAGAGGTGGGTTGAACCTTTTAATTTCTACTTTTTCAAAATCAGCTCATATTGCGAGAGGTGAGTTGAGCCTCAGTCACGCTAAGGTATTTTCAATTTCATTTTCAATTTACGTTGTTCAAGAATCAACTCATATTGTGAGAAGTGGGTTGAACCTTTTAATTTCTACTTTTTCAAAATCAGCTCATATTGCGAGAGGTGAGTTGAGCCTCGAGTCACGTTGAGGTATTTTCAATTCTCTTTTCAATTTATGTTGTTCAAGAATCAACTCATATTGCGAGAGGTGGGTTGAACCTTTTAATTTCTACTTTTTCAAAATCAGCTCATATTGCGAGAGGTGAGTTGAGCCTCGGTTCACATGCTGAGGTATTTTCAATTTCTGTCTTTCAAAAAAATTCAACTCATATTGCGAGAAATGAGTTGAGCCTCAAGACACGTTGAGGTAATTTCAATTTCTGTTTTCAAAATTCAACTCATATTGTGAGAAATGAGTTGAGCCTCAAGACACGTTGAGGTAATTTCAATTTCTGTTCAAAATGAGTTGAGCCTCAAGACACGTTGAGGTAATTTCAATTTCTGTTTTCAAAATTCAACTCATATTGCGAGAAATTAGTTGAGCCTCAAGACATGCAGAGGTATTTTCAATTTCTGTTTTTCAAAAAAAAAATCAACTCATATTGTGAGAAATGAGTTGAGCCTCAAGACATCTTGAGGTATTTTCAATTTCTTTTTCAAAAAATCAACTCATATTGCGAGAGGTGAGTTGAGCCTCGTGACACTGTTGAGGTAATTTCAATTCTGTTGTCAAAAAATCAACTCAGATTGTGAGAGGCGAGTTGAGCCTCAGGTCACACGTCGAGGTATTTTCAATTTCCGTTTTTCAATTTCTGCCTTTCAAAAAAAAATCAACTATATTGCGAGAGGTGAGTTGAGCCTTGGCTCACGCGCTAAGCTATTTTCAATTTCTGTCTTTCAAAAAAATCAACTCATATTGCGAGAGGTGAGTTGAGCTTCAGATCACACACTGAGGTATTTTTTCAATTTATATTTTTCAAAAAAATCAACTCACATTGCGAAATGTGAGTTGAGCCTCGAGTCACATGTCGAGGTATTTTCAAAATCTTTTTTTGATTCATTTTCAAAATCAACTCATATTATGAGAAGTGAGTTGAGCCTTGGCTCACGTCTTGAGCTATTTTCAATTCTTTTTTTTCAAAAAATTCAACTCATATTGCGAGAGGTGAGTTGAGCTTTTAATTTCTGCAAGAGTTGAGTTGAGTCTTTTAATTTCTATTTTTAAAATCAACTCATATTGCGAGAGGTGAGTTGAACCTCCATCACATATCGAGGTATTTTCAAAATCGCTTTTCAAGTTAAGTTTCAAAAATCAACTCATATTATGAGAGGTGAGTTGAGCCTTGGCTCACGCTATTGAGCTATTTTCAATTTCTATTTTTAATGTCTGTTTTTAGAGAGTCAATTCATATTGCGAAAAATGAGTTGAGCTCAGGATCACATGCCGAGTAGAGAATAAAGATTGAAGCTTATTGAAGACGTCAGATTCTGTCTCCTTAAAGTTGTAGTGGAGTTGATCGAGGGCATCAGATCTTGCCTTTCTAGAGTCGCAAAAGAGAAGACCAAAACCTTATCTCACTAAAGCGATAGAAGAGCATATTGAAGTTGTAGATCTTATCTTTCTGAAGTTATAGTGAAGCGGATCGAAGCCACAAATCTCATATCCTTGAAGTTACATTGGAACAGATTGAAGTTACAAGGCATATCTCGAATTTGCGTGGATTGAACCAAAGCTACAAGATGCGTGGGTGAAAAGGACTAACTAAACAAGAAGAGTTCCAAAGCAAGTCAAGACCTAGAAAGACCGGGCAAGTTTGGTCTTCCTTGAAAGTCTTTGCTCTATTATCGTTGCACGACAAAGAGCAAAGCGGGGCAGCTGTAGAAGCCCAAATTGCCCGGGCCCGATTATATCAAAACCCAACCAAACCTCTAAACCCACTAAAACCCTTAACCCATGACCCATTTACATCTACCCAAACCCATTACAAAACCCAAATATTAAACCCAATTCAAAAGCCCATTAAGCCCTCCCCCAAAAAAAAAACCTAACCAAAAAAAAAAAAAAAACCTAACCCCCCCAAAAAAAACCAAGAAACCCTAGCCACCTAACCACTTTCCCACTTGCCCCATTTTTCCTCCCATTTTTGATATCCATTGTCTACCACCACCACCTACAAAATAGAAAAAGAAATAATAGAAAATCATGTAAAAGATGGCTATAAAAAGCCATTCAAAAATCTTGTAAGGAGGGATTTTTTACAAAGATTGAAAAAGGAGACAAACACAAAAATCCCTTCAAATTTTGAACACAAAAGAAACATTAATAAAAAGGTTGCATCTTTTTCTTTTTTTCTCTTCTTTCGAATATTTTTTTTCTTTCTTTTTTTTTTTGTGTTGTTTTTTTTCTTTCTTTATATATACATATATTGTTAAAAAAAATTTTATCTTTTTCCTACCACCGTGGTGGTGGATTGGCGATAAATGATATCGACGATCGATCAAGTGACTGCCCCCTTGGCCGGATTTCCTTTCCCCCTCCCTCTCTCTTCTTTCCCCTTCTTTCCTTTTAGGTATTTTATATATATTATGTATATATTTTTAATGCCATTAATTATATATTTCTTATGTATATATTCTTAAATACTATTATATATACATATATATATATATATATTTTAAATACCATATTGTGTATATATTATTATTACAAATTATTACTATTGCTAGTATTATTATAACTATTATTATATTAGTGTATATTTTATGTACATATGTATATATATATATATATTTTTTTTTGTACATATCATTATTTTATATTATTATTGTAAATTTTTATATGCGTTTCCTAATATTTTTTTTATTGTAGATATTATTATTATTATTATTACATACTTTTATTATATGCATATATATATATATATATGTATTTTTATGTACATATTATTATTACCAAATATATCATTTTTCCTATTTTATTATTAGTACATGATTTGTTTTTATTTTGTAAATATCATTATTATTGTTATTCTAATATTCTAGTATTCCATGTTAATATTTTTCATTAATGATATCATTTTTTTTCGTTCTTTATCTATTTTAATTTCTCACTTTAGGAATATTTTTCTCATGCTTTAATTAATTTCAAAAATAAGGCAATGTACCGATTTAATATGAAGCCATCGATTTCATCGCTATGTTGGGTGAAATTCATCGGCTTGTGTTAAAAAACGGGACACCCTTTCTAAAAAAAAATCGAAAACTAAAAATTCTCATTTTTCAATTGAATCACGATTAAATATTATATTGAACTCGTATTTTTGAAAATCAAGTCAACACATGTTTATGAGATACCAATTTTGGGCGTCGCGAGGGTGCTAATACCTTCCTCGCTGCGAATCGACTCGAACCCTAATTTTTCTCTGGACTTTCACGTAGACCTAAATTTGGCCTTCTTTTTGTTTTAAAATAATTTTATTAGGTGTCCGATCACACCAATAAAAAAGGATCGGTGGCGACTCCCTTTGTTAATAAAATCGAAAGTTGGTTTTCAAATGTTTAATAAATCGCCACAATTAGCGACCAAGCGAAACAAAATTTTTTTTTACGTTGCTACAATATATCATGTATATTATGTGTTCATCAATTCATCATTATTTTAAAATTGTCTTATACCACATTGACTTCTAATTTCCATTGTTGTTTTGTACATTTTGTCTTGATTGTGTTATACTAGGCTATATATATTATTGTTGTATATTTTTTTTGTATTATTATATCAATTGTTCTCCATCCATGCTTAATAATTTGGTTACATTTTTCTTAGATTAGTCATATTTAATTGTTTGTCTTGTTAGTTGGTTAAATAAGGTTATATTATCTTCATTCATCAAATATTGTATTTTATGTGTACATAATATCCCATGCTTATTATTTTTTCTTTTGGTTTACAAACGTCGCTTTATAATTTCCAACTCTTTAACATTAATTATTCCATTTTATTTTCAAGTAAAATTAATGTGTTTTGAGTTAGTTTACAAATCTTTTTAAAAATCCTAAAATAAGACAATTTCAGTATTTAGAAATTCGAGAAATCGTGCCCTTCTGTACTGAGTTTTGATTTTTTCGTTGGACTAAATAGTTGGATATCCTTTTTTAATTTTCGACATATGAGTTCTTAGAAGTCAAAAATCAATCATGTTTTTAAAAGTATAAAGGATCGTATCCTATCGTGCTGGATGTGATGTTGTATACCTTTGAAATGAGAGAATTTTGACGACCAACTTGAACCACTCAAATGTTTTAAAAGGAACCATATTTCTAAAATTTTTTCTAAAATCTTAGACATAAGGACAACACTTAATCAGTCTGGTACCAATTTTTGGGAATAGTGAGGGTGCTAACCCTTCCTCATACGTAACCGGCTCCCGAACCCATTTTTTAAAATTTACGTGGACCAAAATTGATTTTAATGGAACAAAACGTTTTATTAGGTGATCCAATCATACCTAAACAAAAAGATTGGTGGCGACTCCACACTTGGTTTTAAAAGTCGATCCCCTTTTTTTCCAAATAAAAAAAAGGTTTCGACAGCCACCATATTAAAAAAAATCCCAAACATTTTAATTTTAGTCAGGTTCCATAAGTACTAAAACTTATATAAAATAATTATAGCAGGAACCAAAAGTAATCATTTGTATATATGAATTGAATTCAATGGTGAATATAATTCATCATGAATTAAGACAAAAGATGATAATTTCATATACATTCAACCACAAATAGAAAATTTAAAACAAATAGTGTGAAAAAAACATCTTAACAACTTTCATTTATTCATTATTAAGCATAATCATGAGCAAAAGCATAATATACAAATAGAAAACTAAATTTTAACCTTAGAAAGCTTATATTTTGCGTTGTTTTATATGCACATGCATGCTAAAACAAGCAAAATAATTGACATAATGCCATAAAAATTAATCTAAAATGAATTATTAGATTTGCGAATTAATCCGAAAATTATAAATCAAGATTTACATATGATAAATCAAGAATATCAAGAATGTTATTTTATGCAATTGCAATTAAAACATTCTAAATAAGAAAATCTTAAAAGATCAAAACCATATTTAATTCAAGATTCATCGTTGAATGGAAATCAAATAAAAATAACCCTAAAAGATTGAATTATAATTAACCAAAACCTAAAAATATTTACAAGAATTTCAAAGATTCAACATAGAAATATCAAATCTATAAGATCTAAAAAACCAATCAATCCAAAATAATAGAGAATTAATTCATTCCAAAAAGAATAGAAACTTAATCAATTTCCAATGATTTAACTTGACGAGGCTCGGATGCCACTTGTTGGAATTTTAAATAATATCTAATATAAAATTAGAACTGTAAATCAGAATCTATCATGTCAAATAATCAAGAATAAATAAATAAAAGAACTAGATGCGGAAGCTTACCTGAATCCATGAATTCCTTGAAATTTTTTGGATTTTGGGGTTTTGATCTTCTAAATTAGCACACAAGAAATTTAGAGAATATTTGCTCTCTCTTTCCTAATGATGCGATATTAGAAAAGATAACTTGTGTATAATTTAGGGACCATAACCCTAATATTTATAACCTTAGTGTACTAGGCCCAATTTGCTCGGTCGAAATAGAAACCAAATAAAAATAATAAAACCAAAAAAATAATAAATCAAAAGTCCAATCACAAAATATGTTGGCCCAATTTTACAAATTACAAAACCCTAAAAAATTAAAAAATCCTAATGGCCCAAATGGCCCAAAAACTAAACTATTTTCAGCAAAAAAAAAAAAGAAGAGAAGAAACCCTAGCCGCATGCTTCCCTTGCGCCGCTTCTTCACATCGGCAGGCTTGCTGCCTGACACCCTTTTGCCACCATCACCTGCAAAGAAGAACAAACGACGCAACAACAGAGCAGAGAAACAATAGCAGCAGAACATAAAAATATTGTATCTTTTCGGCTATAAAAGCCATGGCCAAATCAATGTAAATTTTCCTTATGTAGAAATCAAATACAAAAAAGAAAGGAAAAATCATATTAAAAAAAAAAGGTGATTTCATATTCGAAAAAATATAAAATAAATAAGAATAATAATATTTTTTTTTACCTGTTGTTTCGTCGGGGTGTCGCCGCTGGGGCCATCGTTGGTTCGCAAGGTCGTCGAACCCTCTAGGATTTGGCCAAGGGTCGCGACGGCGAATGTTGGATGCCGAAAGGCTTTCTTCCTTTTAGAGTTTTTTTTTTAATTTTATTTTGAAGATTTTGGGCTCTAAATCGGTTTTTATGCCAAAAAAGGGGGTCAAAATGGGTTCGGGGCGATTTTTGGCCACCATGGACTACGGTGCCGTCGCCAGTGACTGGTGGCCGGCGTGGTGGCGACTAGTCGGACTGACGACCGGAGCTCTAGGGCTGAGAGAGAATTGAGAGTGTTTTTATTTATTTATTTATTTTAGAATGAGGAATCAAATGATTTTTTTAAATTTTTTTTTGGTTTATATAAGTTGCCAAAATGGCACCATTTTGGAGAGGTCAGAAAGGCCCCAAAACGAAATCGTTTTGAGCCAGATCGAATAGATTCGACCCGCAAACAAGGAGGATCTGCGTGTTTTTTAATAAATGGGTTATTTACCCTTTCAGTCCTTTCGCTTTTTAGTGATGTTTTAATTCGGTCCCATTTTTTTTTTAATTTGGCCCTGTAATTTCGGCTTTGCTTTATTTCAGTCCGCCTTGGAGTTACGCGTTTTGGAAGACATGGATTATTTTCCATTTGGTCCCTCCCTTTTATTTGCGCGTTACGATGTGGTCCTTTATTTTATGTTTACCTCGATTTCTCCCCTAAAGTTTAATTTAAGCTTCAAATTAACCCCTTTGTTATTTTATTTTATTCAATCTGTCCTTTTAATTTCGCTTAAGTTACAATTAAGCCTTTTTATTTTAATTCTTTTATTTATTCACTTATTCACATGTTTATTTACTCATTATTCTTTTATTTTATTCATTTATTTGTTCATTTACTTATTTATATATTATTCATTTATTTATTATTTTAATCCTTGTATTCGTTTATTTATTATTCCTTCATTTTTAACATTTTATTTTCTTTCATCAATTATTTATTTTATTTATGACTTCATTATTATTATCACTATTTTATTATTACCTATTCATCTATTTATTTATTACCTCTTTTTTATATACTATCAAAATTTTATTGTTCTTATTATTGTTACTATCTATTTTATTATTTATTTTATTTTGGGTGTTCATGTTAGTATTAAAATAATATATATTATGTGGTTATCGTCGTTATATGTATCATGAGATGTTTGATTAGTAATTTATATTATTGTCATTTATTAACACGACGTTTCATTTGTATATCATCGTTCCATTTTCTACATCGCCATTTTATCTTATTTCGTTGAAATCACGTCAAAAATTGCGTTTAAACTTATTTATCCATAAATTGTTTTTATACTATACCCTCGAATAAGGTAAGTACCTATCGTTTGAAGTTTCACATTTGTTATTATTGCAAAAGGGAAAATCTTAAAAAATAGGCAATGTTCGTATTTAGAGATTTAAGAGGTCGTACACTAACTTACGGGGTCTCGATTTTTTCATTAAATTTAAATAACCGAATATCCTTTTAAAATTAAAATACATGAGATTCGATTAAATGATTCAAACAAAAGGAAAACTTATTTTTAGGGATTCGAGATGTCGTATCCTAACTTACGGGGTACGACCTTTTTATTACTTCGAGATAAGATGTCCTTTTACACGTTTTCATTAGTTCAAGAGATTTATCAAAAAATACATGATACAAAAGAAAGGATCGTATTTTAATACATTAATTCAACTTTCGACACTAAAATATTAACTAATCAACTAGGTACTAATTTTGGGCGTTACGAGGGTGCTAATCCTTCCTCGTACGTAACCGACTCCCGAACCTATTTTCTGAATTTTCGTAGACTAAAAAACATTGCTTTAATAAATCAAATCTCTTATTAAAATAATCAAATTACGAGGTGGCCCAATCACACCTCATAAAAAAAAGATCGGTGGCGATTCCCATTTTCATTTTCGTTTTTTAAATAAAAAGTCGACCTTTCAAAAAATGGTTTCGACACTTGGCATATTAGTTCTAATTCCTAATTAGCCAATCATTAATTAGAATTTGATTAGAACTCAATTATTAGAGTATCTACACAAATTTAACCAAAAAAACTTTAACCAAATTAGATCACTTTTAATTTGAGCAATGGTATCATGATAGTAAATAATAATATGTAAATATCCTTATTATATATGTGATGTCTATATTTTCTCACATCTTTTTATCGATAAAAGCTAGATTGATAGAGAGAAGTGTGAATATGACTCCGTTACGTCCACGTGTTTTTTCAGTGTCCGATTGCAATGGAAGTTTGGCAGCTAGCATAGATGTAACATGGGCAGTTTATTATCGACTATTTTATTATTCCTCTGTAGCAAACTACTGAGGCGAGTTTGACTAGTTGGAGCCTGGCTATTTTGTGGGGCATTTGGTTCCATCAAAATGTCTTTCTCTGGCCGAACCAGTATACTACTGCTTCTAGTATTTTGGTGTTTGTTGATTCATTTTTGCAGAATTGGCAGCATTCAAGGAGTAATTTTTTATTCTGTGCAGGTTTCTACTAAGTTATCTCCGACTTGGTTGAAGCCACCTTCAAGTTTTCTTAAGTACAATTGGAGGAACATAAGGCTACTTGTTTTGTGGATGTGATGAAGGATTTGAATGGTTTGGTGGTTAAGTGCTTCACTGGTTTTGTTAATTCGTTGATAGATACTTGTATATTTGAAGCATTTGCAATTGGGAGGCTCTTTCTTGGTTGCGTTCGTTAAATGTGGAGTCAGATTACTTTGTTACTATTTCTTCTTTGACTTGCCCAAGATGAGATGTTTCTGATTTCTGTTTGCTGATTCAAGATTGTTTGCATTTTAAGGTGCATTTTCAGCATTTGTCTTTTCTTTGGAATCTTCAAGGAGCTAATAAGGCAGCTCATTCATCAGCACCGGTGAATTTATTGTATGCTAACCACAATGAGTGGGAGAATCCTCTTACTAATCTTATTTCTATTTTTCATTCGATATTATTATGTCTTCTATTGTGAATAGAGAGAGACATTAGGACCGGGTGAATGGGAAAAACCTATTTCACTTCAGTTTAATTTGTCCTCTTTTTGGAGAGTTCATGTACCAATATAAAAGTGTCCTGCATCTACGAAGTGCCTTTTTAAGCTTTAAAACTGATCCCAAAGTTCATGGCCTTTCTCGTGAGCACAACTTAGAATCAAGACATATTATAAAAATGATTTTAAACATAATTTTAAAGGTAAACTATTAAAATAGTCACTTTTGTTTGTTTTTAGATTACATTTTAGTCACTAAGCGCTAATTGCCGTTAACGGTGTAAAGATAAGCTGACGTGGCACGTTAAATTATCATTTCAAACGAAAATTGTAGGTTAAATTATATAATTGGTCTCTATATATTTTTTTTGTTTTGAGCAATTTAACTTTTTTTTTATGTCCTTTGAACTTTCATTTTCTTTTCTTTATTTCCATTCTCTTCTCCTTCTTCATTTATTTTTCTCTCTTATCCATTCTTTTAACACAGTTTTTCTATGTTTTTCATTTGTTAAACTATCCCCTATACTTTTATTTCTTTAAACAATTTAATTTAATTTTTTTTTCTTTTTCTTTCTTTATTTTCCTTTTCTTCTCCTTTATTTTTTCTCTTCTCATATTCTTCTCTACAAAAACATAATCTTTGTCCACCAATTAAACTAAATCATTGTTTCTTTCACATGGTTCCTAAATTGAATTTCATTGAAATCAAACATCAATCATTCTTAATCAAATTTCAATTTGAAAATAACTTTGATTTTGAAACTAAAATTGGATCTAACTAATCAATATAAAAATCATATCATTAATCAATTCTAAACATAAATTGAATTATTTATATTCAAAACAAGTTTTTTTTGTTTCCAAACATTTATAGAATCGTTTATATTATTTATTTTATTTTATGATGAATAAAATGAAACCAACAATAAAATTGATCTAAACCTTCTTGGATATTCCCAAGCAAGCTTAATTGGAAGCTGAGCATGAATGAACCAAAGAGAGAAAGGAAGCATGAAACCAAACTAGTTTGGATAAAGTTGAGGGTAAGTTTCGTATGATGGTCGTTTTAGTCATTGAGAGTGTATAGCTCATTTGAAAAATCCATGAAACAACGTAGTTTTGAGAGGGCGAGAATGTTGTAGGTAAGATAGATAAGGTGGTTGTGGGGGTTGGTTAGGAGCTTAAATGAATGAGCTCGAGAAACTTTGTTAAGGGTGAATTGTCATAAGTCACGACTAGCGAAGTCTTCGATTGAGGTGAGCTTGTGGACTAGGTCATTGAGAGATCTAAATTGGTTCGTTAAAGCGATGATGGACGATGAGGTTTTGTCATTATGGGATGAGAATATGCAAAACAAGTTTTATTTTGGTTTCATCTTTAATATTTTCTTTTTTCATAAACATAAAAAAGTTTTAACAAATAAAAAATATAGAAAAACTACGTTAAAAGAGATGGAGACAGTAAGAAGACATAAGGGGAAGCAGAAGAGAATGAAAAATAAAGAAAGAAAAAAAATAAGGGGAAGCAAAAGAGAATGAAAAATAAAGAAAGAAAAAAAAGGTAAGTTAAAAGAATATAAAAGAAAAAAAATTAAATTGCTCAAAACAAAAAAAATATGGAGATCAATTGTATAATTTAATTTAAAATTTTTGTTTGAAATGATGATTTAATATGCCATGTTAGCTTACCGTTACACTGTTAACGGCTTAATGACTAAAATTTTACAACATGTTAACATAAGTGGCTAAAACGTAACATTTCAAACTAAGTGATTAAAATTTAGCCTGAAGTAAATAAAAGTGACCATTTTAATTGTTTACCCTAATTTTAAAAATGCATAATTAATTCTATTTTCATAATTTTAAAACTTAAATTTTCAACTCATTTAATGATTGGATGGTGTTTGAGTTACTTTGTTAACCTAAAATAACATCTTGCTATTAAATACATTGTTCGAGTCGAGTGTGGAATGTCACAGTTATTAATTTTATAATGTAACCAAAATCTATTCCACGATAAATAGTTAGAAATCTAAACATGTAAACAAGAGGCCTTGGCCCATGAACAGATACCTTCGATTTTTAGGCCTTTGAATTAAAAGACAACTGGCCCAACTTCATTTCATAATTTCCTTCATTTCTAAAAACTTACAGCCGCTCTATATAAATTTCCCCCAAATCGGAAATCTTATTAGGGTTTTAGACCTTTTTCAGGATTCGAAAGGAATAAGCTTCAGCGTCCAAATCGGGAGGAAATGGTGAAGGGACGCCAAGGAGAGCGTGTCAGGTAACCTTTGATCTCTTCACTTGTTCTTCGTTCTGAACCTACCTCCTTTTTACTATCAATTTTCCCAGTTTGACGTACGGAATATAGCTTTTGGATTTTACTCACTCACTTTTTTTTTTGGCAGACTCTATGTAAGAGGAACAATCTTGGGTTACAAAAGGTAGTAAGACTTTTCCAAAAAAAATTAACTGTTTTATTGTTGTTGGTTTAAAGCTGGGCTTTTAGTTTTAGGAATTAGAGGAAACTCTTTTTACGGAAATTGAATATTTAGTTAAATGTAGGATTAAATTTAGCTGATTTAATCTGTTAAATGGAAAATAAAGTTGAAGTTTTAACTGTATTGTTTGTTTGTTATGAAATTGAGTGAAGGAAACAAAAAATTAGTTACTTTTTGTTTTTTTGCTGAAGTAGGTTTTTTATTGACTATAGGTGCTGGGTAGTGCTTCATTTTCGAACTAAAATCAGTGTTTGGGTAATAAAGGGTGATTGAATTTCTAGGTTTTAGAATGAGGGTTTGGAGTTGTGTTTTTTTAGATGTTCTGAGTTGAAGAACTAGACATTGATTTTGGGGGCTGTTATATTTTATGTTTGGGATTTAAGCTTATTATTTGTTTGATGGTGGTGGTGTGGTTAGGTCGAAGTCGAACCAGTACCCAAATACTTCTTTGATCCAGATTGAGCGAGTTAACACCAAGGAGGAAGTAGCTTGGTATGCAGGAAAGCGCATGGCTTATATATACAAAGCTAAGGTGAAGAAGAATGGCTCACACTATCGCTGCATTTGGGGAAAGGTCACTAGACCTCATGGTAACAGTGGTGTTGTTCGTGCTAAGTTCAAGTCTAACCTTCCCCCAAAATCTATGGTGAGCGTGTTACATTGTTATTATTTAATGGATTTCTCAACAATGTGTTTTAGATCTTACTTCATCTTTTTGTTTCCATTGCAGGGAGATCTAGTCAGAGTCTTCATGTACCCTAGCAATATCTAAGGTAATCTTGGCTTCACAGTTTATGTTCTATCTTATTTGTTTTGTGGATTTACGAGTTTGCCACTTTCTTTGGTTGAACCGGGATTTGTTTGTTTGTATGTGATGAATCTTCTTCAGTTTAATGATTGCAACTTTCTGTTTGAAGATTAGCTGCTTGACGGACAAGCTAATTTTTGTACATTAATTGCCTTCTGTATTCATTGTTATGTCCTTTTTGTGTGTCTGTTACAATTTTTGCTGTGAATTTGTGTTGAAGTCTAGGCATGTGAACAACTGCAACTTTTATAATGACTACATCTGTAATTATTCAAACGTTTGATCATTGCTATGGTTGACACAATCTGTCATCTTTTAGCCTAATTCTTGTCTAGATCCTTGCACCTCGCCTTAAAACATTTGTTCAAATTGTTTATATAGTGATATTAATCTCGTTTTAGAGTGTGATAAATCGTCCTTGTGACATACTATTGTAGCTACTAATGCTTGTTTACTATCTCCTAATTTTGCATTTTCTTCTTTGTTTGCAGCTGTCTCGATGCCGGACGGCTTGTGATTGACTACTTGAGTGACTCTGCCTTTTCACTTTGTTCTGATAAACTTATTCAACATGTTTGGTGTTTATTTTTGGTTTGTTTAGGATGGTGTATGAAATAAGACAATTAGCATTTTGTTTACACATATTTTCTTTTCTCAAGGATTTTTACTTAAATTTGAAGATTTTGGATAATCATTCATTTTTTGGGAATCTATTGTCATCTTTGGTCTTCTGCTAGGTTTTTAGCTAGGGGCTAATCGAGCTCGACTCAGAGGGGAATCTTTATAAAATTACTTTGATTTTCTTTATTTATTAAAATGATAATTTTTTGCTAAACTCTTCACTCTTAATTAAAAGAAAGAAACAATTCATTTCTATTGAATTTTGTATCTAAAATTGAGCTAACATATTTCTAATAAACCCAAACGAATAAACTAATGAGTCTCAATTAATTAATTGGTAAACCCACCTTGTCCTCTTCCATAAGGCCCTAAATAAATAACATTAGGAAAAATTCAAAAAGAAACACAGAAACACACAAGCTTTTATATCCCATTTCTTCCTCTCTCTTTAGTCCTTTCTTCAGAAAAATCTGTAGAGAGAGCCACATTCTTTCCATTTGGTGTTCCTCAAAACTGAAAAGCTTTCTTTTTAAAAAAAATAAAAACTCTTTTTTAAGGTAACATTTCTAGATTTTCTGCCATTTTGGAAATGGGGATCCTTGATTTTCTAAAGAGAAACTTCAATTAAATCCATAGAAGCTAATTCAATCCCATCATTCCAAAATAAAAAATAAAAAATAAAAAAAAATCCCTTTGTTTCCAAGAAAAAGACCCATTGTTTAACAGATTTCAAGTTAATCCCGTTTTCTTTCTCCTTTTTTTAATCCCAGATACCCAGATCTTCAAAACACCAAAGAAGACCATGAAAACCAACTCCAAATTGTTCACAATCGGGCTAGTAACAGCCTGGTACTCCTCCAACATTGGTGTATTGTTGTTAAACAAATATTTACTAAGCAATTATGGTTTCAGATACCCCATCTTCTTAACCATGTGTCACATGACAGCTTGTTCATTGTTAAGCTACATCGCAATTGCATGGATGAAGATGGTCCCCATGCAGACCATTCGATCTAGGGTCCAATTCTTCAAGATTTCGGCGTTGAGTTTGGTATTTTGTGTGTCGGTGGTGTTTGGGAATATTTCTTTGAGGTTCCTTCCGGTTAGCTTTAATCAGGCTGTTGGTGCTACGACGCCATTTTTTACGGCGGTATTTGCTTACTTGATGACATTAAAGAGGGAGGCATGGCTTACTTATCTTACCCTTGTTCCTGTTGTTGCTGGGGTTATCATTGCCAGTGGGGTATGTATTTTGCTTGTTTTTCTTGGAATATGAAATTGTTTACCCTTTTCTTTTGCTTTTACTGGAAATGGGTTTGGCTTAACTTTGTTGGTTTTATATAATATAAGTGATGATAGAGTAGTTAATGAAATTGGTAGCTTATTTTAGGGATCTGTTGATAATCTTTTTGGAATGTGGAAACTGGTTTCTTTTATTTTTGTTCAAATTAGTGTTGATTTGCTCCTTTTTTTTTGTTGGATAATGGTTCAAAGTGTTGTATTGTTGTAAATAAATGGGTTCTTGAGTCTCATTTCAATTTTGTGACCATCATGTAGCCTAAAGAATCCATTAATTGTTGTAGATTGCAGTACTTTGAACTTAGAATTATGAATTGAAGGATTTGCTTCTAGCTCTTTTCAGCTGCTGAAAAATGGAATTGAAATACCCTGTTTCTTATCTTAATTTGGAGGGTTTTTAAATAATAATGATCATAATTTGTGGATGGAGAGGGATCCATTTACACCGGTGCACCCTTTTGTATCTTTTTGTACAATCAATATTTTAAGATCCAACCTCCATTCATATGTCAAATTTGATGCAAATTAAAAATTTATAAGGATTTGTTTTAGGTAAAAATCTTTCAACCATTTAATAGATATTTATGTGTAGTATTTTAGATCAATATGATGAAGATATCTGATCAGTTTGAAAATTTACATGCATGACAATTACAATTTCAACGATAAATTCAACGGTTGGATTGTTAAAATATTAATCATACGAAGAGATATAAAAAGGTGTAAAACTACTTTAGTTTTACACTAGTGTAACTGGATCCCGTCCCCTTTGTGGGTTATCTATTCTTTTATGTTGGTTTCATATAGATAATTAACTCATGAACTTATTGTTTATGATTCATCAATGCATCTCTTTTTCCTCCTCTGCTTTTTCTCTGGCATTTTCCATATTGTATGTTTCAATTGTGCTACTTAGAAGGGTGTAGCATTGAATTTTGCCCATCTATTGATTTGAAATCCTTCAAGTTTCCTCATTTTATCTTTATAATATTTCATTTGATTTACCTGCCTTCTTATTGTTATTTTTCATTTTTCTTACATGACCATAGGGTGAACCAAGTTTCAACCTATTTGGTTTTATCATGTGCATCTCAGCTACGGCTGCAAGGGCTCTTAAGACAGTTTTACAAGGGATTTTGCTTTCTTCTGAAGGGTTAGGAATGTTTATGCCTTTTGCTCCTGCTTTGTTTTGCATGGCTTAATTTATGTTAGTTCTAGAGTAGAAAAGTTTGTGAAAAAATTATTGTTATTTTATCTTAGAGAGAAGCTGAATTCCATGAACCTCCTCCTCTACATGGCTCCAATGGCTGTCGTATTTCTACTTCCCGCAACGCTTATTATGGAAGAAAATGTGGTTGCCATTACCCTTGCCCTTGCTAGAGATGACATCAAGATCATTTGGTATCTATTATTCAATTCAGCACTAGCATATTTTGTGAATTTGACCAACTTTTTGGTCACAAAACACACCAGTGCCCTGACTTTGCAGGTATGACATGCGTGATACTTGTAACAGACTTTACTCAACATTTTCCCCTAATATTTTGGCTTTTAGGAACTTGCCACGTAAATGTTGCATTCTCTTTCAAAGGAAAAATGAAACGTATCCTATGATAATAGTATTTTAATTCCACGAACTCCTATGATTATGAAATGAATCCTCTTTTTGGCTGTTTAAAGAAATTGGCACGGCTTTATAAATTTTTAATAGGAATGACCATTATACCATATGGTTAATTATTCTTTTGTCTGTCTTTTCTTATGTACACATTTCCCTTTGTACATTTTACTAATAAGGGTATTCTCTAATAGAAAGATGATCTTATCATTATGAAGGTTTGAATTCTACAAACTGATATGAACAGGAAATAAATCTATCTTTTGGTCCTATATATGAAATAAATCTTGCATGATCATGCAGACATTTAGACATGCATTAATTTTATCTTTGAGATACTGAAATGGTTACTCTTGCAGGTTCTAGGGAATGCAAAAGGAGCTGTGGCTGTGGTGGTTTCCATCTTAATTTTTAGAAATCCAGTCTCCGTTACCGGAATGCTTGGTTATACACTCACTGTCTTTGGTGTAATACTCTACAGTGAAGCCAAGAAACGAAGCAAATGAGGCAACATCCCGGGATCACAATACATACGTGCAATTTTTCTTATTTTATTGCAAGGACAACGGTAAAGCTCAAGAAGCAGTTCTGGCTGTGTAGAAGCCTGTGGTGCCATGGATTTGCACTATAGATTCAAAATTTTCCCTGTAAGCCTGGAAAATTAGGTTTTATATATCATATATACATAGATATATATCAGAAACATCAGCTGGATTATGAAAACAAATTAGAGGACTCCCAGAAGTGACTGATCGGTCTCTATCATTCCCAGCTTGGGGTTGTAGAGGAATATCTTCATTTCCTTTTAAACGGAAAAGTCTGTAGAATTGACACACAGTCCATTTGTTATCAAAACATTGCTAATATTTTTTATTAATTAATGAAGGAAACACATTAGTTTACCACTTTATTGCATGAGTAGTCTTTTTCATATGCTGGTAATTATTGATGTATGATTATGTGATTTAACTCCTTTAATTTTAATTAGTCATGGTATTGACTTTGTTCAGCAAATATTCATGTTGAATATGGTCATCAGGATAGATTCATGCAACACTTTAAGAATGACAAGAATCCTCCAAATTTCCAGATATCCTTTCATTCACAAACTATAACAAACTATTGACAATATTTGCCCAAGTCAAAGCTTCCAAGCATCATGCACATCAACAAGGAAACATCATTCTAAACCCCATTGATCAGAGATGCAAAAAAAACCAAAGTCCTATTGTTGGTAATTGCTCATGTTTAAAGGTCCACGCATGTCATCACTAAGCATGGCATCATTTCCTAACATATTCACATCCTAAATTCAGACATCGGCCAGAGATTATACAAGAAAAAAGTTATGTTATGCAATGTAGGGATAATGCAGTTACTCAACATCCATAACTTCAACCTCTGTCTTATCTTCCACTTGAAGCATAGTTTCATTAATTCTACCCTCTTTAGGCTTGGTCCCCAACTTCGGCTCACTTTGATCATCAATATCATTCTTCTCCGGCTTCAGTTTTGTCTCTGCCTTTAGTTCACATCCCTCTTCGATTTCGATCACCTCCTTAGGCTTTTCCTCCACTTCAGGCTTGACATCTGGTTTACTTTTGGTGTCCGCTTCAGCCACATTCTCCAGAGGTACAGTCACTTCTTCTTCAACCTTGGGAACCAAGTAAAACCTAATGTGACCCATGATTTCCATCTTGTACTCTACTACAATTGGCTGCTCATACGACATACTAATCGTCACTTGCTTGGCTAATGGGGTTGCCTTCGTGAAGGAAATCAGGTACCTCAATGCCAAGGTCAGCGAAACTTGCTTCTCCATCTCTATAGAAATAGCTTCTTCCTCCTGCTAATACATTAAACAGCCATCAGCTTCCCAAATTCTAAAGCCTATTCCATCTTATAGATAAATGTTACCTTAGCTACTGGTGTGGTTTTCCTGCAAAAGATATTTGCAGTCCCAATATCACCTCTAGTGAAGAATTGGATCCCTTCTTTTGTCACAGATATCATGACTGCATATTAAAGCATCAACCATTAAACCCAAACTCAGAATTCAGACAATGAAACATGCAGTTTTCAACTCAGTACCAGTATCTCCAATGGTGCCTAAATCCTTGCAAATTCGAGCAAACACAGATGCTGGCATCTTAACAATAGCCTCGTATCCAGCTTCTGGGATCTCAAGGTTCTCACTACTAATGTGCATCAGCTTCATCTCATAATCAGAAATCTTTTCTTGAGCTGTAAAACCATGAAAGATGAACCAGCAATCAACAAGTAAGACCTATAAACTAAAATCAGGGAAAGAACGTTGTCCTAGAACGTGCTGTAAAAAGAGCCAGGAAAAATCTAATTTTCTTGGTTAAAAGGTTTCATTCTCATTGACTACCCAAAAACAAGTAACTATCAAAACTATGAAAAGAAGAACCAGCAAAGCAATCCTCAAAACTTTAACATAAAGAATCCTATTGCCCTAAAGTTTGCTATTGATCCCATGAAAAAATTTTCTTTTTCTTGATTTTCTTAGCAAACCCTCCAACAAACCCAAGAATTCTTTCAAAGGCAATAGCAAAAAGAAAAGTAGTTACAGGAGCTTTCAAAGATAGAGGTGATAGTATCGCTGCCATCATCACCATTAATGGTGACAATATCATCATCAGATGCACAACGTAGCATCCTAGCCATGTTAGCGAGGTTTATCCCCATGGAAATGTTGCGGTCACAGCGGTAATGCTCAAAGCCGTCGGGGCGAAGAAGAAGAGAGAGCATGGCAACGCGGCTGGAATCCATGGCTTGGAGAGAACATCCAGTTGCGGCGCAGTCGAAGTTGGCATCAGTTACCAGGTCTCTGATAGATTCCAACACTTTCTTTTCTTTTCTTTTCTTTTCTTGAGAGTTCTGAGCAAAACCGAAAGTGTCTGATTGCTACTTTATAGTTATAACCTTATAGCTCTGTTTAAACACAGCATGCCCGCCAGAAAACTGCCATCTAAACGACGTGGATTAAGCAGTAAGAATAACACATTTCTTTATTTGCATGTATGTATAAGAAGGTTTTATTCCTTTACATATTTAACCTTCTACTCTTCCACTGGAATTCATGTTGTTTGGATTATAACGTGAACTTTGTAAAATTGTATATAAAAATTGTTTGGATTATAACCTCAACTTTTATTTAATGTATAATTGTATATAAAATTTTTATATACCTTAAATTTTAATTGTGATTTAAATATATACTTAAAATTTAATTTTAATTTAATCATACATATTTAATGAAATAAATAAATTAATTTATTTTTATATTAGATAAATATAATTATTTATGTATGTAATATATAAACATAAAATGATGTTATATCAATAATCGTGTTAATAATTTACAAGAAATAGATCAAATCAAAATTTCATGTATAAAATTACACAAAATTAAAATTACACATCAAAATTTCATGTATAAAATTACATAAAATTAAAATTACACATTAAACCATAATTTAAATATAGTTTTGAGATTTATAAAATATCGAAAGTTAAAAGAGAATGTTATAAGAATTAGCTCAACTTTCTATTTTCATGTTGTGAATGGAAGGTTTAATTACTTTAAAATTCTAAAGGAATAAAGTATTAATTTTAAAATCATAAAATTAAAAATAATTAAAAAAAATTATAATTTTGAATTTTTTTACCTATTTTTGCCTAATTTCAATTATATACATTATCAATTTAACCAATAAATCTAATTTGATTTTGACCTCAATAGGGAAAAGAGCTACTAAGTTGCACTCAAGAGACAAATATATATATATATATATATATATATATATATTAGTAACTGAAATTAGCTTATCAAATAAGGGTGGGTTTGGATGGGTGATATGTTTATTTGTGATTAATGTAAAAATAGCTATGGCGGTGAGATTAGATCATATAGCGATACTATAACATGAGATAAAAAGTAAGCTAAACATACTGCACCGCATCCTATTGTCTATCCAAACCCACCCTAAGTATTTGAATTTGGCTTTAAGGTTTAATTTGGTACTTAAAATTTATTATAGTCCAATTAGATGCTTGAAATTGACTTTTTGATCCAAATTAGTACTTACGGTAAATTTCTTATTTGAACAAATTTAAACTATGTAACCAAGTTCAACTACCTAATTGGACAAAAACAAGTTTAAGAACTCAATTAAATGACTAAATTAAGCTTATATGTCATTTTTAAAAATATATTTGAGTGATTAGGTCGATTTCTTTGATAAATATCATTATTTTTGGTAAATATAAATCTCAATTAATTAATTTAAATATCAATATGTTTATACATGAAATATTTCAAATACACACAAAAATATATAATACTAAAAATGATGATATTTACAATAATTATTTGATTTTATAAATAAAAGAATTATTAGTTAAAAAATTAATTAAAATAAAACTTGAAATTAATATATTTATTAACTAAAAAATTAATTAAAAATATAAAACTTGAAACAATATGAAATAAAAAAATACATTCATATGTAGAGGTGTGCATGGGCGGTGGGTCTAGACAAAATTTTAGTCTCATTTTCTAGGCTTGGACCCAGCCCGACCCTAAATGTGGGCCTAAAAATTGTCCAAGCTGGCCCAAAATAAAATTGTTAAGCAGAGCACAGCTCGACCCATATTAATTTTTTTAGCTTATTTCATTAAATTAAATAAAAAATTTAAAATATAATAAATCAAATACATTTAAAAACATAAAACAATTATTAAAACAAGAAACAAATAAAAAATGAGACAAACAATTCTTAAAACAATACACAAATTGAAAATATAATAAAAAGTGGTTATATTAAAATTGAAAATAAAATGTAAATATAATTAAAAATTAAAAAATATATATTTAGTATATAATTCGGGTCGGGCCAGACTCGAGTTTTACCCGAGGCCCAGCCTATTTTTTTGCCCAAACTCATATTTCGGGCCTATATTTTTACTCAAACCTCCTATTTTTCGGGCGGGCCTTCGGACCGGGCTGTGCTGGGTAGCACGACCCCTATTCATATGCTTATAAAAATAATTAAACTTGGGGCTCAATGATGTTTTTGTAATTATCTAACCATCTAACCAAAAGAGTTATTATGTTTAAAATATTAATTAAAAATAAAAAAAAAAGCTTGAAGTATCATGAAATAGAAAGTATAAATGTTAGTAGTAAAGGAATTAAACCTCGAACTCAAGGATAAAAACAATAACATTTAACTATCTAAGCAAATGTGATGATTTATCAAAAATATCATAAGGTGATTGAAAGCGCGTCCAATTGGATGGGTTTTTGCCTTCTCCCTCCAAAATTGGTCTATTCTCAATAAATATCCCAAATATCAACCTAATCACTCAAATATTTTTTAAAAACAACACATATGCCTAATTTAGCCAAATTAAACATTGAGGCTAAGTTTAGATACCTAATTTAAAAAAAATTCTTTAGTACCAATTTGAGCCTTAAAAGTTGAATTACCAAAAATTGTTATGAAATAATAATAATAATAATAATAATAATAATAATAATAATAATAATAATAATAATAATGTAAACAACACAAGAATAATAGATGACAATAAAAGAAGATTTCTATTGCATTTCTATAACACCCTATAACCGATCCGGTCACCAACCCGAGCTATAAGGTGTTACAATTATAAAACTTTAACATTTTTCATAATTTATTTAAACATAATCAAAATAATTCGTCATCAATAATTTTCTTGCTTTTCAATCAATTTGGGACTTAATTCGAGCTTACAGATCATTTAAAACAAATCGGGATCAATTCTAGATTAAATTGAAATTTTTATGAAATTTTGAACAAAAAGTGTAAACAGGGCAATATCCTTATTTGGGCAATCCCTCAGAAAATATTACTTTGAACCACACTTAAAAAAACCATCTGTCAACTTATGACATTCACCAGAATGCCTACACTCACAATGTGCACAAAGTGGCCATCTAGAATCACCCGTCGAACCACTAGCACTAACCATAACACTGCTTTGCTGCCTAGACTGACTCGGTCGAGACCCACATCTCGCTCCCCTACCAGAACTATGACTATCACGCCTTCTCTTAGGCGGTAGGCCAGATGCACCATCAGAAGTCCTCTTACCAGATTCAGTAACCATAGAACGAGCCAGCTCAACTAAAGTCTCCTCAACTGCTTTAGCTTTCTCCATTAACTCATCAAACACCTTTGCTTTTTGTGCTACTAAATAAAATCTAATTTAGCGATTAAGCCCAAATCGGAACCTCTTACAATGGTCCTTTTCAGAAGGAATCATCTCAGGTGCGTACTGACAAAGTCGGATGAACTCTGCCTCATAATTAGCCACTGATAAATCACCCTAAACCAAATCCAAGAACTCATGCTTACGAGCCTCAATATACTGCTCGCCCATAAACTTTCTCTTAAAAACCTTAAGAAAATTTTCCCAAGTCAAATAATTAGTAGTACTACCTCTCCTAACCGTATTCCACCAACGATGAGCCTCACCGTCGAGTAAGGACACAGTACAACCCAACTTTTCCTCGTCAAAATAGGACATTCGCTCAAGGATCCTTTCAACTCCCTCCAACCAGTACTCAACTATGGTCAGATCTGTAACGCCCCAATTTTCGGGTTTTCTGTGTTTCTGTGATTTTTAAAATTTGTATGTGTTCTGGTTGGTTAAAATATATATTTTAGTAGGTTAGTGGGCCTTTGGAAGGCCCAAACTTAAGTTAAATTCGTGGTAGTCTTCGGAATTTTAATTTTATGAATAGGTGATGCAATTGGCGTTTGGGCTTTTAAGAGTAAAGGGTAAAGATGACACAAAAGGAGTGTGGTGTAGTGGCAAGGTGGCGCCACTTAGGGACAAGGAAGTGACGCCATAGAGGAAGCAAGGGTTCAAGGTTCAAGTCTTGGCTCTTGCAATATATTTCGGTTTTCTTTTCAATAAATCTGGAAGCAAGTAGGTGCGCTTTAAAGTTTAATGTGTTGGATTTATGACACAAATGAGTTGATGGCCTAGTGGTGGTGGCGTGAGTTGGCATGTGAGAGGACTTTGGTTCGAATCCCTTGGCACGCAAAGGTTAATTATTTTGCTATGTTGGGGCGGCAAGAGTCGGTGTTGGTTTTAAACTCTGGTGATGGGGGGATCCCACATCGGGAAGCTAACATAAGAGTAGATGGAGAGCTGGCTTTAAATAGAGCAAACCATGAGGAGAGTAGGCATACCCTTCTTGGCTGATCCCTTTCGCTTTGTGATGTGCTCGTTTGGGTTGGGCGTCAGCTAAGAGTGTTTGGAGCGCGGATTAACTGCAGTCTCCTAACAGGTGTGTATTTCTCATTACTCTAGCGATGGGGCGGCTATTTCGGACGCATGATGGGCTGAAATGGGCCATGTGGTCCCAATGGGTCCGTAGGCCCAAGTGGATAAGTTGTAGAATTATTAAAATACCCCTGTAGGGTAGGACTACTGATTTACCCCTAGAGGGTAAAATGACTATTTTGCCCCATCGTGCGTAAATGACTAACTTGTGTGATGATTGGGTTAGTTGACGTGGATTTATGTTAGTTATCGTTAATTCGTAAGTCTAATGTGTTAGTGATCGATTGTAGGATTATCACATGGGAGATATCGTCATCAATCGTCATCAACCAGGTGTGTAAACGACACCCTCCATTAGATTGAATCGGTAAAAGTCGAAATACCGAAACGTTGGTACTTTTTAAACTCACGAGCGTGCGAGCACTCGTGAAAGAGTTGTTAATGAATATGGTGCATTTGGATGATTAGAGTGCAGACTGTGCATTTTCGTGCACAACGGTATTTTTGGGCTTAATGGGCCGAAAACGGGCCAACGGGCCCACTTTGGTAAAAAGACGAGGTAAGTACTTCTGATTACTTGGTAAATGTTAGAATAAGCATGAAACCTTAGCAATAGGTAATAATTACTGAAATACCCTTATGCATGCAAAATTACGATTTTACCCATAGGGTTATTTTTTTCTGAAAAGCATGATGTTACATTTACGTATCGTATGCCATGACATATTATTTCTGTTGCATAGGACATGGGTTTATATTGATGGAGGAAGCGTTCTGGAAGCCTCGCTGCAATCTGGTGGCCTCGCCACATATATATGTTTTGGTGACTTCGTCACAATATCTGACAGCCTCGCTACAATCTGGTGGCTTCGCCACACACACACACACATATATATATATATATATATATATACTGCTCAGTGGCCTAGCCACAATATTCATATCTGGTGACTTCGTCACAATATCCGCACCTCATTGTAATTTACGTGGTGTGTAGCGGTTGGGTGGGTCAAGTAGTCTCCCACATGGTGTAAGGCTGATGCAGGGGTGTTATAGATGGCTCTGGGTTGGGATTTCGCATTCATGATATATTTGTTTCAGATCTCGCTATGGGCCTATGGGTTTCATTCGATTTTCAGTCTTGGGCCAAGGCCCAGATAAGTCTCGACTCTAAGGTTTGGTCTGCTTTTGGGCTATGGTTGGGTTATGTTACACTTAGTTTACCAAACTCACCCTTTATTTTCATCTCTGCAGAAATCCCCAACCATAGTGGGCTTGGAGTCGTGAGGGATTGAGTGGCCACATCATCTGCAAAGTTGGTTTTTCTAAGTTAGTTTATTTTATTATTTTTATATTCGATTTAATTTTGGGTTTTAAGTTGTAATAAGGCCGCTATTTAAATTTCTTTTTTTCCGCTATGGTTTTATTTTCTGATTATATTTATAATATGACAAAACTGCTAGTGTTAGGTTGCGTGGGTTTTCAAAATTAATGAACGTTTTCAAGACTCAACAAGTACAACAAATGGATAACCTAAAGATTGATAAATCGGCTTTTCATTCAACCGCTGTTTTTACAAAGACCATCCCAATCACTTAAACTAGCGAATGCATACTAAGTCGTAAGTCCATGTGACACGTCAGATCTGATCATAACATTTGGGCCGGGTTTGGGATTTTACATTTAGTGGTATCAGAGCCAGGTTGCAATAACTCGGTTGTGGAACGGGTCTAAAAATGGGAGTTTGTAAAGAAACACTGAATAAAGGTTTTCGAAAATCGTTTTTTTGGAACTTGATTATAAATTTTTTTCGAGAATGTTTCCAATATTTTCTCTTTACAAATAGATGGTTTTAAAGATTAAAATCGGTTTTCTAAAATTAGGTTTTTAGAAGGTGGCACACCGAATCTCCTACCAAGTCGTAAGTTTTCGAGCCTTTCGATTGTTTCAAATATCATTATATGCTTGTACAAAACCTTATCATGGTACTTTAGTTAGGGTAACACCGAACTATAGAAACTCGATAAGTAGATCGAGATCGTAGCTAGGCTACCGCAAAAGGAAACAAACTCAAACGCTGAATTATCATTATTCATAAGACATCGTAATAAACACTGAAGTATTAAACTGATTCATAAAATTCTTAACCAGATAATATGAAATGAGTACACGAGTAGCTCGTGGAAGAGGCCGTGGACGTGGCCGAGGTAATGCTCAGGCTGAATCTTCGTCTTCAGGACATGCGCCGGTAGCAGATGCACCGGTACCACCGGCAACAGAGGTAGAGTCTCATGATCGAGGTGCCGGGGATGATGTTCTGTCCTAGGTAATGCTCTGAGTTTTGGAAAGGATTGCTGGAGCAAGTACGGGAAATAGAATTCGAGGGTCTATTTCTGAGCGGTTCCGGGCCAATGGAGCAGAGATATTTAGGGGCGTATCTGGTGTAGCTCCGAATGTGGCTGAGTATTGGTTAGAATCCACAGAGTGGATTATGGATGATCTGGACTGCTCTGTGGAGCAGAAGCTGAAGGGAGCCATATCGTTACTCAAGGATGAGGCTTATCAGTGGTGGCTCACAGTGAGAGATGGAACTCCTGTTGACAGTGTGACTTGGGAGCTGTGTAAGACAGCCTTCAAAGGAAAGTATGTTGGGGCTAGTTACGTGGGACGCCATGGAAAGAATTTCTAAACTGGTCCAAGGGAGTAAGTCAGTGGCTGAGTATGAGTCTGAGTTTTTGAGACTGAGCCGGTATGCTTCTAGGATTGTCACTACAAAGTATGAGCGTAGCGTACGCTTCGAGGATGGTCGAGAGATGAACTTAGGGTCTTGATTACTCGTAGAGGGAGCGTAACCCATTGCTTTAGTGGAGAAAGCTAAGATAGTGAGGAAGTGAAGCATCTGAAAGACAGAATCGTGAGAAAGATCAGAACTATTTTAGGAGAGATTCAGGACTTTCAGGTGGTATGAACAAGAATGTTAAGATAGCAAGGGTAATGGAGCCGATTCGAGCGATCTGGATGAATCTTTGTTAGACCGCGAGGTTGTAGGAATTGTGGGAAGATGCATATGGGCGAGTGTCAAAAATGTTCTGGTGCTTGTTTCTGATGCGGATCTATGGAGCATAGGGTTAAGGATTGTTCCGTGAACCGATCGAGTTCAAGTTTTAAAGCGAGGGTCGCTCAACCGGTGAGGGTGGACCACGGTTCAGAGGGCGTGGGCAAGCGGAGGTGGTAATGGAAATGGTCGAAGAAGAGCGGCGCTTGGCGGGTCTTTGGATTTCTTGAGGCTCGTCAACCGGCATTGGTGTATCTGCTCATCCGAGAGGAGGGTGATGCACCGACGTCATAACTGTACGCGTTCGATTTCCAAGATGCCAAACACTGCGTTGATAGATGTTGGATCTACCCATTCATATGTTGCATGTGCCATATCTGGGTCGCTGGGTGTGTGCTTTGAGGAGACCGTGAGTGGGGTATCTATACTAAGTCCTTTGGGTCACTCGGTTAGGGTAGATAAACTGTATAGAGATGTGCCTATAGAAACTCAAGGAAAAGTTTTCTCTAAAGATCTGATGGAGCTACCTTTTGGAGAATTCGATCTCATTTTGGGAATGGATTGGCTTGTTAAGCATAGGGCTACTCTGGATTGTGCTGCTAAGCGAATAATGTTAAAGACCACAAAGGATGAGGAGGTTTTGGTGATAGGCGAGCGTAGGGATTATCTGTTTAATGTGGTATCGGCATTGAGAGCCGAGAAGTGGATTCAAAAGGGATGTGAGGCTCATTTGGCATTTGTAAGCCAATCGAAAACTGAGGATCTGATAGTGGATAAAGTTAGAACCGTCAAGGATTTTCAAGATATTTTTCCAGAGGAGCTTCCGGGTTTACCCTCGAATCGAGAGGTTGAGTTTGGAATCGACTTATTGCCTGGAACGGCATCGGTGTCCATTGCACCTTATAGGATGGCACCGAAGGAGTTGGTAGAGTTGAAAGCCCAAATTCAACAGTTATTGGATAGAGGCTTCATTAGACCAAGTGTGTCTCCGTGGGAAGCACCAGTATTGTTCGTAAAGAAGAAAGATAGGTCAATGTGGATGTGCATTGATTATCGGCAGTTGAACAAACTGACGATTAAGAACAAGTACCCACTGCCGAGAATCGATGATTTATTTGACCAACTTAGAGGAGCTTCAGTATTTTCCAAGATTGACCTTCGATTTGGGTACCATCAGTTGAGGGTTAAGGAGGTGGATATTCACAAGACGGCATTCAGAACTCGGTATGGTTACTATGAGTTCTTGGTTATGCTATTTAGGTTGACGAACGCACTTGCGGCATTTATGGATCTGATGAATCGAGTGTTCCAGCCATACTTGGATCGATTCGTGGTCGTCTTTATCGATGATATTCTGGTTTATTCTGAAATTGAGGAGAAGCATGATGAGCATCTCGTATTGTCTTTGCAAGTCTTTGAGGAGAAGGAGCTTTATGCGAAATTGATGAAGTGTGAGTTCGGTTGAGAGAGATAACTTTCTTGGGGCATGTTGTCTTCTTGAAGGGATCAAGGTGGACCTCGAAGATTGAAGCAATTCTGGAATGGAAGCCACCGAGGTCAGTGTCAGAAATTCAAAGTTTTCTGGGTTTAGCTAGGTACTATAAAAGGTTTGTGGAAGGATTTTCTGTGATGGCAGCACCTTTGACAAAGCTTATAAGGAAGGGAGTACCGTTTGTTTGGACTGAGAAACAACAGGAATCTTTTGAGAAGTCAAGAAAGTTCGACCGAGGCACTGTCTCGATTCATTTGAGTCCGGAAAAGATTTTACCGTATGCGTGATGCATCACATGTAGGGTTGGGCGTGTCTTGATGCAAGAGGGTAAAGTGGTTGCTTATGCATCGCGACAGCTTAAACCACATGAAGTTAACTATCCTACTCATGATCTAGAGTTGGCAGCGGTAATCTTTGCGCTTAAGATTTGGAGACATTACCTGTACGGAGAAAGGTGTATTATATACGACCATAAGAGTCTTAAGTACTTGTCGACTTAGAAGGAGCTGAACCTTAGGCGCGGAGATGGATAGAGTTGCTTAAGGATTATGATCAGCGATTGAGTATCACCGAGCAAAGCTAATGTGGTGGTGATGCCTTAAGTCGTAGAAGAAGATTCGATCCGAGAGCCATGTTTGCTCGTTTGAGTCTGTATGACGACGGTAGTCTGTTAGCAGAACTGCAAGTTAGGCCGACTTGGGTGGATGAGATTAAGGAAAAATAGTCGAGGGATGAGTCCCTGGTTTCTCAATTCCGGCAAGTTAAGAATGGGGATACTTCTGAGTTCGAACTGAACAGTAAGGGAGTTCTGTGTTACTGAGGTAGAGTTTGTATTCCGAAGGACTCTAACTAGAGGCAAGTAATTCTGAAAGAAGCTGATGGAGGTCTGTGTGCTATGCATCCTGGAGGGAGTAAAATGAATCGCAACTTAAAGGAGTTGTATTGGTGGCCTGGATTGAAGCGAGAGGTAACGGAAGTTGTGGGAAAATGTCTGACTTGTCAGCAAGTGAAAGCTGAACATCAATTACCTTCCGAACTTTTGCAGCTAGTGAAAGTACCACTTTGGAAGTGGGAGAGGGTTACCATGGATTTTGTGAGTGGGTTACCCTTGACACCGTCGAAGAAGGACTCGATTTGGGTAATTGTGGATAGGTTGACCGAATCTGCTCATTTCATACTTGTCCGCACTAATTATTCACTTCAGAAGTTAGCCAAATTGTATGTGGCAGAAATAGTGCGACTTCACGAAGTGCCAGTGTTAATTATTTCTGATCGAGATCCTAGATTCACATATCAGTTTTGACAAAAATTGCATGAGGCGTTGGGTACGCGGTTGAACTTTAGTACAGCCTTTCATCCTCAGACTGATGGTCAGTTGGAAAGGGTTAGTCAGATTCTAGAAGACATGTTGAGGGGATACGTTATCAACTTTCGAGGCAATTGAAAGGATTACTTACCGTTGGCAGAGTTTGCATACAACAACAGTTATCAGGCAAGTATTCGAATGGCTCCTTATGAGGCACTGTATGAGCGAAGATGTCGTACACCTAGTTGTTGGACCGAGTTAGGTGAATGACAGGTTCTTGGACCTGAGTTGGTGGCAGATACTGAGGATAAGGTCAAGTTGATTAGAGACCGGTTGAAGGAAGCATCTAATAGACAGAAGTCTTATGCAGATTTGAAGCGCAAGAAAATTGAGTACTCTGTGGGTGATATGGTCTTCTTGAAGGTTTCGCCTTGGAAGGAAATATTAAGGTTTGGGAGGAAAGGCAAGTTAAAGTTCGCGGTTCATTGGGCCTTATCGGATTCTTAAGCGAGTGGGTCCAGTGGCTTATCAGTTGGAGCTACCTCCAGAGTTGAATAGGATTCATGATGTTTTTCACGTCTCCATGTTAAGGCGGTATCGTTCTGACCCTACTCATGTTGTGCCGGTTGCAGAGATCAAGGTCCAAACAGACTTGACTTTTGAGGAAGAGCCTGTGCAGATTTTGGATCGAGATGTTAAGATTTTGAGGAGGAAATCAGTTCCGCTAGTAAAAGGTGCTGTGGCGTAATCATGGTAGAGAAGAAGCTACTTGGGAGCCAGAAGTGGCGATGTGTCAACAATTTCCTCATCTGTTTGATTCAGGTAAAATTTCGAGGATGAAATTTCTTTAAGGAGGGTAGAGTTGTAACGCCCCAATTTTCGGGTTTTCTGTGTTTCTGTGATTTTTAAAATTTGTGTGTGTTCTGGTTGGTTAAAATATATATTTTAGTAGGTTAGTTGGCCTTTGGAAGACCCAAACTTAAGTTAAATCCGTGGTAGTCTTTGGAATTTTAATTTTATGAACAGGTGATGCAATTGGCGTTTGGGCTTTTAAGAGTAAAGGGGTAAAAGATGACACAAAAAGGAGTGTGGTGTAGTGGCAAGGTGGCGCCACTTAGGGGACAAGGAAGTGATGCCATAGAGGAAGCAAGGGGTCCAAGGTTCAAGTCTTGGCTCTTGCAATATATTTTGGTTTTTCTTTTCAATAAATCTGGAAGCAAGTAGGTGTGCTTTAAAGTTTAATGTGTTGGATTTATGACACAAATGAGTTGATGGCCTAGTGGTGGTGGCGTGAGTTGGCATGTGAGAGGACTTTGGTTCGAATCCCTTGGCACGCAAAGGTTGATTATTTTGCTATGTTGGGATGACAAGAGTTGGTGTTGGTTTTAAACTCTGGTGATGGAGGGATCCCACATCGGGAAGCTAACATAAGAGTAGATGGTGAGCTGGCTTTAAATAGAGCAAACCATGAGGAGAGTAGGCATACCCTTCTTGGCTGATCCCTTTCGCTTTGTGACGTGCTCATTTGGGTTGGACGTCAGCTAAGAGTGTTTGGAGCGGATTAACTGCAGTCTCCTAACAGTGTGTATTTCTCATTACTCTAGCGATGGGGCGGCTATTTCGGGTCGCGATAATGAAATGGGCCATGTGGTCCCAATGGGTCCGTAGGCCCAAGTGGATAAGTTGTAGAATTATTAAAATACCCCTATAGGGTAGGACTACTGATTTACCCCTAGAGGGTAAAATGACTATTTTGCCCCATCGTGCGTAAATGACTAACTTGTGTGATGATTGGGTTAGTTGACGTGGATTTATGTTAGTTATCGTTAATTCGTAAGTCTAATGTGTTAGTGATCGATTGTAGGATTATCACATGGGAGATATCGTCATCAATCGTCATCAACCAGGTGTGTAAACGACACCCTCCCTTAGATTGAATCGGTAAAAGTCGAAATACCGAAACGTTGGTATTTTGTGAACTCGCGAGTGTGCGAGCGCTCGTGAGACAGTTGTTAATGAATATGGTACATTTGGATGATTAGAGTGCAGAGTGTGCATTTTTGTGCAAAACGGTATTTTTGGGCTTAATGGGCCGAAAACGGGCCAATGGGCCACCAGGCCCACTTTGGTAAAAAGACGAGGTAAGTACTTCTGATTACTTGGTAAACGTTAGAATGAGCATGAAACCTTAGCAATAGGTAATAATTACTAAAATACCCTTATGCATGCAAAATTATGATTTTACCTCTAGGGTTATTTTTTTCTGAAAAGCATGATGTTCTGTTTCTGTATATGTATGCCATGACATATTATTTCTGGTGCATGGGACATTTGTTTATATTGATGGAGGAAGTGTTCTGGCAGCCTCGCTACAATCTGGTGGCCTCACCACATATATCTGTTTTGGTGACTTCGTCACAATATCTGGTAGCCTCGCTACAATCTGGTGGCTTCGCCATATATATATATATATATATATATATATATATATATATGTATCTATTCAGTGGCCTAGCCACAATATTCAGATCTGGTGACTTCGTCACAATATCCGCACCTATTGCAATTTACGTGTGTGTAGCGGTTGGGTGGGTGAGTAGTCTCCCCACATGGTGTAAGGCTGGTACGGGGGTGTTATGGATGGCTTTGGGTTGGGATTTTTTCATTCATGATATATTTGTTCTGTATCTGCTATGGGCCTATGGGTTTCATTCGATTTACATCTTGGGCCAAGGCCCGATAAGTCGACTCGAGGTTTAACTGCTTTTGGGCTATGGTTGGGTTATGTTACACACTGAGTTTACCGAACTCACCCTTTATTTTCATCTCTACAGGAAATCCCCAACCATAGTGGGCTTGAAGTTGTGAGGGATTCAGAGTGGCCACATCATCTGCAAAGTTGGTTTTTCTAAGTTAGTTTATTTTTATTATTTTTATATTCTGATTTAATTTTGGGTTTTAAGTTGTAATAAGGCCGCTATTTAAATTTCTTTTTTTCTGCTATGGTTTTATTTTCTGATTATATTTATATTATGACGAAACTGCTAGTGTTAGGCTGCGCGGGTTTTCAAAATTAATGAACTTTTTCAAGACTCTAACAAGCATAACAAATGGATAGCCTAAAGATTGATAAACCGGCTTTTCATTCAACCGCTGTTTTTACAAAGACCACCCCAATCACTTAAACCAGCGAATGCATATTAAGTTGTAAGTCCATGTGACACATCAGATCTGGCCATAACGTCTGGGCCGGGTTTGGGGTGTTACAAGATTAGTCCCTTTTACCCCAGAAAATTCCTTATCGCCCAACGCTCGAAGATGTTCAAGCGGCAAACCTCAATTAACAGGTGCATGATTGGCAGGTGCAGTAGCAGGGTTATCACCAACAATCCTTTGAAACACTCCAATCATAGCTTCCATCAGGGGGACTACGCCCTCATCAGGTATATTCACCCTAAGAAGCAGCATAGGAGGTATAGAGGATGTACCATCCTCTTCAGCACTAGCTCTCACATTAACACGTCTAGGAGGCATATCGAATCTAATCTAATACATACAAACAAACAAACAAAGGTGTAAGTGGCAGGGAAGTGATCCAAGCTACATTCCTGTAAACAAACTTTAGAATAAAGGCAATGTGTTCCCATTCTTACCCCACATGCCATTCAATTAAAGATAATTTCAAACAGATTCATACATTTTCAAATAGTTCAAGCAAACAGAGAATTTTGATCACATGGGTTTCTAGATTCACGGGTTACGAAACTCTAATCCACACAACAAGCACTTAGGTCCTAATGTTAATGAACATAGGCTCTGATACCACCAAATGTAACACTCTATACCTAGACCAGTCATCGAGCCAGAATATTGAATGTCACACCACCGTCACACATCGTACACATATAAAAAACCACACTTTTAAGCAATCATCCTCTTTTAGTTTGCATTCGTGTGAATTATAAGTCATACTTGCTCTATTTGTCGTTAAAACATGTTAAACACATGCTGAGTTAACATAAAATAAACATTAAACATGTATTAGGACTACTCAGCAAAATTTGCAAAATAATCACACAGGTATCGATACTGAAATAAAGGTATCGATATTTCACTTAATCGATATTGATACCGACTGAAAAATTGATACCAAAACTGCTTACTATTTCTCGTTTGAAAATCAAAATCTTAGAAATTATCAGTACCTTTACTAAATACTGATTATTTTACCCCAAGTATCGATACTTGTAATATGGCATCGATACCAAATTACGATTCTAACTTCTTGTACGCTTAAAAATCATAAAAGTATCGTTTTTAAAACACAAATATCGATACCTCTGTTCCAGACCACAAAAATATAACAATTTTAAGCATATAATCCATTCTAAATGATAGTTATTCATCATGAAACTTTTATCCCATCAAACCATTGTCAAAGTGACCACAATAACAGTTCACAACATCGAAAACATGTCAAAGTAAGCAATCATCATAACAATGTCCAAGCCTATAATTCCTAAGAACAATTAAGCTAGGAAATATCTAAACATCATGACAATCATCAACATAAAGTCTACCACATTGCCTTTTTCCCAAAACATAAACAAATAAATAAACACCTTTGAAATAACGTAAAAGTCTTGCTTGGGTCACCCCTTGGAACCACACCGTTCACACCGAAATGCTACTAATCTGTAAAAGTTTAAAAGGAATGGGTGAGCTTAACAAGCTCACTGAATGCCTAGAACCACTACCTTGCAAACATTTCATCAAGCATTAACAAGCAACCATTTAACATAATTCCAACAGTTCCAACTCAAGCGTCATGTTGTATTCAAACATACAATATTTATTAGTTCATTTTCATAAAAATCACATAGACATTAATCATATACCACGATACATATAGTCACATGTATAGATAATTTAGCACTTGAACTATGAAATGTAAAAGTGGGCTCTATCACCGCACATCAGATACACGGATCTCCAACACACCAAAAGACTCATGAAGTCCAACATATCCCAAAAAGTGAAGAATAAAGTTAACACTCTCGAGCACACCAAACATGTCCCGTTGAATGGAGTTTAGCTCACATTCCCTTATCTCTCGAATATGTTCTAGGGCCTTAATGCCCAAATCACATAAAACATATAGGTGAGTACTCACAATCCTATGACATGCCAAATATATCCAATGGTCTCAAAGTTCACAAGGCCAAAATATCTGTTATTAACACATATATTACTTACTGATTTTCCACCTACTATCACTGCATATTTGCATAGTGAGCACAATATCATCATTTTCATATAACATGTATAACATGTCTACATTTACACTTTCATAACCATTGTCATGAACACATAACACCTATAAAATCATCACATCTCAGTTCACATTTACACAATAACTCAAGCACATATTTCACAAGTTAGGCATGAGTATAAGAAAGCTTACACTCAGAATTTAGAGTAGGGGTTCAGGCTACTTCTAAATTCCCAATTAACACATTGAATTGTGTCAACAAGTAGAGATTCCAAACACTCACCAATACACTTTCATCAAAATACCGAAAGCTCAAACTAGCCTTTCCTTAGCTCAAAGAAGATCCTAATGAATCCAAAGTTTCAACATAATAATTCACACAATAACATAATCAACAATCAGCCAATGATTCACCTTAAACAATAAAAAAATAAGCCAAAGCTATGTTCTCAAGTAACCGAAATGTAACACCCCAAACCCGTGACCGTCACCGGATTTGAACACGTGGTGTTACCGGGCTTACTTCCCTTATTTCTCTCTTTGTAATATCTGATTGTCTGTTCCAGGCAGGCTAGCTAACTGCATCACTGTCGCCTTAAAAATCATATCTCGAGTTTCAAAACTCGGAAACTGATTCCGTAAATTTTCCCTGAATTTAGACTCATATATATATCCATGGATTTATTTCTAGAAATTTTGGTCGGGCCAATTGGTACAGTTTATTAGTTAAAGTCACCCATGTTACAGGAGTCGACTACACTGACCTTCGCGCGTTACAACTTGAATATCTCTCTGTACAGAGCTTTAATACTGGTGCCGTTTGTTTCTAATGAAACTAGACTCAAAATGGAATCTTAACATATAAGGAATGACTTCTAATTCTTTCTGGATAATTTATAGTAAATTTTCAAAGTCGAGACAGGGGACCCAGAAACCGTTCTGGCCCTGTCTCACGAGAACTTTAATATCTCTCAGTATACTGTTCATATGGTCGTTTCGTTTCGTCCATATTAAATAGATTCATCAAGGTTCAATTTCATAATTTATTCACTATTTAATTCTACTTCTACTATTTTTAGTGATTTTTTTCAATCTCATCTCACTGCTGCTGTCCGCAACAGTTACTGCAGTAGACTATGCCAATTTCATGAATCTTTCCTTGGCCTTACTAATCATCCATCATACATGACACAAATTATGGCCACCTTATGTAAAACCCCGAACCCGAGACCATCGCCGGTGTCGGACACGAGGGGTTAACAAGCCAAGTTCACATATTTTGCCCACCAATTTCCACTTTTCCAGTCAGGCTGGAAAACTGCGTCACCGTCGCCTTAAAAATCATATCTCGAGTTTCAAAACTTGGAAACTGGTTTTGTAAATTTTCCCTGAATTTAGACTCATATATCCATCCATGGATTTATTTCTAGAATTTTTGGTCGGGCCAATTGGTACAGTTTATTAGTTAAAATCACCCATGTTACAGGGATCGACTGCTTTGACCTTCGCGCGGTATAACTTGAATATCTCTCTGTACAGGGCTTTAATACTGGTGCCATTTGTTTCTAATGAAACTAGAATCAAAATGGAATCTGTACATATAAGGTATGACTCCTAATTCTTTCTGGATAATTTATAGTAAATTTTTAAAGTTGCGACAGGGGACCCAGAAACCGTTCTGGCCCTGTCTCACAATAGCTTTAATATCTCTTAACATGTAACTCCTATGACCATTTCGTTTCTTCCATATGAAAATAGACTCATCAAGGTTCATTTACATAGCTTATTCACTAATTAATACCATTCCTACAAATTTTGGTGATTTTTCACATTCACGTCACTGCAGCTGGCAGCATCTGTTTTTAAGGTAGGTCTTACCTATTTTGTAGTCTCCATGAACCAACTAGTCTTGCCATACATAGGTTCATATATGATCATCTTAACCATACCAATGGCTGATCATGTGACCAACATTCCCATTTCCAATCCATAATCACATCATGACACCATATATATACATACAAACCAAAAATAGTCTAAGTTCATGCTTCCTTTTACGAGCCATTTTCGCATGGCCGTATACATATACATCACCACATTTTTAAACCAACAAGGGGTAGTCCTATACATGCCATTTCAAAGTTCAAACAAAATTTATACCAAAATAGAGGCGTTGATAGTGTGGATGACTTCGACTTTATTGATCCCGAATCCGATTGCTATCGAGCGAAATCTATAAAACAGAGAGCCAAAGCAACGGGGTAAGCATTTTTATGCTTAGTAAGTCTCAAGGAATATAATCAGCTTTAATTAAAGCAATACATTCACATAACCAAATGCATCATTCCATTAATACACATTCACATAGTCATTCTTACTTCACACTTCATCATTACATACTTTCACAAAGTATCAATCAATTCAATAGCTAAAATTCATTAGTCGATTGAGCGAATGTTGCTCAAACATGTCGACTTTCCAATGCACATATAAACGTACCTTATTCTTTGGGCTTTTCGAGTGTACTAATTGAATTTATTACAGCAACCAACACTCACCTCCAGCCCAAGATTCTTGAATATAACCGGATATAACCATGTGCACAAATGCCTTGGTCTTAGCCGGATAGAATGACTTCACGAATGCCTTGGTCTTAACCGGATGTAGCCACTAGCACAATTGCCTTGGTCTTAACCGGATATAATTTCCAGCATAATTGTCTTGGGCTTAGCCGGATATCATTCAATTTCTCATGCACACATACATCAATAATCATTGGACATACATATTTCATTTTCGTTACTAAGGCTCAAACACAATTATAATCACTAGCATAATCGCCTTCGGGACTTAGCCCGGGTATCATTCGAATACTCATACACACATAAATCAATAATCAATACATCCATATTTCATTCCACATAATTCAAGTAAGGTCACTTCTTGAGGACTTACCTCGGATGTTGTCGAACGGCTTTTACGGCTATTCGATCACTTTTTCCTTCCCCTTGTCCAATTGTGGCCCTCTTAGCTATTGAGCTAATTCAAACAAATTCAATTTATTAAAACCTCATTGTGCTAGCTTATGGCCGAATATGACAAGGAGTTTAAATGGTCATATGGCCACTCTTTAGCTTGAATACACAATGGTCATGCACATTTTATACTACATCAAGCAATTCAATACAATTCATTCGAGCATCAAGGAAAAGCTAAGGCCATCAATAGGCTACCTAAGGCCGAATATTCATGTACATGTTGAGGCCAATTATGCACTTAATACCTCACAAAAACAGCATGCATTTTACTAGTTAATGCTTTGCATATTGTAGCTCAAAACTTATAATATAGCATCAAGCACTCATATGTGTGCTAGGCGAATGTGCTTGCAATTTCACAATTATTCTTCAACATCTTCTTCTTTAAACAAACATATTCATCACTTCCTTCATAACCAAAACATCATGTGCAAACATATATATACATATATGAGCATGGCGAATTTCAAGGTGTCCATAGCCATCCAAAACACAAATTTTAACTAACATGCAAGAAGCATGAATCATGCTCATGAATGCATCATGGCGAATATGACAATCATGCCCTTTTCAACTTCAATCATGGTTAAACAAAAAGAAAACTCAAAATCTTACTCAAGAGTAGACAATCCATCATTGCATGCATCATCATCAAGCTTCACACTTAGCATGCAATGGCTTTATCACCATAACAACTTTGGCCAAATGCCATTTCCATGGCATAACAAAGATTTGAGCCATGGCTAACATGCACATCAAGTTAGCAACCAAAACATGCATGAAACTCCCAACACAACCTCATACATACCTTAATCTTGATGCAAATTTAGCCAAATCTCCTTCTAGATCTCTTCTAAACCAAGCATGAAGCAAAAATCCTCCCCCTTTTTCCTTAGTATTTTCGGCCAAGAAGTGAAAATGGATGAACAAAAATTTCTCCTCTCTTTTCCTCTACTCACGGCAACAAGGGGCATCCAAGCTCATCTTTCTCTTTTTTTTTTTTCATTTTTTATGCTTATTTTTATTATAATACTTCCTACATAACTCACTAGCCAAACATGCTGGAAACATGTTTTCCCTTGCCCATCATACCCACCTTGGCCGGCCATTATAGTCAAATTTGGGGAATTTGACATGCAAGGACAACATTTCCTAGTGTGCATCAATAGGCCACTTCAACATTTGCCTATCTCATTTCTAAGTTTTCTCACACAAGTCCTTTCTAGTGAAATTCACTTTTCTAACACTAAATCAATCATCATAAAATGTCATACATGGGCACACACATATTATAGGCATCAAAATAATTTTTTAATTATTTTTATGCCTCGGTTTTGTGGTCCCGAAACCACATTCCGACTAGGGTCAATTTTGGGCTGTCACACCTTATCAAAATAAAAGTTTCTAAGACTCGTGGCTATAGGTTCTAGCATCCCACTCGACGACCACATAGGCCATTTTCACATGGCTTAAAGTTTACAACCCACAATTCAACAAAACATAATAGCCTATACATGCCAAATGTTCTCCTAGTTCAACTACGAAGACAATACCAAAAGGTTTCCAGCCGGTGTGATGACTTCAACGACGGTTCCGAAACGCAACAATACGAGTCCAAGAGACCTAAAATGGGTGACAAGAAAACACCGGTGAGTTTATAACTCAGTAAGTCATAAGCATTCATCAACCATCCATTAGTAAAATTTTCACAACATGAAACGAGAACGAGGCTAGGTACTTCATCCATATCGAACTATACCATAATTCCTCGGACCTTTCGGTTCAATCTCATTCCAAGTCATACATCCACATTTCATATTCTATACAATAAGATAATTGAGGCATTTTACACACCAACTCATTCACACCACAATCATACAATTGCAATCATCACATAGATTTAAAGCTTACCACGCTCAACCTCGAGCAAGAACGTATTGCCTATTCGTCATGAGCTCAAGGTACTTACCCGATCCATTGTCCATACTCAACTCGATGGAGACACACCCTCCATATAATTGTTCGATCGGAGATATATATATATATATATATATATATATATATATATATATATAGTATGCTTACACACAAGTGCTTAATACTCAATTTCGCACACTTAGTGCCATGAGATTTAAGCCCTTTTACAGTGCCATACCCTTGAGCTCGCACACTTAGTGCCATATATTTCCAGCATGCACACTCGGTGCCATATTTTTCCAGCATGCACACTCAGTGCCATATATTTCCAGCATGCACACTTAGTGCCATATATTTCCAAGCATGCACACTTAGTGCCAATCTAAATCACCGTACACTCGATTGCCCGACACTTAGTGCCGAAAGCAACTTTCTACACATTTCACTATTTCTTTTACATTCAACAAATGTCATCATTCCATACACATACATTTTCATTTGTAAATATATATATCATCCCATTAAACACAATTGCATAAATTTTACAATCATTTAAGCAATATCAAATCGTGCTTAATGACTTACCTTGTTTGGGGTAGAAACGGTTCCAAATCGGCTACTCGTTTGCTTTCTCCTTTCCTTTGTCCAATTTAGTTCCCTTTGATCTTGAGCTAAATCAAACAATTTACCTCTCCATCAAACACAAACATACGGCATTCACATGCATTATTATGATTATTGCCGAATACTTAACACAACTAAGCTGAAAATTTACTCAATCTCATCTTAATTTATTGCTACTTATTTATCAAAATTTCCAATACAAGGTATTTAACACCTATGCCCATTTATACCCCATATGGCGAATGCTTCATTCATTACCCAATTAACCATTCAACAATTTTCAACCTCATTACCACCCTTTTTATGTCTAATTGTTTAAATACCCTCAAGCTCATTCACAAGTACTATTATACATCTCATTAAGCATTAATCATTTTGCAACATAAATTCTATAGCATGGCGAATACTCATGCACACACACATAACAACAAGAACTCAATGGCACAAAATTTCTTTTTGTTAAACATTCGAACTCACTCATCTCCATGCTTTCATCACAACAACATCAAAACACTCACCAAGGGAGACAACATTCATGGCGAAATTTAACTCACCTAACAACCTAGTTTCGATTCAAGATTCAAGGAAAATTTTGAACCAATCCTCCAAATCATGCATGCATTTTCAAGAGTGGCATAAAACATACCTTCTTGTATCAAAACACCTTAGTCTAGTAAGCTCCCATGGCTGATTTTCTCAAGCTTTTTCCCCCTTTCTTCTTAGTATATTCGCCAAGCAAGAAAAAGATGAGAGGATGGACACTTTTTTTCTCTTTGTTTTCATCATATCCCTTTTTTTCAATTTCATTTCTTTATTCTTTCAAGCATAATCCATTAACTAAACATGTTTGAAACATGTTTTCCCTTGCCCATCACTCTTGACATGGCCGGCCACTAACCTTAACAATGGGCTATTTGACATGCAAGTCCATTTATTTTACTTCATCCTTTTATTAATCTCTTAAAATTAGCCACATATATTTAAATCCTTTCACATGAGTCCTTTTTCCTTCAATTCACAATCAAATTAACTAAATCAAAGAATTCAAAATTCACACATGCATTTTCACATATTCTAGACAATAAATATTACGTTCGAACATGTCGGTGACTCGGTTTAGCGGTCCTGAAACCACTTCCCGACTATGGTCAATTTTGGGATGTCACACGAAACCTTCAACTTAACAAACTTAAAACCCAATTATATCAGTCTATACTTAATCTTTTTGCCTAAAATCAATTACATTCATCTTATTATTCATCTATGACTAATTCTCAACCTTTAAACCACACAAAATTGTCCAATTCATGCTATCAAAATTTTTCGACAAGTTATGGCTATTTTCACAAAAATTCATTAAAACGTTGGAAATCTTTAATGAAATTTCAAAGTAAGTTTAGAAACCTTCTAATTACATCAAAGATAATTGAAAAACATTTTGAAATCATGTTTTGATCCAAAATCCTGAAATCTGCCATTAACATATCAATTTTCGGCTTTTATTTAAAACATGCATTTTAATGACTAAAAACTCAGTTTAAATGATCAAATAACATTAAAAACTAATAGGAAATCAAATCGTTTCCTTCTATGGAAAAAAAATGAGCTTCTAGTTAAAAATTCAAAAAACCAACAAGCTTGGAAGATGACTAAATCAATGGTGTTTTGAGTGTTTTTCTTAAGGTTCTATGGAGATTTATGGCTTGGTTAATGGTAGAAATAAAAGGGATGAAGGTTCAACAAATAAAATTGAATGGGAGAGTTTGGACGAGCATAGGACGGCAAGAACAAATAATGGGAAAATCTTTCGTGAAAATAAAATTAGAGATGAGATTTTTTAGGTTAAAACTAGAAATTGGGTCTAATTGTCTCTTAAAAACTCACAACTTTGACCCCTTTTCAAATCAGTCCTATTTTTGAAATTACAGGTCTTTAAAATTCATTTTCGAAAATTGATTTAATTCTCTAAAAGCCATAGTAAAAAACATTTTCGGTTACCATGCTTATGAGGTTCCAAGCACAACTAAGCCAAAATTCCTAAAATATCCCTAAAGCTCTTAGGCCCAATTTTTGGGTGTGACAATATACAAGTAAACACATTTAAAACTCACATTTCATTTCAAATATCTATATCCAATGTTCCATTTCACATATCTACTTTCATATAACCATTTCATATATCTATTTCCGTATAATCTATTCATATAAGCATTTCATATCTATCAAGATATACTCAACCAAATATAATTCGTCATATCTTACCATTCCATTTCCATTTCAATAATTAACTGTTTTGCTCGGAGAATAATAGTAAATTAACTTCGGATACATGAAAGGGTAATGCTCACACGAGCTGACATAAGGACATCAATCGATACACGATGCTGCTCACACAAGTTTCAGAGAATCCACAACACATGCAGGATTTCAAGCCATTGGTATGACATCCATCATCAGTACATAGTACTTGTTAAATATAACACCGACACAAAGTCTGCTAAAAATACACCAGCACAAAACTTGATAAGTATACACTGGCACGAAGCTTGATAAATATAAAATCCATAATCTTTCTATCTTTATAGCATAATACTATATTCCACAAGATCAACGCATATCGTGTCATAATATAATTCGTTTTCCACTTGTAATGTTTATATACTTTACATCTCAATTCATTACCGTTTCATTTCATAACTATTAATAGATCACATAATCCTTTACATTTCCATAATACCATACCATATGTGACATCCCTAAATTGACCCTAGTCGGAAAGTGGTTTCGGGACCACTAAACCGAGTCATAATAATAATTAACCATCATAATTGATGCTCATTATATGTATATATGCATGTGTGAAAATTTCATGTTTGGATTTTGTTAATTGTAAGTGAATTTTTATCAAATAGGACTTATGTGAGAAAATTTAGAAATGTGCTAGGCAAATGTAAGGTGGCCTATTAATACATGTGGGAAAGTGTTGTCCTTGCATGTCAAATTAGCCAAAATGAAGCATGATGGCCGGCCATACTATGGGTGGAAACATGTCTCCAACATGTTAGACTAGTGATGCATGTAGGAAACAATAAATTAAGAAAGTTAGCATTAAAGAAATGGAAAAAAGAAAATGATGATAACAAAAAAAAAAAAAAGAGTGTGGATGCTTTCCCCCCTTGCCGTACATGAGAGAAACAAAAACAAAGAAAGAAAGAAAAAAAAAAGTGTTCATTCTCTCATTTTCTCCTTGCTTGGCCGAATGTACTAAGAAGAAAGGGGGGGAAGCTTGAGAAAATCAGCCATGGGAGTTTGCTAGACTAAGGTATGTTGATGTTATCCATGAGATTTATGCATGTTTTTAGTTGATAGTTTGAGTTCCACCTAATCCATGGTCTAAACCTTTACCATGAAATGGGGATGATATTCGGCCATGGGTGTTGTCTTCTTGGTATCATTGATGTTTGATGTTTGATGTTGTGGTGGTGAGGCATGAAGATGAGTTAAGGTTCAACTAAGGTGGATTTGTGGATGTTATTTGCATGCTAAAGGTAAAGCTTGTAATGATGCATGGTATGGTGTTGTATGGCATTTGGCCATGGTAGGAAATAAAAGGAAACTATGTTCGTTGTTCATGTCATTTGAATGAGAAGTGCTAGTAAGGTGAAGTACAAATGTTAGTGTTTGATTTACTAGTGTATATATGCATACTAGCCTAGTTGTGAACTTGAATCAAATTGGTGTTAATTCGATACAAGCGACCTTACTTGTTGAATGTATCAAGTGTGGAAATCGGCCTTAACATGAATGTGTATGTTCGCCACATGAACGAATACATATGTTGATGTGTATATTCGGCCTTAGGTAGCCTATTGAGGGCCTTAGCTTTTCCTTGATGCTTGAATGAATTGTATTGAATTGCTTGATGTAATATAAAATGTGCATGACCAATGTGTATCCAAGCAAAAGGGTGGCCATATGACCATTTAAACTCCTTGTCACATTCGGCCATAAGCTAGCATAATGAGGTTTTAATAAGTTAAATTTGTGTGAACTAGCTCAAGAACTCAAAGGATCAAAGTTGGACAAGGGAAAGACAAAGTAATTGAATAGCCATTGAAAGCGTGCGACAACATCCGAGGTAAGTCATTAAGCATATATTTGGTATTGATTTAAATGATCATAATATATATGCAATTGTGTTTAATGAATTGATGTGTAAATGAAAATGTATGTGTATGGAATGATGCCATTGTTGAATGTATAAAGGCAGCAAAATGCATAAGGTATTGGTCACGGCACTAAGTGTGCGGGTATAAATGGACACGGTGACAAGATTGGCACTAAGTGTGCGGGTTTAAAATTGTACAGCACTAAGTGTGCGAGTTTGATTCTATAGCACTAAGTGTGCGAGCTGAAAATATATAGCACTAAGTGTGCGGATTCACTATATGCTCTTGTATTACAATTGGCACTGAGTGTGCGACATTATCGAGTTAATCCGGACAGCGAATCGGGTAAGTACCTTGAGCTCATGACGAATAGGCAATATGTTCATGCTCGGGGTTGAGCTTGGTAAGCTTTAAATCTATGTGATGATTGCAATTGTGTGATTGTGGTGAAAATGAGTTAGTGTGTGAAAATGCCTCAAATATCTTATCGTATAAATATGAAATGTGGATGTATGGCTTGGTATGAGATTGAACCGAAAGGTCCGAGGAATTATGGTATAGTTCCGATATGGATGAAGTACCTAGCCTTGTTTCATTGTTTCACTTTGTGATGAATTTAGCTAATGGATAATTGTAAAGTGCTTATGACTTACTGAGTTATAAACTCACTCGGTGTTTTCTTGTCACCCATTTTAGGTCTCTTGGACTCGTATTGTTGCGTGCTTTCGGAACCGTCGTTGAAGTCATCACACCGCTGAAATATTTTGGTATTGTCTTTGTTGTTGAAGAACATTTGGCATGTATAGGCTATTATATTTTGTTGAACTGTGGGTTGTAAACTTTAAGCCATGTGAAAATGGCCTATGTGGTCGTCGAGTGGGATGCTAGAACCTATAGCCACGAGTCTTAGAAACTTTAATTTTGATAAGGTGTCCATAATTTGCGTCATGTTTGATGGATGATTAAGGCCAAGGAAAGATTCATGAAATTGGCATAGTTCATCGCAGTAACTGTTGCGGACAGCAGCAGTGAGGTGAGATTGAAAAATCACTAAAAATATTAGAAGTAGAATTAAATAGTGAATAAATTATGCAATTGAACCTTGATGAATCTAGTTTAATATGGATGGAACGAAACGACCATATGAGCAGTATATTGAGAGATATTAAAGTTCTCGTGAGACAGGGCCAGAACGGTTTCTGGGTCCCCTGTCGTGACTTTGAAAATTTACTATAAATTATCCAGAAATAATTATAAGTCATTCCTTATATGTGCAGATTCCATTTTGAGTTTATTTTCATTAGAAACAAACGGCACCAGTATTAAAGCCCTGTACAGAGAGATATTCAAGTTTTAACGCGCGAAGGTCAGTGTAGTCGACTCCTGTAACATTGGTGACTTTAACTAATAAACTGTACCAATTGGCCCAACCAAAAATTCTAGAAATAAATACATGGATAGATATATGAGTCTAAATTCAGGGAAAATTTACGGAATTAGTTTCCGAGTTTTGAAACTCGAGATATGATTTTTATGGCGACAGTGACGCAGTTTTCCAGCCTGTCTGGAAATGCCAAATTGGTTGGTACCTTGAGAAGATTTGGCCCATTAACCCCTCGTGTCCGACACCGCGACGGTCACGGGTTCGGGTGTTACATTTTATTGGTATCGAGCTATGGTTTAGTCGGTTCTAGGACTACCATAGCGCGTGTGAGTCTAGCTATACATGCCAAATTGTTAGTGCTTAATAATGTGATGACTTCTGACGGTTGAAATTTTTGTTTTGATTAGCAATGGAACCCGGATAGAGAGACCCTTGGCGGATGATGTTGAAATTGTAGCGGCTGCTCTGCGCAAGGGACACCGCCTGCTGAGCCTCGATCATCCGCGAATAATCAAAATGAAGGCGAAACAAGCCTTCTTCACCATGATGAATGAGTGGGTCTCATAATATGCCCGAACCAACCCGGCTGTCCAACCATTCCCAAATTTAAATACTCCACCCCAAGAGCCCGCAATGCCTCCGATTCATCGATCCTGTGAGGTTGAGTAAACCACCTGTGGACTTGATTAGGAAGCGTGGGGCCGAGGAGTTCAAGGCCATAGTTCTTGATGATGCCGAAAAGGCCGAAGTTCGCTCGATAACACCATTAGAGTGTTAGATGAACTGTCATGCACACCGATGAATGTCTTAAGTGTGCTATATCCTTGTTGCGAGACTCACTTACTATTGGTGGAGGACTTTAATTTCCATAGTCCCAAATGAACGAGTTACTTGGGATTTCTTTCAATCAATTTGAAAGAAATACATTAGTCAACGGTTCATCGATCGAAGCGTAAGGAATTCTTGGAACTCAAGCAAGGCGGATGATCAGATCTGAATCTGAACATGAGTTCGTAAGACTTGGTCGGTATGCTCGGAGTGTGTGGCTGATGAGGTTGCGATGTGCAAAAGATTTGAAGAAGGATTGAATGAAGAGTTAAAGTTACTAGTGGGAATTTTGGAGATAAAGGAGTTCGTGACACTAGTCGAACGAGCACGCAAAGCGGAAGAACTTGGGAAGGAGAAGAAGAAGGCTGAATTTGAAGCAAGAGATTACCGTAAAAGATCGTGAGTAAAGCTCCGTTCTCGGCTGTAAAGAGGTTCGGGGAGGACACCAAGAAGTCGAGGACATTGCAAGGAATTTCCATTAGAGCCCGACCATCGACGGACTCGAGCTACTTCAGTAGCTAGTGTGGGCAATAATCGTCAAGAGAGACCTGAATGCCCCCAATGTGGAAGACGACACCTAGGTGAATGTTGGGGTAAGTCATTAATAGGGCTCTGTTATGGATGCGGTTCAAGGACCACTTCATTAGAGATTGCACGGAGCTAGATGAGAGGAATAAGACGCAAGGTGCAAGACCTAGTGGAACGACGGTGGAGGTAGGCCCCGAGAATCTCTGGAGGTAGGGGTGGTAATCGAGAGGAGCCTCTAATACTGGCTGTCCGATCCGAGACCCGTGCTCTGCTAGAGCATATGCCATCCCAGCGAGAGGAGGCATCCTCCCCGACGTTATCATTGGTACTTTTACTCTCTTTGATACTATTGTGATTGCATTGATTGACCCCGCTCTACTCACTCATATGTATGTGAAACCTTAGCATCCAAAGAAGACTCTACCGTTGAGTCTCATCGAGTTCGTAATTCGAGTGTCAAACCCTTTGGGTCAATACGTGCTCGTTGATAAAGTGTGCAAGAGATGCCCCTAATAATTGAAAATCTGCTTTCCTACCGATCGATGCTTCTACCATTTCATGAATTGATGTTATTCTTGGTATGGATTGGTGACCGTACATGATGCGATGGTGGACGCAAAAGGAAAACCATTGATTTGAGGAGTGCAAATAATGAGGTAGTCCGAGTCGAGTCTCATCGATTTAAAAGGAGCGCCCAATGATAATATCTTCTATGACCGCTCGGAGGTATGTGAAAAGGGTGTGAAACATACCTTGCGTATGTGTTTGGAAGTAAAGAGACGGAAAGGAAACTCGAATCGGTACCGGTGGTTTGTGAGTATTCGGATGTTTTTCCGAGGAGTTACCGGGATTGCCATTGGTTCGAGAAGTGGAATTCGCATCGGTTGTACCGGTACTACGCCGATTTCAATAGCCCCGTATCGTATGGCATTAACGGAATTAAAGGAATTGAAGGTTCAATTGCAAGAATTGACGGATAGAGGTTTCGCTCGATCGAGTTTTTCTCCATGGGCGCTTTGTATTGTTTGTGAAGAAGAAGGACGGAACCATGAGGTTGTGCATCGACTATCGTCAACTCAATAAAGTGACGATAAAGAATAAATATCCATTGCCACGAATTGACGATTTGTTTGATCAATTAAAGGGAGCCTCGGTGTTTTCAAAGATAGATTTGAGGTCGGGTACTATCGGTTGAGGGTCCAGAATCGGACATACCCAAAACCGCTTTTAGAACGAGGTACGGTCACTACGAATTCTTGGTGATGCCGTTTGGGCTCACTAATGCCCTGCGGTGTTTATGGAATTAATGAATAGAATTTTCAGGCCATACTTGGATCGGTTCGTAGTTGTATTTATCGATGACATTTTGGTCTATTCGAGAGATGAAATCGAACATCTTTGAACACCGAGGCTAGTGTTGCAAATCTTACGAGATAAACAGTTATACGCAAAGTTCAAGAAATGTGAATTTTGGTTGAAAGAGGTTAGCTTTTGGGGCACGTGGTGTCCGTGATCGGTGTCAAGGTGGACCGAACAAAATTCGCCATAGTCGATTGGAAACCACCAAGGAATGTTACCGAAGTTAGGAGCTTTTGGGGCTTCTTGGTTATTACCGACGATTTGTAAAAGGTTTCTCGATGATAGCCACGCCAATGACGGCTTACTCCAAAAGGATGTTAAGTTCGAATGGACGGAGAAATGTCGAAAAGTTTCGATCAATTGAAAGCTTATTTGATGAAGCCCCAATTCTAGTGCAACCCGAATCGGGCAAAGAGTTTGTCATTTATAGTGACGCATCCCTACTTGGGTTGGGTTGCGTATTGATGCAAGAAGGGCGAGTTGTGGCCTATGCGCCGAGACAATTAAAGCCACATGAGAAAAATTATCCGACCCATGATCTCGAATTGGTCGCCATCGTATTCGCCTTTAAAGATATGGCGACATTACTTATTTGGTGAGAAGTGCCATGTGTATTCGGATCACAAAAGTCTCAAATATTTGATGACCCAAAGAGACTTAAATCTGCGACAAAGGCGATGGCTCGAGTTGTTAAAAGATTATAAGCTCGTCATTGATTATCACCCGGGAACGGCTAATGTGGTTGCGGATGCCTTAAGCCGGAAATCACTGTTTGCTTTGCGAGCGATGAATGTACACTTGTCTATCCTACCCGACAATGTGTTAGTAGCTGAATTGAAAGCCAAACCATTATTGATACGTCAAATTCGTGGAGCTCAAAAAGTCGACGATGAGTTGGTTGCAAAACGGGATGAGTGTGTTCCGAACAAGGACTCGGAATTTCAAATCGATGATGACGATTGTTTGAGGTTCAGAAGTCGTCTGTGTGTTCCAAAGAATTCGGAACTTATTCCAATAATTTTGAACGAAGCCCATTGTAGCCGAATGGCAATCCACCCGGGGAGTACGAAGATGTACAACGATTTGAAACGTCGGTTTTGGTGGCATGGTATGAAACGAGACATCTCGATTTTGTTTCGAGATGTTTAATATGTCAACAAGTGAAAGCGAACATCAAGTGCCTTGAGATTACTTCACCGATCACGATACCCGAGTGGAAATGGGATCGAGTCACAATGGACTTTGTATCCGGACCGCCATTGTCGGTGAGTAAGAAGGATGCGATTTGGGTCGTTGTCGATAGACCGACTAAGTCGGCTCACTTTATCCCCGTGACGTCTGATTTTTCAATGGACAAACTAGCCGAATTGTACGCTTTCGATTGTGAGATTACACGGGTGCCTATTTCCATCGTGTCGGATAGAGATCCGAGATTTACCTTGCGATTTTGGAAGAAGTTGCAAGAAGCTTTGGGTACCAAGTTGCATTTCAGACCGCCTTTCACCCCCAAACCGATGGTCAATCCGAACGGATAATTCAAATACTCGAGGATATGTTGAGATGTTGTATCCTTGAGTTTAGTGGTTCATGGAAGCAGATTCGCCTTTGATTGAATTCGCCACAACAATAGCTTTCAATCAAGTATTAAGATGGCGCCTTACGAGGCTTTATACGGTCGTAAATGCCGTACCCATTATTCTCGGTGAACTTAGTGAAGGTAAATTCTTGAGGTTGATTTGGTTAAGGATGCCGAGCAAAAGTTCGAGTAATTCGTGAAAGTTTGAAAGTCGCCGGATCGCCAAAAGTCGTATGCGGATTTGAAAAGAAAAGATATTGAATATCGGGTTGGAGACAAGGTCTTTCTCAAAGTTTCACCTTGGAAGAAGGTGCTTAGATTTGGTCGTAAGGGCAAATTGAGTCCGAGGTTCATCGGGCCATATGAAGTATCCGAACGAGTTGGGCGATCGCATATCGATTAATTTTGCCCCCGAGCTCGAAAGGATTCACAACGTTTTCATGTCTCGATGCTTGACGATATAGGTATGATCCATCGCACGTAATTGCTCCATCTCGAGATTGAGATTCACCTAATTTGAGCTATGAAGAGGAACCGGTTCGCATTATGAGGCGTGAAGTAAAAGAGTTGCATAATAGGAAAATCCCGTTAGTGAAGGTGTTGTGGCATAAACACGGAATGGAAGAAGCCACTTGGGAACTTGAGGACTCTATGAAAGAGCGATACCGAGCCTATTTACGGTAAGATTTTCGGGACGAAAATTTCTTAAGTGGGGGAGAGTTGTGACATCCCTAAATTGACCCTAGTCGGAAAGTGGTTTCGGGACCACTAAACCGAGTCATAATAATAATTAACCATCATAATTGATGCTCATTATATGTATATATGCATGTGTGAAAATTTCATGTTTGGATTTTGTTAATTGTAAGTGAATTTTTATCAAATAGGACTTATGTGAGAAAATTTAGAAATGTGCTAGGCAAATGTAAGGTGGCCTATTAATACATGTGGGAAAGTGTTGTCCTTGCATGTCAAATTAGCCAAAATGAAGCATGATGGCCGGCCATACTATGGGTGGAAACATGTCTCCAACATGTTAGACTAGTGATGCATGTAGGAAACAATAAATTAAGAAAGTTAGCATTAAAGAAATGGAAAAAAGAAAATGATGATAACAAAAAAAAAAAGAGTGTGGATGCTTTCCCCCCTTGCCGTACATGAGAGAAACAAAAACAAAGAAAGAAAGAAAAAAAAAATGTTCATTCTCTCATTTTCTCCTTGCTTGGCCGAATGTACTAAGAAGAAAGGGGGGGAAGCTTGAGAAAATCAGCCATGGGAGTTTGCTAGACTAAGGTATGTTGATGTTATCCATGAGATTTATGCATGTTTTTAGTTGATAGTTTGAGTTCCACCTAACCCATGGTCTAAACCTTTATCATGAAATGGGGATGATATTCGGCCATGGGTGTTGTCTTCTTGGTATCATTGATGTTTGATGTTTGATGTTGTGGTGGTGAGGCATGAAGATGAGTTAAGGTTCAACTAAGGTGGATTCGTGGATGTTATTTGCATGCTAAAGGTAAAGCTTGTAATGATGCATGGTATGGTGTTGTATGGCATTTGGCCATGGTAGGAAATAAAAGGAAACTATGTTCGTTGTTCATGTCATTTGAATGAGAAGTGCTAGTAAGGTGAAGTACAAATGTTAGTGTTTGATTTACTAGTGTATATATGCATACTAGCCTAGTTGTGAACTTGAATCAAATTGGTGTTAAGTCGATACAAGCGACCTTACTTGTTGAATGTATCAAGTGTGGAAATCGGCCTTAACATGAATGTGTATGTTCGGCCACATGAACGAATACATATGTTGATGTGTATATTCGGCCTTAGGTAGCCTATTGAGGGCCTTAGCTTTTCCTTGATGCTTGAATGAATTGTATTGAATTGCTTGATGTAATATAAAATGTGCATGACCAATGTGTATCCAAGCAAAAGGGTGGCCATATGACCATTTAAACTCCTTGTCACATTCAGCCATAAGCTAGCATAATGAGGTTTTAATAAGTTAAATTTGTGTGAACTAGCTCAAGAACTCAAAGGATCAAAGTTGGACAAGGGGAAAGACAAAGTAATTGAATAGCCATTGAAAACGTGCGACAACATCCGAGGTAAGTCATTAAGCATATATTTGGTATTGATTTAAATGATCATAATATATATGCAATTGTGTTTAATGAATTGATGTGTAAATGAAAATGTATGTGTATGGAATGATGCCATTGTTGAATGTATAAAGGCAGCAAAATGCATAAGGTATTGGTCACGGCACTAAGTGTGCGGGTATAAATGGACACGGTGACAAGATTGGCACTAAGTGTGCGGGTTTAAAATTGTACAGCACTAAGTGTGCGAGTTTGATTCTATAGCACTAAGTGTGCGAGCTGAAAATATATAGCACTAAGTGTACGGATTCACTATATGCTCTTGTATTACAATTGGCACTGAGTGTGCGACATTATCGAGTTAATCCCGGACAGCGAATCGGGTAAGTACCTTGAGCTCATGACGAATAGGCAATATGTTCATGCTCGGGGTTGAGCTTGGTAAGCTTTAAATCTATGTGATGATTGCAATTGTGTGATTGTGGTGAAAATGAGTTAGTGTGTGAAAATGCCTCAAATATCTTATCGTATAAATATGAAATGTGGATGTATGGCTTGGTATGAGATTGAACCGAAAGGTCCGAGGAATTATGGTATAGTTCGATATGGATGAAGTACCTAGCCTTGTTTCATTGTTTCACTTTGTGATGAATTTAGCTAATGGATAATTGTAAAGTGCTTATGACTTACTGAGTTATAAACTCACTCGGTGTTTTCTTGTCACCCATTTTAGGTCTCTTGGACTCGTATTGTTGCGTGCTCGAACCGTCGTTGAAGTCATCACACCGCTGAAATATTTTGGTATTGTCTTCGTTGTTGAAGAACATTTGGCATGTATAGGCTATTATATTTTGTTGAACTGTGGGTTGTAAACTTTAAGCCATGTGAAAATGGCCTATGTGGTCGTCGAGTGGGATGCTAGAACCTATAGCCACGAGTCTTAGAAACTTTAATTTTGATAAGGTGGCCATAATTTGTGTCATGTTTGATGGATGATTAAGGCCAAGGAAAGATTCATGAAATTGGCATAGTCTACTGCAGTAACTGTTGCGGACAGCAGCAGTGAGGTGAGATTGAAAAATAACTAAAAATAGTAGAAGTAGAATTAAATAGTGAATAAATTATGAAATTGAACATTGATGAATCTAGTTTAATATGGATGGAACGAAACGACCATATGAGCAGTATATTGAGAGATATTAAAGTTCTCGTGAGACAGGGCCAGAACGGTTTCTGGGTCCCCTGTCGTGACTTTGAAAATTTACTATAAATTATCCAGAAAGAATTATAAGTCATGCCTTATATGTGAAGATTTAATTTTGAGTCTATTTTCATTAGAAATAAACGTCACCAGTATTAAAGCCCTGTACAGAGAGATATTCAAGTTTTAACGCGTGAAGGTCAGTGTAGTCGACTCCTGTAACATTGGTGAATTTAACTAATAAACTGTACCAATTGGCCCAACCAAAAATTCTAGAAATAAATCCATGGATAGATATATGAGTCTAAATTCAGGGAAAATTTACGGAATCAGTTTCCGAGTTTTGAAACTCGAGATATGATTTTTATGGCGACAGTGATGCAGTTTTCCAGCCTGTCTGGAAATGCCAAATTGGTTGGTACCTTGAGAAGATTTGGCCCATTAACCCCTCGTGTCCGACACCGGCGACGGTCACGGGTTCGGGGTGTTACACCATATCCAACAAAAACATTTTCATACCATATAACGTTACAATTCAATTCATTCATATACCTTTGCTATATTTTACAAATTGGGTTCTTTGTTTCCATTTTCAAAACTTATATTACTTAAGTATACCAATCATAAATACATATATATACATATTTATATACCTATTCAAATATATCAAATTTTATCTTAAAACATCAATAAACATAACCAAAATTTAATATGAACTTACCTAATCACAATAGCTACGAACACCTCAACGACTACTACTTGACGACTTTTCCTTTCCCGCAATTATTAACCAACTGATCTGTTTCTTGATCTAAATATAATATTTTCATTCATAACCAATTCAAGTATCATAAAAAATTGATATTCATATATTTGACCCTTAATTGTCATTGTACACTTACCCTAAATTTTTACCTTTTATTCAATTTAGTCCTCAAACCCGAAACCTTCAAATCTATCATAATTTCACAAATCTCATGCTAGCCGAATTTTCCCTTATGCCATTACAGCCCATAATCATTAAAACATCACAAGAATTTCATGCCAAGTTTATTATTTTATCAATTTAGTCTTTAAACATAAAAATTAACCAAAATCGCTTTACAAAATTGTTTTATTTAACTATCAATCTTATAAATCTATCACAAAACTTCAAAAACATCACCTATTCATTAATGGAATAATTTAAAATATTTAATAGTTTTACAAATTAGTAATCGAGTTAGCTAGATTAAGCTACAACGGTCTTAAAAACATGAAATTTACTAAAAAAGTTTAATTTTCTTACCATGCAAGAGGGCCGAAAGATTAAAATTAAAAATTGGAAGAAGATGACCATGTTTTTTTTTGTTTTAATTATTATTAATATTATTATTTAACATTACAAAAAACATAAAAATATAATAAAATAACATCCACCATCCCAACTATAATAAAATATGGAATAATTATGTCATAAAACCCTCCAATTATGAATTTATAATCATTTAGTAAATATAACTAATAACGATTAACTTTTGTAGTTTTTACTATTTAGTCCTTTTCCTTAATTAACTATCCAAATGTCAAAATTTCTAGACCAAATTTCAATATACCTATATAGTAACTTCGCAAATATTTAATAAAAATATTCACGGGCTCGATTTATAGAAACAGGGTCCTAATTCCTAATTTTCTAAAACCATTTGTACTTAAATATTCATTTAATTACCAAAAATTATCAAATCAAAATTCAATATAATATTATATTTTTGACTCGTAAATATTAAATAATAATATTTATAGACTCACTCGTTGAATTTGTGATTCCGAAACTAATATTTTCGACACCACTGAAAAATAGGCTACTACAATTTCTCTTCTTTTCCATTATCATTTCAAGTAGTATACTCCTATATATATAGGGAGATTAGAATCTTTATTTTCTAATATATAAATAGAAAAAAAGGGGTTTTAAGGAGATAAAAGTGAAGAGTTACGAAAGATGAAAGGTGAAGAGCTAAGGAAGATGAAAAGTAAAAAGTTGACTATAATAAACATCCATTTGATAGCATTTATAACACTTCCCCTTGGATGTTCATTGTATAAAAGATATGCCTTATTAAAGACCTTACTAGGAAAAACCCTGCGGGATAAAAACCTAGTGAAGGCAAAAAGAGTGCATAATCTTTTAATACACAATTTGTCACAACCTTAAAAGAAAAATGTAGTGCAAATTAACTCCCCCTCATTTAAGCATCACTTAAGATCTTTAAAACAATGCAATCCAATGCTGAAAATTAACTTTTCAAATGTAGTAGTAGGGAGTGCCTTAGTAAAAAGATTTGTTAAATTCTAACTTGAACGAATCTGTTGAACATTTATATCTCTATTCTTTTGTAGATCATATTGTATCATTCACTATTACAACATAATGAGAGCATTGACACATAAAAAGTAGTACTTCAGGACTATCCCTTTATAACATTATTGTATTGTAACACCCTAGACCCGTGCTAGACGTTATGGCTGAATCTGGAGATGTAACACCCCTTACCTGTGTCCGACGCCGGAACAAGGTATGAGGCATTACCAAACTTAATCATTCACAAACATGCAAAAATTGGGCTACAAAATTTCATTCGTATCAAAACTTTTCATACACATGCATAATGTCCCATACATGGGCCTACGAAGCCCTAAACATGCATTGAAAGTAGTTAGAGACTAAACTGAAAACCTTAGAAAGTTTTGGGAAAACTTAGAAAATTTTTCCATGACACAAGGTCACACACCCATGTGGACACAAGGACAAGCTCGTGTGCCTTTGACACGCCCGTGTCCTCAAGACATGTAACTCTCTGACTATGACGCCAGTGAATAATTTGGACCACACAGCCAAGCCACACGCTCGTGTGCTAAGGCAGTGTCCTCCACACGATTGAGACACACGGCCGTGTCTCAGCCCGTGTGGCCAACTCATAGGCTATTTTCCAAGCCTTTAAGTGTAATACCCCAAAATTTTTTACAGTAAGATATTATCCTTGATATAGTAAAATAAGGAAATAAAGTGACAAAAAGGGAAATTTTGAGTTATGTCAATATTGGGAAGTATATTATGATATATTAATTCAAGAAAGGACTAAATTGTAAAAGTGAGAAAAGTTTTGTTTCATGACCGTGTTTTATTGATGTTTATACACTTATCTTTTCTTGGGTAGTTTGCAAACCTTAAGTAAGAAAAGAACCATGGAGACTATTGAAACAGTGTAATAAAGGATCAAACCATGCCAGAAGCAATCAAATGCCTTTTTCATGAACATCTGGATTCAGTTTTTGATTTTGAGAAGAAAATGAGGCACTTTGTCAAAGATTTCAACAGCAGAAAAAGCCTTATAACATATCACAGCAGCCCCAAGTACAAAGAAGAATATAGCACCTATTTATAACAGCTATATTCAAATATTTTTGTAATTTAGTCTTCATAGTTCTTCACTTATTCAATTTGGTCCTAATTCATCCATTTTCCTTAGTTTCTGGATCATTCCACCCTTAAAATATTTACACTATTGGTCCTTCAACTTTAAAAGCCTAAACAAAATATGGGTCTAGGATTAAACATATGTATTAGGCTTCGACGGCTGGGCTATAGATTGGGTCTAGGAAATTTGTAAGTTTAACAGTGTGTCTGAAAAAATGAAGTTGGCATGATTTAAGGCCAAGACAAAAAGAAAAAGAAAAAGATTAAAGCTTTATGAAGTTGAGGTTTTCCTTTTAACTAGTCCAAAGAAAAAAATAAAACTTTTCTCACTTTTACAATTTAGTCCTTTCTTGAATTAATATATCATAATATACTTCCCAATATTGACATAACTCAAAATTTCCCTTTTTGTCACTTTATTTCCTTATTTTACTATGTCAAGGATAATATCTTACTGTAAAAATTTTCAGGGTATTACATTAAGTTACCCTTAATCCTTCACATCTTTATTTCCATATTACACATTTAATTCATGGCCATGACCATTTAGATTGGTCATAAAACATTCATCAAGCACATATTTCATAACACCAACCATATATGGCCAATAAGCATAATCACATCACAAGCATTAGAACATAGCATAGATAGATAGGTTCACAAACCATAATCAATATGAGCCACCCTTCATGGCCATATACAAATAACTCATTATAGGCTAATACATTTAGCTAGTCATGTTAACACATATCATAAAAAAAAACCAAGTCCCTATACATGCCACAGACTTGAAGGCGCTTAGCATATATATATCAATATTCCAAAAGTGATGGTTTGATAGTGTGGTGCTGCCTCCGACGACCTCCAACCCCGAGCTAACCTGTCAACACTAAAAAAAAAGGAAAGGAAGGGAGTAATATTTGTAGCTTAGTAAGACCGTATGAAATTAATAAGCAATTTATCAACTTACTTCTCAAGGTAATACCACAATATTTGAGCTTTTGCTTATGTTCAAGTCAAGCTGTTTTCTCGAGTTGCAGTCACTAAATTATTTATATCTGGAGCTATGGAACTCCAAATTAAGATCCGATAATTTAACTAAAACTAGACTCACATATATAAGTACAGTTTATTCTTTAAAGTCACCCCTGTTTTGCTGTCCGATAGTTCTGACCCCTCTTCAGTAAAAATTAATTATCTACTCGTACGGGATTTAGATGATGTTCCCTTTTATTTCTTTTGAAAATAGACTCATTAAGGATTCTAAGCATATAAATTATAATCAATAATTATTTTTTTTTACAATTTTTAATTGTTTTCCCAAATCAGAATAGGGGATTTTGAAATGATCCTGACTCTATCTCACAACAATTCAAATATCTCATAATATGAACTTCTTTTGCTTACAATGTTTTTTCTATATGAAACTAGACTCAATAAGCTTTAATTTAATATTTTATTTAGCCTCTAATTATATTTCCACAATTTTTGGTGGATTTTCAAATTCAGACTTCTGCTGCTGTCCAAAATTGTTTCAATGCTAATTTTACCCTTTCATAATTATCTTTAAATAGGCTTTCAAGCCAATCAATTTCTCTTTTCATATTCATTAGGCCACAAGGTGAAGGGATAAACATATCATGCCCCAATTTAATACGACCTAAAAGCTTTACACATAACCATCCATCAAATTTACCACATAATTATATACCATAGGTATCGACCTAATGTTTACAAGGTCGTCACAAAGTCATTCTCATAGGTATGAATTACTCATTTACATTCTTACCAAAAGTCCAATATACATCGAGCTCATCACTCATGAATTTTTAGTACATACTTGTACCCTTTCAACATGATCATAAACATAGCTTACTCATTTTCATTCCTTACTAATCATACAACATACATTAAGCACGCATTTAATGAATTTCATGTAAGTACCTGTATCACTCACATCATGGTCATAACCTCTCTTATTCCGACATAAACTATAAATTTCCCATTGAACCATTTGGAATACTACAGGATATTCAATAAGCCTCAAGCATAGGGTAAGGTGTCGACGCCATGTCCTTGACATGGTCTTACACTGGCTCACACATCAAAGTCGATGCCATGTCCTAGACATGGTCTTACACTGAATCTCAAATATCGAGGCAGATGCCATGTCCTAGACATGGTCTTACACTGACTCTCATCTACGGTGCCGATGCCATGTCCCAGACATGGTCTTACACTAGCTCTCATATCTCGAGGCCGATACCATGTCCCAGACATGGTCTTACACTAGCTCTCATATCTCGAGGCCGATGCCATATCCCAGACATGGTCTTACACTCGCTCTCATATCTCCCTAGCATCATGGCATGAATATCCGATCTATTCCTACGGTTCAACCGAGAGTTTCCCGTATTAATCTCATCATACATTACTAATAGCCACATTCAAACATTTTATGCAAAATCAATCATTAAATGCATAATAACAATAAATTTGTAATATTTACGCACATCTTACTCATTTCAATGTAATATGTAACATCCCGAATTAAGGCCTAGTCAGAATAATAGTTTCGAGACCACAAATCCAAAGATATAAATAATTATTTTATGATTCTCATGAGGTTTATGCTATGAATGCATGCTTGTGTGAAAGTTTCATGAAGAAATTCTATGCATAAAATATCTAATTGCATTTTAAGGACCAAATTGAATAAAGTGAAAAACTTGTATTCTAGAAGCTTTAAGCATGAAATTGCATTAGATATTGAATTAGAGGGTCCTAATATAATTTTGGACAAAAATGGACATGCATAGAAAAAATGTAAAAGAGAAACCCTAGGGGTATTTTGGTCATTTGGTAAATAAAAGAATAAAAAGGGAAAAATATGTCAAAATTGTGTCCATCTTCTTCCTTCATTGCTGAAAATTGCAAGACACCATAGCTAGGGTTTGTTCAACATTTCCAAGCTTGATTGTAAGTGCACCCTAGCCCTGTTTTTAATGTTCTTTGCATTTTTGAAATGCTTGAAGCATGATCTACCCATTTCTAGCTATATTTTACTCTAGGGTTCATGTATAAAATTTGACCCATGTGTGACATGCATGTATTATGATGATTAATGGAGGAATATGAATGTTTGAGGCATGAATGTTCTTTGCATTTTTGAAATCCTTGAAGCATGATCTACCCATTTCTAGCTATATTTTAAGCTAGGGTTCATGAATAAAATTTGACCCATGTGTGACATGCATGTATTATGATGATTAATGGATGAATATGTATGTTTGAGGTAAGATAAACATCTTTTACTAGGTGATTTTTAGTGAAAACACCTAAACAAGGGACTTATTTGTAAAAGTGTAAAAGAGAATAGTAATAATGTGAAATAAAAGAAAATATGGGCTAATATGAGCATATTAAGGGTTCAGCTAGGCTTGGGTAACCTAGAAAATACATGCATTTCATTTTACGAGCCTAGGGACTAAATCGTAAATAAGTGAAAGTTTAGAGGTCAAAATGTAAATTTATAAAAGTATGAATTATGGAACTATTTGAACAATGTGAATATGAATTATGGAACTATTTGAACAATGTGAATAATAAATAAGTTAAATTTGGCATTATAGATCAAGAAAAACGTGAACGGGGACTTGATCGAGGAAAGAATAAAGTACACGACGATTAAGCTCGATTATCATCATTTTGTACCGAGGTAAGTACATATGCAAATAATGTGGTGTTGTAGCATGTTTTTAATGCTTTAATATATTGTGATAAATGTTTTATTATGATTATTAGTTATATGCTTATGGGTTGCTATGAAAGCATAAATGTTATTATGGTCGTTATCTACGACATTACGAGCAAGTACGAGGATGATACTATATGCAAGTGAGGAAAAATCTCGTTTGAACCTTAAGAATAATTTAGGATACAAGTGACATGTTACTAGGACTAGGTAGTTCAAACTTGTTGAGTGGTCCGGGTTCGTGAGATATGTGGCATCTGAGCTCGTTGAGAGGTCCGAGTCCATAATGGATGCGATTCATGTAACATCCAAGCTCATTGGGAGGTTCGAGCTCATTATGGATGTTTTACATGTTATGTGGTAGCTTCGGCTACGTTGTATATGTGGCACTTATGTGGAAGGTTTTCGCGTATCCAATAGTATTTCGAGTGTTCAACGGGTAATGTAGTCAATGTAATGAGAGTTCCGAGGAGAACATATGAAAGAGGTATGGTTATAGATACCTAATGATGAGCACATGTATATATGCTAAACTTATGAGTAATGCTTTAATAAAGATCGATTTACAATGAGCACATATATATATCTATATATGTCCGTATGATGAGTAAGTAAGAAGGTTTGAATAATCTTTATGCATATGTTACCATGTTTCTGCATGTTGATTTCTTGTTACCATTTCATATTATTTGTATGTGGACTTACTAAGCTTTAATGCTTATTCCCCTCTCTTTTCCATTCCTTGTAGTTCTGCCAAGCTAGCTCGGGGATCGAAAGCTGTCGGAGTATTCAATCGCACTATCAAAAGACTATTTAGTATAGTGAAGTTATTATTTTGAGTATGGCATGTATAGGAAACTTTCTCATTTTGTGATATGTGTCATGCTATTTGGCCAAATTGTAAAGGTTGTTGATATTGATGATTCATTTTGTAATGGTCATGTGATATGGCTCATATTTGATCATTTGGGTTGTAATCTAATTACCCATGCATGCATGTGCTAGTGTTTTGATGGTAGGATATGTTATTGCTTGGTGAGTGCATGAGGATCTGATATGTTGTTGATCGATGAATGTATGATAAAGTATGAATTGAGTGCTAAAGGATAAGAGATGACCTAGTGGCTTAAAATGATTATAAGTATGAATACAATTTGAAGTCATAATAACAAGTCTAATAATGCATGAAATTGGTGTGGAATGCCTTTAAATAGGGTAATAAATGAATACACAATAGGATGACTTTATGAAGATGTAAGAGTACGATGGTGTGGAATATTTGAGTGCTTGAATATGCCATGTTGTATGTCATAAAGTATGTTTGAATGTATGAGTGATTGTGGGTGACTATTGGCTTGGAAAATAGCCTTTAAATGGTCCATATGGGTAGAGACATGGACGTGTGTCTAGACGATGTGTGACACATTGCCTGCCCCATGGGTCTGTTTAATGGCCGTCTGTCGCTTGCACCAAAAATTTCTAAGTTAGTATGTTATGATTGTTTTATGAAACACTAAACTAGGCTACGATCACGACTTAGGCAAGCGCACCTATTGAAAGGTAGTATGTTATGGTGAGTCCAGAATATCGTATCCACAAGGACTAAAAGTATTAGTATTAACTATCTTTTTATTATTTAGCCTAAAATATAAGGGATTTATTTTAATCTAAAATTAACTTAACTAATTAACTACTGAACGAGACAGAGAGCGAATTGGGAAAAAAAATACTTGAAGAAAACCTATAGAGAAGACAACACCCAGGAAAGAATCCACCTAGACTTCACTTATTATTCTGACTCTGAATCAAACAATTTATTCACTTGTCTTGATCCATAGAAATCCCCAAATTATGTTAATATCTCTTTCGAGACTAAAACAACTGACTCTATGTTGATTAATTGAAATCTCTTTCTAATTAAAACCCCTATTGTCGCATTAACTCGATCTATGAATTCTCTTATTAGATTTGACTCTAATTCGGTAGATTTATGTCGCCTTATTTCTAGGGTTGCATGCAACTCCGCTTAATTATGGTAGATCTACTCTTAAACAGGGACTTTTGCTCCTCTGAATAAGCACACCAACTTGAATTAATATCCTGAAAATATTAGATCAAGAATTAAGAACACACAATTAAGAGCAAGAACAAGTATTTATCATTAAATTTAGAACATTAAATAATAATATTCATCATAGGTTTCATCCGCCCTAGGTATTTAGGGATTTTAGTTCATAATGTGAAAGGAAAACATCTCAAATTTAGAAAAACAACAAGATATAAAAAACCCAAATAAACTTCGAGAGAAATTTGAATGGAGATCTTCAATCTTGAGGCGGATCTGCTTCTGAGACGATTCCAACTGCTTCCTTCGAGTAATTTCTACTTTTTGCTCTGTCTGCCCCTTTTTATCTCCTTTTGCTCCCAAATGCTCTCTTGAGTATAAAATATGAGATTAAAGGTTTAGGAGCATCTAATTCACTAAATTATATGATAAATCATCCAAAAATATGCTAAGTATGAGATTAAAATATGTTACTTTTATGGTTTATCAAATATCCCCACACTTAAGCATTTCCTTGCCCTCAAGCAAAATCCTCAATTCACAATTAAAATTAACTTTCTCAATTCATAATTATCATCAATAATGTTTTATCATAATTTCACAAATAATCATACATTGATAATTCTACTAAGAGAGCACTAAATGCACAAGCAATCCAAGTCTAACATTTAAAGTATGAAAACATAGGTATTTCCCCTTATCTAAATAATTACCTTAATTCAAAAATTAACAAGAATTTACATCCTCACTAAAGATTCACTCAAATCACTCAAAGTGTTTAAGGTTCAAAAATTAAGCACTCAAGCATCAAACATGAAAAGTTATTACTATAAGCTTGCATGAAAATCAAATCTCCACCACTATAAAATGATATGATACATAAATCAAAAGGTCTTTAAAGGGTTGTAACGGGGCCTGGGTTAACGGTGTGGATAAAGGCTGAAAAAGAAGGTTAGAATCGAGATCGAATTGATAAATTACCTAACTAGAAAAATAACTAATTCTTAAATAATTACATCAATCGAATTAATTAAAGAAAAATATGACTTCTTCTCAAAATATGAAATTAACTACATAAACTCAAAACAAAGAACTAATAATAATCAACATATATGTATTTTTTTTTACTTTCACCTTTTTTTTGAATGAATGAATAATAAGAGAAAATTATACATTAAAATAAAAGAACATAGTTAGGCAATTAACTAAATCAAATCTCGACAAAAAGGGAGTTAATAGAATAGGAAAAATTCTCAGTGAATCAAAAAGTATGATGTATGGGTTAATATTAAGGGTAAATTAAGAAACGATTTGTTAGGTTCAAAGGGGTTCACTAAGGGTTAATTGTAAAAGTAGGCTTTTTGTGGGGTAAGTGGGTTAAAACCTAGGTAGGTGCCTTTATCATCTCAATATATCAAATCAAAGGTATGGTCTTGACATGTATAATACAAGCAAGTTCTAGAATAACAATTCAAAATTGACACACTCATAACCAATAATAAAGTGAGCACAAAAAATGTATGCTCTAAAGGCTCAAAATCTCACAAAAATTATGGCTTTTGATGTCAATCTTGCAAATTTCAAACTTCAAGGTAATACCTCATTTTAGGGAAACATCCTAAAAAAAATTTAATTTTGAAAAATAGACTTGTCATACTTGATTCTCTAGTATCTTAAAGTTTAAACCATCAAAGCACAAGTATCTATGAATTTAATCTAAACCATATCAATAAGAATCATAAACCCAAGAAAAATTCATTCTAACAGTAATATGAGAAAATTAATTAAATACAAGGCATAATTCAAGGATTTTCTAATAATCATATAAATAACCTCCCCACACTTAATATGTACATTGTCCTAATGTAAAAACAAATATAAATCATAGTAAAAAAAAATATCATAAGATAGGGAGATAATTGAAACTGCCCTGAATGGTGGATGAATTTCCCAGAATAGTGAAAAGCGGAGTTGTAGATGAATGTAGGGGTAGTGCAAAATTCTGAGCAATTGATAAGAAAATAAACACAATACTTGAAAAAGATTAAAGGGTTACTCGTTAAGAAACAACCATAATAATTAATATAAAGTTCAAAATAGGAAAACAAAATAAACATAAAAAAAAAGATAAAAATAAAAATAAACATAAACATAAAAATAATCGGACTCAATGGTCCTCATCATCAAACTGATCAGTGTCACGAGCCAGTGGCGCTAGCGGAATGATATGAAGATACTGACAGATTTGCTGTAAAGTCGCATAAATACTGTCGAACCTCTGAGCACAATACTGATGGAAACTCGCAAACTCCTCGAAGGATGGAGCATGTCGGTGACTCGCTGGTGGAGGCTGTGGTGGGTCCTCGTGATAGGGAGGAACATCATCAGTGAAGTCCTTTGGGTCATGCTGAATGTCAGACTGGACTAGTCTGTACTGAGGGGGTTCACTCCACGTCACCGCTCAATCATCCTCATGTGGATCGTGCTTGAGATGCCCTGAGGGGACATCTGACTGATGAGAGTAAGTTTTGAGAAATGCTCTGGTGTATTGAGAAGACCAAAGTGTCAAGCAAGGCGAGTCACGTAAGGGCTTAGACAGATGGGACCCTTCCTGTGGCGATCTGTCTGATGGAAAAAGGTGAGAGCGAGGAAATAAGCTAAGTCAAATATGTGGCCGGTTGCCATTCTCTAAAGATAGTACGTGCCAGTACTGCTTACAACTCTTATGCTCTCTCTCCTGCCAGTGAAAGTGTGATCTAATAAGGTGTGGATGTATACTAGAGCCAGAGAAAGAGATGTCGCCTTCGAGCGACTTGCGTCATAAAGGATCTGACTGGCTGTGAGATCGGTCCAACAGCATGATGGTGAGTAATAGATGTGACGGTGGAGGTGAAGAAAGTTATTGGCACCCATAATCTCATAGGTGTAGATGCCCAAAGTTGCACCAATCTCAGGGACGCTCATATGTCGCACCAAGCCACCAAGTTGGAACGTAATGGTACCGTGCTCATCATGCGATGACATCACTCACTGAAGGTAAAACGTCGAGAAAAACTCCAAATTAAGCTCCATATATGTATGCTCGATAATATCAAAGAAACAGTCCCATGGTGCCATAGTGATAAAAGCGCGGACCTCATCAGCTAGTCCAACCTGTTCCAATGTGGCCCTGTCAATGCATCAGCCCAAACCTAGTGGTCGCACGTGTAGGAACTGGAATAAGTCCTTAGGTAGGTTCACAGAGAATTAGAGGTAAGGATGAAAAACCTCAGCAGAGGCGCTCGAGGAGGTTGGTCCAGGACCCTTTTGCTTTTTTGAAGCGAGTACGACAACTTTGGACTTGCCACGAGTGTTCGTCATAATGTTCTGAACAGAGGTCGGAGGTGATGGATTCACACGACAGGTAGTTAGGGGGTTCGGGCTAGGGTGCAGACGGTGGTCGGAGGGAAAAAATAAAGGGGAAAAGAGAGGGGAAAAGGAAAAGATAGGGAAAGAAGGGGTGGGGGAAGGAAGAAAAGAAAAGAAAGAGAAAGAGGAAGGAAAAAGGAAAAGGGGAGAGGGGAGAGGGTGCTAGGTGGTGGCCAGAAGGTAGGGGGTGTTGAGGCAGCTAGGGTGGGGGAGAAGGAAAAAGTAAAATAAAATAAAATTAATAGCCACTCATCACACAGCCTTGGACACGCCCGTGTGTCTAGGCCGTGTGGTTCACACGACCATATCGCACTGCTGTGTGATACGTTGTTCGCTTCTCTCACACTTGTGTGGTCTCCACACACCCGTGTGTCTGAACACACGGTTGTGTGACTCGCCTGTATAGGTCTCTGACTTATTTAAAATTTGAAAAATTAAGCTCCAGTTTTCACATGGCTTATGACACGCCGGTGTATCCAGGCCGTGTGGTTCACACGCTCGTGTGGTATACATTAAGCCTGTAACGTCCTGATTATCAGATTTATTCGCGGTTTTCAATATTTTGTAAAGATTTTAAAATTTTGTATCTGGATGTGAAATTAAAGTTTTGAGTAGGTAAATGGGCTTATAGAAGGCCCATGTGTTGGCCCAAAACCCGGTTGAATTTTTGAATTTTTGGACTTGGGAGTTAGGGGTTCTGGCTAGGTGCCTTAAGTGGAGTGATGGGTAAATTGCATCACAAATGAGCCTCTGGTAAAGTGGCAAGGGTGACGCCACTAGGCTCCTAGAAAAGTGGCGTGTGGAGCATTGGGGAAGGCATGGGATCGATTCCCTGTGTTGGGAAATAGATGCATTTATTTTTAAGTGCAGGAGGGGTAAGTGTTGGAGTCCAAGTGGATTCTGCTAAAGGAAAGTTTGGATCAGTCTAAACGCTTGGATTAAGGAGTGATAAGGGGAGAGATTTAAGGGATTAGGAGAGAGGCTAGGAGTTGGCCGAATTTTGGGAATTGAAGAGGGGAAAATCGGCAGGGGGTTTTGAGGTTAGTATTTCGGCACCTAGGGTATTGAGTGGTGCCGTTCTCTTCTGCTCAGACATCACAAGGTTTTCTTTTCTCTCTTTTTTCCTCTCTAGCCGAAACTACCACTTCCCTATTCTTCTTTTTCTATTTTCTTCCCAAAGGCGTCCATCAAAACTCGCTATTCAACAAACACCTTTGCCGAAGTCGCAAAAGCCGAAATCCTGTGATCACTGCTTGTGCCGATTTCTTTAAAGCCAGGTCCTTCTATGTTCTTTTATTTTTATTAAATCTATGATTATCTTTTCTTAATCCTAGATACCTAACGGCAATTCTACTTCAAGGTCATAGCCTCATATCGTCATCTCTTTCACCACCCAAAAGCCGAAAGTACCAGTGGTTTAGGGGCTTATAGCCGAAACTTCTTCAACCCTTGGATTCGGGTTTTACCATTGTTCTAAGGATAAATCTGCACCGGATTGCATGGAAATCAAGTAGGAGTAAGGGGTAAGTACTTATCATCTCAGATCTGTTCTTATTTTACGATGTTAGGAAAAGCCGAAATCCCTAAAAATTAGGGAGGCTGTGGATTTGAGCATAAGGCTTTAAGGGTTTGTAACTGATGTTTTCTTTTGGTGATTAGAGTCTTCTTAAGCATTGGATCAAAAGCGTGAATCATTGGAACAATCGGATTCAGAGCTAGCTATCGATTTTGGCAAAAAGGTAAGGTTTCAAAGGCTTTTAGGGACATGGTTCGATCGTGAATAAGTAGGTTGTGGGTTTAGTGATTATGGTTTGTAAATAAGAACTGTGCTAATCAATTGTAGGACATCGGAAGAGATCTCAGTAGCAGTCGTCGCGAATCAGGTGTGTACCGAACACCCTTCCTTAGTTCAATTCGGCAAAAGCCGAAATGCTTAAATTCCGGCATTTCATAGGCTTGTGAGTATGCAAATGCTCTTAAGACATAGAGTAATTGTTAGATCTAGCACCGCAAAGTGGTAAGTAAGTTCGTGTGACATTTTAGCGTACTTCGGGAAAAGAGGGCCTCGATGGGCCAAAACTGGCCCAATGGGCTTACGGACCAATATGGGTAAGAGATGGGCAAAGTAGCATGTTAGTTAGATGGTGGAACCAAATTGTATAAAACTGCTAAAAATTACTGTAGTAGCTTGTGTAGTTGCGTAAGTACGAAATTACCCCTAAAGAGCATAATTACCGAAATACCCCTAGGGTTTAAATTGGCTAAACTGCATGATTGATTAATACTGTATTGTACATGATATGCTTTATTAATATCTGTTGCATGGGATTGGGGTATTGATGGAGGAAGTATTGAAAGTGGTTCATCCACGTACTGGAGGCTTTGCCTCAACTTACTGATATTTGAGCAGCATTGCTGCCACTGTGGAGTGTAGGGTTGGGTGGGTTGAGATATTCACCACATGGAGTGTAGGGCTGGTATGGGGCAGTGTAGCGGTTGGTGGGTTGAGTAGTCTCTCCAGATGGGTTTGCATGCATTACTACTATTGTTACCTATGTTACTGAACTGGGCCTATGGGCCACACTGTTATGTAAAAAGGGGCTAAGGCCTTGCTACTGTGTTCTGAAAAGGGCTTCGGTCCACTGTGTACTGTGATTTGAATAGGGCTTAGGCCCAATGGGCTCGAGCTGATTTGGGCTTTGGATGGGTTTCTGTATACACTGAGTTTTCCCAAACTCACCCCATTTTCTTCCATCCTTGCAGGTGAGCCCTAGTTGGTGGACTTGGAGCTGGGCGGGATTCAGAGTGGCCACACGTTTTCTGCAAATTTGTTTTTTTCCAGTGAACTAGATTTTCCATATTTTTCGTTTATGGTTTTGGGTTTTTTTTTGTAATAAGGCCGCTAATTATTTTTATGGTTTGGGTTGTTTCTTTATTATTTAATTCTATTATGATAAAACTGATCTATGATAATTAATGGAATGGATTAGCTCTAGGACGCGTTTTCAAAAACGTTAAGTGATTTCAAAATAACACGAACACCAGTAAGACTTCCGCTAAGCAAACGTTTACAGCCTTAATCATTTTCTTAAGATGGACATAACCAAACGGTTTTCTCAAAATTATACGAGATATTAGAGTGTGGCAATGGCGGTGTGCATGTCTAGGATTGGATCTGAAGGGAGCTTGGTACTTAAGTAGTCCGACGAACTCACCTCCTCTTCTTCTGGTTTCCTACGGTGCATGACTTCCATTCACTTTAACCTACTTTTAAAAGTGTCTTTTACAACACCAACTAAGTTTTCCAACTAAGTGTCTGGAATGTTTTGAACGCTTCGATGTGGCGCATCAGATCCGGTCATAACGTCTAGGCCGGGTTTGGGGTGTTACATTTAGTGGTATCAGAGCTTGGTTGCAACAACTCGGCGTGGATCGGGTCCGAAAATTTAAAAAAAAAAGTTTTTCTATAAGTTTTTCAAAGATGTTCAAAGTTTTTCCATTGAACGAGGTTAAATCAATAGTTTTAAAATAAAAGTGTTTTCAAATGAAATCTTTTTATTTTGTGAAACAAAAACATGGGTTTTTTATGGATGATAAAGAAGTGGCTGCTGAATCCCGACACCAAGTCTGTAAGTGTTCTTTTTACTCGCTTTAAATATTTATATGGGCTGGATGGAAATAATACTATAGATAGTCTTGAGCCTTAGAGATAGTGCTATTGATAATGTAGTATTAGGGCTACAAAGCTGGGACCGTAGCTAAATTGTGATTCTTGCGAAAATAACTCGAAACTCTATCATTCATAAGATATTCGTAATAAGCAGTGGAACCATAAACTAATATCATAAAATTCGTAATCAGATAAATCGTTATGAGTACAAGGGCTACTCGGGGAAGAGGCCGTGGTCGAGGCCGAGGTAGCACTCAAGCTGGATCTGCGTCATCTGAACACATGCCAGCTGGTGAGGTACATCCACCACCGGTTAATGAAAATGGGTCGTATGATCGGGCCGCAGGGGATGACGCTCTGTCTCAGGCCATGTTGAGGGTTTTGGAAAGGGTGGCCGGAGCTAACATTGGGCCCATGAATAGGGGGTCCATTTCTGAACGACTTCAGGCCAATGGAGCTGAGATTTTTAGGGGCGTATCTGGAGTGGCCCCAAATGTGGTTGAGTACTGGTTGGAAGCCACAGAGCGGATCATGGATGACCGACGGCTCGAAGAGAATGAAGTTGAAAGGGCGTGTCGTTCTTTGCGGGATGAAGCGATCGATGGTGGATTATTGTGAGAGAGGGTACCCGGTGAGAGGGTAACATGGGAGCTGTTCAAGCAGACATTTAAGGCAAAATATGTTGGAGCTAGCTATGTGGATGCACGCAGAAAGGAGTTCTTGAATCGACTCGAGGAAATAAGACCATTCTTTGAATATGAGGCGGAGTTTCTACGATTGAGCCGGTATGCTAATGGCATCGTTTCCACCGAATACGAGTGCAGTATTCGTTTTGAGAATGGTCTCAGAGATGAGTTAAGTGTGCTCATAGCTCCGCAGAGAGAGCGAGATTTGCTGCACTGGTGGAGAAGGCTAAGATAGCCGAGGAGGTGAAACAAACTGAACGGAAGAATCGTGATAGGGATCGGAATCGGTTCAGGAAGGATCTTTGGACCGGTGGTCTGGTGCCGCAAATCGAAATGTTAAGAGAGCTAAGATGGAGGAACCGGTTCGAGCAGTTCCGGTGAACACAGGTAGACTGCAAGCTTGTGGGGATGCAGCAGAACGCATCAAGGAGAGTGCTGGAAGCATTCTGGGGCTTGTCTTCATTGTGGGTCTAAGGAGCATAGGATTAAGGATTGTCCTAGGAGGGCCACTCAGGCTCGGGGGCGAACAAGGGGTCAGGCGACCGGCTCAACCTGTGAGGGATGGACCGCCGCTGCCAAGAGGTCGTGGACAAGGTCACGGTGGTAATGGCCGTGGACATGGGTCACCTGGCAGGGTTATTGGTAACGCAGATGCTCGTCAGCTAGCTTTGGTGTATGTTGCTCGTCGCGAAGGAGGGTGACTTTTGATGTCATAACTGCACGTTTTTATCTATGGTGTACCTTATCTTGCTCGATTGATGTGGGATCAACCCATTCATATGTGGCATATAACATTTCTGGGGCACTGGGTGTGCACTTCGAGGAGACTGTATGTTGGGTGTCTGTGATAAGTCCTTTAGGTCATTCGGTTAAGGTAGAGAAACTCTTCAATGAGGTGCCTCTGGAGATTCAAGGCGGGGTTTTCGTGAGGGATTTGATGGAGTTACCGCTGAAGAATTCGATTTGATACTAGGGATGGATTGGTTGACCAAGCATAAGGCAACGTTGGATTGTGCAACTAAGAGGATGGTGTTAAGGATCATCAATGATGAAGAGGTAATGATTATTGGAGAACGGAGGGATTACTTAGCCAATGTAGTATCGGCGTTGATTACCGAGAAACCGATGCGCAAGGGTGCGAGGCATATCCGCTTTGGTAAGCCAAGTTGAAATCGAGGATCGATTGTGGAGACCATCGAATGTTAGGGAATTCGGATGTTTTTCGGAAGAGCTTCTGGATTACCTCGAATCGGGAAGTTGAGTTTGGAATCGATTTGTTGCACGGAACAGCTCCGATATCTATTGCACCCTATAGGATGGCACCAAGGAGTTAGTGGAACCAAGGCTCAAATTCAAGAGTTGTTAGACAGAGGCTTCATTAGGCCTAGTGTGTCTCCTTGGGGAGCACCGGTCCTGTTTGTGAAGAAAAAGGACGGAATGATGCGCATGTGCATCGATTATCGCCAGTTGAACAAATTGACTATTAAGAATAAGTACCCACTACCAAGGATTGACGATCTATTCGATCAACTGAGGGGAGCTTCGGTATTCTCCAAAATCGATCTTCGTTCTGGATACCATCAGCTAAGGGTAAAAGAATGGGATATTCATACGACAGCATTTCGAACTCGATATGGACATTATGAGTTTGTGGTCATGCCGTTTGGGCTGACGAACGCACTGCGGCTTTTATGGATCTGATGAATCGAGTGTTCCAACCTTACTTGGATCGGTTCGTAGTCATTTTTATCGACGATATCCTGGTATACTCTGAAACGGAGGCGAAGCATGATGAGCATCTCTGTATTGTACTGCAAGTGTTAAGGGAAAAGGAGCTATATGCAAAATTCAGCAAGTGTGAATTCTGGTTGAAGGAGGTAACCTTCTTAGGGCATGTGGTCTTTGCCGAGGGGATTAAGGTGGATCCTCGTAAAATTGAAGCGATTCTGGAATGGAAGCCACCTAGGTCAGTATCGGAAATTTGGAGTTTTCTAGGGTTAGCAGGTTACTATAGAAGGTTTGTGGAGGGTTTCTCGGTAATGGCGGCACCCTTGACAAAACTCATAAGGAAAGGAGTACCATTTTTCTGGACCGAGAAACAACAAAAAGCTTTTGATCGGTTGAAAAAAGTATTGACCGAAGCGCCAGTATTGATTCAACCGGTGTTTGGGAAGGACTTTATCAGTATCTGATGATGCGTCGCATGTGGGGTTAGGTTGCGTCTTGATGCAAGAGGGCAAGGTGGTCGCTATGCATCGCGGCGACTTAAGGCTCATGAGGTGAATTACCCTACGCATGATTTGGAGCTAGCGGTGATTTTTGCGTAAAAATTTGGAGACACTACTTATATGGGGAAAAGTGCATCATATACACAGATCATAAGAGCCTAAAGTATTTGTTGACTCGAAGGAGTTGAACCTTAGGCAACGAAGATGGGTGGAGTTGCTTAAAGACTACGATGTTCGATAGAGTACCACCTGTAAGGCTATGCATTGAGTCGAAGGGTTATTCTTGATTTGAGAGCCTTGTTCGCACGATTAAGTCATCAGACGATGATGGAAGCTTGTTGGCGAATTGCAAGTAAGGCCTACTTGGACCGAAAGCGATTAAGGAAAAAGCAGTTGAAGGATGATTCATTAGCTCTTGGTTCCAACAAGTTAAGAGTGGTGAGAACGAGGATTTTGGGTTGAACAGTGAAGGAGTTCGTGCTTTTGTGGAAGGGTTTGTATTCCAAAGGACCACGAATTGAGGCGATTAATTCTAAAAGAGGCTCATGGTGGACTCGTGCCATGCATCTGGAGGGAATAAGTTATATCGAGACTTGCGAGAGATGTCTTGGTGGCGGATTAAAAGCGAGAGGTGGTGAATTTGTTGGGAAATGTCGGCGTGCAAGAAAGTTAAGGCTGAGCACCAATTGCCTTCGGGATTATTGTAACCTGTGAAAATTCCGTTATGGAAGTGGGAAAGAGTAACAATGGACTTTGTGAGTGGGTTACCTTTGACGCCCACCAAGAAAGATTCGGTGTGGGTAGTTGTGGATAGGTTAACAAAATCTGCTCATTTCATACTGTTCGCACCGACTACTCCTTCGCAAAAGTTGGCCAAGTTATATGTGGCGGAGGTAGTGCGATTGCATGGGGTGCCGATGTCGATAATTTCGATCGAGACCCTAGGTTTACATCTCGGTTTTGGCGAAGTTGCGTGAAGCGTTGGGTACACGATTGGATTTTAGCACTGCTTTTCACCCACGCATGATGGACAATCAGAAAGGGTTATTCAGGTTCTGGAAGATATGTTAAGAGGTTGTATCATTGATTTTCGTGGAAGTTGGGAGGACTACTTGCTATTGGCGGAGTTTGCTTACAATAATGACTATCAAGCAAGTATTCAGGTGGCACCATATGAAGCGCTTTATGGGCGAAGATGTCGTACGCCGATGTGTTGGACAGAGTTGGGTGAACAACGAGTGCTTGGACCGAAATTGGTGGAAGACACTGAAAGCAAGGTTAGGCTGATAAAGGATCGGTTAAAGGAGGCATCCGATAGACAGAAGTCGTATGCGGATCTGAAGCGCAAAGAGATTGAGTTCGCTGTTGGGGATATGGTTTTCTTGAAGGTTTCCCCTTGGAAGAAAATTTTGAGATTTGGTAAGAAGGGTAAGTTGAGCCCACGGTTTATTGGGCCTTACCGAATTGTTAAGCGGGTTGGACCAGTGGCTTATCAGCTAGAGTTACCACGAACTACATCGTATCCACGACGTTTTTCATGTATCCATCTTTGGCGGTATCGATCTGACCCAACCCATATCATACCAGTTACAAAAATCGAGGTACAGTCAGATTTAACTTTCGAAGAGGAACCTGTGCAAATACTTGATCGTGACGTCAAGGTGTTGAGAAGGAAATCAGTTCCACTAGTGAAAGTACTTTGGAGGAACCATGGCAAAGAAGAAGCTACTTGGGAAGCCGAAGAGGCTATCGTCAACAAAGTACCTCAATCTGTTCTAAAAGGTAAAATTTCGAGGTCGAAATTTCTTTAAGGAGGGTAGAGTTGTAACGTCCTGATTATCGGATTTATTCGCGGTTTTCAATATTTTGTAAAGATTTTAAAATTTTGTATCTGGATGTGAAATTAAAGTTTTGAGTAGGTAAATGGGCTTATAGAAGGCCCATGTGTTGGCCCAAAACCCGGTTGAATTTTTGAATTTTTGGACTTGGGAGTTAGGGGTTCTGGCTAGGTGCCTTAAGTGGAGTGATGGGTAAATTGCATCACAAATGAGCCTCTGGTAAAGTGGCAAGGGTGACGCCACTAGGCTCCTAGAAAAGTGGCGTGTGGAGCATTGGGGAAGGCATGGGATCGATTCCCTGTGTTGGCAAATAGATGCATTTATTTTTAAGTGCAGGAGGGGTAAGTGTTGGAGTCCAAGTGGATTCTGCTAAAGGAAAGTTTGGATCAGTCTAAACGCTTGGATTAAGGAGTGATAAGGGGAGAGATTTAAGGGATTAGGAGAGAGGCTAGGAGTTGGCCGAATTTTGGGAATTGAAGAGGGGAAAATCGGCAGGGGGTTTTGAGGTTAGTATTTCGGCACCTAGGGTATTGAGTGGTGCCGTTCTCTTCTGCTCAGACATCACAAGGTTTTCTTTTCTCTCTTTTTTCCTCTCTAGCCGAAACTACCACTTCCCATATTCTTCTTTTTCTATTTTTCTTCCCCAAAGGCGTCCATCAAACCTGCTATTCAACAGCACCTTTGCCGAAGTCGCAAAAGCCGAAATCCTGTGATCACTGCTTGTGCCGATTTCTTCAAAGCCAGGTCCTTCTATGTTCTTTTATTTTTATTAAATCTACGATTATCTTTTCTTAATCCTAGATACCTAACGGCAATTCTACTTCAAGGTCATAGCCTCATATCGTCATCTCCTTCACCACCCAAAAGCCGAAAGTACCAGTGGTTTAGGGGCTTATAGCCGAAACTTCTTCAACCTTTGGATTCGGGTTTTACCATTGTTCTAAGGATAAATCTACATCGGATTGCATGGAAATCAAGTAGGAGTAAGGGGTAAGTACTTATCATCTCAGATCTGTTCTTATTTTACGATGTTAGGAAAAGCCGAAATCCCTAAAAATTAGGGAGGCTGTCGATTTGAGCATAAGGCTTTAAGAGTTTGTAACTGATGTTTTCTTTCGGTGATTAAAGTCTTCTTAAGCGTTGGATCAAAAGCGTGAATCATTGGAACAATCGGATTCGGAGCTAGCTATCGATTTTGGCAAAAAGGTAAGGTTTCAAAGGCTTTTAGGGACATGGTTCGATCGTGAATAAGTAGGTTGTGGGTTTAGTGATTATGGTTTGTAAATAAGAACTGTGCTAATCAATTGTAGGACATCGGAAGAGATCTCGAGAGCGATCGTCATGAATCGGGTTTGTACGAACACCTTCCTTAGTTCAATTCGGCAAAAGCGAAATGCCAAATTCGGCATTTCATAGTCTTGTGAGTATCTGAATGCTCTCAAGACATAGAGTAATTGTTAGATCTAGCATCGCAAAGTGGTAAGTAAGTTCGTGTGACATTTTAGCGTACTTCGGGAAAAGAGGGCCTCGATGGGCCAAAACTGGGCCCAATAGGCTTACGGACCAATATGGGTAAGAGATGGGCAAAGTAGCATGTTAGTTAGATGGTGGAACCAAATTGCATAAAACTGCTAAAAATTACTGTAGTAGCTTGTGTAGTTGCGTAAGTACGAAATTACCCCTAAAGAGCATAATTACCGAAATACCCTTAGGGTTTAAATTGGCTAAACTGCATGATTGATTAATACTGTATTGTACATGATATGCTTTATTAATATCATTGCATGGGATTGGGGTATTGATAGAGGAAGTATTGAAAGTGGTTCATCCACGTCTTTGGAGGCTTTGCCTCAACTTATCGATATTTGAGCTGACATTCTTCGCCATTGTGGAGTGTAGGGTTGGGTGGGTTGAGATATTCACCACATGGAGTGTAGGAAATGATGCAGGCGGTGTAGCGGTTGGTGGGTTGAGTAGTCTCCCCAGATGGGTTTGCATGCATTACTACTATTGTTACCTATGTTACTGAACTGGGCTTATGGGCCACACTGTTATGTAAAAAGGGGCTAAGGCCTTGCTACTGTATTCTGAAAAGGGCTTCGGTCCACTATGTACTGTGATCTGAATAGGGCTTAGGCCCAATGGGCTCGAGCTGATTTGGGCTTTGGATGGGTTTTTGTATACACTGAGTTTTCCCAAACTCACCCCATTTTCTTTCATCCTTGCAGGTGAGCCCTAGTTGGTGGACTTGGAGCTGGGCGGGATTCAGAGTGGCCACACGTTTTCTGCAAATTGGTTTTTTTCCGGTGAACTAGATTTTCCATATTTTTCGTTTATGGTTTTGGGTTTTTGTTTTTTTTGTAATAAGGCCGCTAATTATTTTTATGGTTTGGGTTGTTTCTTTATTATTTAATTCTATTATGATAAAACTGATCTATGATAATTAATGGAATGGATTAGCTCTAGGACGCGTTTTTAAAAACGTTAAGTGATTTCAAAATAACACGAACACCAGTAAGACTTCCGTTAAGCAAACGTTTACAACCTTAATCATTTTCTTAAGATGGACATAACCAAACGGTTTTCTCAAAATTATACGAGATATTAGAGTGTGGCAATGGCAGTGTGCATGTCTAGGATTGGATCCGAAGGGAGCTTGGTACTTAAGTAGTCCGACGGACTCACCTCCTCTTCTTCCTGGTTTCCTACCTGGTGCACAACTTCCATTCACTTTAACCTACTTTTAATAGTGTCTTTTACAACACCAACTAAGTTTTCCAACTAATTAATACGGAATGTTTTGAACGCTTCGATGTGGCGCATCAGATCCGGTCATAATGTCTAGGCCAGGTTTGGTGTGTTACAAAGCCTGTGTCTCTATCGACATTTGGAAAAATTTAGCTCCAGGGTTAACACGGCCAAGGACACACCCATGTGTCAAGGCCGTGTGTGTTACATGGCCACATCGCAAGGTCGTGTATGTAATTACTCCTCTATATTAAGCCACACGGCCTAGGACACGCCCGTGTGTCCAGGCCGTGTAGGTCAAAAACTTGCATTTAAACATGAAAAATAGATAAAAATAAACTAGTTAGTGGTGTTAGTGCTTGGGTTGCCTCCCAAGAAGTGCTTATTTAGAGTCTAAGCTCGACTTAACTCGTATTCACATGGTCATGGTGGATCATGGAGTCGAAACTCCTCTTTCTCTCTGTCAATTCCTTTATTTAAATAAAGTTTAAGTCGAGTACTGTTTACCTTAAAAGTGCCAAAATGCGAGTAGGTTACCTCGGCTATACCATATGGAAAGATATTGAGTATCGTCAAAGGAGTTGCTCCGTTTGCGTTAAGCTTTGAAGTGAAAATTCGAGGGTTGGTTTCATCTAATAATACTTGGTCGGTTTCATCTAATAATACTTGGTCACCTACCTTGAATTGGTTCGTCTCGTATTTATGCTCGTCATGGTTTTGTTTTGATTCGGCATTGTGTATTTTTGGTTCCTCCTTAACATGTGTCCGCCACTCATCTAGTTCATCTATCTGAAGCCTTCGTTCTTCATGAACTGTTCTAATGTTGTCGAATGAACTAGAACGTGGCTCATTTGTGTTGCTTGAAAATTTTTCCTGCAAAGAGGGTCATACCACATGATTAGTCTTATTATCAACCGTAATATATACATACCTTTACCCTATGCTTGGCATATTTATGAATGATTTTTCCTTGGTTTTAGTGAATTTGATGCTCCTAATCCTTTAATTTCATGTTTTATACTCAAGAGAGCTTTGGATAGCAAAAAGAGCAAGAAACAGGCCAAAAATGGACAAATTGGGACTAATTTAGTGTTTCACACGGCCTAGGCACTTCCACACGGGCAATTCACACACCCGTGTCTGACACATGGGTAGACTACACGCCCGTGCTTTATAGTCGTGTCGACACGAAACCAAGTCAAAATTGCACACGGCTTGAGCATTTTCAAACGGGCGTGGCACACGGTCGTGTCCCTGTCGAGGCCAAGTCTAATTCTACTCGAAAAAGGCTAATTTTGGGCTAATTTGGGCATTCCAAAGTCTGTATAAACACCCTAGAAGAGGATTAAAGGGAGACACACAGAGTAGAAGGCAGAAAATACCTAAGGATAGCCATCAAAATTAGCTTGGAGGTAGGACCTACATCAAGACTGAAGATTTCCATTCAATTTCCTAGAAGTTCTTTGGGTTTCTTTATGTTTTGTTGTTTTTTGAATCTTGAGATGTTCTCTGTTGCTATGAACTAAATTCCCTAAATACCTAAGGGAGATGAAACCTAAGACAAATCTTATTACTATTTGAATTATATGATAGATACTTGTTCTTATTCTTAATTGTGAGTTTAACCCTTGATTTAATATTCCAGGATATTAATTCAGGTTCTTGATGTGCTTATTAGTGGAGCAAAAGTCCCTGTTTAAGAGTAGATCGTTCATAATTAAGTGGAGTTGCATGCAATCCTAGAGATAGGATGACATAAATCAGCCAAATTAGAGTCAAATCTAATAAGGGAATCCATAGATCGAGTTAATGCAACAATAGGGGTGTTAATTAGAAAGAGATTTCGATTAATAAACCTAGAGTCAGTTGTTTTTAGTCTCGAGAGAGATATTAACATAAATCAGGGAATCCTACGGATTAAGTCAAGTGAATAAATCATCAAATTCGGAAATAATTAGTGAAGTCTAGGTGAATTCTTCCTTGGGTATTGTCTTCTCCATCGGTTTTCCAAAAGTATTTTCCAACTTTAATCTCCGTCGCAATCTTAGCTAATTAGATAATTAATTTTAGATTAAAAATTCTCTTAATTGTTAGGCTAGATAATAAAAAGATAGTAATTACTAGTACTTTTAGTCCTCGTGGATACGATATTTTCGGTCTCATCATAACTATACTATTATTCGATAGGTGCGCTTGCCTTAGTCTAATTTTTAGTTAGTTTTACGACCATCAAGTTTTTTGGCGCCGTTGTCGGGGACTAAGATATTAGGAATGTTTAATTTTTATTACTTTATCCATTTTTTTATTTTTATTGCAATTTAATTTTGATTTTATTTACTAAAATTCCTTTTATTTACTTCTGACAGGTTTTTATAGTTTATGACTAGAAAAAACCCGCCAGGACCTCTACTTTTCGACAGTGAAATTAATAGCACAGCTCGCAGAAACCGAAGAGAAATAAGGCGAAGCCTACAATACATAGAGGAAGGGCTAGAGAATGATACTAATACTATCGAGGAGATGGCTGAAAATCAGAATAATTCGTTACCTCCTATGGTTGCTGCAAATCCAGTAGATCAGAATCCTGCTCCTTGTACTATGTATATTATGCTAAACCTACTTTAACAGGAACTGAATCGAGTATAGTTAGGCCTACTATTGCTGTAAATAATTTTGAATTGAAACCTAACATGATTCAAATGATACAACAATTTGTTTAGTTTGATGGTTTACAGGATGAGGATCCAAACACTCATTTAGCAAAATTTCTGGAATTCTGAGACACCTTTAAGATCAATGACATTTCTGACGATGCCATTCGCATTCGGTTTTTCCCATTATCATTAAGGAATAAGGCTAAATAGTGGTTGAACTCGTTACTACGAGGGTCAATCACCACTTGGGAACAAATGTCCGAAAACTTTTTACTTAAATACTTTCCGCCGGCTAAAACGGCTAAATTGAGAAATGACATCTCTTCTTTTGTGCAGATGGATCTAGAAACTCTTTATGATGCATGGAAGAGATATAAGGACTTATTAAGAAGGTGCCCTTACCATGGGTTGCCTCTATAGTTGCAGGTTCAGACTTTTTACAACAGTGTGAACCCCTCAACAAGGCAACTTATCGACGCAGCCGCCGGTGGAACTTTAAACAACAAAACACCTGAAGAAGCTTACGACTTTATTGAAGAGATGTCACTGAATAACTATCAGTAGTAAGTCATGAGAACAAAGCTGACAAAAGCAGCCGGTGTTTTCAACCTCAACGCGGTCACTATGCTATCTAATCAGGTAGAACTTTTAAATAAAAAGATTGATGGTTTGTATGGTTCTACTCAAGTACATCCAGTGATGAGGTGTGATTCAAATGGAGGAGAAGTACACAACACAGATTATCCATCCTTCAACCCTAGCATCAAGGAGGAACAAGTCCATTATATGGGTAGTAATTCTAGACCTCAAAATAACCCGTATAGTAACACTTATAATGCAGGTTGGAGGAACCATCCCAATTTCTCGTTGGATGGTCAAGGAAATCAAAGACCACAACATCCTCCAGGTTTTCAACAACCACTTTACCAACAAGAGAAGAAATTGAACCTTGAAGAGATGATCACAAAATTCATCTCGGTGTTAGAAAGTCATTTTCAGAATACCGAAACAGTGCTTAAGAATCAGCAAGCGTCAATTCAAGGGCTCGAAACTCAAATAGGGTAGCTTGCTAAGTTACTTTCTGAATAACCATAAGGTAGCATGCCCAGTAACACAAAAACTAACCCAAAGGAGCAACTCCATGCCATCACTGTGCACGACGAAGAAGGGTTAGTTGAATCTAAATTTGAAACGAGGCACGAGGCTGTGGTAAGTAATGGTAAAGATGAGATGACTTGTGGTACACAGGAGCTGGTAAGTAAAGAGTATAAACCTCGTGTGCCCTGCCCTAAGGCGACAAGGAAAGACCACATGGACGAGCAATTCGGTAAATTCCTTAAATTACTAAAAAAAGTTGCATATTAACTAACCGTTTATTGAAGGTCTTTTGCAGATGCCAAACACAGTGAAATTTTTAAAGGAGCTCTTAGCTAATAAACAAAAGTTAGATGATGCGTCACATGTGGAATTAAACGTAGTTTGCTCATCCATTCTACTGAATAAGCTACCCAACAAACTGAAAGATCCAGGGAGTTTTACTATCCCTTGTTTAATTGGTAGTTTAAATATTAAGAATGCGTTGGCTAATCTAGGCGCGAGCATTAATGTCATGCCTTATAAAATGTTTAAACAACTCTATCTTGGAAAACCCAAAAAAACTAGGATGAGAATTGAACTGGCAGATAAAACAATTAGGTTTCCTAGGGATATCATTGAAGATGTGCTAGTCAAAATTGATAAATGTTTATTCTTAATTGATTTTTTTGTTCTAGACATGGAAGAAGATAGTGGCGTGCCTTTGATTTTAGGACGTCCCTTTTTAGCAACTGTTAGGACTATCATTGATGTTGGCACAGGAGAACTAATACTTCGTGTAGGAGATGACATGATTACTCTCCAACCTCGTGATTCAACTAAATTTTCTAGTAATCAAGATGGCTATACAAGTTCTGTTGATATGAATAACATTATGGCTCAAGCTTCTTTTCAGGAAACCCCTAGCAAGACCTGATGGAGCCACATTCTAATCCATCTGACAAAAACAGAGCGACTCACGATGAACGAAGGATTCAGCTTGATGAACTAGACAAATTACGAACACATGTCAAGGAGAAACCAAAAGCACACGATGAATCAAAACGGTACCACGGTAGTGTAGGAATGAAACAATACAATTTAAGGTTAGGGATAAAGTATTGTTAGATGAAAAGGACCCCCAAATTGCTACTTCAAAGCTTAATACAAATGGAGTGATTCCTTTCATGGTACTGAATGTTTTCCCATATGGTACAGTCGAGGTAAATCATTCTCAATTCGGCACGTTTAAGGTAAATATTACTCGACTTAGACTTTATGTGGATAATAGAATTGATAGTGAGAAAGAGGAGTCTCAACTTCGTGATCCACCGTGACCATGCTTAAATGAGGTGAGTCGAGCTTAGACTTTAAATAAGCGTTTCTCGAGAGGCAACCCAAGCATTAACACCACTAACCCGTTTATTTTATCTATTTTTTATGTTTTTTATGCAGGAACAGTGACCTACAAGGCCTGGATACACGGGCGTGTCCTCAGCCGTGTGGAAACAAGGCTAAAAATCCCCAAGTATCGAGCCACATGGTCATAAATTTGATCCACACGATCGTGCGACACGGCCGTGTGAAGCACACGGCCTGGACACATGGGCGTGTCCTAGGCCTTGTGAAAACTGGAGCCAAAATTTTCAATTTTCAAACAAGTCAGAGAGTTATACGAGCAAGGCACACGACCATGTATTTGGACACACAAGCGTGTGGGATACCATAAGGGCATGGGGGAAACGAACAACGAAGAACACAGCCGTGCGACACGGCCGTGTGAACCACACGGCCTAGACACACAGGCGTGCCCCCAGGCCATGTGACGATTCGCACTTAAATTTTTGTGACGAACACAACTAAACTCGAGCCACAAGGGTGTGTGACATGGCCGTATGGTCCAACACGGTGCCTTAACACGACCGTGCCCTTTTTAAACCCCCCAACCCTAACACTTTCTTCTTCTTCTTAAAAATTTCACCCCCAAACCCTAGCTACTGCAGCCTCCCTCCCCTACCGTCCGACCACCTCTTGCTCTCCTTTCTTTTTTTCTATTCTTTTCTTCCTTCCCCCATCTCTCCCTTCTATTTTCTTTTCCTTTTCAAATCCTCATTACACCCACAACCCCACCCCATAGCGCGCCTCACGACCTAACTCCCCACGCCCGTGTCCTTCCCCATTCACCACCGACGGTCTAAACCCCACTAGCTTCGATTGCCTAACACCTAAAACCCCCACCCACCACCGTCCGTACCTCCGGTCACTACTGTCGGTTTTCCCCCTTTCAACCCTAACATTTATTATTTTTATTTCTTGTGTGATCGCATGATTTCGTGATAGGTTTTAAATATTTATAATTAATCATTCTTGAAACTAACTATTATCGCGATGTAGGCAAGTGTACCTATCGAACAGTAGTATAGTTTTAGCAAGACCGGATTGTCGAACCTAAAGGAACTAAAAGTACTAGTAATGACTGTCTTTTTATTATCTAGCCTAAGAATAAAGATATTTTGTTTTAACTAACTAATTATCTAAAAGAAGAATTCACAAAGAATGGAATTGGGGAATTGCTTTTGGGAAAATCGATTGAATTAAGACAATACCTAAGGAAAAATCCACCTAGACTGTACTTGTTATTCTGGCTCCGAATCAGACGATTTATTCATTTAACTTGTTTCGTGGAGATCCCTAAGTTATGTTATTATCCCTATTCAAGACTAATAACGTCTAATCCCTAGATTGAATAATTGAGACTTTTCTCTAATTAACACCTTAGGGTTGCATTAACTCGATCTATGGATCCCCTTATTAGGTTTCACCCTAATTTGGTAAAATCTTGTCACCCTATGTCTAGGCACGCAAACAACTCCGCTTAATGATGACAAATGTACTCTTAGACAGGGTCTATTCCTCCTCTAAATAAGAGCTTATCTTGAATCAGTATCCTGGGATGTCAAGACAAGAATTAAGAACACATAATTAAGAACAAGTGAAATATTTATCATACAATTCAGAAAATAATAACAAGATTCATCTTAGGTTTCATTCCCCTTAGGTATTTAGGGGTTTTAGTTCATAACTAAATAAGAAAACATCTCAGAATAATAAGGAATACAAAACATAAAGAAATCCCAAAACTCCTGAAGGGGAAATTGAGGAGAGATCTTCAGTCTTGATGATGAATCCAGCTTCTCAGATGGATCAATCGGCTTCCTTGGAGTAATTCCTTACTCCCTCCCTGTGTGTCCCCTTTTCTTCCTCCTCTAGGGTGTATTTATAGGCTTTGGAATGCCTAAGAGCCCTCAAAATTAGCCTTTTCTGAATTGGACTCAACTTAGGCTCGGCAGGGACACGCCAGTGTGTGATTACTTTAGGCCGTGTGGTATGCCCATGTGAGGAGGTCCAGGCCGTGTTATTTTCGTACTTTGGCCCATTTTCTCCGTTTTTTGCCCGTTTCTTGTTCCTTACGCTCTCCCATGCTCTCGTAAGTATAAAACATGAAATTAAAGCATTAGGAGCATCGAATTCACCAATTCTAATGGGAAATCATCCATAAAATGCGTTAAACATGGGGTAAAAATATGTATAAATTACGGTTTATCAAATACCCCCACACTTAAGCATTTGCTTGTCCTCAAGCAAAATTCTCAACTCATAATCAAAATAAATTCTTCTCAACTTATAATTTCTATCGATAATATCTCAAAATAATCCATAGGTAATCATACATTGAGAATTCAACTAAGAGAACATAAAAGTTTCAACATTCCAAGTTGAGTATTTAATCATGCCAACATAGGTGTCTCCCTTCATTTAAGTAATTACCTTTGATTCAGAATATCACAGAGTTTCACATCCTCACTAAAGATTACTCAAATCACTCGAGGTGTTTAAGGATAATAAATGAAGCACTCAATAGTCAATAATGAAAAGTCATTACCATAGGCTTGTATGAAAATCAAATCTTCAACACTATAATTTAAAATGATACATCAATCAAAAGGTCTTTAGAAGTTTGTAATGAGGCTTGGTTAGGGGGTATGGTCACAAGCTGAAAGAAAGGGTTAGAATCGAGATTGAGTTGAAAAATTACTTAACTAAAAAAATATTTAATCATTTCTTACATACAACATAACTCCTCCTCTGACTATGGAATTTAAATACTGAAGCTTACAAACAGAAGATCACTACTAATATGTATACATGTTTTTTTTATTTTTTTATTAATTTTTTTGTTAAGAACAAGTTAAATAACATAGACTAACTATTAAGAACAAAACATAACTAAGCAATTTATTCAACTCAAATCTCGACAAAAATAGGGATTAATTTAGGGGATTTCAACAATAACGGGTTAAAGGTTAATATTAAGGGTAATACAAGAAATGGCTTGTTAGGCTCAAGGGGGTTTACTAGGGGTTAGTCGTGGAGGTAGGCTTTTCATGGCTTGAGTGGGTTAATCCTAAGTGCCTTAATCATTTTGACATATCAAATCAAATGATGTGGTCTTGACATGCATAATCAAGCAAGTTCTAGAATAACAGTTCAATACTGACGCACTCAAAGCAATAATAAAAGTGAGCATGAAAGAATTAATAGATGCTCAAAAGGCTCAAGAATCTCACAAAAATTATGGCTTTTTGATGTTTAAAACTTGTGAATTCTAACTCAAAGTAATACCTAAACTTCGGGGAAACAACCTAAAATTATAAATTCTTAAAAATCAACTTAACATGCTTGATTCTCTAATATCTTGAGGTTTGAACAATCAACGCATAAATGCCTATGTTTTAATTCAAGATATATCAATCAACGTCATAAATCAATCAAAATTTATCCTAAATACGATATGAGAGCTTTCTAAGAGAATAAGGCAGTCATTCAGGGAATTTTCTGATAATGAAATAAATACCCCCCACACTTAATATGTATATTGCCGTCAATGTACAAAGATAGATATTAGAATATAAAAATAAGATAGGAAGAGAAGTGAAACTTCCTGTATGATGAATTCCTCGAACTGGAGTTTTGGAGAGTAATCTGTGAGAGAGTGGAGGAGGATACTCCGGCGGTGGTAGAGGTTCATTAGTCCATAAGTCCTGCGCCAAAAGAATATTATAGCTAGTGGTAGCTATGGTCATGGTCGATCAGGACATGGCAGTCGTGGAGAACCTTTCCTGGTGGAGTTTTTAGTTCCTATGCGATGATGAGCTTAGGAGCTCTATATAACTGTGATAAAATCAAGAACTTTTTAGGGGATATTAGTAAGAATAATTACTCTTAATGAAATAACCGAAATTGATAATAAAATAAAATTCTAAAATCTTAATAAAAATAAAAAGTAGTTTTAATAAAAATTAAAAACATAAAATAATAAATAAATGTTTTTAAACATCTTCATCGCTGGATGGTTCGTGAGGTGGGACTGGCGATGGGATGTGGAGGTGCTGACAAATTTGTTGAAGAGTAGCATCAATGTTGTCAAATCGTTGAAAACACTGCTGCTCGAAATGAGTGAGGCGCTCAGAGATGTCAGCATATGAAGCCGCCGCATGAATTGGACGAGAGGGTGGTGGTGCCTGAGTCAGTGGGTCTTCGTGCTGTGGAGGGACATCATCAAGAATGTCCTCGTAGGCTTCCTCCTCGGTAGATTGGGCAAGACGATATTGAGGAGGGTAGGTTCCTTGGCGCTTTTCGATCATCCTCATGCTAAGCATGCTCGAGATGCCTTGTGGAGACATCTGGCCAATGAGGGTTAAGGATGATTCTTAGGCTGCGGTGCTGAGGAGCCCGAAGTGTCGAGCCAACCGAGTAACATAGGGGCCAATGGAGATGACCCCCTTCCTATGCCTCTCCGTCTAGTGCTGAATCGCGAGGGCGATGAAATAGGCAAGGTTGATGATGTGCCCGTGCAACATACACCACAAAAAGTAGGCGTCATGAGTGTTGATGACGCCAGTGCTCTATCCCGTCCTGTAATCGTGTGAGCCAAAATGGCGTGTAGGTACCTTAGAAATGAAGGGAGAGCTGATGCCTTGGAGTGACTAGGATTGTAGGTGGCCCCACCTGGTACTAGTGTGTCCCAGCACCGTAAAGGAGAACAATGGATGTGGTGGTTGAGAGCATGTAATTCATTCTCCTCCTTGAATTCCTCCGTATATAAACCTAGTGCTGTACCAAATTTTGGGACGCTGAGCTGAAGGACTAACCCGTCTAGGCAAAATTAGACCGTGCCAGGATCATCGTAGTTCGTTATTACAGTCTGAAGATGGAACGTTGAGCATAATTTTATCGTGATCTCGAGGTATGTTGGCTCGATGATCCCAAAGAACAGCTCCCAAGGGTCGGTGGTTAAGAGGGCCCGAATTGCTTCAGCCAACCGAACTTGTTCTACCTCGGCCCAGTTGATGCAGCGGCCCGCAATTAAGGGTAGGGCCCAGAGTATTTGGAATAGTTCTTCTTGGGGCCCGATGGGGAACCTCAGGAAAGGGTGATGAACTTTCGCGGTAGGACTCGAGGAAGATGATGCTCCCTTCCTTTTCTTTGAAGCAGGGACAGCGGCCTTTTTACCATATGAAGACGACATTCTGAACCTGCAATCAAACCATTACTTTGTTTTGATGAGTGGACAAGGAAGAATGCATCTAAATTCAAAAAGTCATAGATTATGACTAATATTTTAGCCACAACTATCATCACTTAACAATTCTAATCAAACTAATCCATTTTATAGCATACTTTTGTGGCATTGCATGATAATAGCATGAATAATAATAAAAGATATGTAACACCCCGAACCCGAGACCATCGCCGGTGTCGGACACGAGGGGTTAGCAAGCCAAGTTCACTTGTTTTGCCCATCCATTTGACATTTCCAGTCAGGCTGGAAAAACTGCGTCACTGTTGCCTTAAAAATCATATCTCGAGTTTCAAAACTCGGAAACTGGTTTTGTAAATTTTCCCTGAATTTAGACTCATATATCCATCCATGGATTTATTTCTAGGATTTTTGGTCGGGCCAATTGGTACAGTTTATTAGTTAAGGTCACCCATGTTACAGGGATCGACTGCTCTAACCTTCGCGCGGTATAACTTGAATATCTCTCCGTACAGGGCTTTAATGCTGGTTCCGTTTGTTTCTACTGAAACTAGACTCAAAATGGAATCTGTACATATAAGGTATGTCTCCTAATTCTTTCTGGATAATTTATAGTAAATTTTTAAAGTTGCGACAGGGAACCCAGAAACCGTTCTGGCCCTGTCTCACAATAGCTTTAATATCTCTTAACATGTAACTCCTATGACCATTTCGTTTCTTCCATATGAAAATAGACTCATCAAGGTTTATTTACATAGCTTATTCACTATTTAATTCCAATCCTACGAATTTTGGTGATTTTTCACATTCACGTCACTGCAGCTGGCAGCATCTGTTTTTAAGGTAGGTCTTACCTATTTGGTAGTCTCCATGAACCAACTAGTCTTGCCATACATAGGTTCATATATGATCATTTTAACCATGCCAATGGCTGATCATGTGACCAACATTCCCATTTCAAGCCATAGCCACATCATGACACCAAATATATATACATACAAACCACAATTAGTCTAAGTCGATACTTCACTTTTACGAGCCATTTTCGCATGGCCGTACATATATACATCACAACATATTTAACCAACAAGGGTGGTCCTATACATGCCATTTCAAGTTCAACCAAGAATTTATACCAAAATGGGGGCTTGATAGTGTGGATGACTTCGACTTCAACGATCCCAAATCCGATTGCTTGAGCGAAATCTAGAAAAGCGAGAGCCAAAGCAACGGGGTAAGCATTTTATGCTTAGTAAGTCTCAAGGAATATAATCAACTCTAATTACAGCAATACATTCACATAGCCAAATGCATCATTTCATTAATACACATTCTTACTTCACACTTCATCATTATATAATTTCACAAAGTATCAATCAATTCAATAACTGAAATTCATTAGTCGATTGAGCGAATGTTGCTCAAACATGTCGACTTTCCAATGCACATATAACATACCTTATCCTTTGGGCTTTTCGAGTGTACTAATTGAATTCATTACAGCAACCAACACTCACCTCCAGCCCAAGATTCTTGAATATAACCGGATATAATCACGTGCACAAATGCCTTGGTCTTAGCCGGATAGAATAACTCATACGAATGCCTTGGTCTTAGCCGGATATAGCCACTAGCACAATTGCCTTGGTCTTAGCCGGATATAATTTCCAGCATAATTGTCTTGGGCTTAGCCGGATATCATTCAATTTCTCATGTACACATACATCAATAATCATTGGACATACATATTTCATTTTTGTTACTAAGGCTCAAACACACATATATTCACAAGCATATTCGCCTTGGGACTTAGCCGGGTATCATTCAATTTCTCATACACACATAAATCAATAATCATACACAACCATACTTCATCTCACATAATTCAAGTAAGGTCACTTCTTGAGGACTTACCTCGGATGTTGTCGAACGGCTTTTTTGGCTATTCGATCACCTTTTCCTTCCCTTGTCCAATTGTGGCCCTCTTAGCTCTTGAGCTAATTCAAACAAATTCAATTTATTAAAACCTCATTGTGCTTGCTTATGGCGAATATGACAAGGAGTTTAAATGGTCATATGGCCACTCTTTAGCTTGAATACACAATGGTCATGCACATTTTATACTACATCAAGCAATTCATTACAATTTATTTGAGCATCAAGGAAAAGCTAAGGCCTTCAATAGGCTACCCAAGGCCGAATCTTCATGTACATGTTGAGGTCAATTTTGCACTTAATACCTCACAAAAACAGCATGCATTTTACTAGTTAATGCTTTGCACATTGTGGCCCAAAACTTATAATATAGCATCAAGCACTTATATGTGTGCTAGGCCGAATTGTGCTTGCAAATTTCACAAGCATTCTTCCACATCTTCTTCTTTAAACCAATATATTCATCACTTACTTCATAGCCAAAACATCATGTGCAAACATATATATACAATATGAGCATGGCCGAATTTCAAGGTGTCCATAGCCATCCAAAATACAAATTTTAACTAACATGCAAGAAGCATGAACCATGCTCATGAATGCATCATGGCGAATATGACAATCATGCTCCATTCAACTTCAATCATGGTTAAACACACAAAAGAAAACTCAAAATCTTACTCAAGAGTAGACAATCCATCATTGCATGCATCATCATCAAGCTTCACACTTAGCATGCAATGGCTTTATCACCATAACAACTTTGGCCAAATACCATTTCCATGGCATAACAAGGATTTGAGCCATGGCTAACATGCACATCAAGCTAGCAACCAAACCATGCATGAAACTCCCAACACAACCTCATACATACCTTAATCTTGATGCAAACTTAGCCAAATCTCCTTCTAGATCTCTTCCAACCCAAGCATGAAGCAAAAATCCTCCTCTTTTCCCTTAGTATTTTCGGCCAAGAAGATGAGAAAGGATGAACAAATTTTTTCTTTTCTTTCTTTAGGACATTCGGCCAAGCCTATGGAGAAGGATGAACACTTTTTTTGTTTCTCATCCTACTAACACTAATTTTTTTCCATACTCTTATTTTATCATTTCTAACATCATCCATTAGTAAAACATGTTGGGAACATGTTTCCCTTGCCCATAATTTGTCATGGCCGCCACTCCTCCTTAGGAAGGGATTATTTGACATGCAACTCCACCTTTTGTTAACATGTACTAACAAGCCATTTAAAATTAGCCTATCATATTTCACCATGTTTCACTTTGATCCCTATTTAATACTTTCTCATACAAATGGGTAAAATTAGAGAATGAAATTTCCACATATGCATGCACACACATAGTAAGCATAGAATATAACAATTAATTATTTTATGACTCGGTTTAGTGGTCCCGAAACCACATTCCAGCTAGGGTCTATTTTGGGCTGTCACAACTCTCCCCACTTAAGAAATTTTCGTCCCGAAAATCTTACCGTAAATAGGTTTGGATATCGCTCTTTCATAGAGTTCTCGGTCTCCCAAGTAGCTTCTTCTATCCCGTGCTTGAGCCATAACACTTTCACTAGCGGAACCCGCTTGTTTCATAACTCTTTCACTTCTCGTGATAGGATACGAATCGGTTCTTCCTCATAACTCATATTAGCTTGAATTTCAATTTCGATGGACTAATCACGTGCGATGGATCGGATCTATAGCGTCGAAGCATCGAAACGTGAAAGACATCGTGAACCTTTTGAGTTCGGGGGCAAAATCAAGCGATATGCCACGGACCGACTCGCTCGATATCTCATATGGTCCAATGAACCTCGGGCTCAACTTGCCCTTACGGTAGAACACGAGTATCTTTTTCCAAGGCGATACCTTGAGAAACACTTTATCACCCACGATACTCGATATCCTTACGCTTCAGATCCGCGTCGACTTCGACGATCGGAGGCTATCTTGAGACTTTCACGGATTACTTTCACTTTTCGCTCATTCAGCATCCCTAATCAAATCGACCCGAAAATCTTGCTTTCACCGAGCTCGGTCCAAAACAATGGTGTACGCCATTTACGACCGTACAAGGCCTCGTAGGGTGCCATCTTAATATTTGATTGAAAGTGTTGTTGTGGCGAATTCAATCAAAGGCAAATACCGTTCCCATGAACCACTAAACTCGAGGACGCAACATCTTAACATATCCTCAAGTATCTGAATTATCCGCTCGGATTGACCATCGGTTTGGGGGTGAAAGGCGGTTTGAAATGCAACTTGGTACCCAAAGCTTCTTGCAACTTTTTCCAAAATCGCGAGGTAAATCTCGGATCTCTATCCGACACGATAGAAATAGGCACCCGTGTAATCTCACAATGAGAAAGCGTACAATTTCGCTAATTTGTCCATTGAAAAATCCGACGACGGGGACAAAGTGGGCGACTTAGTCAATCGATCTACCACGACCCAAACCGCATCCTTCTTACTTGCGACAATGGCGGTCCGGATACAAAGTCCATTGTGACTCGATCCCATTTCCACTCGGGTATCGTGATTGGTGAAGTAATCCTGAAGGCACGATGTTCCGCTTTCACTTGTTGACATATTAAACATCTCAAACAAAGTCGGAGATGTCTCGCTTCATACCATTGCACCAAACCGGCGTTTCAATTCATTGTACATCTTCGTACTCCGGGTGGATTGCCATTCGGCTACAATGGGCTTCATTGAATTATCGAAATGAGTTCAATTCTTTGGGACACACAGACGACTTTTGAACCTCAAACAATCGTCATCGTCGATTTGAAACTCCGAGTCCTTGTTCGAACACATGCAGCCCGTTTTGCAACCAACTCGTCGTCGACTTTACGAGCTTCTCGAATTTGGTGTGTCAATAATGGTTTGGCTTTCAATTCAGCCACTAACACACTTTGTCGGATCGGACGGACAAGTGCACATTCATCGCTCGTAAAGTGAATAACGATTTACGACTCAAGGCATCCGCAACCACATTCGCCTTTCCGGGTGATAGTCAATGATCACTCATAATCCTTTAACACTCGAGCCAACGTCTTTGTCGCAGATTTAAGTCTCTTTGGGTCATCAAATATTTGAGACTTTTGTGATCCGAGTATACATGGCACCTTTCACCAAATAAGTAATGTCGCCAAATCTTTAAGGCGAATCGATGGCGGCCAATTCGAGATCATGAGTCGGATAATTTTTCTCATGTGGCTTTAATTGCCTCGGCGCGATAGGCCACAACTCGACCTTTTGCATTAATACGCAACCTAACCCAAGTAGAGGCGTCGCTATAGATGACAAACTCTTTCGGACTCGGGTTGCACTAGAATTGGGGCTTCGATCAAATAAGTTTTCAGTTGATCGAAACTTTTTGGCATTTCTCGTCCATTCGAACTTAACATCCTTTTGGAGTAGCCGTCATCGGCGTGGCTATCGTTGAGAAGCCTTTACAAATCGTCGGTAATAACAAGCAAGCCCCAAAAAGCTCGAACCTCGATAATATTTCTGAGGCTTCCAATTAAGTATGGCTGAAATTTTATTGAATTCGACTCGAATACCCGATCTGAGATACCACATGACCCAAGAAGCTAACCTCTCTTAACCGAACTCACACTTGTTGAACTTAGCATATAATTGCTTATCCGTAAAATTTGCAGCACTAACCGCGGTGTTCAGCATGTTCGGTCTCATTTCTTTAATAGACCAAGATGTCATCAATGAACACGACTACGAATCGATCCAAATATGGTCTAAAGATCCGATTCATTAAATCCATAAATACCGCGAGGGCATTAGTGAGCCCAAACGGCATCACTAGGAACTCATAGTGACCATATCTCGTTCAAAGCGCGTCTTGGGTACGTCAGAATCTCGGATTCGCAATTAATAATAGCCCGATCTCAAATCTATTTTCGAGAACACCGAGGCTCCCTTGATTGATCGAACAAGTCATCAATACGTGGCAACGGATATTTGTTCTTTATCGTCGCTTTATTAAGTCGGCGATAGTCGATGCACAACCGCATGGTTCCATCCTTCTTCTTCACGAACAATCTTGGCGCACCCAAGGCGAAAAACTCAGGCGAGCAAAACCTCTATCCACCAATTCTTGCAACCGAGCTTTCAACTCCTTTAATTCCGTTGGTGCCATATGATACGGAGCTATTGAAATTGGAGTGGTACCGGTATCAATTCGATGCCAAATTCTATTTCCGAACAGTGGTAAACCCGCAATTCTTCGGGGAAAACATCCGGGTATTCACAAACCACGGGCACAGATTCGGGTTTCTTTTCTGATTCCTTGTCATCGAGCACGTACGCAAGGTACGCAAGGTCTTACCTATTTGGTAGTCTCCATGAACCAACTAGTCTTGCCATACATAGGTTCATATATGATCATTTTAACCATGCCAATGGCTGATCATGTGACCAACATTCCCATTTCCAAGCCATAGCCACATCATGACACCAAATATATATACATACAAACCACAATTAGTCTAAGTCGATACTTCACTTTTACGAGCCATTTTCGCATGGCCGTACATATATACATCACAACATATTTAACCAACAAGGGTGGTCCTATACATGCCATTTCAAGTTCAACCAAGAATTTATACCAAAATGGGGGCTTGATAGTGTGGATGACTTCGACTTCAACGATCCCAAATCCGATTGCTTCGAGCGAAATCTAGAAAAGCGAGAGCCAAAGCAACGGGTAAGCATTTTATGCTTAGTAAGTCTCAAGGAATATAATCAACTCTAATTACAGCAATACATTCACATAGCCAAATGCATCATTTCATTAATACACATTCTTACTTCACACTTCATCATTATATAATTTCACAAAGTATCAATCAATTCAATAATCGAAATTCATTAGTCGATTGAGCGAATGTTGCTCAAACATGTCGACTTTCCAATGCACATATAACATACCTTATCCTTTGGGCTTTTCGAGTGTACTAATTGAATTCATTACAGCAACCAACACTCACCTCCAGCCCAAGATTCTTGAATATAACCGGATATAATCACGTGCACAAATGCCTTGGTCTTAGCTTTGGATAGAATAACTTCATACGAATACCTTGGTCTTAGCCGGATATAGCCACTAGCACAATTGCCTTGGTCTTAGCCCGGATATAATTTCAACATAATTGTCTTGAGGCTTAGCAGGATATCATTCAATTTCTCATGTACACATACATCAATAATCATTGGACATACATATTTCATTTTTGTTACTAAGGCTCAAACACACATATATTCACAAGCATATTCGCCTTCGGGACTTAGCCCGGGTATCATTCAATTTCTCATACACATATAAATCAATAATCATACACAACCATACTTCATCTCACATAATTCAAGTAAGGTCACTTCTTGAGGACTTACCTCGGATGTTGTCGAACGGTTTTTTCGGCTATTCGATCACCTTTTCCTTCCCCTTGTCCAATTGTGGCCCTCTTAGCTCTTGAGCTAATTCAAACAAATTCAATTTATTAAAACCTCATTGTGCTTGCTTATGGCCGAATATGACAAGGAGTTTAAATGGTCATATGGCCACTCTTTAGCTTGAATACACAATGGTCATGCACATTTTATACTACATCAAGCAATTCATTACAATTTATTTGAGCATCAAGGAAAAGCTAAGGCCTTCAATAGGCTACCCAAGGCGAATATTCATGTACATGTTGAGGTCAATTTTGCATAATACCTCACAAAAACAGCATGCATTTTACTAGTTAATGCTTTGCACATTGTGGCCCAAAACTTATAATATAGCATCAAGCACTTATATGTGTGCTAGGCCGAATTGTGCTTGCAAATTTCACAAGCATTCTTCCACATCTTCTTCTTTAAACCAATATATTCATCACTTACTTCATAGCCAAAACATCATGTGCAAACATATATATACAATATGAGCATGGCCGAATTTCAAGGTGTCCATAGCCATCCAAAATACAAATTTTAACTAACATGCAAGAAGCATGAACCATGCTCATGAATGCATCATGGCCGAATATGACAATCATGCTCCATTCAACTTCAATCATGGTTAAACACACAAAAAGAAAACTCAAAATCTTACTCAAGAGTAGACAATCCATCATTGCATGCATCATCATCAAGCTTCACACTTAGCATGCAATGGCTTTATCACCATAACAACTTTGGCCAAATACCATTTCCATGGCATAACAAGGATTTGAGCCATGGCTAACATGCACATCAAGTTAGCAACCAAACCATGCATGAAACTCCCAACACAACCTCATACATACCTTAATCTTGATGCAAACTTAGCCAAATCTCCTTCTAGATCTCTTCCAACCCAAGCATGAAGCAAAAATCCTCCCTCTTTTCCCTTAGTATTTTCGGCCAAGAAGATGAGAAAGGATGAACAAATTTTTTCTTTTCTTTCTTTAGGACATTCGGCCAAGCCTATGGAGAAGGATGAACACTTTTTTTTTGTTTCTCATCCTACTAACACTAATTTTTTTTCCATACTCTTATTTTATCATTTCTAACATCATCCATTAGTAAAACATGTTGGGAACATGTTTCCCTTGCCCATAATTTGTCATGGCCGCCACTCCTCCTTAGGAAGGGATTATTTGACATGCAACTCCACCTTTTGTTAACATGTACTAACAAGCCATTTAAAATTAGCCTATCATATTTCACCATGTTTCACTTTGATCCCTATTTAATACTTTCTCATACAAATGGGTAAAATTAGAGAATGAAATTTCCACATATGCATGCACACACATAGTAAGCATAGAATATAACAATTAATTATTTTTATGACTCGGTTTAGTGGTCCCGAAACCACATTCCGGCTAGGGTCTATTTTGGGCTGTCACAAGATATATAAAAAAAATTGGCAAATAACAAGAAGCATTTGAAAAGTATGAGGATTGAGTTAGAATATTTGAAAAAGGCATGAGTATTCCACCTATCCTAACCATGAATATTTTACTTTTAACTAATCAAATGGAGTAAAGAAATCTTGTAATGAAATAAAAAAAACTTGAACATGAAAAAAAATGAAAATTATTCTAGATTATGACATTTAAAAGTATGAAAATAACATAAAAACCTGCATATTATTATGATAAAAAGCCTTAGAAATCATTAAAATCGACAAGAAAGAAGTAAACAAACACTAGGAATGGAGGATTGAGCGTCAAAAATAGAGTTGGAGGTGGTGTACGGGCGTGGCGGGGAGGCCGTGTGGAATTGCAGTGGCTAGGGTTAGGGTTTTTGAGTGGGGAAGATAATGAATAGTACATGGTATTTATAGATTTTGGGGCACACAACCAGGTAACAAGCCCGTGTTCCCCAATTTCAGCCCGTGTGATTCGCGAATTTTGAATTTGGGTGCGTCTGACATTTAGTACACGCCTGTGTTCGACCACGGGTGCTAGACACGGGTGTGTCGCACACCCGTGCTGTTTTAATAGGTTCGCCCACGGTTCTTCAACACGGGTGTGTCGCACGCCCATGTTGTTTTGGCAGGCTTGACCACGGCCATGTCGCACAACCGTGGCATTTTATCGTAGCTCGTGTTTGGGGAAATCTTTGCCCTATTTTCACACAGCCCTAAGCACGCCCGTGTGCTTGGCCGTGTCTCTGTGGAAAACTTATATTCAAGAGCTTCGTTAGTAAGTTAGGTGTTAAAGACTAAATTTTAAAGAAGTTAATATAGTTAGTGCTCAGGTTTCCTCTTGAGAAACGCTTATCTATAGTCTAAGCTCGACTTACCTCTCTGTTGAATGATCATGGTGGTTGGAGGAGTTTATACTCCTCATTCTTGCTATCAATATCATCAAAATAAGGTTTTCAATGGGTGTTGTTTACCTTAAAAGTGCCGAACTTGGGATGACTCACCTCGACCTTACAGAATGGGAAAATGCTGAGTACCGTAAGAGGGATTTCTTCAATCGGTGTGGTAGCGACAATGTTGGGATCTGCGGCATCTAATAAGACACTATCTCCAACCTTAAGTTGATTTGGAAAGGTATTGAGCTCATTCTGTCGTAGATTCGGTTTGCCTGGTGTTCTCAGTTTATGTGCCCGCCATTCATCTAGCTCCTCGATTTGTAGCCTTCGATCTTCATGAATAGGTCCTCTACTATTGCTTGAGAATGGCTCATGTACTTCCTTCAGACTCATTTCCTGCAAAGAAGGTTGCACCATATTGTCAGTTTTAGTAGAATGGTTTAGACGATCACCTTCAATTTCCAATGTGTTGCTGGAATTGCGAGCTTGAAGGGTGATTGTTTCATCTCCCACATGGAGTGTAAGTTCACCTGTACCAACATCAGTAATTGTTTTAGCAGTTGCTAAAAAGGGCCTTCCTAGAATTCAAGGAGTGCTGCTATCCTCCTCTATGTTTAGAACAATGAAGTCAACGGGAAATATAAATTTATCGATTTTAACTAGCACATCTTCAATAATACCCCTAGGGAATCTTATAGTTTTATCTGCTAATTGAATGCTCATACTACTCTGTTTGGGTTTCCCGAGACCTAGTTGTTTAAACATTTTGTAAGGCATGACGTCGATACTATCCCCTAAATCAGTTAATGCATTATTAACATCTAAACTACCAATTAAGCAGGGAATCGTAAAACTCCTTGGATCTTTTAATTTGTTTGGTAGCTTATTTTGCAGAATAGCTGAGCACATTGCGTTTAGCTCCACATGCGACGCCTCGTCCAACTTCTGCTTATTTGCTAAAAGCTCCTTTAAAAATTTCATTGCTTTTGGCATCTGCGATAGAACTTCAATAAACGGTAAGTTAATGTGTAATTTTTTTAAGAGTTTAAGGAATTTACCAAATTTTTCATCTGAGTGGTCTTTCCTTGTGGCGTTGGGGTATGGCACACGAGGTTTATATTCGACATTCACTGATTTATTTTTATTATGACCTACCTCACCTTGACCTTTGCTTACCACAGTTTCTTGCCTCGGTTCTGGTTCAGGCTCAACGACTCCTTCGTTATCTTGAATATTAATTGCGTTAAGCTGTTCCCTTGGGTTAGGTTCAGTATTACTTGGCAAGCTACCTTGTGGTCATTTGGAGATTAGTTTGGAAAGCTGGCCTATCTGAGTTTTGAGCCCTTGGATCGACACTTGTTGATTTTTAAGTGCTGTCTCAGTGTTCTGAAAATGAGTTTCTAACACCGATATAAACTTTGAGAGCATCTCTTCAAGGTTCAGCTTCTTTTCCTATTGATAGGGTGGTTGTTGAAAACCCGAAGGATGTTGTGGTCTTTGATTTCCTTAACCGCCCCACGAGAAATTGGGGTGGTTCCTCCAACCTGCATTGTAAGTGTTACTATATGGGTTATTTTGGGATCGAGAGTTATTGTTACCCATATATTAGACTTGTTCCTCCTTGATGCTAGGGTTGAAGGGTTGATACTCTATGCATGCTCCTCCTCCATTTGTCTCGCACCTCATTACTGGATGTACTTGAGTAGAACCAAGTAAACCATCAATCTTTTTATTCAGAAGTTCTACCTAGTTTGACAACATAGTAACCGAATCGACGTTATAAATGCCTACTGTTTTAGTTGGCTTAGTCCTCATGACTTGCCACTGATAGTTATTCAGTGACATCTCTTCTATAAACTCATAGGCATCTTTAGGTGTTTTATTATTGATGGTTCCGCCTTGAATTGCGTCAACCATTTGTCGAGTCGAAGGATTCGAGGCCATTATGGAGCGTTTGAACTCAGAGCCAAAGCGGTAACCCATGGTGAGGCACCTTCTCGATGAAGTCTTTGTATCTCTCCCATGCATCGTAAAGAGTTTCTAAGTCCATCTCCACAAACGAAGAGATATTATTACGTAATTTAACCGTTTTAGCCGGCGAAAAATATTTTAATAGAAATTTTTTGGTCATTTGTTCCCAAGTAGTGATTGACCCTCGTGATAATGAGTTCAACCACTGTTTAGCTTTGTTTCTCAATGAAAAAGGGAATAACCGAAGATAAATGGCATCATCAGAAACACCATTAATTTTAAATGTATCGCATAGTTCTAAGAAGTTTGCTAAGTGAGCATTGGGATCCTGATCCTGTAAACCATCAAACTGAGAAAATTGCTGTATCATTTGAATAGTGTTAGGTTTTAGTTCAAAAGTATTTGCAGCTACAGCAAGTCTAACTATGCTCGATTCAGTTCCTATTAAAGAAGGTTTAGCATAATCATACATAGTGCGTGGAGCAGGATTTTGATTAACCACAATTGCAGGAGGTAGCTGATTGTCTTGGTTTTCAGCCATCTCTTCGGTTGGGGTTTGAGTATTGTCCTCTTGCTTGTTCTATTTGTATCTTAAGCTTCGCCTTATTTCTCTTTGATGTCTGCGAACTGTGCGATTGATTTCTTTGTCAAAAAGTAGTGGTCCTGACGGGTTTCTTCTAGTCATAAACTATAAAAACCTGCCAAGAGAAAGAAAAAAGTAAATTAATAAATAATAATAATAATTAAATTAAATTAAATTGCAAGAAAAATAAATGGCTAAAGTAATAAAAATTGAGCGTTCCTAATATCTTAGTTCCCCGGCAACGACGCCAAAAACCTGATCGCGTGATTTCGTGATAGGTTTTAAATATTTATAATTAATCATTCTTGAAACTAACTATTATCGCGATGTAGGCAAGTGTACCTATCGAACAGTATTATAGTTTTAGCAAGACCGGATTGTCGAACCCAAAGGAACTAAAAGTACTAGTAATGACTGTCTTTTTATTATCTAGCCTAAGAATAAAGAGGTTTTGTTTTAACTAACTAATTATCTAAACTAGGAATTCACAGAGAATGAAATTGGGGAATTGCTTTTGGGAAAATCGATTGAGTTAAGACAATACCTAAGGAAAAATCCACCTAGACTGTACTTGTTATTCTGGCTCCGAATCAGACGATTTATTCATTTAACTTGTTCCGTGGAGATCCCTAAGTTATGTTATTACCCCTATTCAAGACTAATAACGTATAATCCCTAGATTGAATAATTGAGACTTTTCTCTAATTAAATCCCTAGGGTTGCATTAACTCGATCTATGGATCCCCTTATTAGGTTTCACCCTAATCCGACAAAATCTTGTCACCCTATGTCTAGGCGCGCAAACAGCTTCGCTTAATTATGACAAATGTATCTTAGACAGGGTCTATTCCTCCTCTAAATAAGAGCTTATCTTGAATTAGTATCCTGGGATATCAAGACAAGAATTAAGAATACATAATTAAGAACAAGTGAAATATTTATCATACAATTCAGAAAATAATAACAAGATTCATCTTAGGTTTCATTCCCCTTAGGTATTTAGGGGTTTTAGTTCATAACTAAATAAGAAAACATCTCAGAATAATAAGGAATACAAAACATAAAGAAAACCCAAAACTCTTAAAGGGGAAATTGAGGAGAGATCTTCAGTTTTGATGATGAATCCGGCTCTGAGATGGATCAATCGGCTTCCTTGGAGTAATTCCCTACTCCTTCCCTGTGTGTCCCCTTTTCTTCCTCCTCTAGGGTGTATTTATAGGCTTTGGAATGCCTAAGAGCCCTCAAAATTAGCCTTTTTCGAACTGGACTCAACTTGGGCCCGGTAGGGAGACGCCCGTGTGACACGCCCGTGTGCGATTACTTTAGGCCGTGCTCGAGCCTGCCAACTTGACACGGCCGTGTGGTATGTCCGTGTGAGGAGGTCCAGGCCATGTTGATTTCGTACTTTGGCCCATTTTCTCTGTTTTGGCCCGTTTCTCGTTCCTTTCGCTCTCCTATGCTCTCGTAAGTATAAAACATGAAATTAAAGTATTAGGAGCATCGAATCACCAATTCTAATGGGAAATCATCCATAAAATGCATTAAACATGGGGTAAAAATATGTATAAATTACGGTTTATCATTGTGCTGAGTATCTAGTATGCCATTCACTTTTCGTTATTTTATTTTCATTGTTTATTATCACTAGTATGCCATTCACTTTTCGATTTCTACTTGGAATTTTATTTAATTTGTTCTTTTTATTCTTGTTTCTTATTTATTTTTTCTTTAATATGACTGTTCCCTGCCAATTTGTCTTTTTATTCTTACGTACTATTATCAACATTTGTTTCATATAGCATACTTTGTCTTTTAGTTTTGATTCATGTGTCGGTTGGGTATTTATTTTTTATTTATTTTATTTATCTACTTTCTACTTAGAATCACTTTATGAGGCTTACATATTTTGATTTCGAATACTCTATTTTAGGAGTAAATTGTTATTTAGGATTATTTGCTTTTATTTGGCGATACATTTTTCATTGATGAACTCTTTTTCTTTCTAGGTACACTATGGCAAACACACGAGGCAAGAAGACTGCTGTCTCTGCTTCAAAAAAATAGAAGGGGTCTGGTGCAACCTCTTCAAGCGCCTCAACTGAAGCTCGTCACCCTCTACTTTGATTTTCGTCAAGCCCAAAAAATGACTTGTTTCAGCTTTTGCGTGTGTGACCGCTAGGTGTGGGCTGATGTATTGATTGGGCTGCCTTGGAGTAGGTCTAACTTGCTCACCTGGTTCATTTCCATCTTGATACTACCCTGTGGGATCATTTCTTTGCAATTATCGAGCCCACCTATTCAGAGCTTACATTGGAGTTTTGCACTACTTTCTATCTCCAGCATGTGATGAATACCCATGACGAGGTTGGTACTATTATTTTTAGACTTGGTGGACTCATAAGGCATATGAGTGTACCAGAGTTTGGAGCTGCCTTGGGCCTCTACACGGAGGAGTTCATGGCGTCCAAAATTTTTTTACATCTGCACCATCACATACGCCACTCATCCTCTTGCTATTGGACTGACCTTATGGCAAGTACCGTTCCCTATGACGCAAGATGCTCAAAGGTGACTTCTCTTCCTCCAGCACTACGCTATATCCATGCTATCTTGGCTCATACTTTGACTGGGAGGAGAGAGAGCACAGGCGTCGTTAGCACCACCGAGCTTACTTCCTATGAAGCATGGCGACTGGTCGTGTATTTGATTTGGCATATTTTATCGCCCTCACATTTCGCCACCAGACAGACCGCCATAGGAGAGGCCCTATTTTCCTTGGCCTTTACGTGACTCACCTTGCTCGACACTTCGGCCTCTTTGACACTCTAGAGATGTCATCTACACTCACACTAGTAGGCCAGATGTCTCCTCAAGGAATTCGAGTAAGATCCACATGAGGATGATAGAGCGATGCCGTGGATTCGACCCCCTCAGTACAGACTCGTTCAGTCTGATGATCAGGATGAGCCAGAGGACATTACTGATGATGTTCCTCCCCCTCACGAGGACCCACATCCACACCCACCACCACCACCACCGAGTGACCGACCTCCTACTGCCACTTTGAAAGACATATTCGAGCGGCTCACTCGCTTTAAGCAGCAGTGTTTTGAGTGATTCAACAGCATCGATGCCACTCTTCGACAGATTTGCCACCACCTCTACATCTCTTCTTCGGCACCGTCGACCCACGAGGCATCTGATGATGAGGACTTCTGAGTCCCTTTATTTATTTATTATTATTATTATTATTATTATTATTTTTATTTAAATTTTATTTTTATTTTTATCTATTTTTGAAGACTTATGTTTTATATTTTGAACTATATTTATCTTTATGGTTTTTCTCGAGTAACCCCTTGATTCTCTTCCACAGTTGTGTTTATTTTTTCTACTAGTAACTCAGAATCATGCCTTTCATTAGCACTATCTACAATTCTAGCTTTCGCTATTCCAAAGATTTCATCCAAAAATTTAGGGCAGTTTCGCTTCTCTCCCTCTCTTCTAATATTATGCTTATATTGCTATTATCTTTCTTTGTACATTGAAGACAATGTACAACTTAAGTGTGGGGAGATTATTTAGATGATTATCAGAAAATCCCTGAATTTTTATCTTGTTCTCAAATAATTTTCTCATCTTATTATTAGAGTAAATCATAGGTAATTGTGCATTGATTATTTAAATTTAAAGACATTAGAAAATCAAGCATGATAAGTTAAAACTTTTGAGAATTAAAATTGCTAGGTTGTTCCCTTGAATTGAGGTATTATCTTGAGTTTTGAATTTACAGGATTGACATCAAATACCCATAATTTTCGTGAGATTTTGAGCCTTTTAGAGCATATATCTTTCTTGCTCACTGATTTTATTGGTTATGAGTGTGTCAACATTGATTTGTTATTCTAGAACTTTCTTTGATTATGCATGTTAAGACCACACCTTTGATTTGATATACTTAAATGATAAAGGCACTTAGGTTTCAGCCCATTTACTCCACAAAAAGCTTACCCACAATTGACCCCTAGTGAACCCTTTTGAGACTTAACTATTAGTTCCTAATTTTCCCCTTAATATTAACCCACAACTTAACCCTTTTGGATTCGTTAAGAATTTCTCCTTTTTCATTGACTCCTTTTTATCGAGATTTGATTTGATTAGTTACCTAACTATGTTCGTTCGTTCCAGTTGCTGAATTATTTCTTGTTATATACTTTCCATTAAATACTTGTTCTTATTCTTAAAAAAAAGAAAAAAACAAAAGAAAAACATATACTTATATTCATTCGGTTGCATATCATTCTAAAGAGCTTGGATAAGTTAAATTTTTTATATTGAGAAAAAGCTCACATCATTAGTTTCGGATAATTCAAATTCTAGCATTTTTTTTGTAATTCGGTGATTAGCTTTATTTTTTCTAAGTTTGTTAATTTATTAAATTAATCTCGATTCTAACCCTCTTTTTCAGCCTTTATCCACACCTTTAACCCAAGCACTATTACAACCCGGTTAAAGACCTTTTGATTTGTGTATCATCTCATTCATAGTGGCGGAGATTTAATTTTCATGCAAGCCTATGGTAATAACTTTTCATGTTTGAAAATTGAGTGCTTAATTATTAAACCTTAAACACTTTGAGTGATTTGAGTGAATCATTAGTGAGGATGTCAACCTTGTCAATTTGGAATTAAAGGTGATTACTTAGATAAAGGGGGATACCTATGAATTTATGATTGAAATGCTCAATTTGGACTGTTTGAAACCTTCATGTTCTTTTAGTTAAGCTCTTAACGTATATTTACTTGTGGATTATTTCGAACATTATTGATGAGAATTATAAGTTGAGAAGAATTTATTTTAATTGTGAGTTGAGGATTTTGCTTGAGGACAAGCAAATGCTTAAGTGTGGGGATATTTGGTAAACCGTAATATATACATATTTTTACCCCATGCTTGGCATATTTATGAATGATTTTTCATTGGTTTTAGTGAATTTGATGCTCCTAATCCTTTAATTTCATGTTTTATACTCAGGAGACCTTAGAATAGCAAAAAGAGGAAGAAACGGGCCAAAAATAGACAAATTGGGACTAATTCAGTGTTTCACACGGCCTAGGCACTTCCACACGGGCAATTTACACGCCCGTGTGTGACACACTAGTAGACCATATGCCCGTGTTTTATGGTCGTGTCGACACGAAACCAAGTCAGAATTGTACATGTCCTGAGCATTTTCACACGGGCGTGGCACACGGCCATGTCCTTGTCGAGCCCAAGTCTAATTCTACTTGGAAAAGGCTAATTTTGGGCTAATTTGGGCATTCCAAAGTCTATATAAACACCCTAGAAGAGGATTAAAGGGAGACACGCATAGTAGAAGGAAGAAAATACCTAAGGACAGCCATCGGAATTAGCTCGGAGGCAGGATTTACATCAAGACTGAAGATTTCCATTCAATTTCCTAGAATTTCTTTGAGTTTCTTTATGTTTTTTTGTTTTCTGAATCTTGAGATGTTCTCTATTGTTATGAACTAAATTCCCTAAATACATAAGGGAGATGAAACCTAAGACGAATCTTATTACTATTTGAATTATATGATAAATACTTGTTATTATTCTTAATTGTGAGTTTAACCCTTGCTTTAATATTTTAGGATATTAATTCAGGTTCTTGATGTGCTTATTCAGTGGAGCAAAAGTCCCTGTTTAAGAGTAGATCATTCATAATTAAGCAGAGTTGCATGCAATCCTAGAGATAGGACGACATAAATCTGCCGGATTAGAGTCAAATCTAATAAAGGAATCCATAGATCGAGTTAATACGACAATAAGGGTTTTAATTAGAAAGCGATTTCGATTAATCAACCTAGAGTCAGTTGTTTTTAGTCTTGAGAGAGATATTAACATAAATCAGGGAATCCTACAGATTAAGTCAAGTGAATAAATCATCTAATTCAGAGGTAATAAGTGAAGTCTAGGTGAATTATTCCTTGGGTATTGTCTTCTTCATCGGTTTTCCAAAAGTATTTTCCAACTTTAATCTCCGTCGCAATCTTAGCTAATTAGATAATTAATTTTAGATTAAAAATTCTCTTAATTGTTAGGCTAGATAATAAAAAGATAGTAATTACTAGTACTTTTAGTCCTAGTGGATACGATATTTCCGGTCTCACCATAACTATACTACTGTTCGATAAGTGCGCTTGCCTTAGTCAAATTTTTAGTTAGTTTTATGACCATCAGTGATTGTTTTGTCACCTACACAAAGCGTTAGTTCACCTGTACCAACATCTTTGATAGTTCTAGCAGTTGCTAAAAAGGGCTGACCTAGAATTAAAGGTAAGTCACTATCCTCATCCATGTCTAGAATAACAAAGTCAACTGGGAATATAAATTTATCAATCTTAACGAGTACATCCTCAACAATACCCCTAGGAAATCTAATACTTTTATCTGCCAGTTGTATACTCATCCTAGTTTGTTTAGGTTTCCCAAGTCCTAGTTGTTTGAACATTTTATAGGGCATGACATTAGTGCTTGCCCCTAAGTCAGCCAAAGCATGATTAACAGCTAATCTACCAATTAAACAAGGAACAGTAAAACTGCTTGGATCTTTTGACTTGTTGGGTAGTTTATTTTGTAGAATTGCTGAGCAAACTGCATTTAATTCCACATGCGACAATTCATCTAACTTCCATTTGTTTGCCAGAAGCTCCTTTAAAAATTTAACTAAATTGGGCATTTGCAAAAGAGCTTCAATAAACGGTAAGTTAATATGTAATTTTTTTAAAAGGTTAAGAAATTTACCGAATTATTCATATGTGCGGTCTTTCTTTGTTGCATTCGGGTATGGCACACGAGGTGTATATTCTCTGCTTACCATTTTTTGTTTATTCTGGCTTTCATCCACCTTATCTTGGCTTACCACAATTTCTTGTCTTGGTTCTAGTTTGGACTCAACTAACCCTTCTTCATATTGAATAGTAATTGTATGGCGCTGTTCTCTTAGGTTAGTCTCAGTGTTGCTAGGCAAGCTACCTTGTAGTCTTTTAGAGGTCAGCTTAGCAAGCTGACCTATTTGATTCTCGAGCCCTTGAATCAACGCTTGCTGATTTTTGTGCGCTGTTTTGGTGTTTCTGAAATGTGTTTCTGACACTGAGATGAATTTCGTTAGCATCTCTTCAAGGTTCGGCTTCTTTTCCTACTGGTAAGGTGGTTGAAAGCCTGGAGGGGGTTGTGGTCTTTGATTGCCTTGACCACCCCAAGAGAAGTTGGGGTGGTTCCACTAACCAGCATTATAAGTATTACTATAGGGGTTATTCTGAGGTCTAGTATTGTTGCCCATATAATTGACTTGTTCATTCGTAATGCTAGGGTCATAGGCTAGGCATTCTGGATTATTCATTCCTCCTCCACTTGTGTCACACTGTATCACTGGATGTACCTGCGTAGAGACACATAAACCATCAATCTTTTTATTTAAGAGCTCTACTTGGTTTGATAATGGTAACCGTGTCGAGGTTGAAAACACCAGCGGCTTTCGTTGGCTTTGTTCTCATAACTTGCCACTGATAATTATTTAGTGACATCTCTTCAATAAACTCATAAGCCTCCTTAGGTGTTTTGTTATTTAGGGTCCTGCCGGTGGCTGCATCGATTAACTGCCTAGTTGAGGGGTTCAAACCATTGTAAAAAGTTTTAACCTGTACCCATAAAGGTAACCTATGGTGAGGACACCTTCTCAATAAGTCCTTATACCTCTCTCATGCATCGTAAAGAGTTTCTAAATCCATCTGCACAAAAGAAGAGATATCATTCATACACTTTGCCGTTTTAGCAGGCAGAAAATACTTTAGTAAAAAATTTTCGGTCATTTGTTCCCAAGTAGTGATGGAACCTTGTGGTAACGAGTTCAACCGCTGTTTAGCTTTGTTCCTCAATGAAAAGGGAAATAACAGAAGACGAATGGCATAATCAGAAATGTCATTTATTTTGAAAGTATCATAGAACTCTAAGAAGTTGGCCAAATGAGTATTCGGGTCTTTATCTTGCAAACCATCAAACTGAACAAACTGTTGAATCATTTTTATAGTGTTAGGTTTTAGTTCAAAATTATTTGCAGCAATTGCAAGTCTAACAATACTCAATTCAGCCCCAGCTAAATTAGGCTTAGCATAGTCGTACATAGTACGAGGGGCTGGATTCTGATTTACAGGATTTGTAGCAACCACAGAAGGTAATGGATTATTCTAATTTTTAGCCATCTCCCCGGTAGTATTGGTATCGTCCTCGTGCTCTTCCTCTATATATTGTAGACTCCGCCTTATTTCTCTACGGTTTCTGTGAGTTGTGCTTTCAATTTCACTGTCAAAAAGTAGAGGCCCTGATGGGTTTCTTCTAGTCATAAACTATAAAAACCTACCAAAAGCAAATAAAAGAAAAATTAGTAAATTAGAAGTAGAAATAAATTGCAATAAAAATAAAAAAAATGGCTAAAGTAATAAAAATTAAGCGTTCCTAATATCTTAGTCCTCGACAACGGCGCAAAAAACTTGATGATCGTTTTATGAAACACTAAACTAGACTACGATCACGACTTAGGCAAGCGCACCTATTGAATTGTAGTATAGTTATGGTAAGTCCGGAATATCGTATCCACAAGGACTAAAAGTACTAATATTAACTATCTTTTTATTATTTAGCCTAAAATATAAGGGATTTGTTTTAATCTAAAATTAACTTAAGTAATTAACTGCTGAACGCAACGAAGAGAGAATTGGGAAGAAAAATACTTGAAGAAAACTTATAGAGAAGACAACACCCAAGAAAGAATCCACCTAGACTTCACTTATTATTCTAACAAGAATCCACCTAGACTTCACTTATTATTCTAACAAGAATCCACCTAGACTTCACTTATTATTCTGACTCTAAATCAAACGATTTATTTACTTGTCTTGATCTGTAGAAATCCCTAAATTATGTTACTATCTCTTTTGAGACTAAAAACAACTGAATCTAGGTTGATTAATTGAAATCTCTTTCTAATTAAAATCTCTATTGTCGCATTCACTCGATCTATGGATTCCCTTATTAGATTTGACTTTAATCCGGTAGATTTATGTCGCCCTATTTCTAGGGTTACAAGCAACTCCTCTTAATTATGGTATATCTACTTTTAAACAGGAACTTTTTCTCCTTTGAATAAGCATATCAACTTGAATTAATATCCTGAAAATATTAGATCAAGAATTAAGAACACATAATTAAGAACAAGAACAAGTATTTATCATTAAATTCAGAACATTAAATAATAAGATTCGTCATAGGTGTCATCCTCCCTAGGTATTTAGGGAGTTTAGTTCATAATGTGAAAGGAAAACATCTCAAATTTAGAAAAACAACAAGACATAAAAAACCCAAATAAACTTCGAGAGAAATTTGAATGGAGATCTTCAATCTTGAGGTGGATCTGCCTCTGAGACGATTCCAACGGCTTCCTTCAAGTAATTTCTCTTTTCTGCTCTGTGTGCCCCTTTTTTGCTCCTTTTGCTCTCAAATGCTCTCCTGAGTATAAAATATGAAATTAAAGGTTTAGGAGCATCTAATTCACTAAATTATATGATAAATCATCCAAAAATATGCTAAGTATGGGATTAAAATATGTTACTTTTATGGTTTGTCAGTATGCATGGTAGTAAACACACAGACAGAGACACGGCCATGTGTCTCAGCCATGTGGAGGACACGACCTAACACACGGGTGTGTGCCTTGGCCGTGTGCCCCTAAATGTAACACCCCTAACCCGTATCCGTCGCCAGATTAGGGTTACGAGATATTACCAATCAAAGCACAAATCCAAATGTTCATATGAGTACACTTGCATAAACTTTTAAGAACAACTATTTATTAACATCAATAATTGATGTAATTGCTAATATCACATAACTGAATATACTTTAAATTCAACTTATAAAATGTGCAAACATTCAAACTTTATTACACTTAAATTGCATACTGTATTCTATACACAAATGGAATATACAAAAACTACAACATATAATCATTTAAATAAAGTCATATCATATTCGACATTCACTTAATAACAAGTTGGAAACTTATACTTCACATAAAAACACATACTATTTTCATGATTTACCATTGCACAAGTTGCTATTCATCTGGTTATTATTCAGTGCATTTAGCAGAATGCAAATCTAATTAAACAAATACTCACTTACAACTTAACTCAATCATTTTACAAATCTATGCACTTTAAACATTCAAATCAATATATATTATATAATATAATAATAACAACATTTAACAAGCCATGACCGAATGCAAACTTGCTAAAATTTTCCCATTTTAATCACATTTTCCAAACCCTAATGTAATATAATTTAATAAAACCTAACAACATATACAAATTATCATTATTTAGTCCATTCGTTATATAACTATCACAACCAAATTTAAACAATTAAAACCCATTCAAATACATGCATGCATATGATAATTGTTACATTTCAGTACTAAGCTGAAACTAGTTTACTATTTCCAAGCACCAAACGTAGCAAATAACACATCTCCTAATATCAATCCTAACTATCCCAAAACATATCCGATTATTCTTTAAAACCTATTCAAAACACATCTCATACATGCAATGTAATAATCATGCCAAACCAACTTATCTCATGTTCGAATGTAACCAAATAAATATTAATGCTATACCACATATTAATACCTTAATATTATGTCAACCGAATTTTCATTCATACTTTATTTTAATATGAATCACATTTAAAACAACAACACATACCTAAGGATATATGCATATATATTACGACTATTATATTCATACCTCTTCCAAGTCATTAATCAATTTCCATGCTCCAACATGTGTCACTACTCAACTATTTCCAAAACATATATCATATATCACCTATGCCATTCATTCACAACACATAGCATCATCACCAAACAATTTAGACCATTATCAAACATAATCAAAACCAAACTTAGCAGTAAAGCCATTTTCGCATGGATTTAGTTATACATAACCAAAATTCAACATTTCAAAACACATTCTAGCCTATACATGCCATAGTTCGAGTTCAACTATTTAAATACTGAAGCGGTAGATAGTGTGATGAACTTTGCTGATGATCCCTGAGCTTGTAACTTGAATCCAAAATCTATAAAATAGAAGCAAATATACACATAGTAAGCTATAATAGCTTAGTAAGTCATAAGAAAATAAGCAATTCATTGATATTATCAGCTTAATTAAACTAAACCATAATATAATATAGTTATTACATTTAGTTGCAACCACCATGTTTCATAAATAATGTGTTTTCATACACAAACACCTCCTTGGCCGAATGTTAATATAATCCAAATAATTACCTAACATTCAACCTTCAAGCCAAAATGTCAATATATATATACCAAATATACATACACTTATATACACGAGCTCAAACACATATATCATGGTCAGATAAATCCTTTATTTGCATCACCCATGATCTAAAACCAATAACCAAATTACTTACTTACTTTATTTTAGTTAGGTAGCAAACTAATTCATACCTGGTTGTTTCAACTCATTTTACACTTTCGATCACAACTTATCGATGCCCGATGAACCATTCAAAATTGGATAGGACACTCGAATAATCACACATATATCATACAATGCCAATGTCCCAGACGTGGTCTTCCATATAATCACATATTGATGCCATTGTCCCAGATAGGGTCTTACTCGCACATATTCATCGAAGTCACATATCGATGCCATGGTCTTACTCGCACACATATATTGGAATCCTATTTCATGACATATGTATCCTAACTATTCCTAAGGTTCATACGGGGCTTTCTGACGTCATAACTCGGTCGAAACGAACTGAGAAATATAGTAGCCAAGCTTATTCACATTCGGCTATAGCATATAATAATTCATTTATTTCAATTCAGCGTATATATTTTTAATTTAATTAAAATTAGGTACGTCTATTTGCTTATAAACTTACCTCGGACTATGTAAAACAAAATAGGACAGCTAGTCGACAACTTTTGCTTTCCCCCGATTTGAATCTGATTTCTTTGGTTCTTGATCGAAACATATTCAAATTAATCTCATTCAAACATATTTCCATTCAATTTAATCCAAAAACACAAAAATGGGCAAATTACCATCTTACCCCTGACATTTACACTTTTTACAATTTAGTCCCTATTGCACAAAACACAAAATATGCAAAATTTCCCTATACCCAAGTTATGTCGAATCTTACCCATATCCATACAAGTCCTTACATTTCATTTATTTCACATTTTAGTCCCTTAAATTATTATTTTTGCAATTTAGTCCTAATTACTCAAAATCATCAAAAACTCCAATACAAAACATGTTAATCTAAAACTTATCTTTCATATTTCATCATCAAACAAAAAAAATCACAAGCTCTCAAAAATGACATTACTCAAAATATTCACCAAAATAAAAAATTCAAGCATAGGTCTTGAAGATAGCTTAGTAACGATCTCAAAAACGTAAAATTATCAAAAACTGAGCTAAACACATATCTTGATTGAGCTTTAAAGATGGCCGAACCCTAGCTTCTAATATTTATTTTTATTTTTATTTAGTTTCGGTCAAAATAAAATGAATGAACATGGTTTATTTTATGTTTTATGATATATATTATAACTTATTATAATTTAAAGTTTAATTTACATATATAACCTTAATGAAATAATATAAAAACTATATAATATATGCTTAATACCGTCCAACTAATATGTAAATGGGCTATTTACAACTTAAAGGCTTCCATTAATAAAGCCATTAGCAATTCAGCCCCTTTTTAGAAATAACCACCCAATTTTTATTTTACGCGATTAAGTCCTTTATTCAATCGGACACTCAAACTATAAAATTAAAGCATAAAAATTTTACAGATATAAATTCACACAAAATAAACACAGAAAATAATTTTTAAATATTTTTCTGACTCAGATTCGTGGTCCCAAAACCACCGGTTCGATTAGGGTCTAAATCGGGTTGTTACACTAAATGAGTGATGATGTCATAAAAAGAATGTCCAGGTTTTTGAACATGAGCGATGACATGAGCGTGTCTAAGTTATGTGAGGGACACGGGCATGTACTCAGCTGTGTGAAAACCCCTATAAATTCAACATGAAAAAAATAAATTTTAGAAATTCCACACGGGCATGTCCTAAGGGACACGGGCGTGTGCCAATGCATACGGACGTGTGAGGCTTAAACTTAGAAACTTTCTTAAAATTTTCTTAAGTTCTTGGTTTAGTTCTGGATTGCTTTTAAGGTATTTTTTGGACTTCGTAGGTCCATAACAAGGATAATATGATCTTGTTTGATCGGTTTTAATTTGGAATGAAATTTTGTGACCCGGTTTTGCATGTTTGTGAATGTTTAAGTGCGATAACGCCTCAAACCCTGTCTTGGTGTCGGATACGGGTAAAGGGTGTTACATTTAGTGGTATCAGAACTATGGTTTACTCGATTCTCAGACTAACCTAGCGTTTTGAGTTTAGCTATACATGCCATACATATATATATATAAGTAATGATAGTGTGACGACTCCTGGAAATATTAAAATGTGTTTTCATATAGCAAATGGATCCCGATAGAGCAGTGGCGGATGATGTAGAAAGTAAAGTACTTACTCCAGTTGAAGGAGCGGTGCCATCTGAAAGTAGACCCGAAACTGTCAGTAAAGGAGAAGGAGGTAGAGAGGCCTTTCTCCACATGATGAATGCATGGTATACAGAGTTTGTTTGAACGAAACCGAATGCTCAACCTCTCCCACCTCCCCCAAATCTTCAACCCGCACTTGTAATGCCTCAAAATATGGATTTTATGAGGTTTTCTAGAATGCCTATTGATAAAATTCGGAAATAAGATGTCGAGGAATTTAGGGCAAATGCCAATGATGACCCTAAAAGAGTAGAGTTCTGGTTAGAGAACTCAATACTGGTATTTGATGAATTGTCATGTACACCTGATGAGTGCTTAAAATGTGACATATCATTGTTGAGAGACGCGGGGTATCACTGGTGGAGAACACTGATATCTGTAGTACCACTAGAGAGGGTTACTTGGAAATTCTTTCAAGAGGAATTTCGAAAGAAATACATTAGTGAAAGAATCATCGAACAGAAGCGTATGGAATTCTTGGAACTGAAACAAGTTCGTATGAAAGTTAGTGAATATGAGAGAGAATTCATCAGAGTCAGCAAATATACTCGAGAGTGCGTACCCTCCGAGGCTAAGATGTGCAGAAGATTTGAAGATGGGCTCAATAAGGATATTAAGACATTAGTGGGTATTCTTGAGTTGAAAGAATTTGTGGCACTTGCTGAACGGGCTTGCAAAGTCAAAGACTTGGTTAAAGAGAGGAAGAATGCCGAGTCTGATATAAGAGATTCAAGAAAAAGATACATAAGTCATTGCCATCTTAGTCTAAGAAATCTAGAGAAATGTATTCTCGTTCACATGTGTCGGTTGGACATTCCTACAGGAATCGTAAAAAGTAGAATTCGAGTTTTAGATCTCAGGCTACGTCTGTGGCAAGCGTAGGTAACACTAAACCTTCTAAGGTTGAATGTCCGCAATGTGGTAGACGTCATTCTGGCAACTGTAGAGTGAGTGAAGGATCTTGTTTTAAATGTGGTTCTCTAGACCATTTTATTAAGGACTATCCTGAGATGATGGAAAAAGAAAGATTTTAGAGTTCAAGACCGAGTGGCGCAGTTTCTAGGGGAAGACCCTCTAGAAATGCTGGGAATGAATCTGGTAGTAAGAATGTGACGCGAGATACAGCAGTGAGGTCTGAAGCTAGGGCTCCGGCTAGAGCCTATGCCATATGTGCACGCAAAGGCGCAACTTTTCCTGATGTGATCACTGGTAAATTTTCTCTTTATGATACTAATGTTACGGCTTTGATAGACCCTGGCTCCACTCATTCGTATGTGTGTATGAAATTGGCATCTAGTATGAATATACCTGTCGAGTCTACAGAATTTGTAATTAAGGTGTCTAGTCCATTAGGAAAGCATGTGATAGTTGATAAAGTATGTAAGAAATGTCCTTTGCTGGTTAGAGATCGTTGTTTTTCAGCTGACTTGATGTTGTTACCATTTGATGAATTTGATGTCATACTGGGTATGGATTGGTTGGCACTACATGAGGCTGTAGTGAATTGTAGGCAGAAAGTTATGGAACTGAAATGTGAAGACAGTGAAATTCTTTGGGTTGAATTAGATGATGCGGATAAGTTGCCAATGATGATATCTTCGATGGTTCCTCAGAGATATATGATAAAAGGGTATGAAGCTTATTTGGCATATATGTTGAATACAAAGGAGTCCAAATTGAAAATCGAATCAGTGCCGGTTGTGTGTGAATATGCGGACCTATTTCCAGAGGAATTACTAGGTTTACCTCCAGTTAGAGAAGTCGAATTCAGTATTGAGCTAATGCCAGGGACAGCACCTATCTCTATTGCCCCATATAGGATAGCCCCGACTGAACTGAAAGAATTAAAATTATAGTTGCAAGAGCTAACCGACAAGGGTTTTACGAGACCAAGCTTTTCGTCGTAGGGTGCTCCCGTACTATTCATGAAAAAGAAGGACGACTTTATGAGATTATGCATTGATTACCGGTGGCTCAATAAGGTGACAATAAAAAATAAGTATCCTTTTCCAAGAATTGATGACTTGTTTGATCAACTGAAGGGAGTGACATGGTTTTCTAGATAGACTTGAGGTCTGGATACTTCTAGTTACAAGTGAAAGATTCTGATGTGCCTAAGACTGTCTTTAGAATGAGGTATAGCCACTATGAGCTTCTTGTTATGCCATTTGGACTAACGAATGCTCCTGTCGTGTTTATAGATTTAATGAACCAGATTTTTCGGCCATATTTAGATAAGTTTGTTGTGGTGTTTATTGATGATATTCTGATTTATTCTAGAAATGAGGCAGAGCATGCCGAGCATTTGAGAACTATTTTGCAGACTCTGAGGGATAAATTGTAACACCCTGAACCCGAGACCATCGCCGGTGTCGGACACGAGGGGTTAGCAAGCCAAGTTCACTTGTCTTGCCCATTCATTTGACATTTCCAGTCAGGCTGGAAAAACTGCGTCACTGTCGCCTTAAAAATCATATCTCGAGTTTCAAAACTCGGAAACTGGTTTTGTAAATTTTCCCTGAATTTAGACTCATATATCCATCCATGGATTTATTTCTAGGATTTTTGGTCGGGCCAATTGGTACAGTTTATTAGTTAAAATAACCCATGTTACAGGGATCGACTGCTCTGACCTTCGCGCGGTATAACTTGAATATCTCTCTGTACAGGGCTTTAATGCTGGTGCCGTTTGTTTCTAATGAAACTAGACTCAAAATGGAATCTTTACATATAATTTATGTCTCCTAATTATTTCTGGATAATTTATAGTAAATTTTTAAAGTTGCGACAGGGAACCCAGAAACCGTTCTGGCCCTGTCTCACAATAGCTTTAATATCTCTTAACATGTAACTCCTATGACCATTTCGTTTCTTCCTTATGAAAATAGACTCATCAAGGTTTATTTACATAGCTTATTCACTATTTAATTCCAATCCTACGAATTTTGGTGATTTTTCACATTCACGTCACTGCAGCTGGCAGCATCTGTTTTTAAGGTAGGTCTTACCTATTTGGTAGTCTCCATGAACCAACTAGTGTTGCTATACATAGGTTCATATATGATCATTTTAACCATGCCAATGGCTGATCATGTGACCAACATTCCCATTTCCAAGCCATAGCCACATCATGACACCAAATATATATACATACAAACCACAATTAGTCTAAGTCGATACTTCACTTTTACGAGCCATTTTCGCATGGCCGTACATATATACATCACAACATATTTAACCAACAAGAGGTGGTCCTATACATGCCATTTCAAGTTCAACCAAGAATTTATACCAAAATGGGGGCTTGATAGTGTGGATGACTTCGACTTCAACGATCCCAAATCCGATTGCTTCGAGCGAAATCTAGAAAAGCGAGAGCCAAAGCAGCGGGTAAGCATTTTATGCTTAGTAAGTCTCAAGGAATATAATCAACTCTAATTACAGCAATACATTCACATAGCCAAATGCATCATTTCATTAATACACATTCTTACTTCACACTTCATCATTATATAATTTCACAAAGTATCAATCAATTCAATAACAGAAATTCATTAGTCGATTGAGCGAATGTTGCTCAAACATGTCGACTTTCCAATGCACATATAACATACCTTATCCTTTGGGCTTTTCGAGTGTACTAATTGAATTCATTACAGCAACCAACACTCACCTCCAGCCCAAGATTCTTCGGAATATAACCGGATATAATCACGTGCACAAATGCCTTGGTCTTAGCCGGATAGAATAACTCATACGAATGCCTTTGGTCTTAGCCCGGATATAGCCACTAGCACAATTGCCTTGGTCTTAGCCGGATATAATTTCCAGCATAATTGTCTTGGGCTTAGCCGGATATCATTCAATTTCTCATGTACACATACATCAATAATCATTGGACATACATATTTCATTTTTGTTACTAAGGCTCAAACACACATATATTCACAAGCATATTCGCCGGGACTTAGCCGGGTATCATTCAATTTCTCATACACACATAAATCAATAATCATACACAACCATACTTCATCTCACATAATTCAAGTAAGGTCACTTCTTGAGGACTTACCTCGGATGTTGTCGAACGGCTTTTTCGGCTATTCGATCACCTTTTCCTTCCCCTTGTCCAATTGTGGCCCTCTTAGCTCTTGAGCTAATTCAAACAAATTCAATTTATTAAAACCTCATTGTGCTTGCTTATGGCGAATATGACAAGGAGTTTAAATGGTCATATGGCCACTCTTTAGCTTGAATACACAATGGTCATGCACATTTTATACTACATCAAGCAATTCATTACAATTTATTTGAGCATCAAGGAAAAGCTAAGGCCTTCAATAGGCTACCCAAGGCGAATATTCATGTACATGTTGAGGTCAATTTTGCACTTAATACCTCACAAAAACAGCATGCATTTTACTAGTTAATGCTTTGCACATTGTGGCCCAAAACTTATAATATAGCATCAAGCACTTATATGTGTGCTAGGTTTAATTGTGCTTGCAAATTTCACAAGCATTCTTCCACATCTTCTTCTTTAAACCAATATATTCATCACTTACTTCATAGCCAAAACATCATGTGCAAACATATATATACAATATGAGCATGGCGAATTTCAAGGTGTCCATAGCCATCCAAAAATACAAATTTTAACTAACATGCAAGAAGCATGAACCATGCTCATGAATGCATCATGGCCGAATATGACAATCATGCTCCATTCAACTTCAATCATGGTTAAACATACAAAAAGAAAACTCAAAATCTTACTCAAGAGTAGATAATCCATCATTGCATGCATCATCATCAAGCTTCACACTTAGCATGCAATGGCTTTATCACCATAACAACTTTGGCCAAATACCATTTCCATGGCATAACAAGGATTTGAGCCATGGCTAACATGCACATCAAGTTAGCAACCAAACCATGCATGAAACTCCCAACACAACCTCATACATACCTTAATCTTGATGCAAACTTAGCCAAATCTCCTTCTAGATCTTTTCCAACCCAAGCATGAAGCAAAAATCCTCCTCTTTTCCCTTAGTATTTTCGCCAAGAAGATGAGAAAGGATGAACAAATTTTTTCTTTTCTTTCTTTAGGACATTCGCCAAGCCTATGGAGAAGAATGAACACTTTTTTTGTTTCTCATCCTACTAACACTAATTTTTTTTCCATACTCTTATTTTATCATTTCTAACATCATCCATTAGTAAAACATGTTGGGAACATGTTTCCCTTGCCCATAATTTGTCATGGCGGGCCCTCCTCCTTAGGAAGGGATTATTTGACATGCAACTCCACCTTTTGTTAACATGTACTAACAAGCCATTTAAAATTAGCCTATCATATTTCACCATGTTTCACTTTGATCCCTATTTAATACTTTCTCATACAAATGGGTAAAATTAGAGAATGAAATTTCCACATATGCATGCACACACATAGTAAGCATAGAATATAACAATTAATTATTTTTATGACTCGGTTTAGTGGTCCCAAACCACATTCCGGCTAGGGTCTATTTTGGGCTGTCACAACTCTCCCCACTTAAGAAATTTTCGTCCCGAAAATCTTACCGGTAAATAGGTTTGGATATCGCTCTTTCATAGAGTTCTCGGTCTCCCAAGTAGCTTCTTCTATCCGTGCTTGAGCCATAACACTTTCACTAGCGGAACCCGCTTGTTTCGCAACTCTTTCACTTCGTGATAGGATACGAATCGGTTCTTTCTCATAACTCATATTAGCTTGAATTTCAATTTCGATGGACTAATCACGTGCGATGGATCGGATCTATAGCGTCGAAGCATCGAAACGTGAAAGACATCGTGAACCTTTTGAGTTCGGGGCAAAATCAAGCGATATGCCACTGGACCGACTCGCTCGATATCTCATATGGTCCAATGAACCTCGGGCTCAACTTGCCCTTATGGCGAACTCGAGTATCTTTTTCCAAGGCGATACCTTGAGAAACACTTTATCACCCACGATACTCGATATCCTTACGCTTCAGATCCGCGTCACGACTTCGACGATCGGAGGCTATCTTCAGACTTTCACGGATTACTTTCACTTTCGTTCAGCATCCCTAATCAAATCCACCGAAAATCTTGCTTTCACCGAGCTCGGTCCAAAACAATGGTGTACGCCATTTACGGCCGTACAAGGCCTCGTAGGGTGCCATCTTAATACTTGATTGAAAGTGTTGTTGTAAGCGAATTCAATCAACGGCAAATACCGTTCCCATGAACCACTAAACTCGAGGACGCAACATCTTAACATATCCTCAAGTATCTGAATTATCCGCTCGGATTGACCATCGGTTTGGGGGTGAAAGGCGGTCTTTGAAATGCAACTTGGTACCCAAAGCTTCTTGCAACTTTTTCCAAAATCGCGAGGTAAATCTCGGATCTCTATCCGACACGATGGAAATAGGCACCCGTGTAATCTCACAATCGAGAAACGTACAATTCCGCTAATTTGTCCATTGAAAAATCCGTGACGACGGGGACAAAGTGGGCCGACTTAGTCAATCGATCTACCACGACCCAAACCGCATCCTTCTTACTTGCGACAATGGCGGTCCGGATACAAAGTCCATTGTGACTCGATCCCATTTCCACTCGGGTATCGTGATTGGTCAAGTAATCTGAAGGCACTGATGTTCCGCTTTCACTTGTTGACATATTAAACATCTCAAACAAAGTCGGAGATGTCTCGCTTCATACCATGCCACCAAAACCGACGTTTCAATTCATTGTACATCTTCGTACTCCGGGTGGATTGCCATTCGGCTACAATGGGCTTCATTCTGAATTATCGAAATGAGTTCAATTCTTTGGGACACACTGACGACTTTTGAACCTCAAACAATCGTCATCGTCGATTTGAAACTCCGAGTCCTTGTTCGAACACATGCAGCCCGTTTTGCAACCAACTCGTCGTCGACTTTTCGAGCTTCTCGAATTTGGTGTGTCAATAATGGTTTGGCTTTCAATTCAGCCACTAACACACCTTGTCGGATCGGACGGACAAGTGCACATTCATCGCTCGTAAAGTGAATAACGATTTACGACTCAAGGCATCCGCAACCACATTCGCCTTTCGGGTGATAGTCAATGATCACTCATAATCCTTTAATGGCTCGAGCCAACGTCTTTGTCGCAGATTTAAGTCTCTTTGGGTCAACAAATATTTGAGACTTTTGTGATCCGAGTATACATGGCACCTTTCACCAAATAAGTAATGTCGCCAAATCTTTAAGGCGAATACGATGGCTGCCAATTCGAGATCATGAGTCGGATAATTTTTCTCATGTGGCTTTAATTGCCTCGACGCGATAGGCCACAACTCGACCTTTTTGCATTAATACGCAACCTAACCCAAGTAGAGAGGCGTCGCTATAGATGACAAACTCTTTGCGGACTCGGGTTGCACTAGAATTGGGGCTTCGATCAAATAAGTTTTCGATTGATCGAAACTTTTTGGCATTTCTCCGTCCATTGAACTTAACATCCTTTTGGAGTAGCCGTCATCGGCGTGGCTATCGTTGAGAAGCCTTTACAAATCGTCGGTAATAACCGGCAAGCCCCAAAAAGCTCCGAACCTCAAGTAATATTTCTGGAGGCTTCCAATTAAGTATGGCTGAAATTTTATTGGGTCGACTCGAATACCCGATGAGATACCACATGACCCAAAAAGCTAACCTCTCTTAACCGAACTCACACTTTTGAACTTAGCATATAATTGCTTATCCGTAAAATTTGCGGCACTAACCGCAGGTGTTCAAAGCATGTTCGGTCTCATTTCTTTAATAGACCAAGATGTCATCAATGAACACGACTACGAATCGATCCAAATATGGTCTAAAGATCCGATTCATTAAATCCATAAATACCGTAGGGCATTAGTGAGCCCAAACGGCATCACTAGGAACTCATAGTGACCATATCTCGTTCGAAGGCGTCTTGGGTACGTCCGAATCTCGGATTCGCAATTAATAATAGCCCGATCTCAAATCTATTTTCGAGAACACCGAGGCTCCTTCAGTTGATCGAACAAGTCATCAATACGTGGCAACGGATATTTGTTCTTTATCGTCGCTTTATTAAGTCGACGATAGTCGATCTGCAACCGCATGGTTCCATCCTTCTTCTTCACGAACAATCTTGGCGCACCCAAGGCGAAAAACTCGGGCGAGCAAAACCTCTATCCACCAATTCTTGCAACCGAGCTTTCAACTCCTTTAATTCCGTTGGTGCTATACGATCTGAGCTATCGAAATTGGAGTGGTACCGGTATCAATTCGATGCCAAATTCTATTTCCGAGCAGTGGTAAACCCGACAATTCTTGGGGAAAACATCCGGTATTCACAAACCACGGGCACAGATTCGGGTTTCTTTTCGATTCCTTGTCATCGAGCACGACGCAAGGTACGCTTCGCACCCTTTTCTCACATATTTACGGGCCAACATCGGCGATATTACGGTGGCAACCCTTTAAGTCCGTAGACTCAACCCGAATTATTTCATTATTCGCGCCTCAAATCGATAGTCTTGCTCTTGCAATTTACAACCGCATCGTGCATGGTCAACCAATCCAAACCAAGAATAACGTCGAACTCATCGAACGGCAAAAGCATCAAGTCCCGGAAAATAAGAACCTCGGAACACTAGGGGACTTTTCTTGCACACTTTGTTGACAAGCACGTAATGACCCAAGGGTTTGACACCGAATTACAAACTCGATGAGACTCAATGGGCAAAGTCTTCTTTGGATGCTAAGGTTTCACATATATATGAATGAGTAGAACCGGGGTCAATCAAAGCAATCACATTTGTATTGAAAAGAGTGAAAGTACCGGTAATAACATCTGGAGAGGCAGCATCCTCGCGTGCGCGTATGGCATAAGTTCTAGCAGAGCACGAGCCTCGGATCGATGGTAGCATCTCTAGATCCTCTCTGTCCGCCACTGACATTGCCCATATTTCTAGGTGGCCTACCTCGAGCAGTGGTAGCACCCGGGTTTGCACTCTGACTTACATTCGGTTCATGCATCCTCGGGCAATCCTTCATAAAGTGGTCGGCCGATCCACATTTATAGCAGGAGCGATCACGAAACCAACAGCTCCCGAATGCCATTTGCCACAATGTAGACACTCCGCCTCTCTCGCGATCATTTCCACCACCGCGATCGAGGTGACTCGTGTGGTCACAGGGGTCGATCGCGTCCTCGTCTAGAAAAGCCCAAACGCCTCTAGACCGGCTCACATCATCTCGAAATCTCTTTGATGCTTGTTGAAGAGACTTTCCGAGGACCTCTTTCGAATTCTCCGGTTCCCACATCAGCTTTTTGTTTCTCCTTTCTAAGCTCTTGACTTTACAAGCTCGCTCAACAAGTACTACGAACTCTCGTATCTCGAGGATGCCAACAAACATCCTTATATCATCATTCAGCCCATCCTCGGCGTTTATACATAATAGCTTGGACGAAATGCATTCTCGCGTCTGGCTAAGCCTCACAAATTTTCGTCAGAGTAGTGATAATCGACATCGAACCTTGCTTAAGATCAAGGAATTTCCTCCGCTTTTGGTCGATGAATCTCGATGATATACTTTTTTGAACTCGGTTTGAAAGAATTCCCAAGTCACTTGCTCTCTAGGCACCACAAGTCGAGTACTCCACCAATAGTAGGCGGACTCGCGTAGCAAGGAGATGGTACACTTTAAGCACTCATTGGGTGTACAGGATAGCTCATCAAGCACCGGATAGTGTTATCTAACCAAAATTCAGCTCGCTTCGGCATCATCATCATCCGTAGCCTTAAATTCAGTGGCCCCATGTTTTGAATCCTATCGACCGGGGCTTACTTGACCTTATTTGGTCAGTCACGGAGGTATTTTAGGTCTTGGGGTTGCATTTGTCGGGAATGGAGGTTGTGGAACAGCCGTGTTGGTTCGAATGTATTGATTAAACCATTCGTTCATCACACTATAAAAGGCTTGCCTAGCCTCGTCATTAGGATTGCTGGCCATAGGTTGAGAGTCCGCGGCGCTGTCCCTTGCACGGAGCAGGCGCCACACTCTCCACATCATCAGCTATCGCTCGGTTGGGATCGGGATCCATTGCTATAAACAAACACAAAGTCAAATTGTCAGAAATCACCACACTATCGATTCATCATTTAATGGCATGTATAGCTAGACCCCAAACACATCACGGTAGTCCTAGAATCGACTAAACCGTGGCTCTGATACCAATAAAATTGTAACACCCCAAACCCGAGACCATCGCCGGTGTCGGACACGAGGGGTTAGCAAGCCAAGTTCACTTGTCTTGCCCATCCATTTGACATTTCCAGTCAGGCTGGAAAAACTGCGTCACTGTCGCCTTAAAAATCATATCTCGAGTTTCAAAACTCGGAAACTGGTTTTGTAAATTTTTCCTGAATTTAGACTCATATATCCATCCATGGATTTATTTCTAGGATTTTTGGTCGGGCCAATTGGTACAGTTTATTAGTTAAATTAACCCATGTTACAGGGATCGACTGCTCTGACCTTCGCGCGGTATAACTTGAATATCTCTCTGTACAGGGCTTTAATGCTGGTGCCGTTTGTTTCTAATGAAACTAGACTCAAAATGGAATCTGTACATATAAGTTATGTCTCCTAATTCTTTCTGGATAATTTATAGTAAATTTTTAAAGTTGCGACAGGGAACCCAGAAACCGTTCTGGCCCTGTCTCACAATAGCTTTAATATCTCTTAACATGTAACTCCTATGACCATTTCGTTTCTTCCTTATGAAAATAGACTCATCAAGGTTTATTTACATAGCTTATTCACTATTTAATTCCAATCCTACGAATTTTGGTGATTTTCACATTCACGTCACTGCAGCTGGCAGCATCTGTTTTAAGGTAGGTCTTACCTATTTGGTAGTCTCCATGAACCAACTAGTCTTGCCATACATAGGTTCATATATGATCATTTTAACCATGCCAATGGCTGATCATGTGACCAACATTCCCATTTCCAAGCCATAGCCACATCATGACACCAAATATATATACATACAAACCACAATTAGTCTAAGTCGATACTTCACTTTTACGAGCCATTTTCGCATGGCCGTATATATATACATCACAACATATTTAACCAACAAGGGTGGTCCTATACATGCCATTTCAAGTTCAACCAAGAATTTATACCAAAATGGGGGCTTGATAGTGTGGATGACTTCGACTTCAACGATCCCAAATCCGATTGCTTGAGCGAAATCTAGAAAACCGAGAGCCAAAGCAGCGGGTAAGCATTTTATGCTTAGTAAGTCTCAAGGAATATAATCAACTCTAATTACAGCAATACATTCACATAGCCAAATGCATCATTTCATTAATACACATTCTTACTTCACACTTCATCATTATATAATTTCACAAAGTATCAATCAATTCAATAACTGAAATTCATTAGTCGATTGAGCGAATGTTGCTCAAACATGTCGACTTTCCAATGCACATATAACATACCTTATCCTTTGGGCTTTTCGAGTGTACTAATTGAATTCATTACAGCAACCAACACTCACCTCCAGCCCAAGATTCTTTGGAATATAACCGGATATAATCACGTGCACAAATGCCTTCGGGTCTTAGCCCGGATAGAATAACTCGCACGAATGCCTTCGGGTCTTAGCCCGGATATAGCCACTAGCACAATTGCCTTCGGGTCTTAGCCGGATATAATTTCCAGCATAATTGTCTTGGGGCTTAGCCGGATATCATTCAATTTCTCATGTACACATACATCAATAATCATTGGACATACATATTTCATTTTTGTTACTAAGGCTCAAACACACATATATTCACAAGCATATTCGCCTTGGGACTTAGCACTGGGTATCATTCAATTTCTCATACACACATAAATCAATAATCATACACAACCATACTTCATCTCACATAATTCAAGTAAGGTCACTTCTTGAGGACTTACCTCGGATGTTGTCGAACGGCTTTTTCGGCTATTCGATCACCTTTTCCTTCCCTTGTCCAATTGTGGCCCTCTTAGCTCTTGAGCTAATTCAAACAAATTCAATTTATTAAAACCTCATTGTGCTTGCTTATGGCGAATATGACAAGGAGTTTAAATGGTCATATGGTCACTCTTTAGCTTGAATACACAATGGTCATGCATATTTTATACTACATCAAGCAATTCATTACAATTTATTTGAGCATCAAGGAAAAGCTAAGGCCTTCAATAGGCTACCCAAGGCGAATATTCATGTACATGTTGAGGTCAATTTTGCACTTAATACCTCACAAAACAGCATGCATTTTACTAGTTAATGCTTTGCACATTGTGGCCCAAAACTTATAATATAGCATCAAGCACTTATATGTGTGCTAGGCGAATTGTGCTTGCAAATTTCACAAGCATTCTTCCACATCTTCTTCTTTAAACCAATATATTCATCACTTACTTCATAGCCAAAACATCATGTGCAAACATATATATACAATATGAGCATGGCGAATTTCAAGGTGTCCATAGCCATCCAAAATACAAATTTTAACTAACATGCAAGAAGCATGAACCATGCTCATGAATGCATCATGGCGAATATGACAATCATGCTCCATTCAACTTCAATCATGGTTAAACACACAAAAGAAAACTCAAAATCTTACTCAAGAGTAGATAATCCATCATTGCATGCATCATCATCAAGCTTCACACTTAGCATGCAATGGCTTTATCACCATAACAACTTTGGCCAAATACCATTTCCATGGCATAACAAGGATTTGAGCCATGGCTAACATGCACATCAAGTTAGCAACCAAACCATGCATGAAACTCCCAACACAACCTCATACATACCTTAATCTTGATGCAAACTTAGCCAAATCTCCTTCTAGATCTCTTCCAACCCAAGCATGAAGCAAAAATCCTCCCTCTTTTCCCTTAGTATTTTCGCCAAGAAGATGAGAAAGGATGAACAAATTTTTTCTTTTCTTTCTTTAGGACATTCGCCAAGCCTATGGAGAAGGATGAACACTTTTTTTGTTTCTCATCCTACTAACACTAATTTTTTTTTCCATACTCTTATTTTATCATTTCTAACATCATCCATTAGTAAAACATGTTGGGAACATGTTTCCCCTTGCCCATAATTTGTCATGGCGGGCCACTCCTCCTTAGGAAGGGGATTATTTGACATGCAACTCCACCTTTTTGTTAACATGTACTAACAAGCCATTTAAAATTAGCCTATCATATTTCACCATGTTTCACTTTGATCCCTATTTAATACTTTCTCATACAAATGGGTAAAATTAGAGAATGAAATTTCCACATATGCATGCACACACATAGTAAGCATAGAATATAACAATTAATTATTTTTATGACTCGGTTTAGTGGTCCCGAAACCACATTCCGGCTAGGGTCTATTTTGGGCTGTCACATAAATAGTTATATGCCAAGTTTAGTAAAAGCGAGTTTTGGCTTCAAGAGGTTGGGTTATTAAGCCACATTGTTTCAGGAGATGGTATACAAGTTGATCCCAATAAGATTTCTACTATTGTTGAATGGAAACCGCTAAGGAATGTAACTGAAGTTAGGAGCTTTTTGGGTTTAGCCGGTTATTACAGACGGTTTGTGAAAGGATTTTCGATGATAGCTGCCCCAATGACGAAGTTATTGTAAAAATATGTTAAGTTCGAATGGACGGAGAAGTGCCAACAGAGCTTTGAGAAACTGAAAGCGTTGTTAATCGAGGCACCATTGTTAGTACAACCGGAATCAGGGAAAGAATTTGTGATTTATAGTGATGCATCCTTGAGTGGACTAGGTTGTGTCCTTATGCAAGAAGGTACGGTTGTAGCTTATGCTTAGAGGCAACTGAATCCCTATGAGAAGAACTATCTCACGCACGATTTAGAATTAGCCGTTGTTGTATTTACTTTAAAGATCTGGCGGTATTACCTATTCGGGGAGAAATGCCATGTCTATTCAGACCAGAAAAGTCTTAAATATCTAATGACTCAAAAGGACTTGAACTTAAGGCAACGAAGGTGGCTTGAATAGTTAAAAGATTATGAGCTTGTGATAGATTATCACCCCGGGTGGTTGCTGATGCTTTGAGTAGAAAGTCTTTATTTGCTTTGAGAGTTATGAATGCACGGCTAGCCCTATCTCATGATGGTGCTATTCTAGCAGAGTTAAAAGCTAGACCGACTTCTCTTTAACAAATTTGTGATACTCAAGAAGCCGATAAAGAGTTGCAAGCTAAGAAAGCTCAGTGTGAGTCGAGCTGTGAATCAGATTTTCAGAGAGATCCTGATGGTTGTCTGAGGTTCTGTGGAAGGATTTGTGTTCCAAAGAATGCTGAGTTGATTCGGGATATTTTGCATGAGGCTCATAAGGGAGGAATGTCAGTTCACCCGGGTAGCACAAAGATGTACAATGATTTAAAGAAAATATATTGGTGGAATGGCATGACAAGAGATATATACGAATTTGTATCGAGATGCTTGATTTGCCAATAGGTAAAGGCCGAACACCACGTACCTTCAGGTTTACTTCAGCCTATCTTAGTTTATGAATGAAACGGGACAAAATTACGATGGACTTTGTGACAGGCTTGTCGTTGACACCAAGAAAAAAAGATGTCGTATAGGTAGTGGTTCACAGATTGACTAAGTCGGCTCATTTTCTACCAGTACGTGTTGATTATTCACTTAATAAGCTAGCCAAGCTGTATATTTCAGAGATTGTGAGACTTCATGAAGTCCCTTTATCGATTATTTTAGATAGGGATTCGAGGTTCACTTTACGATTTAAGAAGAAGTTACAAGAAGTTTTGGGTACAAATGTAACACCCGGGACAGGACACAAGGCATTACTGGACATAAGCATAAACAAACATGCAAAACCGGGCCATAAAATTTTTTTTAATTCAAAACTTTTCATACACATACACATCGTCCCTTATTTGGGTCTACGAAGCCCAAAACTTAGAAAGAGTTTAGGACTAAACCGGGAACTTTGGAAAATTCTAAGAAAACTTAGAAAATTTTACCATAAAATAGAGTCACACGCCCACTTTTACCATTAAACCAACGTTACCGACTTATCCATCAAACACTCATGTTTAACCATCATCATATTGTTTCTGTGACAGCTCTAATTTGACCCTAGTCGAAAAGTGGTTTCGGGACCACAAAACCGAGTCACAAAAATAATTAACCGATATATTCTATGTTTATTATATGTGTAAATGTATGTGTGAAAGTTTCATGCTTTAATTTTGTCATTTGCATGTGAAATTTATTAAATAGGACTTATAGGAGACATTTTGAAATATGATAGGTTATTTTTGTAGTGGCCAAATAATTGATAGTGTAAATAAATGGGTTTGCATGTCTAATACCCTACTTTAGTAGTAGTGGCCGGCCATGATAATGATGGTAAGCAAAATATGTGTTGTATAATAATATTATATGATAATGGTTTAATTTATGAAATAAAAAAAATTAAGTAAAATAAGAAAAAGTAATAGAAAAAGCAAAAGAAAAAAACAAAATATTGGTTTTCATCTTCTTCCTTAGGAGCCGAATGTTAAAGAAGAAAGGGGGGTATAGCATTCGGTCATCTTAAGCTCAAAACAAGGTTAGTAATTCATGTTAGATTTTGAAATTTTAGCTTATTTTAAGTTAGTTACTAAGTTCTTTACTTAGCCCATGTTAAAATTTTGGATTTGGGTGGTGAATGAAGCATTCGCCATGGTTGATAGTGAAGAGATTTGATTACTTTCTTTATGTTTTGATGAATAAATGTTGATGAGAGAAGTTTGAACTAGTTAAGAATTTAATTTGGTAGTATTTATATGTGTAATAGCCGAAATTGGATTTGCTTAGTTACTTGCACAAATGTTTTGTATTTAAATGCTAGAAGGTGAGTATTACCGTTTAGATGATTTGAAAAGAATAAGGTAAAAGTTTGAATATCTAAAGGTTCGGTATTATGCATGAATTCTAATGGTATGATTTTAAATAATGTAAGAAATGGAATGTGAATAATGTTGATGCATAGGTGAAAACATTATGTTCGGCTATGATGGTATATTAATGTGTAATTAACCCATTTTGATAACATTATATAAAGTGATAAATAATAATGATTAGAAGTGTATTGGTTAAGTAAATATGATTTTTATTTTATTAAGTGATCAATGTCGTATGTGGGTTGTGATTAGTTTAAGTGACTAAGTAATGTGTTTTGTTTCATTAAGGTTAAGTATATTTTTGGTATATGAGTAAGTGTATATCATGTACGTATTTATGTTTTGAGATGGCCGAATATAAATGGCAGAGTTTACATTAGACTTATATTAAGGATGTAGTCATAAAATACATATATACCATGAATACATGTACAATCGGTTATATGGATTTTTATGTATATCACTAAGTTAATATGAATGCAAGGAGTAAATTGTAGTAAATTTGCTTGGGACAGCAGCTGTAACGTGAAATTGGAAAATCACCATAAATTGTGGGAGTGGAGTTAGAAGCTGATTAAATTATTTAATTAAAGCTTAATGAGTCTAGTTTCAAATGAAATCAGCAAGAACATATTTTGACTTCTGTACAATTGGAAATTTGATTCGTAGTAAAGGGTGGTCAGATTAGTCAAACAGTGAAACAGGGGAAACTTTAAGAAAAATCTGGTATTGATTGGCTAAACTAAAAATTATGAAAATTTTAGGGATAAGAGATATATGAGTCTATTTTTAGGGAAATTTTACGGTAATTGATTTGGAGTTTCGTAGCTCCAGTTATAAATAATTTAGTGACTGTTGCTCAAGAAGACAGCTTATAGTGAAATTGTGATTATGTGGTAAACAATGATAAAAAAAATTGTTAATGAGTTGCTTATTGTTTTCTTATAAACTTACTATGATCTATATGTGTGAAAATCGAATATGTATATATATTATGTTTTTGAAGTAATGCTTGAACAGTCGAATAATGACTAGTTTAAAATTGTTGAATTTAAGCTCAAGAGCATAGAGGGGCAAATTCGGATAAGGGAAAAGAGAAAGTAGTAGAATAGCCGATCCGAGACTATTCGAAAATATTCGAGGTAAGTTTTAAGTACTTATATATATAATATTATTCGAAAATGACATGACTGATTATGAGAATTTAGTGCTACTTGTTAACTCTGTACATGGCCGAACGGAAATTTGTATTGGAAGTAAAAAAAAAAAGTGATATGATTTCATGATCAAATGGTAGTGTTAGATGAAAATGAGAAAGATTTTACGTGTAAACTATTATGTATTTAATCGTGAGTGATGAAATGTGATAAAAGTGAATGAGATATAGAATGATTTATTTAAATGATGATTATACCTAAATAGGTGTGATGGTGTTGTATAAAACTTGTTGATTTGAATGTTGTACAAGATTATTCGGCCTTGAAGCCTAGCGAGCTATAATCTTTGGTGAGACATTATTCGGCCTTTGAGCATAGCAGCTATAATGCCGGTGAGATATTTTTCGGGCCTCGAGCCTAGCAGGCAAAATGCCGGTGAATAAATTTGGGTTTTTAAAACCTAGCAGGCTGAATGCCGGTGAATTAATAAAAGTCTAAAACTAAAATACCTCATGTTAGAACGACGAATGAATTCATTCAATACTTTAAGCTGGCAAGGTACGTATGATGTATTTATATGAGAGTATGATTAAATTGAACCATAAGAGTTTAGTTTGATACATATGTGAATACATGTTATGTTTATATCTATGATTATGATATATTCGGTCACAGTGTGAAGGTACGTGGAAATGTTCGATTTATTTATGCCATATGAATTTGGTTTGAGTGAAATTAGAATGCTAAGTATGCATTATATGCTTGTGAATATTCAGTCAATGATAATAAGTATATAAGAAATGACTTTTTGAGAAATTGAATAATTGATGTATAATTGAGTTTATCTGTAGTATTACTTAAAACTTACTAAGCTTATGAAAGCTTACTCCGTTTACTATATTTCTCTGTTTATAGATTGTTGATTCCAGTTACCTGCTTGCTCGGGGAGCGGATTGTCAGCAACTCGTCACACTATCTATTTTTTTTTGGTACTGCTATATTTTGGTGTTGGTATGGCATGTATAGAATAGACTTAAGTGAATGCTATTTTGAGATGTTTTGTATATATTTGCCATGTGAATATGGCAACTTTTGAATATCGTTATAAGTTAAATTTCTATCTTTGATGGTGTTGGCTATAAGTATAACTGCTAATTGAATTAGGCAAAGGTGTATGTAGTACTGTTGAAATTCGGATTAATAATTCTTCATAACCCATTCCGGCGACGGACACGGGTCATAGGGGTGTTACAATTTCTAAATCATGTAATTACTTCAAAATTATGACCATCTCGAATGGTCATAAAACATACATCCAACACACATGACATACTATCAATCATGCAAGGCAACCACATAATTTCATCATCACATCATAGGCATTAAACATAGCATAAATAGCTAAACTTACAAACCATAATCAATATGAGCCACATATCATGGCCATATACAATTAACTCAATATGGCCAACATATTTGACTAAATCATAATAACACATATCATTTGTGTAATCTGTAACACCCTTTCCCCGTACCTGAGGCTGGGATAAGGTACTAGGCGTTACCGGACAAACATACAAACATTAAACTAAAATACGGGCCATAAAATTTTATTCATATTTCAAAGCGTTCATTCACTTACACATAGTCCCTTATTTGAGTTTACGGAGCCCAAAACATACTTTAGAAAGGGTTCGGGACTAAACCGAGAACTTACGAAAATCTTGGAAATTTCATGCTTTAAGGCTCCACACGCAGTGTACCAAAGTCGTGTTCCATACACTTTGAGACACATGGTCGTGTCTCCTGTGTGGAATATACCTAGGCTATTTTCCAAGCTTTGGTCAACCTTGATCTCTTACACACTTATACAAAATCAAAAGCATATAACATGGTATTCATTTAATGATTAAACATCCTCAATTAAACCACAAACATAGCATTTGTATGTCATCATACATGTGTCTCTCATACTCATTTTACCTTGTTTATTATAGTACCACTTATACATTTATACCAAGATTATCATCTTATCAAATATCTTCAGCTTAATCATCAAGCATTCATATTTAAAGCTAGATCATATCTTTATAAAATGCCACAATTCAGATGCGCAGAATAACATGTTTGCCTGAAACATTTCAATTCAATTCCATACACAACAAGCATTACATTGAGACTAGTCATATATATATATATATATATATATATATATACATGTCATGATACATAACATTCTCTTTCTGCTTTCTTATAAACACATATCATTTATTTCATTATATCAATATTTCATATACCATAGTTTCCATGTATTCCACATATATTTATTTTTCCTCCTCCTCCTCTCCATTCCACATCCTTAATGTATATAGCATTCTTGTAAGTACGATTTCACAATTTACTAATAAATGCTCACATCAAACTGTCCACAGAGTCATAGTCACTTAATTATTTATAATTTGAGCTACAGAGCTCCAAATTAAGATCCGTAAATTTCTGCTGAAACTAGACTCACATATATTTCCACCATAAAATTTTCATAATTTTTGGTTTATCCAATTAGTACAGTTTATTCATTAAAATTTCCACTATTTCACTTTCTGACAGTTCTGACCTCTCTTCACTAAAAATTAATTATATCACAGTACAGAACTCGGATAATGTTCTTGTTCATTTATCTTGAAAATAGACTCATTAGGATTTTAAAAATATAAGTTTAAGCCTCTAATTATTTTTATCCAAATTTTTGTGATTTTCCAAAGTCAGAATAGGGGATCACATAATCATTCGAACCGATCTCACAAAAACATAAATATCTCAAATATAGAACTCCTTTTATTTCTATGTTTCTTTTATATGAAAATAGACTCATTAAGCTTTAATTTAATACCTCATTAATTCTCTGATTCAATTTCTAATATTTTTGGTGATTTTTCAAAATCACATCACTAATACTATCCAAAACCGTTTTATTACTAATTCACTCTTTCACACTTTCTTTGTATTAACCTCATTTTAACATACATATCACAAATCATTTTCACCACATTTCATACATCACAAGTATAGGCCCATGATCACAAGGTCACCATAAAATCATTCTCATGTATAACTTACTTGTTTATAACCTTACCACATCCTGGTCACTTAATGAACACATCATTCACATAACCAAGTTCCTGCACTTATTCATCACAAAACTCACAAAGCAATACATAGAGAGTCTCCCATTGAACACTTCGGATCAATCCTCGATACTTGGTGGTTTTAGCACATAGCTCCACCCATCATATAGTTCGGCTCTCTTGTACACATGGTGAACACTTAGTACCACCCATGTGACCTAGCCAGTTTATCTGGTAGCTCTCTTGTCTACATGGTGTCCTTCACCTGGAACCACACATGCGACCTAGCTACATATATCCCGTAGCTCTCTTGTCTACATGGTATACACATAGTATCACCCATGCGACCTAGCTACATCATAATGTCTTGTAGCTCTGTTGTACACATGATGTGCACTCAGCACCATACATGTGACCTAGCTACATACTATCTCAGATCATCCAATATTTCAGAAGGTTCAACCGGATTTCTCTCTTTCCAACAATTTCACCAATCAAGTAATTATCCACAAACATATTTCCAATATTATTATAAAATATCATAATACAAGTAATATTGATGTATTACTTACATATAAACTTACATCTTATTTAATATCAAGGCAATAACATTAAATTACACATTGTGTAACACCCCAAACCCGACCCAGACGTTAAGTTTGGCTTGAATCTGGATTGTCACATTGAAGTGTTTTTCAAAAACCATGTTTCCATTAAAAACCCTTCTTAATAATTAAAAACTTATACCCTTTTTAAACCTTGTTAGAAAACCTCAGCTAAATAACATTCTTAACAACTTTGTAAAAATCTTGGTAGTTGCGAAAGCTTAATTTAAAAACAATTGCGGATACGTGATGTTTTGAACAACAGTAGTTGCTTTGGAAAACCGTGTTCTAATACTAGCAATTATAAGAACAATAAATAAAATTCCAAATTTGAAATCTAGAAAATTACAACGGCTTTACTACAACCTACATAAAACATTTAAAAGTAATAATCAAAACTATAAAATAAACAGTGTATGGCTTCCTCCGAGCCCCTCATGACTCCGATCCGTAAGGTGGAAATTACCGAAGGTTAATAAACGGGTGAGTTTATGAAAACTCGTGTGAAATCCCTACTATAAAAAGGAACAATCAGTCATATAAAAGAATTAAAAGTCTGCCCCTTACTTACGAGGCCAGATCAATTGGGCCTTAGCCCACTATAATGACGAGCAGATGGGCTTTAACCCATTACGTAGAATAAGAAACATTATCGTAACTAGAATCGAATCGAATCGAATCGGTGATGTAATCAAAATCGAATGTGAATGCAATCCCAACCCAATCCAACTGTATACACCCCGTACCAACCTTACATCATGTGGGAGACTACTCGACCCACCCAACCGCTACACATTACGTAAATTGCAATGAGATCGCGGATATTGTGACAAAGTCACGGATACAAATATTGTGGCTAGGCCACCGAACAATATATATATGTGGCGGTTACCAGATTGCAAATGAGGTCGCCATATATTGTGACGAAGTCACCGTATCAGATATATGTGGCGAGGCCACAGATTTCAAATGAGGTCGCCGAACGCTTCCTCCATCAATATAACCCATATCCCATGCAATGATATACATGTCATGGCATACAACATACGTAATCGTAATATCATGTCCATATTTGAATCAAACAATCACAGTCAAGTCATTCATATCACCAACATATATTCACAATCAACCACAACCACACAAATTAAGTCACCACTTGCCCACAAGGGCAAAACAAATATTTAACACCCTAGGGGTAAAATGGTAATTTTACCCCACAAGGTTATCTCGGTAATTCTACCTTATGGGAGTATTTCAAGAATTCTATCCCTGTGGGTATTTAGGTATTTCTACCCTACAAGGGTATTTCGATAATTCTACCCTACAGGGGTATTTTAGTAATTCTAAACTACAGGGGTATTTCGGTATTTCTACCTTACAGGGGTATTTTGATAATTTTACAAACCAGGGGTATTTTGGTAATTTTGTAAACCAAAGTATTCTAAACAGGGATAACAATACGAATGGCCCTAAAGCCTATTCTCAGCCCAAATCGGCCCACACGCTCGTGTGGCCCTTTTAGCCCAAATCTAGCCACAGATATGAGATTCACCTAGTCTAGTCCAATATTTACTACACAATCAAACAAATTATCCAATTGGGCCCGTACGCCCATTGGACCCACATTGCCCCTTTCGGCCCATCGCAGCCCGAAGTAGCCATCCTACAGCTAGAGTAGTGAGAAATACACACCTGATAGGAGACTGGAGTTAATCCGCGCTCCGAGCACTCTTAGCCGACGCCCAACCCAAACGAGCACGCCATGAAGCGAAAGGGATCAGCCAAGAAAGGTATCTTTACTCTCCTCATGGTTCTCTCTATTTAAAGCCAGCTTCGCATCCACTCTTATGTTAGCTTCTCGATGTGGGATCCCTCCATCATCAGAGTTTAAATTCAACACCAACTCTTGCCGCCCCTTGTTAGCAAAATAAATGCTCTTTGATTGCCATGAGTTTCGAACCCTAGACCTCCTTGCCAACTCTATGACGCCACCTTCCTACATCTTATGTAGCACTACTTTGCCACTAGACCATAAGGCTTTTTGTGGCACAATTTCCCCAACAATATTCTTAAGGCCTACCTACTACACCCAGGGTTTGATTCACCTTAAACCAAAATTTTTGCTAGAGTCCTGATTTGAATCCAGGACTTCTCCAACACTTCTCAGTACATTTAACCACTAAAACAAGCCTTCATTAACGAAATTTACATGCACAACAAAATATTATAAGCTGCCTTCAACCGCTCCCATGCTCAAGGCCCAAAACTTCTAGGCCCAAATTCAGGGTGTTATAACTCTACCTCCCTTAAAGAAATTTCGTCCCCGAAATTTCCATCTAACAAAGTGGTCGTGTAACATCTACCCCACTACGCTACCGCTGCGCACTCTGATCCTACTATCACTATCACACTTCACTCTGATCCTACTATCACTATCACACTTCAACTAGAACTTGAAACATCTCATACATACAACATTTATTCACTAAAGCAGACACATATTTATCACACATATATACAATTTCTATATCCAAGCATCACATCCACATAAAATAAATACCAAATTTAAATTTAGACCAATATCTAAGGAATCCATAGTATTTCAATTTTTAAACAGACAAAAGTATTCAGAAGACTTACGGATTCGGCGCCGGAGACTCGGTGTGCCACACTTTTTAAAAGAAATACTTCAAACAGACCACGTGGTTGAAAATAATTTTCTAAAATTCAACCTTTAAAAACCCAATCCACAGCCGAGTTATTGCAACTTGGCTCTGATACCACTAAATGTAACACCCCAAACCCGGCCCAGACATTAAGTTTGGCTCGAATCTGGCGTGTCACATTGAAGTGTTTTTCAAAAACCATGTTTCCATTAAAAACCCTTCTTAATAATTAAAAACTGATACCCTTTTTAAACCTTGTTAGAAAACCTCAGCTAAATAACATTCTTAACAACTTTGTAAAAATCTTGGTAGTTGCGAAAGCTTAATTTAAAAACAATTGCAGATACGTGATGTTTTGAACAACAGTAGTTGCTTTGGAAAACCGTGTTCTAATACTAGCAATTATAAGAACAATAAATAAAATTCCAAATTTGAAATCCAGAAAACTACAACGGCTTTACTACAACCCACATAAAACATTTAAAAGTAATAATCAAAACTATAAAATAAACAGTTGTGGCTTCCTCCGAGCCCCTCGCAGCTCCGATCCGTGTAAGGTTGGAAATTACCTGAAAGGTTAATAAACGGGGTGAGTTTACGAAAACTCAGTGTGAAATCCCCTACTATAAAAAGGAACAGTTGAAAGTACACCTTAAAAATCATATGAACACCTTAAAAATCATATGAACTTACAATTTCTCATAATATCCGAATCATAGAAATCAAATTTATGTATGATAATTCAATGCACTTCACGTACCATAGACATATTTTTAAATCAATTCATAAACTGGGCACCATAAACATTTAATTTAACATAATTCAATTAATTCACTAAATTTAACTTTCAAATATAAATTACAGCATTATTGTTGTATTATTATCATACCAACTTACATACTTTCAACACCTCAGAAATTATAATAAACATATCAATTTTACATTGAAACATGCATAAATTAATCCTTATTATACATATGAACTTACCTCGATACTAAAACGATCATTTTACCAACTTTCCCAATTTTCAATTTTTCTCTCATTCTAGGTTCAAATCTCATTTTTCGGGATCTAAAACATCATATTTTACTTATTTAATTAATGTACTATTCAAAACAGTCCTTAACTCAAACTTTGGAAAATTACAATTTTGCCCCTAAACTTTTGCATATTTACACTTTTGCCCCTAGGCTCGGGAATTAAACTTCATCCCTTATTCTTATGTTTTATGACATGCTGATCATGTTTCCCTTCTATGACAACATAAAATTCTCACCCTAACATATACTTATGACTATTAGGTATTTTTACCGATTAAGCCCTTTTGCTCGTTTTCACTCAAAACCGAGTAGCACAAGTTGTCTAACATAATTTAAAACCTCATATTGTATCATAAAATACCAGAATACACAAATTTCACTTATGGGTATTTTTCCAAATATGAACCCTTGGTTGAATTATTGCTAGCATAAGCTAAATCAAGTTACCGAGACTCCAAAAACGTAAAGAACTTGAAAAACAGGGTTAGAATGGACTTACTATTAAGCTTGAAAAGCTTGAAAACCCTATCCATGGAGTCTCCCTTGGTATACACGTCCATGGTGAAGAAGATGAGCAAAATTGGCTTTTAATTTTGTATTTTAATTCATTTTACCCCTAAATGACCAAAATGCCCTTACTACTAAACTTTCTAAAAATTCCATCCATGTCCAATTTTTTTCCATAACTTAGAAATTGGTCAAATTGCTATTTAAGACCTCCTAATTAATATTTCAAAGCAATTTCATACTAGAAACTTCTAGAATGCAAGTTTTGCAACTTATTCAATTTAGTCCCTAACTTCAAATTAAGCACTTTATGCATAGAATTTCTTCACGAAATTTTCACATAATCATGCAATCATATCATAGACCTCAAAATAATCATAAAATAATTATTTATATCTCGAATGTTTTGGTCCCGAAACCTCTATTCCAACTAGACCCAATTTTGGGCTATTACATAATCCCTATACACGCCACTCACTTGAAATTACTAACATATGCATCAATACTCCAAAAGAGGTGACTTGATAGTGTGATGCTGCCTCCGACGATCTCCAACCCCGAGCTGACTTGACAACACTAAGAGAAAAGAAAAGGGGGAGTAAGCTTTATGCTTAGTAAGTTTGTATGAAAATAATAAGCAAATTATTAACAAGTTCTTGCCAAATTCTCATTATTTAATTCATATTCTAGTCAGGCTATTTTCTCGAGTCACAGTCACTAAATCATTTATATATGGAGCTAAAGAACTCAAATTTTAAATCCACTAATTTTTCCAAAAACTAGACTCACATATATTCTTACCATAAAATTTTCAGAATTTCTGGTTTAGCTAATTAGTACAGTTTATTCATTAAAATCGCCCCTATTTTGCTGTCTGACAGTTCTGACCTTTCTTTACCAAAAATCAATTATCTTATAATACAAGACTCAGATAATATTCTTGTCTATTTCTCTTGAAAATAGACTTATTAATAATTCCAAGAATATAAATTATAACTCATAATTATTTTTATACAATTTTTAATGATTTTTCCAAATCAGAATAGGGGATTCTGAAATTATTCTGACTCTATCTCACATAAATTCAAATATCTCATAATATGAAATTCTTTTACTTACACTGTTTCTTCTATGCGAAGCTAGGCTCGATAAGATTTAATTTTCATATTTTATCCTCCCTCTTATTCAATTTTCACAATTTTTGGTGGATTTTCAAAGTCAAACTACATCTACTGCCTAAGGCTATTTTAGTGTCACAATGATGTTAACTAAGTTCATACACCTTCATATACATATACACATGAACACATACATAATTATACACATAAACACACATATACATACCTTCCACAAAACCATCATTTGCCAAATTACTCACATAATTCAAATACGTACCTATGCCCGTTCACACATAATCATTTGGTACACTTATTTACCATTGAATTTCATATTACTTTTCTCTTTCTTTCCCGTTGAACACTCAAAATAAAGATCGGATACGTGGATGTAATGCACTGAAGTACCTAAATGTAGCCTTGGCTACTAGACAGAATGTGCACCGAAGTGCCTCATATCATAGAATCACATAACGCTCTCAACGGTGGCTACTCAAAGAGTTAAAGAGTATCCGAACACAACTTAGGATACCCAGCACCCGGACCCTAGCATGTATCACATATCAAATGAGCTCATAAATGCTACTCACGGGGCTACTAAAATGAGCTAAAGAGTGTCCGACACACTTAGGATACCCAGCACCCAGACCAAATCATATGTCACATATCTATCCTAGTGACATGTTACTTGTATCCTAAGCTATTCCTAAGGTTCAAACGGGATTTCTGATTACAAATCTTTGTCGGACGTATTCGGAATGTCAGTCTCATCTCACATAGCAATTATCATATATTCATAAATCATTGAAATAACATTCATAACATTAGCATAGCATGTTATATCACCAAGTAATCATATAAACACATTAATCATATAATCATCATATATTTCATGCATTACTAGTCATGTATCTTTATTTCATATCATATTTCCACATCATATACTCATTCCATCAACTTTTCAATATAGTCCAATTTATGCCATAATAACAAGGGATTTAATTCATACATAATAGTGCATTATTTTTAACACACAAACTTACCTCGAATACGAAAATGACAAAATTACCAATTTAGCACTTAACCTTGTACTTTTCTAATTTAAGCCCGAATCTTGATTTCCTTGATCTAACATTTCAAATATAGCCTATTTAGGACTCACATTATTAAAATTGACCCAAAAATCATATTTTGGAAATTTTAAAATTTTACCCCTAAACTTTCACATATTTATAATTTAGTCCCTAGGCTCGTAAAATGAAATGTGTTCAATGTCTTGCTTACCCAAGCCTAGCCGAACCATATTCAAGATTATGGCACCCACATTTCTCATTAGAACTAATTTTTAGTTACCCATTTTACACCTTTTTCAATTTAGTCCTTTTTAGGCTTTTTCATGAAAAATCACTTAGTAAAAGATGTTAAACACACTCCAATCTTTCATATTCTACCATTAAACATAAAAATGCTAACATTTCATGCATGAGAAAACTTTTAAACATGAACCCTAGCTCAAAATAATGGTAGAAATAGATAGATCATGCTACCGGGACTTCAAAAATGCTTAGAACATTAAAAAAAGGGGGTTCAGAAGCACTTACTATTGAGCTTGGAAGCTTGGAAACCCTAGCCATGGTGTTTTTCATAAGAATTTAGGTCCTTAGGAAGAAGATGGACACATTTGGCTTTTAATTTTGTCTTTTAATTTTGTCTTTTAGTTCATTTTACCCCTAAATGACCAAAATGCCCTGATCGCGAGGTTTCGTGATAGGTTTTAAATATTTATAATTACTCGTTGTTGAACTAACTATTATCGTGATGTAGGCAAGTGGACCTATCGAACAGTAGTATAGTTTTAGCAAGATCGGAATGTCGAACCCAAAGGAACTAAAAGTACTAGTAATGACTGTCTTTTTATTATCTAGCCTAACAATAAAGGGGTTTTTGTTTAAATTAACTAATTATCTAAACTAAGAACGCACAGAGAAAAGAATTGGGGAATTGCTTTTAGGAAAATTGATTGAATGAAGACAATACCTAAGAAAAAATCCACCTAGACTTTACTTGTTATTCTGGCTCCGAATCGGACGATTTATTCATTCAACTTGTTCCGTAGAGATCCCTAAGTTATGTTATTATCCCTATTCAAGACTAATAACGTCTAATCCCTAGATTGAATAACCGAGACTTTTCTTTAATTAACACTCTAGGGTTGCATTAACTCGATCTATGGATCCCCTTATTAGGTTTCACCCTAATCCGACAAAATCTTGTCACCCTATTTCTAGGCACGCAATCAACTCCGCTTAATTATGATAAATATAATCTTATACAGGGTCTATTCCTCCTCTGAATAAGAGCGTGTCTCGAATCAGTATCCTAGGATATCAAAACAAGAATTAAGAACACATAATTAAGAACAAATTAAATATTTATCATACGATTCAGAAAATAATAACAATATTCGTCTTAGGTTTCATTCCCTTTAGGTATTTAGGGGTTTTAGTTCATGACTAAATAAGAAAACATCTCAGAAGAATAAAGAATACAAAACATAAAGAAAACCCAAAACTCTTGAAGGGAAATTGAGGAGAGATCTTCAGTCTTGATAATGAATCCGGCTTCCGAGATGGATCAATCGGCTTCCTTGGAGCAATTCCTTACTCCCCCATCTCTGTCTCCCCTTTTCTTCCTCCTTTAGGGTGTATTTATAGGCTTTGGAATGCCTAGAGGCCTTCAAAATTAGCCTTTTCTGAATTGGACTCAACTGGGGCTCGGCAGCGACACGCCTGTGGCACACGCCTGTATTCGATTACTTTAGGTCGTGTTCGAGCCTGCCCAATTGACACGGCTGTGTGGTCTACCCGTGTGAATCGTGCTTTGATTCTGCCAAGTTATCACGACCGTGTGGGCTGCCCATGTGAGGAAGTCCAGGTCATGTTGAGCTCGTACTTCTCTGTTTTAAGCCTGTTTCTCGTTCCTTTCGCTCTCATATGCTCTCCTAAGTATAAAACATGAAATTAAAGCATTAGGAGCATAGAATTCAACAATTATAATGAGGAATCATCCATAAAATGCATTAAACATGGGGTAAAATATGTATAATTTACAGTTTATCAAAGACCTTCACACTTAAGCATTTGCTTGTCTCAAGCAAAATCCTCAACTCATAATCAAAATAAATTCTTCTCAACTTATAATTCCTATTGATAATATCTCAAAATAATCCATAGGTAATCATACGTTGAGAATTCAACTAAAAGAACATGAGTATTTAATCATGCAAACATAGGTGTTTCTCCGCATCTAAGTAATTACCTTTAATTTAGAATATCACAGAGTTTCACATCCTCACTAAAGATTCACTCAAATCACTCGACGTGTTTAAGGAAAATAAATGAAGCACTCAATAGTCAATAATGAAAAGTCATTACCATAGGCTTGCATGAAAATCAAATCTCCACCACTATAATTTAAAATGATACATCAATCAAAAGGTCTTTAGAGGGTTGTAACGAGGCTTGGTTAGGGGGTGTGGTCACAAGCTGAAAGAAATGGTTAGAATCGAGATTGAATTTAAAAATTACCTAACTAGAAAAAGAGTTAATCTTTACTTGTGTACAACAGAGCTTCTTCTCAGAATATGAAATTACAGATATGTATACATAGGTTTTTTTTTTTTAAGAACAAGTTAAATAAAAAACATAAACTAATTATTAAGAACAAGACATAGCTAAGCAATTCATTCAAATCAAATCTCGACAAAAATAGGGGTCAATTTAGAGGATTTCAACAAGAATGGGTTAAGGGTTAACATTAACGGTAATACAAGAAATGGTCTTGTTAGGCTCAAGAGGGTTTACTAGGGGTTAATCGTGGAGGTAGGCTTTCATGGCATGAGTGGGTTAATCCTAAGTGCCTTAATCATTTTGACATATCATATCAAATAGTGTGGTCTCGACATGCATAATCAAGCAAGTTCTAGAATAACTGTTCAATATTGACGCGCTCAAAGCAATAATAAAAGTGAGCATGAAAGAATTAATAGATGCTCAAAAGGCTAAAAAGTCTCACAAAAATTATGGCTTTTTGATGTTTAGACTCGTGAATTCTAATTCAAAGTAATACCTAGACTTGTGGAAACAACCTATAATTTTAAATTCTTAAAAACCAACTCATCATGCTTGATTCTCTAATGTCTTAAAGTTTAAACAATCAATGCATAAATCCCTATATATTAATACAAGATATATCAATCAAAATCATAAACCAATCAAAATTTATCCTAAATATGATATGAGAGCTTTTCAAGAGAACAAGGCAATCATTAATAAATACCCCCCACACTTAAGATGTACATTGCCCTCAATGTAAAAAGATAGATATTAGAGTATAAAAATAAGATAGGGGGAGGAGTGAAACTTCATGCATTAAGAACGGATGATATCCTTGGATTGGTGAGATCGAGTACTGGAGATAACTCTGGATGGCAAGCTTGACTCTGAAGGTAAGCCGTTTTTTGAAAAGGAAAACAAATGAATCTTAAAAACGAATGAATCTTAAAAACTTAATAAAAGAAAAATAAAATAAGATAATTATTCTAATTTTTCAAGTGGCACGGCCGGGGCACACACCAGTGTGCGTCGTGGCTCAGTCGTGTTTGTCTCTAATTAAGATGTCGCCACACGGTCTTCTCGCACGCCCGTGTATATAGGCCGTGTCACTACATGATCGTGTCACACGACTGTGTCTGGCATGGTTCGCTTCTCCCACAGTCGTGAAGGTTTTCACACGCCCGTGTCATTCTGAAAATGTTGTCCACGGGTGCTAGACACGGGCGTGTCTCAAGCCCATGTTTATTTGAAAGATTCGACCACGGCCATGTCGCACGGCCGTGGCGTTTTATCACAGCCAGTGTTTGGGGAAATCTTCTACCTTGTTTCTGCATGGCCATGTTGCACGGCCGTGTTTCCATCTGTGTTTGTCACACGGCCTTGAGTACAGCCGTATGGGATTGGGAACCTGTGCTTCAAATACTCTGTTAGTGACCTAAATGTTTAAAACTTGAAATTTAAATAATTTAAAACCGTTAGTATTCGGGTTGCCCCTCGAGAAGCGCTTGTTTATAGTCCAAGCTCAACTGTTACCTTGTTGGTATATTCAGGGTGGTTTGTGGAGTCGTAGTTCCTCTCCATCGACTTTAAAATTCTCACCATTATAAAGTTTGAGACGGTGTCCATTTACTTTGAAAGTACCGTATGATGGGTGACTTACCTATTATGCCATATGGATGAACAGATTGAATTACGAAGGGTCCTGACCATCGTGATTTTAGTTTCCCGGGAAACAATTTGAGTCTTGAGTTGTATAGTAAGATGAGATCTCCAACTTCAAATTGTTTTCGTTGCTTTAAACGAACGTCATGGCACCGCTTTGTTGCTTCCTTGTATAGGCATGAATTTTCGTATGCATTGGCTTGCCATTCATCAAGCTCGTTCAGCTGCATCAACTTGTTTTTTCCTGCAAGTTCGGGATCAAGGTTTAGAAATTTAATAGCCCAAAAAGCTTTATGCTCTAGTTCGAATGGTAGATGACAACTTTTTCTATAAACAAGTCTGTAAGGTGATGTCCCTATGGGAGTCTTAAAAGCAGTTCTGTAAGCCCATAAGGCATCGTCTACTTTCGTTGCCCAATCTTTTCTATTTGATTTTACTATTTTTTCAAGGATCCATTTGAGTTCTCGGTTTGCTACTTCAACTTGTCCATTAGTTTGAGGATGGTATGGGGTGGCTGTTCTATGATGAACTCCGTATTTCTTAAGAGTTTTTTTCAAATTGGGTGTTACAAAAATGAGTGCCCCTGTCACTAATAATTGGTCTAGGTGTTCTGAATCTCAAGAAGAGTTTTTTAAGGAAACGTACTACCACTCTAGCATCATTATTAGGTAGAGCTTGGGCTTCTACCCATTTGGACATGTAGTCAACTGCTACTAAGATGACTTTATTCCCAAATGAACTAGGGAATGGGCCCATGAAATCGATACCCCAAACGTCAAATATTTCACATGAAAGCATATAGTTTTGAGGCATTTCATTACGTTTAGATATGTTACCTGTCCGTTGGCATTTGTCACAGGAAGTAACATACCTGATAGCGTCTTTGAATAACGAAGGCCAATAAAAACCTGATTCAAGTATTTTATGTGCGGTCTTAGTTCCACTATAGTGTCCTCCGGTTGGCCCTGAGTGGCAATGCTCTAATATTTTTGATGTTTCTGATCCTGTAACGCATCTTCTGATGACTTGATCTGCACATCTGCGAAACAGAAATGGATCGTCCCAAAAGTAGTTTTTCACATCATTAAAGAATCACTTCTTTTGCTGGTGTGTTAACCCTTTTGCGATAATGTTAACAGCTAAAAAATTCACGATGTCTGCAAACCAAGGTACCTCGGAGTTAGATATAGCAAAAAATTGTTCTTCAAGGAACGAATCATTTATTTCAACATCATCTAGTTCTCTGGTATTGGATTTTTCGAGCCTGGACAGATGATCAGCCGCGAGATTTTTAGCTCATTTCTTATCCTGAATCTCCAAGTCGAATTCCTGCAATGGGAGAATCCATCGAATGAGTCGAGGTTTTGCATCGGTTTTAGTTAAAAGGTAGCGAAGGGTGGAATGGTCAGTGTAAACAACAACTTTGGACAATATGAGATATGATCGAAATTTATCAAATGTAAAAACCACAGCTAGCAACTCTTTTTCTGTAGTAGTATAGTTTTCTTGTGCAGCCGTTAAGGTTTTGCTGGCGTAATAGATAGGTTGAAAATGCTTGTCTCTTCGCTGTCCCAATACTGCACCTACTGCAAAGTCACTCGCATCACACATTAGTTCAAATAGAAAGTTCCAATCAGGTGCAATTATGATTGGAGCGTTAATTAATTTATCCTTTAAAGTATTAAATGCTTCTAAACATTCCTGATCGAATTTAAAAGGTATATCTTTTTCTAAGAATTTAGTCAAAGGCTTAGCTATTTTAGAAAAATCCTTAACAAATCTTCTATAAAAACTAGCATGTCCTAAAAAGATTCTAATAGCTTTGACCGAACTAGAGGGTGGTAATTTTTCGATTATTTCTATTTTAGATTTATCCACCTCAATCCCTTTACTAGAAATTTTATGCCCTAATACAATACCTTCTTGAACCATGAAGTGACATTTCTCCCAGTTAAGCACAAGGTTTGTTTCCTCACATCTTATTAAAACTCGTTTTAAATTTTTAAGACAAAGATGGAAAGAGTTACTGAATACCAAAAAATCATCCATGAATACTTCCATGATATCTTCCACGAGTTCGTCGAAAATGGCCATTATACAGCGCTGAAAAGTGGCAGGAGCATTACATAATCCAAAAGGCATTCTACGATAAGCGAACGTACCATATGGGCATGTGAATGTTGTCTTTTCTTGATCTTCAGGAGCTGTTGAGATTTGGAAGTAACTAGAGAGTCCATCTAGAAAGCAGTAATACATGTGTCCAGATAATCTTTCCAACATTTGGTCAATGATGGCAAGGGGAAGTGATCTTTTCTTGTGGCATCATTCAGTTTCCTGTAGTCTATGCAAACTCTCCACCCTGTGACTGTTCTTGTTGGGATTAATTCATTCTTCTCATTGGTCACAACCGTCATGCCTCCTTTCTTGGGGACAACCTGCACTGGACTTACCCAAGAACTATCAGAAATAGGATAAATAATTCCAGTATCTAGAAGTTTAATTACCTCGACTTTTACAACTTCCTTCATGTTAGGGTTTAGACGTCTTTGAGCTTACACACATGGTTTGTATTCATCTTCCATCAAAATTTTGTGGGTACAAAAAGAAGGGCTGATTCCTTTAATGTCAAAAATTTTTCAAGCTATGGCCTTTTTATGTTCTTTTAATACTTGGATTAATTCCTCTTTCTCCTTGGGTTACAAATTAGAAGCAATAATAACTGGTAATGTAAAATTATTTCCAAGGAATGTGTATTCTAAGTGGTTGGGTAATTGTTTAAGTTCTAGTTTGGGGGGCTCCTCAATAGAGGATTTTTGCTTAAGTTCATCGTTTATCTTAATGCCCTCATATTCTACTTGTCTTGACGAATGGTTATTAGGTTCCTCACCTGACTTCTCTCCTTGAGCTGGATACGGTTCTGTCGTCTCCTCTTGTATAATTTCCTAAAAAGAGTCTTGAGTAATATGATCAATAGAGTCAATGAAATAACATGAATCATCCTGTTCTCTAGAGAATCTCATAGCATCGTAAATTTTAAAGATAATCTCCTCGTCACCTACTTTAAGTACCAATTAACCGTCACCCATGTCGATTACAGCCCTAGCAGTGGCCAGGAATGGGCGCCCTAGAATTAAGGGTACTTCCACATCTTCATCCATGTCAAGCACAACAAAATCAATAGGGAATATAAATTTATCTACTTTTAGGAGTACGTCTTCTATAATACCCCTAGGATATTTAACAGATCTATCGGCTAATTGAATACTCATCCTAGTAGGTTTAGGTTCCCCAAGACCAAGTTGTTTGAACATTATATATGGCATCAAATTAATGCAAGCGCGTAAATCAGCTAGTGCTTTTTCAACATTCAGACTATTAATTAAGCAAGGGATAGTAAAACTTCCTGGATCTTTCAATTTGGTTGGCAGTTTATTTTGGAGTATGGCTGAGCACTCCTCGTTGAGTTCTACTATAGATAAGTCCTAAAACTTCCTTTTATTTGTTAGAAGCTCCTTCAAAAATTTTGCGTAGGTAGGCATCTGCGAGATGGCTTCAAAAAAAGGTAAGATGATATGTCATTACTTAAAAAGTTCAAGAAACTTACCGAATTGTGCATCAATGCGATCTTTTTTTAATTTTTCTGGATATGGAACTGGTGGTTTATATTCCTCCGGCACTGGTTTGTCACTATTTTCGGGTTTTTCTTCCCTCATTTCACTTTCCACGGCTTCTTATGCTAACTTCTTTTCAGATTCCGCTAACACTTTCCCACTCCTTAGTGTAACTGCTTTGACATGCTCTCTTGATTTGGTGTTACTAAATAAATTTCCTAGTGGTCTTTCCGAGATTAGTTTGGATAGCTGACTTATCTGAGTTTCGAGCCCTTGGATCGATGCTTGTTGATTCTTAAGTGCTGTCTCAATGTTCTGAAAACGAGTTTCCGACACTGAAATAAACTTTGAGAGCATCTGTTCAAGGTTTGGCTTCTTTACCTGTTGGTAGGGTGGTTGTTGGTATCCTGGAGGATGTTGTGGTCTTTGATTTCCTTGACTGGCCCACAAAAAATTGGGATGGTTCCTCCAACCTGCATTATAAGTGTTACTATATGGATTGTTTTTAGGTTGAGGATTATTACCCATGTAATTTAATTACTCGTTATCCATGTTATGGCCATAAGGTTGGTATTCCAAATGCTTTGTTCCACATCCACTTGCTTCGCACTGCATTACTGGGTGCACCTATGAAGAACTAAGAAAACCATCAATCTTTTTATATAAGGGTTCTACCTGATTAGAGAGCATGGTGACCGAATCGACATTATGAATGCCGACTATTTTTGTTGGCTTAGTCCTCATGACTTGCCACTGATAGTTATTTAGTGACATTTCTTCAATAAATTCATAAGCCTATTCAGGTGTTTTGTTGTTGATGGTTCCTCCAGCAGCTGTGTCAATCATCTGTCTTGTCGAGGGATTCACACCATTGTAGAATGTTTGAACTTGCAGCCATAGAGGTAACCCATGGTGAAAGCACCTTCACAATAGATCCTTGTATCTCTCCCATGCATCGTCAAGTGTTTCTGAGTCCATCTGCACAAAAGAAGAGATATCATTACGTAACTTAGTCGTTTTAGCAGGCGGAAAATATTTTAGTAACAATTTTTCGGTCATTTGTTCCCAAGTAGTGATAGACCCTCGTGGTAACGAGTTCAACCATTGTTTATTCCTTAATGAAAAGGGAAACAACCGGAGATGAATGGTATCATCAGAAACTCCATTGATTTTGAAAGTGTCGCAAAATTCCAGAAAATTTGCCAAGTGAGTGTTGGGATCCTCATCTTGCAAACCATCAAACTGAACAAACTACTGTATCATCTGAATTGTGTTAGGTTTCAGTTCGAAATTATTCGCAGCAATAGCAGGTCTAACTATACTTGACTCAGTTCCTATTAAAGAAGGTTTAGCATAGTCATACATAGTACGTGGAGCAGGATTTTGATTAGCCACAATTGCAGGAGGTAGCTGATTGCCTTGGTTTTCAGCCATCTCTTCGGTTGGGGGTTGAGTATCGTCTTCTTGCTCATTCTCCATGTATCTTAAGCTTCGCCTTATTTCTCTTTGGTTTTTACAAATTGTGCGATCGATTTCTTTGTCAAAAAGTAATGGTCCTGACGGGTTTCTTCTAGTCATAAACTATAAAAACCTACCAAGAGAAGGAAAAAGTAAATTAATAAATAATAATTATAATAAAATTAAATTAAATTGCAAGAAAAATAAATGGCTAAAGTAATAAAAATTGAGCGTTCCTAATATTTTAGTTCCCTGATAATGGTGCCAAAAACTTGATCGCGAGGTTTCGTGATAGGTTTTAAATATTTATAATTACTCGTTCTTGAACTAACTATTATCACGATGTAGACAAGTGGACCTATCGAACAGTAGTATAGTTTTAGCAAGACCGGATTGTTGAACCCAAAGGAACTAAAAGTACTAGTAATGACTGCCTTTTTATTACCTAGCCTAAGAATAAAGGGGTTTTTGTTTAAATTAACTAATTATCTAAACTAAGAACACACAGAGAAAAGAATTGGGGAATTGCTTTTGGGAAAATCGATTGAATGAAAACAATACCTAAGGAAAAATCCACCTAGACTTTACTTGTTATTCTGGCTCCGAATCGGACGATTTATTCATTCAACTTGTTCCATAGAGATCCCTAAGTTATGTTATTATCCCTATTCAAGACTAATAACGTCTAATCCCTAGATTGAATAACCGAGACTTTTCTCTAATTAACACTCTAGGGTTGCATTAACTCGATTTATGGATCCCTTTATTAGGTTTACCCTAATCCGACAAAATCTTGTCACCCTATTTCTAGGCGCGCAATCAACTCCGCTTAATTATGATAAATGTACTCTTAGACAGGGTCTATTCCTCCTCTGAATAAGAGCTTATCTTGAATCAGTATCCTGGGATATCAAAACAAGAATTAAGAACACATAATTAAGAACAAGTTAAATATTTATCATACGATTCAGAAAATGATAACAAGATTCGTCTTAAGTTTAATTTCCCTTAGGTATTTAAGGGATTTAGTTCATGACTAAATAAGAAAACATCTCAGAAGAATAAAGAATACAAAACATAAAGAAAACCCAAAACTCCTGAAGGGAAATTGAGGAGAAATCTTCAGTCTTGATGATGAATCCGGCTTCCGAGATGAATTAATCAGCTTCCTTGGAGTAATTCCTTACTCCCCCTTCTCCGCCTCCCTTTTCTTCCTCCTTTAGGGTGTATTTATAGGCTTTGGAATGCCTATAAGCCTTCAAAAGTGGCCTTTTCTGAATTGGACTTAACTTGGGCTCGGCAGGGACAAGCCCGTGTAACACGCCCGTGCGCGATTACTTCAGGCCGTGTTCGAGCCTGTTAGAATGGCACGAGCGTGTGCTATACCTGTGTGAGTCGTGCTTCGATTCTGCCAGATTGACACGGCCGTGTGGTTTGCTCGTGTGAGGAAGTCCAGGCCGTGTTAAGTTCGTACATTGGCCTATTTTCTCCGTTTTTGGCCCGTTTCCTTTCGCTCTCCTATGCTCTCCTAAGTATAAAACATGAAATTAAAGCATTAGGAGCATCGAATTCACCAATTCTAATGAGGAATCATCCATAAAATGCATTAAACATGGGGTAAAAATATGTATAATTTACGGTTTATCATGCCCTTTTACTATTCTTTCAAATTTTACCCTTCCAAGACCATTTTTGTTCAAAATTTTTAGATCTTGGTCAAATTACTCATTAAGGACCTCTAATTAATAATCCAATTCAGTTTCATGTAAAATGCTTCTAGAACACAAGTTTTACAAATTATTCGATTTAGTCCCTAAAGTTCAATTAGGCACTTTTTACATAAAATTTCCTCATGAAATTTTCACGGAAGCATATAAACATCTCATAAACTTTATAATAATCATAAAATAAATATTTCCACTTTTAATTTGTGGTCTTGAAACCAATATTTCGACTAGGCCCTAATTCAGGATGTTACAACGAAGTTGAACTTTACTATCGCTTTTCATCCACAGACTGATGGAAAATCCGAGAGAGTAATTCAGAAACTTGAAGATATGCTTAGATTTTGTGTTCTTTAAATTCAAGGTAGCTGGGAAAAGTACCTACCTTTGGTTGAATTTGCCTATAACAATAGCTATCAGACAAGTTTGAAGATGGCACCTTATGAAGCTTTGTATGGCCATAAATGTCATACACCATTGTATTGGACTGAGCTTAAGGAGAATAAGGTTCATAGGATAGATTTGATTAAGGAAACCGAAGAAAAAGTGAAAGTAATTCGTGATCGTTTGAAAGCGGTGTCGAATAGACAAAAGTCGTACGCAGATTTAAAAAGGAAAGAAATTGAGTATCAGGTTGGTGATAAGGTATTCTTAAAAGTATCACTATGGAATAAGGTTTTAGGATTCGATAGAAAAGGTAAGTTGAGTCCTCGTTTTATAGGATCATATAAGGTTACCGAAAGGATAGGGCCTGTTACTTATCGATTGGGTTTGCTGACTGAATTAGAAAAGATTCACGATGTGTTTCATGTGTCCATGTTGTGCCACTATAGATCTAACCCATCACATGTGATTGTACCAACTAAAGTTGAAATCAGACCGAACATGACTTATGGTGAAGAACCTGTTAAGATCTTGGCTCGGGAAGTCAAGAATTGAGAAACAAAAGTGTTGCTCTTGTGAAAGTTTTATGGCAAAGACACGGGGTTGAAAAGGGTACTTAGGAGCCCGAGGAAGCTATGAGGAAACAATATACAAACCTTTTCACCGGTAAGATTTTCGAGGACAAAAATCCCTAAAGGGGGGAGAGTTGTAACATCTCGAATTAGGGCCTAGTAGGAATAGTGGTTTCGAGACCACAAATTCGAAGAGAGAAATAATTATTTTATGATTTTCATGAGGTTTATGTTATGAATGCATGCTTGTGTGAAAGTTTCATGAAGAAATTCTATGCATAAAATGTTTAATTGCATTTTAATGACCAAATTGAATAAAGAGCAAAACTTGCATTCTAGAAGCTTTAAGCATGAAATTGTATTAGATATTGAATTAGAGGGTCCTAATTAGCAATTTGACTAATTTCTATAATTTTGGACAAAAATGGACATGCATAGGCAAAATGTAAAAAAGAAACCCTGGGGGTATTTTGGTCATTTGGTAAATAAAAGAATAAAAAGGGAAAAATAAGTCAAAATTGGTGTCCATCTTCTTCCTTCATTGCCAAAAATTGTAAGAAACCATAGCTAGGGTTTGTTCAACATTTCCAAGCTTGATTACAAGTGCATCCTAGCCCTGTTTTAATGCTCTTTGCATTTTTGAAATCCTTGAAGCATGATCTACCCATTTCTAGCTATATTTTAATCTAGGGTTCATGAATAAAATTTGACCCATGTGTGACATACATGTATTATGATGATTAACGGGCGAATATGAATGTTTGAGGCATGATAAACATCTTTTACTAGGTGATTTTTAGTAAAAACACCTAAATAAGGGACTTATTTGTAAAAGTGTAAAAAAGAATAGTAATAATATGAAATAAAATAAAATATGGGATAATATGAGCATAGTAAGGGTTTGGCTAGGCTTGGGTAACCCAGAAAATGCATGCATTTCATTTTACGAGCCTAGGGACTAAATTATAAATAAGTGAAAGTTCAGGGATCAAAATGTATTTGCAACAGTGTTAATTATGGACCTATTTGAACAATGTGAATAATAAATAAGTTAAATTTGACATTATAGATCAAGAAAAACGTGAACCAGGACTTGATCGAGGAAAGAATAAAGTACACGACAATTAAGCTCGATTATCATCATTTTGTAACGAGGTAAGTACATATGCAAATAATGTGGTGTTGTAGTATGTTTTTAATGCTTTAATATATTTTCATAAATGTTTTATTATGATTATGAGTTATATGCTTATGGGTTTCTATGAATGCATAAATGTTATTATGGTTGTTATCTATGATGTTACAAGCAAGTACGAGGATGATACTATACGCAAGTGAGGAAAAATCCCATTTGAACCTTAGGAATAGTTTAAGATACAAGTGACATGTCACTAGGAACTAAGTAGTCCAAACTTGCTGAGTGGTCCGGGTTCGTGAGATATGTGGCATCCGAGCTCGTTGAAAGGTCCGAGTTCATTATGGATGCGAGCATCCAGGCTCGTTGAGAGGTCCGAGTCTATAATGGATGCGATTCATGTAACATCCGAGCTCGTTGAGAGGTCCGAGGTCATTATAGATGTCTTACATGTTATGTGGTACCTTTGGCTATGTTGTATATGTGGCACTTATGTGCAAGGTTTCTGCGTATCCAATAGTATTCTGAGTGTTCAATGGGTAATGTAGTCAATGTAATAAGAGTTCCGAGGAGGACATATGAAAGAGGTATGGTTATAGATACCTTATGATGAGCACAGGTATGTCTGCTAAACTTATGAGTAATGCTTTAATAAAGATTGATTTACGATGGGCATATATATATATATGTGTGTGTGTATATGTCCATATGATGAGTAAGTAAGAAGGTTTGAATAATCTTTATGCATATCTTACTATGTTTCTACATGTTGATTTCTTGTTACGATTTCATATTATTTGTATGTTGACTTACTAAGCTTTAATGCTTACTCCCCTCTCTTTTCCATTCCTTGTAGTTTCACCAAGCTAGCTCGGGGATCGGAAGTTGTAGGAGTATTCGATCACATTATCAAAAGACTATTTGGTATAGTGAAGTTATTATTTTGAGTATGGCATGTATAGGAAACTTGCTCATTTTGTGATATGTGTCATGCTATTTGGCCAAATTCTGAAGGCCTATGGTATTGATGATTCATTTTGTAATGGTCATGTCATATGGCTCATATTTGATCATTTGGGTTGTAATCTAATTACCCATGCATGCATGTGCTAGTGTTTTGATGGTAGGATATGTTATTGCTTGGTAAGTGCATGAGGATGTGATATGTTGTTGATCGATGAATGTATGATAAAGTATGAATTGAGTGCTAAAGTATAAGAGATAACCTAGTGGCTTAAAATGATATGCAAAATTTGAAGTCATAATAACAAGTCTAATAATGCATGAAATTGACATGGAATGCCTCTAAATAGGGTAATAAATGAATACGCAATAGGATGAATTTATGAATATGTGAAAGTGCCATGGTGTGGAATATTTGAGTGCTTGAATATGACATGTTGTATGTCATAAAGTATGTTTGAATGTATGGGTGATTGTGGGTGACTATTGGCTTGGAAAATAGCCTTTAAATGGTGCACACGGGTAGACACACAGGCGTGTGTCTAAACCGTGTGTGACACACGGTCTGCCCCATAGGCTTGTTGAATGGTCGTGTGTCCCCTCCACCAAAAATTTCTAAGTCAGTGTGCATGGTAGTAAACACACGGGCAGAGACACAGCCGTGTGTCTCAGCTGTGTGGAGGACACGGCCTAACACACGGGCATGTGTCTTGGCCATGTGCCCCTAAATGAGTGATGACGTCATAAAAAGAATGTCCAGGTTTTTGAACACGGGAGTGTCTAGGCTGTGTGAGGGACACAGGCCAGGGACACAAGCGTGTGCTCAGTCTTGTGAAAACCCCTATAGGTTCGGGATAAAAAAATAAATTTTAGAAATTCCACACGGGTAAGGGACACGGGCGTGTCCGAATGCACACAGGCGTGTGCATTACCTCCACACGGGCATGTGAGGCTTAAACCTAGAAACTTTCTTAGAATTTTCTTAAGTTCTCGGTTTAGTTCCGGATTGCTTTTAAGGTATGTTTTGGACTTCGTAGGTCCATAATAAGAACAATGTGATCTTGTTTGATCTATTTTAATTTAGAATGAAATTTTGTGACCTGGTTTTGCATGTTTGTGAATGTTTAAGTCCAGTAATGCCTCAAACCCTAGCCCGGCGTCGAAAACAAGTAAGGGGTGTTACATAATATCATATTCCATCAAATTTCCAATGTATCCAATCATCACATAAATGTTATTAACATTTGGCATCATTTTCTCATACTAAATATCATTAACATATAATTCAATACAATCATAGCAAGATAGATTTCAAATATATTAACAATAACATGGATAATATGCTTATTTAGTCACACAGACTTACCTCGAATGCAAAAACGGCTAATTATTCCCTTTTTTTCCTAAACAACGTACTTTCTCGATTTAAGCCCAAATCTCGATTTTCTTGATCTAAAATAATAAAATTTACTCATTTAATCATCACATTAAATTAAGCGTTCCACAATTCATACTTTGGCAAAATAACCATTTTGCCCCTAAACTTTCACAAAATTATGATTTTGCCCCTAGGCTCGTAAAACGATTTTTATCAAATTTCCTCATTAGCCAAGCCTAGCCCAACCTTTATTACTCTTGTAGCAACTCAAAATTTCAATTAGTTTACACAATTCCCATCCATTTAATAAACTTTACAAAATGATCGATATTAGGTGTTTCCATGAAAATCCTTTCACAAAAGTTGTTTATTTAACAACCAAGATTTATTTTCCTCCATAAAAATTAGCAAAAAACATGAATGCTCTCATGTAAAAACCCTATACTTTCAACCATTTTGCAAAATGGTCCCCTCATTAGCTAGATTATGCTACAAGGGTCCTAAAATTACAAAAATTATCAAGAAAGGCCATCAAAATCACTTACATGAAAAGGATATAAGTTGCTGATATTTTTTAGCTTTCAAAACCCCCTCTTTTCTGGTATTTTTGGTGGGGAAGAAGGAATATGAAAGATGATACCTTTTTTTTCTTTATTTATTATACTACTAGTCAAATTAGTCACCAACATTTCACCTAACTTTGAGCCTACAATATTTTTGTCTCCTTGATCAGCCACTAACATATTTATGGTCTATTTACCCAATAAAGAGCTATAATTTAATGTTGTATAGCTATTTGACAACTTTAGTTAGTAGAATGAAACTTTCACATTTTATGCGATTTGGTCCTTTTTAAAAATTAAGCAAGCAATCGCTAAAATTATTTCGCTAAAATTATCATGCACTCATATAATCATGCTATAACACATAAAATAACATTAAAAATAATTTCTCCGGCCTCAAAATAGTGGTTCCAAAACCACTGTTCTGACTAGGCCCAAAATCGGGCTGTTACAATCTCCCCCTCAAGGATTTTTGTCCCCAAAAATCTTACCAGAAAAGTGGTTTTGGTATTCACATAAATTTCTCTTTACCATAATCATCGCTAAATAACTTTCACTCGAATTTGCCTCTAATACTTATCTCTTTACTTTCTCATATCAATGTCATAAGCAGTTCATTGATATGCCCCACCTCGGCTGAATTTCAACCTCTATCTGAGAGTTCATATACACAATGGTCCGATCTATGTCATCATGTCACATATATGCACACACTTGAATCTTTTCGAATTTGAATAATAAAACCAGCAAGCTCATCTTGGCCTTACATTCTCTATAATTTCACATAGTCCGATTGATTACCAAATCAACTTTTAGTTGCCTTTAAATTTCAAAGCCTCCTTTAGCTTTCCCAAGAAATCACAATATATAAGTATTCCAAGAAATCCAACAAGCATATAGACATGAAATTTCGTAAATCTGATGAGCGGGGATTCAGTACATACCGGCATGATTCACAAATCTCGTCAAACATCTAGCAATAAAATACATCACATTTCTCCTCTTTCCAAGACGGGAATAATTCTGATATGGCCTCGAGAATAATCCTTTCTTATTTCTATTCTAATATTAGCACTAAAGAAGATAACTCCGGTCAAACCTGATGCTCGGCTCTAACCCTGTTAACAATTCAGATCTTTTTGTAGCATCGAAAGCTCTAAGCTATCACATTATCTTATTGTCTTAAAACACATCACAATTCATACAACAGTGCATCACTGAAAATTAAAAAGTCTCTGCCCAAGTGCAGACTAGACCAGTTCAAATGCTTCTGTTAACAATATTCTCATCTTTCCAAGTTTTGCTAATCATGGAATAAGCCATTCGACTTTCATAAGACGAAAATTTTATCATACAATCATTCGGAATTCACTCATCATGCTAATAAAAGACCATTTCACTTGCATTAGCTCAAATAACCAATATATCTCAATTGAAGACACTAGCTTTGATTAACTTACTTGAAAAAAGAGATCCATCATACCAATTGAAATTCGAAATTTCACCACTTATGCCTTTGCCAATGTCAAATACTTACACGGAAATTAGAGAAATCCAAATACTAAAATCACCACATTACCATGAACAAATCAGGAGCATAGTCACACTTGACATGATTATCGCAAGCTAAAGAACACACTTTGAAGTTGAGTCATAATTTACAGATTATAGAACAAAGATAACAAGAAAACCAAGTAAAGAAATCCAGGATAGAGAAATCTCGAGATACGATACTATATCGGAAGACCGAAAACAAACTCTTAAGAAAATATGAAAGACGTCGATAATTCCTCAGAGAGAAAAAGTCCAGAATAAAACATCATTTCATCCCACTGGAATCAAATGCAACAATTAAAGGAAACAGAATCATAGCATCATATGCATTTTCTCATAAGTTCCCAACAAACAGGATATAAAAAAAATACCAGAGAGAAGTAGAGCAAAACATATTATAAACTGGTCAGACCGACAATGCCTTCGTCTGACATTTAGATGAGATAGCATTCTCATATAACAAGAATTTCATCAGAAGATAGATAACTATTATAACACTTCTGAGAACAATGATCTTTTAGAATATATCAAGAGAGGCGGTCATCATCTTTTCATTGTAATTACAATACTCAGACATCTCATATTTCAAATATTATTTCTCCAACTATATTTGTCATCATAAATCCCATATTATTCTTTTCACTAAAGAAGATCAGTTCTGAGAAGGTCACAATCATTACATTTTCTTGACCTTGTACCTGAGTAATTCGATTTACCAAAGTAAATTTCTTCTCTAACTATGGCAGTGCATATCTCAAATAATCCTTATGTCAACCTAATACTTTTCTAGCTCTGGCTTACTTATCAACTTATTCTCAATCTCTAATCATGTTTATAGTTATTCCCCCACTGAACTCTTTGGTTTCACACTTGTGAGTTTATTCAGCGCAAATTTCATGAAATTCCATTACAAAATACCACTCTGGTAAGGGGGTGAGGTCGTAAGGCCTCTAACTCGACTCTCATATACATATGCATATGACACAAATTTCATCATCATTGCGACACCATCACAATCATGTCATTCATTTTCGAGAAATTATCGTCCATATTTGTATTTCACAATTTTTCGATTATCTTATTCACTCAAGTTCACTTATGCACACATTCTATGATTTCTGGATAACTTTTCTCGTCACGTTCACTTAATTAAACATATCAAAGTACATCATATCATATGAGGGCCAACAAACATGGATGAATGTATATTACAATCGAAACTTTGATTTCGTACATCATCATATGCATGTCATTACAATCATATAAATCTATCCGAACAATTTAACACATTTACTTAAGTTATACGAGCTTGTCAATTGTAATCATTTAAATAATTATACATGAACATTCTTTCTACCTGTATTTTTAGTAAGTTATCTAAATACATGCATTCACTCGAACAAATCAATTATATACACCATGGGATTGTCAATCAATCATAAATAAGCTCATTATGCCATGTACACATTCTATTCCATGTTTCTCATATCACAAATATGTACATATACATTTCATGAATTCTTGTTCGTACCTTTCCGAGTTTCAACTCCTCATAACTGCACTTTATTTGAATACTTTAGTATTACCATCTACGTGATCGGGTGTAGCTCGTTGAAGAGTAACTTTATCTAAACAAGATAATTCTTACTCGCGTTGGGAGACATCTCACTATCACCAATTTGTGGCATGTATAGCTAGACTCTTACACGTGCTAGGTTAGTCTGAGAACCGACAAACCATAGCTCTGATACCACTAAATGTAACACCCCTTATCCGTGTCCAATGTCGAAACAGGGTATGAGGCATTATCAGATTTAATTGTTCACAAACATGCAAAAATCGGGCTACAAAATTTAATTTGTATCAAACTTTTCATACACATGCATAATTTCCCATACACGGGCCTACGAATCCCTAAACATACATTGAAAGTAGTTAGGGACTAAACCAAGAACCTTAGAAAGTTTTTGGAAAACTTAGAAAATTTTTCCATGACACAAGGTCACACGCCCGTGTGGACACAGGGACACGCCCGTATGCCTTCGACACGCTCATGTCGAAGGCCTTGTAACTCTCTGACTATGATGTCAGCGAATAATTTGGACCACACGGTCAAGCCACATGCCCATGTTCTAAGGCTGTGTCCTCCACACGGTTGAGACATACGGCCGTGTCTCAGCCCGTGTGGCTAACACTTAGGCTATTTTCCAAGCCTTTAAGTTACCCTTAACCCTTCACATCTTTGTTACCATATTACACATTTAATTCGCGGCCATGACCATTTAGATTGGTCATAAAACATTCATCATGCACATATTTCATAACACCAACCATATATGGCCAACAAGCATAATCACATCACAAGCATTAGAACATAGCATAGATAAATAGGTTCACAAACCATAATCAATATGAGCCATCCTTCATGTCCATATACAAATAACTCAATATAGGCCAATACATTTGGCTAGTCATGTTAACACATATCATAAATAAATAAAAAAACCAAGTCCCTATACATACCACTGACTTGAAGGTATATATATATATATATATATATATATATATATATATATATATCAATCTTCCAAAGGTGATGGTTTGATAGTATGGTTCTACCTCCGACGACCTCCAACCCCAAGCTAACTTGTCAACAATAAAGAAAAGGAAAGTAAGGGAGTAAGTTTTATAGCTTAGTAAGACCGTATGAAATTAATAAGCAATTTATCAAATTGCTTCTCAAGGGAATACCACAATATTTGTGTTTTTGCTTATGTTCAAGTCAAGCTATTTTTTCGAGTTGCAGTCACTAAATTATTTATATCTGGAGCTACGGAACTCTAAATTAAGATCTGATAATTTTTCTTAAAACTAGACTCATATATCTTCTTATCATAAAATTTTTAAAAAAAAATATTCTATCCAATAAGTGCAGTTTATTCTTTGAATTCACCCCTATTTTGCTATTTAAAAGTTACGACCCCTCTTCACTAAAAATTAATTATTTCTCGTAAAGGATTCAGATGATGTTCCCTTTTGTTTCTTTTGAAAATAGACTCATTAAGGATTCTAAGAATATAAATTATAACCCATAATTATTTTTTTAAAATGTTTAATTATTTTCCCAAATCAGAATAGGGGATTTCAAAATCATTCTAACTCTATCTCACAACAATTAAAATATCTCTTAATATGAACTTCTTTTGCTTACACTGTTTCTTCTATGTGAAACTAGACTCAATAATATTTAATTTAATATTTTATTCAGCCTCTAATTAGATATCCACAATTTTTGGTGGATTTTCAAACTCGGATTGCTGCTGCTATCCAAAACTGTTTCAATGCTAATTTTACCCTTTCATAATTATCTTTAAATAGGCTTTCATGCTAATCAATTTCTCTTTTCATATTCATTAGGCCACAAGGTGAAAGGATAAACATGTCATGCCCCAATTTAATTCGACCTAAAAGCCTCACACATAACCATCCATCAAATCTACCACATAATTATACACCATAGGTATCGACCTAATATTTACAAGGTCATCACAAAGTCATTCTCATAGGAATGACTTACTCATTTACATTCTTACCAAAATTCCAATATACATCGAGCTCATCGCTCATGAATTTTTAATACATACCTGTACCCTTTCAACATGATCATAAACATAGTTTACTCATTTTCATTCCTTACTAATCATACAACATACATTAAGCACGCATTTCATGAATTTCATGTAAGTACCTGTATCACTCACATCATGGCCATAACCTCTCTTATTCCGACATAAACCGTAAATTTCCCGTTGAACCATTTGGAATACTATAGGATATTCAATAAGCCTTAAGCATAAGGTAAGGTGTCGACGCCATGTCCCGGACATGGTCTTACACTCGCTCACACATTAAAGTCGATGCCATGTCCCAGACATGGTCTTACACTGACACATATCAAGTCAATGCCATGTCCCAAACATGGTCTTACACTGACACATATCAAGCCAATGCCATGTCCTAGACATCGTCTTACACTAGCTCTCATATCTCCCTAGCATCATGGCATGAATATCCGATCTATTCTTACAGTTCAACCAAGAGTTTCCTGTATTAATCTCATCATACATTACTCATAGCCACATTCAAAAATTTTATGCAAAATCAATCATTCAATGAATAATAACAATAAAGTTGTAATATTTACACACATCTTACTCATTTCAGTGGAATATCATATTCCATCAAATTTCCAATGTATCCAATCATCACATAAATGTTATTAACTTTGGGCATCACTTTCTCATGCTCAATATCATCAACATATAATTCAATACAATCATAGCAAGATAGATTTCAAGTATATTAACAATAACATGGATAATATGCTTATATAGTTACATAGACTTACCTCGAATGCAAAAACGACTAATTATTCCCTTTTTGTCCTAAACCACGTACTTTCTCGATTTAAACCCGAATCTAGATTTTCTTGATCTAAAATAATAAAATTTACTCCACAATTCATAATTTGGCAAAATGACCATTTTGCCCCTAAACTTTCACAAAAATTATGATTTTTCCCCTAGGCTCGTAAAACGATTTTTATCAAATTTCCTCATTAGCCAAGCCTAGCCCAACCTTTATTAATTTTTTAGCAACTCAAAATTTCAATTATTTAACACAATTCCCATCCATTTAACAAACTTTACAAAATGGTCCATATTAGGTGTTTTCATGAAAATCCTTTCACAAAAGTTGTTTATTTAACAACCAAGATTCATTTTCTTCCATAAAAATTCAGCAAACAATATGAATACTCTCATGGAAAAACCCTATAATTTCAACCATTTTGCAAAATAGTCCCCTCATTAGCTAGATTATGCTACAAGGGTCCTAAAAGTACAAAAATTATCAAGAAAGGCCATCAAAATCACTTACTTGTAAGGGATATAAGTTGCTGATATTTTTGAGCTTTCAAAACCCCCTCTTTGCTGGTATTTTCGGTGGGGAAGAAGGAAGAAGAAAGATGATACCTTTTTTTTCTTTATTTTATTATATTACTAGTCAAATTAGTCACCAACATTTCACCTAATTTTGACTCTACAATATTTTTGTCTCCTTGATCAGCCACTAACATATTTATGGTCTATTTACTTAATAAAGACCCCTAATTTAATGTTCTATACCTATTTGACGCCTTTAGCTAGTAGAACGAAACTTTCGCACTTTATGTGATTTGGTCCTTTTTCAAAATTAAGCAAGCAATCGTTAAATTTATTTCAGCAAAATTTTCATGCACTCATATAATCATGCTATAACACATAAAATAACATTAAAAATAATTTCTCCAGCCTCAGAATAGTGGCTCCAAAACCATTGTTCCGACTAGGACCAAAATCGGGCTGTTACGGAAGAACTTACAACAACTAGTTTGAAAAATTAATTTTTTCTGAAGTAGAGAAAATCAAAAATCATGAATTAGATTTGAGAAAATGTATGCTTACTGTTTGTGCATATACTGAAATTTCCGTTGTTATCTTACATAAAACTTATTACAAATTTGCAGCGAAAAATTCATATTTTGTTTAATTTTGTAAAATGCTCGTTTAATTCAAATTATCATAAAATCATGTCAATTTTAAATAATTAAATAAAAATATTTATCAAAACCCAAATACCAAAATTAAATCTGAAAACTTAGCCCAAAACTCAAAAGTCCAAAAACTTAACAAATGATATTTCAAACCATCTTAAGCGAGAAACCAATCTGAGCTCTCGCACGTCGATCGATACTAAATTTGCTAGTTACCTGTGAGGAAAAAAAACAAAGAGTGAGCTTGCAAGCTTAGGGGGTAACACATCCCAAGTAATAAACCAAATACACATAAATAAACAGATATGTTTCCCAATACATATTCAAACATCTTCTCATATATAGAATCAAATGTATTTTCATAATCAGATACATATGCAAATTTAGATTCAAATACAACTGCAGACGTAGATTCAGATATAGATGCAGACGTAGATCCTACCCCCATCCACTGCACACCAAATTCGTCCAACCAATCACACCAATTAGGACTACAAGAGTTCGTCCATCCAACCATACCAGGTCGTGGTGGTATGCCACTCATAAATGTGTAGTTGAGCTGTCAGACAGATATCACGGTTTAACCATTAAAATTGCAGTAATATTGTCACTTCCTTCATCACATATCAAAACCCACCCTGATGCACATGTATAAATAAACTAACACATATTCCCATAAATATATGTCATACATGTTTTTCATACGTAATCATGCTTTTGAAGTTATCAAAACATAGAACGTACAAGTATATTTTACATACCTTACCTATATCACATACAAACACATATTAACAGATGACACATTTCAAGTCTTATTTAAGCCAAATGGACCTACAGAAGGTCTAATTATGGATTTCAAAGTCAAACAGGTCTAGGTGAAATTTTTTAAATAATGGTCCCACACGGCCCAACTGTCCCAACCCGTGTGACCCACACGGCCCAATAGCCCAGACCGTGTCCACACTGTCTGGCATATAGCCTAGCACCCGACCGTGTATCTCACATGATTTGGCACACATCCGTGTGACATTGACAGAATGTATTTCAGCTTTTCATCGCTCGTTGTTTTTCGAGTTTTTCGTTACACACCTAGTCGTTTCTTGATACGAACGCAACTGTGAAAATTCTAGTACCTAAATTGCCATTCCAAAAAGAATTAGTAAGCAAGTCTCACACTAAATCCATCCACTAAATCGAACGCAACCAATCCATTATTACAAACTAACGAAACAAGCCCTTAATTAACACTTTCATCACTTACCTTTTGCAAAACAACAACCAATAGAAGTTTAATTCACTGGGAGATCCAAAAATTCACGTTTCCCACCTAACCAACATTACAAAATAACCATTAACCTCAATGTCACAACGACAGAAAGCACTCAAAGCAAACATACAAAGAATTACCCACAACAAACTTACAAATCTAACTCTGAAATACTTACAGTCACTGTAACGTCCCAAAATTCTTACTTTTGTTTTGGTTAAAATGTTACACAACTGTGTATCTGCTTTAGTGGTTAAGTATTTTGGAAGTGTCTGGGAGTGTTTGAGAGGTCCAAAGTTCAAGCTTTGTCTTGGGTAAAATTTTGTCTTTTTCTGAATAAAGCCTTAACCTTGCTCAAAAGGTTTAAGTTTAATTGGTTGTAGGTGTGTAAAAGAATGGGCCTATTGGTCTGGTGGTTAAGATGTGGGTAGGTGTGTTGGAGGTATGGAGTTCAAATCCCTATTTGAGCATAGTGTTATTTTTGTACGATAATAAACAAGAATTTCGGCTGAGTGGGGATTCTGGAGTGGTTGTAGGTTAGTGGGATTGTGGGAGTGAATTTAGGGATATGGGCATTATTAAGATCACTTTTGATTGGTTCTTGATTCTTTTTGTAAATTTTCAGTTCTCCCTTTCTTCTCAAATTTTTCTAGCTTCATTTTGCTATCTTTCCCTTCTTCTTCTCCTTCTTTTGTCAATTTGTTTCCAAACACTACTACTCTCATTACTATTTGTTCGTAGTTACTCTTCTGGAGTTCGCTCTCTATTTTTGTCAGTAGTGGTAAGTGATTTTGGTTCTTTGTAATCTCAATTTCTAATATATTAATTGGAGACCTATGTATACTATTTTGATAGCCAAGAATCGGGTGTAAAGGGTTGTCTAGTGCCAAATTGTAGTGGAAAGCGTTTGGGGTTTTTGAGGTAAGCGTTAATTAGATGTTCTTAATCTTTGATTGTGTGGTGGTTTTGGATTAATCATGGTTTTAGGCTGATTTTTGGGCGTTGGAATGTCGTGTGTAAGTTCAGGAGTGCTCATGGTTGTTTTAGCAGCATAAACGATATAGGTGTGTACCCGTAACGCAGAAAATGGGGTTCAGTGAAAAGCCAAAAAATCCCACTATCGATGCCACATGAACGTGTGATAGCCCGTGTAGTAGGTCGTGTGCCTGAACACGGGTGCGTGATTGACGCGGCCAGGCCGTGCGCGCAAGACACTGCCATGTGCCACACACAGGCTGGACTGATATGGGCTATGTGGGCCACACGGGTAAACCATACAGGCTTGTAAGATTTTGAGCCAGGCCAAGTGATCCACACAGCCAAGGCAAATTTGGGCTGTGTGGGCCACACGGACGTGTGGGCCCACATAGGCAGGCCACCTAGACATGTGAGCCCATTTTTACTGAATTGATTGTAAGGTTGCACGGGTCGCCCAAGTTGACTGTGAACCTACTGTAGGGAAGGTAAGCATTGCTAAGACCCTTAATTGTGTGAACGGAATGATTGATGGATATATATTGAGTATGATAATAGTATGCATGTATACATTTATAGGTTATATGTAATTATATCATGAGATAGCATGTCATGTATTGTATGTAGCATTGCATGGGGTTAGGTTGATTTTATTTGGAAGAAGTGTACTGAAAGGCTCTTAAGCCTAATATATTGGCAGCTCAGCTGTAAACTACTATTTTGTGCCGCATTCAGTACTACCTGTAGTGCAAGGATGGGTGGGTTGATTTAATCCCCACATAGAGTGTAGGGTTGGACGGAGATGGTGTGTAAAGGCTGGTTAGGTAGGACTTGGTTACTGAATACTGTATATCTATTACTAATACTGTGATGGGCAAAGGCCTTGTGCATACTGATACTGATTCTGACACAGGCTTAAGCCCAAGACTATTTTTAACTGTGCATTGTGTTTACTGTTGTTTGTTTTCGGTGGGATTACACAATAAGTTTACGTAAACTCACCCCTCTCTGTTTAATGTGCACAGGTCCCCAGACTTAGACAGATCAGGCAGCGAAGGACTCAATGGTGACCACAGTTTTTGGGACTTTTACAATCTATAACTTGTTATTTATGGTTTTATTTACCGTGGTTTATTTGGATGTAATTTTGAGGCTTTTTGGGAATTTTGCTTAAATTTTTTTTTATTTATTTTTATGAATTTATAACTGCTAGACGTAGGAAAACTCGATTTTCAAAAAGGTAAAGTTTTCTCTAAACGCACGAGTTACTCAAAACGGTTTTAAAAGCTTCTACAATGAATTATGTCTAAAATAATCTATTAAACGAGTAAGGATTTTGGAATTAATAAGAGATAAGAAAAGTAATTATATGAAAATAGATTTATCGTAGAAACTTAGTTTTTAAACACCTTATCATGTCACATCGCCAGATTTGGCCATAACATCTGGGCTAGGTTTGGGGTGTTACATTTATTGATATCAGAGCCAGGTTGCAAAACTCAGCTGTGGATTTTGGGTTTTAAACCTTATTTTGAGAACTGATTTTCAAAATGAGTTGAAATAATTTGACTGAGTATGTGGTACATCGGGTCTCCGGCGTTGATCTTGTAAGTATTCTAAAATTGATTTTTGTTTAATTTTAAAATGTTATGATATTTTGAAACTACTGTATGTAGTAAACTGAGAGGAAACTCTAGTTATTAAATCCTGGAAACTATAGTTAAACTAAAACTATAGTAACTACTAGAGACTGGGACAAACGAAAACAAACTCTGAACTTATGATACTGCTTTACATAAAACATCTGTTAATAAATACTGAAACTATATCTGATTCATAAAATTCATAATACAGATAAACCCGATTAGACATGAGCGCACAAGGTATCCGCGGACGAGGTACTAGAGGCCGAGGTAGAGGCCATAGAGGGGCTCGAGCTGAGTCCTCTTCACTGGGAAGTATGCCAAATCTGGACACGAGTGAGATGTTAGTGTCACCTGCTACGGAGACTGAGTCTCACAATCACATGGCTGGGGACGACGCATTGTCTCAAGCTATGTTAAGGATATTGGAGAGGGTCGCTGGGCCTAATACTAGATCTGGAGGTCGTGGGTCGATTACGAAACAACTTCAGTCCAATGGAGCTGAGCTTTTTAGGGGTGTCACTGGAGTTGCCCCTAATGAGGCCGAATACTAGATTGAGACAATAGAGAGGATCACGGATGATTTAGATTGCAACCCCAAGCAGAAATTAAAGGGTGCAGTCACACTGCTGCAGGATGAGGCTTATCAGTGGTGGCTGACTGTTAAGGAGGGCACTCAGCCCGAACGTCTAACCTGAGAGTTCTTTAAGAATGCCTTCTAGGGGAAATATGTAGAGGCGAGCTATATGGATACCCGTATAAGGGAGTTCTTGAACCTTACTCAAGGAGATTGATCTGTGGCGGAGTATGAAGCCGAATTCCTACGATTGAGCCACTATGCGTGAGGTATAGTGGCGACTGAGTATGAGCGATGTGTCCGCTTTAAGGATGGCTTTAGGGATAACTTGAGAGTCTTAATAGCTCCACAGATGGAGCGTGATTTTTCTTCACTGGTTGAGAAGGTGAAGATCGCAGAGGAGGTTAAACGTGCTGAACGCCAAAACTGTGATAGAGAAAGAGGTAAGAACAAGGGGGATTCGGAGCCCTCGAGTACTGTGTAGAGGCCTAAGAAAAAGGCCAGAGCTGATGGGCCAGTTAGAGCTAGCCCTCTGTTACTGCTACTGGACTGCAACCATGTGTCGACTATGGTAGACGCCATCTGGGTGAATGCTGGACGAGGACTGGGGTGTGTCTAAGGTGTGGATCGCTGGATCACTATATTAAGGAATGTCCGTTGAGGGCCAATCAGATGCTAGCTCAGGGTACTGGTACTGTATAGTCACAGACGGTAGCACAGCTGCCACTGAGAGGCCATGGTCAGGCTAGGAGTGGTAACGGTATTGGCCGTGGTTAGAGAGCACCAGACAGAGGTGCTGAACAGACTGAGGTGAGGTAGCCTGCTCTTGTATACGCTACACTTAGCCGAGAGGACAGAGATGCTCTAGACGTTATCACAGGTACGCTACTTATTTATGATGTGCCTTACACTACATTGATAGATATAGGATCTACGCATTCGTATATTGCCTGTTCTATTTCCAAAAATCTGGGGATTTCAGTTGAGAGTACTTCTAGTGAGGTGATTGTACTGAGTCCACTAGGGCAATCGATTTGGGTTAGCAAACTGTATAGATATGTTCCACTAGAGGTTTAAGGGACAGTATTTTTGATTGACTTGATGGAGCTTCTGTTTGGGGAGTTCGATCTGATTTTGCGGATGGACTGGTTGGTCAAGTATCGTGTAAGCTTGGATTGTGCAACTAAGAGGGCCATCTTGAGAACTGGGGAGGATGTTGAGGTTGTCGTGATTAGAGAACGCCAGAATTACTTGGCTAATGTGATCTTTGCACTGATTGCTGAAAAACTAGTTCGCAAGGGATGTGAGGCGTACTTGGTCTATATTAGTGGTTATGTTTCTAAGGACTCTAGTGCAAAGGATATCCACACTGTAAGGTATTTTTCAGACGTTTTTCTTTAGAAGCTATCAGGGTTACCTCTGAATAGGGAAATGGAGTTTGGGATTGAGCTTTTTTCTGGTACAGCTCTGGTGTCTATTGCTCCCTATCGAATGGTATCGAAAGAGCTTACAGAGCTTAAGGCTTAGATTCAAGAGTTGTTGGATCATGGGTTCATCCGCCCTAGTGTTTCTCCGTGGGGAGCAACGATACTATTTGTTAAGTAGAAGGATGGATCCATGAGGATGTGTATTGACTACCGACAACTGAATAAGTTGACCATCAAGAGCAAGTATCCGTTACCAAGGATTGATGATCTGTTTGACCAATTTCGAGGGCATCTGTGTTCTCTAAGATTAACTTGTGTTCTGGATATCATCAGTTGAGAGTTAAGGAGGCCGATGTGCATAATACGGCATTTAGGACTCGTTATGGTCACTATGAGTTCCTAGTGATGCCATTTGGACTGGCTAATGCACCGGTAACTTTCATGGATCTGATGAACAGAGTATTTTAGTCCTACCTAGATCAGTTTGTAGTGGTGTTCATTGATGACATATTGATTTATTTGAGGATTGAGAATAAGCATGACGAGCACCTCAGAGTGGTTCTTCAGCCTTTGAGGGAAAAATAGCTCTATGCTAAGTTCAATAAATGCGAGTTCTAGTTAGGTGAAGTAACATTTCTGGGTCATGTGGTGTCTGCGAATAGGATTTGAGTCATTTCTTAAAAGATTGAGACGGTATTGGATTGTAAGTAGCCTAAGAATGTGTTTTAGATCCGCAACTTTCTAGGGCTAGTAGGTTATTACCGACGATTTATAGAAGGCTTCTCATTGATTACAGCACCCTTAACTAAGCTGCTACGTAAGGGTGTACTATTTGTCTGGTCTGATGCGGAGCAAGAGAGCTTCGAGAAGCTCAAGACTGTATTAACTGAAGCTCCTGTTTTGATACAATCAGAGCTTGAAAAGGAGTTCACGATTGTCAGTTTGGGATGTGTGTTGATGCAGGATGGTAAGGTGGTAGCATATGCGTCTCGTCAGCTTAAGACACACGAGGTGAACTATCCGATGCATGATTTGGAGTTGGCCGTCGTAGTCTTTGCATTGAAAATCTGGAGGCATTACTTGTATGGTCAGAAATGTGTCATCTATACTAATCACAAAAGCCTCAAGTACCTCCTTACTCAGAAGGAGCTGTATCTTAGGCAACATAGATGGGTTGAGCTGCTTAAGGATTATGACTGTTCTATTGAGTACCATCCGGGCAAGGCTAATGTGGTGGCTAATGCATTGAGCCGTAGAGCTATGGAAGATCTGAGAGCAATATTCACTCAACTTAGCCTATTCAACGATAGGGGTTTGTTGGCTGAGCTGCAAGTCAAACCAACTTGGATCGAGCAGATCAAGGGTAAACAGTTGGAGGATGAGACTTTGGGTCTTCGGTTCCGACAGATTAAGAGTGGTAGCACTACGAACTTTGGGTTGAACTCTGAGGGTGTATTGTGTTGCTGAGGCCAGATGTATGTACCGAACGACATTGATCTGAGGCAGTCTATTTTGTGATAGGCACATAGTAACCCTTATGCTATACTCCTTGGAGGAAATAAGATATACCGAGATCTTCAAGAGTTGTATTGGTGGCCAGGATTGAAGCGAGAGGTTACTAATTTTGTGGCTAGATGTCTGACATGCCATCAAGTTAAGGCTGAGCATCAGTTGCCATTGGGTTTGCTACAACCGGTTAAGTCATTATGGAAATGGGAACGAGTAACGATGGATTTCATTAGTGGTTGGCCCTTGACATCCACTAAGAAGGATTCTATCTAGGTCATCTTGGATCGATTGACCAAGTCTGCGCACTTCATACAGGTTAGGACTTATTATTCACTGCAGAAGTTGGCGAAGCTCTACATTTCTGGGATTGTGAGACTGCATGGGGTACTGATTTTGATCATCTCTGATAGGGATCTTCGCTTTACGTCTCAGTTTTGGAAAAAGCTACATGAAGCTCTGGGTTCAAAGTTGGACATCAGTACTGCGTTTCATCCTCAGACCGATGATCAATCTGAGAGGGTGATTCAGATACTGGAGGATATGATGACGAGCTGTGTTATCAATTTTCGAGGCAGTTGGAAGGATTATCTGCCGTTAGCCGAGTTCACCTGCAATAACAGCTTTCAGTTGAGTATTCAGATGGCACCTTATGAGGCTCTGTTTGGTCATAAGTGTCATACTCCTTTGTGTTTGACTGAACTGGGTGAACCACGTGTTTTGGGTCTTGAGTTGGTTTCTGAGACAAAGGATAAGGTTTGATTGATTAGGGATCGTTTGAAGGTGGCTTCTGACAGACAGAAATCTTATCCTGATCTAAAGAGTCGTGGGATTGAGTATTCTGTGGGAGACTTCATATTTCTTAAGGTCTCGCCGTGGAAAAAGATTCTGAGGTTTGGTCGTAAGGGCAAGTTAAGCCTTAGGTTTATTGGACCATACCGAATTCTGAAACGAGTAGGACTGGTCACTTATCAGTTGGAGTTACCTCTAGAGTTGGATCGTATTCACAATGTGTTCTACGTCTTGATGTTGAGGCGTTACCGCTCTGATCCTACTCATATTGTCCCTGTTGAGAAGATTAAGGTTAGGCCAGACTTGACCTTCAAGAAGGAGCCGGTTCAGAATCTAGATCGCGATGTAAAGGTTCTTCAGAGGAAGTCTATTCCGTTAATGAAGGTACTGTGGTAGAACCATAGTACTGAGAAGGCCACGTGGGAGCTTGAGGATGCGATGAGTCAACAGTATCATCATCTATTCTAATCAGGTAAATTTCGAGGCCAAAATTTTTTTTAGGGGGTAGAGTTGTAACGTCCCAAAATTCTTACTTTTGTTTCAGTTAAAATGTTACACAACTGTGTATCTGCTTCAGTAGTTAAGTTTTCTAGGAGTGTTTGAGAGGTCCTAAGTTCAAGCTTTGTCTTGGGTAAAATTTTGTCTTTTTCTGAATAAAGCCTTAACCTTGCTCAAAGGGTTTAAGTTTAATTGGTTGTAGGTATGTAACAGAATTGGCCTGCTGGTCTGGTGGTTAAGATGTGGGTAGGTGTGTTGGAGGTCTAGAGTTCGAATCCCTGCTTGAGCATAAGCGTTATTTTTGCGCGATAATGGACAAGAATTTTGGCTAAGTGGGGATTTTGGAGTGGTTGTAGGTTAGTGGGATTGTGGGAGTGAATTTAGGGATATGGGCATTATCAACATCACTTTTGACTAGTTCCTGATTCTTTTTGCAAATTTTCAGTTCTCCTTCTCTTCTCAAATTTTTCTGGCATCATTTTGGTATCTCTCCCTTCTTCTTCTCCCTCTTTTTTCAATTTGTTTCCAAACGCTACTACTCTCTTTGCTATTCATTCGTAGTTACTCTTCTGGAGTGCACTCTCTATTTCATCGGTAGTGGTAAGTGATTTTGGTGCTTTGTAATCTTGATTTCTAAGATATTAATTGGAGACCTATGTATACTATTTTAACAGTCGAGAATCGGGTGAAAGGGGCTATCTAGTGCCGAATTGTAGTAGAAAGCGTCCGGGGTTTTTGAGGTAAGTGTTAATTAGATGTTATTAATCTTTGATAGTGTGGTGGTTTCGAACTAATCGTGGTTTTAGGCTGATTTTTGGGTGTTGGAATGTCATGTGTAGGTTCGGGAGTGCTCATGGTTGTTTTAGTAGCATAAATGATACAAGTGTGTACCCGTAACGTAGAAAACGGAGTTCAGCAAAAAGCTAAAAAACCCCACTGTCGACACCACATGGGCGTGTGGTCACTCGTGTGGTAGGCCGTGCCCCCGAACACGGGCATATGATTGACGAGGCTAGGCCGTACGCGCAAGTCACAGCCGTGCGATGGCCAGGTAGGTTGTGTGCGACACAGAGGCTGGACTGATTTGGGCTGTGTGGTCCACACGTGCATGTGGGGTTTTGGGCCAGGCCGGGTGATCCACACGGCTAAGGCAAATTTTGGCCGTGTGGGCCCACATGCCCATGGACGTGTAAGCCCGTTTTCACTGAATTGATTGCTAAGGTTGCACAGGTTGCCCCAGTTGACTGTGAACCTACTGTAGGGTCGGTAACCATTGCTTAGACCCCTAATTGTGTGAATGGACTGATTGACGGATATAAATGTACTGATATCATGAGATAGCATGTCATGTATTGTATGTTGCATTGCATGGGGTTGGGTTGATTTTATTTTGAGGAAGTGTACTAAAAGGCTCTTAAGCCTAATATACTGGCAGCCAGCTGCAAACTACTGTTTTATGCCATATTTGGTACTACCTGAGTGCAGGGATGGGTAGGTTGATTTAATCCCCACATGGAGTGTAGGGTTGGACAAAGATGGTGTGTAGAGGCTAGTTGGGTAGGACTTGGTTCTTGAATCGATATCTCATATCGACATCGTAATGTGCTAAGGCCTTGTGCATACCGACATCATTATCGAAAGGGACTTAGGCCTAATACTGTTTTTGACTGTGCATTGTGTTTATTGTTGTTTGTTTTCTATGGGATTACACACTGACTTTACGTAAACTCACCCCTCTCTGTTTAATGTGCACAGGTAATCCCCAGACCTAGACGGATTGGGCGACGGAGGACTCAATGGTGACCACAGTTTTTGGGACTTTTACGATTTATAATTTGTGATTTATGGTTTTATTTACCGTGGTTTATTCAGATGTAATTTGGGGGGTTTTTGAGACTTTTGCTTAAATTTGATTTTTATTCATTTTTATGGATTTATAATTGCTAGACGTAAGAAAACTCGGTTTTCAAAAAGGCAAAGTTTTCTCTAAACAGACAATTTACTCAAAAAGGTTTTAAAAGCTTCCGCAACAAATTATGTTTAAAATAATCGATTAAACGAGTAAGGATTTAGGAATTAATAAGAGATAAGAAAAGTAATTATATGGAAATGGATTTATCGTAGAAACTTAGTTTGCAGACACCCTATCATGTCACATCGCCAACTTTGGCCATAACGTCTGGGCTGGGTTTGTGGTGTTGTAGTCACAGTTGTCACAAATTAATTGGCAAAGAGGCAACAAAATAAAAAATAATAGGAACAAGAAGGAAGATCAAAGAAAGAAACCAAATGAAATAGAGAGGGTGATAGAAGAAGAAATGAACAGAAAAAAAATGTGAAATTGATACAAAACAAAAAAGAACGTGAGGAGTGAAGGGAGAGTGGAGAGATGGACGGTTGGGGGAGTAAATTTAGGAGAAAATATTTACCACTATTTTTTTACAACTACCTCACTAATTCCTATCATTATCCCATCAATTTTTTTCTTGGAGTTTAAAACAAAAATAATTTTTCCACCTTGCATATGTAAGGATTCGAGCACAAAACCAAAGGGTAAGCTAAAGCCTTACCACTAAACCAACAAGCTCATTCTTAACATCAATTGAGCAAAAATAATATATAAGTTGGGTCTTCAATGTCAGAAGTTGAAACAAAAAATTAAGGAAAGGGATTTGAACATAAGACCTCTTACATACAAACACAACTTTTAACCACTAAACCAAAACAAATTACTTGACATACTTTTCACAACCTTGATTCAAAACAAGATGTGACGAGTCTTGGTTTTACTAACTCAATTTCTTCTAACCCTATTTTTGGGATGTGACATGTATGATCATTTATTCTTATTGAACACTCAATCTTTAGGTTAAGACAAAATTTTATTTTTAGATATACTTTCATTATAAAGTTTATCTATTGAATAATTATTACTTTTGAAAATTCTTCACAATTCCAAAGATATTTGATACATTAATATCAACAATGCTGATAATAACCTATATATAAATATATTAATTAATAAAAACTCTTGAACAAAATCATATTCACATTTAATGATATTCTCCTGAAACTCGAGTTTTATGCTTCAAACATCAATATTATCAAATAATTTATATCAGATGAATACAAATTTACCAGACGTGAATAAATAACTTTATTTGATGTTTGCATCCACCAAAAATTATTCATAACCAAAAGTCAAGTGTCTTGTGAATGTTCTTGTTACAAGTCAATTCTATATATTGTGACTTGTGTTTTTTTCGCTATTATGCTAACATGTACTCCCCTTAACGTTACACCTTTCAGGTGTTTGGACTTCTTGTTTGACATACATCTCATAAATTACAATAGAAGCGTTTATTTATTTTGATGACTTGTTCTCATCTTAATGCTTTCAAGTAAATTTTTATTCAAAATCCTCACTTTTTCATAATATTTCCTTTTGTCAGCTCCATCATATTTGGTTATGACATAACTAATTAAGATATCTCATTATATTCATTATTTCAAGTGCCTGAACCTTTTTTAAGGTTTTTTCAAAAGTTATACCTTGGGTCTCTTCAAGAATACCCGCCTCATTTAGCATGTGACCATCTTCATTTCTTTCTCCTTTCTTTCAAGAATTTTTCATTTTATGGAGCATGCCCAAGACTTATTTTTATCACATTATCTTTCTGGGACATATACTTATTTGGAGCATTTTAGTTGGTATATGTATCAATTAGTATATGCAATCTCTAAATGTCATCATTAAACACGTCTGACAAATAATTTTATCCTTTAAACTTTGTGCACATAATATTAGTGAGGATCACAAAAAAATGATGACATAAATATTTAACCAATTCATCTCCCCTTAATGTTGAGAAATTTGCAGCATGACAGTACTTCTTCTTTTTTTTCAAAATTATAAATATATCTCCATTCAACTTTTAACATCTAATGAAAATTCTAAAATTTCTCAACTTCATACTTGATGATCCATCTTAGTGCATTATGGTGGAATATGAAATAGATATTGCACATCCAGATATTCTTAGATGGAATCTATTAGCTTATAAATGAAAGTCAATTTTCACGAGACAAATATTTCTTACATGTTGGTTTGATGCAAATAAAATTACATGTTTATTGTAAAATAATTCTTATATTAATAGTTAAGCAATTAAATGGAGGCATAATTTTGCTAAACATTAAGTATAGCATACATAGGCAATAAACAACTTAATATTATCACAGTCAAAACTACGAAAATCAAGCTTGAGATATAATGCACTAGCGTTGTTAGCACAAATTGCATAATATAAAGATTGTGCACAATCAAATTATTTTAAGAAATAATATCGCAAACTTCGGGTTGCACATGATACATGAACTCATTTATTATTTGGTTATCATCTAAAAATGCAACTGACCTAACTTTAGTTGATGTTAGTTCAATATTTTCTCCAAAGAACTAGTATTGATGACAATTATTAAAATATAACTTCTAATTCTTCAATAAAATCATATAAATTTTCATCAAATTATTTTGCATCATCATTGACTCGGGATGGTCTAACTGGTCATACCAACACTAAGAACTTCTTTTCACTATCTCATATGCCAATCATATACATGCAATGTATTCCTTCGGTGAATATTTATAATTTATAAACACGAGTATCTCATGTCATTTCTATTTTCTATCCATGGTTTTAATGTAAAACACATAAAGATTTCCTTCAACATATATCTTCTTGATTTGTAAAATAATATTATGTTTTACAAAATTTTGCATCATAAGGAGGTAAAATATTAGCTCTTAAAGAGCTTTTTACAGTTCGATACAATATTAGCTTTTCAGAACATGTAATCATTTTATTATATAATCTTAATGAATGCTTAAATTATTTTAAATAATATACACTTTTGCACTTCTTTGCAATATGAATGATAAAAATTTCGATCTTCAAAACCTTTATTTATTCATATAAAAATAAAATAAAAGGTATAAATTAAACATATATTAAACATAATAAATAATAAATTCATGTTACTAATAAATCATTATTGTTAGATAATATATTTTTTATATACCATAATACAACAAAATGCAAAATATTATAAGGTCATATTAAAATAACTTTACAACTCTAAAGGTTTAAACATGAATATTTTCTAATCTCCATCTCAATTATGAAACTATTCGACATGGTGAACATCCCAAAGTTCATGACAAGTAAATACTTTTACTCTCATTCCACAAGAATCATATATCTTAATCAATTTTATTAAAATGAACCAATAAAAATAAAAACATTTATCTCTATGTAAAAATCTCAATAACTAAATACGTGAAGAGATTTAAAATTCATAGAATTATGGATAAATAATTATATAAATTAAACTTCTTAATAAAAAGCAAATCAAATTTCAAAAGAAGTTGATTAGACCGACTTAGGCTGTGATTATAAACATCCTTTGTAATGAAGAGAAAAAGATCATCTCCAAGTAAATATCAAGTAACCAATGATTTTAATGATTCTTAAACCAAACAATTAAATTTCAATGTTTGGATCCCAACAAAATTTTGACACAAACTAAGAACATATTAATCATCCTTGTATGCATGGTCATCTTTAGTATCATAGTAAAGGTTTTCATCTTTTGCCGAAAAATTATCCTCCATTTCATCATTCTCAATATTGTTTCTTTTTTTTAATGAATGCTTTGACAAAGTTTTACTAGATGCTTAAACATACAACAGGTATGTGACCAATGTATTTTCATACCATATTGGTAACATGAATTCTCAATAACCTTCGAATATTTTATCCACCATTTTCTTGTTTTTTCCTTATTATTCTTTTTCTAGTGACTAAAAGTACCACTATTATAACTACCATGTAACAATTTGTTAGGATTGACCAGATTAAGCAACAGGTAAAAAAAATAGCAGAATAAATTGAGAAATTGAATACACAAATTTAACGTAGAAAAAACCCCTCCAAAAAGGATAAAAAAACCACGGGCAAAGATAATTTTACTATAATGGCAAAAGAACGAAGAGTACAAAAGATGGAGATAAAAACTAAACCCCAAAAACCTGAAAATAAAGAACCCTCAAAACGTAAACACAAAATTCTCTAAATGTGTTATGAGTTCTAATATCAAATTGGTGTATTTTATAAGGTTGAAAAAAAACCTATTTATAGGCTAAATTAGTAATTCAAATAAACTATACTAATAAATGCTAAATATATTATACTAATAAATACTAAATCGTCTAGAAAGAAAATATATTTTGTTTAACTTGACTTGCAAGCAATCTCTCAAAATTTGGGTCACACAACTCTAACAATCTCCACTTTGACACGAATTCTTACAACGCCATCTTTGCCAAAGCCCGCCACAGGCCTATCTTGAACTATCCAGAGAATTAACTGAGTCGAATCTATGCTTAAAAGCTAGAAGACGTCTAGCCTTCGACTGGTGCACTGCCAAATCAAAACTAACTTGGGTCTAATTTTCACGAACACAGTACCCTAACTTTTCAAAACCTGCATCCAAAAGAGAACGTCTCTTCAATGAAATGGTCATACCTTTTTTCCCTCCTATGACTAAGTTGTCTTCGCTCCAAACAAGTTGACTTTGACTCCGTAATGGACGAGAGACGTTCGATTTCATCGGTCACTGTAGAACCTTCCAGAATATAAAGACTGCTAATTCTTTTACCTTTTAACAAAACAAGATCCCCACGAGATACTTTAATTTCTCTTGACTCGATGTTGATTCTGCATCCTTTCAAGTCTAAAATACTCAAGGAGATGAGATTCTTTCGTAAATTAAGTACATACTTGACATCTGAGAGTGTCCTAATCGTCCCATCATCTATCCTAATTTTAACAGTACCAATACCAATTACCGTAATAGATGAATCGTTTCCCATGCGCACAACTCCACCTTCAATCGAACTATATGTGGAGAACTATCCTCTGTTAGGACACATATGGAAAGAACATCTCGAATCTAGGATCCACTCAGACTTGAGCTTGGAGTTATCACTCGTTGACACTAACAAGAAATCATCACCGCTTTCATCGGCCAAATTAGCACCAGCTACATCTTCCTCGTTACTCTCAGTAGCTCTTTTATTTCGCGGTTTATTACAATCTGCTTTAACGCGACCTAACTTTTTACAATAGTGACACATTTTGTCTCGTTTATTTGATGCTACCAAAATGGAAGCTTGCCTATCTACCTTTCTATTCAAACCAAACTCATTGTCAAGTTTGTCTCTACTCAACAAATGACCCTTTACATCTTCGAACGAAAGTTTATCTTTGCCATAATCAGGGTCTCCCTGAAAGACTTGTATGAAGAAGGTAAAGAGCACAATAATAGCATAACCTGATCTTCATCGTCAATATAAACCTCAGTGTTCTTTAAATCATTTAAAAGAGTAATGAATTGACTGATGTGATCTCTAAGAAGCTCACCTTCATTCATAAGAAACGTAAATAGACGTTGTTTCAACACTAAATGATTAGCCAGAAACTTAGTCGCACAAAGAGTTTCTAACCTTTTCCACAAGGCAGATGAGGTCTTCTCCATCAATACTTCCTGCAATACCGCATTGGCGAGGCACAACTGGATTGCAGACAAGGCCCTTTCATCAAGCTCTTCCCATTCTGTTTGATTTAGATGCTCAAGCTTTTTCCTTGTAACAACCTTTTTCAAGTCAGTTTGAACTAGAATTGTCATCATCCGAACTTGTCATAGATTGAAATTTGTCTCACCATCGAACTTCTCAATTTCAAACCTTGTTACTACCATCTCTGAATGGATTTATTTATGAAAATTGAACTAGCTCTGATACCACTTATTTGGATCGACCCAATTAAGCAACAAGTAAAAAATAGCAGAATAAATTGAGAAATTGAACACACAAATTTAACGTGGAAAAAACCCCTCCAAAGAGGATAAAAAATCACGGGAAAAGATAATTTTACTATAATGACAAAAGAACGAAGAGTACAAAAGATGGAGATAAAAATTAAACCTCGAAAAACACGAAAATAAAGAACCCTCAAAATGTAAACAAAAAAATTCTCTAAATGTGTTATGAGTTCTAATATCTAATGGGTGTATTTTCTAAGGTTGTAAAAAAACCTATTTGTAGGCTAAATTAGTAAGTCAAATAAATTATGCTAATAAATGTTAAATATATTATACTAATAAATACTAAATCTTCTAGAAAGAAAATATATTTTGTTTAACTTGACTTGCAAGCAACCTCTTAAAATTTGGGTCACACAAATCTAACACAATTATTAGTACATCTCCAACCACATCCTCAATTACAACAACAATCACGATATCTATATTTTGATTTTTCATAATTGTTATGTATTGTAACACTCACTTCAGAGAATGAAGCCTTTTTTACTAAAAGACATGAAATCGTTTCAAAATACTTTTTAAAGCCTTTTTCACAATATTATTGCTATAGGAGCACATAATATATTTTAATTATAATAAGCTTTAGAGAGTATTATTGTTTTCTAATGATCAAATCATTCTTTCAAATTATTACGTAATTCAAGAGTCAAGAGAATTTTTCGTAATTATATATTTCACTTTTAATCCTTCATGTAGATGATAAGTATTGAACTTCCACAATGGTAACTTTCTCATAATTATTTCTGTCAAGTTATATATTTTGAGCTAACAACTAAAGCGAGAAAGCACTATTATTCATGTCTGTTTAAACTTAAGTATAGAAATATGATCCTCTAAATATGTTACAACTCAAGGTGTAACGCCCTAAAATTTTAATTTTTGTTTTTGGAAATTTGTGACACAAATGTGTATCTGCTTCAGTGGTTAAGTGTTCTGAGTGTGTGTGGGAGGTCCCAAGTTCAAGCTTTGCCCTGGGAAATTTTCAGTATTGTTTCTGAATAAAGCCTTGATCTTGCGCAGTAGGCTTTTATTTAATTGTTTGTAAGCTTATATCAGAATGGACTTACTGGTCTAGTAGTTAAGGGGAGTGTTAGGTTGCTGAGGGTTAGGAGTTCGAATCTCTGCATTGGCAATATTTTTGTTCGGCTCTGAGCAAAAGAGTTTCAGTTGTGATAGAGTTCTGGGTAGTAAGAAGTTAGGTTGAGTGAATTAAAGGGAGTTGGGATAGGGTGTTATCGAAATCTCTCATTTGATTTCTTTTTGCAAAAATTTTGTTCTCCCTTCTCCCTCTCTCCTGAAATTTTCACTTCTCTCTCTCTCTCTTTTTTTTTTTGTTTACGTTACTAAGGGAAAAACCTCCTTTTTGGTGTAGCACTTAATCGTGCTTGATCGGTAAATGGTATTTTTCCATAGTTCTATCGTTATTTTGATTAAGCAATTAACAGAAGGTTCGTTTTTACTTACGTTTAGGTGTTGCTCAAAGGCTTTAAATGGGTTTTCCAGTGTGTGGTGACTACTGGTTATCGTATTCGTCTTGGTAAGATTTTGAAACGTCGATTGGCTCAATTCTCAGGTTTTACGTTTGGGGTTTTTCGTAAGAATGGCTTCCATAATGAAATTGATTGGGTTTTTGGGTGTTGGTTTATCGTTTGTTAGGTTCTAGAGGACTCATGGTTGCAGTAGCTTCTAAACGAAACCAGGTGTGTACCCGAAAACATAGAAAATCAGATTTCAGCGAAAGTCAAAAACCAATTTGTTGATGTCACACGGCCGTGTGGTACACCATGTGGTAGGTAGTGTGCTATAACATGGGCGTGTGATCGACGAGGCCAGGCCGTGCGCACGACACACGGCCAAGGCCAATTTGGGCGATGTAGGCCACACGGGCGTGTGGGATTCTAGGCCAGGCCATGTGATCCACACGGCCAAGGGCGTGTGAGCCCATGTTTATGAAAAGTTGCTTAAGGTTGCACGGGTCGCCCGAGTTGACTGAGAACCTACTAGAGGGTCGGTAAGCATTACTTAGAACCTTAATTGTGTGAAGTGTCTGTATGACATCTGAACTGAACATGTATGCTTGCTGAATGTATGTTCTGTTATTAACATATTTACATGTCATTTATGGTATGTTGCACTGCATCGGTGTGGGTTGATGAAAATTTGGAGGAAGTATCTAAAAGGCTCTTAAGCCTGTTATCTAGCAGCTCAGCTGCAAACTTCTAATTATGTGCAGCATTTCGGTACAGCATGGTGTGTAGGGATGGGTGGGTTGATTTAATCCCCACATGGTATGTAGGGCTGGACGGAGATGGTGTATAGAGGCTGGTGGGTAGGATTCTGATTTACTGTATCTATATTCTATATCTGATATGGGCCAAAGCCCTAAATAAATTCTGAAATTATATCTGAATGGGCTAAGGCCCAAATTGATTCTGTAATGGGCTCAATCTTGGACTGTAAATGACTATATTCTGATGTATATCTGTATGTATGTTTTCTGTGGGGATTACACGCACTGAGTTTGCAAAAACTCACCCCTTTCTGTTTAATTTGTACAGGTAATCCCCAGACTTGACGGATCAGCACAGCAGAGGACTCGACGGTGGCCACCTGTAAATTTTAGACTATTCTCGTAAGTTTTTAGATTTTATTACTTATTTGAGGTTTGATGTAAATTTTGAGACTTTGGACTGTTTTGGATTTTTACTTTGGATTTTTAACTGCTTTACGGTTTTAGAACGGCTTAACGGTAAAAACTCGATTTTGCTAAAACCAAGGTTTCTTTCAAAACGAACAGTTTTCCAATAATAAACGTTTCCAAAAGCTTCCGCTAAAAAGATTTCATTTAGACATGACGAAGATTATGCGCTTTACTTCGAATTCATATAAAGTTAATTAACTGGAACAATTTTAACTCGACAAACTCATTTTTGACTTCTATTCCATATGACATAGCCAGATTTGGCCATAACGTCTAGGGCGAGTTTAAGGTGTTACACAAGAAATAAAAAGGATACTATTAAAATCTTATGATACCCCAAAAAAGTTTTTTGGAATATTAGCTAGAGACATCACATTATCCTATTTACTATAATCAAGGTTTCCATAGAAAATTTCATTCGTAAAGAAACAAATAGCCATCAGTTATGTCATATGCATTTGGATATAAATTTGATACAGATATATTTAACTTTTTTCTAAGTTCTTCATACCGCGTATCCAAATATTGAACATGAGCCTCTAGTCTCAAAAACAATAATATAATAATCTAATAGGCAATGTAGTACATTTGGTAAAGGTTACCAAATAAAATGAAAAATTTTAAAATGACTACTATTTTTTGATCATATCAATGACATATATTATGAAAGATATACATATTTAAGTAAAAATATTCAAGTTGTTGATACTTCAATCTTATTCAAGTCTTAGATCATAAACAAGCATAGCATGGAATATATAAAACATAAATTCATACTTAAATATGATTTTAAAAAATGAGCATCATTTTTAACTTTTTTTTCATTAGGAATATTGAAATCTCAAAATCTTTCAAGCATGCATAGAAACCACATACTTTTGAGTGTTGCTTCAACGAGAGCGTTGTATGTCTAGATTACTTATTCTACAATGGAATATTGAATACTATCGAGCAAACTCGTGTTGATAACATTTTATAAAATAATTATAATACAAAGAACACAAGAATAATAGATGATAATAAAGAGAGATTTCTATTGTATTTCTCTTCTTTTCCATCATCATTACAAGTAATATACTCCTCTCTCTCTTTCCCTCTCTCCCTCTCTCCCCTCCTCCTCCCCTCCCTCCCTCCCTCTCCCCTCTCTCCCCTCCCTCCCTCCCTCTCTCTCTCTCTCTCTCTCTCTCTCTCTCTCTCTCTCTCCTCCCTCCCTCCCTCTCTCTCTCCCTCTCTCTCTAGCTCTCTCCTCCCTCCCTCCCTCTCTCTCCTCCCTCTCTCTAGCTCTCTCCTCCCTCCCTCTTCCTCCCTCCCTCTTCTCTCTCTCTCTCTCTCTCCTCTCCTCTCCCTCTCCCTCTCCCTCTCCCTCTCTCTCCCTCCCTCCCTCTCTCCCTCCCTCCTCCCTCCTCCCTCCCTCCCTCCCTCTCTCCCTCTCCTCCTCCCTCCCTCCTCCCTCCCTCCCTCCCTCCCTCCTCTCTCTCTCTCTCTCTCTCTCTCTCTCTCTCTCTCTCTCTCTCTCTCTATATATATATATATATATATGGGGAGATTAGACTCTTATTATTTTAATACATAAATCGAAAAGGGATTATAACGACATAAAATGTGAAGAGTAAAAGAAAAGATAGAAAGTTTATTGTAATGAACTAGAGGTGACCATAGACCGAGTTGAGTTTGACTTAGGCCCAAACAAAATTTTAGGCCCATTTTCTCTCTCTCTCTCTCTATATATATATATATATATATGGGGAGATTAGACTCTTATTATTTTAATACATAAATCGAAAAGGGATTATAACGACATAAAATGTGAAGAGTAAAAGAAAAGATAGAAAGTTTATTGTAATGAACTAGAGGTGACCATGGACAGAGTTGAGTTTGACTTAGGCCCAAACAAAATTTTAGGCCCATTTTCTAGGCTTTGGCCCAGTTTAAAAAATGGGCTTAAGATTTTGCCCAAGCCCGGCCTAGATAAAAATTATAAAATCCGGGCCTGGCCTAGCCTTCCTGTATTAAATTTTTTATAATATTTAATATATATATTTAAAATATAATAAATAAAAAATACTAAAAACATTAAAATAAATGTTTCCCAACAAATTAAAAATAAATATATGTATACTTAAATAACATTAAAATTGGTGCAATTTAACAAGCAAATTAGGGGTATGTAAAACTCGATTCGACTCAAAAAAATAGAAAAAAAATTTGAATTTCGAGTTAAACGAATCGAGTTATTCGAGTCAACTTGAATTTTTTTCAAATTTCGAGTTCAAATCGAGTTAAGTTTTCGAATTCGAATAACTCAAATAATTCGAATAAATCGAATATCAAACTATAATATTTTACATTTTTACCCCAAACTCCCAAACTTTTTTATTTTTCCCTCAAAACTTTTACTCCTCCTTACTTTCCCCCTAAAACTTTTACTCCCCTCCCATCCCAACCCTCATCTTCCCAAAATCCATTTCCCACCAAAATTTTACTCTCCCACTTACTTTTCCTCAAAATTTTACTCCCAAAAACCCTCAAAACCTTTTATTTTCCCTCAAAATTTTTACTCCTTCCCACTTTCCCTGTAAAAGCCTATTTTTAGTGAAATCGGAACAGTGATTTTGGGACTATAAATCCGAGTTAAAAAGAAAATTTATTTTAATATTATTACATGGTTTGCATTATGATAGGAAGGATGTATGAGAATTTTTATAAGAAAATTTTACCGATATCATGTTTAATTAGGGAAAGGACCAAATTTCATAAAATTCAAAAGTTGAGTTCTAGTAGCTAAAAGGATCAAATAGCTATGGAATTTAAAACTTGAGGTCCTTATATGGTAATTAGACCATTAAAGAAAAGTTAATAGATATTTTTGATGATTCATCCATGGAAAATTAGAAAAAGAAAAGGATGAAATTGGAAAGTTAAAAATTAAAGATGATAAATAAAATAAATATCAAATAATATCATTTGATGTCATCTTCATCCAAAAAATTTTATGGAAACCCTATGAGAGAGAAAGGAGACTAATCAAGCTTAATTAGGTATGAATTCTTGTCCTGTTTTTAGTAATTTTTATATTTCTGATATCGGTATAGCTTAATTTATCTATTTTGGGGATTAATTTGGAAAGATATCAAAGTATAGAAATTTTTTCATGGATGAATATACTGAAATTTTGAAATTTATGGTAGAAGATGAAAGGTTGTTGATAGATAAACAACTTTTGTAAAATGAATTTTGATGAAATTATGATTTATGTAAAGATGTAAAAGTTATGGAAAAATTCTAAATTTTGTGAAATACATGTGCTATAAATGTTATATGAAAATTTTGATTGGGCTTGGAATAAGGATTAAATTTCATGAATTTCATTTTCCGAGCTTAGAGACGAAAGTGTCATTTATGAAAAGTATAGTGGCAAAATGGTAATTTTGCCTAAGATGTGAATTGAATGTAAATGAGTATGAAATAGATTAAATTGATGTTAAATTCATTTATATAGATCTGGAAAGATCAAATAAAGAGTTAGATCGAGGAAAAGAAAAGGTGTCGGATTGGTAGGCTTTTATACACAAACAAATGTCGAGGTAAGTTCGTGCAACTAAACTATATTTATTTTTATACTTGAATTGAATGTGGTATGTGATTAAATGAATTATATAAATGGTATAATTATATGAAATAATTACATGTCCGATCATGTCCGAAAAATGTTAAATTTCGTTTGAATAATAAATTTCGATGGATATATGATTTCCCATATTGAATGAGGTCCTGCATATGTTGCGGAAAGAATATAGCTCAAATGAGCAATCTTGTTAAAAGCACTCTCGAGCATCCTGTTATATAGTTCCTGCAAGCAACCTGATCGGTTCGGCATGTGTTGCGCACTACCGCAGCTCTTTATTGGCATCATGTTACATAATTCGATCGGTTATGCTCCAGCATTTATTGCAGACACAAACGCAGATCTCTATGAGCATCATGATATAGGCTTTTATGAGCTTCCTGACATGGCTCGCTTGAACTCCCTGTTACGTTATCCGTTGTTCCCTGATAATAACTCTTCGGAGTTACCTGTTATGTAACGCCCCCATGCCCGAAACCGTCACCGGAGTCAAGCTTGAGGTGTTACTAAACTTATCTTACCTTTTAAACAACTCTAAACCACTTATTTTAATTTTCGGAATAAACTATTTTTCTGCGTCATGATTGCTTAAAAATTCATTTCTTGAGTTTCAAAACTCGAAATTAAGATCCGTAAATTTTTCCTGAAACTAGACTCATATATATATCTACTAATTTTTTTCTAGAATATTTTACTTAGCCAATTAGTACAGATTATTAGTTAAAGTTACCCCTGTTTCAGAATTCGACTGCACTGACCTCTACTTACTACGAACCACTTTTCTCCCTGTAAAAAATTTATATGACTATACCGTTTGTTTCTATTAAAACTAGATTCAATAAGGATTCTAACCATATAAATTAAACCACCTAATTATTTTTTTAAAATTTATGGTTAATTTCCAAAGTTGGAACAGGGGATCCAGAAATCGCTCTGGCCCTATTTCACTAAAACTCAGATATCTTATAAAATACAAAACTTTTACCTGTTTTGCTTATTCCATATGAAAATAGACACAATAAGCTTTAATTTCATATATTATTCACCATCAAACCATGTCTCTACAATTTTTTTGTGATTTTTCAAAGTCACATTATTTCTGATACTTGAATCCGTTTTTAAGTTACTTTCACATTTTTCATAGTTTTCATGTGATAGTTACTACTTAATCATACATACTATTAAACATGTATATCATCAGCCATTCTATTAGCTAATCACTAGCAAGTATTTACACATCATTCATTGATCATATCATATCAAAAGAAACCAAGTTCCTATACATGCCATACACAAAACGAAACGTCTAACTATACCAATGTGATTTATTCGATAATGTGATCGGGTCTCCGACGTTTCCTTCGATCCCCAAGTGGCTAGATAAAAACTATAAGAAAAAGAAAATAAAGAGAGTAAGCACTAGGCTTAGTAAGCTTACAAGAAAATAAATTACAACATTCAACATAATGAATAATTATAAATAATGTCACCTAGCCTCATAAACTTTCTTTACTTCTCATTTTCTACCTTCTTCTTTACTCACTTACCTTCTTTCTTACCTGACCTTTCACTATTCATAAATATAATCTACCTTCCCTTTTGCTGATAATTCACTGTAATTTAACATGTACAATGACCCGTTGAACCACTCGGAATACTAAGGATACTAGGGTCGTTCTGCTCATCAATATCTCGCCAATGCCATGTCTTCGACATGGACTTACACGAATTATTCCTGTCTCCAATGCCATATATATATATATATAATATGGGCTTACATTGGCTCATTCCTGTCTTCAAAGCCATATATCTGATATGGACTTGCATGGCTCACTTTTGTCCTGTCCTGTCCTGTCAACTCCAATATCCTAACATTCCTAAGGTTCAAACGGGGCTTCCTAATGCTTTTTCTCTGTCACTTCGCCTTTAATTCGACTTTAAATATTCTCAAAAAAATAAGTATATAAATGCTGGAAATTGACAATAATAATGTAAAATAAAAGAATATTGCATTTATTTACTGTAAACTTACCTCGATACAAAATGTGACTAAACTTTACAATTTAGTCCTTGACTTTTTCTTTTCCCCGATCTACTCTCAAATTTCGCTCTTCTTGATCTATAATAGAAAATTTAACTTATTTAATATTCACATTTATCAAAACAGTCCTTGACCCAAACTTTGGCAAAATTACATTTTTGCCCCTAAACTTTCACATATTTGCACTTTTTCCCCAAGGCTCGTAATTTAAATTTCATCCTATTTTCTTATGTTTTATGACATGCTGATCATTTTTCCCTTCTATGACAACATCAAATTCACACTCTAACATGTACTTATGACTATTAGGTATTTTTACCGATTAAGCCATTTTACTCGTTTTCACTTAAAACCGAGTAGCACAAGTTGTCTAACATAATTTAAAACCTCATATTCTATCATAAAACATCAAAATAAACACTTTTCACCTATGGGTATTTTTCCAAATATGAACCCTAACTTAAATTATTGCTAGCATAAGCTTTATCGAGCTACCGGGACTCTGAAAACGTAAAGAACATAAAAAACGGGGCTTGGAATCACTTACTATGGAGCTTGAAAGCTTGAAACAAACCCTAGCTATGGAGAACCCTTGAAATTTCGTGCTAATGAAGAAGATGATGAATTTTGTGTTATTTTTCCCTTTTTATTTCATTTAATATCCAAATGACCAAAATGCCCTTCCTTATTAAACTTTCAAAAATTCCATCAATGTCCTATTTTGTCCATGAACTTAGAAATTGGTCAAATTTTTATTTAAACCCTCCTAATTAATATTCCAAAGCAATTTCATACTAAAAACTTCTAGAATGCAAGTTTTGCAAATTATTCGATTTAGTCCCTAATCTCAACTTAAGCACTTTATGCATAGAATTGCATCACGAAATTTTCACACAATCATGCAATCATATCATGAACCTAAAAATAATAATAAAATAAATTTTTATACCTCAGATTTGTGGTTTCGCAACCACTATTCCTTTTAGGCCCTATTTCGGGATGTTACATGTTAAGCTCTATGAGCTCCTTGATTAAAACTCTTATGAGTTTCCCATTTAGCCTGGATAAGCATCCTATTACATGGCTCATCTGAGCATCCTGATATGTGGCTCGAGAGAGTGCTTCCCGGTTATGTGCCCAAATGGGAACCCTTGAACACGACTTGATGGATTACTGACTTGTACACCCTGTGTGTACTACCAGAGTATCCATTGAAAGTTCAAAGATTCAACGGATAAAATTCCTAAAATGAGAAATTATGAGTTTAAATGAATTATACCTTGACTGTTCCTGAAAAACTTGGAAATTTATAGTATGATAAGCTCATCTCTGTTTACTTGAAATATTATGTTATTTATATGACTAACTTGTTGGATAAGTACATGTGATTAGGAAATTGGACAAAATGGTTTGGATGCATGTTTTGTATGTTTAGTTTAAAAGAATAAAAATGGTAAGTTAAATTCTTGTTATACGAACCTACTAAGCATTAAATGCTTATTAGGTTTACTTTCCTCTGTTTTATAGTGCTTGGAAGCTCGTAAAGGTTGGAGATCGGTCGGAGCATCATCACACTATCCTCCAGCTCGTTTTGGTATAAATAAACTTACTTTGAAATAATGGCATGTATAGGCTATTGATGATAAAAGAGGGCATGTAAGTGGTTGTTTGTAATCTAGCCATTGAAATGGCTAGAGTGGTATATTTTGGTGTGTGTTTATAAGGCTATAACATGTTTGATGTGTTTTGAAATGGTTAAATAGTAGATGAGATAAAAACCAAATGGTGAATGAATTTAAGTTAGTATAATTGAAAAAACATTTAAATTAAACATAAGTGGAATTGAGGTAAGTTAAACATTTGAACATATAATATTAATAAGTTATACATAATACTTGTATTTGGCTTGGTTTATATGTACCAAATTGGTTTGGAAATATGTTGAGATATTGTTGTAGGTGCAAAGCAAAATGGTTGAGAAATAAGGCTTAGAAAATAGCATTATTTTGTCCGCACGGGTAGACACACGGGCATGTGCCTAGACCGTGCGTGACACACGGCCATGTGCACAGGCATATGGTTTAGCCGTGTGTCCTTTATATCCTTAAATTTGAGAAATAGAATGCTTAGAATTTATCACACGGGCAGAGACACGGGCATGTGTCTTAGCCATGTGCGACACATGGCTTAGCATACGGGTGTGTGTCTTGGCTGTGTGAAACCTGCACCTAATTTTCAAAAATTAAATTGACCACACGGCCCAGCACACGGGCATATGGATGGCTGTGTGACCCAAGTCAGAGAGTTACACGGGTAAGGACACGGGCTGGAACACGGCCGTGTGCCTCATATCGAATGCCCACATGGCCTGAGACATGGGCGTGTCACTTGGCTCACACGGCCTAGCCATACGGGCGTGTGTCCCCTGCACCTAGGAAAAATTTTAAAATTTTTCAAAAAATTTTTTGAGTTCTCGATTTAGTCCCGACTCGATTCTAATGTACTAATTAGGCCTCGATGGTCCATAAAAGGGGCATTATGATTGATTATGTATGATTTTCAGATATGAATACTAAATAACATGAAATAACTGTATATGTTCTGTGAACCCCGGTAATGCTCTATAACCCTACTCCGGCAACAGATACGGGTTAAGGGTGTTACATTCCCTCTAAAACTTTTACTCTCTTCCCATTCGACCCCCCGTCTACCCAAAAACCCATCCTTCCCCCCTCCGACCAAATTTTTTTTAATATTTTCTCTCTAAAATTTTACTCCCTATTTACTTTCCCTCAAACTTTTACTCCCAAAACTTTTTATTTTCCCCTAAACTTTTACTTCTCACCCTTTACTCCCAAATAAAAATCAAAATTATCCAAAAATCCCTAAACATAAATAGTAATAATTATATTTATATCTACTATTTATATTATTAAATTAAATTTTACATTTTATATTATTTATATTATTGAATTGTTTAGTCATATTGAATATTTATATTAAAATTGAATTATTAATGATGTCATAATATATTCATGTTAAAATTTTATATTGGTATCAATTTCACATTTGATCTTTAAAATAACTTTTTATTAAAAATCACATTTTTACATATAATATATTTTTAATTTCAAAATATATAGTGACAAGAATCAAGATAATTGATATAACTAAGCAAGCAAAGAAGCTAACTTGTATATAAAAGATTAATAAATAAATTATGAGGTGATGAAAGTTAATAAAAAAAATTGATTACGATGGACAAATTTTATTATTTTATTACAGTGGATGATAGTGTTACAAGGACCCAAAATTATTTTTTAAAATTTAACTCGAACAAATATATTCGATTCGATTCGATTTGATTCGATTCGATTCGATTCGAATCGAATTTCATCTCACTCGACTTGATTTGAGAAAATTTTAAATCAAATTATGATGATAAAATATGATTCATTTACTCAATTAACTCGAAATTTTTTTATTTGATTCGATCGAACGCTCACCCCTGAAGCAAATGTCTCTAAAATAGTAACAAAATTAACAATAAAACAAGAGTTATACAATATCCAAATAATAACAATAAAATAGTACCAACATAATAGTAAAATGGTAGTAAAATAGTGAAAAAAATAACAAAAAAGGGTTAAAATATCAAGAAAAAGTAGCAAATTTTTTTTTTTTGCATATTCGGGTCGCGATGAACCCAGGCAAAAAAATCTTACCTGAGGCCCTACCCGTTTTCTAAACGGGCCTTTTTTTTTTTGCCCAAATCTATTTTTCGAACCTATATTTTTACCCAAACCCTTCCACTTTTTGGGCGAACCATCGGCCTGGCCCATGAACATACCTATAATGAACATCCACTTAATAGCATTCATAACAAATAAATATTTTATATATTTTTATTTTTGAAGTTGCACTGAGACCTTAGAAAATCTTTTAGAGGATGGTATACTCAGATCATAAAGTATGGTCTTCTTCACATCCATCAAAACCAAATAAACGGTGAAGATCCAAATTAAAATTACAAATCAAAATAAATTTATCTATCAATAGACGGTGTAATGAAAATTAAATATACACCCACTCCCCCCCCAAGCATGAATTTCCCGTTGAAAGTAACTCTTCCCCTTCTCTCTCTCTTAAGGGTGAGCGTTCGATCGAATCGAATGAAAAAATTTCGAGTTAATTAAGTTGACGAATCATATTTTATCATCCTAATTTGATTTGAAATTTTCTCGAATCGAGTCATGTGAGATGGAATTCAAATCGAATCAAATCGAATATATTTGTTCGAGTTAAATTTTAAAAAATAATTTTGGGTCCATATAACCACTATCACCCACCGTAATTAAATTTTTTATTAACTTTCATCACCTCATATTTTATTTATTAATCTTTTATATACGGGTTAGCTTCTTTGCTTGCATAGTTATTTCAATTATCTTCATATTCTTGTCACTATGTATTTTGGAATTAAAAATATATTAAATGTAAAAATGTGATCTTTTAATAAAAGTTATTTTAAAGATAAAATGCGAAATTAATACCAATATAAAATTTTAACATGAATATTTTATGGCATCATTAATAATTCAATTTTAATATAAATATTCAATATGACTAAACAATTCAATAATATAAATAATATAAAATGTGAAATTTAATTTAATAATATAAATAGTAGATATAAATAAAATTATTATTTATGTTTAGGGATTTTTAGATAATTTTGATTTTTATTTGAGAGTAAAAGATGAAAATAAAAGTTTAAGGGGAAAATAAAAAATTTTGAGGAGTAAAGTTTGAGGAAAGTAAATAGGGGTAGTAAAATTTTGGCATAAAAATATTAATTAAAAAATTTGGGGGGATGGGGGATGGGTTTGGGGTAGATGGAGGGTGCGATGGGAATGAAGTAAAAATTTTAGGGGAAAAATGGGAGGGAGTAAAAATTTTAGGGGAAAATAAAAATTTTTTAGGGTTTTTGGGAGTAAAATTTTGAGAAAAAATAAATGAGAGTAAAATTTTGATGGGAAATAGATTTTGGGTAGATGGGGGGTTAGTTGAGATGGAAGGAGAGTAAAAGTTTTGGGGTAAGTGAGAAAGAGTAAAAATTTTAAAAAAAAAGTAAAAATTTGAAAATTTTGGATAATATTATAATTTAATATTTGATTTATTCAAATTATTCGAGTTATTCGAATTCAAAAATTTAACTCAATTCAAACTCAAAATTTAAAAAAAATTCTAATTAAATCAAATAATTCAATTAATTCAAATAACTTAATTAGTTTAACTCAAAATTTAAATTTTTTTAATTTTTTCGAATGAAATTAAGTTTTACTCACCGCTACTCCCTTCATTCTATATATATATATATATATATAAAACCATGAAAATCCCTTCCTTTCTCGTTTTTTTTTTTTTTTTCATTCACTTCGCCTCCTCCCTCCTATCAGTATCACATTCTCCTCCTGACAAGATTTCCACCAACCCATCTCATTCTCCAACACTTCCCGTTTCCTCACCATCCCAAACTTTCTCCTCCCTCTCCACTTCCTTCACCGCCACTTTCTTCCTTTCTACCCTCCTCCTAAAATCAGGAACCTTCTCCCTACAACAAAAGTTCTTCTCTAGCTGTCAATAATCAGGACCCTTCATCTACCTCTTCCGCATCTGGGTATCGTCACAATCCCAATCTCCACCCCTTTCTCTTTCTTCTCCACAATCACCACCGCTTTCCCGCCGGCGACCTCATCATAATACCCTTACTACAGTTCTTTCTTGGAGCAAACGAATTCCTCGTTCCTGATCTATCTTTTTCGACTCAACAGCGAAATCCCCTCTCGGGTTTGCTTTATTCCAAGACTAGACGAAAGAAGGGGTGGCACAGGTTTATGTTTATGAGCTAATGGACCATGAGTAAAGAGCGAGGAAATGGGGAATTTGATCAGAGAATATGACTATGAAATATGGTGTGGAATTCTCTGCTGCTGCTGATGATGAGATTTCTGGGTGGTTTGGGATTCATTTCTTTGCCTTGCTATGGTTATTCCTTTGGTGATTTTTTGTTTTTTTTTTTTTTCTGTTAATGTGGGTTGTGATTAACAGTTGAACTGTTAAAAGATTCCTGTGTATTTTCTGGGAAAGTTTTATTGTAGAACTTAGCTTATTTGGTGGGGTTGATTTCTAAGCTCTTTCTGGGTTTTCTTTGGTAAAGAAAGTAGGATTAAATATTTTTTAGAAACTTAAAAGTGGCAATGATATTTGAGTGTAAGTTCTTGTTAATGAGACTTTCCAAAGAGAATTTGATTTTGTCCTTTTTGTTAGTGTTTCTTTTGTTTATCATTTCAGCTTTGCTTGTTTTCAACAATGGACCATTTCTTATCTTACTTGCCATGATAATGTTAATGGTTGAAACAAAAGTTGGAAGAGAAAACACAGAGTGGCTGGATATTTTAAACACATTCTCAAATATAGATATAAAGGATATCATCTTTCAAATACATGATAAACATAGAAAAAAAAAATATGCTCACATCTAACACTACTTGGTGAAGTGGTCTCTATAAAATTTGTAATATAATACTTCAATTTTTATATATTCAAGACAAACTTGGTGAGTGTCTCTGCTTAAAAAGGAAGGCTTTGCATGGTTGGGCTTCATAAAAATGGATATTGTTTTAGTTGATGCATGGTTCTGTCTGTTATTTTGAAAAGTTGGAAAATTTCCAATGTCTGAAAAAGAAGATTCGGCGAAGTAGATACAAGTATCCCGAAAATCTCCAATCGTCCATGTTGTTTAATTGAAAATTTCCAGAAACTGTAAGCAGAAAAAAAATAAAAAATACGCCAGATCTAACGTCAAAGTGTTGGGGTTTGAGAATTGTAACGCAGAGGTTTTGGAAGCTTAAAAACACGTTTTCCCAAAGATGAGCCCGTTAAAGCATCCAATTGGCTGCTAATGACACTGATTATTTGAGTGCCTCCTTCTTTCATTGCTGTTCTTCGTCTACGAAAGTATTCCCATGTTTCCGTTTCCATTTCGCTATCTGACCTGCATTATTTTCCTGAAAAGCTTAGCTCAATCACTTTTAAGAAGTGACATCACGTGGTTTAGTATTCGAATCTCAACTTCTATAACCCTTTTTCCATATCTCCAAGCAGCAGCCTCTTTTGTCCCCGAAAAATCTTGCAAAAGACAACGCAGTAGAAAAGAAAAACTTTCTCTATGACTCGAGATGGTTATCATGCAACTACTTATGCACATAAGACCAAAATTTTGAAAAAGAAAAAGTGCAAGTACCAACATTACCTCATAATCAAAGAAGACCAACCATTAAATCCCACAGCCTTGAGCTGTTCAGCAGTAACATTTCGCTGTCTCTCAGGCTTCCTTGATAATAGAATCAAAGACCATCCTCTTGACTTAAGCTTCACATACAATTCCAGTATTCGCCAGTGCTTCAGATTGGCTGCATCTTCGATGGAACCACTTGGTTTGTTAGAGCCATATTGGTTGAACCTGAGCCAAAACATGAGTTTAATCTGGTTTAAGTAATTTATTAACAGGAAAATGACAAAGTCCCAAGTAACATAGAAAAAAATAAGGGGAATTACTGTTGCTGGTGCATTGATTGATAGGTGTATGTATGATTTGAAGCAAGGATGTCATCTATGTCTATTAACACAGCATCCAAATGATTGTCCGATGGTGAAATAGTATCGAAGAAGCTCTCAATCATCGAAATCATGAAATTTAAGTCTCGTTCGTATTCTCCCCCTTCGATATAATGAATGGCTAGATTCCAGCAGACTGGAGGAATCTCGGGTTCTTCCAAGCTGTTGAGTTCCCCATGTAAAGCAAAAGCCTTGCAATAATGGTAGCTATCACTTGCTTTCTCAATCTCCACCATTCCCTTGCTCCTACTTTCACAGGATCGCAACATTACTGCTAATGTTACAAGTAAAGTTACTGAAAGAACACCAACAATTAGAAGACCAGCAATGAAGATTGTTGCAGCAAAAGATTTCATGTAGAATCCCGACTCCAACACATATTGGCTTCCACTCTCTGTCAAGAACGACCGAGATTAATACGTATTTGTATCGAACATCGGAAGGTTTAGCAGTAGGAACCATAAAAACGAAATGAGTTAAGCAGTCAACCCATTAAAACAATGTTGCATACAAAATATTTGGATTAATTAACAATCCAGTCATGCCAAATGAATGGTTAAAAGCCTCTGAGAAAAGGGTATTGGAATTGAAAGAACTGTTGGGATCTAATAAAGAAGTGCCTTACCAGTATCTTCCCTACTCAAGAGACTCTGAGAGGAGAACTCCCGTTCCATTTGATGGCCATAAGCTGACATTGTGATTTAGTCAAGCCAGATTCATAGCAGGGCTGCAAAATTCTGCCCAGATCCCTTCAAAATCATTGAAGGGTCACCTGAAACGACAAATAACAATCAACTGATATAGAAGATTCCACCCCCCCCCCCCCCCCCGCCCCAAAACAAACCCCTTTAACCATATGGTGGCAATCACTGATATGATAAATCAAGACAAAAATCCCAACTTTACAGCTACAACTTACAAGCAGCTTCATGATCTACCATGGTCTGAGCTAGCACTCAAACTTCATTGCCCTCTTGACAAGGAATCAAGTTTCCATTTTTATCAAGAATATCTTTCTAAGGAAGGAAAGGGTCCATAACCATTTGACTTTCTAGATATAATACTAATAATCATTAAAGTCCAAAATTTGCTGATCAACTCATTGCTTCACAGTAGCAATTTGGTAAAAAATAAAATAAAAACAACAATTAAGAAAAAGAAATAACTTCATACCCAAATTACCATGAGTTAATAACAAAACAGAATTGAATTCTGATGCAATTAATAATGCAAAAACTGGGTTTATTTTTGTTCCTCATTATCTTAAAGTTAAACAATACAAGGAAAGGCAAAGAGACAAGAGAAGAGAGAGAACCTGAGAGAGGCTTTCGAAGGCTTTTACCTGTAGAGGATAAGAAAATGAAAACCTGACAACAAAAACGACTGTATCTCTTTCGTAGAGAAGCTTCCTTCTTTGTACTGTGTTGATCATTGTTACCGGCTTCTTTCCAAGGACGACGATGACTTTAAACATGACAGATTGCGTAGTGTTTTTACTTTAAAATCGGGGGTAGTTTTGACAACAAGGAGATTATTCCAGGGTTTTACTTGCAATTTTGTTTAAAAGCAGAGAATTTGATTAAATATAGTTGGTATGATAATTCTTGGGCTCCACCATCTCAATCATGCAATGTATTTTTGTAGTGTATGCTCCACCAATTATGTTGTTAAAAAAGAATATATTTGATGATGATGTTTTTGCTAGTCAAAAGATTCTGCCGTGATAAAGTGTACAAGAAACTCTATAGGTACACCTGGTGAAAATCTCTGTACAGACTGGTTCATATCATCATATTCATGCTTATTTTTGCTATTATTATGTTGACATGTGTTATGTCTCATATGTCGCATTCAATACAAAGTCTTCATCAGTTAGTGGAGAACGTGACAGCAATTCAAGTTAATTTTCATTATTAAGATTGCTTACAAAATCTCAGCTCAGAGTTCATGACACCATATGAACATGACATGATAATCACTTCCACCAGTAGGGATTTGTCTCACCTTGTACCCCCTCTGAATTTGTTTTTTTCAAAGAATAGCTACCACATTTATCATCTTAATACTTAACCAGTCTCATATGGTGCAACAATATGACTAAGTTTCTTGGCTAATTCTTTCAACGACATGTTTCCAAGACCTCAGAACCGTTTATCACGTTCACAGCTGAATCCACAGTCTTGGCTAATTCAACGGCTGCACCCACGTAGGAATGTGGCGTTAACTTCAAAAGATGAGTCTTAGCTTCTTCGGGTAATTCCAAGCCTTCAATAAATTCCCTTATACTTTCTTTGGTAACTGCTCTCCCCCTAGTAAGCTCCTTCAGCTTCTCGTAAGGCTCTGGAACACCATATCTACGCATGACCTACAGATCAAGTTAAAAAGAGAAACAAAAAGATGAATCAAAATACTATCCATCTAGCCTCTATTACTTTGCGCTTACAAAAAAATTGAAACAGAAAAGGGCATTCAATAAATGTAGATCAGAAGATACATACAGTCTGAATTGGCTCCGCAAGTACCTCCCATGCCTGGTTCAAGTCTTCGCTTAACCGAGCTTCATTGACCTGGAATCAAAAGGGAGCTTAAGAGAGATGGTAGTATGCAGTAAAGCACCCAAAACTACAATTTAGAGAAGGATTAGCAAGGGCTTTTGCATCATAGGTGATATCAAGCGGCTAATTATCACTAGTTGAAGAAAATAAACTAACGTGCCTTACCACAAGTCATAGATGTATCATGAAGTCAAAATTTTCACAAAGATTTAAAAATACCCCAAGTCCCTGTACTCTTTTTAGACTTTTTAAAATTTAATACTTTAGCTTTTATTTCCAGGAATTTAGTCCCTCATTTGTCAAATTTGAAAATTAAAATCCAACAGATAACAAAATCAATGGATTATCGTTAAATTTGAAAATGTGACATTTGAACATTCAAACTTTTACATAAGTTAAGTCCAATTGATACTCAAATTTAACATAAGTCAATTAACAGCGTTATCCCTCGGATTTTAATCCCTAAGAACTAAAAGCAGAGGGACTAAATATCGAAGTCCAAGGAGTACAGGGGCAGGGGCATAATTAGACCTTTCACAAACTAATAACCAAATACAGGACTTAATTAACAAGAACCTTTGGCACTAAAATACACTTAAAGGAGATCAGAACCTTCATGTTATGCAACATACCTGGAGCTTTCCTATTCCTTGCAGCGCACTTTTGTAAGCAAGAAGGGAATGACCAAGTCCTCCCCCCATGTTCCTCAAGACTGTCGAATCAGTTAAATCTCGCTGCAAATTCAACACATAAGAAGATTTATTTTGTTCAAATGGAGTTACATTAGTTATGAACAAACTTCACAAACATAAAATTAAGCGGCTATCCTAAAATAAAAATATTGTACCTGCCAACGGGAAATAGGCAACTTCATGCTCAGGTAAGTTAGGTCTTCATTAGCCTTACCAAGATTACCTTCACTGTTTTCAAAATCAATAGGGTTTACTTTATGAGGCATTGTTGATGAACCAATCTCACCTGCCTTGGTTATCTGCTCCAAATTTTGACCACGAAAAGACATTGGTTGGGAAAATAATAATAACAATAATAATAAATTAAAGTCAACATGCTGCATCAAAACAGTCACCTGCTTAAAGTATCCTAAAGATATGTAGCCCCATATATCTCTGTCAAAGTCAATCAATATATTATTAAACCGGATAATTGCATAATAAAGTTTTGCCATATAATCGTGGGTCTCAATCTGCAGACAAGCAAAAAAAAAAAACTTTATTCCAGGTCAAGCACATAAACTCGTTACATATCATACCCATATGAAGCTAACTAGAAGTGTCAATACATCAACTGAGATATATATTTTTACAGTATAAGAGGAAGAAGAGCATGGAACATACCTGAGTAACATAGGGGTTAAACTTTAATCCAAGAGAAGTCACAAACTGTTCTGCGATTTGAGGCCAATTAACAGTAGGATATGCAACAATATGGGCATTGTAGTTTCCAACTGCACCAGCAAATTTTCCCATCATCTCGACTTGAGAAATTTCTTGCCTTTCTCTGCTTAGCCTAACAGAAAAAATGGCCATCTCCTTTCCCAAGGTTGTAGGTGAAGCTGGCTGAAAAAACTAATGATTTAGGTGATCAAGTAATAACAGCTATTCCTAGAGCATGTAACAGTAATAAATTACATGTAATTAAAGAAACAAAAAAAAAATAAGCAATCTAGATATAAAACATGCTCTCTCTCTCTGATCAACCTGAGAATTCAAAGACTAATTTTCCAAGTGGCTTATGACAAGCTAAGAGTGAGAAGATTGTTTCAAGAAGGAAATTTCTCTTCTACCTGGCCATGCGTGCGAGAAAGCATAGAAACGCTTGCATTAGCCTTAGCCAGCTTACATATTGCCTCGACCAATTTATCCATGGTTGGAAACATGACTTTGGTCATTGCTTCTTTCAACATCAATGCATGGGCAAGGTTGTTTATGTCCTCGGATGTGCAAGCAAAATGGAAAAATTCAAGGACCTGAAACCAGAGAGAGAATATTAATTGATCCAAAAATTCCCAAAACTCGAGTCAAATAGAAAGGATAGTGAATCAATATATAATCAAATAACAAGTCCCAACCTTGGCAATTTCTGGCTGTGATTGGCATTTCTGTTTCAAGAAGTACTCGACTGCTTTTACATCATGGTTAGTTACTCTCTCTATTTTTTTAACTTCCAAGGCATCATCCATGCTAAATCCATCAATGAGTCCTAGCAAATAAGACTGAGCCTCTGCACTAAAGCTTGGAACCTCAATGACTTCAGGAATTTGTGAAAGCATCAGCAACCATTTAATCTGACACAGTATTTATAATCAATAAGGGTCCTTCTAGAAAGCAAAAAGAAAAGAAAACTAAGTTCATTGATATCGATTTTAACTACATTATATTTGGAATTCAGTAATTATATTTTATACATCAACCAAAAGTGTGCTCATATAATTTGCATTGAGTGTTGCCCAGATTCTTCATTTTCCTCAAAATACCTGTTTCTAACACATATACTTCTGACATGCTGTAGAACAATTGAGCATATTCCAATCAAACATATACCATACCTAACACTTAACTTGAGTCCGAGTAACATAGTTTGCATTTCACTAACTCATTTCTAAAGCAGGCAACCTCCAGTCGAGTGGTTACAGGATTTCTGTTACCTTTTTAATCACCACTAGGGGTGTACAAAAATATTCGAAACCGAAAAACCATTTTTTTCGGTTTATTCGGTTTTCATGTTCGGTTTAATTGGTTTATTTGGTCGGTTTTCGGTTTGACATTTTAAACCGAATAAACATTACACTCCCAAACACAAATTTAAACTTTAAACCCAAATACCCATTGAAATTTAAAACTCAATACACATTAATATTTAAAACCCAAATTGATAATTTAATGTTTTATGATATTAATTTTATTTTTGAACTAAAAAAAACCAAAAAACTGAACCGAAAAATTTTTACTCGGTTTATTTGGTTTTGCTCTCTAGGTCAGTTTGATTTATTCAATTTACATAGATAACTCAGTTTATTCGGTTTTTGGTATAAAAAACTGAACCAACCAAATATACACCCCTACTCACCACATCCACACTTTCCAATATTTCTCATCAAATTATGTCGTCAGCTTAAGATTTATCACAGGTAAAGCTAATTGAAGTCATAATTCAACTACGCTAAGCCAAAATTTGTATAATCATTTCAACCTTTTAAGATACATATGAACTTGATTTCGAACAATTTGCAAAATGACAATATACCAAAAGCCCCTAAGACCATATACATAAATAAAAAAAGTAAGGAATTATAAACTTGAATGCGCCATACATATGAAAGAATATAGAATAATGATGTATTTGGCGAATCAAATACCATGGTCTGTTAAGGAAGCTTTCGGATTTGTTGATAATTTTTGAAAGATTTCTTCGAAAAGGTTTCATCAACCCCTCATTTATGTCGAGTAGCCCTTGTTGTTGCGAGAATTCTTAATTCATGAGTTATAGGGAGGGACTTATGATTCCACAAACAGAGACTAATATATATATATATATGTACCCCAACTATTTGAAACGAAATTACATTAAAAAATGAATATATTAGAGAAAGCAGATTATAAATTTACCTCAACAAGAACCCGAAAGTAAATAAGCCCATATTCACTCATATAGGGAGCCAAGTCTTTCACTTTACCCCAATAACGACCATCCAAAGGTGACAATGCGGTTAATGTTGATAATTCGAACTCGCGAGAATCATCTTTAATCGCCTAAAACAAAATAAAGAAATTAGAACCAAAACAAAAAAATCTAAGCTTCCATAAAAATAAAAAATAAAAAGAAACGGCACTAAAAATTCAATAGTGAATGTGTGTTTTTGTTAAAAATAAAGTTTAATACCTTAAAAAGCGCTTTTTTTTTTTCAAAACCCAAACAGGAACAGAGCTCCATCATTAAAAGAATCAATATTGCAAAGTGTAAACCAAGAGGTAAAGAATAAAACCTGTTTGAAACCATGGGTTCTGCTAGAAAAAGTTGAGCGAAGATAAAGGGAAGCATTTGAGAATTGATGGGTATGTATAGTATTAGGCAAAATAGACATGTTTCTTGAAGATTGGAGTTTACTTGCATGTAAAGGGCTTAAAAAGGGGGACTGAATTTTGGTTAATACCCCGGAAGAAACCCTGGCCTCCATGGAAAAAGAGTAGAGCTTTGAACTGTGAAAGTGTAGCTGAAGTCCAGGGCGAAAATGGTGCGTGCTTGGCTGGCTGTATATTTTCACAGTTTTCTTTTCTTCTAGTTGTTATTGTTGTTGAGCTATAAACCCTAATCTTAAAAAGACCCAATTAAATTGGATTGCTTTTTCTGGGTTTAAATTTTATGTTTTTACTTAAATTAAAATCCAGCCCAAAGCCCTAAATAGTTAATATTAATTAAGGAAATTTTAAAAGGAAATTTTAAGTCAAAGAAGGTAAAATATAAGGTAAAGTTATAAGTAGAGTACGGAAATTAGTGTTAGTGTTGGAAATTAGTAATAAAAAATATAAGTAGAATACGGAAATCAGTGTTATATGAAAAGTTTTTTTTTAAAGAAATATGGAAAAGTTTAGTTAAGTAAATATTTTATTATTTTTAATTTTATTTCCCAAAGTTAAAGTAATGTATGGTTTTAGTATTATATAAAAAGTTAGTATATGTCAGATATTTTAAAGAGAGTGTTAACTTAATTGATAATAGGAAGAATAATTAATATTTAAAATATATGGAAATTATTTATTTATTTTGATATCTTACCTTCATAGAAAAAAATGGTGTGGATTATTTTGCTGAAATTGTATAGATTGTTCCACTCAATGTGAACTTTTGGATTCCTTTTAATCCAGTAATTATTTATGTACCCTTCCTATAATATTATTTATGTACTTTTTTAATTATTTAATAATATTTCAATGTTTTTTATGTCATTCATAAATGACTTTGATAATTTTTAATTTTGAATTTAGAATCTTAAATCTTGAATCTCAAACTTCAAACCTTAAATCTCAAACATCGAAACCAAACCTCAAATATTGAATCATGAACCTTAAACACAAACCCCAAACCTTAAACTTGAATCCTAAATCTTAAATTCTAAACTTGAGTTTGGGGTTTGGATTTGAGGTTAAAAGTTTGTGGTTTAGGATTTAGGGTAAAAGAATTATCAAAATTATATGTTAATGACATGAAAAATATTACTAAAATGTCATTAAATAATTGAAAAATGACTATGGGTGACATATTGAGAAGAGTTCATAAAATAATTTCTCCTTTTTAACCTCTATTAAGATGTACAAGTGTCATTAAACTAAGCTGCCTAATGGCATAAATATAACTATGCCAGGTAAGCTTACTTTCTTTATTTGTAGCTTTATATTACTATAGTATATATATTTATGTATATATATATATATATATATGATTAGCTCATTAGAGAGGATTCATTTACAATAATGTAAAACTAAAATGGCTTTACATATTCCGTAACTTTTTATACCATTAATATTTTAACAACCCAACTGTTATATTTCACGTTCTATTTATGTAGACCATGCATGTCAAATTTCTCATAAATTAAAATTTTCTAACTATTCATGTTATATTAAAAAATTCAATCGTTAAATATATATTAATATAGATAATATTTTAAATCGATATTATAAAGATATTGCATCGATTCAATATTTTATATGCATGTCAAGTATAAATATCTTGATAAATTTAACAAATGGAATGCTAAAATGTTAATCATGTAAGAAATTACTAAAGGCAGTAAAACAACTTTAGTTTTACATCAATGTAAATGGATCCCTCTAGATATTATAATATCTTCATGTAATTTTGATTAAAAATTACACGTGTCAAATTTTCAGTAGCTGGTTTAGCACTTAATAACAATATTAACTCTAGGTACTATGATAATACATATTTTGATTGTTCAAAAACTACATTGGAACTTTTAAAATTAAAGGTACACATTAGATATTTAGTCCAAGTACAGGTACCAAATGTGACATTATCTCCTAATTTAATTTAATATCACCTCTTATTGTTCATTTCTTACTTGATTTTATGTCTACCTAATCACCACATGTCATATGGCATAATGGTGGAGAGTTTTTCTTTATACAATACATACTTCTACTTATAACTTCTCCCTAACCCTTAAATTAGATGGAAAACATACTTAAGTGCACTCGAACCCTTATCTTCCCGATTATTACAATGACAATGGTGCCAGCTGAGTTAAGCTTTAATTGGCTAAGTGAAGGGTTTATTTTATTTTATTTTATTTTGATATAACCGTAGTTATCCTAGTCCATTTTACATTTTCAAACTAATCATTTTTTTAGCCAAAATTGTATTAAGGTAAAACTCTCATAATAATGATGACCTTAAGATTCAAATTCAAACCAAATCTCCATTCCACTTTTTTTTAACAACCAAATCTCCATACTATCCTAGTACTAGTAGTATTACTATTACAACAAGAAGCAAAGAGATTTCTCAAAATAATTTCTTCCGTTTCCTTTTGAAGTGCCAATAATGGATAATGATAACACGTACTATGCATGTGGAACTGTTCTTCCTAATGTTGAGGAAATTGGTTAAAAATGCCTTTTGCAATTTGAAAAAAGGTAAATAACCTTTTCTTTTCTTTTCTTTTGCATTTAAAATTTATTTTAATTTCCTAGACACAAAAGATTAAGGGATGAAGTTGCAAATAATAATGTTAGAAACACTTAAAAAATGCATCTATTACCTTATCTCATTTGAATAATCACGTTTCTTCTAATTTCTCCCACTTCCTTCCTAGTTTCTCCCTCTTTCTTATTTCATTTTTTCATTTCCTTCATTAGAAAACTTTTTCCAATTTCTTTCTAAGTTTTTTTTTTATTAGGATTTTGTAACATCCCTAACCCGTATCTGTCGCCGGAATAGGGTTATAAAGCATTATTGTAAATATGCAATTTAAATTATTCGTCTTCAAATAATTCATATATCATATCATAACTCATTCAAACACATACATATCATCCCATTTTCGAGCCCTCGAGGCCTTAGAAACACTTTAAAAATGATTCGAGACTAATTTGAGAACATTTGAAACAATAAGGAAAAAGTTAGAAAATTTCATACTGCAGGGGTCACACGGCTGAGACACACGCTCGTCTCTCAAACCGTGTGGACATTCGAAGTAGGGACACACGTTCGTGTCCCAGCCCATGTCTGTGCTCATGTAACTCTCTGACTTGGGTCACACGGCCAAGCCACAAGCCCGTGTGCTAGACCGTGTAACTCTCGAAATGGCCTCACACACCTGTGTGCTAGGCCGTGTAACTGCCTGACTTGCCAACTTTTGAAACCTACAGGGGACACACAGCTACAAGAAAATAGCTAAAATCAAGCCATTTCTTTCACCCTTCACAAGCATAAACTTAAGTACTTTTTCACACATGATAAAGACTTCTAAACATGCTCAAAACCTGCATAAAAAGATCCATACCATAGGCTAATAATCCATAGAACTAATACGCTATATACGCACCTCAAACACATACATAAAACATAGCTAAACATGATCACACTTAACCATTCATTAAGTAGTTTATCTTCATACCAAATCATTTCCTAATTAACCACAAATCAAACATACCAAATTGGTCATTCCAAACATGTTTTTACTTGGCCATATCCATACCAATCCACAAAGCATCAAAGTGCCAAAAGCATACCAACCAATACACCATATTTATAAACCAAACATATCAACTTAATTCATAAACAAAACAAAACAATCCATAAGTGTTTACTTTCATAACATTCTATTTGTATCGAAAGATATCTATTTACAAACTTAGACAAATACCTAATCACCTAGTTTAGTAATTCACCATACTATACCCAAACAACCTACATAGCCACATACATGCCACAACCCTAAAAAGAACAAGAACTACCAACATCAATGGATAGTGTGAGCCGTAGATTCGATCCATCCAAAATTCAGTGATAATGATCTACAAAACAATACACAAAAACATATAAGCTTACAGAGCTTAGTAAAAACATAATAAATCTTTTAATTTGTCATCAATTGAATGCAACTTTTATTTTACTCAATTGAAATTACCGAAGTATAAATAGGGCACGTATGTGCAATCAGGGGTACTAAAGTACAAACAGGGGCACGTATGTGCAATCAAGGGTATCGAAGTACAAACAGGGGCACATATGTGTAATCAAGGGTATTGAAGTACAAATAGGGGCACGTATGTGCAATAAGGTATAATTAACATAAGTATTTTATTACATGGTTATAAGATGAAAATATATATATATATATATAGAAATTCAATTATACATCTAAATACTATGAACTTACCTTGATCACAAAAACGATGAAATAGGATCGATTAGTCCGACATTTTATCTTTCCCTCGATCTAAGTCTGTACGAGGCTTAACTTGATCTAAATAATAAAATTCAATCCATTCAATGTTCATTCTATTCAAAATAGTCCAAAATACAAAAATTTTCAAAATTACACTTTTACCCCTAATATTTTAATTTTTTTACAATTTAGTCCTTAAGCTCGTAAATTGAAATTCATGCAATTTCATCCCTACCCAAGCTAGTTGAATTCCATATATATCCATATCAATTCATACAATTGATTATTTCACAATTTTCACCATGTTTTACACATTTTTCAATTAAATCCCTATTTGACATTTTCAACAAAATTCATTTTACAAAAGTTCTTTATCTATCAACAAAGATTCATTTTCTTCCATCAAACATCAAAAATCACATGAATATATTCATGGAAAAACCCTAACCTATTAACATTTTTGTAAATTAGTCACTGGACTAGCTAGATTAAGCTACAACTACTTCAAAAACATAAAAATCATTAAAAACGGGACAAAATCACACTTGTATGCGAGGATTTTATGCAGCCGAATGGAAGAAACCTAATTAAGATTTTCTATTTTCAATTTTCGGTGAAGAAAATCTTTGAAGAAGATGAGAAACTTTTGTTTTAATTAAATTAAACTTAATTTACCTATTTACATTTTTAACCTTTAAAAATATGCTTAATTACAGCAAAACCAACCCATGGATGTTCTCAATCTATAATGATGTTCTATTTACCATTTAAGTATTCCTACTTTAAGGTTCTATAGCTATTTAATACATTTAGCTACTAGAACTCTACTTTTGCACCTTTTACGATTTAGTCCATTTTATTAATTAAACATGCAAACGATAAAATTTCTTAATGAATTTTTAAACAACCTTGTTAATATTCCATAGAATTTAAAATAATAATAAAATAAATATTTTCACATTGGATTTGTGGTCCCAAAACTATTGTTCGATTTTCTTGAAAGCAGATTATTCTGATTTAGTGCTCTTAGTATAGTAATTTTACCTTTATGTACTTGTATTTTTCTGAATAAATTGGTTTAAATAGAAATCCATTAGTTTTATTAATATCTTCATATATTGTCCTCAACGATTTTTGCATGCAAAGCAAAATAAAAGCAAATACTTTACTAATTATCTAACGTTTAACTAATATTAAGTGGTATTACATGGTTAGATCATAATACAAAAACATGACTTATATTATTAGATAATTTACACATGTCCTTAGTCTATTCGAGATTGAGAAATCGATTGAAAGACTAATATGTTGTCTATCGAATCAAATTGGGGAGATACATTGTCTTGGGTATCAGAGCGAATAACTCCTAAAAGATAGACACATGGACGTGATTGATTAAACTGACAGTACATTAGATATGATCCAAGTAGAATAAATCTTAGATCTATTTATAGATTTATTCACATGTGATTTTCATAGTGTGACATACCTTAATCTTGAGTTAATGATGAACTGTGTATGTGTAACTCATATACTTTATTGTAAATAAAAACCTGAGTTCAAATAGATAAGGATCTAAAAGTTGATATGTTGGGTTTACGACTGCTACAGTATGCAACATCATTCCATAGCAGTGGAATTCATAACCCATTTAAAGGGTAAATGATCTCCTCTTATCGACATTACATGATAGATGAAAAATAAACATGGTCATGAGTCATTTATCTTTGTGACAAATTATTTAAAAATTATTTGATAGTAATTGATTTTTCATCAAGGAAGATGTAATGGTTACCATAAGATAAAGATGATCATATTTAGAGAATGAGTTTATCTTAAAGAGTTTAAGGATATCCTATGAGGGTAACACACTTATGATAAGGTCATTGGACAAGCACTTTATAAGTAGCTTTCATAATGGTATATAATAAGGGAGGGCTTAGTCACAATCCTTTATGAAATGACATTGTGACTAAATAATGTTGTAATTAATAAACAAAAATCCAGTACTTAATTACAAATTATTTGAGCCCTAATTATATATGTCCAAACAGTCTCTTCGCTAGCTCGAAATAATCAGGAATGAATTGCATGTAGAGCCAATATTAATGAGAAATGAATGAAAATGATGAAGTAGGAGAAATAGATCGCATGTATCACTATCCGCAATGATTGCATTTTCTCATAAAGTACAAAAGATGACTTGAATTAATTTAAGTTCTTTGAATTATTATTAATTAAATAATTAGAGTTCAAGATTGAATTAAATTAATTAGTCATTATAGATTTGTTGAATAAGAAAATTAAATGTATTTTCTCATAGATTCTATTACGTTAAAGTTGCTATGACTTTAATGGAATAAAATTGATTGAGAAAATTATTTACTTGAAAAATTAATTTGTTAAATTAATTGATTAAATAAATAATATTTTGGAAGATAGAAAATAAAATATTAGATTGATTAGAAAATAAAATATTAGATTGAATAAATTATAAGTGTTGGATAAAAATCTAAGAAACACATATAATCAAACTCAATACATGACAGACCTAATAAGGCCATAATATAAAGAAGAGGGGGCGACAACCCTTATATTGTTTCCCTATAAATAGGAACTTTGTGTTAAGCAAATTATCACATCACTTTTCATAAGTCGTTATTTTTTAGAAAATAGTGGTAATTTATTTTAAAAAATAATTTCTATTTTTTGGGAAAAACGTGTAGTTTTCGGTTGTAGTGAGGAATTATTTTCCTACTAAGAGTAAACAAAATGTTTTCATTTTGTGACTTGGCTCGTGTTGTTTGAGTCCACACTCGAGGCAATTTGTGGTTTGATGATAGTGAAAAGGTCGTTCGATGGCAAGTTGGGATCAACTTTAGTTCACCTCGTACAAAGCACAAATATAATTTTGGTTAAAATTGATTGCTATAAATAACACAAAGGCTCGATTTTAAAAAAAAAAATTAAAACTTCCACTATACTTAAAATAACCATTTTCTAAATCGATTTTTTCCAACATTTTTCTCTTTTATTTCAATTTTATACTGATTTTCTAATTAAAAATACACTTAAAACCCTTAATATCTCCCCTTTGGCAAGATTAATTTTTTCTACTTACTGACTTTTTTTTGGTGTCCCAATTAGTATGATTTATGTATTGAATGGATGAACTTGCTTTGGATTTTGGCATCATTGTTGACAAAATTTCTATGAATAATTTGATTTCTAGTTTTTTATGCACATGTTGTCCCAATTAGTATGATTTATGTACATCATCCATGATATGTCATACCGTACATTTTAGCAATAACTTTCCTTATATGAAATGAAACATAGCTCTTTGTTGCTAATAACGTATTCTTTTAATTTCCCCGTAAACCACGACCAAGACTTTTCATTATCCGAATCAATCGCTCCAACAACGAGGGGATAAATGTGACCATTATCATTCTACGTAATTGTGCAAAGCAATACAACTTTATACTTTCAAGTTAAGAATGTCCCATAAACACAAATCACTTTTTTCAAAAACTAAAATGCAATGAAGCAGCATAAGAAATACTTGAACCAATCTTCTTCCAGTATTTCTTCTTTTATGAACATTAAAATATCCTGGTAAGATAACATGCCTGAGTTCAAGACTACCTTTCGCCTTTTTCTATTATTGCTTGTCTTGCTTTCCATGCCCTTCAATAACTAACATCGTAACCAAACTCTTGATAGATGAATGCTTAGATCTCTTTCGATGAAGAGCCTTTACCACAATTGAACCTTGACATGCATAATCCAATAATTACATCACACAAATGCTTGAATATTGCCCTTCAATGCACTTTTAAGTCTGCAACTATGTCCACCGGCATAAGTTCTAATTTCAAAATGGTTTGATGTTCCCATCTTCTTTAATCAAACCCGCCAAGTGCACCCTTTAACCATACATGATAGTACTACCAACAATGGGGTTGACTTGTTTGTTTTGTATTGAAATTTACCCTTTATTGCAACATTTTTAGGTTCTTTACCACTTCCTCCAAGCTATCAAAGATTTGTTCCACGCATAGAATCATCATTAAATTTAAGCGCTTCATCATCATTAGCTTCATTCTCGCTCTCATTGGTCACACCGTCATTCAAATTATCCAATGCCATCAGGTGCAAATGAAGTTTGTCCAACCCCAAAACACTAACTTCTGTAGCTTCCTCACATTTTACGTGTTCTTCATCATGGGCTTTTTCACCAAGATTTGCACCAGCGAAATCGTCCTTAATAGATATCTTAACTTCAATATGTGTTTCATTATCCCTTGCAATTTCACTTTCCAAATCATCTCCATGCAGATCCATTATTACCTCAAGGTTGTTATGTTGAAAGCCAATACAACTTCTAGATAAAATTCAAACTTATCCTTTAAGAGATATTTTCTTAGGAAGATTTTAGAATATAAAATAAAAAAATAGGATATTATCTAGAAGGCTAGGTGTTCTAAATGAACATTCTAGTTATTAAGTATTTGTAAAATCAATGGCAAGGATGTTGACATGTGTCAACAATTCAATGATCACTAAACTCTGTAAATAGGGGGTGAGAGTTTTTATTCTTGTGATGATGTAAGAGAGAGCTATAAGTAAGAGAGTGTGAGAGGTAGAGGTAGAGAAGAGAATAGTAGTGAGGTAAGTGTGTGTCATATTGTAATCGTATTGTGTATTAATCAAAATGTTCTCTTTTTTAGTAATTGTACGTCTCGGTTAAGCTTTAAGTTTCTAAGCACTTGGTGCACTTGGGTTCACTTTAATATATGGTCGGCTTTGCTGCTTGAGTATTATAGTACACTAAGAAGTTAGAAAATAAAAGTTTAACTGACTTCAAAGAGTTGATGTAACACTAGTTCTAGGTCCTAGGTCCTCTGTAATAGTTGTGTTAGGCTTGTTGAGTTCCTAACATGTCACTTGTAATGTAAGTCAATGAATCAACAATGTTAGCCCTTTCTGCCATGAGACTACTAACCACCAAAGATACCTTTATTGTAAGTCCTAGGTTAAATCATAACCATCTTTCAATGGAAAATACAATGTTTTATCCCATTATCTATCAATTACCTTTAGCTTCTACTTTAGCTTCACTATCATTCATCGAGCCTTCATACTTATTCCTTCTGTAATAACAACCACCCTCAATATTAACTCGGGAGAAAAATTATCTTTTATTATGCCAATCACCCGCCTAATGAAAAAATGAAAAAAATATTACAAAAATGTTTAAATTGCTTATTTCATAAATAGATGAGACATTTTATTAAAAAAATGTGAAATTATATCATAATACATAGATGATCTATAATTGAATCAAAGGCAAGTGTAAACCATATCATCAACATTTTAAAACTGTGGGTATTTGTAAAAATTAAGTTTACCACCTTAAAAAGCTAATTTTTTTTTTCAAAACCCAAACAGGAACATAACTCTATCATTAAAAGAATCAATACTGCAAAATATAAACGAAGAGGGAAAGAGTAAAACCTATTTGAAACCATGGGTTCTACTAGAAAAAGTTGAGCAAAGATAAAGGGAAGCATTTGAGAATTGATGGGTGTAACAACCCTTTTTCAGCGATGTCGGAAACAGTGGTTTTGGGACTACAATTTCAATGAGCGAGTTAGTATTTTATTATTTATTTAATATTTACGATTATTTATTAAAGTCATATTAAAATTTGGTTAAGAAATTTTAAGGTTTAAATAGTTAATTAAGTAAAATGACTAAATTGTAAAAGATGTAAAAGTTCATATTTATTAGTTAAATGGGCTAAATAGATATGAAAAGGAAAAGTAATGGACTTAATGGGTAAAATACCATATCATTAGTTAGTGGATGATTATGGATTAGTTTTAGTGTAATTTTGATGATTTTTAAAGGTTAAACTTGTAATTAGGTAAATTTGTAAATTAAAACAAAAGATGATAAAAGAATTATCATCATCTTTTTCCTTTTCTTTGGTTGAAAACTAAAACCTCCATAGCTAAAGAAGTGAAGCTTTTGGCCAAGCAATTTTGGTGTGTATGTGAGTGATTTTGATTCTATTTTTAATTATTTTTATGTTTTTATTATCGTTTTAGTTTAATCTAGATAACCCGAGGGTCAATTCGTAAAATTTCTAAAATGTTAAGGACTTTCCATGAATGAATTGGAAGTGTTTGTGAATTTAGTTGATAAATTATTAAGGTTTGTAGTTAAATATAAATATTTTGTTAAGTGATTTTTTGATGATTTTAATGTTTATGGATCTATTTGAAAAAATAGTAAAATTAAATGAAAATAGGGTGAAATGGAAAAATATGTGGTTATAATAGACTTCTAAGAAAATCAGCTAGCACGGTTTTTCTTTAAAAATGGTAAATATGCAAGTTTCGGGTTTAGAGACTAAATTGTACAAAAGTTAAAATTTTAGGGTAATTTAGTAAAATAATGATGGAAGGGCTTAATTGTATAAAAGTACTTATTTCAGTGATGGAATAGTTTAGATCAAGAAACGCAACAACTGGATTTGAATCAAGGAAAAACAAAAGTATTAGACTAGTTGCCGATTCTATTTTTGCAACCATTTTAGTCGAGGTAAGTTTGTATAAGGATTAAACTTATTAATTGAAGTTTCGAATGTTGTATTTCTAAATATTATACTATGTATAGTTTAGATTGATAGTTGTACAATGTTTTTGGTATAATGGATTAAATTGGGATACTTATTAAATTGGATGTTGTAATTGAAAAATGTGTATTTCATGAAGCATGTATGAAATAGTACAATACAATGTAAATAAGAGACTTGGATATGTAAAATGGTCCCGTTTAAACCTTGTGAATATTTAGGATGCAAATGACATGTCATTAGGGGTTATACGGTTTCATGTGCAGGTCTTTGATGTCTTACCGATGGTTGAGGTCCTGCATTTGTTGCGAATTCTCCATAGCTCGTGTGAGTAGCATTGTGTAGCTTAACATCCCGACCCACAACTGGTGTGAGCAGGTCCATTTCACAGCTCGTGTGAGCATATACAGTTACATGATACAGTTACAACTCTGTGAGCATTTCTCGAGTATCCGATGATATTCCATTTGGTTTAAGGGTAATCAAGGTTTAATTCAAGTATGTATGTATATGAAAAGGTATATGTTATTATAAGATGAAATGGAAAATGTTGATATATATATTCGAAATGAAAATATATATATTGAATGCTTATTGAGTTATATTCCATGAAATGGGTTGGATTTATATGCTTATCTATACACCTACTAACCTTGTGAAGTGGTGTATTTAGGAAAGGAAATTTTGCTCATGATATAATGAAATTATGCTTGGTTTAACCATATTATGTTCGGTAAGTTTAATTTTCATTTATACGAGCTTAGTAAGCACTAGTTGCTTATGTAGTTGTTTTCTTTGTTTTGTAGATCATCGAAAAGTTCGATCAGTTAGAATCTCGTCAGAGCACAATCACACTATTCATCCATCATTTTGGTAGTTCTTGATTACTTTGGCAAATGGTTATAAATGGCATGTAATAGGACTTGAATGTTATCTTGACAACTTGGTTTGTTTTGAGTTTGTGTCAAACTTATCTGTGTCTTAATGTCCTTGATATGTTTTTTGAAATGGTTATTTGGTATGTTTGATTTATGCTTAATGAGTGAACTTGAAATGTTGAATTGGATCAATTTGATGTGTGAATTGTGGTGCTTATTGATGGCATATTGGTTAGACATAGGATGGATGATTTTTGGCATGATTTTGGTGTTCTTGAATGTGTTTTAATCATGTGAAAGTATCTTGAAATGTTTTGGCTTGGTGTGTAAGAAATGGTGTTTGAAATGGCTTGCATTAGGGGTTATTTAGGGAGCACACGAACTAAGACATAGGCTGTCACACGACCGTGTGCCCTTTAAATTTTAAGTGCAAGATAAACCATGCGGTCATAGAGAGTTACACGGCCTGGAGACACGGCCATGTGACCCAACTTTGCATGCACACACAATCTGGCACATAGCTTGTGATACAACCGTGTGAACCTATTTCAAATCCATAATGACTAATTAATTTAATTCAATATTCAAACTTTAATTATTTAATTAATAATAATTCAAAGAACTTAAATTAATTCTGAAGTAATCTTTTGAACTTAGCGAGAAAATACATTCAACACGAATAGTGATACATGTGATTTATTTATCTTATTTCATCATTTTCATTCATTTCTTATTAATATTGGCTCTATATGCAATTCATTCTTGATTATTTCGAGCTAGCGAAGAGATTGTTTGGACATATATAATTAAAGCTCAAATAAATTGTAATTAAGTTCTAGCTTTTTGGCTATTAATTACAACATTATTTAGTTATGAAGTCATTTCACTAAAGGATCGTGACTGAGTGCTCCTTTATTATATACCATTATGAAAGCTACTTATAAAGTGTCTATCCAATGACCTTATCATAAGTGTGTTACCCTCATAAACTCTTTGAGATAAATTCATTCTCTAAATATGATCATCTTTATCTCATGGTAACCATTATATCTTCCTTCATGAAAAGTCAATTACTATCAAATAGTAATTAAATAATTTGTCACAAAGACAAATGACTCATAACCATCTTTACTTTTCATCTATCATGTAATGTTGATGAAAGGAGATCATTTACCCTTTAAATGGGCTATGAATTGCACTGCTATGTAATGATGTTGCATACTGCAGTAATCGTATACCCAACGTACAAACTTTCAGTTCCTTATCTATTTGAACTCAGGTTTTCATTTACATTAAAGTATATGAGTTACACATATACAGTTCATCATCAACTCAAGATTAAGGTATGTCACACTATGAACATTACATGTGAATAAATCCATAAATAGATCTAAGATCTATTCTACTTGGGTCCTATCTAATGTACTGTCAGTTTAATCAGTCACATCTATGTGTCTATCTTTTAGTATTCATTCGCTCCAATACCCAAGATAATGTATCTCCCCAATTTGATTCGATAGACGATATATTAGTCTTTCAATCGATTTCTCAATCTCGAATAGACCAAGGACATGTTCAGATTATCTAATAATATAAGTCATCTTTTTTGTATTATTATCTAGCCATGTAATACCACTTAATATTAGTTAAACGTTAGATAATCAATATTTTATTTTGCGTGCAAAAATCGTTGAGGATAATATATGAAGATATTAATAAAACTAATAGATTTCTATTTAAACCAATTTATTCGAAAAATACAAGTACATAAAAGTAAAATTACTATACTAAGAGCACTAAATCCCAATAAAAAAAACTTAGAAAGAAATTAGAAAAAGTTTTCTAATGAAGGAAATGAGAAAATGGAATAAGAAAGAGGGAGAAACTAGGCAGTTGGTGGGAGAAATTAGAAGAAACACGATTATTCAAATGGGATGAGGTGATAGATGGATTTTTTTTAAGTGTTTCTAATATTATAATTTGCAACTTCATCCCTTAATTTTTTGCGTCTAGGAAATTAAAATAAATTTTAAATGCAAAAGAAAAGAAAAGGTTATTTACCTATATTTAAATTGCAAAAGGCATTTTTAACCAATTTCCTCAATATTAGGAAGAATAGTTCCACGTGTATAGTACGTGTTATCATTATCTATTATTCGAAATTCAAAAGGGAAGGAAGAAATTATTTTCAGAAATCTCTTTGCTTCTTGTTGTAATAGTAATACTACTAGTATTAGGATAATATAGATAACCGGTTAATCCTCCTATTAACCAAAAAGTGGTTAAAAAAAGTGTAGTGGAGATTTGGTTTGAATTTGAATATTAAGGTAATCATTATTATGAGAGTTTTACCTTAATACAATTTTGGCTAAAAAATGATTAGTTTAAAAACGTAAAATGGACAAGGATAACTATGGTTATATAAAAAAAAATAAAAAAATAAATTAATCCTTCACTTAATCGATTAAGGCTTAACTCAGTTGGCACCATTGTTATTGTAATAATCGGGAGGAGGGTTCGAGTGCACTTAAGTATGTTTTTCTTCTATTTTAAGGGTTAGGAAAAAGTTACGAGTAGAAGCATGTATTGTATAAAAAAAAAAAAACCCTCCACCATTATGCCATATGGCATGTGGTGATTGGGTAGACATAAATCAAGTGAGAATAATGAGAAGAGGTGAGCTTAAATTAAAATTAGGAGATAATGTCACATTTGATACTAGTACTTGGACTAAATATCTAATGTGTACCTTTAATTTTAAAAAATTCTAATGTAGTTTTGAACAATCAAACTATGTATTATCATAGTACCTAGAGTTAATACCGTTAATAAGTTCCAAACCAGCTAATGAAAATTTGACACATATAATTTTTTAATCCAAATTACATGAAGATATTATAATACTGGGAGGTATCCATTTACATCGATGTAAAAATTAAAGATGAACCAATAATGGAGTTGATTATATTGAAATTTACCCTTCATTGCAATCATTTTTAGGTTTTCACCACTTCCTCCATGCCATTAAAGATTTGTAGTACGTGCAGACTATCTATGATTGAATCTAAAGCAAGTGTAAACCATATCATCAACAAGATGGAGTTATTAGAAATAACTAAGTTGGTTAAAGAAAATGGTAGTGGGAAGGAAGATATTGCTAACCAAAGGAAGTACCATTATTCAGAGAAAAACAAAAGTGAAAATGAGATAAATTAAAAGAAAAGGCAATGGCACCACCTTTAAAGAAATCAGTAAATCTCTTGGTTCCCATAATATAAAAATAAAATATTGTGAATCCCAAAAAGATGGATGCCCAAAATCAAAACCAAAAACCAATGACGGATAATTTAAAAGTTTTTGATGTAACTAATTAAATTAGCTTATTCACTTTTTATCGATATATTGCACCCACAAATGACCCTTACAAGTCAAAATGGATGGTCAATCTTGCAATCAAATTAAAAAAAATTAATAAATATAAGTTGGAGGACTAATTCAAAACTTGTTTAATCCAAACTAATTAGATTAGCTTATTCAAATTATAATTTATTTGTTGATAAGACAAGAAAACCTTTCCCTTTTTTTTTTCCTTCATCTTTATGATTGATTGATAGGGTAACAAAAAAAGAAAAAGAAAAAGAAAAAGAAAAGGGAATTTGGATTTAGGTTCCGGAAACAAAAAAGTTTTAGTTTTATGTCTTTGAGCTTCCTTTTTCACGTCATTCAATTTAATATTCTTTATGGGACATATAACAAAATTATTTTTGTTCAACATGGATATCGCCTCTTCTAATTCTAACCATTCCACAGCATCGATGTCTCCTTCTTTCAGCTCCAGGGTATGATATTATAATAATACAAGCAAATTGATAAAATTTTTAACAAAAATTATTATTTTTGATTTAACCAATAGAAATTAATTGGTTTACTTTTTATTTAACCAATAAAAATTAATTCATTAATTATTTAAATAAAAATGGCAATTTTCCGACAAATGAATTTCACCATATCATATAACAGAATAAAAAAAGGAACGCGCGCCAGATAGGGGTCGAACCTATGACCTTCTGCTTAGGAAACAGACGCTCTATCCACTGAGCTACAGGCGCTCTATTGACAATCGTGGTTATTAAAACTGTTTTGTCAATATTTTTTTTTTATGTTTTCATAACTCGAATAAGATATTTTTAACTTTTAAGAAAAGAAAAGTTTTATTTTATTTTTTACTTTATAACAAAAGTTGTCAGTTTATGTTCATTTTGATATGATGGCGTCATGGACTAATTCTTCTATTCTTTTAAAATTCTACAAAATGACAAAATTGGTGATGGCTATATAGCATATCTATTCTTTTAAACACCATACACAAATTATATAGAATATAATATCTTTATTGATATACATAAATGGGTAAATTTGATATCTATATATAACGTTTTTAAAAATAATTAAAAATTTAAATTAATTTTTAAATATATAAAGAAATATATCGATTTTGAAGAAAAAATAAAATATACATACTACTAAAAGCACTTTCTTGCTAACTCTAATTATTCTCTAAAAATGACATCTACCTCAAATTTACCCATACATAAATCACTAAATTACTCCTTTTATTTATTTCCTTTTTTATCTTTTATTTTTTTGGCCTTTCTCCTTTTCAAGATAATCATTACAACTTTTGGCTAACCAAGCGTTCCACTACACCAAACCTTAGAACCCAAAAGTAAATAAATAAATGAAATAAGAAGCAAAAAGTAAATGACCAATTTACCACAATCAACTCCCTTACATGATAAGAGGAAAAATCTTCACTTTTAACACTTTGAGTTCAATTTTTCCTTTTAAGAGAAAAAAAAAAAAACTTTTTGAATTGAATTCAATCCAATCCTTACAAGCCACAGTTTTTAAGCTTCCTTTTCTCTCTCCAACTCTTGTCTCCTCAACGATCAGAATACCATATACCCCCATTTGTTTTTCCTTGCTGCCATCTTCATTTTCTCTTCTACATTTTCCCTTAGATCATTTTCTTTTCTTTTTCCAGCAATCCAAACAAAGAAAGCCCATTCCCCCCCCCCCTACTATATCAGTTTTAGTATCCAAATAATCATCTTTTCGTCTTTTTTACTCAATTGGGTCTTTATTTTGTCCAACCATCTTTCATTATTTTGCCATTTATTAGCCTTTTTTTCCCCTCTACTTTATTGCTTTGTTTTTAGTATAAATTCCAAGCTCTAAGCATGGCTTGTTTACAAATCTCTATGGGTTTTAGCTTGTTTTCAAGTTATACATAAATAAAGAATACAAAAACAATTGTTCTTTTTTAAGATTCTCTTGATTCTATAAAAGATTGTCCTTTTTTGATTCTTCAGTTTGTGCTGTTGAAAAGAAAAAAAAAAAAGATTGATTCTTGATTCCCATGAAAATGATTCTCATTTCGATGCTCTCTTAAGCACTAAAAAAAATCTTGCTTTTTAGTTTTTTCATTTTTATTTCATGTTAAAAATTGCTGTCTTTTTTTATGTTGAGGTTTTTATGTTTTTGTTTTTTGTCTATGGAAACTTTCTTTGCAACTTCTTTCATGTCGAATTCAGATTGGTTTGATCAAGAAGATATAAGCAGAAACCCATATTGGACTAGAGAAGAAAACAAAAGATTTGAGAGTGCTTTAGCAATATATGGTGAAGACGTTCCTGATAGATGGATGAAAGTAGCAGCAATGATTCCAGGAAAAACCGTTTCAGATGTGATTAAACAGTACAGAGAACTGGAAGAAGATGTTTTCGATATTGAATCTGGAAGAATCCCAATTCCGGGTTATCTCACTTCATCTTTCACATTTGAAATGGTTGATAATCATGATTTTGAACCTTACAGGAAAAGGTCTAATGCTAAAGGGCCTGATCATGAGAGGAAGAAAGGGGTTCCATGGACTGAGGAAGAACACAGGTAAAATTTTCCCTCTGTTTCTTCTTGTTCCATGATAATTTTCTCTTTGTGTGTTTGTTCAGTGCAGAAATCTTTCACCAGTACACTGCATTGGCAATCTTGACATAAATTCATAAATATATATATGTATGTATGTATAGGCGGTTTTTGATGGGACTAATGAAGTATGGTAAAGGGGACTGGAGAAATATATCGAGGAATTTTGTGATTTCGAAGACTCCAACACAGGTTGCTAGCCATGCTCAAAAATACTTTCAGAGGCAGCTTTCAGGAGGGAAAGATAAGAAGAGACCAAGCATTCATGATATTACTACACTCAGTATCACCACCCCCAACACTGGTTTTTCAGACAATCAATCCGGTCATGTTCTTGCATTGCACCAAAAACTGTCCTCCACCCTTCAAAAAGTAGACCATAACAATGATGCTTCAGCTATGGCTTTGAATTCAAGTCAAGAGGACTGGTTTACATCATCCCAGCAGTATCTCACTGCTTCTAATGGCCTCAGATTTGATGGCCAAAATCTTTATGGCAATGGCTTTCATGGAGCTCAGCCTCCCCAAAGCTCTGTGTTTTAAAGTCTTTTAACTTAGGATATTAAATGTATGAATATGTAAGACAGTTGTTTTCTATTGTATTCCATGTTTCAATTTCAATTCTAATAATGATAAGAAGTGGTTTTTTAAACACGAATATCGATAGAGGAATCCTTCGAATACATAAAATAAACTTGGAAAATACTAATATCCGATATTCACTATCAAAAGCTTAGAACATGGGTGCCATGTCGGAGGGTGATGTGGCCAAATTGGGTGACTCAATAGGCACTGCCCCTTGGGAAAATCCTTAGAATCTGATTGCTTAGTTTGTCTTTAGAGGATCCATTGCGGCCATTGTTTCAGCTTAATGGATACAATATGGGCAAGTTGACCAAAACTTGATTGCCATCATTATTTAGTCGAAGCTGAGTACGCATTCCACTTAGACTTCAACCAGTCATAGAATATGGTTTACATTTTTATTTCTATTCAGTTCTGCTTTCTGCCATCCCAGATTTTCAATGGTGCCAACACTGACTCATTAACATAAATATGTCTTTTAATTTGTGGTTCATTTGAGACCCAAATTAAAGAATATAATTGCCATGTTGAAAAAGAAGAGAAAATCTAGCTTTAAAAATTAGGCAGAATAGAACCACACTCACACTATAGATTTCTCTCTTTTTCCCCTTCCACGTGAATCCTTCTGAGATTCTTCCTGCCGTATTCTAGAAATGAAGCATTATGATTGTGTATGTAACGAAGAAATTCGGACAAATGGAGGAGCGACGCATGTCTAATCTATCTCCTTAAACCAGCAAATAGGCATTCCAAAAATGAAAAAAAAAAAAGGAAAAAGAAAAGGAAGGTCACTGTATTTGTTTTGTTTTACGATTTGCCAACGTGGGATCTACCCCCCACTATTGTTGCTGCTGCAACTACGATGAAATTGGCCGCTAGTGCCCTTACCCATCTCACTTTTACTTGTATTATCTATCATTTTCTGAGCCACAAAATTCCAAGCGTTTTAAAAGCTACAAAGCACACATGATTGAAATATAAAATACCCATGTTCGACATATTTTCGGACATGATAAAAATGGGATAAATTTTAAAAAGAAAAACTAAAAAATATCCATCATGAAAACATACTCAACTTTGTATTATATAAAAATGATAGAGGAGCAGCCTTTGCTTTGCAAGTTGGAGATGAAAGCCGTGTGTTCCCACTGTATTCTAAAAATGATCAAAAACCCTTTAGAGAAGGTTACACCATTTACTTTCTTTGGCCATCTTTCTTTCCTTTAATTTGCACAAAGAAAGTACGTAAATCTACTTTTAGAGATAACATGATCCACATTCATTAACCCCTTTAAAGAAATCCCCCCATCACTACAGCACGAGATATATATATATATACACATATGTATATGCACATGTATATTACATAATGACCTACTTAATTTAATATGCTCATAGGTTCTGGAGTACTTTTTGTCGTCAGATTTTACGTAAGATGCTAAAGTTGTGTTGATATTATCAACAGCATTTATATATTATATAGTGATGGCTAGGTGTAGTTATATTATTCAAATTCATGTATCATATGTCTCATTCTAAAGGGTTCATGGAGGCTACCTTATTTCCATATCTAAATGCAATATTCCATATCTAAATGATATTGCATATGAATTTTCAACTCAAATATTTCTTAAAAAATTTAAATATTGAAATAAGATGGTAGGACCTGCTAGCTTAGTTTCTTATTTATTTATTTAGTATTTGTGGGAATAAATTCAATGCTGTAATTAGACTTGAAAAATAACTTGAGATATTGAAAACCAATTTGAATTGTTTTTGGTTGACAACGATTAGTCCAATTGAGATCTATTTCATTTGTAATTCATTTTATTTTTATGATATAAAATAATTATTTTATATTTAAATAGTGGAAATAACTTAAAGTTATTAATATAAGAAGTTATTTTTTCAAAATATTATATAAGAATTATTTAATTTTTATTTACTTGATTTTTAAAAAATTATGAAAAAGATTTTAAAACTTTACCAAGTAATATAAAAAGTCATAAAACAAAATCATATTGCCAAAATAAAATCCAAAAATCTAAAATTCAAAAATTAGTATAATAAAATCGAGAATCAAACTAAATTATCATGAATGGTTTAAAAAATCAAAAAATTCAAGCTAATTGGACCAAACTCAATACTAAATATAATGCATATGAGAAAACAAGTTAGTTCGCCACTAGTTCAACTTGTTGTCTAAACACATGTTAAGGCACAAGTTTGAACAGACAACAAAATAGAAACGGAAACAAAGAAAGTAAGGATAGATTTGCATATTGTCTTTTGCTAAAGCATTTCGAAAACAATCCTACTTTGCGAAGCCTTACTCAATGAATTGTTTCATTCCACAATTGATCAAACTACCTATTAACTAAAATCCAATCTACTTTTACACAAAGAAATAATTGCATCCCTAATAGCTAATCCCAACTTATTACAACTAATCAACCAAAACATCACTTACAAGGGTTCAACCTCTCAAAAGGAATGCCTACAAATTGAGTGTGAAATTACAAGTAAAAATAACAAAAAAATAATCAAGCAATTCAGCACAACACTCCCTTCAAAATATGCATATTCTCCATGCACAATCTATTAAAACAAAACTAATTCAACCATTTATTAGGCTGGAACATGTGTCACGGGCTTAGAACTTTAGCCTGGCAAACCGCGTGACCTTAGGCGATTTCTTGGGTTCAAATCCTGCCTAAGTCAGTTTACCCTCGGAAAAATGAGAATTCTAGTAGAAATTCTCTAAGGCAAAGAAGCAAAGTGAAAGCAAACTCGAACTATAAAAGAAGATATGAACAAGCAACAAGCCATAGTAAAATAGAGCATACCAAGTGTTTGAGTAAATTATCTTAAAGTATCTCTATTACTTTGAAGGTTTACAATTGAGCGAATATGTAACGTCCCAAATTAGGGCCTAGTTAGAACAGTGGCTTCGAGACCACAAATTTGAGATAGAAATAATTATTATATGAATCTTATGAGGTCTATGATATGAATGCATGCTTATGTGAAAGTTTCATGAAGAAATTCTATGCATAAAATGTCTAATTGAACTTTAGGGACCAAATTGAATAAGATGCAAAACTTGTATTCTAGAAGCTTTAAGCACAAAATTTCTTTAGATTATGAATTAGAGGGTCCTAATTAGCAATTTGACCAATTTCTATAATCTTGGACAAAAATGGACATGCATAGGAAAAATTTGAAAGAAAAACCCTAAGGGCATTTTAGCCATTTGGTAATTAAAAGAATAAAAAGGGAAAATCAAAGCAAAAATGTGTCCATCTTCTCCAAGTGCTACTCGAATTTCTCAATAACCATAGCTAGGGTTTTGTTCAACATTTCCAAGCTTGATTGTAAGTGCTCCCTAGCCCCGTTTTTAATGTTCTTTGTATTTTTGAAGTATTTGAAGCATGATCTACCCATTTCTAGCTATATTTTGAGCTAGGGTTCATGCATAAAATTTGATCCATGTGTAACATGCATGTATTTTGTTGATTAATGGAGGAATATGAATGTTTGATGCATGATAAACATCTTTTACTAGGTGATTTGTAGTGAAAACACCTAAAAAGGGACTTGTTTATAAAAGTGTAAAAGTGAGTAGTAATAATGTAAAATAAAGGAAAATACAGGCTGATATGAGCATAGTAAAGGTTCGGCTAGGCTTGGGTAACCAAGAAAATACATGCATTTCATTTTACGAGCCTAGGGACTAAATCATAAATAAATGAAAAGATAGGGGTAAAAAGGTAATTTTACCAAAGCATGAATCGTGGATCGATTTTGCATAATGTGATTAATAAACAAGTTAAATTTGGCATTATAGATTAAGAAAAAAGTGAACCGGGTCTTGATCAAGGGAAGAATAAAGTATACGATGATTAGGCTCGATTACTATCATTTTTGTACCGAGGTAAGTACATGTGTAAATAATGTGGCAATGTGGTACGGTATATGGTATTAACATTATGTGATAACTATTTTATTGCTTATTATGTATGCTATGTCTAATGGTACTATTGTAAGCATGAATGATATTATGGTCGCTATCCACGATGTCACGAGCAAGTGCAATAGAGGTGCAATGTGCAAATGAGAAAAACCCCATTTGAACCTTAGGAATAGTTTAGGATACAAGTGACACGTCACTAGAAATTAAGAAGTTTGAACTTGTTGAGTGGTCCGTGTTCGTGATATATGTAGCATCCGAGCTCGTTGAGTGGTCTGAGTTCATAATGGATGCGATACATGTGATTGAGTTCCAGGCAATAGTCTTGTGTGTCTTACTGGTGGCTAGGTAATCCTTGAGTGGTCGGATACCTGACAGCTTTTGTAGGTAGCCCGTGTAGTTACACCTTGATCGATAGCTTATACGAGCAAGCCCGTGAGTAGCTCTATTGTGAGTTTTGCATGATATGAGGTAGCTTCAGCTACATATGTCTATGTGGAACTTATGTGCAAGTTTCCATGTATCTAATAATATTCCAAGTGTTCAACGGGTATTATAATGAATAATGTGATGAAAGTCCCAAGATGGGTATGGTAATGAACGTAAAGTTATTTGATATGCTACGGATATGTACAAGTACGTACGTTATACTCATGAGTGATGCATTGTTAAAGGATGATATGTGACGAGAAAGTATATTTACATATATATATTTATATATATATATATATATATATATATATATATATGAATACTTGATAAATGAGCTAGAATGCTTGAATGATGAATAATCTTGGTAGTTGTGCTATTATGTCTTGCATGATTATGGTTTGCTAATATTGCATATTATTTGCATGTGGACTTACTAAGCTTAAATGCTTACTCCCCTCTCTTTTCCATCCTTTGTAGTTTCGCCAAGCTAGCTCGGGAATCAAAAGTTGTCGGAGCATTTGATCACACTATCAAAAGAACATTGCGTATAGTGAATTTGTTATTTTAAGTATGACATGTATAGGGAACTTGGTCATTTTGTGGTATGTGTCATGCTATTTGGCCAAATTGTGAAGGCCTATGATGTTGATGATTCATTTTGTAATAGCTATGTGGTATGGCTCATGATTTATTCTTGGGTTGTAATATCTAATTGTTCATGCATACATGTGTTGATGCCTTGATGATGTTCTATGTGGTTGTGTGATAGATATATGATGAGATATTGTCTTGATGATGTGGAATATGATTGCTTGGTGGATGTATGAAGATGTATGGATTAAATACTAGGAGATAAAGAATGGTTTAATAACCTAAGATGACAAATAGTTATAAATGTGCAACTTGAAATTTTGATAATTAAATTGATTTGCATGAAGTTTGTATAAAATGCTCCCAAATGGTGTGATTAAGGGAATGTGCAATAGGATGATATTATAAAGATGTGAAAGTGCTATGGTGTTGAATATTGAATGTCTAAGTATGTCATGTTGCATGCTATGAAATATACTTAAATACATAAGTGATTCAGGGTGGCAATTGGCTTGGAAAATAGCCTTCAAATTGTCCACACAGGTAGACACACAGGCATGTGTCTAGGCCGTGTGTGACATACGGTCTATCCCACGGGCGTGTGGAATGGTCGTGTGTCCCCTGAACCCTATTTTTGCAAGTTAGTATGCTCAGTAGTACACACATGAGCTAAGACACGGGCGTGTGTCTTGGCCGTGTGAGGGACACGGCTTACCCACATAGGCGTGTACTCTGGTCGTGTGAAGTCTACACCTTTTTATGAAAAATTCATTTAATTTTAATTGACCATATGGTCTAGCCACATGGGCGTGTGATGCGACCGTGTGACCCTAAATTGGTGCTGACGTCATAGTCAGAGAGTTACACGACTGGAGGACACGAGCGTGTCCCCTGTCTCACACGGGCGTGTGGCTTTGTATTAGGGAAAATTTCCCAAACTTTTCTAAAAGTTTCCGATTTAGTTCCGATCCTTTTTTGATGGCTGTTTTAGGCTTCGTAGGCCCATATTAGGGACAATTTGTGTATGTATGAATGATGTTATTTTAAAGAAAAAATTTATAGCCTGACTTTTTGCATGAATGTATGAGTACAAGTTTGGTAATGCCTTGTACCCTGTCTCAGTGTCAGATACGGGTAAGGGGTGTTACAGAATACAAGTGAGAGGGAAGGCCTCTATTTATAGTTGAGCTCCTAAAAAACCAACGGTATAGATTGAGTTACATCGATGGTCGAGATTTGTGCCTATCTACAATATGAGGCTCCTAAGGGATTTAAACTCTATACATATTTATCCCTTAGGATTTACATTAAATACCCTACAAACTCTAGTTTTATTGGAGTGTTTCATTGGGCCACCAAGGCTTCAAGTAGATGGGCTTTTCCATGGGTTCCACGAATCGAGCTAGCTCATGTGGGTCAAATGAGCCGCATTTAATAAGTTGACCTCTATGGGACATTTTGTGTGCAATGGTCATGAAATTTAATTTGTGACCCGTGACATTCTCCATGTGACACCCTTAATTTGACCCTAGTCGAAAAGTGGTTTCGGGACCACAAAATCGAGTCATAAAAATAATTAACCGTCATAGTTGATGCTTATTATATGTATATATGCATGTGTGAAAATTTCATGTTTGAATTTTGTTAATTGTAAGTGAATTTTATTAAATAGGACTTATGTGAGAAAATTTAGAAATGTGCTAGGCAAATGTAAAGTGGCCTATTAATGCATGTTATGAAAATGATGGGTTTGCATGTCAAATTACCCAAAATTAGAGCTAGTGGTCGGCCATGCTATGGGGTGAAACATGTTGGAAACATGTTGTGTTAGTGTGTTATGTTAGAAAGAATAAAATAAGAGGTTATTAATAAAGTAATGAAAAGAGAGGGGTGATGAAAACAAAGTTGTCTCATCCATGCCCCCCTCCATTGCCATGAATTGAAGGAAGAAAACAAAAGAAAAGAAAAAAATGTTCATCTTCTTCTCCTACCTCTCTCAAGCCGAAACTAACCAAGAAATGGAAGAAAGCACACCTAAGGCATTCGGCCATCTTGTGTGGGGAATCAAGGTATGATATCATGTGATTCTTTTGGAATTTTTGTGAAGTTGAGTTTGTTTTGGTGCTCATAACATGACCCATGTGTTAATTTTTGAGTTTGTGTTGCAAGAAACATTTGGTTATGTCCTTATATGTCAAATTGATGATAAATTTTTGATATTTGGTGAATGAATATGGGTTTCGGTCATGGTAGATAACAAAGAATGTGGTTGTTCTTCTTGTTAATTTGGATGAATTTTTGGTGGATAGGTGCTTGAATCAAACAAATGATCATGTGTGTACACTAGGTGCTAGTTGAGAAGAATCGATCACTATATTGGAGGCCATTGCCGAATATGAATTTAGTTATTGAGAGTGATGAATGTGTTTTGAGTTGATGGAATAAAAGAATGCTTAAAGATGTGTCACAACAAATTATATGTTAAGCTAAGGTTGTTAAATTATCAATCTTTCTTCCTAGCGAATATGTGTTTATAAAGTTGAGTTGTTAAATAGATTTTGAAGTTAGCCCATGTATTTATTTTTGAATTTAAGAAGAACGATACATTCGACTATGCTTTGATGTGCTTGGATTGTTGTTCATTGAGTAAATGATTGAGGAATGGTTAGAAGAATTTGAATGCTAAACTAGTTGATTTGTTTATAATGTCCGATTATGATCATTTATAGAGATGTGAATGAATTGTTGTTATGTGAATAAATATTTGTTTGATGATATATATATATGTATTCGGCAATGGGATAAAATGTGTATTAAGGTAAGTTTCATGGTGATTATGCTTGTGATGTTGGGTTAATATTCGGCATTGAGTAATGTGGGGTAAGGTGATTAATCGGCTATGAAATTAGCTAAATTGAATAGGTATGTTTAATGATATGCTTAGTATAATGTATGATCTTATAACTCGGTTTGGTATTGAGATAAAGGTTAGATGTATGATTGGATTTTGGTATGTGCTAAATTGGTTAATCAAAGATTAAATGATATGTGATTGCCAAATGTGATTGTTAAGTGAATAATATTAGTTAAGTACTTAAGCAAATCTATTGTTTTACTTAAGCTTAAGAGCAAAGAGGATCAAAGTCGGATAAGGGAAAAGAAAGTAAGCGAATAGCCGTGGACATCTAATCGTCGACCACTTCCGAGGTAAGTTTTAAGTGATTAAACGTTGAGTAAATTCAATCATAATAGGACATAATGAGTTGATTTAATAAGATATGATGTGGCCATGATATGTCTTAAACTCAAATGGTAAGTTCATAAGTGTTTGGACTTGGAAATTTAAGAGCAAATTGTAATAATTTGCTTTGGACAGCAGCAGTAACGTGATTTTAGAAAATCACTATAAATTGTTGGTGTGGAATTATAGGCTGAATAAAATATGTAATCAAAGCTTAGTTAGTCTAGTTTCTTATAAAAGAGACCGTGGAAGCAAAGAAAATTCCTATAAAGAGATATTTAAAGTTGTGTGGGACAGTGTCAGAATGACTCCGAAATCCCCTGTTCTGTTTTTGGAAAATCATTATAATTTGTACAAAAATGGTTATAAGATAAGATTTATATTATTAGACTCCTTAATGAGTCTAGTTTCAAATGAAATCAAATAGAACACATTATGAATTCTGTACAATGAAAAATTTGATTCGTAGTGAAGAGTGGTCAGATTAGTCAAACAGTGAAACAGGGGAAACTTTAAGAAAAATCTGGTACTGATTGGCCAAACCTAAAATTCTGGAAATTTTATGGATGGAAGATATACGAGTCTATATTCAGGGAAAATTAACGGTAAGTGATTTGGAGTTTTGTAGCTCCAGTTATAAATAATTTAGTGACTATTGCTCAGGAAAACAGCTCGTAGTGAATATGTGATTTTGTTGTAAACATGGATAAAACTTGTTTTAGCTGCTCATAAGCTATTGATTAAACCCATACGTGAATTCTAAATCGTGATATTGTAAAACGATATATGAGTGTTAGACAGATCTTCGATATTAAAATTTGTGAAATTGTAAGTTTATGAGTATTCGAATATGAAATGATAGTATGGCGTGAAATTGAATTATTCATTGGAAAATGATTGATGTAGATTCGGCCAAGACAAAGTGTATACATGATAGTATATGTGGTATGTGAAGTATATTTGGATAATTGTGATGTGAATACATGAAAATTTATATTTTGATTTAGGATTTTATGTGATGAATGTGAATGTGTATATATGTGATAAGGCCGAATGGCCTATGTGATGAATGTGAACATGCATATATGTGATAAGGCCGAATGGCCAATGTGATGAATGTGAGCATGCATATGTGTGATAAGGCCGAATGGCCAATGTGGTGAATATGAACATGTATATATGTGGTAAAGCCGAATGGTCAATGTGAAATATATATATGAGATATGTATATGTGGTAAAGCCGAATGGCTAGTGTGAAATGTGTAGGCGATGTGCGTATATTGTGGCCGAACGACCAAATGTGAAAGGTGTGTATTATTAGATATTTGATGAGGCAAATGAATTACAAATATGACAGTCGATGTGAATGTTGTAACATGTGATTAAATGTACATGAAACTTGGAAATATATTCCGGGTGAGACCCGATGACTACGTGTGGAGATTATGTCCGGGTAAGACCCGATGACTACGTGTGGAGAGTATGTCCGGGTAAGACCCGATGACTACGTGTGGAGAGTATGTCCGGGTAAGACCCGATGACTACGTGTGGAGATTTTGTCCGGGTAAGACCCGATAACTTCGTGTGGAGATTTCGTCTGAGCTAAAGGTCTCGCCGATAATCCGAGTAGAGGTTAAAGCTATAAGACTTCGTAATAAGAATTGCTTATAAATATATTCAATGCGAAAGGTTAAACAGGTATGTACTCCAAGTTTATATGTGAGCTTGATTTGAACTAAATCATAAGGTAGTTATGTGATGCATACGAGAGCAATCTATGGGACTATTCCTATGATTATGTGACATCGGATCAGTGTGAGAGGTTATGTGAAATCATACGATATATCTATGTCACATGAGCTCACTTTTATGTGAGAGTTTATCTGCCTATTGTATATGATGAGATGTGCATATTCGGTAAAGGGATGGTATGCCCGAAGGAAGAGTGAAATAAAAATACGAACAACTATGCTATAATTTGATTGTTATCTGTTGAAACTGCTTAAAACTTACTAAGCATTGTAATGCTTACTCCGTTTACTCTGTTTCCTCTGTTTTATAGATCTCATTCTTGAAGCTACTGGCTCGGGATCGTCAAGACAACTAGTCACACTATCACTATCCACCGCTTGTTACTATTATGTTTAGAATTATTTTATGGCATGTATAGAATAGACTAGTGGCGGAAGAATATTTTTGGTTAAATGAACGATCTTTATTTTAAGAAAAAGTTCAAAATTTTACTGTTCTGACATGAGTTACAAGTCCGGTAATGCCCCTTACCTATTCTGGCGACGGTTACGGGATAGGGGTGTTACACTCCACCACCCATTTTTGTGATGCCCTTGTTGCGTCCTTGGAATGAAACTGGTTTGACTTGTCTTAGAACGGTCTCAATGCCTCGACTAATTCCTAACTACTCTCTATCGGGTAGTTCTATCTCTCAGAATATTTGCCTCGACTTATATCTCTCTCGTCACCTAACTTGCACTATACTTCTCTCTTGTACATGTAACACCCTTAACCTTTCTCTATTATCGATTTAGGGTTATAGAGTGTCATAGAGAAAAATAGAATATTTGTCTTCATTTCAAAGCAATTAAACCAAATAAAATACAAACAAATCAATTCATAGCATATTTATACTGATGAGTCTTAAATCGGGCTTACGGGACCCTAAAAACAATTTGAGGATAATCCAAAATCAAATTGAAACAAAATAGAAAGTTTTAAAAAAACTTGAAAATTTAGAAAATAGGGGTCACATGGCCGTGTGACATAGCCCAGACCGTGTGAACATTCAAAGTCAAGACTCACATCTATGTCCCAGCCTATGTGTCCGCCCATGTAAAAATTCGAAATAGGGCCACACGATCGTGTCGTAGTTTATGTGTCAGATTGTGTGAAACCTGCACTTAAAACCAAATTGACACACGATCGTGTGGTGTGACTGTGTGTGACACACGACCGAGTGACACGCCCATGTCCCAGGACATATGTACCTAAAATTTGGTTCCAAACAAGACATTTTAACCTTAATATCTTAGGTGCCAAATCAAACTGTAACGCTCTAAATAATTTAAGTTTGTTTTTGTGAAATCTTGACATAAAATATGTATCTACTTCAGCGGTTAAGTGTTCTGGGTGTGTGTATGAGGTCTTGGGTTCCAATCCCACTTTTAGCAAATTTTGTTATTTTTAATCCTAGTCTCATCCCTGCTGGGTAGGCTTTTGTAACATTGTTTGTAAACTCATATCAGAATGAGCCTGTTGGTTCAGGTGGTAAGGAGTTAGCTTGCTGGAGGTCTGGTGTTCAAATCCTAGCATAAATGTGGGTGATATTTTTGTTTCGATTAGCTGAGAGAGAGTTTGGATGGGATTGAAAGTTTGAGTGAATGGGTAGTTGAGATTGAGTTGTTAGTGGGGAGTTGGGATTTATTTGATTTTGTTTTTATTTTTGGGGTTTTTTCAAACAAATGATTTTCTTTCTCTTCTCTCTTTTCTCTCTGATGCTCTTTTCTATGTCCCTTCCCCATCAAAAGTTTCTTTTTTCTTTTTTTTTTCTTATTCTGTCAATCTTTTGTTCCAAATCGTTGTGATACGAACCCTTGGTCTCTCCGTGTGTTTCGGTAAGCGAAGGGGTGAGGTCTTGCTCGTTTTAGTGGCAACGATTTGTGATAATATTTGTTGATGTTACTATTCATAGTTTGATTTTTGGGTTTTGATAGCAGTGAATCGTGAAGAACTGGACTTCCTCTTGCGGAATGGTAGTCGGAATCGTTTAGGGTAGTGGGTAAGTGATGAACACTTGAATTGAACCATTGTCGGTTTTATTGGTTTGATTTAATTAAGAATTAAAACTGATTTTGGGAGTATGTTATATTGATTTTAGGTTCTGGTGGTCTTGAGAGTGTTTTCCCATCAAAATCGTACTAGGTGTGTACTCCTAACACGAAAAATCGAGCTTCGGTGAAAGTAAAAAATGGAGTATGTCAACACCACATGGACGTGTGGCCGACCGTGTGGTTGGCCGTGTGGGAGACACGGCCGTGTGACTGATGAAGGCATGGTCGTGCGTAAGACATGACCATGTGATGGTGTAAGTGTGGCCGTGTGGGCCACACGGACAAGGCCAATCTGGGTGTGTGGGCCCACACGGGCATGTAGGCCCAAAATTCTAAAATTTTTCCTAGGGTCGCACGGGTTGTTCCAATCGACCGTGGGCCTACCATAGGGTTGGTAAGGGCTAGTCCAACCCTTTTTCATGTGATATGATATTATGATAGTCTGATCTGATTAAAAAATTGATATGTATGTCTGACCGTACTGTTTAAGTATGTATGTTATTTGTATACGAGCATGTTAAAGTATGTTAAATCTGTTAATTCTATAACTGTATTTGTGTTTGGGGTGAGATTTGTATATGTGGAGGAAGTGATCTATACGGCGATCTTTCGCCTATATTCTGGCAGCTTGACTGCATACTATTCTATTATGTGTTGCATCAACACTATATAGTGTGTAGGGATGGGTGAGTATTTTTAAACCCACATGGTGTGATGGGGTGGCTAGAGATGGTGTGTAGAGGATGGGGTAGGATTCTGTATATCTGTTCTGCTTATCTGATTCTACTATCTGTATCTGTCATGGACTTAGGTCTGAATCTATATCTGACTGTATATGAAATCCTGTGTATTTTGCATGACTATTTTTGTCGGGTTACACACTGAGTTTATAGAAACTCACATATGTTTTTTTGTTCTATTCAAGTAACCCACAGACTTAAGTGGGTCGATGCGACGGAGACTTAGCGGTGACCACTTGACCGAGATCTGTTTTCGTTTAGTAATAATAGTTTTATTTTAAAATCTGGCTTTCTTGAGAGTTTGTAATTTTTGAGATTCTCTAGACTGTATGGTTTTAACTTTTGGATTTGGATTTCATTTTGCATTCTTTTCCACAACGTTGACAAAAACATTACCTAAACAAATGGTTTTAACAAATGGTTTTTGGAAAAAATGAGCTTAGTTTTGTTTAAAACGATTTCCAAACTTCAACTAAGAAATAAACGGTTAATTTTAAAGAACAACTTAAATCGGTTTCAATAATGTATATGTATAAATGAATATGTTAAAATACCAGGACAATTTATCAAATAACTAAACATGATTTTATCGAAGTGTTGTCAATTTCAAAATCCTACATCATAACACTCCCGGATCCGGCCATAACGTCTAGGCTGTGTTTGGGGGTGTTACACAAACTATAATTAGCTAAAAGCATGCTTTCAAACACCTTAAAACGAGTCTAAAGCATACCTATTCAATGTAATTTATGTGCCTAACCAATGAGTTCTCATTGATACCACAATTTTTTATGCATATACCATTACCATATCACTTAAAAGATTATTGACATACATATTTCAAGCATTATTAAGAGTACTGAATCAAAACAATGCCCAGACAACGGCACAAACATTACCATACCACATTAGTACCAACAAAGGACATAACTTTCTAAACATTACCATATATATATACTCAAATACAAATAAACTAACATTTTAACTTTAATCACAATAAAGCCTATATATACGTGCCACAACCCAAAATGGTCCAAAATCAAAAGCTACTGAAAAAGGTGTTGGATAGTGTGAGCTCTAAAGTTGATCCGTTCAACTAGTTTCGCAAAATCATAGCTACAAAAAAAACAGGAAAAAGAAACAGAGTAAGCTTATAAAGCTTAGTAAGTTTATAGGTATTTTAACAAAACTCTTACCTTGGTTATAATTAAGTAAATAAATATAACTAAATTTAACACGATTTCTTGAGAGAACATTTAAAATAATTAAGTGAATGTTTTATATATCAATCGTATAATCTTTTAATAATTTAATATGACATAATTACGTATCATTCAATAATGTCAACATGAAAAACGTATCATCCATTTGACCATGTCAATTCACATACACATTACATTTCTTTTAAATAAATAACTCTGGCACTAATATCGCATTTACAAAGTGTGCGTTTCATACTTATAACTATAAACTTTCCTTTCTTTTATTTATTATTATAAACTACTTAAAAAGACATAACCATCAAATATTCAATTTCATCACTTACATCTCCATATGATTCATGAATTCAGTATCATCTTATCTTAACTTAAATTAATATTAAAAGAACTTTCATAACCATTGTAACGCCCCAAATTTCTTATTTTTGTTTTTGTGAATTTATGACACAAATATCTATCTGCTTCAGTGGTTAAGTGTTCTGGGTGTGTGTGCGAGGTCCCAAGTTCAAGCCTTGTCTTGGGTAAATTTTGGTATTTTTCTAAATAAAGCCTTAACCTTGATCAGTAGGCTTTTATTTGATTGTTTGTAAAAACATATTAGAAGGGCTTGCTGGTCTGGTGGTTAAGTGGAGTGTTAATATGCTGGAAGTCTGTGTTCGAATCCCTACGTGAGCATAGGTGACGTTTTTGCTCTAAGTTTCAGCTAGGAGTTGTGTCGTGTGGGACTCTGAGTAGTGGAGTTTGTGTGGGTTATCAAAAAAATCTATTCATTCTTCCTCTCTTCAACAAAAACAAGTTTCAATTTTCTCTATTTCTTCAAACCCTTTTCCGTCCTCCTCTTCTCATTTTCTTTTTTTTTTCTGAGTTCGTTCCTTCCTTTCTTATTTTGCAACATAGTTGGTGCTCACGCGGGTTTGGTATTCGTTTGTTATGTTGAAGGTTAAAAGGCTGGAGTGTTTCGGTTGGCATTAAAGTGGTGTGGAAACGCTGTTACTCAATTTAAGGTAAGGTTTTTGAAGGAATTGGGTTTAACATCTCGATTTAGTTTCGTTTAAGTTTCTTTTTAACACTGATTTTTGGCGTTGGAATATAAATTTTTAGGTTCTAGAGTGCTCAGTGATCGTTTTAGTATCAATTGAAACCAGGTGTGTACCCGATTACGCAGAAAATAGGGTTTTAGCAAAAACCAAAAACCCCACTATCGATGCCACACGAGCGTGTGGTCCCTCGTGTGGTAGGCCATGTAATATGACACGGGCGTGTGATTAACGAGGCCAGGCCGTGCGCATAAGACATGGTCGTGTGATGGCCAGGTAGGCCGTGTACGACAAACAGGCTAGACTAATTTGGGCCGTGTAGGCCACACGGGTGTGTGGGATTTTGGGTCAAGCCTTGTGATCCAAACGACCAAGGCAAGTTTGGGCCGTGTGGGCCACATGGGCGTGTGGGCCCACACGGGCAAACCACTTGGGCGTGTGAGCTCATTTATCTGAAATGATTCCTAGGGTTGCACGGGACACCCAAGTCGACTGTGAACCTACAATAGGGTCGGTAAGCGTTACCTAGACCCCTAAATGTATGATCTGAGTGTATGTGAAGCATGATAAATTATGCATGATTACTGATATATGTATGTATACGTATGACTGATGGTTGCATAAAAGCATGACATATTGTATGTTTGCATTGCATTGGGTTGGGATGATGATATTTGGAGGAAGTGTACTGAAAGGATTTAAGCCTAATATCTGGCAGCTCAGCTGCAAATTACTGTTTATGTTCCGTATTTGGCACTATCTGTAGTGTAGGGATGGGTGGGTTGATTTAATCCCCACATGGAGCGTACGGTTGGACGGAGATGGTGTGTAGAGGCTGGTTGGGTAGGACTTTGCTACTGAATATTTATGATTGTTACTGATATTATGATGGGCTAAGGCTCTACTGCATACTTAATACTGTACTTGTAACACCCCTTACCCAAGTCCGAGGCTGGGACTGGGCACGAGATATTACTTGACTTAAACACATGCATACAATCATTTATGAGTCATAAAAACTCGATCAAATTTAAAACTTTTCAATCTTAATCTAGAAACTCTTAATATGCCCAAATCACACTTTGGAAAAGATTCGGGATTAATCCGAGTAGCTTTGAAACTTTGAAAAATGTCACTTGAAAAAGGGGCACACGCTCGTAGGGCTATTTTGACCTAGCCGTACTGAAGGCCCGTGTGGTTCAGAAGACCTAAGCACAAGGGGACACGCCCGTGTCTCTAACCCGTGTGAATTTAATTCCAAATTCAAACCTACAGGGGTTTTCACACGACTGGGCACATGCCATGTCTATAGCCCGTGTCCCTCACACGGCCATGACATGCCTGTGTCGCAGCCCATTTGTAAAAACCTTGACATTCTGTTTGTGACGTTAGCAACAAATTAGAGGCACACGGCCAAGGCACATGCCCGTGGCCAGAGGCCGTGTTCTCTACACGGCTGAGACACAGGACTGTGTCTCTGCCCGTGTGTTTAGTACATGCATACTGACTTGCAAATTCAAGGTGCAGGGGACACACGACCTAGAAACACGCTCGTGCGTTGACCCGTGTGGACAAAAATAGGGCTATCTACCAAGCCTTTTTGCCACCCTTACTTGTACTAACTTATACCACATCAATATTACCAATTCCATGCACCAACATAAGGCCAATTTAACCACAACATCATAATTAAGAACAACTCTCATTACACTATAACAATCCAAGAATGCATTTATTCATTCATGCAATTTGCCCATCCATGAAACATCATCAATTGCATATCATAGATAAATATTAGTCATAATTTGTGGCCTTATACAAAATGAAGGGTTTCATCCCGTACCAACACATTCGGCCAAATAACAAAGACACAAAACTCAAAAGACAAAGTCCTATACATGCCATATTCAAAATAAAAGAACTAACTATACCAAGCTTTAAATGATAGTATGAATGAGGCCTCTGACGGTATCTGATCCACGGGCTACTTTGGCGACTTTACAAGGAAATGGAAAGGAAAAGAGGTAAGTATAAAGCTTAGTAAGTCGCATGTAAATAATAAAATAATTACAAGTTACCATAAGGGATCATACTCCTAATATAATTCAATTTTTCACTCGAAAGTGAGGATTCATAAATATTATTTGTTCATATTCATCTCTCACCAAGCATACAATGTTGATTAAATTCACATTACTTCATGTAATATACACAAATGGTCATAAGCATATCTTACTCACTTTCCTTCCTTACTAAACATACAACGCAAATGAAGCTTATATTTCGTAATTCTCGTTTAGGTACCTGTACCACTCACCACATGGTCATAAGTTCTCTCATTTTGTTACAAACCATAAATCTTCCGTTGAACCATTTGGAATACTATGGGATATTCAATAGCCCCAACATGGGATAAGATGCCGACGCCATGTCCCAGACATGGTCTTACACTGGCTAGCACATCAAAGTCGATGTCGTGTCCCAGACAGGTCTTACACTGACTTCATATAAGGAGGCCGATGCCGTGTCCCAGACAAGTCTTACACTGGCTCTCATCTATCGGTGTCGATGCCATGTCCCAGACAGGTCTTACACTGACACACAACAAGCTGATGCCATGTCCTAGATAGGTTTTCCACTAGCTTGTATATCTCAAAGCCGATGCATGTCCCAGACATGTCTTACACTAGCTCTCGTCTTAATGCCGATGCATGTCCCAGACATGTCTTACATTGGCTCTAATAATGTGGTCGATGCATGTCCCAAACATGTCTTACACTAGCACACATCTATTCCTAATGTTCAACCAGGAGTCTTTATTACATTAATTCTCATAATTCACATTTCCAACACAACTCAACAATTCATGCCAAACTAATTGTATAATAAATGATCATATTTAATTTGCATTATTTACGTACAACTTACCTCGGTATACAAAAGTAGGTGACTAAGTCGAGTTATTCAACTAGCTTGGTCTTCTCCCAGTCTAAGTCCAGATTGTGTCTTTCTTGATCTAAAACAACAAATTTCACTAATTTAATCATCATAATAATTAATACACTCTAAAATTCATACTTTGGCAAATTGACCATTTTGCCCTTAGACTTTACAAAAATTACAATTTTACTCTTAGGCTCATAAATCAATTTCAATCAAATATTCATATCAACCAAGCCTAGCCAAACCTATTTCATGCTTATGGCAATGCATAATTTCACACATTTTACACAGTTACTACCTATTTTACAAACCTTACAAAATGGCCCTATTAAGGGTTTTCATGAAAAATCCTTTCACAAAAGTTGTTTACTTAACAACCAAGGTTCATTTTCTTCCATAAAAACTTAGCAAACATCATAAATTCTTTCATGGCAAATCCCTAGACCATCAACCATTTTGCAAAATAGTCCCCTAAATGGAAAGCTCATGCTACAAGGGTCTTAAAAATACAAAAATCATCAACAATGAATATGAAAATCACTTACTTTCAAAGGTGATAAGTTGCTGAAATTTCAAGCTTCCAAAATCCCCATTTTTGCTGAAAATTTTGGTGGAGGAGAAAGGAAAAAAGGAAAAAGATGATGGCTAGTCACTAGGGTAATATTTTGTTATACATTAAGTCACCTACCCATTTGACCATTTGATTTTCTTGTCCCCTATGGCTGGCCATCAGCTTCTAAAGAGTCTATTTACTCTTTAAACCCCTCTAATTATGGTTCTCCAGCAATTTTTCACCTTTAACTAATAAAATAAAACTTTTACCCTTTATGCGATTTGGTCATTTTTCGCAATTAAGCTCACAAAAGCTAAAATTAACTCACCAAATTTTTCATACACTCATATAATCATACTATGACACTAAAATTATAATAAAAATAATTTCTCGGCCTCAAATTTGTGGCCTCAAAATTACTGGTCTGACTAAGCTCAAAATCGGATTGTTATAGTACTGAAATGGGCTACGGCCCAAACTGTTACTGGTACTGAAGAAGGGCATAGGCCAGGACTGTTTTAACTGTCCACTGTGATTTATTGTTGTTTGTTTTTTGTAGGATTACACACAGAGTTTACGTAAACTCACCCTCTCAGTTTAATGTGCATAGGTAATCCCCAAACTTGACAGATCAGTGCAGCGGAAGACTCGGCGGTGACCACACGTATTTAAAATTGTTTTAATTTCAGTTTTGGTATTTATTTCTTAATTATTTTCTGTGTTATTTTTGATGTAAAGTGAACTTTTTGGCATGTTTGCTTTTATTTTAGATTTTAGGCTGTTTTCGTGGATTTGATATCTGCACAAACTCAACCAGCAAATGGTTTTCACTAAAACAATTTTTTTTAAGATGGACGGATTTATCTAATTAACCCGATTTTTCATAAATTAAATGATTTCTAAAGCTTTCGCAACGAATTGAGTTTTAAAACAATTGAGTATATAAGTAAGCGATTTGGAGTCGACAAGAGTAATGAAACGAAAAAGGATGTATAGTAAAAACTTTGTTTTTAAACACCCTATCATGTGACATCACTAGATTCGGCCATAACGTCTAGGCCAGGTTTGGGGTGTTACAACCATACCCTAACAATTTTTACAAATGTTACTTCACATTAGTATCGAAGCATTCAATAGAATAATTCATGTACCACAATAATTCCAAACCAACAATTCATACTTATATATATGACACCATCCAAAAAAGCTTAACCAATTCTATGTAACAATCCATAACATTTAGTCCAAATTACTAGTACTCAGTTGATATACTCGGTCATTACTCCATTTTCAAGGGCATCATAGATATAAAACAGGGGTATATACGTGCAGTTAGGGGCACAAAATTCAAACAAGGGCACCGAAGTACAAACAGGGGCACTTCGTCATTTTTGTATACATATTTAAATTCAACTCATTAGTATACAACTTTAATACAATTCCAAAAAAAAAAAAAAACACTACTAATAATCTCTTCTCAATTTCATATATACATAAGTATTTGCAACACTCATCGTTATATAAATAACCGAAGTAATTTCACTTATATATACAAATCAATTAGATAGAGAGCAACGATATAAGTCGCAAGTGAATTACATCAAATAAAAAATCACTATGAAGTTACCTAGTTTATACTTTCGGTTGACTTGCAGGGACTAATAAGAAATTTTCTCTTTTCCTCGGTTAACCCCCGTACGGTTTAGTTCTTGATCTCTATAATGATTAAATTCAATATATCAAATTCAAATACATATTTCAACTCATTTTATGCATACGACCCTTAAGTTTTACAAATTATACATTTTCCCCTGAACTTTTACATTTCTCACAATTTAGTCCCTAAACCCGAAATTTCAAATTTAACAAAATTTCTCAATACCCAATGCTAACCAAATTTATTTCTATTTTAATACAGTACAAAATTATTTACAATTCACAAAAATTTCATGTCAATTTTAACATTTTATCAAATTAATCCTTTAACTAAAAATTAACTAAAATCACTTTACAGATTAGCCCTAAACAAAAATTAAGACTACAAATTCATCATTTAACATAAAAGATAACTAAGATTCATCAATAAAAAATCCAAAATCTTTAACAGTTTCAAAAACAAAGATATGGATTAGCTGGACCTAATTACAACGATCTCAAAAACATAAAAATTACAAGAAACGAATTAAGAAATCATACCATGCAAGCATCAAAGAGAAGTCCAAATTCATTGAATGTTCTAATAATGGAGGTTTGGTGGGGGAAGTACAAAAGTAAATATGATGTTAACATCTTTTAATGTTTTTATTTTATTAATATATTTATTTTACTTATTAAGTTAAATTATAACATAAAAATTACAAAAATGCACTTGTCCCACCATCCATTACTTTCATTATGGACTAATTACAACATAAAACCTCCCCCTTTACCTTTTTAAACAATTTGATTAGTACAATTTATTAACAATTAAGTTTTATATCTTTTATGATTTAGTCCTTTTTAATTAATTTAATTATCAAATCATTAAAATCTCTGGACCAAACTTTGATACAACAAAATAATCAGTCTGTAAATGTTTAATAAAAATATTTACGGGCTCGGTTTACAAAAATGAGATCCCAATACCTCATTTCTAAAAACCACTTGACTTTCAGAACAAACCACTTGTCTTTATCTATTTGTTCATAAACCAAAATTGGTCAATTCAAAATTTAATATAAAACTATATAATTGAATCATATAAATTAATTAATAATTATTACGGACCCACTGGATTTATGGTCTTGAAATCACTGTTTTCAACACTATTGAAAAATGGGCTGTTACAGTAGATATTGATCGTAAGAGGCTACCACTCTCACTTTGCCCCATTGTGGCTTGCCTCGATTGGGATCCTCTTGATCCAAAAAAAATAGGCTTAGGCATGCCTATATTGAACACTGGGTTCACCTTGAGTCTGGTCGCTAACTCTGGTTTGTAAGTCCCTTGACTTACCCGCTTCAGAACTTTGAAAGGGCCCCTGTATCTATAACATCTTTGATATTTTCCGATAAGTGAATAATGTCAATTTGAGTTGACACATGTTTGAAATTTTCATTGAAGACAAAAATAGAATTATTAATGTTAGTGGAGAGAATAATTAGATAATATAGGAAAATAAAAAGGCATTTGAATTTAGAGAAATTAAATTAAAGAATGGACTAAATTGTAATAGTATGAAAAGTATTAGGCCATAGTGTAAAATGTAAATGTAACACCCCTTACCTGTACTCGAGATTGGGACAGGGTCGAGGCATTACCGTACAATTTTGCAAGTATTCAGGTAAAATAGGGCCATAAAAATTTGTTCCAATAAAAAAAACTATCAAACATATTCACAATGTCCATATTATGGGCCTCCAAGACCCAAAACATACATTAAAAATGGTACGAGACTAAACCGAGAATTTGAGGAAAACTTAGAAAAATTTCATGCTTTAAGCCTCACACGCCCGTGTGGAGGCGAGGCACACGCCCGTGTACTTTACCCGTATGGATTTATTTTTCATTTCAAACCTACAAGGGTTTTCACACGGCCTAGCACACACCTGTGTTCCTTACCCGTGTCCCGCACACGGCCATGAACACTTCTGTGTCATCGACCGTGTCCAAAAACCTTGACATTCTGTTTATGACATCAGCAACCATTTAGAGGCACACGACCAAGGTACACGCTCGTGGCCTAAAGCCGTATCCTCCACACAGCTGAGACACACAGCCGTGTCTCTGCCTATGTGTTTGCTACCATGCATACTAACTTAAAATTTCAAGGGGCAGGGGACCTACGGCCGGACAACACGCCCATGGGGGCAGACCTTGTGTCACATACGGCCCAGACACATGGCCGTGTGTCTACCCGTGTAGACAGTTTGGAGGCTATTTTTTGAGCCATTGGTCACCCTTTTACATCCATATACCCACTCATATACTTCAAGGACACTTAACATGGTATATAATTACACTTAAACATCCTTGACATGATTCCTACATGTAAATCTTATTACACTTGTTCAAGTTACACTTCTTGTACTAGGGTTATCATTAGCACATTCCACATTTTATACTTAGGCCATGATATAACCACATACCATTTTATGCCACAACCATACTCAAGTTATTGGGCCTCATTTTACACATCCATTTATGCTAGACTATACAATCACATCACAATAAACATTTCAACATAAACATTTATATTTAGTAGGGTTACCACCCATATCAATATGAGCCACATCTCATGGCCGTATACAAAATGAATTAGCATATCTTCATAAGCCATTTCTTGGCTGACCAAATGACACATATAAAAAAATGATCAAAAATCCTATACATACCATTTTATCAAAATGAATGTTTCTTTATACCAAAACGAGACTTGTTGATAGTGTAATCAAGGCTCTCATTGTCTTCCAAGCTCCATGAGTCCACGAGCTCTATAAAATAGGGAAAAATGAAATGGGGTAAGCATTTAAATGCTTAGTAAGTCCATATAATAGGAAAGTAAACTTACCAGTTATTTTAACATACAACCACATTAGATAGGCAATCCATCAAGTATAGAATGTTTTCCCTAACACATGCACTCTGTGATATCCTGAATTAGGGCCTAAACAAAATAGTGGTTTCGAAACCACAATTCTGAAGTAGAAAAATTTATTCCGATTAATTTTTATAATTTATTGAGTGATTAGATGCATGTGTTAGAATATCGATAGAAAATTTCATGAATTACATGTCTAATTTGCCTATTAGGACTTAATTGAAAAAGTTGATAAATATGAGTTTTAGATGTTAAAGGATTTAATTGAAGAGCATAATTGAAGTAGAGGTCCTTAAATGGTAATTATACCATCAGGTTTTCATGGACAAAAATGGACTTGCATAGGTAGAAATAACCAAAGTTTTTAATGAAGGGTATTTTAATCATTTGGTAATTAAAAGATTAAAAAAAGGAAAGAGATGGAAAAATATGTCCATCTTCTTCATTAGGACAAAATTTCAAGGGTTCTCCATAGCTAGGGATTGTTTCAAGCTTCCAAGCTCCATAATAAGTGATTCCAAGCCCTGTTTTTAATGTTCTTTACGTTTTTTGAGTCCTAATAACTTGATTTAGCTTATTCTAGCAATAATTTAACCTAGGGTTTATATTTGGAAAAATACCCATATGTGAAATGTGTTTATTTTTATGTTTTATGGTAGAATATGAAGCTTGAAATTGTGTTAAACAACTTTTGCTAAACGATTTTACGTGAAAACGAGTAAAATGACATAATCGGTAAAAATACGTAATGTTTATAACTATATGTTAGAGTGAGAATTTGATGTTGCCATAGAAGGGAAAAATGATCATCATGTCATAAAACATAAGAATTTTGGAAAAAAAATTTAATTTTTGAGCTTTGGGGAAAAAGTGTAAATATGTAAAAATTTAGAGGCAAAATCATAATTTTTCCAAAGTTAGAGTTAAGGAATATGTTGATAAATGTGAGTATTAAATCAGCTAAATGTGTTATTTTAGACCAAGAAAGACGTGGAATCGACCTTGATCGGGGAAAGGAAAAGATTGTGGACTAAATTGCAAAATTTCTTTATTTTGTACCGAGGTAAGTTCATGTGTAAATGTAGTAACGCAATTGTCATTTTAAGTAATTTAATGTTATTTATATGATATGATGATTAATACATTAAATATTATGCTTTTTGGTTATTATTGAGTAATATACTAATTATGTGTGCTACTTGTTAAATATGAACTGCTACCGAGTATTGGTTTCGATATTCTATGGAAGACGACAAAGATGTGTGATCGAGGAAAAATCCCATTTGAACCTTGGGAATAGATTAGAATACAAGTGACATGTCACTAGGATATTTGAGTTCCGAGCTCGTTGAGTTGAGTCCGAGTTCGTGAGATGTAACTACGCATCCGAACTCGTTGAGTTGAGTCCGAGTTCACTTATGGATGCGAACGCCCAAGCTCTTTGAGTTGAGTCTGAGTTCACTTATGGGCGAGTTACATGGTAGCTTGGCTACATAATTTTCGCAGGCTATTGAGTTTGTCTAGCTGCGGGTATGGCACTTATGTGAATGAAATCCGTGTATTCGAATCATATTCCGATGTGTTCAACGGGTAAATCTTAAGTCGATAAGGTGAATACCTAAAACGAAGGTGACATGTTGGTAAGTGTGGTGAATGAGAAAATTTGTACAGGTATGTACTTAACCCTCGGGTTGAGACTTCAATATAACAATAATATGGTAGGATCATGAATGAGAAATATGATATGAATGCTTTGGTGATATTATGCAAATGTGGATTTCGTATTATTGCATGGGTATGTTACTTGCTATTTATATGTGAACTTACTAAGCAATTATGCTTACTCCCTCCTCTCTATTCTTTGTAGTTTTGTCAAGCTGGCTAGGAGATCGGGAACGGTCGGAGGCGCACTCACACTATCAACAAACTATTTCAGTATAATGACTTGTATATTTTGGGAATATGGCATGTATAGCATTATAATCATTTTGTGTATATAATCTTATGATATGGTTCATGGATGGCATGGAAATGTTTGAGAATGATTAGCTATTGGAGTGGCTAATCAAGATTATATTTGATAACACGTATGCTTTATGTGCTAACTAATCTATGGAAATCCATAAAATGGTGAAATTGGCTATAAAACAGAATCACATAGCAGCAGTGACGTGAGTTTGAAAAATCACTAAAAATAGTAGAGATAGAATTAGATGATGAATGAAATATGGAATTGAATCTTAATGAATCTATTTTCATGTGGAAGGAAAAAAATAGGTAAAAAAGTTTTATTTTATGAGATATTTATGTTTTAGTGAAATAGGGTCAGAGCGATTTCTAGATTCCATGTTCTGAATTTAGAAATTCATCATAAATTGTGTAAAAATAATTAGGACTTACACTTTATATGTATGGATTCCTTATTGAGTATATTTTTAATAGAAATAAACAAAATGATCATTGGATCTCTGTATAGGAATAAATTTGATTTGTAGTGCACAGGGGTCAGAGTAGCCAAACCCTGAAACAGGGGAGACTTTAACTAATAAACTGTACTATTTTGCCCTACCAAAAATTATAGAAAAAATTTAGTAAGTAGATATATGAGACTAGTTTTAATAAAAATTTACAGAATTTGATTTTGAGTTTTGTAACTTGAGATATGATTTTTTTAGCGACTGTGATGCAGATGGACAGTTTACTACGAGAATTGTTTAAACTTGTTTAAATGCTAAAATAAGTTTAGTAATGTCTCATGCTTGACTCCGGCGATGGTCTCGAGTAAGGAGGCGTTACATTTTGTGGTATTAGAGCTACAGTTTAGTCAGTTCTCGGACTAACGTGGTGTATGTACGAGTTTTGCTATACACGCCATATATATATTGTGATAGTGTGACGACTCATGACCTTTAAAATGATTTTTTTTGTAGTAAATGGATCCCGATCTAGCTGTGGCTGATGATGTAGAGATCAATGTGCCAGCTCCTGCTGAAGGGGCTGTGCCGACTGAAAGTCAACCTCCTACTGTTGGTCAAGGAGGAGGAGAAAGGGCTTGGGAAGCCTTTCTTTAGATGATGAATGCATGGTACTCCGAGTTCGTTCGTACGAACCTAAATGCTCAACAACCTTCCCCAACTTCCCCGATTCCTTAACCAGTACCCCCGATGCCTCAAGGTATGGATCTGATGAAATTTCATAGAACCTCAGTTGACAGAATTCGTAAGCAATGGGCTGAAGAATTCAGGGCAAATGTTGATCATGATGCCGAGAAAGCAGAATTTTGGCTTGAGAATTCTATTCGGGTATTTGATGAATTGTCTTGTATACCTGAAGAGTGCTTGAAATGTACTATATCCTTGTTGAGAGATTCAACCTATTATTGGTGGAAGACATTGATTTCAATGGTACCGAAAGAGAAAGTGACTTGGAAGTTCTTTCAAGAAGAATTTTGGAAGAAACACATCAGTGAAAGATTTGTTAATCAGAAGCGTAAAGAGTTTCTCAAGTTGAAACAAGGCAACATGACAGCTACTGAGTATGAAAGGGAGTTTGTTCGATTGAGTAAGTATGCTAGAGAATATATTCCTTTAGAGGATAAAATGTGCAGACGATTTGAAGACGGACTCAATGAAGACATTAAAGTATTTGTGGGAATTCTTGAGTTGAAAGAGTCCGTAGTACTTGTTGATCGGGCTTGCAAGGCTGAAGAACTAATTAAAGAAAAGAGAAAGGCTGAGGCTGAGACTAGAAATTTGAAGAAAAGACCGATGAGCAGTGCATTTCCACCGCAATCTAGAAAATCCAGATATATGTATTCTCATTCTCATGTTTCGGCCGGACATTTGTATGGGAATCGTAAGAAGCAAAATGCGGGTTTTAAATCCCAGACTACTTCTGTGACTAGTGTGGGAAATTCGAGATTTATTAGACCCAAGTGCCAACAATGTTGTAGAAGTCACCTTGGTCCATGTAGAACTAATGAATGTTATCAGTGTGGTTCTCCAGATCATTTTATTAGAGACTGTCTCGAGAGAATTGAGAAAGAAAAATTTCAGAATGCAAAACCTAGTGGTGCAGTTTCGAGAGGAAAATCATCGATAAATGCTGGGAATGAGGCAAGCAACAAGAATGTAGTCAGAGATTCAATGTTTAAAACTGAAGCTAGAGCTCCAGCTAGAACTTATGCCATAAAGGCGCGTGAAGATGCTTCATCTCCTGATGTGATCACTGGTATTTTCTCTCTTTATGATGTTAATGTTATTGCTTTGATTGACCCCGGTTCTACTCATTCATGTGTATGCATGAAATTGGTGTCTAATATGAGTATAACTGTTGAGTCTACGGAATTTATGCTTAAAGTGTCAAACCCGTTAGGCAAATGTGTTATAGTTGATAAAGTATGCAAGAAATGTCTTTTGATGATTAGAGGTCATTATTTTTCGGCCGACTTGATGTTGTTGTCGTTTGACGAATTTGATGTTATTTTGGGTATGGATTTGTTGACATTGCATGATGCTATAGTAAATTGTAAACAAAAGGTTATTGAATTAAAATGTGAAAATGGTAAAATTTTGCGGGTTGAATCAGACGAATCAGAGGCATTGCCTAGTATGATTTCTTCGATGTCGGCTTAGAGATATTTGAGAAAAGGTTATGAAGCTTATTTGGCGTATGTGTTGAATACAAAGAAATTTGAGAAGAAAATTGAATCAGTGCCGATTGTATGTGAATTTGTGGATGTATTTCCAGAAGAGTTGCTAGGTTTACCTCTTGTTAGAGAAGTAGAATTTGGTATTGAGTTGATATCGGGAACAACTCCGATCTTGATTGCTCCTTATAGAATGGCACCAACAGAGTTGAAAGAATTAAAGTTGTAGTTGCAAGAGTTGACTGACAAAGGTTTTGTGAGACCGAGTGTTTCACCTTGGGGTGCTCCCGTATTATTTGTGAAAAAGAAGGATGGTTCAATGAGATTGTGTGTAGACTATCGGCAGTTAAATAAGGTGACAGTCAAGAACAAGTATCCGTTGCCGAGAATTAATGATTTATTCAACCAGTTGAAAGGAGCGACATGGTTCTCAAAGATTGACATGAGGTCTGGGTACTACTAGCTGTGAGTAAAAGAGTCAGATGTGCCTAAAACTACTTTAAGAACAAGGTACGACCATTATGAATTTTTAGTTATGCCATTCGGTTTGACAAATGCTCTTGCCGTGCTTATGGATTTAATGAATCGCATATTTCGGCCATACTTGGACAAGTTTGTTGTGGTATTTATTGATGATATCTTAATTTATTCAAAAGATGAGACATAGCATGCTGAGCACTTGAGGATAGTTTTGTAAACTTTGAGAGATAATCAGTTGTATGCTAAGTTCAGTAAAAGTGAGTTTTGGCATCGAGAAGTTGGATTCTTGGGTCATATAGGTTCGGGTGATGGTATACGAGTTGATCCCAGAAAAAATTCAGCTATTGTTGATTGGAAACCACTGAAGAATGTAATTGGGGTTAGAAGTTTCTTGGGTCTCGCTAGTTATTATCGACGGTTTGTAAATGGATTTTCTATAATTGCTACTCCTATGACCAGACTACTCAATAAGGATGTTAAATTTGAGTGGATGGAAGAATGTCAACAGAGCTTTGAGAAATTGAAAAAGTTACTGACTGAGGCACCAGTGTTGGTACAACCCGAGTCAGGTAAAGAATTTGTGGTGTATAGTAATGCTTCTCTAAATGGCTTGGGATGTGTACTTATGCAAGAAGGAAAAGTTGTGGCTTATGCTTCGAGGCAGTTGCAACCTCACGAAAGGAATTATCCGGCTCATGATTTGGAACTGGCTGCTATAGTGTTTGCTTTGAAGATTTGGCAACATTATATGTATGGTGAAAAGAGCCGAGTATATACCAACCACAAAAGTCTCAAGTACTTGATGTCACAAAAAAGACTTGAATTTGAGACAACAAAGATGGTTAGAATTATTGAAAGATTATGAGCTTGTGATTAACTACCATCCGGGGAAAGCGAATATGGTTGCTGATGCTTTGAGTAGAAAGTCGTTGTTTGCTTTGAGAGCTATGAATACTCAGTTGACGGTGTCTGACGATGGTTCGATTTTAGCAAAGTTGAGAGCAAGACCGATGTTTTTACAAGAGATTTGTGAAGCTCAGAAAAGTGACCAAGATTTGCAAGCCAAGAGAAAGCAATGTGAGGCTGATACGGGATTAGATTTTAGAATCGATTCTGATGGTTGCTTGATGTTTAAAGATCGGATTTGTGTATCGAAGAATGATAAGTTGATTTGGAATATCTTGCATGAAGCATACAGTGGTTGTTTGTCAATGCATCCAGGTAGTACAAAAATGTATAATAATTTAAAAAAATGTATTGGTGGAACAGAATGAAAAGAGATATTTTCGAGTTTGTATCGCGATGCTTGATTTGTTAGCAAGGAAAAGCTGAACACCAGGTGCCTTCGGGTCTACTTCAGCCTATCATGATTTCCGAGTGGAAGTGGGATCGAGTTACCATGGACTTTGTGTTAGGGTTACCGTTAACTCCGAGGAAGAAAGATGCCATCTGGGTAATAGTTGATAGATTAACTAAATTAACTCAATTTATTCCGATACGTACTGATTATTCTCTTGATAAGTTGGCTAAATTGTATATCAGTGAGATTGTTAGACTTCACGGAGTACCTTTTTTGATCATTTCGGACAGTGATCCGAGGTTTACCTCGCAGTTTGGCAAAAGTTGCAAAAACCATTAGGTACGAAGTTAAATTTCAGCACTGCCTTCCATCTATAGACTGATGGACAATCAGAAAGAGTAATTCAGATGCTTGAAGACATGCTCAGATGTTGTGTATTGGAATTCCAAGGTAGTTGGGAAAGATACTTACTATTGGTAGAATTTGCCTACAATAATAGTTATCAGACGAGTTTGAAGATGGGACCTTATGAAGCATTGTAAGGTCGCAAGTGTCGGACGCCGCTGTATTGGATCGAACCTAAAGAAAATCAGATTTACGAAGTTGATCTAATCAAAGAAACCGAAGAAAAAGTGAAAGTGATTCGAGGTTGTTTGAAAGCTGCTTCAGATAGACAGAAATCCTATGTGGATTTGAAACGAAAAGAAATCAAGTTTCAAGTCAGTGATAAGGTATTTTTAAAAGTGTCTCCATGGAAGAAAATTCTTAGATTTGGTCGGAAAGACAAGTTGAGTCCACGTTTTATCGAACCGTATGAGATAATTGAAAGAGTTGGACCGGTAGCATATCGGTTAGCATTACCACTTGAATTAGAAAAGATTCATGATGTGTTCCACGTATCTATGTTATGTCGGTATCATTCGAATCCTTCACATGTAATTTCTCCGACAGAAATCGAGTTGCAACCGGATATGACTTAGAATGAAGAACCGATTAAGATTTTAGCTCGGGAGGTCAAGCAACTAAGAAATAAAAGTATCGCTCTTGTGAAAGTATTGTGGCAAAAGAACGGGGTAGAAGAGGCTACATGGAGCCCGAGGAAACTATAAGGAATCAATACCCACACCTATTCCCTGATAAGATTTTTGGGGACGAAAATCCTTAAAGGGGGAGAGAGTTGTGATATCCCGAAATAGGGCCTAAAAGAAATAGTGGTTTTGAAACCACAATTCTAAAGTAGAAAAATTTATTTCGATTAATTTTTATAATTTATTGAGTGATTAGATGCATGTGTTAGAATATCGATAGAAAATTTCATGAAATGCATGTCTAATTTGCCTATTGGGACTTAATTACAAAAGTTGATAAATATGAGTTTTAGATGTTAAAGGATTTAATTGAAGAGCATAATTGAAGTAGAGGTCCTTAAATGGTAATTATACCATTAGGTTTTCATGGACAAAAATGGACATACATAGGTAGAAATAACCAAAGTTTTTAATGAAGGGTATTTTAATCATTTGGTAATTAAAAGATTAAAAAAAGAAAAAAGATGGCAAAATATGTCCATCTTCTTCATTAAGATGAAATTTCAAGGGTTCTCCATAGCTAGGGTTTGTTTCAAGCTTCCAAGCTCCATAGTAAGTGATTCCAAGCCCCGTTTTTAATGTTCTTTACGTTTTTGGAGTCCCGGTAACTTGATTTAACTTATTCTAGCAATAATTTAACCTAAGGTTTATATTTGGAAAAATACCCATAGGTGAAATGTATTCATTTTGACGTTTTATGGTAGAATATGAAGCTTGAAATTGAGTTAAACAACTTTTTCTAAACGATTTTACGTGAAAACGAGTAAAATGACATAATCGGTAAAAATACCTAATGTTTATAACTACATGTTAGAGTGAGAATTTGATGTTGCCATAGAAGGGAAAAATGATCATGTGATAAAACATAAGAATTTTGGAAAGAAAATTTAATTTTTGAGCTTTGGGGCAAAAGTGTAAATATGCAAAAGTTTAGGGGTAAAATCGTAATTTTTCCAAAGTTAGAGTTAAGGACTATTTTGATAAATGTGAGTATTAAATCAGCTAAATGTGTTATTTTAGACCAAGAAAGACGTGGAATCGACCTTGATCGGGGAAAGGAAAAGATTGTGGACTAAATTGCAAAATTTCTTTATTTTGTACCGAGGTAAGTTCATGTGTAAATGTAGTAACATAATTGCCATTTTAAGTAATTTAATGTTATTTATATGATATGATGATTAATATCATGAAATATTATGCTTTGTGGTTATTATTGAGTAATATGCAAATTATGTGTGCTACTTGTTAAATATGAATTGCTACCGAGTATTGGTTTCGATATTCCGTGGAAGACGGCAAAGATGTGTGATCGAGGAAAAATCCCGTTTGAACCTTGGGAATAGATTAGAATACAAGTGACATGTCACTAGGATATTTGAATTCTGAGCTCTTTGAGTTGAGACCGAGTTCGTGAGATGTAACTACGCATCCAAACTCGTTGAGTTGAGTCCGAGTTCACTAATGGATGCGAAACCCGAACTCGTTGAGTTGAGTCCGAGTTCACTTATGGGCTGGTTACATGGTAGCTTGGCTACATAATTTCCGCAGGCTATTGAGTTTGTCTAGCTGCGGGTATGGCACTTATGTGCATGAAATCTGTGTATTCGAATCATATTCCGATGTGTTCAACGGGTAAATCTTAAGTGGATAAGGTGAATACCTAAAACGAAGGTGACACGTTGGTAAGTGTGGTGAATGAGAAAATTTGTACAGGTGTGTACTTAACCCTCGGGTTGAGACTTCAATATAACAATAATATGGTAGGATCATGAATGAGAAATATGATATGAATACTTTGGTGATATTATGCAAATGTGGATTTCGTATTATTGCATGGTTATGTTACTTGCTATTTACATGTGAACTTACTAAGCAATTATGCTTACTCCCTCCTCTCTATTCCTTTTAGTTTTGTCAAGCCAGCTAGGAGATCGGGAACGGTCGGAGGCGCGCTCACACTATCAACAAACTATTTCAGTATAATGACTTGTATATTTTGGGAATATGGCATGTATAGCATTATAATCATTTTGTGTATATAATCTTATGATATGGCTCATGGATGGCATGAAAATGTTTGAGAATGATTAGCTATTGGAGTGGCTAATCAAGATTATATTTGATAACACGTATGCTTTATGTGCTAACTAATCTATAGAAATCCATAAAATGGTGAAATTGGCTATAAAACAGAATCATACAACATCAGTGACGTGAGTTTGAAAAATCACTAAAAACAGAATTAGATGATGAATAAAATATGGAATTGAAGATTAATGAATCTATGTTCATGTGGAAGAAACAAAATAGGTAAAAGAGTTGTATTTTATGATATATTTACGTTTTGGTGAAACAGGGTCAGAGCGATTTCTGGATTCCCTATTCTGACTTTATAAATTAATAATAAATTGTGTAAAAATATTTAGGACTCATACTTTATATGTATGGATTTCTTATTGAGTTTATTTTTAAGAGAAACAAACTAAATGATCATTGGATCTCTGCACAGGAAGAAATTTGATTCGTAGTGCACAGGGGTCAGAGTAGCCGAACCTTAAAATAGGGGAGAATTTAACTAATAAACTGTACTAACTAGCCCTACAAAAAATTCTAGAAAAAAATTAGTAAGTAGATATATGAGTCTAGTTTCAGGGAAAATTTACGGAATTTGATTTCAAGTTTTGTAACTCGAGATATGATTTTTTTAGCGACTGTGAGGCAAATGGACAGTTTACTACGAGAATTGTTTGAACTTGTTTAAATGCTAAAATAAGTTTTGTAATGTCTCATGCTCGACTCCGGTGACGGTCTCGGGTAAGGGGGCGTTACACACTCAATCATCAAGATTAGACACATAGTAATATTTGGTAATAAACAATTAGTATATGAGCTCATCATAACAAAAATCTCAATTCCACTTTTCATACTAATCCCATTGAATTTCTTGGAATCTAGATGGATATTCTTTGGTACACTTATGGCGTACTAAATCATTTATCATCAATTCATATTAGTGACCTTTTCAATGAGCGTACTCCTACGAACCTTATTCTTTTACGGCAAGATTACCAGTCTAGGTTAAATCCCCCGTAGTATAAACTCATAGAGTAATGTCGGGATTACCAGTCCAGGCTAAATCCCCTGCGACGACAAATACTCTAATGAGCTTGGATCTGAATTACCAGTTCAGGCTAAATTCAGATCCTAATTTGGATTACCCATCCGGGCTAAATCCATTTAAAATACATATTCTTCGGGAGGCCAGATTACATAAGGAACACCCGTCCGGGCTAGATATTTTTTACCATCAATTCATTTTCAAGAATTCCATCGGATACCCTTTTCATTCAACCGGGATATTTAATTCCCTTTTTAATCAATACAATCATGTTTCTTGAACTATTATACATTGAGTATCAAAATTTATATCACATCCAAGAAAATACATTAAATATTTTAAAAGTATTACTTCGAGTTACATGAACTTACTTGGAAGATGTTTCGAATTAGGATTTCGGTTATTTCGAAACCTTTTGTTTTCCACGGTCAACCTCCAGAATTGGTCTCTCGGGGTCTATATAAATAAAATAAATTATTATTCTATCTCATTATTCAAATCTAGCCCAAAATTTCACTCTTGGGAAAAATGACTACTTTACCCCTAACCTTTCACATTTTTATAATTTGGTCCTAACGCTCGTGAAACGAAATGCATATATTTTCTTAGTTACCCAACCTAGCTGAATCTATTCTAAGCTCATATCAGCCCACATTTTCCTCTATTTCACATTTCTACCACACATTTTTTACCTTTTACAATTAAGTCCCTTTTTAATGTTTTCATGAAAAATCATCTAGTAAAAGATGTTTATCTAACATCTAACTTTCATAATCCTCCATAAATCATCAAAGAACAATCATCTCATGTATGGGTCAAATTTTTAGCATGAACCCTAGCTTGAAATATGGGTAGAAATGGATAGAGCATGTTATGAGGATTTCAAAAATGTTAAGAACGTTAAAAATATGGCTAGGAGTCACTGACTATCAAGCCTGAAAATGTCAAAACCCTAGCTTATGAAACCCTTGCAAATTTTGGCAGCCACAAGGAAGAAGATGAGTGAATTTTGCTTTGATTTTCCCTTTTTATTTCATGTATTACTAAATGACCAAAATGTCCTTCCTTACTAAACTTTCAAATTTTTTTCCATCCATGCCTATTTTTGTCCAAAAACTTATAATTTGGTCAAATTTCTATTCAAATCCTCCTAATTAATAATCCAAAGCAATTTCATACAAGTTGCTTCTAGAACACAAGTTTTGCAATTTATTCAATTTGGTCCCTAATTTTTAAATTGGACACCTTACACCTAGATTTTCTTTATGAAATTTTCACACATGCATGCTTTCATGTCCTAGACCTCAAAACGATCATAAAACAAATATTTTTATGTCAATTTTGTGGTCCCGAAACCACTATTCTGACTAGGCCCTAATTTGGGATGTTACAGTAAAAGTAAGATATGACAGAATTAGATGGATGAGAAGAAAGGAGGATTCGGAGTGTTTATGAAAGTACATGAAGATGTGATGGTAATGATGATGATTAGATTTTATTTTAAATTAAATAATAATAAAAAGAAAAAAATGGATAGATGTTTTAAAACAAAGATGTAGAAGAATGAAGAAAAAGAAAAGAAAAGAAAAGAAGAAGAAGCTATAATCTTTTTCTCACGTTTTTCCCTTCTATCTTCACCAAGTTTCACTTTTTTTTTTTGCCTCTTTCCACCATTTTAAAATTTTCCAAGTTTCAAATTCTAAAATTCTTCATAGATTTTAAATGAAATTAAGAGAAAAATTACATACTAAACTCATTCTCTTGTAAAGCTAGCTAATAGCCATTTTGCAGGGGAAAGAAAAGTGAATAAAAGTTAAAGGTTTTGAGTAAACGAGGTAAGAATGATGAGTCTTCTTAAGGGATTTCTTATTTATCTATGTGATTAAATATTGTGTATGAAAAATGTGTATTATGTAAATATGATTAGTGTATTGATGAGTAAATATTGTGTATGTGTATTATGTAATGAAGAGGAAAAGAAAATAAGAGAAGAGAAGAATATATGGAGGATAAAGGCAAATGTGTATGGCGAAGGAGTGGAGCAAGAAAAGAAAGGTTCCTACAAGTATTTTGAGTAAGTATATCAAGAATTTTATTTTATTCCAATTAAATATATAATTTTAAACTTGTTTAATTGTTTTGGTAATATTATTAGGAAATTACTAGTGTATAAAAAAGAATATTTGTTTAGAATTATAATAGTTATATGAAAGTGAAAGTATTTTTCATATAGTGAATTGAAAAATATGTGAGTAGTAATTTGAAGAATAAAGACTTAATTTCAATAAGTACAAATTTAGATATGTGTAATGAATGTCAATATTTAATATCTAAGCAAATGAGAAATTTTAATTTGGTGAATGTCAAGAGAAAATTTGAAGATCGTTGATTCTATTTAAATAAAGACTAAATTGCAAAAATAGTAAAGCTTGAATTGTTTCATTGTTGAGAAACAATGAAATGAAGTATGTAAGTAAGATATAAGTGGTATGCCAATAAGAAAAGTGATAGTGGCAGTACGGTGCAAGTGACAAAGGCACTACAATACAAAGTGATATCCGCATGTTGTGCAAAATATAGTGGCACTTTGGTGCATTTTATCGTTTTTGGTTAAAATAATGCTTTAGTATAGTTTTTAATTAGACAAAAATCGTGCATAAGGATGGAAACTTATGTTTGTAAGTTATAAACATGTCTATGTATGTATATAAATATGTGTGTAAAATGAGAAAATTCTAAATATATATATATATATATATATATATAATAGTATCACTCTTGTTATACTTACTAAGCTCCTATGAGCTTAATGTGATTTATTTTAAATGCATAGGTATAGATTTCTTTGAAGTTAGGGTGTGGATTGACTCTAACTCATTTCACCAATCCTAAAGTTTTGAAAGAAGTATGAATTTTAAATTTTGGTTATTAGTCTTGGCATGTACATAGGAACTTGTAAGGTATGTTTTATAACTAAAGAATGAAATTGGTTGGGAATTGGTCTTAGAATGTAAACTTATTATTTCGAATATGTAATAAGTTGTTTGAGTTAGATTTAAATGTGTTTAGTGTTGGTTATCAATAGAAAATTATATGACATTGGATATGTGGAGCCTATGTGTGTCATGGAAGTTGTTTTAAGTAAGAAAGAGTGAAAAATGAAAAATGTGTAGGTTATGAAATTGCAGGGTTGACGTCGCAACGAGGAATTTTGTGTAGTCATGACAAGCAAATGATGTTGCCATGATAGGATATTGATGTCATGACAAGGCAACTCAAAGAGTGACGTCATGATGAGGGATTTCCTTGATGTCCTAACAAGAGACTGACATCGTGATGAGGAAAAATTGACGTCGTGACAAGCTCTTAAATGTTTGAGTTTTCATCCTTTTGTCCAGAATCAAGTTTTGTTTTGTCAGAAAGTTTTCTAAAGCTCGTGTTAGGTTTAGTTAAGCTAGATAATAATATTCTTGAGGCATTATGAATGTTTATTTGATGAGGTAATATTGAAGTTGCTTCGGAAACAAATGCGACATCTTGGTACTTTGGCTTGGCGATTGGGTTAGGTAAGGGGTGTTATAGTATATTTGCCAAGCCAACGGTAAGTCATAATGAAAAACACTAGATATGTGTTTGAGATGTACCTCGTTTGTAGCATTTACTATTTCCCACTATTTAGTTAGCATCACCACTTTTCCCCTAAAGTTCGATGCACAACCCACCTTTCTCATAGGTAGTAGCCCTACTAATAATTCAATAGACTTCATATCAGTTTGTCACCCCTCTAGAATTTCCAAAAGGGTCTTCTTAGTACTCCTCAAATCTACCAAGTCAATATTCTTTCCCTCATGAACATTCTTGGCTATTCGGATTGCCGACAATATCTTCATTTTGCCCCTCATGTCTCAACTTACTAGTACAACCCATTGTTTTTTTCGAGTATCCAGGATACATATACATTTAATAAAAGGAACCAAAAGAGTATTAATCTTGTCAAGGAAATTTAAGCCAAGAACGAAGTCGTAATCATCCAAGTGCATTACCTCGAAGTTTATCTTGCCTTTCCGTTGAACAATCTGTAGCTCAACTCCTTGTGCTACTCCAACAATTGGGACCTCTTTGGAAATAACAATTTTGATCTTCTTAGTTGATTCACTAACTAAGAGACCAATTTTACCCATGACTTTTTCTGATATGAACATGTCTAATGCTTTCGTATCAATAAGAGCACTTCTCCTTTGGCGTGCGATGTTGATGTCCACAAACATCAACCTTTTCTACTTGTGATCTCTCTTCGCTTTAGTAGAATTGAGTGTCAATGATCCAAGCTTTAAAGCCTCACTCTCTACTTCTACTTCAACTTCTTTACTACTCATGGGCCACTTTAACCACTCTGGACAGTTTCGCATCCTATGTAGACCACAACATAAGAAGTACTATCTTGGATTCTTCTCATTCTCTCTAACCTCTTTGGCTTTGATAGAATGAACAGTCGAACCAAGCTTCATTGATGCTTTATCTGGTTCATCATCCCCTTCGATAGTAGAAAACACAGATTTCTTTGGAAAGTCCTTACCATAAGCGAATCATGAAAAAGAAAGCATTTCACTGGCCTTGGAAACACAAAAATATATAAACTTTTTTAACACCTTTTGAGCTCTAACTCATGCAGTTTCGTAGTAAATTTTGTCAAAATTCACACTTTAATTATAAATAATTAATTTGAACTTAAATTATTAACATATTGAATTTTAAATATTTTTATAATAAATTTATACAAATTTGGCTTATTTTCAATAGTTTTGCACAAAAGATGAAAATTGGCTCGACAGACACCTTGAAAAGCTTGAACCATCAGAGGAATTTTTGCATTAAGTGAACCACGGGCAAGATTAAGTATTTTTCCAGCCAAGATCGGTCCAAATGATGATCATTTATATACTTTATATTTAACTTTTATCCAAGTTAAATTGTGTTAAAAATTAATAAAAAGCCCGAAAGAGAAATTGACAAGCCCAAAACCGACCCAAAAAGCTGACCCAATCAGCTTATTTAGCTGATTTAATTAATTGCAAAACAGCCCTCAAGTTTCCTTAAAAATACATTCAAACCCCTCCACTTTTTGTGCTTTTAAAAAATTCCCCAATCTAAATTTAGCAAAGTTCGAAACATTCAAAATTTGCATCAATGTGTGGCCAGCCAAGGGGTGTATGGCTGCTAATTTTTTTTTTCTATTTCTAGTAGCCAATCCCATCTATAAATACCCCTTTCTCCTCTTCATTCAACACACCTCTCATTCACACTTCTTTCTCTCCTTTACTCAATTTCTCCCTTCCAAAACCTCCCTTTGTTTCCTATTTCCCCCTTCTATTTCCCTTTGCTGATATTCCTCTTGGAAAAGAGCTTTCAACCACCTTGTATAGCAACATTCAAGTGCTTATAGAAGAATTGGATCAACAGAATGAGTAGAGTAGGAGATTAGCAAACTAGTCTGACTTCGGAGAAATACTGGATTTGATTCTAGTTTCCTATTCTTTAAATTTCATTATTGTTGTTATGAACATGTCTATGAATATTTTTTATGTTGCTATTTTGAATTTAATTAACATGGCTTAAATTTAATTCGTGTTAGGTTGATTGCATTTCGTCTACTTAAATTATTAAAATTATGTTTGTGTTATTATAGGTCTTGCTAAATTGTTTGATTAAGTAAAACCATGATTATGTATACTTGCATTATAATTGTAAGGTAACTAATGAGTTAATTATTAATCGTATTGAAATTTTAATTAAGTGACACAATACTTAATCAGTGCATGTTTAATCTTCTAAGGTAGCTGAGGGTTAAATTAGCGAATGTATTAAACGGTACATTAGCCTTGCATAACTTGCAAGATTATTGTGATTAAATTGTTTCAATGTAGGAATATATTGTTACTTCACTTAATCTTTTACTTGCTTATTAAAATTGATTAATTGTTTGAATTGACATAGTAATATGTTCAAGAGATTAGTTAATTTGGTAAGTTGGTATGTGCTCTAAGTTAACAAGTTGTTGTGAATTTATTCGTAATAACATGAACATTATTTTAATAATATTAAGTTAAGAAATGTAATTGATCTAACACAATTATTTCATATTGATTAAATTTGTTTTCAGAAATCGTGCATTGGAATTTTTACCTTTTAATTTTCTTAGTTAGTTTTCTTAGTTAAAATCTAGTTTCATTAAACCATTTTTCAAAACAAAAGATTTTCCTTCACCAAAGTGTTTTTAATTTCATTTCATAAATATTTTTTTACACAATCCCTGTAGGTACGATAACTCAACTTACTTAATTATGCATTTTTAATTGCATTTGTGAAATTGTTAATTTTGCATTTTGGTTTATTTTTCTCTTTAATTTTAACTTAATGAAATTTCTATGATTATTTCAGGTGTTTATGAGTATTGATCGAATTATTGATTTACTCCCTGTAGATTTTGAGATTGAAAGAACTTTTTCACAACAAAGAAGACAAACAACTTAAAGAAAGACTGAAGAGATGAACTTCAAAAACCAGAATCAAGGAAACGAAGCAAATCAAGTTCAAAATCCTATCCTTATTGCTGATGATAGGTATAGAGATCTAAGACAATATGCAGTGCCAGTGTTTTATGAGCTTAATCCACGTATTAGGAGACCTGAAATTGAGGCACAACAATTTGAGTTGATGTCAGTTATGTTTCAAATGCTTCAGATAGTGAGCCAATTTAGTGGAATGCCTACTAAAGATGATCACCTTCACTTAAGACTATTTATGGAAGTGAGTGATTCTTTCAAGCTGGCTGAAGTACCCGAAGATGCATTACGATTAAAGCTGTTCCTGTATTCACAAGGGACGAGCTCGACCCTAGTTGAACTCATTGCCACCAAATGCTATTTCCACATGGCAAGAGTTAGTGTAACGATTCCTTATGAAGTATTTCCCACCTAGCAAGAATGCTAAGTTAAGGAATGAGATCACTATCTTCCAATAGATGGATGATGAGTCCTTGTATAAGGCATGGGAAAGGTTTAAAGAACCATTATGAAGATACCCTCATCATGGAATCCCTCATTGCATCTAATTAGAGACATTCTATAATGGTCTCAATGCTCATACGAGGATGGTAGTGGACGCTTCTGCTAACAACACTCTTCTTTCTAAGTTTTACAATGAGGTTTATGAAATCATCGAGAGGATTTCCCAGTAACAATTATCAATGGCCAACCAATCAAGCAGTGTTAGAAAGATGAGTTGCTGGAGTACATGAAGTGGATGCTCTCACTTCACATGCATCTCAGGTATCTTCAATATCCTCAATGCTTAAAAACTTTACTACTAATGGGTTTAATAATTTTGTAACTTAGCCACCGAATCAATTTGAAAATGTAGCCTATGTTTATTGTGGGAAAGGGCACTTGTTCAAAGAATGACAATCAAACCTAGAATCTGTGTATTACATGGGTAACTAGAACCAAAGCCGAGGAAAGCAAAGACTGCAAACCAATTTCAATAACCCATCTTGGAGAAACCACCCTAATTTTTCTAGGAGTAACCAAAAAGTTGGGTCTAGTAACACTTATACACAACCCAGACTGACCAAGCCATCTGTATTTACCCAACAAGTTTAGAAATAGCCTCAAGTTAAACCATCCAATGGCTTGGAAAACTTGTTAAAGGCATATAGCAAAAAAATGATGCCTTAATCCAAAGCAAGAAGCCACATTAAAAAACCTGGAGAATTAAGTAGATCAACTCATTATTGAACTTAGAAATCGACCATAAGATGCTTGCCTAGTGATACAGAAAATCCAAGAAATCTGGGGAAAAGCATTGTAAAACATTGAAATTGAGGAGTGGAAAGACATTAGAGCCCAATACTGTTGAAGTTGAAGAGGAGCAAGCTAATGTTCGAGATAAAGCGAAAGTTCAACCAAGTTTGGAAATCCTAGCTTGACCATAACCAGAATTTGCAAAACCTGATAAGGTAACTTCTGACCTAGTCAATTATGATAAACTAATAACTTCGTTAGATGCAAAATTGCCAAAAAAGACGAATCGACCAGTTCAAGTAAAGAATCCTCCACCACATTACCCTTAAAGATTTCAAAAGCAGCAGTAGGAAGCTCAATTCAAGAAATTCCTATACTTACTTAAGGAACTTTATATCAACATTCTGTTGGTAGAAGCATTTGAGAAGATGGCAAACTACGTTAAATTCATGAAGGATGTCTTGTCTAAAAAATAGAGACTTGTAGAATTTGAGACAGTAGCCCTGACGAAGGAATGCAGTGCATATGTGCAAGATAAATTACCCCTAAAGACGAAGGGCCCTAGGTGTTTTATCATACCTTGCAACATTGGAGCAACTTGTTGTGGTAAGGTATTATGTGATTTGGGTGTAAGCATCAACTTGATGCCCGTGTCTATTGATAAATCGTAATTTATACATATTTTTATCCCATGCTTAGCACATTTATAGATGATTTCTCCTTACATTTGGTGAATTCGATGCTCCTAATTCTTTAATTTCATGTTTTATACTTAGGTGAGCATAGGAGAGTAAAAAGAGCGAGAAATGGGCCGAAAACGGAGAAAATGGACCCACATGGGAAATCAACACGGCCTGGACTTCCTCATACGGGCGTGTCCATTTGTCAGGATCGAAGCACGACTTAAACTAGTAGACTACACGCCTGTGCCTATTCAACAGCCTTGACCACGGGCTAGAGCAATCGCACACGGGCGTGTCACACGAATGTGTCCCTGCCGAGCCCAAGTCTAGTCCTATTCGGAAAAGGCCACTTTTGAGGGCTCTTAGGCATTCTAAAGTCGATTTAAACACCCGAAGAAGCACTTATAAGAGACATACGGAGTAGGAGGCAAAGAATTACTCAAGGGAAGCCGATTGATCCATCTCAGAAGCCGGATCCATTGTCAAGACTGAAGATCTCCCTTCAATTTCCATTCAGGGGTTTTTGGGTTTTCTTTATGTTTTGTTATCTTTATTCTTTTGAGATGTTTTCTTTCATAATTATGAACTAAACCCCTTAAATACCTAAGGGGAATGAAACCTAGGACAGATCTTGTTATTATTATCTGAATTGTATGATAAATACTTGACTTGTTCTTAATTATGTGTTCTTAATTCTTGTTTTAATATTCCAGGATATTGATTCAAGTTAATGCTCTTATTCAGAGGAGGAAAATACCCTTTCTAAGAGTAAATTTGTCGTAATTAAGTGGAGTTGATTGCACGCCTAGAGATAGGGTGATAAGATTTTGCCGGATTAGGGTGAAACTTAATAAGGGGATCTGTAGATTGAGTTAATGCAACACTAGGGCATTAATTAGAAAGAGATTTCAATTAATCAACCTAGGGTTAGATGTTATTAGTCTTGAGAGAGATAATAGTATAACTTAGGGATTTCTATGGATCAAGTCAAATGAATAAATAGTCTGATTCAGAGTCAAATAACAAGTGAATTCTAGGTGGATTTTTCCTTGGGTATTGTCTTAATCAATCGAGTTTTCTCAAAAGCTTTTCCCCAATTTTCTCTCTGTGAATCCTTAGTTTAGTTAATTAGTTTAGATAAACAAACCCCTTAATTTTTAGGCTAGATAATACAAAGGAAGTAATTACTAGTACTCTTGGGTCCTTTGGGTTCGACAATCCGGTCTTGCTAAAGCTATACTACTGTTCGATAGGTACACTTGCCTTCATCGTGATAATAGTTAGTTTCAAGAACGATTAATTATAAATTTTTAAAACCTGTCACGAATATCACGTATCATCTATATTTAGGAAGTTGGGGATAGGTGAAGTTAGACCTACTATAGTTACACTTCAGTTAGCAGATCGATGCTTAGCACACCTAGAAGGAAAAATCGAGGATGTATTGGTACATGTAGACAAATTTATTTTTCCTGCTAACTTTGTTATTTTAGACTTTGAAGCAAACAAAGAGGTGTCAATCATCCTAGGAATGCCTTTCCTAGCAACTGGGAGGACCCTAATTGATGTCAAAAGGGTGAACTTACCATGCGTGTTGTGGACAATCAGGTAGCATTTAATGTTTTTATATTTATGCAATTTCCTAACATAGTTGATGATTGTTCTACAGTATCCAAGTTAGAGGAATTGGTCATGAAAAAGGAACTCTACTCTGTTAATGACCCATTGGAGCAAATTTTGACATCAAACCCTCCAATTGATGAAGAGGGGGAGGAATACTTAGCTTTGCTAGAAGCTAATCAAAGAGGATTTAATCTATAATCTTGCTTTGGATATTTGGAGTTAGACAGTGGAGATTAAGCCCAACCAAAAAGGTCAATTAAAGAGTTATATAATTAGAATTGAAGGTACTTCCCTCACATTTAAGATATGTTTATTTAGGTAACAGTTCTACCTTGCCTGTGATTGTTTCAACGGAGTTGACTGAAGAGCAAGAAGAGAAACTAATCCTAGTATTGAAACAATTCAAGAAGGCTATTGGATTGACCATAGCCAATATTTGTGGCATTATTCTGTCTGTAGGCATGCACCAGATCATCTTGGAAGATGGCAAGAAAAGTATGATTGATGGACAATAGAGACTGAACACCAACATGATGGACTTGGTAAAAAAAGAAATCATTAAGTGCTTAGGTGCTGGTATAATTTATCCTATCTCAGACAGTTCATGGGCAAGTCTGGTCTAGTGTATGCCAAAGAAAGGAGGTATCACGGTTGTTGAGAATGAGAATGAGAATAATGAGCTAATACCAACCAGAACAGTTACAGGATGGATAATTTCTATTGGTTACCGAAAGTTGAACAAGGCAATCAGGAAAAACCACTTTTCTTTATCATTTTTGGATCAAATACTGGATAGATTTGCGGGACTAGACTTCTACTGTTTCCTTGATGGATACTTAGGGTATAATCAAATCACAGTAGCTCCAGAGGATCAACACAAAACAACATTCACATGTCCATATGTTACATTTGCATTTAGACGCATGCCATTTGGTTTATGTAATGCATCTGATACATTTCAAAGATGCATGATGTCTATTTTTACTGACATGGTTGAAAAATATTTGGAAGTCTTTATGGATGATTTTTTAGTATTCGAAGATACATATGATGATTGCTTAGTCAATCTAGCTAAGGTACTAAGGTGATGCGAAAAAACAAACCTCATACTTATTTGGAAGAAGTGTCATTTCATGGTACGAGAAGGTATTGTTCTAGGGCATCAGATAACTAGACATAGAATCGAGGGAGATAAAGCAAAGGTAGATGTTGTTGAGAAACTCCCACCTCTAACATCTGTAAAGGGTGTTAGGAGCTTTTTGGGCCATGCTGGTTTCTATCAGAGATTTATCAAAGACTTCTCCAAAATTGCTAAACCATTATGTAAATTATTGGAGAAGGACATGATGTTCAAATTTGATGAGAAGTGTTTAAGAGCTTTTAATGGTTTGAAGAGTTAGTTAGTTTCAGCATAATCATCATCACAACAGACTGAGATTTGTCGTTTAAATTGATATGTGACGTAAGTGAATTCGTGATAGGAGTTGTGATGGGCCAACGAAGGAAAAATGCTTTTCATCCCATATATTATGTGAGTCAGAATTTGGCAGGAGCTCAACTGAATTACACAGTAACAGAGAAAGAATTACTTACTATTTTATTTGCTTTTGACAAGTTTTGGTCTTATCTTGTAGGTACCAAAGTGATTGTCTATACAAATCACTCGACAATTAAATACTTACTTGCCAAGAAAGACACTAAGCTGAGATTGATTCGATGGGTACTTCTAGTCCAAGAGTTGGGTCTAAAAATTCAAGATCGAAAGGGAATAGAAAACCAAGTAGCAGATCACTTGTCCAAATTGAAGTCACAAGAAGGGACTTCTCCAATTATACCCATTCAGGAGACATTCCTAGATGAATACATACTTAAGGTAAAGCATGTCTATACTACCCCTTAGTTTGCTATTTTTGCTAACTATTTGGCTTGTGGTTTGATGCCTCTTGATAAGAATTATCAACAAAAGAAAAAGTTTCTTCACGATGTGAAGAACTATTTTTGGGAAGAATCATACTTGTTTAAAAAGTATGCAGATCAAATGATCAGGAGATGCGTGGCAGAAGATGAAGTACATAAGATTTTATATCATTGTCACACAGCTCTGAATGGGGGACACTTCAGAGGTACATGTACTGTAGCCAAAGTATTGCAAGCAGGATTCTTTTGGCCAACTCTATTCAAAGATGTGTATACTTATGTAAAGAGTTGTGATCGATGCTAGAGGGTTGGAAACATCACCAGTAGAAATGAGATGCCCCGAAAAAACATCATTGAGGTAGAACTATTCGATGTTTTGGGTATTGACTTTCTCGGTCCATTTCCCCTGTCTTTTGGTCGCAAGTACATATTAGCAGTAGTGAATTCCATATCAAAGTGGGTTGAAGTTGAGGTATATCCAATGAACGATACCAAGGTTGTAATGGAATTTTTGCAGAAGCATGTGTTCACAAGGTTTGGAACCCCGAAAACTATCATTAGTGATGAAGGGACCTATTTTATGAAAAAATGGTTAAAATGGTTACTCGATAAACATTGAATGAAGCACAAGGTGGCCACAGCTTACCATCTATAGACAAATGGGCAAGCTAAGCTGGCGAACAAAGAAATAAAAGGGATACTCAATAAGGTAGTTTGTCCAAACTGATGAGATTGGGCAAAAGGCTAGACGATGTTTTATGGGCCTATAGGATAGCATACAAAACACCTTTATAGAAGTCACCTTATAGGTTAATTTTTGGGAAAGCATGCCATTTGCCCTTGTAGTTAGAACATAATGCTTACTGGGCTCTCCAACAGCTCAACTTGGATCTTAAGCTTGCTAAAGGGAAATATATGCTTCAACTCAATGAGTTAGAAGAGTTTCGAATGTTCATATATGATAATGCCAAACTATTCAAAGAATGTAAGAGCCCGTTTTCAGTAAAATCGAAAAAATAGTTTCGGGGCCACAAATTTGAAGTTAAAAAATTTATTTTATTATTATTTTATGGTATATAGCATGATAGTATACCTTATAAAAATTTCGTTAAGAAATTTTATTGTTTACATGTTCAATTTGATAAAAAGGACTAAATTGCGTAAAGTGAAATAGTTGAGTTCTATTAGCTAAATGTATTAAATAGCTATAGAACTTTAAAGTAGAGGTCCCTATATGGTAATTAGCCCATTAATAAGTTTTTGGATGATAATGACTTGGCATTTTGTGTAATTATTAAATGTTTTAAAGGTTGATTTTGGAAATTAGTGAATAAAGGTTAATTAAAATAAAACTAAAATTTTCATCATCTTCCATTATCTATTTTGCAACTGAAAATTCAATGGAGGAAGCCATTTTTAATGCTTCATTCGACCATCTCCATTTCTTCATTAGGTATGAAATTTTAAGTCATTTTTGATAATTTCTATGTTTTCAGGATTGTTGTAACTTAATCTAACTAGCCCGGGGACTAATTTGTGAAACTGTTACAGTATTTGAGTATTTCCATTGATTAACATGTTAGGGTTTTAAAGTTTAATGGTATAAAATAAATCGCTGTTGTTAGATAAACAAATTTTGTAAAAGGAATTTTTGATGAAATTATGAATTAGAGATTAAATTGAAAAATGTGATAAATTGTGTAGTAAAATTGTGAATTTGTGAAATATATGGGCTACTATAAATATGTTAATAATTTGGCTAGGCTTGGGTAGGGATAAAATTGAATGAATTTCATTTTCCGAGCCTAGGGACTAAATTACAAAGAATAAAAAGTATAGGAGCAAAATGGTAATTTTGCCAAAAATCTGTGTTGAACTAAATTGAATATGAATTATAGTGAATTGAGTTAAATTTATTTGTTTAGATTTGGTTAGACCTCGTACAGAGTTAGATCAAGGCAAAGAGAAAATTTCAGATTAGTCGCCTCCGTATCTACGAACACTTATTGAGGTAAGTTCGTGTAATTAAATTATGTAATTATATGCTTTAATTGAATTATATGTATGTAATTTGCATTATTGTCATAGATGTATACCGATCGCAAATTCGATGACGTTCGACGATTATCGGGCCCCATTTGAACTTTAGGAAGTTGTAGGATACAAATGACATGTTAGGGTTACCGATTTCATCTCGTATGAGCTTAACGAAACTCAGCTCGTATGAGCTTTCTGTTATTCAGCTTGAGCTCGAAGGAGCTTACCATTTACAGCTTGTAAGAGTGTACGGATTCAAAGCTCATATGAGCATACATGTACAAGAATTGACGGATTACAGTTCAGTACACCTCGTGTGTACTACCCGCGTATCCAACAATATTCTAAATGATTCAACGGGCACAGTTATATTACAAGATTATATGAGTTCGATATGAACTATTACAGGGATTTACATGAAACACATGAAAGTGATGTTATATGGTACATTGATATATGAAATGAATAATACATGTATATAAAATGTGATTACTTGTTGAATTCATCCATGTGTATTAGATTATATATGTGATTTACATGGCTAATATGTTGGTGAACATGTGTTTAGGCTTTTGGACAAATTGGTTGGGATATGCTATGTTTACTTACCCAATTGTGGTTAAATGATAATTTAAATTCTATGTTATACGAACTTACTAAGCTTAAATGCTTACTTTGTGTTATTTTCTGTGTTTTATAGTTATTCGGAAGCTCGTTCGGGTTAGAAGCTTTTTGGAGCTATATCACACTATCCATCGACTCTTTTGGTACTTTTAGTTGGTTACATTTTGGTTATAATGGCATGCATAGGTTATTTGGGCTAATATTGTCCATATGTTTGGTTGTTAGAAATGGCCACTTGATTTGGTTGAGTTTTTGGTATCTTAATGATATAATGGATTATTTTGGTATGTATATAAGTTGCCTTATCTGATAGATGACTTTCTTGATTTGTGATGGAATAATGAAAGGTGAATAAGTAGTATAATTGGTACCAAATGGTATGTTTTGGATGGTAAGTGAATTGGCATGAAATGATCCAAAATGGCTTGGTATATTATTGGCTTATTTGAGTTAATGGTGTATATGATTATACATGTTTGTATATTGTCATTTGAGGTGCCTAAGGGCATATTGGTTGCATGTGAATATACTACATGTTTAAGGCTTAATTTTACTTGTTTTGGATGCTTGATTATAGCTTGTGTATGTGTGCATTTTTTGGTGTAGGTGAATGCAAATTTGAGTGAGAAAAATGGCTTGTAAAATGACCTATTTTTGTCCACACGGGCGTGTGTCTCAACTATATGTGACACATAGTCAGGTGACACAACCATCTGTCCCCTTTAGCTTTGAAGGGGCTGCAAGTTAGGCTGTTACACGGCCTAGCACTCGACCTGGCACATTGGCGTGTAAGGTTTCTTCAAAGGGTACACAGCCTGGCACACGGGCTTTGTAACACCCTTAACCCGGATCTGTCGTTGGAATAGGGATATGGATCATTATCAAACTTATCAATTAAACAATCATACATTTCATATTCATTTCTCATATCCAAACAAAAATCATTCAATTTAACTTATATAGTCCTTGACACGAGCCCTCGAGGCCCAAAATAAGCATTAAAAGTGATTCCAAACTAAACTAAATACTTAAGAAATTTTTATAAAAACATGGAAAAATTATTAAAGTGCAGGGGACACACGCCCATGTGGCCAAGACACACGGCCAAGAGACACGCCCGTGTCTTAGGCCCTGTGGGCATTCAAAATGGGATCACATGGTCGTGTCCTAGTCCGTGTCCTACCCCGTGTAACTCACTGACTTGGGTCACACCGCCAACCACACGCCCGTGTGACTAGCCCGTGTAACTCATTGACTCGCTTCATTAAAAATTACATGGGACACACGGCCGTGCCACCTGACCGTGTGTCACACACGGCTGAGACACACGCTCGTGTGGACAAAATAGGCTATGTTCCAAGCCACATTTCTTACCCAAAATTTTACAACAACCTACACATACCAAAAAACATATAACCATATCATCAATAGGCATTTAGACCAGCGAAAAACCAAGTCTAAGTCATGCAATTTCATTACCAACAATCATAAGCTCTTAAGCATCACAACTAATCATTCAAAATCATACCAATATCACTCCCAAAAGTTACCTAAATGGTCAAATACATATTTACACTTTTTTTCCTAACACACAACCTATATGCCATTTCTCAATCTCAACCATATGATACTCAAAATTTCCAAATCACAATCAAGGCATTCCCATGGCAATCAAAACAACATACAAAATAAGGCTAACCATACATATATACATACCAACATATGCCAAATCAAGCCAAATCAAGTGGCTAGTTACATAACAAAACATATAGACTTCCATTAACCAAATAACCTATACATGCCATATAACCAAAATGCATTAAGTCCAAAAGTACCAAAACAACTGCTGGATAGTGTGATGAGATCTCTGACAACTTCCAATCCGAGCGAGCTTCCGAATCACTATAAAACACGGAAAAGTAAACAAAGTAATCAATTAATGTTAGTAAGTTCATATAGCATAAAAATCAGCTTACCATTTAATCACAACTTAAGAAATTAAACATAGCATAGTGCAACTTAATTTGATCCACAAGCCTAACACATATTCATCCACAAAGTTAGACATGAAATAAAAAATCTCATAGATTCGATTCTCACATGATTCACATACATACTTGTACTAATTCTTATTGAATTCACATACTCTCGTAACATCACTATGCTTATTAAACCATTTGGAATAATATCGGGTACTCAGGTATCTCGCACACTAGGTGCCAAGACATGGTCGAAACCATCTTTATCTCATATCTCATATAAATGCTCACTCTCGAGCTATCTCTGGGTCTGCTCACACAAGTTAATGGTCAAGACGTAGCTACATGGTACTTCTCACACAAGTTGATAAGTAACCGCAACACATGTCGAAAAACTCAGCCACCAGTATAACGTACAAGACCAACACCTATAACTAAGTAACCCCTAATGACATGTCATTTGTATCCTATCTATTCCTAAAGTTAAACCAAGATCCATACCATTGCCGATATCTCGTCAAGAATTTCCTTAGTGTCGTATCATCACAAATATATTAATTAAGCATGTAAACACATAAAATTTAAAGTTTATTAATATACGAACTTACCTCGAACTCGTATGAAGGAAAATGATCGTTTAGTCCAAAACTTTATCTTTTTCCCGATCTAATTCTGTACATTGCTTTTCTTAATCTATATAATAAAATTTAACTATTTTAATTCATATTTTACTTAATTCAATCAAAATTTCATGCTATGTCAAAATTACCATTTTGCCCCTATGCTTTTAACTCCTTTATAATTTAGTCCTACTCTCATAAAAATGCAAATTCATGCAATTTAGTCCACACCCATGATAGCCGAATTCTATATATGTTCATAGCAACCCACACATTTCATTATTCCACACATTTCACCACATAATTTTCACATTTTACAAATAAATCCCTATTTGACATTTTCAACCAAAATCACTTTACAAAACTTATTTATCTAATAACAACCATTCATTTTCTATCATGAAAGATCAAAACACATGTACATTCATCAATGGTAAAACCCTAATACTTTAACAGTTTCACAAATTAGTCCTTGGGCTTGTAACACCTCTTACCCATGCTCGACGCCGGGACAGGATACGAGGTATTATCGAACTTAAACATGAGTAAACATTTAAAACTGAGCCATAAAATTTCGTTCAAATCAAATTCATTCATACATATGCAAATTGTCCTTTATATGGGCTTACGAGGCCCAAAACATAAATCGGGGGTAGTTCAGGACTAAACCAAAAACTTTAGAAAACTTTGGAAAAACTTAGAAAATTTTCATGAAACAGGGTCACACGCCCACACGGCCGTATGGCTTAGGACACGCCCGTGTCCTCAGCCCATGTAACTCTCTGTTTATGACATCACCAACACAATTAGGGTTACACGGCCAAGGCACACGCCCATGTGCTTAGGCCGTGTGGCGAATTAAATTCCAATAATTAAGTGCAGACTTCACACGGCCTGGGCACATACCCATGTCCTGAGGCCCTGCCTTTCACATGGTTGAGACAGATGGCCGTGTCTCTGCCCGTGTGTTTATTACTGGGCATTCTGTTTTACCTAATTAGGGTGCAGGGGACACAAGGCCAGACCACACGCCTATGAGGCAGATCGTGTGTCACACACGGTCTAGACACACGCCTGTGTGCCTACCCATGTGGACAACTTTGAGGCTAATTTCCAAGCCTTTTGTCACCCTCAATAACACATGCACACTTATACATCTCAATGAAATCCTACATGGCATAAATGAGCACTTAAACATTCATAAATATGGCTCATACATAACAACTTCTTATCAATTTATACTTGCTTAAGACTTCATATTTTATTTAGACCAAGATTACCAAATCACATGCAATATGAAACATCAATTTAACTCCATTTCATATATTCATGCCTTAGTTGTTATTATGTCACTTACTCACATTTCCATCATTAAGCATTCATGATCATATCCACAATTCATCCATTCCAAATGAATTTAACCACAAAATGAGTGACCTTAGCATAAACATGCATATATGAACAGGATTACATCCCCATAATTAATGTGAGCCATATCTCATGGCCATATACAAAATGACTCATCAAATTATTATAAGCCAACACATTTGGCTACACAAATATGACATATAACAAAACGACAAAGTCCCTATACATGTCATACTTAAAATACTTAAATTCACTATACCCAAAAGATTAGTTTGATAGTGTGAATCGAACTCTGACGTCCTTCGATCCTCGAGCTAGCTTGGCGATACTATAAGAAAAATGGAAAAGAAAAGGGAGTAAGTATAAAGCTTAGTAAGTTTTCATGTAAATAATTAACAACATTAACCATACATTATTATACACATAACATAATAATATTTATTAGAATGTCATCAAGTATCAGAGGTACATTTCAAGTCGTGGCATTTGCATAATGTACAATAATATTCATGATCATAATTCATTCATTTACATTTTACCGAGGTCTCATCGATTCATAATCTCAATATTTATGAGCTTTGTGTACGTACCTGTACCCTTTCAACATTATCATACCTTGTCATCTATTTGATATAATCTTTGGATTACCCGTTGAACCACTTGGAATTATTAAAGGATACTTGGGAATTCTCATAAACATAGTAAGATGCCAATGCCATATCCCAGATATGATCTTACATGGGATCACAAATCGAAGCTGATAGGCCAGCTATGGTCTTACACGATGTCTCATATCGATGCCAATGCCATATCCCAGATATGGTCTTACATGGGATTACATGTCGATGCCAATGTCATGTCCCAGACATGGTCTTACATGGGATCTCATAACGATGCCAATGCCATGTCCCAGACATGGTCTTACATGGCCTAATGTCATGACATTTGTATCCTAACTATTCCTAAGGTTCAACAGAGGTTTCGAGATATCAAACTTCGTCGAATCGTCATCGAGTCATCATTAATTAAATCCATAAAGCCAATTACACAATTCATGCAATATTAAGGCATTAAAAACATAATAATGTAATGTTGCATTATTTGCACACAAACTTACCTCAGTACTCAAAATATGGCTACTATTCGATTTAGTCCACAACCTTATTCTTTCCTTGGTTTAGGTCCGGACTCCATTTTTCTTGATCTATAATAGCAAATTTCACTTATTTAATTATCACATTGTTCAAAATAGTCCATTAATCACACTTTTGAAAAATTAAAACTTTGCCCCTAAACTTTTACATAATTACAAATTAGCCCTTAGGCTCGTAAAATGAAATGTGTTAATTTTTTTTGCTTCCCAAGCCTAGCCGAACTTATATCATACTTATATTAGCTGACAGTTTCTTCCAAATCAGATTTTTAACCACCTATTTTACAACTTTTTCAAAAATGTCCTTTTTAGGTGTTTTCATGAAAAACCACTTAGTAAAAGAAGTTTATCATGCATCAAACTTTCATATTCCTCTATTAAACGCCAAAATACATGCATGTCACACATAGGTAATTTTTTGAACATGAACCCTAACTCAAAATAATGGTAGAAATAGCTAGTTCATGCTTCAAGGATCTAAAAAATATAAAGAACATTAAAAACGGGGTTAGGGAGTACTTACAATCAAGCTTGAAAGTTGAAGAAAAAACTTAGATATGACTCTTTAACATTTCGGCACACATATGAAGAAGATGAACACAATTTTGACTTATTTTTCCCTTTTTATTCTTTTATTAACCAAATGACAAAAATACCCTTAAGGCCTTTCTTTCAAATTTTTCGTATTCATGCCCATTTTTGTCCATAAAAATAGAAATTGGGAAAATTACTATTTAAGGACCTCTAATTAATAATCCATGGCAATTTCATGCTGAAACCTCCTAGAAGTCGCATTTTGCAACTTTTGCAATTTAGTCCTAAATGTCAAATTGGACACTTTATCAATGGAATTTCTTAATGAAACTTTCACACAAGCATGCAATCATATCATAGACCTCATAAGAATCATTAAATAATTATTTCTATTTTAGATTTATGGTCTTGAAACCACTGTTCCGGCTAGGCCCTAATCTAGGATGTTATAGGGCTAGCTAGATTAAGCTACAACGACTCCAAAAACATAGAAATCATTAAAAACGAGACAAAAATGCACTTACAAGCACTAGGATATGTTGGCTGAATGCTTGGATGGTCTTTAATGGCTTCTTAGTTGCTATTTTTGGTTGAAGAATGAAGAAGAAATATCATACCTTTCTTTTTCTTACTTTAATTTTAATTTATTTTATTAATTACTAAATTAACCTTATCATTAAACCATTAAAATCACTTAATTAATGTCCATATTTGTCCACTCATATTAATAACAATATAATTACCACATAAATCCTTTAAGTATTTAATTTCATAGTCATTTAGTGCCTTTAACTTATAGTACTCTAATTTTGCAACTTTTTTGATTTAGTCATTTTTACTAAATTAAGCATGCAAGCTTCGAAATTTCTTAACAAAATTTTTATACGACCTTGCTAACATACTGTAGAAATTAAAATAATAATAAAATAAATATTTTCACATTGAATTTGTGGTCCTGAAACTACTGTTCAAATTTCACTGAAAATGGCTGTTACAGGCGTGTCGCTTGGCTGTGTGACCTAAGTCAGTGAGTTACACGGGCACGAACAAGGGTTGGGACATAGTCGTGTGTCCCTATTTTGAATGCGCACATGGCCTAAGACACGGGCGTGTCTCTTGGCCGTGTGAGTCACACGGCCTGGCCACATGACTGTGTGACCCCTGCAGTTTTGAAAATTTTATAAGTTCTTGAAAAATTCTCTGAATTTCTGATTTAGTCCTGAATTGTTTCTAAGGCGTATTTTGGGCTTCGAGGGCTCATATTTGGGACAATATGTATGATTATGATTGGTTTCTGACATGAATGTTATATGTTATGAAATGTTTGAATTTTTTGTCCGTCTAAATTGTAAACTTTGATAATACTCTGTAACCCTGTTCTAGCGATGGATTCGGGTTAGGGGTGTTACAAGAAAAGATTTAAAATATGACATGACAAGCACATTCGAGTTCTAGAATTTGAAGCAGGTCAGCAAGTCTTGTTATTCAATTCCAGATTAAGATTCTTTCCAGGTAAGTTAAAATCACGTTGGTCCTGTCCATTTACGACTCACCAAATTTTTCTATATGGAGATGTCAAACTTCAAGATAATGGAGTTAATTTCTGAGTTAATGCTCAACGTTTGAAACATTATTTGGGGAATAAAATTGAGCGGGTAAAGTCTTGTTTATTTTATCAGATACTTAACGTTTTCTCGTTTTCTGTTAATAAAAAAACTTAGGTTATATATATCTATCTATATATATATATTGGTTTAGTATGTGAAAATAAATTCTGTTTAGGAGATTGGAACTTAAGAGAGACTGTTTGTGACCCCTTCAATCTTTCTTGAGAATTGATTTTAACATAATATTCCAAGAAATTATGTCCTAAGTACAAAAATAAATTTTTTTATTTTTCAAATAAAAGGGTCAATTTTGATCCCAGTTTTAATTGCAATTCAATTTTCAAATTTTCTTTAAGTTTAGGGACTTAATTGAATTATTTTAAAAAATTAGTTTTTTGTAAATATCAAAATTAACTGTCTCTTTTGTAAATATTTTAAAATCAGTTAAAATAAATGATTTAATTTTTTAACAAATAAGTATGATAATAATTAATATATAATTATATCTTATAATATATATATTAATTATTATCAACTTTGTTTATTGTTAGAATTGGTTTGAATTTTATCATATTTTAATTAAAATATTTTATTTTAGTAAATAAAGTAATAGTAATTAATATATAAATATAAATTATATTATTTATTAATTGTTATTAACTTATTGTGACATTAGGACTTACAGTAATTTAGTATTATTTTGTTCTTAGAATTTTAGTTGAACTCCTTCTATCTATCACTTTAAATACCATCACATAAATCATCATTCATCAAACCAATTTTCCCATCCACCTTTCCCACCGTTGGCCTTAGCATCCAAACCCACCTAGTGCCTAACCACTACCAGTATCACCGACAACATACCTCCAGCCTAGTGGCGCTCGCACCAGCTCCCGCACGCTGTTGCTGCCACCTGCCCTGCCTGCTGATCCAGCCGACGCACCTGCCTGCTGCATCCGCCCAAGCAGCTGCTTCATTCTGCTGCTCCCTTGCACCGCATGCAAGCCTGGAATCCTGCGCACCAACTAGCAGCCTGCTTCCAAGCACATCCACCAGTTGACATAGCAGCAGCTCACGCTTGGCCCTCACGCACGCACCCGTTTCCACCGCCCAAACAGTTGCGTTAGTTGCTGCCCTTGTGCCGTGCGCACCTCAGCCATAAAAATCAAGGCCCTTCTCACTCTTACACCATATCATCATTAAAATTTGTCGCTACCATTATCACGATCACCTTCTATTTGAAATATTTTGCTCCCAATTTAATTTTTTTTAAGTTCTTATTTTTCTTTACGCAAAGGTGGCAAGAAATTTCTTTCTCTTAAATTTTAATTTAATTATTTACCCTTTCAAATTTCATGAATTGTTAAATTAGTTATATTTTTGAGAAAATATTTGATTCATCTTATTTTCAAGTTGAATTATGCCTCGTAAAAGAACTCGTGCCTCTATTCAAGTTGAAGGATCACAAAACAAATTTCACTGTGAAGAAGCACAAGCGAGATACAATAGCATCTTCAAAAATCAGCAAATGCTCCCAAAAAAAGGCTTTACACTGAAAGAAAACAATTGTATCGATTTCATGGCGTGCATTCGACAAATTGCTAAACCCCTCAATTGGGAGTTGTTTTGTGAGAAAAGACCTTGTGCAGATGAAGAGATAGTTCATGAATTTTATGTGAATTTGACCTCAAGCTAATTAACGGAAGTTGCTGTTTGAGGAATCAAGGTACCAATAAGCTCAAATGCTATTAAGAATTCTTTTAATTACCTGATTTTGAATACAACGGATATTCTTTTTTAATGAGAAATATTGAGGTTGAAAAATTGCAAGAAATTCTTGAGGAACTTACAATTCTAGGTTCTAAGTGGACTGTGTCAAAGTATGGAAATCACACTTGTCGTAGAGAATATTTGACACCATTAGCAAAGGTATGGTTTTATTTCATTCAATTCAGCCTTATGCCTATTTCATATGGACCACAATTTCATTAGAGCGAATGTTCTTGTTATACTCGATTTTAACAGCAAAGACCATTGATATGGGAAAAATCATTCTGAGGGAAATGTGAAATTGTACCGCTAGACCTTCTGGCCCAACATACTTTCCCTCTACGATAGCAATTTTGTGCTTGAAAGCTAAAATTCTTGCAAATGTAAAGAAGATAGGTTATAGCCAGGGCACAATCTCAGATTGGAACCTCCCGAATAGCTAAAGATTTTGTTTTACAGCAATGAGTTGAATTAAGCGAGGATCCCGAAGAAGAAGAAGAAGATCCCGCAGAGATCAAACCAATGCAGTCAGCTAAAATCCCTGATAAGGCAGAGCCAATTGAACCAATAACCGAACCTAACATGGCAACCTCAACATTCAGAACTCAATCGCCTCACCTAGATCTTCGTGATGAATTGTCAAAGTTGATGGACCTAATGCAAAGTATGTAGTGGCAGCAACAAGCTTACTGGATATTTTCAAAAATATGAGATGACTTAATGAGAAGCGCTTTTATGAAAATATTCAATGACCCGTTTATTTTTGTTCTTGAGTTTTTGGATTTTATATTTGAACCATGGAGTCCAATATCGAAGAGGGAACGAAGTAGTTATGCAAAAAAAAAAAAAGACGATGGAGCACAAGATGAGTCGGATTCTAAGGGATCTGTAAATTAATAAAAAGGAGGGACCTTTACTTTATTTTATTTTCTTTCTCAGAATGTTCAATATTTTCAGGATTAGGTTCTATTAGGTTTTTTATTTCTCACATAATAAAATAAGAGGTGGAAATCAAAAATAAAAATGAACAAGTTGCAAAATAAGAAGTGTGGCAATAGATATGTACATGTCTAGGATTGGATCCAGAGAGAGCTTGGTACTTAAGCAGTCAAATTGACTCACATCCTCTTTTCTAGAATCCTACCTGGTGCATAGTATATATTGACTTCTAACAAAGAGGACATTGTTCATCTTAAGTAGGGGGACCGAAAAATTGAAATTATTTCCTCTAAGAATAATTTTTTCTTTTAATTATGGTTAGGTTATATTTTGTTCAAAAATTTGAAATTTTGTTAAGTATGCTAAACTTCAGTAAGAATAAAGTTCTATTATTTCAATAATTGTTATGTTAGCTGAATTATGACATAAATGTATTCTTAATAAAGTATGTAAATCATACCATAAAATTTTTAGTTCCTTAGGAAAGCTAGGCATGCAAGAAAGTTTAAGTCTCTAGAATTGACTTAGTAATTTCTTAAAGTGAAATCCTAGGAAGCATGGAATGTTGAAAATGATTTAGACAAACTTTTTTTTGGACCGTTTGAGCCTTTCAAGCTAACCTTGATGAACTTTTATCCTTTGAAACCCAACTTTGAGACTATATGACCTAATTTTATTTGAACCCTTGCAATATTTAGCCATCACTTCTCTCATAATTATCTTTAAATTGTCCCAAACACTAGACTCAGTCTATTCAGAATATTCTTTGAAAATAAGGTTGGGGGAGTTCAAAAGAAGTATCAAGTGCTAGAAAAAATTGTAGTATATACAATAAAATGCTTGTGTTAAAAAAAAGAAGAAAGATCATATCTACTCGAAAGAAATAGATATACAAAAGAGCATGTAAAAGAAAAATGAGTTGGTGTATTGAAGGTAATTATTCCGAAAGGTTCGATGCAAGCTGAGGCTAGGGTTTTTAGCCTAAATTTATCTATCTTTTACCTACCCCTAGCCCAGCCATGTTATAGCCTATTTAAAAGACCTATTGATTTAAATCTCTGTGCTACCTACATTAGTGGGGAGAAATTGCTATATTCAACATATGAAGACATAAGTTAAACTTAATGATTGCAGCTTAATCTTAAATAAGGGAATAAAATCAAATTGGTAGGGATTTAACATGTCTTTATTGAGAAAGCATTTAGTCTGTTTTTTTCTATCATAATAATAATTGAGATTAATTTGAACGATATGTATACTTAAGTGGCATAAATCTCAAAATTTTTGTTCTTGAGCATAAGTATACTAAATTCATAATTATGGGAAGAATGTTTTCTGAAAGAGTTTTTCAAAGGTGTTTCCAAGAAATTTTTTACAATTTGTGCATTACTCGGGATGAGCAATGAATTAAGTTTGGGAGTATGGAAAGACAAAAATATATAGACTTTTTTAGCACCTTTTGAGCTCTAATTCATGCAGTTTCGTAGTAAATTTTGTCAAAATTCATACTTTAATTATAAAATAATTAATTTTCACTTAAATTATTAACATATTGAATTTTAATTATTTTTATAATAAATTTTTATAAATTTTTCTTATTTTCGATAGTTTTGCACAGAAAGGTGAAAATTGGCTTAGTAGATACCTCAAAAAGCCTAAATCGTTAGAGGAATTTTTGCATTGAGTGAACAAAGGGAAAGATTAAGTATTTTTCCAGCCAAGGTTGGTCCAAATGATGATAATTTATATACATTATATTTAATTTTTATCCAAGTTTAATTGGGTTAAAAACTAATATAAAGCCTGAAGGAGAAATTGGCCTAGTGTGCTAAGCATTGAAGGCTGATCCAATAAAGAAATTTGCAGCCCAAAACTAACCTAATAAGCTAACCCAATCAGCTTATTTAGGTGATTTAATTAATTGCAAAATATCCCTTAGGTTTCTTTAAATATCCATTCAAACCCTCCACTTTTTGTGGTTTTAAAAAATGCCTCAAGCTAAATTTAACAAAGTTTGAAACATTCAAACTTTGCATCAATGTGTGGCCGACCAAGGGGGATATGTGGCTGCTGATTTTTTTCTATTTTTAGCAGCCAATCCCACCTATAAATACTATCATCTCCTATTCATTCAACACACCTCTCATTCACACTACTTTCTCTCTTTTGCTCATTTTCTCCTTTCCAAAACCTCTATTTATTTCCCATTTTTCCCTTCTATTTCCCTTTGTCGATTTCCCTCTTGGGAAAGAGCTTTCAACCACCTTGGGTATTAGTATTCAAGTGATTATAGAAGCCTTGAATCAACAGAACGAGTGGGGAAGGAGAGAAGCAAACTAGTCTGACTTCGGAGAAACACTAGATTTGATTCTAGTTTCCTATCATTTAAATTTTGTTGTTGTTGTTATGAACATGTCTACCAATATTTCTTATGTTTCTATTCTTAATTTAATTAACATGGCTTAAATTTAATTCGTGTTAGGTTGATTGCATTTCGTCTACTTAAATTATTAAAGTCATGTTTGTGTTGTTATAGGTCTTGGTAAATTGTTTGATTAAGTAAAACCATGATTATGTTATACTTGCATTATAATTGTAAGGTAACTAATGATTTAATTATTAATTGTATTGAAATTTTAATTAATTGACACAATACCTAATTAGTGCATGTTTAATCTTTTAAGGTAGTTGAGGTTTAAATTAGCGACGGTATTAAAGGGTACATTAGCCTTGCATAACTTGCAAGATTATTGTGATTAAATTGTTTCAATGTAGGAATATATTGTTACTTCACTTAATGTTTTACTTGCTTATTAAAATTGATTAATTGTTTGAATTGGCATAGTAATATGTTCAAGAGATTAGTTAATTTGGTAAGTTGGTATGTTCTCTAAGTTAACAAATTATCAAGTTGCCGTGAATTTATTCGTAACAACATGAACATTGTTTTAATAATATTAAGTTAAGAAATATAATTGATCTAACAAAATTATGTCATATTGATTAAACTTATTTTTCAGAAATCGTGCATTGGAATTTTTACCTTTTAATTTTCTTAGTTAATTTTCTTAGTTAAAATCTAGTTTTATTAAACCCTTTTCCAAAAAAAAAAAAAGAAAAAGATTTTCCTTCACCAAAGTGTTTTTAATTGCATTTCATAAATATTTTCTTACACAATCCCTGTGGGTACGATACCTTGACATGTACTTGTCACTTTATTACTTGTTGTGATTGTGTACACTTGCACATTTCCATCGTTCCAAGCCCCTTTAGTCTGTTGTTTGGGTTTCACTTCCTGTTAGATGGTTTCCTATTTCCACCATTCTTATAATTTTCATTGTTTCCATTTCCATCACCATTACTCTTTTATTTGGGATTGGAAGACTTAGACTTGTTTTTCCCCAGACCTAGCTTGACAAAAAATTCTAGCTTGGCCATGACTACAGTAAGCTCAGTGATACCTTGTTGACGTAACTCTTGCTTCACCTAAGGCTTCAACCTGTATTCAAACTAGTAGAAAGCTTCTTTATCACTCAAGTTATTGATTTGAAGTATCAACTCATTGAACTTTCGAACATACTCCCGAACAGTGTCTTGTGGCGTAAGCGAACGCAACTTAACCTTAGCCTCCTTTTGGGCATACTATAGGAAAAAATGCTTTTACATCTCTTTCTGAAACTCCTTCAAGTCCCAATTGCAATCCCACCTCGTCTCTCCTCTGTATACCTACAACGCCACCATAAAAGAGTGACATTAGGAAAATAGACAGCAACAATGTTTATCTTACTACATATTCCTTAATGCATATCAAATGGAAGTATTGTTCCATCCATAGGAGAAATTATCCACATCTTTTTCTAACCTCGTCCCTTCGAGCTCTTTCAAATTAGGAGCATCCATTTTATGTTGGTTTGGCCCCGAAGCCAACATCCCATTACCCAGAACAACTTTATATATAATGAGCTCTCCCTTGAGCTACGCCACCTATTCCTTCAAAGCCATTACAATAAATTTGAGAGCATTATTCTTCTCTATTAGCTTCTCGGTCTGATCATCTAATCTGTTATAATTTGGTGTAGTAGATTAAACTAGTTTTCGTATTTGAGGAGCTTGAATATAAGCATTTTTATTATGTTCTAGTTGAGTATTTAGAATTCCATTTACATTTAATAAAAAGTGTAAATTGAGTCTTTTATTAACCTTAGGACCGAATGAGGCATAAGGGTAAGCTAATATATTTTTTGAGTGTGCAGGAGACCATTAGATGGCGTACCAACTCAATACTGGTTGCTGTGTTACAACACGGGGAGTTTGATGTTGCAACATAAGAAGCAGAGTACAAGAATTCTAAGGTTACCTTCAATGTCGCGACATAGCCAAGAGATGTCACGACATAGCCAAGAGATGTCACGACATAGCCAAGAGATGTTACGACACACCCCTCAAGCTACCCTGAATCTGAGAATTCTACCTTCGATGTCGCGACACAGGCACTAGGGTGTTGCAACGTCAGTTATGTATGAGAAATACTTACGAGCTAGAGCCGTTTTGGTTTGCACAATCAACATGTTTAATACGAGAGCAGCAGCTGACCTTGGGTTAGGGGCGACGACAACTCTAAATCTATATATAGGCTCATTTAACACTTGTTATGGACAACTTTTCATAGTTTATAATTTTCTTTGTAATTTCGGTTTCAGTTTTTCCTTAGGCTTTAAGTTATTTTCAGTTTTTCTATTTGCATTTTTTGGGATATTTGATTTGTGGAACTTGATCAACTCTTTGTGTATTTTGTACTTTAATTAATGCAATTCAGGATTATCTTAAACCTTTGTCTCTTGACTTGTTATTAATGTTTATCTTTCATAGCAAGTTTACTATGTTTTTTAGATCCATGAGGAACTAATCCTCTTATGGGGGATTAGCGAGTGGAAGTGTGATTAATTGTTGTTATGTAGGGTTTTCTTAGCGAATCAATGTTTGGGAAATGAAGTACTTAAACCCTAGGCTTGACAACCCTAGAAATTTATCAAGGTGGGAATTAACCCAAAATTGGTATGACCTATCCATGAACACTTTAGCCCTGAAGCAGTCTGGATCGAGGTTGAGAGATAAGTGGTTCTTGTCGACTCATTAATCTAGTGGAAAATTGAGAGATCCTGCTAGGGCAACAACTAGTTTATTGAATAGGGAACCCGAAGCGACAATTAGTTATGATTACCGAAGCGAACTAATTAACCATGCTCAGAGCTGATTCAGTTTCTATATCACATTTCCCAAAGTTTTTTTTCCTTTATATTATTTATTCTTTTTTTATTAAAATACCAAATATCTTTCTTTTTTTTATTCATAATATAATTTATTTAAAGTACTAATTAACTTTATTTTTACTTTGGTTAGGATTAATTCAGTGTTCGCTTCCCTTGGGTACGATCCTCGGAGTACTCACCTAATTTGTTGCAACTATATTACAACCTGACCTGTATGCTTTCGGACACCGCTTATTAATATATTTTGTGTAGGATTCTTACTCTGGACGTTGGTATGCCTGGAGACTGTTAAGTTGTTGGCACTGTTGCCGGGGAGGCAACGCCACTAGTTTGATTGTAATTGTTGCATTATAATAAATTATTAGGATTTTTTTTCAATTATAGATACGATTTTATTATTTTATTGTTGCTAACATCTTTTATTCCTTTTATGGTTTACTATATGACTCATAGTAGGGGAACAGCTATAGAGCTAGCCACTGACCCAGAAAGAATAATTCGTAGGAATCATCAATAGCAACAACGGCAGCAACAACAGATGCAGAACCAATTTACCACTGTGAGACAACCCACTATTCAATGAAATTAACAATAATAACCCAGAACACCTACCTACCACAACCACAGCTACTTGCAAATATACATATGGCACGCAACGAAAGAACTTTAAAAGAATACACGTTACCAAGTTTGGATATGGTTCAAGAAAGTATAACAGGGTTGGCCATCATGACTAACAATTTTGAGATTAAACCAATAATGATCCAATTGGTCTAGAACAATTTGCAGTTTAGAGGCATAATGACGGAGGAACCAAATAAGCATCTAAAATGATTTCTTCAACTTTGTGATACTTTAAATATAATTGGGTCACTGATGACACTATTCATCTTCAACTATTCCCCATCTCCTTAATAGATAACGTTTTTTCTTGGTTAGACTCATAGGCACCAGGATCTATCACAACATGGGATGAACTTGCAGGAAAAATCTTGTAGAAGTTCTTCTTCATAAGCAAATTGGTCCAACTAAGGAAGAAGATCGCAACTTTTAAAAAATTAGAAGGGGAAAGTTTTCATGAAGCTTGGGAGCATTTTAAAACACTAATTTAGAGATGCCCACAACATGGATTACTCGAGTGGCTAAGACTGCAAATGTTCTACAACGGGTTAGATGCAAACTCATGATCGAGACTAGATGGAGCTATAGGAGGAGCTTTAATGAATAAGACATATGAGGACAGTATGAAATGATAGAAAACATGGTGATGAACTCTTACCAGTGGCCAACTGAAAGCTAAACATATGGGCAGAAATTATCTACGATAAAAGTTGTCCAAAAAGATGATAGATACCAACAAATAGTGGATAGACTCAACTGTTTAGAGTCCACGTCTGATGTTTCGTCCATATATAGAGGAGACAAAACAACTCTTCCATTATATCAATTATCACACCAAGGGCATGAACTGTGTCAGGAATAGGGGTGGAAACCCTTATTCAAATACGTATAAGCTAGGATGGAGAGACCATTAGAACCTAAGATGGGGTGAAAACCAGGAAGGAGGTGATAATTCTAGCCAAGTTTAAAATGCTAATTATTAACCTCCTTATTTACAAAAGCCTTAGAAAAGGGCCAACTCGAATAAACATACTGTATTTGGTTAACATTTGGATCGGATTGAAGGGGAAATGCACTTAATGATGACAAATGTGAAACATGTGCAATCTGAGTGCACCAATTCCACGAACGCATTGACTAAACTAGAAGACCTGATGAGCAAATTAATGAGCATGGTGGGAGATATCAAAAGAAAAATTGGTAGGGGAATCCCAAGCAACACAGAAAAGAATCCTCAAAGAGAGGGAAATGAGTATGTGAAGGCAATAGCACTCCATTTAGGTAAAATACTGGGTAGGTAAGAAAAATAAGCTCATGAGTAAAACAAAGAGGATTGTGAAGATTTTCAAAAGAAACCTAAGAATTCGAGAAGGAAACAGAACTGGAAGAAGTAGTTGAGCTGAAGAAAGAGCCAGTTAAGGAACATGTAAGTGCAAAAGTACCATTCCCTTCACGGTTGGACAAAAAAACAAAGACGGGATGAGGATGAATTTGTAAGTTTTCTAAATTTATTCAAAACGTGAAATTTGAACTTGTCTTTAATTGATTTAATTGAGAAGTCCCTAAGTACACAAAATACCTAATAGAAAAATTAAAACAAGAGAGCAAGTTAGCATAAGCGCCTCATGTAGTGCGATTATTTCAAAACACATCCCTCCAAAACTAAATGACCTGGGGAGTTTTACAATACTTATAGAGACAAAACACATCCATTTTAGCAAGGCTCTATGTGATTTAGGAGCCAACATTAATTTAATGTCGTTATATATTTATGAAAAAACTCGAGTTATGGGATTTAAAACATACACAGATCACAATACAAATAGCAGATAGGTTTTCAGTACAACCTATAAGAGTACTTGAAGATGTGTTAGTTAAAGTGAGGAGCTTTATTATCCCGATAGACTTTGTAATATTAGATTTTGAATAGGACCGTGAAATACTTGTTCTATTGGGTAGACGCTTTTTAGCAACATTAAGGTTCACCATTGACATAGAGAAAATGAATTAACCATGAAGATCAAGGGTAAAATAGAAACTTTTCAAAATCGTAACCAACAAAACGAGGTGGACAGGGAAAAGTTAGGAAGGAATTGTTATGAAATATCTATCCAAAAGTCTAACTACCCTAAGCTAGGGAAAGTATTCTCCATGATTAGTTGATCTGCCGTAATTCGGTGTAGCAGATTAAACTAAATTGTGCACTTGAGGAGCTTGAAATCAAGCATTTTCACTAGGAATTAATTATGTTTTTGTAAGTCTTTGTTAAGTCAATAAAATGTGAAAAATGAGTCTTTTATTGACCTTAAGGGCCGAATGAGGCCAAAGGGTGACCTAATGACCTTTGTAAGTGTACAGGAGACCATTAGAAGGCGTAATAAACCAATATCAATCACTATGTTGCAACATGGAATGCTTGATGTTGCAACATAGGGAGTAGAATGGAGAAATCATGAAACTGCCTTCTATGTCGTGACATAACCCTGAAGATATCCCAAAGGAATTACACTGACTGTTATGTCGTGACACAGGACTTGGTGTGTCACAAAATTGACTTTGGACGGGAATTAAACACGATTCAGGGGGAGTTTTGGTTTGCACAATCAAACTTAAAGCTCAGGAACATTAACTAACCTAGGGTTAAAGACAACGGCCACCTCAGATTTATAAATAGGCTCTTTTGTCACATGTAAAAGACACCATTCACTTAGCCTAGAATTAGTCTTTTAATTTCAGTCAATTTTCTCTTTTCTTAGGTTAGATTTATTTTCATTTGTTCTTTCTTTATTTTGAGAGACCTAAATTGTGGAAACAATCAAACCTGGTGATTCACTATCAATCTTAATACAATCAGGCTCTTTCATAAACACTATATTGTTGATTTATGTAACATGTTTTCTCTTCATATCAATTTTATATTGTTGATAGAGGCCATGAGGAACTAATCCCTTTATAGGGGATTAGCGAGCGGAGGTATGATCTATTAACTATTTTGTAGGGATACTCCATGGATCAACTATTTGGGAAAGGAAGAACGTAAAACAAACCCTAAGCCTGACAGCCCGGGTGAGTCATCAAGGTGGGAATTAACCCAAAATTGGTATGGCTAAACCATAAACACCTTCACCCCAAATCGGTCTAGACTGTAAGGTCTGAAGATAAGTAGTCTTTGTCGAATTGTTTTTTGAGTAAAAGATTAGAAGATCCTGTTGGGATAACGACTAGTTGATTGATAAGGAACCCGAAGCGATAATTGATGGAGATTACCAAAGCAAGCTAATCACCCATAATCAGATTCGATTATTTCTATTTTTCAATCTCTTGAATTTTTGTTCTTTATGTTATTTTATTTTTATTATTATAAAACCCCTAAAAACTCCTTTTTATTTTACCTTCGTACTATAACTAAAGTAAAGTACTAACTAGATCTTTCAGTATTTAGGTTAAAATTGATCTAACCCTCACCTCCTTTGGGTACAATCCTCAAAGTACTCACCTACTCCGTTGTAACTATATTACAACTGGACTCACATACTTGCGGATACGACCTTATTTATATATCTTTTATTGCAGTATTCACACTCTGGACTTTAGTATGTCCGGAGGTGGTCAAGTTGTTGGCGCCATTATCGGGAGACAATGTCACTAGTTTAATTTTAATTTTTGCATTCAGAACGAATAATTAGAAATTTTTTAAAGTTTTAGATACTATTTATTTATTTTTAAGTAAAATTATTAACATTATGCAGGTGTTAGGAACTTTGTTTGATATAAACTGTCTACAACCTAGCATTTCCTACCATGTTATTCATAAGTCACATTTTGAACTAAATCCTTCCTTGTTAACATGGATTTCTAAAAATGTTAGGTTTACTGATCATGAAACTGAGGACCCTATAGTGTTTTTACAGAGAGTTGATCATATATGTAGCACTGTTACTTACACAAATGTTTCACCAGATGCTATTAAATTGTTATTAATTCCATTTGCACTGGATGGGAAGGGGAAAATATGGCTAGAAGCACTTCCCCCAGACACCATTGCTACTTGGACTGAGTTTGTACAGTTACTTCTTCACCGAGAAGTACCCATGATAAAGGTACTAAGAACTTATACATAGTTATTTTATTTTAAGTAGTTTATTACTGAAACATTGGGGCAAGCATGGGAATGGTTTAAAATAATTCTTAGATCCATATTAGGTGCATGTATACACTTCGCAGTTCAGATACATCATTTCTATTATGGGCTAGACAGTCAAAATAGACAAAAATTCGATATTATGACAAGAGGAAGTATTTGGATGAGAACTTTGGCATTCACGAATTCTCAGTCTATGGAGACTATTTTCAAGAATATTTGGAAAATCTGAAGAAAGTCCTAGAAAGATACGAAGAGACTAATCTAGTGCTTAATTGGGAAAAATGTCATTTCATGGTAAAAGAAAGATTGGTATTGGGGCATCAGATATAAGGAAAAGGTATGGAAGTAGATAAATAAAATATCGAGGTTATAAAAAATTTTACTAATCCAACAAATGTTAAAAGAGTTTAGATTTTTTTAGGATATGTAGGATTTTACCGGAGGTTTATAAAAGACTTTGCTCACATATCTAAGCCAATGGATCAATTCCTCCAAAAAGAGACACCTTTCATTTTCAACCAAAGCTGCGTCAAGACCTTTGAGATAATAAAATAAAAACTCATATTTGTTCCAATAATCATCACCCTTAACTGGTTAGAACATTTTATTATTATGTGTGATGGTAGGGATTATGCAGTAAGTGCAGTTTTGGGACAAAAGCAGAATAATTTATTTAAAGTTGTTCATTATGCAAGCAAAATATTGAATCTAGCACAATGGAACTACACTACAACTGAAAAAGAGATGCTAGCAATAGTGTTTGCTTGTGAAAAAATTTAGCCCTACTTAATAGCAAATAAAGTATATGTGTATACTGACCATTCTGCATTAAAATATGATATGAAGAAAAAAGAGACAAAAGCCAGGCTAATGAGATGGGTTATACTGCTTCGAAAATTTGATTTATGGATAATGGATAGGAAAGGAACTAATAACCAAATTGTAGATCATTTATCTAGGATTGAGAATAATTCAAAAGTAGAGAACATTGAAGAAATTAAAGTGACTTTCGCAAATGAGAAATTATTTAGAGTAGACATCTGTCAGACCAGGTTTGGCAAGCATCTAAGACCATGGTATTCAAATTATGTCAATTATATTGCAAGATGGGTATTTCTCATAGAGGCATCTTGGCAATAGAAAAATAGGATAGCTTATGAATTAAAAACTTCCATGTGGGAAGAAGTGTATGTGTTTCGACAATGTGTGGATCAATTGGTTCAGAGGTGTGTTGAGAAGGAAAAGATATCTGACATTTGATACGGATGCCATATATATCTATGCGAAGGGTATTTCGGGGGAAAAGAGGACAGCCTATAAAATGCTACAATTAGGATTTTATTGGCCAAATATGAATAGAGATGCTTATGAATTCGTACAAGGGTGTGATAGGTGTCAACGAACTAGGAATATATCAAAAAGGGGAAGAAATGCCACAAATATGGATAATCGAGGTTGAAGTATTTGATGTTTGAGGGATTGATTTCGTGGGACATTTTCCAATTTTTTTTTAGAATTAATACATTCTTTTGGCTATTTATTATGTTTCAAAATGGATTGAAGTTGTCGCTTTACCTACCAATGATACAAAATCAGTTGTAAGGCTCCTAAGAAAAAACATATTCGCTAGGTTTGGTACACCACGAGCATTGGTGAACGATGAAGGATAGCATTTTTGTAGCAAGCAGTTTGAAGCAGTTTTGGCTAAATGAAACATAAGGCATCGAGTGACAATATCCTATCACCTACAAGCTAATGGGCAAGTAGAAGTGTCTAATCATGAAATAAAATAGATTATAGAGAAAATAGTATATCCAAGTCGAAAAGATTGGCCAGCAAAGCTAGACGATGCATTGTGGGCTTATAAAATAGCGTATAAGATTCTTTTAGGTATGTCTTTGTATAAGCTAGTTTACGGTAAGAATTGTCACTTACCAATTGAATTGGAAAAGAAGGTATATTGGGCATTCAAGGAATTAAATCTGGACCCAGAGTTAGCTAAGAAAGAAAGATTATTTCAACTGCAGGAATTAGAATAATTCCATTTTATGGCCTATGAAAATACTAAAATGTATAAGGAGAGGAGTAGACTTTGAAACGATGCAAAGATTAGAAAGCTAGAATTTTTATCTAAACAGAAAGTTCTATTGTTCAATTCAAGATTAAAATTATTCCTTGTAAAACTGAAATGAAGATGGACATGTCCACATACCATACACTAGGTAACTCCTAATGGAATAATAGAGTTGATTGGAAAAAGGGGGACACCTTTTTCTAGTAAATGGCAAAAGAGTAAAACATTATTTTGGATGACCAATCAACACAATTGTTGATGAATGAATCTTGCATTGTAATGTGTTATAGGAATTACAAGGAATCAAGGGGAAATTAACAACATAAATGAGCGATGATGAAGAAGACCAAAATGTTGATTCCAAAAAATATAGGGGAATCTGCCCCGCATGTTACGACAATGGAAAATATTCAGATCATAAAACCTGATCTCAGTGTTACGACATCATTGCATAACAATTTTTTTTGAATTAACAATAACTGCTGACATTTTTCGAGTTTAATTATACTAGGATTCTTATCCTTTAACTTCTTATTTATTAGAAATAAACTATAACTCTTGAATACTTTATTCTGTCCTTTTAATCTATAAATAGGTCACATTGATCCTCTTTTTTATCACCAACAAAAAAAAAATTGCAGGCATAATAGTTTGTGCAGGGAGTTGCAGCAAAAATAGATTATCAAATGGCTAGTTTCAGTGTAAGTGCTTCAAGTCCAGCTGTTGAGTTCCAAGAAAGTGACATGGATAGATATTTGCAACAAATACAGCCGTGTGCCTTTATTCAATAGCAGGGATTAGATCCTTTAATGAGGAATTGAAAAGGAATATGGGAAAGTGCAATCGAAAGAGAATGGACAAAATTTTGTTTACCATTTGAAAAGCCTACAATAATCCCTATGGTGCAAGAATTTTATCTAGCATTAAAGCAAAAAGAAATAACTAGACCATTCTGCAAGATGCGTTCACCTATGAAGGTCAGAGGGGTTAATGTTTCAATGATTAAGATGAGTATTTGCCAATTTTATGATGCGCCATATTATTATCACAATTATCTCTATAAACATATTTGAAAGAATTAAAAAATATAGATACAGAGGAAATATTGCAATTTTTAATAGAAGGGAAAGAGATATGAACATATCAGACAAGAACAATAATACCTAAGACATTTAATCAAGAGCTAATGACACCAAAAGACAAGATGTAGATGAAGCTTGCAAAGAAAAAGAGGGGTACGATGAGATCACCTTTGGCTTGTTTTAGAGTGACGAATCACTGCTAAAAGCAACCTTTCACTTACCTTAAGTTCTTAAGGGACCGAAGGCGTTAGCTTGGGCTCGGTTAGATTTTCTTGAAGGAAAGGGAAGAGACTAGTCATTAAAAAAAAAAGAATCATACTGATGAGTTCCTATTCAAAGCCCTCTGATCTTCCCGGGTTATAAACTTTCATCTCGATTGGGTTCATGTTCGGGAGACGTGGGAAGATCAGTTGCTGCCAAAGCTATAGACTCAGGTCTAACAAGGGGCTATCAAGCTTCTCACTAAAGGTGCTCATCAATACCTATTCTTCTTGGTTGTTCCCGACTAGCTGAACCCGAAGAGTGAGTTAGAAGGACCGCTATCAACTTATTCAAAATTCCTTTTGCCTACATTAGAGATGTCTGAGATTGGCCTAATTCAAGCTATCATAACATACAGGATCCTCCAAAAGAAAAAAAATGTATTGGTACATGGATATACAAGAATATGGTTTATTGTGCAAGGAATTTAGGAAAAGGAATATTTTCCCCTCATTTAGTCACAAAATTGTGTAAAAGAGAAGGAGTCCCTATCGAACGGATGGATAAAACTATGAATCCCCCAATAAAACTACTCGGTGATGACAAATTCAAGCAATTTGTTCTCCTACAAACAAAACAGAAAGAGGAAATGTGGAAAAGGGGGTTTCAAGAAGATGATGAATAATATTTAAAATTAAGATAGTAGGATTTTTATTTTTAGGAGTAGATTAATTTAGGAAAAGTAGATGTGTTTCTTATTAGGAATTTGTATTTTTAATTGTTGAATTAAGTATTTCTTTTATGGTTTGTATTAATACCTTTACAGACGATTTAAATTTATTTTAGAACTAGGAAATTTTTAGTTGTTTTGTATATTGTTCAAATTTTCTATGTAGGAACCCAATGCAAAGAAAAAACAACAATTTGAGCTATTAACGAGCAAAGGAGGAAATACCCACCATTAGTAGTAGAAGTGACAATGATTAGTTAGGTAACTTCTTTCCTTTTCTTTTTATGGGCTGCACATTGAGGACAACATGTCAACCAAAGTGTAGGGCGTAACATAGAAAAATTGTTTTAAATTTTTACGTTTTTCCTTGATCTTTCTTGTAATAACCCGATTTAGGGCCTAGTCGGAACAGTGGTCTCGAGACCACAAATTCAAAGTTATAAAAATAATTTTTATTATAATTATGATATTATAGCATGATTATATTAGTGCATGAAAAATTTAATGAGTTAATTTTAATGTTCTCAAGCCCGATTGCGATAAGAGACTAAATCGCATAAAAGGCAAAAGTTACCTTTTAGTACCCAAATGTGTTAAATAGCTAGAGAATCAAAATTTTGAGTATTTAAAGGGCAATTAGGCCCTTTTTAGAGTGCTTGGCCGGCCATGGGAGACAAATTGGTCAAAAAGTCCAAGTTTGGTTGGGTTTGGTGGCTAATTTGACTAATATAGTAATAAAATAAGAAAAGATGATATCACCTTCTCATCTTCTTCTCTACCACCAAAAATATCAGCTAAAATGGGGGTTTTAAAGCTCAAAATCTGTGGCAACTTAAAGCACTCATAAGTAAGTGATTTTAATGAGTTTTCTTCAAGATTTTTATATTTTTGAGACCCTTGAAGCATGAGCTTTCAAATGAGGGTGATATCTTACAAAATAGTCAAGAGTTTAGGATTTTTCCATGGATGTATTTGTGTTATATGCTGAGTTTTTATGGAAAATATGAGTCCTAGTTGTGCTATAAACAACTTTTGTGAAAGGTGTTAGCATGAAAACACCTAAAGGGGCTAGTTTGCATAAGTTGCAAATTAAGTAATAAGTGTGTGATATATTGAGAATTTGGGATTTCTCTAGTAGTAAAAAGAGTTTAGCTAGGCTAAAAATGTGAAGAAATTAGATAAAAATTGATTTTCGGGCATAGGGGTAAAATGGTCATTTTGCCAAGGCCTAAGGGCAAAATGGTTATTTTATTGAAGTTGTGAATTTACGAATGCTTAATTGTGTTTGGTGACTAAAAGGATGTATACTATTAATATAGATCAAGATTTGCCAAGACCGAGCCTAGATCGAGGTAAAGCCAAGCAATTCGATTAAGCCGTTTAGTCAACCACTTTTTGTAGTCCAAGGTAAGTTGTATGTAAATAGTACAACTACACTGTTAATACTTGTAGTCATATTTTCATTGAATTGATATTGTATGAATTGTTAAGTTATAAACTGAGAATGCCTTGTAATATTCGAGATAGTAGAAATATCCCGTTGAACTTTAGGATATGAATTGGATATTCGTGCTAAGACGTTAGGTGATTTGTACGCTAGTATAAGATCATGTTTGGGACATGACATCAGCATCCAGGCGAGGGCTAGTGTAAGACATGTCTAGGACATGCATTGGCCTCGACAGAGATAGCCAGTGTAAGACGTGTCTGGGACATGCATCGGCTAAGAGTTGTGCTAGTGTAAGACATGTTTAGGACATGCATCGGCACGCATATATGAGAGCCAGTATAAAACCATGTCTGGGACATGGCATCGGTAATTTATCCCATGTCAAAGGTTTATAGAATATCCAGTAGTTTCCCAAAACAGTTCAATGGTGAAAGTTGTAGTTCAATTTTGATAAAGAAAGGATGATCATGTTACGAGTGTTACAGGTACCTATATGATAAGCAGGAGAAATGAGTTTAATTTAGAAATTGAGACTTGAGTAAGTTAAGTTATGTTTACTTTTGAGCTATAAGCATGATGGAAAATGGTGAGAATGTTGTTGTATACTTATTATATGCAACTTACTAAGCTTTATGCTTACTCTCTTTCCTTTCCCTTTTCTTTCAGTGCTGCTAATTTACTGAAGGATCCCTTGAAGTCAGAGATATCGATCACACTATCATCCGTTATACCTGGTATAGTTGGATTCATATTTTTGATTGTGGCATATATAAGGCTAGGCTAGTAAGTTGTATTATTGAGAAATTGTTCATGTGTTTTGGTTTAAGATAAAAGCCCTTCATTTTGTATTAGGCCTAGAATAATGGCTATTATTCATTCTGATGAATGCATATAATGTTCTTTCTTTAAATGAATTGGTGAGTTTTGGGGTGAAAATTGTATATTGACATGATCTTGTGTAGGTTGTACAAAATGGGTGACAATATGGCTTGAAAAATAGCCTAGTTTATCCACACACACGGGCGCGAGTCTAGGCCGTTTGTGACACACGGCTCACACCCATGGGTGTGTGTTATGGCCGTGCGTCCCCTGCACTTAAAACTTTCAAGTCATTTTACTCCACAAGCAGGCCACACGGACGTGTGTCATAAAGTCAGTAGGCATACTTGTAGCACACAGACAAGAGACATGGTCGTGTGTCTCGGCCGTGTGAAGGACAAGGTTATAGAGCACGGGTTTGTGCTTAGGCCATGTAGATTTGGCAGAATGCCCAGGTTTTTAGACATGGGTTCAAGACATGGGCGTGTCCCTAGCACACGGTCGTGCGTTCTACACCCACACAGGCGTGTGGAGCCTTTATGTAAAAAAATTTCTAAGCTTTACATAAGATCCCGATTGGGTTCCGAATCACCCTGGATCTATGTTTTGGGCCTCTTAAGCCCGTATACGAGATAGATTGCTTGTGAAAAGAAAAGTTTTAAATTGATTGAAATTTTTACGGCCCGGTTTTTGTGTGATTGACTGAGTTTAAGTTAGGTAACACCTCAAACCCTGTCTCAGCGTCAGGCATGGGTGAAGGGTGTTACATTTCTCGTCTTTTATGTGCTTGAGCTTGTAGAAATACAAGTGATTGGTTAGGAGCATTTACATAGGTTGCTTGCGTTTGTAAATAAATTTGGCATGATGATAGGTAATTTAAATTTTTTTATTATTAGACTACTAAATTCTATATGTTACACTGTAAATAATGATTAAGCAATCAATTGTACCAAATGATATAGAAAATACAAGGAAACGAGAATGCTAGTATGAATGATAAAAGGTTGAGTTTGAGTTTGTTTGATTAATTAAATTTGTGCATATTGAGATATTAAGGGATGACTTAAGGCATTGTTTGGAACACATCTAGAGATAAAAATATGACCTATTTATATTCAACTTTAGTACCAATTTTTCAGCTTGTTAACACTTTTTGATGAACCTCATTACAAACCTTATGCCGAAAACATCAGTTTGTATTTGCCTTTTGACGTTTGGCCATACATATTGAGGGTTAAGTAAATACATTGCGATAGAGTTTGTAAAAACATAGTGAAATATGAATGATTGGTGTGATATGGGAACTATAGGTTAGCCTGAAAGTTCAAAACAAAAGAAAAATTAAAAAAGAAAAAGTAATACGAGTAGAAAAAGTCCTGAAACAAGAAAAAAAAAATCATGAGTGAGATGCATTGAAAAGTAGAAAAGTGACAGTCATAGGCATAAGAAAAACTTGTTCATTAGTGCACAGAAACTTGTAGGCTAGTCGTAGTTACTATGTTATGCTATGGTTTCCTATATGGAGAGACAAGAAAGATGAGAGAAGGGGAAGTAAGGTGGTGAGTGAGTAAGGGTCACTAAGGCAGAAGAATAATGATCAATACGCTGTGCCAAACTATTTTCGTGTTTGTAACCCTTTTGATGCTTACTGTTTTTGAGTTTCATACTTGTCTTAAGCCTCAGAACATTAAAAGCTGAAAAGTCCAATGTGACCTAAATATCCTTATGCATGAATGGATGTTACATTAAACAATCACATAAATGACTATTTGTATTCTGTTCAGATAATCAAATTACTTGTATGATTTATTGATGGATCCCTACAGGCGAGACTCTTAATATTTGTATATTTTGTAACATACTGAACTTATATATTTGTGTCAAAAGTGGTAGGTCAATTATTCATCATGTCAAAATTGTTTGTGAATATGAAATACCTAGCCATGTGCTCCAAAGTCGATACTTGTATGATATTTGCTCAAGGGATGTCTTTTCTATTTCTTGTTTTTATTTATGTTGCTTGAGGACAAGTAATGAATTAAGTGTGGCGGAGTTTGATCTGTTGTAATTCAGTGTAGCAAAATAAACTAATTTTTGCACTTTAGAAGCTTAAAAGCAAACACTTTCACTAGGTATTAATTATGTTTTGTAAGTTTTCATTAAGTTAATAAAATGTGCAAACTGAGTCTTTTATTGTCCTTAGAGGCTGATTGAGGCCTAAGGGTGAGCCAATGACCTTTGTAAGTGTGTAAGAGACCATTAGAAGGCGTAATAAACTGATATCGGCTGCTAGTCACAACATGGAATACTTGATGTTGAAACATAAGGGGCAAAATGGAGAAATCACGAAACTGCCTTCGATGTCACGACATAGTCTAAGGGCGTCATGACATAGCTCTGAAGATATCCCAAGTGGAGTACATTGACTGCTGTGTCGCGACATCTATTCTGGACGGGAATTAAACACGAGTCATGAGGCTTTTTGGTCTGCACAATCAAACTTAAAGCTCGGGAACATTAACTAACCTAGGGTTAAGGACAATGACCACCTAAGATTTATAAATAGGCTCTTTTGTCACATGTAAAAGACATCATTCACTTAGCCTAGAAGTAGTCTTTTAATTTCAATCAATTTTCTCTTTTCTTAAGTTAAATTTATTTTCATTTGTTCTTGCTCTATTTTGAGATATCTGAATTGTGGAAACAACCAAACTTGGTGGATTTGTAATCAATCTTACTACAATCAGGCTCTTTTTTAAACTCTATATTATCGATTTATTTAGCATGTTTTCACTTTATATCGATTTTATATTGTCGGTAGAGGCCATGAGGAACTAATCCCTCTATGGGGGGATTAATGAGCAGAGGTATGATCTACTAACTGTTTTGTAGGGATACTCAACAGATCAGATGTTTGGGAAAGGGAGAGCGTAAAACTAACCCTAGGCCTGACAAACCTGGGAAGTCATAAAGGTGAGAATTAACCGAAAACTGGTATGGCCCATCCGTGAAAATCTTTGCCCAAACCGGTCTAGGCTGTGAGGTTAGAAGATAAGTAGTCATTGTCGACTCCTTATTTGAGTAGAAGATCAGAAGATCTTACTAGGATAACAACTACTTGATTGACGAGGAGCCCAAAGCGACAGTTGATGGGAATTACCGAAGCGAGTTAATCATGCTTAATCAGATTTGATTATTTCTATTTTTCAATCTCTTGAATTTTTGTTCTTTATGTCATTTTATTTTTATTATTATAAAAACCATAAAAAACTCCTTTTTTATTTTACCATCGTACTTTAACTAAACTAAAGTACTAATTAGATCTTTTAGTGTTTAGGTTAAAATAGATCTAACACTCGTCTCCCTTGGGTTTGATCCTTAGAGTACTCACATTTTCTATTGTAACTATATTAGAACTAGACCTATATTCTTGCGGATACTGCCTCATTTATATATCTTTTACTATAGTATTCACACTCTAGACGTTATTTCATCCCAAGGCCATCATTAGTGTAGGTTGAAAGCAGAAGTTTCGAGAATAGAATAAGACAAAGAAGCTGGAGTGACATGATGGATGCAGGGCGAATACTGATAGAATGAAAGAAGCGTCCATGGATATACTAACAAAATTGACGGATAAAACCAACATCAAAACTTGAAAATTTTAAATTAATTTTTAACTTTATGTATATTATAGTATACTTAACTATCTGATTAGTTTAGATTTTATTAAAATTTTGTTTAAATAGAAACCACTGTGTCATAGCACCGCGTCTAGAAGCAATAAAATTGAGAAATCATCTCGATGTCATGACACAATATCTATAAGTAGTGACAGAGAAGACAATCTACCAGGATTCCAAAATTGCAAAGTGTGTCGTGACATCGAACCCTGTTGTTGCGACAACGGTAAACTGCTAGTGGTGTTACGACATGGAACCCCTGTGTCACAACATCCCTGTAATTTCCTGCAAGGTAGACCCAAACCGATTGCACAACTCAATATCTTAAACCATGTTTTAACCCATTTTTAACACTAATATAGCCTTTATTTTAACCCTAAAACATATTATCAACTTTATCTAAACTCTAAAACCCTCCTTAACCTGCTTGAAACCTCATAAATTTCAAAAAAATCTAAAAGCTTTTCTACTTTTCCTTACTATTCTATCATAAAATCTCTTCTAATCTTATTCAGTGCAGAAGAAAACAGGAGACATTCAAATGAAAAAAAACAACCGTACATTACAAGGAATCCAAAAAGAAGTTATACAAGGTTAAGGGCTCCTAACTAATCTTTCTGTTGTTCCACTGAAAATTTTGCTTGTTAATTATTAATATTAGCCTAGGATACCATTCAATATGCCTATAAGGAAAGTTAAGAGAACTAATGAACTGAAACCATGAATGGTTCCAAACCCCTCTCATTTTCCTAATCAAAATATGGAGAAATATTTTCTAGAACTTCAGGGAAAAACATTTATTCAAGATAGGGGATTTGAATCGTTGATGGTTCTCTGCCAAGAGATTTGGCCTTTGGTCTGATTCCATATATGGGAACGCTTCTATATGATCCCAAAAAACTCCACTATGATCCCTGTAGTTCAAGAATTTTAATCATCTTTGCAGGACTAAGAGTCTAGAAGGACTGAAGGTTCCACTTTGGAAACAGTACAAGTGAGAGGAAAGGAAGAATGAATTACCCCTCGAATTATTTGTGAATTTTATAATGCTCTATTTTCTGAGAAAGCCTTTGTAGAAGAAACAAATTTAGATCACTTTAGAGACATAAATATGGACAATGTTATAAACTATCTAACGGAAAGAAGGGGCAACTTGAAGTGTCGCCCAAGTACGGATATCCCAACTTTGTTTAATCAAGCAATAATGTTTCCTGTAGCAAAAATATGGATTCAAATTTTGTGTACTCGAATTGCTCCTACGTTAAATGTTTTTAGTGTCAATACTTTTTGAGCAGTTTTGCTTTACGCTATTTTATAGAAGAAATATGAATCCAAACATGGATATACCAAAATATGAAAAACATGGATATACCAAAATATGAAACGGTGCGTTAGCGGCTAGAAAGTGGGATTTTTCTTTCCCCACTTAGTGATGGTCTTATGCAAAAGAGCAAGCATTTCAATGGTGTCCACTGAGTAGTCCATGAAGCCATCCCTAAGCATATTTGGAGACACACTGTTACACAGTACACAGAGCTTCGAACAAAACAAATAAAAGACTGGAACAAACGCCAACAAGAGAAGACAGCTACTCCAGCCTTATCTCAAAGGAAAGAAAAATTGACAAATCGACTAGAAATTGGGTAGTGTAGTCATAAAGTTGGATTGGATGATACACTGGATGCAAGAATAGTCTCAATTTTTCAACAATGTGCACAACAAAACAATATTATAGTACCTAATGATACGCCAGATATGTTCAGGCCAACTCATCTTGAGCAGGAAGAAGAGGATCATGAAAGTGAAGAACAAAAAGAAAGCGAAGATGAGAAAGGAGAGGAGGAGGATTGAATTTTTTTTAAAAAGATTGTAATTATTTGGAAAAAAAATTTTAACTTTTATTTGTAGGAGTAGATTGTTATTAGTTTTATTTTTCTATTTTAAGTTTTCTATATAGGAACCCTACGTGGAAGAAGCACAATAATTTAGAACTCACAATGATGAAGGGAGGAAGCACCTACCAATAGCTTACGGAACTACCACGATCAATCAAGTAACTTATTTCCTTATAATTTTAGGGCTACACATTGAAAAGAATGTGTTCTCTAAAGTGTGGAGGGGGTAACATAGAAAATTTGCTTCAATTTTTATGTTTTTCTTTTAACATAGAAAATTTGCTTCAATTTTTATGTTTTTCTTTTAATTTTTATTGTCGATTGTGTACTTGAGATTGTAGAAATACAAGTGATTGGTTAGGAGCATGTATATAGGTTGATTATAATACTATAAGTTTGGCATGATAGTAGAGGATTTTAAATTTTTTATTATTAGATTACTAAGTTCTATATATTACATTGTAAATAGGCATTGAACAATTGAATGTACCGGATGATATAAAGAATACAGGGAAACGAGCATGCTAGTATGTATGATCAATTGTGGAAATTGTGATTTTTTGGATGATTAAATTTGTAAATATTGAAATACCTAGGGATGACCTAAGGCATTGTTTGGTATATACATAGAGCCAAAAAGCTAACCCCTATTTATTCATCCTTAGTACCTATATTCGAGCCAGAAAACACTTCTTGATGAACCTTCATACAAAACCCAAGCAAAAAATTTTAATTTGTATTTACCCTTTTTCTTTTGTCCTAATTTGCACAACTATAGACGTCTAGTCATACGTATTGAGGGTTAAATAGATAGATTATGGTGGAATTTTGTAAAAATAGAGTGAAATAGGAAGAATCAGTGTGAAAGTGATTATAGGTTAGCTAATATGTGTAGCAAAATAAAAATTCAAAAGGAAAATCAAAACGAGTAGAAAAATTTCTTGAAAAGTAAAAGCTTTCGTGAATGAGAAATGTATTGAAAAAGAAGAAAGAAAAGTGACAAAGTCACCAAAAATAGACAGACTCATCCAATAGTGCACAAAAAGTTATGAGCTAGCCGTAGTTACTAAATTATACTGTGATTTCCTATATGGAGAAATAAGGAAGGTGATAGAATGAGAAATAAGGCGGTAAATGGGTAAGGGTCTCTAAGGGGGAAGAATAGGGAACAATACAATGTGCCAAACTATTTTCATGCTTGAAACTATTTGATGCTTAATGTTCTTAAATTCCATACCTATCCTAAACCTCAGAACGTTACAAGTGAAAAAGCCCTATGTGATCAAGGTTGACTTATTTATGAATTAACATCACACTAGATAATTACATTTAGGAATGTTTGTATTCTGCTAGGATAATCAAATTACATGTATAATTTATTGATGGATCCCTACATTTGAAACCCATAATGTTTGTATGCTTTGTAATATATTGAACTTAGGTGTTTGATATCAAAAGTGGTAAGTCAACTATATATCATGCCATGATTATATGTAAATATGACATGCCTAGTTATGTACTCTAAAGATAACATTTGTACCATCATTTCTCAAGGGTCGTCTTTTGATTACTATTTTTTTCCTTACTTAAGGACAAGTAATGACTTAACTGTTGGGGAGTTTGATCTGTCGTAATTCAGTGTAGCAGATTAAACTAGTTTTCGCATTTGAGGAGCTTGAATACAAGCATTTATATTATGTTTTAGTTGGGTTTCTAGAATTTCATTTACATCTAATAAAAAGTTTAAATTGAGTCTTTTATTGACCTCGGGGACCGGATGAGGCCTAAGGGTGAGCTAATATACCTTATGAGTGTGCAGAAGACCATTAGAGGGCATACCAACTCAATACTAGTTGTTGTGTTGCAACACGGGGAGTTTGATGTCGCAACATATAGATTAAAGTACAAGAGTTCCGAGGCTATCTTCGGTGTTGCAATATAGCCAAGAGATGTTGTGGCATACCCCTAAAGCCACCTTAAACCTAACCCTAAAGCCACCTTGAACCTAAGTATACTACCTTCGATGTCACAACACAGGCACTAAGGTGTCGCAATCGGTCCTGTACGAGAAGTACTTACGAGCTAGGGGCATTTTGGTCTACACAATCAAAATGTTTAATACAAGAGCGTCATCTAACCTAGGGTTGGGGACGGCGACAACCCTAAATCTATAAATAGTCTCATTTAACACTTGTTTTCCACAGTTTATAATTTTCTTTGTGATTTTAGTTTCATGTTTTTCTTATTTTTTAGGCTTTAGGTTATTTTCAGTTTTTCTATTTGCATTTGTTAAGAGATCTGATTTGTGGAACTTGATCAAATCTTTGTGGATTTCAAACTTTAATTAATACAATTCAGGATTTTCTTAAACCTTTATCTCTTAACTTGTTATTAATGTTTATCTTTCGTATCAAGTTTACTATGTTTTTAGATGTATGAGGAATTAATCCTCTTTTGGGGGATTAGCGAGTGGAAGTATCATTAATTGATTGTTATGCAAAGTTTTCTTAGCAAATCAATTGTTCAGGAAAGGAAGAAATTAAACCATAGGCTTGACGACCCTAGGAAGTCATTGAGGTGGGAACTAACCCAAAATTGGTATGGCTTATCCATGAACACCTTAGCCCCGAACCAAGCTGGATTGTAAGGTCGAGAGATAAGTAGTTCTTGTCGACTCGTTAATCTAGTGGAAGATCGAGAGATCCTGCTAGGGTAACGACTAGTTGATTGAACAGGACACCTTAAGTGATAGTTAGTTATGATTACAGAAGCGGGATAATTATCCATGCTCAGATTTGATTCAGTTTTTATATAAAATTTCCCAAAGTCTTTTTCCTTTATATTATTAATTCTTTATTCATAAAAATACCAAAAATCTTTCTTTATGTTTTTTTTGTAATATAAATTATTTAAAGTACTAATTAGCTTTATTTTTGTTTAGGTTCAGATTAATTTAGTGCTTGCCTCCTTTAGGTACGATCCTCAGAGTACTCACCTACTTCATTGTAAATATATTACAACCTGACTCGTATACTTGTGGACACTATCTATTAATATATTTTGTGTTGGATCCTTACTTTGGATGTTGGTACGTCTGGAGGCAGTTATCATTCGTGGCAGCATTGAGGGTCTCTCTTATTGTATCTCAACTAGAATTGAGAGCCACCGCCATATAGTCTTTGAGTTGCACTTTCATTATAACAGCCCAGTTTAGACCCTATTCAGAATAGTGGTTTTGGGACCATAAATCCGAGTTATAAAAATATTTTATATTATTTTCTGTGCTTATAATATGTGAATTATTATGTGTGAAAGTTTCGTATAAAAATTTTATTGTTTGCATGTCCGATTTGTGAAAAAAGACTAAATCGCGTAACGTATAAAAGTTGAATTCTATTGAGTGAATGTATTATTTAGAAATGATTTATTAATATGGGAGTACTTGAATGTCAATTAGCTCATTAATGAAATAGTGGAAGTTGTTGGCTTGGTATTTTTGAAGTTATTAAAGTTCATTAACGGTAAAAATGGTAAAATGTTTATTAATGTATGTTAAATAAAACAAAATGAATTTTATTTTCATTCTTTCACCATATTGCTTAAAATACAAAATAAAAGAAAGCTTTTTCATTCAAATAGGGTTCGACTATTATTCATCTTAATTAAGGTATATTTTTATCAATTTTTGATAATTTCTACGTTTTTGTAATCGTTGCTTAGTAATCTATCAAGCCCATGCCCTAATTTCTGACTTTGTTGGTGATTTTGAGTTATGCCATTTTTGATAATGTGAGCTCTATGAAGTTTGATGGTAGTAAATGAAAGATATGTGTTAGATTACTAAGTTTTATCTTTGAATTTTTAATGAATTTAGGTAATTTGGGCTAAATTGTAAAAAGGGGATCTTGAGGGACTAAAATGTGAAAAAAATGAAATACATGGGCTTATATGAAGTGTAGGAATATTTTTCCAAGCATTGATTGAATTGAATTATTCATATTTTGTGATTTTGTGAATTATGGACTACATTGCAAAAAATATGAAATGTTAGGGGCAAAAGTGTAATTAGACTATTTATGTGTTTTTAGATGAATTTGATTGAATATATGATTAAATAAGTTGAATTTGTATTGAATTAGATCAAGAAATGAGAAAATCGGATTTGGATTGGGGAAAGTAAAAAATTGTCGAATAGTTGTTCCGGTCCGTTCGTGTTAGTACGAGGTAAGTTCAGAAGTAAATAAATGTTTTTAAATTGAAATGTATGTGCATTATAGTGCCGAATTGAATTATTAGTTGTGTATATGTATATACCGAATTGAATTAAGCATGGGAGCAATATTTACGAGTTTGAATCGATCGAGTTACGACATCCAAAAGCTCCATACGAACCTTAGGAATAGTTAGGATACATATGTCATGACATAGGATTCCAATATGTATTATCGTGTAAGACCACATCTGGGACGTTGGCATCAATTTGTGATTTACGTGTAAGACCATGTCTAGGATATCAGCATCGTATTTGATTTCGTATAAGACCTTGTCTGGGACAGTGACATCGATATTTGATTACATGTAAGACCTCATCTGGGACGTTGGCATTGTATGAGCTTATATGCTATCCAAGTATCCTTATTGATTCTGAACGGTTCAACGAGCATTCCTAGAAATAAACGAGTATATAAATGTGCATCTGAATCAGGTATGTTGTGATGTATATGAAATTAAGCAAAGAAAGTGAGTATGATTATGATCAGTTGATATATAATCTATGTGAAAATGAGATGTGGATACTAGTAAGTGAACTATGATCAAATAAATTATATGAGAAATGTTGAATTGTAATTGTGTTTTGCTATATATGATTTAGGTGCATGTGATTCGTATATGAAATGTGAGTATGATTTAAATGACGATATGTGAAATATATGACAATGAATAATGTGTTATATATATGATCGTTATATAAAATTGTGGTCCTATGATTTGGACATGAGAATTATGAAAAATGGAACATGGTTTGGATGTGTGATTTGTTATGGTTATTCGGGTTTTGAAACGCATAAAAAGAAATTGATATATTTTTTATGCATGAAATGTAATAAATGACTATGTTTCGGTTGTCTATGTAATAAAATTGTGCAAGCTCAATTTATATGAATAATCTAATGGTTGTTATTTGAAATTGAAAGTATGGTTTACATGTTCATTGATAAATAAGCCTAATGAAGTTACTTAATGTGGTGATGTTGGATTAAATAAGATACGTGATTGAATATGTGTATGAAGTTAACTAAATTTGGCTTATTCAAGTTGAATTATATACATGATCTTGTGAAGATTTATTTGCTTATGGCTTACTAAGCTCTCGAAGCTTATTCTGTGTGTTTTTCCTATGTTTATAGATTTTAGAGATCTGCTCGGGTTGGAAGTCGATGGAGATGTCATCACACTACCCGGTTATCATTTCAGTAAATAATGTTTTGAGGTTTGGTTGTGGCATGTATAGGATAGAAGTTTGTGAATATGTTTGGAGATGTAAATATATGTTTTGTCAAGTTATATAGCTTTATAATGGATGTGAATATGGTTTGGTTTTGTTATGGTTTATGTGATGAGAAAATGGTATGATTTGATACATATGAATGATTAAATGAAATGGTCAATTTGGTATGTGCTTAATTGTTAAATTTGCTATAAGTTTGGCATGAAGATGGATAAGAAATTGATATGATGGTAATGTATGATTGAATGAATTAGGCTTATGATTTTGGTATGTTTTGGTATAGAGAATAAACATGAAATTGGTTGATGATATTTTAGATTAATAGATATATGTTTGGAGTTGCATTTGGCTGAAAATGTTGCATTTATGATGCTTGACTTTGGACTTGTAGGGGAGACCCAAAATGGGTGGCATATTGGCCTTGTAAATGGCCTATTTTTCCCACATAGGTAGGGACACGGGCATGTGTCTCTGCCGTGTTGCTAAAAGGCCATTTCGAAATGAGCATGGGCAGACCACACGGTCGCACACACGTGGACGTGTTCCAGGCCGTGTGGCCAAGTCAGTGTCGACTACAGGCTAGACACATGAGCGTGTCTTGTGGCCGTGTGGATAAGTCAGTATGTATTCCTTGTTTTGCCACTGTCTAGACACACGGGTGTCTCTAATGCCGTGTGAGGTATACGGCCTGTTCACACGTGCGTGTGATTTTTGTAACTTAGAAAATTGTTAAGTTTTCAAAAAAAATTTGTATGTGTTCGGTTTAGTCCCGACCCTTCTTAATTCATGTTTAAGGTATCGTTGACCTAAGAAAGGGACTTTATGTTGATTTTTTATTATGAAATGATGAAGTATGACTTTTGATTGCTAAATATTCTGATATGTCTGGTAATGCCTCTTAACCCTAGTCCGGAGACGGATACGGGTTAGGGGTGTTACACTCATCGAGTCTAACTCATCGTCGTATCCCTCAACTACCTCATGTGTTTCATTCAGACCACCCATGGATTCCTCAAGATTGATCACTCGACCTTCCAAAGCCAACAATATATCCCTCTGTTGAACGTCAATAATGATAATATGGAAAGATCGCAAAGAAAAAGAAAGAAAAATAGAACACACAGATTTTATGTGGAAACCCTTTCGGGAGAAAACCACAGATAGAAGAGAAGAAAATTCACTAATGTCAAATTCGAATTATGCAAGAGGAGTTTCAACTACATCTATTTATAGGTTGAAAAATCCTAATTCTAATCAATGAAAAATATATTATGCTAATAAATGCTAAATATATTATACTACTAAATCTTCTAGAAAGAAAATATATAATTTTTAACTTAACTTGCAAGCAATCTCTTAGAATTTGGGTCATACAACTCAACAATCTCCACCTTGACACGAATGCTCAACAAACAAGTTCTTCACCATGAACTCTCAACGAACAAGTTCTCTACCTCTTCCACGAAACCCTTTAGGGGTATTATTCAATAATGAACATCAACCAAGTCCAAGCAATGGTCGAACTTGGTTATAGGAAGTGACTTAGTCATCATATATGCTGGATTATCATGAGTTCTAAATTTGCACACAATAATATCACCATGAACAATAATATTACACACAAAATGGTATTGAATGTCAATGTGGTTTGTTCTCTCATGAAACATTTGATCTTTCTTAAGGAAGATGGTACTTTGACTATCACAAAATACTATACTAATTTTAAGGTCTTAACTGAGTTCACCAAAGAGTCTCTTTAACCAAATAGCTTATTTATTCTTAAACACCCATTTACAATGAGCAACCTTTTTACCCTTAGAAAGCTTCACTAGATCCCATATTCTGTTCTTATGGAGCGATTCCATCTCTTCCTGCATGGCAAACATCCACTTTCCTAAATCTTCACAGCTAACTACCTCAGAATAAGTAGATGGCTCTTGATTTGCATCTATGTCTTCAGCCATGTTTAAAGCACAAGCAAATAGATCAACCTCGGCGTACCTTTTTTGGAGGTATAATTTCTCTTCTAGGTATGTTCTTGGGTGACGAAGCAACTCTACTTTGAGTTTTTGCACTAACATGAGGAGTAGACTCTGCTATAAATTTTGGATCAATCTGTAGCTTTACCTACTTCACATTTGTGCTTGGACTTTGCTAGTCTTTATTGGAAGAGTCTTTAAGAGATAAGTTAGGCAACATAGCCGTTTCATAAAAAAATAACATCTCTACTAATCATAACTTTTCTATTTTCAGGACACCATAACTTATATCCTTTAACACCAACCTTATAACCAAGAAAAGCACATTTAATGGATCTAGGTTCCAGATTCCCATTATCAATATGAGCATACGTAGGACACCAAAAAATCTTCAAATCAGAATAATTAATAGGATTACTAGACCATACCTCTTGTGGAATCTTTTTTTAATGGCAATGGACAGAGACCGGTTAATAAAAAAACATGTAGTAGAGGCCGTTTTAGCCTAAAATGACTTTGGTAAATAAGCATTCGACAACATACATCAAACCTTTTCCATAATTGGTTTATTCATCCGTTCTGTGACGTCGTTTTGCTGTGGAGTATGACGAACTATTAAGTGTCTCATGATCCCTTCTAACATAATTCATTAAACTCATCATAACAAAATTTCAAGTTATTATCTGTGCAGACATGCTTTATCTATTTTCATGCTTACTTTTCAATCATAGTTTTCCAAGCCTTAAACATGGAAAACACATCACTTTTCTACTTCAAGAAGAATGCCCAAACCTTTTAGGAAAAATCACCAATGATCGTCAATATATAATTAGCACCACCCATTGAAGGCACTCTAAATGGTCCCTAAAGATCAACATGAATATAATCCAGTGTTCCCTTTGTGTTATAGATTCCTCTGGTGAATAAAACTCTCTTTTGTTTCCCAAAAATGCAGTGCTCATAAAAGTTCTGTTTGCTAATGCCTTGTCTATCAAGAAGTCCTCTTTTGCTCAATTCTTCCATTTCGTTCTCACTCGTATGCCCTAGACGCATATGCCAAATTCTAGTAACATTATTATTTGACAATAAAGAGGAAGTGATGGTTGCACCACTTGTTACAATTAAACCTTGCAAAACATATAACTTGGTTGTCTTTCTCTATCCTTTCATCACAATGAAGGAACCCTTGCTAATATTCAAAACCCTACTTTAAGTTGTGCACTTGTGCCCCTTTGAATCAAGAGTACTCAACGAAATCAATTCCTCTTAAATTATGGTACATGTCGTGCGCTACTATGTGTTCTGACGACTCCATCGATCATCTTAATTTTGATCATGACAATACCTGTAATTTTAAATGAAGCATTATTTCATCAAAACAAAACCTTTAGACACCGTTTCATATGTTGTAAACTAATCTCAATTGGGAATCATACAGAAGGTGCAACCAGAAATAAGGATCCACTCCTTGCTCACTTTAGGGTTGTTAGCAAAAGCTGTAACAGCCCGATTATGGGGCTAGTCGGAACAGTGATTTTGGGACCACGAATCCAATGTAGAAAAATCCAAATTTATTATATTTTTATGGTTTACAGTCTTATAGAACTATTCTGTGAAATTCTCGTTCGAAGATTTTGACGTTTGGGCACTCAATTTAGTCAAAAGGACTAAATCATAAAAAAGTGCAAAGGTTGAGTTCTACTTGTGAAAGGTGTCCAATTGCTATCAGATTTTAAACGAGAGGTCCTTAGTTGGTAATTAGACCATTAGATAAATAAGTGGGAAAAAATGGACATTAATAGCTAAATTATCAAAGTTATGAATTAAGGGTATTTTAGTCATTTGGTGAATTAAAGAATAAAAAGGGAAAAGAAAGTTAAAATTGGTGTCCATCTTCTTCACCATAGCATAAATTTCCATTCTCACCATAGCTAAGGTTTCTTCAACTTTCAAGCTTGATTGTAAGTACATCCTAGCCTCGTTTTTAACGCTCTTTACATTTTTGATGTCCTCATAACCCGATTTACCTATTTCTACCATTATTTTAAAGGCGGGTTCATGTTTAAAAATTTATGCATGTGTGACATGCATGTATTTTGATGTTTGATGGATGATGGATGATATTGTATGTTTAAGGTGTGATAAACAACTTTTACTAAGTGATTTTTAATGAAAATGCATAAAAAGGACTTATTTGTAAAAGTTGTGAAAATGGGTAGTAGAAATATGATTTGATGAAAAATGTGGGTTGTTATGAGCATGATTTAGGTCTGGCTAGGCTTGGGTAACAAAGAAAATGGATACATTTCATTTTACGAGCCCAAGGACTAATATGTAAATATGTCAAAGTTTAGGGGAAAAATGTAATTTTGCAATAAGTTTATTTTTGGACAGCATCGAGTAATATGATAATTAAATAAGTTAAATTTGCTATTATAGATCAAGATAAATGAAGTTCGGACCTTGATCGGGGGAAAAACAAGGTTATTGACGATTAGGTCCATTTCCTACTATTTTGTACCGAGGTAAGTTTGTGTGTAAATAAAGAAATGTCATATTAAGTATTTAATGCTTAATATAGCATAAATTGTAAGATTGTTTCTATGTAAATATTCAACGAAGTTTCGACAATGAGAAAATCCCGGTTGAACCTTACGAATAGTTTATGATACAAGTGACATGTCACTAGGATACCTTGTGTTATGTGATCTATGTGAATCCGGGTGCTAGTCATGTACGTCCTACCAGTGGCTGGGTAGTCTGGCATGTGTTGTGGATACCTAAAAGCTTGTGTGAGCAGCCCGTATAGTTACGTCTTAACTGACAGCTTGTGTAAGCAGGCCCGTGATTAGCTCATGTACGAGCCCTATGTGTTATGAAATACGAGGTAGCATTGGCTACATATGTGGCACTTATGTACAAGACCTTCCGTGTATCCGATAGTATTCCAAGTGTTCAACGGGTAATTTGAAGAGTATGTCAAAGATGACAAAGTATGTGTCTATGTTACAAGTTGGTATAGGTATGTATGTAAAACCCATGAGTATGAACTTTGGTAGGAGATGAACCCTTGGTAAGAATGCTAGAGTAAGTTATGCCTAAGATATGTGATGATATTTATATTAACTTATGTTGAGTAGTTATATGATTAATGAATGATTTATGTTGCTTATTATTTGCATGCAAATTTACTAAGCTTTAAAGCTTACTCCCCTTTTCTTTCCTTTCCTTATAGTGTTGCCAAGCTAGCTAGGGGATTTAGGGTTGTCGGAGCTTGATTCACACTATCAAACGATCGTTTTGGGTATACTTGGTTTCAATATTTTGAGTATGGCATATATAGGGACTCGGTCATTTTGTTATGTGTCATATTGGTTTAGCCAAATGTGTTGGCATTGTTATGGTTAATGATTCATTTTGTATATGGCCATTAGAAGTTGGCAAATATTAATTTTATTGGTCATTGGTATGTTTATGTGATAATGCCTATCATGAAGATGAAATTGGCATGAATGGAAAAGAAAGTATGTGATGTTTATGCATGATAGACGTTAGTATGTGTAATTGTTGTATTGATATCTTGTTTGTGGTTGATTCGGTTGTTTGTATATGCTTGGATTGGTGTTGCTTAGTGTTGTGTAGGTTGGTGCAAGTAAGGGTGGCAAAATGGCTTGGTAAATAGCCTTATTTTTTGCCACACGTGCAGAGACACGACCATGTGTCTCAACTATATGACGAACACGGCCTAGGGGTGTGTCCAGGGCATGTGAAGTTTGTACGTATTTTATGAAAACTTTTGAAAATTAAATTCGCCACACGGCCTGGCACACGAGTGTTTGACTTGGCCATGTAACTTCCTTTAGTGCATAATATGATAAACAGAGAGTTACATGGGTTAGGGACACGGGCGTATGTGACCACACGGCCTACCCATATGGACGTGTATTAGGCCACACGGGTGTGTGACCCCTGTTTTGATGAAAAATTTTCTAAGTGTTGTAGAATTTTCTAAACTTCTCGGTTTAGTCCCGAACCACCCCTACCGTATGTTTTGGGCCCTGTAGGCTTATTTTAGGGATGATATGATTATAAATGAAAAGTTTTAAATTTGGATGGAAATTTATGCCTAGGTTTTGTATGTTTGCTAGTGTTTAAGTTCGGTAATGCCTTGTATCCTGTTCCGATATTGGATACGGGTAAGGGATGTTACATTTAGTGGTATCTGAGCTACGATTTAGTCGGTTCTCAAACTAACGTAGCGTGTGTACGAGTCTAGCTATACATGCCATATATAAATTGTGATCGTGTGACGACTCTTGACAATTTGAAACTATGTCTTCATATAGTAATGGATCTCGATCGAGCTGTAGCAGATGATGTAGAAAGTAATGCGCCGGCTCCCGTCCAAGGGATGGTGCCAATTGAGAGTAGACCCATAACTGTGAGTCAGGGAAGAGAGGCTCGGAAAGCCTTCTTTCAAATAATGAATGAATGGTTCTCAGGTTTCGATTGAACAAACTCGGTCGCTCAACAACATCATGCTCCACCCCCTCCTAATCTTCAACCTATCCTCATAGTGCATTAAGGTATGAACTTTATGAGATTGAATAGAACCCTGGTTGATAAGATCAGAAAAAAGGGGCTGAAGAATTTAGAGCAAATGCCAATGATGATCCTCAAAAAGTAGAATTTTAGCTTGTGAATTCTATTAGAGTATTCGATGAGTTATCTTGTTCACCCGATGAATGCTTAAAATGTGTTATATCTTTACTGAAGGACATGACATATCACAGCTGGAAAACACTAGTATCTGTGGTTCCGAAAGAGAGAGTTACATGGAAATTCTTTCAGGAGGTGTTTCGAAAGAAGTATATCAGTGAGCGATTCATCGATCAAAAGCATAAAGAATTTCTTGAGCTGAAACAGAGCCGCATGTCAGTTGCTGAATATGAAAGGGAATTTGTTTGGCTTAGCAAGTATGCTAGAGAGTGTGTCTCCTCCGAAGCTATTATGTGTAAAAGGTTCGAAGACGGCCTTAATGAAGACTCGTGCTCATTGAACAGGCTTTAAAGTAGAGGAATTGACCAAAGAAAAGAGAAAAGCAGAGTTTGAGGCTAGAGATGCAAAAAAGAGGCTGATGAGTAAGTCGTTCCAATCTCAAACTAAGAAATCTATAGAGATGCATTCTCGTTCTCATGCTTTAGTTGGGTTTTCAAATAGAAACCGTGGGAATTAGTATTAGGGTTATAAAGTTCAAACTACTTCTATTGCGAACGTTTGTAATTGACCCAATAGATTTGGATGCCCACATTGTGGAAGATGTCACCCCGGCAAGTGTCGAATGAATGACTGAGCTTGTTTCAAGTGTGGTTCCCAAGATCATTTCATTAAAGATTGCCCTGAGATGATTGAAGAAGAAAAGTTTCAGAGTGTAAGTGTAATACTGCTTCTAGAGGGAGACCTTCGAGAAATACCGAGAATGGAGCTAGTAGCAAAAAGTGATGAACGAGTCAGCAAGGAGATCCGACACCAGAGCACGGGCTAAAGCTTATTCCATTCATGCTCGTGAGGACGTATCTTCTCCCAATGTTATCACCAGTACTTTTTCTCTTTATGATACTACTCTTATTACTTTGATTGACCCAGGATATACCCATTCATATGTATGCATGAATTTGGTAATTAGTAAGGATATGCCTATTGTGCTTGCGAAATTTATGATTAAGGTGTCAAACCCTTTAGGAAAGCATGTATTAATTGATAAAGTATACAAGAAATGTCCTTTGATGATTAGAGGTCACTGTTATTCTATGAGACTTTATATTGATTATCGACAGCTTAATAAAGTAACTATAAAGAACAGGTATCCCTTGCCTAGAATTGATGACTTTTTTCATCATCTAAAAGGGGCAACAGTGTTTTCAAAGATATATATTGAGATCCAAATACTACCAGTTGCGAGTTAAAGAGTTGGATGTGCCAAAGACTGCTTTTAGAATAAGGTATGGGGACTATAATTTCTTGTTATGCCTTTTGGACTAACAAATGCTCCTGTAGTTTTTATGGACTTAATGAACTGAATTTTTCGACCATATTTAGATAAGTTTCTGGTTGTTTTTATTGACGACATACTGATCTATTCTTGAGATGAGACAGAGCATGTAGAGCACTTGAGAACTGTTTTGCAGACCTTGAGAGAAAAATAGTTGTATGCTAAGTTTAGTAAAAGTGATTTTTGGCTTCGAGAAGTCATATTTTTGGGACACATTGTTCCAGGTGATGGTATCCGAGTTGATCCAAACAAGATTTTTGCTATTGTTGAGTGGAAATCACAAAAGAATGTATCTAAGGTTAAAAGCTTTTTGGGACTAGCTGGTTATTACAGACGGTTTGTTAAAGGATTTTCTATGATCGCTACCCCTATGACGAGATTGCTGCAAAAGGATGTTAAGATTGGGTGGTCCGAAAAATGTCAACAAAGTTTTGAGAAATTGAAGGCATATTGACTGAGGCACCAATTTTAGTACAACCTGAATCGGGGAAAGAGTTTGTAATTTATAGTGATGCATCATTGAATGGATTAGGATGTGTGTTGATGCAAGAGGGCAAAATGATAGCTTATGCCTCGAGGCAGTTGAAACTACACGAAAAAACTAAGCGACGCATCATTTAGAGTTGGCTGCCATTGTGTTTGCCTTAAAGATTTGAAGACATCATTTATACAGTGAGAAATGTCATGTCGTTACCGATCATAAAATTTTAAAGTATCTGATGACTCAAAAAGATCTGAGTTTGTGATAACAGAGTTGGCTTGAGTTATTAAAAGACTATGAGCTTGTGATCGATTACCATCTGGGAAAGGCGAATGTAGTTGCCGATGCTTTGAGTAGGAAATCTTTGTTTGCTTTAAGAGCCATGAATACACAGTTGACTTTATCCGATAATGGTTCGATTCTAGCCGAGTTGAGAGCTAGACTGATGTTTCTTCAATAGATTTGTGAGGCTCAAAAGTGTGACAGTGAATTGTAAGCCAAAAGAATTCAGTGTGAATCGGGCGGTGACTCAGAATTTCAGATTAACTCCGATAATTTTTTGAGATTCTGAGGTACGATATGTGTTCTTAAAGGTACAGAGTTGATTCAGAAGATTCTTAATGAGGCACATAGTGGTTGTTTGTCTATTCATTCGGGCAGTACAAAAAAGTATTGTGATTTGAAGAAAATGTATTAATGGTCAAGTATGAAACCAGATATCTCAGAGTTTGCTTCAAAATGTTTGATTTGTCAACAAGTAAAGGCCGAACACCAAGTACTTTCAGGTTTACTTCAACCTATGATGGTTCCCTAGTGGAAATGGGACAGAATTACCATGGATTTTGTAACAGGTTTGCCTTTGACTCCAAAAAAGAAAGATGCCATTTGGGTTGTCGTAGACAGATTGACAAAATCGACTCATTTCATACCAGTACGTACTGATTACTCACTTGATAAACTTGTTGATTTGTACATTGCTAAAATTGTTAGACTTCATGGAGTACTTATTTCTATTATATCGGATAGAGATCCGAGGTTCACTTCACAGTTTTAAAAAAAGTTGCAATAAGCTTTGGGTACGAAATTGTATTTTAGTACAGCTTTCCATCTACAAACTAACAGTCAATCCGAGGGGGTAATTTAAATTTTAGAAGATATGCTCTGATGTTGTGTTCTAGAATTCCAAGGTAGTTGAGAAAAGTATCTGCCGTTGGTTGAATTTGCCTACAACAATAGTTTCTAGTCAATTATAAAGATGGCACCTTATGAGGCATTGTATGGCCAAAAATGCTGAACTCCATTGTACTGGGCAGATCTCAGAAGGAATTAGATTCACGGGGTTGACTTGGTTAGAGAAATCAAAGAAAAAGTAAGGGTGATTTGTGACTGTTTGAAAGCTGTTTCTGATAGACAAAACTCGTACATGAATTTGAAAAGAAAAGAGATTGAATTTTAGATCGGTGATAAGGTATTTTTGAAAGTATCTCCATGAAAGAAAATTCTAAGATTTGGCCGTAAAGGCAAGTTAAGTTCACGATTTATTGGACCGTATAAGATTACCGAAAAAATAGGACTGGTAGCATATCAGTTAGCTTTGCCAACTGAGTTGGAGAGGATCCACATGTGTTTCATGTGTCTATGTCGCGCCGTTATAGATCAGACCCTTTGCATGTAATTTCACCGACAGAAGTTTAGATTCGTCCAGATATGTCTTATGGTAAGGAACGTATCAAGATATTAGCCCGGGAAGTAAAACAGTTGAGAAATAAAAGTATAGATCTTGTGAAAGTGTTTTGGCAAAGACATGGGGTTAAAGAGGCTAGTTGAGAGCCCCAGGAGGCAATGAGAAAGCAGTACCCAAACCTATTTTCTGGTAAGATTTTCGGGGACGAAAATCCCTAAAAAGGAGAGAGTTGTAACAGCCAAATTTTGGGGCTAGTCGGAACAGTGGTTTGGGGACCACAAATCTACATAGAAAAATCCATTTTTATTATAATTTTATGGTATACAATTTTATGAAACTATTCTGTGAAAATCTTGTTTGAAGATTTTGATGTTTGGGCACTCAATACAGTCAAAAGGACTAAATCGTAAAAAAGTACAAAGGTTGAGTTCTACTTGTTGAAGGTGTCCAATTGCTATGAGATTTTAAATTAGAAGTCCTTAATTGGTAATTAGACCATTAGATAAATCAGTGGACAAAAATGGACATGAATAGGAAAATTTTCAAAGTTATGCATTAAGGGCATTTTGGTCCTTTAGTAAATAAAAGAATAAAAAGGGAAAACAAAGCTAAAATTGGTGTCCATCTTCTTCACCATAGCCTAAATTTCCATGCTCACCATAGCTAGGGTTTCTTCAACTTTCAAGCTTGATAGTAAGTACATCCTAGCCCCATTTTTAATGCTCTTTACATTTTTGAAGTCCTCGTAACCCGATTTACCTATTCCTACCATTATTTTGAAGTAAGGTTCATGTTTAAAAATTTACCCATGTGTGACATGTATGTATTTTGATGTTTGATGGAAGATATTGTATGTTTAAGGTGTGATAAACAACTTTTACTAAGTGATTTTTAGTAAAAATGCATAAAAAGGACTTATTTGTAAAAGTTGTGAAAATGGGTAGTAGAAATTTGATTTGATGAAAAATTTTGGCTTTTATAAGCATGATTTAGGTTTGGCTAGGCTTGGGTAACAAAGAAAATAAATACATTTCATTTTATGATCCTAAGGACTAATATGTAAATATGTCAAAGTTTAGGGGCAAAAATGTAATTTTTCTATAAGTTTATTTTTGGACAGCATCGAGTAATGTGATAATTAATTAAGTTAAATTTGCTATTATAGATCAAGAAAAACGAAGTTCAGACCTTGATCGGGGGAAAAAATAAGGTTATTGACGATTAGGACTATTTCCTACTATTTTGTACCGAGGTAAGTTTGTGTGTAAATAACGCAATGCTATATTATGTATTTAATGCTTAATATTGCATAAATTGTACAATTGTTTCTATGGAAATATTCAATGAAGTTTCAATGATGAGAAAATCCCGATTGAACCTTACGAATAGTTTAGGATACAAGTGATATGCACTAGGATACCATGTGTTATGTGATCTATGTGAACCCAGGTGCTGGTCATGTACGTCCTACCAGTGGCTAGGTAGTCCGGCATGTGTTGCAGATACCTGAAAGCTTGTGTGAGCAGCCCGTGTAGTTACGTCTTGACTAACAGCTTGTGTGAGCAGGCCCGTGATTATCTCGTGTGTGAGCCCTATGTGTTATGAAATATGAGGTAGCATTGGCTACATATATGACAATTATGTGCAAGACTTCCGTGTATCCGATAGTATTCCAAGTGTTCAACGGGTAATCCGAAGAGTATGTCAAAGATGACAAAGTATGTGATTATGTTACGAGTTGGTACAAGTATGTAAGTAAAATCCATGAGTATGAACTTTGGTAGGAGATGAACTCTTGGTAAGAATGCTAATGAGTAAGTTATGCCTAAGATACATGATGATATTTATGTTAACTTATGTTGAGTAGTTATATGATTAATGAATGATTTATGTTGCTTATTATTTGCATGCAAACTTACTAAGCTTTAAAGCTTACTCCCCTTTTCTTTCCTTTCCTTATAGTGTCGCCAAGCTAGCTCGGGATCGAGGGTCGTTGGAGCTTGATTCACACTATCAAACCATCGTTTTGGGTATACTTGGTTTCAATATTTTGAGTATGGCATATATAGGGACTCAATCATTCTGTTATGTGTCATATTGGTTTAGCCAAATGCGTTGGCATTGTTATGGTTAATGATTCATTTTGCATATGGCCATTGGAAGTTGGAAAATATTAATTTTATTAGTCATTGGTATGTTTATGTGATGATGCTTATCATGAAGATGAAATTGGCATGAATGGAAAAGAAAGTATGTGATGTTTATGCATGATAGACGTTAGTATCTGTAATTGTTGTATTGATATCTTGTTTGTGGTTGATTTGGTTGTTTGTATGTGCTTGGATTGGTGTTGCTTAGTGTTGTGTAGGTTAGTGTAAGTAAGGGTGGAAAAATGGCTTGGTAAATAGCTTTATTTTTTGCCACACAGGCAGACACGGCCGTGTGTCTCATCCGTGTGGCGGACACGGCCTAGGGACATGGGTGTGTGTCAAGAGCGTGTGAAGTCTGCACCTATTTTATGAAAAATTTTGAAAATTAAATTCGCCACACGACCTAGCACACGGGCATGTGACTTGGCCATATGACTTTCTTTGGTGCATGATGTCATAAACAGAGAGTTAGACAGGTTAGGGACACGGGCGTGTGTAACCACACGGCCTACCCACACGGGCGTGTCCCAAGCCACACGGGCATGTGACCCGTGTTTTGATGAAAAATTTTCTAAGTGTTGTAGAATTTTCTAAAGGTCTCAGTTTAGTCTCGAACCACCTCCAATGTTTATTTTGGGCCTCGTAGGCCCGTTCTAGGGACAATATGATTATAAATGTAAAGTTTCAAATTTGGATGAAAAATTTATGCCTTGGTTTTGTATGTTAGCTTGTGTTTAAGTCCGGTAATGCCTTGTACCCTATTCCGATGTTGGATACGGGTAAGGGGTGTTACAAAAGCAATAGGGAGTTCACCATCGCTGTAGTTTTATACAACGTCAGCTTCATCAAATTGTTCTGGTTGTTTTCCCTTTGATTCGCCATGTAATAGCTCGGTTTTAGCTAAATCAGAATATTGGTTTTGAAACCACAAATACGATGTTGGAAAATTATTTTAATATTATTTTATGTGTTTACAGCATGATAGTATGTATGTGTGAAAATTTTGTGAACTAGTTTTATTGTTTAATTGCTCAATTTGAGAAAAATGACTAAATCGCGTAAACTGTAAAATGTGAGTTCTAATAGCTAAAGGTATTAAAAAGCTATGGAATATTAAATTAGAAGTCCTTATGTTGTAATTAGACCATTATAAGGGTGAGTGGACATATATAGACATATATTAAGGTATTTAAATGGTTTATGAATAAGGATAATTTTGTAATTTAATTAATATATCATAATTAAATGATAAAAATCACATATCATCTTTTTATGTTCTTCATCATCAACCGAATATTGAAAGGGAGGAAGCCATTTTATGCATTTAGGGTTCGGTCACTTTGATATTAAATTGTAAGTCCATTTTTTCTCAGTTTTTGATGATTTTTATGTTTTTGTAATCGTTGCAGCTCAATCTAGCTAGCCCGAACCTTTAATTTTGAAATTTTTAAAGATTATGAGATTTTCCATTTTTGAATGTATGAGTTCTTTGATGTTTGATGATGGATTATTAAAGCTTGATGATAGTTTATGATGGATTATTAAAGCTTGATGATAGTTTTACATGTTTTATTAAGTGATTTTTTATGAAAATGCATAATAGGGATTAAATTGTGAAATATGCAAATTTAGTGGTTGAAATGTGAAATAAATGAAAATTTTGGGCTGTTAGGGACTTATATGCAATTTGACCAAGCTTGGATGTAATGAATTTATGTGAATTTTGTGTATTTGTGAAATAGGGACTAAATTGATTAAATGTGAAAGTTTAGGGGCTAATGTGTAAAAATACCTGAATGAGTAATTTTGGACTAAATTGAATGAGTAGATGAATAAATAAGTTAATTTTGAATTCATACAGATCAAGAAAGAAAGAATTCGGATTTAGATTGGGGGAAAAGCAAGGTTGTCAATTAGTTGATTCGATTCATCATTTCCGAACACGGGGTAAGTTCGTATGTAACGAGCTCCATTATAATTGTGTTTAAATGCTTTGATATTGCATAAATTGTAAATTTTAGACTATGAACTTGTTCGACCATGATTCGAAAATGATTCGACCATGATTTGGTATTGGAAATTCTCGGTTGAACCTTATGAATAGTCTAAGATATAAATGACATGTCATTAGGTTATTGTTTTGGCTTCGAGCCATGATATTAACACTTCGGGTGCGAATTATACCTTGATTTGGCTACGGGCCATGGTATAGGTATTTTGGAGAGGAGTTACCTTGATTTGGCTACGGGCTATGGTATAGGTACTTATCAATTAAGATCCTTGAATATCTGACTTCTATTCCAAATGGTTCAATGGGAAATTGAAAGATGTGGACTAGAATAAGATTGGTACAACTTGGTACAGGTACGTACGTAAAGTTTATAAATATTGATTCCATAAAATGGATGAATTCTTGGTAAGCTAGTGAATGGATTATCAAATGGCTTGAGATTTAATGTATCTGTATCATCTTGAATTTCTATTGTTTGAATTGTGAATGAATGGTGAAGTTGTTCATTATGTTAATACGAACTTACTAAGCTGTGAAGCTTACTTCGTATTATTTCTATATGTTTTATAGAGAATCAAGGCTAGCTCGGATTTGGCAGTCGTTGGGAACATCGTCGCACTATCAGACATCTAATTTGGTACTTTTGAGTTGCATAATTTTGGTATATGGCATGTATAAGCTACTTCGTATTTTGGTTGTGATTTTAGCCATGAGATTTGGCTTGTAAATGATGTTAATATTGATATATGTTGGCTATTATAAATAGCTTGTAAATGTGTATGTTTTGGTATATATATAGTTATGAATAATGGCTTATTTTGGTATGTTTTGGTATGAAAGTTGGTTGTTTATAAAGAAGTTATGTATGTATGAATTATGGTAAATGAACCATAATGTTTGATTTTATATTAGCATGTATTTGGCTAAGTATATGGTAGTGAATTGAGATTTGGAATAGACTAGAGTATGATGGCATGAAATGTGCAGTTGGTTGATGATTTTGGCATATTGGTTGTATGGTGAAATGGTACCATTTGAGTGTTTATAGGTATGTGCAAAATGGGTGGCAAATTGGCTTGACAAATGACCTATTTTTGTCCACACGGGCAGAGACACAGGCGTGTGTCTCAGCCGTGTGCAACACACGGTTATGCTACATGGCGACGTGTCCCTTGGTGTTGAAATTGAATTGAAGTCAGTATGCTCCACACGATCTTACATACGGGCGTGTGACTGGCCGTGTGGTATAAGTCAGTATACCCCTCAAAGGGCACACGGGCTGGACACACGAGCGTGTGGTTGGTTGTGTGACCCAAGTCAGTATACTCTCCAGTTTTCATACGACCTGGCACACGAGCGTGTCCTCGGTCGTGTGATGCAAGTCAATATGTATGCCCTATTTCTACATGGCCTAAGACACGGGCGTGTCTACTAGCCGTGTGAGGCACACAGCCTGTTCACATGGGCGTGTGACCCTTGTATGATTGAAAATTTTCTAGGTTTTTTAAAATTTTCATATGTTATTGGTTTAGTCCCGAACCACTTCTAAAGTATGATTAAGGCCTCGTAGTCCTTTATAAGAGACAAAGTGATTGTGTTGAATGGGTTATGATATTGTATATTTTATATTGTGAATTGATAAGTAATGCCTCGTAACCCTATTCCTACAACAGATACGTGTTAGGGGTGTTACATTTTATTGGTATCAGAGCTACGGTTTAGTCGATTCTAGGACTAACATAGCTTGTAAGAGTCTAGCTATACTCTATGATAGTGTGATGATTCCTGACAGCTTAAATTGTGTTTTCGTATAGTAATGGATCCCGAATGAGCTATAGCTGATGATGTAGAGAGTAATGTGCCAGCTCTCACTCAAGAGACCGCGCCTACTGAATCTAGACCCGTGTTGAGTAGTCACAAAGGTGAGGCTAAAGAAGCCTTTTTCCAAATGATGAACAAATGGTTCACACAATATGTCTGGACAATTCCGACTGTTCAACAACCCCCACCCTCAACTATACCTCAACAAATTCCTGTTGTTCCTCAAGTTGTAGATTCGATACGATTGAACAAACTGCCAGTGGACAAGATATGCAAACATGGGGCTGAAGAGTTCCGAGCTACTGTAGATGATGATGTTGAAAGAGCTGAGTTCTGGCTCAAAAATACAATTCAGGTATTCGATAAATTATCTTGTACTCCTGATGAAGGTATTAAGTGTGCAGTATCCTTGCTGAGAGACACTGCGTATCAATGGTGGAACACGTTGATAACTGTGGTTCCGAGAGAACGAGTGACCTAGGAATTCTTTTAGACAGAATTTCGAAAGAAATATATAAGTCAGCAATTCCTTGATCAAAAGCACAAAGAATTCTTAAAATTAAAATAAGGTCGAATGACTGTCACTGAGTATGAAAGAGAATTCGTATGGTTAAGCAAGTATGCTTGAGAGTATGTGTCTACTGAAGAAATAATGTGCAAGTGATTCATGGACGGGTTAAATGAAGATATAACACTACTTATTGGAATTTTAAAATTGAAAGAATTTGTTGTTCTAGTTGAAAGGGCTTGTAAAGCTGAGGATCTCAGTAAAAAAAGAAAAGAGAAAAGCAGATTTTGAAGCTAGAGACTCGAGAAAAAGATCAATGAGTAAGCAGTAGCAGTCTTCACCAAAGAAATTCTGAGATTCGCATAGCCGATCTAATGCATTAGTGGGATATCAAAATAGAGATCGTGGAAATCTGTATGTGAGTCCTAAAACTTAAGCTACTTCTGTTTCAAGTGTGGGCAGTGTTAGAAATAACAAACCTAATGCCAACATTGTGGGAGACGACATTTCGAAGAATGCTGGAATAAGATTAATAAAGCTTGTTTCAAATGTGGCTCACCGGATCATTTTATTAAAGATTGTCCTGAGATGATGGAGAAAGATAAACCCCAAAATGTGAGATCGAGTAACATGTTGAATAGAGGAAGACCACAAAGAAACGCTGGAAATGTGAGTGGTAGTCGAGGGGTGACAAAGGACTCCGCAGTTAGATCTGAGGCTAGGGCACCTTCTAGAGCCTATGCTACTAACACTCGCGAAGAAGCGTCATCTGAATACTAATGTGATTGCATTGATAGATCTAGGATCAACTCATTCTTATATATGTATAAATTTAGTATTTAGTAAGACTTTTTCTGTAGAGTCTACTAAATTTGTGATTAAAGAATCGAACCCCTTTAGCAAATATGTGTTGGTGGACAAAGTTTGCAAGAATTGTCCATTAATGCGTCAGGATTTTTGTTTTCCAGCTAATTTGATGTTGTTGCCGTTCGATTAATTTGATGTGATTTTGGGTATGGATTGGCTAACGATGTATAATGCTATAATGGATTGTAGAAGAAAGATAATTGAACTGAAATGTCAGAATAATGAGATTATTAGAATTGAACCATATGATCTAAATAGTCTACCAACTGTGATATCGTCTATGTTAGCTCAGAGATTTGTGAGAAAGTGATGTGAAGCTTATCTTGCTTATGTACTTGATACGAAAGTGACAGAAACAAAGATTGAATTAGTACCAGCTGTGTGCGAGTATCCAGATGTATTTCCTGAAGAGTTACCAGTTTACTACCTATCAGAGAGGTTCAGTTTGGTATTGAATTAGTACCGGGTACAACGCTGATATCGATAGCTCCATACAGAATGGCTCTGACAGAGTTAAAAGAATTAAAAGGTCAGTTGCAAGAGTTGACAGATGAGGTTTTACTAGACTGAGTTTCTATCCCTGGGGTGCACCGGTGTTATTTGTGAAAAAGAAAGATGGCACGATGAGAATATATATAGATTATCAACAGCTCAACAAAGTGACAATCAAGAATAAATACCCTTTGCATCGAATAGATGATTTGTTTTATCAGTTAAAAGGGGCAACGGTGTTTTCAAAAATTGATTTGAGATCATTTTATTACCAGTTGCGAGTTAAAGACTCAGATGTGCCAAAGATTGCATTTAGAACAAGGTACAGACACTACAAATTCCTTGTTATGCCTTTCAGACTAACAAATGCACCTTCTGTTTTTATGAATTTGATGAACCAAATTTTCAGTCCATATTTAGACCGATTTGTAGTTGTGTTTATTGATGATATTTTGATTTACTCTCGTGATGAGTCTGAGTATGCCGAGCATTTGAGAATCGTGTTACAAAGTCTGAGAAATAAATAGTTGTTTGCAAAGTTCAGCAAATGTAAATTTTGGCTACAAGAGGTTAGTTTTCTGGGACATATAGTTTCAATTGAGGGTATTCGAGTTGACCCGAGCAAAATCTCTGCGATTATAGATTGGAAGCCTCCGAGAAATGTATCTGAAGCTCGTAGTTTTCTGGGATTAGCAGGTTATTATAGATGGTTTGTGAAAGGTATCTCGATGATTGTGATTCTGATGACACAGTTACTTCAAAAAGAAGTTAAATTTGAGTGGTCAGAAAAGTGTCAATAGAGCTTCGAACAGTTGAAAGCGTTATTGACAGAGGCACCAATGTTAGTTCAGCCTAAGTTAGGCAAAGAATTCGTAGTTTTCAGTGATGCATCATTAAATGGCCTGGGTGTGTTTTAATGCAGGAAGGCAAAGTTGTAGCTTATGCTTCAAGACAGTTAAAGCCGGACGAAAAGAATTATCCGACACACGATTTAGAGTTAGCCGCGATAGTGTTCGCATTGAAAATTTGGTGTCATTACTTGTTTGGTAAGAAATGTCATATTTATACTGATCACAAAAGCTTGAAATACCTGATGACTCGGAAAGATTTGAATTTACAACAGCGGAGAGGGTTAGAATTGCTAAAAGATTATGAATTAGTAATTGATTATCATCCAGGGAAAGTGAACATAATTGCTGATGCTTTGAGCTGAAAGTCTTTATTTGCTTTACGTGCTTTGAACACACAATTAGCTTTGTCTGACGACGGTTCGATGGTAGCCGAGTTGAAAGCTAGACCGTTATTTCTACAGCAAATTTATGAGGCTAAAAAATTTGATAATGAATTGCAAGCAAAACGAGCTCAATGTGAGTCGACTTCTGATACTGAGTTTCGAATAGAGGCTGATGATTGTTTGATGTTTCGTGATAAAATATGTGTACCAAGAAATTTTAAGCTTATTCAGAAAATTCTAGACGAAGCACATAGTAGTTGTTTATCAGTACATCCGGGAAGTACGAAAATGTATAACGATTTGAAACAACTTTATTGGTAGCATGGCATGAAATGAGATATCTCAGAATTTGTTTCAAAATGTTTAATTTGTCAGCAAGTCAAAGTTGAGCATCAAGTACTGTCAGGTTTATTATAGCCTATTATGATTCTTAAATGGAAGTGGGATAGAGTAACAATGGATTTCGTATCGGGTTTGCCCTTATCTCTGAAAAAGAAAGATGCGATCTGGGTTATTGTTGACAGATTGACAAAATCAGCTCATTTCATTCTGGTATGTACAGATTTCTCGCTTGATAAATTAGTTGAGTTGTACATTTCAGAAAGTGTGAGATTACATGGTGTTCCCTTATCTATTTTTTCGGATAGAAATTCAAGATTCACTTCGCGATTTTGGAAGAAATTGCAAGAAACTTTAGGTACAAAGCTGCATTTTAGAATTGCATTTCACCCGCAAACTGATGGTCAATCCGAACGAGTTATTCAAATACTTGAGGATACATTGCATTGTTGCATTCTTGAGTTTGAAGGTAGCAAGGAAAAATATTTACCACTGATTGAATTTGCTTACAATAGTAGCTTCTAATCGAGCATAAAGATGACACCGTATGAAGCTCTATACAGTCTTAAATGTATAACACCACGATTAAGTCCTTGTAAGCCTTTATAAGGGATAAAGTGATTGTGTTGAATGGTTTATGGGATTGTATGTTTTATGTTGTGAATTGATAAATAATGCCTCATAACCCTATTCCTGCAACGGGTACGGGTTAGAAATGTTACACGCCACCTCTCTTTTGATCTTATTTTGCAACTTACAGTACTCAAACTTAATGTGCCCTTTTTTCTTGCAAAAGTTATAGGTTTTGCCTCTATTTGAATATCTCGATCTACCTTTAGATTTTTCGCGAGGATTTCGTTCATGTATCCTCTCACGATTATCATCAGTATTTCGTTCTTGTCTCCTACGAACAATAAGACTCTCTCCCTGAGAGTCGGATCCAGACACAAGATGATTCATTTTTCCATACGATGTTAAAGAGGCCTAGACTCCATCAGCTGTGACAGATTCATGACTATACAAAATCATATCTCTAAAGGTTAAATAAGACGGGGGCAAAAAATAAAGTAGAATTAACCCTAAATCTTCTTTATCATATTGAACCTCTATGGCCTCTAAGTCCGAGAGAATTTCTTTAAACACAGTTAAGTGTTCGTGCATAGACGCACCTTCCTCCAAATGATGAGCATAAAGGCACTGCTTCATATGCAACTTGCTAGTTATGGTTTTCGACATGCATAGCTATTGCAACTTTGCCCATAATGCAGCGACAATCTTCTCCTTGTAGAATTTCATTCGATATATGTAAATGTAATTGCATTAAAGCCTTTCGATCTTTACATTTCTTCTCTTCCTCCGTCAACGTCGAAGGCATCTTATCAAACCCTAGTAGGGTATCCTCCAAATCCATCTGCACAAGAACTGCCTCAATCTTTATCTACCACAATGAGAATTTAGTGTTGTGATCCAACAGTAAAATATCGTTACTTCATTGTTATCGTTACTGTGACCGAAACAAGCAACCCGAAAAAGATCTGATACCAATTTGTTAAAAACTGAACGTCGATAATGGCAATGTAGAAAGATCGCAAAGAAATAGAAAGAAAAATAGAACACACAGATTTTACGTGGAAACCCTTTCAGGAAAAAACCACAGGCAGAGGAGAAGAAAATTCACTAATGTCAAATTCGAATGATACAAGAGGAGTTTCAACTAATTTATAGGTTGAAAAAGCCTAATTTTAATCAATGTAAAATAATTATACTAATAAATGCTAAATATATTATACTACTAAATCTTCTAGAAGGAAAATATATTTTGTTTAACTTAACTTGCAAGCAATCTCTTAGAATTTGTTTAACTTGACTTGCAAGCAATTTCTTAGAATTTGGGTCACAACACTCTAACATTCTCTATTTGCTAATCTTCTTGAACCTCTCACGGGTCTCTATCGAGTCATTCTGCTTGTCTCATTCTTTCTTCATCTCAATTGGGGCCTTCGAACACTGGCTCTGATACAAACTGTCACGAGGCCAAAACTTCAATCTAGCAAACCACGTGGCCTTCGGCAATTTCTTGGGTTCAAATCTTGCCTATGTCAGCCTACTTGTAACAACTTTAAAGTTAATGGTGTCGGAAATAGTGGTTTCAAAATTCTATTTTTCAATGATAAAGTCAATAAATATTATTTATTAATATTTACGAGGGTATTACAATATTAAATTGAAGCTTGGCCTAATAATTTTGGTTATTTGGAAAGTCAGACAAAGTACAAGTCTATCGCTTTTAAAGTCGATGGTTTTGGAAATTGAGGTATCAAGACTTCATTTTCGTAAACCGGACCTGTAAATATTTTTATTAAATATTTACGGAGTTATATTAGAGGTGAATTGAATTTTTGGTTAAGTAATTTTCATAAATTAGGAATTAATTAAGGTAAAGAGACTAAATCACATTAGAGCCAAAAGTTAAATTATAATTAAATTATAAGGTAAAATATAACTAAAGGACTTAAAAGCAAATATACCTTTGTTTTAGTTATTAGTGGACGTCATTTATACTTGAAAGATTAAAATGTTATAACATTTTATTAAAATAAAACATAATTTAAGTTAATAAAATATAAGGAAAAGAAAGATAGCGGAGAATAAAAACAAAACAACACAAAAACATTTTATTCGTCATCTTTTGCATGCCGAATTGGAGAGAAAAGAAAAAGAAGCTTTCGGGAGTTTGATTTGGTTAGTTACATTTACCTTTTTTTTTTTTTTGTAATTTTTATATTTTTGAAATCTCGGTACTTTGATCTAGTTGACCCATGTCTTATTTTCGATACTTTTTAATATTAAAGATGTTACTATTGTTTATTAGTTAAAGTTTTAGGGACTATTTGATAGATTTTTAAGGTTAGATATGAAATAGGATTAAATTATAAAAAATTGAAATTGAGAATTTAATTGAGAGATACGAAGTTCTATAAGGACTCTAGGAAAATTCGGCTAAGCATGGATGGAGTAAATTCATGTTAAATTGGAAGTATCGATTTTTGGGACTAATGTGTATAAAAGTAAAAATTTAGTGTTAATATGTAAAATAGTATTATGACTTGACTATATGAATTACATTGTTAAAAATTTTGGTTGAGATTAATTGAATTGAATAGTTATAATTAGATTGATAAACAAGTAAATCAGTTGATAATCGTAAGAAAGGAAAAGTTGTTGAATAATCATCATCGAATACTAGTAGCTGCTACGAAGGTAAGTTAGTAATCCTTGAACTCGAACTATGTTTATTATTTTTAAATTTTGGCTATTAAGTGCAATTGTAGTTCTTTGAGTTAAGAAACTTATTCATTATTTGATCATTCTTTTGAGGTATCTATTTTTTATTTAAGACTGAACATCTAACGACAGTCCCGAACTCAATGTTGGTGATGTTTTTTTTTTTTTTGTGTGTGTGTGTTTTTTGGCATATACTTAGGATGATAATGTTTTGAGTTATGATCTTTTAGTCTATAGATGAATCTAGTGAAGGTTATTTGTAAGGGATGTTATTATGTAGACTTTTGGAATGATGTTGATCTTAAATGAATGCTTTTATATTAGTGTTTTGTGATGTATATGTAAATGTAATCTATAATTGTGATTTTAGTGAATTGGTAACTTGATGTGAGTATATATATATATATTTGGACATTTTAATTGATGGTTGAATGCAAATGGTTGGTTAAGATCATGTATTTTCTTAATTTTGTTATTTAAATTGAATGGTGTTTGATTGAGGTTCCGTTGAATGGCATATTGGATGGTTGAAATTATGGTATGAAATTGATGATTTGAATGTGATTTTGAACCTAGGATTCATTTAGACATGGTATGACTTGTGGTTCAAGGATTGGGGTATGAAATTGCTTGTTTTAGGGATTAACTATGCCGCACACGGCTTGAGACACGGGTTGTCACATGACCATGTGTCATATTTGTTTTTAATGCAGGTTGGTCAACATGGGCATAAAGAGCTACACGGCCTGACAACACTGCCGTGTGACCTTAAGCTACACAGGTACAGTAAATTACACGGTTTGCGTACACAACCATGTTCTAAGCCACACGGTTTAACCACACGACCGTGTGACCCCTATTTCATTTTTTTTTTAATTTTCTTTAAAGCTTCTTAATTGATTTCAATTTGGTCCCTAAATGTTCCAAACTTATAATTGTGATCTTGTATGCTCGAATTAGTGTTCGTAACTATGTTTTTGCCATGACTATATATTGGATTTTATTGTCATGAATTAAATTGATTGATTGTTTCTATGTTCAACAATTGCTACGATTTGATTAGTAATGTCCTATAATCCCAATTTGGCAATAGTTACGAGTTTAGTGTGTTACACTACTATTGAAAAAATGAGACATCTAGCAAAAATTCTCTATGACACTGAAGCAAAGCGGAAGCAAACTCAAAAGGCAAAAGAAGCTACGAATGAATACGAAACCACATAAAAATAGCTCACACTAAGTGTTTGAGTAAATGTTCTCAAAGTATTTCTATTATTTTAAAGGTTTACAACCGAGTAAATACAAATGAGGATGAATGCTTCTATTTATAGTTGAGCTCTCCCAAAACCAACAATACATATTGAGTTACATCGATGGTCGAAATTTGTACCTATCTACAAGATGAGAGTTCGAAGGAACTTAAATTCTATACATCTTTTATCCCTTACGATTTACATTAAGTACTCTGATAACTCTAGTTTTACTAGACTGTTTCACTAGCTCACGATGGACTTCTCCATAGGTTTTACAAATTGAGCTTGTTCAAATGTCAAATAAATCTCATTTAATAAATTGACCTCTATAGAATGTTTTGTGCACAATGGTCACATGATTTGATCTACAGCCCATGACACAAGAACAATGATGAATGTTAATTTGATTTATTTTCTTATGCACTAGAAACATACATTTCCATCCATCAAAAAATTACTTCAAAATGGTCACCGTTTATCACTTTCCAAAGTTTCAATTAAGTTTCATTTCAGCATTATCTATGAAAATCAATAAAAAAGACTAATGGCCTAAACTTTCCACGAACAAAGGGCATAACAGTAGCCCACCAAGCTTGCAAGTGCTTTCAAAATTACACAGGAAAACACAATCTTATTACATCACAACTTCTAGGAATAAAATCGAAATCCTCTAATCGAAAAGGACAAAATACAAGTACATCAACTTTATAAACAGGGCGTGGATAAGAAAAATGGATACTAGGACGAAGGTTATATTTACAGCTCTACTCCGGCACCTAATGGATCCAAAGGAATGACACTTACGGGGAATTCAGATCTTGGTTTGGCTAGGGAGTAAGTAATACATGAGAAAATGAGCCGGATGCTCAACCACAGCAGCCACTCCAACCTGATTGGTCATAACTTTTTGTCTTGTGGGAATTAGCTTGATATTCCAGCAGCAGATGGATCCAAAGGAATGACACTTTCAGGGAAATCTGTTCTTGGTCCGGCTAGGGAGTAATATGCCAGTATATGAGCCGGATGCTCAATCACAGGATCCTCTCCAACTATTCGGGGAATTAGCTCAATATTCCAAAATGGACGAGCCATAGCTAACAGATCATGACCTGATTCTGATGCTCTATATCCTTGCACCCACAAGTACCTCAAAGAAGTTAATTGCATCACGGAAGCTGCAAGTGCACGTTCACTGAAACAACAACCCCTCATTTCTAGTTTCTGCAAGCTAGGGCATCCCTTGGAGAACTCCAAAAGCCCCGCATCAGATTCCCCAACATATCCCAGAAGCATCCATCTTACTTTCGAACTATATTGTCCAATACAACCAAGTCCCACATCGGTTAAACCACCAGGTCGAAGGTACAGAGCAAATCTTCTAAGCTTTTCACAGCCCCTCAATAGATCACAGACTCCATCGTCAAGAGGCAAATCTGTTATCCTTTCTTCTCGATCAAGCAAAACCAGACGAAAATCACACAGATTTTTCGAGTATGTCCCAATATATTGTAATGATGCATTGGTGATGTCAGATACATAAACAGCCAAGTATTCCAATTCAAGACATCCTTGAGCTAAAGCCATTAATCCTCTTTGAGAAACAACACCTTCTTCATCCTCCATTTCTTGCTCATCAGCACCTCGCTCGATTCTAAGCCTCTTTAGTCTCTTACAACTTCGAGCGAGAACTTCTAATCCTCTATCTCCTATAACATTCCTAGTCTGTTCATCCAGAAAACACTTAATAAGACATAATAAAAGATCAGAATAAAAAGTAACAAAAGTAACAATTTCAAAGACCTTTTTTTACCGTTTAGTCCATTCAACTACTGAAATCTCACTGCCATATAAACTTAGCCCCACACACACACACACACACAAATGGTAACATTCAAGAGCTTAATATTACCCTATAACAAAGACCAGAAACTAAAGGTCAAAAGAGTCTTAATGATGGACCAAAATTTGAGAAACATCTCAAAAAAGAAAAGTAACTTAAATAATTAGTATAAGGAAACTAAAAAGTCCACTTGAAACTCCAAAAAATTATAGCTAGAACCCCGGACTAAAATGTTGTAATATAAGAGATGCAATTCCAAGAAAGCAGTGCAGAAAAATAATTTAGACAATGGTTTTGTAATTCTACCTCAAGAACTTCTAAGTTGGGGCATCTTTGGATTAACAAGCAGTGGTCTTCTGTGTCCAACAATGCATAAAGGAGATCCAACTTTTTAAGCAATGATGCAAAAGGAAACACAATGGGCATTTCATTTTTCCCCATGTATGTTAAACCCAAACGGCATAACCTCGGAGGAAATGATACAGCAGTATACCTTTCTGGTTGCTCATTGAACGAACCACCACAAAATTCTTCTAAAACAGAAGCAGCATGAAAGAAACCGACAAGATCCAAAATTTCACAATCGCTAATTTTCACAGAGGCCAAATTACGACAATTTTGAGCAATGAATTCAAGGTCTTCAAAACTCACTTTCACAAGATCTGTCATGTAAAAGTTTAAATTCGTGAGAACTGAGTTATTTACTGCAAGCTCATGAAGCCATTGACCATCTTTCTCAATAATTGAGCTCTCTTCCAAGAACAAGGTTCTTAATTGCCTGAGAAGATATATAAAGGATGTCATAACAAGGATATAAAAGGCACCAGTTAACAAAGTCTAACACTATTACTCCGATATGGAGATCATTGCTCTATAACCATAGATTGTGAAAAAGAATATGTATAATGCCAATAGCATGAAAAGTTTCCCTGGGCAAGCACAAGCAAAGCATTAACAAATAAAAAGCCATAGCAACTTAACCTTTAGTCCATAAAACATCTATTTCCAACGTGAAGAAAAAATTTTGTCGGGTATATTCACAGAGAGGAAAATCAATTTACTAAATATATGGAAGTATATCACATGACCTATGTCCAAAGGCAATTGCTATCAAAACTGTTGTTTGAAAGAAAATGAAACATTAATGGATCAATCAAGTAAAAACACAGGTATTGTTATCGGTATCCTGTCATTCATACTAGAGTGCCTTACTACAACCTCAGAAAGCTTCATGACATGGCATCGCAATGGTCCTATGCAACTACAAGCAGTACAAACCAAACCAAACTTTCACCCATGCTCCTCCCCCGACTTGACCATTCACTAACTCCTGAAGCTCAAGAAATCACATAGATCCCATACAATTTCATGCAACTTTAGCACATATGCAATCAGGATGTTTCATCATTCATACATATTTTCCATTCGTTCTACAATCGTAAAATGTACCAACACTACCACAATCATGCACTACAAACAAAACCAAATTTTCACAGTTGCTTCTTCCCTGAGTAGACCAGTCACTAACTCCTAAAGATTCGGGATTCAAAATGACCGCATACAGTTTCATGGAACTTTCCCATCTATGCAATCAAAATGTTTCATCGTTCAGATTGATTTTCCATCAGTTCCACATTCAAACAAACGCAGCAACAACCACATCTGTAAACGATGCTTACAAGCTGAGGAGAAGAAAGATTTTCCTCGACTTCAAACGCTTGAACTAAACAGTTACAAATAGAAGTAATTGGGATTGAATACATGTTTCATTAAACATAACCACTTCCAATAAACACTAATCGAAATATTCCTACAATTCAACTCAACCAAACTCAAGAAAACTAAGATAAGGTTTAACCCCCAAGTAGTTGGAACTTACTAAATCAGTCCTCTTTACTCGATCCCACTGAGTTCAATCCATATTTGATCATTTCTTTCAGCAGATGCTCGAACTAAAAGAACTTTCAACAATGAATTAAAGAACGAATTTCATCGGACTTAAGCCTAAGCTTGACTAATTTCACAAAGAAACAAGAACCCATAGTTGCACAAGAATTAAGAAAGGAAGAAAAAGTTACCGGCACAAACGGCCAACGTGCAAAAGACCATCAGTAGAAAAACCAGAGCATTTATCAAGCTTCAAAACCTGCAAAACCTTCCCTCTAGACCTAGCCAAAACTTCCAGATCCGAATCTTTAACAATCATTCTTCTGAAATGGACGGCTTTCAAGCAATTGAAATTCTCCGCTATTTCATTCACCCACGGCGTAACGTACCCACCCCAATCTTCAGGTATCAAATTAAACATCGCAGCCCGAGGCTTCCCTTTCAATTTCAAGGATTCCAAGTGACGGAACCGTCGCCTCAACCGATCGGGACTCGTCGTGTAACAAAGCGCGATCGTTATGTGCTTACGAGTCAGCGCGTCGAGCTCGTACCACCGCCTGCAAACTAGAGATACGGCGTCGCGGTCTTTCGGGTCGTCGATGTACGGCATCACGCAGCCTAATACGACATCGGACATACCGGGTTGTGACGTCATCGTTTTGTGCAACTTATTACCATTTTCCTCCATCTAATAAATCAAAACTGATCTTTTTTAAAGGGAAATTAAAATCAAAACGGTTTTTTAACCCAAAACAGACAAAAAAGAATGGATCGATCTGATTAAAGAAAGTAAAACACTTTTTTTTCGGAGCTCTGTTTTATTTTTTCATAAAAGAAAAGGCGGTAGGATCCGAAACGAAACGGAACTCAACCGGCGATAAAACGAATCGGGTCAGATAAGGATCGGGTCGAGAAGGCATGGGGAAGAAGAGATTGTTGATTGAGCACACAGAAAAGCGAAGAGAAAAGAGCTGAGAAAAAGTTTCAGTAGATAAAGGAGGGTCGAAATGGACGGCCGAGATTCATCAGAAAAGAAGATCCAAGTGAAAAATATAATTATAGGATCAGACCAGACAATTCAGCTGCTCTAAATTAAATATATATATATATTAAAAATACAAAAGAAAATAGTATTGCAACCAATTAGTGGAGACTGAAAAATAAATTTAATAATTTTTGATTGGTTGCGTCAGTATTGGAAGTATTAATGTGATGTGGTACATCTCAGTCTTTCTAATTGTTGAATTATTCCACTACTTTTTTAATCTGATTAAATTTAATTATTAATTATATTCTGCACCCAGCAGTTGTCATCCTTGTGGCCTTTCTTAATTTTCAATTAATTTTTTTTTCGTAAAAAATGTTTATTAAAAGCAGCTGCTATTTCATGCTTTTCCTTTTTTTTTTTTTTGGGTAAAAAAGAAAGAAGGTGGGAGAAACCCAAGGAATTAACCAGTACAGTTAATGTTTATCCCTAAGCTCTCTTGTAGTAGAACCAAAACCATTTCCTGACTGAAAGAGTAAAAGCCAATGGGGTTCTTCTTGGTTGATCTAGACAAGATATCAGTTGCCCTATTTGCTTACAATTTAATCTCCCAACTTTGGACCAACAGCTCGCAAATATCCTATACAAGCTATCAGGTACCCTGTTTTGCTCTTTTCATATGCATTTCATGTTAGTCTTAAAGTAACGCCTTTGCTTTCAATCTAGTTACATCTTATACAAGCTCATGCTGCTAGTTTCCCACTTCTCTTCCCATGTGGCATAGGATAGGAGTAATACTTCATTTCATATCTCCTTAGAAAAGGACACCCAAAGAAAATGTGGCTTTTGGTTTCTTGTTCCACATGGCACATTCCATTAATGCGCGTGCCTTTGGTATGTAGTCTGTCACGAATGACCATCCAAATTAAGAAATGAATGCTTTCAAATATGAACTGGGAACCACAAAACCAATTTTGTCCTATTCCACAAGTTCTTAACATACTCATATTTTCTCCTCAAACTTTAGCCGCAATATATTTGTCACTAGGGAATCTCCACACAACACCATTCCGGAACACAATTTTTTTATGCAACATCATGCTTTTGTAAGAATTTCTTCCAAATCCAACTATAATTCCAAGTAATTAACACTACGTTTGGTTGGCATGAATAACCAATCAATTCCTGGTTAATTCAGTGATAAACAATTATTCATTAATTTGATTCACCGAATCCTTCATTCGACGAAATCTCATTCATTACCCATTCTACCTTCTCCCGTAATGGCCATTCCCCACCAAACCCAAAGAATAGGACTACACAACCACCACCGAATAAAGAAAAAAACATAACTTCCCATTCTTGCCCTGTACCACTCTCCCTCATCAAACATCTCAAGCCACCACACCCCCAACCCTGTCTCCTCATTCATGTTCGGTTATTCTCATCCCATGACGATCATTGAAATTGTCAAAAACTTTCCCAAAGTTTAGACGAGTAAGGTTATTATTCCCATCAATCTCACTTCCATTGTGAGAATTTCATCTCTTTGCTTTTTTGCTTGTATTCTCTAGTAGGGAGCTGTGAAAAAAATTGAGTTTTCGAAAAAAAAATTGTCAATTGGTTGATCCGATTGTTTTAGGGCAATTTAGGTTAGAAATCTAAGCTTGTTGTTTTCAAATTGCAGTTGGTTTTTATGGGCATTTCTGTTTATTGCAAGAGATTTTAAGTTGCTTGTCTTAATAGCAAGGGATTTCAATTTTAGGTTGGGATTTATTGTTTGTGGTAAATGGGTAGTTGGGTTTTGGATTTTGGATTTTGAGCTCTAAATCAGTTACAAAGTTTTTGAGCAAGAAAAACAAATGTGAGACATGAGAGATGAGGAAATCGTTAAAGAATTTTCTTAAGACTCTTGAAGCTGATATTCATTTCGCCAATACCTTGTAATTTCTTCTTTCCTTTTCTCTTACTTGGCTTTCTGTAGATGAGCATGATTCATCATTTGATAGAAAGCTTGTCTAGCCTCTCCATCATGGCTACTCGTAGCCGGTCTAGAATCGGATCGCGCTCTCTCTTGCGCGGGAGTAGGCACATTAGTTTCAACATCGTCAGCTACCGCTCGTTCGGAATCTATTTACTATATAAAAATACATTTTCATTGTCAGGATTCCTCACACTATCGCAGTTCATAAATATGGCATGTATAGCTAGACTCACATACGCTATATTAGTCCTAGAATTGACTAAACCATAGCTCTAATACCAATTAAATGTAACACCCCTAACCCGTATCCGTCACTAGACTAGGGTTAAGAGGCATGGCATATCGAAACATTTAACACTCATTTCACAATCATCATAGCATCATAGTTATATATCAATACAGAGTCCCTTACATAGGTCAACGAGACCTTAAACATGCTTTAGAAAAGGGTCGGGACTAAACCAAGCTCATACAAAATTTTTCAAAACTTAAACATTTTTCAAAGTCGTACAGGTCACACGCTTGTGTGAACAGGCTGTGTGCCTCACATGGCTTTAGACACGCCTGTTTGTCTAGGCCATGTCAAAACAAGGCATACAAACTGACTTGTCCATACGGCCACAAGACACACCCGTGTGCCAGGCCGTGTGAAAATTAGGGAGGTTACTGACTTGGGTCACATAGCCAGTCACGCGCCCATCTATCTAGTCCGTACTCGAAACTGACTTGGCCACGCGGCCTAGCACACGCCCGTGTGTGCGACCATGTGGTTTGCTCAGGATCATTTCGAAATGGCCCTCAAGCAACACGACTAAGACACACACCCGTGTGGGCAAAAATAGGCCATTTACAAGGCCAATTTGCCACTCATTAAGGGTCTTCCCTACAAGCATCAAATAAGCACCATTTGCATCATATTTCCAACCAATTCCAATCACAAAACATCCATCATTCATACTATGATATTATCAACCAATTCGATATACATAATACATACCAAATTGTACCTATTCACAAACCAAAATCATATCAAATCATATAATTCATAACTCCAATTTACCTCATTCAAAATTTATGCTATAGCCTTACCAAATACCAAACTAGGCACATTCCAAAAACTTACCAAATTGACCAACTCTTTTGGCCATCCAAAACACTTCACATAGATAATATTGTATCACATAATTCATACCAAAAACTCATTTATATACACAACCAAAACCAAGCCAAATCACATGGCTAGATATATAATTTACCAATCATATTCTCATACTTCTAGCCTATACATGCCATACTTCAATATACACATTTTCAAATGGTACCAAATTAGAGTTCGATAGTGTGGTGATGATCCTCGATGATCCTTGAGCTCCCGATAGCTACGATATCTATAAAAAAATGCAAACACACACAAAGTAAGCTTTCAAAAGCTTAGTAAGCCATATACAAATAAACTTAACAAATAACATCAATTTAGATTAATTCATTCATATAATTTAAGGCAAAATACATTCACTTAGCCATATATCTCTTATATTTCATTTGAACATGATTCACATATACATATCATAACTCATTCTCATAGCAACTCATACTTATATCATATATTCACCAAGGTACATATACTTACCTTTCATTCTCAAACATGATATACAATTCAAACGTACCTAAGTCTGATACAAATTCACATAGTCATCTATTTTCTCAGAATGCTTGTTGAACCGTTTGGAATCATAAGGATACACGGATAACTCGAAAAGCTCATACAATGCCAATGTCCCAGATGTGGTCTTACATGTAATCAAATATCGATGCCTCTATCCCATACAGGGTCTTACACGAAATCAAATACGATGCCAATGTCCCAGACATGGTCTTACACGTAAATCATAATTCGATGCCAACATCCCAGACGTGGTCTTACATGATAACACATATCGGATCCTATGTCATGACATATGTATCCTAACTATTCCTAGGGTTCGTACGAGGCTTTTCGGATGTCAGAACTTTGTCGATACTTTCTCGGATGTCTCATATTTCTCAACTCATATAATCATTCATCATAGTTCAATAGCAAATAATCGATAGTAATTCAATTCAAAACACATTTATTTGTATATCGACTTACCTCGTACGGATTCGAACAAACAGAATCGACTATTCGACGACTTTCGATTTTTCCGATCTAATTCTGATTTCTTTGGTTCTTGATCTAAACATATTCAAATTTAACTCTTTTATTCACCAAATCATTCAATTCAATCCAAAAACAAATATTTAGGGTATTTTAAAAATTAGCCCTCACATTTTCATATTTTGACATTTTAGTCCCTAATTCATAAAATCACAAAATACACCAAATTTCTTTAGACACATGCTTAGCCGAATATTCCTAGTGTTCATATAAGTCCACATATTTCATTTATTTGAGATTTTAGTCCTTCAATTTACAAATTTTACATTTTAGCCCATTTTACATAAAGTTGTCAAAAAATTCAAAGACGAAACATGTTAACGCAATATATATCTTACATTTACTAACATCAAACTTCATAAAACTCATAATTTCATCAAAAGCTCAACTCAAGATCATCAAAAATTTCAGAAATTCAAACATGGGCTTGATAGAACTCTAAGCAATGATCATAAAAACGTAGAAATGATCAAAAACGGATCAAAACACATACCTTAATCAAAGAAAGCTTTGGTCGAACCCTAGGTATTCTTTTTCCTTTTCTTTTTCTTTGAGTTTTGGTTGAAGAACACTTACAATGAGCTAATTTTAACATTTCTTTTTTTTTAACACATTAATTCATCAATTACCAAATTACCCTTACATTATAAACATTTAAAACATTAACATTAAGGACATTATTGTCCACTCATAGATTCAATGGTCAAATAAAAACATAAGGACCTCTCTTTTAAAAAGACATAGCAAATAGGCACTTTATCAATTAGCAAGCCATTTTTAATTTTACGTGATTAGATCCTTTTCACAAATTAAGCACACAAATAATCAAATTTTCATATGAAACTTTCAAAAATGCTAATTCACATATTATAAACACAGAAAATAATATTAAAATATTTTTCTAACTCAAATTTGTGGTCCCAAAACTACTATTCCGACTAGGGTCTAAACCGGACTGTTGCATTAACCTAAAAAGATTTAATTAGTATCTTAATTAGTTAGAGTACGGAAACATAAAAAGGGTGGTTTAAGGGTTTTTATATAAAACAAAACAACATAAAAGAAATAAAAGTTCAAGAGATAGAAAAGTAGAATGAATCAAATATGTGATTAACTCACTTTGTTAATCCTCATCAACTTTTTTTTCGGGTTTCTCATCAATTGATAAACCATAAATTATACATTAGAATTGGTGATTTTATGGATGATTTTCCATTAGAATTGGTGAATTCGATGCTCCTAATGCTTTAATTTCATGTTTTATACTTAGGAGAGCATAGGAGGGCGAAAGGAATGAGAAACGGGCCAAAAAATGGAGAAAATGGGCCAGAGTATGAAATCAACACGGCCTAACCTCCTCACATGGGCAGACCACACGGTCGTGTCAATTTGGCAGGCTCGAGCACGGCCTGAAGTAATCGAATACGGGCGTGTGCCACGGGCGTGTCCCTGCCAAGCCCAAGTTGAGTCCAATTCGAAAAAGGCTAATTTTGAGGGCTTCTAGGCATTCCAAAGCCTATAAATACACCCTAGAGAAGGAAGAAAAGGGAGACGGAGAATAGGGAGTAAGGAATTACTCCTAGGAAGCCAATTGATCCATCTCAGAAGCCGGATTCATCATCAAGACTGAAGATCTCTCCTCAATTTCCCTTCAAGAGTTTTGGGTTTTCTTTATGTTTTGTATTCTTTATTCTTCTGAGATGTTCTTTAACTAAAACCCCTAAATACCTAAGGGAATGAAACCTAAGACGAATCTTGTTATTATTTTCTGAATCGTATGATAAATATTTAACTTGTTCTTAATTATGTGTTCTTAATTCTTGTTTTGATATCCCAGGATATTGATTCAATACAAGCTCTCATTCAGAGGAGGAATAGACCCTGTCTAAGAGTACAGTTGTCATAATTAAGCGGAGTTGATTGCGCGCCTAGACATAGGGTGACAAGATTTTTCCAGATTAGGGTGAAACCTAATAAGGGGATCCATAGATCGAGATAATACAACCCTAGAGTGTTAATTAGAGAAAAGTCTCAATTTTCAATCTAGGGATTAGATGTTATTAGTCTTGAATAGGGATGATAACATAATTAGGGATCTCTACGGAACAAGTTGAATGAATAAATCATCCAGTTTGGAGCTAGAATAACAAGTAAAGTCAAGGTGGATTTTTCCTTAGATATTGTCTTAAGTCAATCAATTTTTCCCAAAAGCAATTCCCCAATTCTTTTCTCTGTGCGTTCTTAGTTTAAATAATTAGTTAATTAAAACAAAACATCTTTATTCTTAGGCTAGATAATAAAAAGACAGTCATTACTAGTACTTTTAGTTCCTTCAGGTTCGACAATCCAGTCTTGCTAAAACTATACTGTTGTTCGATAGGTACACTTGCCTACATTGCAATAATAGTTAGTTTAAGAACGAGTAATTATAAATATTTAAAACCTATCACGAAATCACGCAATCAAGTTTTTGGCGCCGTTGCAGGGGAACTAAGATATTAGGAACGCTCAATTTTTATTACTTTAGCCATTTATTTTTCTTACAATTTAATTTAATTTTATTATTATTATTAATTATTGACTTACTTTTTCTTTCTCTTGACAGGTTTTTATAGTTTATGACTAGAAGAAACCCGTTAGGACCATTACTTTTTGACGAAGAAATCGTACGTACAATTCGCAGAAATCAAAGAAAAATAAGGCGAAGCTTACGATACACAGAGAATGAGCAAGAAGACAATACTCAACCCGCAATCGAAGAGATGGCTGAAAACCAAGACAATCAGCTACCTCCTGCAATTGCGGTTAATTAAAATCCTGCTCCACGCACTATGTATGATTATACTAAACCTTCTTTAACAGAAAATGAATCTAGCATAGCTAGACCTGCTGTAGCTTCAAATACTTTTGAATTAAAACCTAACACTATTCAAATGATACAGTAATTTGTTCAATTTGATTATTTACAGGATGAAGATCCCAACGCTCACTTAGCTAACTTTCTGGAATTTTGCGATACATTTAAAATCAATGGCGTTTCTGATAATGCCATTCGTCTTCGGTTATTCTCTTTTTCATTGAGGAACAAAGCTAAACAGTGGTTGAACTCGTTACCACGAAAGTCAATTACTACTTGGGAACAAATGACCGAAAAATTTTTACTAAAATATTTTCTGCCGGCTAAAACAGCTAAATTATGTAATGATATCTCTTCTTTTGTGCAGATGGATTTAGAAACACTCTACGATGCATGAGAGAGATACAAGGACCTTTTGAGAAGATGCCCCCACCATGGGTTACCGCTTTGGCTCCAAGTTCAAACATTCCACAATGGTCTAAATCCTTCGACTCGGCAAATGGTTGACGCAGCTGCTGGCTGAACTATCAATAATAAAACACCTGAAGATGTCTATGAGTTTATTGAGGAGATGTCATTGAATAACTATCAGTGGCAAGTCATGAGGACAAAGCCAACGAAAACAGCCGGTGTTTATAACGTCAATTCGGTCACCTTGCTGTCAAATCAGGTAGAACTCTTGAATAAAAAGATTGATGGTTTTCTTAGTTCTTCACAGGTTCACCCAATAATGTAGTACGAAGCAAGTAGCGGTGGAACGAACCATTTGGAATACCAACCTTATGGCCACAACATGGATAACAAGAAATTAAATTACATGGGTAATAATCCTCGACCTCAAAACAATATAATGTAGGTTGGAGGACCACCCCAATTTCTTGTGGGGCGGTCAAGAAAATCAAAGACCACAACATCCTTCGGGCTACCAACAACTACCCTACCAACAGGAAAAGAAACCAAACCTTGAAGAGATGCTCTCAAAGTTTATATCAGAGTCAGAAACCCATTTTCAGAACATCGAGACAGCACTTAAAAATCAACAAGAGTCGATCCAAGGGCTCGAAACTCAGATAGGCCAGCTTTCCAAACTAATCTCCGAACGACCACAAGGTAGTTTGCCAAGTAATACAAAACCTAACCCAAGGGAACAACTCAATGCAATTAATATTGAAGATGACGAAGGAGTCGTTTAGCCTGAACCAGAACCGAGGCAAGAAACTGTGGTAAGCAAAGGTCAAGGTGAGGTAGATCAAAATACAAACAAACCAGTGACTGTTGAATATAAACTACGTGTGCCATACCCCAACGCAACAAGGAAAGACTGCTCAGATGAACAATTTGGTAAATTCCTTAAACTCTTAAAAAAATTACATATTAACTTACCGTTTATTGAAGCTCTATCGTAGATGCCAAACGCAATGAAATTTTTAAAGGAGCTTTAGCAAATAAGCGGAAGTTGGACGAGGTGTCGCATGTGGAGCTGAACGCAGTTTGCTCGACTATTCTCCAAAATAAACTACCCAACAAACTAAAAGACCTAGGGAGCTTTACTATCCCTTACTTAATCGGTGGTTTAGATGTTAATCATGCATTAGCTGATCTAGGGGCTAGTATCAATGTTATGCCTTACAAAATGTTTAAGTAACTAGGTCTCGGGAAACCCAAACAGACTAGGATGAGCATTCAATTAGCAGAAAAAACTATAAGATTCCATAGAGGTATTATTGAAGATGTGCTAGTTAAAATCAATAAATTTATATTTCTCATTGACTTTATTGTTCCAGACATAGAAGAGGATAGCAACACTCCCTTAATTCTAGGAAGGCCCTTTTTAGCAACTGCTAAAACCATCATTGATGTTGGCACAGGTGAACTCACACTCCGGGTGGGAGACGAAACAATCACCCTTCAAGCTCGCAATTCTGGCAACACATCAGGAATTGAAGGTGATCATTTAAACCATTCTACTAAAACTAACAATATGGTGTAACCTACTTTGTAGAAAATGAGTCTGAAGGAAGAACACGAGTTGTTCTCGAGCAATAGTAGAGGACCTGTTCATGAAGATCGAAGATTACAAATCGAGAAACTTGATGAATGGTGGACGCACAAACCAAGAACACCTAACAAACTGAAATTACGCCAAAACGAGCCTGATACCTCTTCAAAACAACTTAAGGTTGGTGATAAAGTCTTATTAGATGCCGCAGATCCTCACATTGTCACTACCACACCGAATGAGGAAATCCCTCTTACGGTACTCAATATTTTTCCATTCGGTACAGTGGAGGTGAGTCATCCAAAGTTCGGTACTTTTAAGGTAGACAATACCCATTTAAAACCTTATTTTCAGATTGATAGTAGGAATAAGGAGTATAAACTCCTTGAACCACTATGATCATACAACAGAGAGGTAAGTCGAGCTTAGACTATAAATAAGCACTTCTCGAGAGGCAACCCGAGCACTAACTGTTTTAACTTCTTCCAAAATTTAGTCTTCAATATCTAACTTACTAACGGAGCTCTTGAATATAGGTGTTTCCACAGAGACACGACCAAGCACACGGGCGTGCTTAAGGCTGTGTGAAAATAGGGCAAAAGATTTCCCAACACGGGCTACGATTAAATGCCACGGCCATGTGATATAGCTGTGGTCGAGCCTGCCAAAACAACACGAGCGTGCAACACGCCTATGTGGAAAAATCATGGGTGAACCTATTAAAATAGCACGGGCATTCGACACGCCCGTGTGGAACACCCGTGGTCAAACTTGTTAAATTAACACGGGCGTGAAGCTTGCACACACGGGCGTGGGAGAAGCGAACGAAGCTAGACACGATCGTGCGACACGACAGTGTGAACCCACATGCTCGAGGAACACAGACGTGTACTAAATGTCAGACGCGACCAAATTTGAAATTCGCGAATCACACGGGCTGAAATTGGGGAACACGGGCGTGTGCCCTGGCCGTGTGGCCCAAAATCTATAAATACCTTGCACTATTCACTTTCTTTCCCATTCAAAAACCCTAACCCTAGCCGCTGCAACTCCATACGGCCTCCCTACCACGCCCGTGTACTGCTTCCCACTTCATTTTTGACGCCCAATCTCTTTCCCTTAGCGTTTGTTTTCTCCTTTCACTTCTATTTTACTTATTTCTAATGCTTATTATCAACATAATCTTCATATATTTTGAACTATTTTTCATTTTTCTATCATTTAATTTGTATTCTTAAGTTAGTTATCATACATTTTATGTTAAATCAAGTTATTAGGAACACCTCATACCCATGACATTACTATGTTTATTCTCATGCTATTACCATGCCAATATATATAATTTAATTTGAATTCCTAATTTAGTTATCAGACGTTCCGTGTTATATTGAGATTAGGAAAACCTCATACCCATTACATTTCTATTCTCATTCTCATTGTTATTGTGGTTGAGTTTGCTTCATATTAATAGTATTGGCTGAAATAGTTAGTTCCAAATTCATGCCTTTTATTTTTTTCGAATTCATTTACCTATTATTATTATTCTCTATATTACAGGCTTTTGATGTCGTCTTCACGAGGAAAGAAGACCGCCGTACCTACTTCAAAGAAGAGGAAGGGAGCGTCTTCTTCCACGGGTCCAACCGCAGAAATTCGTTACCCTCTCCTACAGTTTTCCCGAGGGCCCCAAGAAGAACAGTTCCAAATACTTCGAGCCCGACCTTTAATTGTAGGTCGCTGCATCTACTGGGCTGCTGTAAAATAGGTTCAGTTGGCTAATTCGATTCGATCCCTCCTAACCACTAACCCTTGGGAGCTATTCTTTGGGATTATCGAGCCAACATACGTTGAGCTCACGATGGAACTATACTCAACATTCCATCTTCAGACCGTAATGATGAACTACGATGATCCTGGCACGGTTCAATTTCACCTAGGTGGATTCATCCGCCAGCTAAGCGTCCTAGAGTTGGGTGCTGCACTAGGCTTATATATGGAGGAGTTCAAGGAGGATAATGAACTACATGCTTTCAGTCGCCACATATATTTCTCTCCCTTGAAGTGCTGGCACACTTTGGCCCCTGACACGGCCTCCTACAATCCTAGCCGCTCCAAGGCATCAGTTCTACCACCATCCCTAAGGTACTTATGTAACACCCCTTACCCGTATCCGAGGCCGGGCTAAGGTACGAGGCGTTACCAGACAAACATACAAACATTAAACTAAAATACGAGCCATAAAATTTTATTCATATTTCAAAGCGTTCATTCTCTTACACATAATCCCTTATTTGAGTCTACGGAGCCCAAAACATACTTTAGAAAGGGTTTGGGACTAAACCGAGAACTTACGAAAATCTTGGAAATTTCATGCTTTAAGGCTCCACACGCCCATTTCCCAAAGTCGTGTTCTATACACGGCTGAGACACATGGTCGTGTCTTTGCCTGTGTGGAATATACTTAGGCTATTTTCCAAGCTTTGGTCAACCTTGATCTCTTACACACTTATACAAAATCAAAAGCATATAACATGGTATTCATTTAATGATTAAACATCCTCAATTAAACCACAAACATAGCATTTGTATGTCATCATACATGTGTCTCTCATACTCATTTTACCTTGTTTATTATAGTACCACTTATACATTTATACCAAGAGTATCATCTTACCAAATATCTCCAGCTTAATCATCAAGCATTCATATTTAAAGCTAGATCATATCTTTATAAAATACCACGATTCAGATGCACAGAATAACATGTTTTCCTGAAACATTTCAATTCAATTCCATACCCAACAAGCATTACATTGAGACTAATCATATATATATATATACATGTCATGATACATAACATTCTCTTTTTGTTTTCTTATAAACACATATCATTTATTTCATTATATTAATATTTCATATACCATAGTTTCCATGTATTCCACATATATTTATTTTCCTCCTCCTCCTCTCCATTCCACATCCTTAATGTATATAGCATTCTTGTAAGTACGATTTCACAATTTACTAATAAATGTTCACATCAAACTATTCACACAAGTCATAGTCACTTAATTATTTATAATTCGAGCTACAGAGATCAAAATTAAGATCCATAAATTTCCTCTAAAACTAGACTCACATATCTTTCCACCATAAAATTTTCATAATTTTTGGTTTAGCCAATTAGTACAGTTTATTCATTAAAATTTCCCCTGTTTCACTTTCTGACAGTTCTGACCTCTCTTCACTAAAAAATAATTATCTTATAGTACAGAACTCGGATAATGTTCATGTTGATTTATCTTGAAAATAGACTCATTATGGATTTTAAAAATATAATTTTGAGCCTCTAATTATTTTTCTCCAAATTTTTGTGATTTTCCAAAGTCAAAACAGCGGATCACGTAATCATTCTGAATCAGTCTCACGAAAACATAAATATCTCAAAGTATAGAACTCCTTTTCTTTCTATGTTTCTTTTATATGAAAATAGACTCATTAAGCTTTAATTTTATATCTCATTCAGTCTCTGATTCAATTTATACTATTTTTGGTGATTTTTCAAAATCACGTCACTGCTACTGTCCAAAACAATTTTATTGCTAATTCACTCTTTCACACTTTCTTTGTATTAACCTCATTTTAACATTTATATCACAAATCATTTTCACCACATTTCATACATCACAAGTATAGGCCCATGATCACAAGGTCACCATAAAATCATCCTCATGTATAACTTACTTGTTTATAACCTTACCACATCCTCGGTCACTTAATGAACACATCATTCACATAACCAAGTTCCTGCACATATTCATCACAAAACTCACAAAGCAATACATAGAGAGTCTCCTGCTGAACACTTGGATCAATCCTCGATACTTGGTGGTTTCAGCACATAGCTCCACCCATCATATAGTTCGGCTCTCTTGTACACATGGTGAATACTTAGTACCACCCATGTGACCTAGCCAGCTTATCTCGTAGCTCTCTTGTCTACATGGTGTCCTTCACTTGGAACCACACATGCGACTGCTACATATATCCCGTAGCTCTCTTGTCTACATGGTGTACACATAGTATCACCCATACGACCTAGCTACATCATAATGTCTTGTAGCTCTCTTGTACACATGATGTGCACTCAAGACTATACATGTGACCTAGCTACATACCATCTCAGATCATCCAATCTTTCAAGGTTCAACCAGATTTCTCTCTTTTCCAACAATTTCACCAATCAAGTAATTATCCACAAACATATTTCCAATATTTTTATAATGTATCATAATACAAGTAATAGTGATGTATTACTTACATATAAACTTACATCTCATTTAATATCAACGCAATAACATTAAATTACACATTGTCTTATTAAAAATCATATGAACTTACAATTTCCCATAATATCCATAATCATAGAAATCACATTTATGTATGATAATTCAATGCACTTCATGTACCATAGACATATTTTTAAATCAATTCATAAACTTGGCACCATAATCATTTAATTTAACATAATTCAATTAATTCACTAAATTTAACTTTCAAATATAAATTACAAAGATTATTGTTGTATTATTATCATACCAACTTACATACTTTCAACACCTCGGAGATCATAGTAAATATATCAATTTTACGTTGAATCATGCATAAATTAATGTTTATTATACATATGAACTTACCTTGATATTAAAACGGCCATTTTACCAACTTTCCCAATTTTCGATTTTTCTCTCATTCTAGGTTCAAATCTCATTTTCCAGGATCTAAATCATCATATTTTACTTATTTAATTAATGTACTATTCAAAACAGTCCTTAACTCAAACTTTGGTAAAATTACAATTTTGCCCCTAAACTTTTGCATATTTACACTTTTGCCCCTAGGCTCGGGAATTAAACTTCATCCCGTATTCTTATGTTTTATGACATGATGATCACTTTTCCCTTCTATGGCAACATCAAATTCTCACTCTAACATATATTTATGACTATTAGGTATTTTACCGATTAAGCCCTTTTGCTCGTTTTCACTTAAAACCGAGTAGCACAAGTTGTCTAACATAATTTAAAACCTCATATTGTATCATAAAACACCAGAATACACAAATTTTACCTATGGGTATTTTTCCAAATATGAACCCTAGGTTGAATTATTGCTAGCATAAGCTAAATCAAGTTTACGGACTCCAAAACGTAAAGAACTTGAAAAACAGGGTTAGAACGGGCTTACAATTGAGCTTGGGAAGCTTGAAAACCCTAGCCATGGAGTCTCCCTTGGTATACACGTCCATGGTGAAGAAGATGAGCAAAATTGGCTTTTAATTTTGTATTTTAATTCATTTTACCCCTAAATGACCAAAATACCCTTACTACTAAACTTTCCAAAAATTCCATCCATGTCCAATTTTTGTCCATAAATTAGAAATTGGTCAAATTTCTATTTAAGACCTCCTAATTAATATTTCAAATCAATTTCATACTAGAAACTTCTAGAATGCAAGTTTTGCAACTTATTCAATTTAGTCTCTAACTTCGAATTAAGCACTTTATGCATAGAATTTCTTCACGAAATTTTCACACAATCATGCAATCATATCATAGACCTCAAAATAATCATAAAATAATTATTTATATCTCAAATTTTGTGGTCCCGAAACCTCTGTTCCAACTAGACTCAATTTTGGGCTATTACAACTTACACGCTATTTTAGCTCACACAATTACAGGGAGGCGAGAGAGCACTAGCGTCGTCAACACCCACGACGCATACTTCTTATGGTGCATGTCACACAGGCACGAAATCGACCTTGCCTATTTCATCGCCCTCACAATTCAGCACCAGACAGAGCAGCATAAGAAGGGAGTCATCTCCATTGGCCCTTACGTGACTCGGTTGGCGCGACACTTCAGGCTCCTCAACACTGCGGCCCAAGAATCATCCCTCACCCTCATCGGCCAGATGTCTCCATAAGGCATCTCGAGCATGCTTAGCATGAGGATGATCGAGAGGCACCGAGGAACCTACCCTCCCCAGTACTGTCTCGCCCAATCTACCAAAGAGAAGACCTACAAGGACATTCCTGATGATGTCCCCCCACAGCACGAGGGCCCACCGACTCAGCCACCACCACCTTCTCGTCCAGTTCATGCGGCGGCTTCATACGCTGACATCTTTGAGTGCCTACTCGATTGGAGCAACAACGTTTTCAATGATTTGACAACATTGATGCTACTCTACAGCAGATTTGTCAGAACCTCCACATCTCATCGCCAGTCCCATCTCGCGAACCATTCAGGGATGAAGATGTTTAAAAACATTTATTTTTTTTATGTTTTTAATTTTTATTAAAACTAGTTTTTATTTTTATTTTTATTTTTTAGCAGATTTTAGAATTTTATTTTAAATTATCAATTTCAGTTTTTCTTTATAAGTAATTATTCTTCCTAATATCCCCTAAAAAGTTCCTGATTTTATCACAGTTATATAGAGCTCTTAAGCTCACCATCACATAGAAACTAAAACTCCACCGGGAAAGGTTCTCCACGACTGCCATGTCCTGCTTGCCCACGCCCATAGCTACCACTAGAGATAATATCCTTTTGGCGTAAGACTTATGGACTAATGAACCTCTACGACCACCGGAGTATCATTCTCCACTCTCGAACCGATTACTCTCCAAAACTCTAGTTTGAGGAATTCATCATACAGGAAGTTTCACTTCTCTCCCTATCTTATTTTTATATTCTATAATACCTATCTTTGTACATTGAGGGCAATGTACATCTTAAGTGTGGGGAGGGGCATTCATTTCATTATCAGAAAAATCCCTGAATGATTACCTTGTTCTCTTGAAAAGCTCTCATATCATATTTAGGATAATTTTTAATTGATTTATGAGTTTGATTGATATATCTTGAATTAAAACATAGGGATTTATGCATTGATTGTTTAAACTTTAAGACATTAGAGAATCAAGCATGATAAGTTGATTTTTAAGAATTTAAAATTATAGGTTGTTTCCCCAAGTCTAAGTATTACTTTGAATTGGAATTCTTTCATGCTCACTTTTATTATTGCTTTGAGTGCGTCAGTATTGAACTGTTATTCTAGAACTTGCTTGATTATGCATGTCGAGACCACACCATTTGATTTGATATGTCAAAATGATTACGGCACTTAGGATTAACCCACTCATGCCATGAAAAGCCTACCTTCATGATTAACCCCTAGTAAACCCCCTTGAGCCTAACAAGCCATTTCTTGTATTACCCTTAATATTAACCTTAAACCCATTATTGTTGAAATCCCCTAAATTAATCCCTATTTTTGTCTAGATTTGAGTTGAATGGATTGCTTAGCTATGTTTTGTTCTTAATAGTTAGTCTATATTATTTAACTTGTTCTTAAAAAAAAAAAACATGTATACATATTAGTAGTGATCTTCTATTTGTAAGCTTTAGAAGTTAAATTCCATAGTCTAAGAAGAAGCTTTGTTGTACGCCAGTAATGATTAACTCTTTTTCTAGTTAGGTAATTTTTCAATTCAATCTCGATTCTATTTCTTTCTTTCAGCTTTTGACCACACCCTCTAACCAAGCCTCATTACAACCCTCTAAAGACATTTTGATTGATGTATCATCTTAAATTATAGTGGTGGAGATTTGATTTTCATGCAAGCCTATGGTAATGACTTTTCATTATTGACTATTGAGTGCTTCATTTATTATTCTTAAACACCTCGAGTGATTTGAGTGAATCTTTAGTGAGGATGTGAAACTCTGTGATATTCTGAATCAAAGGTAATTACTTAAATGAGGGGAGACACCTATGTTTGCATGATTAAAATGCTCAACTTGGAATGTTTGAAACTTTTATGTTCTTTTAGTTAAATTCTCAATGTATGATTACCAATGGATTATTCTGAGATATTATCGATAGAAATTATAAGTTGAGAAGAATTTATTTTGATTATGAGTTGAGAATTTTGCTTGAGGACAAGCAAATGCTTAAGTGTGGGGTTATTTGATAAACCATAAATTATACATATTTTTACCCCATGTTTAATGCATTTTATGGATGATTTCTCATTAGAATTGGTGAATTCAATGCTCTTAAAGCTTTAATTTCATGTTTTATACTTAGGAGAGCATAGGAGAGCAAAAGGATCGAGAAACGGGCCAAAAATGGAGAAAATGGGCCAAAGTACGAAATCAACATGGCCTTGACCTCCTTACACGGGCAGACCACATGGCCATGTCAATTTGGCAGGCTCAAGCATGGCCTGAAGCAATCGAACACGGGCATGTGCCACAGGCGTGTCCCTGCCGAGCCCAAGTTGAGTCCAATTCGAAAAAGGCTAATTTTGAGGGCTTTTAGGCATTCCAAAGCCTATAAATACACCATAAAGAAGGAAGAAAAGGGAGACGGATAATAGGGAGTAAGAAATTACTCCTAAGAAGCCAATTGATCCATCTCAGAAGCTGGATTCATCATCAAGACTGAAGATCTCTCCTCAATTTCCCTTCAGGAGTTTTGGGTTTTCTTTATGTTTTGTATTCTTTATTCTTCTAAGATGTTCTCTTATTTAGTTATGAACTAAAACCCCTAAATACATAAGGGGAATGAAACCTAAGACGAATCTTGTTATTATTTTCTGAATCGTATGATAAATATTTAACTTGTTCTTAATTATGTGTTCTTAATTCTTGTTTTGATACCCTAGGATATTGATTCAAGACAAGCTCTTATTCAGAGGAGGAATAGACCCTGTCTAAGAGTACATTTGTCATAATTAAGCGGAGTTGATTGCGTGCCTAGACATAGGGTGACAAGATTTTGCCGGATTAGGGTGAAACCTAATAAGGGGATCCATAAATCGAGTTAATGCAACCCTAGAGTGTTAATTAGAGAAAAGTCTCAGTTATTCAATCTAGGGATTATATGTTATTAGTCTTGAATAGGGATAATAACATAACTTAGGGATCTCTACGGAACAAGTTGAATGAATAAATTGTCCGATTTGGAGCCAGAATAACAAGTAAAGTCTAGGTGGATTTTCCTTTAGGTATTGTCTTAAGTCAATCGATTTTTCCCAAAAGCAATTCCCCAATTCTTTTCTCTGTGCGTTCTTAGTTTAGATAATTAGTTAATTAAAACAAAGCCTCTTTATTCTTAGGCTAGATAATAAAAAGACAGTCATTACTAGTACTTTTAGTTCCTTTGGTTTTGACAATTTGGTCTTGCTAAAACTATGCTACTGTTCGATAGGTACACTTGCCTACATCGCAATAATAGTTAGTTTAAGAACGAGTAATTATAAATATTTAAAACCTACCACGAAATCACGCGATCATCAATCAACTAGCCACTGCCCTAGTAGGATCTTCCCATCTTCCACTAACATAACGAGTCAACAAGAACTACTTATCTTCCAACCTCATAATCCAGACTGGCCCATTCTCCGTAAAATCAGAAAAGTGGTTTCGGGACCACAAATTTGAAGTTGAAAAATTTATTTTAATATTATTTTGAGGTCTACAGCATGATAGTATGATAGTATAAAAATTTCATTAAGAAGTTTTAACGTTTACATGTTCAATTTGATAAAGAAGGATTAAATCACATAAAGTGCAAAAGTTGTGTTCTATTAGTTAAAGGTATTAAATAGCTATAGAAATTTAATGTGGAAGTCCTTATTTGGTAAATAAACCATTAAAGAGATAGTGGATTGTGATGGTTGGCATTTGTTGAAATAAATAATGTTTTTAAAGGTTAGTTTTGTAACTTAGTTAGTAATGATATAATAAGTTAAAAATAAAAATTAAAAAGGCTTTCATTTTCTCTTGTTCTTCAACCGAAAATGGAAGAAGAAAAAGCCATGGAAGCTAGGTTATTCGACCATCTCTCTCTTGTGCATGTAGGTGCGTTTTTATTCTGTTTTTAATGATTTTTATGTTTTCGGTATAGTTGTGGCTTAACCTAGCTATTCTAGGGACTAATTTGCAAAGCTATTGAATTGTTTGAGTTTTTTTATTGATGAATATATTAGGGTTTTTAAAGTTTAATTGTAGAAAAAGAATAGTTGTTGTTAGATAAACAATTTTTGTTAAGTGATTTTTGATAAAATTATCAATTAGGGATTAAATTGAGAAATGTGATAAATTGTGTAGTAAAAGTGTGAATATGTGAAATATATGGGTTGCTATAAGTATGTTTAATATTTGGCTAGGATTGGGTAGGGATAAAATTGAACGAATTTCATTTTACGAGCCTAGGGACTAAATTATAAAGAAGTCAAATGTTTAGGGCAAAATGGTAAATTTTTCATAACATGAAATTGTATTGAATTGAGTAGAATAATGATTAAATGAGTTAAACTTGATTATATAGATCAAGAAAAACGACATACGAAATTAGATCGAGGGAAAGACAAAGTTATTGTTTAAACGATTGTGTTAATTTATAGAATTATTATTATAATTGTGATGATATGAATTCATGGAATTATTTGACAAAGATTCGGCAAAGTATGGATCTCGGTTGAACCATAGGAATAGATAGGATACAAATGACATGTCATTAGGGGTTATTGTGTTTTGGGTGCTGGTCCCATATGTTCTACCTGTGGCTGAGTTTTCCGACATGTGTTGCGGTTACTCACCAGCTTGTGTGAGCAGCACTGTGTAGTTACATCTTGATCGTCAACTTGTGTGAGCAGACCCAGTGATGGCTCAAGAGTGAGCATCTATATGAGATATGGGATAGAGATGGTTTCGACCATGTATTGGCACTTAGTGTGCGAGATACCCGAGTATCTGATAGTATTCCAAATAGTTTAATGGGCACAATTTAGTTATGAGGCTATATGAGTTCGATACGAACTGGTACAGGTATGTATACGAAGTACGTGGGAATGCTATATATATTTATGATATATGAATACATGGTAAACTTGGTTGATGATTATGTGTTAAGCTTTTGAACCAAATTAAGTTGTGATATGCTTCGTTTTACTCACTTAAATTATGGTTTAATGGATATGAGAAAAAGGTAAAGACCGAAAAATTCTTTGATTAGAATTGCTATGAAAGCATGGAAAAGTATGAGTTTTTGGATGATTGAAATATATATAGCCATATGTTTGATATATGAATACGCATAAGTAATGTAAACTTTTGTTATAATATTTTGTAATAATTTGCTAGTTCATATGTTATTTTAAATTGAAAAGCTAATATTGTTTAGGCTAAGGCTAAGACATGTTGGAGTGACTTAAATGGATAATGCTTATAAATTGAAGTTATAAGGTTTGTTTCTTTGAATTATGAAACTTACTAAGCAGTTTATGATTACTTTGTGTTAATTTCTTTGTGTATCTAGATATCGGAAGCTTGTTTGGGTTGGAAGGTGTCAGAGACATCATCACACTATCTATCAGCTATTTTGGTACTCATGGTTTTATAATTTTGGATATAATGGCATGTATAGGTCGTTTTGGCTAATGATAGCCCACATGTTTTGTTGTGCTTTAGTCATTTGAATTGGCTTGTAATTTTGGCATATATTTTGTTTTGTAAATATGTAAATAGCTCTTGGTATGAGTTGAATGAATGCCATATGAATGCCTTGGTTGTGAATTGATATTTTGGGTACCAAATAGTTGAGATTTATATGTGGCATATATGTTAAGTTTAGGCACAATGTCTCATATATGAGTGTGAGCATTTGGGTATGTTTTAGAAGCATAATTGGTATGTGTTAAAGTGGTCACTTGATGTGATTATGAGTATTATGTTGTATGTGTGTAAGTATATGTTATAATCTTGAGATTGGTTGGTTTTGAGTGCCTATTTATGCAATGGTTATATGCAAATTGGTGTGTATAGATTGGTACCAATGTGGGTGGGGAATATGGCTTGGAAATTGGCCTATTTTTGGCCACACGGACAGAGACATTGTGACAGCCCAAAATTGACCCTAGTCGAGAAGTGGTTTCGGGACCACTAAACCGAGTCACCGAAATGTTTGAACGTAATATTTATTGTCTAGAATATGTATTTACGAATGTGTGAAAATTTCAAGCTTCGGTTTAGTCGATTGCATGTGAATTCAGTTAGTAGGACTTGTATGACACTTTTGAAAAATGATAGGCTAATCTATAAGGACCTAATAGTACATGTAGTCAAAAGGAGGACTTGCATGTCAAAATCCCCCAAGTGCTAGTGGCCGGCCATGACAAGGAAGCATGGGCAAGACATGTCATGAAACATGTTGGGTGAGTGTTTTATGTTGAAATAAATAAAATAAGGTGCATGAGTAATAAAAAATGAAAAAAAAAAGTGTGTGTGTGAAGGCTTTCCTCCCTCCCCATTGCCGTGCAAGTGAGAAAGAAAACAAAAAAAAGCTTTGTTCATCTTTTTTTCATCCTTTTGGCCGAAAATCTCAAGGGAGAAGAAAGGGGTCCTTGCTCATGGTTGGTTTGGAATAGGTTGGCCATCCTTGTAGCTAGATTAAGGTATGTTTGATATGGTGCCATGAGATTCATGCATGTTCTTAGTTGCTAGTTTTAGTTCTAATTAGTCCATGATTCAAAACCTTACTATGTCATGGGGATGATAGTATGAAATGAAAATTTGAGATAAGTAAGGTTAAATTTGATTTGGTAAAATCGGCCATATGGGCGTATATGTTTGTAAAAATATATTTTCTTTGTTAACTCCTTACAATCGATTGTAGGAGTAATATTGGCTTATAAGGTTGAGTTGATTCATGATGTTGTATGTTAGGATTAAAATACTTGAGACTAGACTAGCTTAATGGTGACCATGCATTCTACCTTGAAGCATTAAACAAATGTTGGTTGAGATTTTGATATTTTGAACAAAGATAGTTGTGAAATGGGGTGAAAACCATTAAATTATACACATAAAATCCAGCAAGAAGATTAAACTACTAAATGTATTCATTTTAGATCAAGACATCAAAGAGGGAGAACCAAGCAAAGGCAAAGCAAAGATAATCGAGTAGTAGATTGGGAATCATTTCATCCGATATAAGGTAAGTCATTAAGCACTTATTTTGTACTAATTTAAAGGGTCGTAATGTCCAAGTAATGATGCTGAATGGAATGGTAGAATATATATATAAACATGTATGTATGTGGTGATAAAAATATTGAATTGAAAGAAAAGAGGTGAGATGTATTGAATGATCGGTTTCGGCACTAAGTGTGCGGGTTCAAATTATACAGCACTAAGTGTGCAAGTTTGATTATATAGCACTAAGTGTGCGAGTTCGACTATTAAGCACTAAGTGTGCGGGCTTATTGCACATCCTCTAATAAACGTACATGTTCTATGTACGCGGCCTTACCGAGTCAATCATGGACAGCGGTACGAGTAAACACCTTGAGCTCATGAGGAATGGACATTTTATTTATATTTGGAATTTTGGTTTGGTAAGTCTTGATCTATGTGGTGATTATGCTCGAAAATAAATGCATGCAATGTCATATGGCGTAATGTATGAAATATCAAGTAGGGCTTGGTATGTGACCAAACCGAAATGCCTAAAGAATTATAGTACCGTTTGGGTGTGGATGGAGGATTTTAATCCCGCATTAATTATTTTCTTTTATGGTATATTATTACTGAACGGCAATATAATGCTTATGGCTTACTGAGTTATATACTCACCCGGTGTTTGCTTGTCGCCATTTTAGGTTTCTCGGACTCGTCCTTTTTGCGTGCTCGTGATCGTCATCGGAGTCATCACACCGCTAGCAACTTTTGGTATTTTTTTGTGTAGCCGGTTTAGGAGAACATTTTGGCATGTATAGGCTAATATGCTTTGTTGAACTTTGGTATGTAAACTTTTAGCCATGCGAAAATGGCATAAATGCTCGGTTGGATTTAGTTCTCCAATGTTAAGTCACAAGTCTTGGTAATTCGATTTCCATGCCTTATGCCATGGTTGATTATTTTGGTGTTAAAATGCATGTTATGGCAATAGTGTAGTAGGGAGATGTTGGATAATGATTAGCCTCTGGTATGGCTAGTCATGATCATGATTTGTGACATGTATGATGAATCACTAGTTAGATCAAAGGAAATCATGAAATAGGCATAGTTGCTTTAGTGATAGGTGCTGGCAGCAGCAGTAACGTGAGACTGAAAAATCACTAAAAATATTAGGAATGGTATTAAATAGTAAATAAATTATGCAAATGTACCTTGATGAATCTACTTTCATATGGAAGAAACGAAATGGTCATATGAGTGATAAGTTAACAGATATTAAAGTTCTTGTGAAACAGGGCCAGAACAGTTTCTGGATCCCCTGTCCCGACTTTGGAAAATCATTGTAAATTAACCAGAGATAATTAGGAGTCATGCCATATATGTGTAGATTCCTCTCTGAGTCTAGTTTCTATAGAAACAAACGGTATCAGTATTGAAGCCCTGTACAGGGCGATATCTAATTCGTAACGCACAAAGGTCAGAGTAGTCGATCCCTGCAACAGGGGAGACTTTAACTAATAAACTGTACTAATTGGCTCGACCAAAAATTCTAGAAAAAAATATGTAGATGGAAATATGAGTCTAGTTTCAGGGAAAAATTGCGAAACTGATTTTCGAGTTGTAAAACTCAAGTTATGAATTTTGGAGCGACTAGTACACAGATTGGCAGCTTGTCTGGAAACTCTCAATAAGTGGGTTGAAGTCATTAACACCTCGTGTTCGACTCCCGTGACGGTCTCGGGTTCGGGTGTTACATTTTATTGGTATCAGAGCTATGGTTTAGTCGGTTCTAGGACTACCATAGCGCGTATGAGTCTAGCTATACATGCCTTAATGTTAATGTTTAAATGTGTGATGACTTCGACGGTTAAAATTTTTGTTTTGATTAGTAAATGGATCCGGTATAGAGAGAACCTTGGTGGATGACGTTGAAAGTGTAGCGGCTGCTCCTGCACAAGGGACGCCGCTGTTGAACCTCGATCATCTGCGAATAATCAAGGTGAGGAGGCAAAACAAGCCTTCTTTACCATGATGAATGAGTGGGTAGCATAATACGCCCGAACCAATCCTATTGTCCAACAATTCTCGAATTTGAATAATCCACCCCAAGAGCCCGTAATGCCATCGCCATCGATCCTATGAGGCTGAGTAAGCCACCAGAGACTTGATTAGAAAGCGGGGCTGAGGAGTTTAAGGCCATAGTTATTGATGATGCCGAAAGAGCCGAAGTTCGGCTTGATAACACCATTCGGTGTTTGATGAACTGTCATGCACACCGATGAATGTCTAAAGTGTGCTATATCCTTGTTGCGAGACTCACTTACTATTGGTGGAGGACTTTGATCTCCATAGTCCCAAACGAAGCGAGTTACTTGGGATTTCTTTCAAGCGAATTTCAAAAGAAGTATATTAGTCAACGGTTCATCGATCAAAAGCGTAAGGAATTCTTGGAACTCAAGCAAGGCCGTATGACAAGATTCTGAATCTGAACATGAGTTCGTAAGACTTAGTCGGTATGCTTGGGAGTGTGTGGCCGATGAGGTTGCTATGTGCAAAAGATTTGAAGAAGGATTGAATGAAGATTTAAAACTACTAGTGGGTATTTTGGAGATAAAGGAGTTCGTGATTTGGTCGAACGAGCACGCAAGGCGGAAGAACTTGGAAAGGAGAAGAAGAAGGCTGAATTTGAAGCTAAAGACTATCGTAAGAGATCGATGGGTAAAGCTCCGTTCTCGATTGTAAAGAAGTTCGTGGAGGACACTAATAAATCGAGGACGATCGGGAATTTCCATTAGAGCACGACCATCGACGGACTCGAGCTACTTGGTGGCTAGTGTGGGCAATAACCGTCAAGAGAAACCCGAATGCCCCCAATGTGGAAGAAGACACATAGGTGAATGTTGGGGTAAGTCTACCAACAGGGCCTGTTATGGATGCGGTTCGAAGGACCACTTCATTCGAGATTGCACGGAGCTTGATGAGAAGCATAGGATGCAAGGTGCAAGACCTAGTGGAATGACTGCTAGAGGTAGACCACCAAGAATTTCAGGAGGTAGGAGTGGTAGTCAGAGAGGGGCCACTGGTACGGCTATTCGATCTGAGACCCGTACTCCTGCTAGGGCATATGCCATCTGTGCACGAGAGGAAGCATCCTCCCCTAATGTTATCACTGGTACTTTCACTCTTTTTGATACTAATGTAATTGCATTAATTGACCCTGGCTCTACTCATTCTTATGTATGTGAGACTTTAGCATCCAGTAAGACTCTGCCTATTGAGTCTACTAAGTTCGTAATTCGAGTGTCAAATCCTTGGGTCAATATGCGCTTGTTGACAAAGTGTAAGAGATGCCCCTAATGATCCGAGAATTACATTTTCCTACCGATTTGATGCTATTACCATTTGATGAATTCGACGTTATTCTTGGTATGGATGGTTGACCGATATGACGCGGTGGTGAATTGCAAAAGAAAAACCGTTGACTTGAGGTGCGCAAATAACGAGATGATCCGAATTGAGTCTACGGACTTAAAGGGTTGCCAATGCGATATCGTCAATGTTGGCTCGAAATACGTAAGAAAGGGGTGCGGCGTACCTTGCGCATGTACTTGGTGACAAAGAGTTAGAAAAGAAACCCGAATCTCATGCGGTGGTTAGTGAATACCAGACGCTTTTTCCGAAGAATTACTGGGTTTGCCACATGCAGGAGATAGAGTTTAGTATTGAGCTTGTACAGGACTACACCAATATCTATGGCTCAGATCGTATGGCACCAACCGAGTTGAAGGAGTTGAAGGCTCGGTTGCAAGAATTGACGGATAGAGGTTTCGCTCGACCAAGTTTCTCACCTTGGGTGCACCGGTGTTGTTTGTGAAAAGAAGGACGGAACCATGAGATTGTGTATTGACTATCGTCGGTGAATAAAGTGACGATAAAGAATAAATATCTGCTACAGCGTATTGATGATTTGTTCGATCAACTCAAAGGAGCCTCGGTGTTTTCAAGATAGATTTGAGATCGGGTTATTATCGATTGCATGGATTCGAGATTGGACGCACCCAAAACGCGCTTTAACGAGGTACGGTCACTACGAGTTCTTAGTGATGCCGTTCGGGCTCACTAATGCCCCGCGGTATTTATGGATTTGATGAATCGGATCTTCAAAGATTTGGACCGGTTCGTAGTTGTGTTCGTTGATGACATCTTGGTCTATTCAAGAAATGAGACCGAACATCTTGAACACCGAGATTAGTGTTGCAAATTTTACGGGATAAGCGGTTATATGCTAAGTTCAACAAGTGCGAGTTTCGGTTAAAGAGGTTAGCTTCTTGGGTCATGTGGTATCGGCATCGGGTATTCGAGTCGACCGAGCAAAATTTCAGCCATACTTATGGAAGCCTCGAGAAATACTACGGAGGTTTGGAGCTTTTGGGACTTGCGGTTACATTACCGACGGTTTGTAAAAGGTTTCTCAATGATAGCCACACCCATGACGAAGCTACTTCAAAAAGATGTTAAGTTCGAATGGACAGAAAAATGTCAGAAAGGTTTCGATCAACTGAAAACTTATTTGACTGAAGCTCCAGTTTTAGTGCAACCCGAATCAGGCAAAGAGTTTGTCATGTATAGTGACGCATCCCTACTTGGGTTGGGTTGTGTATTGATGCAAGGAGGTCGAGTTGTGGCCTATGCGTCGAGACAATTAAAGCCACATGAGAAAAATTACCCGACCCATGATCTCGAATTGGCTGCCATCGTATTCACCTTGAAAATATGGCGACATTACTTATTGGGTGAGAAGTGCCATGTGTATTCGGATCACAAAAGTCTCAAATATTTGATGACTCAAAGAGACTTAAATCTGCGACAAAGACGTTGGCTCGAGTTGTTAAAAGATTACGAGCTTGTCATTGACTATCACCCGGGAAAGGCTAATGTGGTTGCGGATGCCCTAAGTCGTAAATCACTTTGTTTGCCTTCTGAGCGATGAATGTACACTTGTGCGTTTCTATCCGACAATGTACTAGTGATGGAATTAAGGGCCAAACCTCTGTTGACTCATCGATTCGTGAAGCTCAAAAAGTCGATCTTGAATTGGTTGCAAAACAGCCGAATGTGTTTGAATTTGGAATCGAGTTTCAAGTTGATGATGACGATTGTTTGAGGTTCGTAAATCGCCAGGTGTCCCAAGAAATTCGAACTCATTTCTACGATTCGAACGAAGCTCATTGTAGCCGAATGTCAATTCACCCGGGAGTACGAAAATGTACAACGACACGAGACACCGCTTTTGGTGGCATGGTATGAAACGAGACATTTCCAACTTTGTTTCAAGTGCTTAGTATGTCGCAAGTAAAGGCGGAACATCAAGTGCCCACGGGTTTGCTTGTGCAATTATGATACCGAATGGAAATGGGAACGAGTCACGATGGATTTTGTATCCGGCTTGCCGATGTCGGCAAGCAAGAAAGATGCAATTTGGGTCGTCGTTGATAGATTGACTAAGTCGGCTCACTTTATCCCCCACGCACGGATTTTTCATTGGATAAGCTAGCTGAATTGTATGTTTCTCGATTGTGAGATTACACGGGTACCGATTTCTATTGTGTCGACAGAGATCCGAGATTCACCTCACGATTTTGGAAGAAATTGCAAGAAGCTTTGGGTACCAAGTGCATTTTAGCACCGCTTTTCATCCCCAAACCGATGGTCAATCCGGCGGATAATTCAGATACTTGAGGATATGTTGAGATGTTGCATCCTCGAGTTTAGTGGTTCATGGGAACAGTATTTACCCTTGATTGAATTCGCTTACAACAATAGTTTTCGGTCAAGCATTAAGATGGCGCCTTACGAGGCTTTGTATGGTCGAAAATGCCGTACACCATTGTTTTGGACCGAGCTCGGTGAAAGTAAAATTTTCAAGTGGATTTGATTAAAGATCTTTGAATGTAAAGTAAGTATAATTCGTGAGAGTCCGAAAGCGAGATCGATCGTCGAAGTCATACGCGGATTTAAAACGAAGAGATATTGAGTATCGTGGGAGACAAAGTGTTTCTTAAGGTATCACCCGGAAAAGATACTCGATTTGGCCGTAAGGGCAAATTGAGTCCGAGATTCATTGGGCCATATGAGATCTCCGAACGAGTCACCCGATGGCGTATAGGTTGCTTTTACCCCGAACTCGAAAGGATCCACAACGTTTTCCATGTTTCGATGCTTCGACGTTACCGATCCGATCCTTCGCATGTAATAAACCCCTCCGAGATTGAAATTCAAGCCGATATGAGTTATGAAGAAGAACCGATTCGTATCCTAGCTCGTGAAGTGAAGGAGTTGCGAAACAAAAGGGTTCCATTAGTAAAAGTGTTATGGCTCAAACACGGGATGGAAGAAGCTACTTGGGAACCCGAGAATTCTATGAAAGAGCGTTACCCAAACCTGTTTACCGGTAAGATTTTCGGGGACGAAAATTCCTTAAGTGGGGGAGAGTTGTGACAGCCCAAAATTGACCCTAGTCGGAAGTGGTTTGGGACCACTAAACCGAGTCACCGAAATGTTTGAACGTAATATTTATTGTCTAGAATATGTATTTACGAATGTGTGAAAATTTCAAGCTTGGTTTAGTCGATTGCATGTGAATTCAGTTAGTAGGACTTGTATGACACTTTTGAAAATGATAGGCTAATCTATAAGGACCTAATAGTACATGTAGTCAAAAGGGAGGACTTGCATGTCAAAATCCCCCCCCCAAGTGCTAGTGGCCGGCCATGACAAGGAAGCATGGGCAAGACATGTCATGAAACATGTTGGGTGAGTGTTTTATGTTGAAATAAATAAAATAAGGTGCATGAGTAATAAAAAATGAAAAAAAAGTGTGTGTGTGAAGGCTTTCCCTCCCTCCCCATTGCGTGCAAGTGAGAAAGAAAAACAAAAAAAAAGCTTTGTTCATCTTTTTTTCATCCTTTGGCCGAAAATCTCAAGGGAGAAGAAAGGGTCCTTGCTCATGGTTGGTTTGGAATAGGTTGGCCATCCTTGTAGCTGGATTAAGGTATGTTTGATATGGTGCCATGAGATTCATGCATGTTCTTAGTTGCTAGTTTTAGTTCTAATTAGTCCATGATTCAAAACCTTACTATGTCATGGGGATGATAGTATGAAATGAAAATTTGAGATAAGTAAGGTTAAATTTGATTTGGTAAAATCGGCCATATGGGCGTATATGTTTGTAAAAATATATTTTCTTTGTTAACTCCTTACAATCGATTGTAGGAGTAATATTGGCTTATAAGGTTGAGTTGATTCATGATGTTGTATGTTAGGATTAAAATACTTGAGACTAGACTAGCTTAATGGTGACCATGCATTCGGCCTTGAAGCATTAAACAAATGTTGGTTGAGATTTTGATATTTTGAACAAAGATAGTTGTGAAATGGGGTGAAAACCATTAAATTATACACATAAAAATCCAGCAAGAAGATTAAACTACTAAATGTATTCATTTTAGATCAAGACATCAAAGAGGAGAACCAAGCAAAGGCAAAGCAAAGATAATCGAGTAGTAGATTGGGAATCATTTCATCCGATATAAGGTAAGTCATTAAGCACTTATTTTGTACTAATTTAAAGGGTCGTAATGTCCAAGTAATGATGCTGAATGGAATGGTAGAATATATATATAAACATGTATGTATGTGGTGATAAAAATATTGAATTGAAAGAAAAGAGGTGAGATGTATTGAATGATTGGTTTCGGCACTAAGTGTGCGGGTGTAAACATTTATAATCACAAATTGGCACTTAGTGTGCGGGTTTCAAATTATACAGCACTAAGTGTGCAAGTTTGATTATATAGCACTAAGTGTGCGAGTTCGACTATTAAGCACTAAGTGTGCGGGCTTATTGCACATCCTCTAATAAACGTACATGTTCTATGTGCGACCTTACCGAGTCAATCATGGACAGCTGATGAGTAAACACCTTGAGCTCATGAGGAATGGACATTTTATTTATATTTGGAATTTTGGTTTGGTAAGTCTTGATCTATGTGGTGATTATGCTCGAAAATAAATGCATGCAATGTCATATGGCGTAATGTATGAAATATCAAGTAGGGCTTGGTATGTGACCAAACCCAAATGCCTAAAGAATTATAGTACCGTTTGGGTGTGGATGGAGGATTTTAATCCCGCATTAATTATTTTCTTTTATGGTATATTATTACTGAATGGCAATATAATGCTTATGGCTTACTGAGTTATATACTCACCCGGTGTTTGCTTGTCGCCATTTTAGGTTTCTCGGACTCGTCCTTTTTGCGTGCTCGTGATCGTCATCGGAGTCATCACACCGGCTAACAACTTTTGGTATTTTTTTTGTGTAGCCGATTTAGGAGAACATTTTGGCATGTATAGGCTAATATGCTTTGTTGAACTTTGGTATGTAAACTTTTAGCCATGCGAAAATGGCATAAATGCTCGGTTGGATTTAGTTCTCCAATGTTAAGTCACAAGTCTTGGTAATTCGATTTCCATGCCTTATGCCATGGTTGATTATTTTGGTGTTAAAATGCATGTTATGGCAATAGTGTAGTAGGGAGATGTTGGATAATGATTAGCCTCTGGTATGGCTAGTCATGATCATGATTTGTGACATGTATGATGAATCACTAGTTAGATCAAAGGGAAATCATGAAATAGGCATAGTTGCTTTAGTGATAGGTGCTGGCAGCAGCAGTAACATGAGACTGAAAAATCACTAAAAATAGTAGGAATGGTATTAAATAGTAAATAAATTATGCAAATGTACCTTGATGAATCTACTTTCATATGGAAGAAACTAAATGGTCATATGAGTGATAAGTTAACAGATATTAAAGTTCTTGTGAAACAAGGCCAGAACGGTTTCTGGATCCCCTGTCCCGACTTTGGAAAATCATTGTAAATTAACCAGAGATAATTAGGAGTCATGCCATATATGTGTAGATTCCTCTCTGAGTCTAGTTTCTATAAAAATAAACGGCATCAGTATTGAAGCCCTGTACAGGGAGATATCCAATTCGTAACGCACAAAGGTCAGAGTAGTCGATCCCTGCAACAGGGGAGACTTTAACTAATAAACTGTACTAATTGGCTCGACCAAAAATTCTAGAAAAAAATATGTAGATGGAAATATGAGTCTAGTTTCAGGGAAAAATTGCGAAACTGATTTTCGAGTTGCAAAACTCAAGTTATGAATTTTGGAGCGACTAGTACACAGATTGGCAGCTTGTCTGGAAACTCTCAATAAGTGGGTTGAAGTCTGTTAACACCTCGTGTTCGACTCCGGCGACGGTCTCGGGTTCGGGGTGTTACAGACATGGGCGTGTATCTTAGCCGTGTGTGACACATGGCCAGGTGACATGGTTGTGTGTCCCCTGATACTTCTATAGAAATCAAGTCAGTAGCTTCACACGGCCTAGAACACGGCCTGTCACACAGGTGTGTAAGGCCATTTCGAAGGGTACACGGCCTAGCACACGAGCGTGTAGGTTTGTTGTGTGACCCAAGTCAGTGAGTTACACGGGGTCGAACACGGGTCGAGACACAGCCATGTTATCCCATTTCGAATGTCCACATGGCCTGAGACACGAGCGTATCCCTTGGCCATGTGAGACACACGGCCTGGCCACACGGGCGTGTGTCCCCTGCATTTTGAAAAATTTCAATGTTTTTCTAAAAATTTTCTTGAGTACTCAGTTTAGTCCTGGACCACTTTTAATGTCCATTTAGGGCCTCGAGGGCTTGTATTAGGGACTATATGAATGCATTTGAATGGTTTTTTATTTGAATGATAATTGATTTTGAAATGTATGATTTTTTAAGTTATAAGTCCAGTAATCTCTGTAACCCTATTCCATTGTCGAATACGGGTTAGGGATTTTACAGGATTGGGGTAAAGGTGTTCATAGATGGGAAATACCAATTTTGGGTTAATTCCCACCTTGATGACTTCCCGGGGTTGTCAGCATAGGGTTTATTCCACATTCTTCCTTTCCCAAATAGCTGATTTGTTGATTAACCCTACAAAATAGTTAACAGATGATACCTTGCTAACCTCCATAGAGGGATTAGTTCCTCATGGTTTTCATAGAGAATATAGAATCAATATAAAGAGAAACTATTCTAATTAAATCGATACAAGAATTGAATTTGGAGCATATGAATTAGGCATTTCATGCTTACTAACAACTTTAACATGATGAGTAGTTGACTTATCACTTTTAATTGCAAACATCTAAGTTCAGTATGTTACAAAATATACAAGCGTTAAGGGTCTCACCTGTAGGTGTCTATCAACAAATCATACAAGTACTTTGATTATCCGAGCAGAATACAAATAGTCATTTATGCTTATGTTTAGTATGATATCCATTCATGTTTACGGATATTTAAGTCTATAACATCCCAAAATAGGGCCTAGTCCAAATAGTGGTTTTGAAACCATAAATTTAACGTTAAAATATTGATTTTATGATTTTTATGAGGTTTAGAATATGAATTTATGCATGTGTTAAAGTTTCATGAAGAAATTCTAAGTATAAGGTTTCCAATTGGAAATTTGGGACCAAATTGAATAAGTTGTAAAATTTTTGTTTTAGAAGTAATTTGTATGAAATTTCTTTGGATTATTAATTAGGAGGTCTTAAAGAGCAAATTTCTCAATTTCTAAGTTTTTGGACAAAAATAGGCTTGTATGGAAAATTTTGAAGGAAAAGCATTAGGGGCATTTTGGTCATTTGGTATATTAATGAAATAAATAGGGGAAAATAAGCTAAAAATCAGCTCATTCTCTCCATGTTGCTACCGAAAATTAGGGTTCTCCATAGCTAGGGTTTTCAAGTTTTCCATGCTCAATAGTAAGTGCTCTCAAGCCCCGTTTTTAATGTTCTTCGTATTTTTGAAATCCCGGTAACTTGCTCTCTCTATCTCTATCCATAATCCATGCTAGGGTTCATGCTTAGAAATTTACCCGTGCATGATAAGCTTATGTTTTGATGATTTATGGAAGGATATGGAAGTTTAAAGGATGTTAAACAACTTTTACTAAGTAGATTTTCATGAAAAGGGCTTTAAGGACTATTTTGTAAAAGTTGTAGAGAAAGGGTAGAAAAATATGAAATGAAGGAAAATGTGGGCTGTTATGAACATGAAAAATGTTCGGCTAGGCTTGGGTAACTAATATATCCCATACATTGCATTACTTGAGCCTAGAGACTAAATTGTAAATATATGAAAGTATAGGGGTAAAATAGTAATTTTACTCAAATATGAATTTTGGATTGTTTTGAGTAATGCATGTATTAAACGAGCTAAATTTGGTATTATAGATCAAGAGAATTGAGATACGGGTCTTGATCGGGGAAAGAACAAGGTTTACGAGGTTTAGGCTCAATTTCTAATATTTTGTACCAAGGTAAGTATATATGCAAATAAATACATTAATTGTTATTATTAAATTCTTTATTGATATTTTTAGGCTTAATATGCTTATTTGGCTATGTTAATAATATAACATATTTTGATACCTTGCTATATGATTATGAGATGTTTGCTATGTGAATGAAGCCACAATTAGAGTACGTTCCGTAAAGGTTTGGAAGTCTAAAATCCCGTTTGAACCTTAGGAATAGTTGAGGATACAAGTGACATGTCACTAGAATAGTTATGTGTGTTATGAGCTCATTTAATCTGTGGTAAATGCTAGGGTCCGGGTGCTGGGTATCCTGAGTTGCGCTCGGATACTCTTTTAGCTCTTTGAGTAGCCCCTTTGAGAGGGGCATGTGATTCTATGATATGAGGCACTTTGGTGCACAGTCTGTCAGGTAGCCAAGGCTACGCTTAGGCACTTCGGTGCATTTCTTTCATGTGTCCGATTCGTATTCCAAGTGTTCAACGGGTAACGTAATATGAATTTCGAAAGGAATAATTTAAATAGCCATATGTGTGTAAGATGGCATAGGTATGTACTAAAACTCTATGAGGATTTAGTATGTGATGATATCATGAAAAGGTATGTATTTGGATAAGCATGTGCATATGAATATAGAAGGTAAGTATTTACATATGAAATGATGAAAAGTATCATAATAGATAAGTTATTATGCTTAGATTATCTATAATTGCAAAAATGTAGATTATTTGTATGTGTACTTACTAAGCTTTATAGCTTACCCTCCTCTCTTTTCTTCCCCTTTAGATACTTCAAGCTAGCTCGAAGGATCGGGAGACGTCGAAACTTGGATCACACTATCTTCAAGGATTTTGTGTATACAAAGGGTTTAATTATTTTGGTCATGGCATGTATAGGAAACTTGTCTATTTTGTGTATATGTGTCATGTTGTTTTAGCCAAGTGTAATGGCTCATTTGGGTATTGATTATTTTGTATACGACCATGTGATTTGGTCTATATTAATGATTGAGATGTATCCCTAAGTTTACCTTTGCATGCATGCTAAGATGCGTATGTGTTGGTTTGATGGATGACCTATTTACTTGCTTATATGTGGTTGCATGATTTAGCACTAATAATGGATTGTTAATAAGGAATGTAGTAAACCATGAAATTGGTGTGGAATGACTAAAAGATAAGGTTGCATGTTTAAGTGCCCAATTATATCATGAAATATGCCATTCAACATATAAAAGTGTATGGTTGTCTAAGGGTGACCAATGGCTAGGAGAATAGCCTCCAAATGGTCTACACGGTAGACACACGGGCATGTGTCTAGATCTTGTGTGACACACGGATAGCTTTACGGGCGTGTCGTTCAGCCGTGTGTCCGCTGTACCTTAAATTTTAGGTTAACATGCATGGCAGTAAACACACGGGTAGAGACACGACCGTGTGTCTCAATCGTGTGGAGGACACGGCCTCTGGCCACATGCGTGTGCTTGGTTGTGTGCTTTAAAATTGTATGATGACGTCATAAACAGAATGCTCGCTAAAAATCACACAGGCATGTGCTCGGCCATGTGAAAACCCCTGTAGGTTTAAAATAGAAAATAAATCTAATAAATCAACACGGGTGTGGGACATGGGCATATCCCCAAGCACACGGGCATTTTCAATGCCTCCACACGGGTGTGTGCAATGCCTGCACACGGGCGTGTGAGGCTTAAACCTAGAAAATTTTCTTAGAATTTCCGTAAGTCCTCGGTTTAGTCCCAGACTGCCAATAATGTATGTTTTGGGCCCCGTGGTCCTTACTAGGGACAATTTAACTATATTTGATTGGTTTTAGATTGGATGGAATTTTATGGCTCGGTTTTGCATGTTTGTTTCTATTTATATTTGGTAAGTCCTCGTACCCTGTTCCGGCATTGGATACAGGTAAGGGGTGTTACATTTATTCATATCAGAGCTTCGGTTTAGTCTGTTCTTGGACTACATAGCATGTGTCTGAGTCTAGCTATACATGCCCTGCGTAAATCATGATAGAGTGACGACTCCTAACGATATTAAACTGTATTTTTAATATAGTAATGGACCCCGACCGAGCTGTGGCAGATGATGTAGAAAGTAATGCACCAGCCCCCGCTCAAGGGACGGTGCCTGAAGAGAGTAGACCCATAATTGTGAGCCAAGAGGGGAGGATAGAGAAGCCTTCTTCCAAATGATGAATGATTGATATGCTGAGTTCGTCCGTGTGAACCCAGCTGCTCAGACGCAACCTGCTCCACCCCCTTCGAACCCTCATCCTGTACCCGTGATACCTCGAGGTATAGATTTTATGTGATTTTCTAAAAATCCTGTGGATAAGATTCAGAAACAATGAGCAGATGAGTTTAGAGCTAACACTGAGGGTGATGCTGAGAGAGCCGAGTTTTGGCTCAAGAATTCTATTCGGGTGTTCTGGGAACTGTCTTGTACACCTGAAGAGTGTTTGAAGTGTGCTATTTCATTGTTGAGGAATGATGCCTACCATTGGTGGAAGACTTTGATTTCGGTTGTACCTAAGGTGGCAGTTACTTGGGACTTCTTTTAGGAGGAATTTCGGAGGAAGTATATTAGCGAGAGGTTTATCGACCAAAAATGGAAAGAATTTCTTGTACTTAAGCAAGGTCGCATGTCGGTTACTGAATATGAGTAAGAGTTGATCCAGCTTAGCAAGTATGCCCGAGCGTGTGTGCCCACTGAGTTTAAGATGTGCAGAAGGTTTGAGGACAGACTTAATGAGGATATTAGGGTGTTAGTAGGCATCCTTGAACTAAAGGAATTTGTTGTGCTTGTTGAACAGGCATGTAAGGCTGAAGAATTGAAAAAAGAGAAGAGAAAAGCCGAATCGGAAGCTAGAGATATGCGAAAGAGAATGATAAGTAGATCGGCCCCAATTCATTCTAAAAAAGCTAAAGATGTGTATTCTCGTTCTTATGCATCGACAGGATGCTCCTGTGGAAATCGTAAGAAGCAAAGTTCGGGTTTCCAGACTCAGGCTACATCTGTAGCTAGTGTAGGGGACACTAAACATCATCGACCCGAGTGTGAATACTGCGGAAGATGTCATCCGAGCTGATGTGGGTGGAATGATGGGACGTGTTATAGATATGGTTCTCAAGACCATTTTATTAAGGACTGCCCCGAGATGGATGAGAGATTTCAAAATACAAGACAGAGTGGTTCAATTTCAAAGGCGAGGCCTCTAAAAAGTGCCGGTACCGGAGTTGGCAGCAAGAACATGACACGAGAGATGACAGTACAATCTGAGGCTAGGGCTCTGGTTAGAGCCTATTCTATACGAGCACGTGAAGAAGCATCGTCGCCTAATGTGATCGCTGGTACATTTTCTCTTTATGACACTGTTGTTATTACTTTGATAGATCCAGGCTCTACACATTCTTATGTATGTATAAAATTGACATCTAGCATGAATTTACCTGTAGAGTCTACAGAATTTGTGATTAGAGTGTCAAACCCGTTAGGTAAGCATGTCTTAGTCAATAAAGTATGCAAGAAATACCCTTTGATGATTAGAGGTATTTGCTTTTTGGCTGACTTGATGTTATTGCCGTTTGATGAATTTGATGTTATTTTAGGTATGGATTGGTTGACACTTCACGGTGCTATAGTGGATTGTAAATGAAAAATTATGGAATTAAGACATGAAAACTGTAAAGACCTTTGAGTCGAATAAGATGAACTTAGTGGCTTGCTAATCGTAATTTCTTTGATGACCGCTCAAAAATGTATGAGAAAAGGATATGAAGCATATCTGGCTTATGTGCCGAATACAAAAGAATCTGAGTTGAAAATTGAATCAGTGCCTATTGTATGTGAGTTTGTGGATGTATTCCCAGAAGAATTGCCAGGGTTACCCCCAGTTAGGGAAGTTGAATTTGGTATTGAGTTAATGCCAGGAACTGCACCTATCTCTATCGCTTCGTATAGGATGGCTCTGACAGAGTTAAAGGAATTAAAGTCACAGTTGCAAGAATTGGTTGACAAAGGCTTTACGAGACCCAGTTTTTCGCCTTGGGGTGTTCCCATGTTATTCGTAAATAAGAAAGATAGGTTCATAAGATTATGTATTGATTACCAACAACTTAATAAGGTAACAATTAAGAACAAATACTCATTGCCAAGAATTGATGATTTGTTCGATCAACTAAAAGGAGCCACATGGTTTTCCAAGATAGACTTAAGGTCCGGTTATTACCAAATGCGAGTTAAGGAGATAGACGTACCTAAAACTGCTTTTAAAACAAGGTATGGTCACTATGAATTCCTTGTTATGCCTTTCAGATTGACGAATGGTCCGGCTGTGTTCATGGATTTAATGAATATAATATTTTGTCTGTACTTGGATAAGTTTGTTGTAGTGTTCATAGATGACATTTTAATTTACTCTAGAGATGAGACAGAACATGCAAAACATTTGAGGATCGTTTTACAGACTTTGAGCGATAAGCAATTATATGCCAAGTTTAGTTAAAGTAAGTTTTGGCGAGAAGTTGGATTCTTAGGCCACATTATTTCCAGTGATGGTATTCGGGTTGATCCTAGTAAGATTCTACCATTGTTGAATGGAAGCCTCCAAGAAATGTAACCGAAGTTAGGAGCTTTTTGGGCTTGACCAGTTATTACCGAAGATTTGTAAAGTGATTTTCTATGATAGCCACTCCTATGACGAGACTACTACAAAAGGATGTTAAGTTTGAGTGGACCGAAAAGTGCCAACAAAGCTTTGAAAAGTTGAAAATGCTTTTGACCGAGGCGCAAGTGCTAGTACAACCGGAACAAGGGAAAGAATTTGTAGTCTACAGTGATGCATCCTTAAATGGACTAGGATGTGTGCTTATGCAAGAAGGAATAGTTGTAGCCTATGCTTCAAGAAAACAGAAGCCTCATGGGAAGAATTATCCAACTCATGATTTGAAATTGGCTGCCATAGTGTTTTTTTTGAAGATTTGGTGTCATTATTTATTCGGGGAAAAATGTCATGTCTATACCGATCATAAGAGCCTCAAGTACTTGATGACTCAAAAAGATTTGAATTTAAGGCAACGGAGATGGTTAGAACTGTTGAAATATTATGAGCTTAAAATTGATTATCATCCGGGAAAGGCGAACGTGGTTGCTGACGCTTTGAGCAGGAAGTCCCTATTCGCTTTGAGAATAATGAATACACAGATGACCTTATATGATGATGGTTCCATTTTAGCTGAATTGAGAGCTAGACTGACTCTTCTCCGTCAGATTTGTGAAGCTCAAAAATCCGATAAGGAATTACAAGCTAAGAAAGTTCATTGTGAAGCAACCGCTAAACCCAATTTTCAGACTGACTTTGAGTGATGCTTGAGGTTTCAGGGAAGAATTTTTGTTTCGAAGAATGTCGAGTTGATCCAAACTATTTTACACGAGGCACATGACAGTCGTATGTCAGTTTATCCGGGAAGTACGAAGATGTACAATAACTTAAAGAAAGTTTATTGGTGGAATGGCATGAAAAGAGATATCTCAGAATTTGTAACAAGATGTTTGATTTGTCAAAAGGTTAAAGCTTAACATCAAGTACCCTCCGATCTCCTCCAGCATATTATGGTCCCTGAGTGGAAATGGGATCGGATCACTATAGATTTCGTGACCAGGTTGCCAGTGACTCCGAGAAAGAAAGATGCTATTTGGGTGATAGTCGACAGATTGACTAAATCAACCCATGTTATACTGGTACGGACAGATTATTCTCTGAATAAGTTAGGTAATTTGTATATTTCAGAGATTGTTAGACTTCATGGTGTGCCATTTTTAATTATTTCGGATAGAGATCCGAGATTTATGTCGCGATTTTGGAAAAAAGTTGCAAGCGGCTTTGGGTACAAAACTAAATTTTAGTACTGCTTTTCACCCACAGACCGATGGACAATTCGAGAGAATAATTCAGACACTTGAAGATATGCTTAGATATTGTGTTCTTAAGTTTCAAGGTAGTTGGGAAAATTATCTACCTTTGGTTGAATTTACTTATAACAACAACTATCAGTCTAGTTTAAAGATGGCACCTTATGAGGCGTTATACGGCCAAAAATGTCGAACTCCTTTATATTGGACAAAGCTTAAAGAAAAGAAAATTTTCGGAGTTGATTTGATAAAAAAACTGAGGATAAGGTTAAGGTGATTCAAGATTGTTTGAAAGCAGCGTCAGATAGACAGAAATCGTATGCAGATTTGAAAAGAAAAGAAATAGAGTATCAAGTGGGTGACAAGGTATTCTTGAAGGTATCAACTTGGAAAAAGTTTTTAAGATTCGGTAGAAAAGGCAAATTAAATCCTCGTTTTATTGGGCCTTATGAGATTACCGAAAGAATAGGACCAGTTGCCTATCGTTTAGCTCTACCATCAAGTTGGAAAACATCCATGACATATTTCATGTATCCATGTTACATCGATATAGATCGGACCCCTCACATATGATTACCCCGACAGAGGTTGAATTTCAACCAGACATGACTTAAGGTGAAAAACCGGTTAAGATTTTGGCCAGAGAAGTTAAACAATTGAGGAACAAAAGAATTACCCTTGTGAATGTATTATGGCATAGGCATGGGGTTGAAGAAGCCACTTGGGAACCAGAGGAGACTATGAGAAGTCAATATCCGAACCTGTTTACTGGTAAGACTTTCGAGGACGAAAGTTTCTAAGGGGGGAGAAATGGAACATCCCAAAATAGGGCCTAGTCGGAATAGTAATTTTGGGACCACAAATTCGACATTAAAATATTGATTTTATGATTTCTATGAGGTTTAGAATATGAATATATGCATGTGTTAAAGTTTCATGAAGAAATTCTAAGTATAAGGTATCCAATTGGAAATTTGGGACCAAATTGAATAAGTTGCAAAATTTGTGTTTTAGAAGTAATTTGTATGAAATTGCTTTGGATTATTAATTAGGAGGTCTTAAAGAGAAATTTGCCCAATTTCTAAGTTTTTGACAAAAATAGGCTTGTATGGAAAAATTTGAAGGAAAGGCATTAGGGGCATTTTGGTTATTTGGTATATTAATGAAATAAATAGGGGAAAATAAGTCAAAAATCAGCTAATTCTCTCCATGTTGCTGCCAAACATTAGGGTTTTCCATAGCTAGGGTTTTCAAGCTTTCCAAGCTCAATAGTAAGTGCTCTCAAGCCCCTTTTTAATGTTCTTCGTATTTTTGAAATCCCGGTAACTTGCTCTCTCTCTATCTCTACCCATAATCCATGCTACGGTTCATGCTTATAAATTTACCCATGCATGAGAAGCTTATGTTTTGATGATTTATGGAAGGATATGAGAGTTTAAAGGATGTTAAACAACTTTTACTAAGTAGATTTTCAGGAAAAGGGCTTTAAGGACTATTTCGTAAAAGTTGTAGAAAAAGGGTAGAAAAATATGAAATGAAGGAAAATGTGGGCTGTTATGAACATGAAAAATGTTCGGCTAGGCCTGGGTAACTAAGAAATCCTATACATTGCATTATCCGAGCCTAGAGACTAAATTGTAAATATATGAAAGTATAGGGGTAAAATAATAATTTTACTCAAATATGAATTTTGGATCGTTTTGAGTAATGTATGTATTAAACAAGATAAATTTAGTATTATAGATCAAGAGAATCGAGATACGGGTCTTGATCGGGGAAAGAACAAGGTTTACGAGGTTTAGGCTCAGTTTCTAATATTTTGTACCGAGGTAAGTACATATGCAACTAAATACATTAATTGTTATTATTAAATGCTTTATTGATATTTTTAGGCTTAATATGCTTATTTGGCTATTTTAATAATATAACATATTTTGATACTTTGATATATGATTATGAGATGTTTGCTATATGAATGAAGCCACAATTTGAGTACGTTCAGTAAAGGTTTGGAAGTCTAAAATCCCATTCGAACCTTAAGAATAGTTGAGGATACAAGTGACATGTCATTAGGATAGTTATCTGTGTTATGAGCTCATTTAATATGTGATACATGCTAGGGTCCGGGTGCTGGGTATCCTGAGTTGTGCTCGGATACACTTTAAGTCTTTGAGTATCCCCATTGAGAGCGGCATGTGATTCTGTGATAAGAGGCACTTCGTTGCACATTCTGTCAAGTAGCCAAGGCTACACTCAGGCACTTCGGTGCATTTCTTTCATGTGCCCGATTCGTATTCCAAGTGTTCAACAGGTAACGTAATATGAATTTCGAAAGTAATAATTTAAATTTCCATATGTGTGCAAGATGGCACAGGTATATACTAAAACTTTATGAGGATTTAGTATGTGATGATATCTTGAAAAGGTATGTATTTGGATAAGCATGTTCATATGAATATGGAAGGTAATTATATACATATGACATGATGAAAAGTATCATAATGGAAAAGTAACTATGCTTAGATTATCTATAGTTGCAAAAATGTAGATTATTTGTATGTGTACTTACTAAGCTTTATAGCTTACCCTCCTCTCTTTTCTTCCCCTTTAGATACGCCAAGCTAGCTCGAAGGATCGGGAGGCATCGGAATTCGGATCACACTATCTTCAAGGATTTTGGGTATAAAAAGGGTTTAATTATTTTGGCCATGGCATGTATAGGAAACTTGTCTATTTTGTGTAAATGTGTCATGTTGTTTTAGCCAAGTATAATGGCTCATTTGGGTATTGATTATTTTGTATATGGCTATGTGATTTGGTCCATATTAATTATTGGGATGTATCCTTAAGTTTACCTCTGCATGCATACTAAGATGCGTATGTGTTGGTTTGATGGATGACCTATTTAGTTGCTTGTATGTGGTTGCATGATTCAACAGTCATAATGGATTGTTAATAAGGAATGTGGTAAACCATGAAATTTGTGTGGAATGACTAAAAGATAAGGTTGTGTGCATTCTAAAGGACTAGTATAAAAAGGGGTCATAAGGGTCATAGTGATGCCATAATGTTGCATGTTTAAGTGTCCAATTATATCATGAAATATGCCATTAAACATATGGAAGTGTATGGTTGTCTATGGGTGACCAATGTCTTGGAGAATAGCCTCCAAATGGTCCACACGATAGACACACAGGCATGTGTCTAGACCGTGTGTGGGAGATGGATAGCCTTACGGGCGTGTTGCTCAGCCATGTGTCCCCTGCACCTTAAATTTTAGGTTAACTTGCATGGTAGTCAACACACAGGCAGAGACATGACCGTGTGTCTCAATCGTGTGGAGGACATGGACTTTAGCCATGGGTGTGTGCTTCGTCGTGTGCCTTAAAATTGTATGATGACGTCATAAACAGAATGCTTGCTAAAAATCAGACGGGCTACCACACGGGCGTGTGCCAAGCCGTGTAAGGGACACGGGCAAAGGACACTGGCATGTGCTCAGCCGTGTGAAAACCACTGTAGGTTCGAAATAGAAAATTAATCCAATAATTCAACACGGGTGTGGGACATGGGCGTGTCCCCAAGCACACAGGCGTGGAGGCTTAAACTTAAAAAATTTTCTTAGAATTTTCGTAAGTACTCGGTTTAGTCCCGGACTGCCAATAATGTATGTTTTGGGCACCGTAGGTCCATAATAGGGACAATTTAACTTTATTTGATTGGATTTAGATTGGATGAAATTTTATGGCCCGGTTTTGCATGTTTGTTTTTGTTTAAGTCTGGTAATGCCTCGTACCCTGTCCCGGCTTTGGGGGTAAGGGGTGTTACAAAGTCACATTGGACTTTTTGGCTTGTAACCTTCTAGGGCTTAGGACAGGTATGAAATTAAGAAATAGTAAGCGTCGAAAGGGTTACAAACTCAAAAATAGTTTGGCATATTGCATTGATCCCTATTCTTCCCCCCTTAGTGTCACTTACCCGCTCACCGCCTTAATTCTCCTTTTCTCACATTCATTATCTCTCATATATAGGAAGTTACAGCGTAACATAGTAACTATGGCTAGCCTTACGAGTTTTTGTGCACTAATGAATGAGTTTTTCTTTCTTTTGTGACTTTGTGAATTTTCTCTTTTTTAATGCATCTCACTTATGAACGCTTTCTTACTGGTTTAAGACTTTTTCTACTTGTACTAATTTTCTTTTTGTTTCGCACCTTAGGCTCACTTATAGTTCCTATATCACACCAATCTTTCCTATTTCACTCCATTTTTACAAACTCCATCTAATGTATCCACTTAACCCTTAATACATATGGTTAGACGTCTATAGTCGTGCAGTGCAAGACCAAAGAAAAAGGGCAAATACAAATTAACATTTTTAGCTTGAGGTTTGTAATAAGGTTCATCAAAAAGTGTTAATAGGCTCAAAACATCGGTACTAAAGGTGAACATTAATAGGTTGGCTTTTTGGCTCTAAGTGTGTTCCAAAAATGTCTTAGGTCATCCATAAATATCTCAACATGGACAAATTTAATCAACTAAACAAAAACAAATTCAACTATTTATCATTTGTACTAGCATGCTCGTTTCCTTGTATTTTCTATGTCATTTGATACAATTGATTACTTAATACCTATTTATAGTCTAACATATATAACTTAGTAGTCTAATAAAAAAATTAAAATCACCTACCATCATGCCAAGTTTGTTTGTCAACACAAGCAACCTATGTACATGCTCCTAACCAATCACTTGTATTTCTACAAGCTCAAGCACACTAGAAGACAAGAAAAAAAACAAATTTCCTATGTTACCGAAAAAATTTCTTATGTTCCCCCCCACACTTTAGTTGACACATTGTCTTCAATGTGTAGCCTTTAGAAAATAAAGAAAGAAGTTACACGATTGATCGTGGTCGCTCCAGTTTCTATTGGTGAGTGTTTCCTCCTTTACTCGTATAAATTTCAAATTGTTTGTGTCTCCTTCATTTTGGGTTCCTACATAGAAAATTTCAACGTAAAAGAACATAACGAATAATCTACTATTAATCCTACTCCCACAAAGTTAAGTTTAAAATTATCCAAAAATTAGTACAAGTCTTTTAAAAGAATCAAAATAAAAAGAAGACTCAATCCTCCTCCGAATCATCTAGAGTGACAAGAACACACTTGCTCCATAGGTGTCTTTCCTTTACCCGAGTTTTGTTGGTAGGGACTTCTACCCCTTGAATGTGTTTGTTGGGCGGGGCTTCGAATAATGGGACCCTTTTATGTGGAATATTACAGCTGACATGCCGCTTCATTCTCGTCCTCTGTCCCCGGATATTCTTTAGCCACACCTTCCTCTTCCGACTCGATCCCCTTGTTATTGCCCTCATGTTGGACTGATGTTGGACTAAACATATCTATAAGATAGTTAGGTGCTCGTAGCCTATTCATTCTTGCAAATTCTTGAAGCAAAGGTCCCGTCTCCTGCATCCACCTAATCGTCCCATCGAGTTTTGCTTTTATGTTTTCGCGGGCTCCCTTCGATTGATCTCTATGTTTGAGTGAGGCCTACACATTCATTTTTTCCTTCTTCCTCTGATTCAATTCAGTAATTTGTCTTCACTGAAGCTCAATGTACTGGGTATATAGTGTGTCTTAAATTATGCTTCTTGTTGGCTTCATAATTTTTTTGTTCTCGTTCATTGGCACCTCTACATCGTGGCATAATTCTTTTACAAGATGGGGGAAGAAGAGTCTAGCTTTCTGACTATGTACACGCCGTTTTATTTCTCAAAATATCCATCGCCCTACACAGATCTATTTATACTACAGAATACCATATAATAGAATGACTCGAAAGGTGTTAACGTTAGAAACATTCAATACAGGTGCAATTCTAGTGCCAATGAATTGCATCCATATCTTAGCAATAGGAAACATGATAGCCTGACTGAAATTCGTTGGAAGCTCTGTGTCTAGCCTGTAGTTCGAACTACCCCTGTCTTGTGTTAAATATTTTATAACATCTTCCATGTCAATGTTTTGAAATTAGTCTAAATCAATATTATCAATAAAATCTTTTTCATAAAATGGGATGTTATAAAATTTACAAATATCATTAGGGGAGATTGGAACGTCTTCCCCTTATACTTCAACATCAGTTATCACTGCATTATAGCCTCGTTTAATCAATTAGTCTTTAAGGGACACATAAAATTTTTGAACCACAAGTATGATTGCATTATTCATGGGAGTACTGCAGAACTACTCCTATTAATGATAATGACTAAAGTCTAGATTTCTTTACAGTGGACCGTAGAGGGTCCAATCCCTCATTCCTGGATTAATCGTCTCTCTTATATCTCAAGAAAATAATTTTCCATATTCATATTATGAAATCGAGATGAGTTTGAAACCTTCAATGTTTCTTGGACCATGGTTCTCTTGTTCGTTCTAAGAGGCATTCTAATAAAAAATTCTTACCAAGGATGTTAAATGAACAATAAATAATAGAACAGTAAAATTGAGTCGAGATCACTTAACCTCAATCTCGTATGTGCTTCCTATTCAATTTGATGATGACTTCCCTCAAATGTGGCCTCTATAATTAGGGATAAAAGATTTACAACCTAGGTTTTGAATGAAAAAGGGGTTTGGATTTAGGGGTTTTAGAAGAGGTTGGGTGTTAGAATGAAGCTAGATTATATTAAAGGGGTGTTTTGTGTTTAAAAAGAGTGTTTTTAGGGTTAAAAATTGAGTATAATAAGGGTTATTCATCGGGTTGCGTGAACCCTACAAAAATTTGCAGCAATGTCCCAACATAGGGGTTCCGTGTTGTGACATCCCTAGTAGACTAATCATGTTGCGACACTGGGGTTCGTTGTCGTGACACACCCTGGAGTTTTGTAATTCTGAGAGACTATAGATACAAGTTATTGATGTAGCGATATCGAGTTGATTTTTGAACTTTTTCATTATTGCCCATGATGTTACAAAATAGAATTGTCTGTGTCATGATGTTGACCTTGTTTCCAAAATTTTCGAGCTTCAGAATGCTTCAAACACTTGTTAGACCTGTCTTTGACCTACTATTAATAACTTAGTTAGAAAAGTATACAATTAGTATAGTTAGTAATAATCAAATGACGGGATGATGTTAGTTTTTGCTACCAGTCTCGTCTGTCAGCTCAGTCAATATGCACCGGGGTGATCCTTGTGATTTGTTTCTATCTGTGTTAGTCCAACCCCATCATGCCATTCTATTCATCCATGGTTGCTTCTTCCTCTGAATTTACCTTTCCAACCTGCTTTAATGACCGGAAACTCTTTTCATAGGTCATAACTATTAGTGATTTGCAAAGCCACATACTCACACAATTGCTTTAATTGGTATTCAACATTCGTGCTTTGGAAAAAGGTTGATGATTGTGGTTCACAATTGTTATCTATGGTGTTTCTGTCCTTCGCATTGATCAGGCATGGCTTTTCAAGAGTACTTTTTAAAGCGATTCATAGAGGGATAGGGGAAAAAATATTGTGTTGTGCTACTGAAGTTCTATTTCTGTGGGCCTTTAAATTAATCCATCTGTAACACCCCTACCCGTATCCATTGCCGGAATAGGGTACGAGGCATTACCGGAGTTTATTGAACATTTTCAGATAATTCTGAGTCATTTAATATTCATAAATTCTGAGTCATTTAATATTCATATTTTAGAAATAATCATAACGTCTCTCTATTGGGCCCTCGAAGCCCCAAATATACATTAGAAACCAACCGGAATTAAATCGGGATTATAAAAAAAATTTCGCAAAATCTTAAATTTTATTTTCATCTAAGTACTTACTATTTCAATGCTCCTTATAATTAAACATGTTACTGTTCAATCAATAGTTTGGCACTTGTCTAAGCGTCAAACAACATCATTGTTAGTATACTTGCACACATTTCATCTAAATTCAACATTGATATACTTATTTTCTCTACATATCGCACTTGAGTTTAATAATAGTCTCAACTTACATAATTTCCTTGTATCAACATATCAAAGATAATCATATATGTACATGTCATGAAACATATCAAGCTCTTACCGTTTCTTCATAAGCATATATCATTCATTTCATTATATCAATATTTCATGCTCCATCATTTCCATATATTTTATGTATATTTATTAGGTAATAGTTTATATCAAACATGACATAAATTATATTCCATGTACTTATACTTATTTTGTTTATTTATCTTCATAATTATTCCATACAACTATTTTGTACATATATTTCTATATGACCAGTTCTTGTAAACATTTCACACAACCATTTCATATAACCATTCGTCATCTGATAAGTATTACCTGAATATCAATTGTTCAATAGATGTCATAGCGTCTCCCATCCACGGTCTTATTTATCTTTGACATGATGCCATAGTGTCTTTCAACTATGGTCTTACTCATTCATTTTCTGTCATGTTGTCATGGTATCTTTCAACCATGGTCTTATTCTTTTCATGTCAGGTTGCCATGGTATCTTTCAACCATGGTCTTATTCATTTCATGTCAGGTTGCCATGGTATCTTTCAACCATGGTCTTATTCTTTTCATGTCACGTTGCCATGGTATCTTTCAACCATGGTCTTATTCATTTCATATCATGTTGCCATGGTATCTTTCAACCGTGGTCTTACACATTTCATATTAGGTTGCCATGGTATCTTTCAACCATGGTCTTACACATTTCATATCAGGTTGCCATGGTATCTTTCAACCATGGTCTTACACATTTCATATCAGAAAGCACACTCCCGCGAACCTCATCCTTACAGTGGGATTACCAGTCCAGGCTAAATCCCCTGTAATATAAACTCATAGAGTATTGTCGGGATTACCAGTTCAGGCTAAATCCCATACAATGACAATTACTCTAATAAGCTTGGATCTGAATTACCAGTCCAGGCTAAATTCAGACCCTAATTCGGATTACCCGTCCGGGCTAAATCCATTTTACACGTATTCTTCTAGAGGGTCAGATCGAATAGGATCACCCGTCCTGCTAGATCCTTTTACCTTCAATTCTTTTTCCGAGATCCATCGAATTTTCCTTTCATTCAACCGGGCTTTATTTTCAATTTATATCGAGTATTAGCAATATTTCATCAATTATCATGAATTGAACATTCAAATCATATTTTCATCACATAACCACATAATTCAAGTATTTAAAATACAATTCAAGTTACACAAACTTACCTCATTGCTTGTTTGTGTTTATAATTTCATTAATCCGATATCTTTTATTTTCCACAATCAAGTCTCATTTTTGAGTCGTTCAGATCTTTATAAATAAATTTGATCATCATTTTCATTCATTTCATATTCTAATGCATTTAATTAATGCTTTAGGAAAAATTACTATTTTGCCCCTAAACTTTTAATTAATGACGATTTCATCCTTAGGGTTAGGAAAATAAAATTCTTGCAATTTAATCCTTATTTCTAGATATTATTCTCATACATATTGATAACAATCCATGAATTCTATAAAATATCAGAATTGTCCATAATTTCAACACTTTTCAATTTAATCCCTAAAACATGTTTTCCCCCGATCTTGAACTAAATTAATAATTTCATTCAATTTTGTAATTTAAATAATAAAATAATCCATTTCATGCAATTTGGTCATTTCTGACATTTTTACAAAACTACCCAAAAAGTTTTACTTTTATTCAATTTAGTCCCTGAGCCTAAAACATGCAAATTAGCCATGCTAGATGAATATTCATACATATTTTTCCTCCTTCTCCTCTTCATTCCACATCCTTAGTGTATATAACACACTTGTAAGTAACATTATCTATAATTTTTATTATTTACTTTTATGAATATTCAAGTTGTTCATCTGTGTCATAGTCACTAAATTATTTATAACTTGAGGTACGGAACTCCAAATTAAGATCCGTTAATTTCACCTGAAACTAGACTCATATATTTTCTTACCATAAAATTTTCAGAATTTTTAGTTTAGCCATTAGGTACAGTTTATTCTTTAAATTCACCCCTATTCTGCTGTCTGACAGTTCCGACCCTTCTTCACTAAAAATTAATTATCTCATAGTACAGAACTCGGATAATATTCCCATTGATTTATCCTGAAAATAGACTCATTATGAATTCTAAAAATATAAATTTAAGCCTCTAATTATTTTTCTTAAATTTTTGGTGATTTTTAAAAGTCAGAACAGGGGAACCCGAATTCATTCTGACCTTGTCTCACAAAATTTATTATATCTCATAATTTACAATTCAATTGCCTACAACGTTTCTTTTATAAGAAACTAGACTCAATAAGCTTTAATTCCATAGTTTATTAATCCTCTAATTCAATTTATACAATTTTTAGTGATTTTTCAAACTTAAACTACTGCTGCTGTCCAAAATAGTCTTAGTGCAAAATGTTGATTTTCTACTTTTAATTTCAATTTAATCCTAAGTAAATTCACTTACTTTTCTATCTTAATTCATACTTTATTTCTACTCAATTTTAACTAAACTCATATTTAACTATTAAATTTCCAGCATATTTTCCTAATTTTGAAATTTCATCAATTTAGTCCCTACAACATAAAACTTATGAATTAATTTACAATTCAATCCTTATTTCATTTCTAACTTGAATTCCTATCAATCTAACCCTAATTCATCTTTTTATTCAACATGAAAATATTTAAAATCTAATAACTTTCAAAATATTCACTTAATTTCATCAAAACCTTGTCCCAAAGCTTTCAAAACATCAAAATTAAGTAAAAAGGGCTAAATTGACTTATCTATTTAACTTTCAAGCCTTGAAATCCGAATTTTTCCATTTTTCCTTCTTTCTTTTTTTTCCTTCCTTCTTTCTTTCCCCTGCTCTCTGTTTCGTTTCATCCTTTCTTTCTTTTCTGTTCTTTTCTTTTTTATTCCTTTTACTTTATATATATATATATATATATATATATATATTATATAATAACTTAATAATAGCTATAATAAAATATCCATTTAATATCCAATATCTATTTTACATTTGTATACACATATATTATTACATTTGTCTTTCTTTAATCTATTTATTATATAAATATCTTTTATTTAATAATAATATATAATTTAATAATATACTTATATAATAAGTAAATATGCATGTATTTTATAAATGTATGTATATTAGTATCACACATGTCACTATACATACCATACATTTGTCAACTTTTATTTATTTATCATATAATATTAATTTAATAATAATAAATACATTAATATTTACTTAAATAATAAGCAAATAAATATATGTATTACAAATGTGTGTATTATATTTATTATACTTGTATTTTATTTTTGCAATACACTTGGCACTCTTTTTGGTTTATTTACTTATTTAGTCCTTTTAATTTTCTTTATTCTATAATTAAACTTTCACACTTCATTCAATTTAATCCCTTTATCTAATTATCCTTTATTTAAGCTAATTTGCTTCATTAAACTTTAATTAATCACTCTCTTAACTTCGTAAATATTTTTAATAAATATTTACAAATCTATTTTAGAAACGGAGACCGAAAATGCACTTTTTTGACAACTGTAAAAATTCGGGTCATTACAATTCTTCCCCTTAATAAATTTCGTCCTCGAAATTTGCCTAAAAGAAGTGGGATACGAAATCTCACTTGTTTTTTTCGGTTCCCATGTTGCTTCTTCAAGATTATAACTTCATCTTTCAATCTAGTATCTCAATCAGTTCTTCTTTTTCATACAACAAATCAGGTCAAATTTCAATATCTTTTGAGTACCAAATCCTGAAAAATCTCATAAAATTTTCTGTAATTGCAGAAGTAAAACCAGTCAATTCATTACCAGTCCAACTCTTTCTATAATCTCAGATAAAAAAAAAAGAACGGAAATTCAATTTCCTTAACCAACAGTAATTCAAGTAACTCTTCTGGGAACATATCAAAATTTTCACATACTATTGCCACTTACTTAAATTTTAACTTAAATACTTTAATATCCAATACCTAAGCAAAGTAAGTCCCATAACCCCTTTTTGGCACATTTCTATGTTGACATTATTTATATCACAAAGACAAATCATTCAATCTCCTCTGATTCGAAACAAAACATTTCATCATTCCATTCTTGAAGTCACATCAAACAATAATAACATCAAATCGATTAGAAAACAGTAGTATCATTATCAAACAGTTCCTGTAGATCTCATCAGCCCATAAATACTGATCCAATAATTTAATGTTTCAATCCAAAAATTTCAGCAAACCCAACAGGCAAATCTTTAATGGATACTGAACTCATGTAATCATAGGAATAGTCAAACCAAGATCAATTTAAAATAATCATATTAGTGTCAATAAAGAAGAAAGTTCCTGTATAACATCCAGTAGAGATAAATCTTCTTATATGCAATTAAGATATGCCCTGGATGATGTTCATTCTTCAGATTTTGGAGTGAAGTCCTTTATCACATTTCGACTATCACTCATATTTCTGAGGTTACAGGATGATCTATCTCTGGTAGCTGTGTTACTCAGTCTTGAAGTTTGATTAATATTTTTTTTTCATCTTGCTTCGAGTAATCACTAAAATAATGATCAAAAGAATTATATCCAGTACATATTCCACTCTTTATTCTACATTTTTCAGCTTTATGTCTTCATTTAAACCATCTTCAAACCATTTATACCTTACGGTTTACGCCGGAATACACTCTCGATACATTTATTCATTTAACAAATTCCTTTCATACAGTTTCAATCATATAACTTTGTTTAAGCTTCAAAAATTCTTCACATCCCTGATCAAGAAATCCCTGACCGAAGTATATATATATTTCTATCAGAACCCATTTTAAAAAGTTTCCAAATAACCCTTTCTTAATCACAACATAGATCAACATTTTCTACCACTAGTAAGTTAAATCCTTTAATAAAATATTATACCTTTTAACATCTAATCGATTATACGAACAATTCATTTATAATCCTGATAACATTCTCTAACCAGATTCCAATTCTTCCAAGATCATTTCCAATTAAAATTCTCAATTCTTCCACACTATGTTCACAGAGTATTAATAGCAGATGACTTACCCGTTCGGTCAATCCTTGTACCTTAAAGCACTTCGGGAACCGATTGAGAAGCAGGAGGGTAGATATCGTAGCAAACACGCTTTCTTTTACTCACTAAATGCATCAGTCATAATGCTAAATAATTATATATCATCTTTTCTCTATCATTTCATCAGTCAACATTTAGCAATTAATCACTTATTAAGTTAATACTCACTATTACCAATTCAGTTTCCTATTTAATTCACGAGACTACTCGCCTCTAGTATACATTTCGTAATCAATACCATTGATATGTTCATCTAACATTTTCAACTATAAAACAGTACCAAACAAATATATCAGCATCCGATCCCAACTCAATTTTGACTTAATTATGGCATGTACCTCTAGACTCCTTTTAGTACTCGACTTAATCCTAGAATCGGCTAAACTCGATTAGCTCTGATATCACTAAATGTAAGACCCCCTACCTGTATCCATTGCCTGAATAGGGTACGAGGCATTACCGGAATTTACTGAACATTTTCAGATAATTCTGAGTCATTTAATATTCATATTTTAGAAATAATCATAACGTCTCTCTATTGGGTCCTCGAAGCCCCAAACATACATTAGAAACCAACCGGAATCGGGATTATAAAAAAAATTTCGCAAAATCTTAAATTTTATTTTCATTTAAGTACTTACTATTTTAATGCTCCTTATAATTAAACATGTTACCGTTCAATCAATAGTTTGGCACTTGTCTAAGCGTCAAACAACATCATTGTTAGTATACTTGCACACATTTCATCTAAATTCAACATTGATATACTTATTTTCTCTACATATCGCACTTGAGTTTAATAATAGTCTCAACTTACATAATTTCCTTGTATCAACATATCAAAGATAATCATATACGTACATGTCATGAAACATATCACGCTCTTACCGTTTTTTCATAAGCATATATCATTCATTTCATTATATCAATATTTCATGCTCTATCATTTCCATATATTTTATGTATATTTATTCCGGTAATAGTTTATATCAAACCTGACATAAATTATATTCCATGTACTTATACTTATTTTGTTTATTTATCTTCATAATTATTCCATACAACTATCTTGTACATATATTTCTATATGACCAATTCTTGTAAACATTTCACACGACCATTTCATATAACCATTCGTTATCTGATAAGTATTACCTGAATATCAATTGTTCAATAGATGTCATAGCGTCTCCCATCCAAGGTCTTATTTATCTTTGACATGATGCCATAGTGTCTTTCAACTATGGTCTTACTCATTCATTTTCTGCCATGTTGCCATGGTATCTTTCAACCATGGTCTTAGTCTTTTCATGTCACGTTGCCATGGTATCTTTCAACCATGGTCTTATTCATTTCATATCAGGTTGCCATGGCATCTTTCAACCATGGTCTTATTCTTTTCATGTCACGTTGCCATGGTATCTTTCAACCATGGTCTTATTCATTTCATATCACGTTGCCATGGTATCTTTCAACCATGGTCTTATTCATTTCATATCACGTTGCCATGGTATCTTTCAACCATGGTCTTACATATTTCATATCAGGTTGCCATGGTATCTTTCAACCATGTTCTTACACATTTCATATTAGGTTGCCATGGTATCTTTCAACCATAGTCTTACACATTTCATATCAGAGAGCACACTCCCGCGAACCTCATCCTTACAGTGGGATTACCAGTCCAGGCTAAATTCCCTGTAATATAAACTCATAGAGTATTGTCGGGATTACCAGTCCAGGCTAAATCCCCTACAATGACAATTACTCTAATAAGCTTGGATCCGAATTACAGTCGAGCTAAATTGAACCTAATTCGGATTACCGTCCGGCTAAATCCATTTTACACGTATTCTTCGGGAGGGCTGTATCAGAATAAGATCACCCGTCCGGGCTAGATCCTTTTTACCGTCAATTCCTTTTCAGAGATCCATCGAATTTTCCTTTCATTCAACCGGGCTTTATTTTCAATTTATATTGAGTATTAGCAATACTTCATCAATTATCATGAATTGAACATTCAAATCATATTTTCATCACATAACCACATATTTCAAGTATTTAAAATACAATTCAAGTTACACAAACTTACCTCATTGCTTGTTTGTGTTTATAATTTCATTAATCTGATATCTTTTATTTTCCACGATCAAGTCTCATTTTTAAGTCGTCGGGATCTTTATAAATAAATTTGATCATCATTTTCATTCATTTCATATTCTAATGCATTTAATTAATGCTCTAGGAAAAATTACCATTTTGCCCTAAACTTTTAATTAATGACGATTTCATCCTTAGGGTCGGAAAATAAAATTCTTACAATTTAATCCTTATTTCTAGATATTATTCTCATACATATTGATAACAATCCATGAATTCTATAAAATATCGAATTTTCCATAATTTCAACACTTTTAATTTAATCCTAAAACATGTTTCCGATCTTGAACTAAATTAATAATTTCATTCAATTTTGTAATTTAAATAATAAAATAATCCATTTCATGCAATTTGGTCATATCTGATATTTTTACAAAATTATCAATAAAGTTTTACTTTTATTCAATTTAGTCCCTGAGCCTAAAACATGCAAATTAGCCATGCTAGATGAATATTCATACATATTTTTCCTTCTTCTCCTCTTCATTCCACATCCTTAGTGTATATAACACACTTGTAAGTAACATTATCTATAATTTTTATTATTTACTTTTATGAATATTCAAGCTGTCCATCTGTGTCATAGTCACTAAATTATTTATAACTCGAGCTAATGAACTCCAAATTAAGATCCGTTAATTTTCCTTGAAACTAGACTCATGTATATTCTTCCCATAAAATTTTCAGAATTTTTAGTTTAGCCATTGGGTACAGTTTATTCTTTAAATTCACCCCTATTCTGGTGTCTGACAGTTCCGATCCTTCTTCACTAAAAATTAATTATCTTACAGTACAGAACTCGGATAATATTCCCATAGATTTCTACTGAAAATAGACTCATTCTGAATTCTAAAAATATAAATTTAAGCCTTTAATTATTTTTTTTAAATTTTTGGTGATTTTTAAAAGTCAGAACAGGGGAACCCGAATTTATTCTGACCTTGTCTCACAAAATTCATTATATTTCATAATTTACAATTCAATTGCTTACACCGTTTCTTCTATAAGAAACTAGACTCAATAAGATTTATTTCATATTTTATTAATCCTCTAATTCAATTTCTACAATTTTTGGTGATTTTTCAAACTTTGACTACAGCTGCTGTCCAAAATAGTCTTAGTGCAAAATGTTGATTTTCTACTTTTAATTTCAATTTAATCCTAACTAAATTCACTTACTTTTCTATCTTAATTCATACTTTATTTCTACTCAATTTTTAACTAAACTCATATTTAACTATTAAATTTCCAGCATATTTTCCTAATTTTGAAATTTCATCAATTTAGTCCCTACAACATAAAACTTATGAATTAATTTGCAATTCAATCCTTATTTCATTTCTAACTTGAATTCCTATCAATCTAACCCCTAATTCATCTTTTTATTCAACATGAACAATATTTAAAAATCTAATAACTTTCAAAATATTCACTTAATTTCATCAAAACCTTGTCCCAAAGCTTCCAAAGCATCAAAATTAAGTAAAAAGGGCTAAATTGACTTACCTATTTAACTTTCAAGCCTTGAAATCCGAATTTTTCCCTTTTTCCTTCTTTCTTTTTTTTTCCTTCCTTCTTTCTTTCCCCTGCTCCCTGTTTCGTTTCATCCTTCCTTTCTTTTTCTGTTCTTTTTCTTTTTTTATTCCTTTTACTTTATATATATATATATATATATTATATATAATAATTTAATAATAGCTATAATAAAATATCTATTTAATATCCAATATCTATTTTACATTTGTATACACATATATTATTACATTTCTCTTTCTTTAATCTATTTCTTATTTAAATATCTTTTACTTAATAATAATATATAATTTAATAATATACTTATATAATAAGTAAATATACATGTATTTTATAAATGTATGTATATTAGTATCACACATGTCACTATACATACCATACATTTGTCAACTTTTATTTATTTATCCTATAATATTAATTTAATAATAATAAATACATTAATATTTACTTAAATAATAAGCAAATAAATATATGTATTACAAATGTGTGTATTATATTTATTATACTTGTATTTTATTTTTGCAATACACTTGGCACTCTTTTTGGTTTATTTACTTATTTAGTCCTTTTAATTTTCTTTATTCTATAATTAAACTTTCACACTTCATTCAATTTAATTCCTTTATCTAATTATCCTTTATTTAAGCTAATTTGCTTCATTAAACTTTAATTAATCACTCTCTTAACTTCGTAAATATTTTTAATAAATATTTACAAATCTATTTTTTAGAAACGGAGACCCGAAAATGCACTTTTTTGATAACTGTAAAAATTCGGGTCATTACACCATCAACCTGCAGATAGTTCTCTTAAGACTCGAACCCTCCATAATAGTCGTAGCTCGATGCTTATACACATCGATTGTTTAATTTGATTGAAACCTACTATATGATCATAAGTTCTATCAATATATATTTTTCCCACTCTTTTCAATATCTAGCAAATTCCTAGATCTATGAACTTCTAGGGGGCTTGGTTTAGAACTAAGGATGTGAAAATGATGGTCAATTCAGGTTTATCCTTTGGAACTACTGCTTTCTCTTATTTTTGTCCTGTGAATTTTTTAATTGACAGACATTCTTCTATTAACTCAATTCTAACTATCATTGTCTTTGTTGGTGGGTCGATGTTATGTTGTTCTTGTAGCTCAACTTCGTCAGCATTACCCTAGACTTTTGGGATGATGAGTTTCATGTCTCTTTGATTCTTTAATTCACTGCCCATTTCACTCACTAGCTTTATCTATTCTATTACTGAAGTTACGTTTGATTCATCTAAATATTCTTCTGTCTACTGAGATGGATAATAATCTGGGACTTCACCTTCTTCGTAAGCGTCTATGATGAGATTCTCCTCTTTGCTCAAATTTGGACTTAGCACCTCTTGGTACCTTTCTAATGGCATATCATTATGGTCATTACCATCTTGGGGAAGAATTGGGGTTTCTCCTTGGAGTTGACATAATTCAAGCATTAACAATCATTGGTTCTCCTGTATCTCCCAATCTTTATAGACTCCTTCTTCATAGATATCTTCATTGTAATCTAAGTCTTTATCGGACCATATATAATAAAAGTAATCCATGATTTTGTATTGACTGATTATTTTTAAAATGCAAAAATTAAAATCAATCAAGTGACGTTGCCTCCCCAGCAACGATGCCAACAACTTGACCACCTCCAAACATACTAATGTCCAGAGTGTGAATACTGCAATAAGATATAGAAATATGAGGTGATATCCGCAAGTATATGGGTCGAGTTGTAATATAGTTTTTACAACGAAGTAGGTGAGTACTCCAAGGATCATACTCAAGGGAAGCGAGTGCTAGATCAATTCTAATCTAAACACTAAAAGGATCTAATTAGTACTTCAAATCAGTTAGAGTACGAAAACATAAAAAAATGTCATTTAAGGGTTTTTATAAGAATAAAATAAAATAAAATAACATAAAAGAAATAAAAGTTCAAGAGATAGAAAAGTAGAATGAATCAAATCTCAATTATGTATAATTAGCTCACTTCGATAATCCCCATCAACTGTTGTTTTGGGTTCCTCATCAATCAACTAGTCACTACCGTAGTAGGATCTTCCTATCTTCCACTGACATAACGAGTTAGTAAGAACTACTTATCTTCCAACCTCATGGTCCAGACTGGCTTGGGGTGAAGGTGTTCACAGATGGGCAATACCAATTTTGGGTTAATTCCCACCTTGATGACTTCCCAGGGTTGTTAGGCCTGGGGTTTATTTCACATTCTTACTTTCCCAAATAGTTGATCTGTTTAGTAACCCTACAAAATAGTTAGAGGGATTAGTTCCTCATGGTTTTCATAGATAATATAGAATCAATATAAAGAGAAAGCATGCTAATTAAGTCGATAGTATAGAGTATATGAAAGAGTTTGATTGTTTGAGATTTAATCCTAAATCCACAAAGTTTGAATGTTTTCTACAATTCAGATCTCTTGAGAACAACGAAGAACAGCTAAAATAAATTCTAAAACCTAAAAAGGGGAGAAAAACTAAACTAAATTTGCTAAAGAAAATCTAGGCTAAGTGAATGATGTCCTTAAATGTGTCAAAAGAGCCTATTTATAGATTTTAGGTGGTCGTCATCCTTAACCCTAGGTTAGCGAATGTCCTCAAGCTTTAAGTTTGATTGTGCAGACCAAAACACCCTTAAATCATGTTTTATGCCATCAAGAGTCAATCTTACGACACACCAGTCTCTTTGTCTTGGCATAGCAATCAGTGTACTCCTTTTCAGCTATCTTTAGGGGTGTTTCAAGACAACCTTAGTCTGTGCGACATCAAAGGCAGTCTTGAGCTTTCTCTATTCTGCTCCCTATGTTGAGACATTGAGTCATCCGTGTTGCAACATAGTGACTAGTATCTGTTTAATACACTTTTTAATGGTTTCCTACACACTCACAAAGTGTGTTAGATCACCGTTAGGCCTCATTCGGCCTCTAAGTTCAATAAAGGACTCAATTTGCACATTTTATACAATACAAATAAAACTAAGAAAACTTTACTAAAACATAACGAAAATGCTTGTATTTAAGCTCCTTAAATGCAAAAACTAGTTTAATTTGCTACACTGAATTACGATAGATCAAGACACAAGGAATGCCTTGTGGTGAAAAAGTATGTAATTTTTTGGTTTTTCATTTATTTTCTAGAAATAAAACTATGGAAACCTTGGCTGATATTTTTATTTTAATTATGAATTTTCTTATATATTTGTTTAGTAATTATTAAAGATATAATTGTGATATATATGTATGAGATGATCCATAATTGATCGATTAAAGATAATAAGCGTGGTAATGAGAAGGTACATGTCAAGGATTGGCTTTGACAAGGAAATACTTGGTTTTTTAAGTGGTCAAATATGATTCACCTCCTTTTCCTAGGGCCCTACCTTTTGCATGGTTCACATTCACTTCTTTGGTTTTTTCCATTAAAAGAAAAACTGTGGAGAATCAAAATTGATGATTTTATGAATAAATGAATATAAATTTTATAAACTTGTTATTGCATCTCATGAATATATGAGATAAGCATGTCATATAGTTTAGGAAAGAATGTCACATGTGTTTGTCATGCGTTCGAGTTTTATAAATTTGTTATGTGCATTTTAAACATAACTGAGTTACTAGCTTGATGGTTCAGACTTAGTGAGTTCATCCTTGAAACCCAAGTTCGAGTCTCTACATCTACATTTTTATTTAAAAAATTTTAACAAACCTTGTGGTCAGCCCTTGATTGTCGCCTATGATGGTGGAGATGATGTTGGTGTTGACCCATGATTGGTGCCAATAAACTCTAAATTATATAGGTTTTTTTTAATATTTTATGACAAATTTTTACTTAAAAATAATATTAATTCTGAGTGTTTAATAATTTATTGAGTGAATTTTGTTAATATTAAGATAATGGGCATGATTTAATAAAGAATGCAATTTTGTGCTATTTTGCATTAAATTTGTGCATAATTTAATTATTTTATGCTACATACTAATCTTGATTTATTTGTTGTAATTGGACCAAAGACTTATGCATAGCTTATTTATTAAATCTTCATGGACATGAGCCAATTTCACTCTACATGGACGACAAAGGCAAGGAAAATTGGGTCATGAAGAAATTAATTTGATCCAATTGAAGTAGGTGTAATTGATGAACAAGTTTGGCAAGCATTTGGGTCATCAACTCGTCCAAATAAGGGAGAATGAAGCCCAATTCGGTAAGGGCATTTGGGCAGCTCAAAATTAACTTTTGAGAGATTTATTGGAGGTCCCTACAATTGCAAATAAATCAGAAATCAGCACACAAACTTTACCCTTGAAACCGTCCACCACCTTGCTTGATTCAAGCATGATTTCATGCATGAATCAAGCAACTAAATAACCACATATCCACAAATTATGGCCAGCCATGGGAGAGAGAAACCTAACGGATTTTAAGCTATTTTTAGCAAACCTACTAGACATCCATCCACTATAAATACTACCTTCATTTCACTTCTCCGTCATCCCTTACTTAACATTCATTCTTCATTTGTCATTCTCATTACATTTTCTTCCTTTCATGCATAGCCATCCCCATTTTCCTTTTCCCTTAGCTAGCAATTCCTTAAGAAAAAACACTCTCTTGGCTGGCCACCTTGAGGAGCCGTTTGTGGAGGAGCAGCTGTGAGAATTGGAGGAAGCCTCCACGATTAGTGATCACACTATCAAAGATATTTTTTATTCCTTTTTCCTTTTCCTTAATTATTCATTATGCTTGCAAATTGCTTTGTTTTTTTTTTTCATTTATGATGATAACTTAATTTTCTTTAGCTATAATGATTACATTTATTTAATCAATCTCATTTGAGTTATGCTCATATTGTTCTGTGCCTCAAACATTCATGTTTTCAATCAAACTCAAGTATGTATTTCATTCATACATGATTGAATGCATTAGATTTAGTTGAGTAATCCTAACCAGACGACGAAATGGATGCAATAATTGAAAAGTGCATGCTTAATTTAGATCCTAACCAGACTAAATTGAAGGTTCATAATAACTCGAAAAAGCTCTATTATCTTGCATAGTTTTTAAATTTATGTGATTAAATTGTTTCAAACCTAAACCGTCCCTGTTACTTCGCATGAATTTTAAGAAATCCTTAGTTGAATATGATCAGTAAAATACATGTTATTCTAAGTAAAAGATTCCGAAAGGACTTAATTTTGGTTTCAAACTCAAGAAAGATCGAGTTGCCTTGGATTATTTTTCTGGAAATATGAGCATGAAAAAAACTGAGCCAATTTAAATAATGTAATTATTCTAGCCTATGCATGTTATCATTGCTAAAATCTTGTGAATTCTTTTACTAAATCCATCTCATCCATTTTAACCATTCCTTTCATTTGCATTTAGGTTAACTTGCATTAGCGATCACTTTGCATCTAGTCATTTATTTTTTCCAACACTCAAAATATTGTGTTTTTATTACCAACTTGTGAACTTTAATTTTATAATTAATTGATTAACATATACAGTCCTTGTAACAGCCCGATTTTGGGCCTAGTCAGAACAGTGGTTTAGGAACCACTATTCTGAAGCCAGATAAATTATTTTTAATGTTATTTTATGTGTTATAGCATGATTATATGATTGCTTGCTTAATTTTGAAAAAGGACCAAATCGCATAAAGTGCAAAAGTTTCGTTCTACAAGCTAAAGGTGTCAAATAGCTATATAAAATTAAATTAGGGGTCTTTATTGAGTAAATAGACCATAAAAATAGACCATAAATATGTTAGTGTCTGATCAAGGAGACAAATATTATAGGGTCAAAGTTAGGTGAAATGTTGGTGACTAATTTGACTAGTAATATAATAAAATAAAGAAAAAAGGGTATCATCTTTCATCTTCCTTCTTCCCCACTGAAATTACCAGCAAAGAGGGGGTTTTGAAAGCTCAAAAATATCAGCAACTTATATCCCTTACAAGTAAGTGATTTTGATGGCCTTTTTTTTTGATAATTTTTGTACTTTTGGGACCCTTGTGGCATAATCTAGCTAATGAGGGGACTTTTTTGCAAAATGGTTGAAAGCTTAGGGTTTTTCCATGAGGGTATTCATGTTTTTTGCTGAATTTTTATGGAAGAAAATGAAACTTGGTTGTTAAATAAACAACTTTTTTGAAAGGATTTTCATGAAAACACCTCATATGGACTATTTTGTAAAGTTTGTTAAATTGATGGGAATTGTGTGAAATAATTGGAATTTTGAGTTGCTACAAGAGTAATAAAGGTTGGGCTAGACTTGGCTAATTTGGAAATTTGATAAAAATCATTTTATGAGCCTAGGGGTAAAATCATAATTTTGTGAAAGTCTAGGGGCAAAATGGTCATTTTTCCAAAGTATGAATTGTGGAACGCTTAATTTAATGTGATGATTAAATGAGTAAATTTTATTATTTTAGATCAAGAAAATCAAGATTCGGGCTTAAATTGAGAAGGTACGTGGTTTAGGACAAAAAGGGAATAATTAGCTGTTTTTGCATTAGAGGTGAGTCCATGTGACTAAATAAGCATATTATCCATGTTGATGATATTGAGTATGAGAAAATGATGCCAAATGTTAATAACATTTATGTGATGATTGGATACACTGGAAATTTGGTGGAATATGACATTCCATTAGAATGAGTAAGATGTGTGTAAATATTTCAACTTTATCGTTATTATGCATTTAATGATTGATTTCTCATAAAATGTTTGAATGTGGCTATGAGTAATGTATGATAAGATTAATAAGGGAAACTCCCGATTGACCTGTAGGAATAGATCGGATATTCATTCCATGATGCTAGGGAGATATGAGAGCTAGTGTAAGACCATACCTAGGACATGGTATCGGCCTTGAGATATGAGAGCTAGTGTAAGACCATGTTTGGGACATGGCATCGACACCGATAGATGAGAGCCAGTGTAAGACCATGTCTGGGACATGGCATTGGCCTCGATATGCGAGAGTTAGTGTAAGACCATATCTGGGACATGGCATCAACCTCGATATACGAGAATCAGTATAAGACCATGTCTGGGACATGGCATCGACTTTGATGTGTGAGCCAGTGTAAAACCATGTCTGGGACATGGCGTCGGGACTTTACCCTATGCTTGAGGCTTATTGGATATCCTGTAGTATTCCAAATGGTACAACAGGAAACTTACGATTTATGTCAGAATAAAAGAGGTTATGACCATGATGTGAGTGATATAGATACTTACATGAAATTCATGAAATGCGTGCTTAATGTATGTTGTAGGATTAGTAAGGAATGAAAATGAGTAAGCTATGTTTATGATCACGTTGAAAGGGTACTGGTATGTACTAAAAATTCATGAGTGATGAGCTCTATGTATATTGGAATTTTGATAAGAATGTAAATGAGTAAGTCATACCTATGAGAATGACTTTATGACGACCTTGTAAATATTAGGTCGATACCTATGATGTATAATTATGTGGTAAATTTGATGGATGATTATGTGTGAGGCTTTTATGTCGAATTAAATTGGGACATGATATGTTTATCCCTTCACCTTATGGCCTAATGAATATGAAAAGAGAAATTGATTGGCATGAAAGCCTATGTAAAGATAATTATGAAAGGGTAAAATTAACATTGAAACAGTTTTGGACAGCAACAGCAGTCTGACTTTGAAAATCCACCCAAAATTGTGGAAATTGAATTAGAGACTGAATAAAATATAAAATTAAATCTTATTGAGTTTAGTTTCATATAGAGGAAACAGTGTACGTAAAAGAAGTTCATATTATGAGATATCTGAATTGTTGTGAGGTAGAGTCAAAATGATTTCGAAATCGCCTGTTCCGATTTGGGAAAATCATTAAATATTGTACAAAAATAATTATGGGTTATAATTTATATGCTTAGAATCCTTAAGGAGTGTATTTTCAAAAAAAAAAAAGGGAACATCATTTGAATCCTATACTAGGAGATAATTAACTTTTAGTGAAGGGGGGTCGGAACTATCAGATAGCGAAACATGGGTGATTTTAAAGAATAAACTGTACTTATTTGCTAGATCAAAAAATTCTAAAAATTTTATGCTAAGAAGATATGTGAGTCTAGTTTCTTGGAAAATTAGAAAATCTTAATTTAAAGTTTCGTAGGTCCAGATATAAATAATTTAGTGATTGTAACTCGAGAAAACAACTTGACTTGAACATAAGCAAAAGCACAAATATTGTGGTATTACCTTGAGAAGAAAGTTGATAAATTGCTTATTAATTTCATACGATCTTACTAAGCTATAAACCTTACTCCCTTCCTTTCCTTTTCTTTAGTGTTGATAGGTTAGCTCGGGGTTGGAAGTCATCGGAGGCAGCACCATACTATCAAACCATCACCTTTGGAATATTGATATATATATGCTAAGCGCCTTCAAGTGAGTGGCATGAATAGGGACATTTTTTTATGATATGTGTTAACATGACTAGCCAAATGTATTGGCCTATATTGAGTTATTTGTATATGGCCATGAAGGGTGGCTCATATTGATTATGGTTTGTGAACCTATTTATCTATGCGATGTTCTAATGCTTGTGATGTGATTATGCTTGTTGGCCATATATGGTTGGTGTTATGAAATATGTGAATGATGAATGTTTTATGACCAGTCTAAATTGTCATGGCCATGAATTAAATTTGTAATATGGAAATAAAGATGTGAAAGATTAAGGGTAACTTAAAGGCTTGGAAAATAGCCTAAGTGTTGGCCACACAGGCTGAGACATGACCGTGTCTCTCAACCGTGTGGGGGACACGGCCTTAACAGACGGACGTGTGGCTTGGCCGTGTGGTCCAAATTATTTGCTGACGTCATAGTCAGAGAGTTACACAGCCTAAGGACACGGGCGTGTCCCTATGTCTACACAGGCATGTGACCTTGTGTCATGGAAAAATTTTTGAAGTTTTCCCAAAACGTTCTATGGTTCACGGTTTTGTCCCTAACTATTTTCAATGCATGTTTACGGCTTTGTAAGCCCGTGTATGGGACATTATGCATGTGTATGAAAATTTTTTGATACGAATGAAATTTTGTAACTCGGTTTTTTCATGTTTATGAACGATTAAGTCCGATAATGCCTCATACCTTGTTCTGGCATCGGACACAAGTAAGGGGTGTTATAGTCCTTGTGGAGACGATAACTCTTCTACTTACTTATTACTTGATAACTATTATGTACACTTGCACAAACCACGTGTTACAATGTCGAGCTGCCAAATATAAATTCCTACGGCAAAATAACACTAAATAGCAATATAGAGTAATAGGGTCAAATCCACAGGGCCTCGTTATCTAATTTCGCCTTTTCTCGCGACAAGAATTATTGTCGCAGAAATAGACGTGCCCACATCCTGTGCGTTGCAAAGCTTAAAAATAAATAAATTGGGGGTTTAGTTGATAAAGATAATAATATAAAAAAATATATAAAATAAAGTAAAATATAATTGTGATCGTAAAAAATTAAGTGAAATAAAATAAACTAGTGAATTAAATATATTAAAGCTTAGCCTCAGCCTCGGTACACTCTAAACTTGAATCGATGCTTAAAAAATGGATTTTCCTTTCTAAGAGATAAGTTGGTTATAGTGATTAAGGACGCCTTAACCACCAACATTTTTTCTGTAGTCACATCTGTTACGATCTACAAACTAACCCTTCTTGAATTTCTAATCATGTAACTCATGCCCGTAATTTAAGATTTCAACAGTTTTGCGATCTAGAAAGCCCACATCGAATCAACAGCCTCAACCGTGTGGGCCATTTAAATCTGATCACTATCTCCCTTAACGGAATCCAACTAGCCTTTTCCCACCTGGACTCGCCAATTTGTTTGCAAGAATTTGAATACAACACGGGCGACTTGACTTCCCAACTGTACGCCAAACAACTCAAATCCAATGTGCACTTTTTGAATTAAAATTAAATTAACTTTAAGGGATGATTGTGACTATCTCATATACCGGAGAGATAAAGAATACCGTGTTGAAAGGTTTCTAGTGTGGGTTCATATCTCACTATTATTTTGTTGGAGCAATAACCGGGTTAAAGTTAAAAAGGAATTAGTGAAACATGAGATTAATCATGCTAGTTGGTGTATGTAAACGGATTTAATGAGAAAGGTAGAAGGTGAAAAGGGAAAAGGACCTAGGAAGCAGTTAAACAAAATTTGTAAAGAAATAAGGAAATGGAATGAAAATGGCAGAATACTCTCAAGGGAAAGAAAATTGCTACAGACGTGTGAAAGAAAAAAGAAAGAAAGAAACGGCTTTGTATTTCCAATGTGTCTTTTCATGCCACAAACACTAAATATTTATACACATTTCTCATGCTAAATCTAGCAAGATTTTTCCTTAAAAATATTAACTAAAATCATATTTAAACTATTTATTGAAATTTGACAACTTCAAAAATCTAATTTTAACTAGCCTACAACTAATTCTTTAATTCTTCAATTTGGCCATCCTTTATACTTTTTGTTTCAATTTAGCTTATTTTGTTTGATTTTGAATTTCGACACTCCAATTTTGTCCTTGATAAGAAAGACACAATTTTTGTAGCATCTTATTAAAAAATTAGCCAAAAATAAATAAATTAAAAGCACGAAATTAACTTGCTATCAACCCATAACTTGCTCATCTTGTCCTCCCCTTTTTTCCTCTCTTTCCTTTTCTTTTGTTTCTTTCCCTTTGTCACATTTTTTTCATATCTTTCTCCATTTTCCCTTTTTACTTTTCTTTCTTCTCATATTTTTCTCCTTTTGGCTACCCCTTTCTCTTCTCCTTGCCCCCTCTCTTTTTCTTATGTTCCCTACTTTTTTGTTTACACCATATTGCACCACCACCCGCACCACCAACAATTTTCTTCTTTTTCGCCGTCCCCCTTCCCATTCCAACCCTTTTGCACCACCACCACCCGTCACTATGGCACTATTGCCACGCTACTGCTGCGCCGTCATCATGTCACCACCACCATCATTCTTCTTCTTGTTACCTCCCTTTTCTTCTTCTTTTGGTTGTAGCTGAATCTACCATTGTTCTTCTTTCTTTTTATCTTTCTTTGGTTGAAACTCTATTCTTCTTTTCCTTTTATCAACCATTTCAAATCTGTGTAACAAAAGTGTCCTCTAAATACATATCTAGTTAATAGATCTTATTTCTGTCTTGGTTGAATCTAATGTTAGTGTTAATCAAATGTGATGTTTGCTATGTGTATTTTCCGATTATGGTGCAGATCTAGACATGTTAAACCAAATTTGCATTGTTGGAATTGCTATTGTAATAGGACTGTAAACAGGAGATAGCATTTAGGTGAGACCTGATCAAATTGATAGCGAAGGAATACATTGGTTTAGATCTAGTATTGTTTGGACATACACAATAAGGTGTGTATCTTAACTAAGGCTTCCTTTGGAAGCCCACTAGCCTCCAGTTAGACATGATTGTTATGAGTTTTGGTGCAAATGCACCATTTTGATCCCTTTGGATGACATTTTAACTTTGGCCAGTAAAAGTTTTGACCTCAATGGAGTTGGAATTTTAGACGAGGGTATTTTGCTCCAATTAACTCCAATTACTTTTTCTTTTCGTCTTTTGCTCATAATTTTTTTCTTTTTCTTTTTCTCATTTTAGAGTTGCTTCATTATTTCATCTTTCAATAATGTTTTATTATTCTAATTTTTTAAATTTTTACTTATTTAAATTTTTATTATTTTAATAAATAATTAATACAATTAATAAATTTTATAATTAGATAAAATAAATATTTGATGTATAAATATTTATATATATACACATAATATTATTTCAAATAAAATTAGTTTCAATAAAATTTAATTATTTATTATATTTATAATAAAATATTTTTTATTTTTATTATTTAATATTAATAAAAATATTATTGGATATAGATATAATTTTAATAAAATTTAATCTATTTATTAATTTCATAAATATTAAATAAAATATAATTTTTGTTAAATATTTACAGCTTTTTTTCCCCTATTCTATTTATGTCTTCTAGATAAAATCTTTAATGGTCATTTTCTCTTTTCATTATAATTCACCTCACTGCTATAGCTGCGTTTAAATCCAAACACACACCCCACCGCTGTTTCTAATCTCACTACTATAGTATTCAATCTCACCATTACAGTAATTAATCTCACCATCATCGTTATTTTTAACCTCACTAAAGGTAAACATATTGCACATCCAAACTAAGCTTAAGTATATATCTATGTTTGATGATATCTAAGTGATTATATATATTATCTGTAACCAACCGATGGCATAAATGCCTTTGGAGTGATAGTGGAATGAGATTTGGACTTTTTGTTAGGGTTGGTCGTATTTAAGTGCCCCTAACAAAAGTTTATTATTTTGGTCGAAATTGTGTACACTACAATTATATGATTTGTACTATTTTTCTGGTTGGAAAGATCATTCAAACCTAAGGTAGGGAGGTAAATCAAGGAGGCAGAAACCCAATGCAAAATCGATCAAACCCTCCTTATCAACCTCCGCACATACAAAGATCTCAAGATAGATCCATAGGGGAGTGATTATATTGTATGTGGTTAACAACTAGATCGAATAAAAGGAGAAATACAGTCAATGAAAATGGATATACGAGAGGTACAATTGAGTGTACCTTAACCCGTAATGCCTTGACTGATTTTAAGGATAGCTTCTAGAACCGAATGAGCTATATGATAGAGATGATGATCAACCTTCAAAGGCAAAATGGTACCGGAATCCTGAGAAACACGGAGGATAATCCTCAAAAGGATGGGAAAGAGCACATGAACGCGATTGCCTTACGATCAGCTAAAACCCTTAATAATGTTACTGCTCTCATTCAAATAGGCAAGGATCTACAAAAATCTTTCCAAGAACCCCTAAACAAAAATAGGAGTGAAAAGTTGATCGAACAAGTAGCCAAATCGGTAGCTGAACTGGTAATCTCTAATCTTGCAACTACAAAGATACCATTCCCATCGAGGATCGAGGACACAAAGGAGCGTCGAAGCAAAGTTTGTAAGCTTTCTTAACTTACTTAAGTCCCTTAATGTTAATTTAGCGCTTTTGGAGTTAAATGTTAAAATACTAAAATATGTCAAGTACTTGAAAGAAATTATGTTGAGGCATAAAAAGTTGAAAAAGGTTGAGGAAATGAACTTAGATTCCTCTTGTAGTATTATCATTGTTAAGAAGATACCCCTAAAATTGAAAGATCCGAGTTTTTTTACAATTTCAATAGAGATAAGGGATAGATATTTTAGAAATACCCTTTCCGATTTAGAGGACAACATTACTTTAATGCCACTATTGTTCTATGTGAAACTGATATTAGGGGAACTAAAAAACACATCGATACCATTGCAATTAGTTGACAGGTCTTTAGTATGGCCAAAAGGTGTGCTAGAAGGCATGTTGGATAAAGTGAGAAATCTTATAGTCCTAGTCGATTTCATGGTCTTTGACTTCAAAGAAGATTAAGAGGTCCCCATGCTGTTGGGTAGACCATTTTTAGCTTCAATTAGATCCACCATTGATCTTGAAAGAAGTGAATTAACCATAAAAAGTAATAGTGAGATAGAGGTGTTTAAATGCAACCATGACTCCAAATATGAGGAAAAATTAGGTAACGAATGTTTTGTTGGATCTAGTGCCCTAACTGTAATATTTTTGTGAATATACACTAGTAAGTTTTTCTCGAACAGATTGGTTAATAAAAAAAATTATCAATATAATTTGTATAATTTTCCACACATGTTCCTCATTAGTTGTCTAAATGTTTAACTAATACTAAGCAGTATTGCGTAGTCGGATTGTAGTACGGAAAGATAGCTTGTATTAGTAGACAAACCTAAACATGTCCTTAGTCTAATAAAAAATGACCAAACTGATTAAAAGACTAATATGTCATGATGCCTTGTCTTGGGCATCAGAGTGGATGACTCCCTGAAGATAGAGACATAGATGTGACTGACTGGACCGATAGTAAATCAGACAGAAATCAAGAAGAATAAGTCTTAAATCCATTTATAGATTTATTCACTCCTGACTTTCATAGTGTGACATAACTAAATCCTGATGTAACAGTTTGGTTTAGACCCTAGTCAGAATAGTGGTTTTCGGACCACAAATCTGAGTCAAAAAAATTTTAAATATTATTTTCTGTGTTTAAAATATGTGAATTGACATGTTTTTAATTGACCATTGGATGTTTGAGTGGACATTAATAACCTTGTATGTTAATGGTTTAAATGTTAATTAACTAAGCATATAATGGTAAATGGTGTATTAATATGTGTTAAATAAAAGAAATGTTAAAATTAGCTCATTTTAAGTGTTCTATTGCTGAAAATACTAAGTAAAAGAAGAAGAAAAGTTCAAGTTAGGGTTCGACACTTGTGGTTGTTAATTCAAGGTTCGTTTCTGATCCGTTTTCGATAATTTCTATGTTTTTGTGATTGTTGCTTTGTATATTAACAAGCCCATGTCTCAATTTATGATTTTTTTGATGATTTTGAGTTGAGCCATTGATGAAATTATAAGCTTTTTGAGGTTAGTTGTTGGTAAATGAAAGATATGTTTTGGGTTAACATATTTTGTATTTGAATTTTTGCTGAATTTGAGAAAGTTGGACTAAATTGTGAATTTTGTAAATTTAGGGACTAAAATGTGAAATAAATGAAATATGTGGACTTGTATGAGTGCTATGAATATTCGACTAAGCATAAGTATAGCAAATTTTGTGTATTTTTTGATATTTTTGATTTGGGACTAAATTGTCAAAATATGAAATATGATGGTTAATTTGTAAAATTCCCTAAATGTGTGTTTGTGGATTGATTTGAATGGTTTGCTGAATAAAAGAGTTAAATTTGAATTTATATAGATCAAGAACTAAAGAAAACAAAATTAGATTGGGGAAAGTCGAAAGTTGTCGAGTAGCGATTCCGTCTATCCGAATCCGTACAACACAAGTTGATATAAAAATAAATGTGTTTGAATTGATTTATTCATGTATATATGTCATTGTATTGTGATGAATGATAATATGAGAGCTGAATATGAGATATCCGAGAAAGTATCGAAAAAGTTCCGACGTCTGAAAAGCCCCGTACGAACCTTAGGAATAGTTAGGATACATATGTCATGACATAGGATTCGATATGTGTTTTCGTGTAAGACCACGTCTGCGACGTTGGCATCGACTTATGATTTAAGTGTAAGACCATAACTGGGGTGTTGGTATCGTATTTGATTTCGTGTAAGACCCTGTCTAGGACAGTGGCATCGATATTTGTTTACATGTAAGACCATGTCTGGGACATTGGCATTGTACGAGAATTCCGAGCTATCCATGTATCCTTATGATTCCGAACTGTTCAACGGGCATTCCATGAAATGAATGATTATATGTGATGTATATTCGATTCAGGTACGTTTGAAATGTATACTATGTTTGAAAAAAAAAGTAAGTATATGTACAAGTGATGATATATGTTGTAAGTATGAGAAACTATGCTATATTGTAAATGAATTGGGAATATATTAAAAGTATATGAACTATGTGGTTTGAGATAGTATTTGGCCAGGGAGTATATGTAATTTGATGATGCTTTAATGTTTTGAATGTTAAGTTTATTTGTATATGGCTTACTAAGCTTTTGAAAGCTTACTTTGTGTGTTTTTCAACTGTTTTATAGATATCGTAGCTATCAAGAGCTCGGCGATCGTCAAGGATTGTCACCACACTATCGAACCTTATTTTGTTACCTTTCGACATTGTGAATATAAGAATATGGCATGTATAGGCTAGAAGTATTTGGATATGTTTTGTAGTGTATATATCATGCCATGTGATATGGCTAGTTTGTGGTTGAACTTATGGTTTGATTTTGGTATATGTTATGTGATGCAAATTATGCTTATGTGATGTATTTATGAATGACCAAATGAAACAGTCAATTTTGGTAAGTTTTGGAATGTGCATATTTGAGAAATTGGTAAGTTTATAGCATGTGATTAATGAAGTAAAATGAGGTTATGAAACAAATGTTTAGATATGATTTTGTCTTATGTTTTGGCATAATTTGGAATGACTATTAAGCATGAAATTGGTTGATAATGTTATGGCATGATTGAAGTATGTATTGGTTATGAAATAGTTGAGCATTTGGTATGCAATTGATGTTATGGTTTTAATGGTTGTAGGAAGGACCTTTAATGGGTGTCATTTTGGCCTTGTAAATGGCCTGTTTTTGTCCACACGGGCATGTGTCTCAGTCGTATTGCTCGAGGGCCATTTCAAAATGAGCCTGGGTAGACCACACGATCACACACAAGGGCGTGTGCTAGGCCATGTGGCCAAGTCAGTTTTGACCACGAGCTAGACACACGAGGGTGTGGTCAGTCGTGTGGCCAAGTCAGTAGCCTCCCTAATTTTTACACGGCCTGGCACACAGGCTTGTCTTGTGGCCGTGTGGACAAGTCAGTATGTATGCCCTGTTTTGACATGGCCTAGACACTCAGGCATGTCTAAAGTCATGTGAGGCACACAGCCTATTCACATGGGCGTGTGGCCTATACAACTTTGAAAAATATTTAAGTTTTGAGAAATTTTGTATGAGCTCAGTTTAGTCCCGACCCCTTTTAATTAATGTTTAAGGTCTCAATGACCAATATAAGGGACTATATGATAATGTTTGACTATGAATGTGAATGATGTATATGAATTGTCTGTAAATATTCCGATTTGCATGGTAACGCCTTTAATCCTAGTCCGGTGAAGGATACGGGTTAGGGGTGTTACACCTGAGTGGATGACGGACTATGTATGTGTGACTCGTACACTTTGATATAAGTAAAAACATGAGTTCAAATAGATAAGGAACCAAATGTTGGTGCATTGTTTTATGACTTTTGTAGTATGTATCATCATTCACAATAGTGAAATCAATAGTTGACTACCTTCGGACGTACTTACCGCCTCCGGACGTACTAACATCTAGAGTGTGAATACTACAATCAAAAATAGAATTACGAGGTGGTATATACAAGTATACGTGTCTAGTCGTAATATAGTTTTACAACAGCATGGCTGAGTACTTCGAGGATCACACCCAAGGGAGGTGATTCCTAGATCAATTCTAACCTACATACTAAAAGATCAAAATAGTACTTTAAATTTCGTTATAGTATGAAGAATATAAAATAAAGGATTTTTGGTGTTTTTATAATAATAGTAGAAATAAAATGATATAAAAAGATAAAATTCAAGAGATTAAAATGAAGATTAAATCAAATTTGATCATGGGTGATTAGCTTGCTTTGGTAATCTCTATCAACTTTTGTTTCGGGTTCATCGGCAATCAACTAGTCGCTACCCTAGAAGGATCTTCCGATACTCCACTAACATAAAAAGTCAACAAGAGTCACTTATCTTCCGACCTCACAATCCACACTAGTTTGGGTTTAAGTTGTTCATGGACGGGCAATACCAACTTTGGGTTAATTCTTACTTTCATGTCTTCTCGGGGTTGTCAAGCCTAGGGTTTGTTTCACGTTCTACCTTTCCCAAAGAACTAATCCGTTGAGTAGCCCTACAAAATAGTTAACAGATCATACCTTCACACGCTAATCCCCCACAGAGAGATTATTTCCTTATGGCATTCATAAACAATATATAATCGATGTAAAGAGAAAACATACTAATTAAACTGACAAGATACAGTAAATGAAAGAGCCTGATTGTATTGAGATTAAGCACAAATCCACAGAGTTTGAATGATTCCACAATCTAGATCTTTTGAAAGAAAACAATGAACAAATAAACTAAAATCAAGAAACATAAGAAAGAAAGAAAACGAAACTTAACCTAAGGAAATAAACTAGGTTAATGAAAAAGTGTCCATAACATGTGCCAAAAGAGCCTATTTATAGCCTTCAAGAGGTCGTCGTCTTGAACCTAGGTCAACTGACATTTTTTAGCTTTAAGTTTGATTTTACATACCAAAATGCCCCAACTTCATGTTGAATTTCCATCCCAAAGTCGATGTCGCAACACTCCAGGACCTGTGTCGCAACATAGAAGTTAGCATGCTTCACTTTGGGATGTTTTTAGGGGTCTGTCGCGACATCCTTAGTCAGTGTCGTAGCATCGAAGGTAGTTTCGTACTTTCTCTATTATGCACTCTATGTTGCGACATTGGGCCTCCCATGTTGCGACATAGTGTCTAGTATTGGCCTGAAATGCCTTCTAATAGTCTTTTGCACACTCACGAAGTACGTTAGCTCTCCCTTTGGACTCATTCGACCCTTAAGGTCAATAAAATACTCAATTCACACATTTTATTAGATATAAGTAAAACTAAAGAAACTTAATTAAAATATGACAGAAATGCTTGTATTCAAGCTCCTTAAGTGTGAAAACTGGTTTAATCTGCTACACCGAATTACAGCAGATCAAACTCCCCCCACACTTAAGTCATTGCTTGTCCTCAAGCGACATAAATAAAAACAATAAAATGAAGACCCTTGAGCAAATATGATACAATTATTGACTTTGGAGCATATGAATTAGGCATTTCATACTTACAAATAATCTTAACATGATGAGTAGTTAACTTACCACTTTTGACCACAAACATCTAAGTTTAGTATGTTACAAAGTATATGTAACAGCTCGGTTTAGACCCTAGTAAGAACAGTGGTTTCGGGACCACGAATCTGGGTCAGAAAAATATTTTAATATTATTTTCTGTGTTTAAAGTATTTGAATTGATATGTATGAAATTTTCGTACGAAAATTTCATCGTTGTGTGCTTGATTTAATAAAAAGGACTAAATCGCATAAAATGTAAAAGTTACATGCTATTAGTTAAAGGTGTCAATTGGTCTTGGCTTTTTAATATGATGGCCTTAAATGGTAAATAGCCCATTTATAAGATAGTGGATGATATTTGGTTTGGCATTTGTGCAAATATGAATTTATTTTAATGGTAAAATGGTAATATGTTAAAAAAAAGTTTAATTAAATAAATCAAAAGCCATGTTTTTTTGTCTTTTTATGCTATCATCTTTCTCCATAGTCGAATGTGAAAAGAAAAAGATGAGTTTGGAAGCTTTGAATATTCAGCACCTTTGGAAGCTTAATTCGGGTATGTGTTTTACTCGGTTTTTTTATAATTTTTACGTTTTTGAGATCGCTGCTTCGAGTACTAGTAAACCCATGCCTTAATTTTTGGATTTAATGAAGAATTTGAGATTTTTCATTGTTTATTATGTGATGAAATTGTTGTTTGATGATGAATAATAAATCTTTGATGTTTGATTTTCGTGTTTAATTAAGTGATTTTTGATAAAAATGTGTATTAAGGACTAAATTTAGAAATTTGAAAATTGAGCGGTCAAAACGTGAAATAAATAAAAGAAATGGGTTGCTAGAGACCTAAGATAAATTCGGCCTAACATGGGTTTGATGAAATTTTGAGTAATTTGTGTTATTTTGAAATAGGGACTAAATTGTAAAAATGTGAAATGTTAGGGGATAAAATGAAAAATGCCCAGATTATGTGTCCTTAGATAAAATTTAATGAAATGTTGAATAAGTGAGTTAATTTTGATATTAATTAGATTGGAAAAAGTGGAATCCAGATTTGGATTGGGGGGAAAATCAAAGTGGTTAATTAGTCGTCTCGTTTCGATTACCGTTGTCCAAGGTAAGTCTATAAGCAATAAATGTTTTAAAATTTGAATGTATATGATCTTTATATGCTGAATTTAATTGTGTGAATTTTTATTAGTTATAGCCGAACGTATAAATGTTTATGAGATTTGGGAACAAGTTCAATTCAATTAAGATATGATGTTTGAAAAGCTTAATATGAACATTAAGAAATAATTAGGATTTTCGAAATATGAATTATGTGTAAGACGACTTTGTATCAGTGATATTCGGGCTTTATTGCCTAGCAGGCTTTGGGCCGGTGTATTAAATCAGGCTTATTGCCTAGCAGGCTTTGTGCCAGTGTATTATATCAGGCTTATTGCCTAGCAGGCTTTATATGCCGGTGTATTATATCAGGCTTATTGCCTAGCAGGCTCTGTGCTGGTGTATTGTACTAGGCTTTATGCCTAGCAAATTTTATGTGAACAACGGTAAAAGTAATCAAATGTGTTAAATGAGCTAAAGTGATTAGGTATGTGAATGTGGTTTCCTAATTTGAAATAAAGGTAAATTGGCTGAAAGATATGTGATAAAAATGTTATGTAATGCTATTTTCTGACGCATGAAAAATTGATTTAAAAGGCTCAGGTATGTATTCATACTAAATTATGAAATTATGGCAAGTGGAATGTTCGAATTAATGATATAAATGTTACATGTTAATGTGAATTATATGTATGCATATGTGAAAGTATACATTCGGTTTACTTATGTATTCATGACATAAATGAGAGTATATATGTATAGGAAAATCTATAATTGGCCAAATGAAAAGTATAGGTGATTTTGTAAATGAAATGTATATGTTTTCATATTTGGCAATTGTAAAATATATATTCGACCACATATTATGTATATATATGTGTTATTATGGTTTGCTTTATGAAGATATGTATAAAAGAGTTTAAATTTTCGGTTATATATACATTGATAATATGGCTTTAAAAGGGTATGTTATTTTGATTATAGATACATGTATATTCGATCAAGGTAAAATTTGTACATGGAAGTATATGTTATATATGAAATTGTGAGCTTGAAAATAAATGTGATCATGATAGTATAAATTAGTTTGATTAAACTAAGTTGATATTAATATTGAGTTATTTATTTGCTTATGACTTACTAAGCTCTCGAAGCTTACTCTGTGTGTTTTTCCTATGTCTTTAGAGTTTCAATGAATTGCTCGAGTTGGAAGTTGTTGGAGACGTCATCACACTATCCGAATATCATTTTGGTAACTAATGCTTTAAGATTTGGTTATGTGGCATGTATAGGCTTGTTTTGATATATTTGGTTTTGAAGTTTGTATATTTATATATATAGCCATACGAAAATGGCTTGATTATAATGTTAAAGTTAGTGTGAATGTGGCTATGACTTAAACTTATTTTGGAAGTATCAAATGTGGTATAATGTGTGCTGGATGATTGTATAATATGGCTTGGTGATGAGGTAAAATGATGGATATATATTTGGTTGTAAATTGGCTTTATAGGTTCGGATCCAAACGGCTAGAAATAATGTTTATGATTATATAGATTTGATCATGATATATGTTCATATGGGGAATTAGGTTTCATGCTACTTATATGAGGTGTGTGTGATATATGAATCAATTTGGAAACTGTTTATAAAGTGTTGTGTATTCGGTTATGTGATGAAATTATATATGATGATTATAATCAACTTTGTGATTTGGCAATGATAGTTTAAATCATTTAGTCAAGTGTTTAGTAAAATGTTAATGTTAAATTTGTTGTATTGGTCTTATTATAAAGATTATTTATGTGTAAAATATATGTGTTACTATGCCGTGGAAATAGTTTAATTTAGATTATTGTGTTAACCTAATAATTCATGAGATGAATAAATATATATATATGAATTGGCTTGATTATTAAATTTGTAAATTGATTATACTTTGATTAGTAGTATGTGTTTTAAAATGGTTTATATTAATTAGGTAAAATGAGTACATGACATTGATGTTTAAAAATTTTATACTTGATCATTTGGTGAGGTTGATTATACCAAATGTGTTTTGGTTTATTTGCCATGTGATATTGCATATTAAGTATAATATGCGCATGTATTGGAATAAAATAAAATGCATGATTATATTTGGTTAAACTTAGTTAAAAAAAATTGTTGTAAAGGAGTTAATATTACTATGTGCATGATTGAATTGTATGACTGTATTGAGTGGTAATTTGATCGGTAATGCCTCGCAACCCTAATCTGGAGAAGGATACGGGTTAAGAGTGTTACAGTATACAAGTATTAAAGGTCTCACCTGTAGGAATCCATCAATAGATCATACAAGTAATTTTATTATCTGAGCAGAATACAAAGTCATTTATGCATATGTTCAGTGTAATGTCCATTCATGTATAAGGATATTTTAGGTCACAAATGACTTTTCAGCTTGTAACGTTCTGAACCTTAGGACAAGTATGAAATTCAAAAATAGTAAGCATAAAAAATGGTTACAAACACAAAAATAGTTTGACACATCGTATTGGTTTATACGCTTCCCCCTTAGTGACCTTTACCCACTCATCGCATAATTTCTCCTTCTCTCACCTTCATTGTCTCTCTATAGGAAATCATAGCATGACATAGTAACTATGGCTAGCCTTACAAGTTTTTATGCACTAACGAATGAGTTTTTCTTTCTTTTGTGACTTTTTTACTTTTCCCTTTTTCAATACATCTCACTCATGAATGTCTTTTTGCTAATTTAAGACTTTTTATAATCTTGCTAATTCCCTTTTTGGATATTTTTTTTTTGCACATTAGACTAACTTATAGTTCCTATATCATGCCAATATTTCCTATTTCACTCTATTTTTACGAACTCCACCATGATGTATTTACTTAACCCTCAATACGTATGGCCAAATTCTATAATCGTACAGTGCAGGACCAAAGGAAAAAGGCAAATACACATTAACATTTTCAGGTTTGGGGCTTGTAATGAGGTTCATCAAGAAGTTTCAAGAAGCTCAAAACTTGGTATTAAAGGTGAAATATAAATAGGACAACTTTTTGGCTCTTAATGGAGTTCCTCTTGTGATTGTGTTCGCTCGAACTATTTATGTCTCCTTCATGTTGGGTTCCTACATAGAAAATTTAGCAAAGGGAAACAAAATGAAAAATCTATTTATTATTCCTACTTCTACAAATTCTAAATTAAAATCATCCAAAAATTAATACAAGTCTTTATAAAATTAAAATAGTTCAATTGTCATCCTCATCCATCTCTTCAGTCCCATCATTCTCCTCATCGTCTCCTTCCTTCTTACTTTCATACACTTCTTCTTCTTGTCCTATATACATTGTAACACCCCGAATTTGGGCCTAGAAGTATTGGGCCTTGAGTGGGGGTCCGTAAGGAGGTTGTATATAGGTATTTAATTGTGCAATGAAATGAAACAATTAAATGTTTGCTATTAGTGGTTAATGGCTTTGAGAAGTGTTGGAGAAATCTTGGGTTCAAACTTGGGCTTTAGCAAAATTTTGGTATTAAGTGAAAAAAACCGGATGCTTGGATGAGGGTTTTTAAATTATTGTGTTAAATAAATGACACAAGGAAGCTTGTAGTCTAGTGGTTGTGGTGTCATTAAGGTTGTATGGGAGCCTGGGTTCAAGCCTTGGCTCTTGCAATTTATTTTGTTTTTTTTTTAAAGGAACCTGGACTTTGGCCTTTAGACCTTATAATTAATTGGGGATAAAATATGACACAAAAAGCCTTGTGGCTTAGTGGCAAGTAGCGTGTGGAGCATTTAAGGGAGGCATAGGTTCGAATCCCATGGCAAGCAAGGAGCATTTATTTTGCTAACAGGGGGCGGCAAGAGTTGGTGTTGAATTTAAACTCTAATGTTGGAGGATCCCACATCGGAAGCTAACATAAGAGTGGTTGTGAAGTCGGCTTTAAATAGAGGAACCATGAAGAGAGTAAATGTACCTTTCTTGGTCGATCCCTTTCATTGTATGGCGTGCTCGTTTGGGTTGGGCGTCGGCTAAGAGTGCTCGAGTGTGGATTAACTCAGGCCTCCTATCGTGTGTATTTCTTACTACTCTAGTCAGTAGGATGGCTACTTGGCCGCGATGGGTCGAAAGGGGTCATATGGGCCTAATGGGCCTACAAGCCCAATTGGATAAGTTGTTTGATTGTGTAGTAAATTTGGGCTAGGCTAGGTGAATCTAATATTTGTGGCTAGATTTGGGCTAAACGGCCACACGAGCGCAGGGCCCATTTGGTGAGAATGGGCTTTAGAGCCATTAGTATTGTTATCCATGTTTAAAATACTTTGGTTTACAAAATTACCAAAATACCTCGCTTTGTAAAATTACTAAAATACCATTAGTTTATAAAATTACCAAAATACCCCTAGTTTGTAAAACCAAAATACCCCTAGTTTGTAAAATTATCAAAATACCCTAGTTTGTAAAATTACCAAAATACCCTAATTTGTGAAATTACTTGAAATACCTCGACTGTAAAATTATTGAAATACCTCGACTTGTAAAATTACCAAAGTACCTCGATTTATAGAATTACTGCTTTTACCTCGATTTGTAAAATTACCGTTTTACCCTCGATTTATAGAATTACCGCTTTTACCCTCGCCATGTAATTACTATTTTACCTCGATTTATAGAATTACCGTTTTACCCCTAATTTACATAATTACCATTTTACCCCTGATTTACATAATTATCGTTTTACCCTCGATTTACAGAATTACTGTTTTACCCTCGATTTACAGAATTACCATTTTACCCTCGATTTATAGAATTACTATTTTACCCTTGATTTACAAAATTACTGTTTTACCCTTAATTTACAAAATTACTGTTTTACCCTCGATTTACAAAATTACTAAAATACCCTTGGTTTGTGAAATTACCGCAATACCCTCAATTTGTAAAACTACCAAAATACCCCTGTATGGTAAAATGACGAATATGCCCTTATGTTCCGTATGGTGATGTGCTTAGGATTTACATATATTGATATTGGAATAGTTAAGTTTGAGTGATGTGGTGGTTATCGAGGTGATTGATTATGGAAACGTTTCAACTTCAACCCGTAATGTGTGTACTAACCTCGTAATAGCTTAGATTAATATTTTTGAAAAGTCGAAAGCTTCATATTTTAGTGATTTGGGAATTAATATTTAGATCTATTTTCTCACGCATGTTTAAGTTGGATTCACAACGGATATGGGGTAGGAAGGTATTTGGAACGTTCTTCAACGAGTAGATCTCTTGGTAAGTATTCAACCTTCTTTCCATTTGTATCTTGTGGTTTAAGAAAAGTGAAAACCCTCCGTCGACTAAGGCTAAAAGGGTTTTTGGTGTTATTTGGTTTGTTGGTGCTAGTGAGGATTAAAGGCTACCGATCGAGGAGTGTGTGAAAAGCTTGGATCATCTGAGTGACTAAATCTAGTCATCAACTTGCAAAGGTATGAACCTAAGGGCCATTGTGGATGGTGGCGAATGTGTAAGTGATGATAATAGGTAGTTTTCGATTTGGTTTAATATTAACATGGTCTAATCTATAAGTGGTTGATTATAGGAGAAATCGCATAGGAGATCTCGTCAAGGAATATCGCAAATCGTGTGTAATGAACCCTTTTCATAGTTTAAAGCGATGAATGCGAAAGTCGAAATGCCAAAATTCGGCATTTCGAGGACTTGTGAGCAAGCTTAACGCTCACTAGTTAGTTAGAATCGATGAGATTATGATCGAAACATTGGAAACGGTAAGAACGTGATTTTTGGCATTCACGGTAAGTTGGGCCTCGAGGGTCGCAATAGGGCCCAATAGGCTTTCGGGCCCATTTGGGTAAAATTGGTAGAAAACGAAATCGTTAAATTGCATGATAAGACTATTAAAACCGTTATGGAATATAGGCTAAGTGGGCCTAGACGACGTAATTGGCTAAGTAGGGCCCATTAGGGTTTTAGGCCCAATAACCGGATTTCGCTAAAATGGGCCGTAATCACTGTTTGCACCCATGGATTGTTAGTAATCGTTAATGAACATGGAAACCCTAATTTTGGTAAAATTACGAGATTACCCTTATAATATGAAAATGACCGCTTTGCCCCTAGGTAAAATGACCATTATACCCCTAGGGTTTATGTATGATTTTAATACATGGGATTTTGATAAATATGGTATGTATGATATGCACATGAAATGTATGCTATGCACATGATATGTATGATATGCACATGAGGTAATCATAAATGCATTGGGTTGGGTTTTATATGGATGGAGGAAGTGAAAAGGGCTTATGCCCCGCTTATCAAAAGGGCTTATGCCTCGCTTATCAAAAGGGCTTATGCCACAGTTATCAAAAGGGCTTATGCCCCGCTTATAAAAGGGCTTATGCCCTGATTATTGAAAGGGCTTTTGCCCGCTTATTAAAAAGAGGCTAGGCCTCCGGTTATATGATAAAGCAACTATGCCGCCAAAGGAGAGTTTGGCGGGGTGGGTCGAGTTAATCCCCACATGGTGTGTTGGTTGGTACGGTGGAGAGTAGCGGATGGTGGGTTGAGTAGTCTCCCAAATGGGTTGCATTCGTCATTGAAATTATATGTGACATTGAAATGGGCCTAAGGGCCATACTGCTTATAGTAAAGGCTTGCCCAAGAATATGAAATATGAAAAGGCTTCGCCCAAGAATATGAAATATGAAAAGGCTTCGCCCAAGATATGAAATATGAAATATGAAAAGGGCTACTGCCCAGTGCATGATTGAGATTGGATTTGGGCTTAGACCCAACAGTCGTTATTGTTTTGGGCTCGAAAGGGGCTTGTTGCACATCGAAGTTTCCAAACTCACCCCTTTCCTTAACCTTGCAGGTGAGCCTTGATGTGGGGACTTGGGATTGTCTTTGGACTTTTAAATAAGTGTTGGTTTTCATTTAATTTCCTTTAATTATTATTTATTTTGGGTTGTAATAAGGCCAATTTTAACTTTCCTTTTATTTCTTTTCTAATTATTTTAATTTTAATAACTTTAAAATTGGTTAATAATTATTCAAATGGGCTAAACTTAGGACGTGTTTTCAAAATGATACTTGTTTTCAAAATATCTCAACACCACGATTAATCGATTTATCAAAGACGCCCACTTAAACAAATTTAAACTCGATATAACAAAGTGTGGCTATGGTTGTAGGCATGTCTAGGATTGGATCCAATTAAAGAGCTTGGTACTTAAGCGCCTTCATGGCTCACCTCCTCTGTCTCGGATACCTACACGGTGCCCGGCTTCCATACACTTTGTTAACTCAATAAAATGTATGGTTTTAAAACACTAAAACGGAACATGGGTTTTCAACTCCAATGTGGCACGCCGATTCGGCCACAACGTCTGGGCCGAGTTTGGGGTGTTACATTTAGTGGTATCGAGCTAAGTTGCAACAACTCTACTGTGGATCGGTCCGAAAATTTTTCAAAATTTAGGCCTAAGAAGGGTATTTTTGGAAATGGTTTTTGAAAAGTTCATTTTAAAGATGTTTTGCAGAGTATATATGTTAAAATGGTCCAAGTTTTTTTGTTTTAAATCAAGAGTTTTAAAATAAAGGGTGTTTTCAAATCAAAGTATTTAAATTTCTATTTTCGGTGATCAAAAATATGGTTTTCGAGTTTTAAATGGATTGAGAAAGAAGTGGCATGAATCCCGGCACCAAGTCTGTAAGTATTTCTATTCCTCATATTACACTGTATTAAGATATTACTGTAGATAGAACTGAGACCATATCATGACATTATGACTAGGGCAACCCTAAAAACTCTAGAATACCGAGACTGTAGCTAGGCTATGATTCTGTGAAAATAGAAACTTTAAAATACTATCTCTACATAAGACATATGAATAAATAGTAAAATTTTTGAGATCTTTGTAGTTAATTGATATGTGTACTTGGTAATGTAGAGTATTGATATGGATTCGAGGGTAAGCAAAGTCTACCAACTTGGGTTCTTGTAACTTCTGAGCTTGGTACTGAGGCACTGGCCGAGTTAGTAAGGCAAGTGGTAGAGGAAGTATTGGATACCAAACTTAAGGAAATTAGGGAAACGCTTCAAGCAAGGTGCATGGAGTGTAAGAAAAAGGAAGGATTCTAGTTCTTAGAAAACCAAGCCTCGTTCTGTGAAACATGTTAAGGCACGACCAAACTATCCAATCTACAAAGACTGCAACGGACGTCATCCGGGTGAATGCCATAGGAAGACAGGAGCATGTCTTAGATGTGGGTCCAAGGAGCATCGAGCTCGGGATCGCCAAGTTTATTTTATTTAAATATGTGTTACGAATTGTATGCGTGCTTGATAAATGTTTCTTTACTTTGGTAATTAGATGTTCTGGGTCGTACTAAGAATTATTTTTAATTAGAGTGCGTAGCGGAAGCATAGAGGTTTGACTTGAGTAATACGGTTAGTTGATAGTTGGAAATTTCGAGGACGAAATTTCTTTAAGGGGAGTATAATTGTAACACCCCGAATTTGGGCCTAGAAGTATTGGGCCTTGAGTGGGGGTCCATAAGGAGGTTGTATATAGGTATTTAATTGTGCAATGAAATGAAACAATTAAATGTTGCTATTAGTGGCTAATGGCTTTGAGAAGTGTTGGAGAAATCTTGGGTTCAAACTTGGGCTTTAGCAAAAATTTTGGTATTAAGTGAAAAAAAAACCTGGATGCTTGGATGAGGGTTTTTAAATTATTGTGTTAAATAAATGACACAAGGAAGCTTGTAGTCTAGTGGTTGTGGTGTCATTAAGGTTGTATGGGAGCCTGGGTTCAAGCCTTGGCTCTTGTAATTTATTTATTTTTTTTTAAAGGGAACCGGACTTTGGCCTTTAGACCTTATAATTAATTGGGGATAAAATATGACACAAAAAGCCTTGTGGCTTAGTGGCAAGTAGCGTGTGGAGCATTTAAGGAGGCATAGGTTGAATCCCATGGCAAGCAAGGAGCATTTATTTTGCTAACAGGCGGCAAGAGTTGGTGTTGAATTTAAACTCTAATGTTGGAGGATCCCACATCGAAGCTAACATAAGAGTGGTTGTGAAGTGGCTTTAAATAGAGGAACCATGAAGAGAGTAAATGTACCTTTCTTGGTCGATCCCTTTTGTTGTATGGCGTGCTTTCGTTTGGGTTGGGCGTCGGCTAAGAGTTCTCGAGTGTGGATTAACTCAGCCTCCTATCGTGTGTATTTCTTACTACTCTAGTCTGTAGGATGGCTACTTGGTCATGATGGGTCGAAAGGGGTCATGTGGGCCTAATGGGCCTACAAGCCCAATTGGATAAGTTGTTTGATTGTGTAGTAAATTTGGGCTAGGCTAGGTGAATCTAATATTTGTGGCTAGATTTGGGCTAAAAGGGCCACACGAGCGTGTGGGCCCATTTAATGAGAATGGGCTTTAGAGCCATTAGTATTGTTATCCATGTTTAAAATACTTTGGTTTACAAAATTACCAAAATACCTCGCTTTGTAAAATTACTAAAATACCATTGGTTTATAAAATTACCAAAATACCCCTAGTTTGTAAAATTACCAAAATACCCCTAGTTTGTAAAATTATCAAAATACCCTAGTTTGTAAAATTACCAAAATACCCCTAATTTGTGAAATTCTTGAAATACCTCGACTTGTAAAATTATTGAAATACCCTCGACTTGTAAAATTACCAAAGTACCCTCGATTTATAGAATTACTGCTTTTACCTCGATTTGTAAAATTACCGCTTTACCCTCGATTTATAGAATTACCGTTTTACCCTCGGTTTGTAATTACTATTTTACCCTCGATTTATAGAATTACCGTTTTACCCTAATTTACATAATTACCATTTTACCCAGATTTACATAATTATCGTTTTACCCTCGATTTACGTAATTACTGCTTTTACCCTCGATTTACGTAATTACCATTTTACCTCGATTTATAGAATTACTATTTTACCCTTGATTTACAAAATTACTGTTTTACCCTTGATTTACAAAATTACTGTTTTACCTCGATTTACAAAATTACTAAAATACCCTTGGTTTGTGAAATTACCGCAATACCTCAATTTGTAAAACTACCAAAATACCCTCGTATGGTAAAATGACGAATATGCCCTTATGTTCCGTATGGTGATGTGCTTAGGATTTACATATATTGATATTGGAATAGTTAAGTTTGAGTGACGGTGGTGGTTATCGAGGTGATTGATTATGGAAACGTTTCAACTTCAACCCGTAATGTGTGTACTAACCCTCGTAATAGCTTAGATTAATATTTCTTTGAAAAGTCAAAGCTTCATATTTTAGTGATTTGGGAATTAATATTTAGATCTATTTTCTACGCATGTTTAAGTTGGATTCACAACGGATATGGGGTAGGAAGGTATTTGGAACGTTCTTCAACGAGTAGATCTCTTGGTAAGTATTCGAACCTTCTTTCCATTTGTATCTTGTGGTTTAAGAAAAGCTGAAAACCCCTCTGTCGACTAAGGCTAAAAGGGTTTTGGTGTTATTTGGTTTGTTGGTGCTAGTGAGGATTAAAGGCTACCGATCGAGGAGTGTGTGAAAAGCTTGGATCATCGAGTGACTAAATCTAGTCATCAACTCGGCAAAGGTATGAACCCAAGGGCCATTGTGGATGGTGGCCGAATGTGTAAGTGATGATAATAGGTAGTTTTCGATTTGGTTTAATATTAACATGGTCTAATCTATAAGTGGTTGATTATAGGAGAAATCGCATAGGAGATCTCGTCAAGGAATATCGCAAATCAGGTGTGTAAGGAACCCTTTTCATAGTTTAAAGCGATGAATGCCGAAAGCGAAATGCCAAAATTCGGCATTTCGAGGACTTGTGAGCAAGTTTAACGCTCACTAGTTAGTTAGAATCGATGAGATTATGATCGAAACATTGGAAGCAGTAAGAACGTGATTTTTGGCATTCACGGTAAGTTGGGCCTCGAGGGGCTGCAATAGGGCCCAATAGGCTTTCGGGCCCATTTGGGTAAAATTGGTAGAAAATGGAAATCTGTTGAATTGCATGATAAGACTGTTAAAACCGTTATGGAATATAGGCTAAGTGGGCCTAGACTACGAATTGGCTAAGTAGGGCCCATTAGGGTTTTAGGCCCAATAACCGGATTTCGCTAAAAATGGGCCGTAATCACTTGTTTGCACCCATGGATTGTTAGTAATCGTTAATGAACATGGAAACCCTAATTTTGGTAAAATTACGAGATTACCCTTATAATATGAAAATGACCGTTTGCCCCTAGGTAAAATGACCATTATACCCCTAGGGTTTATGTATGATTTTAATACATGGGATTTTGATAAATATGGTATGTATGATATGCACATGAAATGTATGCTATGCACATGATATGTATGATATGCACATGAGGTAATCATAAATGCATTGGGTTGGGTTTTTATATGGATGGAGGAAGTGAAAAAGGGCTTATGCCCCAGTTATCAAAAGGGCTTATGCCTCAGTTATCAAAAGGGCTTATGCCACAGTTATCAAAAGGGCTTATGCCCCAGTTATAAAAGGGCTTATGCCCCAGTTATTGAAAGGGCTTTTGCCCCAGTTATTAAAAGAGGCTAGGCCTCCAGTTATATGATAAAGCAACTATGCTGCCAGTGGAGAGTTTGGCGGGGTGGGTCGAGTTAATCCCCACATGGTGTGTTGGTTGGTACGGGTGGAGAGTAGCGGATGGTGGGTTGAGTAGTCTCCCCAAATGGGTTGCATTCGTCATTGAAATTATATGTGACATTGAAATGGGCCTAAGGGCCATACTGATTTCTGATAAAGGCTTCGCCCAAGAATATGAAATATGAAAAGGCTTGCCCAAGAATATGAAATATGAAAAGGCTTCGCCCAATATTATGAAATATGAAATATGAAAAGGGTCATGCCCGATTGCATGATTGAGATTGGATTTGGGCTTAGACCCAACAGCCGTTATTGTTTTGGGCTCGAAAGGGCTTGTTGCACATGAGTTTCCAAACTCACCCCCTTTCCTTAACCTTGCGGTGAGCCTTGATGTGGGGACTTTGGTAGGAGGGATTCAGAGTGGCCACGGTGATTGTCTTTGGACTTTTAAATAAGTGTTGGTTTTCATTTAATTTCCTTTAATTATTATTTATTTTGGGTTGTAATAAGGCCAATTTTAACTTTCCTTTTATTTCTTTTGAATTATTTTAATTTTAATAACTTTAAAAATTGGTTAATAATTATTCAAATGGGCTAGACTTAGGACGTGTTTTCAAAATGATACTTGTTTTCAAAATATCTCAACACCATGATTAATCGATTTATCAAAGACGTCCACTTAAATAAATTTAAACTCGATATAACAAAGTGTGGCTATGGTTGTAGGCATGTCTAGGATTGGATCCAATTAAAGAGCTTGGTACTTAGCGACCTTCATGGCTCACCTCCTCTGTCTCGGATACCTACGGTGCCCACTTCCATACACTTTGTTAACTCAATAAAATGTATGGTTTTAAAACACTAAAACGGAACATGGGTTTTCAACTCCAATGTGGCACGTCAGATTCGGCCACAACGTCTGGGCCGGGTTTGGGGTGTTACATACATTGACTCAAACATTTTAGATTTATAAATTGGGATTCAGATGTTATTTTTCCATGAAAATTCTTGGAATCTTGGTCCCGACTCTTACATCCACTGTATCATCCAATCAAGCTTTGGATGGTTGCTTTCACCGACGTCTTGTTAAGCTCATGTCAACCTCTATGATAAGGCTGGTGTAGCGGCCACTTCTTTTGGTTGCTTGTTCCAATTCTTTATTTGTTTGGCTTACAATTCTATGTACTGTTGGAACAAGGTATTGCCAATAACAATTTTGGAAGGATTCAGCGACTTCTCAGAGGATTTCATAGGTATACTCGCCTTTTTGCATAATGTAGTCACTAGGTGGGGAAAAAAGATTTCCACCTTCCGGCTACCAATGCATCTTCTCATGTTCTGATGAATCCATTTACCTATATATACTTGTTTTTTTTACAAAATAGCATAGAGTAACACTGAAGTAAAAGTATTAATGTCAAAAACATTTAAAGCAGATACAATTCTTATGCATACAATTCAGATCTACATTTTGGCCTTAGGAAACATGATTGCTTGATCAAAGGATACTGGATATTGGTAACTGCGCGATATTTCCATTCACCCCTACCTTCAGTCAAGAATTTTATAATGTTATCCATATCTATGTCTCGAAAATATTTCAGATCAGCTTCATCAATAATTTTTTTCATAGTATGGAGCATTATGAAAGTCGCAAATAATACACAAGGTTACTCTAACCCCTTTCCCTCACACAAGGACCATATCCCAAATATAACCTTCAGTGTTTCTAGACTCTTGGTACCATAATGATGCATAAAATTTTTGAGCAACGGAGACCAAAGCACTCTCTTTAGGGATCGTCTAAAAATGTTCCTACCTATGATATCACATTAAAGGCCATATTTCCTTACACAAAATCATGGATGGATCAAATCACATCTCTTGGATGAATGTTTTCCTTGAAGTTCATTAAAATATTTTTTAACATTTTTATTTGGGAAAATAAAGGGATTTTGAACCATCGATGGCTCCGTTTCCATGGTTCGCCTAGCTTTCCTAAGAGGCATGATATTTCAATCCAAAGCAAACAATTCAATCGAACAGTAAAAATTTTGAGTTTAGAAACCCTTAACCTTTAATATATGGTCAAATTTTGTTTGAATTCATTACTTTTCGCTGATGTTCCCATTCCTTGTTGCCCCAAATATGGTTGAAGGGTTTGCGAAGAATAAATAGAATTTTTAAGAAATTGGCTTTTAGGGTTTAAGATATTTTGATAGATTTGAGAGAATTTAAAGGATTAGGGGTTAAGAGGTGTTTAATTAGAAGTATATATGGTTTTATGTTATAAAATAGGGTTTTAAAGTGTTAAAAATCAGGTTAAATGAAGAATAAGCTACTGGGTTTCGTAAATGGGTTGGGTTAACCCTTTAGAAAATTGTAGCGATGCCGCGACACAAGGGTTCCGTGTCGCAACATCCCTGGCAGTCACCGATGTCACGACACAAGGGTTCCATGTCACGACATGTTTGTCAGTTTGGAAGTATGAAGGAAATTGTCTGCTATGTCGCAACTTACTAGGGAATTTTCGCGACACCGACTCTGTTTTTACTAAAAAAATTCTAACTTTAAGGATGTTTCAGCTTAGAGATAAACCTACATCAAATAAAAGTCAAAATCTAAACTGGTGATTAGTTACATATACAATAATTTACAAAAGTTAAGCAGTTCAACTAATTTTTAAGTTTTACTATTGATTCATCCGACGGTGTCATCAGTTTATCGATGGAGGATTTTCCCATTCTGTCAGTATTGGTCGATCTTCCATCTTGCCATTCCGCCTGTACCCATTTGTCCCTTTCCTTAAACCTATTAATTTTTTCTACATGGATAAAAGGAAGCGCGTCCCTTGACTTGGGGACTTTCGAAATAAATAAATTTTTACATTGCTCCCCTAACTTCCTTCTATCGTCTGCGCTTGATTGATGACCACATTTAAACATTTCTGTCTCACTATTGATTTTTATAGTTAATTCATTTTTCTCTAAATCAATGGCGGACCTAGAAGTAGCTAAAAAGGGTCTTCCTAATAATATTAGTATCTCACGACCTTCAAAATCAAGTACCATAAAATCTATAAGGATAATAAAACTTCAAACTGTGACTAACAAGTCTTCCAACACCCCTTTTGGATGTGTCCAAGACTTGTTAGCCAACTATAATGTTATTTGAGTAGTTTTCAAATCCCCTGACTCGATTTTTTTAGAAATCGAGAGAGGCATTAAATTAATACTAGCTTCTAGATTGCATAAAGATCTATTAAAATGAATACTCCCTATCTCTATGGGAATAGTAAAACTTCCTGGGTCTTCTGATTTTTGAGGTACATGTCTTGAAATAATCACGCTACAGGATGCATTTAAAGTAACTTGTTCTCCTACCTTAATTTTCTTACCCTTGGCCATCATTTCTTTTAAAAACTTAGCGTATTTGGGAACCTTTTCAATTTACTCAATCAAAGGTAGATTAAACATTTAATGTTTTAAACAGGTTTAGAAAACTTAAAAATTCATCCTCATCCTACTTTTATTTTTCTTCCAATCTTGAAAGGAATGGGATTTTTGTACTGTTAGAATCTTTAGTTATTTCCTTCTCTGTTTCTATTGACGGTGTGATTACCTCCTATAATTCTGGATCATCTTCTGCTTCTAGGGGCATTTCTTGAGGTTCGTCATTCTTCTCCGCAATTGCCTCCGAAGTGGTGGTTTGTAGGCTACTCAATACTTTGCCCGATCAGAATGCAATTGCTTTCATATGCTCCTTACCTTCTCTCCATAGATTATCTTGCGTGTTGTTGGGAACACTTGTGCCTATTTGTCTTTTGATGTCACCCATTATGCTCATCAATTGGCTCATTTGAACCTCGAGTTTAGTCAATGTTCTTGTTAAATTGATGCACTCAGACTGCACCTGTTTGACATCAGTTCTTATTGACTGCATTTCTCCCTCAATTCTATCCAACCGTTGACCACATGCATTAGGGTCATTTAGGTTGACCCTAGAGGTTTATTCAAATAAGGATGTTGGTAATTAGTATTTTTAACTTGATTTGAATTGTTACCTCCTCATTGGCTTCCTATCCATCTTAAATTTGGGTGACCCCTCTAGCCAGGATTGTATGAGTTCGAATAAAGGTTTCCACCCATATTCCCAATGTAGTTTATATCCTAGGTAGGATTATTGATATAATGGAAGAGTGGCTTAACTCCTCCATGTATAGACGGCGTAGAAGTAGATTCAATATGGTTAAATCTATCCACTATTTTTTGGTATTTATCATCCTCCTGGATAGCTTTGACCATAGCTAGTTTCTAGCCATATTTAAAGCATTCAATTGGCCACTGATAAGAGTTTAGTCCAATGTTCTCAATGATTTCATACACATCCTCATATATTTTATTCATAAGGGCTCCTACTGCTGCTCCGTCTAATCCAGATCGTGCATTTGCATCCAACCCATTATAAAATACTTTTAGTCGTATCCATTCAAGAAATTCGTGGTGCAAGCATTTTTTAATCAACATTTTGAATCGTTCCCATGCCTCACAGAAACTTTCTCTCTCCATCTGCCTAAAAACAATAATCTCTCTTCTTAGTTGCACTGCTTTGCTGATTGGGAAAACTTTTGTAATAACTTTCTAACTTGTTAATCCCATGTCATGATAGACCCTGATGCTTGCGAGTCTAACCAAGAAAAAGCATTATCAATAAAGGAAAATAGGAACAACCGGAGACGAATAGCATTATCAGTGACTCCATTATACTTAAAAGTATCACAAAGTTGAAGAAATCATTTTAAATGTTGGTTAGGATCCTTTTTCATAGTGCCCCTAAACTGCAGATTGTTTTAAATCATTTGAATCTTAGTCGGTTTTATCTTGAAGTTATTAGTTGTAATCATCGCCCTCGCTATACTTTCTTAAACCATATCTAGACTTGGTAAGAAGTTATTTCATTCTGAGCTATCTAAATGTTTGTAGAAAGCTGTGGTGCTATTGGATTTCCTAGGGCGTTATTGTTAGCGTTGTCGAACAATGCATTTTCACATGGTACATTACCTACAACTAGTGGTAGATTTTGCATCTGTTGCTGTTGTTATTATCGGTGATTTCTTCAGATTATTCTTTCTAGATCTACACTAAACCCAAAAAGAGGAGATTAATAAATAATAAATGGAATCAAATCACATCTATAACTTACAAATTTCTTAATTATTCCTTTAAAGTGAAAAAATTAAAATTGATCTAGCGACATTGCCTCCTCGGCAATGACGTCAACAACTTGTTTGCCTCTAGATCTACTAACGTCCAGAGTGTGAATATTATAATAAAATATAGAATTACGAGGTGGTATCCGCAAGTATTTGGGTCTAGTTGTAATATAGTTTTCAAACGGTGTGGGTGAGTACTACAAGGATCGTACCCAAGGGAGGTGATTGCTAGATTAGTTCTAACCTACAAACTAAAAGATCTAGTTAGTACTTTAAATTTAGTTATAGTACGAAGAATATAAAATAAAGGATTTTTTGTGTTTTTATAACAATAGTAAAAATAAAACAAAATAAAAAGATAAAATTCAAGAGATTAAAATGAAGAATAAATGAAATCTATTTATGGGTGATTAGCTCCCTTCGATAACCTCCATCAACTATCGTCTAGGGTTCCTCATCAATCAACTAGTCGTTACCTTAGTAGGATCTTCCGATCTTCCACTAATATAACGAGTCAGCAAGTACTTATTTTCTGACCTCACAGTCCAGACTAGTTTGGGGTTAAAGTGTTCACGGATGGGCAATACCAATTTTGGGTTAATTTTCACCTTGATGACTTCCCGAAGTTTTCAAGCATAGGGTTTGTTTCACGTTCTCCCTTTCCCAAATAGTTGATCCCTTGAGTAACACTACAAAACAGTTAGCAGATCATACCTCAACTCGCTAATCCCCCATAGAGGGATTAGTTTCTCATGCCATTCATAAACAATATGTAATCGATGTAAAAAGAAAGCATGTTACTTAAATCGACAAGAAAGAGTAAATGAAACAGCCTGATTGTATTGAGATTAAACACAAATTCACAAAGTTTGAATGGTTCCACAATCCAAATCTTTTGAAAGAAAACAATGAACAAATAAACCAGACTCTAGAAACCTAAGAAAGAAAGAAAATGAAACTAAATCTAAAGAAAGAAACTAGGTTAATGAAAAGGTGTCCATAACATGTGCCAAAGGAGCCTATTTATAGCCTTCAAGTGGCCATCGTCCTTAAACTAGGTCAGTTGGCATTTCTGAGCTTTAAGTCCGATTGTGCAGACCAAAACGCCCTTACTTCATTTTAATATTTGTCCCAAAGTTGATTTCATGACACACCAGGACCTGTGTTGCTACATAGAATTCAGTATGTTTCTCTTTGGAGTCTCTTCAGGGGTATGTCGCAACACGCTTAGTCATTGTTGCCACATCGAAGGCAGTTTCATACTTTCTCTATTCTACTCTCCATGTTACGAGATCATGCCTCTCGTGTTGTGATGTGGCATCCAGTATCGGCTTAAAATGCCTTCTAATGGTCTCCTTGACACTCATGAAGTACGTTAGCTCTCCTTTAGGCCTCATTCAACCCTTAAGGTCAATAAAAAACTCAAGTTACACATTTTATTAGATATAAGTAAAACTAAAGAATCTTAATTAGAATATGACAGAAATGCTTGCATTCAAGCTCCTTAAGTGTGATAATTGATTTAATCTACTACACCAAATTATGGCAGATCAATAGCCAAAAACATGGGTAAATGACATCCTCTCATTGGCATTACATGGCTGATGAAAAGTAAACGTGGCCACAGGTCGTCCATCTTTGTGATAGATGAATTTATGACCATTTGATAGTGATTGACTTTTCATGAAGGAATATGTAATAGTTACCATGAGATAAAATATAATCATATTGGGAGAACAAATATTATCCCAAAGGGATCAAGGATATCCTATGAGGATAATACTCTTATGACAATGTTATTGGACGAGCACTGAGTAGTTGTTTTCATAATGACATGTCATTGGGGAGAGTTCAGTCACGATACTATAATGGGATGACTTCGTGACTAAACAAGTTTATAATTAGGTGAATAACCGGAACTTAATTATAAATCACTTGATCCTCAACTACATATATCCAATCATCCCTCTGCTAGCTCGTTGAAACCAGAAATGATTTGCGTGTTTGAATAGAAATGAACGAAATGAATAGGAAAAGAGAAATGGAAAATATTCAGGAACGCTTATATTTTTCTTCGAAATGAAGATATGGAATCATTTGGAAATAAATGTAGATTTCCAAAAATGGAAATGATCTATTTGCAATCTTATATAGATTACTTAAAAAATGATTAGAAGAATGAGTTTATATTTTTGGATTGTTTTGAAGCCCGAAAATAAAAAATAAACCATTGGGTCATAGTGAACATGTTGAGTTGTGAAATATTAAATATATTTTCTTGAAATTTTACTAGGGGCAAAATCATCAAAATTTTACCAAGGGTAAAATTGTCAAAAAATTTACTTGAGGTAAAATAGGGATGGGAAATTTTTTTTATATATAAATATTAAAGTTTATTATGGGAAATAGAAAAACTGAATTGGGTTGGATTACATTACAAAGTACTGGGTTAAAAAGGCCCAAGAAGTACTTGTAATTAGACTTGATGTGAGAGAGGCCCAAAAACCCCTATTGGACATGAAAGGGCCGAAAACCCTAGTTAGAATACTAGGGTGTGTAGTCCACCTTAGTCCTATTCTGCGCAGGATGTTGTTTTTATATTTGAAATAAACCATTAAAGCTCAACAAGGTTTCTACCTTCTCTTCCTATATAAATATGGCATTGGTAGAACTATTAACAGAACTTTGAGAGATTGTTATTTTGTCAAAAAATAAAGAGAATTTATTCTCTCCTATTCCATATTTTTTTTTGGAATAACAATTCTACCAGTTTCTATTAAGATGAGAGGGTTTTCCTTTTCACCCTAAAATGAGAGAAAACTTTTTCTAGTTCTATGTTTCAATTCAATTGGTTCGAGCCCACATTCGAAGTAGTTCATGATACAAGAATAGCGAAGAAGATCATTTGTTTGAAAATCGAGAACAACGAACTTCAGCTAAGCCAAAAACAGATGTACGAATTCAGTTAAGGTTTATTGCTATAAATATCACAAATCAGGTCAATTTTCAAAATTTTAATTTTCGTTGTTTAAGAAAACTATTTTCAAACAGAATTTTTCTCACAATTGGTATCAGAGCAACAGTTTGTGCTATGTTTATGCTATAAACCAAAACCGAATCTCTCTCTTCATCTTGTTTGATTAATATTTGATAAGATGTGGCATTTTTGTAATTATTGACATGTTTAGGGAAATGTAAGTGTATGAATGTAATATTATATATATTTTTCATATAATTATTATTTTTTGCCAACTTTTTGGTTCTTAAGAAAAAGAACGTGGATTATCATCTCCACATCCACCTCCACGTAGGATTAATTATTATTTATAAAATTCTTGTGAGCCGGAGACGGACATAAGACATAAATGTAATTTTTCCATAAAGGAGTCCATGATGAGGAGAAAATGGAGTGATGGCAATTGAAGACACAAGGAATGCCTTGTGGTGAAAAACTATATATATCTTTTGTTTTTCATTTATTTTCTAGAATTAGAACCATGGAAACCTTAGCTGGAAATTTTATTTTATTACCCATCTATTTACATATCTGTTTAATAATTATTTATGATATAATTGTGATATATATATGTATGAGATGATCCATAATTGATCTATTAAAGATAAGAAGTGTGGTAATGAGAAAATGCATTTGTTGCATTGTTTCATTCACTTCTTTAGGTTATTCGATTACTATGAGATGTGTGGTAATGAGAACGTGCATGTCTAGGATTTGCTCTAGCAAGGAAAGACTTAGTTTTTAAGTGGTCAAATACGACTCACCTCCCTTTCCTAGGAACCTACCTGGTGCACGATTCACATTCACTTCTTTAATTTTTCCCTTAAAGAAAAATTGTGGAGAACAAAAATTGTTAGATTGAATCCTGTGAATAATTGAATGTGAATATTATAAAATTGCCGTAGCATATCATGCATATATGAGATAAGCATGTCATATAGTTTAAAAAAGAATGTCACATGTACTTGTCCTGCATATGCTGATTATACATGATTAAAACCGAAAATTATAAAAGCCTTGCATGTTTTTGAAAATATTGAATGGGGGAAGGTCTCTAAACAAGACCTATGGCCTCCACCAATGGTCTCTTATGATGGCATGGCAAGTGTGCTACCCCACGATAGGATTTCTATGTGGATTTCATTGAGGATATTTCTTGATAGTAAGAAGAATTCTCTTGTGATCAAATGATGATTGAAATATTGTGGTAGGCATGGTCATGCAATAGGTTAAAAAATTCTATCTTCAAAAGAGGAAAACTAGTCAGAGCATGATATTTGGTGAGATTGTCCCACTATGACTCATTTGTGGTGCATGATGCGATATGTGTTGAGTTGATAGTTATACACTCAAGATTTTCTAGTTAAGTAACTCTACACGAAACTCTACTTAAGTTAGAATGATGGTCAAATGCTACACGATTATTAGTATGTGTGAATGCCTAAGGAATTAGGTTTATGTAGTAATTGAATAGAAATCAATGTTCTTACTAGTTGATCATGACGACCCCATGGTGCCTTGATTCAATAGGTATAGAATTATTGTTGTAATGTATTACAAATGTTTTCAAGGTTTAATGTAAGACGCATGCATCATCTTAGTGCATATTGTAATGTTGCAAAACATTCTCAAACATTTTCTTAATACAAAGATATTAATATATGATTATTTTTATTTTCAATTCGAAAATGGTTCCAACTCCCTTATTGAAAATACTCACTGAAAACAAACTAAACGGAACCAATTATAAGGAATGGAAAAGGAACTTGATAATTGTCACTGGAAAAAGGAAATTGATAATTGTCCTGAGCTGTGAGAAACTTAAAATAGTTCATGATACTAAGTGCCCTTTGACCACTCAAGCTTAGGCTAAAAAATGCTTGGAAAAGTCTGATGAGATAGCCTATTGCTATATGTTGGCAAGCCTTACCAGCACTCTGTATAAGCAACTAGAGTGTTGAAAGACTGCTAAAGTGATTTTAGATAAGCTAGAAGGTATGTTCGGAGGCCAAGCTACCTTGACTCGACAGTCTGTAATAACTAGGTTAATAAATGCCCAGCAAAACCCCGATAACTCCAGTCAAATACCATATAATCACTCTTATAGGCTAATTTACCAAAGTTGCAGACAATGAGGCTGATTTGGACCAAAACACCCAAATAGAGATGGTGTTCAAAAGTTTTTCCAAGGATTTTTCTGATTTCAGGCTGCGTATAACCTTGGCAACAAAAACCTGATGCTTATGTAACTCATGAAAGAGTCTTTGAGTTGATGTTGAACGGCGGTCAGTCAGTCTAAAGAGAAAAATCAAATATATTTGTCTCTTCTTCTTTAAAAGGGAAGGGAAAGCACACTCAAAAAGACAAGACTAAGGTCTCTAGGCCACCATAAGTGAAAAGGAAGAGAATTAGAAAGCCAAAAGACTTATCTAATCCTAAATGCTTCTTCTAAGCAAGAAAAGGCACTTCAAGGCAAACTGTAAAGAATGGAAATAGTACCTAGCTACAAAAGGCAAAGGTATGAAACTCTTGATGATAGAAGTATATTTAATGGAAGACTAAATAGACCATTGGTTCATTGATTCGGGAGCCATTAATCATGTATGTTTTTCTATGCAGGGGTTCGAGGAGATAGAAGATCTTAGAGATCAGAGCTTATTGTTTCTGACTGGAAATGGGACAAGTGTAGCAACTAAAGAAATGAGATGTAAATCTTTATTTTGATAATTTTAGGGAGATCATTTTAAAATACATTTTCTATATACCAAGTTTCAAAAGAAACTTAATTTTTGTTGCATGTTTATATAAAGACGACTTGATCGTGACTTTTAATAATAGAATTGTAATATTTAGAAATCGTAATCTTACCTGTAATGGATAGATGCCAAATAATCCTTTTTTTTATCAAACCAAAGATGTACACACTGCTTGTGACTGAAATATCGAATGAACGAATTAAAACTTCTCACTCTAGTGAAGCATGCCTTTAGCATTTGAGATTTGATCATATTAAACGAGAAAGAATCACTAGACTTGTGAAAGACGACATCTTGCTTGGAAGGTAAGATGACTAAGCGATCTTTTAATGTAAAAGGAATGAAGGACAGAAAACCCTGGAACTTGTGCACATTAATGTATGTGGCCCCATGAACGTTAGTGTAAGAGGTGGTTATGAGTATTATGTAACTCTATTGATGACTATTCCAGATATGGGTACGTATACCTGATACACCACAAGAGTCAAAGCTTTGATAAGTTCAAAGAGTTTCATGCAGAAATGGAGAAACAACTAGGTTTACCCTTAAAGGCACTTCAGTCTAATTGAGGTAGGGAATATTTATTTGATGATTTCTTAGGGTACCTCATAGAGAATAAGATTCTATCCCAGTTAGCCATGTTGAGCACTTCACAATAGAATGGCATGATCGAGAGAAGAAATCGAACACTGTTAGACATGATACGTTCGATGTTCAAAGTTGCTAGTATTTTTTAGGGGGTAGATTGTACAAACGACTTGCTATATTCTAAATCAAGCATCAACTAAGGCAACATTGAAAACCCCCTACTAATTATGGCATGGTAGGAAGCCAAATTTTAATCATTTTAGGATTTGGGGATGCCCGACCCACGTATTGGATAAAGATGCGAGGAAATTAGACTCACAAATAGAATTTTGCATGCTTGCAGGATATCCAAAGGGAACAAAGGGTGGTTTGTTTTATAACCCAAAAGAGCAGACTGTTGTAGTCTCAACTCATGCTACTTTCCTTAAAGAAAGTTACATGAATGACTTCAAACCTTGGAGTAAAGAGGTACTCGAGGAGTTTTTGGGAAATATAAAAAACCCTATTGAAATGGTTCCAGAACCAAATCATAATAGTAGACCTACAAATGATCAGCAACAAAAGGAGCATCGTCACAGTGGGAGGGTCTCTCATAAGCCTGAGTTCTTCGAATTAGGTGGAAGTGTTTTTAATACTGAGACTACTAAATAGGAAGATAATAACCCACTTACATATGACGAACGATGCAGAATGTTGATTCTAAGCTCTGGGAAATAGCTATGAAAGCTAAGATGGACTCTATGTATTCCAACTCAATATGAGAACTTTTAGACTTACCAGAAAGGATAATACCCATAGGGTGTAATTGGATCTACAAGAGGAAAAGAATTACGACTGGAAAAATGGAAACTTATAAGGCTAGACTTGTAGCAAAATGTTATACTTAGAAAAAAGGCATCGATTATGAAGAAACCTTCTCTCTGGTTTCTATGCTCAAGTCAATTTGCATATTACTATCCATTACGATGACTCTCTATTACGAGATCTGGAAAATGGATGTCAAGGCAATCTGTTTGAATGGCTATCTTGAAGAGAGCATCTACATGATGCAACCCACCAGATATATAGCTAAAGGAAATGAGCATAAAACTTGTAAACTGTTTACATCCATATATGGACTAAAGTAGGCGTCTTACTCATGGAATCAAATATTCGATCAAGCAATTAAAACTTTTTGATTTAAGTAAAATGTAGATGAATCATGTGTTTATAAACGTTTAGGGGACAAAAATGTAGTTTTTCTCGTTCTATATGTCAATGATATTCTACTCATTGGGAATGATGTAGGGACATTGTCATTGGTTAAACTATGGTTAACTCAAAAATTTAGCATGAAGGACGTGTGAGAAGCTAATTTTGTTCTAGGTATTCAAATCTTGAGTGATCAAAAAAACAAAGTGATAGCACTTTCTCAAGCTTCATACATAGACAATATATTGGATCGTTATGCAATAACTGATTCGAAGAAGAGAAATCAACCCTCCGTATTAAGATTTCATCTCTCTTTAGAGAATTTTCCTAAGACAATGAAAGAAAGAGAGAACATGAGAAAGGTTCCTTATGCTTCGGCAGTAGAAAGTCTCATGTATGCTATTTTATGCACACACCCAGATATCTGTTTTCTAGTAGGGTTGGTAAGTCAATATCAAGTGAATCTAGAACAAAAGCATTGGCAAACAGTTATTCATATACTCAAGTATTTATGGAGAACAAGTGATTCTACGCTTCTATATTTCAGAGGAAACTTTACTCCTATTGGATATACTGATTTTGACTTCCAAATGTGTTGAGATTCGAGGAAATCAACATGAGGATGTGTTTTTTCCCTAGGCAATGGGTCAATTGTGTGGAGAAGTGTAAAATAGACTTGCACTACTAACTTCACTATGGAGGGTCAAAAACTAAATAAACCATATAAGGATAAAACACAAAAGGAAGATGAGAGTGTTTGATGGAATAGTAGATATAGTCAAAAATTGCATTTGAGGACAAACCTGGGGATTTGTTTAGCCAAGACTCTTATAGTTAGAGACTTTTTGGGAAATATAAGCAGGGCACAAAAATGCAAAACGTGACTTATCTGCTTCACTAGGGCAAGTGAGAGGCTATTGGATCTGGTAACCTAAGTGTATTATTTTCATTAATATACACTTGTAATTTTTTGGAATAGATTGGTTAATAAAACAAATTCATTGATTACATTAATATACATTGTATAATTATCTTCACATGGTTTTTGCATGCAAAGCAAAATGGAAGCAAATGTTGCTCATTAGTCGTCTAAATGTTCAACTAATACTAAGCAGTATTATGTGGTTTGATCGTAGTACGAAAATAAAACTCGTATTAGTAGACAAACCTAAACATGTCCTTAGTCTAATCGAAAATGAGCAAAGCAATTAAAAAACTAATATGTTGTCTATCAAGTCTAATTGGGGAGATGCCTTGTCTTGCGCGTCGGAGCTGATGCCTCCTAGAAGATAGAGACATAGATGTGACTGACTAGATTGACAGTAAATTAGACAGAAATCAAGAAGAATAGTTGTTGAATCCATTTATGGATATATTCACTTTTGACATTCATAGTGTGGCATACCTAAATCTGAGTGGATAGCGGACTATGTATTTGTGACTCGTACACTTTGATGTAAGTAAAAGCCTGAGATCAAATAGATAAGAAATCAAAAACTGGTGCGTTGGGTGTACGACTTTTTTAGTATGTAGCGCAATTCACAAAATTTTAATTTATAGCCCAAAACTGGGTAAACGATATCCTCTCATTGGCATTACATGGTTGATGAAAATTAAATATGGCCACGGGTTGTTCATCTTTGTGATGGATGACTTGATCATTATTTGAGAGTGATTGACTTCTCATTAAGGAGGATGTAACGGTTGCAATGAGATAAAATAGGATCATATTCATATTGGGTGAGCGTATATTACCCCAAAGAGATCAAAGATATCCTATTAGGGTAACACACTTATGACAAGGTCTTTGGACAAGCACTGAGTAGTTGCTTTCATAATTGTATGTCCTTAGGAAGACCTCAGTTACGATACTATAGAGGAATGAACTCATGACTAAATGAGTTTATAATTAGGCAAAAAATCAAAAATTAACTATAAATCATTTGATCCTCAACTACAAATCTCCAATTGGTCCCTTCGCTAGCTCGTTGAAACCAGAAATGAATTGCATGTTTGAATAGAAATGAACAGAATGAATAAGAAAAGAGAAATGGGAAACATTTAGGATTGATTATGGTTTTCTATGAAATGGATAAATGGAAAAATTTGGAAATGAATGTTGGTTTTCAAAAATGGAAATGAAAATGAAAATGGAAATCATCCATTTGCAATATTATATGGATTACTTAAAAAATTATCAAAAGAATGAGTTTAGGTTTTTGGACTGTTTTGAAACACAAAAATGAAAATGAGCCATTCGATTATAGTCAACATGTTGAGTTGTGAAGTATTGAAGATATTTTCTCGAAATTTTACTAGAGGTAAAATTGTCAAAATTTTGTTGGGGATAAAATAGAGATGAGAAAATTATTTTATATATAAATATTAAAGTTTATTTTGGGAAATAGAAAAACTAAATTGGGTTGGATCACATTATAGAGTACTAGGTCAAAAATGCCCAAGACGTACTCGTAATTGTACCCGATGTGAGAGAGGCCTAAAAACCCCTAATGAACATGAAGGGGATGACAACCTTATTAGGAATACTAGGGCATGCCGTCCAGCCTATTCCTATTCAAAGTAGGATGTCAGTTTTCTATTTGAAACAAACCACTACAACTCAACAAGGGTTCTGCCTTCTTTTCCTATAAATAGATGGCAGAGGTACAACTTTTAACACAACTTTGAGAGATTGTTATTCTGTCGAATCATAGAGAGAATTTATTCTCAACTATTGCATATATTTTTTCCAGAATAACAATTCTACCAATTTATATTAAGAAGAGAGAATTTTTATTTTCACCCCAAAATAAGAGAACTTTTTCTAGTTCTGTGTTTCGGTTCAATTGGTTTGAGCCTACACTTGAAGTAGTTTGCGGTACAAAAATAGTAGAGAAGATCGTTTGGTTGAAAGTCTGGAACAATGAACGTCTACTAAGCCTAAAACACAGGTATGAATTCGGTTAAGGTTTATTTATATAAATATCGCAAAATGGGTCGGTTTTCAAATTTTTAATTTTCAACTGTGGAAGAAAACTATTTTCAAACCAAATTTTTTCCAACATGTTTTGCATTATATTATGTAACCCCTAATAGCCTTGATCGAAGGTATTTTGGAGTTTAATGTGTACAAGAAAATACGATTCAAGGGAATGAGGCAAGTGTAAAGATCTGGTATTGATAGATTTTCACTAGACGAACTGTGATTACAGATAAAGATGCAAAAAGTCAATGACAGAGATTAATGGGTTGCCGGATGAATTCGGTAGCCATACTTGGAAAATTTTATCATTGAACTTTATTATTCCTATAAATATTGTAATTGTGTGTATTTTGGATTTTAAGGATTGTAGTTTTGGATATTTAATTTTAATTAGGATAGGAATTAGGTTAGTTAGAAGAAAAGGTGACCATAGGAGTGTGTTGAAGCGATTAGGTACAACTAAAAGAGTCTAACACATTCAAGAACATCAATTTTGCACTACCCAGTACGTGTAGTGACACAGGACCTTGTGTGTTGCGACATGAAATTTTGAAACTACACTCTTTGGAAAATACAGTACGTGTCACAATTGCAACACAAAACTTTGAAGCCGTAGAGTATGAAAGTCCCAGGCTGTGTCACGACATAGGTACCATTGTGTTGCAATTTCAAAATTCAAACAAAAAATCTTGAATATTTCAAGTCTGTGTCGGACACGCCTAGGCTTGTGCATGACACTGCACATTGTACCAAAATTCTTGGAAATTAGGGCTGCGTGCCGCGACACACATTCCCCTGTATTGGGACACGACATCGAATTTCTACAATTTCTGGCTCATTTTTGCGCATGGGCCGGCAGATTTCCTATATATACTAGACTATTTCAGCCATAGATGTTACTTCCCAAACACCCTAACAGTCATTCAAAAGTTCCTAGAGCTGCCGCACCTCTCTTCCATATCTGCTATTTTGATTTTTCACATCCGATTCTTCATTTTTCCTTAGTTAATTCTATTCCCTTCTCCTTGTCAGTTTGTTTCCTTTTCTTTTTCTTTTCTCTTGCAGGCATAACTGTAACACGTAGGTTTGTACAAGTGTACAGAGTCATTATCAAGTAAGTATTGAGTTATCGTCTTCACAGGGATTTTATTTGTGTTAAATCACTTAATTGTAAAATTATACTAACAACTTGGTAAATAAAAACACAATCTGGTTGAGAAGTGATGGTTAAAATTAAATAGATTTAGAATGATCCCTAATGCAAATTATCCTAAGTATGCAAACGATATCAATGAAATAGATTTAGCAAAATTAAACACAATTTGCAACAATTATAACATAAATAAACTAGGACAGTTACTTAATTAAACTCAATTTATTATCAACATGCTTAATAACATTCAGAAAAACATTCCATGGCAACTCAATCTTTCATGAGTTTGGAAACCATATTAGGTCCTTTCGGAATCCTTTACTTAGTAAATACGCATTTTACTGATCCTTATTTACTAAGGGTTTCATAGGGTTCGTGTGAGGTAACAAGGACGTGTTAGGTTTGAAACAGTTTAATCACACAAATCTAAAAACTATGCGGATAATAGAGCTTGGTTAGAGTTGTTATGCAACCTGCAATTTAATCGGGCCAGGATCTAAATTGAGCATGCACATTTCAATTATGCGTCCACTAGCTGTCGTCTGGTTAGGATCGTTCAGCTAATTCAAGTGTATTCCAATCACGTATGAACGAAATACAAACTTGATTTTAATTGAAAACATGATCGATTGAGGCAAAAACATTATAAGCATGAATCAAATAAATATTATTTAATCAAAGCAATCATCCTAGCTAAAATAAAATTAAGCTAACATTGTTGTAAACAAGAAAAAAGAACACATAGCAAATATTTTTAGATTAAATTAAAGAAAAGAAAGATTAAACCTAAATCAGAGTGGCTATCACCCAAGACTCTGACCTACGAGACTCCTTTGCTCCTTCGTTTTGCTCCTTTGCTAATAGCTCTCCAAGGTGGTCGACCAAGGGCTCTTTCAAAGGATTAATTACTAAAAGAGTTTATCTTGGGAAGTAAAAGAGTTACAAAAAAAATGGGTATAACGAGTGAAAGTATTATGGCATCATCACAGTACAAAAGAGGCAACGTGGGAGCCAAAAGAAACTATGAAATCGTATTACCCTAATCTCTTCTCAGGTAAATTTTTCTTAAGGGGGAGATTTGTAATAGTCTGATTTTCAATAATATCAAAAAACATAGTTTTAGAACCTCATTTTGATAAATTGATTCTGTGAATATTCAATTTTAATATTTATGAGGTCATTATAAAAATGTACTAATGTTTGATCTAGTAATTTTGCCGAATCGATAGTTAATTAAGGTATAAGGATTAAATTGTAAAAGTTAAATCACTATATATTTTTAAATAGCTAGAGGTGCCAAATGGTAATTAAACCAAATTATAAAGTATGATAGTGGGAAATGATGTAAGAAATCACTAGTTCCTGTTTAATGGTGAATTAATTAGTTAAACAAAGTATAAAATTTTAAAAAAAATAGATGTCATCTTATTTCTTCATCTCCTTCACTGAAACTTGAAGAAATAAAGGGGGGAAAGCTTTTTAGGGTTTAACAATTGGTCCTTCAATTGTAAGTTAATTTTAAGTCATTTTCTTATAACTTTTTGTTTTTGAGGTCATGAGAGCTTGAATTAGCTAGCCCATGTACCAATTTTCAAAACTTTTAAAGTTTTTGAAAGTTTTAATTGTTTATTTCTTGAAGAAATTGGTGTTAAATTGTTAGGTTTTAAGGTTAGATGTGAAAAGGACTAGATTATAATGTTTAAATGTTAGTTTTTCTAACATAAGGACTAAAGTGTATAAATTGTGAAATTGATGTGAAATTTCTGTAATGATAGACAATAGAGGGCACTTAAAAAATCAAATTAAACTAGTCCATATATTTTATGGGGTGATATTAAAATGTTTGGTAATGATAAATTGAATTGAATAGTTGTATAGATTAGAATTGAACCAAACCGAAGATAATGGGGGAAAAGTCAAAATTACCGACTAGTCCTTGCAAATTCAACTTGTTGGCTTATTTGACCAAGTAAGTTCATATGGTATGATTGTGTTTAAATTTTTGTGTATTTAAATTATAAATATGTGTATATTTGGTTATATATTGCATTTCTTACGAATTGATACAAAATGTGAGTTATGGACTAAATTGTAAAGAAATGTAATATGAGTTGAAAATGCATGGATGAGCTTAAAAAAGGTTTTGTGCAAAATTGTATGGATTGATTACCAATGGTTACCGATATCCAACATTTTTTGTGGACTCAAAGATACATGTGACACAGGTAACCTAATGTTGTTTCAAAGGTTTAGCTTGGACTGGTAATCTTATATGTATATTTTCAACTTGACCAAGCAATAGAATGTGTCATTAAAGCTTTAGCTTGGACTTGTAACCTAGCACAAATATATATTTTCAGCTTGAACGAGCAATTGGTGTATTGAAGATACTTGTGACACAGGTTTAGCCTAGATTGATAACCTGATGTCAATTTAAAAGTTTAACCCAGACGAATAACCTGACATGTGTATATATTCAACTCGGACCACTGGTGTAACAGGATATGTAACACCCCTCACCAGTATTCAACGCTGGAATAGGGTTACGGAGCATTACCGAACTTACAACACATTTATATATACTTTTCATATACATTTAATCAATTCATACAATCATTATTCAATCTCAATCAATTTGTCCCTAATACGAGCCTACGAGGCCCTAAACATGCTTTGGGAGTGGTTCGAGACTAAATTGATAACTTAATAAACTTTCATGAAACTTTGAAATTTTTTCTCAAAACAGGGGACACAAGCCCGTGTGGTCAAGCCGTGTGTTTCACATGACCACCAGACACGCCCATGTCACAGGCCATGTGGGCATTCAAAATGGAAGCACATGGCAGTGTCCTACCCCATGTAACTCTCTAACTTGGGTCACATGGCCAACACACACGCCCGTGTGGCTAGCTCGTGTGCCCTAAAAATGGCCATACATACCATTGTACTAGGCTTTACGCTAGACCATGACAAACCTGTAGGGTATACTAACTTTGCCACATGGCCAAGTCATACACCCGTGTGTGAGGCCGTGTTGAGCATACTGACTTAATTTCTAAAACCATATTAGGGGACACACAGCTGTGTACTTGACCGTGTGTCACACACGCCCGTGTGGACAAAATAGGCTATTTACCAAGCCAATTTGCCACCCAAATTTGCTACCTACACAACTCAAATGGCATCAATTCATAGTATAAATGAACATCTAAATCAGCCACAACCAAGACTTAAATGTACCATTTCAATATCAATAAGTAACATACTTATAACCTCAAATCTTACTCATCAAAACATATACCAAAACACATACTAATCAACAAACCAAAACTTTACCAAACATACATCATTTTACACCAATTCACAAACAAAATTCAGATCTATTATCAACCATTTATCATTTACTATATCAAGATCCACAAACTTCATAATATGAGCCATTAATATATCCATCCATGAACTCAAAATATCAACCATATATGCACATATATGCACATAACCAAATCCACCAAATTAAGCCAACACTCATGGCCATATTTACAAACCAAAACATATGTCATTACAAGTCATTGTAAATAACCAAAATCACTATCAACCCATAATCAAAATGACTCAAAATGCCTATACATGCCATATACTTAAAATACCAAAGTTCAAAGATACCAAGTGATAGGTGGTAGTGTGAAACAAACTCCGACGATCCCCGAATCTGAGCTAGCTTGATAACACTATAAAACATGGGAAAAATAAACAAAGTAAGCTATAAAACTTAGTAAGCTCATATGAAATAAACTTAATGCAATCACATAAATACAATTCAATAATTTGAATACATTAACATGTAGCTTACATTAGCTAACAAACCTTTCAAATAATCATTCACAAAACTATATACTTTCTTCACCATTTCTTCGATTCAAAGCTAATATGGTTTATGCACATACCTGTACCATCTCGTACTAATATCATACACATTCTCATCTTTCATTTACCCGTTGAACCATTTGGAATAGAAGTCGGATACTCAAGGGTCTCTTACGATAAGTACCAATGCCATGGTCCGAAACCAAATCAAGGTAACTTATCCAAAATACTGATATCATGGCCCGAATCCAAATCAGCTGATATGCATGGCCCAAATCCAAATCGGTATATCTCACACCCGAAGTTCTAAATCATTGCCTGAAGCCAACACTAAAGTATCCCTAATGACATGTCACTAGAATCTTAAGTTATTCTTAAGGTTCAACAGGGATTCCAACTGTTGAATTAGTGTTGAATCATTTCCAAACTTATTCGTAGTCACATAATCACAATTTATGCTATATTAAAGCATATAGAATACATTTTAAAATGAAATTATAACATACGAACTTCCTTGGATGTCTACACGAAGAAATTATCGATTACTTGAGTACTTTATCTTTTCCCTGATCCAAGTCTATATTTCTCCTTTCTTGATCTAAATATATTCAAAATTAACTTATTTAATCATTTATTCATTCAATTTAGTCCAAAACACATTTTAAAACATATTTACACTTTTGCCCCTAATATTTCACTTTTTTTACAAATTAGTCCTTCTTTCATAAAATCACAAATTAATGAAATTCCAAATATACTCATGCTAGCCGAATTACTCTTTTGCCCCTAGAAGCCCATATTTTTCATTTATTTCACATTTTAACAACTAACTTTACACATTTCACAATTTAATCATACTTTGCATTTTCACCAAAAATCACTTAACAAAACTTGTTTAACTATCAACAACCATTCAAAATCTATCATCAATCATCAAAAATCATACATATGCATAAATGGTAACTTTCAAAATCTTTAACAATTTCGCAACTTAGTCCTTGGGCTAGCTAGTACTAGCTGCAACGATCTCAAAAACATAAAAATCATTAAAAACGAACAAAACACATACCAAATTGCACCAATTTGCCTTAGCCAAATGAATTGGAGAAAAAAATGGCTTCTCTTGCCCTAGAAAACGGTTGGATAAGATGATAACGGAATAAATTTGGTTTTATTTTATTTAATTAACCTTTATTAACCAATTTACAAAAATAACCTTTACGAACGTTAATTATTTCAAATTTACCAAGACACTATCATCCATTATCATGTTAATGGTAAAATTACCACTTAAGGACCTTAACTTTAAGGTTCTATAGCTATTATACACCTTTAACTAATAGAACACACTTTTACGCTTTACGCGATTTAGTCCTTTTTATCAAATTGACCAGTTAAATGATAAAATTTCTTAACGAAATTTTCAAACCAACATAATATCATACTGAAAACATTAAAATAATAATAAAATAAATATTTTTACCTCAGATTTGTGGTTCCAAAACCACTGTTTCGATTTGACCAAAAACGGACTGTTACAGGATACCTGTGTATGATATGAATTTTATGTTCAAATGGTTAATTGTTGAATTGATCATGAATATGGTATTGAGATATTGATTTTGAAATTAAATGAATTGGTATATGTTTATATGACATTATGGTTAATTATATGTTATTCTCACATTATTTTTGTGATTTGCCATGTTAAGCAAACTTTTCCAAGTTAATTAGTTTGTTATGTTTAATTTTAAGATGAAGTAAGTTTCTTATTTAAATACCTATGAACTTACTAAGCATTCAATATGCTTACCCTATTATTTTCCCTTTCCTTGTACATTTTTACTTTATGAAACGTGTCGAGCGGATCATCTAGAAGCTCACACTATCCTATTATAAAATTTGTAGCTTTTCAAACATTTTAAGTCTAATTTTGTGGCATGTATATAGGTGTCTTGGATTCTATATTTTGTTAAAAGAATATGTATAATTATGGCAAGTTTATTCTATCAATTCTTAGGATGATTAAAATGGTAATTGGATTGCATATGGTAAATGCCTTACATGAGTTTCATGGTAATGGTATAATGTTTCCAAATGTATATGAAATGGCATGTTCAAAGTAGTTTAACAAAGGTAAGTTTGATATTTAATGCTTGGATAGTTGATAAAAATGGAATTTGTGACAGCCCTAATGTGACCCTAGTCGGGAAGTGGTTTCGGGACCAGAAAACCGAGTCATAAAAATAATTAGCTGTCATGTTTGATGCTTATTTTATGTATATATGCGTGTGTGAAAATTTCATATTTGAATTTTGTTAATTCTAGGTGAATTTTAGTAAATAGGATTTATGTGAGAAAATTTAGAAATGTGCTAGGCAAATGTAAAGTGGCCTAATAATGCATATTATAAAAATGATGGGTTTGCATGTCAAATTACCCAAAAAATTGAGCTAGTGGCCGGCCATGCTATGGGTGGAAACATGTTGTAAACATGTTGTGTTAGTGTGTTATGTTAGAAAGAATAAAAAAAAGGGGGTTAGTATTAAAGTAATGCAAAGGGAGGAGTGATGAAAAAAAAATTGTCTCATCCATGTTCCCCCCCCTTTGCCGTGAATTGAAGAAAGAAAACAAAAAAAAAGAGAGAGAGCATTCGGTGATGAAAACAAGTTGTGTTCTTTGGTTCTTCTTGGCCGAATTGAAAGGAGGAAGAAAGGAGTGAAGCAATCGGTCACCTTAGGTCAATATTAAGGTAAGGAAGTTGATACTAGTTCTTGAAATCCTAGTTGATATTGAGTGAGATATCAAGTTATTGTTGGTAACCCATGTTGAAATTGTGATTTTGGAATAAGTAAGGTTTTCGGCTATGGAGATTAATAAGGGTGATGGTTGTGTTTCATGCTAAATCTAGATGAACAATGGTAGTTTGCTTACATCTTGATATCTATGAGGTCCTTTCTTGGTTCTACCTTAGATCCATAAGTATGATTTATGCTTGTTATGTTACTCATGGTTAAAATGATTCGGCTATGGTTCATCTAAAAATAAAATATACATGTGAATTTGGTTATTATATTTGGTTGAGGTGTTATACATGATTTGGTATTAAATGATATTAGGTTATATTCGAACATAGAAAGAGTTTATTTTGGTATGCTTATATTTGGTTAATGATTTATTCTTGTGAAGTATAAATTTGTAACATGAATTGAGTTGGAAGCTACTATAATGTACTTGTGCATTCGGTATATGATGAAAATATATGAGGTGGTTATAATCAAATTTATGATTCGGCTCTTGCATATATATATATATATATATATATATATATATATATATTTGCACATGATGTATTGGTATGATATATATATTATCTCAAGGTATATATTTATATATGATGGTGTTTCAGTTATGGAGTAAATCTTTGGGTGCATATTGAGTTATAATATGTAATGCATTAGTTAGTAAAATGTATGCCATTTATATGTGGTATTAAGTATATAATTAGCCTCAACGTAGACATGCATATTCGCCACATGAGATGGATTGGTGTTGCATGTATTCGGTTAGAGGCAAGCATATTGATGCTTTTATCTTGGCTTAGATAATCGGCTAAAAGAGAGTGTGGGCTAATATGTTGAGTTTGATTCATGATTTCATATATATGTGACTCTAATGTCTAATGTATATATGGGTTAAGAACCTTGAGTTTCTCTTTTTGATGTTCAAATGATTAAATCAATTTATTTGTTAATATTAAGCTCAAGAGCAAAGGGGAACTAAATCCGATAAAGGGAAGGAAAAAGTGATTGAATAGCCGTCGAAATCGTTCGACAACATCCGAGGTAAGTCTTTGAGTAATGGAGCTTGGATTATGATTTGATTAGATCATGTTTTAAGTAAATCAAAATCATACTCTTGTATGTAGCTATTGAGCCGAAATGATAATGCTTGATAAGTGACTTGTGTTTGAATTCTAGTTATGAAATTGAAATAGAGATGTGTCATGATTTTTTGATATGTGCATAAATATTCGGATGATAACCGGGCTAAGTCCCGAAGGCATTTGTGCTAGTGACTAATTCCGGGCTAAGCCCGAAGGCAATTGTGCGAGTTATTATATCCGGGCTAAGTCCCGAAGGCATTCGTGCGAGTTACTATATCCGGGCTAAGTCCCGAAGGCATTTGTGCGAGTTCCTATAACCGGGCTATGTCTCGAAGGCATTCGAGCGAGTAGCTATATCCGGTTGAATTCCGAAGGTACTTGATTTGTGAATGAGCGATCTTGCTGTAATAATTTCAATTAATACGCTCGTAAAATCCTAGAGGTGAGGTATGTTTCGTATATGCATTGAATTGGTTGATTCCTTACAAATAGTATTTGCTCAGTCGATAAATGAGCTACCGGCCTTTGGCTAAATTGATCTTTTGTGTATGAATATAAGGGTCGGTAATGTGAAGTAAGTATGATATTGAGAATTTGTGCATATGAAATTATCCGTTTAGCCATACGAATGTTATACTTTAGTTGTGTCTAATTTCATGGCTCAAAACTTACTAAGCTTTAAATGCTTACTCCGTTTCTTTGATTTTCTGTTTTATAGATTTTGGTTCGTCAGCTATCGGACTCGGGATTGTTGAAGTCGAAGTCGTCCACACTATCAAAGCCCCTTTTGGTACACTTTTGGTTGAACTTTGAAATGGCATGTATAGGACTACCCTTTTTGATGTTGGTCATGTACCTTTCGGTATTGTACAAATTTGGATAGCCATGCGAAAATGGCTTATATATATTTTTGAGCATAATGTTATAATCATTTTGTATGTATATGGTTATTGAGAGGTGTGGATATGCTTAGCAATGATTGGCCATTGGAATGGTTAATCACGATCATACTCTGTGCTATATATGCTAAAGGGTTAGTTGAATCATGGAAACTATGTAATAGGTAAAGTCTACCTTAAAGGCAGATCCTGACAGCAGCAGTGGTGTGAATTTTAAAAATCACTAAAAATAGTTGGAATGGAATTAAATAGTGAATAAATTATGTAATCGAACCTTGATGAATCTACTTCCATATGGAAGAAACGAAACGGTCATATGAGTTGTATTTTAAGAGATATTTAAGTTTTCGTGGGATAGGGCTAGAGCGATTTTCTAGATCCCCTGATCTGACTTTGGAAATTCATTATAAATTAACCAGAGATAATTAGAAGTCATTCCATATATTTATAGATTCCTTTTTGAGTCTAGTTTCATTAAAAAAAACGAAATAAGTATTGAAGCCCTGTATAAGGAGTTATCTAAGTCGCAATGCAGGAAGGTCAGTGTAGTCGAACCCTATAACAGGGGAGACTTTAACTAATAAATTGTACTAATTGGCTCGACCAAAAATTCTAGAAAAATATTTGTGGATGGATATATGAGTCTATTTTCAGGGAAAAATTACAAAACTGATTTTCAAGTTTTGGAACTCAAGATATGATTTTTAAGGTGACAATGACGCAGTTAGCCAGCTGTCTGGAAATTTTTAAAATGGACTGTGAACATACATGAATTATGTCTGTTAGCACCTGGTGGTCGCTTCCGACAACGGTCTCGGGTACGGGGTGTTACAGAATTTGGTTAAATGGAAGGAATTGGATGATTTATAATAATTTGAATTCATATTGACTTGCTGATGAATTGCAATGGTAAATGACTTGTGTTTGTATGAAACATCGTGAGTTTTGAATGGTTTTTGGTGCACATCATGTCTAGGTTTGGTTTGGAAGCATGAAATAGGTTTCAAATGGTATTTTAACTAAAATAGGTACTTAGTGGACTTTTTTTAGTATCGCAATACCACACCTTGGATATCGCAATATCCATCCTGAATTATTTTGTAATCATTGCAATTTGGTCCTCAGGTTGGGAAGTTTGGCTATTGTCTTCAAGATTGTGATACCAAGCCCTAGATATTGTAATACCCACATAACATATTTTGATGTTTTTGCTAATGTCTTTGGGATCGCAATACCAAGCCCTAGATATCACGATACTCGCTTATCACATTTCGAAAATTTTCATTTTAGTACTTATTCGACCTCGATATGGTATTGAGCTTTCGTAAGTTTGATTAAGACTTGAAAATGATTGTTTAACATATTTTGAACTTGATTAACTCTTGATCATAATGCTTGTATATTGTTTGATTGATCGTAGTTGCTCCGGTAATGAATGTGGCATCCTATAGCTCGAACCCAATAATAAGGTCGGTGAGGGTTGTTACATTTAGTGGTATCAAAGCAATGGTTTAGTCCATTCTAGGATTGAAATGTAGTGCATATTGAGTCTAGAAATACATGCCGCAATAACCTGTGATAGTGTGACGTCTTTTAATTCGAATTGACTCTGTTTTCTTATATAGATAAACCATGTTGGTCAAATCAAATCAAGTTGTTTCTGATGAAGTTGAAAGTAATATTCCCATTTTCAAATAGGAAGCCATTCATAGAGTGCCCGTTCTAAAAGGGCTAGGGAATGAGGAAGGAGATGCATTCCTCCAAATGATGAACAAATGTTTCACCCAATACTTAGGAGCTACCCCTTCAACTCCACAACCTCAATTGCACCCTCCTCCCTCGTTTGTGCCTCCTGTAGCACCCCTTCGTCCTCAAGGTCCTAAACCCGTATCTATAAATTATCCACCGATTAATAAACCTTGAAAATGTGGGGCAGAAAAATTCTGAGGTAAGAAAGATGATGATCTAGCGAGAGCTGAGTATTGGCTAGAAAATACTCAAAGGATTCTCGATGAGTTAATGTGTTCCCTGGCAATGATGCCAACCACTTGATTGCCTCCAAACGAGTGAACGTTTAGAGTAAAAATCATGCAAATAAACTATATATAATTAAGTGTGGTATTTGTAAGTGAACATGTCAAATTGTAATATAGAAGTTTTACAATGGAACACCAGTAAGTATTCCGAGGATCATACCTAATGGATTTCAAATTGGAGAAATTTATTATTAAATTAATTATATAAAATAATTATTAACCTAATTGAGTCACAACATAGTAATGTGAATCCAAATTAAATTATTTATTAAACTAATTAAATTAACCTAAATTAACCTAATGGAATTTCCTATTCCTAATGTCAACAACATGAGCTCCCGGCCTATGATCGATTAACAAATAGAAGATCAACTTACTTTAGTGGTCATAATTAACTTTAGAATTTGAGTTTTATTACTGAATTAGTTATTAACTAACTAGTATTACCTTTCAGCCTCTAATAATTAATTATTCGACCAATACTCACTTATCTCTCGATCTCACTCTCTTAATTGGGATAAATCACGATTTGCTTGGCAAAACTTATCTCCCAAACTCATTTAACCTAGATTACTTCCTAGGGTCGTAAATCCTAGGGTTTAAGTACACATAAATTTATACCAACTAACTCTTATAAGAAACCCCCATTCTTCCGTGTGCTTAAACCCTACAACTAATGACCCTAAGAAGTAATCTAGGTTAAACAAAGACGAGAGATAAGTTTACTGAGTAAATTGTGATCTATCCCGATCAAGAAATTAAGGTTGAGAGATAAGGGAGTATTGGTCGATTAATTAATTAGTAAAGGCTGAGAGGAATTATTGGTTAGTTAATAATTAATTCACTAAAAACAACTGAGTATTGAAGTTAATTACAACCACTAAATCAAGCTGATTTTCTAATCAATCATAGGCTGAGAACTCACATCGATGACACTAGGAATATGAAATTCCATTAGGTTAATTAATTTAATTAGTTTAATAAATATTTTAATTTGGATTCACACTACTAATTCGTGACTCAATTAGATTAGTAATTATTTTCTATAATTAATTTAATAATAAATTCTCCTATCTACAATCCCTTGGTTACTAACCTTAAAATACTTACTGGTGTTCCATTGTAACACAAAACTATATTCCAGTTTGATTAGTATACTTGTGGACATCTCTGCTTTATTATTTATCTTTTTGTTGCAGTATTTCCAGTCCAGACGTTCGCACTTTTGGCGGTGGTCAAGTTGTTGGCACTGTTGTTGGGGATTACGATGGTGAAATTTTTTATTAGTTTAATTGCTTTATAAAATAATATTAATCGAAAGACAAACGAGTTAGATAGTGTACTAATTTTTTTATCTATTTTTATTTTCATTAGTTTTGGTTATTTTCATTTTTATTTACCTTGTAGACTAGCAGAATTAATCATGGATGAATTTGATTACATGTGGTTTAATGATGAGAGGACTTTTTGGGATGACAAATAGAACTACGTAATGGGTTGGTCGGACAGAGCCTCAACAAACCAATGGAGTCATGATGGAGCATACGATGTATCTGAATAGTCGGAGGGAGTATACGATCAATGGGAGATTATGTTTAACTAAATATCGCTCATGATAGAGCTACTCCAACGAAGATATGAAGTAATGACTCCATTGGAAGTGTCACACCCATTCATCTTTTATGTCCTAAAATTTCAAGGAAGTTAGGATTAAATTAAATGGATTGGCGAATTGTTAGTCTCCACTGGGAATTTGGTAAATTTTAGTGGCTATATTGTGTTTAGTTGGATCTTAAATTTGGTTTAGTTAGTTTGGAACTGACTATCTCCCTAGTAGGACACAAAATAGTTAGCGGTGATTGACTAAAATGGTCTAGAAGATTGTGCAAACTTTGGTTTTATATATATATGAATGGTGAGGAAAGAATTCTCCTGAATTTAGTCTATAATCTCCTTCTCATCGGAAACATCTTCTTCGGTTGCTTCGAAGAAGAAAAGGATGCTCAACAAATCTCTGCATGAGGTGGAAAAAGTGCGATTCGAAGTTGGGGAAGTTAAGAATTAGATAAGCTAATAAGCCCTAAGCCTCCATGTACTCGTGGATTAAAGGAAAGAAAAGAAAGAATACTTGAAAAGTTTCTATATAATTATAGATTTTGGGTTTTAATGCTTGAATACCTTCGAGTTAACCAAAAATGGTTGTTATACTTAGCTGTTAGGATGAAAGAGAATCTGGTGTTTGGACAAGCTAAGTGAACGAGGATAAAGGAAACAAGGTGAGTCTATGTACTCGAATTTTGGGTGATTGTTGATGTTGTTTTGCTTGCTTGAACCACATCTATGTCTGCTTTGAGTTGTGTCATAAACTTTGGTCATGAATAAAAATGGAGGATAAGAAAGCTGTGTCTGCATATGATTGCAAGTGTATTTTCTTAATGGTGTATGGTTGTGACTTAACGAATAGATGCATGATATTTGTAATAGTAACTAGCACACAATAAATTTTTTGAGATACATGAATATAATGTATGCAAAGTATAGAGGTATTGTAATATCCTAATTTTGGGCCTAGTCGGAATAGTGGTTTCGTGACAACAAAATCCGAGATAGAAATAATTATTTTATGATTATTTTAAGGTCTATGATATAATTGCATGATTGTGCGAAAATTTCGTGAAGAAATTTTATGCATAAAGTGCTTAAATTGAAATTAGGGACTAAATCGAATAATTTGCAAAACTTGTATTCTAGAAGTTTCTAGTATGAAATTGTTTTGAAATATTAATTAGGAGGTCTTAAATAGAAATTTTACCAATTTCTAAGTCTATGGACAAAAATTGGACATGGATGGAATTTTGGAAAGTTTAGTAGTAAGGGCATTTTGGTCATTTAGGGTAAAATGAATTAAAATACAAAATTAAAAGCCAATTTTGCTCATCTTCAACCCCATGGCCGAATATAGCAAGGAGAAACCATGGATAGGGTTTTCAAGCTTCCAAGCTCGATTGTAAGTCCGTTCTAGCCTCGCTTTTAATGATTTTTACGTTTTGGAGTTAGGTAGCTCGATTTAGCTTATGCTAGCAATAATTTAACCTAGGGTTTATATTTGGAAAAATACCCATAGGTGAAATTTGTGTATTTTGGTGTTTTATGATAGAATATGAGGTTTTAAATTATGTTAGACAACTTGTGCTACTCGATTTTAAGTGAAAACGAGCAAAAGGGCTTAATCGGTAAAAATACCTAATAGTCATAAGTACATGTTAGAGTGAGAATTTGATGTTGCCATAGAAGGGAAAAATGATCAGCATGTCATAAAACATAAGAAAATAGGCTGAAGTTTAATTTACGAGCTTTGGGGCAAAAGTGTAAATATGCAAAAGTTTAGGGGCAAAATTGTAATTTTTCCAAAATATGATTTTGGGTCAATTTGAATAATGTGAGTCCTAATTAGACTATATTTTAAATGATAGAGCAAGGAAAACTAAAATTCGGGCTAAAATGGGGAAAATACCAAGTTGTGGACGAAATGGTAAAAGTAGCCATTTTCGCATACGAGGTAAGTTCATGTGTAAATAATGTAGCATAATTGTTATTTTTAAGTTATTGATGTTAATTATATGATATGCTGATTTTTTATCGTGAAATATTATGCTTTGTGGTTAATGTTGAGTAATATGCAAATTATGTTTACTACTTGATAAATATGAATTGCTACCGAATATCGGTTCCGATATTCCATGGAAGACGAAAAATGTGAGATCGAGGGAAAAAGCCCGTTTGAACCTTAGGAATAGATTAGGATACAAGTGACATGTCACTAGGATGGTTGAGCATCCGAACTCGTTGAGTTGAGTCCGAGTTCACTTATGGATGCGAATGTCCGAACTCGTTGAGTTGAGTCCGAGTTCGAGAGATGTAACTAGGCATCCGAGCTCGTTGAGTTGAGTCCGAGTTCACTTATGGATGCGAACGCCCAAGCTCGTTGAGTTGAGTCCGAGATCACTTATGGGCGGGTTACATGGTAGCTTGGCTACATATGTGGCACTTATGTGCAAACTTTCCATGTATCCGAATTATATTCCGATGTGTTCAACGGGTAAAGTTATACTGAAATGGAGGAATACTCAAGATGAAAGGGACGTATTGGTAAGTGTTGTGAAATGGGTACTTTGAACAGGTATGTACTTAACCCTCAGGTTGAAAAATCGATATAACAACAATATGGTAAGATGATAAATGAAAATGTGATATGAATGTCTTAGTGATGATTATGCAAATGATGTTTTATGTTTGCTTATATGGTTATGTTACTTGCTATTTGCATGTGAACTTGTTAAGCATTTATGCTTACTCCCTCCTTTTCATTCCTTGTAGTTTTGACAAGCCAGCTCGGAAATCGGGAACGGTCGGAGGCTCGCTCACACTATCCGTATACCATCTTGGCATAATGGCTTGTATATTTTGAGTATGGCATGTATAGCATTATAATAATTTTGTATATATAGTCTTATGATATGGTTATTGAGTGGTATGGAAATGCTTGGTAATGATTAGCTATTGGAATGGCTAATCATGATCATATTTGGTGTTATGTATGTCAAATTGCTAGCTAATCCATGGAAACCATGAAATAGGTAAAATTTACCATAAAATAGATTCAGACAGTAGTAGTGACGTGAATTTGAAAAATCACTAAAAATAGTAGAAATGGAATTAAAAAATGAATAAGTTATGGAATCGAAGCTTGATGATTATATTTTCATATGGAAGAAGCAAAACAGGTATATGAGCTATATTTTATGAGATGTTTAAATTTTTGTGAAACAGGGCCAGAGCGATATCTCGATCCCCTATTCCGGCTTTGGAAATTCACCATAAATTTTACAAAGATAATTAGAAGTCATGCTTTATATTTACAGATTCCTTATTGAGCCTAGTTTTATTAGAGACAAACGACATAGTCATTGAAGCTCTGTACAGGGAGATATCTGATTCGTAATACATAGAGGTCAGAGTAGTCAAACCCTGAAACAGGGGAGACTTTAACTAATAAACTGTACTAATTGTCCTGACAAAAAATTCTAGAAAAAAATTAGTAGATAGATATATGAGTCTAGTTTTAGGAAAAATTTACGGAATTGGATTTTGAGTTTTGGAACTCGAGATAAGATTTTTAAAGCGACTGTGATGCAATTAGCCAGCTTGTCTGGAAATTTTAAAATGAATTGTATGAGCTGTTTAAGTAATGAATTAAGTCCGTTAACACCTCGTGTTCGACTCCGGAAACGGTCTCGGGTACGGGGCGTTACATTTGGTGGTATCAGAGCAGGTTTAGTCGGTTCTCAGACTAACCTAACATGTGTAAAAGTTTAGCTATACATGCCACTGATCTGTGATAGTGTGATGTTTTTCCGACGCGTATGAGTACCGTCTTATTTAGACAGGGTACTCTCCAACCGAGCTGTGCCGACCATGTTCAATGTTATTTAAAGGTATTTGAGTAAAATTATGATTATGATAAGTCTCGGTTCAGAAAAGTATGAATAAAGGTTTATGATACATATGTGATAAATATTCATATTTGCTTAATGCTCATATGATGTAGTGTATGTGGCTTACTTGATAAGATGTATGGAATAAATAGAAAGTAGTAGAGGTATGAATAAAGGTCATAATATTATGATACGAATGAAAATGTCCTTGTCTTGATTTGGACGTCGAATGTTGATGAATGCTAATGATATATAATTTTTATGAGATAAAGGATTATAATGAAATGAACTTATCTATGTTAAATTGTTGGACTGAATTATATGATTGTAATGATATGTACATGATGATGCACGAAATGAAAGTTGTAATTGTGGTGCAAATATCTATGTTTGTTTGGCCTTGTATGATGTCATGAGCATGACTTAATTTAATTAAATGAATGGATAAGTAAAGCTGTAACAGCCCAAAATTGACCCTAGTCGAAATGTGGTTTCGGGACCACAAAACCGAGGCATAAAAATAATTAAAAATTTATTTTGATGCCTATAATATGTGTGTGCTCATGTATGACATTTTATGATGATTGATTTAGTGTTATAAAGGTGAATTTCACTAGAAAGGACTTGTGTGAGAAAATTTAGAATTGAGATAGGCAAATGTGGAAGTGGTCTATTGATGCACACTAGGAAACGTTGTCCTTGCATGTCAAATTCCCCAAATTTGACTATAGTGGCCGCCAAGGTGGGCATGATGGGCAAGGGAAAACATGTTTCCAACATGTTTGGCTAGTGAGTTATGTAGGAAGTATTATAATAAAAATAAGCATAAAAAATGAAAAAAAAGAGAAAGATGAGCTTGGATGCCCTTGTTGCCGTGAGTGTGGAGAAAGAAAGAAGAATTTTTGTTCATCATTTTCATTTCCTTTGGGCTGAAAATTCTAAGGAGGAAGGAAGGAATTCTTGTTTCATGTTGGTTTGGAAGAGGTTTAGGAGGAGGTTTGGCCATACTTGTACCTAGATTAAGGTAAGTTTGATGTTTTGCCATGAGATTCATGTATATTTTAGTTGCTAGCTTGATGTTCTTGTTAGCCCATGGTTCAAATCTTTGTTATGTCATGGGAATGAAATTCGCCAAAGTGAATATGGTGTTAATGCCATTGCATGCTAAATATCAAGCTTGATAATGATTCATGTGATGGTAGATTGAGGATTCTTAGATTTTCTTTTAGCATTTTTGAATGAGATACTAAGTTCTTTGTTTAACCATGACCAAATTGAAACGGTATGGTGTTGTGGTATTCGCCATGTTGTATCCATAAGTATGATTCATGCATGTTGCATGGTAAGTAAGATTTAAGCTTTGGATATGTGTGTATATTTGGATATAAGCCACTTGAGAATTCGCCATTGCACCTACATGAATATATGTTTGCACATGATGAATTGGTATGACATGTATACTATTTTAAGGTGTCTATTTGCTTGTGATGTTGTTTCGGTTATGAAATAAATGAGAGATGTGTATAGAACTACAATATGTAATGCGTTAATTAGGAAAATGTATGCTGTTTTTTTGTGTAGTATTAAGTGTAAAATTAGCCTCCACATAGACATGCATATTCGCCAAAGGAAGTAGATTGGTGTGCATGTATTCGGTTAGAGGCAACCATATTGAAGCCTTATCTTGGCTTAGATTGTTGACCAAATGGGTAATAAGTGAGGATGGTTGCGAATATACAAACATACATATGCATGTGTAATTGAATTATGAATGTTTAGCAAGAGGGTTAAACTAGTTGATTTATTGATTAAGCTCAAGGAGTTAAAGAAGGAGAATCAAGCAAGGGAAAGACGAAGGTCATCGAGTAGCCGACTTGGACTGTTTTACCCAACACAAGGTAAGTCATTAAGCGTATATTTGGTGTTGATTTAAATGATCAATATATATATGCAAATGTGTTTAAATGAGTTGGTGTGTAAATGGAAATGTATGTGTAAGGAATGATGCCATTGTTGAATGTATAAAGGCAGCAAAATACATAAGGTATTGGTCTCGGCACTAAGTGTGCGGGTATAAATGGACACGGTGACAAGATTGGCACTAAGTGTGCGGGTTTAAAATTGTACAGCACTAAGTGTGCGAGTTTGATTATATAGCACTAAGTGTGCGAGTTGAATACATATAGCACTAAGTGTGCGGATTCACTATATGTTCTTGCATTACAATTGGCACTGAGTGTGCGACATTATCGAGCTAATCCCGGACAGCGGATCGGGTAAGTACCTCGAGCTCTTGACGAATAGAAAATATGTTCATGCTCGGGGTTGAATTTGGTAAGCCTTAAATCTATGTGATGATTGAAATTGTATGGTTGTGCTGGAAATTGAGTTAATGTGTAAAATGCTTGATTATCTTGTTGTGTAGAATATGAAATGTGGATGTATGAATTGGTGCGAGATTGGACCGAAAGGTCCGAGGTATTATGGTATAGATTCGATATGGACGAGTATCTAGCCTCATTTGTTGTACATGTAGTAGTAACTTTATCGTGGATTGACGAATGCTTATGACTTACTGAGTTGTAAACTCACTCGGTGTTTTCTTGTCACCCATTTTAGGTCTCTTGGACTCGTATTGTTGCGTGCTCGGAACCGTCGTTGAAGTCATCACACCGGCTGAAATCTTGTGGTATTGTTTTTTGTTGTTGAAGAACATTTGGCATGTATAGGCTATTATATTTTGTCGAATTGTGGGTTGTAAACTTTAAGCCATGTGAAAATGGCCTATGTGGTCGTCGAGTGGGATGGTAGAACCTATAGCCACGAGTCTTAGAAACTCAAATTTTGTTAAGGTGGCCATAATTTGTGTCATGTATGATGGATGATTAAGGCCAAGGAAAAATTCATGAAATTGGCATAGTCTACTGCAGTAACTGTTACGGACAGCAGCAGTGAGATGAGATTGAAAAATCACTAAAAATAGTAGAAGTAGAATTAAATAGTGAGTAAATTATGGAACTGAACCTTGATGAATCTATTTTTATATGGATGAAACGAAACGACCATATGAGCAGTATACTGGGAAATATTAAAGTTCTCGTGAGACAGGGCCAGAACGATTTCTGGGTCCCCTGTCGTGACTTTGAAAATTTACCATAAATTATCCAGAAATAATTAGGAGTCATGCCTTATATGTACAGATTTCATTTTGAGTCTAGTTTCATTAGAAACAAACGGCACCAGTATTAAAGCCCTGTACAGAAAGATATTCAAGTTGTAACGCGCGGAGGTCAGAGCAGTCGATCCCTGTAACATGGGTGACTTTAACTAATAAACTGTACCAATTGGCCCAACCAAAAATTCTAAAAATAAATCCATGGATGGGTATATGAGTCTAAATTCAGTGAAAATTTACGAAACCAGTTTCCGAGTTTTGGAACTCGAGATATGATTTTTAAGGCGATGGTGACGCAGTTTTCCAGCCTGTCCAGAAATGCCAAATTGGTCGGTACTTTAAGAGGATTTGTCTCGTTAACCCCTCGTGTCCGACACCGGCGTAGGTCACGAGTTAGGGGTGTTACAAAAGCTATCTAGAAAACATAGAATGTGTGCATAAGTATATTGTCTAAATGGGACAATAGGAAAATTGGTGTAAGCCGACATGAATGAATGACATGATTTTGATGATGTTGTTATGATGATGGAAGTTGTGTCATATGTCTATGGATAAGAAAGTCGAGTGAGAGGTCCTACAACCCCTCCCCCTTACCGAAGTGGTACTTATAATGGAATTTCATGAGATTTGTATTGAATAAGTTTCCGGTTGAGAACCCAAAGAGTACAGTGATAAAATAATTATAAGTATCATCGAGATTGAAAATGAGTCGATAAGTAAAGTCGAGCCAAGAAAGTATCGGATTGATATAAAGATTATTGGAATTATGCACTGTCCCAGTTAGAGAAGGAAATTCTCTTTGGTAAATCGAATTACTCAGGTGCAAGGTCGAGAAAAGTGTAAATCAAAATTTATTGAGAACTGACCTTCTTTAGTGAATGGTTTAATATGAAATTTGTGATGGCAGAACTAGTTGGGGAAATGATAATTGAAATGTGAACTATCTGAGTGTGACAGTTATGACTGGACAGATTTAGCAGTCTCTTTTGAGATGTTCTATGTGTTTACACGTTCTCAGAAATATTTCTATGGCTATTGATCTTCTCAAGAAATTCTTGTTATATGGGAATGTCTTCTAATTCTGGTGTTGGATGAAAGCATTGGTAGTCTGACTGGTTTATAATTTATATTGCTCTATTTCATCGGGTATTCTATTTCATTTCGTCTGATAAGAATTGATGAGAGAATACGTATGATATTATGATTTTGTTTCTTCTACTTGATGCTTCATCTGATATATATGTATGGGAAGATATATTGATCTTGTTATATTTGATTTGATGGGATTAAATGATGTTTTCTTCGGACTTTCTTTCTTTGAAGAATTATCGGGTATTCCGTATTTTCTCTATGAGTTTGGTTTTCGATTCTCCAAGCATAGTATCGTATCTTGGGTTTCTTTATCCTAGATCTCTTTATTCGGATTTCTTTATTCGGTTTTCTATCTTGGATTTCTTTATTCGGTTTTCTTGTTATCTTTGTTCCATAATTTGTCAATTACGACTCATGTTCAAGTGGGTTCTTCAATTCGTGATAATAATGTAAAATATGACTATACTTCTAATTTGATCTTAGTAATGTGGTGATTTTAGTATTGGGATTTTTCTAATTTCGTAAGGATTTGACATCAATAAAGGCATAGGTGATAAAAGCGCGAGTTTCAGTCGGTATGGTAAATTATTTATTTGAAAGATTTCATGTGACAATTATGTCAGGATTATTTTTCCCAAGTCTGATAATACAATTTCATTTTGTACGGATAAAAGAGTAAATAGTTTGAACGAGAAGTGTATATTTATTAGAAAAGAGTTGGATATTAGTTTAAGTCACTACGAATGATAAGGTTTCCATCTTTTGAAAGCTGAAAAGTTTATTACATGTTGAAAGAGTTCGGATAGATGAGAATATTGGTAACCGAAGCGTCTAAACTAGGCTAGTCTACATTGAGCAAAGACTTCCTGACTTTCAGTAATGTACTGTTGTATGAATTGTGATGTGTTTCAAGACAGTGAGGTAATGTGATAGTTTAGAGCATTCGATGTTACATAAAATTGGAGTTGTTAAAGGGGTTAAAGCCGAGCATTGGAATCTATCAAAATTATCCTTGTCAGTGTTGACATTGGGATGGAAATGAGAAAGATTATTCTTGAGGCCATATCAGAATTAATTCCATAGCAGAAAGAGGAAAATGTGATGTATCCTATTGTTAAATGTTTAGCGAGATCTATAAATCATATCTGTATTGAATGAATTCCTACTCATCAGATTCATGGAATTTTAGGTCTCTTTGATTGTTGGATTTCTTAGAATTCCGGTCTCCATTAATCAAGTTAAGATCCGAGTTTTATGTCATGATATCATGGGAAACTGATAAGGGTTGAAAATTTAAGAACAGTTGAGAGTTGAGACTGTAAGCTTTTAGATCATATGAGAAATTAAAGAGATGTATTGGAGGTACAGTCTAAGTGAAAGTTCTTTGGCACCGAATATGAGATTAAAAGTGAAGACCACTTTTCTGGTAAGATTTTCGGGGACGAAAATCCCTAAAGGGGGGGAGAGTTGTAATATCCTGATTTTGTGCCTAGTCAGAATAGTGGTTTCGTGACCACAAAATCCAAGATAGAAATAATTATTTTATGATTATTTTAAGGTCTATGATATGATTGCATGATTGTGCGAAAATTTTGTGAAGAAATTTTATGCATAAAGTGCTTAAATTGAAATTAGGGACTAAATCGAATAATTTGCAAAACTTGTATTCGAGAAGTTTCTAGTATGAAATTGTTTTGAAATATTAATTAGGAGGTCTTAAATAGAAATTTTACCAATTTCTAAGTCTATGGACAAAAATTGGACATGGATGGAATTTTTGGAAAGTTTAGTAGTAAGGGCATTTTGGTCATTTAGGGGTAAAATGAATTAAAATACAAAATTAAAGGCCAATTTTGCTCATCTTCAACCCCATGGCTGAATATAGCAAGGAGAAACCACGGATAGGGTTTTTCAAGCTTCCAAGCTCGATTGTAAGTCCGTTCTAGCCTCGTTTTTAATGATTTTTACGCTTTTGGAGTTCCGGTAGGTCGATTTAGCTTATGCTAGCAATAATTTAACCTAGGGTTTATATTTGGAAAAATACCCATAGGTGAAATTTATGTATTTTGGTGTTTTATGATAGAATATGAGGTTTTAAATTATATTAGACAACTTGTGCTACTCGATTTTAAGTGAAAACGAGCAAAAGGGTTTAATCGGTAAAAATACCTAATAGTCATAAGTACATGTTAGAGTAAGAATTTGATGTTGCCATAGAAGGGAAAAATGATCAGCATGTCATAAAACATAAGAAAATAGGCTGAAGTTTAATTTACGAGCTTTGGGGCAAAAGTGTAAATATGCAAAAGTTTAGGGGCAAAATTGTAATTTTTCCAAAATATGATTTTGGGTCAATTTGAATAATGTGAGTCCTAATTAGACTATATTTTAAATGATAGAGCAAGGAAAACTAAAATTAGGGCTAAAATGGGGAAAATACCAAGTTGTGGACGAAATGGTAAAAGTAGCCATTTTAGCATACGAGGTAAGTTCATGTGTAAATAATGTAGCATAATTGTTATTTTTAAGTTATTGATGTTAATTATATGATATGCTGATTTTTTATCGTGAAATATTATGCTTTGTGGTTAATGTTGAGTAATATGCAAATTATGTTTACTACTTGATAAATATGAATTGCTACCGAGTATCGGTTCCGATATTCCAAGGAAGACGAAAAATGTGAGATCGAGGGAAAAGCCCGTTTGAACCTTAGGAATAGATTAGGATACAAGTGACATGTCACTAGGATGGTTGAGCATCCGAACTCGTTGAGTTGAGTCCGAGTTCACTTATGGATGTGAATGTCCGAACTCGTTGAGTTGAGTCCGAGTTCACTTATGGATGCGAACGCCCGAGCTCGTTGAGTTGAGTCCGAGTTCACTTATGGGCGGGTTACATGGTAGCTTGGCTACATATGTGGCACTTATGTGCAAACTTTCCATGTATCCGAATTATATTCGATGTGTTCAACGGGTAAAGTTTTCTTGAAATGGAGGAATACTCAAGATGAAAGGGACGTATTGGTAAGTGTTGTGAAATGGGTACTTTGAACGGTATGTACTTAACCTCGGGTTGAAAAATCGATATAACAACAATATGGTAAGATGATAAATGAAAATGTGATATGAATGTCTTGGTGATGATTATGCAAATGATGTTTTATGTTTGCTTATATGGTTATGTTACTTGCTATTTGCATGTGAACTTATTAAGCATTTATGCTTACTCCTCCTTTTCATTCCTTGTAGTTTTGACAAGCCATTTCGGAAATCGGGGAACGGTCGAGGCTCGCTCACACTATCCGTATACCATCTTGGCATAATGGCTTGTATATTTTGAGTATGGCATGTATAGCATTATAATAATTTTGTATATATAGTCTTATGATATGGCTATTGAGTGGTATGGAAATGCTTGGTAATGATTAGCCATTGGAATGGCTAATCATGATCATATTTGGTGTTATGTATGTCAAATTGCTAGCTAATCCATGGAAACCATGAAATAGGTAAAATTTACCATAAAATAGATTTAGACAAGAGTAGTGACGTGAATTTGAAAAATCACTAAAAATAGTAGAAATGGAATTAAAAATGAATAAGTTATGGAATCAAGCTTGATGATTATATTTTCATATGGAAGAAGCAAAACAGTATATGAGCTATATTTTATGAGATGTTTAAATTTTTGTGAAACAGGGCCAGAGCGATTTCTGGATCCCCTATTCTGGATTTGGAAATTACAAAGATAATTAGAAGTCATGCTTTATATTTACAGATTCCTTATTGAGTCTAGTTTTATTAGAGACAAACGGCATAGTTATTGAAGCTCTGTACAGGGAGATATCTGATTCATAATACATAGAGGTCAGAGTAGTCAAACCCTAAAACAGGGGAGATTTTAACTAATAAACTGTACTAATTGGCCTGACAAAAAATTCTAGAAAAAAATTAGTAGATAGATATATGAGTCTAGTTTTAGGAAAAATTTATGGAATTGGATTTTGAGTTTTGGAACTCGAGATAAGATTTTTAAAGCGACTGTGATGCAGTTAGCCAGCTTGTCTGGAAATTTTAAAAT